>NC_138971.1:87715000-90215000 GCF_055761805.1 Camellia sinensis | reverse complement strand
GCTAAATAACCATGACACCCTTTTCTCAACATTCAGTTGGCTTGAAGGGAAGAAATAAAACAAATAGAAGACCCTTTCCCATCTCTTTGAAAGAAAAACTCATGTTGCCTTGGCATAGCAAAAACTACCATTTTTCTAAAACAATCAATAGAGGCATGACACTTCGTCAACCAATCCATCCCCAAAATCATGTCAAAATCCTTCATCTCTAAAAAATCAAATCCACTGGAAGAAAATCCTACCATCCAAGTCTACCTCACAAGATCTACAAACATCTTCCAATACTACCTATTCTCCTAATAGAGTTGACATGGTAATACAAACATCCAAAGGCTCACAAGGAATAGACAATCCATGTAGATATCAAGATGCTAACTCTTAACCTTCAAAATGAAAACAAGAAAGATTCAACACAAGTTTAAACAAAACTAACTTAACCACACACTATTAAAGACTACAGGGACTTGGACCTCGTCTAAATGATGAAATGCAAGATACGTAACTTAATAAACCTATAGCTCTGATACCACAATTTGTCACACCCCAAATCCAGGCATGACCGGCCGTGGCCTACAAGGACTAAGCCCAAGGCACACGTAAGTCTTAAACACCAATCCATAATCACATTGAACAACTATACAATAGTCCAATAATAAATAACCAAAACTCAATCCAGAGACATGCCACAATTATAAACGGCAAAACCAACCGTAATCAATACCATTTAAACTTATGGGATATAAACAACCTACATATCAAAATAATCTTAAATGAACCTCAATAAGAATAAAAATAAATATGGACAAACCTGACATAACAATCTAAAACAAAATAAACGAATGTCCTAGAGGTCCATGCAATTGAGTCCCCACTACGCCACAAGTCCACTCTAAGTCCTTCTAACACCTGAAAATGATAAACAACTAAGTCAGCTGATAGCTCAGTAAGTAGCAACAAGGATAGTATATATAGTTTTGAAAACAGGGATGAATTTCAAAATAAGATATATATCACAGAAACTAGATTGGCATACAGTTTGGTAAATAGAATCTGTTTCAAAAAAAAGGTCCCACAATTCAACATTTAAAATACTTATGTCTTTCAAGAACACGATAAATGACATTTTCCACTTAAAATAGATTACAACATGAACACCTGTCACACCCCTAACTCGCCCCTAAAAGTTTGGGCATGACCCATTTAGAAACAGACATAAAACCTGATATGTAATACTTATGGGGCCTAAACGGAAGCATTCAGCGACATATAAAAACATCCATTGAGCTATAACTAACATGCCAGGATCAACATCTTATGTCCGGTGATTCACCATATGATAAACGTACACACAACTATATATATATATAAACGAATATACAGACCCAGTCCCATAATTGGGCGTATAACAAAAACATTGGTGACAAAAGGGATTATATACATTTCAATCCTTAGGCAACAATCAAGCACAAGCCAAAAACCTAGCAAAACTTCGCAAAATGCCCGGGCTCCATCTAAGTGCCTAGACACATAGTGGTTGACAGAAGAGAGATGAGCCTCAAGGGTTAGGACTGGCCTCCAGGTTGATTACCTACAGAAGCAGACAAATTATAGAGTGAGCGAGGCTCAGTGAATAATAGTATGTAAATAAACTAATGACTAACTTGAATTACAATGTATATAAATGCAGACTTCTGGTTAATCTTCTCCTGTAATTGTTCTAGAATGGCCTTAGGCCCAATCTTTAAACAGAGTGGCTTCAAGCCCAGTAATATACAGAGCGGCCTTGGGCCTAACAGAGTTTACAGATGGCCATAGGTCCAGCAGAGTTAATAGAATGTCCATAGGCCTAACAGAGTTTACAGAACGGCCATAGGCCTAACAAAGTTAACAGAATAGCCATAGGCCTAGTTATCATCAGAGCAGACTAGTTTCAGAGTCATACCAAGTTTTAGAGTCATACGAGAATGCACACATTCTTTCAATCATTCATGCGAGTTAACATAGTTGATTTGATATTAACAAAGTGCTAACAGCTATATTAGAAATAAGTAAAGCGTACTATTACAGTACTACTACTCACAGTGCTGTGGTGGAGTGGTAGATGCTTCCGGTATGTGCCCTACATACACACAATTCAAGTATAAGTTCATTTTCCTTTTTAACTTAGTTTTGGATTCGTTTCGTTTCAAATGAATTTACGAACACTTTAAGGGTATCAAATAATTATTTTAATAATATCCGAGGGTTGAACACGCAAAACGGAGCAGACAAACTTTTTCAGCTTGGGCCGCACGTGAGGCTGTGAGCCCCACACGTGCGCCGGTTGGTCCCACACGTGCGGCTGGGAAGTCCCGCACGTGTCTTTTTAGCAGTAGCTGCAACCCAAAAATTCACCATTTTCCACACGTGAGGCCATGACTCCCGCACATACGGCAATGCTCCCGCATGTGCGGCCATGACCCCCGCACGTGCGGCGATTTCCTGTGTTGCACAGTCCGAAATTCACACAAAGCCCATCTTTGGTAGGTGTTTATAAGACTCAAAAATAAGTTCATAAATTGCTAGACTATGGTCCAAAAATCATGTAAATAAACATTACCAATACACATCAATCTAAATATAAATTAGATCTTTAATCCTTTGATTTCACAACACAATTCAATTCATATATATGACCAATTTCTTACATTCCTAACCATACATAAGTTTCCAAACACACACACATGATCCTCCAACATTTAATGAGTTAAAAGATGCAAAGTAAGGGAATAAGATGTAATTCCTCTCTACAAAGCTTAAAATCACCACACAACCACATTTGAACAAGAAACATATACACACTCACATTCTTGATTTTCAAGCACAACCCTAACTTCAATATTGTAGAGAATTTCTCCCCTACTAGTCAAGAGAGCTTCACAAAAGTAAATAATACATACCTTGAATCTAACCCTCTATAAGCCCTCCTAATGATTCCTAATCTTCTACTTGATGAACTTATTTTCTTCCTCTCAACCCTCTTCTTCTCTAATTCTCTCACTCAGGAGATAATTTTGGAGTAGGGATCATCAAGTCAACTTATGGAGATATATATATATATATATATATATATATATATATATAATGTGAATAAAGACGAAATTTAATCAATTTAATCATTGCAAATCAAATTTTTACAGAAAATCATATTATGACTCAAAAATCATGCTGATTTCAAATGAAAACTTAATTTCAGATTATCAAGCCTCTAAGGCCCTCAATTCCTGATCTAAACGTTTTAATTGTGACAGATATTTTTCTTATTAAACAGATATGCATCCATAACCATAGGATTCACTTACTTAGACTTAATTTCACATAAAATTTCACAATAAGCATTTAAATGCACAGAATAGAGGACTGAAAATATGCCAGAAACAGATATGAGGGTCGGGTTATTACAACACCAATAATTTTCTAGGTACCAAGAAATAACAAGTAACATGCCACACAGCTCTTAAGGCTATAAACCCCGTTGGATCCAATACCGAACTAAGAGTCATCCTCAGGGTGGAAACCTGGGCCTTTTCGATTCGATTGAAGGTCACCTAGCTTAATCTAGGTCTTTTCCTTACAATCGTTGAGCACTAGAGTCATCACGGCCCAACCCGGATCTGTTCCCTAGTGGCCAGAGTCACTACACATAGTGGAATAATTTCCCTAGACTAAAATATACAGATGGTCCCAATAATCAATACACATCAGTTTCGCAAAACATGGTAGTTCACCATTATAAACATGAGACTAAAACAAATAATTTACAGTATGCCAAGTTCACACATGTTTCAGAAATAATTTGATTCCATTGATAATATAATAATTTATCAAAACAGTTTAGTCCTGAAACAACAATTTAATTTTCCAACAGTTCAGGGTAGGGGAACATTTAGAAAAATATGGAGCATGAAACTACTCACCTAAAAATGAAATAATATAATCCTCGAATGGAGTATGAAATTCTAAGTAGTGCCTTGAACCAAGTATGAAGACTACACGTCACTATTAATTTAAAAATACTAAAGAGAATAATGAACTAAGTACCCCACACTAAAGCGCACTAAAGCAGTTTAACCCCACTCACCGTTACTCTTAAATAATACCTAAGTTAATGTTCTTCAAGGTCCAAAATTACCTAAGACATGGGTTCTGATCGAAACTTAACTAAAAGTAAGTTTAAGATAAAACAGAGTTTTAAGCAAGTTTTCCCAATCTATTTGCTAACTTTGAAAATTACAAAACTCACTCCACGTTGTTAGAAAAATTATAAAACCCTCCAGATATCAACTAATATATCCTAAGTTTCAAACCCAATTGGTTTTACTTGATTTGCCTATCAAAATAATTATCTACGATTAATTATATCTAAGCAGGTTGTTTTCTGCAGCACTTTAAAGAAATGAATGGTTCTCTTAGGATACATGAGCAATCAATGCAAGGCCAAAAATTTACAAAACTAGACTCGTAACCGGTTCTAATGACACTAATTTGATAATTTTCAGATCCATACCCAAAGAGAACGACACTTCCGAAATTACTGCTTTAAACCATTTTTCTGGACAGATTTGAATGCACCAGTTAATATAGATTTCAACTCTAAAAAATTATGAGAAAATTCAGATATGCAACTCAATATGTAATTAATCTACTATAAAAATTTCAGTTCAAAATTCATTTCTTTTATTTGGTTTTTTGATTTTTAAAGTTTGTGATTCTGTACAGAATTTTTGGTCTAAGAATTACACCATTCTTTATGCATGAATTTAACTCCTCAGATTTCTTAACAGTATATGTATATACACACAAATTACATACACCTACAGCCTCCCCATCTATGAGTTAAATCATAAAATAGAATAAGGATAAAGAACAAACATAAAATAAAGAAGAAAGTTAGAACCCTACCACACATCCAAAAGTTCTTTGATTGCAACTTCTTCTTCTTCTTTTTTCCTTCTTTGAAACTCTCTCCCGTGGCTGCTGTGTTGTTGCCCTATGTGGTGAACAAACAATAGAGTAGGGTTTGTGTTTATTTTATTTTATACTAGTGGTGGGCACACATAGGTCAAATAAATAGATAAATATACAAAACATATATATAAGTAATATGTAACTCAAATGGTAAGAGTCTTATTTATTAACCTTGTGGTTTAGAGTTCAAGTCACACCCTCCTCTCTCTCTCCCTCTCTCTCTCTCTCTCTCTCCCTCTTTCTCCTTCTCTCCCCCACGGCGGCTGTGAAGAATAAATAAGAAGGTAGGGTTTTGTGTATATTTTATTTAATACTAGTGGTTGGATACACCTAAGGCATGTGTAGGTCAAATATATAAATAATATACAAAATGTATATATAAGTTATATGCAACTCAAATGGTAAGAGCCTTGTTTATTAATTTTGTAGTCTAGAGTTCAAGTCACACCCTCTTCTCCATTTTTTTAATAATAAATCTTGCCTCTAAATTAAAGACTTTCACCATAAATTTATTTTAGGTTTAGAATTAATTAAAAGATCCTCCAATAATATTTAATTTGTAGTTTAGGATTCACCACCAAAATATATAAGATTGTAATATTATTATTATTTAATTATTTACTTAATTTTTATATTCGAGTTCTCACAAAAAAAAAAAAAAAAACAAATGAGAGTCCAAATTCGGCAAATTTTAGAAAATCCATTAATCATCAGAGATGCCAAAAATGGACTGCATTGCCAGACTTTAGGGTCACCACCTAAATATTTTTGGCAAAGTTAGGAAACTCGTGACTCGTGCCAAAGGCCACTTGTCCATCATAACCAAAGTGTCTTGGCTCGGGAACTTAGGTATGAGAGTGAAAGGTTATGAATTGAGCACCCCACTCACTAGATCAAAGATCGACTTCTACTAATCATGATGTGATTTTTATGTACATTATATGCTCATATTCCGATTATTAATATACTAGACATTACTATGTGAAGAAAATAAGTACATACCATGTCACTTACCTTGAAATACTTTGATTTCATTTATCAAAGTTGTTCCAACTTAAGCGAAATAGCCTTCATTCACAGGCATTCTGTAACAACCCGACCCTCTTATGTGCTTATATCTCTAGTTCTACGAGCAGATCATAGGTCTAATATGAAATTCTATGTAAAATTTTACTTATACGTGGGAATTGTTGAATAATGTTTATCTATCTGTTGATTATTGGAATACATCTGTTAAACTTAACATATTGATTTGGAAATTTAAAGCTGTAGAGGCGTAATAATCAGAAATTAAGCATGAGAACGTGCTAGTGGGAATTTTTAGAGCTTTTTGAAAAGTTTAATTGAAAATTTATTTTACGCGATTCACTAAGGCATGTTTGGCAAGGTTAGAAGCCAAAGACCTATATAAGGTATATAAGTCTTCTTGTTTTGAGCTCAACTCTCCACATATAAGTTGAGTGGAAAAATCTAGAGAAGCTTGAAAGGGGGGAAGAAGGAGAAAGGAAAAGAGAAGGGGAAAGCAAATAAGGGCTTGAAGAATCTAAGGGTATTCAAGATTGAAATCCTAGGTGAGTGTAACTCAACCTAAGTTTCCCAAACTTACCTTTGATTGATGAATCAAGTATTAAATTGAGGGTTTGTGATCACCCAACTTAAGGTTTTGACTTAGAAATTGTTTTTGAGATAAAATTCATGAAGATTATTAGGTTTCATTATGTTTCTTGAACATGAGTGAATTCTTGTACTTTTGAGTTGTTAAAGCTAAGTTAGGGAAGGCTTCAAGATTTACATGTTTGATTCTATGATTATTGAATTTTTTTTAATTCATTATGGTTATAAGATCCTCAATAGACGATCTTGGATAAATTATAATCTATGTAGGGTTTAAGTCATGTTGATTATGCCCCTATATTGTGTTAATGAAGAAATCTTGCTTGTGTTTGGGCCTTGGAATGCTTTTGGAGGCAAGTCTTTTGCTAAATTTCGGACTGTCCAAAACAGAGCAAACGACCGCACGTGCGGGGCCTATGGCCACACGTGAGGGAGGTACAGCCGCACGTGCGGGGCTCATAGCTGCACGTGCAGAAAATAGGGGAAGAAGTGAAGTGCATTCTACTAAAAAGGCATGTGCGGCGCACCTTCCCACACGTGCGGCGGGGACTTCCGCACGTGCAGCCCCAGTTCAGAAATTCTACGATTTTTCTTACATTCTTCTCGTCCCTCTGAATGTGTTATTATACCTGTTTGATGTTCTTATAATGCATTAAATTAACGTGAAACGTAACGAAGCAAATAATTGAGAATTGAATGAAAACTAAGGATAATGACGTGCTTATGATTAATGTACTCTGTGTAGGGCCACCGCAAGAAAGAACCGGCATCCACCCACATCACAGTGAGTGATAGTAGCATAACATAAAGTTCTGTTTACGTATTTCGTTGTGCACATGCTATTTAAAATCCTATTCACTCTTTAGGAAATATATAAAGTTATATGAAATATGTTGATATGTGAGACTTTGGCATATGATGTATGGACCCAAAATCTTTTGTCTGTTGATACAATGGGCCTAAGGCCGTTTTGCTATTATGATGGGCCTGAGGCCATTCTGTTTAATATAGGCCCGAGGCCGTTCTGTTTAATATGGGCCCGAGGCCGTTCTGTTTAATATGGGCCCGAGACCGTTCAGGAATAAGAAGCGAAATAGTAAATTTTGAATATGCAATGCTGGTTTTATATTTCTACTTTTAATTCATTTACCCCGTTATCATTCACTGAGCTTTGATCATTCACTGAGCTTTGCTCATTCTACTTTCTGAATGTTTTGTAGGTACTCAACTTACCGGTCAACCCTAGGTCAGCCCAGGTGCCTGAAGTCGATTCCGTTTTGCTGAGTCAACTAAAATGGCCCTTGTTATGTCTCAGAAATTCCTATGATAGGACATTTTGTTATAATGTTGGGGAACAATGCATGTATATAAGTATTGTAGAAACTTGACCTTTGAATTAACTTTTACTTATCTTTTGTAATGTGTAACACGAAATGGTGTTATGTACTGTAATGCATTATGATCCTGGCACTTAGACATAGCTCAATGAATGTTTGTTCTTTCATTATTTAGCTTCCGTTCAGGCCCCGTGATTAAGCAATATTTTAAATAACCAGTTTGAGGCCTCGGTGCAGGCCGGTCATGTCCAAACTTTTAAGGGTAGGTTTGGGGTGTGACACATTCAAACAGTTATTTCGAATAAGCATGTAGCCTCATGGTAGTATGCTTGATATGGAAACACAAACACACATATAATATGCTAAAATAAAAATGCTCACCTAGTATTCCGAGGCAAGCCAAAGAAAATAATATAATTAGAAAAATGCATGATCCTAACGATGCACATGACTAATGCAACACATACAAGAATGCAACTAGCAAGTTCGGCTTGTTAACATGTCATATGGATTAACTCAAAGCATGCGGCAACACACGTATTCAAGCAAGTAGGAAAATAACAATGATATTAGAATGATGAACTGAACCTTAATGCATGCAAAAATGGACACAAAGCATGGCAATGGTATGAAATAAAAATATTATGCTATGTACAACCACGGTAAGCATATAAATAAAAGGGAGAAAGAAATGGGGGTTGGAAGACATACAAATATTACAAGTTTGCTCTTGCATAAGAGGGTCCGAATAAATGTCCTAATTGACTAATTATTACAACACAATTGAATGAACTAAACTAATTAATTAACTATTACAAATTCGAATGAAAGCAACTAATTAATTACAAATTATTACAAATATGAATATTAAAGCTACTAATCTAATGGACTCGAATGGGAGGCGAGGAACCACATGTGCGCAACCGAGAACATCCTCTAGAAACCTCTTTATTTGTTGCTAAAACCTGCTTTGTTTACAGTCAGTTCTATTTCGGCCTCAGGATTTGCGATGTTCTGCTATAAAAATACCACTGCCTGTATAAAAATGGTGGCAGGCCGACCTGAGAGGGTGGTCGGTCGTATAGAATGATAGCTGGCTGGCCACTGCTTCTGGGTAATACCCTGCTACAATAAAGTTGAAACAGAGCAAGACAGAGTGTTTCTAGGAGATGTTTATCCTCTCTAGCCTTCCCTGTCATGAAGATGATCAAGGAAGGAATAAATTCGTTTCTTAAATCATCAATCATTGCAAATTTGTTGCATGATGATCTTAGAAGCGATAGGATAAGAGCTCACTAAATGAAACAAAAGTTGAACAATACCTCATCCCTATCATGTAGTTACCTCAAGGGAGGGGGTAAACTTGCTACATGAATCATCGAACATAACTGAAATAGTATGCGGTGATTCAAGACGCAATAGGTTTAGTATAACGTTCGACTGAACCTAACCAAATTTTATTATCTTTTTACCTCTTTTACTCCAGTTTTATTAGCCTTTTTTACTTTACCTTTCCATTTTCTTATCTTTTCTTCCTTTTTGTTCAAAGGTTATGATTACGTCTACTAATTCCAAAGCAATAAAGAATAACAAGCATGACTTGACCCGAGAAATAAGCTTTTCAAGCCCTTTTCTATAAGGGAAATTACAAAGGAAGAATCAAACCTATTTACAAGCGATAATGACTCAAAATCCAAACTCAATAATGAGCTATAATGACTCTTTCCTTTATGATCTCCAAGGGTCTAACTAAAAAATTAGTCCCTCAGAAGTAAATGCACCGGCGATAAAACGGAGGTATCAAACAAGAGATTGTGCTTAGCATAAGAGAGATGTAATGCCCTGGTAATGAACCTCCAAGGAGATTAAACCATTTAGCATGAGAGGTCTCTTTCTTATGCCTTGAGCGGTAATGTTTTGTTTGATACAACTCTTAATCAAACGAAATAAAGAAAGGAGGGAGATTGCAAAGTGCTAATGAAAAGGTGGATGGTCACAATGGTGTGGATATGTACATGAAAGCTATAAAAAATGAAAGAAAAGACTATCAATTCAAATGGATTGGAAGCTATGGCCTATACACCAAATCCATGAGGACTTACAACAAACCAAGTATAATATTCAAAGCATAATTTAACACATTAAAAAGTATTGAAACAACACAAAAACAGTGCTGAAAAATCAAGTTTTAGAGGTGGAAAAAGTGAGCAAAGATAGAATAAAACCAAGGGATTTCAACCAACCAGCAAGCCTAAGGAAGGGTGGCTATCCCCTCCTTTTTTTGTGACTTTAAATCACATATTTCAGGCCTCAAAACACTCTGAAAACAGTAAGTAAACACAAGGAAAATAGAGAGAAAAGATGGTGAAAGAGCTCAAAGATTACCCCTTGAAAGAGAGGAAGAGCTTCCTAGTTCACAAACCACAAGTTGAGCACTCTCAAGGAGCTAAAATTATCTTCAAGAACCTCATAAAAAGCCTTAAGTCTAAGCTTAGAAGGTGTATGTATAGTGTATGTATATTGCAAGAGATGAGGGAAGTGTATTGGACAAGTTATGGCTTTCGGCAAAATTTTCTAACCCCAAACCATGAGGGGAGGTCTTGTATTTATAGAAAAATAGCATCTCACATCGAAAATGTCTGTAAGGAGACAGTTGGTACAAGGCATGCACATGGGGACAACTGGTTGCTATAAAATATCTGCTTGCGCTAAATATGGCCGACTGGCCGACCATGAAAGGGTACGACCGGCCACCTAAAAATGGCTTGCCCCACTTGTTGGCCAGCTCTTCTCTGAGTGTTTAGGCTAGAAAAAAATAAGGTTTTGGTTCAAAAGGGGTGCAAGGTTTAGGTTTTAAAGCTTGAAATCAAAGCCTTTTGCTAAAGGAATCGAACGATTGCACAACGTAATATTTCATGATCGAGTGTGCAGCGTAAGGCGCCCAAGTCTTAAGGGTAGTCAAAATGGGGTGTTTAGAGCATGCTCCGTGATAGAAAACATGACTTCATCATTATTATACATGTCTTCAATCCCTGTTCTCTTTTTTCTATAGCTTCAAGTATATCATAGAGAAAAGGCAACATTGTTAGAAGATAATCCAAATATCAAGTTTTTTTCCCCCTCCAAATATATGTACAAGGACAAAAGAATTGAAAAACCATTGAAAAAAATAAAAATACCAACCTTCAAGATTTTCTGAAATCATCTAAAATTACTTGCACAAGAATGCAAAACATTTTCCCACTAGTTCATTAGGTCATCGCTTGCACGTCAGCACATGTAACATGTAGACATGTGCATGTTATTTACAAGTGTGCAGCACACATTCATGTGCTATTATTGTGCTCTCAAGGAATTGTCATTATGTAAAATTTCTTTAACCGTTTACATCTCCACGCTTTTTTGAATTGTTCTAAGAATAAAATCTTAACTATGTAGCTAATCAATTTCCATGAGGCATCCCTAATAAATAAATAAGAGAACATTGTTTAAGTGAATTGTCCTTCAACAAGATCTTAATAATCTGATCCAATATTTAAGCTATCTTACAAAGAATCAAGGACAAGAGCAACAATATTAGAAAGTTAATTACTAATATTAATTAGTATGTTAAGCAGTGAAACCCAAGGATGATCCCTGCCAAATTCTTTGAGAATCAAGATATATGATGAAAGTAACTGAAAGTGTCTATGATAAACGGACTGAGCTGGTTTTGGTATTTAGTTATTAATAAACATTTCAGATACTTTTAACATCAAAGGTTGGGACGGTTTTCAACCTGTAACAAATCAGGTGTTATAAAAGTTTGAAATATTTTTCAATGTGCGGAAAATCAATTGTTATAAAAGTGTAAAACAGTTTTCAACATGCAACAAATCAATTATTATAAAAGTTTAGAACGATTTTCAACATGCAAGTTTGGAATGGTTTTTAATGTGCGACAAATCAATTGTCATAAAAATTTGGAATGATTTTTAATGTGCAACAAATCAATTACTATAAAAGTTTGAATCGGTCTTTAACATATGGTAAATCAATTGTTAAAGAAATTTGGAACAATTTTCAATGTGTAGCAAATCAATTGTTAAGATATAGAAAAATAATTTGGGAATCAAAATTCATTGTAGCAATTTGAAAGAAGTTCAAATATATATAATAAAAAAAATTAATATATAGAAAAGTGCATAAAACTTGAAATCTTAATCATAAATATTGGAATAAAAACTCATACCACTTAATCTATACGCATATTGTGATATTTACTTTGCTAAAAATGGAATAAATGATTAAAGTGGGTTGCCATGGCATCATCTATTAGCTACCGAAAACTGATGGCAATGGTTGGTTGCGTGAAGGTGTCATTGAAACTACCATCTATCCTCCACCGCCACAGGTCCACCTCCTCTTTTGCATTATTCTCTCTAGCACTCTCCTGCACTCTTCACACGATTAAAACATGTAGCAACCAACAGATATGAAGGCACCAAGGAAGCCACATCTATGGATTTGACGAGCTTAACATAATGGGACATTGGAACATGTTATGAATGGTTGTGACAAGAAGTTATGCGTGTTGACTTCTCTTGAAATCTGGTAAGGGGATAATGATATTGATTGTGAATTTGCTTTCTATCACTTGTTTATACAGAATAAAAGAATGGCATACACACTAGTTTATGAGATTCGACAGACTACTAAGAACAGTTTAGGAATTTGTTTACTATCCTAGTCTAGCACTATGAAATATGACTTTGAAACGATATAATAGCTTATATGATTTTTTGAACCAAATAACTAAATTTCATATTTTGAATACTTTGTGAAAACATGATGAACTTTATGAATTTGCGAACTTACCGCTTTTTGTCAACACACCGTACGTGTGCTTTAAAAGATGAATTATGCCACCTATATGAATCATTTACTTGTGTGCCACCCATGAGAAATGTACCGACTCACTCATTCTAAATTGCATGTGAATGAACCAACTAAATAGACTATGTTATGGAGATGTCATGTACGTCTGAAACTAAGACTTTGATGAAATATCGTGATGGGTCAATGAGAGTTACAGTAGAACAAGAGGAATTATTTGAACATAGGAAAACTAAAATGAAAAAAATGGATAGGAACTGAGTTATAAGCTAACATGAGGAAATGCTTTTAAGGGAGGATATTTATACTTACCCCAGGAAAGCACCTGCACCGTTATGACTACTTATAACTCGGAATATGATGCCAAATTCGGTATAATCTGGATTTGATCTCTACCTTTCCTTTTGGATGGATAGAGTTTTGCTCGGAATGATGATTATCATATTTGTTTCTATTGCCTAGATTACGAAGCTCATGATACGTAATAGTGAAACTGTTGACTATAGGCCTAAGTGAATTGGGACTGCTAGAATGAAATTTACTTTGGTTGTGAATGACAAGGCATAATGTTGTTTGCTTTGATTTGGTAGAACTTTTATTTGACTGGATAATGCTATGAGACCAAGACAAGTTTGAGGGGCCAAACTTCCTAAAGGAGGGAAGAGTGTAATAACCCGACTCTCTTATATGCTGCTTATACACTAATTCCCTCATTATCTGTGTGATTACATGTTCAATGCGAAATTTCATGTTTAAATGTGTGAATTATGTGCTTAGGAGATTGTATCTGTTGGTTATAAGAAAATCTGTTGAAATTACGATTTTTGGATTGCAAATTGAAAGCCTTCGAGGTGCGATAAACCAAAATTGACTTTACAGTTATGATTAGCATGATTTTTAGAGTATAATATGAAGTTTTGTAAAAATTTGTTTCGCAATGAATTAATTAGATTTATTTAAGCCAAATCCTTAAGTAAGCTGAAATATACAACTTTAATGGGTTCAGAAACCGAAATTGAGTACATAGATATGTTAATGGGAATTTTTAGAGCCATTTGGGAAGTTTAATTGAAAATTTATTTAGTTTGATTCGTTAAGGCGTGTTTGACAAGTGTCTTAGCTAAATACTTATATATATATATATATGTGATATAAGCCCCTTTTGAACTCATCTCCTCTCATTTTGGTGAGTGGAAATTCTGGAGGGTCATCCAAGAGAGGAAGAGTAGAGAGAAATAGAGAGCCAAAGGAAGAGATAGAAGAAGAGGCTCAAGATCAAGTTAGAACACATCAAGATTATGCAAGATTAAGTAGCTATGAAGATTCTAGGCAAGATTTTACCTCTCAAACCTTGAAGATCATGGATTAAGAGTTAGATTTATGAATTTTATAGAGGCTTTTACATGTGTTTTGTCACATAAGGCAAGAACATAGCATGATTTCCTAAGATTCATGTTATAGCTTGTTTTCTTGCATGATTTCTAAGATTCATAAAGATTTCAAGGGACTTTCTCCATGGATTTTGGAATTTGAACTCATCACATGCATAGCTTTTGATTTTGTTCTCGACTTCAAGTCTCTGAGCTTGTAAATGGAAATTTGGCTTTGCTTTGGAATCATGATTTTCATTGAAGTTAGAATTGTTTAATTCAACATGGTTTGAAAGGTTTTGGGCCTTGATTTGTGTAAAATGAAGTTGATTGTGAGAAGTTGAGCCTTAATCTTTAGGGTTTGTCTGGTTTGAACTCATTAAATTATATATGAAATGAAGATCTATGTGAATTTGAAAGAAGTTTTGAAAAGTTGGAAAAAGAACTAAAACAAGGATTTTGATCTTTCTTGCTTAAAGATTCATTGTATTTTTGATGTTTTTATTTAGAAAACAATCATAATCTCATGTTTTCCATTAGTTTTACATGTTTTGGGAGTGATTTGGAATGAACCCTAGGTGAGAATTGAAGGAAATCAGCTTGAAACCAACAGGTCTTTCTCGGACAGTTTTTCTCACCTAGCGCCGCACGTACGGTGGGGTTTTTTGCATGTGCGGCAGTCCATTTCCAGCACCCAATTTGATTCTACTAAAAAATCACTAGCCTCCGCATGTGCCTTGGATTTCCCGCATGTGCGGAACTCCCCTGTTTTAGCCCAACTTCGAATAAGTATATCTCTCATCTGGACTCCGTTTTAAGTGATTCTCGAGCCTAAATTCAAGTTCCAGAAGTCTAGTTTCCAATGGTGGTAGTCTCACAGCCAAATTCTAAGTATACAAATAAATATACTCAAATTAGTGAAAGATGTTCACTTTCTTTCTAACCGTTTCATGCTATTTATTCTCCTAACCCAGTTTCCTTTCGTTTCTTCTTATTTTTCTAGACATGGATATTGACCCATTGAGAACTAATAAGTTTAGAACCAACATAAATAATTGGTTAAAGAGTAAAGTAAGGGATCGGTTTATTTGATTAAGAAAAGATTAAGTGAAGTAAATTTGATTAAGAGAATAATTCTATGTTTAGCTATGTTGTGTTATGTGCATTGTGATTATGGGTCAAGATTCGAGGACCAGTCAACCATTTTTGGAAAACCACTATGTGAGTAATAGTAGTGTAACGATATGTTATAATTATATGTTATGTTTATGTACTTTGGAAAACCATTTTTATACAACTTATGTTTTATTGGAGATGATTGAACGTTGGATCACAATGGCATATGAAATGGACCTGAGGCCGTTGTGCTATTATGATTGGGCCCAAGGCTATTCGGTTACATGTGATTATGAATAATGTTATGCTTAACGTGACTATGATGAATGCTCTAAATATTGTACCTTGGAAAAATATTGGGTTTACATCACATGCTCTTATTTAATTCAAACCTCTTCATTGGATTCTCTTTATTTTACTATTATTCACCGAGCTTCGCTCACTCTGTATTTATATATATTTATGTTGGTGATCAACTCAAAGGTCAGCCCTAGGTCAACTTCATGAAACTTTTGTGGGACCTGTTTTGCAAAGCCTCCAAAATTGGAGCCTTTTGTTCTTTTGAAGAGTTCCTTTGATGCCACATTTTAGTTAAGTCTTTGATGGCTTTTGTTGAACACTTGGTTAATATGTAAATTTTGGGTGTGAACTCTTTATATTGCATGATTAATCTTGGCATATAAGCACTGCTCAATGGACGTTCTATTATTTATTTTGCTTCCGCTTTAGGCCGCAATATGATTTAAATATTTCGAATTTTTGTTTGAGGTCTAAATGCAGGCCGGTCATGGCCTAAACTTCTAAAGGCAGGTTTGGGTCGTGACATTTTTCATTCAACCTCTCTCTCTCTCTCTCTCTCTCTCTCTCTCTCTCTCTCTTAACCTACATTCTTGCAGCATCAGATTTGGCCTCCTCTCCATCAACGAACTCATCGACGATGATGGAGGGCTTCCACCGTCGGCCTTCTGACGCCCCTTCTCTACTTCGACCGAGTAGCTTTGTTTACCCAAACAAATTAGCAGCCCTAGATCCCCAATTCTCCTCCATTGACAGCCAAGAAAAAGTACATTTTTTAAAAAATAAATCCTCTCCACTTAACTTGCATCCCCATGATGAAAAGCTGTGTGATATGAATAATAGACTGGCTAAAATGTTTTTGTGAAAGTTGAATAATGGACTTGTTGAAACACATTAGAAGCCTCTATGATTTTCATACATAATGAACATTTTGCATTGCAAATGTATGACGAAATGCCCCAATGATATATATATATATATATATATATATATATTCAAACAATGAGATACATGTGAATGGGAGCAAATGGCCAAAATACATGTGAAAATTAAGTGATTTAGAAAACTAAGCCTGTGTAATAGTTTAATAAATTCAACAATGATAGAGGGTCCGAATTTCCCAGGCTCGAATGGCTCGAATTGACCAAAACGACGTCGTTTTGGACACAAAACAACACCAAACGACGTCGTTTTGGTCAATTCGAGCCATTTGAGCCGCGAATATTGTGGCCACCAATCATTTTTCTAATAAATTTAAATCTCATAAGCCAACCATTACCTCGGGAATATATTTACTCATCTGAAAGTTCTAAGGGCTATAATAATTGTGAAGCCCTCCTACTCATTTTGAGAAGTGGGGCGTTGCTTTGAATTTTGGTACATAACAACACAACTTTGTCCTTTAAAATATAAAGATCATATTCTCTATATTACAGCAAGCTAATTTAAATTGTTTCTTACAAAATATATTCACCAAAACATGAATGATAAAATGTCATTGGTTCAGGATAGGTATCTCTACCAAGGTTTTGTAGTTTGATGACATATAGTCTTTATGAATAATAGTCTTCATTGTTAATTTCTTCTCCACGCTAATACCTACACGTACCATTATCTATGGACGAAATGTTTTTAATACTTAAAAAAAAAAAAAAAAAGGAAAAAAAAAAACTGGCTTGTCTAAATCTCAGGTGAAACTCATGCTATACAATGACTAGGGACATTTGTTTAAAAAGTAATTTAATCTAATATGTTTCCTTTTTTTACATTTGAAGTGTTGCATATATCAAAGATGGATGACTTAGCAATTGCTACCCAAATGAATGTTCATGGGAAGAATGTTACATACCAGGTATGGAATTTGACTATGAACATTTTGGCTTATGATTTTTATAGTTCTTATGGAGGAAGAGTTGGATTTAGTATTAGAAATGATTTGAACTCGTTCTGATTTTGCTTTTCTTTTTTTTTTTCATAGGTTGGCAATCTAAACATTAGTCAGAATTCCCATACACCTTCAAATCCAGAAAATCTTGGAGACCAATGAAAATTGTTGGAAGTGAAAGATTTTTCTTAATGTTGTTGATGATGAGCTATTGATGAATTGAACTACGTTGTAACCATCGAATGGTTTTATTGGTCAACCTTAAATGTGAGAATTTTTATTGTCGATTTGGATTGTGAACATTTCTATTGTTATATGACGGATTGAATCGTAGAAGTTGAGGAATTTTGTTTTTGGGACAATGAAGAATCTCTCCCAAGAGTTATTGGAAAATAATAGTTAACAATTTTTTGGCTGATTCAAGAGTATCATCCAGCAGGGGTCAAACCATGTTTTCCATGTAGTTCTTTTTGGACTTCTCTGTTTTATGTGAATGAGACGATCTATCTTGTGAGTAACGAGTTTTGTTAATGAAATCATAGTTCCATCTATATTTTATTGTTTCCAAGACAGTGAAATCTGGAATTTCAATAAGGGACAATGGGTACATTCATAGGATGTTATTTATTAATATCAACTGGTCAATGCATCAATACCAGTGTGTCACGATTCAAGTGATGCTAGAATAAGTAGAGCCATCAACAAGGACTCGCAATAAAACATAACCAAAAACAAGTAAATGGTTTTAATAGTTAATATATTTCATCTTTTTCTCAAGGAAAAAAAAAACCCAAAATCAGTTGAACCCAAAATCTTAAAAATAACTTAAATGTTGATTTGTTTAAATTCTACGAATCACAAACGCAGCTAATTTTATACATTTGTTAAGCATTCTACAAAACCATATATGTATTCCAAAACCAAACGTATAAACTTAAAACATTCACTTGAGCATTAAAGCAATTAACACCGTTAGCATGCTAAAACCAGTACACATTATGCTTGTCATCAAAAGCAATTTCATAGCTCTTTCGTTTGCCTCAAGCCGGTCTAATCTCCACTCTAATCTGTCCATAACTTCATTGTTTCGCACATGTCATTTGCACACTGGAAGAAAAGCCTCCTTGGATTTTTCTCTGATTCGGATATCTTCATGGCCGCTTTTTTTTTCACATTTGCAACTTTGATTTTGGAAAAGGCGACCATCGTTGCTTGAACCAATGGATGTATAAGCCATTGACATGTTACTCCTAACAATAGCATTTTATCAAATAATTAGTGCATTACAACTAAATGTAAAAATCAAAACACAGAACTATCAATGCATGTTCATGTTCAAATCACAAAAAAAAAGAAAAAAAGAAAAAAAAGAAAAAAAGAAAAAAAAGAAAAAAAAGAAAAAGAAAAAACTACATGTTTGTGATCAGATGATGAAGCTTTAGAAACTTCTGACACAATAATTCAGATCATTAGTAGCGTTTCAATTCAAATATGTAGTGGCATCCAACCAGAGAATGACCTCCAAGAACCATAAAAGTAACCGATTCAATATACACACATCAACAATTTTGCTTTAGCAATACATTTATGGAAAAGCATCATCACTGAAACAAAATATTCATATTAAGATATGGATATTGATATAACATGGAGTGAAGAAGAAGAAGAAGAAGAAGAAGAAGAAGAAGAAATGACTATTCCCTATTTTCCCAATTTACCTTCTGAACACACAAATAACATTAATGATCTATTCTACGAAACAAACTCAATATTAAGTCGGAATTAGAGTTGATGCATTGATACAAAAACACTATTAATTGAATAAATTACCTTCTCAAGTGGGATTAGAGCACAACTTGTTACAAATTTTGAGTGCAATTCAATTGCATCTCAAGCACCACATTCAAATTGCTTGCTATAATTGTCATAGTCTGATGCTGTTTTCCTAGAACCATATGTGGCTGCTTTTGATTTTGCCAAGAGATAGTGACAGAACAAATTTCTAATGAAGTTAGGATAAAGCTCAAGATTGCAATGTCCAACCCCACTTAGCTATAAAGGTTCATACTTTTCCTTGCAAAGCTCCCAAAGCTGATTTCCACAGGTGATGGTTGGCTAATGAGATTTAATTTTATTAAACATATTACACATGTTTAGTTTTCGAAATCACTTACTTTTCACATGTATTTTGGCCATTTGCTCCTATTCACAGTATCTCGTTGATTAAAAATAAATGAATAAATCATCGAGGCATTTCATCATACACTTGCAATGTAAAATGTTCATTATGTGTGAAAATCACAAAGGCTGCTAATGTGTTTCAACAAGTCCATTATTCAACATTCACAAAGCATTTCAACAAGTGTATTATTCATAACCACACAGCTTTTCATCATAGGGATCAAAAAAAATAAAATTTTAAAAAAAAATCTTACTTTTCTTGGTTGTCAATGGAGAAGATTTGGGGATCTAGGGCTGCTAATGTGTTTAGGTAAACAAAGCTATTCAGCTGATGTAGAGAAGGGATGTCGGAAGGGCAACGTCGGAAGCCCTCTACTACTGCTACCGACGAGTTCGCTGATGGAGAGAGGGAGGCCAAATCTGATGTTACAAGAATGTAGGTTTATAGAGTGAGAGAGAGGGGGGTTGTGAGTTTCTGAAGTCGATTTGGGAAGAGTAAGAGAGAGAGAGAGAGAGAGAGAGAGAGAGAGAGAGAGACTGCTAGTTCAGAAAAAAAAAACAGAGAGTTGAAACATCCCATTAGTTTTCGAGGATTAGCGAAGCTTCATGGTTCAATTGGAACCCCAAGATAGTAGCAGACCTTGTCGCTGTGCTTGATAAATAGGGACAAGAAGACAAAGTACAGTCCTTGATTTCCGAGACCGTTTCCAAATTAGGGTTTCGAGAACGCGACCTGGCTCTTTTCTACAGCAATTTGATTGATTCTTATTCTAATCACAAATCAAAACTAGGTTTTTTCGATTCCTACGCACGTTTGAAAGAGTTGGTGTATCCTCCATCCTCTGTTCATGTATAACGTCGTGCATTTGAATCGATGGTCAATGGCTTGTGCACTATGGATCTACCTCATGAAGTTGAGAATGTGATGGAAGAGATGAGAGATTTAGTAGTGAAATCATCTGTGTTCGAGTTCAGATCTGTGATATACGCGTATGGAAAATTGGGCTTGTTCGATGATATGAAGAGATGTGTGGTTGAAAAGGAGATTGAAGGTTTCACATTACATACAGTTTGTTCAATTATGGTTCATTATCTTTTGGAGCTCACGGTGAGCTCTCGGAGATGGTGTTGTGGCTCCAAATGATGAAATCTCCAGGTGTTTCGTTTTCAATTCGTACATATAACTCGGTGTTGAATTCTTGCCCAACAATGATGACAATGCTTCAAGAACTCAAAACTGTTCCCATTTCAATCCAAGAGCCAATGGAGAATTTGCGCGGTGATGAAGGTTTGTTGGTTCAAGAGTTAATTGGATCATCAGTTTTGGAGAAAGCAATGGAATGGAGTTCATTGGAGGGGAAGTTAGATTTGCATGGAATGCACTTTGGATTGACCTGTTTGATTATGTTACAGTGGGCAGAGAAGCTGCGGTTAAGGTTCCGAGATTAGAATCAGGTGGTTCTGACAGAGGTTCGAGTGGTTTGTGGGTCAAGAAAGCATAGCCAATGAAAGGTCTGGTTAAACAGATGATCGTTTGGATTAAATGTCCGATGAGAATTGACTGGAACAATGTGGGATGTTTTGTTCCCAAAGGAAAAATGTTGAAAGACTAGTTAGGTTGATCATATCACAAGTTATAGCTCTTGAGAAATTTCAAATGTTCTCAGTATTATTTGCTGATGAATTAAAATCGAGTTTTGGGCATGAAGTACATATCTGCAATATCATGTAGAATTGAAATGCCAACCTCAGTACATGCGAACCTACAAGTGAAAATATTATATTGTGGTCCAAGACATACGTGGATTTGTTCATGACCAATTACAATTTATCATGTCTTTTTATAATTTTTTAATCACTCAACACAAAATTACAAATCTTGTCATCTCCATCAATCACAACTCACATGGGAGCGTCGTGCGGCTATGCCCAAGACTACCAAATAACTTATCTTACAACAGTGATTCGTATTATTTAGTATTATTGAATCAATTTAATATTTTTCATGAATAATATATATAGAGAATTTTACAAAGTAAATAATTTAAATCATCAAAGCAAGACATGTGGTGGGTCTAATAGGCCTGAACAGTTCTTTTAAACTTAAATTTGAACTTAAACCCAAACTATATATAGGTGGTGTTTGGGAACCTAGGTTCCAAATTTTTTTCTCATTTTTTCCACTAAAAGACAAACTTTTTACAAAACCAAAAAAAACACACCCAAATAAAATATCACATCCAACCCCATAATCATTTCACTTTTTCTCTCACAAACATCACATCCAACCACATAAAAACCCAACTATCTTTCCAAACACCAAAATTTTTTTATCCAATAAAAACCTACAACTAAAAAAACCTACATAAAAACCCACTTCCCAAACACCATCATAATATATTATAGCATCTCTCATTTTTATGAGTACCGTTATTCTTAAAGTTACAAAATTATTTTGCCTCTCGCCCCTACCATCTCTCCCGTCATCTTCCAGATTTACCTTGACCCTAATATAGCATGAGGCAAGGATGGGGCATTACAATGCCCGTCTCACCACTACTCCTTACCATCCTCTACCTTTCTCATTTTCTTCATCTTTCTATAGGGATTTAGATAGTGGGAATGATGAGGCTTTGAAGTAAGGAATGATGAAGGGACTATGGAGTAGCAAGGCAAGAGGATGCGGTACATTAGGAGGGATGAGATTATGGATGAGGTAGGGAATAGGTAATAGTAGTGCGTGTTGAGAATGTGTGGCAATGAATGGAGTTACGATGGAGTATAATGGCGTTGTTGGTAGTGGTATTACGCCTCAAAATAATAACGACAGCTCACTTCATGATATTCAATAGAAAAGTATAATCTTGCGAACTGTTTAACATTTCATTGATATTCCTTAACTGTACAAAAGATGTCTTATGTGTATATACATTCATAAATCCTAGATCCTAAATCTATAACACATGACATGTGTAAATGAATTAGAATGAAAGGAAGTACAAATAAGTTTATGCCATATTGGTTACATCTTTCCAAGTCAATACTTGGGTACAACAAAAGTTAGTTTAACTCAATATATAGAAAGCCCAAGGCTTGTACAAAATAATTATAAATAAAAAAAAAAAAAAAAAACACAAAAGAAGCTCTCGGCTCTAAGTCCTCCCAAGCTACACCCTTGGTGGAGGTATATCATCAACACCTGAAAGTTGTTTTCCACGTAAGGTGAGCTAAAGCCCAGTAGCGATACTTGAACAAATATATGAAGCTTAACAATGTCATAATATGTAAGCATATGCATGCCATTTACCAAACATTATACTTTCCCTTTTAAAATAATTCAATGCCATTAACATATATATATATATATATATATCCATTCATGAAAACAATACTTTCAAATCATAAAACAGAGCAGTAGATACAAAACACTGAGAATCTCTAGGTATGTGTCTGCCAATAGGCTATACAAGCATTACCAAAGCCATTTGATCGGTACTAACTGGAAGGATTTGCACCTAATCGCGCGAATTTCTGGACTTTCACCAACGACACACATGCTAATATAATAAACTACAACCATACCCTCTAACCAGATTCACCAAGATATATACCTATTTTTTCTCAAAACAATACATTTTCAATGCTTAAGTATGAAACAATGCTCAATGCTCAATGCAAGATGTATGAGTAATTAGTTTCAATTAACCTAATCTTTATGTAATTTCTACAACACTCAATGATATCCTCCACCGATAGCCCAAAACAAATATCTCTACTCAACAGATAGTTTTCCAACAACAGATATAATCTCATAAATTTCAATATAGGAGCGATAATATATATATTCAACTCCACTCTCATCACCAACAGATACATTTATCTTATCTTTTCAAATCCAACATCTTTCCATTTTCTTTCATAAATCAAACATCAATAATTTTCCAATAAAACATCCTTAACTTTGAAAAATCACATTTTTCGTAAGAAATTTTCAACATTTCAACACAACCCAATAATATTCACACCCCGATAACCTTTCTCAAGAATCCATTTGAAAAATCCCTCTTTTACATTTCAAAATTGAACCCTAGATTTAAACCCAAAATCCACAAATCATACCCTCTTTAAAGAGCAAATAACTAAGCAAAGAAATTTACAAATGTTGAAGAAATCCCTACTCAAGAATAAAAGAGGAAGAGAGCAAGAATAAAAGTTTGACGGAGCTGAAAACAAGATCTTCTCCAATTAAAACAAAGCTTTCAAAGAGCTCTACCTTTTCTCCATGGAACTATGGTGGAGAAATCATGGATATGGGTGTATCTGACGTATTTAGGCAAGAACAACAGAGAGAGTGAAGAAATTAGATTTAGAAGCATTTTAGAGAGAGAGAGAGAGAAATGAAAAAGTGACTGAAAAAGGCTTTCCATTGATCTAATATACACATAGACTGTTTGAATGACCAAACCATTGCTCCAGTGTCAAACATAATAAGTAACACTGCTCAAGCTGCCAAAACACCGTTCGAGCACACATTGACCTCCTCCCAGAAGTTCAGACGTAAAAAAGACTGCTCAAGTGAAGAAAAGACCGCTCAAGCGAAGATCACCCAACTCCCAGAAATTCTATAGACCTGTAAAAATACTAGGAGATCTCAAAGATTGCTAGAGTGACCAAAGCACCGCTCAAGCAAACAAGAAATGAAATAGATAGCAACTCTTTTGAAAAGCTAAGTGCTTACATGTTTCAAACATTATCAACAACTCCAACCAACCAAACTCAACTAACCACAAGATGAAAAAAGGGTATTAACAACAATTAAAGATATGAAATTCCGGGTCTAAGAACCTGAAAGGATCAGGTCTAACCCAAGCCGTTATAAGCTTCCCCCCTTAAGAAATTTCGTCCCCAAAATTTAAATTGAAACAATAATCACCACAACTCACTTCGAATGACAAGCCAAACTAGTAACAATGGTAAAAATCATGCTCCTTACCACAAAATGCTACAACTTGAGCCGTCAAAATATTTACAATGTTTACATATTACAACATAAATGAAATTTTAATGCAAAACTTAAACACCAACAAACAGGTTTGGATACTTCTCACGGACCTCCGCCTCATGCTCCCCAGTCGCCTTCTCGATTTCATGGTGTCGCCACAACACCTTAACTAATGGGATAGTTTTACCCCGCCAAACTTGATCCCTTGTGTCTAAAACCTAAACCGGTCTCTCCTCATACAAGGCATCCTCATCTACCTCTAACTTAGTCTAATCTAGCATGTGTGGAGGATTAGGCTCATACTTCTAGAGCATACAAATATAAAACATGTCATGAACCCCGGATAGTTGGGGCGCAAGGCCAAACAATAAGCTGCCTCTCCAATTCGCTTTAGAATCTCAAAAGGTCCAATAAATCTAGGTGACAACTTACCATTATTCCCAAATCTCATCAAGTTCCGCCTCGATGAGATCTTAATGAAAACATGATCTCCCATCTGAAAAGACAAAGGTCTCCTCTTATGGTCAACATAGCACTTCTGACGACTCTGAACCGAAACCAATCTCTTACGAATAAACGCAACCTTCTACGTCGTTTCCCGAACCAATTTTGGACCTAACATAGATGCATCACCTACCTCGTCCAACACATAGGAGATCTACACGGTCGGCCGTACAAGGCCTCAAAAGGAGCCATACCAATACTCGCCCGAAAACTATTATTATAGGTAAATTCCACTAAAGACAAATACCTCTTCTATGATCCTTAAAATTGAGAACACAAGCCCGAAGCTTGTCCTCTAAAATCTGAATGGTGAGCTCGTACTGCTTGTCAGTCTAAGGATGATAGGCAGTGCTAAACATCAACTTACTGCCCAAAGCACCCTGTAGGCTCTACCATAATCGAGCCATAAAACGAGGATATCTATCTGTGACGATACTCACTAGGACCCCATGAAGTCGAACTATGTCCCTAACAGATAGGTTGGCAAGATCATCTACTGAGTCACTCGTGCATATAGGTACAAAGTGTTCTAATTTGGTTAGTCGGTCGACTATTACCCATATGGCATCATTACCCTGTTAAGTCCTCGGAAGACCCACAATAAAATCCATCGCGACATATTCCCATTTCCACTAGGCTATAGGTGAGGGTTGTAACAAACCCGCTGGTCGTTGATGCTCGACCTTCACTTGTTGACAAGTAAGGCAGCTCGAAACAAACAAGGCTACATCTCTCTTTATCTCTCTCCACCAAAACTGTCAACTAAGGTCGTGATACATATTCGTGCCTGTCACGCCCCGAAAATTAACGTCATTTTATTAATTACCAATCCCTTATTATCATTTAATTCCATAACCTTAATAAATTATGGATAAATAAAGATAATGAATTACAAATCAAAAACCTATTGATTTCTCACAAATCAATCATCTCATGCATTACAGTACCACAAGCTATATATAAAAATATATATACATATTTATCAAATTGCCCTAAAGGCTTGCACATTTCAAGGTTAAGGGACTTGATCACACTTGGACCTTATTCTTGAAAACATTTATTTTTTTGTTTTTGTGAAATCCCAAAACACACCTCGTAATACGCCAAACATTTACCGGCCACCAAGCACAAAAGGGCAATTAGGCACCTTCTACATTCCCGAAAATACCTCCACATTTACCAGTCATCAAGCAAGGAGGGGCAATTGGACACCCATTAAATTTTTAAAAAAATACACCCTCATTTACCAGCCACCGAGCACGGAGGGGCAATTGGACACCGAACACATTTATTCAACCGTATCCCTACATTTACCGGAGCTAAGCACGAAAGGGAAATTGGGCACCTTAACCATATAACAATGACATTCCCACATTCTCCGACCTCCGAGAACAGAAGGGAATTTAGGCACCTCAACACACACAACATGTTCTAAATTTATGCACACCCAATTACACAACCCAACCCTTAATCCAATACTTTGTGGATGCAATGCAATGCAAGAGTTCATAATATTGTAACTTAACTGCAGTCCAATTCAATCACACAAAATCAATCCAATGAATACGATATGAAATACTTATATATTTCCATGTCCCCATGTCATCCTCGCCACCAATTTTAATTATATACTAATTTGTACATTGAAACTTTCAACATTGCTGGATTTTCCACCTAAAACAACTTCCCTAAATCCTTCATCAACATCATCATAACACCAATCCCATTCCACATATGAATACTCAAGAAGATTAATTAAAATGTCCATGTAAAGTACAATTTTAATTCAAACCCTCATTTAAAAACAAAATCTCAAGTCTAGGGTTTCAAAAAAATTGGAGGTTTTCTTCATTTCATCATCAAATTCACGAATCATCAAATTACCTATCAATATCTTAAAACATTCTTGAGTGAAAACCCCAATTTTGAATATAAACGTCTTTTAATCAAAGATTTCAAACTCAAATCAACCCATACTTCCCATAATACAACATAATCGAACGAAATCATAAATGATTAGAGTTAAGAGAACTCTCTACCTCAAGAAGGTGAGCAAACAACGAAGACTCGAGCAAGAACTTAGAATTCACAATCCAATCGGTCAAGAGAAATATCTTCACTCCTTTTTCACTAATCTTGCATGATCTAAGGTGGATCCTTGGTGTAATGAGGTGAAATCAAAGATTTTGTGGCTAGGGGTTTTAGACATGAAGAGGGGAGGGAGAGAAAAGAAAGAAAATGAACAAAAAGTGGGTTCGCTACAACAAAAAAGGGTTTTTGTGTTGCCATCGCACACCGTAAAAACCCTACTATGACGTGCAACGTAACGTCATATTATGACCAGTCATGAAAAGTTATTCACTTTCAACGGCATGCCATAGTACGACGTTAAAAACTATTTAACAGTAGATTTTGTGCGTCGTTTATACTTTTTCTATGACTACTTTTGCACGCCGTTAATTAAAGGGACAAACCATGGCGTTCATTGCTAGTCGTTAAATATTTAATACAATGACCTATTTTGCATGTCGTAGATAGCTCAAGTTTCACAGCATTTTTTGAATGCTGTAGAATATGTATATTTAAAAAAAAAAACAAAAAAAAAAAACCTTACACACAAGCTTTACAAACATATATATATATATATATATATATCAATCAACCACCAAAATATTGTTTCAAACATCCTAAAAATAAAATATTATCTATAAATTTGAACATCCAAAAACTATCTATTCATTCCAAACCATCCAAAAACTATGTTTCTAGACATCAAAAATTACCCTTAAGTTCAAAACCGTCCAAAACGTTCAAAATGATCCCAAAAATAAAAATAAAAAATCTTAAGTTCTAAACTATCCAAAAACTACCCAAAAACTATCCTTAAATTTAAAACAGCTGTTGAGTGGCCTTTTGTCTTATTACGGGTCATGTCAAAATATCATTGTCACGACCCAAACCAGCCCCTATAAGTTTAGCGTCGTGACCGGCCATTAATCACAGATTACCTACGGCCTTCATACAAATAATCCATTTAATATAAAGTACAGGGCTTAGCAGAAGTATAACATAACATAACATTTATCCATTGAGCCGTGCATATATGAAAAGAGCTTCGTATAATAAGCAAGGATTTGCTCCAAAAGTACATTCATCACATTTGTACAATCATTCATGACTTATAGCTATACAGAACCCCAATTATACATACATACAAAACCATTGAACAAACAAAAAGGGGTTTAACTAGCATGGCTCCACCTGAGCCTAGTTTACTTCGCTTGGAAGTTCTTCAAAAGGCTAACTCGTGTAGACTCGAGGCTTTCTTAACTCTGACGTCCAACTTGCCCACCTACATATATATAAATAATTAGTGAGCCAGGGCCCAGTGAGCAATAACAAAATAAAGAGGTTATATGAATGAAGTTCGATAACATTGTCAAACCAGATCCCAATAGTCAATTCTCATTAACCAATAAATTTTATTATCGATATCTTTCAATATTAAATTAAGTGGCACATCCATGAGGCGATAATATTCCAATAACAATGGACAATAAAGGTTAAGCCAATGGACCACGAAGGGTCAATCCAATAGACCACGGAGGGTGAAACCAATAGACTATGAAGGGTCAATCCAATAGACCACGAAGGGTCAAACCAATGGACCAGGAAGAGTCAATCCATTGGACCACAAAGGGTCAAACTAATGGACTACGAAGGGTCAAACAAAAGATCTCTGTGTTTCAATTAGTCCAATAGCCATGCTATTGTTACCCCCAAGCAAGGGCCCATAGTCAATGGATGCCACAATACAGGTTCAAAAGTGAACTTCATTCATCGATAGAAAATAACATTCTATTAAACCATTCAATTGATTGCATATTGAATTCAAGAACAATAATAATTTTGAAATAAATGTTACTTGAACATGTCTTTATGAAGTTACTACTCATAGTGGTTTGTGTTGCCACTAAGATTTGGACGTCTACCTAAACAAAACACATAACAAATGCCCAATTGAAGCACCATTTCATTTTAATTCAATTCTTCACATGTGTCTCTAACTCATTCTATGATTATGTGAGTCCATTTGGTGCTTAAGAATGCTAGAAATGACAAGAGAATGCAATTATGCACTGAAAAGAGTTAGCCAAAATTTGCTGAAAATAGGGTCTCCACTCGAGCGCAACTTCCTTCGCTCAAGCAGGGGTTCAAAATAAGGGTGATCACTTGAGCGCAACTTTGGTTGCTTGAGCGGTTTGTAAATTTTGCAAAAGTACTAGTTGCTTGATTTTTCTGCTAAATGGATCCTCAATGGTCGCTCGAGCGGAAGTCTGAGTAAAAAGTGTGTTCGCTCGAGTGCACATTTTGTCTCTCGAGCTACTATACAAATATCTACAAAAATGTTGGGAGCATGAATTGTAAGCTCGAGCGAAGCTTTCCTCACTCAAGCGGACTAGTCGAATTCTAAAATTTCCAAAATTGCGTTTGAAGTTCAAACTTGATATTCAAAGGTCCAAAACTTGTGTTTTTGGTACAAAAACTTGGAAAAACATTGTATAACATGAAAACACTTCCAACTTGAAACCATTTATCCAAATTTATGCTCCAATTGTCCAAATTCAAGCTTATATTGTCAAGTTAAAACCATGCATGTTATGGATTAAGTCCTCTTCTTTTTAAAACACCACAAAGTGATATGAAATGAATTAATCCAAGGATGATGTTCAAGTTCATACCTCCTAAGCTTCATGCATGTATAAATTTGAAGAAATCTTAACTCAAATGAAAGGTCAAGCATGCATGTGCATAATTCAACTCAAATTAATCATATTCATGGTAATTCATGCTCAACCTACTCAAATTCAAACAAATGATCCTATAACTCCACGAGCTTAGTTTCCACATGATTTAATTCCAAGAATTTAGGATGAATTACATACCTAATGTGTGAATTCAAGTGTATTCTAGCTGAATCCTCCAAGTCCTTTACAATTTCCTTCGAATTCTCCTTCTTTCTAGAATTGTTGAAATCACCTTCACTCTCTCTCAAAATCTCAGCTCATATGTTTGTATATGCTATGAGTTCAAGTCATGAGTTGGCTTACATAAATTTAATTAATTAGGCTCAATTCTAACTAAGTTCAATTAATTCATTCTAATTATTTTGATCCGAATCAAATTTTAACGAAAGTTTCCATAAAATTTTAAATACTCTAATTAGCCTATTGGGCAATTTTGGCTTCTTAAGCCGTTCGGGCTTTCAATTTTTGATTCTAAGTCGTTAAGTGAACATATATTCCATGTAATGACAGATAACTACAAAAGTAAGCATGCAATCACACAATTAAACACACAATCATACAATTGAGCTTATTGAAACAATATAATATAATTGTTCGGAGATCGAGGTCATCACAATTATCCCCTCAAGGGGCAGCCTAAGGAACAAGGAAGAGGCTTAGCTTAACACCGACTTTAGAAAACGTGGCTACTTGACTTGGAAGTCTCACAATCTGCGAGAATGAGTACAAGAAACACAAATGGAATGATGAATTTTCAACAACAAAGGAAACATTGCTCAAGAGAAAAAAAATTGTTAGTATATATATTTGTGGAATGCAAAAGCAACCATTATAAGGAACTAATCATTTGGTGTATTCTGAGTCCACCAATGAGCTTTCCCCTAAATGACTTCCTGTGTAACTTCATTGACCTCATTAAAGAGTTAACTTGTAATTCTTTTCCAGCATGTTCAAGAAATGCAAGTGAAAAGTTAACTAAGAGAGTGAAGTGTTGTGCAATTGTGTAATACTTTCATCTTTTTGCAAGTTTTAGGCTTTTTTTTTTTCAAGGAAGAAAGAAAGAAAAGAAAATCAGGCTTCTTCAAAAAAGAAATAAGTTCGTCGTGTTCATGCCATTTAAGTTTGTATGTTTCCTTATTCAGAGGACTACATGTGAATCTCTTACATTACTTGATGCACAGAAAAGATTCTTTTCACAATTTCATTTAATAGTATTGATCCAATTTCTCTCCATCATTTTAATGATAGCAATTTCTACAATTGCCCCAATTAGAAAATTTTCAAATGTCAACAACAAAAATGAAACATGCTTAATCATAAGCAATTTCAATGTCTCCAGCTAATTGCAGAAGAGTTGCAATGTGCTTTAAAGTGAAGGGGGAGAAAATGGCACAATTACCATTGATTTAAGAAAGGAATCTTACCTTTTATAAAAGAGAGTGATTAAGATTAGATGCACTATATGACTTATCACTCCCTAGGTTTCCCAAATTAACCTTATGATCAAAAACATGGACAGTGGCAGCACATGGATAGGACAACCAGTGTGGTTTCTTCACCTGGGCAGCAAGAACAAAATGTTGTAGCAACGTATCCATGCATAAAAAAAAGTATAAGAAAGGAATAGCAGATGTTTCTTACCTCAATAGAAAGGAACATACTCTTCTAGCAACCCCCAAATAGGGGCCTATGAGCCCACCTACAACCCCAGCTGTGGCTGTAGTAGATAGAACCAGATTTTTTTTTCAGCTTTTGATGGTTTAACCATTACTGGCTGACCAAGAAGAGGCTGGCCAGAGAGTGCTATTGCCATAGGGACTGACATTGTATCAAAAAATTCAATATAACTGCAAAGAAGCTGCATTAGCATCTAGATGATACTAAGAAGGGAAATGGACATTGATTAGATGAGAAAGTGAATTCAATAATAAGATTAACAAATTTTACTGCCCAATCCAAACATATTTTTTTCCTTTTTTGGGGGTGGGTGGGGAATATATTATTAACCACACCATCAAACCCACTAACTTGCAGAGGATACAACAAGCAATAAATGGAACGGACCATTATGACTTTATAGAATATGCCAGTAGTATAAACTTTAATGAACTCGAATCCTACAATCAGACACTCTCTAATTGCTATTGATCAAATATCTATTAATGCGTGGAAGCACTAGGGAAAGTAAACAACTTCCACTAACAAATGAAATATGAGACATCAAAGCAAATACCATCCTACACGAAGAAAAAAAAAAAAAAATGTCCAATTTTTTTCCACAATGTTCACCCTCAACATTTTAAAATCACTAAAACAATACAAACACATTAATAGCTATGCAATGTTTAAAACATTTCTCCATTACCAAAACCAAATTTTAACCAATGCTATTTCATGAAGCCCATCTCCAAAACCAAAAAATAAAAAATAAAAAAAATTGGCGAGTTTACATTGTATGGTGGAGGAGGGTGGAAGAGAAGGGCAAGGGGTAATCATCTATCTTACAAAGCATTGGACTTGGCCTTACTGCAATTTTGTTAGTCCATATTTACTTGTCAATTTAGCATCTAGACTTTTTCAACATGATTAGTGTGCCTTTTGCTCTGTCATCTTCACTTGTTGATGATAGTCTTAGTTGTTAAAAAAAAGTGTAGTCTTCTATCTCTGACCTCATTACAAGATGACAAACCTCCACCCATGATAGAATTAAAATAGTTATAGCATAATAAAAAAATTAAATTGAGATAATTTTTTGGCTATGGCAGGAAAAATTGAATTTACCCAACTCTCTTGGAACGCCTTGAATTGCGATCCATTATAAGTCGTACATCTGGGACCTGGAACTGTAATTTAATGGTATTAGAAATACTCAACACAAATAATTAGTTCACCATCAAACATAATATACCATCACATATTACATTACTGCCCCTCAGTGAGAAGCCCAAGAAGCACAAAACTTCAAGGGGCAGTTGCAAGGCAAGTATGCACAAAGTAAGTGGGTCTTCAATAGACGACTTTGATTGCCTGCCAAAATATTATAAATTGTACGCTAAAGATAATAAAAAGTAAAATCAATGTGAAAGTTGATTCATTTTGGCCAGCTTCATTTACCTGTATAAAATAAAATTATAGATCTTCAAAGTTCAAACACGGTAAAGACTAAGTAATACAATTTCATTTAGCACCCTTTGAACTTTTTTAAATAAAATATGGCAAGTTCCTATTTCTTGCATAAAAATAGAGTTAAAAAATTCCCAAATTTTGGATTTTATTTAGGTTTGCCCAAGAAACAAAATGTAATTGATACAACAAAAAAAAGTTTAGATGGCAGTGCCTAAATGAAGCCTGTAGGCAACCTTCTCATGCCTTACAACTTCTAATCTATTATAGACTGAAATATAAAAAGTGAACATAGAATGACTTGTATTAACCTTTCTGGTCCTCGCTTGAATCGCATACTTAATCTAATAGCATACTTAATCTGAAATCACAAGCCATACAAGGATAAACAAAGAACAAGTATTAACCTTTCCGGTCCTCGAGAAGAAATCATACACATCTCTTTCATCTGCCTTCAAAGATATCTATCAGAATTGTAGAAAAAATATATAAGTCAGCAAAGTGCAAGTAACAACCTAAGCAAAACAACACAAAAGCAATTATGTAGCAATTTAAATACATGATAAGCAAAAACCATCCACTGATCTCGTTCAGGATCAACCTCTGGCTCTACCACTTCTTCCTTTTTCTCTTTATACCTTTTGCTAAAGAAAAAAAAATCTAAAGTATTATCCCAACTTGATCCATAAATAACAATAAATCTGCTTCAGTTAAAGAAGGGTAAGTCAAAAGAGTGGAACAAACTAACGGACCATAACTAAGGAAAACACATTTTCTTCTTGAAATAATTGAAGTACTTAAGAAGCAAAATTCCTTGAGTTACTATGCAAAAGAGGAAAGAAAAAGAAAGAAAGAAAGAAAGAAAGGAAGAACAGAAAAGAACAATCCAAAAAAGGCAGCAAATTTTCTCCAGTATGTGTATAATGAATGGCCAAATCCATCAAACATAGCCCTGCAGGGAAGTGTGCCAAGTTAAAATGGTGGGACCAATGTATAGAGAGAGAGAGAGAGAGAGAGAGAGAGAGAGAGGAGTTGACCCAACGTCGTCGTAGTAGATGTCACACCCCAAATCCGGGCATGACCGGCCGTGGCCTACAGGGACTTAGCCCAAGGCACACGTAAGCCTAAACACGAATCCAATCACATTGAACAACTGAACAATAGTCCAATAATAAATAACCAAAACTCAATCCAGACATGTCACAATTATAAATGGCAAAATCAACCGTAATCAAAAACCATCCAAACTTATGGGATATAAACAACCCACATATCAAAAATAATCCTAAATGAACTTCGATAAGAATAAATATAAATATGCACAAACTTGACATAACACTCTAAACTAAAGGAATGCCCTAGAGGTCCATGCAATTGAGTCCCCGCTACGCCATGAGTCCACTCTAAGTCCTTCTAACACCTGGAAGTGATAAAAACTAAGTCAGCTGATAGCTCAGTGAGTAGCAACATGGATAGTAAATACAGTTTTGAAAACAGGGTTCAATTCCAAAATAAGTTATATATCACATAAACTAGATTGGCATACAGTTTGGTAAATACAATCTGTTTAAAAAAGAAGGTTCCACAATTCAACACTTAAAATACTCATGTCTCGCAAGAACATGATAAACGACATTTTCCACTTAAAACAGATTATAACATGAACACCAATAATTTTCTGGGTACTAATAAAAAAAACAAATAATCTGCCACACATTTCTCAGGCTATAAGCCCCGTTGGATCCAATACCGAACTAAGAGTCATCCTCAGGGTGGCACCTGGGCCTTTTCTCAAAGACGATCCGATTGAAGGTCACCTAGTTGTTTTTAAAGGTCTGTTCCTTACAATCGTTGAGCACTAGAGTCATCACGGCCCAACCCGGATCTGTTCCCTAGTGGCCAGAGTCACCACACACAGTGGAATAATTTCCCTGGACTAAATACACACATGGTCCCAATAATCAATACACATCAGTTTCGCAAAACATGGTAGTTCATCATTATAAACATGAGACCAAAACAAATAGTTTACAGTATGCCAAGTTCACACATGTTTCAGAAATAATTTGATTCAATTGATAATATAATAATTTATCAAAACAGTTTAATCATGAAACAACAATTTAATTTTCCAACAGTTCAGGGTATGGGGAACATTTATAAAAATATGTAGCATGAAACTACTCACCTGGAAACGAAATAATATAATCCTCGAATAGAGTATGAAAGTCCAACTAGTGCCCTGAACCAATATGAAAACTACACGTCACTACTAATTTAAAAATACTAAAGAATACGAACTAAGTAACCCCAAACTAAAGCGCACTGACACGGCTCAACCCAACTCACCGTTACTCTTAAATATTATCTAAGTTCATGTTCTTCAAGGTTTAAAATCACCCAAGACATGGGTTCCGGTCAAAACTTAATTAATTGTGACTTTAAGATAAAACAGAATTTCAAACAAGCCTTCCCAACCTATTCGCTAACTTTGAAAATTACAAAACCCACTCCACGCTATTCAAAAAATTCCAATAACCTCCAGATATGATCTAATATATCCTAAGTTTCAAACCCAATTGGTTTCACTTGATTTTCTTATCAAAATAATTTTCTACAATTTATTATATCCAAACAGGTTGTTTTCTGCAGCACTTTAAATAAATTGACGGTTCTCTTAATATACACGAGCAATCAATGCAAGGCCAAAAACGTATGAAACTAGACTCGTAACCGGTTCTAATGACACTAATTTGATAATTTTTGGATTTATACCCAAAGAGAACAACACTCCCGAATTTACTGTTTTGGACTGGTTTCCTGGACAGATTTGAATACCTCAATTTATATGGATTTCGACTCCCACAAATTATGAAAAAATTCAGATATGTAATTCAATGTGTAATTGATCTACTGTAAAAATTTCAGATTAAAATTCATCCGTTTGATATGGTTTCTTGATTTTTAAAATTTGTGACTTTGTACAGAATTTTTGGACTGAAAATTACACCCAATCTTTACACATAAATTTAGCTCCTCAAGTTTCTTAGTAGGATATCTATATACACAATACATAAACCTACAACCTCTCCATCAATGAACAAAATAATTATAGAATAAGGATGAAGAACAAAAAGAAGAGAAGAAAACCAAGGAGGGCTAACCTTTGATGATCACACACAACACAACACACCCAAAAGTTCTTTGATTGCAACATCTTCTTCTTTTTTCCTTCTCTCTAACCCTCTCCCGTGGCTGCTGTTGTTGCCCTATGTGGTGAACAAATAATAGAGTAGGGTTTGTGTTTATTTTATTTTATACTAGTGGTGGGCACACATAGGTCAAATAAATAGATAAATATACAAAACATATGTATAAGTTACATGTAACTCAAATGGTAGGAGTCTTATATATTAACCTTGTGGTCTAGAGTTCAAGTCACCCCCTCCTCTCTCTCTCTTTTTATTTTTATTTTTATAATAAACCTTGTCTCTAAATTAAAGACTTTCACCATAAATTTATTTTAGGTTTAAAATTAATTAAAAGATCCTCCAATAATATTTAATTTGCACCTTAGAATTCACCACCAAAATATTTGAGATTGTAATATTATTATTTAATTATTTACTTAATTTTTATATTCGGGTTCTCACAGTAGAGATGATTGATGAGGACATCATCGTGGAGATTCAAGAAGTATATGGTGGAAGCAGCCACAATCATGGTCTCCGATCCAATGGATCTAATTTTCAGAATGCTGAGGCCGATCAAAAACAGATCAACTCAGATCTAGGGTTTCGCCTTGCAGGTTCGACGGTCAATAGAGACCTGTCTTCATTCGATTTTGTGGTCTCGCGATTCAGAGCTTCGTAATGAATACGAAGAAAATACTACTTTGTTTTTTTGGGAAATGGGGAGGGGGAACTTTTAAGTCAGAAATTTTTTTATCAGCCTCATTGTTTTGAATCAGATTCGAAACAACAGAACTCATATTCGAAATCCCTTATTACAAACTTGAGGAATAATCGAAAAAAATAAAAATTAAATAATTTTCGTATAAAATAAGGTAGGGAGAGGAAGAAGCAATCTATGAATTTACACAAATATGAGGGGGGGAAAAAACCAAAACCAAAGTTCAAGATGAAGATGACCAACTTACCAGTCAGTGAAATACACTCTCTATCGTTGCTTTCAAAGACTCCCTATAGGAAGAACACCATGAAGAAGAGATGGATAACTCTGATTTCAAATACACCATCGAAGAGAAGATGAGGCCTAGAGAGATTGAAACCCTTCCCCGTCTACGTTCCCTTTCTAAATTAGATCCAATTAGAAGCCAAAGAGCCTTTTTTTTTGGGGGGGGGGGGAAGTCTAAGGCATCAAAGAGAATTCATTTTGCCGTCTTTTTTTTTTGGGGGGGGAGAATTTATATTTGGCCGCTTATTTTTTTTTGGTCTTATTATTAATGACTTAGATTCTGCGTCGTAAAAAGTGTAACATTTTTAACGATGGGCTTTTTGTGCGTCGAGAAAAGTACAATACTGTTCACGGCTAGCGTATGTGTCTCGTGCATAGTTGATATGTTAACGTCATGCCATATGCATGTCATAGAAAATTTTATTATTTATGACAAACATTGCAAGCCGTAAAAAAATCATTGTTACTACTATTCACGGCCTACACAATAGACACGCCGTGGTTGGAAAATTATTTACGATGTGAAAAAAAAATAAGTTGTAAAAGTGAGAAACTACGGCATGCATTTATTGTATGTCGTTGATGTGGTAACGTAAAAAGTCAATTTTGTTGCAGTGGTTTTATATATGATGATCCCGAACTAACTGCTTAAGCGACCACTCTTGCACTCGAACAAGAACAACTAACTCTCAGTATCTCAAGCTTGCAAAAAAAAAGTATTGGATGCCTCGAAAGATTGCTTGAGCGACCAATCCGCCACTCGAGCGAAGAGAAAAGAAAAGAAAAAAAAAATCCAGAGTGTTACAACCTCCCCATCTTAGGAAATTTCATCCCCTAAATTAAAGAAAGAGCTAACACGAAGATAACTCAACCACCAACAGATAGATAACTACAAACTCAAATTAGATCCAGACTTGGAGTAAGTCCCCGGATTCCAATCCAACATCTCGGGGCGCCAAAGACTCCCGAACAACAACAACAACAACAATAACTTGCACCCCAAGAATGTTCACCATGCTTCAACCACCAACAACACACACAACACCATCAAGTGTTCAACACTGGAATATGGAAGAAAGCCCTCATAACAGAACCTTCAATCAACTCTCACCAAAGAAGATTACTTACAGCAAAACATGGTCAAAAAAACACTTTGGCGTAATAAGCCCCAACCATCCCAAAACACTCCTTAAACCAATCACACCACCTATGACTAACGATCCAAACAAAGTTGCTACCCAACCCCTTCATTCCAAGTAAAACAATTAACAACATAATTCCTTATTAAAAGAAAGTTTTCTCTATTTCTCAATTCTTTGAAAGTTAATCCCTTGTATTCAAAATATTTCTCAAACTCACACCATCCACAATAAAAATAAAATAAAAAATTCATTTCCACTTCCTTTTTCACATAACACCCATCACTCTTCTAGTTATGCAACAACATATACTCCATATTTTTATAATAATAATTAATAGAAATAACAACCGTGCTAGCAACACAAGTACAAGAAAATTCACGATTATGCAATTTCTTTCTGCCACACACATGACTATAATTTTTTTTTTTTACGAGGCATAACGCACACGACAGGACAATGAGTCTACAACATGTTACTCCAACCTGAGGAGTTCTGTTAACCCAAGACAAGTTTTACACCAGTTTCACAACCACATACACAAGACTCCATACGCGCTAAACCTCACCAAGGCACCCACACTATACAACCCTCTTACTTAAGCCCAACTATTCTCAAGGTGATTACTTGTCAAACAAATTCCAATATCAACCCACTGGCTAACCAACGTAGAAAAATCATACACGTAGCACTAAATGTCAATGTGTTACCCAACACTATTCACTCAGATAAGGAGTTCCACACACACCATTGCACACATTCCTCGAACTTATACTAGATTCCCAGACCAAACCATACCACTCATGTTTCCAAACAGACCACCACCCATGTGCCTATATGGCTAACACATCCTTTCATCACTCTTGAGTCCGAATTAGACTTCTACAGGTTAAGGCACACCACTCACTCTTCATATCATCACATACAAACACCCTAACTTCAAAGGAAATTGTCCCATCACTAGGGATTTCACACAAGGTCAATGAGAAGCCAACATTTATGAAAAGTGTGATTAACACTCCAACTTTACGCTACATACATGTATGGTAATTCAACTCCTCCTCTCACCATCAAGAATCAATAGACTTAACAAAAACTTGACCAACCATGCGGCCCAACACATAAGACCACAAGCTTGACCCCTACTTTCTTCCTTAAGCAACATAATTCTCACAATGTTCTTAAAGAATTCCCCCTAGCATTACATCAATAACTCTCTCCCACTTTACAACTCTATTGGTTACACTTCTCCCAACCATACACACTTAGCGTAAAATAACTTTATGAGATAATAGCATCTTCGCGCAGTACTAAGATTACCCATTCTAACAAGAATTCATCAAAACATAAAAAATTTACGTTTCATTACAATCCAATTTCCTTGGAAAAACACGTACTTAATTATACATGCACAACATTTGTAATGACATTGTTTCACTAATATTAGCATAGTGTTACAATACCAAAACAACAAAACATCATGCTACTCCCTTATAACCTCACTGTCCTTGTTCAAACTACTTAACTGATCTCACCCAGTCTGAGGGCAGTAGCGCTTAACATGGCCCAGATTTGCACTTAAAATAAACGTGTAGTCTCCTATCTTGTAACTGGACCGACTGGTGGAGTTGTTCTTGGTCTGAATCTGGCAGAAGGTCATGTGACTGCTGGGATCCTAAAACATTAGGGACTCCTACCAACTGTGGGCAAAGTCTCTTCACGTGCCCTGATAGTTTGCACTAATAACAGGTGGATGCCCAACCACTACCTAGAGACTAGCTTTGAGAATTTTTCCTTCCGTCTTTCTAGGGAAAGCTTAAGTTTTGTGACCCTACTAACCACATTGAAAACAAGTCATCTTATTCTGACTGGTACTCCCTAAACTTATCCCCATTACCAAACCCTGAGGCTCGATCTACTGCAATTGTGAAGGCATGCTAGTGCTACCCTAAACTTCTTGGACATCTCCGAGTCACTCTATGACTCATGTCTCCCTTGCCTCTTACCCCTCTGTTTCTTTCCCCCTTTCAAGTTGATTTCTATATGTGTTGTTACTTCTACGAGTCTATCATAATTATGGATCATACTACCAACCACCTTCATCTTAATTTCCCACCTAAATCTCTTATCAAATTCCAAACAACGACGCTCCTCGGTCACCACTACCTCTGGTGCAAACCTAGACAAGCTAGTAAAATTTGCCTCAAACTCTGCTATGGTTGTGTCAAGTTGTTCAAGCTCTTTAAACTATTTCTTCAAACGCTCTCTGGCTGTGGGTGGAAGACACTTCTCTTGAAAGGCGTGAGTGAATGCCTCCCACGTATACACTATATGATCTTTGGCATATTTTCACCATTGACCTACATCCCCTTTCAATTGAAAAGCCCCCAACGTGACCCGAAGCTCATTATCTGCTATGTAAAACACCTCAAACATCTTCATTGTCTATTCAAGCAACTTATCCGCTAGAAGTGGGCTAGCACTGCCATAAAACTCCATAGGTTTAGATTTAATGAACTCCTTAGCCAAGGAAGAGGCCCTAGTCTCTCCCACGGCGGCCTATGCCACTTCCTCAGCTCTCGAAGTGTTCATAGATTCTCGAAGTGCACCCCCTAACTCCTGGGACAACAAGCCCATAACACCATGCACCTCTTGTTCGGCCATGCTAGTTTGGCCTGCTCCCTCCCCCGGAAGGGAAACACCCCAACCACCACGACGAGGTCTACCACGACATCTATCACTATGTCTAGACATCCTATATAAGAATAAGAATAAACTTAGCTCACAAATTAAGCCGAACGAAACCCCACACTCTACCCTAAATGTATACACATGTCTACACACAACAATTCTCACAATGACAAACCACATAAACACATATTCACATAAAGCACATACACATTTATCCTTCTATGATACCAATTTTCCCCACAACGTTCAAAGAATTTGATTTAGAATGGCATTGATTAGGTGCCTTTCTAACAAGACTCTTAAGAATTCATAGGCCCAAACTTCATCTCGAGAGTTTAATCTCATACCCACATAAGTACACACAAGTCATACCAAGCACGTAAACGTCCCATTCTAGCCTAGTAACCCATTGTAACAAACATCACTTCCCACGAGCCCAAGGTATTCAAACCTGATGAGCTCTAATACCAAATTGTCACGCCCCGAAAATTAACATCGTTTTACTAGTTACCAATCCCTTATTATCATTTAATTCCATAACCTTAATAAATTCCAAATAAATAAAGATAACGAATTATAAATAAAAAATCCATCTATTTCTCGCAAATTAGTGATCTCGTACATTACAACAAATTATAGTACCAAAAGCTATATATAAATATATATGTATAATCAAATTTCCCTAGAGGCTTACACATTTCAAGGTTAAGGGCCTTGATCACAAAGAAAATAAAATTCTATCTCGACAGGTAAGCTCGTAGCCAAAACATGAAACATCAAAAGAGCTTCCATCTAGAACTCCATATACTTCTCAATGAACGAATCACACCTTGATCACGTGGAATTTGGAAATATCCAGCCCATAAAAGAGGAGTAAGCAATGACGCCCTGTAGGAAAATAAACCCAACACACTATATATATATGCTCATATTGGCTACATCCATGCAACATCCATGCAACATCTCATAATGTACAACTCTTGTAACTTTGTTTGACATTCAATGCCCAATGTAAACATTAAACTCACGATGGACTCCACACTTGGACCTTACTTCTTCTTGAAAACATTTCTTTTTCTGTTTTTGTGAAATCCCAAAACACATCTCATCATACCCCCCACATTTACCGACCACCAAGCACATAAGGTAATTGGGTACCTTCTACATTCCCTAAAACACCTCCACATTTACTGGCCATCAAGTACAGAGGGGTAATTGGACACCCGTTACATTTAAAAAAAAAAAAAACCTCCACATTTATCGGCCACCGAGCACGGAGGGGCAATTGTACACCCAACACATTTATTCAACCATATCCCCCACATTTACCGGCGCTAAGCAGGGAAGGGAAATTGGGCACCTTAACCACATACCAATGGCATTCCCACATTCTCCAAGCTCCGAGCACGGAAGGGTATTTGGGCACCTCAACACACAGAACACGTTCTAAGTTTACACGCACCCAATTACACAACCCAACCCTTAATCCAACACTCTGTGGATACAAATGCAATACAAGAGTTCATAATATTGTATCTTAACTAAAGTCCAATTCAATCACACGCAAAATCAATCCAATGAATATGACATAAAATATTTATATATTTCCATGTCCCCGTGTCATCCCCGCCATCAATTTTAATTATATACTAATTCATACATTGAACCTTTCAACATTGCTGGATATTCCACCCAAAACAACTTCCTTAAATCCTTCAATAAGATCATCATAACACCAATCCCATTGAACATACGAATACTCAAGAAGATTAATTAAAATTTCCACATAAAGTACAATTTTAATTCAAACCCTCATTTAAAAACAAAATCCCAAGTATAGGGTTTCAAGAAAATTACGGTTTTTCATCATTTCATCTTTAAATCCACCAATCATCAAATATTATCCATCAATATCTTAAAACAATCTAAATATTTCAAAAGTTTGAGTGAAAACCCAAATTTTTGAATATAAATATCTTTTAATCAAAGATTTCAAACTCAAATCAACCCATACTTCCCATAATACAACATAATTGAACAAATTCATAAATGATTAGAGTTAAAAGAACTCCCTACCTCATGAAGGTGAGCAAACAATGAAGATCCAAGCAAGAACTCTAACGAATTCGCAATCTAATCGGTCAAGAGAATGATCTTCACTCCCCATTCACTAATCTTGCATGATCTAAGGTGGATCCTTGGTGTAATGAGGTGAAATCAAAGGTTTTGTAGCTAGAGTTTTTGAACATGAAGAGGGGAGAGAGAGAAAAGAGAGAAGAAAAAAAATGAGAGAAAAGGAACAAAAAATGGGTTTTACACATGTTGGTCCCGAATAGATCGCTCGAGCAATCACACTTGCGCTTGAGTGAACACAACCAACTCTTAGCATCTCAAGCTTGCAAACAAAAGTACTGGATATCTCAAAAGACTGCTTGAGTGAACAATCCATTGCTCAATCAAAGAGAAAAGAAAGAAAAAAAATTCTAGAGTGTTACAGTGCCTACCAGGTGTACCACAAGGTGAGAATGTGAAACTCTCGGAGTACATCCTTGTAGACACCCCATTTTTGACCGACTTTAAGACTCAGACGTCATCGATTGAGCGCTCGGTGATAGTGCATGTTGTGCTCGTTTTGAGTTTTCAGAGTTTTGGCTGAGAGCCTTGCCTCCGGGCCTCTGAACTCTTTGTGCTTTGGCTCGGTTTGCGGACCAAGCCTTGTTTTCCTTTCCTGAGGGAGGGAGAGGTCTTGTAGACCATCTCTTTGTGGTTGTAGACCACTTTTCCCGTTTGGAGACTAATTTTCGATTTTCGGTGCCTTCGGCCGCGTGCCTTGTCTCGGGACTGCTTAACGTTCTCCGTTTGACATGATTTTTGAACCACACCTTGTTTCCTTGGCCTAGAGGGCCACTGTGGTTTGGGAGATCACTTTTGTGGTCATAAACCACTTTTGGTGCTTGTCAGCTAGTTTTCGAGGCTCCCGGCTGCGCGCTTTGCCTCCCGAACTTTCGTCTTGCATCCGTTTTGGTTTGTTTTTGGTACAAACCTTGTTTTCCTTGTTTGGAAGGTGGTACAAGGGTGGGAGACTAGTTTTTTTCCTTGGAGACCACTTTTCTTTCCCCCAGCCAATTTTCTGATCTGACAACTGGTCTCCTGGGTCTTTGAGCCATCTTTTCTGGTCGACCACCCCACTCCTGGCTTGTTTTTAGTGTGCTGATCATCTCCCCATCATGGCCGACCACTTGTTGTCTTGGGAGACCACTTGAAGTAGCTAGCCGACCACGGCTACTTTTTGCCACCTTTTTGGAGATATTTTCCTCCAGCTGGCACAGCTGGAGGGCACTGAAGCTATCCTCCATACACGTGTATGGAGGAATTGCCTTGAACCTTAGCTTCTCCAAGAAGCTTTGCTTTTGGTTCTCTATAAGAGAGAAACATCTCCTCCCTCCTCTAGGTTCAGAAATTGGAGGTTTGAGATATACATACACCCTTGTATCTATATCTCCTTGTTGGTTCTTATTTTGTGCCTTAAAGTGTAGTTTTGTCTTACTTTAACACACAAACACACAGTCAAACACTATACTCTTGGAGCTGAGGTCCCTTGTGTGAGGCCCCTGAAATATGTATTCTCTTTAAAGACCTTAATGTTTGAATTATTTTCTTAAAGCCCCTCGGTTACTTGAATTAATTCGAATCTTGTCGGTTAGCATTGCTATTTTTATTTTTATCAAAACAGGAATTTCCCTAGCCAGATTAAGTTCCCTAACCTAATTTAATTCTACATAAGTTACATGAATTTAATACCAAACCCTCACTCTTTATTTAAATTCAAAATTTTCCCAAAAACTAGTGCTTGTACCCTTGTACCTTGAGTACCATCAATCAAGTGAGATATATCTATATATATATATATATACACCTTGAGAAGTGTGTCCTAGAACATAAATTGATTAAAAAAAATAGCCCCTCCAATTTTCAAAGTTTATCATCATGAAATTCTAGAAAACCACAAACCTAGTACCCTAGACCTAGGATGATAATTCCAATACTAGTTCCATTTCAACTAAATGTTGCCTAAACCTATGAGTAAGCCCCCCCCCCCCAAATCACTCCTATTCCTTTAAACTTTAAACAAATCCTAACCTTTCCATCCATTTCCAACTAATGGGCTTTTAGGACTTTTTACATCAAAAATTGTCTATAAATACCAACATTCCCTAGCTTGGCAAGCAAAAACAACACACTCACACACACATTCGGCTAGAGGCGAGAGAGGAGAGCAAGAGAGAAAAGTCTAGAGTGGAAGAGGGAGGAAGAAGAGAGCCTTCTTGTTCAAAGCTTAGCAAGTAAGCCACAACACAATCTTCTCTTTCATTTTCCTTTTTCAAATACATGTTTCTAAGGGTTCTAAATAATGTTTTCAGATCTATTATTGATGAGTTACTTGTGTTAAAAGTGCTAAGAGTTGAGTATTGATTCTATCTCTCTTGTATTTTCCCTATTTCGGCACAAAACCATCTTTTTTCATACCAATCTCTCAACTTTCCAAGGGCACACTTTCAAGAAATTTTTTTTGAGTTTAATATATGTTAGTTAGCATGTTCTCATCATAAAAGAAATGAAAATTTTCCCTTGGTGGAACCCTTTTCTCATAAATCTCCTTGTTTTGGGCATTTTACCTTAGAATCTATTTTTGCAGCCCACTTTCAAAAATTCTAGAAAAATGTATAAAATTATTCTGGACCTCTATTTTATTTCAAAATCTTCCTTAAGGAGTTCGCTTTCAACTAAAATTGGTTTCATAGAAAAACAGTGAGCGGTTTGCAAGAAAATCAAATTTTTGTAACGATCGACAAATCTGGACAGCGTTGGAATGTTTTCTAAATAACTTAAAATCTAGAAAGACTATTCCCAAATATGTTCTAGAAACTAGATCAAATTCTCTATGAGCCATAGGAAGGCCGATTCTGGTGAAAGATCTAAAATAGTCCTTTCATTTTAATCTTTATGCGATACTAAATCTGAAAATTGTGTTATGTGTAGATGTTTTATGCCCTTGAGTTCATGAGATTGCTTATTAGCTTATGATCATATCTTGGCATGATTTTATATGTGTTGTGGTTATGTTATTTACCTTTTTCATCTTAAGAATGCATGCTTATATGGATATTATTGTCTTGTAAGTTGGACTAACCTTGATTTAAAACATTTAATTCAACGGGAAACCAAATAGGGAGGGTATTGGGTTTTCGAACACTTGAGTAATGAAAAGATGAGAATATGTGATATATGGTTTGTTGGGATGCGTTCTCTATTTGGAAGTGAAAGTCTTGCGCAACTGGTTTTCTGAACCCTTGAACGGAGCGGCTGTATTCGGACCCCAGGTGGTTTGGTGTGAGGAGGGATTCGGGCAAGGCCCTATTTTACCGTCTCTTTTGAGGCCCTGCGGTTGGCGCTACGCGGTATATAACCGTTGGTAGGCATCCGAGGTTAGTTTTGCAACAAAACAGCAAAAGAGGGGGCATACCGAATAATCCGGGTCCGATTCTTGTGGTCGGGAGGATGAAATCTCTTTGGGGGATTTCTAGTTTACTAACATCGAACTTAGCTCTTTATTTATTTGAATATCATGTTTACTACTTGATGTTAAAATTGTGATTGTGTATTGGACTGGGAAAAGGGGACGGGGTGTGTGTGTGTTTATTGGGCATTCAAAGCTCACGGTGTATCATGCCAGGTGACGAAGCGGAACTCATAGCTGGAGACGACGAGCCTGAAACTTTCGAAGATTTTTGGCTATCTTAGGGAAGCTAGAAATTTCTTTTGATATTTTGCAAGACTCACGTGAAGATTTAAACTTTCTTTTGGATGTAATGTAATGGAACAAGCTTTTGAATTAAGTATATTTGTGATTGTTATGTATTTATATTCTATGTATGAACCTTATCGTTGCTTATGAGACCTTGTGTCAATACCTTTTAAGATCTGTCAAAAGGGCAATGCGTTGCCTAAGAAAGCTAGACTTAAAAGGGAGGCTAATTTGACTCCTCCGACGATCTGGGATCTTACTTGCTTATTGACCATAGGACTCATTAGTGACTCTCCCTTGACTGCAACCAATAGTGTAGAATCGAGGCGTCACAACTTGGTATTAGAGCCTTGGTTCAACCCATAGCCCTCACAACCCTATACGCGACTCTAGAAGCCCTTACCCCTTTATCTTATTTTATTCTATCACGCTATTATAAGAAGATTAACTAATAAAAATCTTTTCCACCTTAGGATGTCAGCGGGAGACTATCCAGGATGCGACATCAGTCTCGACTCGTGGGGTACTTTCCGTATGCAAGGAAGGAGGGCCATGTCTGTTAGCCCCCACTTTAGCCGCCGACGCTGTACATGTGCCGCCAAGAAAATGATCAGAACCGAGATACGTAAGGTGGAGATGGAGTACTCCCGCTATACAAGGGAGCAGAAGAGGTCCCTGGTGTGGCGCCGCCTATAATTTTTGAGTCGGGCAGTAAAGAAGGCGATCCGAATGGAGCAAGATGATCAGAGAATGGACTCCTTGATACACCAAGCTTTGACTGCCAGAGCATACCACCGACCACCAACTTCGGCTGAAAGTTACGCATCTTGTTATCAAGAGCCAGGCAACAATCAACCAATGAATATGGAGCAGTCACCAAAACAACAAGGAGCAAACCCAGCCTACCCTATAGAAGTGTCATCTGAACACAATCCCCCCTCACCAATGTACACCCCTGTAGACACCCCATTTTTGACCGACCTTAAGACTCAGACGTCACCAGTTGAGCACTCGGTGATTTTGCATATCGTGCTCGTTCAGTAGTTGCAGAGTCCTGGCTGCGAGCCCTGCCTCCGAACTTCCGAACCCTCTTCTGTGCCTTGCCTCGGTTTACGAACCAGACTCGGTTTTCTCTGTTTCTTTTCCTGAGGGGAGGAAGAGGTCCTGTAGACCATCTCTTAGTGGCCGTGGGCTACATTTTGTGGCCGCGGGCCATTTTGCCCATTTCGGAGTCCGGTTCCCGGTTTTCGGAGCCGTCAGGCCGTGTGCCTCGGTTCGGGACCGTTTAACCATCTCCTATTGCTCCGGTTTTTGGCATACTTCTTATTTGCTCCCTTTTGAGGGACACTGAGGTCTGAGAGACCCACTTCGTGGTCGAACACCACTCCCGGTGCCTAACAGCCAGTTTTCGGGGCCTCGGGCTGCGCGTTTTGGCCCCTGAACCTTCATTTTGCATCGGTTTGGGCTCATTTTTGGTGGAGACCTTATTTTCACTGTTAGAAAGCTTGTAGGAGGGTGGGAGGCCAGCAATTTTTCTGAAAAGCCAACTTCTTTTTGGTCAAAAGTGGTTCAGCATGAATCCGGGAAGGAGAAAAATCTGCGCGGATTCACCGAAACGGGCGTAACTCTTGCACAAGAGGAATTAAGATATGAGGCCACCACCATTGGAAAGCTTACTTCCAGGGCTTCATTTTGCACTCAAGAATATCCCAAGTCCAAGTCCGGGGGGGAGGGATGTGGTTGGTTGAAGTCCGCTTGGACCGAATCTGCGCGGCTTCACGGAAAAGGGCATAACTTTTTCTACGGGAGGAATTTTAATGCAAGGTTTGGGCCATTGGAAAGCTAACTTCTGGGGCTTCATCCTAGGGGGTGGCCGGCCACTTTTTCTGGCCGGCCGGCCACTTTTTTCCTTTGACCTAGCCGGCCGGCTAGGGGAACTGGCCGGCCGGCCACCTGCAGCCAAAATGTCAGGCCGGCCTGCTTCTTCAGGTTGAGTACATTCCAGCTGTGCCTTGGTTTTCCCCCAAAAATATCTACATCCGGGGGACCCTTTTGGAGGGAAAAAAGGACTCATTTTCCCTCCACTTTGGCTAGACTCTTCTCTCCATCTCTTATCCATATAGAGAGCCTCCCAACTCTAGAGAAAGGGTTACAAGAGTTGCTTGGAGGAGATAGATACATATCACCCCATTTCCTTCAAGTTTTGGGCTCCATTTCTTCATCATCTTCAAGCTCTACCATCACCACTCCATTCCAGCAGCAAAGGAGGGGATTCCAGCAGCTTAGAGTCACCAAATCTGGTCCAAGAAGCAACAAAAGTGTTGGTCTTCAAAGGTAAGTCCAATTGCCCTCTTTTCTAGCTCATTTTGGCACCATCTTTAAGCCATACATGCTTGCTGAGTTGAGCTCTGACCAAAACTGGAAGTGGCCTTCTTTTAAGCTCATTTTCTTGTTTCATTAAGGGCTCAACCCTGTTTGAGGCCCCCATATTGCACTTGCTTCAATATCCCCTTGTTTGTCAATTTTCTTGCATGCTTTGGCAACCCATTATGCTTCCATTTTTGGGCATTTTAAAGTTCTGTAAATAGGCTTATTTTGAGCCTCTCTTCAACATTGAAGAAGGGCTCATCACTGTTTGGGACCTCCATATGTCACTTCATGTTATATCTCTCTTTTGGTCCCCATTTTTGCATGCTTTGGCAGCCTATCATGCTTCTGTTTTTGGTCTTTTTACAGGCCTATAAATAGTCTTATTTTGACCTTCTTAACATGTTTCATTAAGGGTCTTTGGCTGTTTGGTGAATGCTTTGCATACTTTGTGTTATAGCCTCTTTTGAGCCTCATTTTGCATTGCATTTCTAGCATGTTTGTATACTGTTTTGGAGTTTTTACAGTTCTTTAAATATGCTTATTTTTGGTCCCTCTTCAATGTTGTAGAAGGGAATTTTTCAGTTTGGGCTGTGCATATACCACTTGCCTCTTTGGCCACCTTTTGGCCCATTTTCTTGCACAAAAGCTTAGCCATGTCTATGTTTGTTTTTGGGTTTTTTACAGTTCTGTAAATATGCTTATTTTTTGTCCCTCTTCAATGTTGTAGAAGGGAATTTTTCAGTTTGGGTTTTACATATACCACTTGCTTCATAACCTCATGTTTAGGGCCATTTTTTGCATGCCATTGTTGCCCTATCTTTGCTTGCTGTTCGGCCATGCTTTGTACTAGTAAAATGCTAATTTTGGGGCTTCCTTGCTTCTGTCTATTCATTGCATATCCATATTGTGCATGTTTGGTATAGCTATAGGCCATTTCGGGTCCCAAAATTCATGCTTCGGGACTATTCCATGCATCGAGTGTGTTTTCGCCTCACTTCGGGGCTGTTTTCCCCCACATTTCATTGCTGAAAATCCATTAGCATGCTTGCATATCATTTTCCATGCCATTGCATTGCGTATGCCATTGCCTCGGTTTGCGTGCCCGTGTGCACGCATTTCGAGGCACTTCATTTTCATCCATCGGCCTCTTATGTGAGTGTGGCTGAGGCTCTCCCATGTTAGTATAAGTCCATGTTGCATTCTATATGTCATTTCCATGCCATTGCATTGCGTATGCCATTGCCTCGGTTTGCGTGCCTGTGTGCACGCATTTCGAGGCACTTCATTTTCATCCATTGGCCTCTTATGTGAGTGTGGCTGAGGCTCTCTCATGTTAGTATAAGTCCATGTTGCATTCTATATGTCATTTTCATGCCATTGCATTGCGTATGTCATTACCTCAATTTGCGTGCCCGTGTGCACGCATTTCGAGGCACTTCATTTTCATCCATCGGCCTCTTATGTGAGTGTGGCTGAGACTCTCTCATGTTAGTGTAAGTCCATGTTGCATTCTATATGCCATTTTAGCCATTGCATTGCGTATGCCATTGCCTCAGTTTGCGTGCCCATGTGCACGCATTTCGAGGCACTTCATTTTCATCCATCGGCCTCTTATGTGAGTGTGGCTGAGGCTCTCTCATGTTAGTATAAGTCCATGTTGCATTCTCTATGCCATTTTAGCATTTGCATTGCATATACCATTGCCTCGGTTTGCGTGCCCTTGTGCACGCATTTCGAGGCACTTCATTTTCATTTATCGGCCTCTTATATGAGTGTGGCTGAGGCTCTCTCATATTAGTGTAAGCCCATATCACATTTCTATGTCATTTAGATCGCATTCTGTCATTTTCTCAGTTTGCGTGCCCGTGTACACGCATTTCGAGGCATCTCATTTTTACAGCATAGTGCATACTAGGTTGTATCTTAGATCGCATTCTATCATTTTCTCAATTTGCGTGCCCGTGTGCACGCATTTCGAGGCATCCCATTTTCATAGCATTGTGTATGTTAGGATTGTATCTTAGTCGCATTTCATGCATGTCATGCATATTGCATCGTGTTCGGAATAGGAGTTAGCTCGGGTACGGGAAACGAGGTGCATTTCGTACTCCGAGTGACGGAACGTATCTCAATTCCCTAGTCACCGACACTCCGGATTACCCATGATGGAGTTAGGTTTTTGTTGTGTTTTCATGTGCATTCATCCTACATTAAATTGTGCAATTCGACTCCTCGGCCATCATGCCTCGGTATGCGTGATTAGTGGCACGAGGATCAAGGCATGCATATATTTGTGAAAATACATTGCTATGCCCCTTTCCTGCTCTCTGTTGCAGCAAAATGAAGAATCAACAACTTTTCGGAGCTCGGCACGCTTTCCAAGAATAACTGCTAAACAGAGGCTAATTGGGGCATCCCGGTGGATTTCCGCACAAGACAATCCGGACATGCATCATCCATCAGAAGCAAGGTAGTCCCTGGCTTGCATGCCACATTTATAGTTTTCCTTAGTTAAATCATTAATTAATTAGGAATTTGTATAATATTCGGACTGTAATATTCTTTTATTTGGGACTGTATATTTATTCGGACCCTCTGCGCGAGGGCACAACTGTAATAAGTGTGCGTGAGTGCGATGTATGTCTTCCAACCCCACGTCTTTCTTCCCTTTTATTTACCTGCTTATGATGGTTAGATTAGGGCATGTTTCAATTAGCATACAGTATGACAGCATGTTTGCATCATTCATCTGTATTGCATACACCGGGCTCGGCGCATCATACTAACTGCATTGTATTTCAATTCTAAAGTTGAATACTTGTTAGCTGTAGCATTCCATATGCCATGTTTAGAATAGCCGAGCCTGCTATAGTTTGCATTTTTGCGTGTGTTGCATTAGGCATTTCTGTATACTTAGGATTCATGCATGATTTCTAATAAGTTTCTGTTTTGGCTTGGAGTACTCGGTAAGCTTTATGCTTTAGCATCCTTGCATGCGTGTGAGTGAATGCCATGATAGCATGCTTACCATGAGGCTATTTGCTTATGTGATATAACTGCCTGAATGCCTGTGGGTGAAGGTTGGGTTGTTTAAATTGGAACAAATCATTGACTGTGAGTTTTAAGCCCACTAGATAGTGGCAAAACCATCTTTTCTAAGCCCACCCGTGGGTGGCAAAATCTGTATTTTAAGCCTACTTGCGAGTAGCAAACCATCTTTCAAAAACAAACATGAAATGTTTTGTTTCAATTCGGGCGACCCAGTCTATACTTATATGCTGTGTGCATCACATAGTAACCTAGGCTAATAACCGGAATAAGGACACACAAAGTTTTCAAAAATAGATATCATGGTTAGTAGAGGCCGATCTTTGATCGGGTGAGCGGGGGTGCTCACGAAGTGACCTTCCCCAATCGTACCCAAGTTCCCGAGCCGAGGCAACTTTGGTGATGACGGACACGTGGCCTTTGGCACCGAGTCAGGGTTTCCTAAATTTCCCATTAAAAAACATTTAGGTGGCGACTCTGTATCTGGCAAAGCAGTCCATGTTTGGCACTTCTTTCAAAAAAAATCTGTTTTTTCTCAAAACGATTTGCCGGATTTGGACTCTTTGGTTCAGACTTAGAACCGTGACAAATTTGAGAGTCCTGAGCTGTAGTGACCCCAAAATGAACAGAACGGGAGCTCGTTCCTCCCGGGAGCGTTCGGGGACGTCTACAACCCCCCGCTCTCCGGACCAAGCCACTAACTCCGTTAATGAAGACCCAGAAGAAGACTTTGATTAGTCGGGAAACGAGAACTAATTTGAGGGATAGTAAAACTAGACTTTTGTAAGACCCGCTGATGGGGATCCTTCGAATAAGATAGATTCTTTGAATGTAACTCCGATATAGGAGTCCTTTTGTAATGATGCCTATTATAATATATGAATGATGTGCTGATCTATGTTATTGACTGTTACTTGCTTTAGTGCACCCTAAGGAAACTGAACCTTTATTTCAAATCTAAGTAGTAAGATTTTCTAGGCTTTATGTGTTTACTTATGCATTCATTTTTTATATTGAATTATGCAATTTCGCTTCTCGGCCATCATGCATAGAAATGCGCGATTGATGGCCCAAGGGTCGAGAACTACACTCCCTTGAGTTCATGACATGATAGGGAGGGTGGTTGTGCACACATATCTTGCAAATATATTGCCATGCCCTTTCTTGCTCTCTGTTGCAGCAAACTGAAATTCAGTAGCAACAACTGGTCGGCCAGCCAGAAAAACAAGCTGGCAGACCATTTTTTCTAGCTTTCTACAAAGAAAGTGGTTGGCCACCCTCCCACAGGACTCCTAAGCTGAAGTTTCAGCTTTCTGGAGCTTGGTGCAGTGTTTTGAGGACAATTGAGAACAGAGGCAAATCGGGGCATCACATTGGATTTCCGAACGAAGCGACCGAGCATGCATCCAGTCTTCTCCCTCTAAGGACCTCCTGCTTTTATTGCTTTCCTTAGCTGCCATGCTTAGATAGCTAGCTTATGCTTTGTTTTGTACTTTAATAGTTAATGCGTTAGCTATTTCAATTTGTTTTGTAATAATTAGTTAACTAGGATTAGTTAATTAATTGTGCTGTAATAATTAGTTTAATTAGCTTAGGTTAGCTAGTTAGCTTCTTATTTTGGTCCCTTCCTTGAGAGGGTACATTGTTGTAATAAACGTGCGTGTGTATGATGCATGTCTTCTAACCCCCATTTCTTTCTCCCTTTTACTTAACCGCTTACGATGGTTAGTTTTAGGGCATGTTTCATTTAGCATACCTTATGCTTCGCATGCGTGCATCATTCATCTGTCTTGCATGCACCGGGCTCGGCACATCATACTAACTGCATTGTATTTCAATTCCAATTTGAATACATGTACCAAATTGCATTTCACATGACATTCTAGATAGCCGAGCCTATTTTAGTTACATTTTCGCATGTGTTGCGTTAGCCATCTTAACATGAACTAGGATCATGCATGATTTCTAACTAGTTCTTTGTTTTGGCTCGGAGTGCACTGTGAGTGTTTACGCTTTAGCATACTGCATGTGTGTTAATGCTGCCATGAAAGCATGCTTGCCATGAGGCTAACTGCTTATTTGATATAACTGCCTGAATGCCTATGGGTGAAAGTTGGATTACTTGAATTGGAACAATTCATTAAAATCCCTAATTTAGCCTACTTACGAGTAGCAAACTTCAAACCGTTTTCAAACAAACTAACATGCAATGTTTTGCTCCAAATTAGGCGATCTAGTCTATACTTGTATGTTGTATGCATCACGTAGTAAGATTAGTTAATTAACCAGAATAAGAGCACATGTGTTTTCAAAAATGAAATATCGTGTTTAGTACAGGCCGATCTTTGATCGGGCGAGCGGGGGTGCTCATTACATGACCTTCCCCTCTTGTACCCAAGTTCCCGAGCCGAGGCAACTTTGGTGATGACGGACACGTGGCCTTAGGCATGAGTCAGGGTTTCCTAAATTCCCCCAAAATAAAATATTTAGGTGGCGACTCTGTATCTAGGAAAGTAGTCCATGTTTGGCACTTCTTTCTAAAAATCAATTTTTCAAAACAATTTGCCGGATTTGGACTCTTTGGTGATTTATCGGTCTTACATCGCACATTGTAAGATTAGATTCAGAACCGTGACATTTGAGTCCGAACTGTAGTAGCTCAGAGAACAAAGCGAGATTTGCACCGCCTCATCACGCGCGCGGATGTCGGGGAGTTCCCGGGAGGGTGTCTACAATCCTCTCTACAAGATTCTGGCATAAAAAGACGGTCAGGATACCTCACACTCAAATTAGGATAAACACTGAAGCCCTTTTCTACCTTCCCATTGGGTATCTTCCCTTGGATAGATTCTACATCGTGATCATTCTGTTGTGCTTCTACAAATCGACTACCTAGAGTAGGTTGTACAACTACAGTGAAGAAAGCGGCTGACCCAACAGACTCACCATGATGCATGTTAAACTAGCCTACTACACCCAATATCTCTCATTCCCAGATGGCGACACTAGCTACACTGCTTACATATTTCCTACTCAATGCGTCAGCCACCACATTTGCCTTCCCTGGATCATACTGTAATTGGAAATCATAATCCTCCATAAACTCCATTCACATCCCCTGCCTCAAATTCAAGTCGTTCTATGAGAATATATATTTCAAACTCTTGTGATTGGAAAGCACTTCAAATCTCTCCCCATATAGGTAATGCCTCCAGATTTTTAAGGCAAAAATCACCGCCACTAGCTTTAAGTCATGAGCAGGATAGTTTCTCTCATATGTTTTCAACTATCGTGATCTACACACTACTACTGTCCCTTCTTCCATCAATACATAACCCAAGCCTTCCCGAGATGCATCACAATAAACTGAGTAACCCAAACCTCTCTCCGGAATAATCAAAACTGAAACGGTGGTGAGTCTATCCTTAAGCTCCTGAAAAGACTTTTTTCAAGCCTTACTCCGCACAAATTTAATTTCCTTCCTTATTAATTTGGTTAACGATGAAGCCAATCTAGAGAAATCATTTACAAAACGTTAGTAATACCTAGCTAAACCTAAGAAGCGCTAGATCTCAAAGGCATTCTTATGTTGTTCCGAATCTTGTACTGCGTCGATCTTAGATAAATCTATAGTCACCCCATTCCTGGACACCACATGGCCTAAGAATTTAACTTTTTTTAAGCCAAAACTCACAATTCTCGAACTTAGCATACAAACATTGTGCTATAAGTAACGCAAGTACAATCTGTAAGATAACCACGAATCAATCTAAGAACTCATGATTGACTTGATTCATCAAGTCCATAAACAAAGTCGGCGCATTGGTCAGCCTAAAAAGCATTATTAAGCTTGTAATGGCCATACCGTGTACATAATGCCATTTTTTGAATATCCTCCTCCTTTACCCTCAACTGGTGATACTTCGATCTCAAATCAATCTTCGATAAACAACGCGACCCCTTTAACTAGTCAAACAGATCATCTATTCATGGTAATGGGTACTTGTTATTAACAGTTACCTTGTTCAACTTCCAATAATCGATGCATAGTTGCAATGTGCTATCATTTTTGTTTGCAAAGGGAGCGGATGCTCCCTAGGGTGAGGTACTAGGGCGGATGAAGCCCTTATCTAAAAGCTCTCAGAGTTGAATCTTTAACTCTTGCAACTCAGCGGGTGCAAATCTATATAGTGCCATGGAAATTGGTGTCGTTCCGAGTACTAAGTCAATGGAGAATTCAATCTCTCGGTGGGGTGGCAAACTAGTAAGATCTTCGGGAAAAACAATTGGGTTTTCACAAACTACCCTCAGCAAGTCACCTCGGACCATGTCACTTCATTACCCAAGAAGGTTACAAGGAGAAAATTAAGTTCGCCCTAACCATGCAAGCCATGCAATGGCAAAAAAAACCTATCAGCTCAATCTCTTAAAAAATAAAAGCAATTACCACTCGAGGTGCACATGGCAACACTTATATGGTAACAATCTATGATGGCCCGATATGAAAACAACCAATCTATGCCTAGGATGACATCGAAGCCCGATATGTCTAATAAAATGAAATCAATAGGAAGTAAGAGACTGGCAACCTTTATCTCACAATCGTGACATTCTCGATCCAAGACAACCTGTCCCTTAACTGGTGACTCTACCTTAAGCGAAAATGCCAACCAAGCCATTTCTAACCCAAAAATTGATGCGAATGTAGACGAAATGAAAGAATGAGATGTACTAGTATAAATCAACACATTGGCAATAGAGTTGAACAACAAAAAGTTACCCTCACAACAGAAGGTGATGGCAACTTATCCGACATGGTAACAACATACATGCACCCTAAAGGCCTCTGATCCACCTACTCACCCTAGTACATAGATTAAGCCAAAGAGGCTCCTTGATTTCCCCTCAAGGCCTGTGTTGACAGTATTGGCCGATGGATTTGTGTCTGCCTCAAACCAGATGTGCTAGATATGCCACCTGATTGAAGGCAAAACCTCCTCAAGTGCCCCGACTGCTTACACTAATATCAGGTAGGTGGCTACCCTCTTCTTGGGCCCTGACCTTGAGAACGAGTCAATGACGGTGTAGACTGTTACGCTCCTCCTCTCTGTGGGCAAACTAAAGATTTGTGGCCTAACTAACCACACTTGAAGAAAATGAAACAATTCTAGTTACCTTTTCCCAAATCAGAACTTGGCACGGGAAAGGTGGATCTAAACTATGTAGCCTATGACTACTATGGGGTGGAACCCCTTTGCCGTTTGTTATCCCTTGCATCCCCCTAAACATCCGGGTTCATCTACCTAGAGCTCCTCATCCACTGCTCCTCTGTTTGAATCATGGTCTCTAAGTGAGCCCCTGCCATCACTAGGTGACCATAATCCCAAATCATAGACCCAACCACCTTGAGAAGAAGCCTGGTCCTCAACCTCTTCTCAAACTCGATGCAATGGCGTTCCTCCATCACCACAAGTTCCGGTGCAAATCTAGATAGGCTTGTGAAAGCAACCTCAGACTTAGCTACAGGCGTGTTCAACTGTTTGAGCTTCAAAAACTACTCCATCAACTTCTCCCTAGCAGTGGGTGGGAAAAACTTGTCCTAGAAGGCATTTACAAAGGTGTAGACACCCCATTTTTGACCGCTCTTAAGACTTGGGCGCCGCTGATTGCTTACTTGATGGTGTAGGTTATCTTATGCAAAGGTTTGATTTCTTCGGCAAGGAGAGAGTCAAATCCCAATCGTACGCTCCATTTTGGACCAAAACTATTTTGAATGATTTTTGGACCTTAAAACCTTGTCTTTCAAGATATTTTTTAAAACAAAGTTCCTACGATGTTCCGACGCTCGCATTTTGTTAAATGTTGTGCTTTTCGGTAAATCGAGCATGGACAAAATGGAATAAATGAAGGAGAGGTGAACTCTTTGAAAATAATCTTTCAAAACACCTTGTTTAGGGGTTTGAAGTTGAAGAAAATTAGAGAAGAGGGAAGAAACCAAGTTGGGGGAAGAAGATGGGCATGAACTGTTAAGAGAGAGTCAAGCAGCCCTCGTTAAAACATTCCTATCCATTTGTACACTTGGATTTCAGCTATGAGGCCACCACCGTTGGAAAGTGGACTTCCGGGGCTTCATTTTTCACTCAAGAATCTCCTAAAGCCGAGTCCGGATGAGGGAGATATGGTTGGTTGAAGTTGGGCATCAATCTGGTTAGGACTAAAACTGAGCAATCTTCACTAAAAGAGGAATATCTCTTAGAACACTTGGAATTTTGATGTGAGGCTTCCACCATTGGAAATAAGACTTTCGGGGTTCAATTTAGGCACAAGAATGACCTATAAAGGAATTTAGAAGAAGAAGATATACCCATTTGAAGTCGGGCCCGAAAAATAGATTTTTATGGCCGGTCGGCCAGAAAAGTGGGTTGTCGGCCACTAAAAGTGACCGGTCGGCCACTAATGTCCCAAACTCAAATATTTTGTAGATCTTTTCCCTCCAGCTGTTCTACACAACCTCCAGCTGTCCCAATTTAGATATTTCGACCAAGGCTTGTATTTTTGCTTTATATGGAGGCCATTCTCTATTGTTTTGAAGGTTAGAAAATTTTGGGAGCCTCTCTCTACAATCCTCTCTCTCTTGCTATTTTGCACACACTTGCATACAAGCCCTTAACTTTTGCATATCAATCCTTGACCAAATACCCTCACCTTTGACCTGAGATAACTTTGGACCTTCTTGGAGCTCTAGAAGAGGATTTTGGCTTGGGTTAGCTTGTTTTGTTGCCTAAAGTGTGCTTGTGCTTCAAGAGGTATAAAGCTTGCCTTTTAAACTTGTCTTGCATATTTTAATTGGTATCCTTTTGTACTATTTTGACCTGGTTTTTCAACTGAAAAAAACTCTATTTTTAAGGTTTAAAAATGGTAGTTTAAGTCTTGTTAAGTTAGGAGGTGTTCCTCCTCTTTTGCTTTTTGGCATGTGAAGCCTTTTCTGCCATTTCTTGCTATCTTTAAATCAAACTTTTTGGGATTTTAAACCACTGAAATTTAGAGTTATTTCAATGGTAAAAAGTGTATTTTGAAGTCCAAAAGTGGAGGGGTTAGCCTTCCCTCCTTTTGTCTCTCTTCCATGCCTAGTTAGCATTACAAAGTAGCATGATTTTGTGGCTTAACTTAGCTTAATCTCAGCATGTTTTAGGCTCTATTTTGACATGTTTTAACTCTGTTTTGGGTTGGTTGGAGCATTAGTTGCTTGCTTTTTGTACTTGTAGTGCAATTATGCTTACTAGCCTAGCATGCCTAATGAGTTAGCCCATTATTCTAGCTTGAGTTAGCTTGACTTTAGCATGTTTTAGCTATTATTTTTACATGATTTAAATCTATTTCGGGTCGGTTAAGTTCTTCGGGGCTTGGTTTGCATGGCTATAGTGTAACGGTCTTCACTAGTCCATTGCTTTGAGGTTTTGAGCATGAAGTATTTGAGTTGTTTGCATGTTATAGCATCATTTAACATGTAATTTCAGCATCTTAACCTCTGTCATGTGCGCATGTATTTCACTCTTTCATTGTGTTTGAGAGTTGTGCTTTGAGCCTTGCTTGCGAGCTAACAAATGAGCATGCTTTTCTTGCCTTTTATGCTTCAATTCCAGCATGATTTCGCTACTATTTTGGCATGTTTAAGCTCTTTCCAGAGCTGGTTTAGTCATTTAAGCTTGATATTGCATGCCTCTTGTGTAATGCTCTTCACTAGTTTAATGCCTTTGGCTTTTGAACATGTTATGCATGTGTTGCTTACATGATTTAGTGTCTTTAGCATGCCATATCAGCACTGAAAGTCTGCAACCTCCCTTTGTTCTTCACTTTTGAATTTGCTTTTGAAAGTGGTATTGAGCCTCTTGTTGGCTTGAGCATGAAATTGAGGCATTCATGCCTAATGGTTTTAATCCTTTCTTGAGGGTTTCTACTAATCAACAACATGAGGCCTCTTTCATGCTCAAGGTACTTGTGGCTTAAGCTCTCTTTCCGATTAGAGGACTTTCATGCTCAAGGTACTTGTGGCTTAAGCCCTCTTTCCGATAAGAGGACTTTCACTTTGGGACTTAATCGGTGATGGGACTAATCGGTAATCTAAAATGTATAAACAAAATGAAACAAGTAAAACATGAACAAGATAAGCATTCGTGTTGCATTGCATGTGTTTGGATCGGACGTTAATCCAAACACAAGAAATGTGGAACGTTTCATACTCAAAGTGATGAAACGTGTCACGTTTCTTGGTTGCCGACACCCTTGATCGTGCATGATAGGGTGGATGCTCTTTGAGTCTTATTTTTGCATTCACTAAGCTTGTACAAGCTTGACTCTTTGGCCATCATGCATTGACATGCTTGATTGATGGCTTGAAAGCCGAGTGCCATACTCCTTTGAGCTTGAGAAATGATAAGGAGGGTGGTTGTACACACATTTCTCAAAAAATACATCGCTTTGCCTTTGTTGTTCTCTGTTGCAGCAAAAACAGAAGCCTGGAAAAATAGGTGGCTGACCGGCCACTTACACTAGCTGATCGGCCAGGTGAGGTAGCCGACCAGCCACCTTCAGTAGCCGACCAACGTGTTCATGTGTTGGAGCAGAGGCAATCTGGAAGTTTGTGCAGTGTTCAGAGATCAAGGTGAGTGCAAACAGAGGCAACCAGTGGCAAGACCATGAATTTTCGGGAGGAAGCCAACTGAGCATGCATGTCTCCCTCGCCCGCGAGGTCATTTCATTGCTTATGATTAGTTTGTGTAACTGGTTAATCAATTCGTTTTGTAATATTTAGCTAGCTTAGAGTAGTTAGTTAATTTATTTCAATTGTGTTGTAAATAAATAATTAGCTAGAATAGTTAATTAGTTGATTTGTAATAATTAAGTAGCTTAGTTTAGCTATTTCTTTATTATTTCATAATAATTAGTCTAATTAGTTTAATTAGATTAGTTTAAGTAGCTTAGCTTAGCGTAGCTAGTTAACTTATTTATTCAGACCCTCTTTCGCGAGGGCACAATGTTGTAATAAGTGTGCGTGTGTGTGTGCATGTCTTCCAACCCCACGTCTTTCTCCCTTTTATTTATCTGCTTTGATGGTTAGATTAGGGACATTTTCGATTAGCATACCTTATGCTTGCATGTTTGCATCATTCTTTGGTATTGCATGCACCGGGCTCGGCGCATCATTCAAACTGCATCGCAATTCCAATACTTATTTGAATACGTGTTTCAAAGTAGGTTATCAAATTGTTGCATTCATATGCCATCTTAGATAGCCGAGCCTATTTAGTTACATTATTGCATGTGTTGCATTAGGCATTTTGTATAGTAAAGATCATGCATTGTTTCTAACTAGTTTTTGTTTTGGCTTGGAGTACTCGGTGAGTCTTTAAGCTTTAGCATACTTGCATGTATGTAAGTGTTGCCATGTTAGCATGCTTGCCTTGAGGCTATGTGCTTAATTGCTATAACTGCATGAATGCCTGTGGATGAAGGCTTTATTGCTTGAATTGGAACAATTCGATAATTGTGAGTTTTAAGCCCACTTTGCGAAGTGGCAAAATCATGTTTGAAGCCCATCATGTTTGGTGGCAAATCCGCGCTTTAGCCCACTTGAGGGTGGCACTTTCAAACCATTTTCAAAAACAAACATGAATTGTTTTGTTCCAATTCATGCGATATACTCTATACTTGTATGTTGTACGCATCACATAGTAATGCTAGCTAATGAACCAAAATAAGAACACATGTGTTTATAAAACAACATATCATGATTAGTAGTGGTCGATCTTTGATCGGGCGAGCGGGGGTGCTCATTTCATGACCTTTCCCCCTCATACCCAAGTTCCCAACCAAGACAACTTTGGTGATGGCGGACACGTGGCTTTTGGCACGAGTCAGGGTTTCCTAAATTTTCCCAAAATAAAATATTTAGGTGGCGACTCTTTAATCTGGCAAAGCAGTCCAATTTTGGCATTATTTGATTGAAAATTGATTTTCCAAAATGATTTTCCGAATTGGACTCTTTGGTGATTTATTAGTCTTACATTGCACTTTGTGAGATTAGATTCAGAACCGTGACAAGAGTTCGAACTGTAGGACCAATTCGCGCCTTTCTGAAAGGAGGACGCGTGAAGAAAGTCGAGCTACAGTTTCTGGCAACTCTGCTGGGGATTTAGAGAACCTGACTCGAACTCATGATATGTTGTTTTATCTACACTTATGTGTTTCTTTGCATTGCATTTGCATTGGTGCGCCTAAGTCACAGTGTTTGCCATCTGTTATTCCTGAGAGGTTTGCCAGAGGCTGGCTTAGAAAAGCTTGCCATAAGGCTGACCGGTTGTGGGCTTTGCCACGATGGGAACATAAACCTTGGATCTGGACTACTGCTGTACCGTTTGATCCTCCTTTCACTTCTTGGTGTTAGGAGCGAGAGGTATATTAGGTGGTCTTACTAAGGCACCCTTTTTGACCAATTGACCTAGTTGCATATCGGAAGCCTTAGAGACTGTTCCAAACTAGGACAGGATGCTCGCCCGAATGCAAGATTGTATGAAGCCACTTGCTGTGCATAGTGAAACCCTAGCTCTTGACGAAACTATGACAGGGTAACCCTACCCCACCATAGGGGTGTTTTGGGCTCTCACTTGCTTGATATGTGCTGTTAGAGTGTGTCTCTGCAGGAATATGCATATCAGTTGCCAAGTTGGTATCTGTTTGGGGAAGAATTTAGTAGAGAGCACAGTCATTCAACTATGCTCATATCTGTTCTGGTGAAATCAGGCTGAGATGCTGTCTATTTTCTCTTTTGCAAGGTAGTCCTGGAACCATAGCTTCAGAAGGCTTCAATATCCCCCGGGTACATTGGACTTGTGTTGATAGACTTTGTCAGGTCAAAGATTCAGTTCAAGGGCAACCAGTGTTTCCTTCGCTAGAGGCAAGGCAAGGCAAAGAAAGGCCAGATAGGGCTCATTGATTCAACTGATCCGACAGTCACCAGTTATATCACCTTTGTTTAACTCAGCAAACCATGATGGCATAGAGTCTAGAAGAAGTTGTGGCCATGATAGCGGCATTTAACCAGGGAACCGCCAAGCGAGAAGAGACCAATGCCGAAATGCAATGCCCATCTAGGGCATCTGCCACACATCCAATCTCGGGACCCCAGCTGAACTTTGACCCACTTCCGCCAGCTGAAGATTCATAAGGTCCGGATCCCCGAGAAGGGTTGCCTCAAGCTCGAGTTTTCACACCTCTAGTGCAGCCTAATGAGAGGCTTTATTCCTTTGATATTAATGAGCTCGACCCAACCGCATTAAAAATTGCTAACTTGAGAAGCAATTCAAAAAGGCACAGGGCCTTAACTCCATTCCCGACATTGAGGATGGGTACACCAAGGTTGCCGTACGACTCCCAGACAGATTCAAAATGCCACATATTGATCGTTTCAACGGGTCTAGAGATCCTATGGTACATATCCGACTTTTCTTGGATGTCCTAAAATCGATGGGTCTGACTAAGCCGCAGAAACTCTCTCTGTATGGAAGAACCCTGTTGGGCATAGCAACCACTTGGTACTCCAAGTTGGAGGATAAAGTGAAGCAGAACTGGGAAGAGTTGGCTGAGGCCTTTGTCAATCAGTACTCTTACAATACCCAACTTGAAATGACCATTCAAGAGCTTGAAGCAACCCAGTAGAACCCAATAGAGCCTTTTGTGGAATTTGTTACAAGGCGGAGAGAAAAGGCAGCATAGATGACAGATCGGCCTTCTGAGAGGGATCAAGTGCGGATAATGGTGCAGAACCTTGAGCTTGATATGTTGCAAAAGTTGATAGTGGCTCCACTATTCACTTTCAAAAGTCTGCATGACTTGGGGGTTCTGATTGAGAGTGCGTTCAACAAAGGGATTATTCCTAGAACAAGTAAACCGGTAAGGAGGGTGTTTTCCGGGTGTATCAATGCTGGTGGTAGCACTATTTCCAACCCACTGAAATCAATACAGTTGCCGCAGCCGACCCTTTTGCCAAACCAAGCCTACAAATAGCTGGCTTGACCCGAGCTCAGGGCAGAACTTTCGCCACCCTCTATATGAGCCTAACCAGTGCACTAAAAGTCCTGATGGAAAGAGGGTATCTCAAATCCTTTGATCCTCAACCTCTGCCTGACCCACTCCTAGCTAGACATAACCCCTCTAAGTACTATGTGTACCATCAACAGTGTGGTCATGGCACCGATCGTTGCTACCGCCTTGATTATGAGGTCCAGAATCTCATCGACAACCAGACGATAGCTCCACCTCAAGACCCCAATGACCAAGTACCTCCTCTACACCTTAACCTCATCTATACACAACCTACCACCTACCTTCGACCCCAACATATACATCAGCCCGACCCATTTACCCAAGCCTGAGGTGTTTATCCCAGAAAGCATGGACTTATGCATGATGGATGCACACGAGCCCCAATCATCTCAAACCCGTGAGCCCACTAATTCTGAGTTGATGAGAATGATTGAAGATCTTCAGAGAACTATGGAAGATTTAGCCTTTGGGATATTGGCTCCGTCATTGACCACACCGCATACCAGGAATTTCATGTCAAAAGGCTCCCCAATCTTGGGGCAGGCTGCATTTGAAGAAGGCCAATCCCTTGGCAAAGTGGAGGCAAATGGCAAGAACAAGGTTGGCTCACCCTACGTCATCGTTTGAATACTCAATGATCATCCATGTTCGTGTTCGTTTTGAACGCCCGAAGGTCTTGGCGGAGCGCCTTGCCTTTAAGCCTTTGAAACTTGTCTGTTTTGTGCTTGGTTGTGGACCAAGACCTTGTTGCTTCTAGCATGGGGAAGAGGGTGGCCTATCGGCCAGCCCAACAACCCATCGGCCAGCCCAACAACCCATCGGCCAAGGCTTATGCTCATCGGCCATCAATGGTAGCCGGTCGACTATATTGATGGTCGGCGACCATTTTTCTCCTTTTTCAAATATTTATTTGCCAGTTGTGCCAGCTGTTGTTCACTGATGCTCATCTCCATACACGTGTATGGAGGGATCAAAGCAATCTTGTAGCTTGTTTTTCTATATAAGGAGAGGTCTCTTCCCCATTTTTGGGGTTAGACATTTTGTGAGCAAAAATTTACTCTCTCTCTCTAGAACTCTCTCTCTCTCTCTCTCTCTCTCTCCCTATTTTATGCTTGAAAGTGAGTTTTCTCTACAAATTTTGTACTAAGATCCTTGGCCAAACACCTTTATCTTAGAGCTGTGCTTCTTGGAGGTCTTGTTTGGGCTCCCAAAGCTGGTTTTAGCTTAGAATTCCACTTGTTTTGGTGTTGTGCTTCAAGGGTAAGGACCTACCTCTTTTAAACTTTGTTTTGCTCAAGTGCTTGGCCATCTCTTTATGCTATTTTGACCTAGTTTTTCAACCATAAAAAACTCTGATTTTAAGGTTTTAAAATGGTGGTTTAAGCCTTGTTGAGTTAGGAGGGTTGTCTCTTCTTTTGCTCTTTGGCTTGTGAAGCCTTTTGTGCTACTTTTAAAGGCTTTTAAAGTCAACCTTTTTTGGCCTTTAAACCACTGAATTCCAGGGGAATTTTAGTGGCAAAATTTTTGTTTTGAGGTCCAAAATAGGGGGGTTGGCCTCCCCTCCTTGTCTCTCTATTCCATGCTTAGTTAGCATTACAAAGTAGCATAATTTTATGGCTTAACTTAGCTTAATCTCAGCATGTTTTAGGCTTTGTTTTGTAATGCTTTAACTCTGTTTTGAGTGGTCTTGGTCATGTGGCTCATGTTTTGTATAGCTATAGTGCAAATGCCTTCACTAGCTTTGTGTTTTATGGCACCTAACATGCTTTGCACGAGATGATTGCATGATATAGCATCATTTTACATGTGATTTCAATGCATATACCTCTGTCACACTCTCACTTGGTTCACTCTTTCATTGCTTTTGAGAGTTGTGCTTTGTGCCTTATTTGCGAGTCAACATGCGAGCATGTTTTTCTTGCCTTTTATGCTTTGATTTCAGCTTGATTTAGCCACTGATTTGGCATGTTTTAGCTCTTTCATGAGTTAGTTTAGCCCTTTGAGGCTTGCATTGCATGGTTGTTATGCAACCTTCTTCTCTAGCTCAATGTTTTAGGCTCTTAGCATGACTTGTATGTGTTGTTTTCATGATTTAGCACTATTTTTCATGCCATGTCAGCACCAAAAGTCTGCAATCTCTCTCTATTCTTCACTTTTAAATTTTCTTTGAAAGTGGTCTTGAGCCCCTTGTTGGCTTGAGTATGGAATTGAGGCATTCATGCCTAATGGTTTTAACCTTTTCTTGAGGGTTTCTACTAACCAACAGCATGAGGCTTCTTTCACGCTCAAGGCACTTGTGGCTTAGGCCATCTTTCCAATAAGAGGACTTTCACATTGGACTTAACCGGTTAAAGGACTAATTGGTAAGCTAAAATGTGTAAAAATGAAATGAATCAAGTAAAACATGAACAAGATAAGTATTTTTGTTGTATTGCATGTGTTTGGATCGGACGTTAATCCAAACACGAGAAATGTGGAACGTTTCATACTCAAAGTGATGAAACGTGTCATGTTTCTTGGTTGTCGTCACCCTTGATCATGTATGATAGGGTGGTGGCCTTTTGAGTCTTATATGTGCATTCACTAAGCTTGTACAAGCTTGGTTCTTTGGCCATCATGCATTGAAAATGCTTGATTGGTGGCTTGAGAGCCGAGTGCCACACTGCTTTGAGCTTGAGGAATGATAAGGAGGGAGGAAGTACATACATTTCTTGGAAATACTCTTTCTTGCCTCTGTTTGTGCTCTGTTGCAGCAAAATGAGGAAGTTCAGGGAAGCAGTGGCCGACCGCCACCCAAGGCAGCCGACCAGCCACCACTGGTGGCCGATAGCCATCAATTGTAGCCGATCAACCATCAGTGTTTGTTTGAGATGGAGCATAAGTGTTCTAGAAGTTGGCACAATTTTCAGAGGATCAAAGTTATGCAAACAGGGGCATTTGATGGCAAGGCGGTGGTATTTTCGAGAGGAAGCCAACCGAGCATGCATGTCTCCCTCGTCCTCGAGGCCATTTACTTCCTTTGTTTTGTAATTAGCTAGTGTAGCTAATTCATTCATTCATACAAGTATTGTAATATTTTAATTAGCTTAGAATAGTTAGTTAAATTATTTCAATTGTTGTAATTAATTAGCTAGAATAGTTAATTAGTTCGTTTTGTAATAATTAGCTTAGCTTAGTGTAGCTTAGCTTAATTATTCGAACCCTCTGTCAAGAGGGCAAAATGTTGTAATAAGTGTGCGTGTGTGTGTGCATGTCTTCCAACCCCACGTCTTTCTCCCTTTTATTTATCCGCTTTCGATGGTTAGATTAGGGACATGTTTTGATTAGCATACCTTATGCTTGCATGTTTGCATCATTGATTTTTCTTACATGCACCGGGCTCGGCGCATCATTCAAACTGCATTGTATTTCAATACATATTTGAATACGTGTCCTAAAGCATGTTATCAAATTGTTGCATTCATATGCCATCTTAGATAGCCGAACCTATTTAGTTGCATTATTGCATGTGTTGCATTAGGCATTTTGTATGGTTAGGATCATGCATCTTTCTAACTAGTTTTTTTGTTTTAGCTTGGAGTACTCGGTGAGTCATAAAAGCTTTAGCATACTTGCATGTGTGTGAGGGATTGCCATGTTTAGCATGTTTGCCATGAGGCTATGTGCTTAAATGATTAACTGAATGAATGCCTATGGATGAAGGCTTTATTACTTGAATTGAAACAATTCAACGATTGTGAGTTTTAAGCCCACTTTGCGAAGTAGAAAAATCAGGTTTTAATCCCATCATGTTTGGTAACAAATCCGCGCTTTAGCCCACTTGAGAGTGGCATTTTCAAAAAAAAAAAACATGAGTTGAATTCGTTCAAATTCTTGCGATATAGTCTATACTTGTATACTGTGTGCATTACATAGTAAGTTAGCTAATAATTAGAATAAGAACACGTGTTTATAAAATAAACATATAATGCTTAGTAGAGGCTGATCCTTTGATCGGGCGAGCGGGGGTGCTCATTTTATGACCTTTCCCCCTCGTACCCAAGTTCCCGAGCCGAGGCCATTTTGGTGATGACGGACACGTGGCCTTTAGCACAAGTCAGGGTTTCCTAAATTTCTCCAAAATAAAATATTTAGGTGGCGACTCTGTAATCTGGAAAAGCAGACCAATTTTGGCATTATTTGATTCAAAATCTGATTTTCCAAAACAATTTACCGGATTGGACTCTTTGGTGGTTTATCAGTCTTACATTGCATTTTATGAGATTAGATTCAGAACTGTGACAAGAGTCCGAACTGTAGGTCCGATTCGAAACCCTCCAAAAAGGGGGCAACGAAAAAGTCGAGTCCACAAATGCCTTGGGCACTAGATTGACATTTAGCACCACCTATCATCCTCAAATTAATGGAGAGTTCGAGCGAACCATTCATATCTTTGAGGATATGCTTTGGGGTTGTGTTCTTGATTTTAAGAGGTCATGAAAGAGGCACTTACCTTTAGTGGAGTTTGCCTACAATAATAGTTTCTAGGTGAGCATTGGTATGGCATCGTTTGAGGCCTTGTATGGCCGACCGTGTAGATCTCTAGTGTGTTGGTCCGAGGTGGGTGACGCACCTATGTTAGGTTCTGAATTAGTCCAAGAAACAACGGAGAAAGTTACACTTATTCGTAAGAGATTGGCCTCGGCTCAGAGTCACCAAAAGAGCTATGCTAACCATAGGAGGAGACATTTTTCTTTTAAGATAGGAGATCACATGTTCCTGATGATATCACCGAGACGGGGGTTAATGAGATTTAGGAAGAGCGGGATATTGTCTCCTAGATTTATTGGGCCTTTTGAGATTCTAGAGCGAATCGGGGAGGTAGCTTATCGTTTGGCCTTGCCGCCCAAACTTTTCGGGGTTCATGACGTGTTTCATATTTGTATGCTCTGGAAGTATGAGCTAGATCATTCGTACGTGTTGGATTGGGCTGAGTTAGAGGTAGATGAGAATGCCTCGTATGAGAAGAGGCTGGTATGAGTTTTAGACTCTCAAGACCAAGTCTTGCGAGGAAAGACTATTCCGTTGGTTAAGGTGTTGTGTGGACATCATGGGGTTGAGGAAGCAACTTGGGAATGTGAGGCGGAACTCTGTGAGAAGTATTCGGACCTGTTTTTTGATATTTGAGACTTGTGTTGAAACTTTTATGTATGTTGTAATATATATTGAACATAGTATATGTTTCAAAGATTTAATGGTAATTATTAATGTTAAAACACTCGATGTATCCCTGTTACAAGTCTAGATGGTATAGGGTTGATTTTATTTCAATGTTTGTCATTGATTTTCAATTTCGGGGACAAAATTCCTTAAAGGGGGAGATTATAATGATTCTAGTTTAGACCCGACCCATCTTCTTGCTTTTGAATTCGAGAACCCGTCTACTTAATTGTTGTTTGTCTCATTTTCATCTTTTGCTTGTTGAGAGTGGCTATTGGAAGTTTTGGTTGTATTTGAAACAGGTTGGGAAGTTAGTTTTTCAATAAGTTGTTGCCCATATTTTTGCCTGTTCACTCAAGCAATACTTCTTGCGCTCAAGCGGTCTTTTACAATTTGTAAAACTACTGAGAGTGTGATATCTGTGCTCAAGCGACACTTCTTGTGCTCAAGCGATCTTTTGCAGTCTACAAAACTACTACGAGGGGGTCATTGTGCGCTCGAGTGATGGTTTTGTCTCTCGAGCAGTGTCACTTATTGTGTCTTTTCGCTCGAGTGGTGTGTTGGTCGCTCGAGTAGTCTATGCGTATATCAGTCCAACAAGAAGGCTTTTTGGATCACATTTTCATCTCTTTCTCTCTCTAAACATTTCAAAACCCTAAAATCTTTACCTTCACTCTCTAGTTCTTGTACTCTAGCTTCAAATACTCTAAATCCATTGGTTTCCTCACCCTAGTCCTTTGAAGTAAAAGAATGAGCACATCAAGGGCTTCATTCTAAATAGTGAAGTTAGTACTTTTGGCTCCATCAAGTTCTACCCTTTGTTTCTTCACGTCTTCTACCTTGAGGTAGGGATTTCTTTGACACTTTTATATGATTTTTAGCTTAATTATTTACTCTTTGAAAAGGGTTAATGATTTGGGGATTTTGGGTAAAACCTAGGATTTGGATTTGAAATCAAAAGAGGGGTTTTCCAAATGGATTCTTAAAAATGGTTGTGGGAATCAATTTATGGTTAAAATATGTTAAAATTGTGGATATCTTTTCTTCAAATCAACTTTGTAAGAAAAGGGGGTTTTGCCCCCCTTAATTTTGGATATTTGGATGTGTGAAAGGAAATGGAAAATGATGTGGGGTATTGTGAAATTGGAACAATGTTTATGTTAATAATGATGATGGAGTTGGATATTTAGTATCACTCCCATTGTAATTGATTAAATTGTATGTTTTGATTGGAAATTATCTATTGAATAGAAATATCTGTTTTGTCATTCGGTGAAGGATAGTCTTGATTGTTGTAGACATTGCATGAGGGTTAGGTTGAATTGAAAATAATTTCTTATACATTGTGCATTGAGCATCATTTCATATTGAACATTGTAAATGTATTGATTTTGAGAAAAAATTGGTGAATACCGTGGTGAATCCGATTAAAGGGTGTGGTTGTGATTTTATTATGTTGGCCAGTATGTCCTTGGTGAAAGTCTAGAAACCAGCGTAGTTAGGTGTCGATCCTTCCAGTTAGTACCCGTAAAATGACTTTGGTAGTGCTTTTATAGCCTATTGGCAGACACGCACCTAGAGATTCTCATTGTGTTGTATCCACTACCTTGTTTTCTGTTATAAAAGGATTATTTTCATGAATTGATTTATAATCTGGCATTGCATTGTTTTGAGATGAAAAACGAGAAATGTTTGACAAATGGCATGCATGTGCATTCACCATATAATTTTGCTAAAATTCATATACTGTGTTAGAGTATCTCTACTGGGCTGTGGCTCACTCTATGTGGAAAAGAACTTTCAGGTACTCATGATATGCCTCTACCAAGGACGTAGCTTGGGAGAACTTGGAGCTTAAGGCTTCATTTTTGGTTTATTGATATAATTATTTTTGTTTAAGCCTAGGATTTTACTTGTATTAAGTTTAAACTCATTTTGTTATAATCAAGTATCGTCTTAGAAAGTTGTAGTCATGAAGGCATTTCAGTACTTCGTTTTATTTCTTTTTTTACACTTGTATCCGTGCCATATGATATAGATTCGAAATTTAAGATTGGTGAACATATATTGCATATGTCATCTTTTATAATGATCAAAGATATAATGAATAGAAATTATGAGATTATTGATCAATTGTAGCACTGTTATGAGGTGGGTTAATGTCAATTATTTCGCAGCATTGCCAATAATAAAAAAAGCCACTAAAAAAGCTTGTTCCCAAAATGTTCCCAGCTATCTGAGTTTTGTTGCTCTAATTCAAAAATTAAATATATTTTTCAAACTCAATGGTGTGGTGGTATTAAAATATTTTAGGCAACTTTTACTTTTATACCTTTTTTAATCATCTGTGAATCATTCTATGTGAATCATCTTATTTACACATAACTAAATCTAAAATAGTGAGAAAAATTTAATCCATGCCCCATATGGCATTGGCTTGGCTTGATTTGTGATATTGCCATGTCCCACGTCAATGCTTTTGGAGCAATCTCCTCTATAGTTCTCCATATTTCAATTTTTGGGTTTTAATCTAAACCGTTTATATTGTAAATCTCACAATAAAAACTATCTATGTAAAAAATTAGCTTCATCGGATATCGATGAATATATAAACAAATCACTTTTTGTTTTATAGAATGACAGGTTAAAGGTTTAAGTTTAAACTCATAATTATCGTTCATTTTAAAAAATAAGATGCAATTTATTCATGTATCTAGTCATATTCAATGAAATTAATTTTTTTCATAACTCATCGAAATTGTTAGGATTACGAGATGAACGGTTTAGATTATCATTATGGATTTAGAATTAAGCTAAAAAAATGAAATATGGAGGAGTATGAAAAATAAGAGTATGGAAGGGAGCCATTCTCGAATAATTGCCCAAAAGTGGACAACACACTTTAGCAATTCAATCTCCACCAAACAAATATATTCGGGATAAATTCAGAATCCGTAAGGGTGATTCCTAGCATTTTTCTATTAGGGAAGATAGTGTACTCTTAATATTTTTATTTTTATTTTTATATTTGACACTTTTTGGGATTGTTTGGGTACATATTAAATAGTATACTTATTGTTATTATTATTATTTTTTTGGATCAGATCACTTCTTTATCCCTTCACACATCTTTTTATAAAAAAAGGTAAAATATTACTAAAATAACCTATTTTAGCTTATGCTAGAACAATGTACTCTTATTCATGTCTTGGCTATTTTTTCAAACATTGTTTTGAATATTGGCTCCGTTTAGGAAGTTAACTATTTTAGTAGGCTATTTTAGTTTTTGACTATTTTAATAGGCTAAAATAGTTGTGTTTAAAAAGAGAGGTGGATTTTTTCTTTAATTAAATATGAATTTGTAATAGAAAAATAAAATAATTATAAGCTTAATGTGATATTTCATCTAGCCTATTTAAATTTTTAGTATTATTTCAGCTCAAAAAATCAAAACAAGTTTTTTCCCAATGCATACAACACTGCAGTGTACCCATCTGTTAGTACCTGAGTCGTGTACTATATTTTATATTATTAAACTTTATGCAAAAATTTAATAATAATTAAAATTCGACCTCTTTGGGTTTCAACATGTGTCATAGTCGACCTATATTAACATTTTTATTTGTCATTTTGAGACAATAAATAGAAAAAAAACTGAAATAAACTACCAATAGATCCTAATAGTTGGATTTAATTACCATCAAATCCCATTCAAAATAAGTATGGCAAAATTGTCATTAAAAATAATTTTTTGTGATAAGTTTTTACATATGTTGCTAAAAATCGACAATCAATGACTTTTTTTGTTACGATTTTTATAAATTATCGCTAAAACTTACAATTAGTGACTTTTTTTATGATTGATTTTTCAAGCGGTCGCCAAAAGTTATAAATTAGTGACTTTTTTGTAATGATTTTTTTTAAAACTGTCATCAAAACTTATAATTACTGACTTTTTTGTAACAAAATTTTTAAATTGTTGTTGAAAATTGTCTCCCCCACTTTTTATTACACGGGCAACGTTACCAAATTATTATTATAAACAATTTCAGAAATGGCAAATAGAAGTCTCAATATTTTAATAAAGATAACACAGTGAAGATTCTTTCGTTCGTATATAAAATAGATGCAACATGTGACATAATTACAATAAATGGCCGTAGGCTTACATCATTACATGAAAGAGAAAAGGGTTCAATCCTTTCTACAACAATGGCATTCGACCAAAAATTCAAAGGCTCCGTGGCCAACAAAAAAATAAAAATAAAAAATGAATCCAAGATCTTGAACCACTTCTCGATATTCACTTGAAAAAAGATTAGCAACGTGGGCTGAACATAAAGTCCAGTAGAGATCCCAACATGATCCTAAATAATAACAACTTACAGATAGTGTAATAACTCGACCCTCGTACATGTTTCTGGAATACTTTCAGTCCCTTATTCTGCGCATTTAAATGCTTACCGTGAAATTTTATGTGGAATTAAGTTTACTTAAGTGAATCTTATGAATATAGATTCATATCTGTTTAATAGGAGAAAAATCTGTTACAATTGAGATGATTAGAACAGAAATTGAGGGCCTTAGAAGCTTAATAATTTGAAATTGATTTTACATTTGAGATCATCATGATTTTTAAGTCATAATGTGATTTTCTGTGAAATTTCAATTTGGAATGATTAAACTGATTGAGTTTTGTCTTATTCAGTTGTTTATATCATATATATATGTATGCCTCTTTCATCATTTGACTTAAAAAGCCATTATTCAAATGATCCTGAGAGTGAGAATTAGAGAAGAAGAGAGTTTGAGAGAAAGGATCAAGAGGAGAGCTTCATCAAACAAGAACGTTGGAATTGAGAAGAATTTAATAGAATTAAGCTCAAGGTAAATTTAATTCACCTTGTATAACCTTTTTCTTGGAGTTGGGTAAAAATTTCCTTTTCATTCATGTCACCTAGGGTTTGTAATTGTGATCTTTTGTGTGTGTGTATGTGCTTAATTGACAAGATAATCTTATCCTTGATTGTTTTGACTCAACTTGAACCTTGTCATGCTTGAACTTAACTATGTGGACAAGAACCATGTATTTATATATATATATATATATGTGTGTGTGTGTGTGTGTGTGTGTGTGTGTGTGTGTGAGAACATTGGAACTATTATGGAATTGAATTGTTTTTATAGGTTTCAAGGAAGTAAAGATCTTTCAAACTCATCTTGTATGTGTTTGTGATTCCTATTTACATGTTATTGAACCATGTTCTAACAAGAAATGGACCCATTTTGATCAAGGTGTTATGTCAACCAAGTGGGGTTTTTGGTTGAATTTCGGACTGCACAAACAGGGCAAATCGCCGCACGTGCGAGGGTCATGGCCGCACGTGCGGGAACACTGCCGCACGTGCGGGAGTTATGGTTGCACGTGCGGAAAATGGGGAATTTTGGGTCTTTGGCTACTGCTAAAAAGGCACGTGCGGGGCTTCACTGCCGCACGTGCGGGAACCCTTGCCGCACGTGCGAGGCTCATAGCCGTACGTGCAGCTGTAGATGCGCCTGCGTGGGGGCCTCACTACAGTTCGGACTCGATTTGTGTCGCGGTTCTTAATCTGAACCAAAGAGTCCAAATCTGGCAAATCGTTTTGAGAAACAGATTTTTTGAAAAGAAGTGTCAAACATGGACTGTTTTGCCAGATACAGAGTCGCCACCTAAATATTTTATTTTGGGGGAATTTAGGAAACCCTGACTCGGTGCCAAAGGCCACATGTCCGTCATCACCAGAGTTTCCTCGGCTCGGGAGCTAGGGTACGATTGGGGAAGGTCAGCTATGAGCACCCCCTCTCGCCCGATCCGAAGATCGGCCTCTACTAACCGTGATATCTGTTTTTGAAAGCTTTATGTGTTCTTATTCCATTTATTAGCCTAGAATTACTATGTTATGTGCACAGCAAACAAGTATAGACTAGATTGCCTAATTTGGAAATAAGCATTGCATATCCGTTTGTTTTGGAAAAATGTTTTGGAATTTGCTACCCGCAAGTAGGCTAAAACACGAATTTCAACGAGTGTTTCCAACTCAGACAATCCAACCTTCACCCACAGGCATTCAAACAGTTTATCACATAAGCATCTAGCCACATGGTAAGCATGTTGTCCTAATGGCATTCACACGCATGCGATATGCTAAAGCATGAAGATACTTACATCGTACTCCGTGCCAAAACAATAAACTAGTTAGCCAACATGCATGGTCCTAGTTCATGTCAAATTGACTAATGCAACACATACAGGATGCAATTAGAGTACGCTCGGCTAACCTAAACATGGCATGTGAAATGCAATCAATTGATGCACGTATTCAATTTGGAATTGAAATACAAATGCTGTTAGCATGATGTACCAAGCCTAGTACGTGCGAGACAAACGCATGGATGCACGCATGCGCAGCATAAGGTATGCTAATTCAAACATGACCTATTACTAACCATCAAAGCAGGTAAGTAAAAAGGAGAAAGAAGTGGGGGTTGGAAGACATGCACACACTCACCCACACTTATTACAAGTTTACCCTCGCTCGGAGGGACCGAAAGAATAATACAGTTCGAATAATGAATTAACTATCCTAGCTAATTAATTATTACAAATCACCTAATTAGTTAACAAATTAGCTAAGCTAGGAAAGAAAAATAGATAAGCCGCGTCGGGAAAAGAGCCCAATGCGATGCATGCTCGGTCCTGCTCGGAAGTACATTGCCATAAATGAGCTGCCTCTTTTTTCCCTGCTATACTCCTCTGAAGACTGTCAAAGTCTCAGAATTGCTTCCCTGGACACTGGGAGACACCACCGGCTGAGTAGAATATCCACCGGCAGTGGTATATGATCACCGGCTGTTGGTGAAGATATCGGCCTAGGAGGGATTGCCGGTCGGCACTGAACACTGCCGGTCGGCAGAGAATGCCTGCAAAACCTGCAATCGACAGCAGCAGAGGACAAGGCAGAGTATGGCAATGCAATTCAAACAATGTATGCACCAATCATGTCTCTTATCATGTTGGTGACTCAAAGGGATACGCTCCTTGGTTCTCGGACCATCAATCGCGCATTTCCATGCGTGATGGCCCGAAGGACCAAGTGTGCACATTTTAATGTTAAATGCAATGCAAACCAACAATCCAAAGCCCAATTCCTATCACTAGATCAAGGAACAAGGCATGCATGCTAGATACAATACAACCTAGGCATGCAAGCTAAGGGTGCAACATGGGAATGCAAGATGTACATGCAAGCATATAAACAACATGCAAGGTAAGCATGCAAGTAAGCAAAGGATGGACTTAAACATGATTTGAGTAGCTCTAATTAGGCCCAAAACAGTGGCCATAAGTGCTATGAAATGAAGACTAAACACACATACACACATGCACATGTTAAAAGGCTAACACTCAAGCACAAAAGGGCGACTCTCAAGCACACTTGAAAGAGGCATAACATGGACTAATGGCATGCAAGGTAAGCATTGAAAATCATGTTACAAAAGGTGCTAAGCCAATTAAACTAGATAAACAAGGCATGCAAACAAAGCCAAAAACCCAAGACAAGCCGAGAGGCTTAAACCAAGTCTAAATCAACCAAGCCTCACAAGGCTAAGAGGACTTAAAATAGGTCTAAGGCAGGCCTAAACAACACCTAAGGGACACCTAGATGGCATCTAAGTGGCTCAAACTCGAAAGCATGCACAATGACCAAAACATGGAGCATGCAAGACAAGCTTTCAAAGCTTCAAAGAGGCATCCAAGACAAGCATACAAGCATGTCAAAGGGACTGAAATAACATGGCAAATGGTCCCAACCCACTAAATTAAGGCAAGGATGCATGCTATACATTCACACACTTAAGGCCAACAAACCAAAAATACAAAGGGGCTATACTAAGCATGCCAAGGTCGACCCAAACAACCTAGGACAGACCTCAAACATGGAAAAATAAGCACAAAAGCTTCACAAAGCTAGGCCTAAAACATGCTAGAACAATGGCTTACAACCTAAGGCATGTTAAGGCCTAAACATGGCATTACAAGGTAGGTATGCTAAGCATGCATGGTGTACCAAAACCAACAAAAAACAGAGGCATATTATGACATAATAAGCACAAAAATCAGTTAAGGCATGGTCAAAATGAAGCTTAGCTAGGTGCTCCCTCAAGAGGCCAAAAATGGTCCTTTTCAAGGACAACAAGGAGAGGGGGTGGCCCTCTCCTTCTTGGGACCTCAAGGCACCATCCTCACCTCTGAAATCCCTCAAGATTTCAGTGGTGAGGAGGCCCAAACACCAAGGTCTCGGAGCTTACACAAAATAGCACAAAATGGAGCCTTACAAGGCTTAGGAGGGGTCAAACAACCTCAAACCACAAAACACTCTAAACAAACTATTTAGAGGGCCTAAAAACATAACTTTTTTATATTATACACTAAGCTCAAAAATAGTTCTAAGATAGGCAAAAATAGTATGCAAAAATGGGGAATAAATGAGTAAGATTGTTACCCTTGAAGACCCTCTTCACAAATGGTGGACCAGCCCCTTCCTTGAGCTCAAAATAGCTTCAAAGCTTCAAGAACAAACCTCTGGCCCTTCAAGAATCAAACAAAGGTGTAACACTATGTGTTTGTGTGCAATAGTAAGACACAAACACACTTATACACACACAAAGGCCAAATGAGAGGGAGGTATAGAGATAGAATATGTATGAAACCCTAAACCTAAAACCAGAGCTCTCACACAACTTTTTCTCTCTGAAAAACCAACCCTAAAGCTAAGAGGGGAGGGCTCCTCTTATAGAGGAGCCAATCTTGTAAAGCTTACAAGGTAAGCTAATAAGAAGTCCATCCCTCCATACATGTGTATGGAGGGGAACAAAATGCCATACAGCTGTATTAAAATATCTACAAAAGCAGATGAACAGTAGTCGGCTGCTCAAAATTGCCATTTTGTCAAAATGGAGTGCCGATCGGTAACAAAGAATGCCGACCGGCAATATACATTGCCGATGGCATCAAAACACCAGCCGATGGCCTCTGGCCATGGCCGGTGATGTGTGGGGATGCCTCACAAGGCATTCCCTGCCCCTCCAAGGCAAAACACAAGTGTTTGGTACAAAACCAGACACTAAGCAGTCGAGTTCGGAGATCCTGAGGCAAAGCGCGTAGCCGAGACCTCCGGGAACTCCAAACAAACACAAACATGGATGATCACCGGGTGTTCAAACGGTGACGTCCAAGTCTTGAGGATGGTCAAAAATGGGGTGTCTACAGCGGCCCATGCTGCAAAATTTCGTCTGCTCTGTTTTACGTCCTTGGCCCTCTGATATTTTTGAAATCTTTGTTTGATGTTCTTAGGATGTCTGTAAATTCATTCGAAGTGAAATGAATCAGAAAATGAATTAAGAAGGAAAAATAACTAATGTATAAGTTGTGCATGTGTGTAGGGCATAACCTGGAAGGAACAAGCGCTTCGCTACCGCACAGTGAGTAGTAGTACTGTAGTAGTACGCTTTATTTATCGCTAAGAATTACCATTAGCATTCTGTTAATCGCAAATCAACTATATTAACTTATGTGAACGATTGAAAGAATGTGTGTACTTTCGTATGATTCTGAGACTCTATATGACTCTGAAACTAGTCTGCTCTGATGATATCTGGGCCTATGGCCAATCTGTGGAATCTGTTAGGCCTATAGCCAATCTGTGAAATCTGTCAGGCTCAAGGCCGTTCTGTATATCTCTGGGCTTAAAGCCACTCTGTGTAAAGACTGGGCGCAAGGCCGTTCTGGAAATAGTTACAGAATTAGATTAACCATACGTCCTCTGCATTTATATATGCATTAACATGCATTATAATTGTTTAGGTACTATTATTCACTGAGCCTGGCTCACTCTGTATTTTGTCTGCTTCTATAGGTAATCAACCTGGAGGTCAGTCTTAACCCTTGATGCTCGTCTCTCTTTTGTCAGCCTCAGTGTGTCCAGGCACTTGGTTGAAGCCCGTGCATTTTTGTGAAGTTTCGCTAGGCTTTTGGGCTTTGTACTCCAATTGTCTACCTATAGTTGAATGTATATAACCCCTTTTCTTCATCAATGTTTTTGTTATACGCCCAATTATGGGGCTGGGTCGATGTATGTGTATGTATATAACTGAAGCTCAGGTGTATGTTTACTATGTATTATCTACCAGATGCGATGTTGTGATCCTGGCATATTAGTGATAGCTCAATGGATATTATTTTATGTTCTTAAATGCTTCCGTTCAAGCCCCCTATATTATACATATCGAAATTGATGTCCGTTTCTAAAGTGTTCATGCCCAAACTTTTAGGGGCGAGTTTGGGGCGTGACAAGTGGTATCAGAGCACGAGTTGCTATCTCACACATGGATCCATTGAGCCTTAGGATGTCTAGAAAAGACTTAGGCATCATGCATAATATTCTGAATGCATATGGAAAGCATGATGGCAACGTTAACTGTAATCTGCTAACTCTAATGATTATGATCCATGTTTATTTTATATTCTTTGTGTATATTGTAATTGAATGTCATGTCGAATATGGTGAGAACAAGAACGGAAGACCTGGAAGATGCCACCTCTGCACAGTTAGACAGAATGGAAAGAATGATCATGGAAATGGCGGAGACCTTACGGCAGCAACAGCAACAGCAACGACCTCAACCACAACCGCCACCGGTATCTCCGCTTGTGGTACAAGATTTTCATGCTGAAGACCGAACTATCACACTCACGAAGGAATTTAAGAAGATGAAGCCGCCATCATTCAAGGGAGGGATAGAACCGATGAAAGTTGAAGCATGGGTGATAGGAATAGAAAACCTGTTTGAAGTATTTCCTTGTACCGAAGCCCAAAAGGTGTAACTTGCTGCCTTCACTCTTGAAGACGAAGCACGGAGATGGTGGATGCTTACGAGAACTATACACCCAGGACTAACTTGGGACAGATTCTTGGAACTGTTTTATGATAAGTATTTTCCCCAAAGTATGGGAGATAAAAAGGTGACAGAATTTGAAACTCTCAGGCAAGGAAACAAAACCGTCGCAGAATATGAAGCCCAATTTGCAGAACTAGCTCGGTTTGCACCTCATATGGTGGACACATATTATAAAAAGGCACGGAAATTTGAAGGGGGATTACGGAGTGCTATCCTGGATAGAGTCAACATGTTAAAGTTACCTACCCATGTTGATGTGTTGGAGAGGGCTGTTATAGCGGAGGGAAACCTTGCTGCTCAGAGGCGGATTTCTGAATGGAAAGAAAAGAGGAAGAAAAATCAATTATTAAGGGGGTCAACTATTCCACCTAGCAAGAAACAAAACTCAGGGGCTTCTAGTGTTTCTACCCTTCCCCCAGACTTTATCCCTGTTTGTTCAGAACGTAGAAAGAAGCATCTATAGACACCCCATTTTTAACCGTCCTCAAGACTTGGATGTCATCGTTTGAACACTCGGTGATCATTCTGTGCTCGTGTTCGTTTTAAGTTCTCGGAGGTCTCGGCTACGCACCTTACCTCAAGATCTCTCAACTTGTCTATTTTGTGCTTGGTTGTAAACCAAACACTTGTGTTTTGCTTCTAAGGGAAGAGGGTGGCTTTTTTTGCCATGCCCTCAACCCACCGGCCAAGGCTTGAAGCCACCGACCCTTTTTTCTTGCCATCGCCCAAGTGTGTTGGCCGATCGGCACCGTTTTTGGTCGGCCGGCCATTGTGTTGGTCAATCGGCCATTTTTGCTGGCCGAACCCTGTTCATCTGCTTTATGCAGATATTTTGTGCCAGCTGCCCCAGCTGGCATCCACAATTAACCCCCTCCATACACGTGTATGAAGAGATTTACACCCTTTGCTTAGCTTCTCTTAGAAGCTTTAGATTGAACTTCTATAAAGAGGGAGTTCCTCCTCCCTCCTCAGAGGTTCAGGAAAATGAGGTGAGGAGAGTTAGATATAGTTTTGTATCTATACACCCTTGTTTTATCCTCCTTTGTTTTCAAAAGTGCAGTATTGTCTTACTATTGCACACAAACACACACTCGAACACCATCCTCTTGGAGCTGAGGTTTCTTGAGGTTGATTTCAGAGTTCTTGGGCTGGTTTGAACTCAGAAAACCTGTTGGAGCTTTGTTCTTGAAGAGGTTCTACAAGGGTGAGTTCCTTGCTTTAGATACCCCTTTCTTGCTTAAGCTTTTAGCCCTTCTTCCTTATTGTTTTTAGCTTAGTTTATAACTGATAAAAATTCTAATTTTGTGTGCTTTAGATTTTTGTTTAAGGTCATTTTGAGGTTTGGGGTTGTTTACCCCTTCCAAGGCCTTGTTAGGCCTTGTTTTAGGCCATCTCTTTTGGCCCTTGCTTTGAGCTTTGCATGACCCTTCCACCACTGAAATCCAGAGGATTTTCAATGGTGGAGAGGTGGTTTTGGTGTCCTAAATAGGAGAGGGTATCCCCTCTCCTCGTTGTCTTGAAAGCTTGCATAAATGGCTTATGTTTGTAGCATGTGTGCTTAGCTTGTTTTAGCTTCATTTCAGTATATATTAGGCTTTGTTTTGCCATGATATAGCACTATTTTGACTTGGTTTAGACATACCATGCATGCTTCATGTACTTTTCTTGCAATCCCATGATTTGCCTTAACATGCATCATGCTTTAAGCCATGTTTCTAGCATGATTTTGGCTAGACTCCATGAAGCTTCTAGCCTTGTTTTAACATGCTTGAGCTCTGTTTTTCATTATTTTGGTCATGCTTACATTGTTTTGTATAGCTACCATACAATCTAGCTTGTTAGCTTTGGGTGTTTGAGTCACTAGCATGCTCTATTCGGATCATTTCAGTGGTTTGGCATCACTTGTAATATCATTTCAATCCATATAGTATGCTCATGTACTTGCATTTGTCACTCCTTTAATGCTTTAAAGGGTTTGTGTTTTATGCCTCATAAATGTGTCATTGTGTATGCCACCATGCTTAGGTCTTTGGGATGCCATCTAAGTGAGTTTTGGGGCTTACTTTGACATGCCATAACTCTGTTTTTCATTACTTAAATCATGCCATGTTTGGTTTTGATAGATGTAGTGTAACACCCTCTTTAGTAGCCTTGCATGCCTTATGTTTTGGCGTTGTGTTCTAGTTTGTATTGGTGAGTTTCGAGCTTGCTTTTGGTCTTGTTTAGACCTGCCTTCGGACTGTTTTAGGTCCCCTTGGCCCTTTGGGGCTTGCTTCATGTAGCCATGGTTCGAGCCCCTTCACTAGTTTCAAGCTTTACGTTTTCTTGCATGCTTTGCTTGTGTATTTTGGTTGATTTGGCATCATCCTTTGCATGATTTCAGAGCTCAACATGTTTTTCACATGTCCATGTTTATCCTCTTTTAAGTGTGCTTAAGAGTTACTATACTATGCTCAAGTGTTAGGCCAATAAGCATGCATGTTTGTATGTGTTTTTGTCCTCATTTCCATTGCATTTTGGCCACTAATTTGGGCATGGCCGAGATCCTCCCATTTTGGTTTAAGTCCATCCCTTGCATGTTGTTGCATGCTTGTCTTGCGTTGTTGTTACATGCCTTGCATGCTTATTTGTTTAGGTTCTATGCCTATTGCACATTGCTTGTTTGCATCCTCATGTTGCATTAGTTTGCTTGTATGCCTAGGTTACATAGCATTAAGCATGCATCCTTTGCCTCTTGATCAACCATGATAGAGGTTGGGGCTCCTCATGCGTTTTGTGCATTCATTCCATATTCATTTGCACACTTGGCTCCTTTGGCCATCATGCATTGGAATGCATGATTGATGGTCCGATGGTCGAGAACCATACTCCCTTGAGTTTGTAACATGACAGGGAGGGTGATTGTGCAAACATTGCCTTGAAAATGCATTGCCATGCTCTGTTTGTCCTCTGCTGCAGCAAAAACAGCATTCTGTAGGAAGAGATGGCCGGTCGTCCATCTTCAGTGCCGACCGGCTATGCATTGTTGGCCGAGAGCTTCACTCATGGTCGATGACCAATTTCCCTTGGCCGATGGCCTCATCTCTTGGTCGATGACCTCCCACAGTGCTCAGGGAGAGGTTCAGAAGTATCCTTGAGACTTATGCAGTTTTCAGAGGTGCAGATCAATGAAAACAGAGGCAACATGTGACATGGCGATGGATTTCCGAGTGAAGTCGAGCATGCATGCATTTAACCCTCTGCCCGAGGCTGCTTTACTGTTTTCATAGCTTAATTAATTTGTTTAATTAGTTAAGTGTTGTATAATAATTAATTAGCTTGTTAGTTAGTTAATTTGTATTATTCTTTCGATCCCTCCGTCGAAAGGGCACAATTGTGTAATAAGCGTGCGTGTGTGTGATGCATGTCTTTCAACCTCCATTTCTTTCTCCGTTTTATTTAACCGCTTACGTTGGTTAGATTTAGGGTATATTTCGATTAGCATACCTTATGCTATGCATGTTTGCATCATTCATCTGTATTGCATGCACCGAGCTCGGCGCATCATACTAACTGCATTGTATTTCAATTCCTATTTGAATACATGTATCGAATTGTTGCATTTCATATGCCATCTTAGATTAGCCAAGCCTATTCTAGTTGCCTTTTGTATGTGTTGCATTAGCCATTGCTAACATGAACTAGGGTCAAGCATTGATTTCTAACTAATTTCTTGTTTTGGCTCGGAGTACACTGTGAGTGTTTATGCTTAGCATCTCGCATGTGTGTGAATGTTGCCATGAAAGCATGCTTGCCATGAGGCTAATTGGTTAAGTGATATAACTGCCTGAATGCATGTGGATGAAGGTTGGGTTACTTAAATTGGGACAATTCATTGAAATCTGCATTTTAGCCTACTCACGAGTAGCAAACTTCAAATCATTTCCGAACAAATGAATATGCGATGCTTTGTTCCAAATTAGGCAATCTGGTCTATACTTGTGTGTTGTGCGCATCACATAGTAATTCTAGCTAATTAACCGGAATAAGAACGCATGTGTTTTCAAAAACTCGATATCATGCTTAGTACAGGCCGATCTTCAGATCGGGCGAGCGGGGGTGCTCATAGATGACCTTCCCTAATCGTACCCAAGTTCCCGAGTCGAGGCAACTTTGGTGATGACAGACATGTGGCCTTAGGCACGAGTCAGGGTTTCTTAAATTTCCCCCAAAATAAAATATTTAGGTGGTGACTCTGTATCTGGCAAAGCAGTCCATGTTTGGCACTTCTTTCTTAAAAATCAGTTTTCCAAAACGATTTTCCGGATTTGGACTCTTTGGTGATTTATCGGTCTCGCATTGCACTTTGCGGGATTAGATTCAGAACCGTGACATATGAGTCTGAACTGTAAAAGCATGAGGCACTCGAGGGCGCATCTACAGTTTCTAGCGAATCTACTGAGGAGTTAGAGAACTTAACTCGAACTCGACTCAAACTCGACTCAAACTCATGATATCTTGTTTTAATTACACTTATGTGTTTCTTTACATTACATGTGCATTGGTGCGCCTAGGACCCCGTGTTTTCCGTATGCTGTTCCTGAACGGTTTTGCCGGAGGCTTGCTTTGAGAAGCATGCCATAAGGCTGACCGGTTGCGAGCTCTGCCACAACGGGAACACAAACCTCGGTTTTTACCGGGGCACCTTTTTTGACCATTCGACCTAGTGCATATCGGAATCCCTAGTGACTATTCCAAACTAGGACAGGTTACTTACCCGATTATAGGTTGTTTGAAACTGCTGCGTGCATAGTGAAACCCTAGCTCCTGACAAAATAGGACAGGAAAACCCTACATAGGGGTGTTTTGGCTCTCACTTGTTTGCTATGTGGTTTTAGAGTGTGCCTCTACAGGAACACATGTATCAGTTTGCAAGTCTAGGTATCAGGCCTGAGGACATCAGTATTTTGGGGGAATCAGTTTTACCTGAGGGTATCAGTTTACAGGCAGAGTTTTGGGCAGATTTCAGTAAACATTGTAGTCTTTCAGCAGTGCTCGTATTTGTTCAGGTGAAATCAGGCTAAGATGCTGTTTGTTTTCTTCTTTTGCAAGGTAGTCATGGAACTATAGCTTCAGAAGGCTCCAATATCCCCTGGGTACATTGGATTTGTGCTGATAGACTTTGTCAGGTCAGAGATTCAGTTCAAGGACAATCAGTGTTCCTTCGCCAGAGGCAGGGTAAAAAGGCCAGTCAGGCACAGATCACCAGTTCAACAGTCTCCAGACCAGCGGTCATTATCCACCTCAACTGTGCGCAGTTGGGCTAAGATATCTGTTTCCACCTCAGAGAGGGAATGCACACCTGTTCAGTCAGATCCACAATTTTCAGTTAATATGGAGGATATGATGCGTCAACTCCAAGAGACCATGCAGGTCATGCTGCGGGATACTGCCCGTCAGGTAGAATTTATCGCCCGTCAGGTGGAGGTTGTGGCTTAACAAGAAGATTTAATCGCTAGGCTTCAGCAGCAACAACCATCCCAACAAAATGGAGAGTCTGCGTTGCATCCACCCCCACCCCCACCTATGATTCCAACACTCAGGGATGCGGCTCACGTCCGGGAAAATATGGACGTTCCGACAGGGCTAGTCCCACTGCCAATCCCATCTCAACTGTCCAAAGCACTAGCTATTCTAGTGGACATGCCGTTTGAATTTGAGGTTGATCTGACCGCCTTAAAGGTCAATGAGCTTGAAAAGCTATTCAAAAAGGACTCAAGGCGTGAAATCCATTCCAGACATAGAAGATGGATACACCGATTCAGCAGTGACCCTGCCGGACTGGTTCAAGATGCCACATATCGACCGCTTCGATGGCTCTGGAGGCCCAATGGTGCACCTCCACATGTTTTCTGATATCCTGAGGCCAATGGGCTTGACCACAGCCCAGAAGTTGTCACTATTCGGCCGAACCATGTTTGGGATAGGCTCAATCTGGTATGCGAAATTGGAGAACTCTGTGAAATAGAACTGGGAAGAGATGACTGAGGCCTTCATTGCTCAATACTTCTATAACACACAGATCGAGGTCACAACTCGTGATCTTGAAGTCACCCGCTAAGAGCCAAAGGAGAGCTTCTCCGATTTTGTAACCCGTTGGAGGGCCAAGGCCTCGATGATGACCATCAAGCCAGTTGACAAAGACCAGATAAGGATGGTTGTGCGCAACCTCCAACCCAGGCTGATGCAAAAGATGATCGTCTTACCCCTTCCCACCTTTGCGGACCTACACGAGACAGGGGTATAGATTGAAGACGCAATGAAACAAGGTCTGATTGACCACGAAAGGGAGTCACCCAAGAAGGGTTACACACACAGTTCGAATGCGACCGTCAGTGGTGACGCAGCTGCAAGATCTTCTGAAGTTGGAATGGTCACCACCACCGAAAACAGCCACCCCCTTTGTTGGTGCATCCAATTCAAACCCCTGAACTTCGGACTATCTACCCCGAGGCAAGAGGGTTTTCACCCCGCTTTATATGCCTCTGTCTAAAGCACTAGGGGTCCTACTCAGGAAAGGACATCTGAAACCGTTAGAACAACGACCTCTACCCGATTCTCTCCCCCCAAAGCATGACCTGGCTAAATACTGTGCTTTCCATCAACAAACCGGTCATGACACTGACAGTTGTGTCCGTCTTCGCCATAAGATACAAAATTTGATTGACAACAAGGTCATCGCCGCATCAGCTCATCAAAGTCTATCGTCACTGGATCAGTGAACTTGGGGGATAGTACGAGTATGTGATCGGGGGATGAAGCACCTGCGGATGGCACTCGATTTACTCCAGATATGGCATATGGCATGCACTGTTTTGAGCATTTTGCGAATGCTGGTTATTTTACATCCTGACTTGGGTATTGGGTCAGTCTTGTTGTTTAGTTTTGAGTCAGTCTTTTGTACTGAGTCAGTCGGGTCTGTCGTGTTGTATCGAGTCAGTCTTGTTGCATTGGAGTCGGGTGATTCCGGGGGTGTTACCTCGGACATCACTATTTTTGTTTTGTGTTTTTGTTTTCTTTTGAGTCTGTTTCTACCTTGGAGCCAGTTACAACAAAAGATCTGAATGAAACAGCAGTGGTTTTCATGTTTTTGTGCTTATTTCTACTTTGAGCCTGTTATGCCAACAAGTTTGAATGAAACGGTAGTGCTTTTCACCTGCTCTTCTGTGCCTTAAAATCATTGCATTGACCTAAGTTTTTCAAAACTTTTTGAACAATGTGTTGAAAACAAAGAGGAAGGGATTCATCGGGTTTTGCAAAAATTTGATCAACTGAGAGAAAGAGAGGCCTGCTAAGCCCTTAATTAATGAAATAATGTTTGTTAATGTGAGTACTGAGAAGGATCCTGACTTGATCCAGATTGATCCTACATTGTCTTCAGTGCGAGCGACTAATCGCATTCTTAAAAGATTTCAAAAAATATTTTGCACCGTCCTGCGAAGACCTGTGTGGAATCGCTCTTGAGATTGTGTAGCTTAGGATCGCTCTCAGCCTCAAGACTCGACCCCTTTTACACCTTGAACTTGGATTCAGAATGTTCAACGGTCAACCACAATGTGTGGCTTGCATGGCCAGATCAGAAGCAACCTTTGAACTAGGGGCAAGTAAATCAGATGTTATCAAAGGAAGCTTGCGAAGCTAAATCAGAAGTAACCCTTGAACTAGGGGCAACAAATGTCAAATGTTCTCGAAGAGTCAAAATTGGGACATTTCACTAGTCAACGAAGATCGGCAAGAATGCCAAATCCTAGAAGGGAGGAAAGAAGAAAGTATTGTTGAAGGACGATCGAGTTCCTATCCGCAACACTAGGGGCAATTCAGCCCCCATTGGATGGACTCCTACATCACCAGTGAATAGCAGCCATTCTCCTGGATTCAGATGGCTTCGAGATCCTAAAACCATTTGACATGGACAAAGCTACACTTTTACCCTTGAGAGGCTCGCTGGGCCAAAAACTCGGAAGGGCGACCCAGGCAGAAGTTAGAGAAAATAAAAAAGAAAAGAAAAGAAAAGAACAAAAAAAAAAGAAAAAGAAAAATGCAAAAAAAGAAATGAAAAATTCTGAACAAAGAAAAGAAATGAAAAGAATTAAAAAGAAAAGAAAAAGAGCTCGCAAGGTTGAAAACCCGGAAAGGTGGCCTTGGCAAAAGTTAGAGCGCAAAACGGGAGGTTAAATACCCCAGTGTACCTTAACCGGAACTACGTAAGGCTTGATTCCCATGTTTGGGATACGTAGGCAACTTCATCCTGAAGTCTAGCCATAAATACTTCCAAATCGATTGTGTCCATGTAATGGTTTTGACCATCTTTGTCTTCGCTGTATCCGAGAGTTCGGTTGTAATCGTCACTTTGAGGACTGATTACAGTGTGCTGTGGCACTATCCTGTAACAGCCCCTATCCGTAATTAGCCACTAATCCGTATTTAATGATGTTAATGAGAGGATTAAAATAAATTATGTGTTTATTCTGCACTTTGTATATTTTGGCTTTCTATCTGTTACCTATAGAAATATCAGTTTAGAATTCGACTTTAATATGTAAATCGAAAGCCTTATCGGCATCCGAAACCGAAATTGACTACACCAATGTGTTATTTGGAATTTTTAGAACCATATGGCAAATTTTATTAAAAATTGATTCAGTCTGATTCGTTAAGTTACGTTTGGCAAGCCTTATGTTCTAATTAATGTATTTTAGCACCATAGCTATATATGTAACCCTTAAGCTCATTTTTGAGCTCAATTCTTTTACCTCTTAGTGCCAAAATCTGAGAATTCATTTTAGAAAGAGAGAGAGAGAGTGCAATTCTAGAGAGAGATAAGAAGAGATTAAGAAGAAATTAAAGGTTATAGCTTGAATTGATCAAAGATTGTGCAAGTACCTAGCTAATTGAAGACTCTAGGTAAGGATTTAAGACTTAATTATGACTTTTAACCATCAAGTAGATCATTTCAAGAAGAATTTGTGATTATGTACAAGAATTGGACCAAAGATGATGGATTTAGAGTTAATTCATACATGCATGCTTAGTTTAGTTTAATTTCATCATTTTGAACATGATTCATATCATCCACGTTTGAATTATCATGTTTTGAACCTTGATTTCATATTTTGAAAATGGATTTCTTACATGCATGGAGCTTATAAGCTCAATTTACAAGTTTCATGAGTTTTGGAGCAAAGAGATTGAAAAGTTTTGCATGCATGTCTATTCCTTTACAAATTTAGCATGATTTCCAAGAATTTTCTCATGCATGTTTGAAATTATCTTAATTATGGGAGATTTTCAAGTTTCAAGTTGTATTGTGGTATTTGATCATGTTTTGAGAAGCTCAAGATCAAGAAAATCCATGCATGTTGTGTTCATGAACATTCTTAAAGTTTAAGTTGAAATTGTGAGCTTTTGGCAAACTCTTGGGCCATGATTTTATGAAATAATCCTTAATTCATCATGTTTTACAAGTTTACTATGTTATCTCTAGTTTTGAGGCCCAAGAGATGTATTTTGGAGGGTTGAATTCGAGTTTTGAGCTTGGGAGGTCAATTTGGATTTTCCAGAAATTTGACCCACGCTCAAGCGGGGACTTTCACGCTCGAGCGTGAACCCTGAACTCATGCACCACGCTCGAGCATGGGTTGAGCGCCCGTCGAGCGTGAAAACCTTGCATCCAGTACTTTTTAGAGTTTACAGTCCGCTCGAGCGGGGAAATTCACGCTCGAGCGAAGATTCATTGTCTGCATGTTCGCTCAAGTAGGGAAACCCACGCTCGAGCGTAGACCTCATTTTTAGAAAATTTGACTAAGTGTTCCAATTCATGTTTTGACATCCTCATTGCATCTTAGGCATTCCTAAGTCCTAATTAAGCTTTGATAATGAGGTTATGGATTAGAAACACACTAAGGAATGAATGTACTAAGTCAAGGAATTGCAAGTGTGTATGTGTGTGTGTTTAAGCATTGTGATAAGAAACAACAAGAACCAACGTAATGAAAGCTAAGCCGTGTTGGCCACGTGAATGTGTAATGATAAGATGTTCTTGTGTTATGTATTTTATGGTTGTAGGTCAAGACTCGAGGACTGATTGACCGCTTACTGGAACCACTGTGAGTAATGTTATCGTAAAGATACGTTCATATGAATTATGTTCCAAATGAAATGTGATAAGCTATGATTTCTGAAATGATATCTATTTACGTGAATGAACATCCCAAGTTTGAAATCTATTATGGCATCCATAGATAGTCCCAAGTCATGGGGGACGACATGAAAATGCGGGTCCATGACATACAAGTTTACAAGATCTCGTTAGCCACTTCATTGTGGTGATATGTGTTTAATCGGTATCCGGAACCGATTACTCTAGTCGAAAGATGTTCTATGATGTGTTCTATGGGATGTACCATTATTATGTTCTGATATGAGGATTATTATGCTATGATCTGTTTTCCGCTTATGATATGTTCGGATTTCGTTCACTAACCCCTTTACCTTAATGTTATTCACTGGGCTTCAGCTCACTGTTTGTATATATATATATATATATATATATGTACAGGTGAGCATTCTGGAGTTTGAGTCTGAAGGCTTTTGTCTGGATCTGTGTTCCGTTGTCAGCCAACCATTGTGCCTCACGTGGAGGTTCCCGAAGCGTCCTGTGTTTAAGTTCTGTGGTTTCTGTTTATTTAAGACTTGATTTGATGTCGTTTGCTGTACTTAAAGTACTGTAATGTGTGTGGGTCTAATGTGTGGTTGACTACCAGTTATGTGTATAAAGTTTTAAATATTCTGTTTCATATAAGTCAGCTCAGCTCATTGGACAACTATATTTATGTATTTGCTTCCGCTAGCCCTTAATCTTGTTAATCTGTTCAGAGGCCTTCGGTAATCCAAGGATTACTGGCCGGTTACGATGCTAAACCTATAGGGGCGGGTTTGGGTCGTGACATATCCAAACAAGGGGCAACTTTTCGTTGCCATGCAGTGCCGTTCAGACAATGGGCAATTTTCCATTGCTTTTGATTCCAGGTTGTGCATCTCAAGAGTAGGTTCCGTACTCGTTGAGCAATGGCCGTTTGCAAAAATGGTTTTTGAGAATTTTTTTACTAAGGTTGACTAATTTTCTCGAAAATTATCCCATTTTTCTAAAACTGGACCTTTCCTTGGACCCAAAAAGGAAAATTTTCAGTGTCCATAATCCAACTTGCATGATTTTGAATCAAAAAAGTTGAACAAGTGTGTTAATCAAACTCTCATAATGGTCAAAATTGTTTTAGTAGAAAACAAAAACAAAAAATGGTCAAAATGATGAACTATGGGCACAGTTGAGTCTGGTGTTCTGTCTTTTCCCCATTGTTAACATACTTGCCAGAAAGAGTACCGTATTTGCCAGAAAGGGCACAATTGAAGCTAAAAACAAAGGGCTGAAAGCTGTCAATATCCTCCAAGCAACAAGGTATTAAGCCAAGTATGAAGCATGAATTGGAATGGATTAAGATATTCCACTCCCTTATCTGGACACATCCGATCACATCCAAACTGGCCAAGGGCGTCATCAACTGATGTCAGTTGCAGACCTGCTGCACACCCAGTTGCGGCGTAACCCCTCTTTGGGAGAAAATTCACTAGCTGTGCACAGAAGAATGAGAATCTAGCAGAATGCTAGGGGCACGAGCCCACAACCTCCTGTTTATCCATCAACCACCCAGGGGAGGGATAAAAATGAGAGATTGAAGAATAGAGAGATGTGCATTGAGAGAAAAAGTGAGGAAAAAGGCTTTTTCAGAAAAACAGAGCATGAGGGCCGAGTGATGTGAGAATCACAAATGAGAAAGGGTGGGAACCAATACTCGAAGAAATTGGCTCCTCACAAACTGAGAGGTCTCTCGCCTTTGGAACACGTCTGAGTGTCGTGTTTGTTGTTTTGTTTGTTTCGATTCTTATTTTGAGTCGTTTCGAGTGTTACTCGATGTGTTTAGGTTGTTTACCTTTTGTTTTTCTTTGTTGAGTCGTTTTGACTGTGGTCAGTCGTAGGCTCAATTCCTGGTTGAGAACCCTTTTCTCATTACAATTTCAAAAATGAATCGTTTTGTACTCAGAGTGCTATGTCATTCTCCACATTTGCGCAAAATAGAATTTGTTATTTCATAAACTGAAGGGTTCAACCCAGGATGCATCAAAATAGTAAAACCATGACCTATCTGAAGCTATGTGGGTTCTAGACTGCAAAGCAAAAGAAAAGAGGGAAAATGTGGAGCATCTTAGTGTGTTTTAACTCCAGCAAATTCCGAGACTGCATTCCAGGTGCACTTTCTCAGGCCTCGCAATTTCTCTAGAGTATGAGTGTATCTCAACCCCAAATGTAAGCTTGCTTCAAGCTAGAATGGCAGCTCAGGTAGCACTTGAGGGTTTCACATGCAGATGTTACCTCTCGCCAATATGAACAGGGTATACCCTTTTAAGCTGAGCATGTTGCCAAGTCCTCCGAGAGGTAAATCGGAGGTTGCGTTTGAATTGGTCTCGTTAAGGCTTGTATTTCCTTATTCAGGAGTTTACTTCAAACGTGTTGTTGATGTTGCACTGAAAATGCATTGTGATGCACCGTTCTCTTTGCATTGTTATGCACACTCTGCCTGCATTGCTATGTACCCTTTCAGTTGCATTATTATGCATACTCCACCTACATTGTTATGCACGTTCCAGTTGCATTGTTATGCATCTTTTCACTTGCATTGTCATGCACCTTTTCTACCTTGTGCTGTCACGCACTATACCTGCATTGTTATGCACACCTCCACACTTGCGTTGTCATGCACTTTCTACTTGCATTGTTTTGCACGCTCCTTTTCTGAAACACCAGGATACGTCCCTATGTTTCTCCTTCTTTCTGAAACATCGGGATACGTCCCTGTGTTTCTCTCTTTTTTCGGTTAAGAGCATTTGGAATACATTCCAATGCTTAAGCCATTTCGAAACACCGGGATATGTCCCTATGTTTCTCTCTTTTTCGGTTAAAAGCATTTGGAATACGTTCCAATGCTTAAGCCATTCCGAAACACCGGGATACGTCCCTATGTTTCTCTTTCTTTTTCCGAAACACCAGGATACGTCCCTATGTTTCTTCTCCTTTTTCGAAACACCGGGATACGTCCCTATGTTTCTTTTTATTTTTCGAAACACCGGGATACGTCCCTATGTTTCTCCCTCTTATTCCGAAACACCGGGACACGTCCCTATGTTTCTCCTTTTTATTCTGAAACACCAGGATATGTCCCTATGTTTCCCTTTCTTGGGTTAAGAGCATTCGGAACATGTTCCAATGCTTATACCACCTCTTTCTCCACTCGCGTGCCACGTTTGGACGTACCCGCACTGTTATGTGCATCGCGCTTTCTTGCACAGTCCTTTCCTCTTATGCGTGTGCCCCGCTGAGAGATGCTCCCTTTCCTCTCATGCGTGTGCCACGCCGAGAGATGCTTCCTTTCCTCTCTTGCGTGTGCTACACTGAGAGATGTTGTGTTTGGGACTCCGGGTGTTCTCGTTTGTCGCTTTTAGTCTTCTTCGCGTGAGACGCAGCAAGAATTGCATAATTTTCTTACATCCTTTTTGTTGGAATGTGTAGGACCGTTATCTCTTATTTGCTTGCTTAAATTGTTGTATTTATTTTGCATAAATGCTTCATTACACCTCCCTTTGCATGATCATAAGTTATGCTCGGCATCTTGCATGTCATTTGCATCTTGCCCCTGCCTACGGGCGCATATCTTTGTTATCTTGAATGCTTATCTGAGTCTTTGGCCTTGTCAAAAATAGGTCGTCTTTGGGCTTTGACATTCACTCCTGTTAATTTGTGACTTTTGAGTTCTGTCAAAGAGAGGCAACTGTAGACACCCCATTTTTGACCGTCCTCAAGACTTGGACGTCATCGTTTGAACACTCGATGATCATTCCATGCTCGTGTTCGTTTTGAGTTCTCAGAGGTCTCGGCTACGTGCCTTACCTCAAGATCTCCCAACTTGTCTGTTTTGTGCCTGCTTGTGAACCAAACACTTGTGTTTTGCTTCTAAGGGAAGAGGGCGTCTTTTTTTGCCATGCCCTCAACCCACCGGCCAAGGCTTGAGGCCACAGGCCCTTTTTTCTTGCCATCGGCCAAGTGTTTTAGCCGATCGACACTATTTTTGGTCGGCCGGCCATTGTGTTGGTCGATTGGCCATTTTTCCTGGCCAAACCCTGTTCATCTGCTTTATGCAGATATTTTGTGCCAGCTGGCACAGCTAGCATCCACAATTAACCCCCTCCATACACGTGTATGGAGGGATTTGCACCCTTTGCTTAGCTTCTCTTAGAAGCTTTAGATTGAACTTCTATAAAGAGGGAGTTCCTCCTCCCTCCTCAGAGGTTCAGGAAAATGAGGTGAGGAGAGTTAGATATAGTTTTGTATCTGTACTCCCTTGTTTGATCCTCCTTTGTCCTCAAAAGTGTAGTATTGTCTTACTATTGCACACAAACACTCACTAGAACACCATCCTCTTGGAGATGAGGTCTCTTGAGGTTGATTTCAGAGTTCTTGGGTTGGTTTGAACCTAGAAAACCAGCTGGAGCTTTGTTCTTGAAGAGGTTCTACAAGGGTGAGTTCCTTGCTTTAGATATCCCTTTCTTGCTTAAGCTTTTAGCCCTTCTTCCTTATTGTTTTTAGCTTAGTTTATAACTGATAAAAGTTTTGATTTTGTGTGCATTAGATCTTTGTTTAAGGTCATTTTGAGGTTTGGGGTTGTTTACCCCCCTCCAAGGCCTTGTTAGGCCTTGTTTTAGGCCATCCCTTTTGGCCCTTGCTTTGAGTTTTGCATGACCCTTCCACCACTGAAATCCAAAGGATTTTTAGTGGTGGAGAGGTGGTTTTGGTGTCCTAAATAGGAGAGGGTCATCCCCTCTCCTTGTTGTCTTGAAAGCTTGCATAAATGGCTTATGTTTGTAGCATGTGTGCTTAGCTTGTTTTAGCTTCATTTCAGTATATATTAGGCTTTGTTTTTCCATGGTATAGCACTGTTTTGATTTGTTTAGACATACCATGCATGCTTCATGTACTTGTCTTGTAATCCCATAATTTGCCTTAACATGCATCATGCTTTAAGCCATGTTTCTAGCATGATTTTGGCTCGACTCCATGAAGCTTCTAGCCTTGTTTTAACATGCTTGAGCTCTGTTTTTAATTGTTTTGGTCATGCTTACATTGTTTTGTATAGCTACCATGCAATCTAGCTTGTTAGCTTTGGGTGTTTGAGTCACTAGCATGCTCTATTCGGATCATTTCAGTGGTTTGGCATCACTTGTAATATCATTTCAGTCCATATAGTATCCTCATGTACTTGAATTTGTCACTCCTTTAATGTTTTAAAGGGTTTGTGTTTTATGCCTCATAAATGTGTCATTGTGTATGCCACCATGCTTAGGTCTTTGGGATGCCATCTAAGTGAGTTTTGGGGCTTACTTTGACATGCCATAACTTTGTTTTTCATTGCTTAAATCATGCCATGTTTGGTTTTGATAGTTGTAGTGTAACACCCTCTTTGGTAGCCTTGCATGCCTTATGTTTTGGCGTTGTGTTCTAGCTTGTGTTGGCTAGTTTCGAGCTTGCTTTTGGTCTTGTTTAGACCTACCTTCGGACTGTTTTAGGTCCCCTTGGCCCTTTGGGGCTTGCTTCATGTAGCCATGGTTCGAGCCCCTTCACTAGTTTCAAGCTTTACGTTTTCATGCATGCTTTGCATGTGTATTTTTGTTGATTTGGCATCATCCTTTGCATGATTTCAGAGCTCAACATGTTTGTCACATGTCCATGTTTATCCTCTTTTAAGTGTGATTAAGAGTTGCTATACTATGCTCAAGTGTTAGGCCAATAAGCATGCATGTTTGTATGTGTTTTTGTCCTCATTTCCATTGCATTTTGGCCACTGATTTGGGCATGGCCGAGATCCTCCCATTTTGGTTTAAGTCCATCTCTTGCATGTTGTTGCATGCTTGTCTTGCATTATTGTTACATGCCTTGCATGCTTATTTGTTTAGGTTCTATGCCTATTGTACATTGCTTGTTTGTATGCTCATGTTGCATTAGTTTGCTTGTATGCCTAGGTTGCATAGCATTAAGCATGCATCCCTTGCCTCTTGATCAACCATGATAGAGGTTGGGGCTCCTCATGCGTTTTGTGCATTCATTCCATATTCATTTGCACACTTGGCTCCTTTGGCCATCATGCATTGGAATGCATGATGGATGGTCTGAGGGTCGAGAACCATACTCCCTTGAGTTTGTAACATGATAGGGAGGGTGGTTGTGCAAACATTGCCTTGAAAATGCATTGCTATGCTCTGTTCGTCCTCTGCTGCAGCAAAAACAGCATTCTGTAGGAAGAGATGGCCGGTCGTCCATCTTCAGTGCCGGTCGGCTATGCATTGTTGGCCGAGAGCTTCACTCATGGTCGATGACCAATTTCCCTTGGCCGATGGCCTCATCTCTTGGTCGATGACCTCCCACAGTGCTCAGGGAGAGGTTCAGAAGCATTCTTGAGACTTATGCAGTTTTCAGAGCTGCAAATCAGTGAAAACAGAGCCAACATGTGACATGGCGATGAATTTTCAAGTGAAGCCGAGCATGCATGCATTTGACCCTCTTCCCGAGGCTGCTTTACTGTTTTCATAGCTTAATTAATTTGTTTAATTAGTTAAGTGTTGTGTAATAATTAATTAGCCTGTTAGTTAGTTAATTTGTATTATTCTTTTGGTCCCTCCGTCGAAAGGGCACAATTGTGTAATAAGCGTGCGTGTGTGTGATGCATGTCTTCCAACCTCCATTTCTTTCTCCCTTTTATTTACCCGCTTATGATGGTTAGATTTAGGGAATATTTCCATTAGCATACCTTATGCTATGCATGTTTGCATCATTCATCTGTATTGCATGCACCGGGCTCGGCACATCATACTAACTACATTGTATTTCAATTCCTATTTGAATACATGTATCGAATTGTTGCATTTCATATGCCATCTTAGATTAGCCGAGCCTATTCTAGTTGCATTTTGTATGTGTTGCATTAGCCATTGCTAACATGAACTAGGGTCAAGCATTGATTTCTAACTAGTTTCTTGTTTTAGCTCGGAGTACACTGTGAGTGTTTATGCTTTAGCATCTCGCATGTGTGTGAATGTTGCCATGAAAGGATGCTTGCCATGAGGCTAATTGGTTAAGTGATATAACTGCCTGAATGCCTGTGGGTGAAGGTTGGGTTACTTAAATTAGGACAATTCATTGAAATCTGCATTTTAGCCTACTCACGAGTAGCAAACTTCAAACTATTTCCGAACAAACGAATATGTGATGCTTTGTTCCAAATTAGGCAATCTGGTCTATACTTGTGTGTTGTGCGCATTACATAGTAATTCTAGCTAATTAACCGGAATAAGAACGCATGTGTTTTCAAAAACTCGATATCATGCTTAGTACAGGCTGATCTTCGGATCAGGCGAGCGGGGGTGCTTATAGATGACTTTCCCCAATTGTACCCAAGTTCCCGAGCTGAGGCAACTTTGGTGATGACGGACACGTGGCCTTAGGCACGAGTTAGGGTTTCCTAAATTCCCCTAAAAATAAAATATTTAGGTGGCGACTCTGTATCTGGCAAAGCAGTCCATGTTTGGCACTTCTTTCTTAAAAATCATTTTTCCAAAACGATTTGCCGGATTTGGACTCTTTGGTGATTTATCGGTCTCGCATTGCACTTTGCGGGATTAGATTCAGAACCGTGACATATGAGTCCGAATTGTAGAAGCATGAGGCCCTCGAGGGGGCGTCTACAGCATCGTGGAACTTGCTATGGGAAGTCTGGAGCCTGTTTTAGGTGTGGCAAAATGGGTCATTTAGTAAGGGATTGCCATCAGAGGAATCAACAAAATGGCAACAGGGCTGCTACAAGTTCCGCGGGGTCTACACCAACTCTGAGCACCAAGTCAGTTGCCAAACCTGCTAACAATAAGGACACTGCGAGACAAGGCATGGTGTTTGCATTGGTTCCGGGAGATGTGCAAAATGCGGCAACAGTGGTGTCAGATACATTTATTGTTCACGGTCATTCTGCTCACGTATTATTTGATTCTGGCTCTAACCATTCTTTTGTGTCAAAACTATTTGTGCAAAATTTAGATGAATTTGAGGAAGTATTGTCTTATATGTTATATGTGTCTTCACCTTTGGGAGACTCTATGATTTGTACTTCTGTTTATTTTGTTTGTGAACTTCAAATTGGGGATATCCGGGTATATGCCAATCTGTTACCTCTTGACATGACTTATTTTGATATTATTCTGGGTATGGACTGGTTGAGTGAATATGGCGCAACTATTGACTGTTTGACTAAGCAAATCAGTTTTCACCCTCCGGGACGATCAGAATTTACCTTTCAGGGACGTGGGGTGACTTCTCCACCTTGTTTGATTTTTGCAGCGAAAGCTTGTAAATTAATTTAGAAACGGTGTCAAGGTTATTTATGCAGTGTTTTGGAGGGGCAAGTGATGAATGAGAGTACTGACATGATTCCAGTTGTCTGTGAATTCCCGGATGTTTTCCGGAAGAATTACCAGGGGAGTTAGTAGACCGTGAAATCGAGTTTACAATTGAAGTGATGCCGGTAACTCAACCCATTTCTAAGACTCCGTATAGAATGTCACCAGTTAAGATGAAGGAATTAAAGATTCAGTTACAAGATTTGCTTGATAAGGGGTTCATTCGCCCGAGTGTCTCTCCTTGGGGCACACCAGTTCTGTTTGTGAAAAAGAAAGATGGAACACTCCGATTGTGTATACACTACAGGGAACTTAATAAAGTGACAATCAAAATTAAGTACCCGTTACCCAGGATTGATAATTTGTTTGACCAACTACAAAGGGCACAAGTCTTTTCAAAAATTGACTTACGGTCTGGGTACCACCAACTGAAGGTTAAAGCTGATGATGTTGAGAAGACAGCTTTTCGAACCCAATATGGCCATTATGAATTTCTGGTTATGCCCTACGGAGTTACTAACGCACCAGCAGCATTTATGGATTTGATGAACCGTGTCTTTAAGCCTTATTTGGATGAGTTTATGGTGGTATTTATTGATGACATTCTTATTTACTCGAAGAATGCAGAAGCTCATGAGAGTCATCTTCGCTTAATTTTTCAAATACTCCGAGAAAAGAAGCTGTATGCAAAGCTGAAGAAATGTGAATTCTGGCTACATGAGGTGGCATTTTTGGGGCATGTAATAACAAATGAAGGAGTCTCTGTTGATCCACACAAAATTGGGGCGATCGTGAATTGGCCAACTCCTACCAATGTGACTGAGATGCGTAGTTTTATGGGATTGGCCGGATATTACAGGAGGTTTGTTCAAGATTTCTCCAAAATTGTTGTACCGCTTACATAATTGACTCAAAAGGGAATTGCGTTTGAATGGTCAGAACAGCGGGAATCTGCTTTCCAAGAATTAAAAATGAGATTGACTACAACTCCAGTTCTTACCTTACCCTCTGGTACTGAAGGATTTGTAATTTACAGTGATGGTTCTCAAAAAGGGCTAGGTTGTGTGCTGATGCAAAATGGAAGGGTTATTGCTTATGCTTCACATCAACTTAAACCCCATGAATAGAATTATCCCACACATGATCTAGAGCTAGCAGCAGTGGTTTTTTCTCTAAAGATATGGCAACACTATCTGTATGGGACTACCTGTGAAGTTTATACCGATCATAGGAGCCTTAAGTATCTTTTTACCCAGAAGGAGTTGAATATGCGACAATGGCGATGGTTAGAGCTTATTAAAGACTATGATCTGCAGATCCATTACCATCCTGGTAAAGCCAACACGGTTGCAGACGCAATTAGTCGGAAGAATATGGGGAATTTGGCAAATTTGTTTACAGGGCAAAAAGAGTTAGTGACTGAATTGCGTAAAATGAACGTAGATCTTGTGGTATATGGACAGGAGGCCATAGTAGCGACAGTGATGGCCCAACCGACCTTACTTGAAGAGATCAAACTGCGGCAAATGGAAGATGAAACTTTAAGGAAGATAGGTGATGAGTTAGAGACAAAACCGAAACCAAGATTCAATTTGGAGAATTCAGTGCTCAAATTTCAAGGTAGATTATGTGTTCCCAATGTGTCAGAAGTCAAGCGGAAATTGATGGAAGGAGCTCATGCCTCGAGATTCTCATGGATTTTGCAACCCCTTCCAATCCCAGAAAGGAGATCGCGGAGTTCATCTCTAAATGTTTACAATGTCAGCAAGTAAAGGCAGAGCATCAGAGACCAGCAGGATTGTTGCAACCCCTTCCAATCCCAGAATGGAAGTGGGAACATCTTACCATGGATTTTGTTGTAGGGTTACCACAGACTCCTCGGGGTATGAATTCTATATGGGTTATTGTGGACCGATTAACTAAATTTGCTCACTTCCCATCTGTGAAGACTCGGTATAAGGCAGATAAACTCGCTGCGATTTATGTGAATGAAATTGTGAGACTCCATGGTGTTCCAGTCTCGATTGTGTCAGACCGGGATCCAAAATTTGTTTCAAGATTCTTGCAAAGTCTGCAGGAAGCAATGGGTACAAAATTAAAGTTTAGCACAGCCTTCCACCCTCAAACAGACGGACAATCCAATCCGAGAGAACGATACAGACATTAGAGGATATGCTCCGAATGTGTGTTCTAGATCTTCAGGAAAGTTGGGAAACTCACCTAACATTGGTAAAGTTCGCATGTAATAACAGTTACCATTCGAGTGTTGAGATGGCACCCTATGAGGCTCTTTATGGAAGACCGTGTTGTTCCCCGTGTGTTGGGCCGAAATTGGAGATAGATCTTTGCTAGGGCCCGAATTGTTCAATTGACAACTGAAAAAGTTAAAACTATTCGGGAAAGATTGAAAACTGCTCAAAGTAGACAGAAGAGTTATGCAGACAACCGACGAAGAAATTTGGAATTTGAAGTAGATAGTCATGTTTTTGTGAAAGTCACCCCAATGAAAGGACATCCGAGATTCGGAAAAAGGGGTAAGTTAACACCCCGATATGTTGGTCCCTTCCAAATTTTGGAAAGAATGGGTCCGGTAGCTTACCTAGTTGCCCTTCCGCCTAGTATGAGTCAAGTATATAACGTGTTCCATGTCTCTATGCTTCGAGGATGCCTTCCGGATCCGTCTCATGTCATAGATTACCACCAAATTGTGTTGGATGACCAGTTAACTTGTGAAGAAAAATCAATTCGAATTCTGGATCGGCAAGTGAAACAATTACGAAATCCAAAAATTCTAATGGTAAAAGTTGAGTGGCAAGAACATTGCGGAACCGGAGCTATTTGGGAAAGAGATGAGGAAATGCAACACCAGTATCTGCATCTGTTCCTACCATAAGGTAAAACAAGTTTGGGGGACCAAACTTATTTAAGGGGAGGAGAGTGTAATAACCCGACCCTCGTACATGTTTCTGGAATACTTTCAGTCCCTTATTCTGTGCATTTAAATGCTTACCGTGAAATTTTATGTGGAATTAAGTTTACATAAGTGAATCTTATGAATATAGATTCATATCTGTCTAATAGGAGAAAAATCTGTTACAATTGAGATGATTAGAACAGAAATTGAGGGCCTTAGAAGCTTAATAATCTGAAATTGATTTTACATTTGAGATCATCATGATTTTTAAGTCATAATGTGATTTTCTGTGAAATTTCAATTTGGAATGATTAAACTAATTGAGTTTTGTCTTATTCAGTTGTTTATATCATATATATATGTATGCCTCTCTGATCATTTGACTTAAAAAGCCATTATTCAAATGATCCTGAGAGTGAGAACTAGAGAAGAAGAGAGTTTGAGAGAAAGAATCAAGAGGAGAGCTTCATCAAACAAGAAAGTTGGAATTGAGAAGAATTTAAGAGAATTAAGCTCAAGGTAAATTTAATTCACCTTGTATAACCTGTTTCTTGGAGTTGGGTAAAAATTTCCTTTTCATTCATGTCACCTAGGGTTTGTAATTGTGATCTTGTGTGTGTGTATGTGGTTAATTGACAAGATAATCTTATCCTTGATTGTTTTGACTCAATTTGAACCTTGTCATGCTTGAACTGAACTATGTGGACAAGAACCGTGTATTTATATATATATATATATATGTGTGTGTGTGTGTGTGTGTGTGTGTGTGTGTGAGAACATTGGAACTATTATGGAATTGAATTGTGTTTATAGGTTTCAAGGAAGTAAAGATCTTTCAAACTCGTCTTGTATGTGTTTGTGATTCCTATTTACATGTTATTGAACCATGTTCTAACAAGAAATGGACCCATTTTGATCAAGGTGTTATGTCAACCAAGTGGAGTTTTTGGTTGAATTTCGGACTGCACAAACAGGGCAAATCGCCGCACGTGCGAGGGTCATGGTCGCACGTACGGGAACACTGCCGCACGTGCGGGAGTCATGGCTGCACGTGCGGAAAATGGGGAATTTTGGGTCTTTGGCTACTGCTAAAAAGGCACGTGCGGGGCTTCATTGCCGCACGTGCGGGAACCCTTGCCGCACGTGCGGGGCTCACAGCCGCACGTGCGGCCCATGCTGCGAAATTTCGTCTGCTGCGTTTTACGTGCTTGTCCCTCTGATATTTTGAAACCTTTGTTTGATGTTCTTAGGATGTCTGTAAATTCATTCGAAGTGAAATGAATTAGAAAATGAATTAAGAAGGAAAAAGAACTAATGTATAAGTTGTGCATGTGTGTAGGGCATAACTCGGGAGGAACAAGCGCTTCGCTATCGCACAGTGAGTAGTAGTACTGTAGTAGTACGCTTTATTTATCGCTAAGAATTACCATTAGCATTCTGTTAATCGCAAATCAACTATATTAACTTATGTGAATGATTGAAAGAATGTGTGTACTTTCGTATGATTCTGGGACTCTGTACGACTCTGAAACTAGTCTGCTCTGATGATATCTGGGCCTATGGCCAATCTGTGGAATCTGTTAGGCCTATGGCCAATCTGTGAAATCTGTCAGGCTCAAGGTCGTTCTGTATATCTCTGGGCTTAAAGCCACTCTGTGTAAAGACTGGGCCCAAGGCCGTTCTGGAAATAGTTACAGAATCAGATTAACCACACGTCCTCTGCATTTATATACGCATTGATATGCATTGTAATTGTTTAGGTACTATTATTCACTGAGCCTGGCTCACTATGTATTTTGTCTGCTTCTGTAGGTAATCAACGTGGAGGTCATTCTTAACCCTTGATACTCGTCTCTCTTTTGTTAGCCTCAGTGTGTCCAGGCACTTGGATGAAGTTCGTGCATTTTTGTGAAGTTTCACTAGGCTTTTGGGCTTTGTACTCTAATTGTCTACCTATAGTTGAATGTATATAACCCCTTTCTTCATCAATGTTTTTGTTATACGCCCAATTAAGGGGCAGGGTCTATGTATGTGTATGTATATAACTGAAGCTCGGGTGTATGTTTACTGTGTATTATCTACCGGATGTGATGTTGTGATCCTGGCATATTAGCGATAGCTCAATGGATATTATTTTATGTTCTTAAATGCTTCCGTTTAGGCCCCCTATATTATACATATCGAAACTGATGTCCGTTTCCGAAGTGTTCATGCCCAAACTTTTAGGGGCAAGTTTGGGGCGTGACAGATAGCTATGGTCATGAATGCTTAGTCTTATACTATATAAATAATGTGACGGTTTATGATCAAAAAATATTTACATAAGTACTTTTTCCAAAATTTTTCTATTCTTTTAACAATACAGACAGTTCGCATTTCCTTTTCATTTCCCATTTCAAAAATATCTCATACCTTACCAACCATTTTTTTTTTTTGAAACATGTTTATAAATCTTTGATTTCCTTTCCATTATTTACGAGCTCAATACATGATCTACATCATTTTCCTACACGTTCAAATATGCATACATACATCCAACACGAAAAACGAAAACAACAAACATCCAACAACTATCTACTCAACGTATGAGACAAATCGGCATTCCTGAACCATAACCATCATAACGCATGATATACACTGAGACAATAATGATAAATAAGCTCTGCTCTACCTACCTTAAGCACGGTAAGCCAAGGATACACATTTCCATAATGAAATGTCAATTTACCAGACACCGACTGGAAGGTCATTAACATTTGCCAAGTTCTCCTGGCACTAGCTGGAAGGTACTAGTACCTCTCATTCTAAGCACAGCCAATTCTCCAGGCACTAGTTGGAAGGTAACGGTACCTCTCATTCTCAGCGCAGTATACATTATCAATTATCACAACATGTTAAAAACGTAAATAACACATGTGTAATACATACACCTAATCTATTCAACACGACAGTGTTACCCTCCACCGATGACCAATGATAACACCTCCAAACACTTGTATTTAATACATGTAATATCATACTCCAATTTTCATGAGACTTTAAGTCCAACAACAACAGGTAATAAATAAAGTGTTCACAATCCAGCCTCATGTTCATTTCTAAAACTCACAAAGTGTTATGATTTCCTTCCTACTTCTTTTTTTTCAAAAATCAATTCTCTTATTTTACAAGTTAACATACTCTAATCTTTATCCAAAATCCATTCTTTTCATTTCACAAAACTAAATCCATGGATATCAAAGTCACAACCTAACTCAATATAATATGATCAATCCAAAATAATTCCAATGACATAGGTAATTCTCCCTTTTAGCTATTAACACATTTACACAATCCATATTAACAAAATACAAACATTATTCAACTTTACTTTTTTTTTTAATTAACCAAGTCAAAATATTAAATTAGGGCTTTTTCTTCCCCTTTTTCTATTTGAACATAAACATGTTACACTACTCCCTCCCCAATTAACCCAAACAACAATCAATTTAATAATCTCATTCACAAATATCAAACCCTAGATCCCCTTTCATGACTTTCAAAGAAATCCATAATAGATATGATTTTCATGCAATAAAATCTACCACATATCTATCTATAAATAAGGTATTGAAAAGGAGAAAAGAACCCCTACCTCAAGCAATGAAGAGAAGAAGCTCGAAAATCCAACTTCAACAAAAACACGATCTACTAAGATTAAATGGAAGCCCTCGTCGAGCTCTAGATTTTGATATATGGAACTAGGGATCAAAGATGTGTAGAAATAGATGAAATCAAGGCTAAAAAGTTTGAAAACTCAAAAATAACGAAAGGAGAGAGAAAATGGGGTGAAAAGTGAAGAGATTTGACCCTAAAAGTGGCTTTTAATGATGAGCGGTGAAAGTTGCTCTTGAGTAGTGAATCGAGGCTTCTAATATCTCTAACAATTTTGAAAAACAGAGCTGGAAGGGCCTATAGTCCGCTCGAGTAGTGGAAGTTGTGCTCGAGCGTACTATGCACACAACACAGATTCGCTAACTTCAAACAGGCATAACTCTCTTATTGAAGCCTCGAAAATAAGCTTTCCAATGGTTCTAGCCTTACATCAAGATTCAAACTGTGGAGAGATAAAATTATAAAAGAGTGATGACTACTTGTGGGAGCCGAATAATTGGGCAGAATCAGAAGCGTACGCTCTAAAAGATGGACACTGCTCGGCTCTAACCTACACAATTCGGAGGCCGACTTCAATTAACAGGCCAAGTAACTATGGGGCCGAACAAATAAGCAGGTTGTGAGCCAAAAGTGGACCAGGCCCCGAGGCCCTGGAAATGAGTATAAATAGAGGGACAATAGTCAAAGAAAGGTATGTGAGAACTACTGTGCTTAACTTAGAATACAAGTTATCTTGAGTGTAGAGACTGACATGACCGTCGGAGTGCTAATTCTGGCACCTCCGACCAGGGCGTTTATTCCTTTTCAGGTGACTAGCAGAGGATCATTGGCGTCCCCCAGGATTAGAAGAGTATTTCCTAACCACTTCCCCACAATTGGCGCAGTCTGTGGGAATACTCAAACACATCCATGGCGGGCATAACGGAAGACCCTCCGATAATCACTGATGAAACCACACAGAGGGACGACCTCACTCCAACAAACATGCTTGGACCGGAGACTATCCCCGTAAGACGCACTTTGAACTTCGCCTTACCCTCGACTCCAGAGTATGAAGCAATGCAAGCGATCATGGAACAAGCAAGGCAAAACGAACAAAGGTTGGAGAACATAATCACAGAGAACGAACGTCTTCGTCAGGATTTGGCCTTGGAGGTGGCGAAGTCCAAACAAGCTGTACACCAAGGCCCGGAACGACCTGTGAGAGCAGGTGGTCAACGATCTCGAGCCGGACAACAAGACACTGATAGCGACTCCGACTCATTATCCCCAGAGCCCAAGAAGAAGGGACGATCTGAAACTTCCAGTTCTTCTAAAGAGAGTCCTCGTATAAGGCATAAGCGAAGAAGAAACAGTTCGGATGAAGATCAACACGATCTTTTTGTACGACGGATTGCAAAGGCAGTGCTACCCAAGAAATTCAAAGCACCGTCATTCACCTTGTACGACAGTAAATCAGACCCTACCGATCACATCTGCCATTACAAGCAAGCCATGACACTCCATGCAGATGACGAGGCTTTGATGTGCAGAATATTTCTGAGCAGTTTGGGACCACTACCTATCAGGTGGTATTACAAATTGGAGCCAGCTTCGATTAAAAGCTTCTACAAACTCCAAAAATCCTTCAGGGCAAGGTTTATCACTAATGAGGTCCAGCCAAAGCAAGCCGATTCCCTCTAGGCAATGTAGATTCAACTGGGGGAAACTCTTCGTGCCTACTCGGCGAGGTATTGGGAATGTTTCAATCTAGTAGACGATGCTTGCAATGACTCCATGGCCATCACCGCCTTCAAGATGGGACTGCATCCCGACAGCGCCCTCCGCAGCTCTCTGACCAGACGACCCCCCAAAACAGTTTGGTCGGTAATGAAGAAAGTTGAAGAATACTGTAAAGTGGAAGATGATGCCTTAAGGGTTAAAACTAGCAATATGACCAACAAGACGACTCCTGCTGAAATTGCTCAGCCGTTAAATTCTGTAGCACCTCAGAGCCCTGAACCACGGCATCGGGCGAAACGAGATAAAAGACGAGATTCCCGCTGATCAAGTGACCAATGCTCCCACCGAGAAAATGAATAGCTGCAAGTTGACAGTAGGCGCACGAGGCGCGCCGACAAGAAATATACAGAGTTGACAGAGCCGATCAGTGCAGTTATGTCCAAAATCCAACACCTTCCGTTCTTCAAATGGTCGTCGAAAATGGTGGGACCTCCCGACACGAGAAGACGGGATAGATGGTGTGAGTATCACAAGGACCATGGCCATGATACTGATAGTTGTTATGCACTGAAGGACCTCCTGGAGGAATTGGTACAAGATGGCACAGCTACAACAGTACATCCGAAAAGGTAACCCAACCAAAGCAATAGCCTTGAGACAGGATTCACCTCCGCTCGGCATGATACACATGATATACAGCCTGCCAATGTCATCGGCGGTGCATGCGATTCAATCGAAGTCTGACCCTCAAGACCAACTCACTCCAGCTAAACGGCCCCATGAAGCCGAGGGCATTACTTTTGATGATTTGGATTTGGCCGGAGTAACACTGCCCCACATTGATCCCTTGGTAATTGAGTTACGCGTAAACCGATTCACAATTGAGCGCGTACTCATTGATTTGGGGAGCACTTCGGAGATTATGTACTATAAGACATTTACCAAACTCGGCTTCTCCGAATCGGATCTCTCTCCGGCCCCTTACCCACTATTCAGCATCAATGCCAATCCAAAGTACTCGTTGGGGAAAATCAGACTACCCGTTCGAGCAGGCTCCCGAATAGTGGATGTGGAATTCTTGGTCATCAAGCTGTCGTTGTCGTATAATCTCATCATGGGGCGATCTTGGTTGCATACTATGTAGGCCGTGCCAAGCATCTATCATCAACTGCTACGCTTCCCAACAGAACGCGATATTGAGCAAATTCGTGGCTCCTAGAAATCGGCACAAGCATGTTATCTCCTTGCTGAAAAAATGCCAAAGGAACTACAGGTGAATTCCATTGAGGTGCCGGACCAAGAGAGCCTCGACGATGTTGGGCAGCTCCCAAATGAAAAGGCCACGGAAGGCTTAGACCGAGTTGAAATCAATGGAAGCCCAGACAAGTTCTTCATGGTCGGCGCCTCCCTGAATCAGGCCGACAGACAGTAACTAATCTCTTTCCTGCTCAGCAACCTCGATGTCTTTGTGTGGACTCCGTATGAGATGCCGGGTATAGATCCGTCTGTTTCACAACACCATTTGAATGTCAATCCTAAGTGCAAGCCGATCATTCAGAAAAGCTGGCGGTCAGCCGCATAGCACATTGCCATCGTTGTTGAGGAGGTTGACAGGCTACTTGACGCCGGGGCAATTAGGGAAGTGACCTACCCTACATGGCTCTCTAATACAGTGGTGGTGAAGAAGAAAAATGGGGCTTGGCGAGTGTGCGTCGACTTCACGGACCTAAACAAAGCCTGCCCCAAAGATTGTTTTCCCCTGCCCAGAATCGACTAACTTGTAGATGCGACAGTACGCCATCAACGTATGAGCTTCCTCGATGCTTACAGAGGCTACCATCAAATCGCCATGCATCCAAAGGACCAGGACAAAACTGCATTCCTCACCCCAAGAGGAACCTACTGCTACAAAGTAATGCCTTTTGGGCTGAAGAATGCAGGGGCAACCTACCAAAGACTGGTCACCGCCATGTTCAGGGAGCAACTCGGCCACACTATGGAAGTGTACATTGACGATATGGTGGTCAAGTCCAAGGAAGAGCATATTCACATTGCCGATCTAGAAAAGACATTCAGCATTCTACGCAAATATAAAATGAAGCTGAACGCTTCCAAATGTGCGTTTGGGATCGGCTCTGGCAAGTTCTTGGGTTACATTGTCAACCACCGAGGAATTGAGGCCAACCCGAGGCAAATCACAGCAATCTTGGAACTCGGCTCCCCTCATTCAGTAAAAGAGGTTCAAAAGTTGATGGGGACGGCCGCCGCACTCAACAGGTTCATTAGTCGGTCTACAGATCACTGCCGACAATTCTTTCACACATTACAGCAGGGAAAGGCTTTTGAATGGTCCGCCAAATGCGAAGCCACTTTCAACGGCCTCAAGACCTACCTCCGCTCAGTATCACTCTTGACAACACCTGCTGCTGGTGACTCGCTAATTTTATATCTGGAAGTTTTCCACAGGGCCGTCAGCACCGTACTAATAAAGGAAGACTTGGGAAAGCAGCGGCCAGTGTATTATGTGAGCAAGGCAATGGTTGACGCCGAAACACGCTACCTTCCGCTGGAAAAACTCATCCTAGCCCTAGTCATGGCAGCAAAAAAACTGATGCATTACTTCCAGGGACATAGCATTGGGGTGCTAACAGATTATCCCCTCCGATCAGTACTACGAAGTGCAGAAGCATCAGGACGTGTTTCAAAGTGGGCTCTTGAACTCGGCCAGTACGACATTTAGTTTCTTCCTAGAACCTCAATCAAGGGACAGGTGCTTGCCGACTTTGTTGCCGAATTCACTGGGGGTCTTGCCGGTTTCATGCCCGATGAAATTCGACCAGAGCCGAACTGGAGAATTTATGTCGGGGACATTTGGAAGCTATACTGTGATGGATCATCCAATCAGCTGGGCAGCGGAGCCGGAGTTGTAATCATGGCTCCCAATGACGCAATAATTGAGCAGGCCGTCAAGCTCGGCTTCGAAGCATCAAATAATGAAGCCAAATACGAAGCCCTACTAGCCGATTTTCGGAATGCACATCTTCTGGGTGCTCAGCGTTTGCTTGTATTTTGCGTTTCAAAACTGGTGATCAATCAGCTAAAGGGGGAATACGCGGAAAAAAAATGACCGTATGGCGACTTACATGAAAATGGCCAACTCTTTGCTGGGAAAATTTGACCATCATGAATTGAACCAGATAACACGTGATCAAAACACACATGCAGATGCCCTTGCCTGCTTAGCCTCTGCCATTAACTCAGAGATTAAACGAACCATCGAAGTAGGCTTCGTCCCAGAGCCGAGCATTGACCCTCCGGAGGAAGTCCAGGTCAATGTTATAGAAGCTGGACCAAGTTGGATGGATCCCATTGCTGCATTCCTGTCTTTCGAATAGCTCCTAGAGGACAAGAAAGAAGCGCACAAGCTGCGAAACAAAGCCCTGCGATACTACTTGGATCCGCAAGGAAGGCTTTATAAAAAATTCGTCTCTGGTCCATATTTGGAATGTGTGCACCCGGATAAAGTCGAGGAGCTTCTGACTAAAATACATGAAGGCAGTTGTGGCGCCCATTCTGGCGGGCGGTCCTTAGCTCACCGAGCCGTGACACAGGGGTATTACTGGCCGACAATGAGAGCAGATGCCAAATGTTACGTAAAGAAGTGTGAACAGTGCCAGAAGTTCTCTCCTTTGACCCACCTGCCTGCTGAAGAGCTAAGCTCCATAACCAGTCCTTGGCCGCTCGCCAAATGGGGGCTTGACATCGTCGGACCACTGCCTTGTGCCCCGGGTAACAAGCGATTTTTGATTGTCGCGACAGATTATTTTACAAAATGGGTAGAAGCGGAGGCACTAATGCACATCTAAGATACCGACGTGAAACGTTTTGTTTGGAGAAACATCATAACGCGATTCGGCATTCCGAGAGCACTCATCTCAGATAACGGCACCCAGTTTGATTGTGGCGTCTACCGAGAATTGTGCAGCAAATATGGTATCCGGCCTTACTTTTCTACGCCGGCCTATCCTCAAAGCAATGGTCAAGCTAAAGCCTCTAACAAATCCATCTTGGACGGCATCAAGAAGAGGCTGGAGAAAGCTAATGGCAAATGGGTCGAAGAATTGCCGAGTGTGTTGTGGGCTCATCGAACTACGCCGAGGCAGTCTACTTGGGAAACGCCGTTTGCTTTATGCTTTGGAACCTAGGCAATCATACCCCTGGATATCGGCTTCCCAACCTTGAAATCGACAGTTTTTTATGTGGGCCAAAACGATATAATGCTGGCCTTGGATTTGGTTCTGATTGAAGAACGAAGAGACCGTGCCCTCGCATCCATGGCGCGGTATCAACAGCAGCTTGCTAAGTCCTATAACCAACGTGTTCAGCTGCGCCGCTACACACCAGGGGAGTTGGTCCTGAAGAAGGTACTGCCGGCTGCCAAGAAACCGGCTGATGGAAAATTGAGTCCTAACTGGGACGACCCCTAACAGATTGATTCGATTGTAGGAGTAGGGCATATCGGCTCAAAGACATGTCCGGAAGGAGTCTGCCATGGCCTTGGAACTCCACGCATTTACGCAAATTTTATCATTGACTCGACTTGTGGGACATAATACTGGTTCTGAACGGTTTGCCATGTACATTTCATTTTCTGCAATGCAAATCTCCCTATTTACTCACTACGAATTCCAATTCAACGGTGTTCCGAAAAAGCCTCTGGATTTAGAGCCCCATCGGCGCAAGACGTCTTTGGGCCAAAAAAGCCTCTGGATTCGCAGCCCCATCGGCGCAAGACGTCTTTAGGCCGAAAAAGCCTCCGGATTCGGAGCGCCCTTCGTGGATATCACGATTGGCCAAATAGTCTCTGGATTCAGAGCCTCATCGGCGCAAGACATCTTTGGGCCGAAAAATCCTCCGGATTCAGAGCGCCCTTCATGGATATCACAATTGGCCAAATAAAAAGTCTCTGGATTCGGAGCCCCATCGGCGCAAGACGTCTTTGGGCCGAAAAAGCCTCCGAATTCAGAGCACCCTTCGTGGATATCACGATTGGCCAAATAAAGTCTCTGGATTCAGAGCCTCATCGGCGCAAGACATCTTTGGGCCAAAAAAGCCTCCGGATTCGGAGCGCCTTTCGTGGATATCACGATTGACCAAAGAAAAAGCCTTCGGATTCGGAGCCCCATCGGTGCAAGACGTCTTTGGGCCAAAAAAGCCTCTGGATTTGGAGCCCCATCGGCGCAAGACGTCTTTGGGCCAAAAAAGCCTCCGGATTCGGAGCGCCCTTCACGGATATCATGATTGGCCAAATAAAGTCTCTGGATTCAGAGCCCCATCGGCACAAGACGTCTTTGGGCTGAAAAAGCCTCCAGATTTGGAGCGCCCTTCATGGATATCACGATTGGCCAAAGAAAAAGCCTCTGGATTCGGAGCCCCATCGGTGCAAGACGTCTTTGGGCCGAAAAAGCCTCCGGATTCGGAGCGCCCGTCGTGGATATCACGATTGGCCAAATAGTCTCTGGATTCAGAGCCCTATCGGCGCAAGACGTCTTTGGGCCAAAAAAGCCTCCGGATTTGGAGCGCCCTTTGTGGATATCACGATTGGCCAAAAAAAGCCTCCGGATTCGGAGCCCCATCGGCGCAGGACGTCTTTGTCCCGATTAAGCCTCCATGCGTAACATAATTTTTCCGATTAAATACTCAATGTAGAATGCTCTCATACCAAGCTGCCGAAATGACTAGTTATCTCGGGCCGGACAATGTTTATATAATAAAACATGCAAACACGTGTGTGCCGAATAAAAATTACATCGAAATAGACAGTTGAAATAGACAATGTACAATGTACTATTATCCAAATTAAAGCCACTGTAAAACAAAGGCCGAAAAATGCAAATATTCAGATAAGATTGTTCAAGCCGCATAAACGTAATCTACAACGTGCACACATTCGGAATAAAATGTGTACTAACAAGTACGCTACAAATTGAAAACTAAGCATTTTATTAAAATTAAGCCAACAAATACAAAATTTCACTTTTGATCTACGTAATCATTTCAAGGTTTTCTTCGGTTCGGCAGCTTCTTCATCATCACTCTTCTCAATTTCGAAAGCGGAGAAGGGGAAATCATTCTGTTGGTACAACGGAAACCCCGAATCCAACCCTACTTCCTGGAGACTCTCAGCTTGCTGAAGTGCCTTGATCCAACCGTGCCTAAATCCACGATTTTCACAACGGCAAACTTCTTCGGCGAGTTTCTCCTTGGTTTTTTTCATTCCGATCTTACGGCCGTCGTGGAAGCCCTTTTCATAGGCCGCAGCCCTCGCAGTCTCGATCGTGAACATGCTGGTCGTGTTCCGATCGGTGATCGCATCACTAATCAGCCGTTGAGTAACCCTCTCTTCCACAACTGGGTTTGGGTGGCTGGCCGATTGAGGCTCGGTGGACTTTATTTTCCTGAGCTCAAGCTCGGCCTTCTTGGCACGAGCTTCTAACTTCCAAATGCATTCATCTCTTTGTTCTATATCGCGACGAGCGGCGCGGAAACGCATGCCCATTCCGTAAGCCGTGTACAGTCCCCTCACCGCCCCGTGAATGCCTTCTCGAAACACTTCGAAGTCCTGCTGACCTACCATCGATTGCTAAACTTCGGGTGGAAAAATCTCTCGAGCAAACTCGACTACCATATTTGGATTTCGAATAATCGAATCTGCCTCTGTCATTGGTCTATTACCCACGAAGACCGCGAAACTCAATGAGTGAGGAGTCGTGTCAGATTCCCTTCAAGGACGGGGTTGGGGAGACCTACGCTGTGGCTGTTTGTCCCTCCTGCGCGACCTGCTTAGACGACGAGGAGATTGGTGTCTCTCCCGATCCCTCGAAGTCCTACTGCCCATGCATGAAGGTTCACCGCTTCGACTCATGGCTCCACCTAGCTCAGCTAGCGTCCTCGCTTCACCTCTGCTATTGAAGAAAAGTTTGTTTGATATTCGTACTTGTTTAATCTTCCTCAAAGAGCTGGACTGAGTTGCTGATTGAGCATATAAATAGGACCCTCGTTCACGAAGTACACGCCCATTTATTCCCTATGAGGGCAGCACCTCCGAGGCAATCTCATTAACATTGAAGCGACAACAGCCCGGTGTCAACTGAGTCATATGCCCCAATCGCCCCATCATCCACTGATATTCGGCGTTCTACGATCATGAACCAGCTGGGGCAAAGGTAGATTCATTAATCAAGTCGGCTTGAGTGCCCCAGCTATTCCACGAATCGATTCATCAGTACAAGTTTCATCAGTAACGTGTTATTCAGCGTTCTACGATCATGAACCAGCTGGGGCAAGGGCAGATGCATCAATCTAGTCGGCTTGAGTGCCCCAGCCGTTCCACGAATCAATTCATCAGTACAAGATTCATCAGTAACGTGTTATTCGGTGTTCTACGATCATGAAACAGCAGGGGCAAGGGCAGATTCATCAATCTAGTCAGCTTGAGTGCCCCAGCCGTTCCACTGAATCGATTTATTAGTACAAGTTTTGTGAATTCATTTTGTTTATGATTAAATCAAATCCCTAAGCTTAATCAGTTTTTAAGTTTGCCATCTCACGTAATCATGACATTTTATTCTAACTGTTGATTCTCCTAATTATGTACTCATACAACAAACAATACAAGCGATAACTTGAGTACAATATTAAATTTTCATTCATAAATTGGGCGCTAGCAGCGGACATTTTACATATGAAAATCCAAAAAAGACGAAAATCAACTGACGAAAAACATACATCGAAATTTATAATACTTAATAAAACTAGAATGTCCCCCAAATCAATCCTCAGGATCAAGCTCAAGTGGCTCAACGTCCACTTGCTCGTATGGAATTGGCATGGCCAATGTAACTCTAGCGGCAACAAGGGCTTTGAGCCACCCATGTATGAACCCCCGATTCTCGAATTTGGGGACTTCTTCTACGTAGTTGTCAAGGGCGGCGCTCTTTCCAGCCTCAAACGCCGCAGAAGCCTCAGAGTCGGTTTTTTCCTTGGCCTTCCTCAACTCTTCCAACTCGGCCTCCACCTTGGCAAGCGCCTCCTTGGCTAACTTGAGTGATTCCTCACTTGCATTAGCCCTCTCCTCAGCGTCGGACCTGAGCCGGTCGGCAGTCTGAGCCCTCTCATTCTCAGCTTCGGCTCGAGCACTTTCCATCGCGGCTCTTATCGCCTCGAACTCGGCCCTGCTCCTCTCACCTTCAGCTTCTAACTTCAGGCGGCCAATTCTTTCAATGGCTTCGTGTTGGCGGCGACCTAGTTCAGCTATCCTCCCAACCATCTGCAAAACACGGAGTCAGGATCATCACATACCAAGAAATATCGTATGCAAACCAAACCAAACAAGGAGTAAAAAAGATCAAGTTACATACCAGGAAGGCCGACTGAGCAGCTAACGCTATAGCTACCAAATCCGGCTCTGCTCGAAAGGTGGCCTTGTCAACCGGCAACGAGACTGAGGCGGCCAAGCTCAACACTACAACTGGATCCTTCAAGGCGGATGCGTCAGAGGAGATTGGCGTTTTTTTGATCTTTGGCTGAATAACGAAAGGAATAACCACATCCGACTCCTCTAGACGAGGCCGCTTGTCAGTAGGGCTCTCCTCCGAGCCGGCCACTCCCTCGGCGGTACATTTTTGCCCCGCTCTTCTTGAATCGGCCATTCTTCCTGGATCTACTGTTCAGCCTCCTTATCTGACTCGGCCAAAATAACTTGAGCCGTCTCTTTTACTATCACCGGTTGTGAAGATTCAATCGGGCAGGCCCAGAACAGCTGGCCTCGCCTTTCCGTCATGCTGCCATGCGTTCGGCATTTCTCTTTCGCACCATCTGCATTAGATTTTCCCCAGCCATACCCTCAAAAAAATTGCCAGGTAGATCCCCCAACTCTATAAAAATATCTCCGAAAGAAAACTCTGCCCGACCCGAAGTGGACAATGAGTCAGGCTGGTTAAGACCGGCTGCCTCAAATGCCGAGTTCAGTGCCTCGTCGACCTCTTCAGCCTCCGCAGGGAACTCTCTCGTCGCTTTGGCAACTACCTCGACCACCATCTCTACGTCTTGCTCTGAATCAGAAGCTTCAAGACCAATTTGCCTGAGGGTCTTGAAGCTGAGGAAGATAAGGGCCGTAAGGTGGTGTTCGCCGAATGGGATCGGAATGTCGTCCGCGGCCGAGAACATAGTATAAGTGGGCTTGTACCGCAGAAGTATATGGGTGGCTCTCCCTTGCTTCTGTACGTTTGGACGGTCAAAATACTTGAGTGCAGTCTTTATCTCCGTGAGGACTGCGTCGTCAGCCGAAGTCTAAATCTTCTTCAACTTATTGCCTGTAAAAACAAAGGATTAGACTTGAAAAGAAAGCCGAATAAAAGAAAGATCAATAAACATAAGGAGTTACATGGCCACCTGGTTCACCTCTCTTTCTGGGAACAAGGTCTAAGCGATCTTCGCCCTCGCCGAATTCCCAGTTGCCACGGACATTGACCATTACATCGTCAATTCGTTTGCCAGAACTGGCAAGCATGGTTACCAAGTAATGGTCAGTGTCCTTGGCCCTGAGAAAGAAGCGCCTGAGCCGACCGGAGGATTTGGCCAGAGCGTAGCAGTGCCAAATCGCCGGAATGCCAAGGTCGATCCTAAGGCGCCAGTTCAATTCTACGATTCCCATTATGATTCGAAAGAAATTCACATTGGGTTGGGAAGGAATCAGACCGCAATAGCGAAGGACGGCCCTAAGAAATGGGTACAGGGGAAAGCGAACCCCGCCCTCCGCAATGGATAGGAGAGGAAAGACGATGGTATTTTGGTCCTCCCTCTCCATATCAAGGGTATTGTCTGTCACTAGAGATATGTGGACATCATCAGGGATAGAGAAATGTCTCCGAAACCCAGAAATACGACCCTCGGAAAGGAGGTCTTTCAAATGCTTAGCCATTCTAGTAAGGATTCGGGTATTCTAAAGCAAAAACGAACACGGAAAATATGATTACAAAATGGAGAAGAAAACCTATGAGAGGCAAAGGAGACAGGAAGAGACAGAAAGAAGTTGCAAAAGACGCGAAATAGAAGGATTCCTGCTAGCAATCCAAGAGGCTCTAATATTCAAAAAGTATGCATTCGAAGAGACTGAAGTTTCAAATCGTAATAAATACAGAAGATGCACGAACGAGGCAGGAACGTATAATGATGACCGAAAGGCGTGTGTGTTCTGACATTCACATTGGGATAGGTGAAGTCGCCTAATTTATGTTTCTCTTGACTTTCCAGATTCGAAACCAAACACACCAGTTAACTGCCGTCAACGGGGAGTTTGGGGGGCAATTGTGGGAGCCAAATAATTGGTCAGAATCAGAAGCGTACGCTCTAAAAGATGGACGCTGCTAGGCTCTAACCTGGACAATTCGGAGGCCGACTTCAATTAACAGGCCGAGTAACTATGGGGCTGAACAAATAAGCAGTTTGTGAGCCAAAAGTGGACTAGGCCCCGAGGCCCTGGAAATGAGTATAAATAGAGGGACAACAGTCAAAGAAAGGTATGTGAGAACTACTGTGCTTAACTTAGAATACAAGTTATCTTAAGTGTAAAGACTGAATTAACCGTCGGAGTGCTAATTCCGGCACCTCCGACCGGGGCGTTTATTCCTTTTCAGGTGACTAGCAGAGGATCATTGGCGTCCCCCAGGATTAGAAGAGTATTTCCAAATCACTTCTCCACACTACTCAATAACAACTATTTGAATTTGAAATTTTTGATCCAATCTCCCTCAACCACTATGATAACATTTCAACCAAGGCTCAAATATCAACTAAGAAGGTTCTCCATCAAGATAATCAAAGATTCAAATATAATTCCATTATAACAGGAAGTGCAAAGTGCTACAAGCTCCCCACCTTAAGAAATTTCATCCCCGAAATTAAGAATACACCAAAACACAAGGCAAACCAACCACTGAGCACTCAACACCTGAGCACTTAGGAAAAGAAAACTACCCTCACAACAAAACCCTTGGTTAACTCTCACAAAAGAAGAGGACTTACCACGAAAACACGTCCCAAAAGACAACACTCCTGCACAATAAGCTCCAACAATGCCAAACCCTCCTCAAAACAAAACACCTAAACACCCGACTATCAATCCAAGCCAAGTTACTGCTCAACATCCATCATCCCAAGTAAAACAACCGATATCAAAACCTTGTTTAAAAAAAAAATAAATAAAAAATCCCTTGTTGCTTAACTCTTTGAACATCATTCTCTTGTATACAAAACATTTCTGAAAAGATGCTCATATTTTCACCATCCATAATCAAAATATATTTATGCATTTTCCATATAAAACTCAAAAGTTTTGTAAATATTTTTCGAAAACAAGGTGTTACCCATAACACATAACCATCCATAATTTAATTGCCAAAAATTACTCATTGAAATTCCTCATACCAATTAATTTAAATTAAATTAAATCCTTAACATTTATGTTTTAACAAAGCCATTAGAAGGCCATAACACTAGGAAAAATTCATTTTCCAATTCCTTTCCAATATAACAATCATTGAATCTCTACCATCACTCAACAACACCCATCACTCATATGGTGATGCCATAACCAACATAAAACATAACATTTCTGTAATAACAGTTAATAAAAATAACAACTGTGCTATCCACACTATAAGGCACAAGAAAATCCACGATTTTGCAATTTCATTATGTTATAATCATTATCATAAATTATCAGCTACACGAGGTAAATGCATACTCCAACGAAGAATCTACAATGTGTTACCCTAACCCGGGGTTTTCCACTAATCCAAAAAAAGTCTCACACAAGCTTCCCAACCATATACACAAGACTCCATGCTCGCAAAATCATTCCCAGGCACCCATAACCTATCAACCCTTATACACAAGCCCGAGCTTTCCCCAAGGTGACTACTTGTCAACCAAACCCCAATATCAACAAATCGACTGTGGAGAAGTGGTTTGGAAATACTCTTTTAATCCTGTAGGATGCTCGTGATCCTCAGCTAGTCACCTGAAAAGGAATGAGGACTTCGGTCAGGGGTGCCGGAATTAACACTCCGACGGATAAGTCAATATACTCTCTCGGTTGCTTATATCTCAAGTTAAACTTGTTCTCACGTACCTTTCTTTAGCTGATGCTTTTTTTATTTATAGTCGTGCTTGATGTTGATGGTTAGGCCCACTTTTCATTTAATGAACAATCGTAACATTCGGCTAGACCTTCATATTTGGCCCAGTTTACACCTGATTCAGAGGCCGATCTAGCTATTCGGCACTCTGTCCCTCTGGGCTATGTGCCGTATAGTACATAACTTGATTTCGTTCTTTCAGTCTTTCGGTTAGCCTACGTAGTAATATACTCGGCCACCACAATTGCCCCCCAAACATCCTTCCAATGTCAGTCAGTCGGCATGTTCGTTGTTGGACTTAGAGGGTCAAAAAATACGGTGGTTTCCCCTATTCCAATGCAGGCATCAAAACGCCTACTCTTCTTAGGCATGATTAAAATTTCCCACCTCTTCGTACGCTTCATTCATTTAATACGATTTGAAACCGCGTTGTCCCTTTGTTTGTATGCATTTTCGAATGCATAAGGTTTCTCATTGCCTGTCAGTTCATCTCCCTTGCTTCTCGCTCTCTGCAACCCCTTTCCGTTCTTCATTATTCTCATTTCTTGTAAGCATTTCTCTCTTCCATTTCAACTCATTTTCCTTGTTTGTTTGCTATTTTGAGTGTCCATTTTATTTGCTAGGATGGAGAAACATATGAGAGCCCTTCTTTCTACGAATCGAATCTCCGATTTCCGTCGTCACTTTTCTATTCCTGACAATGTCCATCTGTCTCTCTTGGCAGAGAACGTGATTGATACAGAGAGGACTGACGAGAGTACAATCGTCTTTCCTCTTCTGTCAATCGATGAGGGCAGAGTCTGTTTCCCCCTTCATCCCCTTTTGAGGGTTGTCCTTCGCCATTGGGGTTTAATCCCTTCCCAGCCAAACGTAAATATTTACAGAATAATAATGGGGATTGTAGAACTAAATCGATGCCTTAAGCTTAACCTTGGAATCCCTGCCATTTGGCATTGTTATGCCTTGGCCAAATCCTTTGGTTAGTAGGGGCGCTATTTCCTTAGGGCCAAGGACACCGACCATCATCTGGTGACAATGCTCGCTAGCTCTAGAAAGCGTGTCGATGATGTTATGGTCGTTGTTCGTGGCAACTGGGAATTCGACGAGGGTGAAGATCATCAAGATCTAGTGCCTAGGCGAAGGGGCGAACCAGGTGGCCGTTTAATCCCCCACGAATTTTTATTAAATATTTATTTGGTTTAACTTCTACGTACTTACCATTTTATTTGTGCAGGAAACGACTTGAAGAGAGTCCAAGTTTCAGAAGACGACGCCATACTTGGGCAGATCAGAACAGTACTCCAGTTCATTGGCCGTTTGAATCTCCAAAAATAAGGGAGGGCGGCCCATATTCTTCTGAAATACGAGCCAACCTACACTACTTTTTCGGCCACAGATAATATCCCGATTCCGAGGGGTGAACAGCACCTTACGGCACTTGTTTTTCCGAGCTTCTAGAACCTAAGGTGTAGACACCCCATTTTTGACCGACCTTGAGACTCAGACGTCACCAGTTGAGCACTTGGTGATATTGCATAATGTGCTCGTTCAGAAGTTTCGGAGTTGCGGCCGTGAGCCCTGCCTCCGGACTCCCGAACCCTTTTCTGTGCCTTGTCTCGGTTTGCGAACCAGACTCGGTTTTCTCTGTTTCTTTTCCTGAGGGGAGGGAGAGGTCCAGCAGACCATCTCTCAATGTCCGTAGGCTACATTTGGTGTCCGTAGGCCATTTTTCCCATTTCGGAGTCCGGTTTCCGGTTTTCGGAGCCGTCAGGCCGTGTGCCTCGGTTCGGGACCGCCTAACCATCTCCGTTTGCTCTGATTTTTGGCATACATCTTATTTTCTCCCTTTTGAGGGACACTGGGGTCTGAGAAACCCACTTCGTGGCCGAACGCCATTTTCGGTGTTTAACGGGCAGTTTCTGGGGCCCCGAACTGCGTGTTTTGGCCCCCGAACATTCGTTTTGCATCGGTTTTCGTTCATTTTTGGCAGGTACCTCTGTTTTATCACCAAGAAGGTCACTGAAGGGTGGGAGGCTAGTAATTGTTGCAGCAACCAGTTATCTCTCCTCCGGAGCCTCCCGGCGCCCGTTTTTCCAACTTCCGGGCTAATGTTGAACACCCTAGGGGTAGTGTTGCCAACTTTAAACCACATAACTGTGATCTACACACCTTGGAGGACCCAAAAAAGTCATGGCCGGCCATTAATTGTTATTTCCATTTTTGCCCCTCCTCTTCCGGGCCAATGTTGAACACCTTGGGCCCACTTTCTTGAACTTTGAACCACATATATGTGATGTACACACTTGGGAGGACCCTAAAAGTTTATGGCCGGCCATTAATTTTTCTTTCCATTTTTGCCCCTCCTCTTCAAATGCAATGTTGAACACCCTGGAGTCACTGTTGCCAACCCCAAACCACATATATGTGATCTACACACATGAGAGGACACCAAAAGTTGGTGGGAGGCTAGTAATTTTGCCAAAAAGCCAACTTCTTTTTGGTCAAAAGTGGTTCAGCATGAATCCAGGAAGGAGAAAAAGCTGCGCGGCTTCACCGAAACGGGCGTAACTCTTTGCACAAGAGGAATTAAGATATGAGGCCACCACCATTGGAAAGCTTACTTCCGGGGCTTCATTTTGCACTCAAGAATCTCCCAAGTCCAAGTCCGGGGGGGAGAGATGTGGTTGGTTGAAGTCCGCTTGGACTGAATCTGCGCGGCCTCACGGAAAAGGGCATAACTTTTTCTACAGGAGGAATTTTAATGCAAGGTTTGCGCCATTGGAAAGCTAACTTCTGGGGCTTCATCCTAGAGGGTGACCGGCCATTTTTTCTGGCCGGCCGGCCATTTTTTTCTTTGACCTAGCCGGCCGGCTATGTTAAGTAGCTGGCCGGCCATCTGCAGAAAAAGTAACAGGCCGGCCTGTTTCTTCAGGTTGAGTGCATTCCAGCTGTGCCTTGGTTTTCTCCCAAAAATATCTGCATCCGGGGGGGCCCTTTTGGGGAAATTTTGCTCTCCTTTATGCCCCACCTTTACAACCATCTTCTTGTCCATATAACCAGCTGCCATTGTTGGCTATAGGGTTAGAAAAAATACTCTTCAAGTCTCCATAGCCATCTCCATCTTCTTCCTTCTCAATTCTCCAAAAAACCCTAAGTCCCTAACCTTCATTCCTTATACACCACCAAGCTCTACCACCACCATCTCATTTCCAGCAGCAAGGAGGGATTTTAGAAGGCAAAAGAAGCTCCAAATCCATCCAAGAAGCAACAAAATCTCGAATCTTCAAGGGTAAGTTACACTTTTACCCTTTTGACCCTTTTTCTTGTTCTATTTCTAAGCCCCTCTTGCTTTTTGTTTCAAGCTCCGGCCCTAACTGAAAAGGGCCATTTTTTGAGCTCATCTTCACTTCTCATTAAGGGCTCAACCCTGTTTGAGCCCTCCATAATACACTTGCTTCATTGACCATCTTGTATGTCATAGTTTTGCATGCTATTTTTGACCCATGAGCAATTTATTTTCGAGCATGTTGTAAACTGATATAGGGCTTATTTTGAGCCCCTCTTCAACATTGGAGAAGGGCTCAACCTTATTTGGTGTCTCCATGTGTCACTTGTAGTTCAATCCCTTATTTGACCCCATTTTTGCATAAGTTGATAGCCCTCTTGGCTTCTGTTTTTGGACCTTGGTCCGAACTGAAAGTGGCCTTATTTTGGCCTATACTTCATGTTTCATTAACACTTTTTTTCTGTTTGGTGATTATTTTGTATACTTCATGTTTTAGCACCTTTTGAGCCTCATTTTGCATCATATTTTTAGCATATTTGTATACTGATTTTGAGGCTGCCATATACTGTAAATGTTCATATTTTTGGTCCATCTTCATTGTTGTAGAAGGAAATTTTTCAGTTTGGGTTTAGCTTATACCACTTGCTTCATTACCCCTATCTTGGCCCCTATTCTTGTATGCTATTTTTGCCATACCTATATTTGCTGTTTGGCCATGTTTATAACTGGAAAGGTGCTTATTTTGGGGCTTTCTAGCTTCTGTCTTTGCATTGCATGTCCATGTCGTGCATGTTTAGCATGGCTATAGGCCATTTCGGGTGCCTAATGTTGCATTTCGGGACAATTTCATGCATCTGGTATCATTTCGCTACATTTCGGGACTGTTTTTCCCCATATTTTGTTGCTGAAATTCTGTTAGTATGCTTGCATATCATTTTTGCCATGTTCCATGTCATTTTAGCATCGCCTCGGTTTGCGTGCCCGTGTGCACGCATTTCGAGGCACTCCATTTTTATCTGACGGCATCCGATGTGAGTGTGGCTGAGGCTCACTCATGTTGGTATAAGCCCATTTGTCATTTCCATGTCATTTTAGCATCGCCTCGGTTTGCGTGCCCGTGTGCACGCATTTCGAGGCACTTCATTTTTATCCGCCGGCATCCTATGTGAGTGTGGCTGAGGCTCACTCATGTTGGTATAAGCCCATTTGTCATTTCCATGTCATTTTAGCATCGCCTCGGTTTGCGTGCCCGTGTGCACGCATTTCGAGGCACTCCTTTTTTATCCGACGGCATCCGATGTGAGTGTGGCTGAGGCTCACTCATGTTGGTATAAGCCCATTTGTCATTTCCATGTCATTTTAGCATCGCCTCGGTTTGTGTGCCCGTGTACACGCATTTCGAGGCGCTCCATTTTTATCCAACGGCATCCGATGTGAGTGTGGCTGAGGCTCACTCATGTTGGTATAAGCCCATTTATCATTTCATCATTCTATCATTGCCTCGGTTTGCGTGCCCGTGTGCACGCACTTCGAGGCATCTCATTTTCAGTGCATCTATCATTGCCTCGGTTTGCGTGCCCGTGTGCACGCACTTCGAGGCATCTCATTTTCATCATTCTATCATTGCCTCGGTTTGCGTGCCCGTGTGCACGCACTTCGAGGCATCTCATTTTCAGTGCATCTATCATTGCCTCGGTTTGCGTGCCCGTGTGCACGCACTTCGAGGCATCTCATTTTCAGTGCATCTATCATTGCCTCGGTTTGCGTGCCCGTGTGCACGCACTTCGAGGCATCTCATTTTCAGTGCATTTATCATCGTCTCGGTTTGCGTGCCCGTGTGCACGCACTTCGAGACATCTCATTCTCATTGTCATTTTAGCATCGCCTCGGTTTGCGTGCCCGTGTGCACGTACTTCGAGGCATCTCATTCTCATTGTATCTGTCATCGCCTCGGTTTGCGTGCCCGTGTGCACGTACTTCGAGGCATCTCATTTTCATTGTCATTCTGTCATCGCCTCGGTTTGCGTGCCCGTGTGCACGTACTTCGAGGCATCTCATTTTCATTGTCATTCTGTCAATCGCCTCGGTTTGCGTGCCCGCGTGCACGTACTTCGAGACATCTCATTTTCATTGTATCTGTCACCGCCTCGGTTTGCGTGCCCGTGTGCACGCACTTCGAGGCATCTCACTTTCAACATCCCGTCACTTTCTCGGTTTGCGTGCCTGTGTGCACGCATGTCGAGGCATCTCATTTCCATAGCATTCTGTATGTTAGGATTATATCTTAGTTGCATTTCATGCATATCATGCATATTGCATCGTGTCCGGAATAGGAATTAGCCCGGGCACGGGAAACGAGGTACATTTCGTACTCCGAGTGACGGAATGTGTCTCAATTCCCCCAGTCACCAACACTCCGGATTATCCATGATGGAGTTAGGTTTTAGCTGTAGCTTCATGTGCATTCATCCTATATTGAGTTGTGCATTTCGACTCCTCGGCCATCATGCCTCGGCATGCGTGATTGGTGGCACGAGGATCGAGACATGCATATATCTGTGCAAATACATTGCTATGCCCCTTTCCTGCTCTCTGTTGCAGCAAAACCAGGAATCAGCAACTTTTTGGGAATTGGCACGCATTTCAGAACAGGTGTAAACAGAGGCTAATTGGGGCATTCCGGTGGATTTCCGCGCAAGACAATCCGGACATGCATCATCCATCAGAAGCAAGGCAGTCCCTGGCTTGCACGCCAGTTTTATTTGCTTTCTTAGTTAATTCATTAATTAATTAGGATTTTGTAATATTTTGGACTGTAATATTCTTTTATTTTGGGGACTGTAATATTTGGACTGTATTATTTATTCGGACCCTCCGAGTGAGGGCATAACTGTAATAAGTGTGCGTGAGTGTGATGTATGTCTTCCAACCCCACGTCTTTCTCCCTTTTATTTATCCGCTTATGATGGTTAGATTAGGGCATATTTAAATTAGCATACAGTATGACAGCATGTTTGCATCATTCATCTGTATTGCATGCACCGGGCTCGGCGCACCATACTAACTGCATCGTACTTTCAATTCCAAATTGAATACATGGTAGTTGTAGCATTTCATATACCATCTTAGAATAGCCGAGCCTGCTATAGTTGCATTTTGCATGCGTTGCATTAGGCATTTCTATATACTTAGGATCATGCATGATTTCTAATACAGTTTTTGTTTTGGCTTGGAGTACCCGGTAAGTTTTATGCTTTAGCATCCTTGCATGCGTGTGAGTGTTGCCATGAATAGCATGCTTACCATGGGGCTATGTGCTTATCTGATATATCTGCCTGAATGCCTGTGGGTGAAGGTTGGGTTATCTAAATTGGAATGAATCATCAAAATGTTTCAAGCCTACCTACGGGTAGCAAACCGTTTTCAAAAACAAGCATGAAATGTTTTGTTCCAATTCGGGCGACCCGGTCTATACTTATATGCTGTGAGCATCACATAGTAACCTAGGCTAATAACCGGTATAAGAACTCACAATGTTTTCAAAAATTGATATCATGGTTAGTAGAGGCCGGTCTATGACCGGGCGAGCGGGGGTGCTCACGAAGTGACCTTCCCCAATCGTACCCAAGTTCCCGAGCCGAAGCAACTTTGGTGATGACGGACACGTGGCCTTTTGGCACCGAGTCAGGGTTTCCTAAATTTCCCAAAATAAAATATTTAGGTGGCGACTCTGTATCTGGCAAAGCAGTCCATGTTTGGCACTTCTTTCAAAAATCTGTTTTCCTAAAACGATTTGCCGGATTTGGACTCTTTGGTTCAGATTTAGAACCGTGACTGACGAAAGTCGAGTCCGAGCTGTAGCGAGGTCCCCCGCGGGCTTGTTACAGTTTCTGGCGACTCCGCTGGGGATTTAGAGAACTTGACTCGAACTCTTGATATCTGTTTTTGACTACACTTGTGTGTTTCTTTGCATTGCATTTGCATTGGTGCGCCTAGGACACCGTGTTTGCCATCTGCTATTCCTGAACGGTTTGCCAGAGGCTTGTCTTGTCAAGGCATGACCATAAGGCTGACCGGTTGTGGGCTCTGCCAGTATGGGAACACAAACCCCGGTTTTACCGGGGCACCCTCTTTGACCATTCGACCTAGTGCATATTCGGATCCATAGTGACCATTCCAAATTAGGACAGGTTGCTTACCCGTTTATAGGTTGTTTGAAACCGCTGCGTGCGTAGTGAAACCCTAACTCCTGACAAAATAGGACAGGGAAACCCTACCCCTTCATAGGGGTGTTTTTGGCTCTCACTTATCTGTTATGTGCTTTAGAGTGCGTCTCTACAGGAATGCATGTATCAGTGTATGAGTTTGGGTATCAGGCCTGCGGGCACCAGTTTGCGAATTTTGGCATCAGGCCTGCGGGCATTACTATCAGTATTTGGGAGTCAGCTTTACCTGCGGGTATCAGACTCAGATTTTGAAGCCGAATTTTGGGGCAGAATTCAGTAGAGGGCACACTCATTCAACTATGCCCGTATCTGTTCAGATGGAATCAGGCTGAGATGCTGTCTGTTTTCCCTTTTGCTAGGTAGTCTTGGAACTATAGCTTCAGAAGGCTCCGATATCCCCCGGGTACATTGGATCCGTGTCGATAGACTTTGTCAGGTCGGAAATTCAGTTCAAGGGCAAATCAGTGTTCTTTCGCTGAGGTAAGGCAAAGGAGGGCCAGTTAGGGTTCATTTTGTTCATCTGATCCGACAGTCACCAGTCACATCATCAGCAGACCCGTGATGGCACAGGGTTCGGAAGATCTTCAGAGAACTGTGATAGGTTTGGCCTCCGGGACGTCGGCTCCATCATCGACCACACCACATACCGGGAACTTCATGTCAAAAGACTCCCCGATGTTGGGACGGGCAGCATTTGAGGAAAGCCAATCCCTTGGCAAAGTGGAGGCGAGTGGAAGGAACGAGGTAGGGGTGGACATGGATCCTCATAAACATCTTCTGTTGGCTGTTGAGGCTTTGAAAGCCGAGGGACTGAACAAAGAGCAAGTCCTCGCAGTTGTTGCAAAAGCTGTGGATGACACTTTCGCTGTTCAAGTTGGGGGCGGTCTGAATCAAAGGGAACATCGGGAGAAGGACTGTCATACCAGAGACGATCCTGCTATCTCTAATCCTCTACTCAGAAGAGATCGGAAAACCAGGCCAGCACCTGCCAATCCTTTTGCTGGTGCGTCCAGTAAAAATCCACAAACCTCAAAATACCCACCTCGAGGCCAGAGGGTGTTCGCACCACTATACATGTCTCTATCAGCGGCCTTTAGGATCTTGATTAGAGAGGGGGATTTGAAGCCCCTGGAGCTGCAGCCATTACCAAAGAACCTCCCTCTCTCGCACAACCCAGTCGACTACTGTGCCTTCCATCAGCAAGCTGGCCATGACACTAACATGTGCTTTCGTCTCCGCCACGAAATACAAGATCTGATCGACAATGGGGTCATCCCCGCGCCAGGTCCTGCAAAGTCTATCGGCGCTTGATCAGTGAACTTGGGGGGATAATGTGATGTGATTGGAGGGATGAACCACCTGCGGGCAGCACTCGATTTACTTCAGATGTGGGAAGGGCATGCACTGTTTTGAGCATTTGCGAATGCCAGTTTCTGACTCGGGTATTGGGTCAGTCTTGTTGTTTTGTTTTGAGTTTTTTTTTTTTTTTTTTTTTTTTTTTTTTTTTTGAGTCAGTTTCTTTTTTATTTTGGATCTGTCTTGTTGTATCGAGTCAGTCCTGTTGTACAGGAGTCGGGCGATTCCGGGGGGTGTTACCTCGGGCATCACCATTTTGTTTTGTGTTTGTCTTTTCGTTTTGTTTTGAGTCTGTTTCTGCCAGGGAGCCAGTTGTACCAACAGATTTTGAATGAAACAGCAGTGATTTCCACACTCTCACATTTGCTTCTGCCATGTGCTAGTATGTGCCGGGATTTGAATGAAACGGCAGTACATTCCACCTGCTCTCTCTTGCCTTGAAGTCATTGTAATGACCTGAGTTTTTCAAAAAAATTTTTGAACACTGCGGTGAAAACGAAGAGGAAGGAAGTCCTCGGGATTTGCAAAACTTTGATCAAATTGAGAGAAAGAAAGGCGTGCTAAGTCCTTAATGAATGAAATCATGCTTGTTAGCGTGAGTACTGGGAAGGATCCTGGCTTGATCCAAATTGGTCCCACACCGTCTTCAGCGCAAGCGATTTGTCGCTTTCTTAAAAATTTTCAAAAAACAAAATGTTTTGCGCGGTCCCGCGAAGACCTGTGTAGAATCACTTTTGGGATTGTGCAGCCTAGGATCGCTCTCGGCCTCGAGACTCAACCCCTTCGCTTCCAAACCTTGAACTTAAATTCAGAAGGTTCAACGGTCAACTACGACGCGAGACCTGTGTGGCCAGATTTCAAAGCAGCCTTCGAACAAGAGGCAAGAAAGTCAGATCAAGAAGATCAGATGTCATCAGAGGAAGCTTACAAAGCAAAACAGCAGCCATTCTCCTGGGTTCAGATGACTCCAGGATCTCAAAACCATTTGACATGGACTAGCTACACTTTTACCCTTGAGAGGCTCGCTGGGCCGAAAACCCGAAAGGGCAACCCAGGCAAAAGTTAGAGCAAGAGAAAAATACAAAAAAGAAGCAAAAAAAATGCAAAAAAAAAAGAGAGCAAAAAAGAAAGATGCAAAGAAAAGAACAAGAAAAAGAAAATCAAAAAAGGAAAAGAAATGAAAAGAATTGAAAAGAAAAGAAGAACAAAGCTCGCAAGGTCGAAAACCCGCGACGGGCACCTTGGCAAAAGTTAGAGCCTAAAAAGGAGAGGTTAATACCCGAGCGTACCTTAACCCCGAACTACGTAAGGCTTGATTCCCATGTTTGGGATACGTAGGCAACTTCATTATGAAGTCCAGCCCTAAAACACTTCAAATTCGATCATGTCCATGTAATGGTTCTGATAATCTTTGTCTTCTCTGTATCCGAGAGTTCGATTCCAATCATCGCTCTGAGGACTGACTACAATACACTACGGTGCCGTTCAGACAAGGGGCAACTTTCCTTTGCCATTCAATGCACCGCGGTGTCATCCAAACAAGGGGCAACTTTCCGTTGCCATTCAATGTGCTGCGGTGCTATCCAAACAAGGGGCGACTTTCCGTTGCCATTCAGAACGCCGCAGTGTCATTTCAAACAAGGGGCAACTTTCCGTTGCCATGCAGTTCCCCTCAAGCAAGGGGCAATCTTCCTTCGAATCCGAGGTTGTGCATCTCGAGAGTAGGTTCCGTGCTCGTTGAGCAGTGGTCGTTTGCAAAAATAGTTTTTGAGAATTTTTACTAAGGTTGACTAATCTTCTCGAAAAGTATTCCATTTTCAAAACTGGACCATTTCTTGGACCCAAAAAAGGAAAACTCTCAGTGCTCACTGCCTAACTTGCATGATTTTAAATCAGAAAATTGAACAAGTATGTTGATCTAACTCTCATTTTGGTCAAAATTTTTTTTTTTTTAGGAGAAAACTAAAACTAAAAAATGGTCAAAATGATGAACTACGGGCACAGTTGAGTCAGGCTTCCTGTCTTTTCCCCATTGTCAACATACTTGCTAGAAAGGCCACTCTACCCGCCAAAAAAGGGGATAACCGAAGTTAACAACGAATGGCTGAAAGTTCCTTCATCCTCCAAGCAGCGAGGTATCAAGCCGAGTGCAAAGCACGAATTGGAATGGATCGAGATGCTCCATTCCCTCATCCGGCGCATCGACAGAGGTCACCGAAGGAAATAGCCACGAGCTGATTATGTTGGGCATGAGCCCGCAACTTCCTGTTCATCCATCAACCACCCAGGGGAGGGATGAAAAATGAGAGATTGAAGAATAGAGAGATGTGTGATGAGAGAAAAAGTGAGAAAAGGGCTTTTTCAGAAAAATAGAGCTTGAGGGCCGAGTGATGCGAGGATCACAAATGAGAGAGGGTGGGGAACACTACCCGGTGAAACAGGCTCCCTGTGCGCGTCTGAGTGTCGTGTCTTTTTGTTTTATCTCGATTCTTGTTTTGAGTCGTTTCGAGTGTTACTCGATGTGTCTAGGTTGTGTGCCTTTTATTTCCTTGTTGAGTTGTTTTGCTGCGTTCAGTCATAGGCTCAATACTTGGTCGAAAGCTCATCTCTGAATTTCAAAAATAAAATCGTTTTGCGCTCCGAGTGCCGTGCCGTTCTCCACATCTGTGCAAAACAAGATTCGTTCTTTCATAAAACCGCAGGGTTCAACCCAGGTCATGCGAGAACAGTAGAACTAGGACCTATTTGAAGCTATATGGGTTCCAGACTACAAAGCAAAAGCAAAAGCAAAAGAGGAAATGTCGAGCATCTGAGTTTGTTTCAACTTCAGTAAGTTCCGAGACTACATCCCGTGTGTACCTCTTCAAGTCTTGCCAAAGCTCTGAAGTATGAGTGTGCCTCTACCTCAAGCTCAAGATCAAGTCTGCTTCAAGCTAGAATGGCGATCAAAGTGCTCTCCCTGAGTACCATTCCCTGCCAGGGGCATCTTGGCTGTATTCGCAATGAGTTCCTAGGAGACCAACTGCGACGGTGGAAACTAGAGTTCGAATGGCTGATGCCTAGAACGTAAAGGTTCAGGATTTCCGGGACTAAAGTCTGGTTTAAATACCCAGAGGCGTGCCCTCGGCTTGAAATCTGTATGGAAGCCCCATAGGTTGAGATAGCATGTATGCACCTCAATTCTGGATACTGAACCAACCTAGTCTGTCACCCCGTTGGAGAATAGGGAAAGTTGTGAATGTGATCAGGAAGAAAGGCAACATCCAAAGTGTTCTACGTGAAGAACCCTTGTCAGTATTTCAGAGCCTTTGTACTGTGAGATGAAGGTAAGTGTTCGAAGAGCACAGGGGAAGATCCCCATCGGAGCAGAGCGGTTCACCGCCACTCACCTCATGAGGTGCTTTCTAAAGTGCTGTTTTGTCCATTTATTGCTTTCCTTAAGCATCATGCATTGTAATGCATTGTACCTATCAAGTTTCTTTCTCATTTCATGCACAATATTGCATGTACGGTTCATTCAAAGAAGTTCCGTTTTAAGATCATTTATTTAGTGTATCAATCACACTTCATTCATTTAGTATATCAATCATACTTTGTTCACTTAGTGCATCTATCACACTTTGTGCTCACCTTTTTGTGTATCAATCACATGTTCGCTCTGTGTATCTATCACACATGCACACTGTATTCGCAGTGAGAATTCCATAATTTTCTTACATCCTTTCTGCACGAGGTGTAGTTTGGCTCGAGTTTACTTGCTTGCCTAGCATTCGCTTAAAATGTTACATTTATTTCGCATAATTGCTTCATTACAGCCCTCTTTGCATAATCATGAGTTCAATTTGGCTTCGCGTAGCGTATAAGTCCACTCTTCAATTTGGCTTCGCGTAGCGTATAAGTCCACTCTTCAATTTGGCTTCGCGTAGCGTATAAGTCCACTCTTCAATTTGGCTTCGCGTAGCGTATAAGTCCACTCTTCAATTTGGCTTCGCGTAGCGTATAAGTCCACTCTTCAACTTGGCTTCGCGTAGCGTATAAGTCCACTCTTCAATTTGGCTTCGCGTAGCGTATAAGTCCACTCTTCAATTTGGCTTCGCGTAGCGTATAAGTCCAACCTTCAATTTGGCTTCGCGTAGCGTATAAGTCCACTCTTCAATTTGGCTTCGCGTAGCGTATAAGTCCACTCTTCAATTTGGCTTCGCGTAGCGTATAAGTCCACTCTTCAATTTGGCTTCGCGTAGCGTATAAGTCCACTCTTCAAAATTGGCTTCGCGTAGCGTATAAGTCCACTCTTCAACTTGGCTTCGCGTAGCGTATAAGTCCACTCTTCAATCGGCTTCGCGTAGCGTATAAGTCCACTTTTCAACTTGGCTTCGCGTAGCGTATAAGTCCACTCTTCAATTTGGCTTCGCGTAGCGTATAAGTCCACTCGTCAAAATCGGCTTCGCGTAGCGTATAAGTCCAACTTTCAAAAATCGGCTTCGCGTAGCGTATAAGTCCACTCTTCAACTTGGCTTCGCGTAGCGTATAAGTCCACTCTTCAATTTGGCTTCGCGTAGCGTATAAGTCCACTCGTCAAAATCGGCTTCGCGTAGCGTATAAGTCCACTCTTCAAATCGGCTTCGCGTAGCGTATAAGTCCAACTTTCAAACCGGCTTCGCGTAGCGTATAAGTCCAATCTTCAAACCGGCTTCGCGTAGCGTATAAGTCCAACTTTCAAGACCGGCTTCGCGTAGCGTATAAGTCCAATCTTCAAAATCTTCTTGCATATCATTTTGCATTTTGCCCCTGCCTGCGGGCATGCCTGCGGGCACATCTCTATTTTATCTTGTATGTTTGTCTAAGTCTTCGGCCTTGTCAAAAATGGGTCGTCTCTGGGCTTTGACATTCACTCCCGTCACTTGTGACTTCCGAGTTCTGTCAAAGAGGGGCAACTGTAGACACCCCATTTTTGACCGACCTTGAGACTCAGACGTCACCAGTTGAGCACTTGGTGATATTGCATAATGTGCTCGTTCAGAAGTTTCGGAGTTGCGGCCGTGAGCCCTGCCTCCGGACTCCCGAACCCTTTTCTGTGCCTTGTCTCGGTTTGCGAACCAGACTCGGTTTTCTCTGTTTCTTTTCCTGAGGGGAGGGAGAGGTCCAGCAGACCATCTCTCAATGTCCGTAGGCTACATTTGGTGTCCGTAGGCCATTTTTCCCATTTCGGAGTCCGGTTTCCGGTTTTCGGAGCCGTCAGGCCGTGTGCCTCGGTTCGGGACCGCCTAACCATCTCCGTTTGCTCTGATTTTTGGCATACATCTTATTTTCTCCCTTTTGAGGGACACTGGGGTCTGAGAAACCCACTTCGTGGCCGAACGCCATTTTCGGTGTTTAACGGGCAGTTTCTGGGGCCCCGAACTGCGTGTTTTGGCCCCCGAACATTCGTTTTGCATCGGTTTTCGTTCATTTTTGGCAGGTACCTCTGTTTTATCACCAAGAAGGTCACTGAAGGGTGGGAGGCTAGTAATTGTTGCAGCAACCAGTTATCTCTCCTCCGGAGCCTCCCGGCGCCCGTTTTTCCAACTTCCGGGCTAATGTTGAACACCCTAGGGGTAGTGTTGCCAACTTTAAACCACATAACTGTGATCTACACACCTTGGAGGACCCAAAAAAGTCATGGCCGGCCATTAATTGTTATTTCCATTTTTGCCCCTCCTCTTCCGGGCCAATGTTGAACACCTTGGGCCCACTTTCTTGAACTTTGAACCACATATATGTGATGTACACACTTGGGAGGACCCTAAAAGTTTATGGCCGGCCATTAATTTTTCTTTCCATTTTTGCCCCTCCTCTTCAAATGCAATGTTGAACACCCTGGAGTCACTGTTGCCAACCCCAAACCACATATATGTGATCTACACACATGAGAGGACACCAAAAGTTGGTGGGAGGCTAGTAATTTTGCCAAAAAGCCAACTTCTTTTTGGTCAAAAGTGGTTCAGCATGAATCCAGGAAGGAGAAAAAGCTGCGCGGCTTCACCGAAACGGGCGTAACTCTTTGCACAAGAGGAATTAAGATATGAGGCCACCACCATTGGAAAGCTTACTTCCGGGGCTTCATTTTGCACTCAAGAATCTCCCAAGTCCAAGTCCGGGGGGGAGAGATGTGGTTGGTTGAAGTCCGCTTGGACTGAATCTGCGCGGCCTCACGGAAAAGGGCATAACTTTTTCTACAGGAGGAATTTTAATGCAAGGTTTGCGCCATTGGAAAGCTAACTTCTGGGGCTTCATCCTAGAGGGTGACCGGCCATTTTTTCTGGCCGGCCGGCCATTTTTTTCTTTGACCTAGCCGGCCGGCTATGTTAAGTAGCTGGCCGGCCATCTGCAGAAAAAGTAACAGGCCGGCCTGTTTCTTCAGGTTGAGTGCATTCCAGCTGTGCCTTGGTTTTCTCCCAAAAATATCTGCATCCGGGGGGGCCCTTTTGGGGAAATTTTGCTCTCCTTTATGCCCCACCTTTACAACCATCTTCTTGTCCATATAACCAGCTGCCATTGTTGGCTATAGGGTTAGAAAAAATACTCTTCAAGTCTCCATAGCCATCTCCATCTTCTTCCTTCTCAATTCTCCAAAAAACCCTAAGTCCCTAACCTTCATTCCTTATACACCACCAAGCTCTACCACCACCATCTCATTTCCAGCAGCAAGGAGGGATTTTAGAAGGCAAAAGAAGCTCCAAATCCATCCAAGAAGCAACAAAATCTCGAATCTTCAAGGGTAAGTTACACTTTTACCCTTTTGACCCTTTTTCTTGTTCTATTTCTAAGCCCCTCTTGCTTTTTGTTTCAAGCTCCGGCCCTAACTGAAAAGGGCCATTTTTTGAGCTCATCTTCACTTCTCATTAAGGGCTCAACCCTGTTTGAGCCCTCCATAATACACTTGCTTCATTGACCATCTTGTATGTCATAGTTTTGCATGCTATTTTTGACCCATGAGCAATTTATTTTCGAGCATGTTGTAAACTGATATAGGGCTTATTTTGAGCCCCTCTTCAACATTGGAGAAGGGCTCAACCTTATTTGGTGTCTCCATGTGTCACTTGTAGTTCAATCCCTTATTTGACCCCATTTTTGCATAAGTTGATAGCCCTCTTGGCTTCTGTTTTTGGACCTTGGTCCGAACTGAAAGTGGCCTTATTTTGGCCTATACTTCATGTTTCATTAACACTTTTTTTCTGTTTGGTGATTATTTTGTATACTTCATGTTTTAGCACCTTTTGAGCCTCATTTTGCATCATATTTTTAGCATATTTGTATACTGATTTTGAGGCTGCCATATACTGTAAATGTTCATATTTTTGGTCCATCTTCATTGTTGTAGAAGGAAATTTTTCAGTTTGGGTTTAGCTTATACCACTTGCTTCATTACCCCTATCTTGGCCCCTATTCTTGTATGCTATTTTTGCCATACCTATATTTGCTGTTTGGCCATGTTTATAACTGGAAAGGTGCTTATTTTGGGGCTTTCTAGCTTCTGTCTTTGCATTGCATGTCCATGTCGTGCATGTTTAGCATGGCTATAGGCCATTTCGGGTGCCTAATGTTGCATTTCGGGACAATTTCATGCATCTGGTATCATTTCGCTACATTTCGGGACTGTTTTTCCCCATATTTTGTTGCTGAAATTCTGTTAGTATGCTTGCATATCATTTTTGCCATGTTCCATGTCATTTTAGCATCGCCTCGGTTTGCGTGCCCGTGTGCACGCATTTCGAGGCACTCCATTTTTATCCGACGGCATCCGATGTGAGTGTGGCTGAGGCTCACTCATGTTGGTATAAGCCCATTTGTCATTTCCATGTCATTTTAGCATCGCCTCGGTTTGCGTGCCCGTGTGCACGCATTTCGAGGCACTTCATTTTTATCCGCCGGCATCCTATGTGAGTGTGGCTGAGGCTCACTCATGTTGGTATAAGCCCATTTGTCATTTCCATGTCATTTTAGCATCGCCTCGGTTTGCGTGCCCGTGTGCACGCATTTCGAGGCACTCCTTTTTTATCCGACGGCATCCGATGTGAGTGTGGCTGAGGCTCACTCATGTTGGTATAAGCCCATTTGTCATTTCCATGTCATTTTAGCATCGCCTCGGTTTGTGTGCCCGTGTACACGCATTTCGAGGCGCTCCATTTTTATCCAACGGCATCCGATGTGAGTGTGGCTGAGGCTCACTCATGTTGGTATAAGCCCATTTATCATTTCATCATTCTATCATTGCCTCGGTTTGCGTGCCCGTGTGCACGCACTTCGAGGCATCTCATTTTCAGTGCATCTATCATTGCCTCGGTTTGCGTGCCCGTGTGCACGCACTTCGAGGCATCTCATTTTCATCATTCTATCATTGCCTCGGTTTGCGTGCCCGTGTGCACGCACTTCGAGGCATCTCATTTTCAGTGCATCTATCATTGCCTCGGTTTGCGTGCCCGTGTGCACGCACTTCGAGGCATCTCATTTTCAGTGCATCTATCATTGCCTCGGTTTGCGTGCCCGTGTGCACGCACTTCGAGGCATCTCATTTTCAGTGCATTTATCATCGTCTCGGTTTGCGTGCCCGTGTGCACGCACTTCGAGACATCTCATTCTCATTGTCATTTTAGCATCGCCTCGGTTTGCGTGCCCGTGTGCACGTACTTCGAGGCATCTCATTCTCATTGTATCTGTCATCGCCTCGGTTTGCGTGCCCGTGTGCACGTACTTCGAGGCATCTCATTTTCATTGTCATTCTGTCATCGCCTCGGTTTGCGTGCCCGTGTGCACGTACTTCGAGGCATCTCATTTTCATTGTCATTCTGTCAATCGCCTCGGTTTGCGTGCCCGCGTGCACGTACTTCGAGACATCTCATTTTCATTGTATCTGTCACCGCCTCGGTTTGCGTGCCCGTGTGCACGCACTTCGAGGCATCTCACTTTCAACATCCCGTCACTTTCTCGGTTTGCGTGCCTGTGTGCACGCATGTCGAGGCATCTCATTTCCATAGCATTCTGTATGTTAGGATTATATCTTAGTTGCATTTCATGCATATCATGCATATTGCATCGTGTCCGGAATAGGAATTAGCCCGGGCACGGGAAACGAGGTACATTTCGTACTCCGAGTGACGGAATGTGTCTCAATTCCCCCAGTCACCAACACTCCGGATTATCCATGATGGAGTTAGGTTTTAGCTGTAGCTTCATGTGCATTCATCCTATATTGAGTTGTGCATTTCGACTCCTCGGCCATCATGCCTCGGCATGCGTGATTGGTGGCACGAGGATCGAGACATGCATATATCTGTGCAAATACATTGCTATGCCCCTTTCCTGCTCTCTGTTGCAGCAAAACCAGGAATCAGCAACTTTTTGGGAATTGGCACGCATTTCAGAACAGGTGTAAACAGAGGCTAATTGGGGCATTCCGGTGGATTTCCGCGCAAGACAATCCGGACATGCATCATCCATCAGAAGCAAGGCAGTCCCTGGCTTGCACGCCAGTTTTATTTGCTTTCTTAGTTAATTCATTAATTAATTAGGATTTTGTAATATTTTGGACTGTAATATTCTTTTATTTTGGGGACTGTAATATTTGGACTGTATTATTTATTCGGACCCTCCGAGTGAGGGCATAACTGTAATAAGTGTGCGTGAGTGTGATGTATGTCTTCCAACCCCACGTCTTTCTCCCTTTTATTTATCCGCTTATGATGGTTAGATTAGGGCATATTTAAATTAGCATACAGTATGACAGCATGTTTGCATCATTCATCTGTATTGCATGCACCGGGCTCGGCGCACCATACTAACTGCATCGTACTTTCAATTCCAAATTGAATACATGGTAGTTGTAGCATTTCATATACCATCTTAGAATAGCCGAGCCTGCTATAGTTGCATTTTGCATGCGTTGCATTAGGCATTTCTATATACTTAGGATCATGCATGATTTCTAATACAGTTTTTGTTTTGGCTTGGAGTACCCGGTAAGTTTTATGCTTTAGCATCCTTGCATGCGTGTGAGTGTTGCCATGAATAGCATGCTTACCATGGGGCTATGTGCTTATCTGATATATCTGCCTGAATGCCTGTGGGTGAAGGTTGGGTTATCTAAATTGGAATGAATCATCAAAATGTTTCAAGCCTACCTACGGGTAGCAAACCGTTTTCAAAAACAAGCATGAAATGTTTTGTTCCAATTCGGGCGACCCGGTCTATACTTATATGCTGTGAGCATCACATAGTAACCTAGGCTAATAACCGGTATAAGAACTCACAATGTTTTCAAAAATTGATATCATGGTTAGTAGAGGCCGGTCTATGACCGGGCGAGCGGGGGTGCTCACGAAGTGACCTTCCCCAATCGTACCCAAGTTCCCGAGCCGAAGCAACTTTGGTGATGACGGACACGTGGCCTTTTGGCACCGAGTCAGGGTTTCCTAAATTTCCCAAAATAAAATATTTAGGTGGCGACTCTGTATCTGGCAAAGCAGTCCATGTTTGGCACTTCTTTCAAAAATCTGTTTTCCTAAAACGATTTGCCGGATTTGGACTCTTTGGTTCAGATTTAGAACCGTGACTGACGAAAGTCGAGTCCGAGCTGTAGCGAGGTCCCCCGCGGGCTTGTTACATAAGGCAGATCGGCTTTGAAGCTTCAGACTCAAAACCGGAGGACAAACAAGTAGCTGAAGGGGCCGTTGAGCAACCGAATCAACCTGCCCAGGACGGATCCAACGGATTAGAGGAAGAGGTTGACGCGACGCTAAATTTGGCCTTTGAAGAAGCCGGCCTCGACCCTCCATCCACTTCTGCCCGAGCGGACGTGTCCTTCGAAGACATTTTCACCGACTTGAGGGATCTACCCGGCTCATTTCCTGACAACATAGCTAGCAAGTCGCTCACTCAAATGGCCAAGCGGAAGAATACCGAGAGGATGGCTACCCGTCGGAAGGTCGAGACCGAGCGAAATGTACCTCTACTGCCTCCACCTGACGCTAGGGAAGAGACTTCACCGGCTTCCGTTGAGGTGGTCCAGATTGACGTGGCCAAAACGGAGCTTGTTATAGATCGACAGGACCAAGTGACGGAGCGAATGGGAGAGAAACGTCCGGCCGATCAAGATGCTGGTTCTTCGAAAGACATAGTGGATAAACGGCCAAGAATGGAAGAGTCAGACTCGGTCGTACCATTTATAATACAACCAAGGATAAGGAATACGTCGGTTGCTTTCGATGCATCGGCTATAAAAGATCTAGCTGTGGCCTTGACCTTGGCCTCTTCCATTTCTTTGCCGATTAATAGAGCAACCTTTAGGGCAGAGAACGATCTGCAGTCCATCGCATTAGCCACTTAGTCGGCGATATTGGTACGTGACCTCTGTAATTGTGTAAACCAAAATAAAGTTTTTATATTGGCTTACCAATTTCTTTTTTTGTAGGTTACGAGAAGGATAGCTGAGATTGGCCGCCGCTAACATGATACTATTGAACAAATCGGCTTTCTCACAGCCGAAGTGAAAAGCAAGAAAGGGAAGGCAGCAGAGGTTTCTCTCAGGGCCGAATCTGAGGCCATGAAAGTGGCAGCAAAGAGAGTGAGGGCCGATGCCGAAGAAGAGAAGGCCAAGGCTGCTGATCGGCTGAGATTGGCCGCCGAGGAGAAGGTGAGTGCTAGCGAAGAGGCGCTCAGGTTGGCCAACGAGACAATTGCCAAGTTGGAGGCCGATTTGGCAAAGTCAATGAGGGAGATGGCCAACGCTGAGTCAGCGATTTCCAACTCATTCTAGGCGGGCAAAGATACGGCCTTGGCGAACTACGTAGAAGAAGTGCTGAAGTTCGAAAACAGGGGGTTCAAACACGGCTGGCTCAAAACCTTGGTTGCCGCTAACGTGGTATCGGAGCAGCTGATTCTATATGAGCAGGTAGATGTTGAGCCGCTGGCATCTGACCCCGAAGACTGACAGCCGGACATTTTCCATTTTGTTTTTGGTATTGTGTGTATGTAGGTTTTGTTAAATTTATTTGGTTTTTGACTGTTCATTTTTGTGAGAAGCTAAGGTAGGGTAGTTTTCATTTGTAAAATGAATTCTATTTGTGCTCAGTTTATGAATGAAAATTATTTTTGCTATTTGTGCTCAGTTGTAAAATGAATTCTATTTGTGCTCAGTTTATGTGCTTGTTAACAGCTAAGTAAGATGTAAAATCATGAAATGAATAGAACAAACTACTAAATTCAACGTAACTGTATAGTGCTGCAACTTAGCCGAATATATTAGTGAATATGCCCTTGTCCCAGCAAGTTAATGAATAAGACCGCCTAAAAATGGTAGTTCAAGAGTTTGCTGGGGCACAATGAAAATTTGGCTGAGCTCTGATGATTAGGCCGAATAGATTGATGAATCTGCCCTTGTCCCACCAAGTTAATGAACAAGACCGTCTAAAAATAGCAGTTCAGGAGTTTGCTAGGGCACAAAGGAAATTTGGCTGAGCGCTGATGATTAGGCCAAATAGACTGATGAATCTGCCCTTGAAACAGCAAGTTAATGAACAAAGCTCTGATGATTAGACCGAATAGATTGATGAATCTGCCCTTGCACCAGCAAGTTAATGAACAAGACCGCCGAAAAATGGCAGTTCAGGAGTTTGCTGGGGCACAATAGAAATTCAGCTGAGCGTTGATGATTAGGCCGAATAGATTGATGAATCTGCCCTTGCCCCAGCAAGTTAATGAACAAGACCGCCGAAAAATGGCAGTTTAGGAGTTTGCTGGGGCACAATGGAAATTTGACTGAGCTCTAATGATTAGGCTGAATCAATTGATGAATCTGCCCTTGCCCCAGGAGGTTAATGAACAAGACCGCCGCATTAAGGAACTAAAACGTTGATCCATGTCAAGTTGTGGCGCAGGGCATTAAACATTCTCCGTTTGGCGTGGTTTTTGAACCACACCTTGTTGCCTCTGCCTAGAGGAACACTGGGGTCCAGGAGACCACTTTTATGGTGGCATACCACTTCTGATGCTTGTAGACTAGTTTTCGAGGCTTTCGGCCGCGTGCTCTGCCTCCCGATCTCTCGTCTCGCATCCGTTTTGGTTTGTTTTTGGTACAAACCTTGTTTTCCTTGTTTGGAAGGTGGTACAAGGGTGGGAGACCACTTTTTCTCCTTGGAGACCACTTTTCCTTCTGCCAGCCAGTTTTCTGGTCAGATAACTGACTTTCTTGGTCTTTGGTCCACATTTTCTGGTCGGCCACCACACCACTAGCTTTCTTTCATGCCCTGGACTCTCTCCCACCATGGCCGACTAGTTTTTGCTCTCAGAGACCACTTGAAGTGGTCAGCCGACCACTTTAAGTAGCAGGCCAACCACTTCAAGTGGTCGGCTGCTTTTTGACACCTTTTTGGAGATATTTTCCTCCAGCTGTAGCTGGAGGACATTAGGGCCATCCTCCATATGTGTATGGAGGGATTGCCTTGGTGCTTAGCTTCTCCTAGAAGCTTTGCCTTTCCTCTTCTATAAGAGGGAGTGTGATAACCCTGTTCCGTATTACGCTAATTGGTCCTTATTATGAATGTGATTATGTGTTTGATATGATTTTGTGCACCATTTATGTGAAAATATGTGGTTTTGAATTTCTATCTGTTCACCGTAGGAATATCTGTTTGATTATCTGCTTTGGAATTTAAATTGAAGGCCTTATCGACCACAAAACTCGAAATTGACTGTGCCATTATGATTGGCGTAATTTTTAGAGCCTACGGTGAAATTTAATTGAAAATTGATTCGGATTAGATTAAATGGATTAAATTAATGAATTAAGTGCTCAATTATTCAATATTAAAATAATGTGAATTAGAGGGGCTATATAAGGGCCATTAAATGCTCAATACTCCTCTTTTATTCAACTTGGCTGATGAGAAAGGAAAGAGGGTCGGCTAGAGACGGAGAAAGAAAGAAAATTGTGTGTTTGGCTCAAGTTTGTGAAATTGGAAGGTTGGACTCAAGATTCAACTAGAGTTTGTAAAGATTAAGGCTCCTAGGTAAGTAATCAACCCTTAAATCATGAGCTCAATTTTGTGAATTCAAGTTGGTTGGTAATCAAGAACTAGAATTGTGTTGTATTTGATGAGTTTGAAGTCCATGTGTGCATGCATGTAGAGAATTGCTATGAAATTGCATAATCTAGCATGTAATATGTGAATTGTGAAGAATTGAGCATTGAAGCATACATGCAAGCATGGTTTTATTGATTTTCATGTCTATGAGCATCATTGGTGCTATTTGAAATGGAAATGAGGTCAAAAATTGACATGTAAGTTTGATTATGGAAGATATGAAGCTTATATAAAGTTTGAATGTATGAGCCTTGAGTTTACAAAGAAATGTTGATTAATTTGGAAGAATTGGACCATGATTTTGAGCAATTGACCTCACCTTGCTTACATACTCATGTTATGTAATGTGTTTGCATGTTTTGGAACCAAATCTATGGGTTTTGAACCTTGAAAGGTCGGATTTGAGCTCAAAAACAAATTCTGGAAAATCCAGAATTCATGATGTCCGCTCGAGCAGGGAAACCGCCGCTCGAGCGTGAAATACGAGCTCCCATAATATTTTGCAGACATGGTGTCTGCTCGAGCGGGGAGCTATATAGACAGACCTTCAGCTTGAGCGTTCCAGTTCGCGCTCGAGCATGAAAATGATGTAACTAGTACTTTTGCAGACCTCATGGGTCCGCTCGAGCGGGGAAGTCCACGCTCGAGTGGGGACCCCTGTTTCTGAAATTTTGAAAATGCATTTTGTGTTTCGTTTTCCGTTCTCTTTCACTTCTAAGTACTCTTAGGCATGCATTGAGCATTATAAATGAATTAAAGAAGCCTAAAGAGGAATATGTGAATCAAGGGACGGATTGAATTGTTTGTGACTCATTGTGTTCATGTAATGTGTAGGGTCAAGCTCCAGGGCAAATCACCCAGCCGATCACTGTGAATAATATCTTAATAAAGATATTTGAAATATGTTGTTTGTCCAATTGCTTACTTCTGTGTAAGTCTTAGAAGTTCGTTAATTTGAATGGTGGACGAATGTTTACTATGCCAAAAGAATGGACCAAAGGTCAGTTTGACACGAATGATAGAATGAATGGGCCAAAGGCCAGTTTGACATGAATGGAGGAATGGAAGGACCAGAGGCCGTATGACATGAATGAATGGGCTAGAGGCCGTATGACATGGATGATAGTCTGACTCGAATGATAGTCTGACATAAATGAATGGGCCAGAGGCCGTATGACATGAGTAAATGGGCCAGAGGCCGTATGACATGAATGAATAGGCCAGAGGCCATATGACTTGAACGAATGGGCCAGAGGCCGTATGATACAAATGAATGGGCCAGAGGCCGTTCGACATAAATGATACGAATGAATTGGGCCCGAGGCCGTATAATGTGTTTGGAACCGCAGTCACTTGACCTATATTTATATATAAGCTAGATAGAAATACAAATTGGGCCCAAGGTTGTTTGAAGTACGTTGTTCTAAATACCGTTGTGTAACTTCTTTATTTGATATTATTCACTGGGCTTTCGCTTACGCTCATTCATGTGTTTGTAGGTGAGCCAAGAGAGTTCCAAACCCAGCCTCAGTGAAGTTTGTGTGGAACAACCGAGATTTTGAAGAGTCAGCCGTACGTCTCACGCACGAGACTCGTCTTTGCCCTTTTGCTATCTTATTTTATTTTGTCATGTTGGCGAGGACTTTGGTTTATGTTGTATATGTATATGGTCTTGATTGGCTGACCTAGACTTGATAGATCCTGTATGTACAGAGCTTTGTATTGGTAGACATTTTGATGTGAGTTATTAATACGTGTATGTATGGTTTGTAATGATGTGCCATGTAAGCACAGCTCTATGGACAAAGTTTTAAATTTTGCTTCCGTTTGGCCCCTTTACTCTGATGAGTTATGTCTGGTTTGATTTGAGGCCATAGGTGATCTCAGGATTACTGGCCGGTCATGTCCTTAACCCATGGGAGCGGGTTCGGATATTGACAGGGAGGCTCCTCCTCCCTCCTCTAGGTTCAGAATACCTTCCTAGAGCCATACATATAATCTATATCTATACATCTTGCTTTCTCTCTTGTTTTGTGCCTTAAAGTGTAGATTTGTCTCACTTTTGTACACAAACACACACTTAAACACCTTTCTTGTGTTGCTGAGGTGCTAAGGGGTTGTTTTTGGTGTTCTTGGACTGTTTTAAGCTCAAAGGAGTTGCTGGAGTTGCAGTTGTAAAGGAGGTCTTCAAGGGTGAGCATTTGACCTTTAAATTCCCCTTTCTTGCTGAAGCTTTTAGCCCTTCTTGCATACGTTTTTAAGCTTAACCCTTAACTAGAAAAAAAATCTATTTTTGCATGCTTAAAATAGTTGTTTAAGGTCACTTTTTCTTTTGGGGTGACTTACCTCCTCTTAGGCCTTGCTAGGCCTTATTTTGAGCCATCCCTTTAGGCTCTTGTTGAAGCCTTTGCATGACCTTTCTACCACTGAAATCCAGAAGATTTTCAGTGGTAGGAAGGTGGTTTTGGTGTCTTAAATAGGAGAGGGTCCCTCTCCTTGTATTGTGCTTACTTGCTTCATATGCCTCATGTTTGAGCATCTTTGTTAAGCTTTTGTTGGCCATATCTTAGCTTGTATTTGTGGTTATTTTGCTAAGGCATACCACTATTTTTGCTTGGTTTGGTCACTCCATGCATGGTTAATACACTTGTAGTGTAAATCACGCAAACTAGCTTTATATGCTTCATGAAGTAGCATGTCTTTCTAGCTTTTTTTCTTTCTGTTTCATCATGTTTTTGGTGATGTTTTGTCATGTCATGACTCTATTTTGGTTTGGTTTGGTCAGCCTGTGCATGCTCCTTGCACTTGTAGTGCATTTCTATGAAATAGCCTAACATGCATCATGTTGTAACATGTCATTTTAGCATGCTTTTGGCTTAGCTCTGAGAAGACTTTGTTCATGTTTTAGCATGTTTAAGGTCTGATTTGTGTTGTTTTGGTCATTCATGACTTTCTTTGTATAGCCTTGGTTCAATCTAACTTGTTAGCTTTGTGTATTGAGTCCACTAGCATGCATTACTTGGACTATTTCAATGATTTAGCATCATTTATTATGCGATTTCAGTCCATGTTTTATGGCCATGCATTCACATTTGTCACTCATTCAATGCGTTGGAGGGTTTGCCCCTTTATGCCTTAACATGAATCATTGCGTATGCCTTCATGCCTTAGCTTGCGAGCCATCATTTCAATGTGTTTTTTGGGGTTATTATGCCACGATATAACTCTAATTTTTGTTACTTAAGTCATTCCATGCTTGGTCTTAATAGGTGTAGTGTAATCCACCTTATTTGCCTTGTATGCATCATGCCTTACGTCCTTCATGCTAGCTTGTTTTGGCTTCCTTCCATGCATGTTTTAGTATTATTTTGACATGTTCTAGGACTGTTTTGGGTTGCCTTTGCCATATGATGCATGCTTTTATAGCTGTAGTGCAATTGGCCTTGCTAGCTTTGTGTTTGTTGACTCATGTATGCTATCTTTGAGCTATTTAGATGATTTGGCATCATTTAATACTTTATTTCAGAGCTTATAGCATTGCTATGTTCCCACTTCTTTCATGCTTTGAATGCCTTTAAGGGTTGTGCATTGTTGCCTAGTTTGTGGCCTAGCTTGTGTGCTTGCATGCCTTGACCTTTGAGCCCCTAACTTAGCATGTTTTGGTCATTGTCTTGACCTATTTCAGCTCTGTCCATGTTTGGTTCATGCACATTTGCCATGCATTGCATGCCTCCTTTGTAGTCCTCTTTACTAACTTCATGCTTTAAGGACCCTAGCATGCCATACTTGTGTTATTTGAATGATTTGGCATCATTTCTTACATCATTTTAGTGCACTTAGTGTTGCTACACTTTCATGTTTTTCACTCTTTAAGTGTTCTTGAGAGTTGCACCTTAGTGCCTTAGTTGGTGAGCCAATTGGCATGCATGCTTGTACGTGTTTTCGGTGCCTTCATTTTAGCATTATGGCCACTGTTTTGGCATGACTGAGGTCTATCCATTTCGGTTTAAGTCCATTGAGTATATGGTCTGCATGTTGTTGCATGTTTGGTGCATTGCACATTGTTGCCCTTGTTGCATTACATTGTGCATGCATGCATTACATTATGTTAAGAACCCTCATGATTGCCTTGCATTGAGTATGCCATCTAGTTCTTAGCATTTAGCATTGTGTATGCCATGTTATGCCTTGCATTGTGTATGCTAGGTTGCTAGTTGCATGTTCGCATGCCATGTAGTTGCATGTTCGCATGCTAAGGTTGCATTACATAGCATTGTGCATGCCATGTTCCTTGCTTGCATCGTGTTTGGAATAGGAGTTAGTCCAAACACGGGAAAAGAGGAACGTTTCATACTTAAAGTGATGAATCGTGCCTTAATTCCCGGTCGCTGACGCTCTTGATCATACATGATAGAGTTCTAAGCCTTATCTGTTTACTTGTGCATTCATTTTCATATTGAATTGTTCAACTTCGCCTCTCGGCCATCATGCATTGAAATGCACGATTGGTGGTCCGAGGGTCGAGAACTACACTCCCTTGAGTTCATGACATGATAGGGAGGGTGGTTGTGCACACATATCTTGCAAATACATTGCCATGCCCTTTCTTGCTCTCTGTTGCAGCAAATTGCAGTTCAGCAGTAACAACTGGTCGGCCAACCAAAAAAACTAGCTGGCCGACCACTTTTCTGGTTTTTCAATAACCAAAAGTGGTCGACAGGTGCCTGGAGATACCAAAAGTGGTCGGCCACCATCCCACAAGACTCCCAAGGTGAAGTTTCAGCTTTCTGGAGCTTGGTGCAAGTTTCTGAGAACAAATGAAACAGAGGCAAATCGAGGCATCGCATTGGATTTCCGAACGAGGCGACCGAGCATGCATCCAGTCTTCTCCCTCCGAGAACCTCCTGTTTTACTGCTTTCCTTAGCTGTCATGCTTAGATAGCCAGTTTACGCTTTGGTTTGTACTCTTAGTAATTAATGCGTTAGTTATTCAATTCGTTCTGTAATAATTAGTTAACTAGGATTAGTTAATTAATTTATGTTGTAATAATTAGTTTAATTAGCTTAGATTAGCTAGTTAGCTTCTTATTTGGTCCCTTCCTCGAGAGGGCACATTGTTGTAATAAGCGTGCATGTGTGTGATGCATGCCTTCCAACCCCCATTTCTTTCTCCCTTTTACTTAACCGCTTACGATGGTTAGTTTTAGGACATATTTCATTTAGCATATCTTATGCTCGCATGCGTGCATCCACTCATCTGTATTGCATGCACCGGGCTCGGCGCATCATATTAACTGCATTATACTTTCAATACATTACTTGAATACGTGTTTAACAGCATGTTATCAAGTTGCATTTCACATGACATTCTAGGTAGCCGAGCCTATCTTAGATACATTTTCGCATGCGTTGCATTAGACATCTTAACATGAACTAGGATCATGCATGACTTCTAACTAGTACTTTGTTTTGGCTCGGAGTACACTGTGAGTGTTTACGCTTTAGCATACTGTATGTGTGTTAATGTTGCCATGAAAGCATGTTTGCCATGAGGCTAACTGCTTAGTTGATTAACTGCCTGAATGCCCGTGGGTGAAGGTTGGATCACTTGAATTGGAACAATTCATTGAAATCTGCATTTTGGCCTACTTGTTGTCACACCCCAAAATTCGGACAATTAAATATTAAATTAGGACTAAACCCCAATAACATTCCATCATCCAAATCTTAGGGGTGAAACAAAAACTAAAGGCCAACCAAAACATCCACCATAATTTCATAACTAACCAATACCTTAACATCAAGGTAACAATAAATAGTCTAAACAACTTAAATAAAATACGATTACAAACCATGCCAAATTATTCCAATACTAAAGTCATAAAAACAAATAATAAATACATAAACTATTATCAACCCTAAGCTCAAGAAAACAAACGAAATCCCAATAACAAGTCCAACAACTAAAGTAATTCCACGTCACCACCGTAGCCTCAACTAATCCTGCAGAGGAAGCTCGGCTGCGCTCAAACAGAACGCACCCGAGTTGCCAAGAGACAAAACGGGTCAGTATACAGGTATACTAGTATGAGCATAAGAATTGACACCCACGTGTCCACCAGACACAAACAAAAATACATTTAATTCTTGTTACGGGACAAGACAAGTAGTTCCAACCGCACCGAGACAAATGGGTAGTTTCTCAAGATACAGTGGCATTTTGTTTCTTTCCCGTACACAACGAAATATAAATTGATTATAAAATAGACAAAATAGAAATAAAACTATGGTGGGTCAGCCTTGCATGAAAAGTTAGTAAGACCCACCATCCTGCAAAATAAAGTTAGTATAATTTAACCATAAGCAATTTGCTAAAGAAGTATAAAAATGCACCGTTTCATGCTTAAATAATTCGAATTGACCAAAACTCAAAGAACGAAAGTTGTACAGAATTAAATTTCCTAAAAACAACCTCTAAACTCTGCATTGCTAAAATAAATCAAAACTACAATAATCAAGATCATCCGATTATAAGTTATAATCGATCTTTTTAATAACAACTTAAAACAAAAAAGTTGTCTAGAATCCCGTATACATGCCTCTGCTCAAATTTCATAATTTACCGAAGTCGTTTACTTTTTTTATCATGTACATAACAGTACCATACACATTATACTAATAAATTCATAATTAAATTCTTTGTTCCTTAACTCCACCACTTCGGCTCTCCCCTTCTGGCCTACACATATATTCCATGTGCCTCCCGTATACCTAACATCGCTCCGAAGCCAAACTTGCACGGGGATATCGTCCCGAGTTTGACTCACACTCCCCGGATGGTTAGTATATACGTATGCGTGCAAATCAAAGCACTCGTCTACTCATGAGAACGAGGCAACAATATATATATACACAACATCTCACACATGAGAATAAACATAACAATGCCGAGCATAAGGCATTCAAATAAATCTCATAATCCTCACCTTTTGTTTTATACACTCTTTCTCACCATCACTAAAATAAAACAACAATCCATTGAGTCATGGTGGAGTATAAGGAATTTATCTATAGGTTCTTAATTAATTTTAATTTCATATGACCATGAGTGTAATTACAACCATAAAATAAATCCATATAAAAATCCTAAACAAGGCATACACAACTAATCAAAATAAGTAAAATCAATCCATCATCTACATGTAAATACAAAATCAATCCAACATCAAATAAAAATAAATAAATAAAAACAACGAATTAAACATAAATCAAGGGAAGTGTGTTTTGTACTCACAATATTTTATAGAAGATCAAAGAATATCTGGCAAACTAATAGAGCCACCAAAACCAAACCCTAATCTTTCATTTTCTTCCCTCTCCTCTTTCTTCCTTGCCACCATCCCTCTCTTTGATTTCTTTCTCTCTCTCTCTCTCGTTTTTGTTTTCTTTCTTCTCTTTTCTTTTGATCTCTTCAACCTAGTTGAATACTTCTATGTTACTATATATATAAGATCAAATATATATACATTAAATTTATTAATTACAACATTAAATATCCCATTAAATCTCATGTAACCACCCAATTAATAAAGCCAAAAATAAAATAAGATAACAATAACCATATTAATAATAAAATAATGACTTAAGAAAATTAGGGTTGCTACACTTGCGAGTAGCAAACTTCAAACCGTTCTCAAATGAATATGTAATGTTTTGTTCCAAATTGGGCGATCTAGTCTATACTTGTTTGTTGTGCGCATCACATAGTAAGATTAGCTAATTAACCGGAATAAGAACACATGCATTTTCAAAAACAAGATATCATGCTTAGTACAGACCGATCTTTGATTGGGCGAGTGGGGGTGCTCATTAAATGACCTTCCCCAATCGTACCCAAGTTCCCGAACCGAGGCAACTTTGGTGATGACGAACATGTGGCCTTAGGCATGAGTCAGGGTTTCATAAATTCCCCCAAAATAAAATATTTAGGTGGCGACTCTGTATCTGGCAAAGCAGTCCATGTTTGGCACTTCTTTATTAAAAATCAGTTTTCCAAAATGATTTGCCGGATTTAGACTCTTTGGTGATTTATCGATCTTACATTGCACATTGTGAGATTAGATCCAGAACCATGACATTTGAGTCTGAACTGTGGTAAGCCCAAATGAACGAAACAGGATTCTCCTGGGACGTTCGGGCGCGTCCACAGGGGGCTGCGCTCGTTTAGGGTCCAGATTTAGTGTCTAAATTTGGCCAATTGTGAAGAAATGTGGTGGGTTTGAACCAAATGTCTAGAAGGCCATTTTTCAACAGCAAAGGAGAAGGGAGAACACTTGCGGAGTTGGACGAAAAGATGAATCGAGGTGGCGAGTCCACCCATACGGGGAGTAGGTCGTCAAGGGATCGTGAAAAACGCTAGCCCCGGCATCATCAAAGTAGATCTCCCAGAAGGCAAAAACAGTAATGGGGCAGCTCCCCTCTACCACGCTTGAGGGAAGAAACCAGTGCAGCACCGCGCTCATTAAGTTTTGCGGTGTTTGTGGGGAACAAACCGATGACGGAAGCAGATTCAGTTGTGCGCGACCCAAACGTGGCAGTCGAGTTTGCTCGACAAATTTTTTCACCAGAAGTCCAACAGTCGATGGTCGGTCGACCTGATTTCGAAGTTTTCCAAGAAGGCATTCATGGGGCGGTGAAGGGGCTGTATACCGCCTATGAAATTGGCATGCGTCTTGGGGCTGCGCGGCGAGATATAGAATAGAGAAACGAACGCATTCGAAACTTAGAAGCTCGAGCGAAGAAGGCTGAGCGCGAACTCAAAAAGGTCAAGACTGCCGAGGCACAATTGGCCGGCCAATCTAACCCCGATCATGGAGGAAAGGGTGACCCAATGGCTAATAAGTGATGCGATTGTCGATCGAGATACGGCTAGCATGTTTGCAATAAAGACTACTAAGTCCAAGGCTTATGAAAAAGGCTTCCACGACGGCCGAAAGGTCGGGATAGACAAGACGAAGGAAAAACTCGCTATGGAGGTCTGCCAATGCGAGAATCGTGGATTCAAGCACGGGTGGATCAAGGCACTTCAGGCCGCAGACGCTCTCCGGGCAACCGGCGTTGATTCGGCGTCGCCGCTATATGAGGGTCATCATTTTCCCTTTGCGGCCTTCAAAGTCAAGAAGAGTGATGATGAGGGAGATGCCTAATTAAACTAGACATTGTAACGCTCCAACGCAGATTGGGAGCGAATTATATATTTATCGATTAATTTAATGAAACATTTTATTTTAAATGTTTGCATGTTGTTTCAATTTAAGTTTATAAATTCTTTCATGATCATCTTCCATTTTTCGCCAACTAAGTTTATGCTTTTTAGTCATAATATTCACGAAAAATGCACCAAATCTGAGGCCTTCATCTGGGCCAATCGTGAAATCACGAAGAGCGCACCGAATCCGGAGTTTTATTCGGCCCAAACATGTCAAGCACGGATGGGGCTCCGAATTCGGAGGCTTTTATCTTGGCCAATCGTGATATCCACAAAGGTCGCTCCGAATCCAGAGTCTTATTCGGCCTAAACATATCATGCACGAATGGGGCTCCAAATCTGGAGGCTTTTATCTTCGCCAATCGTGATATCCATGAAGGTCGATCCGAATCCGGAGTCTTATTCGGCCCAAACATGTCATGCACGGATGGGGCTCCGAATCTGGAGGCTTTTATCTTGGCCAATCGTGACATCCACGAAGGGCGCTCTAAATCCGGAGTCTTATTCGGCCCAAACATGTCAAGCACGGATGGGGCTCCGAATCCAGAGGCTTTTATCTTGGCCAATCGTGATATCCACGAAGGGCGCTTCAAATCCAGAGTCTTATTCGGCCCAAACATGTCATGCACGGATGGGGCTCCGAATCTAGAGGCTTTTATCTTAGCCAATCGTGATATCCACGAAGGGCGATCCGAATCCGGAGTCTTATTCGGCCCAAACATGTCATGCACGGATGGGGCTCCGAACCCGAAGGCTTTTATCTTGGCCAATCATGATATCTACGAAGGGCGCTCCGAATCCAGAGTCGATTCGGCCCAAACATGTCAAGCACGGATAGGGCTCCAAATCTGGAGGCTTTTATCTTGGCCAATCGTGATATCCACGAAGGGCGCTCCGAATCTGGAGTCTTATTCGGCCCAAACATGTCATGCACGGATGGGGCTTCGAATCCGGAGGCTTTTATCTTGGCCAATCGTTATATCCACGATGGGCGCTCTGAATCCAGAGTCTTATTCGGCCCAAACATGTCATGCACAGATGGGGCTCCGAATCCGGAGGCTTTTATCTTGGCCAATCGTGATATCCACGAAGGGCGCTCCGAATCCAAAGTCTTATTCAGCCCAAACATGTCAAGCACGGATAGGGCTCCGAATCTGGAGTCTTTTATCTTGGCCAATCATGATATCCACGAAGGGCACTCCGAATCTGGAGTCTTATTCGGCCCAAACATGTTATGCACGAATGGGGCTCCGAATCCGGAGGCTTTTATCTTGGCCAATCGTGATATCCACGAAGGGCGCTCCAAATCCAGAGTCTTATTCGGCCCAAACATATCATGCACGGATGGGGCTCCAAATCCAGAGTCTTTTATCTTGAATTGAATTTCATTAAGGAAAATAAGAGACTTTGCATTGTAAAAGTGAAATTTGTACACGGTGAACATTCAAAACAAGTATCACAGCCCACAAGTCGGGTTAATGATAGAATTTACGCAAATGCGTGGAATTCCAAGGACGTGGCAGGCTTCTCCCGGACATGTCTTTGAGCCGATACGCCCATGTGCTGGCGATTGACTCAATCTGATAGGGGTCGTTCCAGTTAGGACCCAATTTTCCATCAACCGGATTCCTGGCAGCTGGAAGTACTTTTTTCACGACCAATTCGCATAGTGCATAGCGGCATAGCTGAACACATTGATTATACGACTTAGCAAGCTGCTGTTGGTACCGCGCCATGGATGTAAGTGCACGGTCTCTTCATTCTTCGATTAGAGTCAAATCCAAGGCCAGCATCATGTCATTTCGGCCCATATCAAAAACTTTTGATTTCAAGGTTGGGAAGCCGATCTCTAGGGGGATGATTGCCTGGGTTCCAAAGCATAAAGCGCACGACGTTTCCCCAGTGGATCGCCTCGGAGTAGTGCGATGAGTCCACAACACACTCGGCAATTCTTCGACCCATCTGCCTTTAGCTTTCTCTAGCCTCTTCTTGATGCCGTCCAAAAAGGCTATGTTGGAGGCCTCAGCTTGACCATGGCTCTGTGGATAGGCCGGGCTGGAGAAATAGGGCCGAATACCATACGTGCTGCACAATTCTCGGTAGACGCCGCAATCAAACTGGGTGCCATTGTTTGAAATAAGTGCTCTTGGAATGCCGAATCACGTTATGATATTTCTCCACACAAAACGCCTAATATCAGTATCTCGAATGTGTGTTAGTGTCTCTACTTCGACCCATTTTGTGAAGTAATTTGTCGCGACAAGCAAGAAGCGCTTGTTGCCTAGGGCTCAAGGTAGTGGTCCGACGATATCAAGCCCCCATTGAGCGAACGGCCAGGGACTGGTGATAGAGCTTAACTCTTCAGCAGACAAATGGATTAAAGGGGAAAACTTCTAGCACTGTTCATATTTCTTGACGTAACACTTGGCATCAGCTCTCATGGTTGGCCAGTAGTACCCCTGTGTTACGACTCGATGAACCAAAGAACGCCCACTAGAATGGGCACCGCAACTTCCCTCGTGTATTTCAGTCAGGAGTTCTTCGCCTTTATCCAGATGAACGCATTCTAGGTATGGACCAGAAAGGGATTTTTAGTAGAGCTTTCCTTGTGGATCTAAGTAATATCGCAGGGCTTTGTTTCACAGTTTGTGCACTTCTTTCTTGTCTGTCGGGAGCTGTTCGGAAGATAAAAATGCAGTAATAGGGTCCATCCAACTTGGACCTGATTCTATGACGTTGATTTGAATTGAATCTCAGGGGGCGATGCTCGGCTCAGGGATGAATCCTACTTCAATTGTTCGTTTAATTTCTGAGTTGATTACGGAGGCTAGGCATGTCGGGGCATCTGCGTATGTATTCTGATCCCGGGTTATTTGATTTAACTCATGATGGTCGAATTTTGCAAGCAAAGAATTTGTTGTTTTCATGTAAGCTACCATACGGTCATTTTTGGCTACGTATTCCCCTTCAATTGGTTGATGACTAGCTTTGAGTCGCAGAAGACAAGCAGACGCCGAGCACTAAGGAGATGTGCATTTCGCAAGCCGGTTAACAACGCTTCGTATTCGGCTTCATTGTTCGATGCTTCGAAACCGAGTTTAACAACCTGCTCGATTATTGCCCCGTCGGGAGCCATGATCACTACTCCGGCCCCACTGCTATGTTGGTTGGATAATCTGTTACAATACAACTACCAAATGTCCCCCACGTAAATTCTCCAGTTTGACTTAGGTTTAATTTGGTCAGATTTAAAGTCGGCAAGGTATCTAGTGAATTCGGCCACAAAGTTGGCAAGCACTTGCCCCTTGACTGAGGTTCTAGGTAGAAATTGAATATCATACTGGCCGAGTTCGAGAGCCCATTTTGAAACACGCCCTGATGCTTCCGCACTACGGAGTACTAATTGGAGGAGGTAGTGTATTAGCACGCCCCGAAGCTCTTGATCGATGTCGGTTCCAATTTTTAATACCATCTGATAGCCAGTGGTCCCAAGCTGCTCGGAAATATTCGGCACATGAGGCGTCGTCGCCATGCAACGTCATGGCTTGCTTATAATGACGGATATGATCAATGGGATCCGATTTTCCGTCGTACAAGGTGAACGATGGAGCTTTGAACTTCTTGGGTAGTACTGCCCTTGCGATCCATCGCACAAAGGGGTCATGTTGGTCCTCTTCATTTGAATCATTTTTTCTTCGCTTATTTCGCGCACGCGGACTCCCTTCAGAGGAATTGAAGGTTTCGACCCGTCCCTTCTTTTTGGATTCTGGGGAGGATGAGTCAGAATCACTATCACTATCTTGTCTCTGAACACGAGATCGTCGACCATCCTTTCTCTGAGGTCGTTGCGGGTCTTGGCGTGCCGCTTGTTAGGATTTTTCCCCTTCCAAGGCCAAATCCTGTCAAAGCCACTCGTTCCCAACAATCATGTTTTCCAACCTCTATTCGTTTTGCTTCGCGTGATCCATGATTGCTTGCATCATCTCATGTACTGAGGTCGAGGATGAGGTCTGGCAACTGAGTCAAAGTTCAAGACACGTCGTGTGGCGATATTCTCCGATCCCAGCATATTTCTTGGAGTGAGGTCATCTCTCGATGTAGTTTCGTCAGCGACTACCGAAGGATCTTCTGTCACTCCCGCCATGGATGTGTTTGAGTATTTCCATAGACAGCGCCAATTGTGGAGAAGTGGTTTAGAAATACTCTTTGGATCCTGTAGGATGCTCGTGATCCTCAACTAGTAACCTGAAAAGGAATGAGCACTTCGGTCAGGAGTGCAGAAATTAGCACCCCGACGGATAAGCCAGTATACTCTCTCGGTTACTTATATCTCAAGTTAAACTTGTTCTCACGTACCTTTGTTTAGTTGATGCTCTTCTTATTTATAGTCGTGCTTGATGTTGATGGTTGGGCCCACTTTTCATCTAATGAACAATCGTAACATTCGGCTAGACCTTTATATTCGACCTAGTTTACACCTGATTCAGAGGCCGATCTGGCTATTCGGCCTTTGTCCCTCTGGGCTATGTGTCGTATAGTATATAACTTGATTTCCTTCTTTCAGTCTTTCGGCTAACCTACGTAGTAATATACTCAGCCACCACACTGACTAATCAACTCGACAAACCTCTACACTCGGTACCAAACACTGATCTTCTACTCAACACCATTTACTCTAAAAATGGAGTTCCATAAACAATCCCCCATATTTTTGAATATCACTGGATTCCTCAAGATCAAACCATACCATCATTGTTCCTAAGGAAATCATCACCCTTATGCCTACATAGCAAGCATGTCCTTACATTTCAAATATAAGACGGATATAGTCAATGGCAATCACACAATCTCTAACACACAAAACAATTTCAACTAACACTACCCTTGTTACTCGAGAACACAAACTGTTCTTTCCAAGGAATACTTCTAGCATCTACTCACAAAATTCTCCTTCCACTCATAAACTCCACCCAATATGTAATAACACCACCAATCTATTTCACTTGCACATAATTACCAGCTCATAACAAATCACAACACAAACACTACCCTCATTCATGATTGATAGAATCATAACAAACTTACTAACCAACAAAACCCAAAACTCTAAACAACACACCAGTACCATTCTCACTGACCCGAGATACAAATCTCACACTCCCTCAGACATTCTCACATAACTTCACCAATTCCATAGAACTCTAAAGCCTCATATTCCCTTAAACTCAACACATCCAAAGCTGTATAACTCGACCCTTACATTACCACCACACCAATCACAATAACCCACGGATTCTCCATTCTCAACAAACAACTTCCAAACTAAACAAGGCTCACAGGCCATCACATAACTATCTCATAATTTAATATAAGACATACAATAGCACTTGGATTATTGATCCCATTAACAACTTCACATTACATATATATATAAAAGAGAGTTCGAGATTCAATGCGTGCCCCCCAATACATGAGGTTAAACAAACAACAATATATATACAACACATAATCATGATGTCTCAGCATCCAACAATACACCGGTTGACAACAAAAAGTTCATATATTATATCACTTGTCTCTAATACAAAAGCCCCTCTTAAGGTAATACTACTATGTCGGCTGAAAGGTCGACCCTCGCGAGCCTCTCGAAGCTTGGCCTGCCCGATTCTGGTATTGATACCTCCCCTGACTGGACTGATTAGACTGAGTTTGACTAGGTTTTGAAACACTCGAAGAATTCACACGTAACGGGCAGAAACATCTAACATGGCCCAGATGACTACAATCAAAACAATCAGTAGACTTCCTACTCTGAGACTGGCTTAAAGCCTGAACCTCACTAGGCCTCCCAACTATTGAGTCTAAGACCCCTGACAAAGACAAAGACTAAGCCTGCAATTGAGCATGCGCTTGCCTCCACCTTTTACTGAGCCTAGAGCGCTTATGAACCGTAGGAGTCACCGAGGTGGACTCCTCCCTAACTCAACCAACACTCATAACCATGGCCTCCACATGGGCCGCCGCCTCAACTAGAGCATAGTAATTCTTCTATAGAGATCTGACTACCTTCTCCCAGATATTATCACGCAACCGCTTCTCAAACTCATAATAACTACGCTCTTCTGTTGCCACTAACTTGGAGCAAATCTCGAGAAACTAGTAAACCGCATCTCAAATTATGCTAAAAGAGTAACATCCTGGCGCAACTCAACAAACTATTCCCTCAACCTTTCCCAAGCAGAATGAGGGAAGTACTTGGCCAAAAAGGCCTTCGTAAAAGAAACCCATGTATTACCTACAGTGTCCTTAGCATACTTCCACCAATAATCCGTGTCTCCCTTGTCATGACCCAAACCCGCCCCTAAAAGTTTGGTCCATGACCGGCCTGTACATAGGCCTCAAAATAGAATTTTAGAATAATATTTAACCACATATGGGGCCTTAAACGGAAGCAATATCAATAAAAGACAACATCCATTGAGCTTGTGCATACATGATGGCTTAATTAGATTTAAGCATTTAAATACATTCCCAGAGTTACATATACAATCACAGAATTTATATAGATCTCACACACACTTACATAGGACTTAATAATTTATATGACCCCCAACACAAATTAAGGCCTCCACATGGAGACATACCCCAGGTGACTTGACAGACAGGCAAACCTCAGTACAACTCTAGTGTCAATCCCCGATGGCTCAACTACATAAATATACATAATAACGGGGTGAGCAAGGCTCAGTGAATAATAGCAATGTAAGGAGGTTAATTAATTGAGCATAGTCTTAAAGAGTGTAAATAAGCTCATCAAGTCATACATAGATCTTGTTCATAATTATATCTCAAAATGGCCTCCGACCCACATATGATACAGAACGGCCTCGGGCCTATATAGGATACATAATGGCGTTAGGCCCACAGATAATATAGAACTGCCTCGGGCTCATATAAGATACAGAATGGCCTTAGGCTCACAGATAATACAGAACGGCCTTAGGCCCTGTAGACACCCCATTTTTGACCGACCTTAAGACTCAAACGTCACCAACTAAGCGCTCGGTGATGTTGCATATTGTGCTCGTTCTGAGGTTTCAGAGTCTCGTCTGCAAGCCTTGCCTCCAGACTTCGGGGCTCTTTCGTGCTTTGCCTCGGTTTGCAAACCAGGTCCTGTTTTCTCCGTTTTCTCTTCCCGAAGGGAGGGAGAGGTTTCGTAGACCATCTCTCAGTGGCCATAGGCTACGTTTCGTGGTCGTAGGCCATTTTTCCCGTTTGGAGCCCAGTTTTCGGTTTTCGGAGCCGTCGGTCGTGTGCCTCAGTTCGGGACTGCTTAACTACCTCCATTTGCTCCAGTTTTTGGCACACACCTTGTTTCCTCCCTTTAGGGGAACACTGTGGCCCGAGAGGCCACCTTCGTGGTCATACGCCACTTCCGGTGCCTAACAGCCTGTTTTCAGGGCCCCAGATTGCGCGTTTTGGCCCCCGAACCTTCGTTTTGCATCCGTCTTGGTCCATTTTTGGTAGGGACCCTATTTTCACTTTTAGGGAGGTGCTGAAAAGCTAGCTTTCTCATTTTCTCTCTCCAAAAGTTGATTTTTCTGACAGAAAGCTGGTTTTTCCCACTTTTGAGCCACAATTTCTGGCCTCCCACCACACCATTGTGATCTACTCATCTGGGAGGCCACCAATATGGGTAGGCCGGCCAGAAATTATTCTTGACCCTTTTGAACCCCTCTAAAAAGCTGGCTTTTCTCTCTCTTGGGTCACTTTTTCTGGTTTTTCTCCACAGGGTTGTGTTGTACTCATCTGGGAGGCCACCTTTCTGGGTAGGCCGACCAGCAATTTTGCTTGACTCTTTTGACCCCTGGTCGGCCGACCAGGGGGAGTGGCCGGCCAGCCACCTCAACTGGCCGGCCTGTTTCCTGCTTTTTGCCCTCTCTGAATGCATCACAGCTGTGCCAGCTCTGAGGCAATTGGACCATCCTCCATACACGTGTATGGAGGATATGTGAGGCCTCTTGGAGATATTTTAAGGCCTCTCCTCTATAAAGGAGAGGCTTGGCTTCATTTACAAGGGTTCAAAAATTTTGCTTAAGGCATATGTCCTCCATCCTCCATAACTCACTCTTCCAAGCTCCAAATCCTAGCTTTCTTGGCCATTTTACACCACAACCCATAGCCTACCACCTCCATCATCCATTCCAGCCCCTTGGAGGTCATTTTCAAAGGTTGAAAGCTCACCAACTTGGTCCAAAAGCTGCTAGAGGCCGGTTCTACAAGGGTAAGCTTCTATATTTCCCATTTTTGCATCATTTTTCTCTATATCTTAGCTCATTTTGCTTACTTTTTTGGGCTTCGACCTGAACTGAAAATAGTCTTATTTTGAGCTCATCTTCATGTTTGATCAAGAATGTTTTCTGTTTGAAGTCTTATACTCCCCCATTGTGCCTTATTTCTCTTTTAGGACTTATTTTGCATGATACATTAGCCTTATTTGTGGGCATTTCTGGGCTTCGAGCCAAACTGTAAAGTATCTTATTATGAGCCTCTCTTAAACTTTGTTGAAGGGCTCTTTTCTGTTTGAGGTCTTATACTACCCCTTGCCCTCTATCTCTCTTTTAGGGCTATTTTTGCATCATGTTTTAGCCCTACTTGTGAATACTTTCGAGGTTTGATATAAACTGGAAAAAGTCTTGTTTTTACCTCCTCTTTGAGTTTGTTTAAGGTCTCTTCCCTGTTTGGGATCATCTTACCCCTATGCATGCTTCATCTCTCCATGATTAGGGCCATGCATTAGAGCACTTGCATCGGCCATGGTTTGGCCTCTTAGCCACTGAAATCCAGTGGATTTTCAGTGGCTTGGGTGAATTTTTGAGGGCCAAAATTAGAGGGGGGTGACCCCCTCTCTCCTTGTCTTGTTTGGTGGTCTTTTGGGCCTTCCAAAGGGACCCTATTTTGCATATATCGAAGTCACTTTCCAGGCCTCATTCTGTGAGTTTCGAGGTCTGCCTTGGTGCTGTCCAAGGCCCTTTTGGCCATATCTCATGTCTACAATACATGTGTAGAGGAATCCTATTCAAGGCCTTTCAAAGAGGCCCTTCTTTGCATGTTTCCGAGACTGATTCCAAGGCCTATTTGGTGGGTTTTAGGGCTATCATAATCCATTTCCAGAGCTTTTTTGGTCTTGTTAAGTGTCCATCTTGTATGTGCTTAATAACCTCTTGCATGGCCCTCCAAAGGAGCTCCTCATTTTTGCACATGTTGGCTACATTTCAGTGATTATTTGGGCATATTTTTTCATGTTTTAGTCACTGTTTTTGGCTGGTTTGATGAGTTCTCATTTTCTTCATATACATGCCATGTAAACCATGCTTGCTAGCCAATGTTGCATGCTATTTTAGTCCATCATGTTAGCATCTTTTGGCCATGCTCTAAACTAGAAATGTGCATGTTTTGGGACTTCCTTGGTTCTGTCTTTTGACTTCATGATCAAATAATGCTTGCTTTGTATACTTGTAAGTCAATGCATGTGCCTAGCTTTGGGTTTTGGGTTTTGTTTCATGCATCGGGTGCCATATTTCCATGTTTCGGGACCATTTAGCATCATGTTTCAGTGCTGGAAATTACACGTTTGTATGCCATCTTTCATGCCTTGTCATGCCTTGTTAGAGTTGCATGTTGTGCCTTAGGTTCGGTCCTTGGTTTGCGTGCATGTGTGCACGCATTTCGGTCATCTCATTTTCATTTAATGGCCACTGATATGAGTGTGGCTGAGGTCCACTCATGTTGGTGTAAGTCCATTGTGCATTGTGTATGCCATTTCATTTCATAGCATTGCGTATGCTAGGTTGCATGTTAGAGCATTGTGTATGCCATGTTACATCGAGCATTGTGTATGCCATTTCATAGCATTGCGTATGCTAGGCTGTATGTTAGTCGCATTGTGCATGCCATCTCATTCGCATCATGTTTGGGATAGGAGTTAACCCAAGCATGGGAAACGAGGGACGTTTCGTACTCCGAGTGACGAAACGTGTCTCAATTCCCTATCGCCGACACTCCGGATTACCCATGATGGTGTTTAGGCCTTGTTGTGTTTATATGTGCATTCATTTCACATCGAGTTGTGCAATTTGACTCCTCGGCCATCATGCATCGAGATACGTGATTGGTGGCACGAGGATCAAGGCATGCATACATATGTGAAAATACTTTCCCATGCCCCTTTGTTGCTCTCTATTGCAGCAAATCAGAAATCAGCAGCCTTCTGGAGCTTTGCACAGTATTCCGAAAACAATTGCGAACAGAGGCAAACCGGGGCATCGTAAAGAATTTCCCGACGAAGGCAACCCGAACATACATCATTCATCATTCGGAACAGAGCCGAGGCGGTCCATAGCTTGCATGCTAATTTATCCGCTTTCCTAGTTAATTTGTTAATTAATTAGGATTTTGTACTTATTCAGACTGTATTATTTATTCAGACTATATATTATTTATTCTGACCCTCCGAGCGAGGGCACAATTGTAATAGGTGTGTGTGCGTGTGATGTATGTCTTCCAACCCCACGTCTTTCTCCCTTTTATTTACTAGCTTATGATGGTTAGATTAGGACATGTTTCAATTAGCATACTTATGCTCGCATGTTTGCATCTATTCATTTGTCTTGCATGCACCGGGCTCGGCGCATCATACTAACTGCATTGTATTTCAATTCCGAGTTGAATACTTGTTAGTTGTCACATTTCACATGTCACTTTAGAATAGCCGAGCCTATTGTAGTTGCATTTTTGCATGTGTTGCATTAGGCATTTCTGTATAGTTAGGATCATGCATGATTTCTAACATAGCTTCTGTTTTGGCTTCGAGTACTCGGTAAGTTTTATGCTTTAGCATCCTTGCATGTGTGTGAGTGACTGCCATGATAGCATGCTTACCATGAGGCTATGTGCTTATGTGATATATCTGCCTGAATGCCTGTGGGTGAAGGTTGGACTATCTGAATTGGAATGATGCATTGACTGTGAGTTTTAAGCCCACTAGATAGTGGCAAAACCATGTTTTCTAAGCCCACCCGAGGGTGGCAAAATCTGCATTTTAAGCCTATTTGCGAGTAGCAAACCACTTTCAAAAAACAAACATGAAATGTTTTGTTCCAATTCAGGCAATCCAGTCTATACTTGTATGCTGTGCGCATCACATAGTAAATCTAGGCTAATAACCGGAATAAGAACGCATAATGTTTTCAAAACTTGATATCATGATTAGTAGAGGCCGATCTTTGATCGGGCGAGCGGGGGTGTTCACGAAGTGACCTTCCCTAATCGTACCCAAGTTCTCGAGCAGAGGCAACTTTGGTGATGACGGACACGTGGCCTTAGGCAAGAGTCAGGGTTTCCTAAATTCCCCCCAAAATAAATATTTAGGTAGCTACTCTGTATCTGGTAAAGCAGTCCATGTTTGACACTTCTTTCAAAAAAATCTGTTTTCAAAAACGATTTGCCGGATTTGGACTCTTTGATGATTCATCGGTCTTGCATTGCACTCTGCGAGATTGGATACAGGACTGTGACACAAATTGAGTCCGAACTGTAGTGAGGCCCGAGGGCGCGTCTATAGGCCCACATAACAACAGTTGTCCACACATTGTAGGATAGGTAGAACATCAACATGTACACTGCCTCCCTTGGCCTCTGGCCATGAATCATAATCAATTTACATCATAACAGCCTCGGGACCACATTTATTAACAGAGACAGAACGACCTTTGGTCCATAACAGTGTCATTGTTCAATTATGTTTGTTAATTCAATCAGAGCACAATGTCAATAGCATATGTCATTCTCAACAACCATATATAAATCATAAGCACTAGAAGTAAGTATAACATATCGTTACACTGCTATTACTCACAGTGATAAGTTTTTGACACCAGTGGGACAATGTCCTCGTCTGGACATACAAACACAATGCACATAGCATTATAAGAATATACCCGATTCCTTACTTTACTCTTTAATCAATTAGTCATATCGATTCTAAACTCATTAGTCTTCAATAAGTCATAATCCATGTCTTAGAAGATAGAAGGAATTGATAGGAAAATGGGTCAGACGAAGAACTCTCACTAATTTGGGAATATCTAATTCTGTATTTATAATTTGGGAGTGAGACTACTACCATTAGAAACTAGACTTTCGGGGCTTGATTTTAGGCTCAAGAATCACTCAAAACGGAGTCCGGATGCAAAAGATATGCTTATTCAAAGTTGGCTGAACAGAGCTGTCCCCGCACGTGCGGGAAACAGGGCCGCACGTGCGGGACTACGTGCCTTTTTAGCAGAATCAAACTTGGTTTTGGGCATGGAATGCCACACGTGCGGGAAGACCTGCCGCACGTGCAGCGCTGGGCAATTTTTGCAGTCCAAAAATGGTTTTTGCTCCAACACTTGGTCTTTCCATTTTTAAGCTTGGTTTCTAACATAAATCACTCAAAAACATGTAAAATTGCCCCATAACATGATAAACTAACATCAACCAAGTGTAATTTCATCTCAAACAAATCAATCTTTGCCTCAAAGTTCAAGATTAATGCTTAATCTTTCATGATCTTCAAGGTTCTTAAAACACAACCCACAAACCCACAAATTCACTTGATTCTTGCATAATCTAAAGTTCATTTCATGATGTCTGTGAGCTTGAGCTCCACTCATTAGCAAAATTATAGAACTCAATTTCTAATTCCTCAAATTAGCTCAAGCAAATACATACATAAAACCTTAACCCCAAATGGGTTTAAATCTTCCAAGATCTTTATGATTCCACCCGATTGATATTTTAAACGCAAGGTTTCAAGATAGATTATCATAACTAGCTCAATCTTTGTCTATCTCTTAACTCTCTTCAATTTCCCCCAAGTTTCCATGGGTGATCTTCTTTCTCTTTCTTCAATTCCCTTCAATCATCTTTAAAGCCACCATGGATGTTGAGAAGCTTTGTCTCTCTTCTCTCTCTCCCTTTCACGGTTTCCTCTCTCTCTCTCTCTTCTTTAGATATTTTTAGGTTCCAAGAGATGAGTTCAACAACTCAAAGGCATATCTGTATATATAAATATACACACACATAGGCTTAACACAATAGGGAGAGCCAAACGCGGCCTTAAGAATCGCACGAAATCAAATTTCAATTAAACTTCTCAAGTGACTCTAAAAGTTGTGCTGATCATAAATATACCCTCTGTTCTGGTTTCTGAAGCCTCTAAGACCTTCAATTTGCAGTACCAAGTTAACCACCCAAACGCGCATTAACGAATCAGACAAATTAGATTTTCAATTAATTTTCCCACATAGTTCTAAAAATTCCCATTAACATTTCCAAGTACTCAATTTGATTTCTGAACCTATAAAGGTCGGTAATTTCAATTTTAAAGTCGTAACTCAACAGATAATTCCTTAATTCGAACAAATATCATTAAATTAAAATGCATTAACCCACAAGGACATAAAAGTAATTTCACTACTACAAAAATAGTTAAAGATCACACTTTAACAAAAAAAAAGATTTCACTTTTATTGGAAGTGTGATAAAAAAAAATTAGATTGATATTTTAATCACACTTAATTTGATTGACTGTGATAATATTTATTTTTTATGTCACTTTTCAATTAAGTGTGATTATATATATATATATATTTTTTAATCACACATTCTAATTAAAGTGTGATTATATATACACTACTACTTTTTAATCATACTTTTTAAGCAAGTGTGATTATATATATATTTTTTAATCACACATTCTAATTAAAGTGTGATTATTTATATATTTTTTAATCACACATTCTAATTAAAGTGTGATTATACATACACCACTACTTTTTAATCACACTTTTTAAACAAGTGTGATTATATATATATTTTTTAATCACACATTCTAATTAAAGTGTGATTATTTATGTATTTTTTAATCACACCTTCTAATTAAAGTGTGATTATATATACACTACTACTTTTTAATCACACTTTTTAAATAAGTGTGATTATATATATTTTAATCACACATTCTAATTAAAGTGTGATTATTTATATATTTTTTAATCACACCTTCTAATTAAAGTGTGATTATATATACACTACTACTTTTTAATCACACTTTTTAAATAAGTGTGATTATATATATATTTTTTAATCAAACTTTCTAATTAAAGTGTGATTATATATACACTACTACTTTTTAATCACACTTTTTAAATAAGTGTGATTATATATATATTTTTTAATCACACATTCTAATTAAAGTGTGATTATATATACACTACTACTTTTTAATCACACTCTTTAAATAAGTGTAATTATTTATATATTTTTTAATCACACATTCTAATTAAAGTGTGGTTATTTATATATTTTTTAATCACACAATGTAATTAAAATGTGATTATATATACATTACTACTTTTTAATCATACTTTTTAAATAAGTGTGATTGTATAAAATATTTCAAATTGATTTTTATATAAAATATAAAATTCCCAAATTTTTAATCACACTTAATCTGATTGAGTGTGATAATATTTATTTTTTATGTCACTTTTAATTAAGTGTGACTATATATATATATATATGGTAAATTACACTGACACCTCCTATGGTTTATGCTTATTACAGTTCCCCCTTCACGTTTTGGAAATTACATCTCCCTCCCTAAGGTTTAAAGTTTCATTACAGATTCCCCCCTTAGCAATTTAATTTTTTTAAATACTAATTTTGCCCTTACTGGGTAAATTACATTGACACCCCTTACATTTCAGAAATTATAATCCCCTCCCTAAGGTTTAAAGTAGCATTACCAATTGCCTCTCGGTTAGTATTAGTTGGAAAAAAAATTCATTGAAAAAAAATTAATTGGAAAAAAAATTATTTGAAAAAAAAATTGTCAGTAAAATTTTTAAATTTCTGTTTAAAAACCAACTTAAACTTATTTTTTGAATTTACATTTTTTCTTCAAATTTACAAGCTGAGACAACTATTTATAAATCAAAAAAATTATCAAATAAGTTTTTATGACAAATTTTTAAATTTTTGTAAATATAAATTGAAAACTGAAAACGAAATGGTTACCAAACAGACTTCAAATGGTAAAAATGTCGTAAAATTAACAAATAATTAAATAAGTTACTAATATAAGAAATGACTTATCAAAAGATTCTTAGGCTATGTATGGTTTGATTTTTAGAAAAAAAAATTAAAAATTAAAAATCAATTTGGTTAAGAAATAAAAAATAAAAAATAATTATCATTTTTATATAATTTTTATCTTTCGAGTGGTTAGAAATAATTTTTTACAAATTAAATTGAAACAGCTATACGTATGTATATAACTTGCCCAAAAGTTAAAATGGTAATTATTTTTTACCCTTAAATGATAATTATTTTTTAGTTTTTAGTTTTTAGTTTTTAACCAAATTAATTTTTAATTTTTAAAATTTTTTTCTAAAAATCAAACCATATATGGCCTATGAAATATTTTGATAAGTCATTTCTTACGTTGGTAACTTATTTAATTATTTGTTAATTTTACAACATTTTTACCATTTAAAGCCTGTTTGCTAAGGTGTCATTTGGTAACACTTACGTTTTCAGTTTTCTGTTTATATTTACAAAAATTTAAAAAACTCAAATAAAAACTTGTTTGGTAAATTATTGATTTATAAATCAGTGGTCTCAGTTTATAAATTTGGCCAAAAAATATAAACTTGAAAAATGTGTTTCCGTTTTGAGTTTTTAGTTTTTTTTTTTTTTTATCACCCAACACTAGCCACCACCCGCCACCATTTTCCACCACCGTCCTCCGCTACCACCACCCACCACCCATCCCTTGCCACCACCACTCACCACCCACGTGCCACCACCACCCACCACCCACCACCCACCACCAACACCCATCTGCCAGCTACCATCACCCACCACCCACCTGCCACCCACTCGCCACCACCACCCACCTGCCATCTACCTGCTACCCGCCACTACCATCCACCACCCGCCACCTACCCGCTACCACTACTCAGCACCCATCTACCACCACCATCCACCGCCCGCCACCACCAGCCACCCACCTGCCACCACCATCCACCACCCACCACCCACCACTACCACCCACTCGCTACCACCTTCACCCACCCACAACCACCATCACCCGCCACCACCCGCCATCCGCCACACACTTGCCACAACCACCCACCGCCCGTCACCACCATTCACCACCCGTTACAACCACCACCACCACCACTCACTCGCTACCACTCGCCACCCGCCACTGTCACCCACCCACCCACCATCACCACCCGCAACCTACCTGTCACCACCACCTACTCGCCACCACCCACCACACACCTGTCACCACCACCACCACCGTCACCCACCCACCCACCACCACCACCCGCTGCTACCACCCACCACGACCCGTCATTCGCCACCCACCTGCCACCATTGCCCACCACCCACCAGCACCACCACCCACTCGCTACCACCCACCACTCGTCACCATCACCCACCCACCCACCACCACCCGCTACCCACCGTCACCACTTTCCACCACCGTCTTCTGCCGTCACTTGTCATTTTTCACTATTTTTTATATGTTTAAATTTTTTTAAACATTTTGTCAATTACCAAACGCGTTTGTAGTTTATGTTTTTCTAAAAATAAACAAAAAATAAACAAAAACCAGTTTATAAATTTTTTGTAAATATAAACTAAAAACGTAAACGTTACCAAACAGACCCTAATCATTTCATTTTCAGTTTTCAATTTATATTTATAAAAATTTTAAAAACTGTCATAAAAACTTATTTGATAATTTTTTTTATTTATAAATGGTTGTCTCAGTTTGTAAATTTGAGGAAAAAATATAAATTCAAAAAATAAGTTTACGTTGGTTTTTAAATAGAAATTTAAAAATTTTACTAGCAAAATTTTTTTGAAATTGATTTTTTTCAAATAATTTTTTTTCCAATTAATTTTTTTTGGGTAAATTACACTAATACCCCCTGAGGTTTATGTTTATTAAAGTTCCCCCTCACCTTTTGGAAATTATATTTCCCTCTTAAGGTTCAAAATTTCATTACAGATTTTCCCCTTTAGCAATTTAATTTTTTTAAGTACTAATTTTGCCTTCACTGGGTAAATTACATTGACACCCCTCACATTGTAGAAATTATAATCCCCTCTCTAAGGTTTAAAGTAGCATTACCAATTGCCCCCTTGGTTAGTGTCAGTTGGAAAAAAAATTTATTGACAAAAAATTAATTGAAAAAAAAAAATGTTAGTAAAATTTTAAATTTCTGTTTAAAAACCAACATAAACTCATTTTTTGAATTTACTTTTTTTCTTCAAATTTACAAACTGAGACAGCCATTTATAAATCAAAAAAAGTATCGAACAAGTTTTTATAATAGTTTTTAAAATTTTTGTAAATATAAATTGAAAACTGAAAACGATGGTAAAAATATCGTAAAATTAACAAATAATTAAATAAGTTACCAATATAAAAAATGACTTATCAAAAGATTCTTAGGCTATGTATTGTTTGATTTTTTTTTTAAAATTAAAAATTAAAAATTAATTTGATTAAAAAATAAAAAATAATTATCACTTTTATATAATTTTTATCTTTCGAATAGTTAAAAATAATTTTTTATAAATTTAATTAAAACAGTTATACATATATATAATTAAAAAAAAAATAAGCGTCAAAATAAAATATCGTAGCGCCAATCACCAAAAATATTAAAAAGAAAAAAAAATTCTGCTGCTATTCAGCAAATAAGAGAGGGAGAAGATAAAGGATTAGTGACTATTGATGTCCGGTCAGACTATTGAACCAAGCAAACCAGAGCCACCACTCTACTATACCAGCAAACACAGCTCTACAAGGAGTAACTGTCTCAGATTCTCTCTCTCTCTCTAGAATTTCTCGGGCTTTCCATTCGCTGAAGAAAAATAAGTACAGAATCACGAGTCATTCCATTCGGTAATCTCGGATTACTGGCCGGTTACGGTGCTAAACCCATAGGGCCGGGTTTGGGTCGTGACAGAGTGGTATCAGAGCGATACTTAACCACGAGTCATACCGCACACACGTGTCCAAATGAGCTATAGGGTGTCCTAGAAAAGGATGGCGGTTTCATCTTGCTGAATTTATGGGTGAGAACAATAATATCCCCATCATTCACATTTACATTAGGTTCCGGCTGTACCGGAGGAGGAGAAGGTGGGGGCTGTTGGTTCTGTTGTTGTTCAAGTCTAGCAGTTATCAGTTCCATCATTCTTTCCATTCTTGCCTCGGTAGATGAGGATTCAGGTTCATTTGCATTGTCTATTTCACTATAAGCAGTTATAGCAATTGTAACATAAATAGTTGCATATTTAGACAGTTATCACATCAACATGTATTCAGTCATAACATAGCCACACACTTTTCAAGTTCATGAAATGCCCTAATCACTTTTCTAGGACACCCTATAGCTCATTTGGACACGTGTGTGCGGTATGACTTGTGGTTAAGTATCGCTCTGATACCACTCTGTCACGACCCAAACCCGGCCCTATTGGTTTAGCACCGTAACCGGCCAGTAATCCGAGATTACCGAAGGCCTGCTTAATAGTAGTACAGTAAAACAGAGTTCAGGGCCCGGCGGAAGCCAATATAGTAAATAAATGATGTCCATTGAGCTGTGATAGTCTGTATGCCAAAAAGATTTTTCATGCATTCATACATACAAACAGGACAGTCTATACAAAATTTACAGTCACACAGTACAGGGACCTATTCCCTTGATAACAGTACAGTTAGTAGCTGACAGTCTATACAGTAATCCAAACAGTATGGAGATAGATGGGGAAAAAAAAAACAAAACACCCCAAGCCATAGCATGGCAACTCGGAACCTCGCAGTGAGGCACAAAGGCTGGCTTGACAAAACTGGAGTCTAACCCACGCTCCTAGCTCCGATCTGGTGGCTGAGCACCTACATATATATATATAAACAGTGAGCTAAAGCCCAGTGAATAACATAATGCGTAAAGAGGTTAAGAATGAAATGTCCTTACAGTAATGAAAGCAGTTCATTAAACAATACTTCAGTCTTTCAGTCAGAACAGTTATTCAGTCATATGCGGTACATCCATTAGCATAGCAGTAAACAGTAGGTCTTAAAGACCGAACAGTAATGATGGCCATCAATCAGTAAACAGTAGTGGTTCCACGAGGGAACCGACAGAGATCTCTGTAACAGTAGCAGTAACAGTATACAACAGTTGCTAAGGATGCCACAATACATTTCAGAATATAGGACATACATTCAAACAATTAACAATAATTACTTCAGAAAACAGTTTCGTTAAACAGTCAGAAAACATTCTTAGTTGAACATATCTTTACACAATTGTTACTCACAGAGTTTGGGCTACAGTATGCTAGAGCGTGTCTCCCCAGTCGCCAACCCTACACAGTTCACAGGTTGAACACACACTAAGCTACACAGTTGGGAAATATCATAACTTAATCCCTAATTTGCCTTGGTGTGTTCTACATCTATATTCTCATTAAGATGCCTTAAACTAGGCCTAAGAATGCCTAGGATGGGATGAGGATGCAAAAATGCACTTTTAAAAGCATTTTCAGAAGTTTCAGAAAAACAGAGTCCCGCTCGAGCGCAGGTTTACCCGCTCGAGGGTACAGGCAAACAAAGGTCCCCACTCGAGCGTCCATTATACCGCTCGAGCGGACCAAAAAGTAATGGATAGGGGAAATCCCCACTCGACGCCCGCTCGAGCGTGTCACCCAGTCCTCCGCTCGAGCGCCCAATACTCCGCTCGAGTAGACTGTTCTACAGTGCAAGATGCTGGAAGCTCGATTTTCCCGCTCGAGCGTCACTTCCCCCGCTCGAGCGGACAACTGAAATCTGGAAATCCCAGATTCGAGCTCCAGGTTCAAAACCAAGCTTAGATGCATAAAATTCGATCCTCTTGGGCCAATTTTCTGGAAAACTCTTTTAAACACATAGAATGACATGTTTCAAAACTCAATTTAGGAAATCAAAGCCCAAGGGTGTTTAATTCAAACCCAATTTCCAACCATTCTTCAAGAACAACATTCAAACATGTCATGCATGAGTTTTAAACCAAATTAAAGCTCCAAAGCTTGTTCAAATGAGCTCATTTCTTTTCAAAACCAGATGAAAACATGGTCTATAACAACAATATGAGCATGCATGTACTAATGTCCATGTAATCAACCTCAAAATGCAACAATACTAACATGCATGCATCAATTATGCTCTATTTCAACATGCTAGAACTAATTCATGGCTCAACTTTCAATTTTGACATAAACCATGCAAGAATCAAGCTCAAATACATCAATAAAGGTTGAATTCTCTTACCTAAGTCTTGTATTTAGGATAGGGAAGTGTAGACACCCCATTTTTGACCGTCCTCAAGACTTGGACGTCACCGTTTGAACACTCGATAATTATCCATGTTTGTGTTCGTTTGGAGTTTCCGGAGGCCTCGGCTCGCGCGCCTTGCCTCAGGATCTCCGAACTTGACTGTTTAGTGTCTGGCTTTACACCAAACACTTGTCTTTTGCCTTGGAGAGGCAGGGTAGGGCTTGTAGACCATCCCCACCCACCACCGACAGTGGCTAGAGGCCACCGGCTGGTTTTTGCTGCCACCGGCAATGTATATTACCGGCCGGCACTATTTGTTGCCGGTCAGCACTATTTAGTGCCGGTCGGCACTCTTTTTTGCCAAGATGGCATTTTTGGCCAGCCGACTACTGTGCATCTGCTTTTGCAGATATTTTAAGACAGCTGTCTTGCTTTTGCTCCCCTCTATACACGTGTATGGAGGGATCTCCCTCTTATGAAGCTTGTCTTGTAAGCTTTACAAGACAAAAAAGCTTCTATAAGGGAGGGTCTTCTCTCTTGGCTTGGAGGTTAGACACTTGAGATATTTTGAGAGCTTAGACAGCCATTGTTAGGGTTTGAGTTCTAGGGTTAGGGTTAGATACACATCCTATCTCTCTTTCCCTCTCTTTTGTGCTCTTGTGTGTGTTTTAGTCCATACTATTGCACACAAGCACCTAGTGTTTCACCTTCCTCTTGGAACTGAGGTTCTAAGGGACTGATTTTGAAGTTTTGGTGTTGGATTCAAGCCAAGGAGGGTCATTGGAGCATCATTGTTGAAGAAGGCTTCAAGGGTAAGAATCACACCCCTTTATTCCCCATTTTTGCACCTTATTTCTACCTGTCTTAAGTTCATTTTTGTGCTTATTGTATAACACAAAAAATTTCTGTTTTTAAGCCCTCTTTATTGTTTATTAAGAGTGTTTTTTGGTTTGGAGATGTTTGACCCCTCTTAGGCCTTGAAAGGCCCCATTTTGAGCCATTTTGTGCTAGTTTCGGGACTTTGGTGTTTGGGCCTCTTCACCACTGAAATCTTGAGGGATTTCAGTGGTAGAGATGGTGCCTTGAAGTCCTTAAAAGGAGAGGGCCACCCCCTCTCCTTGTTGTCCTTAAAAAGGGCATGTTTTGGTCTCTTGAGGGAGCACCATGTTAGAGGGTGTATTGACCATGACTTGGCTGCTTTTTATGCTTAATATGTCATGTTATGCCTCTGTTTTTACTTGGTTTTGGTACTCCATGCATGCTTAGCATAGTTGCCATGTAATGCCTTGTGATCCCTTAACATGTCTTAGGTTGTGTGCCTTTGTTTCTAGCATGTTTTAGGCTTACATTTGTGAAGATTTTGTGCTTATCTTGACATGTTTTAGGTCTGTCCATAAGTGTTTGGGTTGATTTTGGCATGCATCATATAGCCTCTTTGCATTTTGGCTTGTTGGCCTTAGGTATGTGCATGCATAGCATGACATCCTTACATTGATTTGGTGATTTGGGGTCACCTTACATGTTATTTCAGTCCCATTTTCATGCTTGTGTGACTGCCTTGCATGCCTCTTTAATGCTTTGGAAGCATGTGTTGCATGCTCCATGTTTTGACCATCATGCATGCCTCTAAATTTGAGCCACTTAGATGCTATCTAAGTAGTCCTTTAGCCTTGTTTTAACATGCTAAAAACATGTTTTTAGTTGCTTAATGCATGCCATGATTGTTGTGATAAATGTGCTTCAAAGCTTCATGACTTGCCTTAAGTACTTGGACCATGCTTGCATGCATTTGCTTGTCTTGTTTAACATGATTTGGCATCATTTTATCACATGATTTTCAATGCTTATGTTGCATGCTAATTAGTCCATGATTGTCCCTTTCAAGTGTGCTTGAGGGTTGTCTAATTTGTGCCTAAGTGTTGGGCCTTAACATGTGCATGTGTGTATATGTGTTTTGGTCTCTTCTTTTGGTCGATTTAGCCACTGTTTTGGGCCTTATTAGAGCCGCCCAAATCATGCTTTAGACCACCTTTTCATTGGCTAGCATTGCCTCATGTTTGCTTGCATGCTTGCATAAGTGTATCGCCATGCCATGTTGCATCCTTAGCTTGCATGCTTAGGTTGCATTGCATCAACACACATTCCTTGCCCCTTGATTTGGTGATAGGGATTAGGACTTTGGTTTGATTTGGTTTGCATGCATTTGAAATCAAAGTTGCATACTTGGTTCTTTGGGCCATCATGCATGGAAATGTGTGATTGGTGGTCCGAGAATCGAGGCACATGCCCCTTTGAGTCATTATCATGATAAGGGACATGGTTGGTGCATATATGCCTTGAATTGTGCTGCCATGCTTTGCCTTGCCCTCTGTTGCTGTCATTTGCAGATTCTGCAGGAACACTCTGCCGACCGGCAGTGTAAGGTGCCGACCGGCAATAATTTCTCTGCCGATAGCTTCACTTTGTGCCGGTGGCCACATCACACTGCCGGTGAAAATTCCATTCAGCCGATGGTGACCCCCATTGCCCAAGGAAGCAGTCTTGAGGTTTTGGCAACCTCCAGAGGAGTGAAGGAAGGAAAACAGAGGCAGCTCACGCATGGCGGCGCATTTCCCGAGGTGATTTACTGTTTTCTTAGTTTAATTAAATTTGCTTAGTTGATTAGGCAATTTGTAATATTTAATTAGCTTGCGTAGTTAATTAATTTGTAATATTTATTTGGTCCCTCCGAACGAGGGCAAACCTGTAATAAGTGTGTGTGGGTGGTATGTATGTCTTCCAATCCCCACTTCTTTCTTCCCTTTTATTTACCTACTTATGATGGTAGATTAGGGCACGTTTAATTAAGCATACCTTATGCTATGCATGTGTGCATCCATGCATTTGTATTGCATGCATTAGGCTCGGTATATCACGCTAACTGCATTTGTACTTCATTTCAAAAATTGAATATGTGATAGTTGATCGCATTTCATATGCCATGCTTAGGTTAGCCGAGCCTATCTAATTGCATCCTGTATGTGTTGCATTAGGCAATTTAACATGAACTAGGACACGCATGTTTGCTAACTAGTTTATTGTTTTGGCACGGAGTACGATGTAAGTATTTTCGCTTTAGCATCTCGCATGTGTGTGAATGTTAACATGACAGTATGCTTGCCATGCGACTAAATGCTTATGTGAGATAAACTGTTTGAATGCCTGTGGGTGAAGGTTGGATTGTTTGAGTTGGAAACTCGTTGAAATCCGTATTTTAGCCTACTTGCGAGTAGCAAATTCCAAAGCACTTTTCAAAACAAACGGATATGCAATGCTTATTTCCAAATTAGGCAATCTAGTCTATATTTGTTTGCTGCGTGCATAACATAGTAATTCTGGGCTAATGAATGGAATAAGAACACATAACGTTTTCAAAATCGGATATCATGGTTAGTAGAGGCCGGTCTTCGGACCGGGCGAAAGGGGGTGCTCATAGCTGACCTTCCCCGATCGTACCCAAGCTCCCGAGCCGAGACAACTCCGGTGATGACGGACATGTGGCCTTCGGCACCGAGTCAGGGTTTCCTAAATTTCCCCATTTTAAAAATATTTAGGTGGCGACTCTGTATCTGGCAAAGCAGTCCATGTTTGGCACTACTTTTTCAAAAATCTGTTTCTCAAAACGATTTGCCAGATTTGGACTCTTTGGTTCAGATTAAGAACCGCGACAACAAAATCGCAAGTCCGAACTGTAGTAGCATAAGGCCCCCCTCCGCGGGCGCGTCTACAGGAAGCTCAATTGTACAAAACTCCTTCAATTCTTCAAGATCTCAAGCTAAATCAACAAGAACAATTCTCTCTCTCTCTCTAACTCTCTTCTTTGGTCGGTTGAGGCAACACAAAGGCTGATGAAATGTTGTTTTAATCAAATGCATTAAGTGTAATAAGGCTCAAAAGGTTTGAGGTAGTGGGCCACTACAAGGCTAGTTTGGTAAATAAGTCCAACTTGGCCAATTAGCTTATTTTAATCTAATTTAATCATACCAAATCACTTTTTCAATGAATATACCATAAAATTACATAAATTATGTTGATCATAAAACACGAATCAATTTTGGATTCGGCCGCCGATAAGGCCTTCAACTTACAGTCTAAACATATAAGCATGAACAGATAATCATACAGTCAAACAGATAGAATGCAATTTAACTAACATATACTCAATCAATTCGGTTTCCAATTTCAGTCAGCCAGTTCCGTAGTTTATTCAGTTCAATCATCAGTCATAATCAGTCTCGATTAACAGTAATTAGCAGTTAATCAGTCATTAATCGGTAAACAGTATGAAGGTTGTTACATAAATGTACTAAGTTATTGTATGAACAGTACAAAACTAAGTTATTTGTAGCCACTGCAAGTACCAGTTAATGCATTATTTACCAAGCTGATATATATATACTTTAATTCTCGTTGTTTTTATGACTACAAGTTGCATCATGCAATTTTGGATTTTTATTTTTATATTTTTTTTTAACCTGTTTTCATTATTCATATTGATCATCAAGCCATCCAAATTTTCCATTGTATGCAGAATGGCAGTGCTGCTCCAAAGTCACGCATTCCTCAAATGGTTGCTCAAACACTGGGTTTTGGCCAAAACCTACTGCTGCTGGTGATAGTAATTGCACCCCCCAACCAAAAAAAAAAATTTTTTTGAGTAAATTCTTGAGTTTTTATTTATTTATTTATGGGTACCTAGAATTATGGTTCAACAGTAATAATAATATACATTCACAAAAAGATCGTACACAAGCTGTATTGAGATTTATCATTTTTAAATACTGTGCTCATTTTTGACCTCCCAATTACAATGTCATTGACACTGAGCTCTTATGGCATCTAATTGTTAACAGGGAAGTTACTTCCAAAATGATTAAGATCAAGCAGAAATGATTAATGTTCTTATTTTGGTTTGCTGAATTAACTTTTTAGTTTATTCATATGCATCAGCGGTTTCTGAATTAATTTGTGTTTTCATTTTTCAGGTCAGAAATTTTTTGGAGAGATGCAAAATATGGTCCAAGAATTAAAGAACTTAGTTTTTTAAGTTTTTTCATTTTTTAATATATGTAAGCACAGATAATTTTTTTTATTTAATTCCTTTGTATATAGTTTTGAATATTTAATTTCCATTTATGAAATATATGACGTTATTCTATTCAATATGTGGTTATGATTCAAAATATAGTATATAGTGTGTATTACATTATTCCAATGTGCATACAAAAATAATATTGATTATTTTTCAAATATGTAGCACTTTTTTTTTATCACAGATTTTATTAGTTATTAATCACACTTAAAAGGTGTGATCTAAATGTTATTAATCACACTTCCAAAGATCACACTTAAAAGGTGTGATCAAAATATTTTTAATCACACTTAAAAGGTGTGATCTAAATATTTTTAATCACGCTTAAAAGGTGTGATCTAAAGTTTTTAATCACACTTAAAAGGTGTGAACTAAAGTTTTTAATCACACTTAAAATGTGTGATCTAAATATTTTTAACCACACTTAAAAGGTGTGATCTAAATATTTTTAACCACACTTAAAAGGTGTGATCTAAATGTTTTTAACCACACTTAAAAGGTGTGATCTAAATATTTTTAATCACACTTAAAAGGTGTGATGAAAGCATTTTTTAATGACACTTAAAAAGTGTGATTAAAAATGACCATTTTTAATCACACTCCTAAAGACCACACTTTAATAAAACTTAAAAGGTGTGATTAAAAAACATACATCACACCAAAAAAGTGTGATCTTTATCTATATTTGTAGTAGTGTTTCGGATACAGATTTTGGGGTCGCTACATTCTTCCCACCTTAAGAAGTTTGGTCCTCCAAACTTGATTTACTCTGCCACAAGTCAAGTTTCGTCTTGGATATACAACATTTCTCAATTATTTAGCCATTCACAATCCTATACAGCAATTTCAATGGAGTTTGCTCCCAGAATCACAAGTAATTCATCTTTACTGGCTAATTGGTAACCCAATTGATAATAATACTCAATAACATCAAATCATCATCTCATTATTCATAATCCTCGTACATTTCAATTTATTGATCCACAAGTCATACCTTCCAAATAATATAACAACTTAAGAGTATTCAGAAATGAATTCACTTCAAGTATTCGATTGCATGCGACTCATAAGCTATCAAACATAATTCAAACTCTTTAGGTTCACAAACAACCCCAACTATCATAATTCCTCAAAGGTTAAGGAAACGTTCACTACTTAATCGTGTTTCAAAGGCACATGCATCCTACAATAATTAAACCCAGAATAAACAAACAAGTTCTAAATCAACGACTTTGTGGCTCTTTGCTCACTAATAAGTTGAGGATTCACAATAAGGGTTTGGTAATTTGAAGTATCTCCAAGCGATTTACTTTCATGGCAGATGGGATAAATGAGGTCTAAGTTTCCGAATAACCAAATGTAGATTCAAGTCCTCAGCTTCAATGAAAGCCCAAGTAATCAGAATTAGACTTATCAGTTCGAATCAGATTTCTAAAAAACTCCAAATAACAACTTAAATCCCATATCAAGGAATTACATGTTCAGAGTAAATTATTAGTAAAATCAAATACAGATCAAACCTTAATGGTCACAATTCCCAAATTACAGTAAAGTAATAATCATTTAAAATCGATGTTTGCTTGGAGGATCTTAAGGTCAACATCATGACATCAAGCATAAAACACATTAACCATAAAGCTACTATATTCTGGTTCTGAGCATCGTATCTAATTCATATATTGGTTCTATACTTATTGTTGATCACCAAATATCTCAATCATAATAATTTCAATTCACATAATTCCCAATAATCACAGTTCAACCTTAAATCTCTTTTGTCTTTCATAACGTAAGGGAAAATTAAACGTCTAACATAACTTTAGTATCAAATGCAAACCTTAGTCCACAATAGTAATTTCCACACAACGTATATACCTCCTTGATAATTAATTAGGTGGGTACGAAAGTCGAATGTCACAAATCACTTATGTAGGTTTGTTATTAATGATTTCTTATCTTATCAAATCAAATCTGCATAACATTTCCAACAAAATAGATTCTTTAAGTACTACAGAAACTCTTAACACATGCTATTAGCCCATTGATCCACTCACAGTTTCCTCTCTCTCTCTTTCTTCTTTAGATATTTTTAGGTTCCAAGAGATGAGTTCAACAACTCAAAGGCACATCTATATATATAAATATACACACACATAGGCTTAACACAATAGGGAGAGCCAAACGCGGCCTTAAGAATCGCACGAAATCAAATTTCAATTAAACTTCCCAAGTGACTCTAAAAATTGTGCTGATCATAAATATGTCCTCTATTCTGGTTTCTGAAGCCTCTAAGGCTTTCAATTTGCAGTACCAAGTTAACCACCCAAACGTGCATTAACGAATCAGACAAATTAGATTTCCAATTAATTTTCCCAAATAGTTCTAAAAATTCCCATTAACATTTCCAAGTACGTAATTTGATTTCTGAACCCATAAAGGTCGATAATTTCAATTTTAAAGCCGTAACTCAACAGATAATTCCTCAATTCGAACAGATATCATTAAATTAAAATACATTAACCCACAAGGACATAAAAGTAATTTCGAATACGGATTTTGGGATCGTTACATCCCTTCAATTGGAAAGTCACCAAAGAAATCCTCAACCCTTCATCATCGATTCTGAGCATATCAAGAGTCCTAGTAATCGGTTCTAACCAACCATCCGCCTCCAATAGTTTAGCCTCCTCCAAAAACTCCGGTGGATTGGAGTGAAGAAACTCCTTAGTAAGCTTGAGGGCACGCCCGTTGTCACCCTCATTGCGAGCTAGAGCATCCTGTACCGCTCTCACAATCTTGTGTGCAACTTCCTCCCCGACAGCCGATGCTATAACAATAGGTGCTAAAGGAACCGTCGTGCCCCTACCGGCACTCCTACTAGCCATCCGTCCTCTATTCCCTCGCGTAGACATCCTATAAAACCCAAAATCAAAACCAAACTTATTGCACAAAACAACAGCCTTCCCCAAGGCACACACTCACCACCCTTAAGTTACAAGACACGTTTAGCCTCGAAACACACGTTTCTATTACATATAAACAATTAAGCACCTAAAGACAAAATCGAATCAAGTCCACAAAGATAGCCACTCATTCCAGAACTCTCAAGGAATTCCTATCATAAACCACGTTGATCAGGTGTGTTTCCAATAAGACCTCAAAGCAAGTTCACTAGCGACGAGTACCATCCAAGAAACTTAATCCCATGCTCACATAAATGCAACATATAAGTCCTAACACTTATCCTAACTATATGCAATATCTTCACCACACGTACCAAACCCATTGTGGTAAAAACCACTTCCCACGAGCCCAAAGTATTCAAACCCGCCTCGCTCTGATATCAAGTTGTCATGCCCCACTTTTTATTACTCGGGTAACATTACCAAATCATTATTATAAACAATTTCAGAGATAGCAAACAGAAGTCCCAATATCTTGATAAAGATAACATAATGAAGATTCTCTCATTCGTATATAAAATAGATGCAACATAGAACACAATTACAGTAAATTGCCTGCAGGCTTACATCATTACATGAAAGAGAAAGGGTTTAACCCTTTCTACAACAATGGCATTCAACCAACAATTAAAAGGCCTCGTGGCCAACCAAAAAAAAAATTACGATCCTCAAGCTTGAAGCACTTCTCGATATCCACCTAAAAAAGGATTAGCAACATAAGATGAACATACAATCCAGTAGGGATCCCAACATAATCCTAAACAATAACAACTTACATATAGCTATGATCATGTATGCTTAGTCTCATACTATATAAATAATGTGACGGTTTATAGCCGAGGAATATTTACATAAGTATTTTTCCCAAAATTATTCAATTCTTTCAATAATACACAGTTCACATTTCCTTTTCATTTTCTCATTTCAAAAATATCTCATGACAACCATTTTTTTTTTTTTGAAACATGTTCATAAATCTTTAATTTCCTTCACATTATTAACGAACTCAATACAATATCTACATCATTTTCCAACACGTTCAAATATACATATATACATCTAACACGAAAAATGAAAAGAACAAGTATCTAACAACTATCTACTCAACATATGAGACAACTCGGCCTTCCTGAACCGTAACCATCATAACGCATGATATACATAGATACACTGAGACAATAATGATAAATAAGCTCTGCTTTACCTGCCTTAAGCATGGTAAGCCAAGAATACACATTTCCATAATGAAATACCAATTTACCAGACACCGGTTGGAAGGTAATAATACCTCTATCAAGTTCTCTAGGTGCTAGTTAGAAGGTACTGGTACCTCTCATTCTAAGCGCAACCAATTCTCCAGGCGCTAGCTGGAAGGTAACGGTACCTCTCATTCTCAGCGCAGTATACATTACCAATCACCACAACATGTTAAAAACATAAATAACACAAGTGTAATACATATACATAATCTATTCAACACGACAGTGTCATCCTCCACTGCTGACCAAGGACAAAACCTCCAAACACTTGTATTTAATACACATAATATCATGCTCCAATTCTCATCAGACTTTAAGTCCAACAACAATAGATAATAAATAAAGTGTTCACAATCCAACCTCATGTTCATTTCTAAAATTCACAAAGTGTTATGATTTCCTTCCTTTTTTTTTCTTTTTCTTTTTTTCAAAAATCAATTCTTTTATTTTCCAAGTTAACATACTTCAATCTTTATCCAAAATCATTTCTTTTCATTTCACAAAACTAAATCTATGGATATCAAAGCGGCAACTCAACTCAATATAATATGATCAATCCAAAATAATTCCAATGCCATGGGTAATTCTCCTTTTTAGCTATTTACACATTTACACAATCCATATTAACAAAATACAAACATTATTCAACTTTACCCCTTTTTTTAATTCACCAAGTCAAAATATTAAATTTGGACTTTTTTTCCTCTCCCCTCCCATTTTCTTTACATAAACATGTTAGACTACTCCTCAATTAACCCAAATAACAATCAATTTAACAATCTCATTCACAAATATCAAACCCTAGATCCCCTTTCATGATTTTCCAAAGAAATCCATAATGGATATGATTTTTATGCAATAAATCTACCACATATCTATCTATAGATAAGGTTTTGAAAATGAGCAAAGAAATCTCTACCTCAAGCAATGAAGAGAAGAAGCCTGAAAATCCAACTTCAACGAAAACACGATCCGCTCAGATTAAAGGGAAGCCTTCATCGAGCTCTACATTTTGGTATATGGAACTAGGGTTCAAAAATGTGTAGAAATAGATGAAATCAAGGCTTAAGAGCTTGAAAACTCAAAAATGACGGAAGGAGAGAGAAAATGGAGTGAAAAGTGAAGAGATTTGACCAAAAAAGTAACTTTTAATGATATGATTTTGAACAATTCGCTCAAGCAGTGAAAGTTGCGCTTGAGTGGTGAATCGAGGCTTCCAGTATCTCAGACAATTTTGAAAAACAAAACTGGAAGGGTCGATGGTCCTGTAACGCCCTCAAAATAATAACATTAAACCCATCAAATAAGACATGCATTGATATGTAAAAGTTCTACATTCTTCCATTTATCAGAATTCCATTACATAAGTATTACATGTTAACAACAAAAGCAAAATGCCCTACGGGCTTACAGCTTTCCAAGTTAACACTTGGTTACAACAAAAGAGTACTAACTCATACACATTAAGCCCTTGGCTTGAATTTACATGTAATACATCAAAAAGTAAAACAACAAAGTATGTCCGCCCCTAGCCTCCCAAGCTATGTCCTTGGAGGTGGCATGCTACCTGTACCTGAAAATGATATTCCCATATAGGGTGAGCCACAGCCCAGTAGAAATATACTAAACCAACCATGAACAATGACTAAAAGATTAGCAATTGATAGATGGCCAATACTGATACATTCACATAAATCACATATTTATGTCATACGACTTATGAGTCCAAGTTACCTTTCATTTTCCCTTTTTCAACAGATAGGCATATAAGCTCTACCCACATTCTCAACAGATATGTATAACAACAATATCCACATTCACAGATAAGCATATAAGCTATATCCACACTTCACAAAGATAAGCATATGAGCTCTATCTTCACTTCTCTAGACAAGCATATGAGCTGTATCTACGGAGTTCATCCCCTATCTTCTCCCAATACTATCCGGTTTAGAGGTACATCCCCCATCTTTCCCTAAACCGCGGAGTACATCCCCCATCTCCTCCTCTACACATAACGTATACAAACACATTGGTTCTATATACAATTACTCAATACATATAATTAATGTATTCTATCAACCGTCAAATTCCATGACACATTCCATTGATTAGTTTCCGTTTGCCTAATCATCATGCATTGTCTACAACAATCACGACTATCCTCCACCGATAGCCCAAAGCAGTTATCTCTAAACAGAAAATAAATGCACAAAGGATATTCAATCAACATTTCATTTCCTCATTTCTCACAATTAATTATCCCAATTAATCAAACAACGTAATTAGGTTGTTACCCATAATTACCATTTCAACCCTTAGGTCCCATTTTCATCAATGATTCAACATTTATTCCATTTCTCTATGCCAAACATGCATCTAGGTTTATTATGAATAAAACCCCAACTTTTGTAAAATTGCACAAAAGCCCCAAACTTTCACCAAGTTACCAAACCAACCCCAACATCTCAAAATACTAAAATTTAAAGACAAAAATCCATAGAGAGGAGTAGGATATCCCTACCTCGAAGTTTGAGCCAAAAAAGAGATGAAGACTCGAAGATCAACGTGCTCCAAATCCCAACTTTTTCAGATTAAATCAAAGCTTCCAATGCCCTCTATCTTTTTAACAAAGGCTCTAGGCTAGATTCACACTCTAGGGAGATCAAATCTTAGAGAGAGTGTAAGTTTAGAGAGAGAGGGTCTCGGATCTAGGGTTTGATCAAAAAAAAGAAGTGAAAAAGTGAAGTTCAAAAACGCTACTGTCCGCTGATATAAAGCACTCTCGCTCGAGCGAAGCCTTTGTCGCTCGAGCGAAGCCTGTGTCGCTCGAGCGACCAGACACAGAAAACTCTCGCTCGAGCCAAGAAGTTCTCGCTCGAGCCAAAAACTCAGAAGTGCGCTCGAGCGAAAGAATGCTCGCTCGAGTCAACAACTCAAACCCTCAGGTCTGCAACCAGCACGCTCGAGCGACAGACTTCTCGCTCGAGCGAAGAACAACCAGACCGCTCGAGTGAAGAAAGCTCGCTCGAGCCAAGAAATGCAACTCTCAGGTCCAGAACCAGACGCACTCGCTCGCTCGAGCGAAGCCACTCTGGCTCGATCCACCAGACACAAACTCAACTCTCGCTCGAGCGACCAACTCCTCGCTCGAGCGAAGGTCCAAAAATCTGGGCAGCACACTAGGCTCCCAAACACAACCAACCTGTAACAAACCTGCCCAACACATCCTATAATTCAATATACAAAGTAAAAAGGATGCAAACAAGATAATAAACAACTACTAACATCCACGGACATATGTCCGGATCACTGTTCAACAAGGGTAAACCCGGGATCGCTATAGGTCCACTCAAGCGATGACAATTGTGCTCGAGCGTACTATGCACACAATACAGATTCACAAAATTCAAACAGGCATAACTCTCTCATCTAGACTCCGTTTAGGGTCGTTTTTGTGTCCAAATTGAAGCCTAAAAAGTAAGTTTTCCAATGGCTCTAGCCTTTCATCAAGATTCAAACTAGGGAGAGATAAAATGACAAAAGAGTGATGACTACTTAATAACAACTATTTGAATTTGGAGTTTTTTTTATCCAATATCGCCCAACCACTATGGTAACACCTCAAACAAGGTTCAAATATTGACTAAGAAGATTTTCCACCAAGATAATCAAAGAATCAAATATAATTCCATTATAACAGGAAGTACAGAGTGACACAAAAATTAATAATTAGTGACGTTTTTTAATAATATATAATGAAAAATGTCATAAATTATTATAGAACACACTGATTAAGTTTTATAAGTAAGTCTTCCTAAAAAATAATATTTTTATCATTGAGGCAAATATCTCACCAAAGTGGTGTCAAATTCTATCTGACAGGTTATATTTCTATATTAAACACTCGTAGGAATACACCCTCAAAAAAACCCTTTTTTATATTTTTTTATTTTAAATATACATTTTAAATATCCTAAAGTTACTATTATACTAAAAAAACTTACTAATAGACTTTAACGTCCCATTTAATAAATAAATTTTCATATTTTAGGAGTACGTGTGAGATATTTGACAATGCATAAAAAATAAATAAATAAATAAAATAAAATAAAAATCACTTAAAACTAATAATTCAACAATAGATTAAAATTTTAAGTTAAAAAGTACATTTGTTTATTATTTTTTATTAGAAATTACTTATTAATTGATATTTTAGTTTAAATTTTATTATTTTATTTTTTCTTTAATTTTTTGGACAATTACAAAAAAAAAATCCCAAGTTTGAGGCATCTAACAAAATAAATTTTGAATTTTGTCAATTTCAATCATAATATTTTGATTTGTTTTCAATTTAAATCATTAGTCCATTTTCGTTAAGTAAAATCAATAAAAAAAGAGTATTTCAATCATTACACTTAATGTAGGTATATATTAAATTTTTAAAAATATCCTTTTCATTGAGTTTAATAACTAAAATACTTATTTTTCATTAGTTGTACTTAATGAAAATAGATAAATGGTTTAGATTGAAAATAAATTAAAATTTTAATATTTAAATTGATAAAATTAAAAATTAAGGATTTATTTTGTTATAAAACTCAAACCTTGGAATTTTTTATTATATAATTTTTCCTAATTTTTTTATGCTTGTAAATTTAATTTATTTATGTTATAAATGTATTGAAAAGTATGATCTTAGAAATATTAATTTAGAATTCAGACAAAATAAATATTAATTTTGTGAAACATATAGTTCTTAGGAAGTATTTTGGAAGGAATCACTATTTTCATAGCACTTCTATTATCTATTAAAACTTATATATTTTTGTTTATAAGAAAGTGTGTGATTGGTAAATACTCAACATAACTGCCACCACGACTACGACCACAATCAACGCTGTTGTTATCACCACACCATGCTATTGCTATTACTTCCACCACTATTACTATCACTTTTATTATTATTGTCATTCTTGCTATAAGCAACATCGTCATTTTATTATCACTACCACTATCACCACCACCACCACCACCACCATCAACGTTATCATGCTACCACCACTGCCACCATGCCGCTACCACTGTCAACCCCACCGCTACCATCACCATCAACGCTACCACCACCACAATCACAATATAAAAATTAAAATATACAATTTAAAAATAATAATAATTTTCAAATTTAATTTTATATATATATATATTTTTAATTTAACACTTAAATATTTATCAAATAATTTTCAATTTAAAAAATTCAACATTAAATTTTTAACTTTATCAAACACCACACATTTCTGTCTCTCTTCTTCCAAATGTTATTTTTTAAATGGACACTTTTCCAATGTTCAGTGTGTTTGGCTTGAGTTTTTTTATTAAGTTTTTTGAAAATTGATTTTTTTGATTTTCGTGTTTTTTTTTTGTCTTTAATGAATATTTTTAAAATTTTAAATAATTTTTTTACTTTTTTAGATGCAGCTTACTTAGATGTATCTAAAAAGTAAAAAATTTGTGAAAAAATATTTAAAAAAATTAATAAATACAAAAAAGTGTATTGAACTCTCGTATTTTTTTTTTGTGTTTTTGTATTTTTGGTATTTAGAGCTCCTTTATTAGAGCTCCAAAACATTTTTTTTTTGACATTTCCCATGCATTAGTACTATTAGGGATCTTTTTTTTAGTGGTATGAATAATTGTTGATAAGACTATTTTCTTTATAATTTTTATCTACCTTCATTCATTTATGAATTAAAATCTTATAATCAAATTTAGAGAAGAAACATTAATTTTTTGGACAGTTAATTTTTTTTTCTAAAAAAAAGTAACTTTATCTAAAAAATTAGAATACACGTATCTTTTATTCATTTGATTTGATACATATATAGAAGAAGAAAAAAATTAAAAAATAAAATAAAATAAATGAGAATTCACTTTTTAATTTTTAATTATGATCTGAGTATTTGAAAGCTCATTAACTTCATTTTTAGATTAAGCGAAATAACATTTTTTTTTTTAATATTTGTCCATTATTAAGCACCTTTAATAAAATAATAAAAGGAGATGGATCCTTATTAGTCTATAATCTGGATTAAAAGATATTGTTTGGACTTATGGTGCTCACTACGGAGTCGTTTTGATAATTCGAATAATTCATTTTGTTGGATCCTTCATATATATAATTCACACAAAAAATTAGATCGATTTCCTAATCAATTTAAGATTTGACTTTGAGAGGGCGTTTGGACTTGTTATGCCCATTTTGGGATCGACATCGATTATCCGAATCGTTCAATTTTTAAGACTCATTGAGTAGAATATTCATACAAAAAGTTATGATAATCGGATATTGATAACTATATGATTGAATCACATTTATATTATAAAAATTAAATGGTTATTCTTGAAATTATGTGTTGTCTATTTTTTAAAAACAAATTCACTCTGTTTGGTTTCAATTTTTAGAATTCACCTTTCAGAAAATTTTACTTTTTCGCTTTTCTGTATTTTTTTGTTTTCACTGAATTTTTTTAATATTTTAAGAAATTTTTTAATTTTTAGATACACCTAACATAAATACGCTTAAAAAGTATAATATTTGTGAAAAAAAAAAATCTTTAGAAAATTTACTAAATACCAAAAATATTAATAAAAAAATACAAAAATTCAGTACATTTTTAATATTTTTGTGTATTTATTAATTTTTTTAAATATTTTTTCACAAATATTTTACTATTTAGATATATCTAAGTAAGATGCATCTAACAAAGCAAAAAAAAAAAAAAAAATTGCTTGAAATTTTAAAAAGATTCACTAAAAATTAAAAAAAATACGAAAAACAAAAAAACTCAATTTTTAAAAAACTGAAACTAAACACATTGAATATGATTCAAAGATATAATTACCGTTATTCAATCATTTTAATTTTTTATATGAATATTTTACTCAATAAACCCTAAAAAATGAACTATTCAAATCACTAAACTCGGTGAGAAAATAAGCCTAATAAGCCCGATGTTCTCTCAAGTTGGAGAAATTTTTGTATGACAACTTGAGAGAAGTCAAATTATCATGTTTGTCACTAAAATATATATAGAAAAATGCTAGAGATCCCAAAAATGTTACCCAATGTCTCATATGTGTATGGGGTTCACACCATGTAAGTCTCAAACACATGTAAGATATTTGATAAAAAAATTAGTAAATCTTTTAGAATGTATAGCATTACTCATATTTATAATATGCTGTTTAAAAAAATGTTTTAATAAGAAATTATTCAATACACCTAGAGTAATTAGCATTAAATAATTTTTCTTCTTTAACGTACATGTTAACAAAATAATAAATTATTATTAAATTCCCTTATTTGCATGGGAAATGTAGAATAGAAGGGATATAAATTCTAATTTTTTGTAAAGTAAATTATTTTCACTACGTGGGTTTGGGCTGTCAGAGACAAAAGTCTATAGATTTTTTTAATAGTATGGTGACATAATATTGAAAAATAAAAACGAAAAAAAAGGAGTTACTATTTTCACTTCATTTTGTTTTAAATATATATGTATTTTTTATCTTTATTATATATAGAATAAAATATATTTAGAGTAAAATAAATGTAAGAATATTCATAAAGTGACTCACATGCCACATGTTTGTTTTATTTATTTATATTATATATATTTAATTAGTTTAATGACTAATTGAGAGGGTAATTTTGGTGAAAATTGGGCCGAGCTATGAGACGGACATTATGACCCAAAGCACGAAGGGCTGGGTAAAAAGGTTGTAAGATTACTCCGGCCCAAGAGAGGTAAAAGATTACTCCGGCCCAGAAGAAGTGTAAAGTTACTTCGGTCCAAAAGCAACCTGTAGTTAGGCCGGTCTCAGAGTTAGTTCGGTTATAACGTATTGTGGTTAGAACGGTCATAACCTTGCTACTCGGAAGCTCGGTCTAAACATATCATGGGTTGTACATGAGAGAACCGAGATAAGGAGGAGTAAAAGGAAGAACCGAACTAAGGATAGTTCGGCCTACTCTGTGGCTCAGCATAGCCAGTTTTATTTCGGTCATGTTGTGGTTCGGCCGTGGTAAAAACCATCTCACTTGGTTTAAGCAGTGAGGGGGGTGTTGAAGGATAAGCATTATCCTACAGGAGTATGAATCCTAGGAGGACTCTGCATGGAGGAGTAGAAGTCCTACTAGGATTGTGCCACACGAAATCTATAAAAGCTCACAAACATCACCTTTGGGGAGGTAACACACAACTTTGCTTTCTGAATTCACAGAGCTTTGTCTATTTGTCAAGTTTGCTGACTTAGGCATAGGAGAGGTTTCCGGCACACACCCGCCGGCTAGCTCACGTTTGTGTTTTCAGGTGATAAGGCGACGTCGTACGGAGGAGCGCAGACTTGGTCAACAGGATTATACGAGAAGATTTATTTCTTTCCCGTACAATTGGCGCCGTCTGTGGGAATTGCAGACAGAACAAAACATCTTGACTAAAGCTTCTCCCATTTACAAACAATGGCGCACATTGAAGAATTGCCACATTCCGCCATCGACGGGCAAACCCCAGATGGGGGAACAAGGCGTGAAGGATTACCTTCTATCCCTCCCATGACAGATTTGGAGCCCCCACGACATAACACCAGAAGGGATACAAGGGGGAGACGGACTCACAGCCCCCATCAATCTCGCTCGTAAAGTCCTGACAGGCAAAGACGGAGGATTGATCCTCAAATTCTGGAGGACTGCGTGAAGGAGCAAGACGAATTGATAAGGAAGATGGCAGCGGACATGGAGGCCTTGAAGCGCCAGATGAAGAAAAAAGAAGTGGCGACAGGAGAGGGGCGCAAAAACAAGACGCCCCCTCGCCACTCAGAAAATCGTAGTAGGAATACCACACCCTCGAAAGGAGAGAGCAGAAGCCTCAGGACAAGCGATACTCAATCCTGGTCTTCCAGAACTCGTCACTCCAGGTCTGAGAGGACGAGATCTGAAAGATCATACACTGAAGGAAGCACGTATTGGCCCTCACATTCGCACCAAACCAGATCTAGACAGACAGAGTTGCCCAGATCATCCGACTTACGAACCGTGCTCGAAGAAAAAGCACGATGCAAGGAGGACGCCAGGGCACGGGATCCGCACAGAGTTTCTGCCTTACAGCGGTTGGCTCCTTGGACGCATGGAAGCGTCGAGGTTGGAATGCCAATACCGCGCCCTGCCTACGAACCAACGGATAAAGCATTAGCAAGGCTGCAGACTTCGCCGTTTGCTCCAGCGATTGAAAACGCGCCCCTACCATCAGGCTTCCTTCAGCCCAAATTCACTACATATGAAGGGAAGACGGACCCCTACTCACACTTGAGCCACTTTCGCCAGGTCATGGCTGTATACAGGCGAAACGAGGCCTTAATGTGCATACTCTTCCCATCAAGCCTTGGCGACCTAGGCTTGACTTGGTTCGAGAAACTTCCAGAGGGCAGCATAGCCTCTTGGGCACAATTGGCAAAGGCGTTCGTAACAAGGTTCCGAACAAACACTAAAACCCCGGTGGAGATCGACCAATTACTCTCCATCGACATGGGCGATAAAGAGACGCTAAGATCCTACAATAGTCGTTACAGGGAGACATTCAATCAGATTGGGGACTGCCCCACCAATCTCACCATTGCACAGTATAAAAGAGGCCTTCCAGTAGGGAACAGACTAAGGGACTCGATCACCGTGACGCCACCCCTCACCATGGAAGCCCTGATGGAAAGAGTGCATCAGCACATCAGGGTAGAAGAGGATGGCGCACGTGCCAAAGCAAAATCAGGTGCAACCGCAGTACCAGAAAAGAAAACCTCAGCAAAGGTCAATGCAGTAGATCGTCAGAATAGAAACGGACGTGGCAGACGAGATAACGGAGAAGACCCGGATAAAAGATGGTTGAGAATCCGCACTGCCATAACCACGGTGTTCAAAAAACCGATATATCAAATTCTGAGCGAAATAAGAGATGAGCCTTTCGTCAAATGGCCAGCCAAGCTAGGAGAAGCTCAGAAGGACTATGACGAAAGATCACGGTGCACCTTCCATAAAGAAAAGGGACACCGCACTGAGAATTGCACACCATTGAGGCAACACCTGGAGGAATTGGTGGCAGCAGGACACTTGGATAAGTACATTAAAGGAGGAACGCAACCAGCCCCCCAGGATCACAATAACCCCAATGGGATGCCAATCGACGCCCCGTCTCAAGGCATTATCAATGTGATACATGGGGTCTTTGAACCTGAGCGTGTATGCGAGCTCAGAGGATCAATAAAAAAGGCTGAACACTTAAGAGAGGTGCTAAGTGCCCAACCTGCCACCAAGAAGGGGAAGACAGAGGCAACAAACGTCATGTCTTTTTCGAATAAAGACTTGGAACAGATATATTGCCCTCACAATGATGCCCTGGTCGTCACTCTCCGAGTCAAGAATTTTGACGTCAAGCGGATTCTGATTGACCAGGGTAGTTCATGTGAAATCATGTACTACGAAACATTTAAACAACTGAAGCTACAAGACAAAGACTTGGCGCCTGCTGTATCACCCCTAATTGGATTCAACTCTATGCCAGAATGGCCCGTCGGCAAAATAATTCTTCCAGTTAGAGCAGGAAGCGTGACGAAACAAGTGGAGTTCTGGGTATTAAAGGTCCCCTCCACTTACAACATCATATTGGGCAGAACATGGCTGCATGCCATGCGATCGGTGGCCTCATCTTACCACCAAGTAATGCGGTTCCCCAACGACGCCGGTGCAATTGAAGAAGTCTATGGAGATCAGATCATGTCAAAGCAATGCTTCGTCACGGTGAATGGCAGCCGCGCTGCCAAAGGATACGTTCATTCGGTGGAGGAACCTGAGAGTAATGAGCTATTCGCAGATGTCGGCAAAGCGGCGGATCAGAAAGAAGTGGAGGACTTGGTAGAGGTAAAAATAGATGAAAAGAACCCGGATAAGTTCTTTTTGTTCGGTTTGTCGCTATCCAGCACTGAGAGATTAGAGGTCTTGAAATTCTTAACCTCTAACATAGAAGTATTCGTCTGGACACCGTACGACATGCCAGGCATTGATCCAAACTTCATCTGTCACCAACTCAATGTCCACCCATCCGCCAGACCAGTCATTCAGCGCACTCGTAGATCGGCACTTCACCATGCCGAAATAGTGGCAGAAGAAGTAGGTAACCTGCTGGAGGCAGGAGCAATTAGAGAGGTGCACTACCCAAAATGGATCTCCAACACGGTCGTAGTACCAAAGAAGAACGGCAAATGACGTGTCTGCGTCGACTACAAAACAGTCAACAAAGCGTGCCCAAAAGATAGCTTTCCTCTACCACGGATAGATCAACTGGTAGACCTAACGGCGGGGCATAACCTACTTAGCTTCCTGGATGCATACAGAAGCTACCACCAAATCGCCATGCATAAACCAGACCAGGAGGTCACATCCTTTACAACTCCAAGAGGACTACATTGTTACAAGGTCATGCCCGTTGGCCTGAAAAACGCAGGGGCAACATTCCAACGGATGGTCACCAAGATGTTTGAACCATTGTTAGGCAGAACAATGGAGGCTTACATCGACGACATGGTGGTCAAGAGCAAGGATGAGAATGACCATCTTAAGGACCTAGGCGAGATGTTTGAGATCCTAAAAAGGCACAAGTTGCGCCTCAATGCGTCCAAGTGTGCGTTCGGAGTAGGGTCAGGCAAATTCCTGGGCTTCCTTGTGACTAACCGAGGCATAGAAGCAGATCCCTCTCATATCAAAGCAATCCAGGATTTGGAGAGACCAAACTCAGTCAAAGAAGTGCAGCATCTCACCGGCATGGCGGCTGCACTCAACCGATTCATCAGCCGATCGTCAGACAGACTACGACCATTCTTTCAAGCTTTAAAAGCCAAGTTCGAATGGGACGAAGAATGCGACCAAGCACTGGAAAGCCTGAAAGAATACATGTCCTCTCCACTATTACTGGTCACCCCAATACCAGGAGAAGAACTCTTCCTGTACCTTGCAGTCTCTCAGCACGCAATTAGCGCAGTGTTGATCCGTGTGGAAGGAATTCAACATCTGCCCATCTATTATGTCAGCAAGACATTGCTGGGAGCCGAAACAAGGTATTTGCCACTGGAGAAACTGGCATTAGCCTTGATGATGGCCTCCAGAAAATTGGCACACTATTTTCACGCCCACACCATAGTTGTCCTCTCAGCTTTTCCACTAAAAGCTTTGTTTGAGAGGGCGAACTTTTCTGGGCGAATCTTGAAGTGGGCAGTAGAGTTGGGACAATTCGACATCAAGTTCCAACCTAGAACCGCAGTAAAGGCCCAATCTTTGGCAGACTTCGTCGCAGAGTTTACTCCTGGAAGTCATCATATTTGCCCAGTCGACCTAACTGACACAACCGAACTAGGGATGGAAGTTGACGCCAGAATAGCGCAACCCCTAGCAGAAGATACTCAGTCAGACTCCAAGGCAGACCAGACTATAGACAGCAAGGAAGAAGCAAACCAAGCTACACCAAGCCAAGACTGCCGAACAAATAAAGACTTGGTACAATCGGATAGCAAGGGGCAGACAGCAAGGATGGACCTTGAAGAAAACACCAGCAACGTTCTTGACCCCATGACATCATCTGACCCCTCCACTTGCTGGAAGTTGTTCGTTGGAGAGATGTGGAAGCTCTTTGTGGATGGAGCATCCAACCGGCATGGTGCAGGACTTGGCATAGTCCTCATCTCACCAGACGGCCTGGTTGTAGAGCAAGCAATCAACCTGGGCTTCCCAGCATCAAACAACGAAGCGGAGTATGAAGCACTTCTCGCAGGCCTCAAATCAGCATTCTATATAAAGGCCACCGAACTAATGGTCTACAGCGACTCACAACTGGTGGTAAACCAAATTTCTGGCGACTATGAAGCAAAGGATGACAGGATGGCCAAGTACCAAGACTTGGTCAAAACAGAGATCAAGAAATTCGAAGTAGTAAGGATAGAACAAATTGGCAGGGAAGAAAATAGCAGAGCAGACGAACTAGCAGGCTTTGCCTCAATGGCAGATACATCCATCCCTCATCCATTGCTCATCGACTACTTACCAAGACCAAGCATCGAAGACCCAGAAGCAGAAGAAGTATGCTGCGCAGAACTAGGCCCCTCTTGGACGGATCCCATCATCCTGTTCTTAAAAGACGGCATCTTACCAGAAGAGAAAAAAAGAAGGCAACAGAATAAGAGTGAAGTCACAGCGATTTTGGCTTTCCCCATCTTTGGCATTATACAAAAAGTCATTCTCAGGACCTTACCTAAAGTGTGTTCATCCCAGCAAAGTGGAAGCATTCTTGTTCGAAATACACGAAGGGGTGTGCGGAAGCCATCAAGGAGGAAGATCGCTAGCTTACAGGGCCATTTTGCAAGGACACTGGTGGCCATACATGCAGGCAGATTCGGAGAAATATGTGAAGAGGTGCGAGAAATGCCAGAAATTCGCACATCAAATACATCAACCAGCTAGAGAACTCCTTCCATTGACTAGCCCATGGCCTTTCGCAATGTGGGGCTTGGACATAGTAGGACCACTTCCCACAACACCCGGAAACAGGAAGTTCTTTCTCGTAGCAACAGACTACTTCACAAAGTGGGTAGAAGCAGAAGCATTGACATCAATCGAAGAAAAAGATGTGAAGAAGTTCGTTTGGCAGAATATCATCACTCGGTTTGGCATACCAAAAGCCCTAATCTCAAACAACGGAACTCAGTTCGACGGCAGAATCTTCAGAAGCTTTTGTGAAGAGTACAAGATAGAGTTCTACAATTCTACACCGGCATATCCCCAAGCAAATGGACAGGCAGAAGCTTCAAACAAAGTAGTCTTGGATGGGTTGAAGAAAAGGTTGGAGAAAGCCAAAGGCAAATGGGCGGAAGAACTTCCTCATGTTTTATGGGCTTACCGCACCACACCTCGACGATCAACAGGAGAAACACCATTCTCCTTAGCCTACGGAATGGAAGCAGTAATCCCACTGGAAGTTGGCCTCCCCACAATTCGAAGCGAAAATTTTGATCCCGACTTAAATGGAGAGGCCATAACATTGGAGCTCGATCTCGCCGAAGAAAGAAGAGAAAGAGCACTAGTCCACATTGCCTCGTATCAACAAGAGCTATCCAGGAAATACAACAAAATGGTGTATCCAAGACAATTCAAGATCGGAGATTGGGTACTACGCAAAGTGATGGGAAACACCTTGATACCAAGAGATGGCAAGCTAGGGCCAAACTGGGAAGGTCCTTACAAAGTGGTTGGGTTAGCAGGCAAAGGGGCATACCACCTAGAAGACAAGGATGACAAAGCAATCCCTAGGCCATGGAACACGGCCAATCTCAAGTTATTTTATTTTTAGCTTTTTTCTTTTCAAGCATGTGTAATTTCTTTTTCTTCAATAAAACAATCGATTCTTTTCAGCATGAGTTGTTCTCTGTAAAAGTTAGCCTTAGTGAAGTTAGGAATATTGCAAACATTTTATTCTAAGTTAGCTGGAAAAACTAACTTAGAGGTTGGTTGGATTAAACCAACACCCTTCCTAAGCCCAGGATAAGGATCCAGGCTGCAGGACGTTTGGTCGGAATAACCAAACATTATTCAACGTTGGCTGGATTAAACCAACACCCTTCCTAAGCCCAGGATAAGGATCCAGGCTGCAGGACGTTTGGTCGGAATAACCAAACATTATTCTAAGTTGGCTGGAAAAACCAACTTAGAGGTTGGCTGGATTAAACCAACTCTTTGTACTCTTCAGCCGAAGTAAGGGTATGGCTGAAGAGTGGTTGGCTGGATTAAACCAACTCTTTGTACTCTTTAGCCGAAGTAAGGGTATGGCTGAAGAGTGGTTGGCTGGATTAAACCAACTCTTTGTACTCTTCAGCCGAAGTAAGGGTATGGCTAAAAAGTGGTTGGTTGGATTAAACCAACTCTTTGTACTCTTCAGCCGAAGTAAGGGTATGGCTGAAGAGTGGTTGGCTGGAATAAACCAACTCTGAGTACTCCTCAGCCGAAGTAATTATGTCGGCTAAGGAGTGGTTGGCTGGTAAAGCATAGTTAGTTTAAATAGCAAAAACCGCGATAAAAGATCGTGGAAAAATCATTACAAGTACAAACATACACATCAACCGAAGTAAGAGTTAATGAAAATTTTCATTCATCAGAAAGCAAATACAAAGGAGGGGCCGTAGCCCGATTACAAGAGTAAAGAAGTAGCAAAAAAAAGAAAAAGTACAAAATCAAGAGAAAAGGTCTTCAATTTCGGCATCAATGTCAACTTGAACGCCGGTTGCAGATGGAACATCCGTCTTAGTAGCAACTGGCAGAACGATATCAGTCGATGGCTCAACAGTCAGGTCTTCCACCGTTGTCTCCAACCGAGCTGATTGATCGTTGACTTGCGCGTTGACTACCGAAATAACAGTTTGTTTGTTCTCATCATCTGAATCATTTGAATCCTGCAAAAATTGTTCTTGGACCGAAGCAGCATATTCCGCAAGAGAGGCCGGAATGAAGTACTGTGGAGCATTGTAGACCTCGGTTTCAGGCCCACAGCCGAGCTGTTCCACAGCACTCCTCCAGCCACATTTGAAGAACAAGTCTTTCGCCCCCTCGCATTGCGGAATGTAGAGGCCCTCCGCCTCTTTGAAACCTTGGGCATTGGCGTCACTGATCTTCTTCTTCAGATCCACTATTTCGGCGTCTTTTTTGCCTTCGAGTTTGGCCAACTCGCGCAAATATTTATCTTTCACCGTTATTGCAATTTTTTGTTTTTCAGCTTCAACCGAGCTAACAAGTCCGGTCAAGCGACCGTTCTCGAACTGTAGCTCAGCTATCCGCTTCTTGGCATTCTCAAGTTCGGCTGTCTTTGCCTCGGCGTCTGCCATGGCATGTCTTGTTGTCTAGCGGAGCTCCAACACCTTTTTATGTGCAATATTGTTCTTCTGAATGGCCTGCAAAAGCATGGTAACCCTCTTCAGCCAGACTGACAGTTGGGAAAAATTAGACAGAAAAGGGAGCGCCACTTACCAGGATCATTGATTTTGTAGAAGACCGGATGGCCTTCAGCTCGGTGTTTAATTGCTTGTTGTGGTGCTCCATATCCTTCGGAAGGCAAACACTCTTGGCTAATTTGAAAGCCATTAAGTGGTCCTTCTCAGCAACAACCGAGTCACTTTTCTCGATATTTTGATTTTGAAAGGAGAGAACTGGAGCCCATTTTGAGGAGTCAGCTCGGTCAGATTGCTCCGGTTGAAGGATGGGTTGAGGACTTGGTGGAGGGATGGATTCATCCTCATCCACAAGTTGTTGTTCGGTCGGGGTAGTTCGGGCGCACTTAGAGGGGCGTGATGAAGAAGGCTGTTGAGAAGGGAGGGCCACAACGGCAGGCTGCGTTTGGCTTGGTGGCGGTACTTCGGGCCTGTTTGTTTCGGTTAGAAGCGCCCTTACTCTGTTCTTTTTAGCCATCTCCTCTTCAGCTGTTAGTGGGATTAGTCTGATTTCTGGCAAGGTTGGGTCCGGTTCTAGGGCCTCCTCAAGAAAAAAGTCGATCACTCTTGCCTTTCGGCGACCGCTGTATCTGTAGGTCGGCTCGAACTTTAACAGCTTAGCCCAACTACGTTCTGGATACCGTAGTGCGGCGCGTAAAGTCGCTAGATTAGGATAACTGTATAAAGAATGGAGGTGGGCAGAATCTGCGAAAAAAGATAACTGTTAGCTCGGCTGAAAGATTGACAAACCGAAATATAAAATAGCACGCAAGAAAACCGAAGTAAATTTACCAGGTTCTCCTTTTTTCTAGTTTATACGTCGGCCAGGAATCTGGGCTTGATGATCCTCAAAATTCCCAGACACCCAGAAAAAATCGTCGTCATTCAAGTCCTTATCCGGTGTGTTTTTTATTATCTTCTCTCGGGGACGGCGTATTCTTAAATAATAGACCCACCCATCTTCTTTTGAACCAATGGAGTATTGGTGGAAGATTTCGGCCAGGCCAAGGTTGAGTCCGGCTTGGCGGTTCAGTTCGGCTATTCCCATTATGATGCGGTAGGAATTGGTGGATAGTTGGGTTGGGCATAGCCTGGTTTGCCTAAGGAACTCACACATCAAGGGTTGGACTGGAAATCGTAGTCCGGTCTCGATTATGGATAAAAGGGTGAAAGGAACAAAGCCTTCATTGCCCCAAGGAATGGCATCTTTTTCGGCTAAAATCAGGTGGACGTCATCGGGTATATTGTAGTCTTTTCTGAATTCGGCTAGGCCGCCTGGAGTATTTACTAGATACCTATACTTACCCATTCATTGTATAATTTACGAATAAATTAGATCGGTGCAAAAATTATGCTTAGTAGCTCGGTTGAGCGCGCAGAAGAGTGCTTGGGCAACCTAAGTCTGCAAGGTAGAAAACAGAGGGGTTAAGCACATATCATTGGACCGTGCTACAAAATAAAAGTAAAAAATAGGAGCCCTACTTTGGCTTTGTGGGTACTACAGGTCCTATCTCGGTTTCTGCAAGGTGATTGGTAGCTCGGTTTGAGCAGGGTTTTTATTAGCCAGACCTTGGCAAGCGTCTCGGCATACTGGTTATGGAAACGATTTTGTTAGACCGGTTCATCGTCTAGGGGCAGCTTTCTGAGTTCGGTCTAAAAAACTAAGAAAGCTGGTTTAGCCCCAAAAGCCTAAATCTGTTGGAGTTCAGGTTTCTCAGTATACTAAGTGCAAACCTAGTTCGGATTGGTTACCTCGGTTAAGGGCTACCAAGAAGTGGTTTGACTTATTCAAGGCTACTGACATAAATATGAAGTGTTAGTTCGGTTGTAAGCTAACTAGAGTTTTACCTAGCTTAAACAGTATCCTAGTTCGGTTGCATCATGATTCTGGATCAAAAGCTAGTTTTCTACAGGATATTACATATACTCATATGTTCTACTGTTAAGTTTTTTCTATAGAAGTACAGAGCAAAGCAAGACAAAAAAAGTGTTTGCAAAAAGCACACAAAACAAAATATACAGATACGAGAGCAAAACAGAGCAAGAAAAATGGATTTGCTTACCAAATTGAAGAAGAAGACCTGGAGATGGAAGCAACACACGAAACAAAGCTTCACAGTTGCAAAAGTTGGAGAGCAATGGAGCTTGAAAGAAAGAATGAGGGAAATAAGAAAAACTGTGGTAGAGCCAAAAATGAGAAGGTTGTTTTGTGAAAAGGACGAAAGGAGAAAGTTTAGGTGGGACTGTTCAAATTTCACGAAGTACGAAGGCAGCGTGACAGCCGTCCTCAGTCAATCAGAGCGTGCCACGTGTCATTAGAATGGGAAGCGTTACAGTCGCTGTGATTGAAGAGACGTTTTGACCGGACAAGTAGAGCCCGGAGTGAAATAAGCTCGGCTGGAAGGCTAAAGAGCTTTTAGCCCGGTTGGAGAGGCTAAAGGGTTTTTTAGCTCAGCTGGAAAGGCTTGAAAACTTCAGCTCGGCTGATAGGCAAGTAATCCCAATCATGTTGTGCAGATGGAATTAAGGGACAATTGAGAAGGTAATTTTGGTGAAAATTGGGCCGAGCTATGAGACGGACATTATGACCCAAAGCACGAAGGGCTGGGTAAAAAGGCTGTAAGATTACTCCGGCCCAAGAGAGGTAAAAGATTACTCCGGCCCAGAAGAAGTGTAAAGTTACTTCGGTCCAAAAGCAACCTGTAGTTAGGCCGGTCTCAGAGTTAGTTCGGTTATAACGTATTGTGGTTAGAACGGTCATAACCTTGCTACTCGGAAGCTCGGTCTAAACATATCATGGGTTGTACATGAGAGAACCGAGATAAAGAGGAGTAAAAGGAAGAACCGAACTATGGATAGTTCGGCCTACTCTGTGGCTCAGCATAGCTAGTTTTATTTCGGTCATGTTGTGGTTCGGCCGTGGTAAAAACCATCTCACTTGGTTTAAGCAGTGAGGGGGGTGTTGAAGGATAAGCATTATCCTACAGGAGTATGAATCCTAGGAGGACTCTGCATGGAGGAGTAGAAGTCCTACTAGGATTGTGCCACACGAAATCTATAAAAGCTCACAAACATCACCTTTGGGGAGGTAACACACAACTTTGCTTTCTGAATTCACAGAGCTTTGTCTATTTGTCAAGTTTGCTGACTTAGGCATCGGAGAGGTTTCCGGCACACACCCGCCGGCTAGCTCACGTTTGTGTTTTCAAGTGATAAGGCGACGTCGTATGGAGGAGCGCAGACTTGGTCAACAGGGTTATACGAGAAGATTTATTTCTTTCCCGTACACTAATTAATTGGTTTAATAACTAATAGGTAACTAATGTCTGTTCACTATCCCATATGGTGGTTTCATGGGACCTTACAACTTCCCTGATGGTGGGAAGTTATAAGGAGTTACACTTGGATATAGGTCCAAGCCTATCTATATATATACATATGATAGCCATCAAACACTTACATTGTTTTGTGAATAGAATAGGCTTGAAACTCTGTTCCTTTCACTTTTCATATAGTTCTGTAAAAGTGTTCTGTGAGTGGGTTTCTGTGAGTGGGTTTTTGTTTATACATTCAAGGATAAAGATTGAAAAGGCTTGAACATCATGGCAGGAGGTATTTTTCTTTCTGAATTAAAATTATTTTAATTCTCACAATTGGTATCAAAGCCTTACTTTTGTTATTTTGTTTAGCTTGTTTCTGATTAATAATCAGATTTTTTCTGTCTTGACTTTATTGGCAATTTATCTAAATTTTGTATAACATGAACGGACCCACGTTTCTTATATATCAAGAGATTGAAATCACAATCAATTGAGTTAGTGTCATGATTTGAAATATTTGAGTATGATTTGAAATATCTATTTCATCTTGTTCTTGATCTATAATAGTAGTGTTTACATGAATTTAGAAGTGTTCCTATTCTGAACCTATTTTATTTGGAGTCTTCTTGTATGTCATTAAGTATGAATTTTTATTCATTGGCAAACATTAAAGGTCAAATTGCTTCATCCTATTTTGCATAAATTCAAGAAATTATCATATCTTTATTTGGGCTTATTTGGTTAATTTTAAAAGGCATGAAAGACTTGAATTTATTTCTAGAATTTTCATAAAGCAATTTTAACATACTGTTAAGGATGTTTTGTTTATTATAGTTGCATGTTTAAATAGTAAGCAAATTCAATTGAATCTCATACAGTGAATTATAATATGTTCTTTTAGTTTTTATAATTTTTTAGATTCATTGGCATGTTATCTAAAATAATGTAATATTATATTACATGCATTAAAGTAATTATTTATGCATTGAAAATTCATGTGAAATAAGAGTATGAATACACTATGTGTTGGGCTTATGGAATTTATTTTGGTCTAATTTTTAAGCAAATTCTAGTATAAGGTTGAATTACATGTGTTTGGTCTTGGAATTTTTCATGTGATATTACTCTAATTGTATGTATTATACATTATGTGCATTGAAAGATTATGTATTTGTTGCGACTATAAGGATTTGCTCACATTAATAAATTATGCCATATTTAAAAATTTTATTCTGTTTTAAGAGTAGCCACAGCATCTTAAGACATAAAGATGTGATCCTCAGTATTTTGATCACATAAAGTTAAAAATTACTTTGGCATTTTTACGTTGCAATTATGTTTTATAAATAATTTCTTGGTCCCACAGGAAAGTAATTATAATTATTTATGAAATTTAATTGGAATAAGATAATGGATTGGGTATTAAAGGGATTGAACATTTTAAACCCACAGGTATGAGTGTTCTTTTTCCTTACATATTTCGGAACACATTAGTCTTATTATAAAGTAATAGCAAATCTAATACAGGTTAGTGACCTCTACCCACGGGAAGGTTTAGATTTGTTACTGAATTTGACATTGGTTGATTCAGACTATAGCTATCGTTTCAAAGCATTAATAATGTTCTTGGTAATTACATCGATTTCTACCTCTGTACTATCTAATGAGTCTTCTCATATTCCATTCTTGAACGGTGATAATTTTTCGGACTGGAAGGACAAAATCCTTCTAACATTAGAGTGCATAGACCTCGATTTGGCACTCCGTGTGGATGAACCTTCTGAACCCACGAACGAGAGTCGTTGTAGAAAAGAGTGCTTATGATAAATGGGAGCGATCCAATCGCTTAAGCCTAATGCTCATAAAGTCACATGTTAGCCAGAGCATTAGGGGCTCAATCCCACCATCTGATAAGGTCAAGAACTACATGAGGGCTATTAAAGAGCAATTTGGTAGTTCTGACAAAGCATTGGCAAGTACCCTAATGAACAAACTATCAGGAATGAAGCATAACAATTCTAGGAGTGTGCGTGAGCACATTATGGAAATGAAGGACATTGCAGCTCATCTTAAGTCCTTAGAGATTGAGAAGAAAGATAATCTCATGTCTCTTATGTGTTATGAATATAATTTTGTTAATACTCATCGATATGATTGGTGGATTGATTCGGGTTCTACAATTCACATTGCTAATACCATGCAAGGCTTCCTCAGCCTAAGAAAACCGACAGGAAGTGAACAAGGAATCTATTCGGGCAATGGGATGCGTTCGCACGTCGAAGCTGTTGGAACTTTCAGACTTGTTTAAAAAAAAAAAAGGCTTTGTTTTGGATCTTGAAAACACATTTTACATTCCATTTTTTCAAAAAACTTAATTTCTGTTTCTAAACTAGTACCATTTGGATTTGAATTTCAGTTTGTTGGTGCAAATTTCAGTTTGTTTAAAGAATCTATTTTTGTAGGATTTGGTACTTTAATTAATGGTTTGTACAAATTAAATCTAGATCCTGTTTTTGAACAAAATATTTTAACCTTGCATGGTGATATTGGCATTAAGCGTAATATTATTGATGAGTCATGCTCTATTCTTTGGCATAGGAGATTAGGACATATATCCATTGAGAGAATAAAGAGGTTGGTTAATGATGGAGTCCTTCCGACTCTTGATTTTACCAACTTTGGTATTTGTGTGGACTGCATAAAGGGAAAGCAGACCAATAAGACCAATAAAGGTGCCAAAAGAAGTGAGGAAATTCTTGGAATCATACACACTGATATTTGTGAACCATTTACTCCACCTTGTCTGAATGGTTAGAGATATTTTATCTCATTTATTGATGACTTCACACGATACATGTATCTCTACCTCTTGTTTGATAAGGCCGAGGCACTTGATGCCTTTAAAGTTTATAAAGCAGAGGTAGAGAAACAAACAAAAAAGAAAATTAAACTTGTGAGGTCAGATAGGGATGGAGAATATTATGGGAGGTACACAGAATTAGGACAATTACCAGGTCCATTTGCTAAGTGCCTTAAGAAATAAGGCATTATTGCACAATACTTAATGCCTGACACACCACAACAAAATGGTGTTGCTGAAACAAGGAACCGAACACTTATGGATATGGTAAGGAGCATACTTAGTTATTAGGGTTCCATCCAAGGTTGTTCCCAAACCACCGTTTGAGTTATGGAAAGGATGGAAGCCAAGTTTAAAACACTTACACGTTAGGGGTTGTCCAGTTGAAGTGAGGGTGTATTACCCACATTTAAAGAAATTGGACCCCAGAACAGTTAGTGGTTTTTTCATAGGCTACGCAGAAAATTCCAAGGGTTACAGATTTTATTGTCCTTCGAATTTACTTAGAATTGTTGAAGCCAGAAATGATAAATTTATTGAGAAAGTTGACCCTAGTGGGAGTTACCCTCGAAAGATAGAGTGGAAGGAATCACGGGATCCTGATACAACACCCATGAATATAGGTGAATTGGTTGTCTTTCAAGTTAATCAACCCGATATTCTTGAAAATCAACAAATTCAAGAACTTTCACCACAAGAGAAACAAGTCAACATAGAGCCTGTAGCTCAAGTCCCAATTGAGACTACAGAATTAAGAAGATCCTCACGAGCTCGAAAGTCAGCAATTTCTGGTGATTATTTTGTATACTTAATGGAGTTTGATTTTGACATCGAACCTAAAGATGATCCTATTTTGTTTTCCAATGCCATGAATAGGGATGATTCTAAATTATGGTATGATGCCAAGAAGGAAGAGTTGGAATCTATGGCTACGAATCAAGTTTGAGAAATTGTCGAGTTGTCTGAAAGAGTTAAAGCTGTTGGCTGTAAATGGGTCTATAAGACCAAGAAAGACTCAAATGGCAATGTCGAACGATATAAAGCCAGACTCGTAGTTAAAGGTTTCACTTAAAGAGAAGGCATCGATTATCATAATACATTTTCTCCGGTTTCTAAGAAGGATTCATTTCGAATTATCATGGCATCAGTAGCTCATTTTGATTTAGAGCTACATCAAATGGATGTGAAAACGACATTTTTAAATGGGGATCTTGAGGAAGAAGTATACATGAACCAACCTGAAGGTTTTTGTTCTGATAAAGATATTCACTTAGTTTGCAAGCTTAAGAAATCCATATATGGACTAAAACAAGCTTCCCGACAGTGGTATTTAAAGTTCCACAATGTTATTACTTCATATGATTTTATGGAGAATGTTGTGGACAACTGCATATACCTTAAGGTTAGTGGGAGCAAATACATGTTTTTTTAGTTCTATATGTGGATGACATTTTACTTGCATCTAATGATTTGGGATTGTTGCATAATACTAAACAATTTCTTTCCCAAAATTTTGAAATGAAGGATATGGGTGAAGCTTCTCATGTCATTGGCATATAGATTCACAGAGACAGGTCCAAAAGGACATTAGGACTGTCTCATAAAGCCTACATTGAAAGAGTTTTGAAGAAATTCAAGATGAGTAATTGCATTCATAATGCAGCGCCCATTTTAAAGGGTGAGAAATTTAGTTTAAGTCAATGTCTGAAGAATGATTTGAAAAATGAACAAATGGTTAGCATTCCCTATGCGTCTGCCGTAGGAAATTTAATGCATGCTCTGGTTTGTACACGATCTGACATTGCATTTGCAGTTGGGATGCTTGGAAGATACCAAAGTAATCTAGGAATGGAACATTGGAAGGCTGCAAATAAAATCATAAGGTACTTAAAGGGAACCAAGGACTACATGTTTACTTACAAGCATGTATACTGTCTTGAGGTGGTTGGATATTCAGACTCGAATTTTGCGGGTTGTCAAGATTCCAGAAAATCCACTTTAGGATATGTCTCTCTGCTAGCATGCACTACTGTTTCATGGAAGAGCGCCAAAGAGACGATAATTGCATCTTCAAACAATGGAAGCAGAGTTTATAGCATGCTTTGAAGCAACCTCACAGACTGTTTGGTTAAGGAATTATATCACAGGGTTTCGAATTGTGGATTCAATTTCTAAGCCATTAAAGGTTTACTGTGATAATTCGGCTGCGGTTTTCTCTAACAACAACAAAAGTGATAGTCGAAGCAAGCATATTGACATAAAGTATCTTGCTATTCGAGACCGTGTTAAGAAGCAAGAAGTCAGTATTGAGTATATTAGTACAGATATGATGGTTGCAGATCCCATGACCAAAGGTCTTTCTGTAAAGGTGTTTTCAAAACACGTTGAGGGCATGAGACTGATTGGTTAGCTCCATAATTTTTCTAGTTGTTGTTTTATTTTGTTTTGTCATGACATTTTGATTATTATTAGTGAAAAGCATCATTTTGTGCGCCTAAAGTATTTGTGATGCTATGGAGTCCATTGGGACTATTGATCCATATGGATCATTGGACCTAGAATAACTTATTAGAAGTTATTCATAAAGAATGACACCACATAAAGTTGAGAGTGTGATACAATGTAATACATGGAAGGAAATACTTAATTGATAGAGTATAACCGCCATGATTCGTATATTATACCTCTAAGGTTTGGGTATTTTTATTTAATGGCCATCATTAGTTTATTAGTTACCCGACGGTCAACGTGTGTTATATGTGCCAAGTGGGAGAATGTAAGAATATCATAAAGTGACCCATATGCCATATGTTTGTTTTATTTATTTATTTATATTATATATATTTATTATATATATTTAATTGGTTTAATGACTAATGGGTAACTAATGTTTGTTCACTATCCTATATGGTTGTTTCATGGGATTTTACAACTTTTCTGATGGTGGGAAGTTATAAGGAGTTACACTTGAATATGGGTCCAAGCCTATCTATATATATGTCTGTGATAGTCATCAAACACAGACATTGTTTTGTGAATAGAGTAGGCTTGAAACTCTGTTCCTTTCACTTTTTATATGGTTCTGTAAAAGTGTTCTGTGAGTGGGTTTTTGTTTATACATTCAAGGATAAAGATTGAAAAGGCTTGAACATCATAGCAGGAGGTATTTTTCTTTCTGAATTAAAATTATTTTAATTCTCACAAAATAGAGTAGGAATAATAACTATGCATAAAAAAAAAAATAAAAAAAATAAAATTTATTAAGAATAAAATGGAATGAGAATAACAGTATCTTTTAAAAAAAAAAACCATGAAATGTACTTTATTTATATATTATCTTTTAATTTAGAGCTTCACCCACCCTTTGCGATGTTACTGCTGAGAAGAATTATACCTGTAAAATATTTTTATTTGTTTGAATTTTTAAAATTTGTGTTATAAATTTATTTGAAAAAAAAATTAGAAATTAGTTTGATAAAAATAAATATAAAAATCTGTATATTTAAAATTTAAAAATTTATTTTTTGTGTAAAAAAAAACTATATGAAAATAATGAGCGTTTGATTTTTTATTTTTTTCATCGAACTAACTTTTAATTTTTTAAAATATATAAAACTTAATCACATATATATACATGCATATATTTGAAACTGAGATACAATTTGTTAAGATATACCTGAAGTGTCTCTTTTGGTAATTAGGTTAAAAGTTAATTTTTTAATTTTTTGATTTTTTTAATCATATCAATTTTTTACTTTTTTGCATGTTTTAAAATATATATATATAAAAATTTTAAAACTAACTTTTAACCTACTTCCCAAAATAGTGGGAAAAAAGTCCACGCCATTCTTGATTTGAACGCTTAAATTATTTGAAAATAGTGTAAAATATCAAATTTGAAGGTGAACGGGTAAATATATTTAATTTAGATAACCTTTAAATTTTTTTTATTTTTTTTTTATTTTCTATACAGTATGATTAGATGTAATCATTTAATGCATTTTGCTATTTGCTATTAAAAATATATATAAAAAAAAATGGAAAAACACATGGGAAATTTATCAATAAATTCCATCTTGAGGAATCCTGAATCCATTTAATTCTAATGATTTTCTTATAGATAAATTAGTCCCTTTGATTTTGAAAATATAGATTTAATATATTATTTAAAAATTGAATTGACGATTATATCCTTATTTCTATTATGTTTCCGTTTTTTTTTTCTTTTTCTTTTTTTCTTTTTTTTTGTGTGCTAGAAAGGTAAGGTACACAATCTATGAGAATCAAATTTGGAATGAATTTTTATATGAAAATCTTTTTTATTTGAAAAACATTTCAAAAAGAGTACAAAAATGACAAAAAATATGAGATTCTTCAAACATTCCAAAATGATATGAGATTCTTCAAATATTTCAAAAAGAATACAAAAACTCCTTATTAAGTTTTGAGCAAATGTATAATTTCAAACACACTCTAATGTAATACTTAAACGTGACACTCGAATATAATATTTCAAAAAAAAATTCTTAGTGTACTTTTTCCAAACGTAACACTCTAATATAACATTCCAAAAACATTTCTTAGTGTAACACTCCAATATAATACACAAAAAAGCTTCTTAGTGTATTTTTTCCAAACATAACACTCCAATATAATACTCCAAAAAAAAAGATGTGAGATTCTTCATACCATTCCAAAAGGAATACAAAAATTCCTTAGTAACCTTTGGACAAATGTATAATTTTAAATTGTGAGTGTTTCATTTGGAAAAAAATACACTAAAAGTTTTTTTTATAATATTTTTGTGTGTTATATTGAAGTGTTACATTTGAGATTAGATTGATTAAAGTATTACATCTGAAAAAAGTGCATGAAGAAATTTTTTTGTGTGTTACATTACAGTGATACGTTTGGAAAAAGTACACCAAGGAGTTTTTTTAGAATATTACGTTACGTTTGAGGAAAATATACTAAGGAATTTTTTAACGTGTTATATTAGATTGTTATATTATTGAAGTGTAATATTGGAGTGTGAGAGGGTAATTTTTGGGAAAAATTGGGCCGAGCTGCGAGTTGGGCATTGAGGCCCAAAACGCGAAGGACTAAGTAAGAAGGCCGCAATAGATACTCCGGCCCAGAAGGGCAAAGTTACTCCGGCCTTGGGAAGACAAAGTTACTTCGGCCCAAGGAGGTGAAATTACTCCGGCTCAAGAAGAGATAGTTACTTCGGCCCAAGGAAGAGTAAAATTACTCCGGTCTGGAGGCAACTCACAGTTAGGCCGGTCTCAGAGTTAGTCCGGTCACATTATGTTCTGAGAAGGCCGGTTTCGGAGTTAGTCCGGTCGTGACTTACAATGGTTAGGTCGGTCAGAACTTGTTACTTGGAAGTTTGATCTAAGTACGTCAAGGTTGAACAGAACAGCCGAAGTACGGAGTTAGAGGAGAAGATCGAGCTAAGGATAGTTCGGCCCTCTGTGGCTCGGTATAGCCAATTTTACTTCGGTCAAATGGAAGTTCGGCCATAAAGAAAACCATCCCACTTGGTTTAAGCAGTGGGGGAGGGTGTAAAAGGATAAGCATTATCCTTAGGAGAATGAATCCTAGGAGGACTCTGCATGGAGAAATACAAGTCCTACTAGGATTGTGCCATATGAAACTTATAAAAGCTCACAAGCATCACCTTGGAGGAGGTAATTGAACACAACCTTTCTGAGAACTTAGAGCTTTGTCTATTTGTCAAGTTTTCTGACTTAGGCATCGGAGAGGTTTCCGGCACACACCCGCCGGCTAGCTCACGTTTGTGTTTTCAGGTGACAAAGCGACGTCGTACGGAGGAGCGTGGACTTGGTCAACAGGATTATACGAGGAGAATTATTTCCTCCCCGTACAATTGGCGCCGTCTGTGGGAAGAACAGACAAGAACAAAAACCTCTTGACTAAGCTTCTCCTTTTCTCATTCAATGGCACACATTGAAGACTTGCCGCAGTCCGCCGTCGACGGACTAACTCCAGAGGGGGGCGCAAGGCGTGAAGGATTACCTGCTGTCCCTCCCATGGTGGACTTGGAGCCCCAACAACATAATTCCAGGAGGAGTGGCAGGGGAAGGCGGAATGGCAGCCCTCGTCACTCTCAAAGTCCCGACAGGCAAAGGAGGAGGATTGATCCTCAAGCCCTGGAAGATCACGTAAAGGAACAAGATGAATTAATTCGAAAGATGGCGGCGGACATGGAAGCATTAAAACGCCAGATGAAGACTAAAGAGGTGGCGACAAGAGAGGGGCGCAAGCACAAGACGCCCCCTCGCCACTCAGAGAATCGTAGTAGGAATACTACACCCTCCCAAGGAGAGAGCAGAAGCCTCAGGACAGGCGACACTCACTCCTTATCTTCAAGGACTCGTCACTCCAGGTCTGAGAGGACGAGATCCGAAAGATCATACACTGAAGGAAGCACGTATTGGCCTTCACATTCACACCAAACCAGATCCAGACAAACAGAGCTACCCAGGTCATCCGACTTACGAACCGTGCTAGAAGAAAAAGCACGATGCAAGGAGGATGCCAGGGCAAGGGATCCACACCGAGTTTCGGCCTTACAACGGTTGGCTCCTCGGACGCATGGAAGCGTCGAGGTTGGAATGCCAATACCGCGACCGGCCTACGAACCAACGGACAAGGCATTGGCAAGACTACAGACTTCTCCGTTTGTCCCAGCGATCGAAAACGCGCCCCTACCATCAGGCTTCCTTCAGCCGAAGTTCAATACATATGAAGGGAAGACGGACCCGTATTCACACCTGAGCCACTTTTGCCAAGTCATGGCTGTGTACAGGCGAAACGAGGCCTTAATGTGCATACTCTTCCCGTCAAGTCTGGGCGACCTAGGCTTGACTTGGTTCGAAAAGCTCCCAGAGGGCAGCATAGCCTCCTGGGCCCAATTGGCAGAAGCGTTCGTAATGAGGTTTCGGACGAATACTAAGACACCGGTGGAAATAGACCAGTTACTCTCCATCGACATGGGTGAAAAAGAGACCCTCAGATCTTACAACAGTCGCTACTGGGAGACATTCAACCAGATTGGAGACTGCCCCACCAATCTAGCCATTGCGCAATATAAAAGAGGCCTACCAGTAGGGAACCGACTAAGGGATTCAATTACCATGACGCCACCCCTCACCATGGAGGCCCTGATGGAGAGAGTGCATCAGCACATCAGGGTAGAAGAGGATGGCGCACGTGCAAAAGCAAAAACTAGTGCAACCATAGTACCAGAAAAGAAGACCTCAGCAAAGGTCAATACCGTAGATCGACAGAATAAAAACGGGCGTGGCAGACGAGATAACGGAGAAGACCCAGACAAAAGATGGTTGAGAATCCGCACTGCCATAACAACAGTATTCAAAAAACCAATATATCGGATTCTGAGCGAAATAAAGGACGAGCCATTTGTGAAGTGGCCAGCCAAGCTAGGGGAAGCTCAGAAGAATTACGACGACAGATCCCGGTGCACCTTCCACAAAGAAAAGGGGCACCGAACTGAGAATTGCACGCCACTAAGACAGCACTTGGAAGAATTGGTGGCAGCAGGCCACTTGGACAAATACATTGAAGGAGGAGCGCAACCGGACTCCCAAGATCATAATGACCATCCCAATAGAATGCCAATCGATGCACCACCTCAAGGCATTATCAATGTAATTCATGGAGTTTTTGAACCTGAGCGCGTATGCGAGCTCAGGGGTTCAATCAAGAAGGCTGAACACTTTAGGGAAGTATTAAGTGCCCAACCTGCCATCAAGAAGGGGAGGACAGAGGCAACAAACGTCATGTCCTTTTCGGATAAGGACTTGGAACGAATTTACTGTCCCCATAATGATGCCCTGGTTGTCACTCTCCGAGTCAAGGATTTTGACGTCAAGCGGATTCTGATTGACCAGGGTAGTTCATGTGAGATCATGTATTACGACACATTCAAGCAACTAAAGCTGCAAGACAAAGACTTGGCACCTGCAGTTTCTCCCCTGATTGGATTCAACTCCATGCCAGAGTGGCCCGTCGGCAAAATAATCCTTCCAGTCAGAGCAGGAAGTGTAACAAAACAAGTAGAGTTCTGGGTATTGAAGGTCCCCTCCACCTACAACATCATCATGGGCAGAACATGGCTGCATGCCATGCGTTCGGTAGCGTCATCATACCATCAGGTAATGCGATTCCCCAATGACGCCGGTATAATTGAAGAAGTCTATGGCGATCAGATCATGTCAAAACAGTGCTTCGCCACAGCGAATGGAAGCCGAGCTGCCAAAGGATACGTTCATTCGGTGGAAGAGCCAGAAAGTAATGAACTATTCACGGATGTCGGCAAAGAGGCTGATCAGAAAGCGGTGGAGGACTTGGTGGAGGTAAAAATAGATGAGAAGAACCCGGATAAGTTCTTCTTGCTTGGCTCATCGTTGTCCAGCACTGAGAGATTAGAGGTCTTGGAATTCTTGACCTCTAATATCGAAGTGTTTGCCTGGATACCTTACGACATGCCAGGCATTGATCCAAACTTCATCAGCCACCAACTCAATGTCCACCCATCCGCCAGACCTGTTATTCAACGCACACGCAGATCGGCACTCCACCACGCCGAAATAGTGGCAGAAGAGGTAGGCAACCTGCTGGAGGCAGGAGCAATAAGGGAAGTGCACTACCCAAGATGGATCTCCAACACAGTCGTAGTGCCAAAAAAGAATGGTAAATGGCGTGTCTGCGTCGACTACAAAACAGTCAACAAGGCGTGCCCCAAAGATAGCTTCCCTCTACCAAGGATAGATCAATTGGTGGACCTAACAGCAGGGCATAACCGACTTAGCTTTTTGGATGCATACAGAGGCTACCACCAGATCGCCATGCATGAACCAGACCAGGAGGTCACATCCTTCACAACACCAAGGGGGTTATATTGCTACAAGGTCATGCCCTTTGGCCTAAAGAACGCTGGGGCGACATTCCAAAGGATGGTCACCAAGATGTTCGAACCATTGTTAGGCAGAACAATGGAGGCTTACATCGACGACATGGTGGTCAAAAGCAAGGATGTGAATGACCATCTTAAAGACCTAGGCGAGCTGTTCCAGATCCTGAAGAAACACAAGCTGCGCCTCAATGCGTCCAAATGCGCATTCGGAGTTGGATCTGGCAAATTCTTGGGTTTCCTGGTGACCAACCGAGGTATAGAAGCAGACCCCTCTCAAATTAAAGCAATCCAGGAGTTGGAGAGACCAAACTCAGTCAAAGAAGTGCAGCATCTCACTGGCATGGCGGCTGCACTCAACTGGTTCATAAGCAGGTCGTCAGACAGACTACGACCATTCTTCCAAGCTTTAAAGGCCAAGTTTGAGTGGGATGAAGAATGCGACCGAGCTCTGGAAAGCTTGAAGGAATATATGTCTTCCCCACCACTACTTGTTACTCCAGTACCTGGTGAAGAACTCTTTTTATACCTGGCAGTCTCTCAGCACGCAGTCAGCGCAGTGTTGGTTCGTGCAGAAGGAATACAACACTTGCCCATCTTTTATGTCAGCAAGACATTGTTGGGAGCCGAAACAAGGTACTTGCCCTTGGAAAAACTAGCATTAGCATTAATGATGGCATCTAGAAAATTGGCGCACTACTTTCATGCCCACACCATAGTCGTCCTCACGGCCTTTCCACTGAAGGCTCTGTTTGAAAGGGCGAACTTTAGTGGGCGAATTTTGAAGTGGGCAGTGGAGTTGGGACAATTCGACATCAAGTTCCAACCCAAGACAGCAATAAAAGCCCAATCTTTGGCAGACTTCGTCGCAGAATTTACTCCTGGAAGTCATCATATCTGCCCAGTCGACCTAACTGACACAACCGAACTAGGGACCGAAGTTGACGCCGGAATAGCGCAACCCCTAGCAGAAGGTAGTCAATCAAGCACAAAGGCAGGCCATACTAAGGACAACAAGGAAGAGCCAAACAAAGGCTCACCAGCAGTTCAAACAGAGGACGAAGGGCAGACAGCCAACATGGACTTTGAAGAAAACACCATCCTTGACCCCACGGCATCGTCTGATCCTTCCACTTGCTGGAAACTATTCGTTGGAGAGATGTGGAAGCTCTTTGTGGATGGAGCATCCAACCGACATGGTGCAGGGCTTGGCATAGTCCTCATCTCTCCACACGGCCTGGTTATAGAGCAAGCAATCAACCTTGGCTTCCCAGCATCCAACAACGAAGCGGAGTATGAGGCGCTTCTCGCAGGACTCAAGTCGGCACACTTCATGAAAGCAACCGAACTAATGGTATACAGTGACTCTCTGCTGGTGGTAAACCAAATTTCTAGCGAATACGAAGCAAAGGATGACAGAATGGCCAAGTACCAAGAGTTAGTCAGAACGGAGATCAAGAAGTTTGATGTGGTAAGGATAGAACAAATTGGCAGGGAGGAAAACAGCCGAGCGGATGAGCTAGCAAGCCTGGCCTCAATGGCAGATACATCAATCCCTCATCCATTACTCATCGACTTCTTACCAAGACCAAGCATAGAAGACCCCGAAACAGAAGAAGTATGTTGCGCAGAATTAGGCCCTTCTTGGATGGATCCCATCATTCTATTCCTAAAAGACGGCATCCTACCAGAAGAGAAAAAAGAAGCCAACAGAATAAGGGCAAAGTCACAGCGGTTTTGGCTATCTCCATCTTTGGCACTATACAAAAAGTCGTTCTCTGGGCCTTACCTCAAGTGCGTTCATCCCAGCAAAGTAGAAGCATTTCTGTTTGAAATACATGAAGGGGTATGTGGAAGTCATCAAGGGGGAAGGTCGCTCGCTTACAGGGCCATTTCACAAGGATATTGGTGGCCATATATGCAAGCAGACTCAGAGAAATATGTGAAGAAGTGTGAAAAATGCTAGAAATTCGCACACCAAATACATCAACCAGCAAGAGAACTCCTACCCTTAACTAGCCCATGGCCTTTCGCAATGTGGGGCTTGGACATAGTAGGACCACTTCCAACAGCGCCCGGCGGCAGAAAATTCTTTCTCGCAGCAACAGACTACTTCACAAAGTGGGTGGAAGCAGAAGCATTGGCGTCAATCAAAGAAAAAGATGTGACAAAGTTTGTTTTGCAGAATATCATCACTCGGTTTGGCATACCAAAAGCACTGATCTCAGACAATGGAACTCAGTTCGACGGCAGAATCTTTAGAAGCTTTTGTGAAGAATACAAGATAGAGTTCTACAATTCCACACCAGCTTATCCTCAAGCAAACGGGCAGGCTGAAGCATCGAATAAAGTCGTCTTGGATGGACTAAAGAAAAGGCTAGAGAAAGCAAAAGGCAAGTGGGCGGATGAACTTCCTCACGTCTTATGGGCTTACCGCACCACTCCTCGGCGATCAACTGGAGAAACACCATTCTCCTTAGCCTATGGAATGCAGGCAGTGATCCCACTAGAAGTTGGCCTCCCCACAATTCGAAGCGAAAATTTTGATCCAGACTTAAATGGAGAAGCCATAGCCTTAGAACTCAACCTTGCAGAAGAAAGAAGAGAAAGAGCGTTGGTCCACATCGCCTCATACCAACGAGAGTTAATCAGAAAATACAGCAAAAAGGTGCATCCAAGACAATTCAAGATTGGGGATTGGGTACTACGCAAAGTGATGGGAAACACCCTGATCCCAGGAGACGGCAAGTTAGGCCCAAATTGGGAAGGTCCTTATAAGGTGGTTGGGTTAGCAGGCAAAGGGGCATACCACCTAGAAGACAAGGATGGCAAGGCAATCCCTAGGCCATGGAATACGGCCAATCTCAAGTTATTTTACTTTTAGCTCCTCTTTTTTCAAACATATGTAATTTTTTCTTCCTTCAGTAAAATGAGAAATTCTTTTTGACACAAATTACTCTTTGTAAAAGTTAGCTTTCAAGACTTAAGTATATTGCAAGCATCCTATTCTAAGTTAGCTGGAAAAACTAACTTAGAGGTTGGCTGGATTAAACCAACACCCTCCCTAAGCCCAGGATAAGGATCCAGGCTGCAGGACATTTGGTCGGAATAACCAAATACTTTAAGTTAGCTGGAAAAACTAACTTCAATAGTTGGCTGGAATAAACCAACACTTGTTACTCTTCAGCCGAAGTAAGTGTATGGCTGAAGAGTGGTTGGCTGGAATAAACCAACTCTTGTTACTCTTCAGCCGAAGTAAGTGTATGGCTGAAGAGTGGTTGGCTGGAATAAACCAACACTTGTTACTCTTCAGCCGAAGTAAGTGTATGGCTGAAGAGTGGTTGGCTGGAATAAACCAACTCTTGTTACTCTTCAGCCGAAGTAAGTGTATGGCTGAAGAGTGGTTGGCTGGAATAAACCAACACTTGTTACTCTTCAGCCGAAGTAAGTGTATGGCTGAAGAGTGGTTGGCTGGAATAAACCAACTCTTGTTACTCTTCAGCCGAAGTAAGTGTATGGCTGAAGAGTGGTTGGCTGGAATAAACCAACTCTTGTTACTCTTCAGCCCAAGTAAGTGTATGGCTGAAGACTGGTTGGCTGGAATAAACCAACACTTGTTACTCTTCAGCCGAAGTAAGTGTATGGCTGAAGAGTGGTTGGCTGGAATAAACCAACTCTTGTTACTCTTCAGCCGAAGTAAGTGTATGGCTGAAGAGTGATTGGCTGGAATAAACCAACTCTTGTTACTCTTCAGCCGAAGTAAGTGTATGGCTGAAGAGTGGTTGGCTGGAATAAACCAACTCTTGTTACTCTTCAGCCGAAGTAAGTGTATGGCTGAAGAGTGGTTGGCTGGAATAAACCAACTCTTATTACTCTTCAGCCGAAGTAAGTGTATGGCTGAAGAGTGGTTGGCTGGAATAAACCAACTCTTGTTACTCTTCAGCCGAAGTAAGTGTATGGCTGAAGAGTGATTGGCTGGAATAAGCCAACTCTTGTTACTCTTCAGCCGAAGTACGTGTATGGCTGAAGAGTGGTTAGCTGGAATAAACCAACTCTTGTTACTCTTCAGCCGAAGTAAGTGCATGGCTGAAGAGTGGTTGGCTGAAATAAACCAACTCTTGTTACTCTTCAGCCGAAGTAAGTGCATGGCTGAAGAGTGGTTGGCTGGAATAAACCAACACTTGGTACTCCTCAGCCGAAGTAATCATATCGGCTAAGGAGTGGTTGGCTAGTAAGCATATTTTAACCAGCCTAAACCGTAATAACAGTTGAAGTAATTAGAAGACATCACAAGTGCAAGCATACACATCAAGACCGGAGTAAGAGTTGCGCAAAATTTCCATTCATTAAAAAAGTAAGTACAAGAGGGGCATAGCCCGGCTACAAAGACGAAATAACAAAAGAAAAAGTACAAAGTCAAGAAAAGAGTTCTTGTATTTCAGCGTCAAAGGCCGCATCACCATCAACTTGAAAACCGGTTTCAAGGGGAAGATCACGCTCGGTCGCCGGGTTAGTTTCGGTTGGAACCGCAGTGTCACTTGGTTGCTCAATGGGAGGGTCCTCTACCATGGGCTCCAACCGAAGTGACGGGCTTGCAACAACAACCGGAATGTCTTCGGGAGCAGAGGAGTCATCAGTGTCTGAGTCCTCCAGAAACTCTTGTTGCAGAGCGTCTGCATACGCCGCAAGGGACTTCGGTATGAAGTATTCTGGAGGGTTGTAGACCTCGGTCTGTTGGTCATGACCGAGCTGCTCAACAGCCGCCCTCCAGCCACATTTGAAGAAAAGCTCCTTGGCGGCGTCGCATTGCTTGACATAGGCTTCCTCCGCCTCCTTGTAACCCCGCTTGTACCCCTCGTTTTCGACCGCCTCCATGTTCTTTTTCAGTTCGCTTATTTCGGCGTCCTTTCTCTTCTCAAGCTTCAACAACTCCCGCAGATACTTGTCCTTCATAACGATGGCTGCTTTCTGCTTCTCCGCTTCCGCCGAACTAACTAGATCGGCAAGACGGCCGTTCTCCGCTTCTAGCTCGGCCATTCTCTTTTCGGCTTGTAGTAGTTCGGCCGCCTTTGTTTCGGCTTCCGCCATCGCCTGCCTTGTGGTTTTGCGGAGTTCTTGGACTTTCCTATAAGTAATATTGTTCTTTTGCAAGGCCTGGCAGAACAAAGATTTCTCCTCAGCCGAAGTAAAAGTTGGAAAAATTTAGACAGAAAAAACTGACAGAGCTACTTACCAAGATCATGGACTTGGAGGCAGACCGAATCGACTTCATTTCGGTGTTCAGTTGTTTCAAGTGGTGCTCCATGTCCTTGGGGAGGCACACACTTTTGGCCAAGTTAAAGGCCAATTGGTGATCTTTTTCAGCCACGACCGAGTCAGTAGCTTTGATATCTCGGTCGTTGAAAGTCAACAACGGGGCCCACTTCGGAGATTCAGGTCGGTCAGTTTGCTCCGGTTGGGGGGAAGGTTGAGGACTCTGGGGGATGGATTCAACCTCATCGACAAGTTGTTGTTCGGTCGATGTAGGTCGGGCGCGTTTGGAAGGGCGAGATGATGAAGGCCGCTGAGAAGGGAGGGCCACAACGGCAGGTTGTGCCTCGATGGATGGCCGTACTTCGGCTCTGGTTGTTGAAGTTAGAAGGGCCCTGACTCTGCTCTTCTTTGCCATTTCTTCCTCAGCAGTTAATGGAACAAGTCTTATTTCGGGCAAAGTTGGGTCCGGTTCTGGGTCTTCCTCAAGAAGAAAATCGGTTACCCTTGCTTTTCGGCGACCACTGTACCGGTAGGTCGGCTCAAAATTCAGAAGCTTAGCCCAACTCCTCTCTTGGCACCGTAGTGCGGCTCGCAAAATTGCAAGGTTGGGATAACTATATAGAGAACGGAGGTGGGCAAAATCTGCAAAAAAGATAAGTGTTAGTTCGGTCAATGGACTGAAGAACCGAAATAAAATGCAAGGAAGAAGACCGAAGTTAAATTACCAGGCTCTCCCATTTTCCAATTTATAGGTCGGCCAGGAATTTGAGCTTGAAAATCCTCAAAGTTCCCAGAGACCCAAAAGAAATCATCATCATTAAGATCTTTGTCCGGAGTGTGTTTAATTATCTTCTCTCGGCGGCGGCGAATTCTAAGGTAATAGACCCACCCAGCATTCTTTGAGCCAATAGAGTATTGATGAAAGATCTCGGCCAGACCAAGATTTAGTCCGGTTTGGTGGTTCAGTGCGGCTATCCCCATTATAATACGATATGTATTGGTGGACAGTTGGGTGGGGCATAACCTAGTCTGTCTAAGAAATTCGCAGATTAGCGGTTGGACAGGAAACCGTAGTCCGGTTTCTATTATGGATTGAAGGGTAAAAGGGACGAAGCCTTCATTGTTCCAGGGAGTAGCATCTTTTTCGGCCAACGTCAGATGGACGTCGTCAGGAATTTGGTAATCTTCCCTAAATTCGGCCATGCCACCAGGGGTTTCGACTAAATATCTATACTTACCCATTTGTTGTATAATTTATGAATAAATTATTTCGGTACAAAAATTAGGCTCAGTAGCTCGGTTGAGCACACGCAGGAATGCCTGGGCAACCTAAGTCTGCAAGGTAGAAAACAAAGGGGTTAAGCACAGATCGTTGGACCGCGCTACAAATTATAAACAAGATATGCAAATCCTACTTCGGCTTAGTGGGCTGGTTCTACTCGGTTTATCAAAAGGTTTGTTAGCTCGGTCTTGAGCAAATTAGACCGGTTTATCGTCTAGGGGCAGCTTTCTGAGTTCGGTCTAAAAAACTAAGAAAGCTGGTCTAGCCCCAAGGCCTTAATCAGTTGTGGAATGAATAAAGTTACTTCGGTTAAGCTTCTAGGGGCGGCTTTCTGAGTTCGGTTTATAAACCAAGAAGACCGGCTTGGCCCCAAAAACTTAGTTCGGTAGACAACCGAAGTTCCTAGTTTCCTATATTCAAAATGTGGTGGTCTTATTTCGGCTAAAGTGAGTCAGGCTCTGGTAACCCATTGAAGCATTTAAGTTCTAGTTCGATTCTTGACTACAGAGATCTACCTATGGGGGCAAACAGGATCCTAGTTCGGTTACTATGTGATTTTGGATCTAAGGCTGGTTTTCTACATAATAGTTCATACATACATGGAGTTTTACTTGTTTCTTCGTAAAAGTACAAAAGCAAAGCAGACAAATGGAGAAAAATGTTTGCAAAAAGCATACAAAACAAAAACAGATGAAAAAACAGGCAAAACAAAAAGGATAGGCGTGTTTACCCGTATAAGAGAGAAGCTAGAGATGGAGACAACAGCAGCAATGGAGACACGAGCACAGTAAGAACACAGAAAGGAAATGAAGAATGGAAGGTGAAGTGATTCAAGGAAAGGAGAGGTTGTTTTGTGAAAGAAGAGAGAGAAAAAGGCGGAAAGAAAAGGCGGGAACTGTTTCAAAATCACGAAACACGAAGACGGCGTGACAGCCGTCCTTAACCAATCAAAACCTGCCACGTGTCATAAGAATGGGAAGCGTTACAGACACTATGATTGAAGAGACGTTTTTGACCGGACAAAACAGGGCCCGGAGTAAAATTAGCTCGGCTGAAAAATTCGAGGGTTTTTAGCTCGGCTGGAATAGCTTAAAACGACGTCAGCTCGGCTGATGGACTGGTAATCCCAATCATGCTATGCAGATGGAATTAAGGGGCAATTGAGAGGGTAATTTTTGGGAAAAATTGGGCCGAGCTGCGAGTAGGGCATTGAGGCCCAAAACGCGAAGGACTAAGTAAGAAGGCCGCAATAGATACTCCGGCCCAGAAGGGCAAAGTTACTCCGGCCTTGGGAAGACAAAGTTACTTCGGCCCAAGGAGGTGAAATTACTCCGGCTCAAGAAGAGATAGTTACTTCGGCCCAAGGAAGAGTAAAATTACTTCGGTCTGGAGGCAACTCACAGTTAGGCCGGTCTCAGAGTTAGTCCGGTCACAGTATGTTCTGAGAAGGCCGGTTTCGGAGTTAGTCCGGTCGTGACTTACAATGGTTAGGTCGGTCAGAACTTGTTACTTGGAAGTTTGATCTAAGTACGTCAAGGTTGAACAGAACAGCCGAAGTACGGAGTTAGAGGAGAAGACCGAGCTAAGGATAGTTCGGCCCTCTGTGGCTCGGTATAGCCAATTTTACTTCAGTCAAATGGAAGTTCGGCCATAAAGAAAACCATCCCACTTGGTTTAAGCAGTGGGGGAGGGTGTAAAAGGATAAGCATTATCCTTAGGAGAATGAATCCTAGGAGGACTCTGCATGGAGAAATACAAGTCCTACTAGGATTGTGCCATATGAAACTTATAAAAGCTCACAAGCATCACCTTGGAGGAGGTAATTGAACACAACCTTTCTGAGAACTTAGAGCTTTGTCTATTTGTCAAGTTTTCTGACTTAGGCATCGGAGAGGTTTCCGGCACACACCCGCCGGCTAGCTCACGTTTGTGTTTTCAGGTGACAAAGCGACGTCGTACGGAGGAGCGTGGACTTGGTCAACAGGATTATACGAGGAGAATTATTTCCTCCCCGTACAGAGTGTTACGTTTTTTCCGTAATGTGGGATTTGTTTAAAAGGAGGGAAAATTCAAAACCTTCTATAGTTCAGATTGTCCAAATGTGTAATTTTACATTTGGAGAAACCCACTTTTATCTTTAAAAAATTAAACCCACATATGTAAGTGACTACCTTTTGTGTAATTTTCACTTTAATGGGACCTTTAGGTTCATAAGAAAAAAAAGGAAGGATTAAACAATTTACAAGATCACATTTTGAGATTTATTGGTGCTTCACCTATAACACATTTGTCATTAATTTTTTTGAGATAAATATGATAAATTAAATATGTTACGATTATATCGATGTAATTTTGTTTTGGTGGATGATATACGTGAATAATCTAACAAAATGAATGATTCAAATTATTAAAATAAAATCCATAAAAAGACCCATGAACTCAAATAGTTGTTGGAAAATGGCTTTGGAGGATTTGGAAAAATTTTATGTTTTGCTAACTTTGAGCATTAATTAAGGTAAGACCCACACGTTATTTTTAACGTTTCTAATTGGGTTCATGTTTAATGTCGCGCAGTGAATAACATCATGTATTTGGTTGCTCAAAACCATTTCCGGATGAATGAGAATTCAACGCGTGTTTTCAGGTTCGTGAAATATTAAGTGGGTTTCCTACACATTTGTGAAATGTGCATGTCCTACATTGAAAAGACTTAAGATTTTAAATGGGTTTATATGCACTAGGTTGGGATACTTGGGATGGGCCCCAAGGGGTGCCCAAGTTTGTGGAAGGGTGAGGTTATGGATAGTGTGAGCTAGACCTATTGGACCCAAAACAATAACCACACGCACGCCGCCACCGCCGTCCATCTAGTCGGTTGGGCGAGCTGGGCTTGGGCCCTCATTCAATTTGTTCGAACAGGTTTTCTACGTGTTTGGAAAAGCCACTTGCTCTTTTATATAAAGCCTTCCATTCTAGCAATTCTTGGCATCTAATTTTTCCCTCAGAATTCCACCCCTCTTCTTTTGTGTTTCTGCATTTAATTTTTAGGAAGAAAAAGAGAGTCACAGTAGAGTTTTGGTTCGCCAGACTTGATTTTGTAGTGCTGCAAATCAAGTATTAGTCGTGGGAAGTAGACGCCGGTAAATCTCGAAGCACCGGAGCGAAGGCGAAATCTACTTTAAGGAGATTGTGTCCAACACAAACCTCGGCGTTTAAAGTTTCTGTAAGCTTTAATTTAGGATTTAATTTATAAAATTATTTTTTGGATTATTTATTTTTATTTTGTTGTTTTTCTTATTTATACACTTAATTTACACACACACACACACCACTGGGAATTTTTATTTATTTGTGGTAGATAGACGAATATTTTGTTTCGGGAAATTAAATAATAATCATATACTGTTTAATTTCTTAAATAGTAGTAATATACTATTTAATAATTTCTTTGATAACATAGTAGTCATATACTGTTTATCATTGAAATTTTGTTACAAAATATTATTCTGTATATTTTGTGTGTAAATTCTATTTTGTATAATTTTGTGATTGGTGTTTTACTATTTCGTCAGAAATATGACAACTGAAATAAACAATACTGAGACTGTTATTACTCTAAACCCCACACCCGTTGTGCTAGTGATGACCCCGGCAGTACCGGTAAATCATGGGGAGAAACCAAAAAAATTCAATGGAAATGATTTTAAAAGATGGTAACAAAAAATGATGTTTTATCTTACTACAATGAATTTGGCTCGCTTCACTCATGAAAAAACACTGGCACTAAACGAGAGAGACACTGATCGGCAAGTGGTTGCCTTAGTCGATGCATGAAAATATGGTGATTTTTTGTGTTGAAATTATACCCTCAATGTTGGACAATACACTTTTACAATGTGTATCGTGTCAAAAGCACTGCAAAAGAACAGTGGAAATCTCTAGATCATAAATATAAGACAGAGGATGCCGGTACAAATAAATTTGTTCTTGGTCGTTTTCTGAATTTTAAAATGATAGATTCTAAGACAGTTATTAGCTAGGTTCAAGATCTCTAATTAATTCTCCATGACATACATTCAGAAGGGATGATTCTCAGTGAATCTTTCCAAGTAGCGACAATCATTGAAAAATTGCCACGATCTTGGAAAGAATTCAGGAATTATCTAAAGTATAAGCGCAAGGAGATGAAATTGGAGGAATTGATAGTGCGGCTCAGAATTAAGGAGGACAACCGTGGTTCCAACAAGAAATCAGGAAACCATGTCATGCAGGCTAAAGCAAATGTTGTGGAACATGAACAAGGGTCAAAGTTCAACAACAAGAAGCGGAAGTATGATGACAATGGTCCTAAACAAGGATCCACTAGTAAGATCAACAAAGGGATCAACAACGAATTCAACAAGAGGTTTAAAGGCAAGTGTTTTGTGTGCGACAAAGATGGACATCACGCTAAGTATTGTCACGTTCGCAAGGACGGAGAGAGTTCAAGAAAAAAGCCAGCACAAGCCAACATAGCTAAGGATTTTTATCTTTTTGAAGGAGTGGTAGACATCAATCTTACTGCAGTAGTCTCTGAAGTAAATTTGGTGGGCAATCCCACGTAGTGGTGGGTGGATATTAGAGCAACCCGTCATATCTGTGTAGATAAGAAGATGTTTACAATCTACAAAGTGGTGGAAAGTGGAGAACGACATTTTATAGGAAACTCCTCTACATCAACTGTAGAAGGATAAGGAAAGATCATGACGAAAATGACATTGGGAAAAGAACTCACGCTCAACAATGTACTCTATGTGCCAGAGATTCGCAAGAATTTGATTTCTAGGTCATTTTTTTTTATGAAGAATGGATTTAAATTAGTCTTTGAATTGACAAGGTTGTACTCTTCAAGAGTGGAATGTATGTGAGGCGAGGTTACATGAGTGATAGACTTTTGAAGCTCAATGTACTAATCGTTGTACCAAATTTGGCTATTAATAATAAGAACACATCTTCTGTTTATATTGTTGAATCTTCTTTTTTATGGCATGGTAGATTAGGACATGTTAATTTTAATTCTTTGCGTAGACTTGCTATTTTAGAATGTTTATCAAACTTAGAGTTTGATCCTAATCATAAATGTGAGATTTGTGTTGAGGCAAAACTTACTAAGGCATCATTTAATAAAGTAGAAAGAAGTACTGAACCTCTAAATTTAATTCACATTGATATCTGTGATTTAAAATTTGTTCAAACTAGAGGAGGTAAGAAGTATTTTATTACTTTTATTGATAATTGCACTCGATATGACTATGTTTACTTATTGAGAAGTAAAGATGAAGCCTTAGAACCTTTTAAACAATATAAACTTGAGAGAGTCCTTAGTCCCAAAACGACTAAGATAGGACCAAAAATCGTTGATTGTGTGTTCATTGGTTATGAAAATAATAGTAGTGCATATAGATTTTTAGTTCATAGATCTGAAAATCCGAATATGCATGTAAACACTATTATTGAGTCAAGGAATGCGTCATTTTTCAAACACATTTTTCCTTGCAAGGAAATTGAAGAGACAAGTTCAAATAAAATAACTTTTGATATTGCTATGGGTAGCAGTGAAGACCAAAATGATAATGAAGCAGATGAACCTGGACGTAGTAAGAGGGCGAGGATCTTTAAATCATTTGGTTCAGATTTTTTGACATACCTGTTAGAAAATGAGCCTCCAAACTTCCAGAAAGCAATGACAAGTCTTGAAGCTCCATTGTGAAGAGAGACTTTGAATAGTAAAGTTGAATCAATACTGTAAAATCATATTTGGGAACTAGTGGATCTTCTACCAGGGTGTAAACCTCTTGGATATAAGTGTATATTCAAGAGAAAAATGAAAGCAGATGGTTCAATTGATAAATAAAAGGCTAAGCTTGTTATTAAGGGATACAGACAGAAGAAATGCCTTAATTATTTTTACACCTATTCACCAGTGACAAGAATAACATCTATTTGCATGCTAATTGCGATTGCAGCTTTGTATAATCTAGAGATACATCAAATGGATGTTAAAACAACCTTTTTGAATGGCGAGTTAGATGAGGAAATCTATATGGAATAACTGGAAGGGTTTCAAGTTCCTGACCAAGAGAAAAAGGTTTGTAAACTTGTGAAATCTCTTTATGGATTAAAACAAGCTCTGAAATAATGGTATGAAAAAATTGATCACCCCAAACTTTCAGATGGTTTTAAGATAAACAAATGTGACAAATGCTTCTATGTTAAAAGCACAGACAAAGGCTATATCATAATTTGTCTTTATGTGGATAACATGCTCATTATTGGAAGCAATAATGACATGATTAAATCTACAAAGAAAATGTTGAACAAAAAATTTGACATAAAAGATCTGAGAGTAGCAGATGTAATTCTAGGAATAAAAATTACTAGAACATCTAAAGGATATGCTTTATCTCAATCTCATTATGTTGAGAAGATTCTGGAGAAATTTAAAAGGCATGACGACCGTCCTGCTAAAACATCTGTTGACATTAGTCTTCATTTGTCAAAAAATACAAGTGCAGGTATATCACAATTAGAGTACTCTCGGATAATCAGAAGCTTGATGTACTTAATGAATTGCACTAGGCCAGATATAGCCTATGCTATAAGCAAATTGAGTAGGTAGAAATGTAATCCAAGGTCTGATCATTGGAAATCGATAATTAAGGTACTTAGGTATCTAAGACATACGCAGAATAATAGCTTACATTATACCAAATATCCAACAGTACTCAAGGGATTAAGCGATCCAAATTGGATATCGGATACTAAAGACTCAAATTCCATTAGTGGATATGTCTTTACCCTGGGAGGTGCTGCAGTCTCTTGGAAATCTTCCAAGCAGATGTGCATAGCAAGGTGGACAATGGAATATGAGTTTATCGCATTAGATAAAACAGGAGAAGAAGTAGAATGACTTCGTAATTTCTTAGAAGACATTCCAATATGGCCTAAACTTGTGCCAACTATATGCATTCACTGTGATAGTGAAGTAACAATAGGATAGGCACAAAATTTTATATATAACGGTAAGTCTCAACACATTCGTCGAAGACGTAATACTGTTAGGTATTTTCTCTTACATGGAATAATTTCCATAGAATATGTAAAGTCAAGAGAGAATATTGCAAATCTATTGATTAAAGGGCTAGCTAGAGAGGAAGTGAACCATTTATCGAGGGGAATGAGATTAAAGCCTATTACTTAAAATTCGCCATAATGGCAACCCAACCTAGTTGACTGGAGATCCCAAGATCTAGGTTCAAAGGGATAACCGAAATATGGATGACTTCACGTATCACTAAGGAGCTTTACTCCTACCCATTTCTATGATAAGAAGAGTGATACCTACAGCATTAGTAAGATAAACTTTGCTTTTAATGATTCTTATTGCTTGGACATCCAAGTGGGGTATAGCAAGATATTCTTAATAAGAAGTCACCTATATAAGTGTGAACTGGGTCGGTTCTGTGAGAATTGAGAAGGCTAAATTCTCCAGAGCACTCATGAATTACCAGGTGTTGTTCAGGGCCAAAATGAACACAACCGTAAGAACCAAATTGTGTCTGACGATACACTATGTGTAGACTATTGTCTTGACCTACACAAACAGCTGAACAGTTCAAGGTATCGCGTCTACTGGTTAGCCAGTAAGTCAGATAGGCTTTTACTAGAGAAGGTTCAAAGCTAAAAGCTACCTATCTCGATGTGGTGTATCTTCTTAATGTACTCTTTTTTTGTATGCATTTTATTGCATATCAGTTATCGTGAATTCCATTCATGTGGGAGATTGTTGGAACATGGCTTTAGAGGCTTTGGAAAAACCTTATTTTTTGCTAACTTTGAGCATTAATTAAGGTAGGACCCATGCATTATTTTTAACGTTTCTAATTGGATTCATGTTTAATATCGTGTAGTGAATAACATCGTGTATTTGGTTGCTCAAAACCATTTCCGGATGAATCATAATTCAACGCGTATTTTCCGATTCGTGGAAATAGCTTTAGGTAGGTTTCTTACACATTTGTGAAATGTGCATGTCCCATATTGGAAAGGCTTAAGGTTTTGAATGGGTTTATATACACTAGCTTGGGATACATGGGATAGGCCCCAAGGGGTATCCAGGTTTATGGAATGGTGAGGTTATGGGTAAAGTGGACTAGACCCATTGGACCTATCGTCAGTCCGTCTAGTCAGTCGGGCGGGCTGGGCTGGGCTGGGCTTAGGCGCGGGTGCAAGGTGTGAGGTTGGGTTGGGCTTGTTCGGCCTAATACTAATCTTTTTGGGCCAAAAACATTTGCATTTTATTTATTTAATTTTGAATTTCGGTTTCAAAATTCAAATTAAATCTGTCCAGTTTTTTTTTCTCACACCCAAACAGGTTCATACCAGTTGAATTCAACCGAACAGGTTTTCTACATGTTTATTCCACCCGAACAGATTCAAATATGTCCAAACAGGTTTTGTACCTGTTCTATCTGTCGGAATAGGTTTTCTACCTATTCGGAAAAGCCACTTGCTCTTCTATATAAAGCCCTTCCATTCCAGCAATTCTTGGCATCTAATTTTTCCCTCAGAATTTCGTTCTTCTTCTTCTGTTCATATATGCGTTTCTGTATTTGTTCTGCATTTAATTTTTAGGAAGAAAAAAAAAAAGAGTCACAGCAGAGTTTTGGTTCACCATACTTGATTTTGTAGTGTTACAAATCAAGTGTTAGTCATTGCTTCCTAGGAAGTAGACCCCGGTGAATCTCGAAGCACCGGAACGAGGGCGAAATCTACTTTAAGGAGATTGTGTCTAACACAAGTCTCAACGTTAAAAGTTTCTGTACGCTTTGATTCAGAATTTAATTTATAAAATTATTTTATGGATTATTTATTTTTATTTTGTTGTTTATCTTGTTCATATATTTAATTTACACACACACTACAGGGAATAACAATAGTATCCTCCAATCTAAATCATGAACTGGAGGACTCCAAATCCATAAAAGAATTACACAAAAGTTGACTACTAATAAGAGCATCCACGTTAGCCTCACCAAATGTAATTTTTGGTTAAATATAACTAGCAAAGCATAAAATTCTTGCTCCATCAGTCTCAACAAATTATTTCTAGACTAGCTTTTGGTTGAATTTGCTACATACTATTTATTAGTTATTCAATAGTTTATTATTTTTTTGAGATAGGTTAATCTATTTTTTATTATATTTTCTCGTCCACCGGACGTCCTCTTGGATGTCTACCTAGATGTCCCTGTAGAGAATGAAGTTTTACTAAATTTTGGCCTAATCGGTCGACTGCCCGGTTGATTTTCTCTCAATGGATTTGCCTCCTTCGGCTGTTGCTATGGTGCACTAGAAAAAATATATTTAAATTGAAAAAGATAAAAGAATAAAAAATAATATTTTAATGAAATAAAATTTTAAAATAGAGAATTTGATAGAGTGTGCATATAAAAAAGAGACCTGTTAAAATACAAAAGTGGATGTTATAATATGGCTCAAAATTTGCTAGTGCGGATGCTCTAAGGGCCATTAATAACCAATTCCAATTATCTATACGACAATGCTACGTAGCTCAAATTTTGTGGCTCAAAAGTGGCTCAAATGGCCAAAACGACGTCGTTTTGAGTATAGAACAACATAAAAATGGCCAAAACGACGTCGTTTTGGCCATTTGAGCCACTTTTGAGCCACAAAATTTGAGTTACGAGACATTTTCCTTATCTATATTATTATATTAAGCAAAACTTGAATAACCTTTCCTTACTTCTTTTTATTATACTATATGTTATTTATATTTCTTTGGATAAAACAAAAAAAAAAAAAAATTAAATAGATATGTAAGAGGAATGAAACTGAAATCTTGAGCTTTAGATCTAAGAAACAAAATTCTTACTAACTTACGCACAATATATAATAAGTATTTTATTTTATTTCATTTTTATTTATTTAAATTGCATACATAACGCTATTTTATTAATGGAAAGCGTGACCATGACACAACGACAATTATAATAAATTTTTTATTTTGTTTTTTTTTTTGTTGTTTTTTTCTGCTACTTTTACCATTTATACATAAGATCCCATCCACCATAGGTATTAAGAGAGAAAGCTCCATCGGTTCTTATGCTCCACCAGCACCTTTCAGCACACCGTCCTTTGTCTCGGCCCTCCCGGAACACGTCGAAGCTCCCGGAGACACCGTTCCAAAACATGTAGCAGTAAAATAGAGTGTTGTCGATGAACAGATTTGCCTTGAAATGCCATGTAAATGAAGAGTGAAATGCCAAGTCATGTTGCCCTAAGTCATCATCTTTGGACTTGCAATGGATGGTTAGGGTTATCCCTTCTCCCAAATCATTTGTTATGTTCATATGCCTTGTTGGGATATGCAAATAGCTCACTCCATTTGTAGTCTCTTGTGTTTCTTCTTTGCCATTAATGGCAAAAGAAACTTGCGAAGATATGAGCGATGACAAAATGAGCAAGAAAAACACAAACTTGTAGTCAGACATTTTTTTGGGATTTGTTTCCCCGCATGATTTCTAGCATGGCTTCGAACACCTTTAAATATGGGGTGTTTGGGAGGGATTAAATAGAAAAATGCTTGAGATTCTAATTTTTTGGGGATTCTCATAATTTATTTTGGATCTCTATTATTGATGTATATGTAGGATCCACTCATATATGTGTGAGGCCTACACCATCATTGGTGGAGATCCAAGGGGGTTGTGGGGTCTCTAAAAAATGGGAATCTCAATCATTGTTGGATTAAATAATCCATTTTAAATTAAAATATTTAATAAAATAAAAAATAATGTTATATGAACCAATTAATGTACTAAGTAGTGTATCAATTGATGATATGACATAATTTAAAATATTTTTGGTATTTGTAATTTATATAATGAGTGGGGTCAATAATAATGTCACAACTAGTATTGATATATTAGTTAGTACACTAATTAGTACATGTAGTACCACTCATAAATAAAATATCCTATCATATTACTATATTTATTTTTTTACAAGTTCTTTGGTAAAAAATTAAATAGCCAAGTAAAAGTATGTAGACGGTTGACTCATATTATACAAAATTTGAATTTACATTATACACTTTATTTTCAGTAATGAGTACTTTTAATTTATTTATTTATTTATTTTTTTTGAAATACATAGTTTTTGGATAAATTACAATTTTCTTTTTATGCTCGGTCATTTTTCTATTTTGGCCAATGAATTCTTTTCTCCCATTTTGGCTCTTCATATTTCAATTTTTTTTTTAATTATTTCAAAAGTTAACTTATGTCCATAATTAGACAGAATATGCACATTAAAAACTACATAGCATAAAAAAATATTATTATATATACTTCAAAAGCTAATTTATGTCCATAATTAGACAAAAATGACACATTAATCGCTACATGACATAAAAATATATTATTATATATAATTCACATATCTAATACAAACCTAAACTTCAATATCATAATATATTTTTATGCCACCTAGTTACTAATATGTCATGATCAATCTAATTATGGACATAAGTTAATTTTGAAATGAATTAAGAAAAATTTGAAACACGAAGTACCAAAATGAGAAACAAAAAAAATTAAAGACCAAAGTGAAATAATGACCAAACATAAATGGAGTAAAATATAATTTACCCCCATAGTTTTTTGGGGGACTTGCGTGTGGGTTATAATAGTTGAACTTATTATCCAATAGGTCTTGTAATAATTAATAACTTTTTTCATCAAACACTATTAAAAAAACGTTACTAATTGTTAATTTTCAGCAACTGAAAATTTTGTCACAAAAAATATCATTAATTATAAGTTTTAGCGACAATTTTAAAAAGTCATTTCAAACAAACGTTATTAATTTTTAACTTAAGCGACAGTTTGAAAATTGTCATAGAAAAACGTCACTAATTGTAAGTTCTAGCGACAATTTATAAAAACCGTGACCAAAAAAAAGAAAAACTGATTGTTAGTTTTTAGCGACATATACAAAAGGTAATCATAAAAATTATTTTTAGTGATAATTTTATTATAACTTATTTTTAATAGGACTTAATATAAATTAAATCCAACTATTAAGATTTATGGGTGGTTTACCTAGTTTTTTCATGGACATCTACGTAGCAAGAGGCTCTTAGATGCAATAATTTTGTACCCAAATTTAAGGAATTGAATAGAATACTATTTTGGCAAGTCTATAAAATAGTTAAAAATTCATTACAAAAAATTCAATTGTCAATATTTTTCTTACTTTTTTGCACATCTTTTCTTAAAAAGTCAAAAAATAACTAAATGGCTACTTTCCAAAACAACCTAAGCTTTTTTATTGTTTTGGATAAACTACTAATAGGTCTCAATAGTTGGATTTAATACCCATCAAGTCCTATTGAAAATAAGTCTTAGTAAAATTGTCGTTAAAAATAATTTTTTGTGACAATTTTTTATATATGTCGCTAAAAACTGATAATTAGTGATTTTTTTTGTCATGATTTTTATAAATTGTCGCTGAAACTTACAATTAGTGACCTTTTTTTATAATAAATTTTTTTTATAGGTCCTATTAGACAATAAATTCATTTATTAGGATTTATACGGAAGTATCCCTTTTATTTTTTATGGTAACAAACCTATCTAATATATAATGAAAATAGTATGAAAATATTTTCATAAATAGAAGAAATGAATCATGTCTATCTACACTATTATACATATAAGCAAAAGTGTTCTAGAGTGTCAAAGTTCAAAACGTTAATCCTTATTTATCATAATTTTGAATTTTTTAAATATAAAAATACACCAGAGATCTTTATCTTTTAACATTTATTAAAGGGAAGAATGATATTTTTAAAGTAGTATTATAAGTCATGTCACTTATATGAAAACGGCAATGGTATCCCCTCAGTCTGAAATCGGATTAGAGAATATTGTTGAATTTTTGTGGGCTCATCACTAAACCTACATCGATAATTTTAACCGTTCAATGTGTAAGTTCGTTGATTTTTTTTTTTTTGCAAAAATTCACGTTGTTCTAATATCGAAAGCTATCAAATTTGTGTCAACGATAAGTATGATTTTAAAAATAAATTGTTGACATAAATGTGATCTAATCAAGTGGTTATTAATATCCGATCAACGTAATTTTTTACAAGAATAAAGTACTCGAAAAGCCCTATATATTGAACGGTGTAGATCATCGAGACAGACCCCAAATAGACTTGAAATGAGCTAGTTTGGACTGTCCAGTTAGAAATACTGAACTGGAGACGGTTCAATCCTATGAAAATATTTTAAAATTTTCAAACATAATACTCTTGTCCAGAGTTAAAAATGGAAAATTAATTATACATTTACATTGTAAAATCTAAAATTTATGTATTACAAAATTAATAAATATTTCATATGTCAAACATGTCATGCCTCGAAAATTTAGACAATAAAGATTCATCAACTTCTATTATTTAATGTAAACGTAAGTATATGTCTCAAAATTAATAACATCCTTAAATCTCCAACATCTATAACCATCAAGAGATTTACAAAAGAATGTTTCACATGCACTTATATATTCAACATCCCTAGTATATGGATCTATAGCATGTGGTGCAAATAAATGTCCTCAATGGCTACAATTTCCAAGGTTTAAGGCCGGTTACACAAAAGTGGTTTTGAACCTACACATATAAAGCCCTTGACTTGTCAAAAATAATTACAACAAAGAAAAGAGCCTTGTGCTTTCAAAACATATTTCCATGCCTCTAACTTGGCTGGATCACCACATCTTTTCCTACACAAAATCCCATTGGGTGAGCACAAAGCCTAGTAGGAAAATCTTAACAAATATATTTTATACAATCTCATGGGATGAATGCATATACCATGCCATGTTAAAAAATGTATATCTTTATCCTCTAAAACTTTTGTGCACAATGCAATATCAGGAATTTAACAATTCAATAATTTCAATGTAGTTCAAAAGGGGCAGTAAATACAACTCAGGTAATCCCTAGGTTGGTGTTTGCAAGTAGGCCTAACAAACACTATCAATCCCCACTTTATCGGTAGCTAACCGAAAGGCACATGGTATCTCATCCGCGCGTGTTTTCGGTCTTATACCATGGACACTCAGGCCAACTTAACCAATACCAACTACACCCCCTATCCAGACTTACCAACGTATTTATCCCCAAAACAAATCAATATGATATTATTTCACAAAATAATTCCCTTTCTCAAAGTAGTACTTTTTCCAATATAATATTCAAAATAAATTGCATTAATGATAAAATAAAATGGCGATGCAAATGTCCAATGCAATAACAAAGTTCTATTTGAACATCTCAACAATAACAATTCGAAAGGTGATGATAATTAAATTAAGTGCCAATGCAATATATTTCTACATCAATGCCTTGAAATTTCTCAATTTGTTAATTCCTCCACACAATCCTCCATTGTGATCAAATTCCACATCTCTTGTCATTATAACCTCATGATACATTTACAAGAGAATAAACAATACATTATCAACCTTCATCCATTTTCTATAAATTCATCATCATTTTTAGCATTTGGCCTTTCCAAAATAACAACAACAAGCCATTGCTGAAGCTTTCCAATTCTATAATTCTCATTTTCTCATGAAATCTCTTCATTTGATACAACTATAGAATTTCCTCCATCACTTACTCACGTAGCAAATTATCAAGTATCAATTTCATAATATCATAACTTTTTTTCCAAAATCTCCAAATTCTAGGGTTTCCACCAAAAACAAGGTTTTTGTTCCATTTTTGAAAAGGTTTTTCCAAAACAACACCCACACCCTAGAACATGCTCATATTCTCAAAAATTTTGGAAAAAATAAACAAAATCAACTTCTAACATCATCTAGGGTTCAACAACCCAAAATCATAGCTCATAACATAATGAAATACTTAAAACATGTATCAACTTGCAAAAATGTATTTATAACTCAAAGATTATCCCTACCTCAAGCTTGGAAGATGAAGATGAAGATGAAGAAAACCCTAGAAATCAAAGTCAACAAAAACACGATCCAATCGATTATAATCGTAGTCCTCGTCGCCTTCTTTGATTTGGTGTAAAAAGCCCCCTCAAACTGTTGAAGATTTGAGCTAAATCTTAGAGAGCTGTATTTGGGTATATTTTTAGAGAGAAGGGAGAGAATAGATGAATATAGAGAGCGAGAGAGAGAGAGAGAAGAAAATTTGTGCAAAAACACTTTTGGCATCAGTTTTGAGGAAAAGAGCACGAGTTTCGAGACAGATGCATCGAAATCTGCCCGGGCGATTTCAATTCCGCACGAATGGAATTCCTAATCCCCACGAGCATAAATTTTTGTCTTAAAGACGGATTGCTCCAAAGAGCTATCTAGAAAAATCACCCAAAATCTGCTTGAGCTTTTCTGCCTAGAAAACTCTAAAAATTTAGGAAAACCCTGTAAGGATTTGCTCGGATGGTTTTCAATTTCGCACGAGCAATTTTTCCCAGAACTCAGAAAGTGATTTTGCAAACCAAGGCAAGTTTCATTGCCAAAAACTCAAATTTTTCAATCCAAAAAAGTTAAGAGAGGTTAAATAGGAGTAGAAAAGGAATCTCAATGACCCGATATGGTAAATAAAACACCGAAAGATATGCATACTACCCTACTATGCAATATTATTCAAGCCCCAAAACCCGGGGACATCACAACCTTCCCTCCTTAGGAATTTTGCCCCCGAAATTTGGTTACACCTCTCATCAATACGTCCAAAGAACAAGAACAAAACAACAACATGGCTCCAAGGGGTAACAACCACACTAATGACAAAATGAATCCATAATAGCAACAAATCAAGCATAACATGGAGATCTCAATCTCAACAATATTTTACTATCATTATAAGAATACTAGGTGATGAAAGCCTTAGCTAATTCCTCTCAAACTTTCTTTACTGAGTTTTCCAGCTTAGCACCGGATAGGAGCCACTCCTGACATGGTTCTTCCAAACAAGGAAAGCTTTTGAGCCCGAGATAGGCCCATAGGCTTCAGAATGTCTGAGAAGAGGTGGATATGAACCATAGGGTTACCAGATCCATCGAATCTATCAATATGTGGCATCTTGAAACGCTCGGGCAACCTCATAGTTGTTTTCGTAAACCCATCCTTGATGTCTGGAACCGAGTTGATCCCTTTTGATTGTTTGAACATTTTCTCTAATTTGGATATTTCAGCATTGTCGGGTCAATTTCATCAATATCCATGGAGAAAAGTCCTCTCATTGGCTGTTTAAGAACTCCAAGATCTTCTTCCAGCTTAGGTTCACGAAGTTCCATAACTGGTGAAGTCATGACCCAAACCTGCCCCTAGGTTTGGCGTCGTAACCGACCAGTAATCATTGGATTACCAAAGGCCTCTTAACAGAATGACATATAATAAGGGGTTGCAGAAGCAAATATAGAAAAAATATATTGTCCATAGAGCTGTGTTAACGTATATGAGACAGAGATCTTCAAAATAAACTTATATATATATATATATATATATATGAGACGTCATAGATACAATAGTCTTGTGTCACCCATATACATAAATGAAGTCAAAAAGGGAACTTAGCCCAATGTATAGAAAAGCAAAACAAAACAAAAACAACTGTAGCAAAGTTACAAAACTAGACATCTCAAAAGGAAACCTCCCCTGGAGGCACAGTGGTTGGTTGACCCAAAACTTCAGACAGCAGCTTAGGCCTGGTCGCACGCCTGCTCACCTACATACATAATATAAATAGTGAGCGAAAGCCTAGTGATTAATAACAGCATAAAGGTTTTAAATGAATGATGTCCATAACATATTCAAAAATTAGAGTTCGTATCAGAAATAGGTTCGTATTCACATTCTTGTTCAAACTGCATATGGAAATCAGAGTTCATGCTTTATCATACATGATACACCCAATAGCGTTATCATGCTTGTCAATTCCAAAAGGAACCTCCGGTACCGGGAACTTCTAATATACTTGGGCCTCGGTATTATTACCCCCGGGCAAGGGCCTTATGCTTGTAGACCATGGTATTATTACCTCCGAGCAAAGGCCTTGTGCTAAGGATGCCATGAATACTTGTCAAAAGTTGGACATTTATTCATTGATACAGAACATAGCATTTCAGAAAGCAAATCATTTATTGTCATATCATATCATATAGGAAAATACTTAGACGTGAACATAGCTTTACAAAGTTATTACTCACAGATGGCTCCACTTGTAGAACAGACAAATCAGATAACTTGAGACGCGTGACCTACATACATGTAACAGAACACACATAATGAAACACACATTCGTTTGGTACATAACTTCTTTCATCTTATTCTTAGTGTGTTTCTAGGTCTTAATCTCTTATTGAGTCTTAATCATGGCCTAGGAATGCCTAGGATGCAATGTGGATGCCAAAATGCACTTTGGAACTCTTAACAAGACTTGCTGAAAACAGGGGTCTTACTCGAGTGCAACTTCCTTCGCTCGAGCGAACATGCAAACATGTCAAGGGCCGCTCGAGCGCAATTTCATTCACTCGAGCGGTCTGTAAACTTTGAAAAAGTACTGGTTGTGTGATTTTCACGCTCGACGAACGCTCGACGGTCGCTCGATCGTGAGACTCAAGTTCTCGCTCGAGTGCAACTCTTGTCGCTCGAACGGTCTGCAAAAACATAGAACTTCTGGGAGCTCGCATTTCACACTTGAGCGGACTTCAGGTCACTCGAGCAGAAGTGTAAAATCACAGAGTGGTCACTCAAGCTCCATTTCTGCAGCTCGAGCGGAAGTGCAGAATCTGGAATTTCCAAATTGTATTCCTAAGCTCCAAACTCAAATCATGCACTTTAAAAACTCATCTTTTTGGGTTAAAACTCCAGAAAACATTTAGAAACTTGTAAAATACCATGGCTTAAAGATCATTTCACTAAATCAAGGTCCAAAGGCATGCCAATTGATCAAAACTCCCACTTGAAATTTATAAATATGCCATAAACATGACATGCATGAATTACTTTGAACTTAAGCTTTCCAAAACATGATCAAGTAAGGTCAAATGCTAAGAAATGTGATAAATTCTCAAAACCAAGTCAAGATTGACACATGCATCTGAAAATTCTTTAGAAACACACTCAAAGCGCTATGATATATGCATGCATGGAATGATCCTCGTTTCTAATTCATTAGCTCATCTCTTGCATAATTTAGCTTAATTCTCAAGAATTCTTGTATTAAAGTCTTGATTACAAAGTTTAAGGACAAAATTCTTACCTAGAGTCTTAATTGCACAAGTGTAGAAACTTCAACTCGCAATTTTTTTTGCAAGTCTCCAACAACTCCTAGCAATTCCCCCTTTTCCTAGCTTTGAACTCAATTTTTCTTCTATCCCTCTCTCTCCCATGTTTTCTCTTCAAGGTTGGGTGGTAGGAGAGCGTAAAGTGAGCTAATGAGTTTATATGGGCCTTATATAGGCTTAATTAGGAGTTGGCTAATTAGTTGACATTAATTATTCTAATTTAATCGTTCCAAATCGAATTTTAATTAATCTTACCATAATGTTCTAAAAATCTTAAATAGCACATAAATCAAGTCAATTTCACGATTAGATGTCGATAAGGCCTTCAATTCGCAAGAAGAAATAGAAATGCAAACAGATCTTTTTACGATAAACAGATATAAGCACAATAATGCGACATACACATGCAATTAATTTAGAATTTCACCTTAATTACTGATTAAGCTTATTTAATCATGAATTAACATTAATCAGATGTTGGGGTTGTTACAGTCTTCCTCCCTTAAAGAGTTTGGTCCTCCAAACTCGAATTACTTTCGGTCTTTAAGAATATTGAATTCAAAGGAAATAGTTCGGGGTGTCTCTTCATCATGTCTTCTTCCGTTTCCCAAGTTGCATAAGTCCCTCCGTGGCTTTGCCAATTAACCTTCACCAATGGTGTTTTTTTGTTGCTCAATCTTTTGATTCTACGGTTTACCACCTGAATTGGCCTTTCTTTACATGTATAGTCATCTTTCAAAAGCACATAGGTTGGTTCAATGACATGTAACAGATCTCTCAAACAATCCCGAAGCATTGAAACATGAAAAACGTTGTGCATAGTTTCCATCACCGGAGGTAAGGCTACTCAGTATGTTACTGAGTTGATTTTCTCTAAAACTTCATACGGGCCAACGTATCTTGGTGTTAGCTTTCCTTTCACCCCAAATCGCGTCTGACCTTTCATTGGAGTCACTTCTATAAATACGTGATCACCGACTTCGTATTCTCTATCCCTCCTTTGGACATCCGCATAACTCTTTTGGCGACTCTGTGCAGCTTTCGGACGTTGTTGAATCAGTTTCACTTTCTCAGCTGTTTCTTGCACAAGTTCTGGTCCCAATAAAGGTTTATCACCTACTTCAGCCCAGCAAATTGGAGATCGACACTTTCTACCATACAAAGCTTCATAAGGAGCCATGCTGATACTCAAATGGTAGCTATTGTTATACACAAATTTAGCCAATGGTAAGTAGATTTCCCAACTGCCTAGGAAATCTAGGGCACACATCCGTAACAAGTCTTCCAATGTTTGAATGGTCCGTTCAGATTGGCCATCTGTCTATGGGTGATAAGCACTGCTTAGTCTCAATTTAGTTCCCCAAGCTTGTTATAGACTCTGCCAGAATCTTGAAGTGAACTTAGGACCTTTGTCAGATACAATAGATATTGGCACACCATGTAATCTCACAATCTCATTAACATACAAGTTAGCCAATTTATCTACATTATACAAAGATTTGACGGGTAAGAAATGTGTGGATTTACTTAAACGATCAACAATTACCCCAGATAGAGTCCATACCTCGAGGAGAGCGAGGTAATCCCACAATGAAGTCCATCATGATATGTTTCCATTTTCATTTTGGTATTGGAAGCGGCTATAGTAATCTGGCAGGTCATTGATGTTCAGCTTTAACTTGTTGACAATGTAAGCATCGAGTCACAAAATCAGCAATGCTTTTCTTCATTCCTGACCACCATAAATTTTGTTTCAAGTCATGGAACATCTTTGTATTCCGTAGATGCATAGAAAATTTAGAGGTGTGGGCTTCAGTCATAACACGTTTTCTCAAATCCGAACAATCAGGAACACAAAGTCTATTCTAGAATTTCAGCACACTATTCTCCAGCACAAATCCTGGTTTCGGTTTTGAGTCTATGTCATCCACAATCTTTTTCAGGAATTCATCTTGCAGTTGTTTCTCTCTAATCTCTTCAATGATTGTAGGTTGAGTAGAAATGGCAGCCAAGATCCCACCCTATTCATGCAATACAATTTCAATCTCATTCTTTTCCAAGTCACATAATAATTCTCTTTGACTGGTGAGGAAACAAGACAAATTTCCAATACATTTTTGGCTCAAGGCATCCGCCACTGTATTAGCTTTCCCTGGATGGTGCAAAATCTGCAAATCATAATCCTTGATCAATTCAAGCCATCTCCTCTGTTTCATGTTCAATTCTTTTTGGGTGAAGAAATATTTGAGGCTTTTATGGCCTGTGTACATTTCACAAGTCACACCATACAGATAATGTCACCAAATCTTCAAAGCAAAAACCACAGCGGTGAGTTCAAGGTCATGGGTCGGATAATTCTTTTCATGGGGACGGAGTTGCCGAGAGACATAAGCAATTACCTTTCCATTTTGCATTAAGACACACCCCAAGCCTTTATAGGAAGCATCACTGTAAATCTGAAATCCATTCGCTCCGTTTGGCAAAGTCAGAACTGGTGCAGTTACTAGTCTAGTTTTCAATTCTTGGAAGGCTGACTCTCGTTGATCATTCCAGTCAAATGGTACATTTTTCTGCGTCAACTAAGTCAATGGGATAACAAGTTTTGAGAAATCTTTCACAAATCTTCTGTAGTAACCTACAAGTCCCAGAAAACTTCTAATTTCTGACACATTAGTTGGTCTTGGCCAGTCCATAATGGCTTCAATTTTTTGAGGGTCAATTGAGATACCGTCCTTGTTGATTACATGTCCCAAAAATGTCACATTGTCAAGCCAGAATTCACATTTAGACCATTTTGCATACAACTTCTTTTCTCTCAGAATCTGTAAAGTAGTTCGCAAATGGTTCTCATGCTCTTCCCTGCTTTTGGAGTAAATCAAGATATCATCAATAAACATAACAATAAATTTATGATTTAAACACCCTGTTCATAAGGTCCATGAAGGCAGCAGGTGCATTAGCCATCCCAAACGGCATTACCAAAAATTCGTAGTGTCCATATCTAGTTTTGAATGCAGTCTTCTCTACATCTTCTGCCTTAACCTTTAATTGGTGGTACCCGGATCTAAGGTCTATCTTAAAGAACACTTGTGATCCTTACAGTTGGTTAAACAAGTCATCTATTCAGGGTAGGAGGTATTTGTTCTTGACAGTTACCTTGTTCAATTCCCGATAGTCTATACATAACCTCAAAGATTCGTCTTTCTTCTTAATAAATAGGACTAGAGCACCCCAAGGTGAAGTGCTCAGGCGAATAAACTTCTTGTCTAACAGTTCCTGAAGTTGAGTTTTCAATTCTTTCAATTAAGAGGTGGACATTCTGTATGGGGTTCTAGAAATTGGTTACGTCTCAGGTACTACATCAATGGTGAACTCAATTTCCCTATCAATTAACTCCCTAGGTAGGTCAGTAGGAAATACATCAGGAAATTCACAGACCACGGGAATATTTTCCACACTAACACTATCCGAAGACACAGTCAACACACAACACAAGTAGCCCCAACAACCTTTCCTTAGTAATTTCCTAGATTTCATAAATGAAATCAAGTATGGTGGAGGAACAACCCCATTTCCAGTAAAAAAAAATTTAAACATGCCAGGTGGTCTAAACACAACAGATTTACTCGCACAGTCAATGGTGGCACAATATTTAGTCAACCAATCCATACCTAGAATACAATCAAAATGACCAATGCTCAAGGGCAGCAAATCAACATACAATGTCATATCACTAATCATAATATCACATACTGGATAAACATAAGCAAATATCATAGAACCCCCAGACGGTGTAGATACAGATAGTAAATAGTTCATAGATTCTAACTGTTTAGTTAATTTTTGAGAAAAAGCATGCGATACAAATGAATGCGTTGAACTAGAATCAATCAGCACATAAGCATTCTGAGCATAAATAGAGATTATACTTGACACTACAGACTCAGTATTCTGTACATCACCAGGAACTAATGCAAAAACCCGACCTTGTCTCAAAGTTTCTCCTCTAGTATTGGCTTTCACATTGGTTCTTGGTGTCTGAGTAGATCCGGTTGAACTTGCTGCAGGATGAGTAGTCGTATCGAGTCTGATCGGGAAATCTCTAATCATGTGGCCTGTTTTGCCGCATCGAAAACAAGCACCAGATGCACGGTGACAGATGCCCCTATGTTTCCTTCCACAATCTGGACAAATTGGCATAGACCCACTACTTTGGCTTTAGCTACTTGACAATCCAATATTTTGCTTCTTCGGAAATGATCGATCCTTCTTGAAATTGAATCTGACCCTTTTACCTCTCCATTCAGTTGTTGGAGTTATAGCTTGTTTCTTTGCTGCTAGTACGACCTCTTCTATCGATGCCCTATCAAGCACTTCCACATAAGTAGGCAATTTCAAGACGCCTACTCAATCAAATACTTCTAGATCTAGTCCTCCCTCAAACTTTCATGCTTTCTTATAATTTGTGTCCACCATATAAGGAGGAAATCTGGCCAACTCGGTGAACTTAGCCTCATACTCGACTACGGACATCTTCCCTTACTTAAGTTCTTGGAATTCAGAAACTTTTCAGTCTCTAAAGCATTTGGGAAAGTACTTGTTGTAGAAGGTCTCATTGAATTGAGCCCAGGTCATATTTCCATTACTATTTCGGATCAATAACCACCATCTCCGAGCTTCATCTTTAAGAGTGTAGGTGGCCAATAAAACCTTCTGAGTCTCAATACAGGGGAACACTTCAAATAACTTCTCTATTTTAATTAACCATGTCTCCGCTTTCAACGGTTTAATACCACCCAAGAAAGTTGGCAGTTTCATCTTCATGAATTTCTGCTTTAGGTTGATGATGTCATTATTATCCAACACAACTTGGACCAGAGAAGGCATCAGTTGTTGTCTTAGTTGCTATGTCATTGCTTCAGTTAAGGCTACGAGCATGTGTTCTATTCGGCTCATTCGAGCCTCAGAGGACCTTGTTGTATCATCATTTCTTGTATTTTCCATTACTATAGGGAAATAAGAGAACAATTAAACATAGGCAAATACTTCTTTTCACAGTGTTTGGAATAGTCATTCCCAGTTCATTTGTTTTAATTTCATGTGTTCTTGTTCAGATATAGTTTTCTTCATGGTACATAAATTAATACACTCTCGCACATGCAGATGAAATGCCCCTAACTCTTACTAGGACATACAATAGCTCATATAGACTAGTGTGTGCGGTATAACGTGTGCTCTGATACCACTCCGTCACAGCCCAAACCCACCTCTATAAGTTTAACGTCGTAACTGGCCAGTAATCCTTAGATTACCAAAGGCCTCTTAATAGCATACGTATAATAAGGGGCTGCAGAAGCAAATATAGAAAATATACATTGTCCATAGAGCTGTGCTAACGTATACGAGACAGAGATCTTCAAAACAAACTTATATATATATATATGAGACGTCATAGATACAATAGTCTTATGTCACCCATATACACAGATGAAGTCAAAAAGGGAACTTAGCCCAATGTACAGAAAAGCAAAACAAAACAAAACAAAAACATCTGTAGCAAAGTTACAAAACTAGACATCTCAAAAGGGAACCTCCTCGGGAGACACAATGGCTGGTTGACCCAAAACTCCAAACAGCAGCTTAGGCATGGTCGCATGCCTGCTCACCTACATACATAATATAAATAGTGAGCGGAAGCCTAGTGATTAATAACAGAGTAAAGGGTTTAAACGAATGATGTCCATAATAGATTCAGAAATAGGTTCGTATTCACATTCTTGTTCAAACTACATACGAAAATCAGAGTTCATGCTTTATCATACATGGTACATCCAATAGCGTTATCATGCTTTTCAGTTCCAAAAGGAACCTCTAGTATGGGGAACTTGTAATACACTTGGGCCTCGGTATTATTACCCCCAGGCAAGGGCCATGAGACCACAATATTGTTACCCCCGGGCAAGGGCCTTGTGCTTGTAGACCACGATATTTTTACCTCCAAGTAAGGGCCTTGTGCTAAGGATGATACGAATATTTGCCAAAAGTTGGGCATTCATTCATTGATACAGAACATAGCATTTCAGAAAGCAAATCATTTTTTGTCATATCATTTCATATAGGAAAATACTTAGACGTGAACATAGCTTTACAAAATTATTACTAACAGATGGCTCCACTTGTAGAACAAACAAATCAGATAACTTGAGGCGCATGACCTACATACACGTAACAGAACACACATAATGAAACATACATTCGTTTGGTACATAACTTCTTTCGTCTCATTCTTAGTGTGTTTCTAGGTCTTAATCGCTTATTGAGTCTTAATCTTGGCCTAGGAATGCCTAGGATGCAATGTGGATGCTAAAATGCGCTTTGGAACTCTTAACAAGACTTACTGAAAACAGGGGTCCCGCTTGAGCACAACTTTCTTCGCTCGAGCAAACATGCAAACATGTCAGGGGCCGCTCGAGTGCAGTTTCCGTTGCTCGAGCAGTCCGCAAACTTTGAAAAAGTACTGGTTATGTGATTTTCATGCTTGACGGACGCTCGATGGTTGCTCGAGCGTGAGACTCATGTCCTCGCTCAAGCGCAACTCTTGTCGCTCGAGCAGTCTGTAAAAACATGAAACTTCTAGGAGCTTGCATTTCACGCTCGAACGGACTTCAGGTCGCTTGAGCAGAAGTGTAAGATCACAGGGTGGTCGCTCGAGCGGCATTTCTGTTGCTCGAGTGGAAGTGCAGAATCTGGAATTTCCAGATTGCACTCCTAAGCTCCAAACTCGGATCATACACTTTAAAACTCATCTGTTTAGGTCAAAGCTCCCGAAAACATTTATAAACTTGTAAAATACCATGGTACGAAGATCATTTCACTAAATCAAGGTCCAAAGGCATGCCAATTGATCAAAACTCCCACTTGAAATTTATGAATATGCCATAAACATGACATGCATGAATTACTTTGAACTTAAGCTTTCCAAAACATGATCAAGTAAGGTCAAATGCAAAGAAATGTGATGAATTCTCAAAACCAAGTCAAGATAGACACATGCTTGTGAAAATTCTTTAGAAACACACTTAAAGTGCTATGATATATGCATGCATGGAATGATCCTCTTTTCTAATTCATTAGCTCATCTCTTGCATAATTTAGCTTAATTCTCAAGAATTCTTGTATTAAAGTCTTGATTACAAAGTTTAAGGACAAAATTCTTACCTAGAGTCTTAATTGCACAAGTGTAGAAACTTTAACTCCCAATTTCTTTGCAAGTCTCCAACAATTCCTAGAAATTCCCCTTTTTTATAGCTTTGAACTCAACTTTTCTTTTATCCCTCTCTCTCACACGTTTTCTCTTCAAGGTTGGGTGGAAGGAGAGTGTAAAGTGAGCTCATGAGTTCATATGGGCCTTTTATAGGCTTAATTAGGAGTTGGCTAATTAGTTGACATTAATTATTCTAATTTAATCATTCTGAATCAAATTTTATTTAATCTTACCATAATGTTCTAAAAATCCTAAATAGCACATAAATCATGTCAATTTCATGATTGAATGCCGATAAGGCCTTCAATTCGCAAGAAGGAACAGAAATGCAAACAGATCTTTCCACGATAAACAGATATAAGCACAATAATGAGACATATACATGCAATTAATTCAGAATTTCACCTTAATTACTGATTAAGCTTATTTAATCATGAATTAACGTTAATCATAGGTCAGGGAGGAGGTGGTTTTAGATCTGGATGAACTACTGGAAGTGGATGAGATGTAGATGTCACAGATGGGCGTTGCAATTTGGCAAGAGTCTCATTGTTGGCGGCAACTCTATTGGTAAGAGCATTCATGCTTTGTTGAAGGGATAAAAACAAGTTTGCTATATCTACTGGAGGTTGGTCATCTATCACGATTGGAGGTGGATCCGTCATAGATTTTAGAAATTCCAACTGGAGAAGTACTAATAGTGAAGTTTTAACCCTTCTCCTTGTAACTGGCGATAGAGAAACTAACATTGGTTGTCCCTGAATCAAATCTCTCTACCAGCACGAATCCACAAAACTTGGGGGATATTAGACCATTTTGAAGCTATAGTGCTATGACTTCCTAGCAAAACAAAAAAGCGAAACTCCCAATCAAAATTTTAGCTGCATTCTGGCTCAACTAATCACTGCTAAAACTAAACATAACCCCATAAACTGAAATGCCTGAACCACTCATCTATATTTAAGAATCCTTGTATAGATCCCATACGTTGCACATAGCACATAGTAAGAAAAAGAACAAACACCCCTATAGGGGGTAGGGTTACCTTGTCATACCTTTGAAATGATCTAAGATTTCATTATTCAAACAAGCGGTATCATACATCCTAGAAATAGAAGAGCATCCTATCCTAATTTTATAAAGTATTATAGCTCACTATATGTACAAGGTCAGCTCTACTCTGGGGGTGAAGTTAAGGTGATGTCATGAAAGAGCCCTTTGGTTAATGACCTGTTAAGATCCCAGGAAGTCAAAATAGTCAATATAGCCTCTCTTTGAAATCCGATAACCTTAGATAGCGGAACTACCTTTTTGAAAAATCTTAAAAAGTATTAACACAAAGTCTCAAAAGTAACGTGGAAACGAGTATAGTGTCACAAAAAGGCTTACTTGTGCTCCCACCAGTATTTGGGCAACACAGGGACGTTAGGTGCACCAATGCATGTAATGCAATAAACATATAATTGAAAATAAAAGTCATATCATGGAGTTTGAGTCAATGTTCCATAAAATCCCCAACAGTGTCACCAAAAGCTGTAACATGCCCGAGGGTTTCCTGTGCGTGTTAAATAGTTCGGACCCTCGATTTCTTCGATCTAGTCTCACGAGTGGAATGTGAAACATAGATGAAAGTCCAGATTTGACAATTTTTATAGAAAATCCATTTTATTGCAAAACCATTTCCAGAAAATTGGATGCATCACTAGATCTTAGAGTCGCCACCTAATAGTTTGAGAAAATTAGGAAGCCCGTGACTCATGCCAAGGCCACTGTTCGTTGTAACTGAAGATGCTTGGCTCAAAACCTTAGGTATGAGAGAGGAAGGTCTTTAATTGCGCACACCCACTCACTCGATCAAAGATTAGCCTATACTAAACCATGATATGAGTTTTATTTACTTTATATGTTCATGTTCTAATTATTTAATAAATCCTGAAATTTATTATGTGAAGCATACAAGTATAGATTATGCCATTCATTTTGAAACAACTTGATTTCATGTATTTTGAAAGATTGAAGATATACAACTCAAAGAAATTGAGTTTATAAACATGAAAATCAATATCATTCTAAATTAAGCGACACAACCTCCATCCACTGGCATTCATACAGTTATATCAAGTAAGCAAGTAACCACATGGTAGGATACTTAAACATAGTAAGAAAAACACATACAAGCAGTATGCTAAAGCATAAAAACTCATATATTTACCAACATCCTGCGAATAGTTACAAAACAAAGTTAGTAAAATATGCATGATCTTATATACAAAATTTTAATGCAATTCACTCAAGAAATGTAACTAAAGATTCAGCTTCTACTATATGACATGTGAATTATTGTGACAACCCTCACCTATGCTTAGCGTTAATTCGTGATTTACCATGATAAATAATTGGTTTAGATGAAATCCTAAATTGATTACATGAGCACGTTATCTTAATTGCTTTTTATCTGTTCGTTATAGAACGATCTGTTCGCGTTTTATTTTCGATTTGCGAATTGAAAGCCTTACCGGCGACCGATTCAGAAATTGAATCGTGTTATATGCTAGTTGAGAATTATAGAATTTTATGGTAGATTTAATTAAAATTTGATTGGAACAATCCAATTAGAATAAATGGTATTGAATTACTTTAGCTAGGGTTATTTACACTCTTGCCATTGAGTGGGCTCTCTCAAGCCCATGTCTCTTATGCCTATTACATGTTTGTCACCATTTTTGTTCCATTGCCTTGGTAAAAAACGTGGGTGAGAGAGAGAGTTGGAAGAAATTTTGTTCAACAAGAGAATTTGCTTGAGACTTGAGGGAAATTGAAGGAGAATTTCATAATTGAGCTACCACACTTGGAATTCAAGACTTAAGGTAGGAAAATCACCCTCTTGATTGTGAATTTAAGTTGTTCATTGCATGGTTCAATCCATACATGCATGTACATAGCCTAAAAGAATAGATTTGAGAGTCAATCCTTACATGCTTGTACATATCTTTGAATTTTGAGGTTGTTTTTATGAAATTCTTATATGCATGGTCATATCATGGTTATACTTTAGAAATTCATCATGTTTTTGAGTTCAATCTTGCATTTGATCAAGCTTTGGAAGTTGGAGTTCACGAGAACTCATGCATGTCATGTTCTTGTAATATTTATGAAGTTTTAATTGAAATTGTGTTCAATTGCCATACTTTTGGGCTTCAATTTTATGAAATGATCTTCAAAACATATTATATTATGAGTTTCTAAGTGTTTTCCAGAAATTTGGCCCAAAAGAATGAGTCTTTGCATGTTTGATTCTTGGTTTGAGCTTTGGGAGCAAATCTGGAAAATCCAGAATTTGGCTTCCTCGCTCGAGCGACCATCTTTGTTTTCAGAATTTCACTTGAGCGACGGAATGTTGGCTCGAGCATAAATTGCAAGCTCTCAGATTTTTGGCGTGTGCAGACGCACGCTTGAGTGACAAGACCTACGCTCGAGCAAAAGGCTGTGTCTCACGCTCGAGCGAGCATCGAGCAGAGAATTTCAGCAACCAATACTTCTCACATTTTTGCAGATTGCTCGAGCGAGGGATTCTACGCTCGAGCGAAGGAGTCTACGCTCAAGCGAGACCTCTGTTTTCAACAAATTTTGAAAAGTGTTATAAAGTACATTTTTGCATCCTCATTCCATCGTAGGCATTCCTAGGCCATGTTTAAGGCATCTTAATTGAGGATATTGATATAGAACCACACCAAATCAAGTTAGGGGCTAAGTTATTAATCCTGAGTGTGTAATTTAGTGTGTATGTTCGTTCTACAATTGTGTAGGTTTGGCACCCAAGGACGCTGACTAGCCTGCCTATAGCCCAGTAATTTGTGAGTAACAATGTTGTAAACATATGTTCAATCGTATTTATTTTTAGATTGATAAATCATATTGCTTTATGAAATTATACTTTTTGTCGATTGAATGATGATCCTATTTTGAACTGTATTCGTGGCATCCATAGCGTATTGACATCGTTATTGTTACAGAGATCTCTGTCAGTTCCAAATCTTGGAACTATTGTTATTGTATGATGGCTATTAATTGATTGTTCGATCTTTTAAGGCCTAGTGCATTGTTGCTATGGGATGTACCACGCATGACCTAATGAATATGATGGATCGAATTGAATGACTGATTGACAAACGATATTGATTGAAAATGTTTTAGTGCTAATCGATTGTTTCAAGACTGTAAGGACATCATTCTTAACCTCTTTACACATTTGGTATTCACTAGGCTTTAGCTCACAGTTTATGTATGTATGTAGGTGGCCAGGCACCAGACCAAAGCTAGAGGCATCAGCTTAAGCTCCTATTTTATCAAGCCAACAATTGCGCCTCACTTCGAGGTTCCAAGTCTGCATGAGTCATGGCTGTTTTGGGGTGTTTTGGATCCACCATTTTTGTCTCGGATATGTAATGATGTTTTAGACTTGATTGTACAGTTATGGCGAAGGGATTACGTCCCCATCTTGTATGTACTGTGTATGTGTTTTGTTATGTATATATATACATATGGCTATATGCTTGAAGTTTTTATCTCCATTCAGGTCTTCACAGCTCATTGGACAATGTATAATTTTATTGATTGGCTTCCGCCGGCCCCTTTATATCGTTTATTTGTCATTATTGTTAAGCAGGCCTTTGGTAATCACGGATTACTGGCCGGTTACGATGCTAAACCCTTAGGGGCGGGTTTGGGTCGTGACAATTATCTCAAGAACATGAGGTAGAACACATAATCACATAAGAATTGATTACAACCATAAATGCAAACTTAGCCGAATCAAGATGCATGGAACATAGATGCAAAGCATGGATATGATGGAAAACAAAATATGATGCATATTTACAAATAAGAAAAGCAAATAAAAGAACGGGATAGAAAAAAGCGGGGCGGGGAATTATTATTACACTTCAATAATTACATACCAAATGAGAGGAAGAGAAAGAAAATATTATAACAAAATAAAAACCTCACAAAACTCTCAAATGAAAAGAAAACAGAAGATGTAGCTCTTGAGGATTGCCGGAAACTAGTATGCTCAACGCTGAAAGACTACTTTGTTCCGTCCATCGGAAGGCCAACTAGGCCTAGCAAAACTTGTCTTGTTGCAACACCGAGAAAAAAACAAATAAGGAATATGTAGGTGGCTCAACTAACCACTTCCGGTTAGATTACAACAAAACTAATATGAAATTAAAGCAAGAAAACAAATATAAGATAGAAAATGCAAGAAAATGAAAAAAAAAAAAAAAATTCACTTCCAAAGAAAGAATGAACTTCTTGATTTCCAAACTTCCTTTTGATCACCCTCAAGGTTGTGAATTGTGTTTTCAATCCTCAATTCAAAAGCTTGGAATTTGAGCTAGAATGGTGGCTTCGGACAAGTATGTTTATAGGAAATGATCACTCTTTAAGTTTCTTGAACTTGGCAAGGATTATTCTCTTTATTATCAAAGCTTTAGGACTTGGTTTTAATGAATTTCTTGAGTAGTGTTTTGCAATGAAAGATAAGATATATGCAGGCTAAGACAACTTCACTATTTTGGCAAGACAACTCTATCTTTTTCAAAGTTTTCTTTTCTTTCTCAAACTCATCATTCTCTTTGCACTTCTTCTCTCAAGTTCTTATCTCAAAATTCAAGACTTGAGCTCTCCTTACATAGGCAATGCAATGCAAGTGGAGCAATGATGGAAGACATGAATGGAGCATTAAGGAAAATAATGGAGCAAATGGAGTTAATAGAAGACAAAAATGGAGCATTAGCTTTAATGGATCAAGCACTAGGCAATAGAGGCTGAGTATATATGCATTTAGTGCAAAAATTGGTCAAAAAATGGGGTTATGAAGTGCCCCACCCGAACTAACAAAAATATGTACAAATATGTCACTGGGTGGTCAACCGGCCAAAGAGAAAGTTGGCCATTTTGCTCCGATTTAGTCCAGCTTTACTCCAGTGCCTGATAAGACATAAACACTTGGCCAAAATAGGCTTAGGATGGAGAGCAAAGCTCAAATTCTATCTTTTTTACCAAGAATTTTGTGAAAAACGCATTCTTATTTTCATCATTGAGTAATCAAAAGAAAACGCTCAAGCCTTAGGACCGGTCAAAATGGGGTGTCTACGGTTATGTTGGATTGTGGTTGTATATCAACAAATTGGAATTTTGACAATTAAAAGAGGGTTTTGGTTAATGGTTGCGAGTGTTAAAGATTTGGAGCAATGGGTTTGGTTTTGAAAGCAAAATGATGTTTGTAAGTCTTTTGTGAAATGAAATGGAAAATGGAAAGTGGTAAATTTCATTGAAAACGTTAATGATTTGAAATTGTGGAACTAGTTGTGGATTTGAGTTACAAGAGTTGTGTATTTAATTGTTAGAGGTTTTGTCCTTGGTCATCGGTAGAGGATGACATTGCTATTGTTGAGTAGAATATGTATATGTGTTATATTCGTAGATTATCGATGTAATCTAGAATGTTATATTATGTGAATTAGGGTCTGTTTCTTTCTAGGTGGGGCCGGTAATACGTGGCGCTTTGACATAGGTTCCTCTCCCTTTCAATTTATGCCAAGTAGAGTGTGAATTGGGGTCCATTTCCATCTAGGTGAGGCTAGTAAAGCGTGGCGCCTTAACATAGGTTTCTTTCCTTTTTGGTTCGCGCTTGGTAAATGTGATGTGTAGGTCGTTCTCGTCCAGGTGAGGCCAATAAAGCATGTTGTGATATGTGGATTGTACCATTAGCTTCTATGCCTTGGGCCAACAAAAATAGAAGTATTAATTGTTTTCCATTATTCAAATTTAGATATATATGTAGATTTATATTGTTGTCGGTGTTCCATTATCCTTGTGCTTAAGGACATAAATCAGGGTAGATGTGCATGTGTGGTGAGTTGGGGCATAAGATAAGAGTATGATAGGTTATGTGAACGTATTTTCACAACAGAGTGTCATTATGAAACCCTTTTGAATAAAAATGAAAAGTTAGAAAGAAAAGGAATGGTTTAATACCTGGTTATGTTAAAGTGGATGATTTTTGAGAAAATGTACTTATGCAAATAAATTTTGGATATAAAACAGTCACATTACTTATATAGTATGGTGTGGTGCATTCATGATTATAGGCATCTGTATGTTGATATTGTTTAGGATCATTTGAGATCTCTACTAGATTATATGTTCATCCCACATTACTAATCATTTTTCAGCTACAAGTTGAGATGTGGTTCAAGGTCGGAGGATTTTCTTTAATTGATGGCCAAGGGGCCTTATATCTGTTGGCAGGAAGCCATTATTGTAGAAGGGTTAAGCCATTCATTTTCATGTAATAATGTAAGCCTGTGGGAATTTTCATTTAATTGTAATTCATTTCACATCTAACGTATGTACGAGAGAGAGCAATTGTATTTGACTATTTCTTTATTGCTTTTGTATTTATATCGGTGTTGAATGGACTTTTAATTATGAATTTGGTAATGTATTGGGTAACACAAAGGTGGGGTGTGACAACTTGGTATTAGAGCAAGCTAGGTTTAAATAATTAGACTCGTAGGAAGTGGTTTTTATCACAATGAGTTTTCTTCGCTTGGTGAGGACGTTTACATGTAGTTAGGTTAAGTGTTAGGATTTATGTGAGTGTTTGGTTAAGTTTTATGGATAGTGCTTGTAGCCAATGAACTTGTTTTGAGGTCATATTGGAAATACGCTTGATCAACGTAGTTTCTTATGAAAATTCCTCAAGAGTTCCGAGATGAGTAGTTATCCTTGTGGACTTGATTCCATTATGTGATTAAGTGTTTAAATTGCTTATGTACAATAGGATTGTGGGTTTTATGCTAAGTGTGTCTTGTAGCTTAGTGGTAGTGAGTGTGTGCCTCAGGAAGGCTATTGTGATGTTCACTAAGTTTGTTTTTTGGATTTTGGTTTTCATAGGATGTCTACATGTGGGAATAGAGGTCGTGTGGGGAATAGAAGTGTCAGTTGGGGCACAACAGTTTTGTTAGCACTTGCCTTTGCATCATCGACTGTGGGCGAAGAGGTTGCATGTGAAATAGTAAGAACGATGAGAGATGTTCTAGCTCGCAATGTAGGGGATGATGGACGTAACCATAATCTTACTAAGGACTTTCTCCACTTCAATCCACTTGATTTTTTGGGAGAGTCTAAATCATTAGAGGCAGAAGACTGGTTAGAACAGATTACCAAGACTCTTAATATACTCAGAGTCATGAACAAGGAGTTGAGGATTGTTTTGGCTGGTTTCCAACTGAAGGGAGATGCTGGTTATCGATGAAAGTATGAGAGGATTTTTGTGGGCACAACATGGGTCGCATTCACTACGGCCTTTCTAGCCAATTGCAAATGATGGATGAATTACATGTATCATAACGATCACAAACCAAATCTTAAGATTGTAGTTTATAGTAGTTTAAATGGAATAATAGTCAACAACCATCTCCTTAAATATAGGAACACATTCTGCTAAAAATATTAAAGGAAAAATATCTCTCAACTAAATCCTATATATTGGGAAACCACCAACATCATTATCTAATAAGCACATTTGATAAAATTATAAAGCACCTTCACTGTCATGGGTCACTTGCACCAACGTGTCACCTCCTAATTTGACTATGCCTATTGAAAAAACACCTTAGAAGTAGCTTTATCAAACTTTTCAAATCTAAAAATTTATTAAAGTTACCATGCAAATCTATTTATTTTCATGATCAACGCTACGTGGTATCAGTTCATAGCATGCATGGGCAGAGGTAAAGAGCATCTAGGGGTGGCCCCCTGGGGTTTTGGAATTTTTTTTTTTTTTTGGAAGACCTAAAGAAAATATTTTAAATAAAAAAATTTATAAAAATATTATTTAGAGTGAAATGTCAATGACATTTTTAAAATTACGAGAACAATAATGGTTGTTTTGATTTAAAATAAAGAGACTACGATAAGTCATATTATTATTTATGAAAATTTCAATATAATGGTAATGTCTATCATTATTGACGTGCAACGAAGATATAGAATTTATTGAATTGTTACTTACATTTGACATGTAGAATTCATCATTTATGTGTTTCTTTACTATTGGTTGGTGATATCACATGTCAATCATAACGTTGTATGACTATTATATTGAATTTTTACGCATATTTTGTATAAAAAATTACTTTGTCATTGTAAAATTTATTTTAAAACTTTATATCCATGACTTATATATATATATATATATATATATTGTCCATGATACACACTAATTACAAAATAACATTTTTTTTTTCTTCTTGAAGTCAATTGTAAAAATTTATGTGAAATATTTTTGTAAAAATTTTCAATGTTGTAATTAATAACTACCCCTCTAATTTAATTTCTTGGCTCCGCCACTGATAGCGCAGTCATTTTTGACATAAACAATATCATTACTTGTCACGATCCAAACCCGCCTCTAAAAGTTTAGGTCATGACCGGCTTGCACTCAGGCCTCAGAGACAAATTTCCAAAAATTCTTATGTAATAACAGGGCCTTAAGCGGAAACAGAACAAAAATAATAAATGTCCATTAAGCTGTGCATACATGATGACCTGAAATAATTAAACCGTTTAACTACACTTTCCATATTTACATATACAATGACAGGGCTTCTACAGATTTCACACACTATATGAAAGGCTTCAAACAAAACTAGGCGTGGGGAAATAACACTACGCCTCTACACGGAGGCACTTCGCAGGTGGCTTGACGGAATATATATCTTAAATTATTTCCAAATATCATTTTCATAACAAACACTTATCGTATCAAAATCTGTTCATATACAAAGAGCCCGAAGGCATATCAAAGGGACCACAAGGGTCAAGCAAAGGGTCAGGATCACATTTCAAAAAGGGACATCCATTCGTTCATATAAAATAACATTTCATAAACATGAGTCGTATGACAATTTACAAATATCCATGTTCACACTTATAGAACGGCCTCGGGCCCAACATATTAACAGCTGTTCTGAACATCATAGGGTAGATTGAACATTGACATGTCTTGATCTCCCTCGGCCTTAGGGCCAAGTAATCCATATCAGACATAACGGCCTCGATCCCATCATACATAACAGAAGCAGAACGACCTCAAGTACATTTCATATGCCATAGAGTAGATGGAACATCGGCATGTCTCCATCTCTCACATAGAACGGAACAGCCTTAGGCCCATAATTCATAAGCAATCCATATCAAACATAATGGCCTCAGGCCCAACATATAGCAGAACGGCCTTAGGCCCACATTCACATAACAGTTTAGTTCGTAAAATTCACTCATGTCGAATAAATACAATCTTCAAAAAATATAACAATTATGAATAATTAAATAAATAAATAGAACATATCTTTATAGAGGTATTACTCATAGTGGTTTCCAGAAATGGTTGACCGGTCCTCGAATCTTGACTTGCAATCACAATGAACGTAGCACAACATATCGAAACATAATATTACTCTCTCGATCAAATTTACTTCTCTTAATCAAATAAACTGGTCTCTTACTTTGCCTTAACTAACTATTTATGTTGGTTCTAAACTCATTAGTCTTCAATGGGTCATAATCCGTGTCTAGAAAAATAGGAAGAAACAAACGGAAACTGGGTTAGGAGAGGAAATAGCATGAAACAGTTAGAAAGAAAGTGAATAGTCTTCACTAATTTGAACATATCTATTTGTGTACTTAAAATTTGGATGTGAAATCACCACCATTGGAAACTAAACTTTCGGGGGCTTGAATTTAGGCTCAAGAATCACTTAAAACGGAGTTCGGATGAGGAAGATATGCCTATCAGAAGTTGGGCTAAAATAGGGGAGTTCCGCGCGTGCGAAACCAAAACCGCACGTGTAGGAGAGCCAGGGCATGTGTGGGGGCACGTGCAATTATTTCAGAAGCAAAATAGTTTCTAGAATTAGACTTTCACAAGTGTGGGAAGCCCCACTGCACGTGCGGGTCTGGGCAAAATTCTGCTGCTGAAAATATCTGTTGGTCCTATCACTTGTTCTTCCATTTTTCAAGTTAGGTTTCAACTCAAATCACTCAAAAATATGTAAAACTAATAGAAAACATGAGATTATGATTGCTTTCTAAATCAAAACATCAAAAATACAATGAATCTTCAAGCAAGATCAAAATCCTTGTTTAGTTCTCTTTCAAACTTTTTCAAAACTTCTTCTTCTAAATTCACATAGATCTTCATTTCATATATAATTTTATGAATTCAAACCATACAAAACCTCAAGATTAAGACTCAACTTCTCACAATCAACTTCAAGATAAACAAATATAAGGGAATTAACTCTCAAATCTAACAAGTGCAATAAATTCATGTTTAATTTCAAGAGTATAATTTGCTCAACCTTATGAGTTACAAACCCTAACTCATTTCAGTGTGAAATCTCTAATTTTACACAATTGAAGAGGTATTCCAAGAGTTTTAGTTCATTTTCACATACCTTGAATTAAATCACTATAACAAAATGCACCTTTGGCGACCAAAATTGGTGACTAAAAAAAATTTAGTCCTTAAAAGTTGTGGAATTGGCGACCAAAAATTTTTTTAGTCACAAAAGTACAATATTTAGCTACTAATTTTTTTTAGTCTGGGTATATTGATTATTGGTGACTAAAACAAAATTTAGTAGCTAAAAATACCAGAATTCGTGACAAAAAAATATATTTTAGCCGCTATATATTGAGTTTTGGCTACTAAAACCATTTAGTCGCCGAATGTAAAATAAAAAATTATTTTTTTTATCTTTGGCGACCAAAAGTTTAGTAGCTAAAAATTTATTTTCAGTGACTAAAAAATATTTTAGTCGCCAAAGAATTAAAATATTTGGAGAGAGGCATTTCAAATTTTGGAGTGATTTATAAAATTAATTGGCGACAGAATGTTTAGTGGCCAATTGTTTAAAATCACCACTTGTTTCAAACCAAATCCTAAACTAACTAGCGCCCCTCTCCCTCTCCGCCGCTTCTCTTCCCTCCCTCTCTCATCGTCGCTCCACCAACCACGGAACAGCTCTCCTCCGCCGCTCCTCCTTCCGTTCGCTAGCAACCGGAGCACCGATTCACCTCCTTGTTCATCACCGTCGGTTGAGATCCATCACCCACGGAAGCTCGATCAGTGGTTCCTCCCTCACAAAGAGTGATGAGGCCACTGGTTTCTTTCCCCCATTATCATCATCATCTGAGGTCGTCTCATCACTGATTGTGCAAGTAAGAGCACAAAATTTGGGTAAATTTTGAGTCTTAGTTTCTGGATTTTTTTTAGTCATATAGTTAATTGGGTGTGAATTAGAATTTAGATTATAATTTACATTTGAATAAGAATTTAGGGAAAATTGGATCTGGTGATTAGCTCTGTTTTTGTTAGATATGGTGATTAGCTCTATTTATGTTCTGGTTTCAGAACTGCAGGTGTAGTATTTTAGTTGGATATGATGATTAGCTCTGTTTTTGTTGTTTTTGTGTTATTGAAGTTGATTCCCACATGTTGGTTTACTAGCCTTTGACATGCAAAGAAATTTTGTGGGAAACAATGTTAGTTCTTTTTTTAATTTATATATATATATATGCTTGATATTGTTCTGTCTATGTTGATTTATAAATCTCTGTCTACTTGATTTGCCGCAACTTTAAATTCTTTCATACTTCCAGGAAAGAGAAGTAATGGATTCATGGTTTTTATGTGCAATTAATGTCAATTGAAAACCTGGTTTGTAGAATTCAACAATGGTTTTTAAAAATGTTCATTCTTGTTTCATTCATACAAAGGAACATTTGCTAGTTCTTTTCCATGGATTCTGAATTTGTCCAAGGCACTCAACAATAGAGTACCAACTCTAAATTTTTTTTCCCCACACTATGCTTATTATTATTATTTAAATAATATAATTTAGGGTGTTGGATTTTGGTTATCTGAGAGCCAGCCACTTGAGCATGGATATTGGCTCATTAAGTCCATCCTTGCACACAATCCTCATACTGAGCAAGTTCTGCTTACCATTGTTTTCTTTAATCTGGTACTTTGATTTTGAGAGTTCCATTCATGGTTTGTCTTGTTTGAATTTAAAGACTAGTAGTGAAATTGCAAAAAAGACTAATTTCTCTTTTCTTTCCTTCTTTTAAGGTGCTGTCAGAAGAAAGAGGCTACCAACATTCAGTTAGTGAACAAGAAGTTGACTGTAGCAAAGAGACTCTTGAAGGAAGAGCATGATTGCCTTCAGAAACAGGTTTCGCATTTGGTATACGAGAATGAATACATGTGGCAGCAACTGCAAAATGTATGTTCAAATCATTATATGCATCAACTATTGATATTTTGGGTAATTAATTGTTATTGCTTTCATTTCCTTTTCATTTTAGTTTTTCCCCAGGATTTAATGGTTTTGAATATTTCTCAGATTCCTATTTGCTCTACCATATTATTGTTTATTTTTTTCCAATTCATCAACTTTTACTTTTTGAGAGTATTAGCATATAAACTGATTGGGAAACCTTAATAGATGTCATACTTCCATAGGCATCTAATGGACCATCCCTTATGGACACATACATGCATGGGGTAATAGATGCTAGACAACTTAGTAAGCATGATTCAATCACCCTAATTTTAAGTAGTACATTTTTGTCAATATTCTATATATATTGGTGCTAGTAATCATTCGGAGTAGTTCCATTGTTTGACTAATCTATCAATTGAGATGCTAGAAATACCTTAAACTAAGATATGTTGGATAGTTTAAAGCCAGAATTTCTTTGAAGGAGTAGGAATTACCTTTTTTTAATAATTTATAATGACACAATTTGTTAGAAGTTAACATGTTTAATTTGATTACGATGTCATAGAGATAAAACATTGTGATTCACAGATCTTGCACATTTGCAAAGTAATGGCACCAAATGAATTTTCTTCAGCTAGGTTTTGAGATGAAAATCAAGAATATGTTAGTGTTGGTTGCTTATATTATATGATACCCCTTCTTTCCAAATTGTACTTTGAAATAGTACAATATATGCATGTCTTCTGTTTGCCCTTTTGAGAGTTGGCACGGTCTGTGTGCTGAAGCTGTAACTCTTAAAGCAAATTTGATTTGGAGATATGGAGAATTTTCTTGAACCTTTTTTTTTTCCTCTGATGTCAACTTGAGAAAGCAAATCCCAATTACTTGAGGTTAAGGTACATGTATCCTATTTTACATGTAGCTATGTATGGAGGCATATTATCTTCCACTTCTTGATCGTCATGTTTTGCATTACCTTGTTGTCAATCTTCTTTGCTCTTGCCCTTGGTGCCTTAAATTTGAATGAAATCACTCTTCCTTCTTGTTCATCTCCAATGAGCATAACTGAGATGAACCATTTTAGACAACATTTTCTTATTTGGTTCTCGATTGGCACCAGTTTTTATTTCTCATATATGCATTTCTTACTACTACTTGTCTTTCTATTCCTACATCATTTTATTTTGATGGGTTGATTCCAAGTAAGCTTCATAAATCGCTTCCATTTCTATTTAATGTTGGCCATCTTTCTTGTTGTACAACAGCATTCAGAGTTTATATGCTCTTTATTGTTGAAAAATTACCTGTATGCCTTAAATTTTTGTATTGTTCTCACCACTCTCCCTTCTTTTGCAGCAGGAAATTATTAATTTTATAATTGCTATAATTTGCAGAAGATAATATATCAGAATTATTAATTTTATAATTGTTATAATTTGGAATGTCAATTTTATTGAATAAGTGCTAATGGTTATTTTTATTTGTTTATTTTTTTTACAAATTGCTTTTGCGTGGGCTATTGTGGATAATTATTTTTGTGTACGAGGAACATTTGTTCTGTATATGGAAGACCTTATTTTTGTACAATCCTTTGTTTTGAAAATCCAGTATTTTTGTATGTAATATTTAATTTAGATGGATTACACTTGGTTGGTATGAATTTATATGATATTTGGAATATGATGTTATTCAAGTTTTTGGATAGTTGACAATGAAATAGGTATTATTGATAATGGATTTAGATTATAATTGATAGACGTATTATTCTGTATATGTACAGGTTACATGTTTCATTGATAATGGAATGCATATAATTTAGAAATTAATAAAAAATATTCAATTTGTGCATTTTAAAAAAATTAATAAATAGAGCTTTTGGTGACTAAACATTTAGTAGCCAAAAAATAAAAAAGGGACTTATTGGCGACTAAACAGTTAGTAGCAAAAAAAATAAAATAAAAGTTTTTGGCGACTAAAAAATTAGTAGCAAAAAAGGGGTGCCACGTTTTTTGCGACTAAAAAATTGGTAGTTGAAAAACTAAAGATGAAAATATTTTCTTTTTGGCGACTAAATATTTTCTTTTGGGCAACTAAATTTTTAGTTGCTAATTGGCAACTTTCGGCAACTAAAAAAAAATAGTCGCCAATTCTTTTGCCGACAATTAGTCAACGACCAAACGGGCAACCAAAAATTTTAGTCGGCAAAAATTTTAGACGACTAAAAAAATGACTTTTGGTGTTAAAAATTTAGTCACCAAAAATGTGATTTGTTGTAATAAATTCTTGAATTCCCTTACAATTCCTTCAATTTCCCTATGTTTCTTCAATCTTGAGCTTTTTCTTCTTTTTCTTTTACTTGTCTCTCTTCTCTCTAGAATTTTCTTTTCCTTTCTTTTGTTTAGTCTATCTCAACTAAGGTCTATATACTTATATATATATATATATATAAATAGAAGATATAATATTTAATAAAATCAATTTAATTCATTATGAATTAGATTTTTACAAAACTTCCTAGTAGACTCTAAAAATCATGCTGATCATAAATATTTAATTGGTTTTGTTTTCTGGCATGTCTAAGGTCCTCAATTTTCAGTTTAAAGCTATAAATTCAACAGATTTTTCTACAATCAACAGATATAATTTCAAATCCTTATAATTCACATCCTTAGACATGCAATTCCACATCAACAACATAATTAGCCCATTCATAATCACAAGTCTCATAGAATTTAATTAGCCTAATTTGATTTTCATTAGAGCCCAATTAATTATATTTAAATTTATTAGTCTGAATCAGATTTTTTAATTAAACTCCCATATAGTTCGATACTAGAAATTAAAATAATTTAATTCACTATTTATCCTTTCTTGAGCCAATCAGGCTTTCAATTTTTAATTCTAAATAAATCTTCAATAGAATCGTATACGAATCAGTCTCCATAATTTTTAGAATTCCCAAATTAAATCAGAATAGTAGACAATTAAAATTTAAATCTCCATCATTAATTAAATTGAATGTATTACACGGTGGGGTTATTACATTATTAGTTACAAATTACCATTTCACAAACAACAAATAAATCTAAAATTTTTTAGAATTTTCTCATTGTAAAAATAAAAGGTAACTACATTAAAAAAAATTCCACTTAAAATTTATGAATAAATAAATCTAGCAGTAATTATCATAATTTTTAGTGTTTATTTTTATCAAATTAAGTTATATTTTTTCAAAAATTTTATAAAAAATAAATTCTAAAAACAAAACCAAACAGTATTATTATTGTGTCATTAAAATCAAGTGATGCTAAATTCTTAAAATATATAATATTTTGTCATTGTGAACTAAACTCTAAACTAGAAGTAAAGTTTCACCTAGACTATACAAAGGCAAATCCTTTTAAGTTCAGAAAGACTTTGTTGTGTACTAATAGCAATTTGCGAAGAAGCATATTTATGAGCATCAATTTGATTTTTATTTTTTTAAACATAAATCATTAATTAGATATGATGCAATTTTTAGTTGCTAAAAATTGTTTTTATATTTTTGTTGCAAGTTACTTAATAGGGATTTTGGTTAGAAAAATTTAAGTAGATGTTTTCCTGACTAGTTTAGTGACCAAAATTATATTTCAACAAATATTTATTATTTTTTATTGAAATTATTTTCATAGCAAAAATTAAAAATTAAAGTAGTGTTCATATTCTGTTAGCCACAACATGCAAGGACAAATGTTTGAGGCCTCATCAGGGCAAGGAATTAGGTGGGAAATATTTGAGTTTTCATTGAGTTATACATTTACAATGGCAATATAAAGATTAAGAATATTATTACAAGTCCGATTCCATATAAAGTCTGTAAAAGGGTGTGCATACAACTTGGCTAAGCCTTCATCAATAAAATTGGCCTATCCATAATAGAATTGCAGAAGATGATGCACGTTTCCAGAGAACTAAGAAACCTGCACTTCTTCTCTCCCGCTTTTGCCCCATAACAAAATGAACAATCCACCTATAATCAGAATCGCTCCTATCACACTGAAATTAATAGCAAAGTTAAAAGCACACACATATATAGATATACTTAGTAGATAAAGATTTAATATGTAAAGAATTTTTTAGTAAATACCTTCCTAAATGCACACTTTCTCCTAATAATATTAATCCAAATAATATCGCCAAAATCATTGACAAGGGGCTGAAGGCAGTGACAAATACCGGACCCTTGCTGTTTATCAGCATATTCTGAACATATGTAGCCAGAGCAGATACAACAAGGCCCTACAATTATCAATAAATAAAGTCGACAAAAAGGTTAGTTTGTAACAAATTAAAAATATGGACTTGTAAAGTAATGAACAAATAAGTTACAAGTGGTTCTACTCACAGCATAGAAGTAACATAGTAGTGTTATGTTCCACCCAATGCTCCATGAAACTTTACGTCTTACTTCTGAAGCCAATGCAACCCCAGTGTTAATAATAGCTCCGGTCAAGCAAACGTATGCCGTGAGGGCAAGGGGTGCAGGGTATTTCATAACAACTTTTCCCTAAAAATAAAAAATAAAAATTAAAAAATTAAAATTAAAAAGTCAATAAACATGAAGATATTGATTTGCTCTGTAAAAAATTAATGAACTAATAAATTTTGCTCAAGCATGCTACGATATGTAACTATAATCCTATAAAGAGATAAAAGCTCTCAAAGAAACCTTAAACTGATAATTAGATCTATTTGTGGATGTTATTAAATTTTATGTATCTTATAAAATCAGTAGTTCTAAATAGTTTCTCAACCTAACCACTAGGGTAGCAGACCACTAAGCAAATTCAACCCACATAATATTTATTAAACTCACGATACTAATTTATGAATATTTCTTAGGTCTAAACAAGTATGTTATACAGAAAGTTCCACTTACATCGAATCTTAATATTTCTTAGGTTAGTGAATTTTTTTTTATCTCCAATTTGGAATAACACAAAAGTTATGCATATTAAAGAGCATTCATGTAGCAATTTTCTTTTTGTTCAATGGAGAGTAACAAATGGTTAAAGCAACAAACAATCACAACATCAATAAAACAAAAGAGTTTTAGCAATAAAATAACATAAATAAATGAATGAAAACTTTACCGATAAAATGATGTAGAGAACATATGAGACCACTGAAATGAACACATAGGTAGAACCCGCGATATAGTCCACTTTAAGCCCGGATTCTTGTTCACGAACATCCGAGTGGAATGATGATATAATAGGGCCACTATAAAGTCCTATAATTATGGCGCCTCCTGCCATAATTATAGTACCTATCAATTTTGCCTGGCTGCGCCTCTGATTAAGCCTAACTGCCTCTAAACTGAATATCAATTCCGAACAATATAAAAAAAGAAAAAAAGAAAAAGAAAAAAGAAGACGCACCCACAAGTGAAAAAAAAAAAGAAAGTTGTTCGTTTAGCAAACAAAATTGAACATAATATGTAAATTTGAAATTAATAGATGTAAGTTTTAATAAAGTTACAAAACATACCTAAAAATCCAAGAAGCAACGAAAGTCAATGCAGGACGGACACCAGCCATACATGACAAGAAACTAGCTGGTGTTTGTTTGGATCCAGCATATAGAAAATTCTGATCTAGACCTGGTCTGATCCATAAATTTAAGGTTTATTAGTATTTAAAACTCTAATGATTTTTTCTCACTATGATTTTCACACTAATGTACTTACTCGAGAACTCCTAGAGCTAAAATCTGTAGGAATATCCCCATCGTCATGTTGGGCAATGAATGCCTGTTGACAAAAACAAAAATATGTATATAGAAGTCGTAAGTTTAAATTTTTTTGCTATGCATATGCAAGTTTTTCTATTGTATACCAAAAACTAAATACAACAGAATAAAAAACAAAACATTAATATTTAAAAAAAAAATTTATGCAATGAAAATTTGAGGAAGGATTCAGTTACAATCTTAAACTGCTAGCCAAGACAATCAGAAGAGATACAATCAATAATGTGAAGAAAGAGCAGATCACCTTCTTTTATACTCTAATTTTTCTTGGAAAGTTTGGCTGGAGGTTATAAAGTGGTGGGGTTTGAAGCACGCGCACAGGTATGGGTGTTAGAAACTAGTGTACATGTACTTGTGTGAACATAAATTGTGTACAGAAAATAATTTGGAGAAAACAAAGTTAAGATTTTAACAAATCTTTCAAGTTTTAGAATTTCAGAATATAAAAAATAATAGAGATATGCCACATTTGAAATTTGAACAGAATGTTACAATTGCAAATACAAACTTACAGTGCAATAAAAAAAATAAAAAATCAAAGAGTCAGAAATTTGGGTATGAGGCTTGGCTGGAAGAGGAGGGTATTTATAGCCATCAAAGTGGCTGTTTGCAGCAAAAATAGACATAGCCGAGAACAAATAGACGTGATCACAGAGAAGGAAGGGATGCAACACAACAATTCAGATTTGAAATTCAAATAATTAGATACAAAGTAACCCGGACCTTACATTTGAGTGAGTGGGGCAGCGGTAGCGCATGGTGTGTCTTTTTATCTAACTCACTCTCCTACACAAAATTGGGGTGTCTCTTGGAATCCAAACCCAAATCCAATCCTAGAGCTTATAAACTCATCTAGCTTTCATAGTTTTCCTATAGTATGCTTGCACCAACACTTCCTTATGGAGGTTACTTTGACGTCAATTTTTCATTCGCTCGTAAATGATTTTATCAAACCAATTAACAATACTAATCACCACACAACATAATACATGTAACCACTCAGACCAATCTCAATAGGTTCGTGGGTCCTACCTCAATATTGGTTCCAAGTAGGCCAAATTTCAAAGCATTCCCAACATGATATCAACAGCATAATTAAAAAAAGAAAAAAAAAAAAGAAGTAAAGTATGAGTACAGCAAGGTATGTTCATAAAAAATAATTTATTTTTAATTTAAAATAATGTAAAATTGGTTAAATATTTTAGTTTGTTGAGATCAAATTTACAAAAAGTAAAGTATAAATCAAAATTAAATATCATTATGTTAATTAACTTACAAACAAAAATTTGATTTTAAAATAATGCTAACCATAAAAAAAAATTAAAAAAATTAAAAAAATCCTAAGCTTACTATTCCGGTTGAGTTACAACTTGGATATATATACTAAGTACGTTTGGGGTACAAAAAAAAAAGAGCAGTCATCTAGACCCCTAGCACCCCCACACACACGTGGGGGGCAGCCATAGGAGGATAAAACAAAAAAAAATATGAACCAATCACAATTCACTGGGGGTGGTGGGGGTCACCCCCAGTGGGGGTCTCAGTCTTTTAACAAAAAAAAAAAAAAATAGAAAATAAATTTAAGTATTTGTTTCATGTACTCAATATATATCTAATACGGGCATGATATATTTGTCAAAAAAATCCATACTTCATAGAGTTCAGAACATTTAGTTGGGTTAAAGCTAATGAGGGAAAATCAGAGTTCTAATGTGTTTGTGCATTACATTGATGGTAAGAAACGCTAAAATTGATTAAGGGAGTGAGTAATTTCTGTTTTCTTGCGTTTTGCTTTGATGAGTATTTTTTGTGTGGTTGTGTCTTTCCAACATCTGATTTGGTGCAGTGTGCCTTGGTGCTGTGAGTTCCCCCCCCCCCCCCCCCCCCCCCAAAAAAAAAAAAAAAGAAGTTGCTGCTGTCTAGTTTTGCCCTGACGTTGTACTCTTCTTCTTTAGTTAATATATTATCATTTCTTTGCTAATCAAAAAAGAAAAGAAAAAAATGTGAAGAATGAGAGAGAATTACTTAGAACTAGTTTTGGATTTGTACTATGCATGAATTGTGTTTGCAATTTACTTTTATATAGATGTTTTTTGAATGAGTCGAATATTTTTCTACAAATCACTAAAAATGTAAGTTGATAAATTTAATTTGAAAATATTATATTAGTGATTTAATCAATTATAGTTTATTTTTCATGATAATTATGATATTATTTTTTCTAAGCAATTACATAAGAACTTTAGAGTTGACGTAAATGAGAACTATCGAGATAGTCGTAAATCATAGTTACTGAGATAGATTTTAGGCATTTCAAAATTTTTTATTTAAATGTAATTTTTTTTTTCAATTATTGTAATATTCTTTATAATAAAATGATTTAGATCTTATAGAGAAGTCCATATTTTTAGAGTTATAAATTTCCTAGTCATGCTACTTTTGAAAATAATAATTTATGCATTATATAAAAAATATGCAAATTAAGACTTTAATAATCTATTAAATAACTCAAGTTCCATTCTTTACCTATGATCATAAATGTTAATAAATTTTAATGAATTTTGTATTATATCATCTAGATGTTCCTATTTTCAGTTTCATGAATGAATCCCTAAGGTGTACATATAAATTATAAATTAGGATGTTCGTACTTTTGAATGATATATATAATTTGATTAGTTATGAAATAATAATTGGAGAAAGTGAGAGAAGATAGAGATGAGCGAATAGAGAGAGAGAGAGAGAGAGAGGCACAATTGTTTCTATGAATTGTACATGTCTATTACACAAAGAAGGCACTCTATTTATAGAGGATGCCTTGGATGCCTATGAACAATAACATAATGCTACACTAACATAATGCACTAACATAATGCTACACTAACATAATGCACTAACATAATGCTACACTAACATGATAATGCTACACTAACATAATGCACTAACATAATGCTACACTAACATGATAATGCACTACATAATGATACACTAATATACACTAACATCCCCCCGCAAACTCAAGGAGGGGAAGCATCAACCAAGTTGAGTTTGGAAACAAGATCATTGAAGCGGCCAGGAGGATGAGCCTTAGTGAAGATATCAGCGGGTTGATCGACGGAAGCGATAGGGAGAAGACGAACAGTACCACAGGTAACATGCTGGCGAATGAAATGACAATCAATCTCAATATGTTTGGTGCGATCATGAAAAACATCATTGTGAGCAATCTGAATGGCACTCTGATTGTCACAATAGAGAGGGGTAGGATCAGAAGAAGAAACACCCATATCAGCAAGGAGCCAGCGAAGCCAGAGAAGTTCCTGAGTAGTATCAGCAAGAGCTCGGTATTCAGCTTCGGTGCTAGAGCGGGCAGTGAGGGATTGTTTTTTGCTACGCCAAGCAAGAAGAGAGTCCCCTAAGAAGAAGCAGAATCCCGTGGTGGAGCGTCGATCCGTAGGATCCCCAGCCCAATCAGCATCGGAAAAGGCACGCAGTTCAAGAGAGGAGGAAGCAGAGAAGTGAAGACCATGGAACAGAGTGCCTTTGAGGTAGCGAAGGATGCGGAGTAGAGCAGTATAGTGGGGAGTGCGAGGAGCCGACATGTACTGACTGACAATGTGAACAGCATAGGCAATGTCAGGACGAGTTACTGTGAGATAGACAAGGCTGCCGACGAGTTGGCGATAAAGAGTAGCATCAGAGAGAAGAGTCCCATCGAGAGGAGTGAGACGAATCTGAGGATCAACTGGAGTAGAGGTAGTTTTGCAATCAGTCAGACCAGCACGAGCCAGAAGATCGGATGCATATTTGGCCTGGGACAAATAGGAACCAGTAGAATCATGAGAGACTTCAAGGCCTAAGAAGTAGTTAAGAGTACCAAGGTCCTTCATCTCAAACTGGTGGTGGAGAAACTGTTTGAGGTGGAGAATACCAGCTTCATCATTACCAGTGATAATCATATCATCCACATACAGAAGAAGAAGAGTGGTACCATGAGAAGTAGTCCGGATAAAAAGAGCAGAGTCATAGGAGCTAGAGGTGAACCCAAAATCATGAATGGTAGAACTGAACGTAGCAAACCAAGCACGAGGTGCTTGCTTGAGGCCATAGAGAGCACGCTGTAGTTTGCAAACCTGATGAGGGGGAAAAGTGGACCCAGGTGGAGGTTGCATGTAGACCTCCTCAATAAGATGACCATTGAGGAAAGCATTTTTGACATCCATCTGAAAGAGCCCCCAGTGGCGAGCAGCGGCAACAGCAAGTAAACTGCGAACAGAGGTTAGCCGAGCAACAGGAGAGAATGTCTCCTCATAATCAATACCATATTCCTGGTTGAAACCCTTGGCAACAAGACGAGCTTTGTAGCGTTCAATAGAGCCATCAGAATGTGTTTTGATTTTGTAAACCCATTTGCAGCCAATGGCAGTCTTGCCAGGAGGAAGATCAACAAGATCCCAAGTATGAGCTTTGTCCAAGGCCTGTAGTTCATCGGTCATAGCTTGCTGCCAAAGAGGATTAGTACAAGCCTCACGATAGGAGGTAGGTTCATAAGTAGAGAAGGCAGCAGATCCAACAATATAATCACGAAGATGGATAGGAGGTTGAGTGACCCGGCGTGGTCGACCCGTAGGAGGATCGGTGGGAGGAAGAACCGGTGGAGAAGGAGGTGTGGCAATAAGAGGTAGACCTTCAGGGAGAGCAGGCTGGACAGGATCAGGAGTGAGCAAGGGCGTCTCGATGGAGGAGGAATCTGTATCAAAATCAGCAGAGAAAAGATCGACAGAAGGATTAGTAAACAGGACAGTAGTGGAGAGTAAGAATTACCAAATCATTACCTGGTTTCGTAATACCTCTGTTACATCTATCAGTCTTCAGTTTGGTCGCTTTCAGCTTGACTCTGTAACTACTCCTGCAAAAGACATCTGGGATTTCTTGAAAGAACGATACCAGACTACTGGTCTTGCCCACCAATATCAACTTCAGAACCAACTTCATCGCATGCGCCAAGAATCCACTCAGTCCATTAATGACTTCCTTTCTCAAATGTACTCTGTTTGGGATCAGCTTGCTCTTTCAGAACCAACTTGGCATACCCCTGAAGATGCTGTTTTATTTACTATCTATCGCAACCAGCAAAGGTTGGTGCATTTTCTTATGGCTCTTACTTCCTCCTTTGAGCCCGTACGTGCCTCTCTGCTTCATCGCCATCCATTGCCCACTCTTGAACAAGCAATTTCTGAGTTGCTATCAGAGGAGACGCGTCTCGGTACTCTTCAAACTCATCATGTGGACTCTGTTCTGGCCACTCCTCCGTACCGGCCATCATTTACCCAACGGACCACTGCTTGCCTCTATTGTCAGAATCGGGGTCTTCCTTCAACCCATCTCCTGGTCAATTGCCCCGTCAGATCCTGCCGCTACTGCAACAAACTTGGTCCTGGTCATCTGCAACAGGATTGTTTTCGCAATCCATCCCGATCATCGTCCAATAGCCACTCCTCTCGCGGTGGCTCTGCCCGGGGAAGCTTTCATCGTTCCGGGAATCAGTCTCATCACACTGCTACTACTGCTTCTAGGAATCAGCCTCATCCCACTGCTGCTGCTGCTTCCGGGAATCATTCTCCCCACACTGATGCTGTCACCTCTGCGGGGTTCTCTGAGTCGTCTGCTCCGTCTACCCCTCGCTTTTCTCCAACGGATGTAGAGGCCATGCTCAAACAACTTCTCTCCCCATCTGGTACACCTCCTCCTACTGCTTTGTCTGTAATCCCAGGTAACTCTTCTTGGTATTTTGACTCTGCTTGTTGTAATCATATGACCTCCAGTTCTACTATCTTTTCTTCCTTCTCTTCATCTCCTCATATTCCCTCAATACATACTGCTGATGGTTCCCTCATGTCTGTCCGTCATGTTGGTACTGTTTCCACCTCTTCTTTATCTATCCCTCAAGTTTATCATATCCCTGCTCTGATACCATGAAATAATAATTGGAGAAAGTGAGAGAAGATAGAGATGAGCGAATAGAGAGAGAGAGAGAGAGAGAGGCACAATTGTTTCTATGAATTGTACATGTCTATTACACAAAGAAGGCACTCTATTTATAGAGGATGCCTTGGATGCCTATGAACAATAACATAATGCTACACTAACATAATGCACTAACATAATGCTACACTAACATAATGCACTAACATAATGCTACACTAACATGATAATGCTACACTAACATAATGCACTAACATAATGCTACACTAACATGATAATGCACTACATAATGATACACTAATATACACTAACAAGTTAAATTATAAATTAGGATGTTCGTACTTTTGAATGATATATATAATTTGATTAGTTGGAAGCAAATTTATCACGAATCCGTTGATGTTTTTATCTGCTTCTCTATTTTTTGTTTAGTTTGTCATTGCTCACTGTTGTGTTTTGAATGTTGTATTTTATTATTACGTTATTTATAAAAGAAATTGCTAATAACAAAAATAAAATTATTCTAGAATAAAAGAAGAGACAGGTAAAACTATGTACCTTTGTATGAAGACAATGGGTAACAACGCAATTGATGCTATTATGTTTCTAAAACATGATAGCATCGAGAAATGCATGCCCTCCGACAAAGCGGCCTTGGTGATGATTGTATTCCCCACATTGACTAGCTGGAGGAATACAACACCAATCCACGGCAGTGCCTTCCGCAGCCTTTCTATCCATGATGTTGCCATTTGGCAACCAACTCTGAAATACAAATGACAATGAGAGAGAGTCAACAAAAAGCTATATATATAATAAATTGATTGTGTTAGCAAATGATGAAATTAAACACTTCAGCACTACAAAGCTATATACTTACGTGTAGGTCCTAATAAGTGAACTTATTATCTAATAGGTCCTATGAGAAAAATTTGTCATAAAAAAATGTCACTAATTGTAAGTTTTAACGACAATTCATAAAAATTATGACAAAAAAAAGTCATTAATTGCCAATTTTTAGCGACATATATAAAAAATTGTCACAAAAAAATTATATTTAACGACAATTTTACTAAGACTTATTTTTAATAGGACTTGATGGGAATTAAGTCCACCTATTAGGACCTATTGGTAGTTTACCTTATAATAAATTGATTGTGTTAGCAAATGATGAAATTAAACACTTCAGAACTACAAATAATCAATGTCAAAAATTATCAATGTCAATCATTATCATTACACTTTGTGAATATCAATACCTAGAGATAGTAGTGAGAGTTAGTGGAGTGTGGTGAGAGAGCTAGGAATATATATAGGAGTATATGTAGAAGAAGAAGGTTAGGAAGATAAAAATTGGGGACATGGTATGGGAATGGAATCCTCTGGAGTGAAAAACTGTTCAAGTCATCATGGAGTAGTTTTGCTGGCTAGAGGACACTTGTTGGAAAATAATAGTTTCCAGCAACTTTAATGTGAAACTAAAGTGAGACCTAACCATCGGTTGAGGTGAGTTTAAGTGATTTTATATTCTTCTAAGTGAGAATGTTACAATACAAAAATAATAAACCGAAATCATTAGGTTGTAAATGAGAATTGTCTCATAAAGTGGGCATCAATAAAAGTTGAGCTTAGATTTGGACTTAGTATTGGTTTGGATTGAGTATAGGCTTATGTTTGTGCATGTGCTGAGTTTGGTCTTGGACTTGGATCTAGTCTTAAGCATGGGCTGAGCTGTGTTGTGTCAGGCTTAGCTTGTACATGTGTTTAAGATTGGGCTTGGATTAGGTTGTGACCTAACACCCGTATCCATTTTGTGACTCATTGTTTAAATTATTCAAATATCATTATATATATATTTATTTGTATATATTAAGCACATGAGAGTTTTAGACTTTTGTAACTCTTATATTTTGATGATGGAGTTGATGGCCATATTAGTGACCAAGAGTTTTTAACTTTTGTAATTCTAATCCTAATGGTTAGAGTTTATTATATGTTATGGCAATTTGATGACTCTATTAATGTTAACCTTCATGGTTAAGGCTCTCATCTACAAATATAAATAGTGGCATTTTCCCTCTGTAGCTCGACTTTCTTTGCGCCCCCCTCTCGGAGAGGCTCGAATTGGTCCTACAGTTCGAACTCCTGTCAGGGTTCTGAATCTAGTCTTACAAAGTGCAATGTGAAAACTGATAAATCACCAAAGAATTCAAATCCGGCAAATCGTTTTTGGAAAATCGATTTTCAATCAAATAATGCCAAAATTGGACTACTTTTCCAAATTATAGAGTCGCCACCTAAATATTTTGTTTTTGAAAAATTTAGAAAATCCTGACTCGTGCCAAAGGCCATGTGTCTGTCATTACCAAAGTTGTCTCGGCTCGGGAACTAGGATACAAGAGGGGAAGGTCCTGAAATGAGCACCCCCACTCACTCCATCAAAGATCGGCATCTTCTAACCACGATATGTTGTTTTATAAACCTCATGTGTTCTTGTCCGATTATTAGCTAACTTTACTATGTGATGCGCACAACATACAAGTATAGACTACGTCGCAAGACTTGGAACAAAACAATTTATGTTTGTTTTCAAAAATTGTTTGAATTTGCCACTCGCAAGTGGGCTAAAGCGCGGATTTTCCATCTCGCAAGATGGGCTTTAAAATATGATTTGTCACTTCGCAAAGTGGGCTTAAAACTCACAATCATAGAATTGTCCCAATTCAAGCAACAAAGCCTTTATCCATAGGCATTCATGTAGTTTAGTAGTTAAGCACATAGCCTCATGGCAAGTATGCTAATCATGGGAATCACTTGCACACATGCAAGTATGCTAAAGCGTAAAACTTACGGAGTACTCCAAGCCAAAACAGAAAACTAGTTAGAAACAATGCATGATCCTAACTATGTTTAAGATGCCTAATGCAACACATGCAATATGCAATTAATAGGCTCAACTACTAAGATGGCATATGAATGCAACAATTTGATAACATGCTTTGAAACACGTATTCAAATATGTATTGAAATTGCAATGCAGTTTGAATGATGCGCCGAGCCCCGTGCATGCAAGACAAACGAATTATGCAAACATGCAAGCGTAAGGTATGCTAATTGAAAATGACCCTAAACTAACCATCGAAAGTGGTTAAGTAAAAAGGAGAAAGACGTGGGGTTGGAAGGCATGCACACGTGCACACACACTTATTACAACATTGTGCCCTCGCGGAGGAGGGTCCGAATGAATAAGCTAAGCTACACTAAGCTAAGCTAATCATTGCAAAATGAATAATTAACTATTCTAGTTAACTAATTATTACAACACAATTGAATAACTAGCTAAGCCAATTAAGATAATTAAACTAATTAACCATCTAAGCTAATTAATTACAACAAAACGAATTAAATAACTAGTTACGCAAACTAATTAAGTACAACACTTGATTAACTAATTAGCTACGCTAGCTAATTAAAGCAATTAAATGGCCCCGAGGGCAAGGATTGCATGCATGCTTGGTTGTTTCTCCCAAAAATCCACTATCTTGCCTTTAGATGCCTCTGTTTGCACATCTTTGGACCTCTGAAAATTATGCCAACCTCCAGATTGCCTCTACCCCATCTCAAGAATACACTGATAGCCGATCGGCTATAATTGGTGGCCGGTCGGCTAGTACTTGTGGCCGGTCGGCCATTGCTCTCCTGAACTTCCTCCTTTTGCTGTAACAGAGCACAAACAGAGGCAAGACAGAGTATTTCCAAGAAATGTGTGTACTTTCACCTTCCTTATCATTCCTCAAGCTCAAAGGAGTGCGACACTTGGCTCTCAAGCCACCAACCAAGCATTTTTAATACATGGTAGCCAAAGAACCAATCTTGTACAACCTTAGTGAATGCGCACACAAGACTCAAATGGCCATCACCCTATCATGCATGATCAAGGATGACGGCGACCAAGAAACGTGACACGTTTCATCACTTTGAGTATGAAACGTCCCACATTCCTTGTGTTTGGATTAACGTCCGACCCAAACACATGCAATGCAACACAGATGCTTAACTTGTTCATGTTTTACTTTGCTCATTGTGTTTACACATTTTACATTACCGAGTCATTCTTTAACCGGTTAAGTCCAATATGAAAGTCCTCTAATTGGAAAGAGGGCTTAAGCCACAAGTACCTTGAGCATGAAAGAAGCCTCATGCTGTTGGTTAGTAGAAACCCTTAAGAGAGGATTAAAACCATTAGGCATGAGAGCCTCAATTCCACACCCAAGCCAACATGAGGCTCAAAGCCCTTTTCAAATCAAATGAAAGAGTGAAGCATGGAGGAAGATTGCAGAGATTTAAAGTGCTGAAATGGCATGAAAAATAGTGCTAAATCATGCAAGCAACACATGTACAACGCGTTCAAAAGCTAAAAGCATTAAACTAGTGAAGTGCATTACACTAGAGGCATGCAATATCAAGCTTACATGACCAAACAAGCTCTGGACAGAGTTTAAACATGCCAAAACAGTGGCCACAACATGCTAAAATTGAAGCATAAAAGGCAAGAAAAACATGCTCACATGTTGACACGCAAACAAGGCACAAAGCACAATTCTCAAAAGCAATGAAAGAGTGAACTAAGTGAGAGTGACAGAGGTATATGCACTGGAATCACATGTAAAATGATGTTCTACCATGCAATCATCTCATGCAAAGTATGTTGGAGGCCTTAAAACACAAAGCTAGTGAAGGCATTTGCACTATAGCTATACAAAACATGAGCTATATGACCAAGACCACCCAAAATAGAGTTAAAGTATGTCAAAATAGAGGCTAAAACATGTTGGAGTCAAGCTACAAAAGGGTAGAAATACATGCTCACATGTAAGGCCATCTACACTTGCAAACAAGACACAGGGAGGGGAGGTGTGATACCCCTGTTCTGTATTATGCTAATTGGCCCTTAATTTGTTTATGGGTATGTGTTTAGCATGATTTTGTGTGCCATTATGTGAATATATATATATATATATATATATGATTTTGAAGTTTTATCTGTTCATCGTAGGAATACCTGTTTGAATAGCCTGCTTTGGAAATTAAATTGAGGGCCTTATCGGCCACAGAACCCGAAATTGATTACGCCATTGTGTTTGGCATAATTTTTAGAGCCTACGGTGAAATTTAATTGAAAAATTGATTTGGACCAGATTAAGTTGATTAAGTTGGTAAAATGGGTGCCCAATTACTCTCTACTAGTATATTGTGACTTAGTGGGGCTTGTTGTATATGAGCACTACTCAATTAAACTCCCTCTCTAATTCTCACTTGGCTGATATACACTCTAAGAAGAGGAGAGGGCCGGCCATTAGAGAGAGAGAAGAGAGAAAAATCTGTGTTTGATCTTGAGGGCTTGGAATCTTGAAGTCCAACTCAAATTGGACCATAGATTGAAGAATTGGACTTCTAGGTAAGCCATTGACTCTTGAAATTATGAATTGAACTTGTAATCTTGTGAGTTCAAGAGTTGTTTGTGATCAAGGGCATGTAATAAGTTGATTTGTGTTGAGTTTGAAGTTTTGGAACTCATGCATGTAAGAAGTTACTTTGAATCTGCATATTTGAGCTTGAAACACATGATTCATGTAGAGTTTTGGTTAAAGCTCATGTTGTAATCACCATTTGTACCATCTAAGTTGAGAATGATGAGCATCTCCCACATGCATGTACAAATCATGGGAGTATAAGTCTTGAATGTTTGAAATTGAGCATGTTGATGATGGGTTTGAGATATTTTGGGACATGCATGTAGATAAATCATGAAATTGGGCTTCCTGATGTTGTAATCTTGTATTAGTAGCATGTTAGCATGTGTAAATGTGTAATTTGAGCCATTGCATGCAAGTAATGTAGCTGGAAAATTGATTTGGAGCTCAAGAACACAATCTGGGAAACCCAGAATTTTGATGTCCGCTCGAGCGGGGTAATGGCCGCTCGAGCGGGAAAATCCCAGCACTTTTGCAGAGTTGGACGTCCGCTCGAGCGGGAAACCTCACGCTCGAGCGTGGAGTTTTGTAGACGGGCCTTCAGCTCGAGCGCTCTATTACACGCTCGAGCTCATTTTTCAGGCAACCAGTACTTTTGCAGGCCTTAAGGGTCCGCTCGAGCGGGTAAGTACACGCTCGAGCGAGGACCCTAATTTCTGGAATTTCGTTCATGCGTTCTGTGTTTCGTTTTCCGTTCTCTTTCACTTGTAATCCCTCTTAGGCGTGTGTTAAACATTATAAATGAGTTAATGAGATAAGAATAAAGCCTAAAGAGGAATATGTGAATTAAGGGACGGATTGAATTGTTAATGACCCTTTTGTGTGCATGGAATGTGTAGGGTCAAGCTCCAGGGCGAATCCGCAAGCCGATCAATGTGAGTAATATCAATATTCGAAAGCTTGTCAATGTCCAATTGTTTACTCCCTTATAAACTTTATGAGTTGTTAATTGGGATTGTGGACAAAAGTCCGACAGGAATGAATGAATGGACCAAAGGTCGTTTTGATATAAATGAATGGACCGAAGGTCGTTTGGATGTGAATGAATGGACCGAAGGTCGTTTTGATGTGAACGAATGGACCAAAGGTCGTCCTGATATAAACGAATGGACCAAAGGTCGTCCTGATGTAAATGAATGGACCAAAGGTCGTTCTGACTCATGTGAGTAGGCCGAAGGCCGTTTTGACATGAACGAGCGGGCCAAAGGCCGTTTTGACATAAAGGAATGGACCGAAGGCCATTTTGACAGAAATGAATGGGCCGAAGGCCGTTTCGACATAAGTGAATGGGCCGAAGGCCGTTTTGCCATGAATGTTTGGAACTGCAGTTACTTGATTTGCATTTCGTATAGTCATATATCCTTGTTAAATAGAAATATGAATTGGGCCCAAGGCCATTCGGAGCATGTTGTTCTACATATTGTTATGTAACTGTCATGTTTGATATTATTCACTGGGCTATCGCTCACGCTCATTCATGTGTTTGTAGGTAAGCTAAGGGAAGTCCAAACCCAGCCCCAGTGAAGTCTGCTAGGAGAAATCCGAGTTTTGAGGAAGTCAGCCTTGCGTCTCACTCTTGAGACCTACCTTGCCTTTTGCTATATACTTATGTTTTGTCTTGTTGGCAAGGGCCTAGTGTATATTTGTATATAGCCTGTCATAGGTTGACTCGTGTTGGATGATCCTGTCTGTAATGAATTTTGTGAAACTGTACTTTTGATGTGGGTTATTAACGTAACTGAATATGGTCTGTTTGATGTGCATATAAGCACGGCTCTATGGACAAAGTTTTTAATTTTTGCTTCTGTTTGGCCCCTTTACTCTGACAAGTTATGTCTGTTCTGAATATGAGGCCGTAGGTAACCTCAAGATTACTGGCCGGTTATGTCCTTAACCCATAGGGGCGGGTTCGGGTCATGACAGAGTGGTATCAAAGCACGAGTTAATAACTCACACACTTGTCCAAAGAGCAATAAGCGTCTAGATAAGATCTAGGATGCATTCATGTGATAAGTACGAGTTTGGAAGCATTGATTATATGCTTAAGTGTTTTGTTATGAATAATTATATGTGTAAGTTGTGAATTACTTGCATTGCAAATTATCTAGAAATATGTGCTCCTTAGTGTATGCATACTTGTGTACCTTTTTTTTATGAATGTAATGCAAGTTTAATCAGATGGTGAGAACCAGAGGTGATGAGTTAGAGGAATCCTCTACTGCCAGACTGGACAGAATGGAAAGACTGATCCAAGAAATGGCAGAAGCTTTGAGACAGCAGCAGGAGTGGCAACAACAGTGGCAGCAACCACACCTGCCACCTCCACCTCCGGCACCACCTGTGCCAGATAATCAAAATGATGATCGGATAATCGCTCTCACCAAGGAATTCAAGAAAATGAAACCACCACAGTTCCATGGCGGACTGGATCCTTTGAAAGCTGAGGCTTGGGTTCTTGGGATCGAAAAACTGTTTGAGGTGTTTCCGTGCTCGGATACACAGAAAGTGCTTCTAGCCACCTTTATGCTAGAAGATGAAGCGAGAAGATGGTGGATGTTGATGAGGGAAAACCACAGAGATGTTGATTGGGCGAAATTTTTGGAAATCTTCTATGACAAGTACTTTCCGCAGTGTGTCCGGGATAGGAAAGTGGCAGAGTTTATGGAACTCAAGCAAGACAGCATGACTGTAGCTGAGTATGAGGCCAAATTTACTGAGTTGGCCAGGTTTGCACCACATTTAATTGATACTGATTATAAGAAGGCAAGGCACTTTGAAGGAGGGCTCCGAAGTGACATCCTAGAGCGAGTGAATGTCCTGAAGTTGGAGACCTACATCGGGGTACTTGACCGGGCCATCATATCAGAGGCTAACATAGCTAGACAAGCTAAGCCAATAACCGAATGGAAAGGCAACAAAAGACAAGGCTTCTTTTCGAAGAAGAAATTTCTGAAAAAGCAAAACACGGGCTCCTCAACTACTTCAAGTTCTTCCCGAGACACAACTCCCATGTGCAGCATTTGTAGCAAAAGGCACCGTGGAGTCTGTTACCGTGCATCGGGAGCCTGTTTTAAATGTGGGAAACAAGGGCACATAGCCCGAGAGTGCAATCAGAACGGTGGGAAACTAGCAGCTAGTTCAACTGCATCGGTTCCAAAGCCGGGAAATACTTTGAGATCTGCTACTACTGGAGATATAGTGAGACAGGGGAGAGTTTTTGCCCTCGTTCCGGGTGATACACGGAATGCCAATGCCGTTGTCTCAGGTACTATCTCAATATGTAATCAGGATGCCTTTGTACTAATTGATTCTGGATCAACGCACTCATTTGTGACATATGCATTTGCATCTAGACTGAAAAGACCCCTAGAATTGTTGCCATATTTGTTATGTGTATCTGCTCCATCGGGGGAATCTGTATTATGTGACTATATATATCGGTTTTGTGACATGCATATTGAGGATACTACCCTATATGTAGATTTGTTGCCCTTAAACTTTAGACACTTCGATGTAATTTTGGGCATGGATTGGTTGACCAAATATTGTGCCACTATAGATTGTGTGACAAAGAGGGTTGTGTTTAAACCCCCAGAACAGAAAGAGATTGTGTTTGTGGGTAATGGGGTAGTGCCTCCACCGTATTTGATATCCGCAATGAAAGCATGTAAACTGATTAGGAAAGGGTGCCAGGGTTATTTGTGCTATGTGTTGTCTGAACAATCTGAGGATGTTGAATTGAATAATATTCCTATTGTTAGAGAATTTCCAGATGTGTTTCCGAATGAATTACCAGGGGAATTGGTAGACAGGGAGATCGAGTTTACCATTGAAACTGTGCCAGGCACCCAACCTATTTCTAAAACTCCCTACAGAATGGCTACCACCGAAATGAAAAAACTAAAGGAACAGTTGCAAGACCTTCTTGATAAAGGGTTTATCCGGCCTAGCACTTCACCTTGGGGTGCACCAGTGTTGTTTGTAAAGAAGAAAGATGGTACTTTGCGCCTGTGCATCGATTATCGGGACTTGAATAAGGTAACAGTGAAGAACAAATACCCCCTACCCCGTATTGATGACTTATTTGACCAGTTGCAGGGATCACAGGTGTTTTCTAAGATTGATTTGAGATCCGGGTATCATCAGCTGAAGGTTAAAGCAGAGGATGTTGAGAAAACCGCATTCAGAACGAGGTATGGTAATTTTGAGTTTCTTGTTATGCCATTTGGAGTGACTAATGCTCCGGCAGCGTTTATGGACCTAATGAATAGAATTTTTAAAACCTACCTTGATGAGTTTGTTGTAGTCTTCATCGATGATATTTTAATATACTCTAAAGATAGACTTGAACATGAACATCATTTGAGGACTGTTTTACAAATACTTCGGGAAAGAAAATTATTTGCTAAACTAAAGAAATGTGAGTTTTGGTTGGACGAGGTTGTTTTCTTAGGGCATGTGATCAACAAGAAAGGAATTTCAGTGGACCCGCAGAAAATAGAAGCAATTGTGAATTGGCCTACACCAACTAATGTGACAGAAGTTCGCAGTTTCATGGGCTTGGCTGGGTACTACAGGAGGTTTGTAAAGGACTTTTCGAAATTAGCTGTACCTCTTACCCAATTGACACGTAAGGGACAACCATTTGAGTGGAATAGTGAAAGAGAATCAGCCTTTCATGAATTAAAGACAAGATTGACCACTGCACCAATTTTGACACTACCTTCAGGTACGGAAAATTTTGTGATTTTCAGTGACGCATCTTGTAAAGGTTTGGGTTGTGTGTTAATGCAGAACGGAAGGGTTATTGCTTACGCCTCCCGACAGTTGAGGCCACATGAGAAGAATTATCCAACACATGACCTAGAATTGGCCGCAGTTGTTTTTGCTTTGAAAATCTGGCGGCATTACTTGTACGGGGCAAAGTGTGAAGTCTACACGGATCATAAGAGCCTGAAATACTTCTTCACGCAGAAAGAGTTGAATATGCGTCAGAGAAGATGGCTAGAACTGATAAAAGACTACGACCTAGAGATTCAGTACCACCCCGGGAAAGCTAATACAGTGGCTGATGCCTTGAGCAGAAAATCAACAGGGAGTATGGCTTGTTTGCTTACTGAACAAAGGGAGATTTTGCAAGACTTTGAAAAGGCTGAAATTGAAGTGGTGGTATGTGAACAGGGCGGATTGATAGCCGCCATTACAGCCGAACCGGCAATTGTTGATGAAATCAAGCAGAAACAGAAAGAAGATGAGTTCCTCAGAAAGGCAATTGATGAATTTGAAGTGAGCCCAAAAGCAGAGTTCAGTGTCGAGAATGGAATGTTGAAATTTCGAAACCGAATATGTGTCCCAGATATTCCGGAGCTAAGGAAGAGAGTTTTAGATGAAGCCCCAGATCCGTATTTGCTATGCATCCAGGTAACAATAAAATGTATCGGGATTTGAAACAAACCTATTGGTGGCCTAAAATGAAGAGAGAGATTGCAGAATATGTGTCCAAGTGCCTTCAGTGTCAGCAAGTTAAGGCTGAACATCAGAAACCAGGCGGTCTACTTCAACCTCTCCCTATTCCTGAGTGGAAGTGGGAACATGTAACTATGGATTTCGTTGTTGGCCTACCTCGGACTTCCCGAGGTATGGATTCTGTTTGGGTTGTAGTTGATAGACTGACTAAATCTGCACATTTTCTGCCTGTCAAAACTACATTTACTGCTTATAGATTGGCTACTATTTATGTTGATGAAATTGTCCGTTTACACGGAGTTCTGGTGTCCATTGTGTCAGATAGGGATCCGAAATTTGTATCTAGATTGTGGAAAAGTTTGCAGGAAGCTATGGGAACAGAACTAAGGTTCAGTACTGCATTCCACCCACAGACAGATGGCCAGTCAGAACGAACGATACAAACTTTGGAAGATATGCTTCGCATGTGTGCTTTGGATTTTCAGGGGAGTTGGAAAGATTATTTGCCGCTTGCAGAGTTTGCTTATAATAACAGCTTCCACTCCAGCATCGATATGGCACCATACGAGGCTTTGTATGGTAGGAGGTGTAGATCACCTATTTGTTGGACAGAGGTCGGGGACAGAGCTTTGCTTGGGCCTGAAATTGTACAAGACACCTCTGAAAAGATCAAAACTATTCGGCAAAGGCTCAAAACAGCTCAAGACCGACAGAAGAATTATGCAGACGTTCGGAGAAGACCTCTTGAATATGAGGTCGGCGACCATGTGTTCATTCGAGTTTCTCCGATGAAAGGCCAGGTCAGATTTGGGAAAAAGGGCAAGTTGTCGCCCCGTTACATTGGGTCGTTTCAAATTTTGGAGAGGCTTGGTCCAGTTGCTTATAGAGTTGCTTTGCCACCGGGATTCGAGCAAATCCATAACGTGTTTCATGTGTCGATGTTGAGGGGTTACCTCCGAGACCCGTTACATGTGATTGATTACCACTGGGTAGCTATTGATGAGAATATGGAATACACAGAGTGGCCGGAAAGAATCGTTGATCGACGAGTGAAAGAATTAAGAAACAAGTCCAACCCAATGGTGAAAGTAGAATGGAAGGAACACTATGGGACGGATGCTACGTGGGAAAAAGAGGAGGAAATGCGACTACGCTATCCACATTTGTTTCCCGACGAAGGTAACCTAAGTTTGGAGGACCAAACTTCCTAAAGGGGGGAAGACTGTGATACCCCTGTTCTGTATTATGCTAATTGGCCCTTAATTTGTTTATGGGTATGTGTTTAGCATGATTTTGTGTGCCATTATGTGAGTATATATATATATATATATATATGATTTTGAAGTTTTATCTGTTCATCGTAGGAATACCTGTTTGAATAGCTTGCTTTGGAAATTAAATTGAGGGCCTTATCGGCCACAGAACCCGAAATTGATTACGCCATTGTGTTTGGCATAATTTTTAGAGCCCACGGTGAAATTTAATTGAAAAATTGATTTGGACCAGATTAAGTTGATTAAGTTGGTAAAATGGGTGCCCAATTGCTCTCTACTAGTATATTGTGACTTAGTGGGGCTTGTTGTATATGAGCACTACTCAATTAAACTCCCTCTCTAATTCTCACTTGGCTGATATACACTCTAAGGAGAGGAGAGGGTCGGCCATTAGAGAGAGAGAAGAGAGAAAAATCTGTGTTTGATCTTGAGGGCTTGGAATCTTGAAGTCCAACTCAAATTGGACCATAGATTGAAGAATTGGACTTCTAGGTAAGCCATTGACTCTTGAAATTATGAATTGAACTTGTAATCTTGTGAGTTCAAGAGTTGTTTGTGATCAAGGGCATGTAATAAGTTGATTTGTGTTGAGTTTGAAGTCTTGGAACTCATGCATGTAAGAAGTTACTTTGAATCTGCATATTTGAGCTTGAAACACATGATTCATGTAGAGTTTTGGTTAAAGCTCATGTTGTAATCACCATTTGTACCATCTAAGTTGAGAATGATGAGCATCTCCCACATGCATGTACAAATCATGGGAGTATAAGTCTTGAATGTTTGAAATTGAGCATGTTGATGATGGGTTTGAGATATTTTGGGACATGCATGTAGATAAATTATGAAATTGAGCTTCCTGATGTTGTAATCTTGTATTAGTAGCATGTTCGCATGTGTAAATGTGTAATTTGAGCCATTGCATGCAAGTAATGTAGCTGGAAAACCGATTTGGAGCTCAAGAACACAATCTGGGAAACCCAGAATTTTGATGTCCGTTCGAGCGGGGTAATGGCCGCTCGAGCGGGAAAATCGTGCTCCCAGCACTTTTGCAGAGTTGGACGTCCACTCGAGCGGGAAACCTCACGCTCGAGCGTGGAGTTTTGTAGACGGGCCTTCAGCTCGAGCGCTCTATTACACGCTCGAGCGCATTTTTCAGGCAACCAGTACTTTTGCAGGCCTTAAGGGTCCGTTCGAGCGGGTAAGTACACGCTCGAGCGGGGACCCTAATTTCTGGAATTTTGTTCATGCGTTCTGTGTTTCGTTTTCCGTTCTCTTTCACTTGTAATCACTCTTAGGCATGTGTTAAACATTATAAATGAGTTAATGAGATAAGAATAAAGCCTAAAGAGGAATATGTGAATTAAGGGACGGATTGAATTGTTAATGACCCTTTTGTGTGCATGGAATGTGTAGAGTCAAGCTCCAGGGCGAATCCGCAAGCCGATCAATGTGAGTAATATCAATATTCGAAAGCTTGTCAATGTCCAATTGTTTACTCCCTTATAAACTTTATGAGTTGTTAATTGGGATTGTGGACAAAAGTCCGACAGGAATGAATGAATGGACCAAAGGTCGTTTTGATATAAATGAATGGACCGAAGGTCGTTTGGATGTGAATGAATGGACCGAAGGTCGTTTTGATGTGAACGAATGGACCGAAGGTCGTCCTGATATAAACGAATGGACCAAAGGTCGTCCTGATATAAATGAATGGACCAAAGGTCGTCCTGATGTAAATGAATGGACCAAAGGTCATTCTGACTCATGTGAGTAGGCCGAAGGCCGTTTAGACATGAACGAGTGGGCCAAAGGCCGTTTTGACATAAAGGAATGGGCCGAAGGCCATTTTGACAGAAATGAATGGGCCGAAGGCCGTTTCGACATAAGTGAATGGGCCGAAGGCCGTTTTGCCATGAATGTTTGGAACTGCAGTTACTTGATTTGCATTTCGTATAGTCATATATCCTTGTTAAATAGAAATATGAATTGGGCCCAAGGCCGTTCGGAGCATGTTGTTCTACATATTGTTATGTAACTGTCATGTTTGATATTATTCACTGGGCTATCGCTCACGCTCATTCATGTGTTTGTAGGTGAGCCAAGGGAAGTCCAAACCCAGCCCCAGTGAAGTCTGCTAGGAGAAATCCGAGTTTTGAGGAAGTCAGCCTTGCGTCTCACTCTTGAGACCTACCTTGCCTTTTGCTATATACTTATGTTTTGTCTTGTTGGCAAGGGCCTAGTGTATATTTGTATATAGCCTGTCATAGGTTGACTCGTGTTGGATGATCCTGTCTGTAATGAATTTTGTGAAACTGTACTTTTGATGTGGGTTATTAACGTAACTGAATATGGTCTGTTTGATGTGCATATAAGCACGGCTCTATGGACAAAGTTTTTAATTTTTGCTTCCGTTTGGCCCCTTTACTCTGACAAGTTATGTCTGTTCTGAATATGAGGCCGTAGGTAATCTCAAGATTACTGGCCGGTTATGTCCTTAACCCATAGGGGCGGGTTCGGGTCATGACAGGAGGCCACTCCCTCCAATTTTGGACCCCAAAATCAAGTTTTTACCACTAAAATTCTCCTGAAATTTAGTGGTTAAAAGGTCAAAAAAGAATTGTTTTAAAAGCTTTAAAAGATGGCACAACACTTAGCAAACAAGCTACAAAAGAGGGTGAACCACCCCTAACTCCTAAAAGGACTTAAACCACTATTTTTAAGCCTTAAAAATAGAGGTTTTTATAGTTGAAAAGTAGGCCAAAAACAACATGCAAAGGTGGCCAAATTAGTGTGCAAAAATAAGCTTAAAAGGGGTAAGTGTTTAAGTGTTTACCTTTGAAGCACAACAGCAAAACAGCCACAATTCTCAGCTAAAACCAGCTTTGAGAGCTCAAAAGCCTAGGGTTAAAAAGGGTGGTTTGGGAAAGACTTTTTGACTTTTTTGACTTTTTGACTTTTTGACTTTTTGGTGAGATGTCCATATGTAATATTACTAAACTGCCCCTGCAACTAATTTTGTCTAACTGTGACGTCACCACTCACTTTCCCTTTTCTTTTTTCTTTTTTAAATTTTATTTTTATTTCGGCGGCTGTGCTATGGAATTGTTGACCCAAATGGTTTTTTTTGGTCATTTTAATATTTGTTTTTTTTATTACATTAATTTGGTTTTGTTTTGTTTTTTTTTTGTCTTGGTTTTTTCATGTGTTTTTTTATGTTGATTTTAAAATTATTTTTTTTAATTTTCTGTAAAATGATAAAAAGTGAAGTTTTAAATAATTGTCCTGTGTATTTTAAGGTCTTTTTTTTTTTTTGCAAATGGTTTTTTCATGTGTTTTTTATTTTTATTTTTATTTTTGTTTTTCATTTTCTGTACAATGATAAAAAGTGAGGTTTTAAATAATTGTCCTGTGTATTGTAAATAATTTAATTTTAATTTTATTCAATTTTATTTTACATATTTAAATATTCAAAAAATTTAAATAATTTAAAATGTAATATTTTTAATTTAAAAATAACTCTACACTCAAATCGTAACCAAACACAAAAAACAAAACTTAATTAATTTTTAATTTTAATTTTAATTTTAATTTTAATTTTAATTTTAATTTTAATTTTATTTTAAATATTTAAATAATGTAAATAATCTAAAAAAATTATGTTGGCAAAAATTTAAAATAAATATTCAAAAAATTTAAATTGTAAAAATTTAAATGTTTTAAATATTCAAAAAATAATTTTAACAAAAAAATTTAAATAATTTAAATATTCAAAAAATTTAAATAATTTAAAATGTTAATATTTTCAATTTGAAAACAACTCTATACTCAAATCGTAACCAAACACATAAAATAAAACTTAATTAATTTTTAATTTTAATTTTAATTTAATTTTAATTTTATTTTAAATATTTAAATAATGTCAATAATCTAAAAAATTTACCTTGGCAAAAATTTGAAATAAATATTCAAAAAATTTAAATCGTAAAAATTTAAATAATTTAAATATTTAAAAAAATTTAATAATTTGAAATGTTAATATTTTCAATTTAAAAACAACTCTACACTCAAATCGTAACCAAACACATAAAATAAAACTCAATTAATAAATTATTTTTAAAATTCATAACCAAATACATAACTCGAAACTCCATACTACTTTCACAACTCTACACTCAAATCATAACCAAATACATAACAAAAAAATTAAAATATTTAAAAATATTTTTATAAATAGAGTTTGAATTTATTTTTAGAAAATGTTTTTAATTTTTTTTTTCAACTTTCTTTGTTTTTTTCCTGGGAAAAGGATTTTTTTGGGAAAAAGTTTTTTTTTTTTACTTTCATCTGCTGAGGCGTTGTCCATAATTCATGTGAGGGTAATTTCATAAATTTACGTTGCCCTTGATTTTCCCAAACGGTGTCTAAAGTTGGGGTGCCTCTATTTACACACCATATTTGATCTCAAAGCACACCATTAATTAGTTATTTTTTATTACAATAATGACCTTACCTAAAATGACCAAAATGACCACAACTAAATACACATCTTAATTGAATACACTTCTAAACCCTAACCCTAACCCTAATCCTAACCCTCATCAACCCTAACCCCAAATCATTGTCACTGCCGTTGTTTTTTTTTGGTCTTGCATGCCAGGAAACTCCTAATTTTTGTTCCTGAGTTTTTTAATTTGGTCGGTCTTACTCATTCAACATCTAATTGACATTGTGCAAAGCTTTTACTGCCTTAGTATTTATTATCTTAGAGTTCACTAAAGTCCGTGGTTAGAGGTGGTTAGAGAAAGAACTGGAAGAAATTCATTAGATTTGATGTTGGCTAAAGCACTGGTAAAGGATCTCTAATTTTCTAGCCTAACGCCATCATCAATGCCATATTTTCATATTTAAATGTTGAAGTTGTCAGATTAAAGTGACCAAAGCATGCTTTGCAGTTGTAGAACTTGCAGCTGTAAAGCATGCTTGAATACACTTCCAAACCTTAACCCTAAAATGATCAAAGTGTCTAACAGTTGGTTTTTTTTTTTTTTTTTTTTTGAATTTGAGGTGTGTACTAAGTGATGTGAGACTAAAGGTAAAAATGAAATGTTGTGGTGTGTGTTGAGAAAAATTATGTTTTTTCAAATTATTAAAGGTGTGAACTGAGTAATGGAGTTCCTTGAGACTAAATGTGGTGTGTAAATAGAAGCACCCCTAAAGTTGAGAGAGGGATCTTAAATTAATTTTCTCAATTTTAAAACTGAATCGAGACTAACAAATACAAGATATTTTATTAATCTTAAGATCAACTCCATTACTAAAATTTATTGGAAAACTTTTGTTCCTCGTTAACGCCGGAGAGAGCGAGACAAAGTCGACACCAGAGGGAGAGTCCGCCATCGGTGAGGGACAATCAGAGATTACGAATCAGTTGGGTCTCATTTGTTTCTCCTTGAGTTTGGTCTTCTTTGTTTCTCTGCTTTTCTCGCTAACGAGTGTTGGTGATGGTAGTTGGGCGTCGGTACTACGGAAGAGAGAGAGATGAGATTTGGGACCGTTGGGCATGAGAGAGAGATGAGTGGGATTAGAGTTTTGAGAGGTAGAGAGAGATGAATGTAAGAAGAGAGCGTGGGTCAGTTTTCGAAATTTGTCAATAAAAAAAAAAAAAAAAAAAATCTCTGCTCAATTTATGAAAAAAACAAAAAATCTCAAAAAATTTCATGTACCTGAAACTCGGCGGTGGGAGAGTTGCAAGTGCTCCGGCCGAAGGAAGAGGTGGTCTTCTTCGTCCAAGGTCGCGGCTGGAGGGAGAGGAGAGGTACGAAAGCGGCTATGAACGAGGCGGCTGCGAACGAGAAGGCTGCTCTTCACGGCGGTTGTTCGGTGGCCCGCTGATGACGTCTCCCTACTTGGTCTCCGTCTTCTCTGCCTCTTCGTCCCTCCTCTTCTCTCTTTCGTTTTTCACTTCTCTCGTTTTGAAAGCAATGCATAATGCATAGAAGAGTAAAATAAACGAAGTTGGGAGAGTACATTGAAACGGAAATTTTATCTGGAAGCAATACATAGAAAGAAAAGGAAGAAAAAACAAATAGAGGAAAGAATAAAACAAAAGGAGACTGCTAAAATTATACAAAAACAGAAATTTTGTTTAGAAGCAACGTTTACAGCTAAAAGTCTGTAAGGAAATGTTTTCAAATATGGAGGGAGAGAGATGGATTCTGGAACGCGTTAGAAGAAGAAAAAATAAGAGTTATATGTGATACACCATAAAAGAGTTATGTGACGCTGATACTACGCAGTGCTTTATTTATTTATTTAATTATACAGAGAGAAATAGATCCTATATATTATTATTTTAAAATTAGATTTGTTTGGACGAACTGAATAATAAGATTGCAAATTATTAAATATTCAAATTTCACTCCAATAATTTTTCTTGTCTTGATATAGGGTCACACCTTTTGTTGATTTTCTAAAAATATGTATTCAAACATCTATATAAAAATATTAAAATTGGTTCAATATTCTTTATCACGTGATTTTATTAAATCTGTGTTGTAAAAATGGACTGTGAATCAAGTACAACTTTTATCAGATTTTTTTATGGTACAAGAAAAGTCGTTTATTTGTATTTATTATTATTTATTATTTTTTTTAATTTTTTTTATAATTCTATTCTCAACCTTTAGATTTAGATTTAATGAATAAAATTATACAAAAAATAAGGCAGTTTCCCATTTGCAGGCCGGGTGTCCTGGATGAAGGAAATTTGTTATTAGTCAATGTCAGAGACCAAAAATACACACAGAGGACCCTATGTTTTTGGACAAAATTGAAAAACTCTCTCTCTCTCTCTACGTACAATATCTCTTCTACTAACAGTACCTAAAATTAGCAATTTGAAAAGGAATAAATACTACCCATTGCTTTCATCATTTATTTATTTACTTATTTACCTATAGAGAGAGGAATCGATGCCAACAGTTTTCATGTCTGATATATTGTGTTTCTTGTCACTGTGCGCATATAATGTTTTCTAGCTATGCAAGGAAAGGAAAGGAAATGGTTTAATTACTATAGAAGAGAAAAATGAGCATCGGATACTACTTGAAGCCAACTGGTTCACTTGAATAGTTTCAGTTGAGGAAATTGACATAATGTGGTTAATCTATCAGACTTATGTAAATTTTATTTTTATTTTTATTTTTTCTCTTCACATTATTAAGTTTATCATGAGAGAAGCATGATCGTGATAGAGTTTTAATTGTAAAACTTGTTTACATTTTGATATAAACTTTTAAACATTACATTTCTACCCTCATAGGCATGACCTCTATGGCTTGTAACAAACTGTAATGCACTAAGAAGGTGTGCAATTAGAGGGAACCATAGCTCATTTAGTGTTCAATAGTCTTATATGAATTCAACTTAGAGTTAATTTTGGACAATATTTAGAAGGAAAAATATATGAAATTCTTTGGCGGAGAAGAGGGCGCATTTGAATGTTTAATTCATGAAAAATAATTCTTTTTCAAGAAGATATTGACGGATGTAGACTGCCATGGGCCATGAATAAGCTATTTCTACTTGTTGATTGTAATATTTATTTCTTCATGATCGATTCATACATCATGGAATCTATGGAGACCATAGTTTTAAATCGCAGTATCGGGTAACGTAACGGTATCGATTGCCGAGTATCGTTATTGATAGTATCAATTGGTACGTATCGAGAATTAGGTGTCCCGGTCAAGAAATTTTGAAAAAAGAAATGAAGGAATTAGCATATTAGAAACTAATCCTACCACTCTTCACAAAAAAGGTTCAAACATTGTTGCAAATTCATACATTGAAAATCGTCGCATCACATCTCTAGTAACACCACTGCACAAATATCACAAACACACATCAAAAACCAATCAAGACAATTTAACAAAAGAAAAGTTTGTGATCATAAAAAAAAATTTCATCAAAATGATCATAAAAAATTTATAATCATTGGATTATCTTGGTTATCTTGATCATAAAAAAAAAATAATTAGTGTGTTTGGTTTCAGTTTTCTGAATTCAATTTTTTATAAACTGAGTTTTTTTATTTTTTGTATTTTTTTGTTTTTAGTAAATATTTTTTGAATTTTAAGTAATTTTTTTACTTTTTTAGATACACTTTACTTAGATGTATTTAAATAGTAAAATATTTGTAAAAAAATATTTTAAAAAATTAATAAATACACAAAAATATAAAAAAAATACTATTTTTCGTTTTTTTTTTTGGTATTTAGTGTATTTTTTAAATATTTTTTTCACAAATATTATAGTTTTTAAGTGTATTTATGTTAGGTGTGTCTAAAAATTAAAAAAATGCTTAAAATATTAAAAAAATTCATTCAAAACATTAAAATATGAAAAATTAAAAAGTAAATTTTCTGAAAACTGTTTTCTGAAAACTGAAAACAAACAAGCTGAATGTTATTTATAATTAGTGTATCATGGATAATGTAAAAAAAAATATGGATATAAGTCTTAAAATAAATTATATAATGATAAATTATTTTTTGATACAAAATTTGATTAAAAATTCAATATAATGGTAATACCACGTTATCATTGGTATGTGATATCACCCACTAATGGTAAATAAACGCATAAAGAGTGAACCTCACATGTCAAATGTAACCAACAATCTAATAAATTTTATATTTTAATAGTGAAATTACTTATACTTGCATATCACTAATAATAATATCGCCGTTACATTTAAAAAATTCCATAACTAATATGATTTATTTATAATAGTCTATTCATTTTCAATTAAAACAACCATTATTGTTTTCATAATTTTTAAAATGTCATTGACATTTTATTTTAATAATATTTTTGTAATTTTTTATTTAAAATATTTTTTTATGTTTATAAAAAAAAAAAAAAAAAATTCCCAAAATGCAAGGGGGCACGTCACCCGCTGGTCGCATCGTTCAACTTGATATAGATTAGTATATTAAAGTGCATTAAATCCACCAGTACTCTCATCATTTAAAATAGTGAGGTTTAATTTTTAAAAACAACTCAACTCACTTTACTATTTCATTCACTCACCTGAACAAACCAAATAAAATTATATTTTAGTCATGGTTTCCTTAATTGCCTCCAGCCTAGAAGTGATGGCTTGCCTCCAGCCTAGCCATTGGGTTGGATGGCGCTATTTGGGTCATGGGGTCGTATTTGAGATGAAAATTTTGATCCTATTTGATTGAGTTTTTAAAATTGTTTTCTATTTTTAAAAAAATAAAAATAAAAAAAAATTAGCGACTTAAAAAAAAACACGATTTTCTTAAGATATTTTCTTCTTTTTTTGGAGTGAAAATAATATTTGCAAATTGGATAATATTCTTTTGATTTTTAATCTTGTCAAACAAATTTTTTTTTTAGAAAAAAAAAAATTATGAAAATTCAAACAAATACAATGTTTATGTTCCTAAATTGTTATGTCCTATTATCTCAAAGTACTCGCAACCAATTATTAAATCATGTAAAATTTTTAAAATACAAAAATCTCAAGACATATGGGGCGTGTTTGATTGGGGGGATTGGAGGGGGGACTATCCACTATTTGGATTACAATCCAAATAGTGTTCCTTATCCGCCGTTTGATTTTTTTTTAGTCCGCCGGACATGGAGTCCGGCCGGACTCCATGTCCCCCATATGGGGGACTATTGTGTCCTAGGGGGGGTGGGATAGAATGTGGGGGACTATTCACTGTTGGGATTAGATGCGAAAATGACCATTTTGACCCTCTACTATTTAATTATGTATTATATTTAATAAAATTCAATAAAATTGAAATGTCTCAATTTAAAAATAAAATAATTTTATTTAACTTTTTATTGATGTTTTATTTATTTAAATTTTTAAAATAATTTTTTATAGATATTTTATTGATGTTTTATTTTAAAATTTTGTTTATAATTTATTTAATTTCATTATTTAAATTTTAATATGTGTTTTATTTAAAATTTATTTAAAATTTTAATTAAAAAAATAATATAAATTTTTTATACAGGTTATACAGTATTTTATTAAATCAAATTTAGTGGTTATTTATTTATTTAATTGTGTAAAAAAATAAATTTATTTAATTGTGTAAATAAACAAACACAGTAAAGTTTTGCATGTAAAAAAAAAATGATTTGTTATACAGTAATGATTTAAAACAAATTTTATTAATATTTTATTTATTTATTTAATTTAATTTAAAAAAAATGAATTTATTTAATTAAAAATAATTAAAATATTAAAGATATGTTTAATATTGCTATTACTTAGTAAACAATTGAAAAAGGGTAAAATAGTCTTTTGTTCATTTATCCTATCTAGTCCGTCCAACCAAACGTTGGATTCACTGAAAATAGTCCTATCCAGACATCTAATCCCATGAAAAAACAAACACAGGATACATATCCAATCCGACCAAATAGTCCGGGGGATTCACAGTCCCAGGACTCAAGTCCGATGGATTCTAATCCCCCATTTTTGATTGGACGGACTGGAAAATGGGGGATTAGAATCCATCGGACTTGAGTCCTGGGACTGTGAATCCCCCGGACTATTTGGTCGGATTGGATATGTATCCTGTGTTTGTTTTTTCATGGGATTAGATGTCTGGATAGGACTATTTTCAGTGAATTCAACGTTTGGTTGGACGGACTGGATAGGATAAATGAACAAAAGACTATTTTACCCTTTTTCAATTGTTTACTAAGTAATAGCAATATTAAACATATCTTTAATATTTTAATTATTTTTAATTAAATAAATTCGTTTTTTTTAAATTAAATAAATAAATAAATAAAATATCAATAAAATTTGTTTTAAATCATTACTGTATAACAAATCATTTTTTTTACATGCAAAACTTTACTGTATTTGTTTATTTACACAATTAAATAAATTTATTTTTTTACACAATTAAATAAATAAATAACCACTAAATTTGATTTAATAAAATACTGTATAACCTGTATAAAAAATTTATATTATTTTTTTAATTAAAATTTTAAATAAATTTTAAATAAAACACATATTAAAATTTAAATAATGAAATTAAATAAATTATAAATAAAATTTTAAAATAAAACATCAATAAAATATCTATAAAAAATTATTTAAAAAATTTAAATAAATAAAACATCAATAAAAAGTTAAATAAAATAATTTTATTTTTAAATTGAGACATTTAAATTTTATTGAATTTTATTAAATATAATACGTAATTAAATAGTAGAGGGTCAAAATGGTCATTTTCGCATCTAATCCCAACAGTGAATAGTCCTCCACATTCTATCCCACCCCCCCTAGGACACAATACCATGTCCGGTAGACTAAAAAAAAATCAAACGGCGGATAAGGAACACTATTTGAATTGTAATCCAAATAGTGGATAGTCCCCCCCTCCAATCCCCCCAATCAAACACGCCCATGGATGATTGTAAGTGTTTTAGAAGGAAGGATATAAACAAGGTCACACTGTGCTTCAAGATACAATATTGATTGCTATTAACCACCCTAACACAATCATAATAAGAGAGATTAAGGTGTTATTTGATAAAATTAAAAATTAAATACTAAAAATTGAATGTTGAATTTTTTAAATTGAAAAAGTAATTGGTAAAAATTTAAATATTGAACTAAAATAAGTTGTTTGATATGCATAATATTAAATTTAAAATTATTTTAAAATTATATGTTTTAATTCTATATTGTGATAGCGAGTTGGTAGTAGTGGTGGTGGAGGCAACAATTGTGCCTATGGCTCCAATAATAATGGTGGTGCATATAGAGAAATATATAGTGGTTGTGATAATAAAGGGGTAATGTAATGGTGATGAAAAGGGAGTGGTGGCAGTGGTGTAATGATGGTGATTATTGTGGTGGTGGAATGACGGTGTTATTGTGAAGGTGAAATTATGGTAGTGATTATGGTCACGGTGGCAATGGCTGTGGATATAAAAGATTGCAGTAGTTGTTATAGTAGTAGTAGTAGTAATGATAGTGGCAATTATGGTAGTAAAATGATGGTGGTGTTTAGGATAACAATGCCAATAATAATGAAGGTGTAGTTATGGAAGGGTGGTGGATGGTGGTGGTGATAGCGGTCGTGGAGGCAGCGACGATAGTGGTAGTGATGGTGATAGCGAAGGTTATAAAGTTATAACAATGTATGTTAATACTTATATATAAATATTTATAAATTCATTTAAAATTAAGTAAATTTTCTATTACTTAATTTTCTTTTTTATCTTATATTCTAAGAACCACTTAAATTTTTAAGTGATACCATTTGTGATTATCGAACAGTCTTAATTGATTTTTATTTAATACATTTAATTTTAAGTGCAAGATTAAATCATCAAAGATCACCTAAATCATTTATTTTAAAATTTCATCCAGCTTGCAATGTGGTGTCATTACATAGTGCAAATCAAGAACCTAAACACCTTACACTACATAGTTTTGATGTACACAGACATCGACACGGATACGGTGACACTAAGGCCAATTATAGAGATTTTCCCAGAAATTCAGATCATCATTAAAGGAATACAAGCCGGTCTCTTCAATGAGCCACGGGCATCTTTTACCACATCGTGTCTGATCTCTTTTGCCCTTATATATGTTGAAACTGCCCGACACTTGTATGTCAGGTGTTTTCTGCCAATCCATCTCACACCAGAATAGGGTTGTATCAAAGAAGTTATTGTGGAAGGTCCATTCATAGGTCTGGTTGAAAGAGAGTTGGTGGGGTCCGAGATCATCATCTTTTGACTTACAATGAACATTCAAAATCTTTCCGGGCTCAAGCTGGTTGGTGAGATAGACATGGACTTTCTCTAGAAAAATTCCTGAAACCATAGAGGAGAAAACCAACATGAGAGCAAAAAACACAAGGCCATAGCTAATAATGTGGATTTTCATTTTCTTCTTCCTTCTCTTTGTTTTTATTTGGTTTGAGAAATGATAAGCGTATGGTGTGTGAATACCTATCTCTCTATATATAGATATTTATGAGTAAATTATGCCAAAAGTTCTTCAACTTTACTCTTTTTTCAATTAAGTCCTTAGAGAATTTTTGTTTGATTAAACCCTCTGGCCATGTTTGATTTCACAAGACTAATAGTGAGGTATTAATAATCCTATCAAATTAGTGTGGTATTCACAATCCCACCCCTACCCCATTACTAATAATCCTACAAATTTGTTGGATTAATTATCCATTGGATTAATAATCCTAAAACAAAATGTCAAAATAAACATGGGATAATTGGGCCCACGGATTAATAATCTCAATCTCATACTATAATCCTTCCAATCAAACATGCCATTTGAGTTTGCAAATTGATTCATGTAGTTCTGTTACGTTCCGTCCAATTTTTTATGTTAAATATATTACACGGACTTGATTCAAGGAATATACTTAAGCACTTGCCAAACCTATTTTGAGAAGTAGGTTAAAAGTTATTTTTTTTTTTGCTTTTTTTAGTTTTTTTCAAAAAAACCATGGAAAAAAAAAAAACAAAAAAGCGATGTGACCCAAAAAATTCAAAAAGCCAAAAAAAAAAAGAGAAGAAGAGACTTTTAACCAATTTGTCAAAATAGGATAAAAAAAATGTAATAGAATAACAATTACATCAATTTCAAAAGTTAGAAGGACTTAATTAAATGAAATGAAAATTTATTATAGGCTTAATTAAAATAAAAAAATAAAAAAGATGCAAAGCTAAGGAGCTTTTATATCATTTAGGGTTCATTTGGAGAAAAAAAATAAATCAATAAATAAAATTAAATTTAATGACTTTTTGGTTAAAATATATGGTAAATTATTTATAAGTCCTATTTGGAAGCCTTATACAAGATATGATCTTATAAAAAAAAATTATAACCTAATAGGTCCTGTAATTTTCTTGTGGACATATCTACCACCAATTTTAATTAATTAATAACATAATTAATGATAATACTATATATGGGAAATTCAATATTATCATAAACTGTGATCACTATATGGTTAGAAATTTAAAATTCAAAATACCCTAATTAATGGCAATACCATATATGAGAAATCCAATGTTACCATAAATTGTGATAATATTTATATGATTTAAAATTTGAAATTCAAAGCATAAATGTAACATGTAGCATCCCAAATCCAATGTGACATTCCCAAACCCAACATGACATTCCCATATGTTTTTGAAATTCAAAATAACTTGATTAATGGCAATACTATATATGGGAAATCCAATGTTACCATAAATTGTGATCATATCTATATGGTTGGAAATTTGAAATTCAAAACGTAAATGTAACATATTACATCACAAACCCAATATAACATTCCCAAACTCAACGTGGCATTCCTATATGTTTCTAAAATTCAAAATAACTTGATTAATGGCAATACCATATAAGGAAAATCCAATGTTACCATAAATTCTGATCATATCTATATGGTTGGAAATTTAAAATTCAAAACATAAATGTGACATGTAACATTCAAAACCCAATACGACACTTCCAAACCCAATGTGACATTCTCATATGCTTCTCATCCTAAATCTAACGTAAATGTAACATGTAACATCCCAAACCCACCGTGACATTTCCGTATGCTTCTCATCCTAAACCCAATATGGCATTCCATTACTCCACCATTGAATTATGAATAATGTAACTTCCTAAATATAACATGCAACATCCCAACCCAACCCATGTATTGAACCACCATCACCTCCAACCCAGCGTAACTTCACTATCGAGCAATGAGATTCAATCCACATTCAATTACAAACCCAAATCCCTAATAATTTTGCTCAACGTACTGTGACATGTATGTAAACACTTATTACAACAAAGACACAATACACATTCAAACACATATACAGCCAAACAAACACACAAATGTCATCTACTACATGGTATATATGGATTAACGTTACACACTAAATGTAACATGCATCGTAACACAATCATCTGTGTCCCAATGTACAATTTTCATCCTACAATGTGGTTCACATTCAACATCCAATTAACAGCCAAAACCAAATGCCCCCAACCCAACCCTTGAACCTATACACACCACCTCACACATCGAACATATTAAAACGCATCAACCATCACAATGTCAAATACACATATTCAATCAGAACATTGGCCAAAGTGTGCCTATCAATGAGTAATAGATTGTCAATGCCCTATTAAAGATGAACAATCCACATTTTAACAAACAACAACACACTTCAGCCCCAAAAAAAATACCTCTTCCCCTTAACCGATTGGAGTCGAAATCTGTCGAAGGAATCAACACACAACCCTCAAACTTCATCATATCATCGACCATATCCACATCCATTTAAGCAACATTTTGAAAATGCACCGGAATCCTACGATCAAGGCAAAAAAGCTCGCACGGTCGTTACCTGTAGACTTGTCTTTTCTAAAAGCCTTCCCAAATATGATATGATGAGTGAAAAAATAAAGTACAATATGGAAACAAATTAGGGGTATAATAGTACACTAATATCATTCATTTATAACTCATAGAACCTTATGGAACACATTCCTGTTTAAACAGGACTTCAAACTATAAAAGAATATTCATAGGACTTCACATGAAATAAGTCTTCTAAATAGGACTTATAAATAATTCTCCCTAAAATATAAAGTGAAAAAATCTTTAATTTTTTGGGTGAAATTTTTGACTTTTTTTAAAAATAAATAAACTATTTGAGAGGGTAATTTGTGTAGCCAAATTGGGCCGAGCTTGTTAGAAGTGTCTTCAAGGCTTGGGCCGCATAGTAAGCCGAGCTATGTCTTGAAGATAACAGTGTCTGGGCCGAGCAGTGGCTAGGCTGGTCAAAGATGTTTGACCAGGCTAGCAACTGCCCATGTTCTTGAATCGAATAGCCTCAGAATGACAGTCCATGCGTTGATTGAGCTATAAGGAAGATGGTCAAACAGACAGAGATAGGGGTTTGACCAAGCTAGGAAAAGAGCCGCGCAATGTCAGCATGGTAGCGCACCGTGGAAGCTTTGCACGGCATTGCATGTTGCACGGCTAAACCAGTGGTGGACAGAGCAAGAGTAGTGCGGTTGCACGGCGGAAACCGAACAAAGAGTTGTGTTATCTCACTTGGCTAACAGTGAGGAGGGTGTTAAAGGATAAGCATGATTCTTTAGGAATGTGTTTCCTATGAGGACTCTATAAAGGAAACTTAAAGTCCTACTAGGATTGTGCCATTTGGATTCTATAAAAGCTCAAACCAAACCCTAATCTCAGGTATTGCAATTCTTACTCCCAAATTCATAGTGCTTTAGCATCCTTAGTCTATTTACAGACTTAGGCATCAGAGGGGTTTCCAGCACACACCCGTCTGCTAGCTAACGTTTGTGTTTTTAGGTGATACGACTATGTTTGGAAGAGCACAGGCTTGATCAACAGGATTATACGAGTGAAGTTTATTTCGTGCTCGTACAATTGGCACCATCTATGGGAAATTCAGAGAACTTACCTTTTGATCAAGCGTTCTTTCAGTAGATTTTAATGGCACATAATGAAGATTTTCCACAATCCACCATTGATGGCCAAACGCCAAAAGGGTACAAGAGGCGTGAGGATTTGCCTCTTGCTCCGCTCATGGCAGACTTGGACCCTCAACGACGGAACCTTCACAGGGGTACGTGAGAGAAACAGGATTTGAACCCTCACCACTCCAGCAGCCTAGATGGACAAAGACGATGGACTGACAACTAGGTTCTAGAGGATTGTGTGAGGGAACAAGACGAATTGATATAAAGAATAACGGCAGACATTGAGGCATTGAAATGCCAAGTGAAAGGTAAGAGCGTGGCTGGGGCAGAGATCCGTGAAGGGCGAGCTCGATCTCATCATTCTAGAGAATCATGATAGGCATGCTACGCCCATATACTCTGAGACCAGAAGCCTCAGGAAAGGCGATACACGATCAAGGACTTCTAGAACTCGTTACTCCAGGTTTGAGAGAACAAGGTCTGAAAGATCATACACTAAATGGGAGAAGTTATCGGCCCTCACACACTTATTAGACATTTTAGCAATACACTGAGATTCCTAGATTGGAAGATTTGCGGACTGTTTTGGATGAAAGGGTACAGATGAGGAAATTTGCCCAAGCACAGGACCCTCAAAGGATATCTGCTTTGCAACGATTGGCTCCCAGGACGCATGTAAGCATCAAGGATGCAATGCTAATGCCGTATCTTTCTTATGAGCCAGTAGACATAGCACTGGCAAGATTGCAGAGTTCACCATTTGTCTCGACGATTGAGAACGCTCTTTTGCCTTCACGATCTACAACGGGAAGTTAGATTCTTACATGCACCTTAGCCACGTTCGACAGATAATGGCTATACACAAGTGGAATGAGGCCTTGATGTGAATCCTGCTGACCTTGATTGACTTGGCTCGAGAGATTACCAGAGGGTAGCATCGCTTCTTAGGTGCAGCTCGTAGAGGCATTTGTCACGTGGTTTAAGAAAAACACCAAGACGCCTGCGGAGGTCGATCAATTGCTTGCCATTGTCATGGGCGAGGAAGAGACGCTGAAGTCTTACAACAATAGGTATTAGAAGACATTCAACCAAAAAGGCAAATGTCCCACCAACCTAGCTATTACCCAGTACAAGCGCGAACTCTTGGTTGGGCACAGATTGAGGGATGCCATGACCATAACGCCATCTTTTACCATGGAAGCCTGATAGAAATGGTGCATCAGCACATCAGGGTGGAAGAGGATGATGCCTGCGCTAAGGCAAAGTCCAGCACAACAACAATGTTGGACAAAAAGTCCACAACTAAAGTAAATACGGTTGGCAAGAATGGAAAACTGAGCTACGATAACAGTGGTGGTCCGCCAAATGACGAAGAATCCAAAGCAAGCAAGTTGAAGGTTCGCACCACCATCACGACAGTTTTTAAGAAGCCCATCTACCGAATTCTCAGTGAGATACATGATGAACCATTTGTTCGACGACCTGCCAAATTAGGAAAAGTGTAGAGAGGCTATGACGAAAGATACCAGTTCACCTTCCACGATGAAGTTGGGTACCAAACTGAAGATTGTACACCACTGAAGCAGCATCTAGAGGAATTGGTGGCAGCAGGCCACCTAGACCAATACATTGAAGTGGGAGCTCAGCAACCCCTCAAGACCGCAACATGCTAGATGACATGCCAGTAGATGGTCCAACTCAAGGCGTGATAAATGTGATTCATGGGATCATCGAACCTGAGGGAGTATGTGAGCTTAGAGGCATGATGAAAAAAGGTGGAACACATGAGAGAAGTGTAAGTGTTCAGCCAATCGTAAAGAAAGGGACAACAGAAGCCAAAAATGTAATTTGTTTCTCTAACAGAGACCTAGCAAGGTTGCAGAACCCCCATAACGACGCATTGGTGGTTACCTTGCGTGTCAAGAATTTTCATATCAAGCGAATCTTGATTGATCAGGGGAGTTTGTGCGAGATAATGTATTATGTGACCTTCAAGCAATTGAAGTTGCAAGACAAGACTTAGCACCAGCAACGTCCCCTTTGATGGGTTTTAATTCGATGCCCGAATGGCCAGTTGGCAAGATAATTCTGCCGGTCAAACTAGGCTCGATGGTCAAACAAGTGGAATTTAGGGTTTTGAAAGTCCCATTCACTTGCAACATCATTCTTGGAAGAGCATGGTTGCATGCCATGCGAGCTGTGGCATTAACTTACCACCAAGTAATGCGGTTTCCAAACAAAGCCAGAGTGATTAAAGAGGTCTTGGGGGACCAAATTATGCCCAAGCAATGCTTTATAACCGTGAATGGTAGTCGTGCTGCTAAAGAATTTGAGCAAATGGTGAAAGAACCGGAGAGTAGTGAAATGTTTGGAGACGTCGGCAAGGCAGCCGAACAAAAGGCCATGGAGGATCTGGTGGAAGTGAGAATAGATGAGAACAACCTAGAGAAGTTCTTCTAACTCGGCTCATCTTTGTCCAACACTGAGAGAAAGGAGTTCATAGATTTCTTCATCTCCAATCTCGAAGTGTTTGCCTGGACACCATATGACATGCTTGGCATTGATCCAAAGTTCATCTGTCATCAACTCAATGTCAACTCAACTACCAGACTGGTCATACAAAGAACTCACAAGTTGGCTTTACACCATGCCGTAGTAGTGACTGAAAAAGTGGGGAACCTACTAGAAGTAGGAACGATCAAGGAAGTCTATTACCCAAAGTGGATTTCAAGCACAGTGGTGGTGCCCAAGAAGAATGGAAAATGGCGCGTTTGCATAGAATATAAAACGGTCAGCAAAGCGTACCCAAAGGATAGCTTTTCGTTACCAAGGATTGATCAGCTGCTGGACCTAACGACAGGTCACAACCGACTTAGCTTTATCGGTACATATTGTGGATATCATCAGATTGCTATGTATGAACCGAACTAGGAGATTACATCTTTTTTAACTCTAAAGGAGTTGTACTGTTACAAGGTCATGCCTTTTGGCCTAAAGAATGGAGGGGCAATATTTCAGTGAATGGTTACCAAGACGTTCGCATTGTTGTTAGGTATAACAATGGAGGCTTACATTGATGACATGGTAATCAAGAGTAAGAATGAGTCAAATCATCTCAATGACCTAGCTGAGATATTTCCAATCTTGAAGACTCACAAGCTGTGGCTAAATGCGTCGAAGTGTGCGTTTGGCATGGGATCAGGAAAGTTTTTGGGCTTCTTAGTAACCTACTGCACGATAGAAGCAGATCCTTCCCAAAATCCATTCAAGAGCTTGAATGGCTAAACACAATTAAGGAGATACAACACTTAACGGGCCTAGTTGCTGCGTTGAACAAGTTCATAAGTCCGTCGTCAGACCATTGTTGACCATTCTTCCAGGTGCTTAAGGGAAAATTCGAGTGGGACGAAGAATGTGACTGAGCTCTAAAAAGCTTAAAGGAGTACTTGTCTTCTCCGCCACTTTTCGCAACGCTAGTGCTTGTGGAGGAACTCTATTTATACCTTGCAGTTTCTCACCACGCCGTCAGCGTGATGTTCGTACACACAGAAGGAATACAACACTTGCCCATCTTTTATGTGAGCAAGACAATGCTGGGCGTCGAAACGAGATACCTACCATTAGAGAAGCTTTCCTTAGCTCTAATGATGGCATCTAGGAAGCTGTCGCACTACTTCCACGTGCACACAGTGGTAGTATTGATCGCATTTCCTTTGAAGGCCCTATTTAAAAGGGCAAACTTCTCTGGAAGGATACTAAAGTGCGCAGTAGAGTTGGGACAGTTTGACATCAAGTTCCAACCTAGAACGGCAATAAAGGCCCAAACATTAGCAGACTTTGTTGCGGAGTTCACCCCAGGAAGTCACTCTGTTTGCCCGGTCAACCTGACCGAGGAAACTGAACAAAAAGGGGAGAGTGCCGCGGGAATAGCGCAACCCCCTACCACCAAGCAATAAGCTGACTTACCACCTCAAGCCGAGGAACCGCGCAATGCACCATTAAGCCTAGCAGTGGTTGCACCACCTACTGAGGTCAACGACACATTGCCAAGGGGTGATAAGGTTAGTCGCGCAAGATTAAGCACAATTTGCAATGACGTGCCTGAAAGGGAAATGGTAGGACAATTGAGCAAATAGATTGTCGAAGACACAGACTTGGAAGAGATAAGTGAAGGTCCATACCCCATGATGTAATGACCCAAAATATATATATATATATATATATTTTAAATAGTCAGTGCATAAATTAATTGAGTAATATTTGGATTGGAGTGTTGTGTAAAGTTATGTGCGAAAATGGTTTAATTTTGTTATAAATTTTTTTTTGAAAATATAATTTTCAATCTCAGAAATTATGAAAAATTTTATTATGTTGTTCTTATAAGAGTCTACCATGTTAGACAAAAAATTTGTAATTTAATGGTGTGGATTTATTTTATGAGAATTTGCAAATTGATTGGCGTTCAGTTTAATTTATAGTAGAATTTGAAATTTGAGATTGGGGTGTTTGGACCACGATTTGAGATAAATTCGCTGGGTCTATTTTGGTATATAATTGGACCATGTTTGGCTTATGGGTGAGACTCATGACTTAGATTTAATTTAAATTGAGTTTGTTTAATGACTCATGTTTAACTGTTTGGTCCTTTTGAATTATGTGATTGGTAATAACAACCTTGGGAGTTGTTATTATTTATTATATAGGATTATAATAAACATTTGATAGTTGATTTCATGGTGTGTACTAGGTGAAAAATTATATATTTTATAAAGAATGAAATTGGGTATATTTTTTGTAGTGAGCAAAATATTATATTTTGTGGTATACAAAAATGTTATATTTTGTGATGAGAAAAATTATATCATTTTATAATTTATATTATAAAATTTTGAGATAGTTTAAAATTTATTTTATATTAATTTTTGGTATTGGTTTGTGTGAGGAGCCTTGGGAAGGCAACACACGTGGGTTGCCGCCCGTCCTTCTTCCCTCTCATTTCTTTTTTTTTTATTGACAGAGTCTCCTCTCTCCCTTGTGCGTCTCTGTCTCTCTCTCTCTCTCTCTCTCTCCTCCATTGATGCTCAATCTTTGAGCTTGAAATAGGAGTCTTTAGAGTGAGATTTTGCAAAAGTATTGTAAATAAAAGTAGGAGAGCTCATCGTAATCTTCACAATGGTGGTCTCAGATCCATAATCGGGTGATGTTTACATATTTGGATTAGCTTTTCTTCATATTTGAGGTAGGGACTTTCTTCACATTATTATATTAAAGCTATGTTAGGGTTATTTTGAGAAAATATATATTCATAAGAGGCATTACATATATATATATATATATATATATTTTTCAGATTTTTGTTTGGTAATTTTTGGAATAAAAATTATGTTGAAATGTTAAGAAGATTGGTATTTTGAGATTGATTTGGGAAAATCACTTTGGGTTGATAATTTTTTTGCTAAAAATCCAAAAATTTGATTTTTAATAGTTGTATGGATTGTATCCACATCATATTATGATTAGATAATTTATTTTGAGAAATATAAAGTTGAATCATTTTTCATCTTTAATTTATTTTTTAGAAAAATAAATTTATATTGAGGAATATTGTGTAAATTGTGAAGTTGAAATTATAGAGTGACTTTGGAATTAAAGACTTTAAAAGTGTTATATTCATAATATTTTGAGAATGTTGATTTATTAATTTTAGAAAAGTTGTGAAGTGGTTATTTGTAGAGATTTGGGAAAATTAGCTAAGCATGAAATGTGGGTGTAATTGAGTGATGAGCCATGTGAGGTTATGTTTGGTGTTATTAATTAGAAGATGGTAAACATATTGGACTTACTAAATTGATGAATTAAATTAGTTTAGTTAATATTTAAAATCTTTCGTAATTAAAGGGGTGTTATTGGGTTTAAATTTCCTAACTTTTAATATTATGAGATTAAAAGTGATAATGTTTACCAAGTATGAGGTTTGGAGAAATAAGCGAGATTAAGTTGATGTGGTATGGTATGTGGTCTCTAGCTTTACTAGTTGAGTTGTATTATCATAATATTACCTAAAATTCATATATGAGATATTTGAATGGTTTGTTGGTCTTTGGTAAGAAAAGAAAAAGAATGTGATTTTAGCTCGTTAGGAGACAAGGGATGAATTTGACTAAAACAAGAATGAGTTATCAAAACTTTTATTTTATTTATTATTTTTCCTTGGTTTAATTTGACGGGGTCGATGTTGATAATTGGAAAGTGAAGACTCATGTTATATTTTATAATTATTGTCAAGAGAAGATTTTTGATATAATTGATTAAGTGTTGGAATATTCACTTATGCTTATTAAGAATTATGATTTAACTTGAAGATCTCGAGATTTTACTTACATGAGAAAATTGGGAATTTTATTCTATTTGATGTTTGGGATAGGGATTAGTTTTGGAAAGATTGTAATTACATTTCATTGATAAAGTATGTGAGTTAAAAAAATTGTTTGAAACTTGAACCCGCTTTGGTGTCATATATTATTGCTATTGATGAATCTATTGTTTAGAAGTTTTGGTTTTGGTAACCGGTAGAGGATTACCATGTTGGTATTTCAATGAGGAGATTCTTGGAAAGGTAAGAAAATGTTTGATTTGTAGAAGTTTGTTTTATGTAAAGAATATTGTTGAATTATCTTGAAAAGACAAAGTTGGAAGTTGTTGATTTACATGTGGTACTTACATAACCTTTGACATTATTATGTTATCTCTTGGGATTGCATCATGGTATTACATTGATAGAGACACGGAAATTGATCACAATGGAGCATTGTGTGGTGGAATTGAAATTGGAACTATCTTAATGCAGTGTTACATATTGCATTGCCATTCCATTTCATTGTTATCATGGATTTCGAATTGCAATTGAAAACTATTGTTTTGTGAAAGGAATTATTTTTGGTGAAACAAGATCATTTTGATTTGTTTTGGATAAATATGATGGTAAGTCCTGATAGGGGGTATAGTTTGATGTTGATTAAGTTGGCTTGAGTGTCGAGGGTGAAAGACCGAAAACACGCGCTGAGGAGGTACCACTGCCCTTCTGCTGAGAGACTGGTAAAGTGGAGATTTGGTAGTGCTTGATATGCCTACTTGCAGACACCAGCCTAGGGATTACCTGAGTCGTATTTACCACCTTGGAATTTTATTGAAATTGTTGGATTAATGTGTTTTCAAATTGGCATTGTGCATAAGATTTTCAAAAGATGAGAAAAATATTTTAAGCATGATATGGCATATGCATTCATCTCATAAGACTGTATAAAATGTATTTACTGCTTTGTTAGATGTCATTATGAATTGTTTAATTATTTGATTCAATTGACAAATAGGTAATTGAATGAATTGAAAAAGATGTCATGTTGCATTTGAGGCATGCTTATTTATTTAAGTTAACTAGTTGTGGTTAATTAAACATATTGGATTTTAGAGTTTATGTAATAGAATCATATGGCTTTAACATGATATAATTCCACATATATGTATGAGTATCTTTGTACTCACATATCCTCTAATATTTTAATATGAGATTGTTTGGTGAGCTGGTGGTTGCTCACCCCCTGCCTGTACATATGTACAGGGAATGCTTGTCGGATTTGAAGATCAAACAATGGGTTTTACCATTTCATAAGTGTAATGTAGTGGTGGATTGTACTACTTCATTTGTTTGTTTGGTTGAGTGCTATTTTTTTTGTAAAGAGTAGTGTCCTCTCTTTTATTATAAGCCTCAGGGCATTCCTTTTATTCGTATATAAATGTCTTTATTGTATCACGAGAGGGAACATGTACATTTAATTATTTATCATTTCATCAAAGGATGGATTTTCATTTGTAAATGAACTTAATTAATGAATATTGGTAATGTTATCTGAGTAATAAAATTTAGGGCATGACAACTTGGTTTCAGAGCAAACCGGATTTGAATATCTTGGCTCGTGGGAAGTGGTTTTGATACCTCGGGATTGTGAGTGACGTTTGCATTCTATGTGATAACATGCTTATGTGCTAAGATGTTATATGTTTATGTGGACATGGGGTTGAGTCTCAAGGATGTTGTGTCGAGTCCAGAAATTTTCTTAGAAATCTCATTGGAAATGTGCCTGATCAACGTGATTTCTAATAAGAGGTCTAAAAGAATTTCTAATATGACTAACCATCTTTGTAGTGGCAGCCCGTTATTTGTTATGTGGTTATGTGATTCTATGCTACTTGATGTGTATAGCGATCCCGGTTTCTTTTCCGTTGGTTATTGTATTCCGGACTCGGTTCCGTGAATGTCTGTTGTTGTATATGCTGTATTTCCATCCTTTAATTCCGTCTATTTAAGTTTTGGGATGTGTTGGGTAGGTTTGTAACAGGTTGGGTGTGTTTTGAAACAAATGGTTGCTGCCTAGTTTTTGGAGTCTTTGCTCGAGCGAGGTTTTTGTCGCTCGAGCGAGCTTTGTGTTTTAGTTCCTTCGCTCGAGCATGCGTCTGCATCTAGTTTGGACCTGAAGGTTGTGTTTCTTGGCTCGAGCAAGCATTCCTTCGCTCGAGCGAGCGAGCTGTATGTTTTGGGTTTCTTCGCTCGAGTGAGATTTTCTTCGCTCGAGCGTGCTTCTAGGTTGTAGACCTGAAGCTTCGTGTTGTTGGCTCGAGCGAGGTTTCTTTGTGTCTGGTCGCTCGAGCGACCATTCCTTCGCTTGAGCGAGGGCCGATTATATCAATTCGCAGCAGCAACTTCTTCCTTACTTTTTGATTATCTTTTATCTTCAAACCCTAGATCCGGCTGCTCCCTCTCTCTCTACATACCTGCTCTCTATAAATACTCCATGTTCTTGGAGTCTCCTACCCTAATCCCTTTGTAAGAAAGGTGGAGCTTGGGGTGGGCTACATTTTAATCCGAAAATCATTGGGTTTTGAGCATCTTGAGTTTTCTCCATCTTCTCCTTTGGGTCTCTTCATTTGAGGTAGGGATACCCTACTCCTTCTTATGAGTTTTGACATAGATTTTAGTCATTTTGTATAAATGGTAGATTATAGAAATTTTGGGAAAGTTAGGGTTTGTTTTAAAGTTATAAAAAAGGGGTTTTCAATTGTTAAACACCATGCGTATGTGAGACCTTGGAAAATGGAATTATCGTGTTAAATTGATGAAATTGAACCTTAGGGTTGATATTCGAAAAAGGGAGAGAATGCCCTGATTATACTTGAATAATTAATTTGAATAATTAATTTGGGAAATATGAAATTGAGTTGAAAATCATGAAATTGGAAAATTAGGAGATTAAATGGTGTAGTTGGATTGATAAATCACTCACCTATGAAATTGTTGATAATTTATCTATTTGACGAATTTATTATCTATTTGGAGATAACTGTTTTGGGCTATCGGTGGAGGATAGTCTTGATTGTTGTAGGCACAGTATGTTGATTAGGGAAAACTGAAACTAATCAAATGGTTAAGTCATTGAATATGACGGTTGAATTGTCACATTGAATATGTGCCTGGATTGATCATTGTATATGATAGACTGTTTAAATACATTGCATATGTATCTTGTTTGGGAGGAGAAAGGAGATGTACTCCCTGGTTTGGGAGAAGATAAGGGATGTACTCTCAAAACTGTTTGGGAGGAGATAGGGGATGGACTCTATTGATAACTAAGTTGGCCGGAGTGTCTAAGGTGAAAGTCCCGAAATCCTAGTTACATTTGCATAACGTAGATAATTGAAGTATTGAAATATTTTGATATGAGTTGTAGTCTCATTTGAATTGTGGATAATGGAAGTGTTATAATATGAATTGTAGTCTCATTTAACTATTTGGCTGGATAATGGGCCATGTTTATGAATCTAAATTGGATAAGTGAAGGAAAGTGGAATGAAACACGGACATATTTGTCATGGAACTGGGAAATGTTGTAAACTGATTTACAAGTGTTAACCATTTATCGAATGCTAATGTTTTAGTTATTTCTCATATTTGGTTTAGTATATCTATACTGGGCTTTGGCTTACAGCTTGGGAGGCTTAGAGGCTGAAAGATCTTTTTGTTGTTAGTTTTTTGTACTACATGTAAATCAAGCCAAGGGCTTATTTTGCATAAAGAGTTAGAACTCTTCTTTTGTTGAACCCAAGTGTTGACTTGGAAAGTTGTAAGCCCGTAGGGCATTTACTTTTGTTGTCAACATGTAATACTTTCTGTAAGAATACTCTGATGTATGGAATATGATATCTCTTTCTTGTATCATGAATGTATGATCTATGGGTTTATTTTGAGGGCGTTACAATGTGCATATGTTGAGTTTCGTGTTGGAACATGAGAATGTACCTCAATGGGAGGTGTTGATGCTAAATGTTATGAATGGTATATATATGACCTTGCATAATTGTGAAATTGTTCTATTCAGTTGATTATGTGTGGAGTTGTTCTTGAAACCTTGGGTTGTATACCCTTGTATGTTTTTGGGAAGAGGCGTGGCCTCGACATGGTAAAGATTGTGAATGGTGGTAAGGGGTGTATTTTCCAAGAGAGATTGACTATTTAGAGATTTGGTTGTGAAATTAGTGAAGTGCAAACTAGCTAAGGTTTAAAGATGAGATTTGAACCAGACAATATTCATAATGGTTGTTGCCTTTATTTATTTAATTGTTTTGTCCCTGGGTGACAAGAGAGGGAGTGTCCAACACTCGTTGGTAATAGAATTATCCTAGAGGGAATGAGTTGTGTTTTGAGCCATGGTTGTATTTTCCTTTGGGGACATCTTGTGTTTGGTTGGTTAGTCTAGTGGCTTCCAAATGGAGTCTTGGAATGATTCTACAAGTATGATAGTTTGGCGGTGTAATCTAGATTTTAGATTGTTTTGGCCGTACGAAATTTGGGTATTCTTGAGAACTAGGTTTTCTTTTCCTTGCAAATATGTGAGTTGGGATGAATTATGAGTTTGTTTGCTAAACCTTGGAGGGTGTTTCCTTGTGTTTAATGCGTGATAAGTCCTAGAAGAGAAGTAGGATCTCTTGTTGGTTGGCCAAGGGAATAGCACTGTCGTTTTAAGTATCCTATGGGTTGTGTTAGTCGAATCAGGGTTGCATTCAGGGTGAACCTTGTGAGTCACCGTAATACTAGTGTAGAGTTTGTGTTGTAACTCAGAGTAAATGTCTTAGACGTTGAGTTAAATTAGCTTTTAGCCTGAGGGCCATGTATAATTTGGGTGTTTACCTAGTTGTGTTGAGTCTTGCTTGGACTTAAGGTATATTGTTGAGATCATTTTGTAAACCCCACATCGGAGTGGAACCGTTAATGTTGATTTGTAGTCTTGTTGATGGAAATCCTAGCCCGTTGTCTGAATTGATTTTATTTCATTTGGGTTATGGGATGTGGCATCACCCTAGAGTTGGTTAAGTGTTGTTTGCCTTGTGACGGTTGGCGGTCACTATTTGAGTTGGTGGTTAGTGCTTTTGAAGAGGTATTGTTTCGTTTTGTTAAGGTCTTGGAGTAGTGATAGTTACTTTGGCCTTAGGATGCACTGTGCATTAGGTGATGGAGATAGTTCGTTGAAGTTGGATTATCACCAATAAGGTATGGTGTCTTGGTATTTTGAGGAGTTGTTTTGCCAAAATTTTTGTTATGCTTGAGGAATTAAATCCTATTTTGTTGCTTTGGGTTATTGATATGAATAGAAGAATCATTTAATGGTTTATACTGGTAAGGTTTATATAATCAATTGTGGTGCAAAATAATGGTTTGGTTCGTTACCGGTGTTACTAGTTGATGGCTCATGTAGTGGTCAAAGAATTTTTGTTGATACATTGGTAAGTACTCGAGTGAGTTTGTGGGTGACTGTAGGATGCATTACAATACTTGAGTTTAAATTTTGAGGACGAAATTTCTTTAAAGAGGGTAAGTTGTAATGACCCAAAATATTTTTTTTAAAATAGTCAGTGCATAAATTAATTGAGTAATATTTGGATTGGAGTGTTGTGTGAAGTTATGTGTGAAAATGGTTCAATTTTGTAACAGTTTTTTTTTTTAAATATAATTTTCGATCTTAGAAATTATGAAAATTTTTATTATGTTGTTCTTATAAGAGTCTAGCATGTTGGATAAAAAATTTGGAATTTAATGGTGTGCATCTATTTTATGAGAATTTGCAGACAGGCGTTCAGTTTAATTTATAACATAATTTAAAATTTGAGTTTTGGATATTTAGACCATGATTTGAGATAAATTTTTTAGGTCTATTTTGGTATATAATTGGATCATGTTTGTCTTATGGGTGAGACCCATGGCTTAGATTTAATTTAAATTGAGTTTGTTTAATGACTAATGTTTAACTGTTTGGTCCTTTTTAATTATGTGATTGGTGATAACCACCTTGGGAGTTGTTATTATTTATTATATAAGATTATAATAAACATTTGATAGTTGATTTTATGGTGTGTACCATATGGTGAAAAATTATATATTTTATAAAGAATGAAATTGGGTATATTTTTGATAGTGAGCAAAATATTATATTTTGTGGTGAGAAAAATTATGTCATTTTATAATTTATATTATAAAATTTTGAGATATTTTATAATGTATTCTATATTAATTTTTGGTATTGGTTTGTGTGAGGAGCCTTGGAAAGGCAACCCATGTGGGATGCTCCCTGTCCTTCTTCCCTCTCATTTCTTTTTTTTTTTTTTCTTTTTTTTGTTGACAGAGGCTCCCCTCTCCCCTCTGCGTCTCTCTCTCTCTCTCTTTGTCCTCCATTGATACTCAATCTTTGAGTTTAAAATAAGAGTCTTTAGAGTGAGATTTTACAAAAGTGTTGTAAATAAAAGTCGGAGAGCTCGTCGTAATCATCGCAATGGTGGTGTCGGATCCATGATCGGGTGATGTTTACATTTCGGATTAGCTTTTCTTCATATTTGAGGTAAGGACTTTCTTCATATTATTACATTAAAGCTATGTTAGGGTTATTTTGAGAAAATATATATTCATAAGAGGCATTACATATATATATATATATATATATTTCATATTTTTGTTTGGTAATTTTTGGAAGAAAAATTATGTTGAAATGTTAAGAAGATTGGTATTTTGAGATTGATTTGGGAAAATCACCTTGGGTTGATAATTTTTTTGCTAAAAATCCAAAAATTTGATTTTTATAGTTATATGGATTGTATCCACATCATATTATGATTAGATGATTTATTTTGAGAAATATAAAGTTGAATCATTTTTCATCTTTAATTTATTTTTGAGAAAAATAAATTTATATTGAGGAATATTGTGTAAATTGTGAAGTTGGAATTATAGAATGATTTTGGAATTAAAGACTCTAAAAGTGTTATATTCATGATATTTTGAGAATGTTGATTTATTAATTTTAGAAAAGTTGTGAAATGGTTATTTGTAGAGATTTGGGAAAATTAGCTAAGCATGAAATGTTGGTGTAATTGAGTGATGAGCCATGTGAGGTTATGTTTGGTGTTATTAATTTGGAAGATGGTAAACATATTGGACTTACTAAATTGATGAATTAAATTAGTTTAGTTAACATTTAAAATCTTTCGTAATTAAAGTGGTGTTATTGGGTTTAAATTTCCTAACTTTTAATATTATGAGATTAAAAGTGATAATGTTGACCAAGTATGAGATTTGGAGAAATAAGCGAGATTAAGTTGATGTGGTATGGTATGTGGTCCCTAGCTTTACTAGTTGAGTTGTGTTATCATAATATTACCTAAAATTCACAGATGAGATATTTTAATGGTTTGGTGGTCTATGGTAAAAAAAGAGAAGGAATGTGATTTTAGCTCGTTGGGAGCAAATTGATGAATTTGACTAAAACAAGAAAGAGTTGTCAAAATTTTTATTTTATTTATTATTTTTCCTTGGTTTAATTTGACGGGATCGATGTTGATAATTGGAAAGTGAACACTCATGTTATATTTTATAATTATTGTCAAGAGAAGATTTTTGATATAATTGATTAAGTGTTGGAATATTCACTTATGCTTATTAAGAATTATGATTTAACTTGAAGATCCCGAGATTTTACTTCCATGAGAAAATTGGGAATTTCATTCTATTTTATGTTTGGGATAGGGATGAGTTTTGGAAAGATTGCAATTACATTTCATTGATAAAGTATGTGAGTTAAAAAATTGTTTGAAACTTGAACCCGCTTTGGTGTCATATGTTATTGTTATTGATGAATCTATTGTTTAGAAGTTTTGATTTTGGTAACCGGTAGAGGATTACCATGTTGGTATTTAAATGAGGAGATTCTTGGAAAGGTAAGAAAATGTTTGATTTGTAGAAGTTTGTTTTATGTAAAGAATATTGTTGAATTATCTTGAAAAGACAAAGTTGGAAGTTGTTGATTTACATGTGGTACTTACATGAACTTTGACATTATTATGTTATCTCTTGGGATTGTATCATGATATTACATTGATAGAAATATGGAAATTGATCACAATGGAGCATTGTTGGTGGAATTGAAATTGGAACTATCTTAATGCAGTGTTACATATTGCATTGACATTCCATTTCATTGTTATCATAGATTTCGAATTGCAATTGAAAACTATTGTTTTGTGAAAGGAATTGTTTTTGGTGAACCAAGATCATTTTGATTTATTTTGGGTAAATATGTTTGTAAGTCCTGATAGGGGGTATAGTTTGATGTTGATTAAGTTGGCCTGAGTGTCCAGGGTGAAAGACCGAAAACACGCACAAAGGAGGTATCACTGCCCTTCTGGTGAGAGACCTGTAAAGTGAAGATTTGGTAGTGCTTGATATGCCTACTTGCAGACACCAGCCTAGGGATTACCTGAGTCGTATTTACCACCTTGGAATTTTATTGAAATTGTTGGATTAATATGTTTTCAAATTGGCATTGTGCTTAAGATTTTCAAAATATGAGAAAAATATTTTGAGCATGACATGGCATATGTATTCATCTCATAAGACTGTATAACATGTATTTAATTTTTTGTTAGACGTCATTATGAATTGTTTAATTATTTGATTCAATTGACAAATGAGTAATTGAATGAATTGAAAAAGATGTCATGTTGCATTTGAGGCATGCTTATTTATTTAAGTTAACTAGTTGTGGTTAATTAAACATATTGGATTTCAGAGTTTATGTAATAGAATCATATGGCTTTGACATGATATAATTCCACATATATGTATGAGTATCTTTGTACTCACATATCCTCTAATATTTTAATATGAGATTGTTTGGTGAGCTGGTGGCTGCTCACCCCCTGCCTGTACATATGTACAGGGAATGCTTGTCGGATTTGAAGATCAAACAATGGGTTTTACCATTTCATAAGTGTAATGTAGTGGTGGATTGTACTACTTCATTTGTTTGTTTGGCTAAGTGCTATTTTTTTTGTAAAGAGTAATGTCCTCTCTTTTATTATAAGCCTCAGGGCATTCCTTTTATTCGTGTGTAAATGTCTTTATTGTATCACGAGAGGGAATATGTATATTTAATTATTTATCATTTCATCGAAGGATGAATTGTCATTTGTAAATGAACTTAATTAATGAATATTCGCAATGTTATCTGAGTAATAAAATTTGGGGTGTGACACTGACATCGTCAGACCTATCTACTTGTTGGAAGTTGTTTGTGGGATAGATGTGGAAGCTTTTTATGGATGGAGCTTCCAATATGCATAAAGCTAGACTAGGCGTAGTCCTTATCTCGCCAGATGGCCTGACTGTTGAGCTGGCGATCAAACTTGGGTTTCTAACATCCAATAATGAAGCAGAGTATGAAGCACTTTTGGCCAGTGATGAAGGCTACGAAGCTAATGATATACAACGACTCCCAATTGGTGGTTAACCAAATATCTGGCCACTATGAATCAAAGGACGACAGAATGGCCAAGTATTAGGAGCTGGTCAGAACAAAAATCGAGAGTTTGAAGTTGTCAGGATAGAACAGATTGGCTGAGAGATGAGAATAGCAAGGTAGATAAGTTGGCCAATTCCGTATCAGTGTCAGACGCTTCCATTCCAAGCCCTTTGTTGATCGACTTTCTGCCAAGGCCAAGTATTGAAGAACTTGAAGCAGCAGAAGTATTGTGTGCCGAGCTAGGACCTTCTTGGATGGACCCCATCATCACTTTCTTGAAGTACAGGATTTTGCTAAAAGACAGGAAGGAAACAAATAAAATTCGAGTGAAGTCACAGCGATTTTGGCTATCCCCATCTTTGACACTATATAAAAAGTCATTGACAGGGCCTTACTCGAAGTGTGTGCACTCTAGCAAGGTTGAGGCTTTCCTAAATAAAATTCATGAAGGAATCTATGGAAGTCACCAAGGAGGAAGATCATTGGCCTACCGGGCTATCTTGCAAGCATATTGATGGTCGTATATGTAGGCAGATGCGGAGAAGTATGTCAAGAAATGTGAAAAATGCCAGAAGTTTGCGCACCAAATCCACCAACCGGCCAGGGAACTCTTTCCTCTAACCAGCCCTTGGCCTTTTGCGATGTGGGGTTTAGACATAGTGGGACCACTACCAACCACACCGGAAAACAAGAAGTTCCTCATTGCGGCAAGTAATTACTTCACAAAGTAGATAGAAGTAGAAGTGCTTGCTTCCATCAAGGAGAAAGACGTCAAAAACTTTGCCTACCAAAACATTATCACATAGTTTGGAGTTCCAAAGGCCTTGTTATTAGACAATGGCAACTAGTTTGATGGGAGGATATTTAGAGGCTTCTGTGAAGAACACAAGATAGAGTTCTACAATTCCACCCAGGCCTACCCCCAAACCAACGGTTAGGCCGAAGAATCAAACAAAGTGATCCTGGATGGCTTGAAGAAAAGTCTAGAAAAGGCGAAAGGAAAGTTTATTAAAGAACTCCTCCACGTCCTATGGGCCTACCAAACTACCCCAAGACAGTCAACAAGGGAAACGCCCTTTGCCCTAGCCTACGGCATGGAAGTAGTCATCCCTTTGGAAGTTGGCCTTCCCACTATCAGAAATGAGAACTTAGGCCCAAATTTGAATGGAGAAGCAATAACCTTGGAACTCGATCTTGCAGAAGAACGAAGAAAGGGGGCTCTGATTCACATTGCTTCATATCAGCAAGAGTTATCCAAAAAGTACAACAAGGCAGTGCACCTAAGACAGTTCAAGATGGGAGATTAGGTTTTATACAAAGTCATGGGGAACACTTTAGTACCTGTTGATGGCAAATTGGGACGTAATTGGGAATGATCATACAAAGTAGTGGAGCTAGCTGGAAAGGGAGCTTACAGCTTCGAATATGTAGATGGCTCCAAGACCTTGGAAGCTAAGTTGAAGTTGTTTTATGTTTAGCTTCAGCACTTGTAATTTTTTTTCATCTTTTTGCTCGATATTAATAAAACAAGTAGTCAGTATTCTTTTCAGACTTTTCCTTGTAGTTTTACTTGTATTACTTTAGTCTAAACTTTTTCAAAATCTTTGCCCAACTAGTTAGCTCAACAAAGTAGGTTGGCAAGATTGACAAACTTTTTAAAAATCTTTGATCAGTTGGCTAGCTTGGCAAAATAGGTTGGCAGGATTGACCAACTTTTTGAAAAACTTTGCTCAGATGATTAGCTAGCAAAGTAAGTTGGTAGGATTGATCAACTTTTTGAAAATCCTTGCCTAGCTGGTTAGCTCGGCAAAGTAGGTTGGCCAGATTGACCAACTTTCTGAAAATCTTTGCTCGGTAAAATAGGTTGGCAAGATTGACCAACTTCCTAAAAATCTCTGATCGAGCTAGTTAGCTCAACAAATGGGGCACTTAGGTTGTAGAATTTCATTAATGCAGAAGTTGATTACAGAAGAGGGGCAAATAGCCTAGTTACAAACAAAAGATGAAAGGTAGAAAAAGAAAAGTAACAAAAACACGCCATACAACGGTCAAATCATGAGATCATCTAGATCGGTTGTGGCGCCAATTTCACCCTCAGCCAGTACGACATTATCACCATGTGATAACTCTGTCCCATGTTATGCTATTGATCTTAATTATGATTGTGATTATGTACTTAATATGATTTGAGTGATAAATCACATAATTATATGCAATTTTGAATTTCTATCTGTTCATCGTAGGAAAATCTGTTCAACTTGTTGTTGTAAATTGAAAATTGAAAGCCTTATCGGCCACAAAAATCGAAATTAACTACGCCATTGTGATTGGTGTAATTTTTAAAGCCTACGGTAAAATTTAATTGAAAACTTATTCGGATCAAAATAATTAGATGCAGAACGATTAAATTAGGTCAAATTAATTAGCCTTAATCAATTTGATTAGCCAAGCCTATAAATAGGCTTATAAGCACTCAATTCCTCTCTTTGGGACTCATATTTGCTGAGATTACACTCTAGAGAGAGAGTGTGTGTGTGTGCCGATTGTAGAGAGAGAGGGAGCTCAAGTTAGAGAATTGAACAAGGAGCTTGAAGATCTTTAAGATTAACTCAAGAATTAACTAGAACTTGGAAGGTTGGAGCTCACAAGTGAGTAATTGGGCATGAATTCATGAGTTTGAGTTTGTAATTTTGTGAATTCAAAACTAAATGGTAACCAAGAGCATAAATTGAATTGATTATGATGAGATTGAAGTCTATCTGCACATGCATGTTTAGAATTGCCATGAATTTGCATAATCTAGCATAAGACATGATGGACATGCAGCATTGAGCACCAAATTTCATATGCATGCATAGTTTTCATGAGCTTCATGATTATAAGTATCATTTGTACCATTTGAAATAGAATTAGAGTAAAAAACTAACATGCATGCATGATTGATGAAAATATGGAGCTTGTATGAGGTTGAATGCATGAGTTTTGAAACTTATGAAGAGAATTCAAAATGATTTTGGAAATGGACCATGATTTTGAACAATTGGTCTCATATTGCTTATGTCCTCATGTTATATGATGCGTTTCCATGTTTTTGAACCAAAACACATGAGTTTTGGGGCTTTGAACATCAAGTTTGAGCTTCAAATTCAGTTCTAGAAATTCCAGAATTCATTGGGTCCACTCGAGTGGGGAAATCACCGCTCGAGCGTGAAATTTTAGCTCTCAGAACTTTTGCAGGCATTGATATCCGCTCGAGCAAGGGAGAGTCATGCTCAAGCGTCCAGTCACATGTTTTGACTCTCAGCTAGAGCGCCTAAAGTCACGCTCGAGCGCTAAAATGAGGCAACCAGTACTTTTGCAAACCAAAGGGGTCCGCTCGAGCGAGGAGACCCACGCTCGAGCGGAGAGCCCTGCTTCAGAAATTTTAAGAAGTTGTTTTGTGATTTGTTTTCCATTATGTTTCGTTTCTAAGCACTCTTAGGCATGCATTGAGCATTATAAATGAATTGAAAAGATAAGGAAGAGGCCTAAGAAGGATATACGAATTAAGAACGGATTGAATCGCTTGTGACCCATTATGTTTATGAAATGTGTAAGGTCAAGCACAAGGGCAAATCATCCGGTAGATCACTGTGAGTAATGTCTTAATAAAGATATGTTAAAGTATGTCATTTTTCACAACGTTACTTCTATGTGAGCCTTATAGGTTCGTAATTTGAATTATGGATGAATAGTTTGAATAACAGTCTTTTACACAAAACTAATCGAATACGAATGTGATTACAATCATGAGTATGATACACACATGGATACGAGTATGGAAATGAATGATTGGGCCAAGGGTCGTTTGACATGAATGATTGGGCCAAGGGCCGCTTGCTATGAATGAATGGGCCAGAGGCCGTTTGACATGAATGATTGGTCCAAAGGTCGTTTGACATGAATGAATGGGCCAGGGGCTGTTTGACATGAATGAATGGGCCAAAGGCCATTTGACATGAATGATTGGGCCAGAGGCCGTTTGATATGAATGATTAGGCCTGAGGTCGTTTGATATGTTTGGGCCTGAGGCCATTTGATATATATATATATATATATTAGATCGAATTATGAATGGGCCCAAGGCTGTATGATATGACTGCTATAAATTTCAGTTTTGTACTCCTTTATTTTGATATTATTCACTGGGCTATCGCTCACTCTCATTTATGTGTATGTAGGTTAACAAAGAGATGTTCAAACCCAGCCCCAATGAAAGACATGAGAGGAGTCAAGTTTTGTGGAGTCAGCCCGAATGTCTCATGCATGAGACACTACTTTGTTTCTTTTGGTTTACTTTTTGGTTATCTTGGTGAACATGTTGCACCACCTTTATACATAGGCTTTTGATTTGGCTGACTGTGACTAGAATGTTCCTGTAGGGACAAAATCATATATGGTCTTTCTTTTTGTGTGGGTTATTAATATACATATGTGAAATGTTATGATGTGCCATGTAAGCACAGCTCTATGGACAAAATTTTTAAGTTTGCATCCATTTTGGCCCCTTAACTCTGTTGAAATATGTTTTAATCAGGTTTGAGACTGTAGGTAATCTCTTGATTACTGGCCGGTTATGACCTTAACCCATAGGGGCCGGTTCGGGTCATGATAGAGTGGTATCAGAGCACGAGTTAATAACTCACACACTAGTCCAAAAGAGCAATAAGTATCTAGAAGAGATCTAGGATGCATTCATGTGATAAGTATGAATCTGAAAGCATCAAGAACATGCTTATGATTATGTGCTATATGTTTGTGATTTACTTGCATTGCGAATTATTTGAATGTGTATGCTCTTTGGTATATGCTTACTTGTGAACATTTTGTATAAATAATAATGCAAGTCTAATCAGAAGGTGAGAACAAGAAGTGATGAAATAAAGGAGTCTTCTACTGCCAGAATGGATAGGATGGAAAGATTGATTCAGGAAATAGCAAAAACATTGAGGCAACAACAACAGTGGCAACAACCACATCCTCCGCCTCCTCCTCCAGTACCACTTGTCCAAGACCTTCAGAATGATGACCGAATAATAGCTCTCACCAAAGAGTTTAAGAAAATGAAACCGCCACAGTTTCATGGGGGATTGGATCCGTTAAAGGTTGAAGCATGGGTCCTCGGCATTGTTTGAAGTGTTTCCTTGTCTAGAAACATAAAAGGTACTTCTAGCCACTTTTACTCTTGAAGATGAGGAAAGAAGATTATGGATGTTAATGCGTGAGGATCATAAGGATATTAGTTGGGCACGATTTTTGGAGATTTTCTACAACAAATATTATCCACAATGTGTTCGTGACAAAAAGGTGTCGGAGTTCATGGAACTTAAACAAAACAGCATGACAATAGCTGAGCTTGAGGCCAAGTTCACTGAGTTAGCCATATTTGCACCACATGTGGTCGATACCGACTACAAGAAAGCGAGGCATTTTGAAGGTGGGCTTCGGGATGATATCTTAGAGAGGATGAATGTTGTCAAGCTAGAAACCTATATTGGGGTGCTGGACCGGGCCATAATATTAGAAGCTAACATAGCCAGATAGGCCAAATCAACAACTGACTGGAAAGGTAGTAAAAGACAGGGCTTTTTTTCAAAGAAAAAATTTTCAAAGAAGCAGAATACGAGCTCTTGAAGTACTTCGAATTCTTCCCGAGATACATCTCCAATGTGCAATATTTGTAGTAAAAGGCATTGCGGAGTTTGTTACCGTGTGTCAGGAGCTTGCTTTAAATGTGGTAAAACGAGGCCGTTTGATATGTTTGGGCCTGAGGCCGTTTGATATATATATATATATATATTAGATCGAATTATGAATGGGCCCAAGGTCGTATGATATGACTGCTATAAATTTCAGTTATGTACTCCTTTATTTTGATATTATTCACTGGGCTATCGCTCACTCTCATTTATGTGTGTGTAGGTTAGCAAAGAGATGTTCAAACCCAGCCCCAATGAAAGACATGAGAGGAGTCAAGTTTTGTGGAGTCAGCCTGAATGTCTCACGCATGAGACACTACTTTGTTTCTTTTGGTTTACTCTTTGGTTATCTTGGTGAACATGTTGCACCACCTTTATACCTAGGCTTTTGATTTGGCTGACTGTGACTAGAACGTTCCTGTAGGGACAAAATCATATATGGTCTTGCTTTTTGTGTGGGTTATTAATATACATATGTGAAATGTTATGATGTGCCATGTAAGCACAGCTCTATGGACAAAAATTTTAAGTTTGCATTCGTTTTGGCCCCTTAACTCTGTTGAAATATGTTTTAATTAGGTTTGAGGCTGTAGGTAATCTCTTGATTACTGGCCGGTTATGACCTTAACCCATAGGGGCCAGTTTGGGTCATGACATACCACCTTCAACAGTTAGATCGGTGACATCTTCTTCGGCGGCGATGCCGGCTGGGTCTAGCTGACAATTTTTGGCCGAGCTATGGGATTTGGCTACTGCGTTGGGACAGTAGCTGTCGAGGTTGGAGTGGTGTTGGGTATAGGGCTATCTTCCTTCGCCTCAAGTAGTTTTTGTTACACAACAATGGCATACGCTACCATGTAACTTGGAATGAAATGTGGAGGTGGATTTTAGAAGGCCTCAGAATTAGTGGGCTGACAGAGCTTTTCTGCTACCACCTTCCAACTGCACTTGAAGAAAATATCCTTGGTGGCCTCGCATTGTTTAACATAGGCTTGCTCGCCTTCAGTATAACCTCGGTCCTTGGCATCCTCTATCTTCTTTTCTAATGCCTTGATCTCAGCGTCCTTCACATTTTTAAGCTTCTGCAGCTCGCGCAAATCTATTTTTCTTGTCAACTAAATCCTTCTGTTTGTGAGCATCGGTCGTATGAAGGTACTTGGCCAACTAATCTCGCTCGGTGCTTATCTTAGCCATCTTCACCTTTAGTTCTTTCAACTCGGCATCCTTGGCAGTATTGTCAGTAATGGCCGGTTTGGCAGCCTTTCTCAAATCCAGAATGCATTGATGTGCCACTTGATTTTTTTGCATGGCCTGCAAAGCACACTGGATATTAGAAAGACCGAGCAAACAAAAAAGAAAAGAGAACAACCAAAGATTTATCACTCACCAGAACCAGGGACTTGGTAGCAGACCTGATAGCCTTTAGCTCGGTCAGCTGCTCATGATTTTCCATGTTGGTAGGAAGGCAAAGACTCTTAGCCAGGTTGAAATTCAATTGGTGGTCCTTGTCAGCACAAATCGAGTCAGATGTAGCCATAGCTCGGTCCTTGTAGGTCAAGGCGGGTGCCCACAACGGGGGGGGGATAGAAGGGTTAGCCTATTCAGTACGGTTCCCCTCTAAACAATTCTCCAAGTCGAACAACTCGACATCTCGCTACTTGATCTCTTCTTTGTCCACCAGCCATTGCTTAGTAGGAGTTATTCGGGCCCTTTTGCTGGGTTGAGACGAAGAAGCACTAGCTGTTGGTAGGGCAACAAATGCCCCCTCCTATGCTCAGTCGAACGCGGCTCAACCTGAGCATCAGCAATTGTTGAGGAGGTTTGCACAGTGATAAGGACTCAGAGTGCTCTTCTCTTTATTTTTCGATTAAGCGGATGTGGCTGATTTGAGGTAAGGAAGGATCAAGATCTAGCGAAGGCTCGAGAAGAAAGTTAGTAGCTTTGCTTCTTCGTCTGCCGCTGCATTGGTAGGTCGGCTCGAAGTTGAGTAGGCCTGTCACGACCTAAACCCGCCCCTAAAAGTTTGGTCCATGACCGGCCTATACATAGGCCTCCAAACAGAATTTTAAAATAATATTTAACCATATATGGGGCCTTAGGTGGCAGCAATATCAATAAAAGACAACATCCATTGAGCTTGTGCATACATGATGGTTTAATTGGATTTAAACATTTAAATACATTTCCAAATATACAAATACAATCACAGAATTTATATAGATCTCACACACACTTACATAAAACTTAGTAATTTATAAGACTCCCAATAATAAATTAAGGCCTCCACGTGGAGACATACCCCAGGTGACTTGGCAGATAGACGAACCTCAGTACAACTCTAGTGTCAATCCCTGATGGCTTACCTACAAAAATATACATAAAACAGAATGAGCAAAACTCAGTGAATAATAGCAATGTAAGGAGGTTAATTAATTAAGCACAGACTTAGAGAATGTAAATATGCATATCAAACTGTACACAGATCTTATACATAATCATATTTTAAAACAGCTTCAGACCCACATATAACACAGAATAGCCTCAGGCCCATATATAATACAGAGCGGCTGTAAGCCCAGATATGATACAGGACAGCTATAAGCCCACAGATAATACAGAACGGCTATAAGCCCACAGATAATGCAGAACGGCTATAAGCCCACAGATAATACAGAACAGCCATAGGCCTAATAGATACAGAACGACCATAGGCCTAACAGATACAGAATGGTCATAGGCCTAACAGATACAGAACGGCCATAAGCCTAACAGATACAGAACGACCATAGGCCCAGATGTCACAGATTGGCCATAGGCCCAGTTCATATATGTATGGACTCAAGAGGTGTCTCGCACGGATTCTAGAGGTGACTCGCACCGCAGCACTTAGTTCCGTACAACACTTTGTTCCATACCAGAAATCATTAGGTCTTAAAGACCGAACAATTCATATCATGTCATAGCATAAACGGAACGAATAAACATAATAGAATAACTCTAGATTCATCAGAATACCATTACACAATAGTGCACATACATTTCCCCATGGTTTATTACAGACATAGTTGTCTTGCGAATAACAGAACATTAAGAATAACTATTAGCAGAAGGCACATGTATCACTACAGTTCTATTGATAGAGACAGAACCATTCACATCATCATGGCCTCGGGCCCACTTCTATTAATAGGGACAGAATGACCCTTGGTCCATATCAATGCCATTATTATTCAAACATATCTATTAATTTAATCAAAGCACAATATCGATAGAATAGGCCATTCACAAACAACAATACATTAATCATAATCATAGAAGTAAGTGAAACGTAACGTTACACTACTATTACTCACAGTGATCAGCTCCCGGTAGTAATGGGACGATGTCCTCGTCTCGACCTACAAGTACAGTGCACAACACATAATATGAGATTATACTCGATCCATTACTTATTCTCTTTGATCGTTCAATCAATTAGCCATGGTGGTACCAAGCTCATTATTCCTTAATAAGTTATAATCCATGTCTTAGAAAACAGGAGAAGTCGATCGGAAATGGTTTAGGTGAAGAAATGGTACAAAATTGGTTGACAGAAAGTGAATAGTCGTCACTAATTTGGGCATAACTATTTCTTTATTTATAATTTAGGAGTGAGACCACCACCATTGGAAACTATATTTCTGGGGCTTGATTTTAGGCTCAAGAATCACTCAAAACGGAGTCTGGAGGCAAAAGATATGCTTATTCAAAGTTGGATGAACAGAGCTGTGTCCCGCACGTACGGGAGAACGTGCTTTTTTAGCAGATTCAACTTTGGTTCTAGGACTGTGCTGCCGCACGTGCGGCTCTGGGCAATTTGGAGTCTGAAAATGGCTCTTTTTGCTCCAACACTTGGTTCTTCCATTCTTAAGCTTGGTTTCTAATATAAATCACTTAAAAACATGTAAAATTGCCCCATAACATGATAATTTAACATCAACCAAATGTATTTTCATCTCAAACAAATCAATCTTTGCTTCAAGGTTCAAGATTCATGCTTAATCTTTCATGATCTTCAGGGGTCTTAGAACACAACCCACAACCCACAAATTCACTTAATTCTTGCTTGATTTTATTCTTTGGGCAATTCTAAAGTGCATTTCATATGGTATTCATAAGATTGAGCCCTAATCATAAACAACCCCTAGAACCCAAGGTCTCATTCCTTAAATTGAATTCAATTAAATACATACTTAGAACCTTAACTCAAATGGTCTCAAATCTTTCCATATCATCATGATTTCATGAAATTAATGTCTTAAACACAAGGATTCAAGATAAATTATCATACCTTAGTTCACTCCTGGTCGTCCTCTCAATTCGCCTCCATTTCCTCAAGCCTCCATGGTTGATTCCCCTTCTCTTTCTTCAATTCCCTTTAATCATCTTCAAACCCCCATGATTGTTGAGTTTTTTTCTTCAAGAATCTTGGTCTCTTTCCCTCTTTCTCTCTCACGGTTCTCTTCTCTTTCTACCTTAGATATTTTGGCTCAAATATCTTGAGTTCCCAACACACATAACATGCCTCCATATATATAAATATACACACACTTAAGATTTTCACAATAAGGAGGGCCAAACACGCCCTTACGAATCGCACAAAATCAAATTTCAATTAAACTTCCCAGGTGACTCTAAAAATTGTGTTGATCATAAATATGTCCTTTATTCTGATTTCTGAAGCATCTAGGGCCTTCAATTGGCAGTATTAAGTTAACCACCCAAACGTACATTAACGAATCAGACAAGTTGGATTTCCAACTAATTTTCCCAAATAGGTCTAAAAATTCCCATTAACATACCCAAGTACTCAATTGTGATTTTTGAACCCGTAAAGGTCAGTAATTTCAATTTTAAAGCCATGGCTCAACAAATAATTCCTCAATTTAAACAGATATCATTAGATGAAAATGCATTAACCCATAAGGCCATAAGGGTAATCTCTAATACGGATTTTGGGGTCGTTACATCCTCCCCACCTTAAAAAGTTTGGTCCTCCAAACTTGATTTACCCTGCCACAAGTCGAGTTTCGTCTAGGGTATACAACACTCCTCAATTATCATAATTCCTCAAAGGTTAAGGAAACATTCACTACTCGATCGGGTTTCAAATGGTACAAACATACTACAACAATTAGGTCCAGAATAAACAGATGCGTTCTACATTAACAACTTTATAACCCTTGCTCACTGATAAATTAAATATTCAGAGCAATAGTTTCAGTAATTTGAAGTATCCTCAAGCGCTTTACTTCCATAACAGATAGGATAAGTGAGGTCTAAATTTTGAATATTCAAATTCAGGCTCAAATCCTCAACTTCAATGAAGGCTCAAATAATCAGAATTAAACTTATTACTTCAAATCAGATTCCTAACAGACTTCAAATGGTAACCCGAATTCCAAAATAAATTGTTAGCAAAATCAAATAATAATCATTTAAAATCCATATTCGCTTGGAAGATCTTAAAGTCGACATCATGTCATCAAAGTTCATCAAAGCTTTTCCAAACCATCAAAAATATGTCATCAATGTTCATCAAACCATCATGGACAAAAACATTTTCCAAAGATATGTAATACACAAAGTTCATCAAACCTTTCATAATTACACACAATACGTTGTTCAGAGACATTATTCAGAAACTTATCAGACCTTTCAAAGATTATCAGATGATGGGATAATTCCCAATAGCATTAAACATATTTAAACTTTGACAAAACAACCTCTGATCCAACTTATAACAGATAAGAGAGAATGACTTCAAGTTTAACATAGAGCATTCATTAAGCATGCCATAATAAATTATCAAATGGGAAATTCATTCAGAAAACTTGTCGTACCCTGAACAATCGGAGTTTCGTAGCCTATCTAGTCATTTTGGGGAAAGTATTTAGAAAACTCATCATATCATAACATGTCGGAAGTTCATACCATATTTTATCATTTCAGAAAATACTTATCATATAGAACATTTTGTAACCAAAATATTGATTTCATTAAACATCGTATAGCATAGCCGTTTTCAACATCATTATATGAAAGTATCTTTGCAAGGACATTACTCACTTAGGTCTACAGTCAACTCATGCAAGATCACACATTATTCATCTACGTCGGAAGTACCGAATGTAATTGATGATATGACGTCTCTAAATAACACAGATCACATAAGTTTCTTTCCAATGAGCACTCATTTCCATATCACAATAAAGGAACAAGCCTTCAATTAATTCTCATACAAATATTTCATCCTTCATCAGTAACGGTAAGTTTATGGTTAGGTTCAGAACAAAACATATGAAAACAACATTATGTCTTTCAGACAAATGGCAGTCCGCAAAAGAAACACAATTTTCCTTTTATTCACATTCATTCACAAGATCATATGTTCGTACTGAAAGGAGGAACAAAACTTCACTTATCGTCCCATAGAAAGATTCACAACATGCCTTTCTTTTCACCAATGATCCACTTAAATAACCCAATTAATTTGATTAACAAACATATCATCTCGCTACGTTAACAATGCCCATTCATATTCTTACACGTGGTAAGACAATATAAGTATCACCTCATTCTTACTACCTTTTCCTCCAGCTACTAAATACAAATTAGCTTAATACATAAGATCATACCAAGTCATTTAACTCCGTGGTTCAAGATTTCAGATAATATTTCCTTCGCCAGCATACACATCTCAGTTCCCTCAACATACACTCTATCTCTACAATGAACGTACTCAACACTGCCTATATTCTAGTCAAAATTTCAATTTCCCTGCATCACTAAACTTCCATACACATGGTTTCGCATACCTAGTCATAACACGCATAAGCATACAAGGATATGAGTGGGGAAATCCCTTGACCTCTACTTCTTATATCAAATTATTCTCCAATCCCATACTCGTTATTAATCATTGTATCTCTCCATTACCAGACACTTCATTGATTCGCAACATCCTCAATTTCCCCAAAATTCCGCATGGTCTAATTTCACATATAACATAGATAGAAACTAAGTTTAATCTCTTTCATATTACGTTTCCACGAACATGCTTATACTTATCAATTTGAATAGTCGAAGAGCACCGATATTCCACACCTTTCAAAACTTTAGCCTTATGTAACCCATTCTCATTTCATAACAATTATCCAATTCTCCTTAAACACAAAACTCAGTCTATGAAACAAAACATATGAATCTTCTTTTATTACCCCAAGGTCTATGAGAATTCTCATTCTTAATCTCAATACTAAACATATTGTACGAGCACACATACATCTTTTAAAATGCACATTATATCCTTTCGTTACTAGAAACATGCAACTCAAATGCATTCTAGACACTCTAATGCTCAATGGACACGTGTGTGAGATCTTAACTCGTGCTCTGATACCACCTATCACGATCCAAACCCGCCCCTAAAAGTTTGGTCCATGACCGGCCTATACATAGGCCTCCAAACAGAATTTTAAAATAATATTTAACCATATATGGGGCCTTAGGCGGAAGCAATATCAAAAAAAGACAACATCCATTGAGTTTGTGCATACATAATGGTTTAATTGGATTTAAGCATTTAAATACATTTCCAAATATACATATACAATCACAGAATTTATATAGATCTCACACACACTTACATAAGACTTAGTAATTTATAAGACTCACAATAATAAATTAAGGCCTCCACGTGGAGACATACCCCAGGTGACTTGGCAGACAGGCGAACCTCAGTACAACTCTAGTGTCAATCCCTGATGGCTCACCTACAGAAATATACATAAAACAGAATGAGCAAAACTCAGTGAATAATAGCAATGTAAGGAGGTTAATTAATTGAGCACAGACTTAGAGAATGTAAATATGCATATCAAACTGTACACAGATCTTATACATAATCGTATTTTAAAACTGCCTCAGACCCATATATAACACAGAACGGCCTGAGGCCCATATATAATACAAAGCGGCTGTAAGCCTAGATATGATACAGGACAACTATAAGCCCACAGATAATACAGAATGGCTATAAGCCCAAAGATAATACAGAACGGCTATAAGCCCGCAGATAATATAGAACGGCCATAGGCCTAACAGATACAGAACGGCCATAGGCCCAGATGTCACAAATTGGCCATAGGCCCAGTTCACATATGTATGGACTCAAGAGGTGTCTCACACGGATTCTAGAGGGGACTCGCACCGCAGCACTTAGTTCCGTATAACACTTTGTTCCATACCAGAAATCATTAGGTCTTAAAGACCGAACAATTCATATCATGTCATAGCATAAACGGAACGAATAAACAGAACAGAATAACTCTAGATTCATCAGAATACCATTACACAATAGTGCACATACATTTCCCCATGGTTTATTACAGACATAGTTGTCTTGCGAATAACAGAACATTAAGAATAACTATTACCAGAAGGCACATGTATCACTACAGTACTATTGATAGAGACAGAACCATTCACATCATCATGGCCTCGGGCCCACTTCTATTAATAGGGACAGAATGACCCTTGGTCCATATCAATGCCATTATTCAAACATATCTATTAATTTAATCAAAGCACAATATCGATAGAATAGGCCATTCACAAACAACAATACATAAATCATAATCATAGAAGTAAGTGAAACGTAATGTTACACTACTATTACTCACAGTGATCAGCTCCCGGTAGTAATGGGACGATATCCTCGTCTCGACCTACAAGTACAGTGCACAACACATAATATGAGATTATACTCGATCATTTACTTATTCGCTTTGATCGTTCAATCAATTAGCCATGGTGGTACCAAGCTTATTATTCCTTAATAAGTTATAATCCATGTCTTAGAAAACAGGAGAAGTCGATGGGAAATGGTTTAGGTGAAGAAATGGTACAAAATTGGTTGACAGAAAGTGAACAGTCGTCACTAATTTGGGCATAACTATTTCTTTATTTATAATTTAGGAGTGAGACTGCCACCATTGGAAACTAAATTTCCGGGGCTTGATTTTAGGCTCAAGAATCACTCAAAAAGGACTCCGAAGGCAGAAGATATGCTTATTCAAAGTTGGCTGAACAGAGCTGTCTCCCGCACGTGCGGGAGAAAGTGCTTTTTTAGCAGATTCAACTTTGGTTCTGGGACTGTGCTGCCGCACGTGCGGCTCTGGGCAACTTGGAGTCCGAAAATGGCTCTTTTTGCTCCAACACTTGGTTCTTCCATTCTTAAGCTTGGTTTCTAATATAAATCACTTAAAAACATGTAAAATTGCCCCATAACATGATAATTTAACATCAACCAAATGTATTTTCATCTCAAACAAATCAATCTTTGCTTCAAGGTTCAAGATTCATGCTTAATCTTTCATGATCTTCAAGGGTCTTAGAACACAACCCACAACCCACAAATTCACTTAATTCTTGCTTGATTTTATTCTTTGGGCAATTCTAAAGTGCATTTTATATGGTATTCATAAGATTGAGCACCAATCATAAACAACCCCTAGAACCCAAGGTCTCATTCCTTAAATTGAATTCAATTAAATACATACCTAGAACCTTAACTCAAATGGTCTCAAATCTTTCCATATCATCATGATTTCATGAAATTAATTTCTTAAACACAAGGATTCAAGATAAATTATCATACCTTAGTTCACTCTTGGTCGTCCTCTCAATTCTCCTCCATTTCCGCAAGCCTCCATGGGTGATTCCCCTTCTCTTTCTTCAATTCCCTTTAATCATCTTCAAACCCCCATGATTGTTGAGTTTTTTTCTTCAAGAATCTTGGTCTCTTTCCCTCTTTCTCTCTCACGGTTCTCTTCTCTTTCTACCTTAGATATTTTGGCTCAAATATCTTGAGTTCCCAACACACATAACATGCCTCCATATATATAAATATACACACACTTAAGCTTTTCACAATAAGGAGGGCCAAACACGCCCTTACGAATCGCACAAAATCAAATTTCAATTAAACTTCCCAGGTGACTCTAAAAATTGTGCTGATCATAAATATGTCCTCTATTCTGATTTCTGAAGCATCTGAGGCCTTCAATTGGCAGTATTAAGTTAACCACTCAAACGTACATTAACGAATCAGACAAGTTGGATTTCCAACTAATTTTCCCAAATAGGTCTAAAAATTCCCATTAACATACCCAAGTACTCAATTGTGATTTTTGAACCCGTAAAAGTCAGTAATTTCAATTTTAAAGCCATGGCTCAACAGATAATTCCTCAATTTGAACAGATATCATTAAATGAAAATGCATTAACCCATAAGGCCATAAGGGTAATCTCTAATACGGATTTTGGGGTAGTTACAAAGCTGGTCCAATCCCTTTTTCTAATCTCAGTGCAACACGGAGAGTGTCCTAGTTTGCGTACATATAATTCTCCCTTAAAAGGTTCAGATCTGCAAAGAAAAATAGCGACAACGGTTAGTTCGGTGAGATATAAGGTTGCAATACGACCGTTATAAAATGTAAAAGTCGTGCTACCCATACCAGCCGTCCCTTTATTATGGTTAATATCATAGCCCAACACTAGAGCCTCTTAGTCTTCATAGTTGCCAGAGACCCAAAGGAAGTCATTATCATGCAAGTCTTTGTCTGGGGTCCTCTTGATGATCTTTTCACGACCCTTTTTCACTTTCAAATAATAGCACCAACTGTCGTTTGTCTAACCAAGTGAATACTGTTGGAATATCTCTGGTAGTCCTAAATTTAGAACTAGACGACGGTTTAGCTTAGCTATACCGTTTGTTATCCTATATGTGTTGATGGAAAGCTAGTTTGGGTAAAGTCTTGTCAGCGTCAAGAATTCTCAAATTAGGGGTTGGCCTAGGAATGTAGGCCACCCTCTATTATGGATAGTACGGTGAAGCGGCAGAATCCGGTCTTATCCCAAGGTATTGTGTTTGGCTCGGCGAAGTGTACATCGTTTGGAATATTTTAGTCCCTACGGAACTCGACTATGGTGCTTGGAGAGCTCACCATGAAGCGATACTTGCCCATGGGAGTTGTTCGTAAGCAATTCGGTGTGTGTTTGTTTAGCAAAATGGCGTTGCCAAGGGGCAATTGTGAAGGTGTGCCTGACAAAGCCTAGTTGAGTCTGCACGATTGAAAAGGAATTATGTTATGCTCAAATGATTGACTGAGCTAAAACAACAGTGTACATTATGCAGAGTGCAACAAAATTTTAAGCAGGTTGCTCAGTTGAAAGTTCGTGTGAACGTTGTTTTTAGCTCGGTCATTGAGCTGGGTGTGTAGAGCTATGGTAGCATGGTTCGGGATATGGAAGTGCAAGGAGTCAATTTGATTTGGAGGTTGAACAGTGTTTTAGCTCGGCTCCAAAATACGAACAAGGGCTTAGTTTGGCAGGAATAAGCGAGCAAAGGTTTAGCTTGGCTGGACTGAAGGCAAGGTCTTAGCTTGGTTCAGGTTGTCAACAATGCTTTTTAGCTTGGTTGAACTGAGGGACAAGGTCTTAGCCCGGTTCAGGCTATACATAATGTCTCTTAGCTCGATGGGTTTCCCTAAGAGCATTACAAACAGGATGTTTGCTCAGTTCCAGTGTAATTTTGGATCAAACACATGATTTTTGACTGGTTTTCCCTAGAACGACCCATCTATCGCAAAGAATTGAAGGCTAAGGGGCCTGTACAGGCTTAATCTAACTCCAAGGCTAATTTTGCTCAGATTTCATCAATTACAAATGTTTTAACATGGTTTATGGGCATGAGTGAACAAAAGATAGCAAAATAACAGCAAAAAATCCAAGAACAGGAAGAATAATATCTATAGCTATGGAGGAAATAGTGCAAAGGAATGAAAGGCTTACCTTTGGGATGCTAAGTCGGGTTCCAATCATCAATAAAGCTCCAGAGATGAAGTTAAATCTGTCATTGCTATGAAATCGTGATAATCTAAGACAGAAATGTACGAATTCAAATGTGTGAGCACTATGGTTTCAAGGGTTTTTCGCTGAAGAAAATGAACAAAGGCCTTGTATGTATGGGCTATATATACCTGGAAAGTAGAAAGATCCAAATTTTGGAGAAGGATGCGTGATGGCTGGAGCAGGCGTACAGGCATAAAGGGGGCTAGCCACGTGTCCCAGAAAGGATGATGTGTCATACGTATCAGAGTAGTTGGTGAATGTGTTGTATGGCTAATGAGACCGCTGTAGACCGAGCGACTTCCGCGATCAAGCAGCTTGATTAGCTCGACAGAAAGAAGTAAGAAAGCTCGGTTCTAGAGAGTAATCCCAATCATTCGGTGCAAATGGAATTAAAGAGCAATTAAGAGGGTAATTTGAGTAGCCAAATTGAGCCGAGCTAGTTGGAAGTGTCTTCAAGGCTTGGGCCGCACAGTGGGCCGAGCTATGTCTTGAAGATAACAGTGTTTGGGCCGAGCAGTGGCTAGACCGGTCAAAGATGTTTGACTGGGCTAGCAGCTACTTATGATCTTGAACCGAGCAGCCTTAGAATGGCGGTTAATGCCTTGACCGAGCTATAAGGAATGCGGTCAAACAAATAGAGATAGGGGTTTGACTGAGCTAGGAGAAGAGTCGCTTAATGTCAGCATGATAGTGTATCGTGCAAGCTTTGCACAACGCTACGTGTTGCACGACTAAACTAGTGGCAGACAGAGCAAGAGTAGTCTGGTTGCACGGTGGAAACCGAATAAAGAGTTGTGCCATCTCACTTGGCTAGCAATGATGATGATGTTAAAGGATAAGCATTATCCTTTAGGAATGTGATTCCCATGAGAACTATACAAAGGAGAGTTAGAGTCCTACTAGGATTATGCCATGCGGAATCTACAAAAGCTCAAACCAAACCCTAATATCAGGTATTGCAATTCTTACTCCTGAATTGACAGAGCTTTAGTATCCTTAGTTTGGCTTAGGCATCGGAGGGGTTTCTGGCATACACCCGCCGACTAGCTCACGTTTGTGTTTTCAAGTGATACGACGACATTTGGAGAAGTGCAAACTTGATCAACAGGATTATATAAGTGGAGTTTATTTTGTACTCGTACACTATTTGTTAAATGGAACCATACTCTCTATAATCAAGGGTAATATCATGGTATACACCCTCAAAGTTATGCTGTTTGTGAGTTTGACTATTACAAATGACATAACTCAATATGGGAATTATAACTTAAAAAAAAAAAAATTGAGTTATAACCAAGCATCACATGATATATAACCAAACAATTCTTAAATCATAATTAAAAAAATATTATAATTAATATTATAATGTATCATAATCATTGATACAAAAATTATAACCAAGAGGGTATGTAACATACAATTCCCCTATAATCAATGCTAATGTTGAAAATGGAGTGTTGTAAGATCACACCATATGTGTTCTATTTTTTCATTGCTAATAATTATTGTTCCCTAATTGGACCGTAAACTATTTTTCATTTCATTCAATTTCCGTGTTTATTCTCTATAACAATTATTATATTTCAAATATGGTAACAATTTAAATGGCTTTTGATAGCCTTTTATTTATTTAGGCATTTTTTGGAGGTAGAATTTTTGAATAATGTACAAAAACTAATTTTTATACTCAGGCCTTGTTTGGCATGCAACACTTTTAACTTAAAAGTCAAAAAGTTGTTAAAAAAATAGAAGCTTATAATCTATACCAAAAAGTCAAAGCCCTTTTCTCTCTAATTTTTGTACATTTTTTTGTAAAAAATTAAAAAGTCATTCCAAACATACTACTTTTTTTACCTTATATTTTAGCCAAAAAACTAAAAAATTATTAAAATAGTCTATTCCCAAACAAGGCTTCACTAACACTTTAATTAAGACATAAGACACATATATGGATTCCATCACTTTACATGAGTCCTACTTAATATTATATCTAATTGATGTGTTAGCATCTCCAAGGGGATGGTTAAAAAAAGATTGTTAGACATTTTAGCTAATATAACTCTAATTTTGAGTTCTAATGGGCTGGCTATTAGGTTAGCTACTTTATCATCTTACTTTTTTGGTGGCTACAATTGAAAAATCCCAGAGGCTCTCCAAACAAATATGTATGTACATATCTTAGATTTTTGTATATTTTTGTCTTAGATTTGGAATTTTATATATTTTATATATGTATATGTAGCAATTTTATATGTTCTTTCAATTCTGTTTGATGAATTCCAGAATAACTTATTTTGTATTTTTTTATTTTTTTTCTCCTCATTCTACAAGTTTTGTATGTTTGTATGGGTAAATTTATTATTATTGTAAAATATCAACAATTAGTATTTTTTGTTTTAAAAATTAATTAAGTTAGTTTGAATGATTAACTAAAATAAAGAGTGTGGTTGGAGAACATAATAGCTAAAGTAATTAGGTAAAATAAAGAGTGCATTTTTTTCATACTTTAACTAATGAAAAATAGAGAGTGTGGTTGGAGTTGCTTAGTATGCTAGTTAGTGTTCTTAACTTTACTCAAAATTTTTAGCTAATGCTACGACAAATTATCAAATTATTATTTTTATTTTTCTAAACATATTTTTATGAAAATTTTATAAATCATTAAAAAAAATTCAATTTCAAACATGTTCCCCTAACAGTTTTACTTCTGGAAAATTAAACAATTAATGTATGTATTTTTTTTAACGATTTTTGTAGTTTGTTGTTACAGTTTCAGTAGTGTTTTTTAGTAGTGTTTCTTGTTTGGTGCTGTGCTGCTGTTGTTGTAATTTTTTTAATTTTTTTTCCTGTATGATAATTTTTAATTTAATAAAACTAATTTATAATTTTTCTATAAAAAATTGTATGTATTCTTATTCACATTTTGGGTGTTTTTAACATTTTCATAAATTAATTTTTATAAATTAACATTTTGGCTATTTTTATTTATTGTTCGTACATGCTATTTAAACGAAGAGTTATGCTTCTTGAGTTGGATTGGAGTGTGATTCAAAACAGTGCTGTTATAGATCCCAACTAATTGACTGAAGGGTGTTAGCAATGACTGAGATTTGATTTAAAAAGTAAGTTAAAAGTTAATTTTTAATTATTTTTAAAAAAATTATATAAATAATAAGCCTTTCTGTTTGGGAGGAAGCTTTTAGGACTTTTTTTTAGTTAAAATAATCACAAAAAATAAAATAGGCTTTTTAGTTTAATAAGATAAAACATCACATTGAACCTATAATCATTACATTCTTTCTCTAAAAAAAATCAAAAAAACCAAAAAAAAATTTCAAACTAAACTTTTTAACATCAAATTAAAATAATTAAAAAATTTTAAAAATTAAAAAACCGTCCCGCTTCCCAAACAACACCCAAAAAGGAGACGTAATCTAAAAGAGTTAAAAAATTACTTTTAACTATATTCCCAAACCAAGCTTGAGTTGGCATGACACCTGTGTATTTAGAGCCTGCCACTGTACAATCTTCTGACTTTTAAAATTATTAATACAGAGGTGCTCCGGATCCTAACTAAGTAGTTGTTTGGGGTGTCTTAAATAAGTGTACTTTTTATCTTTTTAGACTAAAAAATTGAAGAAGAAAATATAGATGTTTGGGTTAATGTTTTGAATTTTTATGAAAAAATATGTAATAAAAAATTGTAAAAATTAATTTGTAAGAGAAAATTAAGATTGGGAGTTATGCAGCCGTAATTGTTAATTTTTGATGAATAGTATTAACTTTGTAACTTTTTAAGTAATTTTTTGACTTTTTTACTTTTTAACTTTTCGTAGGCATGTCAAATTTAGCCTAATTGGCTGAAGAAAAATCCGGATCCCAAAATTAGGATTTAGGATTTACTCATGTACAATGGAGATTAAATTAATAAAATATAAAATTTGTACGTGAGATGAATTTAAATAATTAATTATTATTTTCAAATAAATAATTTTAAATTTGTGATATTATTGATTGGCCAAAAGAATTATTGAGGACTGAGTTGGCATGCCAGCTATGTATTTTGGGCCCACAACTGTACATGACTTTCAAAATTGTTAATACAGAGCTGCTATGGATCTCAATTAATTGAAGAATTATCGATAACTGAATTGGCATGACACCTGTGTAGTTTGGGACCACCATTGTATGAGCTTTTGACTTTCAAGCATGCACCTGGTAAATACCAACCATTTTTGTAAAATTTTTATAAATCATTAAAAAAAATTCAATTTCAAACATGTTCCCCTAACAGTTTTACTTCTGGAAAATTAAACAATTAATGTATGTATTTTTTTTAACAATTTTTGTAGTTTGTTGTTACAGTTTCAGTAGTGTTTTTAGTAGTGTTTCTTGTTTGGTGCTGTGCTGCTGTTGTTGTAATTTTTTTAATTTTTTTTCCTGTATGATAATTTTTAATTTAATAAAACTAATTTATAATTTTTCTATAAAAAATTGTATGTATTCTTATTCACATTTTGGGTATTTTTAACATTTTCATAAATTAATTTTTATAAATTAACATTTTGGCTATTTTTATTTATTGTTCGTACATGCTATTTAAACGAAGAGTTATGCTTCTTGAGTTGGATTGGAGTGTGATTCAAAACAGTGCTGTTATAGATCCCAACTAATTGACTGAAGGGTGTTAGCAATGACTGAGATTTGATTTAAAAAGTAAGTTAAAAGTTAATTTTTAATTATTTTTAAAAAAATTATATAAATAATAAGCCTTTCTGTTTGGGAAGAGGCTTTTAGAACTTTTTTTTAGTTAAAATAATCGCAAAAAATAAAATAGGCTTTTTAGTTTAATAAGACAAAACATCACATTGAACCTATAATCATTACATTCTTTCTCTAAAAAAAATCAAAAAAACCAAAAAAAAATTTCAAACTAAACTTTTTAACATCAAATTAAAATAATTAAAAAATTTTAAAAATTAAAAAACCGTCCCGCTTCCCAAACAACACCCAAAAAGGAGACGTAATCTAAAAGGGTTAAAAAATTACTTTTAACTATATTCTCAAACCAAGCTTGATTTGGCATGACACCTGTGTATTTAGAGCCTGCCACTGTACAATCTTCTGACTTTTAAAATTATTAATACAGAGGTGCTCCGAGTCCTAACTAAGTAGTTGTTTGGGGTTGTAACAACCCTCATACTGTTTACCGACTGATGACTGATTGATTACCGATAACCATCGATTACCGTTAAACTGAATTGATTTTGACTGATAATTGAACTGATTATAAGTACTGAACTGACCGACTGAAATTGAAAACCGAATTGACTGAGTACATGTTAGTTAATTGCATTTTATCTGTTGATTGTATGGCTATCTGTTCATGCTTATATGTTTAAACTGCTAATTGAAGGCCTTATCGACGGCCGAATCCGAAACCGATTAGTGTTCTATGATCCTTAGAATTAAGGTGATTTTATAGTATAATTATCTGAAAACTGATTGGGTATGATTAAATTAGATTAAAATAAGCTAATTAAAGAGTTGGACTTAATTACCGTTTTGCCCTTGAGTGGGCCACTACCTCTATACCTTGAGCTCATTATACTTGAGCCAAGAACATTTCATCAGCCATTTCTCATTGTGCCTAGCCGACCTTAGAGAGAGAGAGACTTGAGGAGTTGATTTCATCTCAATTTTGCTTGTAGAATTGCTTGGTAATTGAAGAAATTGTTGAAGTGATTGCATATTTGAGCTCCCTTCTTGAACTACAAGACTAAAGGTAGCTCCATTGTCTTCTTGTCCATGTTTTGAGTTGATTGTTGCATGGTCCATGTTAGATTGTAGAGCTAAGTCATGATTTGGGTCATTAATGGTGAATTGAAGCTTAAGTGTTGCATGCATGTACATATATTGAAGTTTTGAGGTTGTGGTTCATCATACCCCACATGCATGTCCATCTTTTGGTCATACTCCATGAGTTCATCTTGTTTTTGAAGGCTTGAGCTCTCTTGAAACAGCATTAAAGCTTTGAAAATGATTTAAGATCATGCATGTCATGTTTGAAGATTGTTCTTGGAAAATGATTTGAAATTGGTTTGAAATTGGGTTTGAATTAAACACCCTTGGGCTTTGATTTCTCAAATTGAGCTTTGAATCATGTTATTCCATGTGTTTATAAGAGTTTTCCAGAAAATGAGCCCAAGAGGATCGGTTTTGATGCATTTAAACTTGAGTTTGAGCTTGGAGGTGCAATCTGGGTTTTCCAGATTTCGCACTTCCGCTCGAGCGGGGAAAGTTACGCTCGAGCGTGGAATCCGAGCAACCAGCATCTCTCTGCACTGTTTTGCAGTCCGCTCGAGCGGAGGATTGGGCGCTCGAGCGGAGTCATGTCTCAAGCTCGAGCGGGCGTCGAGCGGAGATTTCACCCATCCAGTACTTTTACAGTACGCTCGAGCGGAAAAGTTTACGCTCGAGCGTGTACCTTTGTTGCATGTCCGCTCGAGCGGGGAAACATGCGCTCGAGCGGGACTCTGTTTTTCTGAAAATGCTTTTAAATGTGCATCTTTGCATCCTCATCCCGTTCTAGGCATTCTTAGGCCTAGTTTAAGGCATCTTGTTGAGGATATAGATGTAGAACACACCGAGGCATTAGGGATTAAGTTGTTATATTTCCCAACTGTGTAGCTTAGTGTGTGTTCAACCTGTGAACTGTGTAGGGTTGGCGACTGGGGAGACACGCTCTAGCTTACTGTAGCCCGAACTCTGTGAGTAACAATTGTGTAAAGATATGTTCAACTGATATCTTTTGAATACTGAACTGAACTGTTTACTGAACTGGTATTGTTTACTGAATGAATGTATGTCCTTTATTTCTGAACTGTACTGTGGCATCCTTAGTACTTACTGTTTACTGTTACTGTTACTGCGACAGAATTCTCTGTCGGTTCCCTCGTGGAACCACTACTGTTTACTGACTGATGGCCATCATTACTGTTCGGTCTTTTAAGACCTACTGTCACTGTTATGCTAATGGATGTACCACATATGACTGTTTACTGTACTGAACAACTGAAATACTGATTGAATTGAACTGTTTTCATTACTGTAAGGACATTCATTCTAAACCCCTTTACGCTTTGTGTTATTCACTGGGCTTTAGCTCACTGCTCATATATATATGTAGGTGTACAGGCACCAGATCGGAGCTAGGAGCGTCAGGGTAACTCCAGTTTTGTCAAGCCAGCCTATGTGCCTCACTGCGAGGTTCCGAGTTGCCATGCTATGGCTTTGGGGTGTTTTGTTTGTTTTCCCCCGTCTGTCTCCATACTGTTTGGACTACTGTACTGTTATAAAGGGATTAGGTCCCTGTACTGAGTGACTGTAAATTCTGTATAGACCGTACTGTTTTGTATAGCCTGACTGTCCACTGTACCGCTATCTAGGGTAGAGTCCCTAGTTTGAATGAATGTAAATATTGTGCATACTGTTCTGTACTGTTTATGTATTAATGCATGAAAAATCTTTTTGGCATACAGACTATCACAGCTCATTGGACATTGTTTAATTACTGTATTGGCTTCCGCCAGGCCTTGTACTCTGTTTTACTGTATTACTGTTAAGCAGGCCTTCGGTAATCTCGGATTACTGGCCGGTTACGGTGCTAAACCCATAGGGCCGGGTTTGGGTCGTGACAGGGTAGAGTGGTATCAGAGCGATACTTACCACGAGTTATACCGCACACACGTGTCCAAATGAGCTATAGGGTGTCCTAGAAAAGTGATTAGGGCATCTCATGAGCATGATAAGTGTGTGGTTATGTTATGACTGAATACATGCTAATGTGTTAAACTGTTAAACAAATGACTGCTTATGTTTAAAACTGTTATAACTGCTTATAGTGAAATGGACAATGCAAATGAACCTGAATCCTCGTCTACCGAGGCAAGAATGGAAAGAATGGAAAGAATGATAGAACTGATAACTGCTAGACTGGAACAACAACAGAACCAACAGCCCCCACCTCCTCCTCCTCCTCCTCCGGTACAACCGGAACCTAATGCGAATGTGGATGATGGGGATATTATTGCTCTCACCCATAAATTCAGCAAGATGAAACCGTCATCCTTTCAGGGAGGCCTCGAACCGTTAAAGGCTGAAGCTTGGGTGCTTGAAACAGAAAAATTATTTGAAGTGTTTCCGTGCTCGGAAGCGAACAAGGTATTGCTAGCTACCTTCACCCTACAAGAAGAAGCTAGAAGGTGGTGGATGTTGATCCGCGATACAAGCACTGTTATGACTTGGGCTCAGTTCAAGGAGTCCTTCTTTGAAAAGTACTTCCCTCAGTGTGTCAGGGATAGAAAAGTGACTGAATTTGAACAGCTGAAGCAGGGCACAATGTCCGTTGCAGAATATGAAACCAAATTTACTGAACTTGCCCGTTATGCACCGCACATGGTGGATACTGAGTATAAGAAGGCCAGGAAATTCGAAGGTGGCCTTAATGTTGCAATCCTTGATCGAATAAATGTGTTGAAACTACCGACCTTTGTGGGTGTTCTCGACCGGGCATTGATGGCCGAGTCGAACATTGCAGCAGTGAAACAATCTGAAACACCAACAACTGAATGGCATGGTAAAAGGCAGGGTTTCAAATTCAAGAAAGGCAAGCACAACCCAGCCAATAAGAAACAGAACACGGGATCAATGACTAGCCCCAGCCAAGGGAGTGGGTTCATTCCACCCTGCTCTGTATGTGGCAACAGGCACAAAGGGGTTTGTCACAAATTATCTGGAGCCTGTTACAGGTGTGGCAAGGTGGGCCACATGGTTAAAGATTGCCCTTCTGCTCCTCAAGGCAATAGCAAAGCTGCAGCCAGCGGCGCAGCATCAAATGCTCCACCAAAGCCTAACCCTAAAGCTACCGGGAAAGAGCCTGTGAGGCAAGGCCGAGTGTTCGCACTAGTACCGGGAGATGTGTAGAATACCGAGACCGTTGTGTCAGGTATTCTCTCTATCTGTACTCAAAATGCATATGTACTGATGGATTCGGGGTCTACGCATTCATATGTGTCGCATGCTTTTTCACGGAAATTGAATAGACCCTTAGAACCTATGAACTATCTGCTAGCCGTATCATCACCCGTAGGAGGGTCCATGACATGTGCTTATATGTACCCTGCATGTGAAATCATTGTTGGGGATATGCATCTGTTTATTGATTTACTGCCATTGAACATTGATCATTTTGACGTAATATTGGGGATGGATTGGTTACAAAAATATCATGCCACTATTGACTGTGTGACCAAGCAAGTTGTTTTTCGTCCACCTGGTTTGCCTGAATTTGTGTTTAATGGGAGTGGAGTAGTACCTCCTCCGTATCTGATTTCGTCTGTGAAAGCTGTTAAACTGATTAGAAAGGGATGTAAAGGATATCTGTGTTCTGTATTAACTGTATCTACTGATGTTAATGTTAATATAAGCTGTATTCCTATAGTCAGAGAATTCCCAGACGTTTTTCCAGAGAATTTGCCAGGGGATTTGATTGACAGGGAGATTGAATTCACCGTGGATGTGATTCCCGGAACACAGCCAGTTTCGAAAGCTCCTTACCGAATGGCTCCAACTGAAGTGAAGGAGTTGAAAGTGCAACTGCAAGAACTGTTAGACAAAAAGTTCATCAGACCCAGTACCTCACCATGGGGTGCACCAGTTTTGTTTGTAAAGAAGAAAGATGGCTCACTGAGACTGTGCATTGACTACCGTGAACTGAATAAGGTAACTGTAAAGAACAAATACCCATTACCGCGTATTGATGACCTGTTTGATCAGTTACAGGGTGCTAAAGTATTTTCCAAGATTGATCTCAGATCCGGATACCATCAGTTGAAGGTTAAATCGGAAGACATTGATAAAACTGCTTTTAGAACAAGGTATGGACACTACGAATTTTTGGTTATGCCTTTTGGAGTCACGAATGCCCCTGCTGCCTTTATGGACCTTATGAACAGAATTTTTAAACCATACCTTGATGACTTTATTGTTGTATTTATTGATGACATATTGATTTACTCCAAGAGTATAGAAGAACATGAACATCATCTGAGACTTGCCCTGCAAACCTTAAGAGAACAGAAACTGTATGCTAAACTGTCTAAATGTGAATTTTGGCTTGACCATGTTATGTTTTTGGGGCATGTTGTTAGCAAAAATGGAATTTCTGTTGATCCGCAGAAAATTGAAGCTGTAGTGGACTGGCCTAGACCGACCAATGTGACTGAAGTCCGAAGCTTTTTGGGACTGGCTGGATATTACAGAAGATTTGTCAAGGATTTCTCCAAAATTGCCCTACCATTGACTCAGTTAACTCAGAAGGGGACATCATTTGACTGGACTGACCAAAGAGAATCTGCTTTTCAGGAGTTGAAAACTCGATTAGTGACTGCACCGGTTCTTACCTTACCTTCAGGTACAGATGGTTATACTGTATTTAGTGATGCTTCTCATAAGGGTTTGGGGTGTGTTTTAATGCAGAATGGGAGAGTTATTGCTTATGCTTCCCGACAACTGAGACCGCATGAAAAGAACTACCCGACCTATGATCTGGAACTTGCTGCAGTAGTATTTGCACTGAAAATCTGGCGTCACTACCTGTATGGGGTAACATGTGAAGTATATACCGACCACAAGAGTTTGAAATATTTCTTCACACAGAAAGAACTAAACATGAGACAGCGGAGATGGCTAGAACTGATTAAGGACTATGATCTACAGATTTTGTACCATCCGGGAAAAGCCAATACCGTTGCCGATGCATTGAGCCGGAAATCGATTGGAAACTTAGCATGTTTGCTTACCGGACGGAAAGAGTTGCTTTGTGACCTTGAAAAGTCTGAAATTGAAATTGTTCTGAGAGAACAAGGTAGAGCCTTAGCTGCTATTTCTGCCCAACCAGCACTGATTGAAGAGATTAAAGAGAAACAGCAACTGGATGACTTCTTGAAGAAGATCATCGAGGAAAGAGAATCTAAACCAAGACCGGGATTCAAATTTGAGAATAATATACTGAAATTTCAAGGAAGACTGTGTGTACCGAACGATACTGAACTGAAAAGAAGAGTTCTGCAAGAAGGCCACAATTCGAAATTGTCTATCCACCCGGGGAATACGAAAATGTACCAAGATCTGAAACAGAATTTCTGGTGGCCGGGAATGAAGAAAGAAATTGCTGATTTTGTATCCAAATGTCTTCATTGCCAACAGGTCAAAGCTGAACATCAACGACCTGCTGGACTATTGCAACCCCTACCCATACCAGAGTGGAAATGGGAGCATATCACGATGGATTTTATCGTCGGATTGCCTCGTTCCAGAAAAGGTATGGATTCAATTTGGGTTATTGTTGATAGACTGACTAAATCTGCTCACTTCTTACCTGTCAAGACGATTTATAATGCGGACAAATTGGCCGTTATCTATATTGATGTAATTGTTAGACTGCATGGAATGCCTGTGTCTATTGTTTCTGACAGGGATTCGAAGTTTATATCGAGGCCTACAGACTGCATTGGGTACTGAATTGAGACTGAGTAGTGCCTATCATCCTCAGACAGATGGCCAATCAGAAAGGACCATCCAAACTCTGGAGGATTTACTGAGAATGTGTGTCCTTGATTTTCAGGGAGACTGGGAAAGTCATCTGCCATTAGCTGAATTCGCCTACAACAACAGCTACCATTCGAGTATTGGTATGGCGCCTTTTGAGGCATTGTATGGCAGGAAATGTAGATCTCCAATTTGCTGGGCAGAAGTTGGAGATGGGCCTTTGCTTGGGCCCGAGATTGTGTATGAAACAACTGAAAAAGTGAAACTGATACAGCAAAGACTGAAAACTGCACAGAGTAGACAGAAAAGTTATGCAGATGTCAGAAGACGGGACAGAGAGTATGAAGTGGGTGATCACGTTTTTGTGAAAGTGACACCAATGAAAGGCCAGACTCGTTTTGGAGTCAAAGGCAAGTTAGCACCGAGATACGTCGGACCATATGAGATCATTGAGAAAATCAATCCGGTGGCGTATTAAGTTGCGCTTCCTCCTGAAATGGAGCATATGCATAACGTCTTCCACATCTCTATGTTGAGAGACTACCTTCGGGATCCTTTCCATGTAATAGAGCCTACTCGTGTAGTGCTGAGTGATGACTACACTTACGAGGAACGGCCTATACAGATTGTTAACAGACGGATCAAGAAACTGAGGAACAAAGAGATCCCGCTAGTGAAAGTTGACTGGCAGAACCATGGTGGTGTGTATGCCACGTGGGAAAGGGAAGATGACATGGCCAAACGATATCCTGAACTGTTTCCACTGAATCCCGTTTTCTTTCAGAATGAAGGTAACTCGAGTTTAGAGGACTAAACTCTTTATAAGGAGGGGAGACTGTAACAACCCTCATACTGTTTACCGACTGATGACTGATTGATTACCGATAACCATCGATTACCGTTAAACTGAATTGATTTTGACTGATAATTGAACTGATTATAAGTACTGAACTGACCGACTGAAATTGAAAACCGAATTGACTGAGTACATGTTAGTTAATTGCATTTTATCTGTTGATTGTATGGCTATCTGTTCATGCTTATATGTTTAAACTGCTAATTGAAGGCCTTATCGACGGCCGAATCCGAAACCGATTAGTGTTCTATGATCCTTAGAATTAAGGTGATTTTATAGTATAATTATCTGAAAATTGATTGGGTATGATTAAATTAGATTAAAATAAGCTAATTAAAGAGTTGGACTTAATTACCGTTTTGCCCTTGAGTGGGCCACTACCTCTATACCTTGAGCTCATTATACTTGAGCCAAGAACATTTCATCAGCCATTTCTCATTGTGCCTAGCCGACCTTAGAGAGAGAGAGACTTGAGGAGTTGATTTCATCTCAATTTTGCTTGTAGAATTGCTTGGTAATTGAAGAAATTGTTGAAGTGATTGCATATTTGAGCTCCCTTCTTGAACTACAAGACTAAAGGTAGTTCCATTGTCTTCTTGTCCATGTTTTGAGTTGATTGTTGCATGGTCCATGTTAGATTGTAGAGCTAAGTCATGATTTGGGTCATTAATGGTGAATTGAAGCTTAAGTGTTGCATGCATGTACATATATTGAAGTTTTGAGGTTGTGGTTCATCATACCCCACATGCATGTCCATCTTTTGGTCATACTCCATGAGTTCATCTTGTTTTTGAAGGCTTGAGCTCTCTTGAAACAGCATTAAAGCTTTGAAAATGATTTAAGATCATGCATGTCATGTTTGAAGATTGTTCTTGGAAAATGATTTGAAATTGGTTTGAAATTGGGTTTGAATTAAACACCCTTGGGCTTTGATTTCTCAAATTGAGCTTTGAATCATGTTATTCCATGTGTTTATAAGAGTTTTTCAGAAAATGAGCCCAAGAGGATCGGTTTTGATGCATTTAAACTTGAGTTTGAGCTTGGAGGTGCAATCTGGGTTTTCCAGATTTCGCACTTCCGCTCGAGCGGGGAAAGTTACGCTCGAGCGTGGAATCCGAGCAACCAGCATCTCTCTGCACTGTTTTGCAGTCCGCTCGAGCGGAGGATTGGGCGCTCGAGCGGAGTCATGTCTCAAGCTCGAGCGGGCGTCGAGCGGAGATTTCACCCATCCAGTACTTTTACAGTACGCTCGAGCGGAAAAGTTTACGCTCGAGCGTGTACCTTTGTTGCATGTCCGCTCGAGCGGGGAAACATGCGCTCGAGCGGGACTCTGTTTTTCTGAAAATGCTTTTAAATGTGCATCTTTGCATCCTCATCCCGTTCTAGGCATTCTTAGGCCTAGTTTAAGGCATCTTGTTGAGGATATAGATGTAGAACACACCGAGGCATTAGGGATTAAGTTGTTATATTTCCCAACTGTGTAGCTTAGTGTGTGTTCAACCTGTGAACTGTGTAGGGTTGGCGACTGGGGAGACACGCTCTAGCTTACTGTAGCCCGAACTCTGTGAGTAACAATTGTGTAAAGATATGTTCAACTGATATCTTTTGAATACTGAACTGAACTGTTTACTGAACTGGTATTGTTTACTGAATGAATGTATGTCCTTTATTTCTGAACTGTACTGTGGCATCCTTAGTACTTACTGTTTACTGTTACTGTTACTGCGACAGAATTCTCTGTCGGTTCCCTCGTGGAACCACTACTGTTTACTGACTGATGGCCATCATTACTGTTCGGTCTTTTAAGACCTACTGTCACTGTTATGCTAATGGATGTACCACATATGACTGTTTACTGTACTGAACAACTGAAATACTGATTGAATTGAACTGTTTTCATTACTGTAAGGACATTCATTCTAAACCCCTTTACGCTTTGTGTTATTCACTGGGCTTTAGCTCACTGCTCATATATATATGTAGGTGTACAGGCACCAGATCGGAGCTAGGAGCGTCAGGGTAACTCCAGTTTTGTCAAGCCAGCCTATGTGCCTCACTGCGAGGTTCCGAGTTGCCATGCTATGGCTTTGGGGTGTTTTGTTTGTTTTCCCCCGTCTGTCTCCATACTGTTTGGACTACTGTACTGTTATAAAGGGATTAGGTCCCTGTACTGAGTGACTGTAAATTCTGTATAGACCGTACTGTTTTGTATAGCCTGACTGTCCACTGTACCGCTATCTAGGGTAGAGTCCCTAGTTTGAATGAATGTAAATATTGTGCATACTGTTCTGTACTGTTTATGTATTAATGCATGAAAAATCTTTTTGGCATACAGACTATCACAGCTCATTGGACATTGTTTAATTACTGTATTGGCTTCCGCCAGGCCCTGTACTCTGTTTTACTATATTACTGTTAAGCAGGCCTTCGGTAATCTCGGATTACTGGCCGGTTACGGTGCTAAACCCATAGGGCCGGGTTTGGGTCGTGACAGGGGTGTCTTAAATAAGTGTACTTTTTATCTTTTTAGACTAAAAAATTGAAGAAGAAAATATAGATGTTTGGGTTAATTTTTTGACTTTTTATGAAAAAATATGTAATAAAAAATTGTAAAAATTAATTTGTAAGAGAAAATTAAGATTGGGAGTTATGCAGCCGTAATTGTTAATTTTTGATGAATAGTATTAACTTTGTAACTTTTTAAGTAATTTTTTGACTTTTTTACTTTTTAACTTTTCGTAGGCATGTCAAATTTAGCCTAATTGGCTGAAGAAAAATCCGGATTCCAAAATTAGGATTTAGGATTTACTCATGTACAATGGAGATTAAATTAATAAAATATAAAATTTGTAAGTGAGATGAATTTAAATAATTAATTATTATTTTCAAATAAATAATTTTAAATTTGTGATATTATTGATTGGCCAAAAGAATTATTGAGGACTGAGTTGGCATGCCAGCTATGTATTTTGGGCCCACAACTGTACATGACTTTCAAAATTGTTAATACAGAGCTGCTATGGATCTCAATTAATTGAAGAATTATCGATAACTGAATTGGCATGACACCTGTGTAGTTTGGGACCACCATTGTATGAGCTTTTGACTTTCAAGCATGCACCTGGTAAATACCAACCATTTTTGTAAAAATTTTATAAATCATTAAAAAAAATTCAATTTCAAACATGTTCCCCTAACAGTTTTACTTCTGGAAAATTAAACAATTAATGTATGTATTTTTTTTAACGATTTTTGTAGTTTGTTGTTACAGTTTCAGTAGTGTTTTTTAGTAGTGTTTCTTGTTTGGTGCTGTGCTGCTGTTGTTGTAATTTTTTTAATTTTTTTTCCTGTATGATAATTTTTAATTTAATAAAACTAATTTATAATTTTTCTATAAAAAATTGTATGTATTCTTATTCACATTTTGGGTATTTTTAACATTTTCATAAATTAATTTTTATAAATTAACATTTTGGCTATTTTTATTTATTGTTCGTACATGCTATTTAAACGAAGAGTTATGCTTCTTGAGTTGGATTGGAGTGTGATTCAAAACAGTGCTGTTATAGATCCCAACTAATTGACTGAAGGGTGTTAGCAATGACTGAGATTTGATTTAAAAAGTAAGTTAAAAGTTAATTTTTAATTATTTTTAAAAAAATTATATAAATAATAAGCCTTTCTGTTTGGGAAGAGGCTTTTAGAACTTTTTTTTAGTTAAAATAATCGCAAAAAATAAAATAGGCTTTTTAGTTTAATAAGACAAAACATCACATTGAACCTATAATCATTACATTCTTTCTCTAAAAAAAATCAAAAAAACCAAAAAAAAATTTCAAACTGAACTTTTTAACATCAAATTAAAATAATTAAAAAATTTTAAAAATTAAAAAACCGTCCCGCTTCCCAAACAACACCCAAAAAGGAGACGTAATCTAAAAGGGTTAAAAAATTACTTTTAACTATATTCTCAAACCAAGCTTGATTTGGCATGACACCTGTGTATTTAGAGCCTGCCACTGTACAATCTTCTGACTTTTAAAATTATTAATACAGAGGTGCTCCGAGTCCTAACTAAGTAGTTGTTTGGGGTTGTAACAACCCTCATACTGTTTACCGACTGATGACTGATTGATTACCGATAACCATCGATTACCGTTAAACTGAATTGATTTTGACTGATAATTGAACTGATTATAAGTACTGAACTGACCGACTGAAATTGAAAACCGAATTGACTGAGTACATGTTAGTTAATTGCATTTTATCGGTTGATTGTATGGCTATCTGTTCATGCTTATATGTTTAAACTGCTAATTGAAGGCCTTATCGACGGCCGAATCCGAAACCGATTAGTGTTCTATGATCCTTAGAATTAAGGTGATTTTATAGTATAATTATCTGAAAACTGATTGGGTATGATTAAATTAGATTAAAATAAGCTAATTAAAGAGTTGGACTTAATTACCGTTTTGCCCTTGAGTGGGCCACTACCTCTATACCTTGAGCTCATTATACTTGAGCCAAGAACATTTCATCAGCCATTTCTCATTGTGCCTAGCCGACCTTAGAGAGAGAGAGACTTGAGGAGTTGATTTCATCTCAATTTTGCTTGTAGAATTGCTTGGTAATTGAAGAAATTGTTGAAGTGATTGCATATTTGAGCTCCCTTCTTGAACTACAAGACTAAAGGTAGCTCCATTGTCTTCTTGTCCATGTTTTGAGTTGATTGTTGCATGGTCCATGTTAGATTGTAGAGCTAAGTCATGATTTGGGTCATTAATGGTGAATTGAAGCTTAAGTGTTGCATGCATGTACATATATTGAAGTTTTGAGGTTGTGGTTCATCATACCCCACATGCATGTCCATCTTTTGGTCATACTCCATGAGTTCATCTTGTTTTTGAAGGCTTGAGCTCTCTTGAAACAGCATTAAAGCTTTGAAAATGATTTAAGATCATGCATGTCATGTTTGAAGATTGTTCTTGGAAAATGATTTGAAATTGGTTTGAAATTGGGTTTGAATTAAACACCCTTGGGCTTTGATTTCTCAAATTGAGCTTTGAATCATGTTATTCCATGTGTTTATAAGAGTTTTCCAGAAAATGAGCCCAAGAGGATCGGTTTTGATGCATTTAAACTTGAGTTTGAGCTTGGAGGTGCAATCTGGGTTTTCCAGATTTCGCACTTCCGCTCGAGCGGGGAAAGTTACGCTCGAGCGTGGAATCCGAGCAACCAGCATCTCTCTGCACTGTTTTGCAGTCCGCTCGAGCGGAGGATTGGGCGCTCGAGCGGAGTCATGTCTCAAGCTCGAGCGGGCGTCGAGCGGAGATTTCACCCATCCAGTACTTTTACAGTACGCTCGAGCGGAAAAGTTTACGCTCGAGCGTGTACCTTTGTTGCATGTCCGCTCGAGCGGGGAAACATGCGCTCGAGCGGGACTCTGTTTTTCTGAAAATGCTTTTAAATGTGCATCTTTGCATCCTCATCCCGTTCTAGGCATTCTTAGGCCTAGTTTAAGGCATCTTGTTGAGGATATAGATGTAGAACACACCGAGGCATTAGGGATTAAGTTGTTATATTTCCCAACTGTGTAGCTTAGTGTGTGTTCAACCTGTGAACTGTGTAGGGTTGGCGACTGGGGAGACACGCTCTAGCTTACTGTAGCCCGAACTCTGTGAGTAACAATTGTGTAAAGATATGTTCAACTGATATCTTTTGAATACTGAACTGAACTGTTTACTGAACTGGTATTGTTTACTGAATGAATGTATGTCCTTTATTTCTGAACTGTACTGTGGCATCCTTAGTACTTACTGTTTACTGTTACTGTTACTGCGACAGAATTCTCTGTCGGTTCCCTCGTGGAACCACTACTGTTTACTGACTGATGGCCATCATTACTGTTCGGTCTTTTAAGACCTACTGTCACTGTTATGCTAATGGATGTACCACATATGACTGTTTACTGTACTGAACAACTGAAATACTGATTGAATTGAACTGTTTTCATTACTGTAAGGACATTCATTCTAAACCCCTTTACGCTTTGTGTTATTCACTGGGCTTTAGCTCACTGCTCATATATATATGTAGGTGTACAGGCACCAGATCGGAGCTAGGAGCGTCAGGGTAACTCCAGTTTTGTCAAGCCAGCCTATGTGCCTCACTGCGAGGTTCCGAGTTGCCATGCTATGGCTTTGGGGTGTTTTGTTTGTTTTCCCCCGTCTGTCTCCATACTGTTTGGACTACTGTACTGTTATAAAGGGATTAGGTCCCTGTACTGAGTGACTGTAAATTCTGTATAGACCGTACTGTTTTGTATAGCCTGACTGTCCACTGTACCGCTATCTAGGGTAGAGTCCCTAGTTTGAATGAATGTAAATATTGTGCATACTGTTCTGTACTGTTTATGTATTAATGCATGAAAAATCTTTTTGGCATACAGACTATCACAGCTCATTGGACATTGTTTAATTACTGTATTGGCTTCCGCCAGGCCTTGTACTCTGTTTTACTGTATTACTGTTAAGCAGGCCTTCGGTAATCTCGGATTACTGGCCGGTTACGGTGCTAAACCCATAGGGCCGGGTTTGGGTCGTGACAGGGTAGAGTGGTATCAGAGCGATACTTACCACGAGTTATACCGCACACACGTGTCCAAATGAGCTATAGGGTGTCCTAGAAAAGTGATTAGGGCATCTCATGAGCATGATAAGTGTGTGGTTATGTTATGACTGAATACATGCTAATGTGTTAAACTGTTAAACAAATGACTGCTTATGTTTAAAACTGTTATAACTGCTTATAGTGAAATGGACAATGCAAATGAACCTGAATCCTCGTCTACCGAGGCAAGAATGGAAAGAATGGAAAGAATGATAGAACTGATAACTGCTAGACTGGAACAACAACAGAACCAACAGCCCCCACCTCCTCCTCCTCCTCCTCCGGTACAACCGGAACCTAATGCGAATGTGGATGATGGGGATATTATTGCTCTCACCCATAAATTCAGCAAGATGAAACCGTCATCCTTTCAGGGAGGCCTCGAACCGTTAAAGGCTGAAGCTTGGGTGCTTGAAACAGAAAAATTATTTGAAGTGTTTCCGTGCTCGGAAGCGAACAAGGTATTGCTAGCTACCTTCACCCTACAAGAAGAAGCTAGAAGGTGGTGGATGTTGATCCGCGATACAAGCACTGTTATGACTTGGGCTCAGTTCAAGGAGTCCTTCTTTGAAAAGTACTTCCCTCAGTGTGTCAGGGATAGAAAAGTGACTGAATTTGAACAGCTGAAGCAGGGCACAATGTCCGTTGCAGAATATGAAACCAAATTTACTGAACTTGCCCGTTATGCACCGCACATGGTGGATACTGAGTATAAGAAGGCCAGGAAATTCGAAGGTGGCCTTAATGTTGCAATCCTTGATCGAATAAATGTGTTGAAACTACCGACCTTTGTGGGTGTTCTCGACCGGGCATTGATGGCCGAGTCGAACATTGCAGCAGTGAAACAATCTGAAACACCAACAACTGAATGGCATGGTAAAAGGCAGGGTTTCAAATTCAAGAAAGGCAAGCACAACCCAGCCAATAAGAAACAGAACACGGGATCAATGACTAGCCCCAGCCAAGGGAGTGGGTTCATTCCACCCTGCTCTGTATGTGGCAACAGGCACAAAGGGGTTTGTCACAAATTATCTGGAGCCTGTTACAGGTGTGGCAAGGTGGGCCACATGGTTAAAGATTGCCCTTCTGCTCCTCAAGGCAATAGCAAAGCTGCAGCCAGCGGCGCAGCATCAAATGCTCCACCAAAGCCTAACCCTAAAGCTACCGGGAAAGAGCCTGTGAGGCAAGGCCGAGTGTTCGCACTAGTACCGGGAGATGTGTAGAATACCGAGACCGTTGTGTCAGGTATTCTCTCTATCTGTACTCAAAATGCATATGTACTGATGGATTCGGGGTCTACGCATTCATATGTGTCGCATGCTTTTTCACGGAAATTGAATAGACCCTTAGAACCTATGAACTATCTGCTAGCCGTATCACCACCCGTAGGAGGGTCCATGACATGTGCTTATATGTACCCTGCATGTGAAATCATTGTTGGGGATATGCATCTGTTTATTGATTTACTGCCATTGAACATTGATCATTTTGACGTAATATTGGGGATGGATTGGTTACAAAAATATCATGCCACTATTGACTGTGTGACCAAGCAAGTTGTTTTTCGTCCACCTGGTTTGCCTGAATTTGTGTTTAATGGGAGTGGAGTAGTACCTCCTCCGTATCTGATTTCGTCTGTGAAAGCTGTTAAACTGATTAGAAAGGGATGTAAAGGATATCTGTGTTCTGTATTAACTGTATCTACTGATGTTAATGTTAATATAAGCTGTATTCCTATAGTCAGAGAATTCCCAGACGTTTTTCCAGAGAATTTGCCAGGGGATTTGATTGACAGGGAGATTGAATTCACCGTGGATGTGATTCCCGGAACACAGCCAGTTTCGAAAGCTCCTTACCGAATGGCTCCAACTGAAGTGAAGGAGTTGAAAGTGCAACTGCAAGAACTGTTAGACAAAAAGTTCATCAGACCCAGTACCTCACCATGGGGTGCACCAGTTTTGTTTGTAAAGAAGAAAGATGGCTCACTGAGACTGTGCATTGACTACCGTGAACTGAATAAGGTAACTGTAAAGAACAAATACCCATTACCGCGTATTGATGACCTGTTTGATCAGTTACAGGGTGCTAAAGTATTTTCCAAGATTGATCTCAGATCCGGATACCATCAGTTGAAGGTTAAATCGGAAGACATTGATAAAACTGCTTTTAGAACAAGGTATGGACACTACGAATTTTTGGTTATGCCTTTTGGAGTCACGAATGCCCCTGCTGCCTTTATGGACCTTATGAACAGAATTTTTAAACCATACCTTGATGACTTTATTGTTGTATTTATTGATGACATATTGATTTACTCCAAGAGTATAGAAGAACATGAACATCATCTGAGACTTGCCCTGCAAACCTTAAGAGAACAGAAACTGTATGCTAAACTGTCTAAATGTGAATTTTGGCTTGACCATGTTATGTTTTTGGGGCATGTTGTTAGCAAAAATGGAATTTCTGTTGATCCGCAGAAAATTGAAGCTGTAGTGGACTGGCCTAGACCGACCAATGTGACTGAAGTCCGAAGCTTTTTGGGACTGGCTGGATATTACAGAAGATTTGTCAAGGATTTCTCCAAAATTGCCCTACCATTGACTCAGTTAACTCAGAAGGGGACATCATTTGACTGGACTGACCAAAGAGAATCTGCTTTTCAGGAGTTGAAAACTCGATTAGTGACTGCACCGGTTCTTACCTTACCTTCAGGTACAGATGGTTATACTGTATTTAGTGATGCTTCTCATAAGGGTTTGGGGTGTGTTTTAATGCAGAATGGGAGAGTTATTGCTTATGCTTCCCGACAACTGAGACCGCATGAAAAGAACTACCCGACCTATGATCTGGAACTTGCTGCAGTAGTATTTGCACTGAAAATCTGGCGTCACTACCTGTATGGGGTAACATGTGAAGTATATACCGACCACAAGAGTTTGAAATATTTCTTCACACAGAAAGAACTAAACATGAGACAGCGGAGATGGCTAGAACTGATTAAGGACTATGATCTACAGATTTTGTACCATCCGGGAAAAGCCAATACCGTTGCCGATGCATTGAGCCGGAAATCGATTGGAAACTTAGCATGTTTGCTTACCGGACGGAAAGAGTTGCTTTGTGACCTTGAAAAGTCTGAAATTGAAATTGTTCTGAGAGAACAAGGTAGAGCCTTAGCTGCTATTTCTGCCCAACCAGCACTGATTGAAGAGATTAAAGAGAAACAGCAACTGGATGACTTCTTGAAGAAGATCATCGAGGAAAGAGAATCTAAACCAAGACCGGGATTCAAATTTGAGAATAATATACTGAAATTTCAAGGAAGACTGTGTGTACCGAACGATACTGAACTGAAAAGAAGAGTTCTGCAAGAAGGCCACAATTCGAAATTGTCTATCCACCCGGGGAATACGAAAATGTACCAAGATCTGAAACAGAATTTCTGGTGGCCGGGAATGAAGAAAGAAATTGCTGATTTTGTATCCAAATGTCTTCATTGCCAACAGGTCAAAGCTGAACATCAACGACCTGCTGGACTATTGCAACCCCTACCCATACCAGAGTGGAAATGGGAGCATATCACGATGGATTTTATCGTCGGATTGCCTCGTTCCAGAAAAGGTATGGATTCAATTTGGGTTATTGTTGATAGACTGACTAAATCTGCTCACTTCTTACCTGTCAAGACGATTTATAATGCGGACAAATTGGCCGTTATCTATATTGATGTAATTGTTAGACTGCATGGAATGCCTGTGTCTATTGTTTCTGACAGGGATTCGAAGTTTATATCGAGGTTTTGGCAAAGCCTACAGACTGCATTGGGTACTGAATTGAGACTGAGTAGTGCCTATCATCCTCAGACAGATGGCCAATCAGAAAGGACCATCCAAACTCTGGAGGATTTACTGAGAATGTGTGTCCTTGATTTTCAGGGAGACTGGGAAAGTCATCTGCCATTAGCTGAATTCGCCTACAACAACAGCTACCATTCGAGTATTGGTATGGCGCCTTTTGAGGCATTGTATGGCAGGAAATGTAGATCTCCAATTTGCTGGGCAGAAGTTGGAGATGGGCCTTTGCTTGGGCCCGAGATTGTGTATGAAACAACTGAAAAAGTGAAACTGATACAGCAAAGACTGAAAACTGCACAGAGTAGACAGAAAAGTTATGCAGATGTCAGAAGACGGGACAGAGAGTATGAAGTGGGTGATCACGTTTTTGTGAAAGTGACACCAATGAAAGGCCAGACTCGTTTTGGAGTCAAAGGCAAGTTAGCACCGAGATACGTCGGACCATATGAGATCATTGAGAAAATCAATCCGGTGGCGTATTAAGTTGCGCTTCCTCCTGAAATGGAGCATATGCATAACGTCTTCCACATCTCTATGTTGAGAGACTACCTTCGGGATCCTTTCCATGTAATAGAGCCTACTCGTGTAGTGCTGAGTGATGACTACACTTACGAGGAACGGCCTATACAGATTGTTAACAGACGGATCAAGAAACTGAGGAACAAAGAGATCCCGCTAGTGAAAGTTGACTGGCAGAACCATGGTGGTGTGTATGCCACGTGGGAAAGGGAAGATGACATGGCCAAACGATATCCTGAACTGTTTCCACTGAATCCCGTTTTCTTTCAGAATGAAGGTAACTCGAGTTTAGAGGACTAAACTCTTTATAAGGAGGGGAGACTGTAACAACCCTCATACTGTTTACCGACTGATGACTGATTGATTACCGATAACCATCGATTACCGTTAAACTGAATTGATTTTGACTGATAATTGAACTGATTATAAGTACTGAACTGACCGACTGAAATTGAAAACCGAATTGACTGAGTACATGTTAGCTAATTGCATTTTATCTGTTGATTGTATGGCTATCTGTTCATGCTTATATGTTTAAACTGCTAATTGAAGGCCTTATCGACGGCCGAATCCGAAACCGATTAGTGTTCTATGATCCTTAGAATTAAGGTGATTTTATAGTATAATTATCTGAAAATTGATTGGGTATGATTAAATTAGATTAAAATAAGCTAATTAAAGAGTTGGACTTAATTACCGTTTTGCCCTTGAGTGGGCCACTACCTCTATACCTTGAGCTCATTATACTTGAGCCAAGAACATTTCATCAGCCATTTCTCATTGTGCCTAGCCGACCTTAGAGAGAGAGAGACTTGAGGAGTTGATTTCATCTCAATTTTGCTTGTAGAATTGCTTGGTAATTGAAGAAATTGTTGAAGTGATTGCATATTTGAGCTCCCTTCTTGAACTACAAGACTAAAGGTAGTTCCATTGTCTTCTTGTCCATGTTTTGAGTTGATTGTTGCATGGTCCATGTTAGATTGTAGAGCTAAGTCATGATTTGGGTCATTAATGGTGAATTGAAGCTTAAGTGTTGCATGCATGTACATATATTGAAGTTTTGAGGTTGTGGTTCATCATACCCCACATGCATGTCCATCTTTTGGTCATACTCCATGAGTTCATCTTGTTTTTGAAGGCTTGAGCTCTCTTGAAACAGCATTAAAGCTTTGAAAATGATTTAAGATCATGCATGTCATGTTTGAAGATTGTTCTTGGAAAATGATTTGAAATTGGTTTGAAATTGGGTTTGAATTAAACACCCTTGGGCTTTGATTTCTCAAATTGAGCTTTGAATCATGTTATTCCATGTGTTTATAAGAGTTTTTCAGAAAATGAGCCCAAGAGGATCGGTTTTGATGCATTTAAACTTGAGTTTGAGCTTGGAGGTGCAATCTGGGTTTTCCAGATTTCGCACTTCCGCTCGAGCGGGGAAAGTTACGCTCGAGCGTGGAATCCGAGCAACCAGCATCTCTCTGCACTGTTTTGCAGTCCGCTCGAGCGGAGGATTGGGCGCTCGAGCGGAGTCATGTCTCAAGCTCGAGCGGGCGTCGAGCGGAGATTTCACCCATCCAGTACTTTTACAGTACGCTCGAGCGGAAAAGTTTACGCTCGAGCGTGTACCTTTGTTGCATGTCCGCTCGAGCGGGGAAACATGCGCTCGAGCGGGACTCTGTTTTTCTGAAAATGCTTTTAAATGTGCATCTTTGCATCCTCATCCCGTTCTAGGCATTCTTAGGCCTAGTTTAAGGCATCTTGTTGAGGATATAGATGTAGAACACACCGAGGCATTAGGGATTAAGTTGTTATATTTCCCAACTGTGTAGCTTAGTGTGTGTTCAACCTGTGAACTGTGTAGGGTTGGCGACTGGGGAGACACGCTCTAGCTTACTGTAGCCCGAACTCTGTGAGTAACAATTGTGTAAAGATATGTTCAACTGATATCTTTTGAATACTGAACTGAACTGTTTACTGAACTGGTATTGTTTACTGAATGAATGTATGTCCTTTATTTCTGAACTGTACTGTGGCATCCTTAGTACTTACTGTTTACTGTTACTGTTACTGCGACAGAATTCTCTGTCGGTTCCCTCGTGGAACCACTACTGTTTACTGACTGATGGCCATCATTACTGTTCGGTCTTTTAAGACCTACTGTCACTGTTATGCTAATGGATGTACCACATATGACTGTTTACTGTACTGAACAACTGAAATACTGATTGAATTGAACTGTTTTCATTACTGTAAGGACATTCATTCTAAACCCCTTTACGCTTTGTGTTATTCACTGGGCTTTAGCTCACTGCTCATATATATATGTAGGTGTACAGGCACCAGATCGGAGCTAGGAGCGTCAGGGTAACTCCAGTTTTGTCAAGCCAGCCTATGTGCCTCACTGCGAGGTTCCGAGTTGCCATGCTATGGCTTTGGGGTGTTTTGTTTGTTTTCCCCCGTCTGTCTCCATACTGTTTGGACTACTGTACTGTTATAAAGGGATTAGGTCCCTGTACTGAGTGACTGTAAATTCTGTATAGACCGTACTGTTTTGTATAGCCTGACTGTCCACTGTACCGCTATCTAGGGTAGAGTCCCTAGTTTGAATGAATGTAAATATTGTGCATACTGTTCTGTACTGTTTATGTATTAATGCATGAAAAATCTTTTTGGCATACAGACTATCACAGCTCATTGGACATTGTTTAATTACTGTATTGGCTTCCGCCAGGCCCTGTACTCTGTTTTACTATATTACTGTTAAGCAGGCCTTCGGTAATCTCGGATTACTGGCCGGTTACGGTGCTAAACCCATAGGGCCGGGTTTGGGTCGTGACAGGGGTGTCTTAAATAAGTGTACTTTTTATCTTTTTAGACTAAAAAATTGAAGAAGAAAATATAGATGTTTGGGTTAATTTTTTGACTTTTTATGAAAAAATATGTAATAAAAAATTGTAAAAATTAATTTGTAAGAGAAAATTAAGATTGGGAGTTATGCAGCCGTAATTGTTAATTTTTGATGAATAGTATTAACTTTGTAACTTTTTAAGTAATTTTTTGACTTTTTTACTTTTTAACTTTTCGTAGGCATGTCAAATTTAGCCTAATTGGCTGAAGAAAAATCCGGATTCCAAAATTAGGATTTAGGATTTACTCATGTACAATGGAGATTAAATTAATAAAATATAAAATTTGTAAGTGAGATGAATTTAAATAATTAATTATTATTTTCAAATAAATAATTTTAAATTTGTGATATTATTGATTGGCCAAAAGAATTATTGAGGACTGAGTTGGCATGCCAGCTATGTATTTTGGGCCCACAACTGTACATGACTTTCAAAATTGTTAATACAGAGCTGCTATGGATCTCAATTAATTGAAGAATTATCGATAACTGAATTGGCATGACACCTGTGTAGTTTGGGACCACCATTGTATGAGCTTTTGACTTTCAAGCATGCACCTGGTAAATACCAACCATTTTTGTAAAAATTTTATAAATCATTAAAAAAAATTCAATTTCAAACATGTTCCCCTAACAGTTTTACTTCTGGAAAATTAAACAATTAATGTATGTATTTTTTTTAACGATTTTTGTAGTTTGTTGTTACAGTTTCAGTAGTGTTTTTTAGTAGTGTTTCTTGTTTGGTGCTGTGCTGCTGTTGTTGTAATTTTTTTAATTTTTTTTCCTGTATGATAATTTTTAATTTAATAAAACTAATTTATAATTTTTCTATAAAAAATTGTATGTATTCTTATTCACATTTTGGGTATTTTTAACATTTCATAAATTAATTTTTATAAATTAACATTTTGGCTATTTTTATTTATTGTTCGTACATGCTATTTAAACGAAGAATTATGCTTCTTGAGTTGGATTGGAGTGTGATTCAAAACAGTGCTGTTATAGATCCCAACTAATTGACTGAAGGGTGTTAGCAATGACTGAGATTTGATTTAAAAAGTAAGTTAAAAGTTAATTTTTAATTATTTTTAAAAAAATTATATAAATAATAAGCCTTTCTGTTTGGGAAGAGGCTTTTAAGACTTTTTTTTTTTGTTAAAATAATCACAAAAAACAAAATAGACTTTTTAGTTCAATAAAACAAAACATCGCATCCAATCTATAATCATTACATTCTTTTTCTCACAAAAAAATCAAAAAAAGTCAAAATTTTTTTCTAAATTAAACTTTTTAATCTCAAATTAAAATAACTAAAAAATTTTAAAAATTAAAAAACCGACCCACTTTCCAAACAACACCCAAAGAGGAGACGTAATCTAAAAGAGTTAAAAAATTACTTTTAACTATATTCTCAAACCAAGGTTGAGTTGGCATGATACCTATGTATTTAGAGCCTGCCACTGTACAATCTTCTGACTTTTAAAATTATTAATACAGAGTTGCTCCGGATCCTAATTATGAGTTTGTTTGGAGTGTCTTAAGTAAGTATATTTTTTATTTTTTTAGATTAAAAAATTAAAGAAGAAAATATAGATATTTGAGTTAACTTTTTAACTTTTTATGAAAAAATATGTAATAAAAAATTATAAAAATTGGTTTGTAGGAGAAAATTAAAATTGAGAGTTGTGCAGCCGTAATTGTTGACTTTTGATGAATAGTATTAACTTTTTGACTTTTTGAGTAACTTTTTGACTTTTTAACTTTTCCTGGACATGCCAAACTTGACCTAATTGGCTGAGGAAAAGTCCGGATCCCAAAATTAGGATTTAAGATTTACTCATGTACAATGGAGATTAAATTAATAAAATATAAAATTTGTACGTGAAATGAATTTGAATAATTAATTATTATTTCTAAATAAATAATTTTAAATTTGTGATATTATTGATTGGCTAAAAGAATTATTGAGGACTGAGTTGGCATGCCAGCTATGTATTTTGGGCCCACAACTGTACATGACTTTCAAAATTGTTAATACAGAGCTGCCAGGGATCTCAATTAATTGAAGAATTATCGGTAACTGAATTGGCATGACACCTATGTATTTTGGGACCACCATTGTATGAGCTTTTGACTTTCAAGCATTCACCTGGTAAATACCAACCATTTTTGTAAAAAAAAAAAATTTCCTTTTTTTGCTTTTTTTAAATAAAAAATAATTGGTATAACAATAAAATATGTGTAAATTATAAATACACTCTTTGAAATTTGCTTAAAATATATTTTTTTTCAGTAGTTCTAGAAATTATATTTTGCCTTATGAAAATTTTAATTTCATAACAAATGGTATATTTTATTAATAAATCACCAAGTCAATTAATATTTTTTTAATGATGTTATAAATTTATTTCAATTAATAATTCAAAAAATTTTACCATTATACAGGAGACCAATTATAAATTTTATTTTGTTAGTTAATTTTCTCAATTAAAAAAGTCTGATAAGAGGACATTTGTAATTTTGCAAATCACATGAAACAATTTGTATTTTAAGCAAATCTCAAAAGATGTATTTGTAATTTATCCTAAAAATACCATCGTTTTTATTTGATTGTATTTTTTTCACCAAAAACAAAATTTAAATTAAAAAACATTGTTTAATATTTTTTTTAGATGAACTAATTTATATTTTCTAGAAAAAAAAAAGAAACAAACAAATTTTGAAAATTTATTAAGTTTTATTAAGGGAGAATTACACACTAGTGGTGTGTCAGATTTTATTTTTTTACAAAGAGTAATAATTTTTATAAATATTTAAAAACTCTTTCACTATTGTATAATAATTTTTCAAAACTCCTTTTGAATAGTAATTTTCCCTTACACATAAAATTTAGTATTATTGTAGTTTTAACGTATTAATATGTATTTAAAATTAGGAAAAAATTTCGGTAAATCCCAATTTGGAAAATATTGATCCATTTAGTCCTGTGTTTTTTTTCTTATAAACCATTTGATCCTATTTAATTGGCAAAGAATATTTTCTTGTGATTTGGCATGTGTAGAATTAACATATTTACCCTTGTGTGGAATTTGGTGTGATTTCTTTTTGTTGATATGTGGTAATGATATTGGGGGTAATGTTTTACATTTCCCTTTGTGTGTGTGGATTGTGTAGAGTGATATACGGTGGGTTGTTTTACAGTTGTTGATGTTGTTTTTCTTGTAATGTGGTAATCATTTTTCTGGATTGGTGGAAGTCTTTTTGGGTTGCTTGTTGTTTTGCGGTGCCGGCAGCTGTTCTACGATTTTATGCGACGAGGTTATTTTGATTTTTCGATAAGCATTTTTTGTTTCTAGGGTGTGGGTTATTCTAATTTTTTTTTTTTTTTTTTTTGGGAACCTATACGCTACTGTGTTGGTTTTTTGGGAGTTTGTGTTCCATTTGGGAGTGATGCTTTTCGGTTAGAAGGTGTCAGTGGAATACTAAGATTTTTGTGCATTTTATAGGCATGAAGGTTGCTATTTGTAGACACTCCATTTTTTACCGTCCGTAAGACTTGGGTGCTTTATTATGAGCATTTGATGATGAAGATTACATTGTGTAAGTGGTTTGAATTCTCAACAAAGGAATCTGAATTCGAACTCTAAACAATCCCAACCTGTCATACCCAAGGTATTTTTACCTCAGAAACTCATTTTTGAGCATTGTGCCAACTTGCATTGAACCTAAAACTAAGAGACAGGGGAACCACATTAGGGCCAATCCATGCCTTATTTGGGCCCGGCTGTGCCTTTTGCGCGATAAACACTGTTTCTGGGTAGGAATCCGCCAGCTATCTATTTTTGAAGATGTTTATGACCGATTTATCTCAAATTCTATAAATACGAGCTCAGACCTTTGTTTTGAGAGTTAGAAAATTTTCAAAGAGTTAAAAGACCTTTGAGAACTCCTTCACTTGCAAGTCACCTTTCTGCTATCCTATCATTCTTGAACTATATATACACACAATTAGAGCTTGGACTTGGAGCTTTGGTTGAGACTTTGGTTCCATAATTCAAAATTGAGAGTGCCTTAGGATCAAGTTTGGTTTACAACAAAAGCATTCTCTTTTCAAGAGGTATAAGCTTGCCACCTCCTTCCTTGCTTTCATTTCAATCTTTATCTATCTTTTTCTTGTGTTTTCATATTGTTTTGGATCAATTCCAAGGGCAGAAACTTGGGGTTAAAGAGCTACCAAAGGTGGAGGGGCTAATTACCCTTCCTTGAAACTTATTCCATAGCTCATATCCTTTGTTTTCCCACTCTTTTATTTGGTTTAAATACTGATTTTCAGAGTTTTAAAAGGCTAAAAAATGTGATTTAGAAGTCCCAAAAGTGGAGGGGTTAGTCAACCCTCCTTAAGTTTGCTTACTAGCTTTGTATCCTCTCTTTTTTAGCTATCTTTTGTACTCTTTCTTAGCATGATTTTAGGTACTGTTTTTTGCATTTTAGGGCCTGTTTAATCCATTTAAATAGTTTATGCATTAAATATTATGTTTGTGGTGTTGTAAGTCCTCATGGATTTGGTTGTTTAGGCCTTAGACACCAATTCATTTGAGTTGATAGCTTTCTTTACCTAGTTTTCATGCAAAGAGTCCTATTTTTGTAATAATCAACTTTGCATAATCATCTCTGCAACCTCCCTCCATTCTTTATTTTTTTGATTAAAGAGTTGTGTTTAATAAAAGGTTGTTGTTCAAGCATAAGAAAGAGACCTTCCATACTTAATGGTTTAATCTCTTCAGAGGTTCATTAGTAAAGCTTTACATCTCTCTTACGCTAAACACAACCTCTTGTTTGTCATTCCTCTTTATCACCGATGTATTTACTTCTAAGGGACTAACTTTCTAGTTAGGTCATTGGAAATCACAAAGGAAGGTTTTATTATAGCTTATTATCGGGTTTGGATTTAGAGTCATTATCGCCCTCTCTCAGGTTTGACTCTAAATCCCTTATCGCTCGTAAATGAATTTGACTCCTCCTTTATAATTTCCCCCGAAGAAAAGGGCTTGAAAGACTCATTTCTCAAGTTAAGTCAATGCTTGTTCATCTTTACTGCTTTTGGACTTAGAGGACATCAATATCGCTTTTGGACAAAATGGAATAAAAGATAAGAAATTGAGAGGTAAGATATATATAAAATAAAAAAAAAAGGCTAATGAAATTGGCTTAAAATTGGATTAAAACCGACATAAAGAGCTAATAAAATTGGTTGGATTCGATCGGACATTATATCGAATTCGTCGCTCTTAGAGTCATAACATACTAATTCGTGATGTTTGATGATTCTTGAGGCGTATCGACCTCCCTTCTTGAATTAATTTCATGATAGAAGGAGGTGTGGTTTATCTTTCATTACATTCATTAAATTTTGTCCTATCGTGTCTAAAACCATCACGCAATCAACTTGCAACCATTGATGGTTTGAGAACCGAACTCGTTCCTCTCTTGAGTATCTCTATGATAGAGAAGAGCAAAAAGGACAAACATGGCTTAGGAATGCTCTGTCTGCACTATTTTCACCTTAGAGCACAAAAATAATTTTTTTGCAAAAAAATAGGGCACGGACGGGCCTTATTGTTGGCCGCCGGTCTCCAAAGTTTGGTAAACAGAGCACTTTTATTAAAATAGAAAGCAATGGCTGAGGGTGAAACAGAACAGTTTCCCAGGAGGCATACAGAGCAATTTCTGAGGGTTGTCTTCGTTGACGCGTGTGGGATCCTCGTTCATTCTTTATATATTACTGTTGTCATATTAATGTTGTAATAAATTAGATAGTTATTCATTTATTATTCATTCGATTTGTAATAAGTGGTTGATTTGGACACTTGGACATTTTGGACCCACCTATGCGAGGGCAAATATGTAATAATTTGTGTATGTCTTCCAAGCCCCATTTCTTTCTCCCTTTTATTTATATGCTTATCGTGGTTGTATCATATTTTTCATAGCATTCTCCATGACTCGCATCCATTCTTTTTGCAAGACTAAGGGTTCAACTCATCGTACTAATCAAATGTCAATTTCAAATTCCTTACTCAATGTGTTTTATTGAATGACTTGAATTGACTCACATGCCATGCTAGTAGCCAGGCCTATTAATTACATTTTGTACGTGTTGCATTAGTCACTTGCATCGTTAGGATCATGCATTTTTTTATAACTATTATTTTTCTATTTTTGGCTTGCTTCGATTGAATACTAGGTGAGCATTTTTGCTTTAGCATATTGCATGTATGTTAGTGTTGCCATGTTAAGCATTTTTACCATGAGGCTACGTGCTTATTTGATATACCTCTTGAATGCCTGTGGAAGAAGGCTTCGCTTAAGTTGGGATGATTTGAGTAAATATACATATGAGATCACTTTTTTAAGTGCTACATATTCAAAACACTTTTCAAAACAAACATGAAATCAAAACGTTCCAAATTGGGTGAATTAGTCTATAATTGTGTGCATCACATAGTAAAGATAGTATAATAATCACAAGAGCATATAAGGTACATAAAAATGACATTATAACTAGTAGAGGCCGATCTTTGATCAGGTGAGTGGGGTGCTCAATTCATGATCTTCCCCTCTCATACCTGAGTTCCCAAGCCAAGACACTTTGCTTATGACAGACAAGTAAGATTTGGCACAGTCACGAGTTTCCTAAATTTCTCCAAAAAATATTTAGGTGGCGACTTTGTAATCTGACAATGCAGTCCATTTTGGCATCTCCGGCGATAAATGAATTTTCCTAAGATTTGCCAGAGTTGGACTCATTTGTTTTTATCTATTTCACATTGCACTCGTGAAACTAGATTCAGAACCACAAGAGTCCGAATTGTAGGGCTCTCGTATCCGAAAAGACTAAACCCCTCTGAGGAGCACGAAAAGCAAGCTACAGTTTCTAGCGACTCTGATGGAGACTTAGAGAACTTGACTTGAACTTTATGATGTGAAATTTTATTTTCATATATATGTTCTTTGCATTACCTTTGCATTGTTACTCTAAGTCACTGTATTTTCCATCTGCTATTCCTGGACGACTTGTCGGTCGTAGGCTCTGCCATGTTGGAAACACAACCCTTAGATCTGGATTACCATCATACCGCTTGATCCTTCTTTCACTTTTCAGTGTTAGGTGTGAGAGGTATATTAGGTAATCTTGCCAAGGTACCCCAAATTTGACCATTTGGCCTAGCTGCATATAGTAAAGCAGTAGTGACTGTTCCAAATTAGAAAAGGATGTCGCCCATATACAGGATGTTGTGAAACTACTTGCTTGAAGTAATGAAACCCAGATCATGTCAAAAATCTAAGACAAGGTAACCTTATCCCCTCATAGGGGTGTTTTGGCTCTCTTTTACCTAGTATGTGCTTTATAGTGAAACTGTACAAAAATATTCATATTAGCGACACAAGTTGATATCAGTTTTTGGGCACAATTCAGTGGGAGTTACAATACTTCAATTATGATTATATCTGTCGCAATTGGACTGAAGTGTTGTCTATTTTTTTTTTTATTATTGTTTTTGTCTTTTCTTTTGCTAGGTAGTTTATAATCATAGCTTCAGACAGACCCGATATCCCCTAAGTTTTGTGGGCTCGCTGTGGCAGACTTTACAAAATCCACGATCTTGTCGACGGTCAGCCAGCGTTAGTCTCTCTCCCACCAGTTACTCAGAGAAGAAGAAACAGGTAATTATCATCACCAACACAGATCATTCAGCAATCACCTACCCGTTCTCACCCACTCAACTCACCACCACCTAACTCTCCCAGACCCATAATGGCATAGAGTGCAGAGGAGGTTACTGCAATGATGGCAGCTTTCCAGAAAACCATGGATACCAAGGATAGCCACACAGGACAAAACTTTCGCTAACATATGACACCTATTTGAGCATCGGCATCTACTGTATATCCAGTCCTGGTTGCACAGCTAAATCCTGATCCACCTCCATTAGTTGAAAACCCTCAAGTCCCGAATCCCCAAGAGATGTTTGCATCGGCCCCAGTTTTCAGGCCTCTAGCATAGCCCCACGAGGGATTCCTTCTCTTCGACATCAACGACATTGATCCGGCTATGATCAAAATTGCCAGGCTAGAGAAGGCGCTTAAAAAATCCCAAGGTTTCAATTCCATCCCCAATATTGAAGACGGTTATATCGAGGGCTCGGTTAGACTACCGAAAAAAGTTCAAAATGCCTCACATTGATAGATTTGATGATAGTGGAGATCCTATTGTACACATTCATCTTTTCTCAGATGTTTTGAGACCAATGAGGCTGACTCAGGCTCAGAAACTGTCATTGTTTGGAAGAACTCTATCAAACGTGGCAGCCATCTGGTACGCCAAGATGGAGGACTCGACAAAATGGAATTGGAAAGAACTACCTGAGGGGTTTGTTAACCAATACTCATATAATACTCAGATAGAAGTAACAATCAACGAGTTAGAAGCAACCACTCAGAATCTCAAGGAACCCTTCATCAACTTTGTTGCAAGGTGGAGGGTAAAAGCAGCCAGAATGACGAACAGGCCCTCAAAAAGGGAGCAAGTCCGCTTGGTAGTTCAGAATACTGAACCGGATATGTTACAAAGAGTAATAGTTGCACCACTATCCACGTTTGCTTCTTTGCAAGAGTTGGGGGTCCAAATTGAAAGTGCATTTAAAAAAGGCGTCATCTTGAGAACCAGCGAACCTGCGAAGAGGCCATTCACCAGGAGTACCAATGCAACCAGTAGCACCATTCCTCGACCTGCAATGACCAGCACTGTTGCCACAACGGCCAACATGGTCGATCCCTTCGCCGGTAGAACTTCACAGCCCACCGGTCTAAACTGAATCCAAAGAACCTTTACCCCTCTTCACATGAGCCTAGCCCATGCTCTTAATCTGCTAATGGAAAAAGGGCACCTCAAATCCCTCGACCCTCGACCTCTCCCTGACCCACTTCCACCTCAATAGGATCCCACCCAATAGTTCATTTTACATCAAATAGCACGGTCACCCCACTGATCATTACTATCGCTTACGTCATGAAATCCAGGATCCCATCGATAATAAAATCATAGCTGCACCCTCAACTCCACCCATGAAACCAAATGTGACCACCAACCCACTTTCCACCCACAACCGAGTCCCCTTACCCAGAAACATTAACCTTATCCATACACTACCGACCACCTTGAACCTAATGCATACATCACCCCATCACATCTACCTAAGCCTAAGGTGGTTATTCCAGAAAGCACGAATATGTACATGATGGATATAACACCCAAAACCCAATTAGGGCCTATGATGGTAGAAGCGGAAGAGATAAGGAATGTACCAAAGAATGGGTTGTCTAACACCCAGGTTATAAAGAAGGGGCCTCACTCATAGAAAAGTATGACCCCAGCTAGTACATCATGGTTGTTGACCAGCCAAAGTGTATAATCATACTGCCAGATTCCCTCAAAATCACGCCATTGGGAAAAATGAGCTAGGGCAAAATCTAAATAAATGGCCTGGGCAAGGTCTTGATGACTTGGCAGAACTAGAGGAAGACTTGGAGAACCTCTTCTTTTGGGCAACGTTCAGATAGGGTGGTAGGATCCAAGCCAGGAATCCAATACAGAGGAGCAGATGAATAAGAATCTGAAATTTGAGGAACTTGGTGAAAATAGTAAGGCTGATGTCATGCCTATAACTGGGCAGGAACGAGCATTAGAACAATTCCAATAAGAGAGAATGATGGAAAATAGCCCAAGAGTAGGAAAAAGGTAAGAGAAAGGAAGGGACCGAGTCAACAGCGGACAATGTTCAAACAATGGAAAAGTCTGTGTAGGAAACTGGTGACAAGGGAAATATGCCAAAGAAACTCGGACAGTATCGAAAGGCAGTGATTAAATTAGCCGCAAAAGAGGAGTGGTGTGCTGATAGAGGAAGCAATGTGAATATGATTCGGGTGGGGCCCGGTAATGGCCCGGCAATGGCTACAAGAGAGTGGTGAAAAGACAGTGATTTGAGCCACGCACCAATCAAGGGTGAAAAGCCCATATCCCTGACGATACATGGTATGCAGATGAGATTAACCACATGACCCAAAGTAGTCATTATTTTAAACCCCCAGCTCTACATCAACCAGAATCCTCCAGAAAAGAGGCTGAGAAATCATATAAGAAAGACATAGATGAAGACCTGGTCTTAAAGCACCTCAAAAAGATCTAGGTAGATATATCGATCTAGGGGTTACTAATGGCTTCCCGGGAGCACAAACAGGCGTTGCTAGAGGAATTAAACAGAACTAAGCTGCCTATCAACACCACCACTACCAACTATTGTCTTTTGTCACGTTTGGGGATATTACGCTAGTGTTGTCTTTTACAGACAAAGAGCTACCACCTGAAGGGGCCAACCACAACAAACCCTTGTACGTGACTTTGGAGAGCCAAAAGAAGTGGATCCCAATAGTGCTAGTGGACACCTGCTCAGCAATTAATGTGTGTTCAGCAAGGACCGCTTACGCCATAGGTTTGAAGCCCGCCGACTTCACACCCATAACTCAAGCTATTCGAGCCTATGACAACATTAGCCGAGACGTCATGGGGACCTTCAAGAGCCAATTACTGATTGGCCCGTTTGAGCTTGGGGTTGCATTCTATGTTAAAGACGTGCCAGCAACTTTCAATCTGCTCTTGGGAAGGCCTTAGTTGCACCAGATGCAGGCAGTTTCATCAACGGTTCACCAACTAGTGAAATATCCATTCAAGTGTGGAATTGCTACTGTTTTGGCAATTCTTCGATCCTCCCATCCTCGGGAACCACCATGCCCTTGTTCCTTTCTGGTTTCTCTTTAGCCATGGCCCGTCTAGTACAATCTATCATGGCAAAGGATGATGGGAACTACGTGACCACCTAGTCCATTTATATGATGAATAAGCAAGGGCACATTCCCGGATCGAGACTAGGAAAGAGCGGGAGGCAAGGAAATACTATTGCCAAAGAGATAAGTCACAACCCTCATACTTTTGGGTTGGGGTACAAGCCAACTGCAGAAGACTAGAAGAGAAAAATGGATGAATTAAGGGATAAGCAAAAAGGGCAGGAAGACAATATGAACTAGATCACAACCCAATACGGGGAACCCTAAATGAACACTTTGTTCCCCAAGGGAAAGATTTCACTTTCTGTGGATTCCCAAAGCCATGGATCGAATGGGAAACCAAGATGAGAAGTGGATTGACCAGAGTGTCAATATAGGGCGAGACAGACATGCCAACTCGGATAACATTGAAGATGAGCTGGTAGAGATGGCACTGGCTGACCTACTAATGGATTCCAACGCTAGGGTTGAGACCGTTAACTTAGGGGATAGTGTTACTATCTCTATGATCGGGGATAAACTGGCGGTGGATTATTCCAGTCTCATTGCGGATGCAGCTGAGGCTCCACGCCTAGTTTGGAATTCTGAGAAAGGCACCATTGGCAATTCTGAATCAAGTAATGAGTCCGAATCTGATTCCACCAAGTCAATTAAGTCAAGATCATATTTGAATTCTTCTGAGGAGTCTGAGTCTGGTACTCCCAGGGTGGTAATCCAGATGCGAAAGTCCTATCGATGCCTTCTTTTAGTTTTTATTTTGAGTCAACTGTAATCGAGGACTCAAACTTTACTAATGGGAATGCAGTAGATTTCACTTATTTCTCTATGCCTTTAGTTTGTTGCACTGATCTTGATTTTCAAAATTTTGACTTAAACGAATATGAAGAAATTCCTCGGGCTTTGAAAATTTTGGTTGACCGAGAGGAGGACAAGCGTGCTATGCCCTGTAGAGATGCAATCATTGCAATTAATGTCGGTACTGAGGAGGATAACCGCTTGGTCCAGATTGGGTCCATGTTGTCTTCGGAGGAACGTGAGTGTTTAATTGCTTTATTAAAAGATTTCAAAGATTTTTTCGCGTGGTCCTACGAAGACATGACTGGAATCAATCCTGAGATTATGCAACACTGGATCCCTCTTGACCCCGAGGCCCGACCAGTTAAATAGAAACTCCGTAAAGTTCGTCCAGACTGGGCTTTGATGATTAAAGAGGAGGTCTCGAAATAGATTGATGCGGGTTTCTTGATGGTATATGAGTACCTGACTTGGCTAGCTAATATCATTCTGATTCCAAAGAAGGACGGTAGAGTCAAAGTTTGCGTTGACTTCCAGGATCTAAACAGAGCAAGTCCAAAAGACTACTTTCCATTGCCACACATTGACTAGTTGGTAGACTTTACTGCCAGCCATGCGTTGTTATTGTTTATGGATGGGTTTTCTGGGCATAATCAGATTTTGAAAGAGCCAGATGATAAAAAGAAGACTTCTTTCACTATGCCATGGGATACCTGCTACTACATAGTCATGCCTTTTGGGTTGAAAAATACTGGGGCTACATATCAGAGGGCTGCGACTATAATCTTGCACGACATGATCCATAAAGAAGTTGAGGTGTATGTGGACGACATGATTGTCAAGTCTAAAAAGCGAGAAGGCCACTACACCGCACTAGAAAAATTCTTTGAACGGATTAGGGAGTACAGACGGAGGTTGAACCCACAGAAATGCACCTTTGGGATAACTGCAGGGAAAATGTTGGGATTTTTTATTACGCAAAGAGGGATTGAAGTAGATCCATCCAAGATGAAGGCCATCCTAGAAATGCCACCACCAAGGACTGAAAAGGAGGTGCGCAGCTTTCTGGGCAAAGTGCAATTCATTAGACGGTTTATCTCAAAATTAACCTTGACTTGCGAATCACTGTTTGGTCTCTTGAAGAAAAGGAAGAAGTTTGAGTGGGATGATCGATGTCAGTTTGCCTTTGAGTAGGTCAAGCAGTACCTCTAGAATCCACCTGTATTGTCGTTGCTAGAGTTAGAGAAGCCCCTAATCTTGTATCTATCGATAATAGATTCGACCATCGGGTGCATGTTTGTTCAAGAATAAGAAGGGTAGGCTAGTTCGTTGGTTGCTTCTACTCTCTGAGTTTGTGGATGTAAAACTCAATAGAAAGCCCCCCCGTGCTTTGATTGACACAGGGGCCACCCATAACTTTGTTGCTGGAACTAAAGTTGAAAGACTCGGGCTATCTTTAGAGAAGGATGGCAGCCGCATCAAGGCAGGTAACTCGGCAGTGCAGCCCATCTACGGGGTTGCAAAATCTGTTCATTTAAAGGTCAGCACTTGGGAAGGAAGAGTAGATTTCACCGCAATACCATGGATGACTTCGAAGCCATCCTTGGGTTGGATTTCTTGAGAAGTACAAAGACGGAAGTCATGCCTTATTCTAATAGCATGTGTATTATGGAGGATAAGCCATGTCTCATTCCTGCTATGGCCACCAACAACAGTGACCGGTTTGTCTCAGCTATGCAACTCAAGAAGGGTGTTAGGCATGGTGAACAAACTTGGGTTGCTTTATTGAAGTTGAATGAAGCTCTTGAATCTACTCTTGTCCCAACCACATTCAAGAAGGTCTTAAAGCAATTTGTAGACATTATGCCTAAACAATTGCCTAAGGAGTTGCCTCCACATCGAGGTGTGGATCATGTTATTGAGTTGGTGCCAGGGAAAAAGCCACCAGCTCGTGCATCGTATAGAATGGCTATTCCTGAATTGAATGAACTAAGGAAGCAGTTTATAGAGTTATTGGAAGCAAACTTCATTAGGCTATCAAAGGCCTCATTTGGTGCTCATGTCTTGTTCCAAAAGAAGCATGATGGTAGCTGTGGGGAAGTGATTCTGGAAATACTTTTTGGACCTAATGGGGCACTCAAGATCTTCAGCTAGTAACCTGAAAATGAATGAACACTCCAGTCGGGGGTGTCGGAATTAGCACTCCGACGGATAAGTCAGTATATACTCTCTCGATTGCTTGTATCTTAAGTTAAGCGTACTAGTTCTCACATAGCTCTCTATGGTTGTTGTTCTTCTATTTATATATGCCCATGGTCCTCAGGATAGAGCCCACTACTAATCCTTCATGTGACTGCTCACTCGGCCCTTCTTTCGTCATATTCCAACTTTCAATCGGCTTCTCGTTCAACTGACTTTATGGCCAAATAATTTATTCGGCATCCAGAACACACTAAACGAAGGCGAGTATAATATATACCGATTGACCAAATATGTACTCGGCCTATTTGTGTCCCCTTTTATCCGGCTCCCACAGTAGTCTTCGCTTATGTGTGGATTATCGAGCACTCAACAAGCTGACCATCAAGAACAAGTATCCCCTTCCCCTAATTATAGATTCATTTGATTAATTGAGCAAAGCGACGTATTTCACAAAGCTAGATCTTCAATCGGGGTACTATCAAATAAGAATTGCCGAAGGGGACGAGCCCAAAACTACATGTGTTACTCATTATGGTTCCTATGAGTTCTTAGTCATGCCATTTGGCTTGACCAATGCCTCAGCAACATTTTGCACCATGATGAATGAAGTTTTTCAAGAGTACTTAGACCAATTCATGGAAGTATACTTGGACGACATTGTGATTTATAGCTCCACTATAGAAGAGCACGTGGAACATCTTAGAAAAGCACTACCCAAGTTAAGGGAACACAAGCTTTATGTCAAGCTAAAGAAGTGTTGTTTTCTCCAAGAGAGGATTAAGTTCCTAGGTGTAACAGCGCCCGCGGAGGGGGACCCCGCGGCTACAGTTCGGACTCGCGATTTTTGTTGTCGCGGTTCTTAATCTTGAACCAAAGAGTCCAAATCTGGCAAATCGTTTTGAGAAACAGATTTTTGAAAAAGTAGTGCCAAACATGGACTGCTTTGCCAGATACAGAGTCGCCACCTAAATATTTTAAAATGGGGGAATTTAGGAAACCCTGACTCGGTGCCGAAGGCCACATGTCCGTCATCACCGGAGTTGTCTCGGCTCGGGAGCTTGGGTACGATCGGGGAAGGTCAGCTATGAGCACCCCCTTTCGCCCGGTCCGAAGACCGGCCTCTACTAACCATGATATCTGATTTTGAAAACTTTATGTGTTCTTATTCCGGTTATTAGCCTAGAATTACTATGTTATGCGCACAGCAAACAAGTATAGACCAAATCGCCTAAATTGGAACAAAACATTTCATGTTTGTTTTGAAAATGGTTTGCTACTCGCAAGTAGGCTAAAATGCAGGTTTTGCCACCCTCAAGTGGGCTTTTAGAAAAGATGGTTTTGCCACTATCTAGTGGGCTTTAAAATTCACGGTTTTAATGCATTATCCCAATTGAAGTAATTTGACCTCCACCCACAAGCATTCAAGCAGTTTATCTCATGTAAACACTTAGCCGCATGGCGAGCATACTATTATGGCAACATTCACACGCATGTTGGATGCTAAAGCATAACCACTTACATTGTACTCCGTGCCAAAACAATAAACTAGTTAGCAAATGTGCATGTCCTAGTTCATGTTATCTTGCCTAGTGCAACACATACAAGATGCAATTTTAGTTAGGCTCGGCTAACCTAAATATGGCATAGGATATGCAACCAACTGATTCATGTATTCAATTTTGAAATTTGAAACTACGAATGCGGTTAGTATGATGTACCGAGCCCGGTGCATGTCAACAAATGCATGAATGCACGCATGCATATCATAAGGTATGCTAATTTCAAAAATGCCCTAAACTACCATCATAAGCAGGTAAATAAAAGGGAAGAAAGAAATGGGGATTGGAAGGCATACACACACTCACCCACACTTATTACATGTTTACCCTCACTCAGAGGGTCCGAATGAATATTACAGTCCCAAATAATAAACAAATAAAATTATTACAAAAAATTCTAATTTAATTTAAAAGAAAAGGTGGCGAAGGAAAGAAAAGGGTGGCCGCAGCCTCTGCCTCGGGATGCGCGAATAATGCATGCTCGAATCCGTCTCGTCCGGAAAACCCGTACCGTACTCCTGCCGCCTCTGTTTGTACTGCCTTGTCTTTCTGAAAATTGCCAAAGTACTGGAGCAAGTTCCTTGCAGCCTGCAGAGCACCACCGGCCGGACAGAATTACCACCGGCACTTCACAATTCCCATCGGCATTTTATTGGATTCATCGGCACTCCAGATAGTGCCGGTCGGCACTAAATTCTGCCGGTCGGCAGAAACTTCCTACAGAAGACAATTTGACAGCAAACAGAGAACAGACAGTGCATGGCATGGAGTTCTTGGACACATGTAAGCATGGTCATACTTCCTATCATATTTTGAACTCAAAGAAGCATGACCTTCGATCTTTGAGCCATCAATGGTGCATGATGACTCAAGGGATCAAATTTGCGACTTAATGTAAGGATGTATGCAACAAACAAAATGAAAACCGAGGCCTTATCAAGGCGAAGTCAAAGGTCCCGATGACCGGGAATCGAGGCACATTACATCACTTGAAGTATGAATGGTCCTTGATTCCCACACTTGGTTTGACACCCCAAACCGAGTAAATGCAATGCATGTAATGCTCAATAAGGCTCAAATGTATCATGTCACCAAGATGTAAAGCACAACAAGCATTATGCAATCAACATGACAAATGTATAATGCCAAGCATACAAGGTATAAACATGATGCAAACATGGACCAATTTGACCATGGGATTGATATGCTACAAGGCTTAATGGAATAACCATGCAACAAACATGAAGCAAGCATGCAAGAGGGCCTAAAAGTGATAAAGGTGCAGACCTTTATTCTCCTCTAAACAACACCAAAAATGCTCAAAATGATAGACAATCAACTCATGTGAACAAGCAAACTTATGGTCCCAAAGTTAAGGCACAAAAGGGGACAACTTTCCCCCACCAACATGACCTCTCATGGCATGATCAAAGCAAGTAAAAAAAAGAATTTTTGCATGCAAAATAGGACCCCAAAAACTCCTAATATGGCAGCTAAAGTATCTCCCATGAAACATATGCACTAAGGCTCATTCCTAGGCATAAGAGGACACACCCTCAAGGCATGAAAGAGGCCATGCATGCACACATACAAGCATGATTCTTGGACTAAAATGTGGTCCTTAGATGATGTTAAATCATGAGGGTAATCACAAACATACATGCTAGAAGTCAATATGCTCAAAGCTTTCAAGCAAAAATACAAAGCAATCCTAACACACATGTCAAGCATGACTAAATGGATAACCAACAAACCTTAAGCATGGAAAAACAACACCAAAAACTTCATGGAACTAAACCAACTCTCACAAGAATCATGGCCTAATCATGAGATGGACTTCTAAGCAAAGTGGAGCAATACAAAGCAAGTATTTCAAACATGCAAGGACGCATAAATCCGGCCAAAAACAGAGGTTACATATGACCTAAAATGCTCAAAAAAAATCTGAAATGAGGCCAAGGATCATCAAGCACACATGCTACCCTTTTGAGCTCAATAAGCAAGGAAACAAACCATGAAGGGAGAGGGGTGTCCCTCCCCTATGCAAGACTTCAAACCATCCTTTTTTGACACTAAAATACACTGATTTTCAGTGGTCAAAAGACCAAAACACTGAAGTGAACAAAACCTTATGAAAGGAGCAACAAAATGGATCAAACAAGGCCTATAAGGGTGAGTTTGCACTCAAACCACAAAGTGACCTTAATGAAAGTGCTAGAGCAGGAAAATATGAGCCTTTTTCATGTTATACATAAGAGCTAAAACAGCAAGCAAGATAGGTAGAAAACTATTGCAAGTTTGGGGAATAAAAAGCAAGATGCTCACCCTTGAAGAACCCTTGAAGAACAAATGGTCTAGCCCTCTTCTTTTGATCAAAACCAGTCCAAAAACTCAAGAAACAACCTCCCAAGTCCCTCAATCTCGGAATAAGGTGTAATGGTGTGTGTAATGGTGCAAAAGTAAGGTAAAAACCACCTTTTGAGCTAAGAAACACACACAAGAAGGGAGAGAGAGAGAGGTATAGAGATAATATGTATCTATATCTCTAAAGGCTGGTTTTTGCTTCTAACTTTCTAACCTAGAACCAAGAGGAAAGCCCCTCTCTTATAAGGATCCCTCTTGCAAAGCTTCTTCAACAAGCTTGGCTAGAGGGAAATCCCTCCATACACGTGTATGGAGGGGGGGAGAGTTGGTGCCAGCTATCACAGCTGGCACAAAATATCTCCATAAAGTGGATGAATAGTGGTCGGCTGCCCAAAAATGCTATTTCGGCAAAAAACAGTGCCGACCGGCAACATATTATGCCAACCGGCAATAAAGTGTGCCGACCGGCAAACAAAAGTGCCGATGGAAGAGAAAGACCATCCGGTGGCCTCCAGCCACTGCCGGTGGTGTGTGGGGATGCCTCATAAGGCATTCCCTGCCCTTCCAAGGCAAAACACAAGTGTTCGGTGCAAAACCAGACACTAAACGGTCAAGTTCGGAGATCCTGAGGCAGGGCGCGCGAGCTGAGACCTCCGGGAACTCTGAACGAACACGACCATGGATGATCACCGAGTGTTCAAACGGTGACGTCCAAGTCTTGAGGACGGTCAAAAATGGGGTGTCTACAGTTGCCCCTCTTTGACAGAACTCGAAAGTCATAACATTGACGGGAGTGAATGTCAAAGCCCAGAGACGACCCATTTTTGACAAGGCCGAAGACTTAGACAAACATGCAAGACAAACAAGATATGCGCCCGAAGGCAGGGGCAAAATGCAAGACAATGCAGAGAGACGGACATAACTTATGATCATGCAAAGAAAACTGTAACGAAGCATACATGCGACAGTTTTAAGCTAGCACACACCAAACTACACTACAATGCAGAAAGGATGTAAGAGAATTATGCAATTCTCAATACGTCTCACTCGGGAGATACAATACCTGCGCGGCTCGTCTGGTTGCACCAGCCTCGAATGAACCGTACATACAATATCGTGCCTGAAAAGAAAACAAACTTAACAGGTACAATATCGTTAGCGACGTGCATGACAATGCAAGAATAGTGGTGTACCCAAAATGCGTGACAGCGCAAAGTAAGTGGAGAGCATAACAATGCTGTGAAGATACAAATAGGTACGTGGAGCAAGCGGTCTATGCAGGCGACGAGATTGATCATAAGCACGCGGTCTATGTAGATAACGAAACTAACAGGCGGCCTACGCAATTAAAACATGCGGTCTACGTAGGTGATGAAACTAACCATGCGGTCTACGCAATCAAAACATGCGGTCTACGCAGATATTGAAATTAAACATGCGGTCTACGCAACCAAAACATGCGGTCTACGCAGGTATTGAAATTAAACATGCGGTCTACGCAATCAAAACATGCGGTCTACGCAGGTAATGGAATTAAACATGCGGTCTACGCAATCAAAACGTGCGGTCTACGCAGGTAATGGAATTAAGCATGCGGTCTACGCAATCAAAACATGCGGTCTACGCAGGTAATGGAATTAAGCATGCGGTCTACGCAATCAAAACATGCGGTCTACGCAGATATTGAAATTAAACATGCGGTCTACGCAACCAAAACATGCGGTCTACGCAGATATTGAAATTAAACATGCGGTCTACGCAATCAAAACATGCGGTCTACGCAGGTAATGGAATTAAACATGCGGTCTACGCAATCAAAACGTGCGGTCTACGCAGGTAATGGAATTAAGCATGCGGTCTACGCAATCAAAACATGCGGTCTACGCAGGTAATGGAATTAAGCATGCGGTCTACGTAATCAAAACATGCGGTCTACGCAGGTAATGGAATTAAGCATGCGGTCTACGCAATCAAAACATGCGGTCTACGCAGGTAATGGAATTAAGCATGCGGTCTACGCAATCAAAACATGCGGTCTACGCAGGTAATGGAATTAAGCATGCGGTCTACGCAATCAAAACATGCGGTCTACGCAGGTAATGGAATTAAGCATGCGGTCTACGCAATCAAAACGTGCGGTCTACGCAGGTAATGGAATTAAGCATGCGGTCTACGCAATCAAAACATGCGGTCTACGCAGGTAATGGAAGGATGTACCATTACATAGCATAATTGAAATAATTTGCGGAGTTCACAAAGCATGAAAAGGATACGGGGCGGGACATTCTTCGCGCGCATCGAGCGTTGCTCGCAGAAGTTGTGGCCTGAGGTCAACTCAAAGGTCCACGTTTCAAAGGTGCGATTTCCCGTATTGTGAGGGCGTCTAACGACGTGGCTGACCCGAACAAAGACGCGGAAGGTGCGTTAACCGCAAGGGGAGTTTCACTGGTATCAATTCTGATACTTGGCTACCCTGCCATTCTACGTTTTATTTTCCTTTTTACTAGTAGTTGAAGCACATTGCACTGCCTCAGGCAGGTTTATTCACGCACTTTGCAAAACATGTGATGGAAATGAAACGATCCATTTTGTTCAAAAGATGTTGTATTTGTGGATCTTTGTGCATCGCATCGCAGGGTATCACACCACAATGTGAACGAAATTGAACTCATTTTGGAAATTTGCCATCGTAATAATCAGGTAGTGAACCGACTTACAACTCGATAAGCAAAACAAAGACACAATGCAACCAAACAAGTGTGAATACAACTCGATAAACAAATCAAGAGCTTAAAGAGAGCGGAATACAACTCGATAAGCAAATGTTCAAAAACTCGACGAGCAGACAGGCGTGGCTCCGCAAGAGTCTATCGCCGGGGAGGGAGTTGGAGGTGGTGAAGTTCCCCAATTATTGGCATAAACAGCTCAGGAAACCAGAAGGAAGCCCACCGGCATGGTGTAGGGACCACCGGCTGCAAGGAGTGGCTACCGGCCATATGCCTGTTTTGTCGGCAAACTAAAATGGCCGGTCGGCAGATTTTTTTGGCCGGCCGGCACTAAACGAGGGGGACCACCAGAATGTTGACACCTGTCCCCCACTCAACCTTATCTCCTACAAAAGATCCCAGCTTCGTAGTTTTTCTCATTTTCACACTGATTTGCTCCAATGGAAGAGTTTCTTGCTCAAAATCTCACAGCTTGGATTGCTAGCTTGGATGGCTCGGAAAAAGTGAATTTCCGGGGTTTTGGCGTAAATGCACTATTCACTTTGGGTCGTACCCCCTTGCACTTCCCATTTCTTCATGCCGCGGCAAGGTTTTGGAATTCGGTGACGCATGTCTTTAGCTTTGCTGGGCAAGAGATATGTCCTACTTTCGAGGATTTTCGAGCCTTAATGGAGTCCGAGCGCGATGAGGAGCTCCTGCCCCAACTTAATTTTGGTCATGCCCAATCCTTAGGGCGCATGTGCGGACTCAGCATGCGTGATGCTCGGTCTCTGATGGGTGACGGGATGTTGGACATTCCGAGTTTGGCCAATCGATTTTCTGATGCTGGTGATCGCAGCAACCATCACTGGCAAGGCTTCCGACGGCATGCCCTCTGTTTGTGCATGCTATCCCATTTTCTATTTGTCTCGGGCTCTGGAGGGGCTAGTGTCCGGCTGATTGAGGTTGCCCAAGGCTTGAGAGAGGGCAAGAGCTGTATTGCCATGGCTCTGGCCGAGACGCTAATGGGCTTAGACGCCTTTTATCGTCATGAGACGTGCAGATTGGCGGGGAGTCCACTACTACTACAAGTAATGTTTCCCACCCAATCTCGCATTTCTGTATTGCTCACATCACTCGGCCCTCGAGCTCAGTCTTTTCTCACAAAACCCTATTCTCACTCTTCTCTCCTCGTACATCTCTCTATTCTTTAACCTCTCTTTTTTTTTCAATCCCTCCCCAGGTGTGGCTGATGGATAAATTGCAGGTTGTGGACTCCTGCCCAGCATATTCAGCTCGCGGCTACTTCTTCCGGCATCGTCTAGTCAATGCCTTGGATGAGGAATGGTGGTTCGCTTGGATGTGCCACTTGTCCGCAGACCGTATTGCTTGGCGGTGCCCTTGGTTGAACCTTTCGGCAATGAGTTACAATATGCCTCGGCAGACTGGGATTCAACTGGTTGGTCTCACTCATTGTGTATTCTATTTCCCATTTCGGATTCGACGTCAATTTGGCCATGATCAGACTTGCCCGCCAGAGGGGATAGAGTATCCTGCTGCATTCCCAGCCCGGGGCGCGCAGCTTGCTTGGCAGGCCACTGCGTGGAGGATGAGAGAACTCCTGGCCCCCGCTCCTACTTTCAGTTGCACTTTGTCTGACGAGTGCATAGATTGGCTCAATGAAGAAGCACAGATCGGGCCCTGCTTGGCATCAGAGGCTTCGACCAGCTCTAGGAGGGGGCGCAGGAACACCTGACTTGACTATGCCCTAGATTTATTGCTTTATTAGTACTTTCAAGTTTTCTCTTATGAATGTAATAAAAAGCAACTTCGATCGTATGTAAGAGCAGGAGAACTCTGTTTTGAAATCAAAGAAATTGAAAGTTGTGGCACTGAAAATTTTCCACCTTGGTCCAAAAATGGTCAAAGTTGTAAAAAGATTATTTGAGCAAAGTCAGCTTATATTAAAACCTTTCAAAGATATCTTTGATGTGGATCAGAACTGGACACGCCTGAGATCTGTCACTCGAGATGCACAACCCCAGATTCCTGCAACTGGAAAGTTGCCCCTAGTCTGAAGAGCGCCGCAGCACTGCATAGCAACGGAAAGTTGCCCCTAGTCGGAGTGGCACCGCACCGGAGATTCCAACGAATGCTGATGAACAAAGATGGCTGAGATGATCAAATGGACAAAGTTGATCGAGGAAGTGTTATGGCTGAACTTCAGGATGAAGCTGCCTACGTATCCCAAACATGGGAATCAAGCCTTACGTAGTTCCGGCTAGGGTTCACTCGAGTATTTTCACTCTCCTTTTGCGCTCTAACTTTTGCCAAGGCCGCCCTTTGCGGGTTTTCAACCTTGCGAGCTCAGTTTTTATATTTTCTAATTTTTTTGTGCTCTGACTTTTGCCTAGGTCACCCTTCCGGGTTTCCGGCCTAGCGAGCCTCTCAAGGATAGTATTTCTTCAACTTGTCCATATTGATCGGTTGAGAGAATTCTAAGCCATCTAAGTCCATCAGAACCACAGCTCCGCCTGACCAGATAGCTTTGATGATGTAGGGACCAGTCGAATTGGGTCTGAACTTGCCCCTCGGGTCGTGGATGGGAGCTCGGTTGTCTTTGAGTACCAAATCCCCTTCCTTTAGATTTCTGGACTTAACCCTCTTGTTAAAAGCCCGAGCAATCTTGCGCTGATAACTCTGAACGTGGTACAGTGCTTTCAGCCTTCTTTCGTCAAAGAGCATTAGTTCCTCGAACCTGCTCTGCTGCCAATCTGCCTCAGCTATCTGACACTCGGCCAATACCCGTAAAGACGGAACTTCAACTTCAATAGGTAGAACAGCCTTCATTCCATAAACTAACGAATACGGAGTTGCTCCGGTAGAAGTTCTAATTGAAGTCCTGTAGCCCCACAGAGCAAACGGCAACTTATCTGGCCAATCTCGATAGGTCTCCACCATTTTCCGCAGTATATGTTTGATGTTCTTGTTGGCGGCCTCAACTGCTCCATTGGTTTGCGGCCGATACGTAGACGACTTATGAAAAGCCACGTTATACTTCTCCAACAAGTCGACCACTTCTTTCTTAAAGTGGGATCCATTATCCGAGATGATCTCGCTTGGCACCCCGTAGCGGCAAATGATGTTGTTTCTGATGAACTTGGCGACGTGCGACGCCTTCAACACCGCGTATGATTGGGCCTCGACCCACTTTGTGAAATAATCTATCGCTACGAGGATATACTCATGTCCGTTCGACCCCTTTGGGGTAACAGCTCCGATTACATCAATCCCCCACACGGAAAACGGCCACGGGGAAGTCATGTTGTACAACTTGGATGGTGGGATATTCATACGGTTTGCATGGATCTGACATTTGTGGCATCGCCGAACAAAGCCGATACAATCCTCCTCCATGGTTGACCAGTAGTAGCCCTGTCTGAGGATCTTTCTGGCCAGCATTACTCCATTCATGTGCGCGCCGCATTCCCCTCCGTGGATGGCCTCCATTAGGCGCTTCGACTCTTCAGCTTCTACACAGAACTTATGCATTCCCAGATGACCCCTTTTGTACAGCTTACCTCCGCAGATGATGAACTGAATAGCCATTCTTCTAACGGCCCTCTTATCCTTGGCGCTTGCCCCTAGGGGATACGTCTCTTTTTCCAAGAAGTTCCAAATATCGTAATACCAGGGGTTGTCGTCTTGGGCCTCATCTATGGCGGAAATTGACTCGTATGCTGGCGCAAACTTCTGATCAATGATAACTGGACGCATCCGGACTCCCGACGGGATGTCTATCATGGAAGATAGAGTTGCTAGTGAATCTGCGAACCTGTTGTTCTCTCTTACGAGGTGGGTGAAATTTAATTTCTCGAACCGAGGAATTAACAAATCCAAGGTTTGGTGGTAAATTATCATCCTTTCCTCCTTGACCTTCCAGTCTCCTTTTGCTTGAGACACAACAAGATTCGAGTCCCCAATGACGTCCAACCGTCTTACCCCTAGCTCCAGGGCTGCTTCCAGACCAGCAATGCACGCCTCATACTCTGCCTCATTGTTCGAGACTCTGAACTGGAGCTTGAATGCTAAAGGGATACGGGAATCGTCAGGCGCTATCAGCAACACCCCTATCCCATACCCATACTGGTTTGACGCTCCGTCAAAGTACATCGTCCAAGTTTCATCTTCGATGTGCAGAATGGCTTCATCTGGGAATAGGTACTCAACCGCTTCATCCCCCTCAACCGGGTGATCGGCAAGGAACTCCGCTACCGCTCTCCCTTTCACCGACTTGCGTGTTACATACTTCAAGTCAAATTCGGAAAGCAATAGCAACCAATGAGCTAGCCTACCCGTAAGTGCTGGTTTCTCGAAAAGATATTTGATGGGATCCAAACGTGAAACCAACATTACAGAGTGAGCTAACAGGTAGTGCCGCAGCTTCCTGGTAGCCCATACCAAGGCCAAACAAGCCTTCTCCAGTGGTGTATAGCGGGTCTCGTAATCCAGCATCTTCTTGCTCAGATAGTAGATGGCCCTTTCCACTCTGTCTTCTGACTCCTGTGCGAGCATGCAGCCCATGGTGGTTTCAGTTACCGAAAGATACAATATCAACGGTCTCCCCGGTTCCGGCGGTGACAACACGGGTGGGTTCTGTAGATACTCTTTGATCTGTTCAAAAGCTGCTTGACATCGGCCGTTCCATTGGAATTTCTTTCCTTTCTTCAGGAGGCCAAAAAGTGGTTCACAAGTCAAGGTTAATTTAGAGATAAACCGCCTTATGAATTGCACTTTACCTAGAAAGCCTCGCACCTCCTTTTCAGTCCTCGGTGGTGGCATTTCTAAGATGGCCTTGATTTTGGAAGGGTCGACCTCGATGCCCCTTTGCGTTATCAGAAACCCTAGCATCTTCCCTGCTGTAACACCAAAAGTACACTTCTGGGGATTCAGCCGCAGCCAAAATTCTCTGATCCTTTGAAAAAACTTTTGTAAGGCGGTGTAGTGGCCCTCTCTTTCTTTGGACTTGACAATCATGTCGTCCACATACACCTCGACCTCTTTATGGATCATATCATGCAATATTGTAGTTGCTGCCCGTTGATAGGTAGCTCCCGCGTTTTTCAGCCCAAATGGCATCACTCGATAACAATATGTACCCCACGGGGTAGTGAATGCAGTCTTCTCCCGGTCTTCGGGCGCCATTACTATCTGATTATAGCCTGAGAAACCATCCATAAACGAAAGCAAGGCGTGTCCTGCCGTGAAATCTATCAGTTCATCAATGTGCGACAGGGGAAAGTCGTCATTCGGACTAGCCCTGTTCAAATCTCTGAAGTCTACACAGACCCGAATTCTGCCGTCTTTCTTCGGCACCGGAACAATGTTGGCCAGCCAAGTTGGATACTCAGACACCAACAGGAAGCCTGCATCAATCTGCTTGGTGACCTCTTCCTTGATCTTGATGGCCCAATCAGGGCGGATCCTCCTGAGCTTCTGTTTGACAGGTCGGGCCTCGGGATCAAGAGGGATCCGGTGCTGTACAATCTCAGGATCGATTCCAGGCATGTCTTCGTAGGACCACGCGAAAACATCTTTGAAATCTTTTAACAAAGCGACTAAGCGCTCGCGTTCCTCAGAAGACAACGTGGACCCGATCTGGACCAGCTGCGGGTCCTTCTTAGTACCAACATTCACAGTAGTGATTTCATCCATTAAAGGTTTAACAAATCTTTCCTGCTCTTGATCAATTAACCGTTGCAAAACCGGAGGAATTTCTTCCTCGTCGTTTTCATCAAAATTTTGAAAATCCTGATTTAAGCAATAAATCAAAGGCACAGAAAAATACTCCGAAACCACATCCACGTCATTCTCATTAAATACTTCCGAGCCGTCGGATTCCTCTGTTACAACAGACTTAAAAGAAAATGAAAAAGATGACCTAGACAGGACTGTGGCATCCGGGTTATTACCCCCGGGAATACCGGACTCAGACTCAGTTGAGCTGGAATCTGATTCCGACGTACAAGATTCGGTAGAATCAGATTCCGGCTCACTTCCTGACCCGGTGCTGTTTGATAAAAAGCCTTCTTCATATTGCCAGATGAGAGAAGGTGCGATGGACGCATCCAAAATAGCTGATGGTAGGCCTGCAGCCGCTTCATTCCCAATCACACATACCGAGGAGCTATCCCCCAAGCACCTCTGTTCGATCGGAGGATCTGAAAGCAGACACGCCAGCGCTGCCCCCATTTCATTTTCGGCGTCCTCAGACTGCACTTCCTTACTTTGCTCAGCCTCAGCCGATAAATCTGTCTGCCCTTCGGCGATGTCATCCTCAGGTAACTGTAAATCAAAGAAAATCTCAAATCCCGGCACGCGCTTCTTCTCCGCGTTGAGCCACGGCTCTGGGAAGCCGCAGAACGGAAAGTCCTCCCCCTCCCGGACGAAACGTCCGTTCAGGGTCCCCCGAATGGGCTGGTATATTAAGTCAAAGGGCTTCCCCATCTGTTTTTCCCTGGCCCTTCCGGCCATTTCCTTTCCTTTCCTTATCCAATCCTCTTTGGTGGGTAGGTAGCCCAAACCAAAGGTATGGGGGTTATGTGGCACTTCGGCCGATGCTGCGGCACCTTTCCTGCCGCTCTTGCCTAATCCCATCCCGGGGATGTGCTGGAGTTTGTTCATGAGATAGACTGCTTGGGCACTGACGTACACCCCTTCGTTAGCTGCCATGATGTTCTGTACGACCCGAGCCTCGGCCAAGGTGAAACCTGATATGAACACATCTTCTATACCATGCTCAATTTCTAGAACAGGCGTAGATACCTCTGGTGGCGGATGAATTGATGAGTTTCCAAAAACAATGGCTACTCCCTTCCTATAGGGGTATTTCACCGCTTGATGTAAGGTAGAGGAGACCGCCTTTACCTGATGCAGCCACGGCCGCCCCAAAAGCAAGTTGAACATTGCAGGAACCTCCAAGACGTGGAAATCTATCTCGTGCTGTCCTGGCCCAACCTTTGTTTGAATCTTAATTGTCCCCATTACTTCCCGGCTTGTGTTGTCATACGCCCGAATCACCTGGGCCGTTGGCACAAAATCCGCGACTTTCAAACCAATCGCATAAGCTGTCCTTGCCGGGCAAACGTTGATGGCGGACCCCGTGTCGACAAGTACCACAGGTATCCATTTATCTCTGCACTCGACAGAGATGTAGAGCGGCTTGTTATGGTTCGCACCCTCGGGTGGCAGTTCTTTGTCAGAAAAACTCAATGCTGGGGAACTTCCTCCCGAAAAGACTAAGCCCACCAGCTGTTCGGGCGTGGTATCTATGGAAAGTTTGGCCTTATCCATGGCTGACAGGACAGCCTGCCTATGTACTCGAGAAGCCATAAGCAGTCCCCAGATGGAGATGTCTGCTTGTATCTTTTTCAATTGTCTCAATACGGCCTCGTCTTCGAGTTGCTTCTCCTTTTGTTTCTCTGCTTCATTACCTTTTCCAGACGCCTCTGGTTGATCTAGGTGTGGAGGCTTGAAATACCGTCCACTCCTAGTCATGTGATCGACTTCGCCGATATACCAGGTATCATCCGGTCGGTTATCTTTCCAATCCTCGTCCGTGTGGGCCAGACATAGATCGTCGTCTTCCCACCACATACCATCTGCAGCTGACAAGCATCTGTCTGGTTCTGGCACAACTGTCCCGATACTCGCAGTACCTTTTATCCCTATGCTCGCAGCATTCTCCATTTCCGTACTTGTGGCGGTTTCGACCCCCACGTGGCCTTTTGCTTTCCTGTTCCTCTCAGAATCCTCGAATCTCTCTTGTTCTGGCTGTGTCAATGCAGTAGATTGCGCACTGATCCCTGTACTTAAAATGCTCCATTCCCTAGCGAAACTCTCGACACCGACGCTCTCCGGCGATGTACTCTGCTCCTCGACACTCCCGGTCGTTGTTGACATTCCTGCCCCTGCCGGGCCTTGTTCTGACTGGAACTCCCCTATTACATCCGGCTGATCATCTAACCACCCCGTGGCTTCTGCTGAGTCTTCGTAATCGAACCAGTTGATGGCTGAGTCTTGGTCATCGTGAAATTGGAACTTGACAACATCCTTTTCCACGGTCGTCAAATCATACATTCCCTGTCCTGAATTGTCCCCTCGGATTACACACAGCTCTGCCCCGACTGGAAATTCGACATCTTGTCTATTCTGGCCCACTGGTGAAATGTAGTCACTCGGACTGTGAGCATTCCCAACATCATTCTCAGACTCCGCAGACTCTGGTTTAACAACCTCTTTCCTGTTCTCGATGGTCACCACCACTGGCTTGGGTTGGGTTATAGAGACGTCCATCATGCACAAATCGGTGCAATCAGGGAGGAAAACTTTAGGCTTAGGCAGGTAGGAGGGTGTGATATAGATACTAGGATCGTAGGATGCGACCCCAGTGTGGATGAAATTGATTCTTTTGGGTGGTGGAACTTGGTTATGTGTGGGGAGAGGATTTGTAGTAACATTGGGTTTCTCAGGGGGTAAAATCACCACATTATCAATGAGATCTTGAATCTCATGACGTAATCGAAAGCATAGGTCGGTGTCATGACCGTGCTGCTGGTGGAACGCACAATACTTGGCCGAATTGTGGGTGGCAGGCAGTCTTTCAGGTAAGGGCCGCGGCTCTAGGGGCTTCAGATGCCCTTTTCTTATCAAAACCCCCAAAGCTTTGGACAGGGGCATATAAAGTGGAGCGAAGGTTCTGGTGTTTCTGGGAGGGTATTTGGCTGTTTGTGAGTTGCTTCCGGACGCACCGGAGAAAAGTGTGGCTGCCGTATTTCTTGGGGAAGGGTTAGTGGTGACCATACTCACTTCGGAGGTCCTGGCAGTCGTAGCGCCGCTCGGGCCTGCATTAGCACTACGATTGAAATTTCTGCGGGGTTGCTCCCGGTCATTATCGATCCAACCTTGTCTTAAGGCGTCCTCGATCTGTACCCCCATTTCATGCAGGTCAGCAAAGGTAGGGAAGGGGACTACGATCATCTTTTGCATTAGCTTCGGCTGAAGATTGCGCACAATCATCCGAATCTGGTCTTTGTCTGTGGGTCTCAAGGTCATCATTGAAGCCTTAGCCCGCCATCTAGTTACAAATTCTGAGAAGCTTTCCTTGGGTTCTTGCCTCGTTGTCTCAAGATCCCGGGTCGTGATCTCGATTTGTGTGTTATACGAGTACTGCAGGATGAAGGCCTCGGCCATCTCATCCCAATTTCTCTTGATGTCGTCCTCTAACTTGGCATACCATGCGGCCGCCACACCTGACAGGGTTCGACCAAACAAAGACAGCTTTTGTAATCTGGTGAGGCCCATTGGCCGCAAGACATCTGAAAATAATCGCAGGTGTACCATGGGATCCTCATATCCGTCAAAACGATCAATTTGTGGCATCTTAAACCGATCTGGCAGCGTCACGGCTGTGTCGATGTATCCATCTCCAATGTTAGGAATGGACTTCGTACCTTGGGATTTCTTGAACAGCTTTTCAAGCTTGTGCATTTTCAATGTCACAGGGTCCACCTCGGACTCGAAAGGAGAATCCGATAGATTGATGGGGGTGGGTGCCTTGGATTGTTGAGGCAGGATCGGAGGCGGAGCCGGCCCCGTTGGGATGTCTGTATCTTCTTGGACATTCCGGGCGTTTGGCGTCTCTTCGGGCATTGGAACCCTTAATGGAGGAGGGATTTGCTGTGAAGGTGATGCCCCAGTTTGCTGTTGCAATCTCCCAATTAAATCCGCTTGCTCACTCATGACTGTAGCTTGTTGTCTGGCGAATTCTGCCTATCGGACAGCATCTTGCTGCATCATTTTCATGCTTTCCTGAAGTTGGCGCACCATCTCCTCTAAGCTAGCCATACTGTTCTGCTCTGGTTGAATTGTTGGTATGCGTTCCCTCTCTGTGGGTGAAACGGGATCCTGATCCCTACTGTACACAGGTGGGGTAGACGAAGCCCTCTGTACTAACTGTTGAACCGGTGTCCTCTGCCTAGTTGCTTTCCGTTTAGTAACCGGGGGTAGAGAATGGTACACTGGTTGTCCTTCTATCAGATCCTCAGATCGATGGAGCCGGCGACCTCTGATCCAGAGTGCTTGGGGAATGTGTACTGGGTTAGACGCAATGATGCTAAACTACCTAGCAAAAAGATAAATAAAGCAATAAATAAACCAACAACTGGACAGCACAACGGCATAAAATAAACAAATAATATACAGTTGGATATTCAAAACACATAGTCGATAAGCCGAACACACTGTTCCTCGATACTGATCACTGTTCTCAAAATCTCTATTCCCAATACTGAACCTTGGTACCCGCAGATAACTGATTCTCTTAAAACTGATACTGATGCCCTCAGGCCTGATGCCCAGACTTACAAACTGGTGTGTTCATTTCCCTGCAGAAATACATTCCTAAAAGCACATAGCAAGTAAAGAGAGCCAAAACACCCCTATGTTGGGGTAGGGTTTCCCTGTCCTATTTTGTCAGGAACTAGGGTTTCACTACGCACACAGCGGTTTCAAACAACCTATAATCGGGTAAGCAACCTGTCCTAGCTTGGAATGGTCACTATGAATCCGAATATGCACTAGGCCGAATGGTCGAAAAGGGTGCCCCGGTAAACCGGGGTTTGTGTTCCCATGCTGTCAGAGCCCATAGCCGGTCAGCCTTATGGACATGCCTTGACAAGACAAGCCTCCGGCAAACCGTTCAGGAATGGCAGATGGCAAACACTGTGTTCCTAGGTGCATCAATGCACATGCAATGCAAAGAAACACATAAATGGGATCAAAACAAGATATCACGAGTTTGAGTCAAGCTCTCTAAAAGTCCCCAGCAGAGTCGCCAGAAACTGTAACAGCGCCCGCGGAGGGGGACCCCGCGGCTACAGTTCGGACTCGCGATTTTTGTTGTCGCGGTTCTTAATCTTGAACCAAAGAGTCCAAATCTGGCAAATCGTTTTGAGAAACAGATTTTTGAAAAAGTAGTGCCAAACATGGACTGCTTTGCCAGATACAGAGTCGCCACCTAAATATTTTAAAATGGGGGAATTTAGGAAACCCTGACTCGGTGCCGAAGGCCACATGTCCGTCATCACCGGAGTTGTCTCGGCTCGGGAGCTTGGGTACGATCGGGGAAGGTCAGCTATGAGCACCCCCTTTCGCCCGGTCCGAAGACCGGCCTCTACTAACCATGATATCTGATTTTGAAAACTTTATGTGTTCTTATTCCGGTTATTAGCCTAGAATTACTATGTTATGCGCACAGCAAACAAGTATAGACCAAATCGCCTAAATTGGAACAAAACATTTCATGTTTGTTTTGAAAATGGTTTGCTACTCGCAAGTAGGCTAAAATGCAGGTTTTGCCACTATCTAGTGGGCTTTAAAATTCACGGTTTTAATACATTATCCCAATTGAAGTAATTTGACCTCCACCCACAAGCATTCAAGCAGTTTATCTCATGTAAACACTTAGCCGCATGGCGAGCATACTATTATGGCAACATTCACACACATGTTGGATGCTAAAGCATAACCACTTACATTGTACTCCGTGCCAAAACAATAAACTAGTTAGCAAATGTGCATATCCTAGTTCATGTTATCTTGCCTAGTGCAACACATACAAGATGCAATTTTAGTTAGGCTCGGCTAACCTAAATATGGCATAGGATATGCAACCAACTGATTCATGTATTCAATTTTGAAATTTGAAACTACGAATGCGGTTAGTATGATGTACCGAGCCCGGTGCATATCAACAAATGCATGAATGCACGCATGTATATCATAAGGTATGCTAATTTCAAAAATGCCCTAAACTACCATCATAAGCAGGTAAATAAAAGGGAAGAAAGAAATGGGGATTGGAAGGCATACACACACTCACCCACACTTATTACATGTTTACCCTCACTCAGAGGGTCCGAATGAATATTACAGTCCCAAATAATAAACAAATAAAATTATTACAAAAAATTCTAATTTAATTTAAAAGAAAAGGTGGCGAAGGAAAGAAAAGGGTGGCCGCAGCCTCTGCCTCGGGATACGCGAATAATGCATGCTCGAATCCGTCTCGTCCGGAAAACCCGTACTGTACTCCTGCCGCCTCTGTTTGTACTGCCTTGTCTTTCTGAAAATTGCCAAAGTACTGGAGCAAGTTCCTTGCAGCCTGCAGAGCACCACCGGCCGGACAGAATTACCACCGGCACTTCACAATTCCCATCGGCATTTTATTGGATTCATCAGCACTCCAGATAGTGCCGGTCGGCACTAAATTCTGCCGGTCGGCAGAAACTTCCTGCAGAAGACAATTTGACAGCAAACAGAGAACAGACAGTGCATGGCATGGAGTTCTTGGACACATGTAAGCATGGTCATACTTCCTATCATATTTTGAACTCAAAGAAGCATGACCTTCGATCTTTGAGCCATCAATGGTGCATGATGACTTAAGGGATCAAATTTGCGACTTAATGTAAGGATGTATGCAACAAACAAAATGAAAACCGAGGCCTTATCAAGGCGAAGTCAAAGGTCCCGATGACCGGGAATCGAGGCACATTACATCACTTGAAGTATGAATGGTCCTTGATTCCCACACTTGGTTTGACACCCCAAACCGAGTAAATGCAATGCATGTAATGCTCAATAAGGCTCAAATGTATCATGTCACCAAGATGTAAAGCACAACAAGCATTATGCAATCAACATGACAAATGTATAATGCCAAGCATACAAGGTATAAACATGATGCAAACATGGACCAATTTGACCATGGGATTGATATGCTACAAGGCTTAATGGAATAACCATGCAACAAACATGAAGCAAGCATGCAAGAGGGCCTAAAAGTGATAAAGGTGCAGACCTTTATTCTCCTCTAAACAACACCAAAAATGCTCAAAATGATAGACAATCAACTCATGTGAACAAGCAAACTTATGGTCCCAAAGTTAAGGCACAAAAGGGGACAACTTTCCCCCACCAACATGACCTCTCATGGCATGATCAAAGCAAGTAAAAAAAGAATTTTTGCATGCAAAATAGGACCCCAAAAACTCCTAATATGGCAGCTAAAGTATCTCCCATGAAACATATGCACTAAGGCTCATTCCTAGGCATAAGAGGACACACCCTCAAGGCATGAAAGAGGCCATGCATGCACACATACAAGCATGATTCTTGGACTAAAATGTGGTCCTTAGATGATGTTAAATCATGAGGGTAATCACAAACATACATGCTAGAAGTCAATATGCTCAAAGCTTTCAAGCAAAAATACAAAGCAATCCTAACACACATGTCAAGCATGACTAAATGGATAACCAACAAACCTTAAGCATGGAAAAACAACACCAAAAACTTCATGGAACTAAACCAACTCTCACAAGAATCATGGCCTAATCATGAGATGGACTTCTAAGCAAAGTGGAGCAATACAAAGCAAGTATTTCAAACATGCAAGGAGGCATAAATCCGGCCAAAAACAGAGGTTACATATGACCTAAAATGCTCAAAAAAAATCTGAAATGAGGCCAAGGATCATCAAGCACACATGCTACCCTTTTGAGCTCAATAAGCAAGGAAACAAACCATGAAGGGAGAGGGGTGTCCCTCCCCTATGCAAGACTTCAAACCATCCTTTTTTGACACTAAAATACACTGATTTTCAGTGGTCAAAAGACCAAAACACTGAAGTGAACAAAACCTTATGAAAGGAGCAACAAAATGGATCAAACAAGGCCTATAAGGGTGAGTTTGCACTCAAACCACAAAGTGACCTTAATGAAAGTGCTAGAGCAGGAAAATATGAGCCTTTTTCATGTTATACATAAGAGCTAAAACAGCAAGCAAGATAGGTAGAAAACTATTGCAAGTTTGGGGAATAAAAAGCAAGATGCTCACCCTTGAAGAACCCTTGAAGAACAAATGGTCTAGCCCTCTTCTTTTGATCAAAACCAGTCCAAAAACTCAAGAAACAACCTCCCAAGTCCCTCAATCTCGGAATAAGGTGTAATGGTGTGTGTAATGGTGCAAAAGTAAGGTAAAAACCACCTTTTGAGCTAAGAAACACACACAAGAAGGGAGAGAGAGAGAGGTATAGAGATAATATGTATCTATATCTCTAAAGGCTGGTTTTTGCTTCTAACTTTCTAACCTAGAACCAAGAGGAAAGCCCCTCTCTTATAAGGATCCCTCTTGCAAAGCTTCTTCAACAAGCTTGGCTAGAGGGAAATCCCTCCATACACGTGTATGGAGGGGGGGAGAGTTGGTGCCAGCTATCACAACTGGCACAAAATATCTCCATAAAGTGGATGAATAGTGGTCGGCTGCCCAAAAATGCTATTTCGGCAAAAAACAGTGCCGACCGGCAACATATTATGCCGACCGGCAATAAAGTGTGCCGACCGGCAAACAAAAGTGCCGATGGAAGAGAAAGACCATCCGGTGGCCTCCAGCCACTGCCGGTGGTGTGTGGGGATGCCTCATAAGGCATTCCCTGCCCTTCCAAGGCAAAACACAAGTGTTCGGTGCAAAACCAGACACTAAACGGTCAAGTTCGGAGATCCTGAGGCAGTGCGCGCGAGCCGAGACCTCCGGGAACTCTGAACGAACACGACCATGGATGATCACCGAGTGTTCAAACGGTGACGTCCAAGTCTTGAGGACGGTCAAAAATGGGGTGTCTACACTAGGGCACATTGTTGAGCATGGATGCATCAAAATGCACCAAGAGAAGGTCAAGGCTATTCAAGAGTGACAGCCACCCGCTAATGTCTCGGAGTTGCGATCATTCCTTGGGTTAGCTAATTATTATCGCAAGTTTGTTGTAGGCTACTCAAGGCTAGCTTCCCCATTAACATAGTTATTAAAGAAGGGCAAGCCATATGTTTAGGCGGAAGACTGTCAACAAGCCTTTCAAGCCTTGAAATAAGCTAAGTGTCATGACTCGAACCCGGGCCCCATGGGTTAAGGACATAACTGGCCAGTAATCATGAGATTGCCTACAGCCTCAAACCAAACCAGACGTATTTTAACAGAGTTAACGGGGCCAAACGGAAGCAATTTAAAACTTTGTCCATAGAGCTGTGCTTACATGGCACATCATAACAAACCATACATATGTACATTAATAACTCACAACAGAAGTACAGTACCATAAAAATTTTGTACAGACAGGATCATCCAAAACTAAGTCAACCCATGAAAACTATATACAGACATGTTCAAAGACTTCGCCAACATGACAACATAAAACAAAATGACAAAAAGGCGAAGATGAGTCTCGTGCGTGAGACGCAAGGGCTGACTCTTCAAAACCTTTGCTGTTCAACACATACTTCACTGGGGCTGGGTTTGGACTTCTCTTGGCTCACCTACAAACACATGAATGAGCATGAGCGATAGCCCAGTGAATAATATCAAATAAAGGAGTTATACAAACGGTACATAGAACAACATGCTTCAAATGGCTTGGGGCCCAATTCATATTTCTATTTAACATATATATACACAATTTAAGTCAAGTGACTGTGGTTCCAAATATACTGGCCTTTGGCCCATTTATCTTCCATTTGTCAAACTGGCCTTTGGCCCATTCAGATTTTCATGTCAAACTGGCCTTTGGCCCATTCAACTTTTATTCATGTCAAACTGGCCTCTGGCCCATTCGTTCATGTCAAATTGGCCTCTGGCCCATTCATTCATGTCAAATATTTGTCTGTAATTCAAACTAGCAAACTTATAAGGCTTATAAGGAAATAAGCAATTAGACAAATGACAACTTCAAAATATCGATATTACTCACAGTGATCGGTTGGTTGGTTTGCCCTGGAGCTCGACCCTACACATTCCATGAACACAAAAGGGTCACAAACAATTCAATCCGTTCTAAATTCACATATTCCTCTTTAGGCTTCATTCTTATCTCTTTAACTCAATTACAATGCTCAATGCATGCCTAAGAGTACTTAGAAATGAAAGAGAACAGAAAACGAAACACAGGATATCTTTTCAAAATTTCAGAAAGCAGGGTCCCCGCTCGAGCATGGACTTCCCCGCTTGAGCGGACCCTAGAGGCCTGCAAAAGTACTGGTTATGTCGAATTTACGCTCGATCGTGCACTCTGGCGCTCAAGCGGAAAGCCTCTCTACATGGCTCCCCGCTCGAGCGTGAACTTCCCCGCTCGAGCGGACATCCATGTCTGCAAAAATACTGGGAGCACGAATTTCCCGCTCGAGCGTGTCTTCCCCCGCTCGAGCGGACATCAAAAATTCTGGATTTTCCAGAACACATTCTTGAGCTTCAACTTGATGTTCAAAGGTTCCAAATGCATGATTTTGGCTCAAACTTCACATATATAAGTACTAACATGGTATAAACATCAAATTACAACATTACGAAGCTCAATTCTACAAATTAATCACATGCATGTTTCATTTTACACCAAACTTGTTTCTAACACAACAATTCCATGCATTCAACACTTACACCCTTATAAATTGTACATGAATGTGACATTTGACTCTCATTCTCAACTTAGATGATGAAGAGATGGTCAAAAGCATGAGCTTTAACTAAAATTTCATATGGATTATACATTTGTGTTCAAACATGCAATTTCAAAGTAATTACACACATGCATGCATACATTGACCTTCAATTTAACAAGACCAACTCAATTTCATCATACTCAATTAAACTCATGTTCTTGACCATTAATCAAACTTGGATTCACAAAATGATGACTTAAAATTCATGAATTCACTTACCTAGGAGCTTCAAACCCCCAAACTCTAGCCAATTCTTGAGTTTAATTTTCAAATTCCCAAGCCTTGAGCCAAGATTACACAATTCTCTCCTTTTCTCTCTTTATAGCCGGCTCTCTCTCTCTCTCTCTCTCTCTCGGCACAAAATCAGATTTTTGAACTCAAGTGTATCAATTAAGTGTATAGTGCCTCTTTACATAAGTTCCCACTAGCACCAATTTAATAATAAATAATTAGGCACTAATTCAATAAATTAATCCAATTAATCTGATCCGAATCAATTTTCAATTAAATTTCACCATAGGTTCTAAAAATTACGCTAATCACAATGGTGCAATCAATTTCGGGTTCTGTGGCCGATAAGGCCTTCAATTTAATTTCCAAAGCAGATAATCAAACAGATATTCCTACGATGAACAAATAGAAATTCAAAACCACATATTTTCATATAATGGCACACAAAATCATATTAAACACATAATCACATTCAGGTTAAGGACCAATTAACATATTACGAAACAGGGCTATCACACTATGTCTAAAGACCATGTTCTTACTCTACCTAACTTAGGTAAAGCTTTTGAGATACAAACTAAAGCATCTGATTTTGCTTTTCTTTAGGTGGTGTTCCTTTGCAAGATGGTCACCCAATTTCCTATGAGAGTAGGAAGCTCAATGATGCTAAACAGAGATATCTAGCTCATGAGAAAGAGTTGTTTGTAGTAGTGCATTGTCTGAGGACTTGGAGGCACTACATTTTGGGCTTACAGTTTGTTGTAAAGACTGACAACACGATGGTTAGCCATTTCTTAACACAACCCAAGTTAAGCGCACGACAAGCATGGTGGCAAGAGAAGTTGGCAGAGTTTGATTTTGCCTTAGAATACAAGGATGGGGCCACCAACCATGTTGTTGATGCATTAAGTAGGAAGGCGAAGCTTGTCGTGTGCCATCATGTATGTTCACTTACTTCCATTTTAACCAACATCAAGGAGAAATCAAGGCTCATCTAGACAAGGATGCTATGGCAGAGAATCTTATGAACCTTGTCAAAATGGGCAAGACTCGCCAATTTTGGCTGCAAGATGGACTACTAATGACAACATGCAACCGTATCTTTGTACCCAGGGCTGGTGATTTAAGAAAGACACTTCTTTGAGAGTGCCATGATACACTTTGGGCAAGACATCCAGGTTGGGAGCAAACATTGGCCTTAGTGAAGCAAGGATATTATTGGCCCTAGATGCGTGATGATGTGGAAGAATATGTCTGCATTTGTCTCACTTGCCAACAAGACAAGGTTTAACATAAGAAGAAAGCATGCTTACTTGAACCTTTGTCCGTGCCTAAACATCTATGGGAAAAGTGTATCACTTGACTTCATCACTGGACTGCCTAAAGTGGGAGACATAGGGACTATCTTGGCTATTGTGGATCAGTTCTCCAAGTATGCCACATTTGTAGCTGCCTCAAAGTATGTTTCAGCGGAGGGGACCGCCATGTTTTAGCGGAGGGGACTGCCCAACTCTTCTTCAAGCACATTGTTAAATATTGGAGTGTGCCTAAAAGTATTGTTAGTGACTGAGATTTATGTTTCGTTGGCAACTTCTAGATGGAGTTATTCAAGCTTCTTGGGTCACAACTTAATACTTCGTCAAGCTATCATCCAGAGACGGATAGGCAAACTAAACTCTTTAACTACATGCTCAAGGAGTATTTGAGCCACTTTATCAATGCTAATCAACGAAATTGAGTGCAATTACTTGATGTAGCACAGTTATGCTTCAACTCTCAAAAGAGTAGCTCTACGGGCAAGAGTGCTTTTGAGATAGTGAATGGACAGCAACCACTGTTGCCCACAAAATGGATGGACCTTATGAAGGAAAGTCACCCAGGGCTTACCAATTTGCTACAGAATGGAAGAGAAACCATGACATTACTCGTGCCTATCTTGAAAAAGCAGCAAATAAAATGAAGAAATGGGCTGATGAAAAGATGAGGCCACTTGAGTTTAGAGTTGGGGATCAAGTTCTTGTCAAACTCAACCCTAAGAAACACAAGTTCATGAGGGGAAGAGAGAAAAGGCTAATGCGCAAGTATGAGGGACCGGTAACCATTTTGAAGAGAATTGGCAAGTGTGCTTACAAGATAGATAGTCCATCTTGGCTAAAAGTGCACTCAGTTTTCCATGCGAGTTATTTGAAGCCTTACTATCCAGACAAGGAGGATCCAATCCGAAATGAGCTGAAACGCCAAACCATCACAACCAAAACAGGGAAAAAGTCTATTGAATCTATCTTTGCCGATCGGGTGAAAATGGTTTCCTAGAAGAAACAAAGGCAATACTTGGTAAAATGGAGAGGCCTTGGACATGAAGAAATCAGTTGGGAACAGGAGGCGGACTAGTCGACTTTTGAAGATGAGATTGATGCATATTGGGCAAAGTCATCGAGGGCGTCGACCGTTCAAGTGGGGAAGACTGTCAAGGTGCGCCCATCCAAGGGTCAACACCTTGATGCCACACTCATTTGTGCCCTTTTGAGAGCCAAAAACATGCCCAAGAGGTTGTTGGTGCAAGTGCAAGCCAAGGCCCAAGGCATGGTGCAAGACAGCCCATGGCATGCCATGAAGTAGCCCATGCCAACAACCAGCCAGCACCAGCACCAGCCAAAGTACCAGCCAACAGCCAGGCCGCAGCAATGCCAGCAAGCCAATAACAGCTTGCAATAGTAGCCAGCAGCCTTGCCAGTAGCCCAGCAGCAGTACCAGGCCGCAGCCCAAGCTACAGCAAGCCGTAGCCCAGCCACACTAGGACATAGACTAGCCTGCCCAGCAGCAACTTTAGGCCAACTTTTAGAGGTCAAATGTAGTCTTTTTGCCTTGTAAATTTTTATGTAAATACCTCAGTATTAAAAGTGTTTTGGGTCCAAGTATTGTAATTTTTCTATTTTTTGTAGAATTTTTAAAAATCCATTATGACTCCTCAAACATAGTGGATATTTCCTCTTGCCAACTAGGAAATGGCTTAACAAGCTATATTAAGGAGGAGGTACCTAAGTGTTGAACCAAACCACTTGTGCCTTTAAAGTACCCCAACCTAGCCAACAGTAAGGCAACTCTTGTAGCACATTTGGTGCATTTTTCAACTGTTGTAATGCCTTCTTTTAATCAATGAAAAGCTCATTTCTCCTTTAAATTATGCAAAGCCTTTCTAGTGTTGCTTGCTAATTTGTGGCGTGTCTCCAACCTTGTGGCTCATAAACTAACTTATATTGTGGTTACTTGTCTTTGCAAACACTTTGAGCTTTATTGTCGGGCTAGTGAAAGGAGTTAACTAGTGCCACACACACTTGCTTATCTCTTGACGAGGCTTCCGCACACCCAGTGTGTGACACCAGGCCAAGGAACCGGAAGCTCACATTTGGTCGTGGCCTAGTCGCAGCCCGCTCACAAGTGAGACCTCTAGCTCAACCCATCGCGGCTGCGAGCACGCATTGCGAGCACGACCAGCCAACACCCGCCACACTGGGTTGTTGCCCACTAGGCAGCCCAAGGCACTCCCACGGCCCAATCTTCCCAGAAATGGTCAACGCCACTCGGAACAACCCCGTGTGCCATCCAAAAATAAAAAGAGTCAGGCTTATCTGGCCTAGGCCACTACATAATCTCAAAGATCATCCACCTAGCCCCATGAAACAACCACCTCTACTCATTTAGATTGAGCATGGATTGAAACATATAGACCAATATGCTAGAATGATGAGATATATGATAAGAAAGTGTGAAAAATGAAAGAATTAACTCTACATAATCAAACTTGTTGATGGGTGGCTACTTTCTACTTCCCTTCACATCCATAAGGTTCCAATTAACACATCCATGTACAACAACAATGCATTATATCACTAGAAAGCAAGAAAAGTGTGCAAACACTCAAGAAAATAAAGAGAACAATCAACTCAATGGATGGGTGACTATATCCAGTTCCGTTCACATCCATGAGGACTTATCACTTGATTACAATAAGCTAATAGTGAGATACAAAGCTTATAAATGAAGAAAAATAAAGAGCATATGAGAATAGTTCAAAGCTTCACCTCTTGAAAGAGGGTGAGCTTTTTGATTATTAAACTTTCTTCCTAGCACCCTCAAGGTTCTTGAATATGTTCTGAAATCTTAGAGAAAAGCTTCAAATCTTAGCTTTAATGGAGTTTGGATGATGTATTAATGAAGAGAGAGGTGTAACAATGAAGAGTGTTTTGGATTCAAGCTGGTTTTGCTTTGAGCCTTTGAAATGATTTTCCAACCCCTTGAATTGAGTTTCCAATCTCTTGAAATGAATTTCCAACCCTTTGAAATGAATTGGAGAGGTTGTATATATAGACTTTTGAGGCAAAGCTTGTGGAGAAAGCCAATGCAAAATATCTAAGATATTTGCATGAAGCTTGTGTAGGAAGCCAGATGTAAAATACCTGGACATTTGTGTGAAGCTTGCAGAGGAAGCTAAATGTGAAAATATCTTAGATATTTGCAAAAAAATCCAAAATTCTTGAAAATGCTCTGTACTTGGACAATTCAACCGATCGTACCATTATTCATCTAGCCGAACATTTTTCATCCAGCCATAGATTGTTGTACGACCAGATGAAAAATATATCGTTAGATCAATAAGGTAAAGTTTAGCATGATTTGAAAGGAGAAACAGGTATTTCAAAGAAATGCACCCTTTTATTTATTTTGACTATATCCCTTGCTCGATCTACTGAAAAAGACAGCATTTGAATTTTGAAAATGCGAGCCTTGGAATTTTGTAGAAATGTTTGAATCCACATGACAAAAAAAAAACATTTTGAAAAAGGGTTTTATGAGGGTCTAAAATAGTTTGACTAAAACAGATGTAAGGTTGTAATTAAAGTTTGAACTGGGCTCTCCTGCTGAGGAATTCGTAAGATAGCACATTCCAACATTCATCATCGGGTGTTTGGAAGAAAGTGCCCAAATCTTAAAGCCGATCAAAATGGGATGTCTATAATACCATTAACAAATTAAATTTATATTACAATAATATCATCAAATAAAAAGACCATTAAGGACACTATATGTCCGTGTTCTACCAATTCAAAAAATTCATACATGAAAACACAAAACACTCTTTACAGACCATCACTTATAAACATATAAAGACTATATTTCTTTACCATCTTTCTTTCAACACTCATCATCTTCACCATTATAATCTAACACACTACACTCATGACATCATTCATTATAATTAACTCATCTCATTCTCTTCTCCATTACACTTATTTCCTAATCTCGAAACATTATTACTTCTGAAGATTTAGGATTTAAAGAAATTAATTGGTTTTGAAGATTTGCACACCATGGATAACACTTAGATTGTTGGTTTAGAACAATACAACAATGCAAAAGTTAGTTTACTACTTACAATGGCTTTTTGGTTTTGTATATATCTCGTTCATATAATCACTGTGAAGATGACTATGTTCATCACATGCTTGGATAACCAAAGTTGAACGTTTACACAATGTTCGATTCTTTATATTTGAACAAAACTATTTTGTTCAAATTATTAAAGTTGATCAAATAATGTTTATACATTAAAAAAGAAAAAAGAAAAAAAAAATGAACATTCTAGGTTTGTTCAGTTAAAAAATATAAATTTTATTTTTTGTTCAGATATAAAATTTTTGAACTTATTAAGTTGTTCAGCATATAAAGTATGAACTTATTAATTTTGTAATTTTTTTATGATAATATTATATTCAAGACAACCAATGTTGAGCCAAACTCGAAATAGAAATTGCTATTGAACTTGAATTGGTAATCAAATTAATAGCAAATATGAAAAATATATCAAGGTGAGATTGAATTGGAGGTCTCCAACGCTAACAATGCACCGGCGAGATGATGTGAAATCTTGTATTTTTGAGATATTAATATTTTAGTGAGAGGTATTGGTGATTTACTATAGTGGTTTGGTGATAAAATTTTTAGATGAGAACTTAACTTATTTCTTTGTATTTTTTTTTATCTCTTTTTATCTCCACCTCATTATTATTATCATTTTATTCATCTTATTTATTTTCTAGTTTTTTATTTTTCCTGGGCTACAAACAAAATCTTTTCCCACCATGCCATGCCATCATTGTCCATCCTCATTTCTTTTTAATTCCATCCGTCAATTTTTCCATCAAGGCCATACCATGACATAACCCTCTTCCCCATTTTCTTTGCCCTTTCTTTTTGCTTTCTTGTCATTTTTTTCCCTTGCCCTCCAAGTATTCTTGAAGGCCACTCTTTCTCACATTATATAATTGCAAATTGGAAACTTTTTTCCTCATCCCATGTATCGGCTCTCTCTCTCTCTCTCTTCATTTGTGTAGTGGCCCGGGTCAGTTTGACTCAACCCATTTTCTTTTTGGTTTGGACACGGGGTTGTCCCGGGTGACTTGGACTTTTTTAGGTAGTCTACATCGTTGGTGTGCCTTGGGGTGGGCTGTTGGACAGCAGCCCAAGACTGCTACCTTGGCTGGTTGCACTGGCGATTAGCATATCCGTGGCCGCGATATGTGGTACTAGAGGTCGCACCCGCAAGGGTCCGTAACTAGGCCACAACCAAAAATAGCTCCCAGTACTTTTGCAAGCGTTGGTGACCGCAGCCGCGATAAGAAGGTTCACGCCCGCGATTGGTTTAGGCACGCCTGCGGTCTGTTTTTCTATAAAAGGCCCCAAAAGATGAAAATATTTATTTTTGAGTTCATCTTCTTCCTTTCTCTCTCCTAGACGCAATTTTTGGCCTTTTTGAGCTTTGAAGCTTGATTTCATATCTTTTTATCCATTTTCTACCCCTAGTTCCATATACCAAAATGTAGAGCTCAGTGAGGGCTTCCATTTAATCTGAACGGATCATCTTTTTCGACGCCGATGGTTTTTTTCGGCTTGTCTTATCTTCTCTTCAAGAGGTAGGGTCTATTTCCTTAACTCGATATGAGTTCATTGGCGTATTTGTGGTGTACTTTGATAGGTAGATTTTGTTGTCATTAGATTGATTTTGGAGTTATGTTTTGTGGGTTGAGGGTTTGTTAAATTGGGGTTGTTGGACTATAGTTTTGCTGCTACAACTATTTACAGTATGCAAAATTGCATATGGATTTCTAAAAATGGAAAAAGCCTCAATTTGTGAAAAACCCTAAATGATATTCTTTTTGGGAGTTGGGTTGATTTTGAAAAATGGTTTGGTTGGAAAGAGATGGACAAAAAATGGTTGTGGGATTTTGAAAATAACGAGTATTATTATCCTTTTGGAAAATCTTGGGTGTTGAGAAATATATGGGTTTTGGAATTGTTGGATTATATATCTATATTGTTATCTTTTAATTTTTGCATTAGAGATAACTATATTGATTATCGATGGAGGATAGCATTGTCATGTGTTAGAAATTTCATGTGGACTAGGCAAACTGGAATGTTTATAAAATCATACATATCATGGTGCATGTCATGGGTTTTGGAATGAATTTTGGAACCGAGACTGTATGTTTTCGAAGAGGTTGTTTGAGTATTCTCGTTTTATGTTTTGAGAACATTTATATCATTTGGGAAAATATTATTTTGGAACACATGTTTTGTGTTAATAAAATGATGAATAAAGTGGTAAAGTTGTAAGGGTGTGTTAGAGCATAATTACGTTTGCATGTGTGTCCATGGTGAAAAACCTAAAACCCGTACAATAAGTGCCGATTCCATTTGGATAATCCTGATAAAAAGACATAGTGAATTGTTACTATTATGAACACTAGCCCCGGAGATTTACCCATTTTATTTATTATCATTTTGATTTGAACAAGGATGTTTTAAAACTGTTTAGCAATGTGTTTGTTGTTGTTTAGCGATGTATTCGTATTTGGTTTAGCAATGTATTTGCTGGTTAGTATTGTGATATACAAATTGGTTTTGGAAATGAGTTTTATTCAAACAGATGTTTTGATTTCAAAAATGTTTTGAATAAATGGAAAGATTTTGAGGTTTGGAAAGAAAGGAATTTATGTTAGAAATCAAAGGGATTTTGAAAATGTATTGGGACATATTGTATATATGTACTGCATCGTGATCACTTATGCTCGTAGAGCATATTTAGCTATTGAAATATTCTCTACTGGGCTTTATACTCACCCTACATGGCTGAAAATGTTTTTCAGGTGTGTTGCGTGCATGAATGTGGAAGTGAGGCATTGGAGTTGTGATTGGAGCTGAGTAGAGTGGTTCCATTATTTGTAGGCCTTGGGCCATTTGTTTTATTTATTAGGTTGTGTGCCATTCTTGTAAGGGTTACACCCTTGTATATGATGTAAGCCTTTGGGCATTTCAATTTGATATATATCATCTTTTAATTTTTAGTTAAAGAATATCCATTCCACGTAGATGTGAATGTAAGGTGTATGAAATTGGAATAACACATGTGTTGTGTGATACTATTGTATCCATTGCATGAGAGATATTATTTCATTCTATCTGATTGTCATCTTTTACCTATCAGATTTTAAGTTTAGATTTAGAGTGTTTAGAGTAAGTGTTAGCAATTTGATGAAAGAAGAGAGTTGTAGATTTTATCAAACTTTACATATCTTATGCCTTAGAATTTTAATCCGTCTTTTTTTTAGATCAATGGAAAATATCAGATGATTAAAGTGTTAATGACGGCGAAGATTGTTTTGAGGATTCGTGCAGTATACAATATTCTCTCTCTCTCTCTCTCTCTCTCTCTCTAAATCTCTTTGTAAGGAGTTTCATTTTAAATACATTCAATTTATATTCCTTTTGATTATTTTGATCATTTGATAAACTCTACGAAATCATTTTGTGTTGATATGTTTGTTTATTGTGATCATTTGATAAATTTTGTGAGGATATTTTGTGTTGAAAATGTTGATTTGTCTGACTAAATGACGTTGAATTGGTCCATACATGGATTGAGTGGACCTTGCCAATAGCTTGCACTAAAATGCCCAGATAAGCAGTTGTGCTTAGGTGAGGTGGGTGAGGCCAGTCACTAGTCATGTACTGAGTAGGACCAGGTTGTGATACCCCAAAGAACGCCACGTGCCATAGCTATGTCAAAAACTATCCATAAATACCCTAAGTCAAACTAACCAACCCATTATGTTGAATATTTAGAATAAAGTATTAATCCATAGTTAGAAAGCTTTGAGAAAAGAAAGACTCAAGGAGAACTTTATTAAGATAACCAAGTTGCATAACATTCACGTATTCATTTATGTTTGAAAATTTATTCATTTCATTGGTACAATGCATAAGACATGTTGCTATTAAGGGTGTAAATTTGGCCCAACCTGCCCGACCCAGCCCATGTCGGGCTTCGTGGGCTCCTACCAAAATTCAGGCTAGGCCGAGCCGGCCCACAGCCCAAAAAATTAGGCCCAGGCCCATGGGGAATTCGGGCCGATGGGCCTAGGCCTGGGCTTGGGCTCGAGCTTGGACTAGGCTTGGGCGGCCTAAACATTTTTTTTTTGTTTTTTTTAATTTTTTTCTACAAAATTTTTATTATTTTCCACTAAAAAGGACACTGGGCCTCGGGAGGACTGACGGGCTGGGACTCTAGCCGGGCCTTGAGTGGGCCTTAAGAGCACCGATGGCCCAAGCCCACGGGCCGAGCCGAGATTCAAAATGATGGCCCAAGCCCAATCCCAAGGTCTCCGACAAGGCTCGAGCCCGGACCACGGGCAGGCTTCGGGCCACCCACAAGTCGTAGGCCATTTTTACACTCCTAGTTGCTATGAAGAAATATAGAAATTGTTGAATGTAAGTAAGAAGCTTAGCTAGTTTTGAAGAACCTGAGTATGAAACCTTAAGATAGAAAGTTTAGTAAGCATTGAAAAGTTAGGGAAATTTTTTGAATTGGAATATTGAATACCTAGATGACTTAGGAATCTTTAAGTACGGAGCTTAATGACTTTAGTCTAATGGGTAATGCCTAATGAGTACTTAATCAAAAATTATATAGGATTAGCAAAAGTTAAAAAAAATTAACTTAAGCCAAAGTAAGGTTAATAGGCCAACCAAGATTAGGACGTAAATGAGTTTAATTAGAACTAAGCCTAATTAACTAACCTAATGAGATAATTAGTAAACTAACTTAATCTCTATCAACAAAACTAGAAAATTGGAGAAAGATGGAGACGCTTTGAGGCTTTTGTGTTCTTGAGAGATAGGGAGAGAATCAAGGAGAAAAGAAAGAGAAAAAGAAAGAAAATCAAGGGAAATTCAAGGATTCAACCTAAAATCAAAAGAAAAATCATCCATAGGTAAGAAACTCAATCCTCTTTCATATTTTGTTATCATAATCTAGCAAGAATTTCATTAGAACCAAGTTTCAAAAGGATTAAAGTGAAAGAAAATAGAAAAGTTAGAAATTAGGATAAGGGTTGAAGAATTTGACTGAACAATCATGTTTTGAATTGTTTTTATCTTAGATTTGAGATATACAAGAGTTATGCTATGAATCTACACCATTTCTTTGGACTTAGAAGCTTTCAAAACTTGTCTTATAGAATTAAAAATGAAGGAATAGAGAGAAGATTAGAAAAGATAAGGGAATTGAATTTAATCACATCTTTTAGTTGTTTGATCTCAAAATCAATGCATAAAAATGAGTTTTTATCGATTTCACATCGTGAATATGTATACTGGGATGTTAAGAATCATGTTTTAGGTTTTGGAAGCTTGAAAAATGGATTTTGGACCTTAAGAACAGCCATGAATAGCAACATTCAAACCACCCAGATTTCTCCACGCCCGTGTGGAATTGGTCCTTGCACATGTGACAACCCTACCTAGAAACCAATTCGAGACTGCATTAAGTGGCCAGAGTTTCACATATGCGGCCCTATGCCCCGCACGTGTGGATTTCAAGGCTTTTTCCCGTTTCTTTGTCTTTCCATTTTCTTCAACCCTTGGGCATTCTTATACGTGGTTTGAACCTTATTAAAAGTTGAATGTGACTAGAAACCAAGCTAAATCAAGTTAAGTTAGAAAAGAAAAATGAAAATTAAGATAGTTTGATTATTATACTTTTATTTCATTGGTATTTGTATGAAGGGTGACCACAGTAGTAAACCCAATGAGAGCAAGGGTGAAGGAGAAACACATAAGGGGAAAGACTTGGCCCCTAGTACTTCAAATGAGCCTAAGGCACCATATGTGCCTAACGTACCCTTTCCCAAATGCTTTGATACACTATTCCCTTTTAATAAGAAGGTTGAGTCCATGGAAGCCATGATGGAGGTTTTTAAAAAAGTGAAAATCAACCTCCCCTTGTTGGAGGTGATTAAACAAGTATCCTGCTATGAAAACTTTTTTAAATACCTATGTATGCAAAAGCATAAATCTAGGACACACGTGTCCCAAAAGGTCTAACTCACGAAGCAAGTAAGCTTCATCTTGTTGAGTGACACATCCCCAAAGCTGAAAGACCCGGGTGCCCCAACCATTGCATGCATCATAGGGGACCATTTCATTGATAGGACCTTGCTAGATTTATGGGCAAGTGTTAATTTTTTGTTGTACTCTGGGTATGAGGAATTCAGGCTTGGTGAGTTAAAGCCCACCACTGTCATACTCCAATTAGCTAATTGGTCCCTCAAAGTACCTCGTGGTATGATTGAGGATGTTCTTGTGAAGGTTGATGGGTTTTATTTTCCTGTTGACTTTTTGGTTTTAGATATAAAACCGGTAGCTAACTCTAAGAAGCAAATCCCGGTGATTTTAGGCTGCTTTTTCTTGGCCACGACCAATGCTTGTATAAATTGTCGTACCAGAGATATGGATGTTTCCTTTGGGAATATGCAAATTAAACTTAATGTTTTCCTAACATCCCAACAACTCCTTAAAAGGGAGGAGTGCTTATTTGTGTATGTGGCAGGTGAGTTAGTAGAGGAAGCTTTACCCTTCATTCTTGTTGAGGACCCTTTAGAAGCATGTCTAGCTCACTTTGGGATAGACAATTTTGATATTGAGGGATCAATAGACGAGGCCAATGCTCTACTTGACGCTCCATTGACTTTAGACTTTCCATCTTGGCAGGCTTCTTTTGAGCCATTACTTTCACTGTCTAGTGAACCCGGCCCACCATCACTAGAGGCACCACCTAAGCTTGAGTTGAAGCCATTATCGACCACACTCAAGTATGCATTTCCAGGTCCTGAGGAGCACTCTCGATTATCATAGCGTCAAACTTGAATGATCATCAAGAAAGTCAATTGTTAAGTGTCCTTAAGGAGCACAAGAGTGCTATCAGGTGGGCAATGGCTGATTTGAGGGGTATTGATCCCTTCGTTTGCATGCATCGCATCCATCTTGAGGAGGATACTAAACCTTCTCGTGAAATGCAAAGGAGCTTGAACCCCAATATGAAAGAGGTGGTTAAGAAGGAGGTTATGAAGTTGTTAGATGCGGGTATTATACCCCATTTCAGATAACAAGTGGGTGAGTCCCACACAGGTGGTACCCAAAAAGTCGGGTATCACGATTGTTGAAAATGAGAGATGAGAGCTTGTCCCCACACGAGCCACCACTGAATGGCGAGTGCGTACTAATTAGAAAGCTCAACTCCATGACTAGAAAAGATCACTTCCTTTTGCCATTCATTGATCAAATGCTAGAGAGGTTAGTAGGTTAGAGTTACTATTGCTTTCTTGATGGTTACACTGGTTACCATCAAGTTCTTGTGTAACTTAATGACTCGGAAAAGACTAACTTCACCTATCCCGTTGGTACTTTTGCCTATAGGAGGATGCCCTTTGGTCTATGCAATGCACCGATGACCTTTCAAAGGTTCATGATGGCCATAGTTTTTGACATGGTGGAGAAATTTTTAGAAGCCTTCATGGATGACTTCTTTATTTTTGGCCCATCTTTTGCGGTTTGTCTCCAAAATTTAGCCACTGTGTTAACACGATATACAGAGACAAATTTAGTCTTGAGTTGGGAAAAGAGCCATTTCATGTTTAGAGAAGGAATTGTGTTGGGTCACATTGTGTCCTTGCGATGTATAGAGACGATGGAAACTAGAGTCCGAACGGCAAAGCTTAGAACACAAAGGTTTGGAATTTCCGAGACTAAAGTTTGGTTTAAATACCCAAGAGTGTGGAGATTGCTTCAAAATCACATCGGCTTGAAATCTGTATGGCAGCCCCATAGGCTGAGGTAGCTTTAGGCACCTTAGTTTTGGATACCAAATCAACTTAGTTTGTAACCCTGTTGGAGAATAGGGAAAGTTACAAGCATAGCTAGGGTGAAATGTAGTACTCGTGGTTTTCACGTGAAGATTATATCTTGATTGAGTAGTTTGAGAAGTTGAAAGGTTTATTTCTTTTTCAAATGCAAAAATGATGATATAAATTGCTAGTGGTGTTTTTTTAGGCTTGACTTAGGGATAAGTATGCAGTATCCCACATGTGCAGCATGTTAGAAAAGAAAAAAATATATATATTTGATTCAAACTAAACCCTAGCCACCTCTTTTGACCCATCACTTTCCAAACACTCTATCTCTCTATCTCTCACACCTTCTCTCTCTACCTTATCTTTTTCTTCTTCTTTCTTTTTCACCCAACATCACCATTGCAATGACCCGAAATAATAATCATAATTCATCCCATGCCAATTATTAAATAACAATACAATTCTAAATGTTGTATCCTTCCATTCATTTAACTTCATTTTATAAAAGGTAACACATGTAGTTATACATTCATAAGTCCCCAACCCTGAATCTATAGTCTGTGCCACAAGTTAATGATATGAAATAAAAGTTTAACAGATATATCAATGCCCTAATGGCTACAACTTTCCAAGACGATGCTTAGTTACAACAAAAGTGAGTTTAAACTCAATAAAGTTTAATCCCTAGGCTTGTATGAAATTAATTACAATAATAACCAAAAAAAAGCTCTTGGTTCCTAGTCCTTCCAAGCTATGACTTTGGCGAAGGCATATCATCAGCACCTGAAAACGGTTTTCCCATAGGGTGAGCCAAAGGCCAGTACGGGTATTCTTAACACAGTGTATGGATCTTAACAAAGCTACAAGGTGCATGCATATGCAATGATCGTGCCAAAACATTTTATATCTCTTTCCAAAACCATGCAATGCCAGGTTTATATCACAAATCATGAAATCATTTCATTTACAATAGAAAACAGGGCAGTGGATACAACACTGGGAATCTCTAGGTACTTATCTGTAAGTAGGCTATACAAGCACTACCAATTGCCACTTTTATCAGTACTAACCAGAAGGCTGGGCACCTAACTGGGCGGGTTTCTAGACTTTCACCAAGAACACACAGGCCAACATAATACCACAACCACACCTCGTACCTAGATTCACCAAGGTACTCACACATTTTTCTCAAAACAATATACATTGCCAATGTGTTAAATGTGCAACAATGCTCAATGCAAATGGATAAGAAATTAGTTTCAATTCTCCTAATTCTCATGCAATTTCTACAACAATCATAGCTATCCTCCACCGATAGTCCAAAACAAATATCTCTAAACAGATAGATAATTTTCAATAAAGATAAACTTTTCAAAATTTCAAGATGGGAATGATAATGCATATCTAACTCCACCACCATTATCATCATCATCATTCAAATTCCATAAAACCTAACATCACTTCCATTTTCTCTTTACAAAATCAAGTATTCACATTTTAGGGCAAAATTCCTTTTTTTTTTTTTATAAATCAATTCCAAGGATAAAAATTCACCATTTTATCACAACTCAATCACATTTACAAACCCACAATCATTTCCAAGAAACCATTTTGAAAACCCCTCTTTTGATTTCAAAACCAAAACCCTAGGTTTATCCAAAAATCCCCAAATTACAATATTGTTTAGAAAAGCAAATAACCAAGTTAAAAACAATACAAAAGTGTGGAGAAATCCCTACCTCAAAGCTAGAAGGTAAGAGAGAGAGTGAAGAAACCCCGACAACACTGAAAATCAACTTTGCTCCAATCAAATAGAAGCTCTAGGTGAGCTTTACCTTTTTATCAAAGGAACTAGGGTGTAGAGATCAATAGATTGAGAGTATTTGGAGGTTAAGGATGAGTTTTAGAGAGAGGGGCTCTAGATTTAGGGTTTCGAAATGTTTAGAGAGAGAGATATGAAAAAGTGACTCAAAAAGTGAGTTTTACGAACTGATATACGCGCAGACTACTTGACCGACCAAAACACCGCTTGAGCGACCAGACACAATAAGTGACACTGCTCGAGCGAACAAAGTTATTGCTCGAGCGCACAGACAAAAACGAGGACACCACTCGAGCGCAAGAAATGTTGCTCAAGCACAGATATCACACTCTCAGTAGTTTTACAGGCAAAGGCTAACCGCTAGAGCAGAAGAAAGACTGCTCGAGCTAAGACCGCTTGAACGCAAAAAGCACTGCTTGACCCAAAAAAAACACTCTCCTAATACTTTTACAGGCCAGTAATTATACTGGAAGTTCTCAAAGATCGCTCGAGCAACCAAAGGACTATTAGAGTGAACTAACCAAAATCTAGGCAACAGTTCTATTAAAAAACAAACTCCCGACCTGTTCGAAATGCAACAAAGACATTCAAACAACCAAACTCAATTAAGAATAAGATGAATAAGGATATTGTACGGGGAGCAAATATTTCGGCAAGCCCGTACTCCTTTCTTCCGAGCTCCGTTACTGTCCGATCACCTACGAGCAAATAACGGTGAGCTACCCGGCGGTGTGTGGCCGAAAAAACCCTCCGACGATCAAGTTAGCACACACCTTAGGATAGAGAGAGAGAGAAGGAAGAGTGTTTGAATGTAAGAATTTCCTTACAAAGTGTTCGTCTGTCGCGTATGGGGGGCGCCGACATGCTTACATACCCTCTGCGCCCTATATCCACTCCCAGTCATCTCCTGACATGTGGCTCCGCTATCCCATCTGTCAGCATAAACCTTGCTGAACATCACCTAATCTCAACTGCCTGTCTTCTCAGCCTGAGCTCGGCAGCCGAGCTTCTCTATCCACGGCCGTGCTGTGCTTCATACCCAAGCTCTTCACTGGCTTAGCCCAAGGAGGACCGGGCTAGGCAGCATCTCGGCAAAGCCTAGTCCGGGGCACCTCCTGTGGTCGGCCTTCCTGCCGATCAAACGATTACCTCGGCTGACCACGCCTTTCCGGGCGCCGGTCACTCAGCTTGACTGGCTCCACCATCGCCTGATCAAGCAGCTCGGTCCAACCGAGCACTGCCATGCCGAGCAGCTTCTTTCCAAATTGGGCCACACATACTTGGCCCAACTCCTGCCCGGTCCAACTCCTGGCAGCCCAACTCCAGGCGGATCACCGGTCATCTCGGCCCGATGCACCATTAGGCTCTCAACCTGCTCGACCTTTAGCTCGGCCCAATTCCAGATCATAAATCTCCCTCTCAACTGCCCCTTAATTCCGTCCCTGAAGCGTGACTGGGATTACTTATTTCGACCGGGATGACACTTTCTCGGTCCTCAGAACGCGAAATGACAACCGGGCTAGTTGACATTTCTGCCCGCAAACCTGCCCGGTTATACTCCTTGGTTGACGTCCTCTTCTTCAAAAATTTGCCCGGTTGTCTCCTCGACTCTCCAACCTGTCGTTTCAATTCTGACGTCGACATAAATAGGGACACGTGGCGGGCTTCCATTGGTCCTCAAGCAGCCAAACCAGCCGTCCGCCAGAATTTGAATTTTTGGTGATCTCTTCGTCTATACATACAAGCCCCTCTTCCTCAACTCGCTCCTACTGCTTCTCTTCTATCCGACGCTTCAGAGCTCAAGTAACTTTCTCCCAGCCTCGTCTGCCATTCTTCGTGCTTGAAGGAACAGTTCCTGCCCTTCACTAGTAAGACCTTCAATCCCTCTTTTGTTGCTATCTTCTTTAATATTACACACATTAGGGCACTAAAACTTAGTTCCTAGGGCATAAGCCATAGAAACTGTCCCAAACCTCCCACTGTTCTTGGTGTTCTTTATTTTCCCGAAGAACACTGAAGAACTGGGGCGGACCGGGCTCCTGGTCTTCATTTGATCCAAAAAACCAATCTAACCGAGCAAATAACATGTTTGTCTCAATCCCAGCAAAAACAGAGATAACAAAAGGACTTGGCCGCTCAACCGGGCTAACATCTGGTCTACTTGGGTGACCGAGCTCCTTAGTTAGATTAGACGACCGAGGTGGTTTGGCACTCTTAATGACCGAGCTAAAGTCCTGCTCCTTTCGCGCGACCGCACTCACACTTACACTTGCCATCATTTTCCTGCAGAGTCCAAGGGGACCACTGTCCATTCCTGAGGCTCTCCAGGCCGAGCAACAACCCATTACCACAGTGCCAAACCCCTCAACCGAGCTATCCTAGGCCGGCCATAAATGGGGAAATTTCGATTTCTCGTAGATACTCCGGCTGCACTGGCTGCATTCAGGGAGGAGTACGGCATCCCGGCCGATGTCCACCTTGAACTTGCAGAAATTGAGACAACGCCTTGGGGCAGGGAGGAATGCCCCTTCACCGTGCTATCCATCGTCGAAGGGGGCCTTCGTTTCCCACTCAATCCATTGATTACCGAGTTCCTGCGCCGAACCGGGCTAGCACCCACCCAAGTGTCCACCAACACTTACCGGATAATAAACGGCGTGCACGAGCTAAACAACCGGTTAGGCATAAGCCTAGGTTTAGCCGAGATCCTGCGCCAATACACCCTAGGCCACACCGGCGACGGCCTCGCCTATTATCTCAAGATTAGACCGGGCAGAGAGAAAATCGTGACCGGCACACCAGACAAGGATCTTCATGACGATGATTTCTTCTGGGTGTCAGGCAATTACGAGACAGCCGAGGTACCGGGCTGGATGATAAGCAAAAACTTTGGCAGCACATGTAAGCCGCGCAAATTACCTCGGTTAATACACCTTCTTCATGTTTCTGTACTTTAATCATTTTCTTTCTTGTTTCTTTTGCAGCCATCCAAGCCTTGCAAGCCAACTATAATTTCTCCGTTACCGCGACCGAGATTGCCACCAATTGCTCGGCTACAGTCCCACATACAGATACTCCGCTCCCCGCCGGAGTAAAGTTACAGACTTCCTCCGCGCTCCAACACCTCCACCAGATCCAACTCTGCCAGACGTTCCACTCATTCGCTTGACAGAGGAGCAAGAGATGGCCAAACGGAGCAGAATCAAGAACTTGCTCACCGCCACGTCTGCCGAGATGCCGAGCGTTGTCACCCGCTCGCCAGCCGCCGGTCAATCCAGCGGCACCGTGGTCGCTCTTGCCTCTCAAGCGACCGGGCAGTCCAGCCGAGAACCTGCTCCACGTCGTGCCGATAAAAGAGCTCGCGCAGACCCATCTGCCGAGCTTGTTGCCGAGCTGACTACCGAGCATCCATCTGACGCTCCCGTCCCAGTGCCGGCCTGGCGTCCACAGCTGAAGCACCGGGGTCAAGACATCCCGGCCACGGCTTCGATCAAGGGCGATAAAGAGCATTTGCTCGCCTTCGATCTTACCAAAGCTCTTCTTCTACCGAGCGACGTGGTCGACAGCGACCACGTCCCTGACACTCGGTTGATAAAATCATCAGTGAAATCAATGGCTAGGGTAAGTCAATGTGCCTCTGAAATTTTCACAAGTGTTTGCTCGGTTCTTTCTCTAATCAACTTTACTATTTGCAGGCCATTCAGAAACAACACCTAGTAATGGAGCACATCCATAGACTTCGGCAAAAGGTCAATGACACAGCCAGCCAAGTCCAGAGCCTCCAAGCCGAGCTCGGCCGGGCAAAGTCTTCACTTAAGATGGCTAATGCAGACAACAATAGACTGCTCGGTCAGCTGGATGCGGCCGAGAAAAAACGGGATGAGCTCCAGACCGAGGTAAGCGCGGTCAAAAAGTCGCGGAAGAAGGACTGCCGGGCTGCTAACAACGCCGGCTTCAACGAAGCCGAGAAGAGCTATAAGAAACAAGTCTTTGTGACACAAGACATTTACTTCAAAGCTGGCTGGAAGTCCGCCTGCGAGCATCTCGGCCAGGGCTCTGACACCGACGTATTTGCCAATCCTCCTCCTGCTTCGCTACCGGTCTACCTCGTGCCTTACGCAAACGACATCTTCAGCGCTTTGCAAGCCGAGGCCGAGGAAGGGCTTGAAGAGGGAGATGCCGAGACAAAATCTGAGGCAGAGGATGCAGAGGTGCAGGAGCAGCCCGGCCATGACGAGCCCGGTGCCCAAGACAAAAGTCCAACCATCAACCTTAATGCCGCCGAGGACGAGTTTACCAATCTCTCCCCCTTAGTTTAGTTTTCTTCTCTTTTTGTATTTTTGCTTTCAGCGCTTCTGATGTAACCGGGCTCTGTCCCCACCTTTTGTATTGACTTTCTTATCAATGAAAAACTCAAATTTTGCCAAGTGTTTGCACGGTTGTCATCAATTCCATCTTCAGCAAAACATCTCGGTATAAATCATAGGTTGAACAAAACACCTCGTCAACCGGAATTCATAACTCGGTTGGAGTACTTAAGCAGAACAAAACAGCAAATTCATAAACTGAAATAACCATCTCGGTTGGCAATAACAAAGTTGAACAAGTCACCAACTCTTCCAACATCTCGGTTGGGAATAGCAGTTGAACAAATCACCAACTCTTCCAACTGGGATAAATCATCTCGGTTGGGAATCCTAAGTTGGACAAAACACCAACTCTTCCAACCGGAATAAATCATCTCGGTTGGGAATTCGAAGTTGGACAAAACACCAACTCTTCCAACCGGAGTAAATCATCTCGGTTGGGATTCCTAAGTTGGACAAAACACCAACTCGTCCAACCGGAGTAAATCATCTCGGTTGGGAATTCCTAAGTTGGACAAAACACCAACTCGTCCAACCGGAGTAAATCATCTCGGTTGGGAATTCGAAGTTGGACAAAACACCAACTCTTCCAACCGGAGTAAATCATCTCGGTTTTTTACATTAAAACAACAGTCCAAGTGCTAAAGCACAATTACTTCTATACATTGACAAAAAGAATTTACATTCTGCAGTGCAAGCCAAAAAATTCCTTTGCACAAGAAAAGAAAACAAAATCTTAGAAATAATACAGTTTCAGGTTGGCCGCATTCCATGGCCGGGGTATTGCTCTTCCCTCTAGATCCTCCAAGTGGTAAGCCCCCTTGCCCGCCAGACCGGTGATCTTGTAGGGTCCTTCCCAATTTGCCCCTAGTTTGCCTTCACCTGGCACCAGGGTGTTGCCCATAACCTTCCTCAAAACCCAATCACCAACTTTGAACGGTCTGGGGTGCACCGTCTTGTTGTATTTCTTTGAGAGCTCTTGTTGGTAGTCGGCCACATGGATGAGGCCCTTCTCCCGACGCTCTTCCACTAGGTCCAGCTCCAAGGCAATAGCCTCGGCGTTCAGTTCGGGCTCAAAACTCTCGCTTCTTAGGGTGGGCATGCCAACTTCCAAAGGTATGACCGCCTCCATGCCATAAGCCAAAGCAAATGGAGTTTCCCCGGTAGATCGCCGCGGGGTTGTTCGGTATGCCCAAAGGACGCTGGGTAAATCCTCAGCCCATTTTCCCTTTTCCTTCTCCAGCCGTTTCTTCAACCCATCCAGAATAGTCTTGTTCGATGCCTCGGCTTGACCATTGGACTGCGGGTAAGCCGGAGCGGAGTTGTAGAATTCAATCTTCAAATCTTCACAAAATCCTCTGAATAGGCGACCGTCAAATTAGGTGCCGTTGTCAGAGATCAAGATCTTGGGGACGCCAAACCGCGTGACCACGTTCTGCCAGACAAACCACTTCACGTCTTTCTCTTTAATTGTTGCCAAGGGCTCAGCTTCAACCCATTTCGTAAAGTAATCTGTGGCCGCAATGAAGAATTTCCAGTTGCCCGGTGCTGTTGGCAGTGGCCCCACTATATCTAGCCCCCACATGGCGAAGGGCCAAGGACTGGTGAGGGGAAGAAGTTCCCTAGCAGGCTGATGGATCTGATGGGCGAATTTCTGGCATTTTTCGCACTTACGGACGTACTTTTGTGCGTCAGCCTGCATGCACGGCCACCAGTACCCCTGCAAAATAGCTCGGTAGGCCAAGGACCTGCCCCCTATGTGGCTGTCACAAATGCCTTCGTGAATTTTGTGCAAGAAGGCCTCCACACTATTCGGGTGCACGCACTTTAGATAAGGACCAGTGAAGGACTTTTTATACAACGCACCAGATGGAGAAAGCCAAAACCGCTCTGACTTCACCCGGACTTTATGTGCTTCTTTCTTGTCAGTTGGTAGAGTCCGGTCTCTGAGGAATAAGATCAAGGGGTCCATCCAGGAAGGGCCTAGCGCGGCGCAGAGTACATCCGTCTGCCCGGCGTCTTCAATGCTCGGCCGTGGGAGAAAGTCAATTAACAAGGGGTTTGGAGATGTACTATCTACCATGGAAGCAAGGCCGGCCAGCTCATCAGCTCGGCTGTTTTCTTCATGGCCAATCTGTTGGACTCTGATAGCCTGAAACTGCTTGATGTGTTCCCTAACCAGAGCTTGGTACTTCGCCATTCTGTCATCCTTTGCTTCGTAAATCCCAGAGACATGGTTAACCACAAGCTGGGAATCACTGTACACCATCAACTCTGATGCCTGCATCTGAAGCGCGCTCTTGAGACCGGCCAAAAGCGCCTCATACTTGGCCTCATTATTGGATGCAGGGAAGCCAAGGGTGATAGAGTGTTCAATTGTCAACCCATCTGGCGATATCAAAACTATACCTAGCCCGGCGCCGTGACGGTTCGAGGCTCCATCAACAAAAATTTTCCACATCTCCCCCAAGAAGAGCTTCCAGCATTCCGAGGGGTCCTGAGAGGCTTGAAGGTCGATGGGGTCATAACTGCTCGGCTGTGCGGTTTCAAGTTCTGTGTTGATTGGTTCCAATTCAGTCCCCCTTGATGATTCGGCACCGGACTCAGCAAGTTGATCTGTAATGCTCAAGTCCATAGGCGAATCATCAGGTTACGGTATTAAGCCGGCCGCAGGTTCTGAGCTGTGTGGTTCCATTTCTTCCCCCCTTGGTGATGCGGGACCGGACAGAGCAGATGGGTCGGTGATACTCAACTCCGTCATCGCATCACCGGGTGGTATAACCATGCAAACTAAGGGTGCTTCAATGGTGCGCGCAAACTCCGCGTCGCTACTTCCACCAACTGGTTGTATCTCGGATGGTCTTGCGTGCATCTCATCATCTGCCACGGTAATATCGACCGGGCATACCGGATGAGTGCCAGGTGAGAACTCAGCGACGAAATCTGCCAAGGTCTGGGCTTTGATAGCAGTGCGCGGCTGGAACTTCACATCAAACTGTCCCAACTAGACCGCCCACTTAAGAATTCGGCCTGAAAAGTCCGCCTGTTCAAACAAGGCCTTGAGGGGAAACTCAGTCAGTATGACGATGGTATGGGCGTGAAAATAATGCGCCAACTTCCTCGAAGCCATCATCAATGCCAACGCAAGATTTTCCAGCGGCAAATATCTCGTCTCAGCCGGCAGCAAGGTCCTGCTGACATAAAAAATTGGGAGGTGCTTGATTCCTTCAGCGCGGACTAGCACCGCACTGACTGCGTGCTGGGAGACGGCAAGGTAAAGGTATAGTTCCTCACCCGGCTTTGGTGTAACCAACAGTGGCAGAGAGGACAGATATTCCTTGAGCTCGGCCAAAGCTCGGTCACACTCTTCGTCCCACGAGAACTTTGACTTCAATGCTTGAAAGAAAGGGCGGCAGCGATCTGATGACCGGCTTATAAACCGATTAAGCGCGGTGGCCATCCCGGCCAGATGCTGCACGTCCTTAGCCGTGCTGGGCTGCTTTAACTCTTGCACCGCTCTGATCTGCGTAGGGTCTGCTTCGATGCCTCGGTTCGTGACTAAGAACCCTAAAAATTTTTCGGATCCCACGCCAAAGGCACACTTTGATGCATTCAAGCGCAGCTTATGCTTCTTTAGAATGGAAAACATCTTGGCTAAGTCGAACAAATGGTTTGCCTCATGTTGGCTCTTCACCACCATATCATCGATGTAAGCCTCCATTGTCCGGCCAAGCAAAGGAGCAAACATTTTGGTCACCATCCTCTAAAAGGTTGCGCCGGCGTTCTTCAAACCAAAAGGCATGACTCGGTAGCAGAAGAGTCCCCTTGGAGTCGTGAAAGAGGTGATTTCTCGGTCAGGCCCATGCATGGCGATTTGATGGTAGCCGCGGTAGGCATCCAAGAAACTGAGCCTATTATGTCCAGCCGTCAAGTCCACAAGCTGGTCAATTCGCGGCAAAGGGAAGCTATCTTTGGGACAAGCGCGGTTGACTGTCTTATAGTCGACACAAACTCGCCACTTTCCATTCTTCTTGGGCACCACTACAGTGTTGGAAATCCATCGAGGGTAGTGCACTTCCTGAATTGCTCGTGCCTCAAGCAGGTTCTTCACCTCCTCTGCAACTACCTCGGCGTGATGCAGCGCCGGTCTCCTTGTTCGCTGGATGATTGGCTTTGCTCCAAGAAAGACATTGAGGTGATGGCAGATAAAACTTGGATCGAGGCCAGGCATGTCGTAAGGCGACCACGCGAAGACTTCGATGTTGGCCATCAAAAACTCAACCATCTCGGTCCTCTCGATGGTCGTGAGACTGGAGCCAAGCAAGAAGAACTTGTCCGGCTATTCTGTATCAATTCGCACCTAAACCAATTCCTCAACAGCCTTGTCTTCGGCCTTGGTGCCCACATCATCCAAGACACCCTGGTCCTCCGGCCCCTCAATCATTTGAACGAATCCTTTGGCAGCCCGGCTTCCGTTGACCGCCACGAAGCACTACTTGGACATGACCTGATCGCCCCAAATCTCCTCGATTGCCCCTATAGCCGAGGGGAATCTCATCACCTGGTGGTAGGTCGACGCTACAACTTGCATAGCGTGAAGCCATCCCCTTCCAAGGATAAGGTTGTACGTCGAAGGCACTTGTAGCACCCAAAACTCCACTTGCTTGACCACGGATCCCGCTTTGACCGGCAGGATAATCTTTCCCAAGGGCCACTCCGGCTGCGAGTTGAAACCAACCAGTGGCGAAGTTGCCGGAGCCAAGTCTGTCTCACGGAGTTTGAGCTTCTTGAACGCATCATAATACATGATCTCAACCGAGCTTCCCTGATCGATCAAGATCCGTTTAACATCAAATTCCTTGACGCGTAGTGTTACTACTAGGGCATCGTTGTGCGGCGTCTGGATACGCTCTAGATCCTTTGAGGTGAAACTAATCACGTCTTTTTCTTCAGTCTTCCCCCTTTTGATGGCAGGCTGTACCGACAAAACTTCCCTCATATGTTCTGCCTTTTTTATCATACCCCGGAGTTCGCAAACACGCTCCGGTTCCACGATACCGTGGATGACATTAATAACTCCCTGTGGGGGTGCGTCTCGGTCATCCTGTCCCCTGGGATCGACCGGAGCCTGATTCGGCTTCACACCGCCATCAATGTAAAGGTCTAGGTGCCCGGCTGCGACCAGCTCTTCTAAGTGTTGCCTTAAAGGCAAACAATCCTCAGTCCGGTGGCCTCACTCCCGATGAAACGTACAACGATACCGCGGATTGTAGCCCTTTTGTCCATCGCCCAACTTAGCAGGAAACCGGATATACTAATCGTCTCGGATTTCACTAAGTATGCGATAGATTGGAATCTTGAAGACCGTGGTTATGCCAGTCCTTGCCTTCAACCTTCTGTTTGCGTCCGCTACGTCATCTTGGGGGTAGTCATCCCGGTCATTCCGACGTCCTCTACCCCGATTTTTGCGATTCGAGCCACGGTCCGATTCCTCTGCTCGGTCACTTGAGCGGCTGGACTCTTGCCCAACTGCATGCACTTTGCCTGTTGTCTTCTTGTCTGTTGCTACCGGAGTTGTCTTCACAGTAGAAGCTGACGCATCATCCTCTACTCGGATGTGCTCATTGATGCGCTGCATGAGCTGGCCCATGGAGGTCGGTTGGTGCATGGTCAGCGAGTCCCACAATCTATGGCTGACTGGGAGACCACGCTTATATTGCGTGATTGCGAAGTTGACCGGGCAATCCAAGATCTCGTTGAAGGTTTCCTAGTACCTTGAGTTGTATACCTTCAATGTGTCGCTCGGTTCCATCTTGACACTAAGTAAATGATCGACTTCTTTCGATGTTTTTGTGTTGGTTTTGAAGCGCGTCACAAAGGCTTCGGCCAACTGATGCCACTGTTGTATGCTCCCATCCAGCAGCCTCTCGAACCACTTCAAGCCCAGCTCCCCTAAACTCGACGGGAAGATCAGGCACATAAGTCCGTCATTTCGCCTATGTCCGGCCATAACCTGTCGGAAGTGGCTCACATGCATGTAAGGATTGGTTTTTCCGTCGTAGAGTGTGAACTTAGGCTAGTGGAAGCCTGCCGGAAGCGGTGTTGTTTCTATTTCCAGGGAAAAAGGGCTGGCACTCAGCCTGGCCAAGTCCGTATCTTCAAAGAGTGGCACTGCTTGGCGGGGTGGAGGCATTCCAACCTCCTCGCTGGCGTGAACCCCGTAGGATAGCCGTTGGAAAGCCGGTATTCTCTGAGCTTCGCGCCGGCGAGCTCGCTCCTTTAAGACCGCCCGTAAATCCTCTGAATGAGCGGAGTAAGAGTACCTCGACGTCATCACCGGACGTGAGGGTTTGTAGGTGCTATCTTGCGCGCTAGACTTTTCTGCATGCGCGTCAGAATCACCAACCTGGTAACTTCTGGTAATAGATATGGACTGAGTACGTCGCTGACTCTGACCGCCTGAACGGCGGGAAGGGGTGCACTCACTGTGGTCTCCCACTCCAGCTACACCTTTCCCTCTGACATGTCGCTTCAGATCCTCCATCTCCGCCGCCATTCGCCGGATGACAGCGTCTTGGTCCCTCAACTTATTTTCCAGACGTCTGGCGTGTGAGTCTCTCCTCCGCCGGTGACCGTCTGGACTCCGTGAATGTCCATGACTTCTTCCGCGCTTATCCCGCGCGTCTCCTAACTGTCCTCCGGTGGGCGTCCCCGAGTCCACCATTGGATGGATGGCGGGAGGACCTTCTCTCCTTCGGGTGAACTCCGGGGTGGCTCCGTCTATGGCAGACAACGGAAACTCGTCGTTGTTCGCCATGGACGGCGATCAGATGAACCTGGAAGACAAGGTTTTGTCTGTCAAGATTCCTACAGACGGCGCCAATTGTACAGGGAGCAAATATTCCGGCAAGCTCGTACTCCTTTCTTCCGAGCTCCGTTACTGTCCGATCACCTGCGAGCAAATAACGGTGAGCTACCCGGCGGTGTGTGGCCGGAAAAACCCTCCGACGATCAAGTTAGCACACACCTTAGGATAGAGAGAGAGAGAAGGAAGAGTGTTTGAATGTAAGAATTTCCTTACAAAGTGTTCGTCTGTCACGTTTGGGGGGCACCGACATGCTTACATACCCTCTGCGCCCTATATCCACTCCCAGTCATCTCCTAACACGTGGCTCCGCTATCCCATCTGTCAGCATAAACCTTATTGAACATCACATAATCTCAACTGCCTGTCTTCTCAGCCCGAGCTCGGCAGCCGAGCTTCTCTATCCACGGCCGTGCTGTGCTTCATACCCAAGCTCTTCACTGGCTTAGCCCAAGGAGGACCGGGCTAGGCGGCATCTCGGCAAAGCCTAGTCCGGGGCACCTCCTGTGGTCGGCCTTCCTGCCGATCAAACGATTACCTCAGCTGACCACGCCTTTCCGGGCGCCGGTCACTCAGCTTGACTGGCTCCACCATCGCCTGATCAAGCAGCTCGGTCCAACCGAGCGCTGCCTTGTCGAGCAGCTTCTTTCCAAACTGGGCCACACATACTTGGCCCAACTCCTGCCCGGTCCAACTCCTGGCAGCCCAACTCCAGGCGGATCACCGGTCATCTCGGCCCGATGCACCATTAGGCTCTCAACCTACTCGGCCTTTAGCTCGGCCCAATTCCAGATCATAAATCTCCCTCTCAGATATGAACAACCAAATAAGACAAGGAACCCCAGATCCAAAACAATAAATGGGTCGGATCTAAACCGAAATCATTATAACCTCCCCTCTTAAGGAATTTCGTCCTCAAAATTTTAAAATCCGCACAATAACCACTGTATTTAAATCAACATAACAATGATCCATCCATCCTCATAACCATGACCCATCCACTGATCATTCATTCTCATAACAACGATAAACAAAATTTACAATATTGAATATACAATTCACTTTTTTCAAAACATATGCAATGTTTTTTTTTTTATATATACATTAAATCAACATAACAAGATTTTCATTACAAGTTTCAAACATCAACAAAAAGGTCCAGATAGTTCTCACGGACTTCCACCTCATGTTCCCAAGTCGCTTCATCAACCCTGTGGTGTTGCCATGACACTTTTACCAATGGAATTGTCTTGTCTCGCAAGACTTGGTATCGTGTATCTAAGACTCTAACCGGTCTCTCCTCATACGAGGCATCCTCATCTACCTCTAACTCTGTCCAATCCAAAACATGTGACAGATCTGGCTCATACTTCTAAAGCATACAGATATGAACCCCGTCATGAACCCACGTCATGAACCCCGAAAAGCTGTGGCGGCAAGGCCAAACGATAAGCCACCTGCCCAATGCGCTCTAGGATCTCAAAAGGTCTAATAAATCTAGGAGACAACTTCCCGCTCTTTCCAAACCTCATTAAACACCGTCTCGGTGATATCTTCAAGAAGACATAATCTCATACCTCAAAGGATAATGATCTCCTCCTATAGTCAACATAACTCTTCTAGCGACTCTAAGCTGAAACCAACCTCTTATAGATAAGTGCGACCTTCTTCGTCGTTTTTTGGACTAACTCGGGATCGAACAGAGGTGCATCACCCACCTGGGCCAAACACACTGGAGATCTACACGGTCAACCATATAAGGCCTCAAACAGTGCTATGCGAATACTCACTTAAAAGCTATTGTTATAGGTAAACTCCACCAAAGGTAAGTGCCTCTCCCACAACGTTTTAAAGTCAAGAACACAACCCTGAATCATATCCTCTAGGATCTAAATGGTACGCTCTGACTGCCTATCAGTCTGAGGATGATAGGTGGTGCTAAATGTCAATCTAGTGCCCAAGGCATTCTGTAGGCTCTGCCACAATCGAGCCGTGAAACACGGATCTCTATCCGAAACGATAGTCACAGGGACCCCGTGAAGTCGAACTATGTCCCTAATATAAAGGTCGACAAGGTAATCTACCGAGTCACTCATGCGCATAGGCACAAAGTGTGCTGACTTAGTTAACCGATCAACTATCACCCACACAACATTGTTACCTCGTTGAGTCCTCGGAAGACCTACAACAAAATCCATCATGACATGCTCTCACTTCCATTCGGCTATAGGCAAGGGTTGCAACAAACCCACTGGCCTCTGATGCTCGGCCTTCATTTGTTGACAAGTAAGGCAACTCGAAACGAACAAGGTCACGTCTGTCCTTATTCGCCTCCACCAAAACTGTAACAGCACTCATTTTGACTTGGCCATATTGGCATACATTTGTGGACAATCTTGTGTTAATATGTACATTTGCAAATCTTGTCTTGTTTTGCTTGAACAATTGCTTGCATACCTTGTTCTTGCCTGGTGTGTTGCCGAGGTCGTCTTAAGCCTAGACACCTTTGAAACCTTTATCACTTAGAACTATCTTGGAACCCCTTTGGTTGACCTCCATCTTCACCTTGGCATATTGGCCGAGATGTCACCATCTAGGCCGAGGTGCGCGTCACCTAGGCCGAGATGTGCATCATCTGGGCCGAGATGTTAATATCTAGGCGTTCGAGATCCTTGATCCTTGCATGAGTGATTTTGTTCCTGGAATAGTATGACTTAGACCGAGGTGTGGCACATCTAGGCCAAGGTGTGGCATAGTTTAGTCAAGTGTTGTCCTTCCAAGCCGATGTCCTTGCCCTTTGAGTTCCGGAGTCTTGTTGTTAGCCGATGTCGTTACTTGCCGGTGTGTTCGTGCCGCCTAGCTTGTTGAGTACACTTTGTCTTGGTCTTGTCTTGTCAAGTCAGTCACCTTTTTTAGTTGAGCGAATCAGCCGATGCCACGTGTCCCGACAGAGGGATTATGTCAGTGTTTGTCGTGTGAAGCAGATCATTTGTATCAATCTTGCCTTTTTAGAGAGAGAAGCTCTAGTGAGAAGGAGGAGAAGTTTGAGCTAGAGAGGGTGACTTCCAAGCTTGATCGTTAGAGCTTGAGCCGTTAGATTCGAGTTTTGAGGTTAGAATCTTAACCTATTCTTGTTGTTCTTATTCATCATCTAGCTGCATTGCACGATCAAACCTATTCTATACACCATTCATCGATTTAAAGTTGGTTTTAGAAAGAGAAAACGGTTTTCATGTGTTTTTGAAGAAAAGCCTCGTTTGATCCGAAAGTTTGCATCGAGGCTCATGCATTTGTGTTTGTTTTGATGAGATCCTTGAGTGTGGGCACCCAGGTCCCTGATTTTGTAATTATAGCATGAAATCTCAGCTTTTGTATAGCAGGTTTTGATCTTTGCGTTCATCTTCTTCATACTCTTGTTCTTCATGTTTATCTAGAGGGAAACCCAGATTTTCCCGACTTCGCTTTTGAAAGTAGCCATCGAGGCTACACCTCGGCGAGGAGGTGTGGGACCTCGGCCTAGACCTAGTAGTTGCCCAGCATGTTTTTCCAAAGATAAGAAACTGTGTTTCGATTTGATTGGCTTAGTTTTTGAAGAATGCCGAGGTCATTTGCATGTAAGCTAGACTTGTTTTGAGTGGTGCATTCAATAGACTTTGCCATGCGTTTGTAGGACTTGGACTTGCCTTGACCCCAACGTTTGAAGAACTAGGTGAGTGGTATTTTTAATAAAGCTATGTTATACGTTTGATAAAGACTTTGCTTTGCTTTGTTTTGAAAGTGTTTGTTAAGCATGAATAATTGTCCCTGTTTCATATACCAAGTATGATCTTGCCTTGATGACCTTCTCGGAAAGTCCCTTGTGCTGGAGGACTCTAAACTTTCGCAGCACATCTTGTCTTGAAAGTCCCTCGTGCTGGAGGACTCTAAACTTTCGTAGCACATCTCGTTTTGGAAGTCCCTTGTGCTGTAGGACTCTAAACTTTCGCAGCACATCTTGCTTCGAAAGTCCCTTGTGCTGGAGGACTCTAAACTTTCGCATCACCTTTGATTTGTACTCTAGTGTTAAAGGGCTACGGGCCTTTGTAACATAGGTCCCTCATGCTGGAGGACTCTAAACTTTCGCAACACATCTTGCCTTGAAAGTCCCTTGTGCTAGAGGACTCTAAACTTTTCTAGCACCCTTGTTAAGATGCCTCTCTTGCTTCGTCTTGTTTTGCCACGGACGGTTTACCGCGTGGATACGGTTGCCAGAATATTGTTATTTGTAATATGTGATGCTAGTAAATGTCCCTTGAAGCTTTGAAGATCTGTTAGATGGACGAGGTCCATTTCTTGTTGTATATTAAGTTTTGTCTTGTATTGTTTGAAAGGACTTCGGCTATTATTCATGCAAACCCCTTTATTATTTATATCATTCACTGAGTATCCAAGCTCACCCTCTCTATATATATGTAGGTGATGAACAAGAAGGCGGTGACGCCTAGATGTGATTTCTGGAGCTTGTTTTGGGTTTTGATTATGTCGGCTTAACCTGCATTTATATCGGCAATCTTGAAAATCATGCTTCTCGACTTGTAATATTTGTGCTTCGAACACGTCGGCTAAGAAGCCTTTTGATCAAGATGTATGTTTTTGTATGATTGTTATGTCGGCAAAGAAGATGTCGGCAACCTGGCAGGCTGTATTCTTAGATCTGTAATTTGTACAATTTGTTTATGTCGGCTTGTAGAGCCCTTTGCTAATACGAAAAATGTAACTTGCACTTTGCTTTGTTTGTAATTAAGTTATAACCCATATGCAAATGGTTGCTATCTCATTTGACTTAAGCACAGCTCTTATGGACCACTTGTATTTTAAATTTTTACTTCCGCACTTGTGAGCCCCATTTATTTATACTCTGAATGTGTGTGAATCTTGTAAGTTGGCCTTCGGTAATCTCGGATTACTGGCCATCACGGCACCAAACTACTAGGGGCAGTTTGGGGTCGTGACAAAAACTGATGACTATGGTCATGGTACATCTTTGCACCTCCTAGATGTACTGCAAGAAATGGTGAAACTCTCGGAGAACCTCCTCTCTACAAGACTTCGATACGAAAAGATGGTCAAGATATCTAATACTCAAGTCAAAATACACATTCAAGCCTTTCTCTACCTTCTTACTAGATATCTTCTCCCAGATAGACTCTACCTTATGATCACCCCGTTATCCTTCTATAACTCGGCTCACAAGCGTAGGTTGTGCAATCATAGTAAACAAGTTTGCCGACTCAACAGACTTGCCAAGATATAAGTCAAACTCTCCAATAGCACTCAGTATCTCCCATTCCCGGATGACAATACTAGCTACACTACTAACGGTCTTCCTACTCAAGGCAGCGGCCACTACATTGGCCTTTCCTGGATGATAGTGCAACTCAAAATCATAATCCTGCATAAATTCCACCCACCTTCTCTACCTCAAATTCAAATCTTTCTGTGAAAATAGATACTTCAAACTCTTGTGATCGGAAAAGATCTTGAATCTCTCACTATAAAGAAAATGTCTCCAGATTTTCAAAGCAAAAATCACTACTGCTAGTTCTAAATTGTGGGTAGGATAGTTTCTCTCGTGTGTTTTCAATTGCCGTGAACCATATGCCACTACCTTCCCCTCTTACATCAAGACACAACCCAAACCTTCCCAAGACGCATCACAATACACTGAGTAGCCCAAATCCCTCTCCAGAATAATCAACACTAGAGCAGCGGTAAGTCTAACTTTAAACACTTGAAATGACTTCTCACAAGTCTCACTCCACACAAATTTGATTCCTTTTCTCATCAATCTAGTCAAATATGAGGCTAATCTAGAGAAATCCTTCACAAAATGTCAATAATGCCCAGCTAATCCTAAGAAACTCTGGATCTCAAAGGCATTCTTAGGTTGTTCCCAATCGTGCACTGCCTCTATCTTAAAAGAATCAACAATCACCCCTTCCCCAGATACCACATAGCCTAAGAATTTCACCTTCTTCAACTAGAACTCACACTTCCTGAACTTAGCATACAATTTGTGGGCTCTAAGCTACTCAAGCACAATCCACAAGTGTTCCTAGTGTTCCTCTTCAGAGGGGAAGTAAATCAAGATCTCATCAACAAAGATGACCACGAAACGGTCTAAAAACTCACAAAAGATTCTCAGTTCATCAAATCCATAAACAAGGCCGGTGTGTTGGTTAGCCCAAAAGGCATCACTATGAACTCATAATGGCCATACCACGTACGGAATGTCATTTTCTGGATATCCTCCTCCTTTACTCGCAACTGATGATAACCCAATCTCAAGTCTATTTTAAAAAAGCAACAAGACCCTTTCAACTAGTCAAACAAGTCATTTATACAAGGCAATGGCCACTTGTTCTTAACAATTACCCGGGTCAACTTTCGGTAATCAATGTAAAGTCGCAATGTGCCATCTTTCTTCTTGGCAAAGAAAGCCGATGCTCCCCAAGGTGAAATACTAGGGTAGATAAAGCCCTTATCTAGCAATTCTTGGAGTTGAATCTTTAACTCACTCAACTCGGCGGGTGCAAATCTATACGGTGCCATGAAAATTGGTGGCGTGCCAAGCATTAAGTCAATAGAGAACTCAATCTCACGGTGAGGTGGAAAACTAGTGAGATCCTCGGGAAAGACGTTCGGGTATTCACAAGCTACCCTCGGCAACTCTACTCAGACCACATCACTCTCAACAACCAAGAACATAGCAAGGAGACTAAGCTCACCCTGGTCACGCAGATCATACACTAGCAACGAGGCTCTATCAACCTGTTCCCCAGGAAATAAAAATAATCACCACCCGAGGTGCACACCGTAACCCTTTGACGGTGACAGTCTATAATGGCCCGATAGGATGACAACCAATCCATGCCCAAAATAACATCAAAACTCGACATGTCAATCAACACAAAAGCAAAAAGAAGCCGGGGATCGGAAACCTCTATCTCACAACCCCAACACCCCCGGTCCAACACAACCTTACCACCAACAGATGACTCTACCCTGAGTAGAGATGCTAACCAAGCCACTTCTAACCCTAATGCCGAAGCAAATGCAGACAAAATGAAAGAATACGATACACCAATATTAATCAACATATTTGCAATAAAATTACATAACAAGTTATTATCTCTCACTACCAAAGATGCTGCCAACAAATCTAGCATTGTAACAACATATACAAGCCCTGAAGGTATCTGCTCTACCTGTTCACCCCTCGGAGCATAAGTCTGAAAGACTGATTGAGCTAAAGAGGCTCCCTGATTAGCTCTCAAGGCTTGTGCTAACGTGTAGGCTAATGGCTCTGTGCTTGCCTCGAACTAGATGCACCAGATGTGCACCTGACTGAGGGCAAAACCTCCTCACGTGTCTCGACTACCCACAATAATAAAAGGTAGGCAGTTGTCTTCTCCCCTGGCTCTAGCTCTGAGGACAAGCTGTAGACGATGCAAATTGTTACCCTTCTCCTCTCTGCTGCCAAACTAAAGACTTGTGGCCCAGCTAACCATACTTGAAACAAGTGATCCCGCCATGACCACCTCTTCCTGACCCAGAACTCAGTACAGGAAAAGTGAATCTAGACTATGCTCTCTAGGACTGCTGTGGGGTGGAACCCCTCTGCTTCTTATTATTCCGAGTCTCCCCCTAAACCTCCTGACTCCTCTGTCTAGAGCCCCTCATCCTCTCCTCCTTTGACTAAACCACGTTCTCAAGATAAGTTACTGCTTTCACAAGGTGTCCATAGTCCCTAATCATGGACCCAACCACTTTGAAAAGAAGCCTGGTCCTTAACCTCTTCTCAAACTCAATACAATGGTGTTCCTCCGTTGCCACAAGTTCTGGTGCAAACCTTGACAAACTAGTAGAGGCAACCTCAAACTCGGCCACTGATGTGTTAAGCTGCTTGAGCTTCAAAAACTGCTCTCTCAACTTCTCCCTAGCAGTGGGAGGCAAAAACATATCCTAGAAGGCGTTAACAAAGGCCTCCCAAGTCACTCCAATGCGCCCATGCACATACTTCCACCACTGACCTACATTTCCCGTTCAACTGGAAGGATGCCAAGGTCACTCTCAGCCCATTGTCCTCGATGCCAAGCATTTCGAACGTCTTCACCATCTGTTCTAACCACTCATCCGCCTTTAGTGGCACCTTAAGATATCCTAAAAACTCTTTTGGATTAGACTAGAAGAACTTCTTCTTCAGAAAAGACGGCCCTGTCTTAGCAACATGGGCCTGGACTTGATTCTCAGCTCTGAGAATGTCCATGGATTCCCGCAATGCTCCGACCATTTCACAAGCCAAAACCCCATGGCCTACTAACCAGCTGGTTTGGCCACATTGGCCTGACCAACCCTTTCCTCCTATGCCGGAATATCATCTAGTAATGGCATTTCCTACCGTCTAGGCCTGCCACTCCTACCACCACCATGTCCTGACATCCTAATGAAGGTAACACAAGAGATTAGCACATTTACAAATGTGTCGAAGCTAACTCACTCGCATCCTAATACAGCGGACAATAATCAATTCACTCCATATAAACATGTAGTCACATAAACAAATACGAATTTCCTTTCTAGATAATGATCGTCCTGCGACGTTACTAGAGTACCAGTTAGAAATAGCAGTGATTAAGTGCTCTATTAATAGGACTTCTACAAACTTGTACACCCAATCAATATTTTAGAAATTAAATCTCATGCCCATCTAGTCACATAACCATGTTATAAAATGGCATATCGGGTTTACTTCTAACACAACTAGGGAGATAACCCATTATGGTAATAACCCATTATGGTAAAACCCCATCCCACAATCCCAAAATATTCAAAGCCGGTAGCTCTGATACCAAGTTGTAACACCCTGGAATAATAACCATAATACTTCCCATGACAATTATTAAATAACAATATAATTATGAATGTTGTATCCTTCCATTCATATAATTTCATTTTACAAAAGGTAACACATGCAGTTATACATTTATAAGCCCCCAACCCTAAATCTATAGCATGTGCCACAAGTTAATGCTATGAAATAAAAAAAAAAATAGATATATAAATGCCCTAATGGCTACAACTTTCCAAGATGATGCTTGGTTACAAAAAAATGAGTTTAAACTTAATATACTTTAACCCCTAGGTTTGTACAAAATTCATCACAACAATAACCAAAAAGAAGTTCTTGGCTCCTAGTCCTCCCAAGCTACGACCTTGGCGGAGGCATATCATCAACACCTGAAAATGATTTTCTACATAGGGTGAGTCAAAGGCCAGTAGAGGTACTCTAACACAGTGTATGAAGCTTAACAAAGTTATAAGGTGAATGCATGTGTGATGATCGTGCCAAAACATTTTATATCTCTTTCCAAAACAATGCAATGCCAGGTTTATATCACAATTCATGAAATAATTTCCTATATAATAGAAAACAGGGCAGTTGATACAACACTTGAAATCTCTAGGTACGTGTCTGCAAGTAGGCTATACAAGCACTACCAAGTGCCATTTTTATCGATACTAACCGAAAGGCTCGGCACCTAACCACGTAGGTTTTTCGAGTTTTTCCAAGGACACACAGGCCAATATAATATCACAACCACACCCCTTACCCAGATTCAGCAAGGTATTTACCTTTTTTTCTCAAAACAATATACATTTCCAATGTGTTAAATGTGCAACAATGTTTAATGCAAATGGATAAGAAATTAGTTTCAATTCTCCTAATTCTCATGTAATTTCTACAAAAATCATAGATATCCTCCACCGATAGCCCAAAACAGATATCTCTAAACAGATAGATAATTTCCAATAAAGATAAACTTTCCAAAATTTCAAGATGGGAGTGATAATGCATATCCAACTCCACCACCATCATTACCGTCATTCCAATTCCATAAAACCCAACATCATTTTCATTTTCTCTTTACAAAATCAAGTATTCACATTTTAGGGAAAAATCCCCTTCTTTTTTTTTTTTTTATAAATCAATTCCAAGGATAAAAATCCACCATTTTATCAAAAATCAAACATTTACAAACCCACAATCATTTCCAAGAAACTATTTTGAAAATCCCTCTTTTGATTTCAAAACCAAAACCCTAGATTTATCCAAAAATTCCCAAATTACAATATTGTTTAGAAAAGAAAATAACCAAGTTAAAAACCATACAAAAGTTTGGAGAAATCCCTACCTCGAAGCTAGAAGGCAAGAGAGAGGGTGAGGAAACCATGACGAAGTCGAAAATCAGCTTTGCTCCGATCAAATGGAAGCTCTAGATACCATTTTATAAAAGGAACTAGGGTATAGAGATCAATATATTGAGAGTATTTGGAGGTTAAAGATGGGTTTTAGAGGGGGAGAGAGAGAGAGAGAGAGAGAGAGAGGGTCTAGATTTAGGGTTTTGAAATTTTTAGAGAGAGATATGAAAAAGTGACTCAAAAAGTGAGTTTTACGAACTGATATATGCACAGACCACTCGAGCGACCAGACACAATAAGCGAGACTGCACGAGTGAACCAAGTTATCGCTCAAGTGCACAGACACAAACAAAGACACCGCTCAAGTGCAAGAAGCGTCACTCGAGTGCAGATATCAAACTCTCAGTACTTTTGCAGACAAAAGCTAACCGCTCAAGCGCAAGAAGCAACGCTCGAGCGAAAAAAAGTATCTCCTAGTACTTTTGCAGGCCTGCAATTCTACTATAAGTTCTCAAAGACCGCTCAAGCGAATTGATCAAAATCTGGGCAACAGTTCTATTGAAAAACAAACTCCCGACCTGTTCCAAATGCAACAAAGGCATCCAAACAACCAAACTCAATCAACAATAAGATAAATAAGGATATGAACAACCAAATAAGACACGGAATCCTGGACCCAAAACCATAAACAGGTCAGGTCTAAACCAGAATCGTTATAACCATTATCACCCACCTTCCTCAACCTTCACTCCACATCTTCTCACCACCAGAGCACCACCACTACACCACCACACCACCTGCCACCTCTTGCAATTTTTTTCTATGGACCTCCATTATTCTTCTTTTGTTTCACTTGTGCTTCTCACTTTTTCAATGTGGGTTTCTCTTCTAGTTTAGATCTTCCATTGTTTTCATCTATAGCTTAATAACTTTGCGGATTCATAGTTTTGTCCTAGTGTAAAAAAATAAATAAAAATATATCTGGGCGGATCACCAGCCACACGTGCAGTGACCTTTCAAAAAAAAGTAATATTTTTATTGTTTAATTAGTTTAGTTTTTTATTTTATTGTTCAATATGTTTGATTGTGTTTTATTGTTTATTTAGTTAAATTAGTTTAGTTCTTTACTTGTTTAGCTTCCATTTACGTAATCACTTAGTTCTTTAGTTTTGTTTTTATTTTATTTAATTTTCTTCTTTGCCAAAAAAAAAATTAATGTGTTTGTATTTTATTTTATTGATTATATCCAAGTTTATTCACCCAAAAAGATTATATCCTAGTTTAATTAGTTAGCTAATTTGGTTGGTTAGTTTAATTAATTTACATAAGTACAGTGTGGTATCGTAGTCTATGTTATTAATTGTTTAGTTCAGTTAGTGTTATACATAGGGGTGGGCGTGGGTTGGTTGCGGCCACAGAACCTCCAATCCGCCATCTGTCCGCCAGATTGGCGGATTGAAGAAAATCAATCCGCAGCCGTCCGCCAATCCGGCGGATATGGATTGAGCGGATTGGCGGTTTGGCGGATGGATGCGAATCGGTTTGGCGGTTTAAGATTTTATAAATTTTCAACATAATTCAACTTGTGCACTTCCTCAAAAAAAAGAAAAAAAGAAAGTATTACAATCAATGACTTAAAAAATTATTATAATCACTGTATATCTCATCCAAAAAAAGAAAGTTTGAAACTTTAAAATATCACAATCACTGCATGGCTCATCCACATATTACAATCACAGCATGATTCATCCACATAAAGTATTACAATTGTGGTTCTTAAAATATAATAACAATTCAAACCACCAAAACCATGAATAGGGCAGTAGTAGAGATTGTATGTCTCTGTATTGTTACATCTATATATGTTTTTGAAAACAAAAACCAACCATCATATATCATATTTTCTATTTATTATTTTTAGAGTTAAATTTAAAAACCAAAAAATATAGATAAATAATACGTTTATTTTTTCAATTCAAAAAATATATTCAAGTTGAAAACTTTTTTTCAACAGAATATTTAAACTCTTTTTCAATTGAAAACACAAACAAAATATTTAAATAAATTGAAAACATAAAGTCTTATAAATTATTAGGGGTGCTCGCGGTTTGGCGGTTCGATTGCGGCCAAAGGAATCTCAAATCCGCCATCCGTCCGCCAAATTGGCAGATTGGAGAAAATCAATCCGCAACCGTCTGCTCGTCATCACACATTCGTCCAAAATGCGGCGGTTCGGTTCAGTTCGGTTGGTTTTGGCGGATCGGTATATCCGCTGCTCACCCCTAGTTATACATTTCTATTTTATTAGTTGCTTAGCTTATTTTATTTGCAAAAAAAAAAAAAAAAAAAAAGAAAGGACGTAGAATTGCATGTGTCGAAATCAGTGGGGAAACATGTGCTTTGGTATTCTATTTTATTCTCACTCATGTTTCACGGCTATTTGTTGTATACGTTTTTGGTATGTGGAGGACATGAGCAGACGGGCACCCTCCTAGGCGTCCAAAAAGGCCAAAAGTTCCACATCGGCACCACTGTTGCCGCCGTCACCACCACACTCGCCACCAACACTATTTAAGCTACCTAGAGATGTGTGGGCTCATAGAACGCTTCACAAGCTCATCCGATTCAACATTCGGTTTTTCCGAGATGACCCAACCACCTCTTGGGCTGTCCAGCAACTCTGGGACCAACATCATTTGGATGTTTGCACTGTCATTGCTTCTACGTACTCCAGATTGGTTCGGCTCTTCTATCAGAACATGTATGAGGAACCCATGACATCATCCTCTGCTCCACTATTGATGGTCATGCGATTGCTCTTATGCCCTCAATGATTGGCAGGGCTTTGAGCTTTGTTCAGGGGTACCTAACCGACTACCTGTTTCCTAATATTAAGGATACTACCTCCATACCACGCCTCATTCAAGACATTTTCCCGAGAGCCCAGGGTGATAATTCTTTCATTTACTTACCCCATAGCAAACTCTCTGCCTGCCTATTATTCATCAACTAGGTGCTTCACAAGAATGCCCTTTCACTTGGGCACAAGGATGAACGCCATAAAGAGTTTGTGCAGGTGTTATATCGTTATTAGTTCAACTACCGGGTTGACCTTCAGGACATCAGGCACAGTCTCATTAGGATACATATGAGACTCACATGATGCTCTGAGCTCTCCTTGGTCATTGTCTGCTACCTCCTCTTGATGCTTTCGGCCCATGAACCCTACATGTTCTATTTTGTATATTTGTACTTGATTATGAATTTGTGGTGCTGATGGGAACTCAATCTGGTGATAGTCTCTCTTTTGCATTTATTTCAATTTTGCTTTGTTTGTTTAATTGTTTGTTTGCCATTGAGGACAATGTTATTTTAGTTAAGGGGAGTGCATTTTTATATGGGGGGGTACACCTTAATTCACACATGAGAATTATGAACACTAGAACACACTTGATATTTTGCACCACCACAAGTACTGTTTTTCATGACATCTTCGAATATTGCCTAATCTATGGTTAGTGTGCATGATTAACTTAAAGTGAGTGAGTGTGTGTGTGTGTGTGTGTGTGTGTGTGTGTAACAAGGGTTTATTTGATTGGTAGTGATATTTCTGCACTTGTCTTTCATGAGCATAGTTCTGCCTAGGTTAATCGCAATATTTACTATCTAGGACTATGTTCTTGACTCATAGTGTGACTGATCCTTTAGAGTTTAAAAATAAATAAATAAATAAATAATAATAATAATAAGACTAATTTGGGTTCGTAGCCTTTTTAACTCATGTTGTTAAGTTCGTTGGGGTGTCTTCACACCCAGTGCCCTACGGGTTAATTAGAAAGCTTAGGGGACCTACACATTGCACCATCACTAATTAAAAAGATGACTTTTTTGGATTTGTAGCCTTGTTAACTCGAGTTATTAAGCCCATTGCTTCAAATATTCTACCTTCTGTGATTGTTGAATGATTTCCATGTAATGATTATCTTTTCTTTCGTATTCAAAGTAAGAGACAAGTCATGCTACAAGAGACGAGTCGTGTTGCTACGCTAATTTAAAGCGAACGACTCGTGTTACTTGAGATAGTTCGTGCCTGTACGTTGAACGCGATAATCTTCTTCATCAATGCTTCAAACTTGTAGTTGTGAAATATTAGATGGTTCAAACCATAGCACAATTGATTTCCAATTTTAAACCTTATTTATTTAACTAGTGGTGAATTCATTACCCTAGGATTTTTCGCAATATCAATATCTCTAAGTCTATTTTTAATTGCCAATTCAATTTCTTGGTTTCATTTTAATTCTCATTAGTTATATGAGCCATCAATCTTGTAATCAAAATTAACTTAAGAACCTAGCAATTAAATTAGTTTAATTTCATAACTGCCCCTGTGGATCAATACCTAAACTTACCTCTATTCTACGGAATTAGAATTCAATTTAGTGTTTATTTTTTGTGTGTAAAACGATCCATGATGAATAAAATTTGCAAATTAAAAAAAAAAAAAGTTTGTATGGCCTTAAGCAAACGCCGCGGCAATGGTACAAAAAATTTAACTCTTTCATGATGAATAATGGTTTATCTAAAACCACTTCGGACCATTGTGTGTTTGTGAAAAATTTTCTGAATGGTAAATTTATTATTCTTTTCTTTCATGTTGATGACATGTTTATTGTGGGTCAAGATGTTACCATGATTAACAAGTTGAAGTTAGAGTTGAGCAAGCCATTTGCTATGAAAAATTTAGGGTTGGAAAAACAAATACTTGGTATGAAAATTGTTTGTGATTGCAAGAAGGGGCTAATTTGGTTGTCTTAAGAAAGCTACATTGAGAAAGTTCTTGAGAGGTTCATGGATAAAGAAAAGCCAGTTGGTTGCTCACTTGCGAGTCACTTCAAACTTAATTTGAATCAATATCCTACAAGTGAGAAAGACAAGGAAAAGATGCTGAAAATTCTTTATGCTTTAGTGGTTGGTTCTTTGATGTACATCATGGTTTGCACAAGGCCGGATATTACTCATGTCGTTGGTGTGGTGAGTCGTTTTCTCTTTAATCTGAGTAAAGAACATTGGGTAGCTGTGAAATAGATTTTAAGGTACCTTCGAGGGACTTCGAAGATGTGTTTGTGTTTTGGGAATGGTAAGCCAATGCTTGATAGGTTCACAGATTCCGATATGGCCTGTGATCTTGATTCTAGGAAATCTACTTCGAGGTATTTAATGACATTTGTAGGGGGAGTTGTGGCATGACAATCTAAATTACAAAAACGTGTTGCTTTCTTAACTACCGAAACTGAATTTGTCGTTGTTGGAAATCATATGTTCAAAACCATATGGTACACCTTGTGGTATATATGTTATGGCCTAACCTTGAAGGCCGCGAAGTACACATGGTCCATCCACACATGGCCTAACCATGAGGGACACATGGTCTTGGAAACCATAAGGAAGACATGTGGTACACATGGTGTGGCCTAACCATAAGGTACACATGGTTTGCCATATAAGGGCTCATGCTTAACATTGTGTATATGTACCAAAAACAATAGGCTTTTTTCTCTATTTATCTATCTTGAGGCTACCATCTAAAAAGCCTAGGAATTTGGAATGTGGATAAATATTGAAAAACTCTAGCAGCTTCTCAATTGAAGGGGGGGTTTTCCAGACAAGACTCATAATTCAAGCATCCGATCCAAACCGTTTTTGTATCAGATAATATGATTACCCATATATTTTTCCTTCAATTGCCATTACGGAAGCTTGCAAAGAAGAGTTATGGTTGAAGAAATTTATACAAGAGTTGGGTTTGAAGCAAGAGAGGTATGTGTTTTATTATAATAGTCAAAGTGCTATTCATTTGAATAAAAATTCTGCTTCTCATTCGAGATCGAAGCACATTGATGTGAGATATCATTTGGATTCATGATGTGTTAGATTCGAAGTTGTTACAACTCAAAAAGGTTCACACGAATTATAACATTTCAGATATGTTGACTAAGACTTTGTCAAGAGACAAACATTTGAAGTGTCGAACTTTGGCAGGTATGTTTGATGTCTCCAATTAAATCGATAGGGGGTGAATTGATGGGTATACCTCCTTAGTAAAGCATGGGACCCAATTGGTTTTATAAAAAAATATTTAATTTGATTTAGTATTAATTATAATATTTTTTAATATATTATATCTGACCTTTTTGGAGACCCATTGAATACTTAAAATCTATTCGGTGACAACAAGAGTTTTAAGGGAAGTCCAAGAGTAAACAATACAATTTGTATTGTTTTTGGTATAGTGCATTAGATTATCATTCATTCGGCGGGGTTGTGTTTTGTTGCACAAACTATGTGTTTTCGGTAGTGCATTGGCCTAAGTCTGAGGTGAAGTTTTTTTACTACTCTGTTTGTGCTTCGAAGGTTTCTCTGTTTGGGTGCAACTTCGACTGTTTTGGTGAAGCTAGTTTGGGTCTATTATTTTGGGTCCTTTATAATTTGTTTGAAGACAATTTGTTTATTTATTTTGGTGAGGTTTTTTCTCTATTTATTTGTAATTATTTAGAATTTACTTAAGGATGGTTTGTAAGACCATTTATGTCTCGTTTATAATCGTTTGAAAACTCTTGGTTGACAGTGGAATCAGACAACGGTTTCGTGGACGTACCTCACATTAAGGGAATCATGTAAAAATTCTTGTGTCGTTGTTAATTTAATTTTTTCGCATTAATTTTTATTTCTTTCGATTGATTTACTTGTGAAAAATTATCTATTTTTCCATAACACAGGACACGTTTTTGCCTTACCATTAACAATTTGGATGCCATCCACCGTTTGGATCAAACAGAATCAAAATGTGATAGTTTAGGCATCAAGAAGACAAAATTAATAATTTTGGGACTACATAAACAAATTGGTGATAGTTTAGAGAGTAAAAGTGTATTTTACTCCCCAAAAAAAAAATGATGTATATTGAGAGAATTTGTGGTATGTAAATAGAATTTCCTGTCATTTTAGTCTCTCTAATTTTAATTTGTTCAATTTATGCCTTCAATTTATGATTTTGTCTCAATTTGATCTAATTAATTACAATTTTTAGTATTTGTTTTTAAGAAAAATATGTACATAAGCAGAATGTGTCATATTTTTATTGGCAAAATTGTAAACTTATTCAACTTACTAAATTAATCTTAGCACTCCGTTTGGATCATGAGATAAGAAAAGAAAGAAAGTGATTTGAGTTTCACACCTAGGTAAGAAAAGAAAATAAATGTTCGTAGTTTACCACCTTTTCATTTGGATGGACAATGATTGAAGGACCCATATTTTATTTTATTTTATTTTATTTTATTTTATTTGTTTGGTATTTAAAGAGTAGTCTAGGTATTATAATTTTTTTGTAATGAGTAATTTTGATTTCTCATCAAATTTCATCACTTTTGGTGAGAAAATAAATTTAAATTTGAAGTGATTTGTCTTTCTCACCATTACTCACCTCGCTAACCATCCAAATAAGTGATGAGAAATATCATTTTCTCTATTTTTTTTTCTTTTTTTCTCACCAAACCTCTTAATCCAGATAAAGTATAACTAACTCAGTAATCATTTACAAAAATCCTAATTTGCATTATCAATTAGATTAAATTGATACAAAATTTAAAATTAAAAATTAAAATTAATTAAATTGAAATTGACAACGACCAAAATATTAGTAGAGACAAAATATAAAAACTACCGATGTAATTTAATGTTGAAAAAATTATTGAATGCACTTGTCAATGTACATCAAACAAATATACATTTGTGTGAAACTACCATTATTTTATTGAAAATACTAAAACTAGTTGTTAGGGCCGTTATTAATGGGAAAAAAAATGTATAAAATAAAAACTATATTAAAATATATAAAAATATTTAGAAATATATAAAATTATGAATGTTTTGTCAATTTATTCTTATTGACAAATGTGGAGACATGTTTTTAGTTAGACTACATGGTGTGACCTCGGGTTGGCCATGGCAGGGTGAGGTGTGGCCATGGCCCACACTCTAGCCGAGCTATTAGGACTGGGCGGAAGAGTCCTAGTGAATTGCGGAGTCCTAAGGCAGCTAGAGATCAAACTTTTTGAAAGAGGATTACTCTGATTGAACTATGAGACGATAGTCCTGGATGAGGATGAGTCTTAGAGTCAGGGGTGTAAATCTAGCCGGATTTGGTCTGGCTTGACTCATCCGGGCTCAGGCCTGGTCCGATTCATGTTGGGCCTCATTGACTCCTGTCAAAATTCGGATCGGGCCACTAACCAAAAAATTAGGCCCAGTGAGTATTCGGGCCTTGGGCGGACCGGGCCTGGCTTCAGACTTGGGTCAGGCTTGGACAGGCTTGACCATTTTTTTTACCAAAATTTTATTATTTTTTACTAAAAAAGACACTGGGTCTCGCGCGTGGGTCGGGCCTTAAGCGAGCCGATGGGCTAAGCTACGGGCCGGGTCGAACTTCAAAATAATGGCCCAAACCCAGATCCAAGGGCTCGGGTCCGAGACCAAACGGGTCAGACCCACCCCGGGCCGCGGCCCATTTTTACACTCCTACCTAGTGTTTATGACAAAGAGACCTCTTAGGTAGTGGCAAGACACTCTATACAAAGGGATCAACCTCTGTGGGTACAAGTACGTGAGATGTTGTGCACTAATGCTATATTTGATTGGAGGACTTGGAAAATGATTTAGAAAGAGAAAGGAAAAGGGAAAAGAAAGGGAAAGGGAAAGCATAAATGAGATGTGAATAAAATATATTTAAATTTTACTTAATTCTACACACCTTTTTCCCCAACCAAATACAGCATAAATTTATTGTGCTTTAGTATTGTTAAGAGAGATACTAACTTTATCATTATAGTGCCCTCCCGATTTGTCATTTGAGGCAATACTAACAGTGATTTCGTAGGTGAGGATCTAGGCGAATTCATCCTAAAGATCAACTTCATTCTCGGAAATCTTGAAGAAGGAGATTTTATTGATCGTGTATGGTCAAATCAAAATTTAAAACACACAATTTGAGACCATATGCGAGAAAGTAGAGAAGATGAATTCAAACAATTCTCAGATTAAAAAAGGGTTTGTCCCCACCTCCATGTTTATCCAATACCAATCCCTATCACCTAAAACAAACAGGCCTAGAGGCCTCACAAATCCTCTCACATCATATATATATAGTCTTTGTCTCTTCGGGGACATCCGATCCGATATATATAGTCTTTGCACTTTTCTATCCTCAACTTTTGTCAATTTTATCAAAGTTTTTCACAGCCTAAGCCTACAACTTAAAGCCTAACCCGACCAAGGGGCTCTAGCGTAGTCAGCTAGGTTTTTGACCACCAAGTTTCTCTTAAGGAGGAGGTCTTAAGTTCCACTCTGAAAAGTGGAACGTGAGAAAAGATTTTCTTGCTAAGTGCATAGATGTAAATTTCAACTTTTCAAATGCTAATCTAATAATTAACTACTAACTTTCGCCGATTAAGAAAAACAAAAAACAAAAACTTACAGCCTAACCCAACTGCTCTCTAGGATTGTGCTTCCTTCCACAATCGTCGTAAGAATGACACTTCTTGTCTCTGTCTGTCTTGTGTTGCTCTGTCCATCTCTCATAAAAAAGAGAATTTGACCCGCCACTAGAAACCCCCAGCAGTCTCGGTGTGTTCCAATTGTATTCCTGGCTGTAAAACTTTAACATCGTTTCTCTTTAGTAGAGCATCTAAAATTGCCAGAGAAGATGGCCGATTATTCAAACAAAAGGTGAATAATCTAATCTAATCACATTCTTCTTCTCAATCCTTCAAATATCTTTTATCATTGTAAACAAGGCTTCCCCTCTTTATCATTGAATAATCCCATAATTCAAACAAAATGTAAGCATCATACATGCTAGAAATAGGTTACACAACAGGGGAGGAGAAAAATAAAAATAAAAAAATGAAGGAAAAGAAAAAGAAAAAAAGAAGAAGAGAAGATCTCAACACAAATGTTCTTTGAGAAGAGCTAAAGCAACTAGTAAGAGAACTGAAATCCCCAGATGTTTAAGTTCCATGAAGGACTTCAATTGCAACTACTGAGTGAGTCCTTTTGACTTGATATTTAACCATGATCCATTGCACATCCTTGATAACACTAGGTTGGTTGTATGTCTGTGAAAAACAAAAATTAACAAGCTGTTGTTGCTATGCAGGCTCTGAAGGAATTAAGAAGAATCTCTTCATTTAGTGATTGACCTGCAAATGGGGAATAAGAAAATGAGGAAGAGGTCTATGCATATTTATCAAGAAACAGGAAAATACAATTAGTATTGGCTAGATCTTTGCCTATAAAAACTATCTTGTTCATCTGATTGTCTTTGCTTCTCCATTTACGTGTAGGAGTGATCTCATATATCTCTCGCACGGCCTGTCATGTCAAAACATTAAAATCTTAAATAATTTGTGAACATATCGTTCAAACAGTCCACTAAAAGAGAACAAAAAAGAACAAGGAAATGTACAACAGCACAACCACAAACAGAAAGTCTTAAACCAAAGCTGACTTGTTAAAAGATGAGTATTGATCTTCATAAATAAATTACAGGCATTTAATATCAACCATTACCTGTAGAGTATGAAGCTGATCTGAGTTTAAGACACTTAGAACTCCTTTGCATCGATAAACATCCATGTTATATTTCTTATCCCAAAGAATCTCTTCAATCCACAATCGAACCTAGAGAGAGAGAGAGAGAGAGAGAGAGAGAGAGAGAGATGAGCGTCAGAACTCTGGTGAAACAATATATATATCCAAGGATAACAGATGATACATGCAGTGTTTTTGAGATATATAAAACGTATGCTATTCTATTAAGCCAACACTTTTTGAGATATGACCCATCTGGATTTCATGTTTCTATCTGACTGACTTGATTAATGAGAGAAATAGAGATTCAAAGCAAAGTGTGAGTCTGTCAGAAAGCTTACCCATATTAGCCAGCCATAACTACCTGCATCTCTCTCTCTCTCTCTCTCTCTCTAGCAATAAACTTGAAGTACACATGCATTGTTGATATAAAAAGATGACATTGGAAAATCACAGAGACACCCTCTGAGTTAGATAACATGAAATATTAAAGAATTTCATAGATCTTATTCTGTTACCATCATTTTAGATACTAGTAGAGGTGACCAACTACTATTCAAGATGTTTTCCATTTTGTCCAACTGAATGTGACACTAATAGAAATCAAAAGGAGAAACTACAAGTCCAGCAATTTCATTGAAGGTACCTTATCAAGGTTGACAGGACATGGCTCACAAATGCACAAGGTTCGCACACCACTATCATGAAGTTCTCTGGTAGATAGAGATTTATTTTCTTCCAATAATGCTTCCAAATGAGTGACTTGCTGGAAAAAAAAATAAAAATAAAAAAATAAAAAAATCCTATATGAGTATTAACTTGGTAAATGTTGTCATGAACTAAGAAAATATGCATAAAAAGTGAAATAAGAAGATGGCGTCTGACTAACTGAAGCATCGTAAGCCCGGCAGTTTAGTATCTTGGACAAGTCAACTTGACACCGCACAGAACGAATTATATTTGCAAGGGAATTAATGTTATGTATCTCCTTCTCCAGATCCTCTAAGGCACTTCCAGAATCCTCTAGAGAAACCAGATCAACCTTGTTAAGAATTACGACATCCTACAAGCAGCAATGAAACTTCTTATCAGTATTTAGTGCTTGGAATGCCAGCATATGTAAAATAACAAGATTTAGAGTAGCTAGCAAGGACAAAAACAAATCATGAGGATAAGGATAATTACTGCAAATGCTATTTGTGAAAATGCTTCAGGAAACAAGGAAGAATCATGATGCCTTTGGAGCTGGTAACGGAGATTTTTTGCATCTGCAACCTATTCAAGAAGCAATTCTTTAAATATAAACAATAAGCATGATCTGCTTAACTTAAATCAGTCTCCAATCTCATTATCCCAATATTAACTACCCATGGTATATAGAATATAATATCATTTTAAGATAATGCAAAAGCAATATAGAATGAACAAAGCAACTATTCACTACCAATGAATAAAAAGAAATGAGACCGCAATTGAATCAGGATAAAGATGGCTATAAAATTAGTTCAATTATAGTGTAAAACTCACAGTAATTATGGAATCAAGCTTGACTGCTGATTCTAACTGATCATCCAACCAGAGAATAGATGCAAGAGGAGCAGGGTTCGCCAGTCCTGTAGTCTCCAACAATATATGATCAAGCCTACAGACAGCAAACAACAATTCAAAATAAGTGATTTATACTCTGGCAGTTGGCAATCATCTATTTAGTGTCCCACATAAGTAATGATACGAAATGTTGAATTACTTCAAATAAACATGTTGACCTTTTCATCCAATATCACAGCAATCTCTGGTAGACAGAAATTTACACTATGAAATTTGAAGCAGAACAGAGAAAAAGCTGGAATAAAAAAAAGAACCAAAATATGCAATTGACCTTTTCATCAAGAGAATCACACTTGCATATAGAAACAGATATCCACAGTGACAGTAACACCCATAAACTTTAATACCTGATAATGCAATCAACATGAAATCAGTAAGAAGAATAAAGAATTGTCATTCATCATCATTACCTCTCCTTCCTCTGCACAAGTTGCTCCAATGCTTGAACCAGGCTATGCTTGACGGTGCAACAAATGCACCCATTTGCCAGCTCAACCCATTCTTCAACAAGAGCCCCACCTTCACCTTCGTTGATCATAGCCCTCTCTACTCCAATCTCTTCACCAAACTCATTCAATATCACAGCAATCCTCTTCCCGTGTTGGGTATTCAATACATAATTCACCAGCTGAAATTCACAACCGCAAATAAACTCACACAAAATTTCATAACACACGCATGCTTATACAATATATACTAGGACGAGTCTCACACACAGCACACGTAGACTGCATATGTTCTTTTTCTTTTTGAATTTACGAAACCGCATAACTGCCAACTTATTAACTTCTCTGTCTTTTTACCATACCCACTCTCCCCTCTATCACTTTCTTCACTTCTAACCATTTCATCCCAAATATTAAGTCAATGAATTTTTCACTTTCCTTGTATTTGCAAACAAGTAGAAAATTTACACATTCTTTATTCTATCCCACTTCTGGAAGTATAAAAATTGACATGGTGCAAAATGGTGTTCTCGCTTCATATAATAGATAGACGTAATTGTACAATTACATATACTAGAGGTAATAAACATGCTATGTGTGTGCAACATTCAAAAAGTTTTTCCAAAATGTGAAGGGTATATCTGTTTCCCCCTATCAATCAGTTGAACAATTTTCCCAATTATCTGAATTTATAACAAAATAAGAGTCTTAGGCTCCATTTGGATACATGAATTTGAAATGAGGGGATTTGATATTCAACTTCATGAAATTGTAAGTAGGTTGATTAATGGATATAGATTGATAATTCTAAAGTAAATGATGCATAGAGATAGGATTTTGTTAATATTTTTGTACAACTAGAATCATTCATGGAAGGATTTCAAATAACTATGTTCACTTGGTTATTTCAAATTCATTAATAAAAAACGTTCACATCTCATCCATTGTTGAAATCCATACCTAGATTGAATATGAGTAATACCAAATTCATTCATTTCTCAAACCCATGTATCCAAACGGAGCTTATATGATTACAAAATCCTGCAAAAACCCTTGTCCCTTACAGAAGCAATAATCCAAGAAAATTTATTACTAACAACAATTGGGTTTTAAAGAGAGAGAGAGTGAATGATGGGGATTTATATATATATATATATTTACAGTGGATTTGCCGGCACCGAGATAGCCTGTGATGACGGTGACGCCGACCGGTGAAGCGTCGACGATGTCCAGCCGTTGATCAGATTGAAGGGACTGCAGCGATGGGTTAAGGTCGACGGTGGTGGTATCGTTGATTTCAACAGCGAGCGGTGGTTCTTGGTCCTCGTCGTCTTCCATTCTCAATAGGAAAATGTTTGAAAATGTTTTGAAAATTGGATGAGTGAGCGAACTGAATCGGACGAACGGGTTCAACGCGAATGAATTGAAATTAAATCGCTATGTTATAATTATATTAAAATTTATAAGTATAAAAAATAAAAATATTTAAATTATAAAAATAATAAATAATTAAAAGAAGCATTATGTTTATAAATTTAAATTTAAATTTTGTTTGGCTAAGGATTGTTATTGAAATAAAAAAATTTTATTTCCACACACTTACTTATTTCAGTGCACAGTTATTGAAATTTATTTTAATGATAATTATTCCTAAAATAAAATAATAGTAATAGATATTAAAACTCTAACCAACGCATCTCATCTCATCTCTTCTTTCGTCTCTCTGTCTTCTATGTACATTTTAAATTTTCTTCTACAAATGATTTTTTTATTTTTTTAGTTTCTATAAGTATTGTTATGTATTGATGGTCACCTAGTCGTTTGATAAAATGTCTCAATTAGAAAAAAGCATTTTGTTTTTCTGCTTTAGTTTATCTAAAGGCATTCAGTTGACTAGAAAAAGTAGGTTTCAGAGCTCCAATAACTTGCTCGTTGCTTGAATAGATAGGGTTTGACAATTTGACAAAATGCCTCTATGAATTTTGTTGTGTGCCAAAAGTTAACCTGTTAGGTTTGCTATGAATCACGAATTCATAATCCAGGTGTGATAGCAAGTTCACCGACGACTTTTTTGCACAATCTTTTTAGGCGGAAAATGTTTTTGTGGGAGGTAATCATAACTGTTTTGGTTTAGACTCGACCCATTTCTTACTTTAGAATCCGGGAATTCATGTCCTTAACTATTGTTCATTTCATTTTCATCTTGTTACTTGTTGCGTTTGGCTATTGGGAGTTATTGTTGTATTTGAATCATGTTAGGAGGTTAGTTTTTCAAAGAGTTGTTGTCCAGATTTTTGTCTGTTTGCTCGAGCGGTCTTTCACAATCGGCAAAACTACTGGAAGTGTGCTATCTTCACTTGAGCAGTCTTTCTTGCGTTCGAGCGGTCTTTTGCACGTCTAAACGTCTAGAAGGGGGTCATTGTGCAGTCGAGCGGTGTCACTTATTGTGTTTGACACTCGAGCGATGTTTTGTATATCAGTCCGAGAGAAGGCCATTTTAAGTCACTTTTTCATCTCTCTCTCTCTCTCTCTCTCTCTCTCTAAACATTTCAAAACCCTAAATATTCACACACACTCTCTCTCTCTCTCTCTCTTTCTCTCTCTCTCTAGTTCTTGTACTTTAGCTTCAAATACTCTCAATCCATTGGTTTCCTCACCCTAGTTGTTTGGAGAAAAAGGTTAAGCACGTCGAGAGCTTCATTCTAATCGGAGGAGTTGTTATTTTCGGCTCCGCCAAGCTTCTACCTTTTGCTCTCTCTTGAATATGATTTTTAACTTAGTTATTTGCTCTTTGAAAAGGGTTAGTGATTTAGGAATTTTTGGGTAAATCTAAAGTTTGATTTTGAATTTAAAATAAGAGTTTTCCAAATAGGTTCTTGAGAAGGGTTGTGGTGATGCGCTTATAGTTGAGATAAGTTTAAAACGATGGATTTCTTTGTTTAAAATTGAGTTTCTAAGTAAAAGGGGTTTTGTTCTAAAATCATGGATATTGATTCGTGAAAGGAAATGGAAAATGATGTTGGGTTTTGTAAGATTAAAACAATATCTATGTTAATGATGGTGGTGGAGTTGGATATGTAATATCACTCACATTTTAAAATTATGGAATTATATCTTTTGATTGGAAACTATCTGTTGTATAGAAATATTTGTTTTGGGCTATTAGTGGAAGATAACTTTGATTGTTGTAGAAATTGCATGAGGATTAAGTTAAATTGAAATCAATTTCTTATACATCTTGCATCAAGCATCATTTCATATTGAACATTGAAAATATATATTGATTTTGAGAAAAATATATGAATACCTTGGTGAATATAATTAGGAGGTGCAGTTGTGGTTATGATGTTAGCCTGTGTGTCCTTAGTGAAAGTCTAGAAACTCGCACGGTTTGGTGTCGATCCTTCCAGTTAGTACCGGTAAAATGGCTTTGGTAGTGCTTGCATAGCCTACTACAGACACGTACCAAGAGATTCCCAGTGCTTTGTATCCACTGCCCTATTTTCTGTTATAAAATAATTATTTTCATGAATTGATGAATAATCTGACATTGCATTGTTTTGAGATGAAAAATATGAAACGTTTGACAAATGGCATGAATGTGTATTTACCTTATAACTATGTTAAGATTCATATATTGTGTTAGAGTATCTTTACTAGGCTTTGGTTCACTCTATGTGTAAAACAACTTTCAGGTGTTGATGATATGCCTTTACCACGAACGTAGCTTGGGAGGACTTGAAGCCAAGGGCTTCATTTGTTTATTTGATGTAATTATTTTTGTTTAAGCCTCAAGCATTAATTGTATTGAATTAAACTCATTTTGTTGTACCCAAGCATCGACTTGGAATGATGTATCCATTATGGCATATAATTATTTGATTTTACTTTTATTTTAATTCACGTATCCATGTCATATGCTATAGATTCAGAATCTAAGATTTATGAATTTATATTGCATATGTCATCTTTTATATGGATCAAAGGTATAAATGGAATAGAAGATATGGTGTTGCTGATCAATTGTAAGTAATGTTATGAGATGGGTTATTGTTATTTATTTCGAAGCATTACAATTTGGTATCAGAGCTGCAGAGTTTGAATACTTTGGAATCGTGGGATGTGATTTTTACCATACTAGGTTCTCTTGCTAGATGATATTAGAAACAGACCGGGTATGCTATGTGATAATATGCTTATGTGACTAAATGAGTACGGGATTTAATTCTTAGATATTGATTGGGTCTACAAGTTTCTAGAAGTCCTGTTAGAAGAGCACTTGATCATTGCTATTTCTAACTAGAACTCTGGCAATGTCGCGGGACGGTCACTATCTACAAAGGAAGTTCGTTTGTGTTTATGAAATTAGGTGCCTATGTGGAGTAATTAATTGTTGTCCATCGTATTAGGACGTGAGTGAATTAGCTTCAGCACATTTGTAAATGTGCTAATCTATTATGCTATTTTTATAAGAATGTCAGGATGTGGACATGGTGGTCGTAGGCGTGGTAGGCCTAGACAACAGGAGGTGCCGTTACCGGATGATATTCCGACGCAAGAAGAAGGAGTTGGTCAGACCAACGCGGCCGAGCCAGCAGGTCAACAAGCCATGGGTGCTTTGACCCATGAAATGGTTGGAGCTCTGCAAGAATCTATGGACATTCTTAGGGCTGAGAATCAAGTCCAAGCCAATGTTGCTAAGACAGTGTCGTGCTTTCTGAAGAGAGGATTCTTCCGATCGGATGAGTTTTTGAGATGTCACGCCCCAATTTTTAATTACTCAAAAACATTACCAAAGCTTGTAATTTAGGTTTTTTTTTTTAAATTATTATTATATATACACAAGTATCTACTACACTTGAGTAATAGAAATACAAATATACAAGTTCTCTCTCTCTCAATGAATATTACACTGATAACAATACATGCCAATCTCCTACCGTGCAACAAATAAATAAATACAATTACAAAATCCATTTCCTTTACATCTACTATGAAGTTATACAAAAAGACTCAAGAACTCCATAAATCTTCAATCAACTAATCCAAACTTTCTTCCTGTAAAAAAATAAAACAACAACTGGGTGAGCACTGATGCCTAGTAGAAATCTCATAGTTCTCAATCAATAACTAACACATAAATAGAAATGATCATGCATGCAGGGTAATACCATGTAGTAGGGTGACATTTTTTACAATTTCATGATATCATAAGTAAGTGCCTCTTTCTCAGAAACTATTTAAACATTTTTTAAGAAAAACCTTCATCCATTAAAATCATCCCAAAACTTTAGAAAACCATAGATCCTTGTGCAACAAACATATTTAAGAAACAACATCATTTAAAAGTTATTAACCAATTTTCAAAACATTTATCATTTAATTTCCATTTTTCATGTTCCTCTTTTTCTTTCATTCTTCTTTCCTACCCGTTATTTTTATTTACAACCTCATAACTTCAAGTTCTAGTTCCCTATTAAATTCACTAACAATTCTCCTATACCCAATTCACTTCATTATTTACACTCTCAAATTTCATTTCAAGATAACACATGATTAATAAATCCTTTTCAATCAACCTCTCATTTATTTACGGAACAACACTCATAATTTACTTTCATTGCCACAATGAGTTCATTATATTCACCATCATAGACACATTTCCTTCTTAAGCCAAATTACACATCAATATGCAATTTCACAAATTCAACACAAGTCACAATTAACATCATCAACTCAACACACAACTCAACACATATTTCAACACAATCTACCTTTTGCCGACTTACTACGGCGAGACAGCAGGCACCCAATCCATAACACTTTCCACCTTTCGCCGGCTACTATACGGCGGGAAGTGAACTACCAAAAATCATTTTCTCAAAAGCCATTTTCTTCCAAAAATCATATTTTTCCAAAAATCATATTTTTCCAAATCCATTTTTCAACTTTTGAAAACCATCCCCCACATTAGCCGACTACTACACGGCGGGATGTAGGCACCCAAAACATTTTCGAAAACCTTCCGTTTTTTCACTTTTGCCGGCTACAATACGGCAGAACTGTGTGGACACCCAAAAATCATTTTTCCACTTTCTCCAGCTACTATACGGTGGGACTATGTAGACACCCAAAAACATTTTCCCACATTCGTCCAGCGATAAGCCTAGACAGGGCAATTGAGCACCTTTAATCCAAAATCACCCCCACATTTGCCGGCTACTATATGGCGGGACGTGGGCCCCAAAAAATCTTTTTCTTCAATTTTTAAAACCATTTGTCAACTCCCCGCACGGGTACCAACACAACACCACCCAACACTACTCAAACTTCACACACCCAACAGGCACAACTCAAACTCAACACAACCCAACACAATTCAATCCAAACGCAATACACCCAACACAACTCAACTCAACACAATTCACATGATTCAAACACAATTCGTCATAGTTCAACACAATTCAATTCAACGTTATTCAACACAACTTAATTCAACATAAGTCAACACAACTTAATTCAACAATACTATTTACAATTCAACATAATTCAAGATAGATTCTTGAATCCCATTTCAACATTCCATAACCAAGTTTATGTCATCCATTTCATTAACACATCTTCCCCAAAACGTTTCATATTATAACATAATTTACAATGCCCATAACAAAGGTTCATTAGCTAATTTTTAACATAATTTTCAAACATTTCCAAAATTCAATTAAACTTGTATATATATAATTCAATACCTCAATTTCATGATTCTACTTTCAATTTGGGCAAAATCATTAATTGTCATCATGAATCAACCTAGGGTTTTCACGAAAAATCAAGAATTTCAAGAAAAATTCAAACTTCTCAAGCCATTATTGTTTATTCCAATTTTCCCATTAATTACATACCTAAGGTTCATGATCCATCATCTTAACCCAACAATTGAACCCCCAACATCTCAAACCCTAAACCCCCAAATCTCATGATATACACTATATGCTCAAAATTGGAGATTTTGCATGTATATAATCAAAATACCACAAATCTATTTATTTATAGAAGTATTGAAGAAGAACTAGGACCCCTACCTCAAGAATCAAACAAGAAAAGCAAGCTTTGAGAAGAATCCTTCACAAATCCGAATTTCAATCGGTTGAAATGTGAGATCTTCAAACCTGCTTCACGTTTTTGCAAGGGATCTTGGCCAAATCTTTGAGAAATTGGAAGTATTTGGGATCAAAAACCTAGGGTTTTCGGACCTAGGGTGAGAGGAAGGAGGAAGGAAATGGAAAATGCAAAGAATGATCTAGAAATGTGCCTTTAAACTTGCTGAATTAGCGCGGTCAGCTCACGCTAAGCTCGAGCGTCGTTTTTCCCGCTCGAGCGTACCTGCTTCCAGCACAGATTCCAAAACTTCAAACAAGTATAATTCTCTCATTCGGACTCCATTTTAGGTCGTTCTTGTGTCCAAATCGAAGCCCAGAAATAAACTTTCCAATGGTTCAAGCCTCACATCCAAATTCAAAGTGTGGAAAAAGAAAATGGCAAAAGAGTGACGGCTGATCGTAGGCAAATTATTTGAATTAAAGTTTTTGGTCCAATCTTACTTTACCATCATGTTACCACCTCAATCAATATCCCAAAATAAAATAAGGAGGTTCCAAATACACTAATAAAAATGTCAAGGGCAATCTCACTTTCCACGCTCGAGCGTCGCTTCCCACGCCCGAGCGCACACAAACCAACAAAGTCGTCCGCTCGAGCGACCACTCCCACGCTCGAGCGTCGCTACAGCGATCCCGGTTGTCCCTTTACTGTTCTGTTGTATTCCGGACTCGGTTCCGTGAAGTTGGTAGTGGTATCTATCTTGTTGTCGTCCTTTAATTCCACTTGATTGAGTTTTAGGATGTTTTGAGCAGGGTTGTTACAGGTTGGTTAGGCCTTGGTTTCAATTCCTTGTTGTTCAGTTTTTAGGAGGTCCGCTCGAGCGGGTCTTCTTGCGCTCGAGCGGGGATTGTATACCTCCAGTATTTCGTGTTCCTGCAAAACTTCTGCAGATGTGATTTTTACACTCGAGCGGGTTTGTTTACGCTCGAGCGGTAGCGCTCGAGCGGGTCAGTTGGCGCTCGAGCGGATAGTGTTTTCTGGGTATAAGTTCTAGGAGGGGGAAATCTACGCTCGAGCGGACTGGTTTTCGCGCTCGAGCGGATGTGCTTTATTCTTGTGTCTTGGCGCTCGAGCGGGCCTTGTTGCGCTCGAGCGTGTCCAGATTTTGTTCTTGGCGCTCGAGCGCTGTGTTCTCTGCTCGAGCGGGTCATACGTATATGAGTTATCCGCTGGGTCATTTTAAATCACTTTTTCACTTTTCTTCTCTCTCTTACTTTTCGAAAAACACCATTGTTGAGCTTCTCACTCTAGAACTCTACATTCTCTCTAGGTATTGATCTAGTATGAGTGATTTCCTCACCTTTGGCCTTTACAAAAGAGTTGTTGATCGTCGAGGGCTATCTTTTGATCCGAGAAACTCGTGATTTGGAGCAAGTTCGTTTTCATCATCTTCTCTGTTGGTTGTCATCCTTTGAGGTAGGGATTCCTACTCACTCTTATGGTCTTTGACCTAGATTTTTAGTTGTTTTGATGGAATGTTGAACTTGGGAAATTTTGGGACTTAGAGTTTCAAAATGTGTAAAAAGGGTTGTGTGATTTAGGGCTCATAACTTGTATATTTGGGTTCCAAAGTGATGATATGGTTGTTGGTTGTTGATATTAGGCCATTGGGTCAATATTGGGAAAGGGGGTAGAAAACCCTAATTGGTGGTATAAATTAATTGGCATAATTAATTTGGGAAAATTGTGAACTTATGGAATTGTGTTGGAAATAATGAAATCGGCTCATTATGTTGTGAAATGAAGGAGTTGGATTTAAAAATCGCTCGCTTTTGAAAAACATTGATATTTTATCTGTTGGAGCTTTTATTATCTGTTTAGAAATAATTGCTTGAGCTACCGGTGGATGGTAGTTTTGATTGTTGTAGACAATGCATGATGATTAGGTAAACTAAAACTAATCGATTGGATATGTCATAGAGTATGACGGTTGATAGAATACATTAATGTTAATGTATTGATTGATTGTGTATATGACCTTTGTGTATATATGCATTGTGTGTGTGTGGGAGGAGATATGGAATGTACTCCAGGGTTTAGGGGAAGATAGGGGATGGACCTCTAAACCGGATGTTGTTTGGGAGGAGATAGGGGATGGACTCCACTAATACAGCTCATATGCTTGTCAGATAATGTGTTGATACAGCTCATATGCTTGTCATTGGAAGTGTTGATACAGCTCATATGCTTGTCATGGGAAGTGTTGATATAGCTAATATGCATATCTGTTGAAATGTGGATATAGCTTGTATGCTTATCTGTTGAGATATTGATATAACCTGTGTGTTTATCTATTGTAAAAATGGAAAACGTTTAATATGAGTCTTGGTCTCATATAAGTGGTTGGTCAGGTTCTGAACCATTGATGGGAACTGTGAAATTGATAAGAAATAGAAATGGATTATGAATTGGTTTATGAAAATTGAACATTTATCAATTGTTAATGTCTTAGTCATTGCTCATACTGTGTTTAGGATATCTCTACTGGGCTATGGCTCACCCTATATGGGAATATCATTTTCAGGTACAGGTAGCATGTCACCTCCAAGGACATAGCTTGGGAGGCTAGAGGCAGACACACTTTTGTTGTCTTATTTCTTTTTGATGTATTACATGTAAATTCAAGCCAAGGGCTTAATGTGTAAATGAGTTAGTACTCTTTTGTTGTAACCAAGTGTTAACTTGGAAAGCTGTAAGCCTTTAGGGCATTTGCTTTTGTCGTTAACATGTAATGCTTTTTGTAATGGAACTCTAATGAATAGAAGAATGTGGACCAAGTGTTAACTTGGAAAGCTGTAAGCCTTTAGGGCATTTGCTTTTGTCGTTAACATGTAATGCTTTTTGTAATGGAACTCTAATGAATAGAAGAATGTGGAGTTTTTATATATCAATGCATGTCTATATTGATGGGTTTAATGTTATTATTTTGAGGGCGTGACAATCGCTCGAGCAGGAATTCACAACTCTCAGAATTTCAGACCGTCTGCAAAAATGCTAGAAACCTCTCAAGCCCGCTCGAACGTCAACTCCCCTGCTCGAGCGGAGGGAAAAATTCTGAATCGTTACATGAGGGATCCAAAGGAGCCACTGAAGGCAAATGAGTGGCTTGATTTGAGTAGATTTTGAAGACATTTAAGATGTTTGGCATCGAGTATGACGGTTTGAGGCTAACCTTGGCTTCCTTCCAATTGAAGAGAGATGCATGTTAATGACGGAAGTATGGGTGAGGGTGCATTAGGGTGACTTGGGAGACCTTTGTCAATGCCTTCCAGGACAAGTTTTTACTTCTCACTGCTAGAGAGAAGTTGATGGATCTGTTTTTGAAGCTCAAGCAGTTGAACACACTAGTAGCCGAGTTTGAGGCTGCTTTCACTAGCCTCTCTAGATTTGCACCTGAACTTGTGGCGACGGAGGAACGCCGTTGTATCAAGTTCGAGAAGAGGTAGAGGACCAAGCTCCTTTTTAAGGTGGCCAGGTCTATGATTAGGGATTACGATCGTCTTGTGGACGTGATGGCTCACCTTGAGACTCTGATCCAGGCAGAGGAGAAGCGGATGAAGAGCTCCAAGAAAATAAGTCAGGAGGTTCCGGGAGAGACTTGGGACAACAAGAGGCAGAGGGGTTCCATTCCACAATAGTCCTAGGCAGTACAGTTCAGATCCACTTTTCCTATACCGAGTTCTAGTTTAGGGAGAGGTAGTCAGAGGGGGGATTACTTGCTTTAAGTGTGGTCAGTTGGGCTACAATTTTCAACTTGCCCGCAGAGAGGAACAGGGCAATAGTCTGCACCATTTTTGGTTCGTCCTCAAAGCCAGAGTTAGGGGAGAGGACAGTCACCTACCTGTTATCAGTGTGGGCAATCGAGGCACTTGAGAAGGTTTTGCCCTCAGGCAGTTGGCACATTTGGTGCGTCTGGTTCAAGACAGACACAGGGTCATCAGCCTATCCATTCAGTGTATTAGTCTTATGCTCCGAAGGGTGAGCAGGTAGAGTAGAAACCCACTGGGCATGTGTGTGTTGTTACCATGCTAGATCAGTTGCCAGTACCTTCTATTTTGAGAAGTAACTTTTTGTTGTTCAATTCTATTGCCAATGTGTTTATTGATACTATTGCATCTCATTCATTTCGTTTACATTCGCATCAGTTTTGGAGTTAGAGGTGGCTTAGTTAGCGTTTTCACTCAGGGTTGAGTCACCAGTTGGGGGTAAGGTTGGTCTTGGACCAAGGATGTTGCGGTTGTGAGATAGAGGTTGTCAGTCGTCGACTTCCTTTTGTTTTCGTACTATTAGACATGTCAAGTTTCGATGTCATTTTAGGTATGGACTGGTTGTCTTCGTACCGTGGTGTTATAGATTGTTACCGTTAGTGAGTTACGGTATGCACCTCGAGTGGTGATTGTTTTTATTTTATAGGGGACCAAGCTGATAGAGTTTTGTCGCTAGTTTATGGCTCATGTGGTCAGGGCAAGCTTAGTTGTCTTCTTGCAGCTTTCTTGGGTAGTGAAAGCAATATGGCCTGAGTTGAACTGCCAAGGGTAGTTTGTGGATACCCAGACGTCTTTTCCGAAGATCTTACTAGTTTGCCACCCCACCAAGAGATTGAGTTTTCCATTAATTTAGTACCCGGCACGACACAGATTTCTATGGCACCATATAGATTTGCACCTGTCGAGTTATATGAATTAAAGATTCAACTCCATGAGCTATTAGATAAGGGCTTCATTCTCCCTAGTACATCGCCTTAGGGAGCACCGGCTCTCTTCGCTAAGAAAAAGAATGGCACTTTGCGACTATGCATCGATTATCGGAAGTTGAACCAGGTAACTGTTAAGAACAAGTACCCATTACCTCGTATAGATGACCTGTTTGACCAGTTGAATGGGTCCTGTTGCTTTTCTAAGATTGACTTGAGATCGGGTTATCACTAGTTGATGGTGAAGGTGGATATTCGGAAGACATCATTCTGTACGCGGTATGACCACTATAAGTTCTTAGTGATGCCTTTTGGGCTAACCAATGCACCTTCTTCGTTTATGGATTTAATGAATCGAATCTTTTATGAGTTCTCAGACCATTTCGTGGTCGTCTTTATTGATGACATCTTGATCTACTCACCCTCCAAGGAGGAACACTTGTGGGTCGCACTTGAGTTGCTTAGAGCACACTATTTATATGCTATGTTCAGGAAGTGCGAGTTCTGGTTAAAAGAAGTTAAGTTCTTAGACCATGTGGTATCCGAGGAAGGGGTAACTGTAGACTCTTCTAAAATAGAGGCAGTGTAGGATTGGGAACAACCACTACAACATATAAGAGTTTTAAAAACCAAACATTTTGGTTTTTAAAAGTGAAAATTTTGTAACAAAAGACATTTAGGAACCAATTTCTATCGTCATGAGGATAGTCGCTAAAAGGTCATCCCGAAAAGTCAAAAACAAAGCTTTTAGTGACAAAATTTTGAAAATGTCACTAATAAATAGACTTTTAGGGACAAAATAATTTGGTCTCAAAATAGTTTATTTTTTTAGGCAAAAATTTTGGTCCCAAAAGGATAATAATTCATCACTAATGTCTAATTTTCATTGCTAAAAATATAATAACGACACTTTTCGTAACAAAAATATTTGGTCCCTAAAAAATAATTTTGTCCGTAAATTTGGTCTTTAAAACTTTAATTTTTTGTAGTGAACTTAAAAATGCCTTTGAGATTCAAAGTTTCTTAGGCTTAGCCAGGTATTACCGACGTTTTGTGAAAGACTTCTCTAAATTTGTGTGATACCCCTGTTCCGTATTATGCTAATTTATCCTTCTTATGCATATGATTATGTGTTTGGTATGATTTTGAGTGCCATTTATATGAATAGATGTGGTTTTGAATTTCTATCTGTTCACCGTAGGAATATCTGTTTGCTTATCTGCTTAGAGAATCAAATTGAAGGCTTTATCGGCCACAGAACTCGAAATCGATTACGCCATTGTGATTGGCATAATTTTTAGAGCCTACGGTGAAATTTAATTGGAAATTGATTCGGATCAGATTAATTAGATTAATTTAATGGGTTAGTGCTCAACTATTTTAATACTAATGAAATTTGATCAAAGGAGCCTATTAATAGGCCAACTTGCACTCACCCTCATTTGTTTGAGTTCCAAAATCTGAGCTTATACTCTAGTGAGAGAGAGAGACCGGCTATAGAGAGAGAAAGGGGGAGAATTGTGCAATTTTGGCTCAAGGCTTGGAGATTTGAAGTTTAACTCCAAAGAACTTGAGTGTTTGAAGCTCCTAGGTGAGTGATCAACCCCTAATTCATGAGTTGAACTTGTGATTTTGTGAATTCTAGTGATTTGAGAGCTCATGGCAACGATTTAGTCGAAAATGAAGCTAGAATGTACATGCATGCATAGAATTATCATAAATGAGCAAGGATTGTGTAATCTATCATGTAGTTTATTAATCATGAAGAATTGAGTTGTAGGGCCATAATGCAAGCATGATTTGGATGAATTTCATGTGTTTAAGCATCATTTGACCCAATTGAAATGGAATTGGAGTTAAAAGATTGCATGCATGTTTGATTGTTGAAGATATGAAGTTCATATGGGATTTGAAAGCATAAGCCATGATTGTACAAGAATGTTGATTGATTTTGGAAAATTGAACCATGATTTTGAGTAATTAGCTTCATATTATTTGTGTACCCTTGAAATAGAATGTGTTTGCATGTTTTGAACCAAAATCATGAGCTTTGGAACCTTTGAAAAGAACATTTCTAGAAAATCCAGAATTTTTGATGTCCGCTCGAGCGGGGGAACCGCCGCTCAAGCGGGGATTTTGAGCTCCCAGTATTTTCTGCAGACATGGTGTCCACTCGAGCGGGGAAGTGGATGCTCGAGCGGGGAGCCATGTAGAGAGGCCTTCCGCTCAAGTGCCAGAGTGCACGATCGAGCATAAAAATGACACATCCAGCACTTTTATAGGCCTTAAGGGTCCGCTCGAGCGGGGAAGCCCACGCTCGAGCGTGGACCCTATTTTTTGAAATTTTGAAAATGCATTATGTGTTTCGTTTTCCGTTCCCTTTCACTTCTAAGTACTCTTAGGCATACATTGAGCATTGTAAATGAGTTAGAAGAATAAGAACTAAGCCTAAAGAGGAATATGTGAATTAAGGATGGATTGAATCGGTTGTAACCCATATGTGTTATGTGATGTGTAGGGTCAAGCTCCAGGGCAAATCAATCAGCCGATCACTGTGAGTAACATCTGATGTTGTCCAATTACTTACTTCTGTGTAAGTTTTGTATAGTTCATTAGTTTGAATAGTGGACAAAGTTTGAAAGGCCTAAAAGGCCAGTTTAATATGAAAGTTTGAAAGGCCTAACAGGCCAGTTTGACATGAAAGTTTGAAAGGCTTAAAAGGCTAGTTTGATATGAAAGAATGATTGGGCCGAAGGCCGATTGACATAAATGATTGGGCCAAAGGCCGTTTTGACACAATGAAAGTTTGACATGCATGGATGGGCCAGAGGCCAGTTTGACATGAATGAAATATAAACGGGCCAAAGGCCAGTATGTTTGAAACCATAATCACTTGACTTAAATTGTGTATATATGTATATATATATCTGTTAAATAGAAATATGAATTGGGCCCAAGGCTGTTTGGAGCATATTGTTCTATATACCGTTTGAATAACTCTTTTATTTGATATTATTCACTGGACTATCGCTCACGCTCATTCATGTGTTTATAGGTGAGCCAAGAGAAGTCCAAACCCAGCCTCAGTGAAGTCTGTGCGGAACAACTAAAGTTTTGAAGAGTCAACCCTTACGTCTCACGCACGAGACACGTCTTCGCCCTTTTGCCATTCTATGTTATTTTGTTATGTCGGCGATGACTTTGGTGTACGTCTGTATATAGCTTTGTTTTGGCTGACTTAGATTTGAATGATCCTGTCTGTATAGAACTTTATGTTATTATGCTTTCTGCTGTGAGTTATTAACGTATGTATGTATAGAATGTTATGATGTGCATATAAGCACGGCTCTATGGACAAAGTTTTAAATTTGCTTCCGTTTGACCCCTTTACTCTGATGAGTTTCGTCTTATCTGGTTTGAAGCGGTAGGTAATCTCATGATTACTGGCCGGTTATGGCCTTAACCCATGGGGACGGGTTCAGGCCGTGACAATTGGCCTCACCACTGACTAGATTGACGAGGAAGGAGGTTAGGTTTGTGTGGAGTGAGACTTGTGAAAAGTAGTTCCAAGAGCTTAAGGTTAGACTCACCATTGCTCCAGTATTGATTATTCCGGAGAGGAGTTTGGGTTATTCAGTTTATTGTGATCAGTCTCATGAAGGTTTGGATTGTGTGTTGATGCAAGAGAGGAAAGTGGTAGTGTACAGTTCACAGTAGTTGAAAACACATAAAAGAAACTATCATACTCACGACCTAGAGCTAGCAGCGGTGATCTTTGCCTTAAAAATCTAGAGGCATTATTTATATGGCGAGAAATTTGAAATGTTTTCCGATCACAAGAGTTTGAAATATCTGTTTTCACAGAAGGATTTGAATTTGAGACAGATGAGATAGATGGAGTTTATGGAGGATTATGATTTTGAGTTACACTATCATCTAGGGAAGGCCAATGTAGTGGCTTGCCATCCGAGAATAGGAGATGTTGGGTGCTATTGGCGAGTTTGACTTGCATCTTGGTGAGTCTATTGAGTCGGCCATTTTGTTCACTATAGTTGCATAACCTACATGAGTGGGTAAAGTTATAGAAGCACAACAGGGTGATCACGAAGTAGAGGCTATCACTGAGAAAAAATTTGAAGTATTTTCGTGTACTGAGTCACAAAAAGTTTTTTTGGCAACATTCACACTTAAAGAAGAAGCTAGAAGATGGTGGATGTTAGTACGAAATGATAATGAAAGTATGACATGGAATAGATTCAAAGAACTTCTCTATGAAAAATATTTTCCCTAATGCATCCGAGATAGGAAGGTATCCTAATTCGAACAACTAAACAAGGTGATATGACTGTAGCAGAATATGAGGCAAAATTTACTAAACTCGCCTGATATGCACCACACATGATAGACACTGACTACAAAAAGGCTAGAAAATTTAAAAGTGGGCTTAACTTAAATGTGTTTGACCGAGTTGGTATTTTGAAATTATCAAAGTATGTAAATGTCCTTGATAGTGCACCAATGTTTGAGGCAAACATAGCAACCTTGAAAATAGCAAAGTCAACATCATCAATAGAATGGGAGAGTAAGAAACAAAAGAAACAAAAAGTTGAAATGACCAGTAATTCAATGACCTCCATGAATGAAAAATCTAAGGCAAGAACTTTTGACAATATAAGTCGGGGAAGCAATGTGAACAATGATATACCTATCTGTAGAGAATATGGGAAACAACATTGGGGCATTTGTCACCACCTATTTGGAGCCTGTTTTAAATGGGGAAACTGAGAACACTTGGCTAAATCTTGCCCGCAAGCTTATCCGAGTAATGATAGACCCAATGCTAGTATGACTTGTTTTATTCTTATACCTAGAACAAATGCAACTTCTACGCCCGATGGAAGCAATCTTAGACAATGAGGGGTTTATATCCTAGTTCCAAAAGATGCTCGAAACACTGAAATGATTGATGTAGGTATTACCTTAATTACATGCACATGTTTATGTGGAAATTTGTGTGGGAATTGTACACTCCCTAACTTGATATAAATTGTAGACATGTTGATTGAACCAATTGAATTATTAGAATTACGAACTCTAGTTATTACCTGTCCTGAAGACTTGCTACTTAACGTAAATTATATGTGAGATGCTTGAAACTTTATGAATTTGACGAATCACTCGTGCCATGGAAATTTGTGGGACTTGTGAACAATGAGAATATGCTGGGTTAGATCTTTATATCGTATTACAACAATTTAATATAAATCGTTATGTATAACCTTTTGAACTATGCTTGAATGATTGGACACGGGAACATACTATGATTGACTGTAGTATGGAAAATGTTTGGACTTAGATATATATACCTTTGCTTGGGATGTTAATTAATTCGAGCTCGACACACTCTTTGTATCTGCTGCATTTGTATCTAGACTGAGTAGAGTTATGCATCATTGCCTTAACTATCGTACCTAGGGAAACTGCTCTGTGTTCATCCGTACATCAAACTTGTGAATCCATACTAGGAATGTTATTAGATTCTAAACATGCACATATATAACTATACCTTCACTCAAAATAATTTGTCATGTTATTTGTTTTATTAACTAGACCATCGGGTCTATGACTCTCTGATTTTGTAACTTATTTGAACACCCCAGATAGTAAATCTATGCTTTAGTGACTGTATGACCGATTTGGAACTTCTGCATAACAACTCACTATTATGTGCCACCAAGAAACTTTGTATGATACGTTGCTTTGTACCGTATATCTGCCTGAACGACTTATTTGAGAACTGCTATATTAACTATGACACATACCTCTTGATATGAACTATTATGATACATGACTCTGAAGTGATTTTCAGAACTGATAAATTTAGACCAACTGTGGAACTATTGACTATGTACCTAAGCGAATGGAGTATGCACTATAGAACCAGATGTACTTCATTTGAAAATGATGGGGATAGATATAGAACTTTGGTTTGATGAGACATTTCTTTGAATTGATAAAACTTTTGTTTGACGACACATACTCTAAAAATTTGTTTGAACTGATCGAATGGAACTTTCATTTGATGTGTCCTAATAGGAATTTCATTTGATTTGATTTTGGGAGACCTTTACCTAATTTGGGAACTATTATCTGATTTGATTACATTTATGGGGGATTATGAATTGTTTATGTCCGAAAGATCGGGTTGTGTTGCTAAGGGAACTAATTGACTAAGAACTTGAATCAATTTTGAACACTTACGAAGAATGTGAACTGCCAATAGCAGACTATGTGATTATGACATGTGATTAATTGCTTTAGTATTACCATTACTACCATGAGACTGTTTGATTAAGAGAATGGTTTTCTTAGAATCTGATGCTATGGGACTTGTTGATAGCAGACTAGTTGATTGTAACCTTGACTACTTGGCAGTATGTGAAATTAGTATGTCCTATGATTGACTGCTTCTATATTAACATTTAATACAATTGATTCTATGGAAAATGAGACTGATGAACAACATGTGAATGATTACTTCAGAATTGCATTTACTACTATGGGGTTAATACAAGAATTTGCCTTGTATGCCTGACAACTTCTGAATGACTTTGAATAATGATATCGAATTGAACTATAAATCATTGAATGACTAGGAAATTAATCAGATCTCTGTAAAAAAAAAAGCTGAATGGGGAGGAAACCACATACAAAAATGAAAAATAGCGTGAACCTAAGGCATCTGATTTGCATTTGATATATATATATATAGTAACTCTAATCTGCATCTGATATAGTTATGGTAACTCAAGTTTGGAGGACCAAACTTCCTAAGGTGGGAAGACTGTAACAACCTTGATTCGTAATTAACTACTAATCCATAAATAAGAATGCTAACTAAGTGTTTAGAATGAAATTATGCGCTAATTGTATATTTTGTATGCTATTTGGCTTTCTATTTGTTACTCGTAGAAATACCTATTTGGAATTCTACTTTGATCTGAAAATTAAAAGCCATATTAGCATCCAAGACCAAAATTGGTTACATCAATATGTTATTTGGAATTTTTAGAACACTTTGGCAAGTTTGATTAAAAATTGATTCCGTTTAACTAATTAAGTATATTTAATTAGCTTAATGTTGTATTATGCTATCGAACTATATATATATGAATCTTAAGCTCATTTGAGCTCAAAACTCTTCATTTCTAAATGGAAAATTATGGAGAAAACGTTGTAGAGAGAGAGTGAGTCCAATTCTAGAGAGAGAAAGAGAGAAATCGAATGCTTTGGCTTGAATTCATCAAGATTGTGTAAAAACAAGAGTATTTGAGGACTCTAGGTAAGAATCTAACCTATAATTCATGAAGATGATGTGTTTTAGAGTTAAATCCATGAAGTTGTCATGATTATTTGCATGTATTTCATATAAATTTGTCAAGAAGATGAATAAAATGGAAATAACTTCACATGCATGATTTTACCAAGTTTTGGCATCTTTGAGTTTGGTTTTGAGCATCTAAGTTGTTATCGTAAACCATTTGGTACATGCATGTGTAATTCATCATGTTTCAGAGTTTGATGTAATGTTTTGAAAAAGAGTTTTGGACATGCATCGGGCTTTGAGTACTATAATTGCGGAATTTAAGAAAAGGGTTTGTAAAACTCATATGCATGGAAGTTTTGAGCACAATTTTGGAGCTTGAGCAAATGATTTAAGACAAAGCATGTGTATAATTTTCTAACATGATTCCAAGTTCTTGAACAAACCATGCATGAGTTTTTCCTTTGAATTTGCATTTGGAAGCTCAAAAATTAGTTTTGAAAACCTAGAAAATTTGCAGACCGCTCAAGCGGCCAAGTGTGCTCTTGAGCAAACTTGATGAGCTCCCAGTACTCTTGCAGTCGAGGCAGTTTGCTCGAGCGAATGAACATTTTCAAGGCTCATGACTCCAGCAACCAAAAGTTGGCTGGAGCCTAGATTTTTAGCATCCAGTAGTTTTGCAAACAGAGCAGTCCGCTGGTCACTCGAGTGGTCGAGCCATTTTCAGCATATTTTAGAAAGACATTCTGTGTTCGTATATTCATTCTCATCCTTTTCTTAGCATATTTAGACATGAATTATGAGTCATTAAAGAGCAACAAGCTAAGAAATGGCATGAGTAATTGAATTAGAAAATATGAGACAAATCTGAATGTGGTTCACGTGTACAAGTTATGAGAAATGAAATAAGAAACCAATGTAAAGAATGCTAAGCCATAATGGCCATACGGATGTGTAATGATGGAATATGTTTTGTGCTATGTACATTTGTGTTGTAGGTTAAGACTCGAGGACCGACCAATTATTTCTGGAAGCCACTATAAGTAACGTTATTGTAAAGATATGTTCATATGAATTATATTTGAAATGTGATTTGATAAAGTTATGATTTTTGAAATTATATTTGTTTACATGAACGAATATCCTATTTTTGAAATCTATTATGGCATCCATAGAAAGTCCTAAGTCATAGGGGACAACACATTAATTCGGGTCCATGACATATATGTGATTATGAGACCTCATTAGCCACTTGACAAAGTGGTGATGTGTTTAATCGGTATCCAGAACCAATTGCACTAGTCGGATGACAATATGATTTGTTTTATTGAATGTACCATTATTATGTTCAGATATGAGAATTGATTCTGTTATGATTTGTTTTATGAATATGATATGCTTGGAATTTATTCACTAACCTCTTTACATTAATGTTATTCACGGGGCCTTAGCTTACTATTTATATATATATATATATATATATGTAGGTGAACGAGTGCAAGATCAAGTCTAATGACACCTGTCTGGATCTGTGTTTTGTTAACCAACTTATGTGCCTCCTATGAAGGTTCCCGAAGTGTAAAGTGATCAATTTTTGTGAACAAGACACAATTTTATTTTCTTTGTTTGTTAGGCAAGTGTTTGTATACTTTGTAAATAGGGCTAAGTCCTTTTTGTTTTATCTGTATATAGTAGGCGTATTGATGATGTCATACTATATGTACGTAAATGTTTAAAGTTTATGTCCCACATAAGTCAGCACAGCTCATTAGACGATTATATTTCTGATATTCGCTTCCGCTAGCCCTTTATTTTGTGATTTTATTTCAGAGGCCGTAGATAATCTTAGGATTACTAGCTGGTTATGGCGCTAAACCTATAGGAGTGGGTTTGGATCATGACAGATATGTAATATCACTCTCATTTTAAAATAATGAAATTATATCTTTTGATTGGAAACTATCTGTTATATAGAAATATCTATTTTGGGCTATCAGTAGAGGATAACTTTGATTGTTGTAAAAATTGTATGAGGATTAGCCTAAATTGAAACTAATTTCTCATACATCTTGCATCGAGCATCATTTCATATTGAACATTGAAAATATTTTTTGATTTTGATAAAAATAGGTGAATTCTTAGTGAATCTAGTTAGGGAGTGCGGTTGTGGTTATGATGTTGGTTTATGTGTCCTTGGTGAAAGTCCAGAAATCCACGCGGTTAAGTGTCGATCCTTCCGATTAATATTAGTAAAATGGCTTTGATAGTGCTTGTATAGCCTACTGGCAAACACGTAACGAAAGATTCCTAGTACTTTGTATCCACTGCCCTATTTTCTGTTATAAAAGCATTATTTTTATGAATTGACATATAATCTAGCATTGCATTGTTTTGAGATAGAAAATGTGAAATGTTTGACAAATGGCATGTACGTGCATTCACCTTATAACTTTGTTAAGATTCATATATTGTGTTAGAGTATCTCTACTAGGTGTTAGCTCACCATATGTGGAAAACAATTTTTAGATGCTGATGATATGCCTCCACCAAAGGACGTAGCTTAGGAGGACTTGGAGCCAAGGGCTTCGTTTTGTTTATTTGATGTAATTATTTATTTTAAGTCTCTGGCTTTAATTGTATTGAGTTAAACTCATTTCGTTGTACCCAACCATTGACTTTGAAAGATATAGCCATTTTGACATATAATTATTTGGTTTTACTTTTATTTTAATTCATGCATCCATGTCATATGCTATAGATTCAGAATCTAAGATTTATGAATATATATTGCATATGTCATCTTTTGTACTGATCAAAGGTGTAAATGGAATGAAGAGATGGTGTTGCTGATCAATTGCAGGTAATGTTATGAGATGGGTTATTGTTATTTATTTTGGGACGTTACAATAATCGGCTTTAGTTTAGCCCCTTTTTGGTGCCTGTGTGGATGTGTGTTTAGATGGAAAGTGTGTATACAATATTTGAGTTAAAGGTTATAGTTAGAATATGAGATGTGTGGAATGAGACAAATAATACATAATCAAATTCATAAGTGTGTGCACAGAGAAATGATGTGCACTAAGGTAAGTAGGTGTATGGAAATAGAATTTCCTATTGAAATGTTTTATCCAAAAGGACAAGGTCAGACAAAATGACCCAAATACCCTTATATATATATATATCATATACACAGTACTCAAATAGGAGTATTCAACATCATAGATTTAGTCACATACTCTTTCTTTATCTCCAAACCCTAACCATCTCTCTCTCTCTCTCTCTCTCTCTCTCTCTCTCTCTCTCTCTCTCTCTCTCTCTCTCTCTCCCCTCATCCTCTCTCTCTGGAGTTCTACCATTCCTCCAGTGTCCTCTCCAATCTCTACCCTGGCAGCTTCGTCGTTGACATCACCATCTCTGACCACTTTCTCAGCTGCTCTCTCTCTCTCTCCCCTCATCCTCTCTCTCTGGAGTTCTACCATTTCTCCAGTGTCCTCTCCAATCTCTACCCTGGCAGCTTCGTCGTTGACATCACCATCTCTTACCACTCTCTCAGCTGCTCTTTCTCTCTCTCTCTCTCTCTCTCTCTCTCTCTCTCTCTCTCCTCCTGTTGGCGGTGAGTTCGGCAGTGCACTACTAGGTGGAGCCATCGTCCACAACGGTGAAAGAAGCTGAAAGATGTTAGGTTTTGAGGAGTAAGAAAAAGACTATGCCATGTCTCTCATCTTCCTCATCTTTGTGGGGACTCTCTCTCTCTCTCTCTCTCTAGATCAAAACTCTCTCCAGATCCAAGTCTCCAGATCTTAGATCTGAGATCCCGCTGAAGAATAGCGGCGAGCTCTATCGCCAAAATGAATGTTGTTTCAGACAAGAATGACATCACTGCCACGATCACCATTAGGACCGTTGTCCATATGGCAGCGTAGAGCAACACCACACCGCTACCACCGATTATTGAAGTCTAGCACGAATCTCTGGCCACTGCTCGTCACCATCGAAGCACAACTCTGACGGCGGTGCTAGTTCTGGTTTTTATCGATATAGGGGGTCTTAGATCTGGTTTAGTTTGATTTGGTTCTCACTAATTTGGATCTGGATTAGGATTCTTGTTCTACCACAAACCCTAGAGAGAGATTTATGGAGGCGATTCTATTTTTTATTTTTTTTTGTAGTAGTAGAACTTGTTGATATGTTGTTATTGTTGTTGTGGTGGTGGTGGTGGTGGTAGTAGTAGTGGTGGTGGATCCGGGAAGCAAAGATTCCAACAGATAAATGATTCAAAAAAATTGAACAAATACTTTTGATAGGTAAGGAAAAAAAAATTTGAACAGATAAGATGAACAAATAGATAGAGGAAAAGAAGTTGAAAGACAAATAGATAGAGAGAAAAAAAAAGTTTAAAAACAGTGTGAATTTGAATATATATAAAAAAAAAAAATAAGCTATAAAAATTCAATAGATAGGTAGAATATAGGAAAAATTGAACAAATAGATATAATTCAAGAAAAAAATTGAATAGATAGTTAAAAGTTTTGAACAAATAAATAAAAATTTGAATAGATAGGGAAAAAAATTGAACAGATAGTCAGCGAAAAGTCAACAGATAAAAAAAGCTAACAGATAAATTAAGGAATAAAATTGAAAATAAAATGTCTTCTAAAACCAACAAAATAACTTTTCACCAAACTATTTCATAGAGGGTGGACCTTTCACCAACAAAAAATATCTATTGGAACTAATACCTTGTGCAATTACTAGAGTGAACTTTTCAACAATTAACTCTTAAAAAAAATATATCACTTAAAATTTATTTTATGTTTTTTATACATTAACTTTTAGTAAAAATAATCAAGATAATATTGAATATATAGTATATATATTTATTACATTATCAACAATTGTGTTGATGGCTTAATGATTAGAATGCCTATTTTTCATGCACTTTGTTCTATGTTCAAACCTTCACCTCTACAACATATTTTAGAAAGGGATGACAAAATTCCCAACTCAATTTTATTTGTTTCAATCTAATTTTAATATAAATAATTTGTAAGAGTATTGATTAGGTAAGGTAAAATATAATGGTAGATAGACAAGTTAAAATTGAAAAATTTATAATAAAATATGAAATTGTAGAACTAAAATAATTAAGTTTAAAAAGTAAGAATTCACTAGGAAAATCTGACCCACTACTAATTTTGAATGGTAAAAAGGGGATTTTATTTCTAGTCTTGGGGCACCCGAGCGAGCATTCCATCAACAATTGACGGACTGTGGGATGCTTTTGGGGTTACCAAGTGCACCCTATTGTTTAGACTCACTACCTCTTGATTTAGTTTTATTGGTGCAATGTGAAACAGAAAATGAGAGTTCATATTCGGCAACTTTTGTAGAAAATTCATTTTATTGCAAACCTTTGCAAAAATGGGATTACATCACTAGATCTCAAATTCTCCACCCAATCTTTTGGAAAAACTAGGAAGCACGTGACTCGTGCCAAAGGCCACTATCTGTCATAATCAAATTGTCTCTGCTCAGGTCAAGAATTGAGCACCCACTCACCCGGTCATAGAGATGTACACGGTCCGGATTGGTTCGGTTCTGAGAAAATCCAAGAACCGAACCAATCCTAACGGTTCTGTGATTTTGAGAACCAGACCAGACCGTTACACTTGTAAAACCGGACCAGAACCAAACCGAAAAAACGGTTCGGTTTCGGTTTGGTTTACGGTTCCAAAAATTTCTATTTACAAAAACAAATTGTTAATATTAGCAAAATAATTACTCAAACTAATTACATTTAACTCATGATAAAAACTAATAATATTAAGGCATTACTTAATATTACATATCTATATCATCCTAATATCATTAAAATTATAAAAAACCAATTAATAAAAATAAAACTTGATATTATATATATATATCTTTTAAAATTCGGTTCGGTTCGGTTCGAACCGCGATTTTTTCATAAAATCCATTAACCGAACCGTTTTTACGGTTCTCATATTTCTTAATCCGAAACCGAACCAATTCTTAATAGAACCGAACTAAACCGTACGATTCGGTCTGGTTCGGTACGGATTACCGGTTTGAACGGATTTTTGAACAGCCCTACCCGGTCAGAAGATTGGCCTCTACTAAGTCATGTGATTTTTATAGTCGATATAGGCTCATGCTTCAATTATTATTAATGCTAACTGTACTATCTGAGATAATAAAGTATAGATTGTGTTGACAATTTTAGTTATGCTTTGATTTCATGTATTTTAGAAAAAGCCTTCACAAGAATCAATTACATTCCAACACAATCAACATGACCTCCATCCACCAGCATTCACACATATATTCAACCTTATGGTATAGCAATAGATGTGATGAAAAACATGTACACACAACATGCTAAAACACAAATGCTCACCTAATATTCCCGGAAAGCATAATAGAACGTATTAGGATAAATGTATGAATGGACAATCTAATTGAATCAATATTATTGAAATTTTATATCATTTTAAATATACTATTTTTGTTATATTTAAATGCATGAATTATTCTATGGCATCTAACAATTTATTTATTGACCTAAAAAATTACAATGATTGCAAACAAGATAAATTATAAAAAATAATATTCAAATGAGTTTAATTTATAAAATCTATTTTAAAATCACTTTGAATTGGAACAAATCATCGAAATGCTCTCACAATATATAATATTACGATTATTTTGGAAAACATTTAAATCACTGGCCAATAAAATATGTACAAACTCAATTTAATTGTATGTGATATCTAATTTTTAAAGTAAAAAGGTACTGAATAATTTAAACTATTTTTTTTCGGATTTGTATGATTCTTTATCAAAGTTGCCATTTTTTTCTTAACTTTCATTTGAGATAAAAATATGTATTTTAAACTATTTTTATGAACTTTTATTTTAGATAGTTATTTTTTTTCATTTTATTGAAAAGTCACAACAACGTATAAGAGTTTTAGAAACCAAATGTTTAGGTCTCTAAAAGTGAAAATTTTGTTACAAAAGACATTTAGGGACCAATTTTTTATCGTCATGAGGATAGTCGGTAAAAGGTCATTCCGAAAAGTCAAAAAAAGACTTTTAGCGACAAAATTTTGAAAACGTCACTGATAAATAGACTTTTAGGGATAAAATAATTTTGTCTCAAAATGATTTATTTTTTGAGACAAAAAATTTGGTCTCAAAAAAATAATAACTCATCACTAATGTCTAATTTTTGTTACTAAAAATATAATGACGACACTTTTCGCAACAAAAATATTTGGCCCTTAAAAAATAATTTTAGTCTCTAAAACCTTAATTTTTTGGAGTAATTTTATATATAACTATTTTATATAAGTGTATATACATTCATAATTTATTATTTAGTAATGTTTTATTAAGAAATTTAAAAATATTAATATTACATATAATTATTAATCCTACATTTAAAATTTCAAATAATTTTTAATAGAAACCGTGCATTATATGGATAGAAATCTAGTATATAAGCTAAAAGGAAAAACACATTATGTGCAATTAAAAAAATTATGTGCGGATTATAGACAATTGTGAGTATTTTTTTAATTAAAAAATAAATAATGGCATAACTTTTTTTTTTTTTTAAGTGTTGGCATTTTCGAGAAAAGGAAAATGTGTGACATATACATGAGTTTGGTGTTTGTTTTAAATAATTAATAGGGGATTTTTTTATTTTTTTTAAATTGTAGTATGTTGGTTTGTTAGTAAGTTATATTTAAATTAAAGGGTCGCTATAAGTTTGAACCCCTGACTTTTCTCTCACCTAATTCTGAGGTGTGACCACAAAACTATCAAGCCAAACCTAACTAAGAGAGAAATTTTGTGATACCCACATTATTTTAGAGTGTATACCATATGTAACTTTTCTCTCACCTAATTCTGAGGTGTGGCTACAAGACTATCGAGCCAAATCCAACTAATAGAGAAATTTTGTGGTACCCATATTATTTTAGAGTGTATACCATATGTACCTCTCAGTTACCACATTTGTGATATTCAGTTATGATTTATTAGAGTGTTAGTTATGATTCATTATGATATTGATTATAATATTATTTTAATTGTGACTTGAGAATTCTTTAATTATATCTTACGTAGTGTTTTGCGATAACTTATTATATTTTAATTAATTTAGACTATTGCATGGGTCGCGAGTCAGACTTATAACGCTACAGGCAACAAAAAGTCATTGCAGGGCCCAGAAATTAAGCAATGTGCCGCCTTCAATTCAACTATTAAAGGTTTGCTAGCTGAGATTGAGATTGTTAGAAAGATCCTTCTTTCCAGCTGCACAAATCATCCTCTTGACTGTTCTCATTAATGATGCCCAGCAAGCTCAATTCAAGCTCTGATTATGGTGTGTCTCTCAATACCATCGCCACCAGCGCCGCTACCTTTACCAATGCCCAAAAACGGTGGCGAATAGCCTACTCAGCAATTTACTTTGCTCTCTATATTGCCAAAGATACCGCGGCTGAGAAGAGAATTAAAGCTCAAATTAAAGCTCAAAAGAGATGGCGCCTAGCTTACGTAGCAATATATTCTTCCCGAGTCGTGGTTTCTCTGTTCAGAGAGATTGTAACCAATACGACTAACAATGATCCTCCTTGTACCATTCTTGACATTGAACCAGTCATTCCTGATTGTGTTGATGAAAATACTCACTTAGTCCAGATAGAAGAGGGTGACGATTCTTGCTTCCCCAGCATTGATCGCTCAAAACCCGCAGAGATGGTGAAAGAAAAAGCCTTGAATGCGCTAGCCGGATTTGGAGGTGTTGAGGGGCTAACCAAGGCTCTTGACACAGACCCTGAAAATGGAATCCACGGTGATGAACATGATGTTAGGCTCCGGGCAGAGCACGTTTGGTATGAACACTTACCAAAAGCCGCCCCCAAAAGGGTTCATTTATTTCGTGGTGGAGGCTTTCAAGGACATCACCATTCTCATCCTGCTCGGCTGTGCTGCTCTGTCTCTCGGCTTTGGCATTAAAGAAAAGGGGGCGGGACAAGGTTGGTACGAGGGTGGTAGTACATTTGTAGCTGTTTTTCTCGTTGTCACTGTATCTGCAATTAGCAATTTCAGACAAGCAAGACAGTTTGACAAGCTGTCGAAAATAAGCAGCAACATAAAGATGTCGCCAGAGACGGAAGGCGGCAAAAGATCTCCATCTTCGATGTCATGGTTGGAGATGTGGTGTTTCTTATGATTGGTGATCAAATTCCTGCTGACCGGCTGTTCCTGCGGGGACTTTCTTTGCTAGTGGATGAGTCAAGCATGACCGGGGAGAGCAACCACGTGGAAGTTGACGGCACTCAGAACCCGTTCTTGCTTTCGGGTTCAAAAGTTGCAGATGGGTATGCTCGGATGGTTGTGACATCAGTGGGGATGAACACAGCTTGGGGCAATATGATGAGCTCGATATCGCGCGATTCCAACAACCAAACACCATTTCAAGCTCGGCTTAACAAACTGACCTCAACAATTGGGAAGGTAGGCCTTGCTGTTGCTTTTCTAGTTCTTGTAGTTCTGTTAATTCGTTATTTCACCGGGAACACGGAAGATGAAAGTGGTGTTTGTTAACAGAACTACAAGAACTAGAAAAGCAACAGCAAGGCCTACCTTCCCAATTTCATATTGCCTCAACAATTTTTATCTTCCCTTTCAGGGGCGGCTTTTGGTAAGTGTTCGAACCAAACGTGCTCTGCCTGGAGCCTAACATCATGTTCATCTCCGTGGATTCCATTTTCAGGGTCTGTGTCAAGAGCCTTGGTTAGCCCCTCAACACCTCCAAACCCGGCTAGCTCATTCAAGGCTTTTTCTTTCACCATCTCTGCGAGTTTTGAGCGATCAATGCTGGGGAAGCAAGACTCGTCACCCTCTTCTATCTGGACTAAGTGAGTATTTTCATCAACACAATCAGGAATGACTAGTTCAATGTCAAGAATGGTACAAGGAGGATCATTGTTAATCGTATTGGTTACAATCTCTCTGAACAGAGAAACCATGACTCGGGAAGAATATATTGCTACATAAGCTAGGCGCCATCTCTTTTGAGCTTTAATTTGAGCTTCAATCCTCTTCTCAGCCGCGGTATCTTTGGCAATATAGAGAGCAAAGTAAATTGCTGAGTAGGCTATTCACCACCGTTTTTGGGCTTTGGTAAAGGTAGCGGCGCTGGTGGCGATGGTATTGAGAAACACACCATAATCAGAGCTTTAATTGAGCTTGCTGGCCATTATTAATGAGAACAGTCAAGAGGATGATTTGTGCAGCTGGAAAGAGGCGGCACATTTGCTTAACTTCTGGGCCCTGCAATGACTTTTTGTTGCCTAAATTAATCAACTCCACAAGTATCAACTCCAGTCTAAATTAATAGTCTACTTTTTGTTACCTTGTAAGTCTGACTCGCGACCCATGCAATAGTCTAAATTAATCAACTCCACAAATATCATAACTCATCATAACGTTACTGTAATATAATATTATAATACGAAAATTTTATACTATATGTACCTAGGGTCATACAATTTCTCATAAATATATATATATATACACACATGGGTCATGCTATGTATATTTAAGTTGTAAAAATTTCACAAATGTCATAAATGAATACTTATATATAAAAAAATGAGTCGTAATCAAATACAAAATAAAATTTTTTGAATCACAATAAAAATAAAAATAAAAATAAAAATTATAATTATAATTAATATCACAATAAAGTATAATTAATATCATAATATGTAATTAAATTATAATTAACATCTCAATAAATCATAACTAAATATTACAAAGATGATAAGTAGGGTATATGAGTCACACATATATGTATATATATACAATAAATAAAATAATATATAAATTTATTTTTAGACTCATTTTCTAGATTTAAGATGTATAAGTAAGATAATTAATTGATAATTAAAAAAAATATGAAAGAAAAAAAGAAGGAAAAATTATTTATAAATCTCATTTTGATAACTGTTGCTCTATTTAATACTGAATATTTTTTCTTAAACCATTTAATCCTTTTTTATTTTTAATATGATATATGTTTTTGATATATTATGTATAGAGTTTATATTTTTGCCCATATTGCGATTTGATTTTGATTTTGTCATGGTATGGATATATTCTCTCCCCCTCTTCTCTCAATTCTTTAATATCATCTAAACCCTTCTCTCTCCTCACTCACACTCACTCACTCACTCACTCTCTCTCTCTCTCTCTCTCAATGTCGTTCTCTGAATGGATCACCACACCATAAACCTCAAATCTCCAATCAAATGCAAAGGATTGTCCCCAAACCCAATCACTCTCCAAAACCCTAGACTAATTCACGCCATTTTCCCTACTGTTTTATCCAAGAAGTCTTCTTGGATTTTCACCCGCAAAAAAATCGAAGTCTCGATTCCCAACATACCAGCAACATCATCAACATCGGCAACATCATCCGCATCATCAACATCAGCAACATCAACTACATCATCAACATCAGCAACATCATCAATATCAACCCAAATGTGATTTTTCAGCCACACAAATTGAGGATCCCAGTTACTAACATTGGGATACAAACCTAAAGTCTTCCATAATGTCTCAACCGTTTTGTTTGGAAAGAAAGGAAATCATAAAAAAGCCTATAGTTAGCTTTTGGACATTTTTGTCATTTCAACATGAGTAAAAACTTACATTTGTCCTCCACAAAAAAAAAAAATTTACTTGTTAAATAAATGAGTATATACTTACCATTCAAACAGGACTTATCAGTCTACAAAATAAAAGATAGGATCAAATGATTTAACAAATTAAAATTTGAAATTTATTAACGCTTTGCTCAAAAAAAAAAAAAAAAAAAACGGTGCAAATGACTGATTGATTAATTATTGAATTTGAAAAATAAGTTTAATTTTTGAGTTTTAATATAGAATTTTCTTATAGTTACCATATATATATATATAAGGGTTTTTTAGAATGTCGTAAAAAAAGTCAATTTTTTAACTTTACATTTTTTTTATCCAAAATAACTTAACTTTTTGTATTAAAAAAAGTTCAAAAATTAAAAAATAATTTTTTACTAACTTTCCAAAAACTATGTAATATATTTTCTAATTTCAAACATTCAAACCAAAGTCAACGGTCCAGATCCGGTCTTCCTTCCCCAACTTGCTCAATCGTTAACTTCATTATTTTCGATTGATATATAAGTTCCCCACCATTTCTCACGCTTACATTCCTTATTCTCTCTCTCTCTAAAAAAAAACCAGAAAGTGTCTGCAACTCTCCGCCTTCGCAATCGTTTGATTGCTTCTTGTTGTTCTTCTTTTTCTTCTTCCATCCCTCTCGCTACCACGATCTAGCAATGTCGATCGAAAAGGAGAGAGAGACTCAGGTTTACATCGCCAAGCTCGCCGAACAGGCCGAGCGCTACGAAGGTCTCTCACCATATACATATATGTATACACATGTATATATATATGCTCATATATATATATATATATTAGAATGCTTGTCTAATTGATGGAGATCTATTTGTCCAATGCTTCAGAATTGTGTTTTGATCTGTATATATATGTGGAATGCCTGGACTGTGGATATTGATGCTTACAACGTTGTTCCTTTGATTTTAATGATACGGTTTGATATATTCTGTTTTTCTTGATTTGATTATATATTTTTTTTTTATCAACGATGCTAGCTATCATGAAAAGTCTTTTATGAAAATATCACGAAAGATTTGTGACCTTTAGATTATATACTTAGAATAAAGCACAATATATTAATCAAGGTAATCTATGGGTTACAAATCTTTCATGATCATTTTCATGAAAAAATTTTCATAATGCCTAACATTTCTTTTTTTTATTATTCTTTCGAAATGTGCAAAATTTGTTGATTTGTTTTTCCATTTTATTTTATTACAATGTTATCTCCGTTACAATAAATAAATGCAAACGGTAACAAGTGGCTTGAACCATTGTTTAATATTGAAAATTACGTAAACATTGTATTTACAATTATGAAATTGTTAAAAAAACTAATATGGTTTTATTTTCCCATGTGCAAAATTTTGTAATATATTTTGTCTATGTATTTTTTTGTGTTTCATGAGTACTTGTTAGCAAATCTCCATAGTAAAAATCATCAATTACAATACATTCATAAACTTCCGAAGTGGCCGAGAGAGATCCGCCACCACCATTGCCTAGGCATTTTGGGTTTGAGGGTGTATTTTTTTTTTTTTTTTGGTGTGATTGTAGCTTACCTCTGTGTCGATGTAGGTTATGTATTTATCTCAGACTTATTCTATTGTCAAACTCTTATGATTGACGTCTGCTTTGCATTACAAATTTTGCGTCTTAAGATCTATACATAGCTTCTTCTTAGTGCTTTATTTGAGGATTATTCCTTTATTCTTTGAACTAGGATCATTCCTTAGTTTGGTATAAGGTTTTTGCTGGATTGATCTCCCTATAAGCACCCTTTGACTTTAATGGAAATTACTATTGATCAAAAAAAAGAAAAAAAGAAAAACCTACCCATTGGAGAGAAGAGCCAAAGTCTGATTTGATTGAACTGTTAAATTTGAATGAAGCTATAGACACTAAATTGAATATTGTATAATTGTGTGAGGCCTGTGAGGAGTTGTCATTTATGTCTTAAAAAAATGAAAATTTGTAAATAGGTGGGACTATCACAAAATAATTGCACTACATATGAGAATCTTTTTTGGTGCAACTTTGACGCATAGAAAGAGTTACACCAAGTACACAAATGAATTTGCACTATGCACACAAGAGAGTTGCACCACCACAAAAATGTAATTTTTTTGCCATTGCTCCACTGAAATACAATTTCCCCTAAAAAAATTTGGTATTTGTTACATGGTTGGTAGAATTTATGGTTAATTTCTTTCAGTTAATTTGTTGTATTTTATGTAGAGAAAAATTGTACTTATTATATCTAACGTTAGTTGTGATTCACTAGAAATGAGAGATGCCATTGTGGGACATTATTGTATTGTATTCGGCTTCAAGTCTATTGTGCTCATATTTTACATTTTCCTTCTTTCTCATGTTAATATTTGGGTAATTTATTTGAAGTATGTAGTTCAAATCTTGATTGGTGATTTGATAGTAAAATTGCATACCCATATATATATATATATATGGGTTAAGGAATTATGTGCTGTATTCAGAGACCATATGAACCCAATTATGTCATATTGATGGTTCATTCATTGAATTGGCAAGCCTAGATTATACAATCTGAACAGCCCTCTGATAGTAGGAGAAAGGTTAAACCTCTCTTCCAATCTACATGCGCATTAAATAATGTCTACTTATGTGTTGTTTCTGCCAATTTTTTCATATTCATGTACATTAGATAATGTGTTCATATGTATGTATTCACATGCAGATACTAAATATATTGCATTCCAATTTTTTTTCGAGGCTTTAGTGTAAGATCATACAATCTGTACTAATTTTTGTGGAAAAACGTTGAATGGTAAGTTCTACATGCTAATAATGCAAGGTCAACGCCATTGAATCTTTGCCCAAATAATAATAACAATAATGAATAAACATTGTTACATAAGCTTTACATTCCATAGAAAGGGCAAAAATGATTTTTTTTTGTTGTTGCAAATAATCTTTCAATTTTATTTTATATCCGGGGGAGTCTCTCTTGTAACATTGTTGTCTTTGATTGTTGTTATTATAGAAATGGTTGAGACTATGAAGGAAGTTGCAAAACTTGATGTAGAGCTGACTGTGGAGGAGAGGAACCTGCTCTCTGTGGGGTACAAGAATGTAATTGGTGCCCGGAGAGCCTCTTGGCGTATTATGTCTTCAATTGAGCAGAAGCAAGAGTCTAAGGCAAATGAGCACAATGTTAAGCTCATTAAGGGTTATTGCCAAAAGGTAGAGGATGAGCTTTCGAAGATTTGCAGTGACATTCTGACTATCATTGACAAACATCTCATCCCCTCTTCCAACTCAGTTGAAGCAACTGTCTTTTACTACAAGATGTGAGTCATGTTTGCCCTAATGGGGTATTATTATGCTCTAATTATATGTTGCTTGTTTGCTATGTATGACAATCCGGGAGAAGCATCTATCTCTAATTATATGTTGCTTGTTTGCTATGTATGACAATGATTTTCATGGGGAATAATATGCTAAATTATCTGCATATATCGCAATCGAATATATTCTACTGATATAAGTGATCAATTGTAAATCGATATGAGTGGTTACTTTTCATGCCACTGTTGTACAAGTATTTGTGTCTGATTTATGCCAGAGTCTGACATGCAAAGAGAAGAGATAATCTATTTTCTTTGCTTTTCATACTTTAGTTTATACAAGTGGTTGCACATGTGTAGAAGTGAACCATCCGTTTGATCTTTTGTTTCTCTCTCCCTTCTTGGTTGAAAGTAAGTGGGTTTGGGGCCTCACTTGAATGTGACTTTTTATTTTTCTCAAATTTTTCTTTCCCTCCCAAATTGGAAGTAAGGTCATCTTCTCTGTGTTCTGATTAATTCAGGAAAGGTGACTACTACCGGTATCTTGCTGAGTTTAAGACAGACCAGGAAAGAAAAGAGGTTGCTGAACAATCACTGAAGGGTTATGAGGCATGTTGATCAATTGTCTTGACATCCTATACTAGAGATATGCATAGTGAATTGCTGCATATTGACGTAGTTTTGTTTTTGACGTTCACTTGATGTGTCTTCTTGATGCTGTTCTTTTTTCTTCCATTTTTAGGCTGCTTCTGCCACTGCAAATACAGATCTCCCTTCAACACACCCAATTCGTCTTGGCCTTGCTCTCAACTTCTCGGTCTTCTATTATGAGATTATGAATTCTCCTGAGAGGTTATTCTTAATTCCTACGTATCTGGTGTCAATTCTTTGGAGGCTTTTTTAACATTCTCATCCCAATTTTTACTGGCCAAATTGATGATTCATGTTGGTTATCCAATTTGCAGAGCATGCCATTTGGCTAAACAAGCTTTTGATGAAGCAATTGCTGAGTTGGACACCTTGAGCGAGGAGTCATACAAAGACAGCACCCTGATTATGCAACTTTTGAGAGACAATCTCACTCTCTGGACTTCTGATTTGCCTGAAGATGGAGGTATAGTATAGCCAGGAAGAAAAAAAATAAATTAGCAGGTTTTTTTATTCAGAGATTTCGAAGGAGTGGATTTAGCTCTGATCTCTCAAACTCAAAACCCTATTCCATTGATTGGAATGACCTTTTATGCAACACAGATTTGATTTTTGACAAAATATCTAGGCAAATTTAGAAAGCTCATATCCTAATTTTTTCCATTACTCTAGCTAAGATTGGTATTGTTTACATATATTTAAGCATTAAATTGCTGAAGAATGTTTTTCAATAAGAGGATTTGAGCTGCATATTAGTTACTAGTGACTGCTATATGCCACCGGTTGGATTTCACCATTTTTTTCTACCTCCTCTGAAAATAATGGAAAAGTCTAGGATCCGAGACTTTTCCACCCAAAATTTTCTGTGTGTGTGGTTGTGTGGTAGAGATTAAATTTGTGCAGTGTAGGATTCATGTGTAGAATAAATCTGAATCACAAGATGATAATTTTGAATAATTTCTGAGTAGGTAAGTCTGAGTTTGTAGTATTATTGAGTAATGGGACCCTTCATTATTTTATGAATATCGTGGGTTCCCATATTACACATGGCATTTGTTGTGTGGATTCACATGGGAGGTGAAAAAATACTGAAATTCATCCAGTGATGACAAATATCATTTTTCCTAGTCACTTATCCATTGCATGCAAATGATAATATTTCAACACTCAAAAGACAGACAGGCAGAGTTTGAATTTATCTATCCCCAATGTTATTCTGCCTTATTTGACACAGAAACATGATTGTGAAAGACAATCTTATTTACGAACTTCCAAATTCCAACTGTGCAGTTGATGAAAACTTCAAAGCTGAAGAACCAAATCAGCAGAAGCTGAGGTTAGAGTTTCACTTGATTTTCTGAGTGTTATCCTATTCTTTGACTAAGTACTTCAGTCCAGCTTTTGTTATTGTTGAAAATTAAAATTAAAATCTCTTTTTGCAGCATTGATGAGGTACCTAAGAGCGCTGCATAAGGCAAATCCTAACACAATACTTTGCACAAGTGCCTTCTTCTGCAGTCTTTCTCACAAGGGTGATTTGCGTGGGATAGTGTAGACATTTTGTAATGGAGAGTCAATCTTTTCCAGCCATCCTAACACACAAGATGATTGAGAATTATTTTTCTTGATCTGCCTCATTCTATTATTCCTGTCTGATCATTTTTGCTATCAATTATGTTGCATCATGTTGTTCTATACTACTTGTTATCCGAAAATCAAATATAAAATATTTTTCACCATTTGTTTTAAATCTCTCTCTCTCTCCTCATTTGTAGTTTCCTTTTGGCTTTAAGAAAAGGAAAAGCAACCCAAAAAAAAAAAAAAAAAAAAAACTTGGTCTAAACAATCAAAGTTAATCGATATACCCATAACTTTTTGGTTTTTCTATATTACTTTTTAAATTAAGTGATATGTTAACAAAATGATTGGTTGATGAGTGTGAATAGTAGGACCCATTTGTGTGCCTTTAGTGTTTGTTAGTTTAGAAAGTGAGTATGTGTTCCAATAGTGTAATTAAAGTGTTTGTTAAAGTGTTTGTTACGTAAAAATGAGGTCCACTTAAATATATATATATGTACATATATAAATTAAAAATTAAAAAATAATAAAGAAAACTTATGTGTCAGTCACTCGTTCTTCATTTCTATCTTCACTGCACCCTTTTCTAAAACGCTTGTTGTAGTTAATATAACTTAACAAACAATCAAACTAACTAACAACTTAACAACACCACTGGGTCACAATAGTCTTGCCAACTATTGGTGTTAAGCTAATGTATGACAAGCAATGGGTTTGACAAACCTCATGAACTCATTTTATAATACTACTTATGCTGTGTTTGGTTAGAGATTTGAGGAGGAATCTGGAAAGGAAAATAGAAAAGATGGGTGAAATATGAATAAAACATGCCTAAATTTCACCTAGGTTCACACACCTCTTTCCTTTTCCTTTCCAAATCCCTCTCCAAATCCTCCAACTAAACACAAAAATCACGATTAAAAACCTTGATTTTAAGCTTTTAATTTTTCAACACAAAAAAGGTGATGTATTAAAGTTTGATTGTTTGTCCAATTTTTTCATCGCGATTTTTAACTGAAGCTTAAAAACGAAGATTGAAATGTCAAAACCATCATTAATATTATAATAAAGATCTCAATTTTTTAAAAAAAATATGATTGTTTCTAAAATACTCTATTGATTTTTCAATATCATTTATAACTATGATAGTTATATATAAAAGATATCAGTTTTTGACAAAAAGCATGATTGTTTTTAAAATATTATCTCGTTTTGCCAATATAACTCTGATAGTTATATATAAATGATCTCAGATTTTGAAAAAAGCTTGATTGTTTCTAAAAACCCCATCTTGCTTTTTCAGTATACCTGTGATAGTTAAACATAAAAAATCTCAGTTTTCGGTGTGAAAATGTAATTATTTTTGCATGATAATATTTCAGTCATGTTTACTAGCAATGATTTTATTTGAAAAAATCTCAATTTTTTAAGCGTGATATTTAAAAAACTCAACTCTGTTTCTATAAATTTATTTTTTATAACTTCAATCAAACAAACGCTTTAAACAAGAATAACTTAAATATAATAAATTAGAGTCTAATATATTTTAACTATAAAAGATCTGCTACATATATGCACTTGGTGGCGGGCAACCTGCAAATTAAAAAACATTAATCGGTTAATTACTAAGCTGGTACAACAATGTGAAGCTCTAAAATAAAATTGGTAAATGACAAGAAGTATAATAAATTATTTTAATTCCTCATCAAATGATCAAGTCATAAAATTAGTTTCTGGGCCACCTATTTGAAGTAAAAAAAAAATATGGGAAAATCAAAGAGTACAAATAGAGGATCATATTTCTAAAAGGGTGTGTTTGATTGGACGAACTGGATAAGGGAGATTAGAATCCATCGGACTTGAGTCCTGAGACTGTGAATCCCCCGGACTATTTGGCTGGATTGGATATGTATCATGTGTTTGTTTTTTCATGGGATTAGATGTCTGGAAATTACTATTTTTAGTGAATCCAACGTTTGGTTGGACGGACTGGATAGGATAAATGAACAAAAGACTATTTTATCATTTTTCAATTGTATATTAAGTAATAACAATATTAAACATATCTTTAATATTTTAATTATTTTTAACTAGATTAAATAAAAATTTATTTTATTTTATTTTTTACACAATTAAATAAATTTATTTTTTTAATTAAATAAATAAATAAATAAAATATCAATAAAAATATATATTATTTTTTTAATTAAAATTTTAAATAAATTTGTTTTTAAAAATAATAATAATCAAACAATGAAATTAAATAAAACATCTATTAAATTTAAATAATGAAATTAAATAAAATATAAACAAAATTTTAAAATAAAACATCAATAAAATATCTATAAAAAATTATTTTAAAAAATTAAATAAATAAAACATCAATAAAAAGTTAAATAAAATTATTTTATTTTTAAATTGAGACATTTAAATTTTATTAAATATAATACATAATTAAATAGTAGAGGGTCAAAATGGTCATTTTGACCATCTAATCCCAACAGTGAATAGTCCCCCAAAAACTATCCCATACCTCCCCTAGGACACAATAGTCCCCCATATGGGGGATAAGGAGTCCGGCGGGGCATGGAGTCCGACAAACTAAAAAAAATCAAACGACGGATATGGAACATTTTTTAGATTACAATCCAAACAGTGGATAGTCTCCCCTAATCCGGCGAAGAGAAAAACAAGGCCATCACCTACACAAACCAGACAACACACCTCCACAAGATGTACTCTCAAAGGACTAACTCCCAAAGAATCCAAAAGCTGTAACATAAGGGCCCGTTTGTTTTCAGAGGTAGAAAGAAGGGGATTCATAATAAGGAGATTTATAGTGAGGAGATTAAGTAAAATTATATTTATTTTGATGATAGTTGTTAGTGTAAAAATTGTTAAATTATTTTTATATAAAATAATAAAACAAATAAAAAAATATAAAAAATTAAATATTTATATTTATAAAAAAAAAATTCTAATCCCCTCACTATTTTTCTAATATCATCTCCATATCTTCCATCTCAATCCCCCTTTCAACCTCCATCTATATCACCACATCCATCCTAATCCCCTCCCATCTATTTAACCCCAAAACAAACAGGGCCTAAGTCAATTACTACAATTAAACGCAAGAAGATATGCACCAACCATGACTAACATCCATAGGCTGTCCCTAGGCTGCCTATTGCCGAGTTACTTTTCTTCTTTTTTTTAAAAAATATATATATATATATATATATATATATAAATCATTGATTTTAGTATACTATTTGAGACTATTTAGTTTTTTTTAATATTTGAAACTATTTTAACTTAAAACTTGAGTTTCCAAATAGCGCCAATGTGTGAGTTGTGTTGTGTGTCTTTATTCATTTGGCTCATGCTGCTTTTATACCAGTTTGTTGGCCACCCCTGTTATAGCCACTTCTCCATGATTCTCTTTGATTTTCTCATCTCTGTCTCTATCTTTCTGCAACCGTTTAGCAAATCCCCTTTGGCTTGGTCTTGGGTCCCTAGATATATCTCCAACTATTTTCTTCAGCAGCATGATCCTCTTAGTTTCGCTTGCCTTTATTAATTTTTAAATGCCACATCAGCTTGCCACTTCACTAACACATTCTTTAAGTCATGTTAGCATCTTGTCCACCGGTAATTTTTAAAAATTAGTGCCAAAAGATGTGTAAGACCATCTTCAATGCTTCATCAAATGTGACATTAAATTTGAAATTTGATAAAAAAAGTGATTTTTTGGTGCTCCAACGATTTCACCAAATTAATATCAAATCGAGAATTCACCAAACCTTTCACCAAAATGAGAACACGCTTCAGGTTTCACCAAATCACTGTTTGTTACCGTTAGGGGAGACAAACCGGTCGACCAGCTGGTGGACCGGCCGGTTGACCAACCGGTCGACCATAAAACGGTTCAAATAGTTAAAAAAAAAAAAAAAAAAAAAATTGCCTTACCGGTCGACCAACCGTTGTTCCCGAAAAAGTTCAGACAGTTCAAAAAAAAGGTTCAAACAATTCAAAAAATAAAAATAAAAAAAAAATTTGCCTTCACCGGTCGACTGGCAGGTCAACCAACCAGTTGTCCCGGCGTAGATGTGATGAAAATGAACCATTGGAGCACCCGGCATCAAATTGAGAAAAAAGTCATTTTTTTACTCAAATTTGATGAAAATTTTGGTGAACCGTTGGAAATGCTCTAACATATGCGCTTTTGATTATGATTTTTGTGATTTTTAGTTATAATTTATTGTGTTAAGAGTTAGAATAATACTATATGCAGGCCCGGTTCTGAGATTTTCGGGACCCAAAGCCGATAATCAACTACTAAATTTCTGAGGCCGTTCACATTTTTTTTTATTGAATGAAAAAAAAAATTAAGGCAAAGAACAAAAGATTTGTATTAAAATTACAAAAAATACTTTAAAAAAATTAATTAATTGAAGGGCAAATTACACAAATAGTCCTCATAGTTTGGGGTTTGTGTCACCTTGGTCCCTAACTTTTCAATTGTGACACATTTGACCCTGAATTTTGAATCTTGTTCCAAATAAGAACAATTGAAGATATCATTAGATTTTTCAAGGGTAAAATTGTCAATTTAATAAAATATAAACTAATTTGAAAAAAATAAATATCAAACAAATATTTTTGAATTTTTAAAAATTATTTCTACCCACTAAAAATAAAATTATGTAAAATTGATAAATCTTTTAGACATTTATTTTTTTTTTTACCAAATTAATTTTTATTATGTGTTTGGATGATGACCATTTAAAATTAATTTTAAAAAATTAATCATGTAATTTTTATTAATTTTATCATTGGTGGATAAAAATAATTTTTTAAAAATTAAAAATATTTTTTTGACATTTATTTTTGTCAAATTAGTTTATCTTTTATCAAATTGACGATTTTACCCTTGAAAAATCTAATGATATTTTCAATTGTCCTTATTTGAAACAAGATTCAAAATTCAGAGTCAAATGTGTCACAATTGAAAAGTCAGGGACCAAAGTGACACCAGCCCCAAACTATAGGGACTATTAGTGTAATTTACCCTTAATTGAATTAAAAAGAAAAAAAAAATTACATGTGCTTGCTGTGCTGAGATCAAAATATTTTTTTAAATCAAAATTCAAAATAAGAACACCACCACTTAACAAAACACAAAACTTTTAAATTATGTGATGTGAATTATTAAACTTAAATAAATTATTCTTAATGACGTAAATAAACTTAAATAAACTTTTAAAAAAATTTACGTGTGCTTACTGTACTGAGATCAAAATATTTTTTTAAATCAAAATTCAAAACAAGAGCACCACCACTTAACAAAACACAAAATTTTTAAATTATGTGATGTGAACTATTAAACTTAAATAAATTCTTCTTAATGACGTAAATACCAATATTATAATAGCAATTAATTGTGCAAAAGACAAGATAAATATTTAATTAATTTAATAGAAAATGAATAAATAAATAAATAATTTACCTGTTTGCTGCTACTCCGTCCCCATGCCGCTGGTGTGTGCTATATCAAACAAATGTAGGGAATGTTGGATTAATAGAAGATAGGTTTATGTGTTGTTTGGTAACACTTACGTTTTCAGTTTTCAGTTTATATTTACAAAAAATTTAAAAACTCAAATAAAAACTTATTTGATAAAATTTTTGATTTATAAATCAGTGGTCTCAGTTTATAAATTTGGCCAAAAAATGAAAACATAAAAAATGTGTTTCCGTTTTGAGTTGAGTTTTTTTTTTTTTTTACTACCCAACACTATCCACCACCCGCCACCGTCTTCCGCCACCACCCACCTCCCGCCACCACCTGCCACCACCACTCACCACCCACTTGCCACCACCACCCGCCACCCGCCACCACCACCCACATGCCACCACCACCACCACCACCCACCAGCCATCCACCCATCACCCGCCACTACCATCCACCGCCCGCCGCCACCACCACTCACCACCCACCTGCCACCACCAACCACCCACTACCACCAGCCACCTGCCACCCACCCGCCACTACCACTACCACCACCACCACCACCACCACCACCACCATCACCATCACCCACCACCCACCCGCCACCCACCTGCCACTATCACCCATCACCACCACCACCACCCGCTGACTACCACCGTCACCCACCCACCCACCATCACCACCACCACCCGCCACCTACCCGCTACTACCCACCACCACCCGCCATCCGCCACCCACCTGCCACCACCACCCACTCGCTACCACCCACCACCTACCACCCACTCGCTACCACCCACCACCACCACCCACCATCCGCCACCCACCTGCCGCCACCACCACCCGCCACTGTCACCCACCCACCATTACCACCACCCACTACCACCAGCTACCCACCACCCACCGTCACCACTTTCCACCACCGTCTTCCGCTGCCACTTGCCATTTCTCACTCTTTTTTATATTTTAAAATTTTTTTAAACATTTTGTCAATTACCAAACGCGTTTGTAGTTTATGTTTTTCTAAAAATAAATAAAAAATAAACAAAAATCAGTTTATAAAATTTTTGTAAATATAAACTGGAAACGTAAACGTTACCAAACACACCCTTAGGAATTAGAAAAAATGGGTCTTTCAAATGGTTGGGCTAGGCCTTAACTATTGGTCTTTTAATGGGTCAAAAAAATTAAGTTAATTTGGGCCTGTTTTTAATTTATTTTAGATTTAAAACATACCCAATATATTATATTAACTTATAATAGGAGGAGGCCCCTATTTTGGGCCTATTTTGAGGGGCCCTAAGCCATGGCCTTGTGGGCCTATGGCTAGGGCCGGGCCTGACTATATGCACCAATTAGTGTACTAATTAGTTAGTGCACTAATTGGTGCATGTAGCACCACCGTATTAGTTATGACTCGTTGTAATGTTGATTATAACATTATTTTTGTTATGATTCAATAACTTTTTAGTTATACCTCATTTGGTGTTTGTTTAAATTTTTTTTTAGCTTTCATAAGATTGAATTATAATGTACACGCCTTTTTAAAAATGTGTACTATAACATTATTTTTTAAAATGACAAAAACTAAACAAAATAAATTGAAATTTTGTCAAAAATCTCATTATTACCCATCATAAAAAATTAAAAATTAAAAAAAAAAACCCAAAAAATAAATAATAGTACTTTTGGGAATTTTGACTTATTTTCCTATTTGAAAGCATAAAGTACACATGCAAATTTTAGTTGAAGTCACAATACATTGTTTCAAGCAATTCCCTAATTACCATGCATGCATAATGGCAATTGATTTGGCCATCCCCAATATGGATCCCACCTCTTTAATCATGTTGTTTGTTATATAATGTATTGAAATTTAGTTCAAATTGAATGATTGCATAAAACTCTAGCACAGGGCCCATATTATACTAAAACTATAAGAAAAATTGTATATATTTGATGACCACCAAAATAGTAAAACATTGATGAAATTTATTATAAATTTTTTTACAAATACTCTTATTGCATGACTTTTTTTATTGTGAAAATAGGATAAAATAATTTTTCTCATTGTAATACCAACGAATTCATTCTAAATACCAAGTCTTGAGTCATTTGCTAACCTGTCAATGTGAATCCTTTCATCGGCTGATAAGATTATAAATTTGATGCACCATTTTATAAACAAACGTGAGATTTGTGATTATCATCTCATTGATAATTAAATTAGTTGTTTAGAATATGTTATATAAGTATATTTTTTTAATTTTTTAGTTAAAAAAATTAAGAAAAAAACGTGCATATTTAGAATAATTTTTTAATTTTTTATGAAAAAATGTTTAATAAAATATTATAGTAAAAATAAAATGACAATTTTATCCTTTTGATTTTTTGACTTTTAACTTTTTTACTTTTTGAGTAATTAAATTTAAAAGATAAAATAATAATTTTGCCCTAATAACTTCTCCCATAAATTATCCTTTAATAGTATAAAGTTTTTTTTTTTTTTTTTAATTTATCCCAAACAAAACCCTAATCTCCATTCTTATTTTTTAAAATCCAAAACAAACAGGCCCACATAGAAAAGGAGAGAGAGATGATGGCGGCATCTGTCATCTGCCTCTGTGCTTGTTGCTGTGTCAGATTCTCCTTTGTGGTTGGTAATAATTTCAAGGAAAATGAATCGTGGCCCTAAAAACAGTGGTTCTAATGGCCTTAATTTCCTTTTCTGGATAAGTTTGTTTTTTTTTTCTTTTTTTTTTTTGTCTTGTTTTTTTTTTTGTTGCCTTATATGAAAATTTAGGGGCATTCGGGCCTCTAAATTTCGAGCTACCAATCAAAACCGTAATTTCAAAGCCCAATCAACAATTCACCAACGATTTAGAACAGACTGCTTGTTTTCATTTTTCAGAAAATTTTATATTTTTATTTTTCGTACTTTTTTATTTTTTAATTTTTTTTAATATTTTAAGTAATTTTTTTATTTTTTAGACACACCTAATATAAATACATTTAAAAAATAAAAAAATAATAATTTTTTTAAAAAAATTTACTAAATATCAAAAATACAAAAAAAATATAATAATTCAGTTTTTTTTTGTATTTTTATGTATTTAGTAATTGTTTCACAAATTTTTTACATTTTAGATACATTTAAGTAAGGTGTATCTAAAAAAGTAAAAAAAATGTTTAAAATTTAAAAAATATTCACTAAAAATAAAAAACACAAAAACTAAAAAAGTCAGGGTATGTTTGGTTTGAGTTTGGGAGATAAGTTTTAGAGATAAAAAGTACGAAAAGTTGTTTGGTTTGGTTTTTTTCAAAAGATGTTTTGAAAAATTATTTTGAGAGAGAGTTTTGAAAAAAGTGATTGATTTGATGTGTATGAGAGAGAGATTTGTTTGGAAAACTTGTAAACCAAACAAGTTTTGGGAAATTTTTTTGGAAAAATTTGTTTGGTTTGATTACTTTTGAAAACTTATTTGTAGAAAATTTTTTCCAAAAATTTTTGGGAAACACAAACCAAACAAGGCCTCAGTTTTCAAAAAAATTAATTCAGAAAACTCAAATCAAACACACTGAATTGTATTCCAATAAAAGCATTAATAACATAATGGCGTTGTTTGGGAAGCACGAATTGAGGCTAATATAGCCTTATTTGCAAAATAAGCAAAAAAATCCCACTATTCAACCTTTTTCATTAAAATATATATATATATATATAGGTGCAGTTGCCGACAGTGTAGGCATAGCCTACACTGTCAGCTAGACAACTTGTTACATCAATGGGTAAATTACGATTTTATCCCTTCACATCAATTTAAAAATATATATTTTTAGGGACAAATTTGTCATTTTAACTTCAAACATCATTTTAACACATTTTTCAATACAACAACTCAAATAAAATCCATCTCATCTTCCCAAACACAAAAACTAAAATAGTCTACTAAAATAGCCAAAAAGCCAAATAACCTATTAAAATAATCACTTCCCAAACGAGGCTGATAAAAAAAAACTAAGACTATAAAATATACGATCTACTACTAACTTGTTAAGACTCTGTTTATCGTAACTTAAAAAAGTCAAAAAATTATTATCTTAAGTCACATTACATTTCTATCACATCACTTCAAATCCAATTCATATTCAACTCATATTTCATAAAAAAATCAAAAAATACACTCCTTCCAAACCACCCCTAACTCTGCCTTTAAAACTTAAAAATTAGAGCTACAAAAGCATTTTTATCAACAATCATAGAGAATAATGAGAAAAGTAACGTAAAGCAATTTCTAAAATTTATAGAATACTTCAAGTGCGTCACCTTTTGGCTCTTGTTAGCTTGCAAGACCACGGACAAAACAAAAGCCACCCCTTTTTTGACCTTGATGTATATATTTGTGTGGTGTTATATGGGTGAAAATTTATTCTCCCAACACATTTAACAGTAATAAGGTAATTATCGTGTTTTAATCATATCCTGCCTTGATTTATTATTTCAAAATGAGTCATGGCACTTTTTGTCTTATGGAAAATGCATAAGAAACCCACCCCCCGCGGGCGAGGGGGTCGTCCTTTTGATTGGTCAAAAATTATTTTTTGGGTTAATTATATTAATAGTTCCTATGATTTAGAACTTGTGTCACTTTGATTCTTAACTTTTCAATTGTAATATATTTGATCCTGAATTTTGAATTTTGTTTCAAATAAGGACAATTGAAAATATAATTAGATTTTTCAAGAGTAAAATCGTCAATTTGATAAAATATAAACTAATTTGACGAAAATAAATATCAAAAAAAATATTTTTAATTTTTTTAAAATTATTTTTATCCACTAATGATAAAATTATGTAAAATTAATAAAAATTACATGATTAATTTTTTTAAATTAATTTTACATGATTATCATCCAAACACATAATAAAAATTAATTTGGTAAAAAAAATACATGTCTAAAAGATTTATCAATTTTACATAATTTTATTTTTAGTAGGTAGAAATAATTTTTTAAAATTCAAAAATATTTGTTTGACATTTATTTTTGTCAAATTAGTTTATATTTTATCAAATTGACAATTTTACCCTTGAAAAATCTAATTATATATTCAATCGTCTTTATTTAGAATAAGATTCAAAATTCAGGATCAAATGTGTCACAATTAAAAAGTCAAGGATCAAAGTGACACAAGTCCCAAACTATAGGGACTATTTGTGTAATTTGCCCTTCTTTTTTTTTTTTTTCATTGGCAGGCCCCCAAGTGGAGGTGGGGGTGCTGGGGGTCGTTCCGTATAGGGGGTCCGAAGCAACGCTCTTGTCTTATTAGTGCCTAAAGAGTTTGACTCTTTTCCGGTTTGCAACTTGATGATTCAAACGGTGTAAAACTCGTTAAATATAATATTTTTGTTAAAAATTTACGTTAATTGAATTATATTTGTATCAATATTAATAAAAAATTAATTTGATCAAGTGTCTATCGATATCCAATCAACATAAATTTGTTAATTATAATATATTTTGATGGATCCGATAGATTAACAAATTAAATAATTGAAATGGCCCGATCTGTACCCACCGTAAACCAACAACAATTTCCAGTCTCACAAGGTAATTGAAGAGAAACTTCTGCTTCACCTAAATTATGGAAATTCACCACATTTGCCATAATTCAACATATGGCCAACTAAGATCAATGTAAATTACGCAGCTATTTAGATAAAATGTAAAATTAGATCTTAAAGCTTTTCGAGCTAAAAATAAATAAATTAAAAAGAGACAAATTTTACCAATTATTAGAAACATTGCCAAAGTACAACTCTTTAAACAAATATTTGCGAAATTATGCAGCTATTTGGATAAATTGTAAAATTAGATCTTAAAGGTTTTCGAGCTAAAAATAAATTAATTAAAAAGAAGATAAATTTTACCAAATATTAGAAACATTGCCAAAGTGCAGCTCTTTCAACAAATATTTTCGTAACGCCAAGTTTAAAAATCAAATTAGGTAACCAAACAAGACTATTTTATCAAATTAATAACAAAAATCTTCCACTCATTGAGTTGAAAGAAAATAAAAGTTTTGTAAATAGAATGTAAACTTGGGGATAATTGAAGTGGATAAAAATCACCACAAAATTATAGGTCCTTATATATACAATCACATGATAGAATTATGGATTATAACGTATAAGGCGGTGATAAAATCCTAATCAAACACTACAATAATTATGAATTATCACATATAAACCAGTGATCAAATCCTAATCAAACACTATAATAGTGTTGTCTATGAGATAACACGAGATGGGATCTTATCGTGATAGAAGTCTTAAGCAATTAGAAATTGTGTGGTGTAAACTTTCTAAATCAATATTACTTACTAGGCAAGATCATAGATTATTATAAATAGGCTTACACTCTCAAGAATTGAGATATACTCTTAATATAATTTATCCAACAAATATTTTTAAAATATTAAAGGGTTAACTTGGGTGTAAGAGTGTCATTGGCTGTTTAGCGAATACAATAATAACACTCTTATAAATAACGATCACGCGATAATTCCAATTATCTTTTTTATTGGGTTTCTTGATTATCAAATCAGATTTATTTTTTATTCTTACAAATGCAGTGCAAAAAAATTTCTAAAAAGATTATGCTCTTGTTCTTGAAGCCCCGTTTGTTTTTAGAGGGAGAATTGAAGGAATTTATAGTGAGAGAATTAATAGTGAAGGAATTGATAATGAGGGAATTAAGTAAAATTGTATTTGTTTCAATGATAATTATTAGTGTAAGAATTGTTAAATTATTTTTATATAAACTAATAAAACAAATAAAAAATACAAAAAAATTAAACATTAATGTTAAAAAAAATTCCCCATATGTAAAAAATAAAAAAATTTCTAATCCCCTCACTATTTTTCTAATACCACATCCACCTCCTCCATCTCTGTACGAGCAAGAAATAATCTTCTCGTATAATCCTGTTGATCAAGTCTGCGCTCCTCCAAATGTCGTCGCTTTACTCCCTGAAAACACAATGCCTAAGTCAGCAAAATAGACAAATAGACAAAAGTTCTGTGTATTCGAGAATCAAAGTTGTGTTACCTCTTCATAGGTGATGTTGTGAGCTTTTATAGGTTCCGTGTGGCACAATCCTAGTAGGACTCTTATTTCTCCATACAGAATCCTCTTAGGAATTACTCTCCTAAAAGATAATGCTTATCCTTCAACACCCCCTTCACTGCTTAAACCAAGTGAGATGGTCCTAACTCGGTGGTATGTCCTAATGACCGAGCTAGCATTGCCATGGCACAATGACAATGTAACCAAGCTAACAATACTCATGTTACATTTATCCCGGCGCTTTATGTGTAACATGTACCTCAGCTTCGCCTGTAGACCGTGCTAACCATAGCGTACTTGGACCGAGCTACTCAACAGCAAGGTCCTAAGTAGAAGCCAAAAATACCTCTGCTTAAGATGGTTTGACCGAGCTAACTGTCACCGCGCCGACCGTGGTGACCGAGCTAACCACCAAGCTCTTTCGGACCAGGCTATCTACAAGGCTCCTCTGGACCAGACTAATTACAAGGCCCCTTTTACTCAGCCCTTCTTACTGTGGCCCACAGAATGGCCCATTACCCAGCTCGGCCCAATTTACATATAAATTACCCTCTCAATTGTCCCTTAATTCCATCTGCGCAGCATGATAAGGATTACCTGTTACCAGCCGAGCTAAAAAAGCTTTAGCCTTCCAACCGAGCTAAATTCACACCGTGCTACCAATCTGTCCGGTCAAAACGTCTCTTCAGTCTCTAACTGAATCGATTTCCATTCTAAGGACACGTGGCAGACTCTGATTAGCCCAATACAGCTGTCACGCCGTCTTCGTACTTCGCGTTTTTTGAATAGTCCCGCCTTTTTGTCCTTCCCTCTACACAAAACAAACCCTTCGTCTTGAATCATACACTTCACTATTCATTTCCTTCTTTCTCTCTCTCTGAGCCTCCATCTCTCCCTAACCTTGCATTTGCAGAGCTCGTGTTTGTTGCTGCTACTACCTCCATCTTCAGTGTCTTCACCTTGAACTGGTAAGTGGTTCGAATCTTCTTCCTTTCTGTTGATTTCGTACCTCTTTTGTAACACAAAGTATGATTTATTTGTATGTTTTTCAAAGCACATTCCATTTCACCAAGCCCACAACCGGAGCGCTCAAACCGAGTTAGCTCTTCTAAGTGGGTGCCAAAGGTCACCTTCAGGAACCGCGCTATCACTGACTTCGATTCAGTGGTCGAGGAAAAAGATCATTTGCTGGCCTTCAACCTGGCCAAGAGCGTCTACCTTCTAGCTGACATGAATCATCTTGATCACCTTACCGAGCTGAAGGCCATTCGCTCAGCTTCAAAGTCAATGGTGTTGGTAAGTTCTATTTTTCATTCTCTAGATTTCAACGTCTTTTAGCTCAGTTCCTACTCAATACTGCCTCCCTCCCCTCGCAGGCCTTACAGAAGAATTATATTGCTCACAAACGTGTGCTGGAAGTTCGAAAAACTACAAGGCAAGCCATGGCAGAGGCCAATGAAAGAATGCTCGAACTAAAAAAATCTTAGCAAAAGATGGCCGAGTTACAGGTTGAAGTAGCCCGGCTCACTGGCTTGGTCAATTCAGTCGAAGCTGATAAGAAGAAGGTTGTGGCCGTGGTGAAAGATAAATACTTGCACGAGCTGGCCAAGCTCGAGGGAAAAAAGAACGCCGAGATAACCGAGCTAGAAAAGAAGGTTGAGGACGCGGAAGACCGTGGTTTCAAGGAGGGGGAGGCCACTTACATCAAGCAATGTGAAGCTGCAAAAGATCTTTTCTTCAAGTGTGGATGGACGACTGCTGTGGCGCAGCTCGGTCATAGCCCAGAGACTGAGGTCTTCAACCCTCCTCCGTATTTCATACCGAGCTCTATGGAGGAGTACGCTACCGCTATTCAGCAAAAATTTCTGGAAGAGGAGGACGAAGATGCTGCTCTAGAAAACAACACCCAACTCGATCGGGAGTCTATCTCCTCAACGCCAATGGTCTCCATCCTACCTTTGCCTGCAGTGTCTGATGCGGTGCCTCCAACCGAGCTGAACCAAGAGGTGCATGCAACAACCGAGCTACCTCTGGGTGAAGACCGGGTTGTTCTAGATGCCGATTTAGATGACCTCTTTACTTGATTATGTACTTTTCTTTTCTTTAGATGCTAACTTTAGAAGTTTTTGTAACCGGGCTATGGCCCCATCTCTTGTACTTTGACTTTGCATTATCAATGAAATCATCTTTTGTTTTCCTCAACTGTCTGTTCGGTTTCTTGCCATGCTTGTATTTACCTTCCAAATGTAATCTGAATTAAGTAAATTCTCTAGCCGAGATATTTATCCCGGTCTTAACTTTGCAATCTAACTGGCCATACCTGCCAACCTCTTCAGCCTAGATCTTTATCTCGGCTAAAGAACAATTTAGCTCTGAGCTACAGGCCACAGTGTCCGTTTAATTCCATCGGCCGTGTCGAAGTCGAAATACGAGACACACGGCTACGAGCGGATGATCAATTACAGGCCCGCTTTACGTTTCCAGTTACATGCCCAGTAGACATAACATATTTTGGAAACGCCTATGCGGCCGCAGATAAAAAAGGATGTCCATGGACAGGGTCCTACAAATTGCTTCAAACAAACATCAACGATGATGTGAAATATTGCAAAATGAAAGCCACATTGGCTTTCCAAACATCATCGTTCCCAGAGGAAATAACTTATCGGCCGCCATTAATAACTGTTTTGTCCAAGGTATTCAACAACAGCCACGTGGATATTTGGTACGTGGAGCGCAAAGTGACGAAGGCAAGACTAACACGCAGCAATTCCGAATCACATTTTCGGTCCACAAAGACATTGTCAGCACCGATGGGCCAATACGGTTCGTCGGCCCAAAGAATAATGGCGGCACGAATGTCAGCAAGTTCAATGCGGGATGGACCTGAATCATTCAGTCGGCGCGACATAATTTTGCCGAGATAAATACTTGCACGAGCTGGCCAAGCTCGAGGGAAAAAAGAATGCCGAGATAACCGAGCTAGAAAAGAAGGTTGAGGACGCGGAAGACCGTGGTTTCAAGGAGGGGGAGGCCACTTACATCAAGCAATGTGAAGCTGCAAAAGATCTTTTCTTCAAGTGTGGATGGACGGCGGCTGTGGCGCAGCTCGGTCATAGCCCAGAGACTGAGGTCTTCAACCCTCCTCCGTATTTCATACCGAGCTCTATGGAGGAGTACGCTACCGCTATTCAGCAAAAATTTCTGGAAGAGGAGGACGAAGATGCTGCTCTAGAAAACAACACCCAACCCGATCGGCAGTCTATCTCCTCAACGCCAATGGTCTCCATCCTACCTTTGCCTGCAGTGTCTGATGCGGTGCCTCCAACCGAGCTGAACCAAGAGGTGCATGCAACAACCGAGCTACCTCTGGGTGAAGACCGGGTTGTTCTAGATGCCGATTTAGATGACCTCTTTACTTGATTATGTACTTTTCTTTTCTTTAGATGCTAACTTTAGAAGTTTTTGTAACCGGGCTATGGCCCCATCTCTTGTACTTTGACTTTGCATTATCAATGAAATCATCTTTTGTTTTCTTCAACTGTCTGTTCGGTTTCTTGCCATGCTTGTATTTACCTTCCAAATGTAATCTGAATTAAGTAAATTCTCTAGCCGAGATATTTATCCCGGTCTTAACTTTGCAATCTAACTGGCCATACCTGCCAACCTCTTCAGCCTAGATCTTTATCTCGGCTAAAGAACAATAAGTGTTGGTTTTTTCATCCAACCTCTTCAGCCTAGATCCTTATCTCGGCTGAAGAACAATAAGTGTTGGTTTTTCCAGCCAACCTCTTCAGCCTAGATCCTTATCTCGGCTGAAGAACAATAAGTGTTGGTTTTTCCAGCCAACCTCTTCAGCCTAGATCCTAATCTTAGCTAAAGAGAAATAAGTGTTGATTTTTCCAGCCAACCTCTTCAGCCTAGATCCTAATCTTAGCTGAAGAGCAATAAGTGTTGGTTTTTCCAACCAATTTCTTCAGCCTAGATCCTAATCTTAGCTGAAGAAAGCTCAATGGTGGTTGTTCCTGCCAACCCTGAGTGAAGTGTTTGGTTATTCCTGCCAAACGTCCTGCAGCCTGGATCCTTATCCTAGGCTTAGGAGGGGTGTTGGGTATTCCAGCCAACCGCTAAGTTGGTTGTTCCTGCCAACCTAGAGGAAAGTGTTTGGTTATTCCTGCCAAACGTCCTACAGCCTGGATCCTTATCCTGGGCTTAGGAGGGGTGTTGGTTATTCCAGCCAACCTCTAAGTTGGTTATTCCTGTCAACCTAGAGTAAAGTATTTGGTTATTCTGACCAAACGTCCTGCAGCCTAGATCCTTATCCTAGGCTTAGGAGAAGTGCTGGTTTTTCCAGCCAACCTCTAAGTTGGTTATTCCTGCCAACCTAGAGCAAAGTGTTTGGTTATTCCGACCAAACGTCTTGCAGCCTGGATCCTTATCCTGGGTTTAGGAGAAGTGTTGGTTTTTCCAGCCAACCTCTAAGTTGGTTATTCCTGCCAACCTAGAGTAAAATGTTTGGTTATTCCGACCAAACGTCCTGCAGCCTGGATCCTTATCTTGGGCTTAGGAGAAATGTTTGTTGGTTTTTCTAGCCAACCTCTTCAGCCCAGATAGCGCAAAGTTGGTTATTCCGGCCAACTCTGCTTTTGTTGCCCCTAGCTCAATAAAATAGCTTTTATAGAATAAAACAATTATGCTGAAAAGAAAACTACTTGTTTTATTGAGGAAAAGAAAAATGACAAGTATGTCTAAAGAGAAAGCTAAAAATAAAATAGTTTGAGATTGGCAGTGTTCCATGGCCTGGGAATGGCTTTGTTGTCCTCGTCTTCCAAGTGGTATGCCTATTTTCCTGCTAACCCAACCACTTTGTAAAGTCTTTCCCAATTGGGCCCTAACTTGCCGTCTTCGGGCACTAGGGTGTTTCCCTTTACTTTGCGTGGTACCCAATCTCCAGCCTTGAATTGCCTTGGATATACTGTCTTGTTATACTTTCTGGACAGCTCTTGCTGGTATGGGGCGATGTGAACCAGTGCTCTTTCTCTTCTTTCTTCTACAAGATCGAGCTCTAATGCTATGGCTTCCCCATTTAAGTCTGGATCGAAATTTTCGCTTCTGATGGTGGGGAGGTCAATTTCCAGTGGGATTACTGCCTCCATACCGTAGGCTAAGGAGAATGGCGTTTCTCTAGTTGATCGTCGAGGTGTGGTACGGTAAGCCCATAAAACATGAGGAAGCTCTTCAATCCACTTTCCTTTTGCTTTCTTTAACCTTTTCTTCAATCCATCCAAGACAACTTTGTTTGATGCTTTTGCCTGGCCATTTGCTTGGGGGTATGCCGGTGTAGAGTTGTAGAATTCTATCTTGTACTCCTAACAAAAGTCTCTAAAAATTTTGCCGTCAAACTGAGTGCCGTTGTCTGAGATTAGCGCATTGGGTATGCCGAACCGAGTGATTATATTCTGCCAGACGAACTTCTTCACATCTTTCTCTTTTATTGATGCTAGTGCTTCTGCTTCCACCCACTTTGTGAAGTAGTCTGCTGCTGCAAGGAAGAACTTTCTATTGCCGGGTGCTGTTGGAAGTGGTCCTACTATGTTCAAGCCCCACATTACAAAGGGCCATGGGCTAGTTAATGGTAGAAGTTCTCTGGCTGGTTGATGTATTTGGTGTGCAAACTTCTGACATTTCTCGCACTTTTTCACATACTTCTCCGAATCTGCTTGCATATAAGGCCACCAATATCCCTGTGAAATTGCCCTGTAAGCCAATGATCTCCCCCCTTGGTGGCTTCCGCATACGCCTTCGTGTATCTTGAACAAGAATGCTTCAACTTTGTTGGGATGAACACACTTTAGGTAAGGTCCTGTGAATGATTTCTTGTACAAGGCCATTGATGGGGAGAGCCAAAATCGTTGCGACTTGGCTCTAATCTTGTTGGCTTTTTTCTTTTCTTCGGGTAAGACGCCGTCTTTTAAGAACATTATAGTGGGATCCATCCATGAAGGGCCTAATTAGGCGCAACATACCTCTTCTACTTCGGGTTCTTCAATGCTTGGTCTGGGTAGGTAGTCAATTAGCAACGGATGTGGGATGGATGTATCTGCCATCGAAGCAAAACCTGTTAGTTCGTCTGCTCTGCTATTTTTTTCTCTGCCAATCTGCTCTATCCGCACTACTTCGAACTTCATGATCTCTTTTCTAACTAACTCTTAGTACTTAGCCATCCTTTCATCCTTTGCTTCGTAGTCGCCTGAAATTTGATTTACCACCAGCTGTGAGTCACTGTAAACCATTAGCTCGGTAGCCTTCATGTAGAGTGCTGATTTTAGTCCTACCAGAAGCTCTTCATACTCTCCTTCGTTGTTTGATGCTGGGAAGCCAAGGTTGACTGCATGTTCCACTATTAGGCCATTGGTGAGATGAGGACTATGTCGAGTCCTACACCGTGCCTATTGGACGCTCCATCCACAAAGAGCTTCCACATCTCTCCAACGAACAGCTTCCAGTAACTAGAGGGATCGAATGATGCCTTGGGGTCACGAGTGGTGCTGGTATTTTCCTCCAAGGTCCACCTTTACTGTTTGTCCCTTACTATCTGATTGTACCAAGTCTTTATTTGTTGATGAGTCTTTGCTTGGTGCAGCATGGTTTGTTTCTCCCCCCCTTTGTTCACTCTAGTCTGTCCTAGGATGTGACTGGGTATCCTGTATTAGGAGTTGCGTTATTCCGGCGCCGCTTTCCATCCCTATTTCGGTTGTACCCGTTAAGTTAACTAGGCAGACGTGATGACTTCCTGGTGTGAATTCTGCGACAAAGTCTGCCAAAGCTTGGGCTTTTATCGCGGTTATGGGTTGAAACTTGATGTCAAACTGTCCCAACTTTACTGCCCACTTCAAGATTTACCCAGAAAAGTTCGCCCTCTCGAACAAAGCTTTTAATGGAAAAGCTGTGAAGACGATTATGGTGTGGGCGTGAAAGTAGTGCGACAACTTCCTTGAGGCCATCATCAAGGCTAAGGCTAGTTTTTCCGATGGTAAGTACCTGGTTTCTGCGCCCAGCAATGTCTTGCTGACATAAATAAGGGCAGATGTTGGATTCCTTCCGCTCGGACCAACACTACGCTAATTGCGTGCTGTGAGATTGCCAGGTACAGAAATAGTTCTTCTCCAGGTATTGGGGTCACTAGCAGTGGTGGAGAAGACATGTATTCCTTCAAACTTTCTAGGGTTCAAACTTTCTAGGGCGCGGTCGCATTCTTTATCCCACTCAAACTTGGCCTTTAATGCTTGAAAAAATGGACGACATCTATCTGATGACCGATTTATGAACCGGTTTAGCGCGGCTGCCATACTAGTGAGATGCTGTACTTCTTTACTGAGTTGGGCCTCTCTAGATCCTGAATTGCTTTGATCTAAGAAGGGTCTACCTCTATACCATGGTTGGTCACTAGGAAGCCTAGGAACTTGTCTGATCCTACGCCGAACGCACACTTGGAAGCATTAAGGCGCAACTTGCTTTTCTTCAGGATCTGGAACATTTTACCTAGGTCCCTGATATGGTCCTTTTCATCATTGCTCTTGACCACCATGTCATCTATGTAAGCCTCCATTGTTCTGCCTAACAATGGCTTAAACATCTTGGTGATCATCCGCTGGAATGTTGCCCTTGCGTTTTTTAGGCCAAAGGGCATGACCTTGTAGCAATACGGTCCTTTTGGCGTTGTAAAGGCTGTGACCTCCTGGTCTGGTTCATACATAGCGATCTGATGGTAACCTCTGTACGCATCAAGAAAGCTAAGTCGATTGTGTCCTGTCGTTAGATCTACCAATTGGTTTATCCGTGGCAGGGGAAAGCTGTCTTTTGGGCATGCCTTGTTGACTGTTTTGTAGTCCACACAAACACGCCATTTTCCATTCTTCTTTGGCACCACTACTGTGTTGGATATCCACTTGGGATAGTGCACCTCTTTGATAGCTTCTGTCTCTAGAAGGTTTCCCACTTCCTCCGCACTATCTCGGCGTGGTGGAGTGTTGATCTGCGAGTGCGCTGTATGATTGGTCTTGTAGTTTGGTGGACATTCAATTGGTGACAGATGAAGTTTGGTTCAATGTCAGGCATGTCATATGGCGTCCAAGCAAACACTTCCATGTTAGAGGTCAAGAATTCCATGATCTCTATTCTCTCGGTGCTGGACATAGATGAGTCAAGCAAAAAGAACTTTTTCGGGTCCTTTTCATCTATTCTTACCTGTACCAAGTCTTCCACTGCCTTCTGTTCAACGGCTTTGCCAACATACGCAAACAATTCATTACTCTCAGGTTCTTTTACCATCTGAACATACCCCTTGGCAGCTCGGCTGACATTTACTGTGATGAAGCACTGCTTGGACATAATTTGGTCTCCAAAGACCTCTTCAATTACTTCGATTTCGTTGGGGAACCGCATTACTTGATGGTAGGTTGATGCTACCGATCGCATGGCATGCAGTCATGTCCTCTCCAAGATTATGTTGTAAGTGGAAGGGACTTTCAATACCTAGAATTCCACTTGTTTCGTCATGCTTCCTGCTCTGACTGGGAGAATAATCTTGCCGACTGGCCACTCTGGCATTGAGTTGAATCCGATCAGGGAAGATACAGTAGGTGACAAGTCTTTGTCCTCCAGTTTCAGTTGTTTGAAGGTTTCGTAATACATTATCTCACATGAGCTCCCTTGGTCAATCAAAATTCGCTTGACGTCGTAATCCTTAATGCGGAAAGTGACGACCAGTGCATCGTTGTGAGGGCAATATATCCTTGCCAAGTCTTTGTTTGAAAAAGACATGACGTTCGAGGCCTCTGTTCTCCCCTTTTTAATGGTGGGCTGCGCACTTAATACCTTCCTTAAGTGCTCAGCCTTCTTTATCATTCCCCTGAGCTCATATACTCGCTCGGGTTCGAATATCCTATGTATTACGTTTATCACGCCTTATGGTGGGGCGTTGATTGGCGTTCCGTTTGGATGATCGTGGTTTTGGGAGGCTGGCTGCATCCCTCCCTCAATGTACTGGTCCAGATGTCCAGCTGCCACTAACTCCTCCAGGTGTTGTCTCAATGGCGTGCAATTTTCAGTGCGGTGCCCTTTTTCCTTATGGAAGGTGCACCGAGATCTTTCGTCATAGTCCTTTTGCGCTTACCCTAGTTTAGCTAGCCATCGGACGAAAGGCTCATCATGTATTTCACTGAGAATCTGATAGATCGGTTTCTTGAACACCGTGGTGATGGCAGTGCGGATTCTTAACCACCTTTTATCTTGGTCATTTTCGTTATCCCGCCTGCCTCGCCTGTTTCTGCTTGGACGTTCTACCGCGTTGACTTTTGCCGAAGTCTTTTTATCTGGTATTGCGGTTGTACCAGACTTTGTTTTAGCACGGGTGCCATCCTCCTCCACCTGAATGTGCTGGTGTGCCCTCTCCATTAAGGCTTCCATTGTGAGGGGGGCATCATGGTAATTGAGTCCCTCAGCCTGTTTCCGACTGGAAGACCCCTTTTGTATTACGCGATGGCGAGATTTGTGGGGCAATCTCCTATCTGGTTGAAGGTCTCCCAATAACGACTGTTGTAGGATCTCAACGTCTCTTTATCGCCCATGTCAATGGAGAGTAGCTGATCGATCTCTACTGGTGTCTTGGTGTTCGTTTTGAACCTTGTCACAAATGCCTCCGCTAATTGCACCCAGGAGGCTATGCCGCCTTCTGGTAGCCTTTCAAACCAGGTTAAACCTAGGTTGCCAAGGCTGGATGGAAATAGGATGCACATTAAAGCCTCGTTCCGCCGGTATACTGCCATGACCTGGCGAAAGTGGCTTAGGTGCATGTAGGGGTCTGTCTTTCCCTCGTAAGTCGTAAATTTAGGTTGGATGAAGCCTGAAAGTAAGGGTGCATTCTCAATTGCCGGAACGAACGGCGAGCTATGTAGCCTTGCCAATGCTTTATCTGTTGGTTCGTAGGCAAGGTGCAGTATTGACATTCCTACCTCGACGCTTCCATGCGTCCGAGGAGCCAACTGCTGAAGGGCTGAAATTCTGTGTGGGTCGCGTGCCCTGGCATCCTCCTTCCGTCGTGCCCTTTCTTCAAGCACAGTCTGTAAGTCGGACGATCTAAGCAACTCCGTTTGCCTGGATGATGTCTGGTGCGTATGTTAGGGCCGATATGTGCTTCCCTCAGTGTAAGACCTCAATGATCTCGTTCTCTCAGACCTGGAGTAACGAGTTCTGGAAGTCCTTGATTGAGTGTCGCCTGTCCTGAGGCTCCTACTCTCTATTTGCGATGGCGTGGTATGCCTACCACGATCTTCTGAGTGACGAGGAGGCGTATTGCTTTTGCGCCCCTCTCTTGTCGCCACCCCTTTCCGTTTTATCTGGCGCTTCATCAATTCCATGTCCCCTGCGATCTTCCTGATTAACTTGTCCTGCTCCTTTACCCGATCCTTCAAAACTTGAGGGTCGATCCTCGGCCTCTGCCTATCAGGACTTGATGAGCGACGGGGGTTGTTACCCCGCCTCCCCCTTGCATCCCTTCGGGGATTCTGTCGCTGGGGCTCTAGATCTGCCATGGGAGGGATGGAAGGCAAACCTTCGTGCCTCCCACCTCCCTCTGGGGTTTGCCCGTCAATGGCGGACTGCGACAAATCTTCATTATGCGTCATTACGTCTAATCTAGCGAGGAAAACTTTGATTAAGAGGTTTTGTTCTTTCTGTGATTCTCACAGACGACGCCAATTGTACAAGTAAGAAATAATCTTCTCGTATAATCCTGTTGATCAAGTCTGCGCTCCTCCAAACGTCGTCGCTTTACTCCCTGAAAACACAAACGTAAGCTAGCCCGCCGTGTGTGCCGGATACCTCTCCGATGCCTAAGTCAACAAAATAGACAAATAGACAAAAGGTCTGTGTATTCGAGAATCAAAGTTGTATTATCTCTCCATAGGTGATGTTGTGAGCTTTTATAGGTTCCGTGTAGCACAATCCTAGTAGGACTCTTATTTCTCCATGCAGAGTCCTCTTAGGAATTACTCTCCTAAAAGATAATGCTTATCCTTCAACACGCTCCTCACTGCTTAAACCAAGTGAGATGGTCCTAGCTCGGTGGTATGTCCAAACGACCGAGCTAGCATTGCCATGGCACAATGACAATGTAACTAAGCTAACAATACTCATGTTACATTTATCCTGGCGCTTTATGTGTAACATGTACCTCGGCTTTGCTGTAGACCGTGCTAACCATAGCGTACTTGGACCGAGCTACTCAACAACAAGGTCCTGAGTAGAAGCCAAAAATACCTCTGCTCAAGATGGTTTGACCGAGCTAACTGTCACCGCGCTGACTGTGGTGACCGAGCTAACCACCAAGCTCTTTTGGACCGGGCTATCTGTAAGGCTCCTCTGGACTAGACTAATTACAAGGCCCCTTTTACTCAGCCCTTCTTACTGTGGCCCACAGAATGACCCATTACTCAGCTCGGCCCAATTTACATATAAATTACCCTCTTAATCTCAATCCCCTTTCTAACCTCCATCTTGATCCCCTCCTCCATCTTAATCTCTTCTCTAACTCTATAAATAAACATAACACTAAATAGCGCCACCTCTATCTTGGTCCCATTCGATCTTTTACACCCAAAATAAACGGGACTGAGAGTAATTTATATCCGGTCAATAAAATAAAATGGGATTTTTGAAAAATGGGTGAAAATGAGCTTATGGAGAGCCAAAGATCATTCATGCACCCAAAAAATTTTAGATGCTGACAAGCCTATGTACCCCAATCATCTAAACCAAAGTGGAGGAGGGCTGCACCACAACACCAAACAGTGGTGGCTCATAGTGACGGCACATAAAAGATGGTCCTAAAATTTTAACAAAAAAACAAAAAGAAACGGTTCCAAAAAAAAGTAACCACCACAGGGAGAGTGGGGATCCAACCCTTTCTTTGAATATTTTTTTTTTATATATATGTATTTCCTTTGGATAAATTACACTGTACATTTTACATCAAATTATATTTTAATATTTACACATCAAATTATAATAGTCAACTCTTTAAATTTTTTGATCAAATTTTACTTTACTCCTTATATATGAAATCGTGATAATCAACTTTTTATTTTCAGTCAAATCTCATTTTAATTTCTACATAAGTATCAATATTCCTCTTCTATTATTCTGTTGTTTAAATTTTTAACATAATTTAATCATATGACAAATATGTAATTACAAAATGAAAGTAAGAAAAAATTATTCATATTTCTCACCAATACATATTTTGTTCTATGTGATAGACACATAAGAATTGTTCGTTTGTTGAAAATTGAAACAAAGAAACTAGAAAATATGATTTTTGAAATAAAAAAAAAGAAAGACAACAGAGGACTCAAAGAGAAAAAAAGACAAATAAATAGAAAACTGTGTTATTGTGAAAACTAGAGTTTTGTGATTTAAATTTATGCAAAACCTAGTTTATCTTTTTAATCATTCATAATATGCGTTTTGTTTTAGTCTAATACAATTATAATTTTATATAAATTTTGAGAAAAAGTGATGATAGTTTTTCTCTCTTACTATTATTTTATAGTCACATTTTTGTCACATAGATTCTATTAAAATTTAAATAATGAAATAACAAAATAGAGATATTAACATTTGTATAAGGACTAAAGTGAAATTTAATCAAAAATATAAAATTAACTATCATAATTTTATGTGTAAAAATTAAAATAAAATTTAACCAAAAATACTTTTTTAAAAAACATTATCATGATTCTATATGTAAAAATCGAAATAAATGCAAAGTACAGATGTGTCAAGGATAATTTATCCCTTTCTGTTCTATTTTCTCATGATGCACCCATCCAAATCCTCTGATAAAAAAAGAAAAATAAATAAAAAAAAGTTAAATTGCAATAACACCTTAAGTTTGAGTTTAACACATATCACTTTTTTACGTTTAGAAAATTACACTGAGCCCTTATTATTGTAATTATTTAAATGAAATTAACGTTAGTATCAAAATTACACTGACCCCTCTTTTTTCTTACTTTGTTTAATTATTATTTTTTTTCCTTTCCTTTGCTTTACTTTTTTTTCAATATAATTTTTTTTTTTTTTTACTAGGAATTGTTACCTTTTATACAAATAGATGATTTGTAAAATGAGACTATTAATTATAGGGAAAAAATATAATTTTTATAATCGGTAAGGCTGAGTAAGGAATTTGTGAAATCCGTAATCTGATCCGGTCCAGTCTAATCCGATTGATTTGGATTGATTTTTTGAATCCATGGTTCGGTTCCAAATTGAAAAATTAAAAATCCGTAATCCACGGATCGCTTCCGGATTGAACCTCATGATTTCATATTAGAACCGATCCAGACCGTATACAAATAGCTTATGTTTATATTATATACCCTCCCGCATAGTATCTTCTCTTATTCCATATAAAACCTAAACCTGTATAGTATCTTCTTTAATTTCTTTAATTTGTTAGTTTTTAGTTTTAATTTGTAATAGTTTAATACTTATGATGAAATCAATTTTCTTATGATTTGTTAAATTTTATAACAGTATGTCGCTATTATGGAAAGACATATTACTATTATGGAACTAATATGATGTTATGCTTATGTTTTTATGATATTAAAATGTTATATATATTTTTTTTGTTATTTAACTATGTGAATCCGTGATTTTAAACCAATTCAATCTGTATTTAAATGAATTGATTCAGATTGATTCTACAATTTAAACGGATTGAATTGATTTTAATTTTTTTAAAATCATGAGTAACAAATTGATCATAATTTTATTCCATTCAGATCAATTCGGACAATGTTCCTCCCTAATAATCGGACCCAAAAAAAAAAAAAAACCATCCTAAACCAAAGTTGTGTTAAGTTTTAACCAAGCACAGGAGTTTACGACCGTTTAAAATATCACACATGTAATGTACATTCACTCAATACATGACAAAAAAACTTTACCTTGCTCAGTTCCCCATGACACTCACTCACCGTCTCTCACCCATTCCCAAACCAAGATAATTAGATATAAAGAGATTATAAACAGGAAAAAGCATCAGACATAGGGACACCCACCACCCACCGGTTACTCACACTACCATTTTCTTTCTCTCTCTAAAATCGCTTCCCTGCTTCTCTCATTCTCTCTCTTTGTTCATACCCGTCTGGATTTCAAGTTCAACCAAACCCTCTAAAAGCTTTAAATCTCATAATTTTCCAACCACAATCTTGCAACAATCATGGCTATTGTTCTAGTGTGTTTAGTGCTTTTCTTGGCCATGACTGGTCATTCAAGTAAGCCCCTGGATCAGTAACGTGTACTCTTTTTTTTTCTCTCTTTTTCTCAACCCCAAATGATATATCTCATGTTTTCTGAGATGGGTTTTCATTCCTCTTATGCTACCATTAAAAAAATTATAATGAATTTAAAAAATAAAATAAAATAAAATAAAATTGGCCTCTTTTCTTAGTGGGTGTTTGATCTTTCTTTTCATTGTTTTTCCTGGTTAAATTTTTACCCATCAAATGAAAGTTTCCCTTTTTAGTTACATACTGCATTTTTTATTTTATTTTTAACTTTTTTGCTCATGAAGTTTGTATGAGCTGATCTGCTATTATTTGGTTGGATTTGTGTGTTTGTGTGTGTAGGTGGTACCTATTGTGTTTGTAAAGATGGATTGAGTGACTCAGTTTATCAGAAGAACATAGATTATGCTTGTGGAGCTGGAGCTGACTGTAGTGCAATCATTCAAAATGGTGTTTGCTACAACCCCAACACTGTGAAGGATCACTGTAACTATGCTGTCAACAGCTACTTTCAGAAGAAGAGTCAAGTTACTGGCAGCTGTGATTTCTCAGGCACTGCCACCACCACTCAGACCCTCACTAGTAAGTCCCCCCTCCCTATGCCATTTTGGATCATAACTTTGTCAAGGAAAAACAGAAATTGAAAAAGGGTAAAGGGACAATCTGGTTTCTATTTCATGTAAACCCTTTTTCATCTACAAATCCAAGATCCAAACAAACACACCCTGGAACTAACTTCATCTTTCATGAAATACTAATTTACTTTTCGCTTTCTTATTGTGATTTGCAGGCTCAACTTCTGGATGTGTTTATCCCAGGTTTGCCTCTTTTTCTCATGTCATGAACATGGTGTTCACAATAGATCTTGTCTCATCTCATTCTCAAAGTGAAGTTTTTTCCCATTGATTTTGGAGTTATTTGGCAATCTCTTTTCCATCCCCAAAGATTGTTTTGAAAATGTTCCTTTTGGATGAGTGGGTATCTCCTCCTTTTGTCAAGTTTTAGGGATGATGGTGAAGGGAAAAGGGTAATCTCTGATTGATTGCAATAAGAATCTGATTCCTTCTCTTTCTAGTGATTTTTCTAAAGACCAGAGGAGTTAGTTTTCCATCTTCACATCTAGCTGTTGGTTTAGGGTGATGCTGCTTTTTGGCACCAAGCTAGCTGGTTTTGAGATCTCAATTGCGCTTTCCTTAGTAAATTCCAAATGTCAAAGTTAGATATAAGCTTTACCAATCATCTAGCTTAACTTTTCAGGTTTGGTTAGGATTTTATGAGTAGTAATTATGGAAAGTAGATCTAGCAGCAGCAACCTAAATACCATCCATTTTAATACGAGGCAGAGGGCTTCTATACATTACTTAAATATTTTGTTAAAAAATTGGGTAAATTACACTTACCTCCCCTGAGGTTTGCCTTAATTACAGATACATTCCATGTGGTTTCAAAAATTATACAGACCTCCTTTACTTTTGAAACTAATATACAAAGACCCTCTTCTATTACCCATTCTTCCAAAATCAAATAGATTCTGCTGGTGTCATCCATAATTATTCTACAAATTCCAATACTACCCTTCAACTACAAATTCCAATACCGTCTCTCTTTATAAAAATTCTTTTGAAACTCTTTCTCCTCAACAATTCATTGGTAGGATTATTGATAACCACCAATGCATAATCCAATCCAATTGTCAAATAAATTCTCCAAAACTCATATTTTCAAATCATTATGAAAGGAATTTTTTACATTTTATTTCAATAGTTAATGACTTTAAGAATAATTGATTTTAAATGTTTACAAATTATTTTTTGACCAATACCTAAATTAACTGAATAAAAAATATTTACAATTATTATATGATTATAAAAATAAAAATTGTTCCATAAACAAAAATTATTTTTGAGGCATTTTTTTAGACAACAATTTACAACTAACTAAATAAAATTATTTACAATTAAGTATTAAATGAAATGATTATAAAAATAAAAATTATGTCATAAACAAAAAATATTTTTGAACTACTGATTTTTTTTTTTTTTTTTAAAGACATTTTTTGGACTACACACACATTAACAAAATAAAAAATATTAAATAAAATGATTATAAAAATAAATGCAATCACTGTTTATATATTTTTTTATTTTACATGCTAATATAATGAAATAAAAATTTTAAAAAACTATAAAGAAAAAAAATTTATATTAGATTTTTTTTTCTTTGGATTTAGATCACTTAAGTATTTGTTTTTTCTTTGGTAAGTTTTTATTTTTTATTTTTTATTTTTTGGGAAAGAAAACTATTCAGAATATTGTAAAAGGGAGTTAACTTGTAATTATGCTAAACCTCAGGGGAGGTAAGTGTAATTTATCCTAGGAAAGAATGAATGAGAATGGTTTTTAACATTAAGGGTCAGTTGTATATTTTCACAATGTGGTTGAAGGATATTATGGTCAATTCTACTGTCAAGTTAACGTTGTTAAGGCTCTTTTAACGGGAAGGAGGAATCTGAATAATATTTTCAAAAGTAAGGGAGGTCTGTGTAATTTTTAAAATCTGAATAATATTTTCAAAAGTAAGGGAGGTCTGTGTAATTTTTAAAATCACAGGGAATGTATCTGTAATTAAGGCAAATCTCAGGTAAGTGTAAGTTACCCTAAAAAAATTTGCTTCTTTATGTGACGTGTCATATAACATAATGGTTTCACTATATCCTAAATACGAGGGGCCGACATATATACTAAATATTTATTGGGAACAACTTCTCTTTTGGACTAGAGCTTACTATTATAGGCCCACCATGGCCACGGAACCCACATCGATAATCATTCAATGTATAGTCTTCGTCGAGTAATTTATTCTTGTAAAATATCACGTTGATCAAATATTGATAGTTATTTGATCAGATCAAATTTGTGTCAATAGTAATTATGATTTTAAAAATAAATTATTAATACAAATGTGATCTGATCAAGTGATTATCGATATCCGATTAACGTAACTTTTTACAGAGATGAAGTACTTGACGAGTTTTACGTATTGAACGGCGTAGATCATCGATGTGGCTCTGTGGTGACCCCACGGAAGCCTAGCAGCATGTTCTCCAATTGGGTTCCCAACTGGAGAGAAGCTTGAGCCATATTTATTATATCAATATAAATTTCTCTTCTAAATGTACCTTTATCAATCTATAATTTATCCCGCATTAAATTGATGAACTATGTGATCCGCGAGTAAAATGAAGTTTAACCATTAATTTTATTTATTTATTTATTTTTTTTTCTGTGACTCTTTTTTCACCAAAGCAATTAGCTGTCATGATGTTGAAACTTCATATGTTGGGTTGCCCTTTTTTTTAATATTTCTTACACAAGATGGAATATTATTGTTACAGATCTCAGCTTGACATATGTTTTTTTCTTCTCTCCCATCATAGTATTCTTTGGGATGAGCTGGGCCTTATACTTTCTTCCAGCTGGTCCCCATTTGCTTTCATTATAATATATCAAATTGTTCAAGGTTGTGTTCTTTTCTTTCTTTTTTTTTTCTTTTTTTTTTCACGAACAAACTTGATTTAAAAAATAAAAAAATAAATAATAATAATAATAATTATTCAGAACCTGAAGCAATATTTCTGTCATCATGATGTTATCGTTTGATTTCAGGAGTTCAAAAAAAAAAGTTCAAAATAACTTGCATTTGGAAAATAATTTTTGAAAGAACTTAGGTTTGCTAAATAACTCTAAAGTTGCGGTTGGATCTTATCTTTTCGAGAGAGTATTTTATGTAACGGATTCAGTATTTGGCCGGGATGCCTTGGCGTATTCATTATATGAAATAGTTTCTCTAAAAGGTAAGCTGAATTTTTTTCACATTTCCCTTAAGTTCTTCTTTCGCTTCTTTCATTTCACAAATTACTCTAAATCCCAAACCATGCCATTTTAAAACATATCTTCCAAACTCAAGCATTTTTCAACTTTTTGTGAACTGTATCGGTTTTCACTTCTCAGAAACTTAAATTGACTAGTTTTAAAGACCCTTGGAAGCTGTTTCTGAAACATGATTTCAAATAAACAACTTGAAATTTATAGGAAACAAGTTCAAAACAAGAAGCACGAAACACCTCGGGTTTCAAAAAGAACTGTGTTTTGTGTTTGGTAAAGAACTCGGTCTAGGGTTTTTGCTACATTATCATTATATATATGTTTGCTTTTTTGATTTGAGACTGATGATGTTATTATTGTTGTTGTTGATGTTGATTATATATGTTTACAGCTCTGCAGGGAGTAGCACAACCCCAACAACTACCACCCCATCAACAAGCACAACTCCATCCACAAGCACAACCACACCCTCCTCAAGCACAACCCCATCCACAACCACAACTACTCCCTCCTCTATATTTGGCCTGGGCCCCACAGGAAGTGGCACCAGCATTACCAACACTGACAGCAAGGCCAGTGTGACCCTCCACCAAAACAAACACTTGTTTTCCTGCTCTTTTGCTCTAACCCTTTTGTTCTCAGGCCCTATCTTTTTTAGGCTTTGAAAGATTATTGGGGTTGATGTGAGGGGGGTATGATGTGTGGATGATATTCTGCCGTGACAGCTCGAGCAAAGCATGTGATATTCTGTAGAGGTGGGTAGGCAGGGAATCATCATCTGGACACAACCTTCCACAAGGGTTTGTTTTTGTTTTTGTTTTTGTTCTTGTTCTTGTTTTCTTCCTCCTCCTCTATGTGAAAAAGCTATGGGAATTTGATTCCTTTTTGAGTGCTGATATTTGGCTGCTACTAGTACTAATGGGGTAGAGAACCTGTTCGCTTTCTTTTTAGATTTTTCCTTTTGTATATCTATATGAGAGAGGCAGTATTTTTTTTTTTTTTTAAATATTTGAATGAGAAATTGCTACCCCATCTACCTTATTAGTTTATGGTCTATTTTCTGTTAAATTACTGTTAATGTATGTGTTAATGTGAATGGTTATATTTGGTCTATGTGATGGATAACAAATTTTCTTCATATATATATATATATATATATTTGGGTAAATTACATTGACACCTCCTAGAGTTTCGGTTTAATACGGACATTTTAAAAATTACAACCTTATTTGGCCTGATTTTGGAAGAAATTTTTTTAAAAATATACTCTCCATACACTTTTTGAAGAGTAATCAATTTTCAGGATTATTTTTGAAATATGCTTGCAAAGAAGGCAAATCAAAAATGCTTTTGTACTTTCATCTCGAAAAACTAAAAACTCTATAAAAATGCAAAGCAAACAAATTTTTATATTTTTTATTTCAAAAATTATTCTTAAAAAAAAATGAAAGTTATTTTAAAGAGAATATTTAAAAAAAGACAAATCAAATAAGTTTTTGTATTTTTTATGTTAAAATTTACTTTACAAAAAAAATCAAAATTATTTTAGAAAAAATATTTAGAAAAAAACAAATCGAACAAGTTTTTATACTTTTTTTTTATTTTAAAAAATACACTACAAACCCAAATCAAACACACCTTACATCTCCCTCTACTTCTCTACTTAAAGAATTTTTGAGCTCAAACTCGTAATTAAGACTCCAAGCTCTTAATTATAGCTGATTTATACTTGAGGATTAGATTATGATGTTAGGCTTAGGATTAACCATTCTCTCTTAGTAGGCTTTAAAAATTATGTTGATCATAATAAATTAATCAATTTGAGTTTCTGACACGATTAAGGCCTTCGATTATCAGATTAAAGCAGAATTTTTAACAGATTTTTTTAAATTAACACATTTGTCACCTAAATTTACATTTACCACAAACATCGACACAATTGAGGATTAAAAGCATATTACAGAACAGGGTTGTCAATTAAAGGGAAGCTTCTCATACTCCTTTTACTACTCATTTCTTTCACGTGCAATTTGAATATTATAAAACTTTAGGGACACTGACCTATAGGTCCCCATATGTAAAGTTTAAAACTTCAAAATAAGACATTTTACACGAATTAGTCATACATTTTTTTAATTATTGTCAAAAAAATCTTATTTTTATTTTTTTAAATTTAAAGATGTTGTCACATCTCACCACCATCAGATCATCGCCAAACTTTCGTCTGGTAGTCACCAAGACTTACTGGAATGTTCAACATTGCCAGAAAATCGCCAAAGTATCGTCAGAAATTCACCAATGTTCTAAACATCATCGGAATGTCTAGAATGTTGCTAGATGTCAATAACATCACCGGAGACCAAAATGTCCAAAACATTGCTGGTAAAAAATAAATAATAAAAAAAATAAAAAAATAAAAAGAAGAACAAGAAGAACAAGAAAAGAAGAAAGGGAGAAATTAGAGTGAAAATATAGCAAAATTTAACCACATCCTCTCTAACACCATAAAATGCCCCCCCCCCCCCAACACACAAAATAATAATAATAATAATAATAATAATAATAATAATCATCTTTATCATAAAGAATACATGATTTTCAGTTCTGTTGGCTACATATTTTGTATAAGCCAATTACAATTCAACGCGTGGCAAAATAAGGGCAATACGGGAAGACTATTCAAGTTTTTAAATGTGATCGTACACGTGACAGTTAGCATTGGCTCTTACAAAATCTGCGTAGCACTGGATCAGCAAAGGGATGCAAAGTGATGTGGCTTCAACGGTTACTCACATTCAAATTCAAAATCAGGAGGGAAGCCTAACTGCAAGTAATGGCATAGTGGAGCTAAGTATAAGGCAACATGATCAGCGATCATGGAGGAACGATTCAACAGTTAGAAGTGTAGTTCGATGGTCATCCTTGAGAAATATAAATAGCAGTGAAGGCCCTAGAAAAAACCCCAGACTCAGATTCAAAAAACCAGTTTTATTCTACTTTATTTCTTTTCCAGTTTTACATTTCTTGTTCTTTACATTTCTGTACTTCAAATTCCTGCTCTGCATTTCGTTCATAGAAGTAGTTTTCAAGTAGCTTATTGCTGTAAACCTCTACGAGGCTGATTCAGATCTTTATAAGTCTTTCATTTTGCTTAATGAAATACTATAACCATTCTTCATTTAATCATTGTTTGCTTAATTCTCCTAAACAAAGCCACCAGTAAAAGTCATCTTCATTAAGGCTGAAAGAATTAAAACACAATCGTCTAATAATTGGTTGGCAATTAAATTTCTGTAATGACTTATTGATCCTTGTTGGCACGCTCACAATTACAAAAATAACCTTCGAAAGCCAAAAAAGCCAACATATATTTTTGGCACGCCCAGTGGGACTAATTGAAATGGCTAGACGTAGGAGACAAGGAGAAAATGAACGATTGGAAGAAGGCGTGGAAGGAGAGGTAGAAAGACCTAATCCAGAGGATAATGCGATAACACATCCTGTGGAAATACCTATTTTATTAGAACCTATGGTTGAATAGACCAGCACTTCGGAACAAGTACCACATGTTCATAATATTGGACGAGGCCAAGGAATTGGACCATCCACTGTTCTATCTACTCAGCCAATGAATCCATGGGGTGGCCTAGTAGATGCCATGGGACAACAGTTAAAGAATACAATGGAAAGGTGGGCAACATCCTTTTTGGATCGAATGAATACCCACCAACCAACAAACACAAGACACATGGAGGAAATTTCAAATGTCCCTTAACAAAGATTGGCTAGAGATAAACAGCCTATGCAAATTAATGGACATTCTAATGGTCAAACTAGCAATCAAAACTATGAAAGACCATAACCTCAGTCTTGGTATGAGCTTCTTTCGAGGCCTATGGCAAGTCAAAATGCCTCATTACTTAACAGTGAAGCCATGCAAACTGATGGATCTGGCTTAGTACAAGAAAATGGCATAAGGATGGTTCCAAATCCCATGTTCGAAGCCATACCTGGCACAAGGGGGTTCACTAATCCTTTATTCGAATTTATACCTGGGGGGTTGGAAGGTTTTCCTGCAACTGGAAGAGACACAACACCTGTTCCAGTACCTTTCGCAGGTCCTTCTACAAGACAGGCTCAAAGAGGTCATCTATACCCTCAACAGCAGCCAGTATAACGGGGACAACCAGTCCCAAATATACCACCCTATGGACCAAGAGGACCCCAAGCACAAGGTTGTTCACCAAATCCTGTGTTTGTTCCTCTAGTAGTGGTTCAACAAGCACAAAATGTGGTCCTTAGAGACCAAATTGCTGACATTGTTAGAGAGATGTGTGGACCAATGGCTCGGGGGGTTCAAACTCCTGTGTACAGGAAACCATACCCAGAATGGGTAGATAGGGTATATGAATACCCAAGAGGTTTTAGAATACCAGATTTTGCCATTTTCTATGGGAATGGAAACCAGTCAACGGTTGAGCATATTGCTAGGTTCGCGACTTAGTGCGGTAAATTTACCAATAATGACTATATGAAATTAAGATTATTCCCAATTTCTCTAACTGGGGGAGCATTTGCATGGTATATTAACCTTACACCTGGCTCTATCCAAACTTGGCAACAAATGAAAGAGGCATTTCGTGCCCAATTCTTTCAAATAGAGCCAGAGGTTTCCATGGCAGACTTGGCAAGATTAAGTCAAAGGCCTGATGAGAAGGCTACTCAGTTTATTGCCAGATTCAAAAGAGCACGAAATAAATGTAGGATCATCTTACCAGAGCCTGAATTTGTGAGATTGGCTCAAAATGGTCTAGAGTTTAGGCTTCGAAAGAAGTTTGACTCAACTGAGTTTAGAGACTTAGTGGAATTAACCTATAAGGTGTCTAGGTATGAAGCATTACTAGAAGAAGAACAAGATCGAAGTAATGCATTATACAAGACGTATTATAGAGATCCTAATTATGAGATTGATGCAGCAGAGATTGTAGGGAAAGAACCTGTGATCTGTGAAGCATTAATTCATAAAGATACAACAATTGACCAGCGGTTTAGAAAGAAAGACCTTTATAGGAAATACTCTTTCGATTTAACAAAGGCAGATGACATTTTTGATCGTTTGCTTGCTGCAAATTTCCTGAAATTACCAAAAGGAGTCAAAATTCCGTCTCCAGACGAACTTAAAGGAAAAGTGTATTGTAAATAGCATAATTCTTGGTCTCACTCAACTAAAAACTGCATTGTTTTTCGAGACAGGATCCAAGAGCAGATTCGAAAGGGGACTTTAAAATTCCCAGCTAAAGCGGAAAATGCCATGGGGATTGATACTAATCCATTCCCAGAAATTGGCGAGGTGGTAGCCAATGTTATTATGCCAGACCTCCAGAACTTGACCTTGAAAGAATTGGAAGAAGTCAATGTGCAGATGCATGTGGCCAGCCAGACAACTGTCAAGAAAGACAATGGGAATCTACCAGTTATTGGACAAGGTTTTTCATGCCAGAGAGAAGACTCTGATGAAGAAGCACTGAATGACGATTCTTTAGAAGCAGCTATCATGCAAAGAATGTGTCCCAGGTGTAGGCTGAGTTACAAATGGTTGAAAGGGATTCCAATTGACGGGAATCAATATTACAAGGATGTGCAGAAGCGTTCTAAACCAACCAGTGCTTATAACAAAAGGGCATACCCAACTAGTATTAAGAAACAACCATTAATGGCCGAGCCAATAGTCGCTAGAATGCATTCTAAAGGCAAGAGGCCTTTACATGAGTCCAGACCACCTAATTATTACAGAGTGGAGAGCAGTCATCTTGAAAGGAGACCGGAGGAGGGTTCGGTTTATGGGATCAAAGCCAGAGATTGGCCTCCTAGACCAGCCTCACGCAGGACAGAAAGTAGCCACCTTTATCAAAGGCCTGAGTTAGGTCCAAAATAGGGAGTCAGGGCCAAGCAATGGCCTTCACAGCAAGCTTCGAAGAGGGCTTCTAAGGAAGAAAGAAATAGTTCAATAGTTGGGTCAGTAGGTTCGTGGGTTCCTGGAGTTCCAGATTGGTTTGTCATGCAGAACAAACCTAAGGAGATGTTTACCCAAAGAAATGTTGTTGGGAACCTAGGTAGGATGGTCAGACCTCCTTTGGTGGCTCCAAACAATTGGATTTTGCTTAAGCACCCGAAAATCAAAGAACCAAATATGGTCCCAGTGATTTCTAGATCCCAAAGAAGGAAGATCCAATGAAGGTACACTCAATACCAGAAGGATCTGAAAGAAGGTGGAGAAAGTTCTTCATTGGTTCAGTTAAAGAGCCAGGCAGAAAGGGAAGAAGATTCAAAGTTGCACCATAATCTGAAATCAACTCTTCTAGACAAAAGGAGTTATAGCAAGGAGCAGTTGGCCAAAGTTCATTCCGAACTAAAGGCCAAGGAAAAATCCAGCTTGGTAGGATTGGAAAAAGCTTTGATAGAAAGCGATAGTGAGATAGAAGATGAAGTCATCCCAGGCCGAACGAAGGGGCTGGTTGAGGAAGAAATGTTTGAAGCCTTCATGGCTGAACATACATTTTTGGTCAAAAAACCAACAGAAACAGATCATTCGAAGGAAGTTACTACTACAGAAGTGCCAGAATGCAACATGGAAGACGCTTCTGAAGTAATTGAACAAGTTGACCAAGAGGGAAAGCGGGTATATCCAGTCGTCTAATTTGGCTTGTTCCCTCTGGTGTCAGTGAATATGGTGATTATATTACCACAGGAGTTTCAAGCTGAAGATGAAAACCAAGGTCAGGAGGTTGACCCAATTCCAGTCTCCAGTGAAGGCTCACTAGTAAGTACAGTGCAAGATGAGTCCGAAGCAGCCACACCAATGGAAACTGAAGACGAGAGTGAGGAAGAGGTAAGTATTAACCTCTCATACCCTTTTGAGTATCCCACGACGTCCATGACACAACATGTGAAACCCTTGTATATCAAGGCCTTCTTCGATAAAATACAGATGAATCGGGTGCTGGTGGATAATGGGGCAGCAGTAAACCTGCTTCCAAAATCTTCGTTGAAGAAACTAAGAAAGAAGAACCCCAGACTAATCCCAACCAGTACAACCATTGCTGGTTTCGCTGGAGACAAACAGATGGCCCAAGGTATTTTGCCTATCAACATGCGTGTGGGAACCAGGGACTGCATGACAGCATTCTTCGTTATCGACAACAATGCTAAGTATAATGCTTTACTTGGAAGAGATTGGATTCACACCAACAAATGTGTGCCTTCCTCTTTACATTAGAAAATCATGATGGCCTTATGTAATGGGGAGACGGAGGAGATCAATGCAGATCCTCAACCCTTCATAGCTTGTGCAGATTTCGCAGAGGCCAAATTATATACTGAAGGAGTGGCACCACTCAGCATACTGAGGAAACCTGATGGATCAGCCGATGTGACGGCTGATGAGGAATTTGTACATCTAAAGCACTTGGTTCAGGAGAGTGCTGATGAAGAGTTTGTCGTTAAGGATGACAATGATGCCTGGCTGTAGGCAAAGAGATGAAACCCAAGAAGCCAAGTCTTTGGTTCTAATTAAGTTCTCAGTATTGGATGTAAAATCAATAGTCCAGAAAATGCAAGAGTAAGAGATGAAAAATCTAGAAATCTCCTAGATGTTGATTTGTGATTATGTATCAATTTTAAGCAGAATATAACAATCCCAATCAAACAATCAAGACAAAGAGACACAACGATTTTACGTGGAAAAAACCACAATTGGACACCTCCAACTGTGATCAAAAACCACGGGCAACAGCCACAAGAACAATCCACTAAGAAGATTTAAAGGAATTACACAGGTATACTCTCAATAACCTAGCGAATCCACAACGCCTAATTGAACCAACCTCTATGTGCCTCTTCCAACCCCATCTTTACCTCGGAATTGTCTTTACGATGAGCCACCCCGGAATCCACCAAAGCTTCAGGCTCGAATTCTTCAGAATCCACCGAAGAACAACTCTCTCTTTTGTATAGCAAACAAAAACCTTTGATGTACTCTCTTTTAAACCATGAGTTGAATACTCAATAAAACATCAAAGAAAACTCACAAAGTATCCCCAGATATAAACCCTAGAAACCAAAAAGAAGATCTGGAGTAGTCATCCTAAAATCTAACCCAACACGCGAATTTATAGAATCTGTCCTGCGATCTCCGCTCGAGCGCCCAACAGCCCGCTCGAGCGGCTTCAGCAAAATATGCGCGTGATATAACAGAGGTCCGCTCGAGCGCCAGAAAGCCCGCTCGAGCGCGAAATCACACATCTCAGTATTTTTGCAGGCGACCAAAACTGCTGGAGCCAGGGATTCTCCGCTCGAGCGCGGGTATGTCCGCTCGAGCGGACAGGCAATTTTGAATGCATTTTTGCATTTTGCTTCGGGGGCGCTGCCCCTCGATCCCCGTCATAATCAGCGAAGTGGCAATCTTGAAAGTATTAGCATCACAAACTTCTCTGAAAAGCACAATTCGGGTTGGATTCGCATCTAAACACTCATAGCCTCACTGAAATAAAAAGTGCGAAAAAAAAATACAACTGAAAGGAGTTTTGTCAAACGGGATTGCCAAGAATAAAACCTAACAAGAGAAATAAGCCATGATGATTGGTTGTAAGAAGGAACAGCAACAGGTCAGATTTTTGGCTTTAGATAAATATTATGCTTTAGATACAGGAGGAAGAAGCCTTGTGGACAGACTTTGTCTATGAGGAGGAGGGTAAAGATGTTGAATCAAAGAAGCTGGGAGCAGAACAAGGCAGGGAGATTGCTTTGAAGTCAGAAGGAATCAAAGAAGGAGCACCAGTCGGCTCTCAAATGCAAGACCCCTTGGAAGAAGTAAATTTAGGGGAAGGATCTATACAACAGCCAGGGTTGGATAGATCATTAGTAGAACATAGGCTCCCTATGAGGCCTAATTTCAAGCCATACAAGCAAAAACTAAGAAGAATGAGTCTAGAAGTGATTCAGAAAGTTAAAGAGGAAATTCTTAGACTCCTCAAGGCAGGTTTTATTAGGACAGCCAGGTACGTTGAATGGCTATCTAATATTGTGCCTGTAGTTAAGAAGAATGGTAAAATGAGGGTATGCATCGATTTCAGAAACTTGAATCTAGCAACCCCAAAAGATGAGTATCCTATGCCTATAGTAGATTTGTTGGTAGATAGTTCTGAAGGGCATCAAATTTTATCAATGATGGATGGGCATTCTGGTTATAACCAAATCTGCATTGTAGAGGAAGATGTTCACAAGACAACATTCAGATGTCCTGGGAATATTGGCACCTTCGAATGAGTTAAAATGGCATTTGGCCTGAAGAATGCTGGGGCTATATATCAGAGGGCTATGAACACTATCTTTCATAACCTTATTGGAGGGTATTTAGAGTGTTATATTGATGACATTATAGTGAAATCCCAATCCATGGAGGAACATTTGTTTCACTTAGAAGCAACTTTCGAAAGAATGAGAAAGTTTAAGTTGAAACTCAATCCTCTTAAATGTACTTTTGGCGTATTATCTGGAAACTTCTTGGGCTATGTAGTACATAAGAAAGGAATACAGATTGACCAGAATAAAGCCAAAGCCATCATTGAAGCCAGACCTCTATCAAGTAAGAAAAAATTACAAAAGTTTCTTGGACAAATTAATTTTCTTCGAAGATTCATTTCTAATACTGCAGGGAAAACTAATGTATTTTCTTCCTTGTTAAGGCTAAAAGATGAAGATGAGTTTGTGTGGACATGAGAGCATCAAACTGCTTTCGAAGGAATCAAAGCCTACTTGGCCAACCCTCCAGTGCTGATGCCACCAAAGGGTGATAAGCCTTTGAAGTTGTACATAGCTTCAGCAGAGGATTCATTGGGAGCTTTCTTAGCCCAAGACAATGAAGAAGGCAAGGAGCAAGCTGTTTATTACCTTAGTAGGTTTCTAAATTCTTGTGAATATAAATATTCAGCTGTAGAAAAGCTGTGCCTTGCATTGTATTTTGCTACAATGAAATTAAGATACTATCTTTTGCCCACAACTGTGTTGGTAATTGCAACCACAGATTTGGTTAAATATATGTTATCTAGACCCATGTTGAGGGGAAGAATTAGCAAATAGATACTAGCTTTATCAGAATTTCATCTAGAATATGTCCTTCAAAAGGCAGTAAAAAGACAAGTTTTAGCTCATTTTTTAGTAGACCATCCATGTCAAACAGAAAGCGAAGAGATAATGGAACTTGGTATGGCTAGTGTTGAACCATGGCAAATGTGGTTCGATGGATCAAAAGCCAATGGTTTAACTGGAATTAGTATAGTAATTAAGTCACCACAAGGAGTAGAAACCACGCATGATTTCAGAGTGGATGAAATTACTTGTTCTAATAATCAAGCTGAATATGAAACCTTTGTAATGAGATTGGAAATACTTATTGGATTACAAGCTCATGCAGTTGACATATTTGGAGATTCTCAATTGGTAGTTAACCAGGTGTAGACGTCCCCGTACGTCTCGGGGGAAATCCCCCCGTTTTGTTCATATGGGCTCACTACAGTTCAGGACTCAAATGTCACGGTCTTGTATCTAATATCGCAGAGTGCAATGCAAGACCGATGAATCATCAAAGAGTCCAAATCCGGCAAATCGTTTTTGAAAACAAATTTTTTTTGAAAGAAGTGCCAAACATGAATTGCTTTGCCAGATACAGAGTCGCCACCTAAATATTTTATTTTGGAAAATTTAGGAAATCCTGACTCTTTTGCCTAAGGCCACGTGTCCGTCATCACTAAAATTGCCTCGGCTCTAGAACTTGGGTACGATTGGGGAAGGTCACTTCGTGAGCACTCCCGCTCGCCCGATCAAAGATCGGCCTCTACTGACCATGATATCGAGTTTTGAAAACATTATGTACTCTTATTCCGGTTATTAGCCTAGATTTACTACGTGATGCACACAGCATACAAGTATAGATTGGATCGCTTGAATTGGAACAAAACACCTCATGTTTGCTTTTGAAACGGTTTGCTACTCGCAAGTAGTCTAAAATGCAAATTTGCCACCCTCAGGTGAGCTTAGAAAGCAAGATGATTTGCCACTCTCAAGTGGGCTTAAAACTCACAGTCAATGCATTATTCCAATTCAGATAATCCAACCTTCACCCACAGGCATTCAGGCAGGTATATCACATAAGCAGTTAGCCCCATGGTAAACATACTATCATGGCAGTCACTCACACACATGCAAGGATGCTAAAGCATAAACACTTACCGAGTACTCCGAGCCAAAACAGAAACTAGTTAGTAATCAATGCATGATCCTAGTTCATGTTAAGATGGCTAATGCAACACATGCAAAATGCAACTAGAAATAGGCTCGGCTATCCTAAGAATGGCATATGAGATGCTACAACTAACACGTGTTCAACTTGGAATTGGAATACAATGCAGTTAGTATGATGCGCCGAGCCCGGTGCGTGCAAGACAGATGAATGGATGCCAACATGCGAGCATAAGTATTGTAACAACCCTCATACTACTTACCGATTAATGACTGATTGATTACCGATAGACACTGATTACCGTTAAACTGAATTGATTATGACTGATAATTGAGCTGATTAAAAGTACTGAACTGACTAACTGGAGTCTGGAATTAATTGACTGACTGTATCTGTTTAAATGCATAACCTATCTGTTTGATTGTTTGATTATCTGTTCATGTTTTATGTTTAAACTGCTAATTGAAGGCCTTATCAGCGGCCGAACCGGGAATCGATTAATGTTTTATAATCCTCATAATTAATGTGAGTTTATGGTGTATTTACCTGAAAACTGATTAGGTATGACTAAATTAGATTAAAACAAGCTAATTAAAGAGTTAGGCTTAATTACCAAATTGCCATTGTTAGTGGGCCTCTTATTATAACATATTAGAGCCTTGTGCACACTTGAAGCAAACATTTCCTCAGCCTTGTTTGATGCTCTAGCCGACCTTAGAGAGAGAGAGGAGCTAGAAGAGTTGAGTTCAACTTGTTTCATGGTGAATTGGCTAGAATTGCTTAAAGAATTGAAGGTTGATTACTAATTTGAGCTCCCTCACTTCTAATTCTACACCTAAGGTAGATCATTCATCATCTTAATGGTGTCTTTGAGTTGTTCTTACATGATTCATGCTTCATTGTAGAACTAAGTCATGAATTGGTTCATTGTTGTTGAATTAAAGCTTAATGGTTGCATGCATGTACATATATTGAAGTTTTGAGGTTGTAGTTCATAATACCTCACATGCATGTCCATCTTTTGGTCATACTCCATGAGTTCATCTTGTTTTTGAAGGTTTGAGCTCTTTTGAAACAGCACTAAAGCTTTGAAGATGATTTAAGATCATGCATGTCACATTGGAGTTGTTGTTCTTGAAACTTGGTTTGAAATCATGTTTAATTGAACTACCTTTGGGCTTTGATTTCTCAAATTGATCTTTGAAACATGCTATACTATGAGTTTTGAAGTGTTTTCCAGAAAATTAGCCCAAAAGGATCGAATTTGATGCATTGGAACTTGATTTGAGCATTGGAGTTCAAATCTGGATTTTCCAGATTTTGGTCTCCCGCTCGAGCGGGGAAAGTGGCGCTCGAGCGGGGAATTCGAGCTCCCAGCATCTTGCACTGTTTTACAGTCCGCTCGAGCGGAGTAATGTACGCTCGAGCGGAGACCTTTGTTGCATGACCGCTCGAGCGGGACTCTGTTTTTCTGAAAATGTTTTAAATGTGCATCTTTGCATCCTCATCCCATTCTAGGCTTTCTTAGGCCTAGTTTAAGACATCTTAATGAGGATATAGATGTAGAGCACACCAAGGCAAATTAGGGGTTAAGTTATTATCTTTCCCAACTGTGTAGCTTAGTGTGTGTTCGATCTGTTGACTGTGTAGGGTTGACTTCCGAGGAGACGCTCTAGCTTACTATAGCCCAGAACTCTGTGAGTAACATTTGTGTAAAGATATGTTCAAAATGATTATCTTCTGAACAATTAAACTGAACTGTTTCTGAACTGTTATTGTTAACTGAATGAATGAACTGTATTGTGGCATCCTTAGCAACTACTGCTTACTGTTACTGTTACAGAGATCTCTGTTGGTTCCCATGTTGGAACCACTACTGTTTACTGATGTGATGGCCATCATTCACTGTTTGGTCTATTAAGACCTGGTCTGTTAAGACCTACTGTACTGTTTAGCTATTGGATGTACCACATATGACTGTTATAATCTGTGAAACTTGGAGCAAAGTGCTGCACGGAACTAAGTGCTACAGAGTGAGCCACCTCTAGAGTCTGTGCGAGACACCTCTTGAATCCATAAGAACTGTACTGTTTTCTGAAATGTTACTGTACTGTACTGTTACTGTTACTGTACTGCTACTGTACTGTTACTGTTACTGCACTGCTACTGTACTGTTACTGTTACTGCACTGCTACTGCACTGTTACTGTTACTGTACTGCTTGTACTGTACTGCTACTGTACTGTTACTGTTACTGTACTGCTACTGCACTGTTACTGTTATTGTACTGCTTGTACTGTTACTGTTACGGTTACTGCTACTGTACTGTTACTGTTACTGCTACTTTATTGTTACCGTTACTGCTACTGTACTGACACTGCTACTAGTACTGCTAACGGATGTGCCACGTACGATTACTATGATTTCTAAATGACTGTTACGGCATCAATATGAGCCACAAACTGACTGACCGATATACTGAATCAATGAACTGTTTAAATTTTGAAAAGACATTCATCCTAAACCTCTTTACGCATTATGTTATTCACTGGGTTTTAGCTCACTGCTCATATATATATGTAGGTGTTCAGGCACTGGACCGCTGCTAGGAGCGTCAGGCAAGCTTTTGTTTTGTCAGCCAACCACTGTGCCTCACTGTGAGGTTCTAAGCCGTTCAAGCTTCGGCTTTGGGGTGTTTTAATATTCCCCGTCTGTCCCTGTAACTGTTTTGTTTACTGTATAGACTGTATAGACTATTACTGTACCGTTTATTAGGGATTAGATCCCTGTTCTGAATGATTGTACTTGTATGTGTAGACTGTCACAGCTCATTGGACATTGTTTATTTACTGTATTGGCTTCCGCCAGGCCCTGTACTCTGTTTTACTGGATTACTGTTAGGCAGGCCTTCGGTAATCTCGAATTACTGGCCGGTTACGATGCTAAACCCATAGGGCCGGGTTTGGGTCGTGACAAGTATACTAATTGAAATGTGCCCTAATCTAACCATTATAAGCTGGTAAATAAAAGGGAGAAAGTCGTGGGGATGGAAGACATGTACACAAGCACGCACACTTATTACAACATTGCCCTCCTCGGAGGGTCCGAATGAATAGTACAAACCATCTAGCTAATCTAAGCTAAATAACAAATTACAGCTAATTATTACACAATATTAATTAATCAACAAATTAACTAAGTAAGCGATAAACTAGCATGCAAACTAAATAAAATGGACTGCCTCAGCTCTGTTTCGGATGACGAAGGGTGTATGCATGCTCGAGTCGTCTTGTCGGTAAATTCTATCGCGATGCCTTGCCTCAGAAGGCTGAAACTCTACCTTGGGAAGGCCACCGACCGGTTATTAGCATGGGAGACCACCTGCCGACCACCCTTTGTGGTGGAGACTAAAGAGGGTGGTCGGCCTACCAGAAAATCTGGTCGGCCAACTAGTTTCCACCTCTGGTTTCTAGTTTTTCTGCAACAAAGGCAAGAGAGAGAAAAGGCAATATATTTTTAACAAATGTGTGCATGACCACTCTTCCCGTCCTTGCACAAGCTGAAAAGAGTGTAGTCCTCGATCCTCGTGCCACCAATCACACATCTCGATGCATGATGGCCGAGAAGTCGAATTGCACGACTCGATGTGAAATGAATGCACATATAAGCAAGTAAAGCCAACAACTCTATCATGGACAGTCAAGAGTGTCGGTGACCGAGAATCGAGGCATGTTTCGTCACTTGGAGTACGAAACATCCCTCGTTTCCCGTGTTCGGACTAAACCCTACTCCAAACACAAAGTAATGAGATGACATACACAATGCGACTAACATGCAACCTAGCATACGCAATGCTATGGGCTAAAATGACATACACAATGCACGTGACACAACATGGCCTACACAATGCACTTACGAAGACTATCATGCGCACATGAACTAAATGACATATACAAATGCAAGATGGACTTACACCAATATGAGTGGACCTCAGCCACACTCACATCAGTGGCCATATGATGGAAATGAGACAATCGAAATACATGCAAACAAGCACGGATGCAAAGGACCGACCCTAAGGCACAACATGAAACTCTAACTAAGCATGGCAAAGGATGAAGTATGGCATGCAAACACACATTTTTCAGCTCTGAAACATAATGTACAGTGGTCCCGAATCATGCAAATATGTCACACAATGCATGCAAGATGGCTCGAATACCGAAACTAGTGAAGCGGGTTACACTAGAGGTATACAAAGCAATGTATAAATGGAAAAACCAGCCGCAAACAAACCCTAGGCAGGTCTGAAATAGTGGGAAAATGGCCCAAAATGATGACTCAACATGCCAAGAAACGAAGCTCATGCAATGGTCCGAAAACGAGGCATTTATGCACAACTCTCAAACACGTTTAAAGAGTGGAAATCATGGGAATATGACATTCGTATAAGCTCTGAAATATGATGTATAATGACCCCAAAGCATGAAAACGCCTCAGTATATGCATGCAATAGACCTCAAATCTCAAAGTTAGGCATAGATATTGAATTACAAGCATGCAAAACAAGCATCATTCGACCATGAGACCCCAAAACAGAGTTAAGACAGTCCAAAACATGCTCAAAATCAGTTTAAGGCATGGCCAAAAAGTGCTAACATGAAGGGCCAAAACAACATGCAACATATGCTAGTAAGCATGGTTTACACTACATGTAAATGAAGCACATGAGGGGCCACCAAACTAGCCAAAAACTGAAACATGTCATGCCAAAATATGACCAAAAACCCACTGAAACTCAGTCAACACATGTTAGAATAAAGTGTTCCTTTGAAAGGCCAATGAGAGGGTTGTTCTACACATGTATGATGGACACACAAAATAGCAAAACTACCTCTGGACAGAGGTTATGAGGGCCCTAAAACTCACTGAAAAGGGCCTGAAATGAGTCTAGAAAGCATACAAGTAAAGGCCCCTTTGGAAGGCCTTGAAGAGGATTACTCTACACATGCACAATAGACATTCAACATGGCAAAAAGGGCTCTGGACAGAGCCTATGCAGGTCACAAAACTCATAAAAGTGGCCTGAAACATGGCTTTGAATCATGCAAATAGGGGCTCCTTTGTAAGGCCAACAAAGCTAGTAAACAAAACAAGGGGTGAGAGGGTCACCCCTCTCTGATTTTGAGGCTCAAAAACACATGTTAGCCACTGAAAATCCGCTGGGTTTCAGTGGCTAAAAGGCAAAACCAAGGCCAACACGAATGCTCTAATGCATAGCTCAAAACAAGAGGAAATGAAGCATGCAAGGGGGTAGATGACCCCCAACAGAAAAATGGCCTTAAACAAACATGTTTAGAAGCTTAAAATAAGACTTTTTTTAGTTTATGACAAAGCCCAAATATGCTTGCGAACTAGGCTAAGAGATGAAGCAAAATGAAGACAAAAGGAGGGAAAGAAGTGTTACCCTTGTAGAGAAGAGAACCAGCAGCTTCTGGACCAATGTAGCAAACCTTCAACCTCTGAGAAACAGCTCCAAGGTGCTTAGAGTGATGGTGGAGGTGTTAGGATAGGAGGTGGTGTATGATGGTGCAATAACAATGGAGTTTTGAAGGCCAAATGGGAGAGATACCAAGGGAGAGTGTATGGTTTTTGCTCCAGCAATTTCAGAACCCTTGCAATGGAGATGGAGGGCTTCCTTTATAGAGAGGAGAGGCTAAGGCTTCTCCAAGAAGCTTCAAGGCTAGGTCAAACATCCTCCATACACGTGTATGGAGGATGCACCAAATGCCTCCCAACTGGCACAGCTGGAACACACTCAAAGAGACAAAAAAACAAATGGCTGGCCGACCAGTTCAGGTGGTCGGCCGACCACTCCCCCTGGTCGGCCAACCAGGTTCAAAAGGGTCAAGTTGAAAAGGTGGTCGGCCTACCCATATTGGTGGTCTCCCAGGTGAATGCAACTCAATGGTGGTATGGGAGACCAGAAATTGTGGCTCAAAAGTGAGGGAGACCACTTACTTGTCAAGAAAAATTGGGTGACTGGAAAAAGGTGGTCTCCAAGAAGAAAATGTGGTCTCCCACCCTACTACCACCTTCCTAACAATGAAACTAGGGCCCATGCCAAAAATGAACCCACACTGATGCGAAACGAAGGTTCGGGGGCCAAAACGCGCAGCCGGGGGCCCCGAAACTGACTATTAAGCATCGAAAGTGGCGTGCGACCACGAAGGTAGTCTTCCAGGCCACAGTGTCCCTCTAGAGAGAGGAAACATGGTGTGTGCCAAAAACCGGAGCAAACGGAGAAAGTTAGGCGGTCTCGAACCGAGGCACACGGCCGACGGCTTCGAAAACGGAAAACTGGTTTCCAAACGGGAAAAATGGCCTACGACCACGAAACGTAGCCTACGGCCACTGAGAGATGGTCTACGAGACCTCTCCCTCCCTTCAGGAAGAGAAAATAGAGAAAACAAGACCTGATTTGCAAATCGAGGCAAGGCACGAAAAGGTTCCGAAGCCCAGAGGCAAGGCTCTCAGCCGAGACTTTGCAACCTTAGAATGAGCACAATATGCAACATCAATGAGCGCTCAGTTGGTGATGTCTGAGTCTTAAGGTCGGTCAAAAATGGGGTGTCTACACCAGGTGAAAGGGATTTTCAAATGTCAAAGTATAAGCATGCTGCCATACTATGTTGTTGCATTACATCTGCTTTCTTAATTTCAGATAGCAAATGTAACTCATGTTCCAAGATTCTTGAATAATAAAGCTAATGATATGGCTCAGAATGCTTCAAATTTCAAGAGAAAGGATAATATTGGAAGAGATATAAGCCAAACAACATATCAGAAAGTAATACCACCCTTGAATAAAAGGAATGTGGTCCTGGAAGTCAATCATAATGACTTACAAGAACAAGATTGGAGGCATCCAATAATGCAGTATCTGGCTGGCCCATCTTTGAAAGCCAGCAGAAAAGTTAAATTGTAGTCTATGCAATACATAATGTACGGTAATACTCTCTACAAAAGGGGGGGGGGAGATGGGTTATTGTTAGAATGCTTAGGCTCAAAGGAAGCATTGACAGCTATGGCTGAGGTTCATGAAGGCATCTGTGGTGCTCATCTGCCTGGTGTGAAGATGAGATGGCTGCTTTGAAGGCATTCCTACTATTGGCCAACTATCATTAAAGGCTGCATAGAATATGCAAGAGGTTGCCAGGCATGCCAAAAGCATGGCATAATAAGGCACGTACCCATAACTGACCTGCATGCAGTTGTGAAGCCTTGGCCATTTAGAGGATGGGCTATGGGCTATGGATATGATGGGAAAAATACACCCACCCTCTTCGAAGCATCATTGTTTCATCTTAGTGGCCACTGATTACTTCACTAAGTGGGTCGAAGCTAAGCCATACAAGGCTGTAGACCAGACTGAAGTCATTGGATTCATTAAGGATTTAATCCATAGATTTGGCATCCCACAAACTATAACTGTTGATAACGGGACTGTATTTGATGAGAAAATGGTAAAGTCTTTTGTGGCAGAGTTTGAAATTAGCCTTATTAATTCAACTCCCTACTATGCACAAGCCAATGGTCAAGCTGAATCATCCAATAAGGTTTTAAAAAGGGGAATACAGAAAGTTGTGGAAGACAATCCTGGGGATTGGCATAACTTGTTGTTGGATGTATTATGGGCTTATAGGACTTCTCCAAGGTCAATCACAGGAATCACTCCTTATGCCTTAGTATATGGACATGATGCAGTGCTACCTGTGGAAATTAATGTTAAGTCCTTGAGGGTGAGATGCCAAGACTAGTTATATTTTGAGCAATACCATCAGAGTATGTGCTTGGAATTAGAAAGTATAGATGAAGCTAGAATTCTGGCATTAAATAGCATTCTTTTCCAAAAGAAGAAAGCAGCCAAAAACTATAATAAGAAAGTCAAACACATTGGCTTTGATGAAGGTGATCTGGTATGGAAGACAATACTCCCAATAGGGATTAAAAGTCATAAGTTTGGCAAATGGTCACCTAACTAGGAAGGACCATATCAAGTTCATAGAGTCCTGTCTTTTGGAGCATACCATTTGAGAAATTTGAATAGATATGTACATCTCAAAAAGATTAATGGCAGGTACTTGAAGCCTTATTTCCCGACCATATGGGAAACACAAGGAATAGAATAAATGTTAAGTAAAAGAACATAAGAATGTTCATATGATGTATAAGAATTTGCTTTTCATAAAGAGTTGAATACATTCTGCCATAAATTGGCCCCAAAGTCAGTACAATGTCTCAGTTGTTCTTTTACAATGGATGTTCTATTCTTAAATGATGAGAACAACTGGATGGTTGGGGTCATTTCCTGCTTTTGGTCGGTCAGTCCTTGATTGGTAATCTGTAATTTGGTGACAGTTCGATCTAAGGCCTGGTTAACCGTAGATAACTCCTCTTCAAGTTGAGCTTTCTTCTCCAATAGTTGATTTCGAAATTGGGAGATAGAGGAATGTTGTTCCTTTAACTCTAATACTTCAGTATGTATTTTGGAAACAAAGCTCTGATTTTTCACCAATTTCTCATTTGTAGCCTTGGCAGTATAGCAAATGTTGATGTAAAAATCAATGGTGGTTGCTGCCTGAGACAAATGACTTGAGACAATCATGCCGGATTGTTCAATAATCTTACAGCACTGGAGGAAGCCGTTTCTTATTATAGGCCTCTGTAAGGCTTCGAAAAGGATCCTCAAAAAGGATGTCAGCAGCTCCAGACAGCTGTCCAAGTCTATTGGAGGCAATGAAGTCTTACTACTGGTGGAAGAGCTCTTAAAAATTTCTAGTAGAGAATCAGCCAATGGCTCAGTCTCATCGCTAGCTATTGGAGATGTGGAAGGTATGTTGAAGAGGCTAGCTAGTTTGGCTTTGAAGATGTCTACCTCATCCATGGACATGAAAGGTGCAGAAAGAGCTTTGGTAGATGGAAAAAAGGACTGCATAGGAATAGGAGAAGTGGATGGAGCATCTTCAACAGTCTCTATAGTCCTAGCTACCAATAGGTCGAGGGAAGAGGGGCTGGAACTAGGCAGAGATAATAGACCATGAATTGGAGAGCTGCCAGTACCCTCTATAGAGGAATCTGCTACCATCAGAGATGGAGTACTAGCTGGAATTTCTTTAGGAGAAGGAGGAAAAGCAAGGCTCAAAAGAGAATTAAATTGAGATAAATCAAAAGGCAAATGAAGGAGATATGGAGTTAAGCCAGAAGGAAAAGGAGCAGGAATACTTGGCCTTAAGGAGGGTACAGAGAATATAGGCCTAGGAAATGAGAGTATTATCTGAATAGACTTCACATTTTGCAATTGATCAACTTTAACCGAAACTGAGGAAGTCTTTATTGGAAGAATAGGCCCAGTAGTTGTTGCTGCAAAAGAAGAAGAAGTACAAAGTAATGTCAAGTCTCAATACCAAGAATTTGACAAGAAAAAGAATAAAAGTATGAAAAAAAGTTACTTGTTTAAGAAGTGGTAGCAATAATGGGAGAGCTACGAAGGGAATAGTGCTCAGCAATATGCTGCATTCTCGCAGTTTCTCTTTTGATTGCATCAGCAGCAGCAGCTTCACCTCTTAATAGTTGTTGCTGCCGCATTTTTTCAGCTCTCTGGAAAACAATTATGGCCTTAGAATGTTCCTGCTCTACTGCTTTGGCAGCTGCCTCATGAGTGGGGTCTTCGACCAAATCAGAAGGAGAGACAGTCATCTTCTTTCTCTTTTTTCTCTGTATTGGTATTTCCTGCTCTTTCTCAATCTCTCTTTCTTCAATCTGGGATTCAGATTCCGCAAGAGTGAGTTCCTCTTCTACTACTTTGGCAGTTGCCTCATGAGTGGGATCTTCGACCAAATCAGAAAGAGAGACAGTCATCTTCTTTCTTCTTTTTAAGGGTGTCTCCTGCTCTTGATTTGCCTCTTCTTCTTCTTCTGTTGACTGAACCTGAGATATTTCCTTTTCAGGATCAAGTAAAAGTTTCCTTTTCTTTGGTTGCTGTTTTCTCCTGAGAAGATTTAAAGCTTGGATCTTTTGGGGAGAATCTCCCTGTGAGGCACCTGCACCACCTTCACCAAAAGAAGAACTAGAGATAAGGCTAACAACATTATAAAGAAGGAGAAGAGAAAAGAAACAAGCGTATATACCTTTCTTCGAGGCAGCCCGAGTAACTCTAGGAGGAGTTAAGCCAGTAGGAATAGACTGTGTGGTAGCAGGCACAGGAACTGAAGTGGTAAGAGCAGCGGAAGAGGCGACAACTTCAGCTCCTTTGGGCTTGGCTTGGGGCACATCCAGCACCATTAATAGGTCCTGAAGAGGAATGGCCAAGTATACCTCCATATTGGTCAACCACCAGTTTTTGCACCTTTTCAATAGGTTACCTTGAGGAATGAAAGGGATATACTCGAAATCAATCAAGTCTTGTATAAATTTAGAAGTTGCTTCTTCTAATCTGGATCTTCGAACCTTTAAATCCGTGTTGGTAAGATTTAAATTGGTGTTGCTGTAGAGAGGTATTGGGACCCCTTGTGAGAGGCCAAATTGCCTAGCAAATTGAGCAGGACAATAGGGTTCAGCAATGCACTTGTAAGCTCTGGGGTTCATAGTCCCGATGAATAACTCTCTGGGGATCAAAATAGAGGCCTATATGTTCTTGTGATAAGGAAAAGCACAAAACCTATGACTTAGAAAGTTTTTCAACCAAGATGGGCCAATAGTAGTTGGTTCGAAGGGACGAAAGCTGTAAGAAGGAAGGGAAGCTGGAAGATTGTGGAAGAAAGAGAAGTAAAAAGCAAAGGTAGAAGGATAGAGTGAAGCGTTGGTTAGCCTCATGCCATGAGTAGTAGGGTTTGGCTCAGAAAATTTAAGGCATTTAGATTGTAGCTCAGTAAAATAAGCAAAAAGCCAAAGCTGAAGTATCCAAAATGGATCCCCTTGATTGGCATCCAAGGGTTTCTCACCAAAAAGAGAACAGGCTCTATATACGTAACCTAGAACGTATGGAGCTAAGGCCACCTTTTTCTGTAAAACAAGGGCTTTGGCAAGAGGGGCAAATTCAGGCATGATTCTTTGAGAAGAGGTGCAGAAAAGGAATTTGCAAAGCCAATATAATATGAAAGAAAAGAATTCTCTATCAGTCACAGGGCCCTCTCTTCTATTCTCAGCCTTGACAAAGTCACTATAGGATGAGTTAAGGGAGGGAAGGGAGAAAGGGGTTGGTAGGTCAGGATAATCTGGTCTAATGGGGGACAATCCTAATAGATGGCAGATATCAAGAATAGTAGGGGCCATCATCCCACATCTGAATTGAAAGAAATTAAAAGCAGAATTCCAAAAGCAAAGGGCAGCAGGTATTAAGAAAGGGTCCTCTGAGATAGTGAACCTGGATAGTTGGAGGGCATCGAAAAGGCAGAGCTCTTGAAGGTCCAGAGTTCTATCAGGGACAACCCGATCATACCATTCTTGCCACTCCGGTCTCACCGTGGGCCATCATCGGTGGAGGCGATTCATACTCCTGTTTCCCCAGTCAAGACCACCTTCGTAAAGGAGACAATGGTCTTCTAGATATGGATATAAAGCTGGAAGCTCAGTAAGAATCTCCTTAAAGATGGGCCCAAGCACATAGTCTTGTTGCTCATGACGACGAGGGATGAAGATGCGCCCGTTGATGGCGCTTTTCTCACCAGTCTTGTACTTCTCACATTCTACCTCAATGATCTTTTCAGGGCTACAGACAAGCTCGCACGCTCTACGACTGGTACTTTCAATGAAGAAGAAGCCATTGATAGAAAGCTTTTTCAAAGGACGAAGTTAGGAAAGAGAGTAAAGAGAAGTGGAAGGTCGGTAGAAATAAAGGGTTTGTACGATAGACAAATAGGTGAATTCCAAGCACGAAATAAAAGGGTTTTAAAACTTTTGTGTCTGAAAATATACCTGGTCGTGTGACACGGACGGAATTCATAAAAAGTACTAAAAGTACGGATGCGAAGAGTTTCCCTCAATATTGATCATTTTTTGAGGGAAACACATCTCAAATACTAATGTCAGCTTCGAAATAAAATATTTGGCTCCGAAGCCAATTTTTGGCGCCAAAATGAAATGACAAACGGGTTCGAATGTCGAAAGCTTGCTTCAAAGCACATTCCACACATAAAGATGTAAGAATGTTCGAGTATTTGTTTACTTCGAAGGGAATTAAAGACATGTTTTAGGTTTCTTAATGAGAATAGTATCATTCGAAGCGAAACTTGAGATCCCTCAAGGATTGGAATTGTTGTTCGAAATATCAAACCAATAGTTGGTTTGATAGTATACAGAAGTGATTGCTTCTCAAATTAAAACAACGCAGCCCTTAAGAGGGACTTCCATATTTCTGAAAGTATGGACTATTGTTCGAAGCAAAAATGATCAATTTAAAATTGATTAATCGTACTAATCATATGACCATATGTTGGATATGATTAAAACAAGCTTTAAGGGATAAGATTGTTAAATTCGAAGCACTGATTCTAAATGGAAACCAACAAAAGTTGTCAGCTGTATTCCATGAATTGGAAAGTTCTTGTTGGTTTTTTCAGTGTTTCATTTGAGATGATTGAATCTAGATTCGAAAGATGAGATTGTTGAGTTAGAAGTCCTAAATTTGCTTGTAAAGACAAACGGAGATAAAGTCAAACCATGCTAAACAAAGAGAAAAGTCTTAATTGTATTGAAACCAAAGAAATTACATCGAAGGGCCCTCTTTGGGTACAAATTCGAGTTCATAAAAGTAAGGAATATAATAAATAACAAGATTATGGAATTTAGTCTAGCTATGGTCAATAAATTGCTATTCTTTTTTTATTCTATCCTCTATTTTCTCCAGGCTTGGCTGCTGAAGTTGATGTGCTCTCACTTGATAAAAGAGCTCTTCAGCTTTTATTTCGAACACTATTTCTTTTAACCCTTGTTCCAACTCGTCCATATCCAAGTCATCCCAGTACGTAGAGTCTTTATTTTTGAAGTCATCGTATTCTTCGATGAGGTTCTCTACTTCGTACTGGGTATGAACTCAAAGGGATGAAAGTTGGTTTAAAGATTGGGTGGTGGCCGCAGAAGTCCGGTGCCAATGGAGAAGCAACGGGAGTTGGTCTAAAAACATTTGGAGTTCTGCTTGGGTGATGGGGTTGAGGGCGTGACTCTGAGTCATAATATTACAAGCCCATCGAAAGTTCTTGAGAGGAACATCGTCTTCAAGAACATTGAAAGGCAAGTGAGAAAAGGCCACAAGCAGAAGTTGGGCTTGCTTTCGCTGAGCTGGAGTAGGGCAAGGTGGAGGCTTGTAAGGAGGGAAAACCTTGTCCACAAAGAGGGTAAGCCTCAGTCTCTTTGTCCAGCAGGGATTTTGCGAAGGAGGAGGTATAGAGGCTTCCACCTCGAAAGTAGGAGGAAATTGAGGGGCATTAACATAATCAAGCCAGTCAGAAAGGCAAAGTTTCGCCTTCTGGGCTAAGAACGATGGGTTATACCCTTGTGCCTCTTCTGGGCATCGGGTAGCTTGTACTATCTTTGTAGGCATGGAAGAGGTGTACCATGCTACAAGCAGATTGTCCTCTAAACTGCGTCGACGGCCGATGGGCACGTAAGGGTAAACCACCGAACTTCAAGCATCAGAAGGCAATTCTAAAGGATCAGTGAACTCGACAAAGTGATGATGAACTCGCTCCCTCAATTCACATGTCTCAGGTTCCGACCGGCTTCTCCAACCAGAAGCCCCAGAAGAAAAAGAAGCCACGGCCTCATCCCATGCAGAAGATTGTGAATTAGAAGAAGAACTTCCCATGTCCATATTTGCAAATTTCTGAATCAAGGGATTGTGGACAGTATGTTCGTAATCCAAAGGTTGATAATTTGCGAAAGCTTCCATGACTTGAATGTAGGAAGGTGGGTAAAGGCGGCTAATCAATGCATGAAGATTCTTTCGAGGACGAACGGTAATATCAAACAACTCTTCATATGCTTGATCGAAATAAGAAAAGGTCTGTTTCTCCATTGAATTGGACTTTTCGAATACTAAGATAGCGAGCGTATTTAAGGAATCAAAGAGGAGTTAATGCAAATGTTTATCAATGAATGACGGTTGTGTTTCTAAAAATGTAAAGCCCATGCACGTTCTAAAACGTGGATGAAAGACCTTGATCTACTAATATCACTAAGTATTGGGTATATTAGTGCGGGGGGTAATGTTGGCTACATATTTTGTATAAGCCAATTACAATTCAACGCGTGGAAAAATAAGGGCAATACGGGAAAACCATTCAAGTTTTTGATCGTGATCGTACATGTGGCAGTTAGTATTGGTTCTTACAAGATCTGCACAGCACTGGATCAGCAAAGGGATGCAAAGTGATGTGGCTTCAACGGTTACTCACATTCAAATTCAAAATCAGGAGAGAAGCCTAACTGCAAGTGATGGCATAGTGGAGCCAAGTATAAGGCAATATTATCAGCGATCATGGAGGAACGATTCGACGGTTAGAAGTGCAGTTCGATGGTCATCCTTGAGAAGTATAAATAGCAGTGAAGGCCCCAGAAAAAACCCAGACTGAGATCAAAAAAATCAGTTTTATTCTACTTTATTTCTTTTCCAGTTTTACATTTCTTGTTCTTTACATTTCTGTACTTCAAATTCCTGCTCTGCATTTCGTTCATAGGAGTAGTTTTCAAGTAGCTTGTTGCTGTAAACCTCTACGAGGCTGATTCAGATCTTTGTAAATCTTTCATTTTGCTTAATGAAATACTACAATTGTTCTTCATTTAATCATTGTTTGCTTAATTCTCCTAAACAAAGCTACCAGTAAAAGTCCTCTTCATTGAGGCTGAAAGAACTAGAACACAATCGTTTGATAATTGGTTGGCAATTAAATTTTTGTAAGGACTGATTGATCCTTACTGGCACGCTCACAATTACAAAAATAACCTTCGAAAGCCAAAAAAGCCAACAAGTTCATAAAATTGTAAAAATTTATTGTTTGAATTTGTTACTAATCAAACTGCATAAATTTTCAGCTTCAAAACTGCAAAAATTATCAATTTACTCATTTGTAATTTATCAAAACACAATTTCGTGTCGCGGTGATTGTGCAAATCTCAAATTAGTAGTTTTTAAGGGTTTGTAACTTTTCAATTTGTCAATATTTGCCAAAAAAAATTTATTGTTCTAATAAAAAGAAAGAAAGAACAAAAGAAAAAAAAAAGAAGAGGCTAGAGTCATAGAGAAAAACATAAATGTATCTTCAAAATTGTAAAATTTTGAAGTTTTCACCACTTATAGCTAAAATTCGAAATATTTGTTTAGAATTTAAAATTTTTCTCCATTAAAAAAAAGAAGAAGAAGTGTGTAGCGGAGAAAAAGAAGAAAAACAAAGAGATCGAAGGAGAGAGACAAACATAGAGAGAAGCTGACAACCTTTTTTAGTTTAGATCTAATCGAATCTGATGTAGATTACCTACCCAAAAAAAAAACAATCTGATGTAGATCTACTCATATTTGCTCTAAATCTTAACATTTCGGTGAGTCTTGTCATGTAATTTTGACCAGATCTGAGTATATCAATCTCAAAAACATTGTTGAAAACTCATTTTCTTCATCGTTGGTGAGGGCAAATCATGGAGTTAGTGGTCGGTGGTTGCTGATACCTCAATTGATGGTGATTGCAGGCGAGTGTATATTAGAAAGAGAAAGAGAAGAAGGAAGGAGACTTAGGATTTTTTGAGCCTATACAAAAGGTTATGCAACTAGATGGGGAACAAGTTTTTACATAAGGACTAAGTAATTTGCCCAAAAATTTATCATTTAACCAAATCTTGCTAAAAACAACTTATTGTTAATATTGAAAAAAGTGTATAAAGCATATTAAATTATATCAAAAAATATATAAAATTGTTCTGAAATATGTGAAATGTGTATTAAAATTATAAATATTTTAACATTATATGATTGTTAATAACAACTTGTAAAATTGTCATTAGTAAGACCTTTTATGCTTCATTTGCTTTGCCATAAAATATTTGGTTAGTAAAGCTAAATTATAATTAAAGAGGTCGTCACTGCTTTATCAACTCCAAACCCTAGACCTTCCTCTCACTACACCCTAAGGTGTGGATAATCACTATATTTGGACCATCAATACCGGTAGAAATTTGGAAGGAAAAAAATAAAGTAATACAGATATATATATTATTCCTATTGTCCTTGCTTTTTTCCTCTCTATTTTATTTTTAAATTCTTAATCAATTTTATGACAATCTTAAAATCTTCAAAATACAACAGCTAATCCAATAACTCATTTTTGAATATTTGCTAATATATTTGTACCGTTTCCAAACAGTCAATAATCCGAACAGATCTGGGCTTCATGTTTTACCCACAATATGATTAGTAAGGCTATAAAAATTAATTAAGTAAAAAGTTCGTCAGAGGTAAATTTGTTATATAAATAAGTTTTAAACTTTTTTTTAAAATTTATTAAGTTTTTAAATATTATTCAGCTCAACTTGATTATATAAAATATAAAAAAGGAGTTCATTAAAGTTTACCCTTCAATTATCTCATGTAACTTTACTTCATGAATTAAAAATTATTACACTTAACCCTCTCGCCTATGAATCTTTTTCAATATGAACCTTTATGACAAAAATATCTTTTCAAGCATTAAAGGAAATTATATTTACCTCCTTAAACTATCACTTTATTTCATTCAACAAAAAAAAAAAAATTACATTTTTTACCTTGAATAATCAAAAGAGAAAATTGATAAAAAAAAAATTCACTCTAACAATTATTAAGACATCGAGTCCAGTGATTTTTTATTTATTTATTTATTTATTTTTAAATTGAGAGATTCACACTTTATGAAATAATTCGATAAAAAGTCATGAAAGATATTTTGTTACCAATTTTATTCCTTGACTTTTTTTTTATCTGTCTTTTCATTAACTATCTGTTCAAATTTATATCCATCACTTCAAATTTTTTGCCTATTCGTTTAATTTTTTAGTTTATCTGTTCAAATTTTTGTGTAAATTTTTTATCTGTCCAAATTTTATCTGTGCAAATTTTTTATTTGTTCAATATTTTTATCGGTACAAATTTTCTATCCAAATTTTGTCCATACCATTTTCCATATGTATAACTTTTATTTGTACAAATTTTACAAAGCAATCAAACCAGACTTACTCTGTCTATCTGCTGTAATCATCATCATCAACGACAACAACTGGTGTCTTTTGAAAAGAAAATAAAAAGTCAGCATTTAACTTTTTATTCATTTTAAGGTACATCGTCTCTTACATTTTTTATTCACAAAAAAATAAAATAGACTAAACAAATCAAAAAAATTAATTTTTTACTAACTTTTACCAACCTCTCAAAAACTCCCACATGTTTCAGATCTAAGATCATCATCAATAGCAGCAGCATGAACAACCAAAAAAAAAAAAAAAAAAACCAACCACGTAAGAGATCTCTGCTCACGTTTTTTGGATCAATAAAAATTCAAATCAACTAATCAACAATTTGAAGGGTCATAAAAAACCAACCAACCAACCAATCAATCAATGACAAATTCCTGGTCCAATACCTAAAAATATCATATCTGTGTAAAATTGAAAAATCAGGAGGCTTAAATACAAGTTATTGCAAACCTTTCTATTTTTGGCATTAAGCTCTTTGCTAATGTTGGCCTTCTCGTTCATGGTGGTTGATGAGAATGGAATTGAATTCGATTATGCGACTTCTCGAAGGTGAGAGTAAAGATTGAGAACGGTATGTGGTCTGTGGTCTGGGTTGGGTTTAATGTGGTCGATTGCTTTCTTTTTTAAACGATGATCCTTTCCATCACCAGTCCAATCATCAACAATATATAATGTCAAACCCAAGATCGCCCAACCTAGAATCCAATCCATGTTTGCGGTGACTTTGGGTTTGAGATTTACAAGTCCAGATTCATCATCTTCGTGAAAAGGAACAGGGTAGTTAATGTATTTAGCAGGAGGAGGATTTTGGTTGTGTCGAGTGTCATCGGAGACATCAAAAGTGTACCATTCATACTTATCAACTGTATATACACAGATACATACGAATTTACCTAGTAGAGATGTAGGAGATCAACCCAAATTGAGTTGGCAGCCACATGGAAGGGTGGCCAACCCACATGGTAAAAGGAAGGCAAAAGAGGTTGGCATGAGTTGGCAAGTCATGAGGCTTGAGTTGGCAGCCATGAGGCTTGCCATGCGCCAGCAACAAAGGAGAAAGCATGGAGTTGGCCATGTGAAGTCTTCACATGGTGGGACAAAGCTTTCAACTGGACAGCAGCTCAAAGGAGAATATTGGGCTGGCAGCCAACACACCCATGAGGCCTCCTCCACCTTCTGTTTTGGTGTATAAAATGGAATGGTGATGGTGAGTTGAATACACGGCAAGCATAGCAAGCAAGAGAGAAACACACTGCTGAGAGAGAGGCACAAAACAGAGAGAGCTAGTGAGAGCTATATTCTGTTTGTGTATCAGAGAGTGTGAGAGAGTGTGTTATATAGAGAGACAGTGAGTTGAGAGTGTGTAATCTCCTCCATTTGTTGATATATAACAACATCGCTCCCGTGGACGTAGGCCGGTTTGCCGAACCACGTTAAAAGTCTTGTGTTTTTGCTTGTGAGTGTCCCCTGGTGTGCCCAAGATCCGCAACAATTGGTATCAGAGCCCGAGTGGAGAAAAATCGAGTTTTTTCCGAAAGTGTCCAGATTTCGAAGTGGTCGAAATCCACTTTTGAGCATACCAGGAGGAAGGTCAGGAGGAGAGGAGTCCAAAACTTCAAACCACAGGCCAATCGGAGCTCTAACGCGCCACCACGCGCCACCTGAAGATCGAGAGTGAAGGCCACTCGCACCCACGCGCCCCACGCGCTGACGAAGGAAGAAGACGAGTGGGGACGCGCGCGAAGCTGACGTCAGGCTGACGTCATCCTGAGCCGAGCCGAGCCGAGCCGAGCCGTCGAGCCGTTGACCGCGCCGCTGACCAGGCCGAGCCGCGCCGGAGCCAATCCGCGCCGCTGAGCCGCCGTTGACCGCGCCCCTGCGCCGTTGACCGAGCCGCTGACTGCGCCGTTGACCAGCCGGTCCGGAGGAATTATCTGGTGCTTCTCAGGCGCACCAGATTCAGCAGATCTGAACCGTTGAAACTGTTTTGGCTAGATCTAGGCCATTCGGAGTCCGTTTTTGGCGATCCAATAGTGAGTTCCAACTATTTGGAGTATTCCGGACACATCCGTACGGTTAGTTTTTGAATCGGAGGCATTCAAACTCTTTTGGCTAGATCTAGGCCATTCGGAGTCCGTTTTTTGGCGATCCAATAGTGCGTTCCAACTATTTGAAATATTCCGGACCCATCCGTACGGTCAGATTCTTAAATCGGAATTTCTTTAAAAAGGGAAGAAATTTACAATGGCAAGAAAAGGCGCAAGTTTCATGATTGAGCCTTTTAATGGCAGTAATGACTTTACCCTGTGGCAGCAAAAGGTGAAAAACATTTTAACACGAGAAGGTCTGGTGAAAGCTCTTCTCAAAAAGTCCAACAAACCGGAAGACATGAAGGATGACAAGTGGGAGGAGTTGAGGGAATTGGCAAACAGTACAATTCAGTTGTATCTCGGGAACAACACACTCCGGGAAGTCATCAGTGAAGTAGATCCGGCGGAGCTATGGGCAAAGTTAGAGATGAGGTACAAGTCAAAGTCTTTGACAAACCGGTTATCTCTGAAGAGGCAGCTATATACACTTAGAATGCCAGAAGGTGCGAACCTCACAGAACATCTGGACGAGTTCAATAAGATCACAATGGAATTGGACACCATTGGAGACAAGACCCAGGAGGAAGATAGGGCTATGATCTTGCTGGTCTCTCTACCTGCATCATATGAGCATCTCAGGACAACTCTATTGTACGGGAATGATGCTCTTGGACTGGATGAGATGATTGCTACGCTCATTTCTCATGAGTCGATGAAGAAACAGGAAGGTAGCAGTAGCAAACACCCAGAAGGAAATGCCATGGTTGCCTTAGAAAATGAGCAAGGCAGAGGTAGGTCCAATGATAGACGGGGTAGATCCAAATCAAGAGGACGTTCGCAATCAAGGTCAGGCTTCAGGAGAAAGTGTTATTACTGTGATCAGGAGGATCACCTCATAAAAGACTGTGCAAAGCTCAAGGAGGACAAGGCACACAAGGAACAGGCGAGCTCATCAAATGTCGCTGCTGCAGTAAATGCTAAGGATGAGTATGCATTTACAGTTTCGTCGAGTATGACGAAACCTGACTGGATCTTAGATTCCGGAAGCACATATCATATATGCATGGATAAGAAACTTTTTTCTACCTACCAAGCCAAGGATGGAGGTATTGTTCGAGTGGCTAACAACACTGTGAGTAAGATTGTTGGCATGGGAACAGTACGGCTGAGAATGGAAGATGGAAAAATTTTCACGTTGGATGGAGTCCGACACGTGCCAAGACTGAAGAAGAATCTAATTTCCTTAAGTATGCTAAACATGAAGGGTTATAGCTTCACATCTAGCAAAGGAAATCTCAAAGTCATCCATGGAGATACGGTGATGCTACATGGACGACTGGAGGGGAATCTGTACAGGCTTGTGGAGAAGGTTGTGACAGACGGAGCTACTGTCACTTACCGGGCAAGACATACAAGACATGCACAGAAGAGACATAGGGCCCAGCAGACATGGCAACCAAAGTGTACAAGAACGCATGGAGGCAGTTCGGAGGTACACAAGACGGAGCCATTGCGGCCAATTTTAAAGACAGCTCAGAGCAAAGAGACCAAGACAGCAAAGCATGTCCCAGGGAAGAAAGTTTCTTTTGCTCCTGAATTAGAGACATATTAGGATCTCTCCAAGACTGGATGGAAGGGAGAGATGCCATCTCAAAGAGTTGCAAAGTAAGCTTTGCATGGCACCCCAGTGAGGGGGTGCCGGGCACTCCAGGCAGGGGGTGCTATTATGGATCACCTCATATGGGTTGAGGGGGTGATTTGTAGGAGATCAACCCAAATTGAGTTGGCAGCCACATGGAAAGGTGGCCAACCCACATGGTAAAAGGAAGGCAAAAGAGGTTGGCATGAGTTGGCAAGTCATGAGGCTTGAGTTGGCAGCCATGAGGCTTGCCATGCGCCAGCAACAAAGGAGAAAGCATGGAGTTGGCCATGTGAAGTCTTCACATGGTGGGACAAAGCTTTCAACTGGACAGCAGCTCAAAGGAGAATATTGGGCTGGCAGCCAACACACCCATGAGGCCTCCTCCACCTTCTGTTTTGGTGTATAAAATGGAATGGTGATGGTGAGTTGAATACACGGCAAGCATAGCAAGCAAGAGAGAAACACACTGCTGAGAGAGAGGCACAAAACAGAGAGAGCTAGTGAGAGCTATATTCTGTTTGTGTATCAGAGAGTGTGAGAGAGTGTGTTATATAGAGACACAGTGAGTTGAGAGTGTGTAATCTCCTCCATTTGTTGATATATAACAACATCGCTCCCGTGGACGTAGGCCGGTTTGCCGAACCACGTTAAAAGTCTTGTGTTTTTGCTTGTGAGTGTCCCCTGGTGTGCCCAAGATCCACAACAAGAGAAACACTAGAAAACGGTAATGATGATTACAAGATCGATGATGATTAGGATTTTTTTTTTTATGTTTTTTTGCCATAAACTTCAGAGGGGTCGTCTAACGTAATGATGGAAGGTATTGATTCCTTCCATTGAAACCCAATTTTGATTAAACCCAAGCCACCATAGACGTTGCGTGGCTCGCCAGGCCACCATCGCCGTCGCTTCGGCCTCCTCTGCTTCTCCACCATCAACATCATCAAAGTAGCGATCGTCGGCGACAGAATGGCAGAGAGAAGAGAGAGAGAGTGTATGTGGCGGAGAGAGAGGGTTGATGCCGCCAGCGGTGGTTGTGGCGGCGAAATTAAAGGAGGATGAGGCAACGCTAATCTAGAGAAGGAAGATGAGAGAGAAGAGAGGAAGAAAGAGGGGGCTGGGTTTGGTTTAAGTTTATAGAATATACTAGTGGGGTGCAAGGATCCTCTAAAGTGATTTTTTTTTAAAGTTTTCTAGAGTATTATATTGTGTGGTTGAGATTTACTAGCAAGTCATATCAGAAAAATTGATATGACTTGCCAATAAATTTCAACCACACAATGTAGCACTCTAGGAAATTTTAAGAAACTTTCACTCTAGAGGATCCTTGGTGATTAGTGGGTGGCACACACAATGTGTGTGCAATTTAAATAAGTAGGAATAAAAAATAATAATAATGAAATTAATATTATAATGTGTACTTAACTTAAATGGTATGAGTCCTCGTACTTAAACCCATGGTCATGGGTTCAAGCCTTGCCCATCTCTTTGTTTAACTTTTTTTTAAAAAATAAAAAATACTGCCACATGACATGAGGAGAGTAAAGCTTCAGGACACCATAAGAGGTGTTCACTTTATAATAGTATAGATAGATATATATACACAGGTGAGTAGTTTGGTTATTTTGTACAAATTTGTTTTTATGGATAAAATATTTTAGAGCGTGGACCTTTAAATAAAAAAAAGAGTAATTCTACTTACACCACCAAATAAATTCTTTACACCCATTTCTCTTTTACACCACACTCAAAAATTCATCTCACTCTTTACACTTCTCGTAATGCCAAACTTACTCTCATCTCTTTCATCCCAACATTTCAAATCCTAAGTTTTCCAACCATAACTTCCAACAGCTACTCCATCTCTGGTAGCCACTATCACCACCTTTATAGCCCTTCAACCACCGCGATCACCACTGTTTCAACCACCACCTTCACAACATTCATCGCTGCAGCCACCACTTCCTCTATCACTCCACTGTCATGACCATCACCACTGCCTTAACCACTCCATTCTACAGCACTTTCAAATATGCTTCTCCACCACCGCCATCCACTGCTAGAGCAAGAGAGATAGATAGAGATAAAACCTAGAATTAGGTTTTCAGATGAGAGAAGAAGACGGAAAAGGAGAGCAGCGGCGAGAGAATATGAGTGTAACAACTCCAAAATAAAACAAATAAACCAATTCATGAGAGAAATGAACATAATAGAATTAATATCCTTTCATTCATCAGAGTTCATAATACAAAAGATATTATATGCATTATACATTCATAAATGTTCATACTGAATCAATAACATGTAACATTAGTTAATAACAACAAAAGTAAATGCCCTATGGACTTACATATTTCCAAGATATCACTTGGTTACAACAAAAGAGAGTCCTAAGCTCTATACATGTAAAGCCCTCAGCTTGAATAAACGTTTAAACACAAAACAATAAAATAAAGCCTCAAGCCCTTAAGTCCTCCAAAGCTATGTCCTTGGAGGAAGCATGTCTTTTGGGTGAATTAGAGGAAGCACGTCATCGGTACTTGAAAATGATTTTCCAAGTAGGGTGAGCCAAAACCCAGTAGAAACAGTCTAATACAATGTATGAAGTTTAACTAAAATATAAGTGTCAAATATAACATATTCAATATTCACGACCACTCCACATGCTTTCCATGACCACATGGTGCCAATACTCATATCTCATTCCATTCCCATTTATTCATTTCCAATTAGTACATTTCGTTTCAATTCATAGATCAAATTTACAATTTTCAAATAATCCAACTGAGACTACAACTCAGTGGTTCTCAATCAACATAACTACTATACAAGCACTTCCACCTTGCCATTTTATAGAAATTTCGTCTGTCCGATCCGCACCCATATATACACAAGATTTGGGGACTTTCACCCTAGATACTCCGGTCAACTTAATTCTCAGCAGAGTTTATCCCCTCCCAAAACGATGGAGCACATCCCCTTTCTTCTCCCAAAACAATATACATATAAAATGTATTTAAATTCATCGTCATATACAATGACTATCCATAACACATATTCAATGCCTTAATCATATCGTCATATTCAATGACAAACTTAAATGATTAGTTTCAATTCACCTAACCATCATGCAATTTCTACAACAATCATAGCTATCCTCCATCGATAGCCTAATACAAATATTCCTAAACAGCTATACAGTCTTTATAAAAGATAATTCAACAAATTTTCTATGAATGAGTGATTAAACAAATCCAACTACACCATTCATTTACACCTTTTCGCAATTTTGCATTTCTCACATCAATTTCATTATTTATACAAAATAATATTCAAGACACATTTAGGGTAAATCTCCCCCTTTTTTCAAATATTAATCCAAAGGCCAAAATTCATCATTTTAACACAAGATAATCTCATATTCAAACCCCATAATCATATATGTGACACAACATAGAAACCTCTCTTTCAATTTGAGACCAAACCCTAAGTTTTCCCAAAACTCCCAAAATTTTCACCATTGATACATAACCACAAATATCTAGGTTAAAACTCATACTAAAGTATAGAACATCTCTACCTTAAAGAGAGAAAATGAGCCAAGTAAGAGAGAAACCCCAAAAGTGCCGAAATCCAACTCCAATCGGTTCAAAGAGAAGATCTTGAGAAGTTCCACCTTTTTATCAAAGGGAGTAGGGTGGAGAGATCCAAGGATCTAGCCCAAAATGTAGAGAGAGAAAGTATTTTAGAGAGAGAGGCTCTCAACTTTAGGGTTTTGGCTGAAAAGATATTAAAAAGTGATGTAAAAAATGCTTTTCGAGATCTGATATACGCGCAATCCGCTCAAGCAGAGAGTTTCACGCTTGAGCGTTAGACACAAAGATTTGTTCTGCTCGAGCGCTAGAAGAGGCCCGCTCGAACGCAGAATATACACCTCTAGAACTTTTGTAAATGACAGACTAACCGCTCGAGCTCAAGAAGGAACGTTCGAGCGCACACCTGCTCGAGCGTAGGAAACGCCGCTCGAGCGTGAAAAACATTCCTCCAGCATTTTTGCAAAAGTACAAAGTACTAAGAGTTTGTAACTCCCTCTCGAGCGCAAGAAAGGCTGCTCAAGTGGAGGTCCAAAATGTACATAGCCTGCTCGAGCTCAAGAATGGCCGCTCGAGTGTAAGACCAAAAATCTGGGCAACACAAAGTTTGAAAATTAAGTAACCAACTTGTTCTAAACACAACCACAATAACCCAAAGACCAATTTCAGAGGTATACAAAGGAAGAAAGAAATAGACAACAATATGAAAGCATTAAACCTGAGTCTGGAACATCACAAGAGTCGGGTAAAAACCGAGATTGCTGTGGCCTCCTTTTCCCTTAAAGAATTTCGTCCCCGAAATTTACAATTTAAGTTTCAAAATCAAGTTTAGCCAACTTCTAAAATGATTACAAATCAATACTTAGCACCATGACCCATTTACTGGTCATTCAATCCCTTCACAAAATGAACAATTCCACAATATACATCTCTCGAAATCTTAACCAATTTCAATACGTATAACTCATATTTCCAAAACATATTCAATGTTTATGATAAATTAACATTTCCGAAACTTTAACAACATATACAATGTTCTCATAACTCAAAACATACACAATGTCTTTATAGTTCATACACAAACTAAAATCTCAACATATAATCAAACATCAACAAATAGGTTCGGGTATTTCTTGCGGACTCCCAATTCACGCTCCCAAGTTGCTTCTCAAACCCCGTAATGTTTCCACAATACTTTGACCAAGGGAATTGTCTTGCCTCGCAAGACTTGGTCTCGTCTATCCATGACTCTCATCGGCCTCTCTTCATATGAGGTATCTTCTTCTACCTCCAAGTCGGTCCAATCCAACACATGTGATGAATCCGGCTCGTACTTTCGGAGCATACTAATATGAAATACGTCATGCACTTCGAAAAGTTATGGCGGCAATGCCAAACGATAGGCAACCTCCCTAATCCGCTCAAGGATCTTAAAAGGGCCAATAAACCGAGGGGATAACTTCCCAGTCTTCCCAAATCTTATCAAACCCCGCCTAGGCAATATTTTCAAAAAGACGTGATCACCCACCTCAAAAGACAAAGGTCTCCTCCTATGGTCGGCATAATTTTTCTGGCGGCTCTGGGCTGTAACCAACCTCTTACGGATAAGTGCAACTTTCTCTATCGTTTCCCGAACCAACTCTGGGCCCAACAAAGGTGCATCACCCACCTCGACCCATCACACCAGAGATCTACACAGTTAGCCATACAAGGCCTCAAATGGTGCCATGCCGATACTCGACTAGAAACTATTGCTATAGGCAAACTCCACTAAGGGCAGGTGCCTCTCCCATGACCCCTTGAAGTCGAGGACACAACCTCGAAGTATATCCTCAAGGATCTGGATAGTACGTTCGGACTGTCTGTCAGTCTGAGGATAATACGCAGTACTAAAGGTCAACCTAGTACCCAAGGCACTCTACAAACTCTGCCACAATTGAGCAGTGAAAGGCGGATCTCTATCCGAAACAATCGTCACAGGGACCCCGTGCAGTCTCACTATGTCCCTGATATACAAATTGGCAAGATAGTCTACTGAATCACTCACGCGCATAGCTAAGAAGTGCGCAGACTTGGTCAGTCGGTCAACTACCACCCAAATGGCATCACTACCCTGTTGAGTCCTCGGCAGGCCCACAACAAAATCCATCGTGACATGCTCTCATTTCCACTCAGCTATAGGCAAGGATTGCAACAAACCCGCTGGCCTTTGATGCTCGGCCTTTACTTGTTGACAAGTAAGGCACTTCGATACAAACATGGCTACATCCCTTTTCATATCCCTCCACTAGAAGTGGCGAATCAGGTCATGATACATCTTTATGCCTCCCGGATACATCGCAAGGCGTGAATGATAAAACTCTCAGAGTACTTCCTCTTGGAAAGACTCCGGCACAAACAAATGGTCACGATATCTCATACTCTGGTCAAGATATACAGTCAAGCCTCTTTCTACTTTCCCACTGGAGATCTTCTCCCAGAGGGATTCTACCTCTAGGTCACCTTTTTGCGCTTCCAACACTCGGTTCACAAGTGTAGGTTATGCAACTACTGAAAACAAAGCCGCAGATTCAATAGACTCACTCAGGTGTAGATCAAACTCTCCTAGGGTACCCAACATTCCCCATTCTCGAATGGCAATACGAGCTACACTACTAATTGATTTCCTACTCAAGGCATCGACCATAACATTGGCTTTTCCGGAATAGTAATGTAATTCGAAATCGTAATTCTCTATGAACTCCATCTACCTCCTCTGTCTCAAATTTAAGTCTTTCTGTGCAAACAGATACTTTAGACTCTTATGATCAAAAAACATCTCAAATCTCTCACCATACAAATAGTGCTTCCAAATCTTCAAGGCAAAAATCACTGCTGTTAGCTCTAAGTTGTGAGTACGGTAGTTCCTCTCCTAGGTTTTCAACTGTCGTGACCCATAGGCTACTACCTTCCATTCTTGCATCAAAACACAACCCAAACCTTCCCGTGAAGCATCACAGTATACTGAATAGCCCAAACCCCTCTTCGAAATAATCAAGACTGGAGCAGTGGTAAGTTTAACTTTAAGTTCTTGGAACGACTTTTCACAAGTCTCACTCCACACGAATTTGATTCATTTCCTCGTCAGTTTAGTCAAAGGTGAGGCTAATCTCAAGAAGTCCTTCACAAACCGACGGTAATACCCATCTAACCCCAGAAAACTACGGATCTCAAAGGCATTCTTAGGCTGTGCCCAATCTTGCACCGCCTCTATCTTGGATGAATCTACAATCACCCCTTCCCCAGATACCACATGGCCTAAGAACTTAACTTTTCTTAGCCAGAACTCACATTTCCCAAACTTAGCATAGCTTATGGGCTCTAAGTAACTCAAGCACCACTCGCAAGTGTTCATCGTACTCATCCTCAGAGGGTGAGTAAATCAGAATGTCGTCCACAAAGACAACCACAAAACGGTCTAAGAACTCTCAGAAGATTCGGTTCATCAAATCCATAAACACAGCTGGGGTGTTGGTTAGCCCAAAAAGCATCACTAAGAACTCGTAATAGCCATACCGCATACGGAATTCCATCTTTGGGATATCCTCCTCCCCTTACTCTCAACCGATGATAACCCGATCTCAGGTCTATCTTAGAGAAGCAACAAGACCCTTTCAACTGATCAAACAGGTCATCTACATGAGGCACCGGATACTTGTTCTTAATTGTAACCTGGTTCAACTTTCGATAATCTATGCAAAGTTGCAACACTCCATCTTTCTTCTTAGCAAAGAGAGCCGGTGCTCCCCAAGGTGATATACTAGGGTGGATAAAACCCTTGTCTAATAATTCCTGGAGTTGAATCTTCAGCTCACTCAACTCAGCTAGTGCAAATCGATATGGTGCCATAGAAATTGGTGTCGTGCCAGGCACTAAATCAACAGAGAACTCTATCTCTCAATAAGGTGGTAAACTAGTAAGATCCTCGGGAAAGACATCTGGATACTCACAAACAACCCTTGGCAACTTAACCCTAATTTCATCACACTCATCACTCTGAAAGCTAGCAAGAAGACAACTAAGCTCACTCCGCCCACGCGAATCATATACCAGGGATATGACTCTATCCACCCGGTCCCCTAAGAAATAAAAACAATCCCCACTTAAGGTACATACAGTAACCCTCTTACGATAGCAATCTATAACAGCCCGGTATGACAATAACCAGTCCATATCCAAAATAACATCAAAACCAGTCATATCAAGCAAAACAAATGCAAATGGAAGTCGACGACCAGTAACTTCTATGTCACAACCCTAACACCCCTGTTTCAAAATAACTTCATCACCAATAGGTGACTCTACACAAATAGGAGATGCTAACTGGGCCAACTCTAACTCCAAAACCAATGTAAATGCAGACGAAATAAATAAATGGGATACACATGTATCAATCAACACACTGGCAATTGAATTGCAAAAGAAGAAGGTACCTCTCACGACAGATGAAGCCGGTACAAGATCTGGTGCGGTAACAACATACACACGCCCTGTTGGCCTTTGATTTACGTGCTCACCCCTCAGAGTATAGCCCTATTGCACGGATTGAGCCGAAGAGGCTCCCTGATTGGCCCTCGAGGTCTGTGCTGACTACACAGGCTGGTGACTCTGTGTTTGTCTCAAACCAGACGCACCAGGTGTGCCATCAAAATGTGGGCAAAATCTCTTCAAGTGCCCCGTCTACCCACACTGATAACAAGTGAGCGGCTGGCCTCTCTCTTGGCCTTGGCCCTAAGAATGAACCGAAGACGATGCTGCTCATTGACCTCTTCCTCTCTATGGGCAAAATGGAGACTTGTGGCCCAACTGACCACATTTGAAACAAGTCACATCACCCTGGCCACCTCTCCTAAAACCCGAACTCGGCACTAGAAAGGTAGATCTCGACTGTGCTCCTTGGAACTGTTGAGGGTTAGAACCCCTCTGTCTCTTGTTGTCCCCCTGATTATCTTGGCTCCTCCTAGAGCCCCTCATCCTCTCCTCCTCTGCGTGCATGATAGTCTTAAGATGGGCTGTAGCCTCCACAAGATGCCCATAATCTCTAATCATGAACCCGGCAACTTTAAACATGAGCCCGATCCTCAATCTCTTTTTGAACTCCAAACAACGGTGCTCCTCAATGCCAGAAGGGAACAAAAGGCACGACAATTTGCCTTCTGCTCCACCGATGGCGGATTTAGACCCTCAGCGGCGAAACCGTCATAGGGGCCAAGAGAAAAGCGAGGCTTGAGTCCTCGTTGCTTTCAAAGCCTGGAGGGACAAAGGTGGAGGACGAATTCCTAGACTTTGGAAGATCGTGTGAGGGAGCAAGACGAGTTAATCAAGAGAATGGCCGCAGATATGAATGCCTTGAAACACCAGATAAAGAGCAAAAGTGTGTCAGGGGTGGAAATCCGTGAAGGCAAAATGAGTTCTCGCCACTCAGGAAATCATGACAAGCGAGCCACGCTTTCGCATTCTGAAAGCAAAAGCCTTAGAATAGGCAACACACAATCAACAACTTCTAGGACTTGTTACTCCAGGTCTGAGAGAACGAGGATTGAAAGGTCTTACACCGAGGGAAGCAGTTATCGACCCTTACATACACACCAAACCACCTCTCGAGGCACCGAGTTGCCTAGATCGGTGAACCTACGGACCGTGCTAGAAGAAAGGGCTTGAAGGAAGGAAGACGCTTAGGCACATGACCCCTAAAAGATCTCTGCTCCGCAGCAGCTAGCTCCTAGGACGCATGGAAGTGTCGAGGTTGGGATGCCAATGTCACGCCTTGCTTACGAACCAGCAAACAAAGCGTTAGCAAGGTTGTAGAACTCACCGTTCGTTCCGGTGATAGAGAACACAACACTACCCTTGGGCTTCAACCAGCCTAAGTTCATAATTTACGATGGGAAGTCAGATCCTGACATGCATTTAAGCCACTTTTGCCAAGTCATGGCCATACACTGAAGGAACGAGGATTTGATGTGCATTCTGTTCCCATCTAGCCTTGGAGATTTGGCTTAATTTGGTTCGAAAAGTTGCCAGAAGGCAATATTGCTTCCTGGGCACAACTTATGGAGGCATTTGTTACTAGGTTTAAAACAAACACCAAGACAGCAGTTGAGATAGATTAGTTGCTTGCCATCGACATGGACGAGAAGGAAACATTGAAGGCCTAGCTACCCATAGCTCAGCATAGCTCCTATGGAGGACTGACATGCGGCACGGTCAGGAATGAACCGACACATGGTAACTCGGTAGAGCATAGCTATCCGAGGGGAGAGTTTGCTATCTCACTTGGCTTGCAGTGATAAGGGTGTTCTAAAGATAAACATTATCCTTGGGCATGCGACTCCTAGGAGAACTCCACTAAGGAGAGTTAGAGTCCTACTAGGATTGTGCCAGGCGGAATCTATAAAAACTCATGACAAAACCTATGCACAGGTATTGCAATTCATACTCCCGAATTCACAAAGCTTTTGTGTCTATGGTCTATTTGCTAACTTATGCATCAGAGGAGTTTCCGGCACACACCCACCGACTAACTCACGTTTGTGTTTTCAGGTGATAGAAGGACGACGTTTGAAGGAGTACAAACTTGATCAACAGGATTGTACGAGTCAGATTATTTCGTGCTCCTACAAAATTGATGATCATACATGAGCTAGGTGAAAGCGGGAAATTATTCTGAAGGTCCACCAACAAGATCTTTGATTATTTATGTGACCGTAGGTAAATATTTTACTGAATACAAAAACAACTCATTCATGTTTGAGTTCTAAGTGTTATTTGTCGTCCGATAGAGTTTAGATTTTTTATTTTATTTTATTTTTTTGTTTTATGGTAAAATCAATTGTAACAGAGGAAAAAAAAAAAATTGACCCAGTGATTAGGTTCTTCTTATACTACTAGTACCCACATTAGCAGGCAAGTTTCAATTACTGCCAACTCCCATTCCCATTCCCCATAGCATTAGCATTATTTAAAAAAACAATTTGATGTTCTTAGTGTTCCTATGGTTAAAAAAAATCCATATTTAAAACTGATGCATTGTTACTACATTACACATTGAGCAGCCTCTGCAGGATATATCTATCTATCTCTCAACCACCACATTCACTCAAATCAGTTACTGGTTTGATCCTGGTAGTTCATTCAAAAAAGACCAAAAGCTACAATAGAAAGATCATATTTACAAACTTAATCATATGACACTGATTTTCCCTTTCTCATTCTTTACTTTTTTTTTTTAATCTTGTTTTGTTAAATAAAATCTAGAGTAAAATTCAGACAACAGTATTAGTCCCATTAGCAGCTGCCAATACAGAAAACCTCCTTATTCTTTGTATGCTATATAGTTAAAGAACCTCCTTTTTTTTCTTTTTCTTTTTTTTTTCTTTTTTCTTTTTCTTTTTGTGGCACAGTGATTCAAATGTATCACACTGTAATTATTATGCTTACTTCAGCTACTTCTTTCTGATTTTTATTTTTTTTAATGTTCCATGATGACAACATTACTAATTGTGCTCATCAAAAAAAACATATATGAAGACCTTAAAAGTGGTAGCAAAAAATAATGGAAAATCATCATTGGTATATATAGTGCATAAAATTGTCACTGGTTTCAAATTTGAAAAATCATCAAAAGGCAATGAATGCAATGCAACCAACAAACTAAGATCAAGATAATTTAAACAGAAAAACAGAGAGTAAAGCTCCAATACTGTGATGCACAATTAGCTTCCAACTAGCAATCGTCTTGACAACTGAATTCCGCAATCAACTTAGCAACAACACTGGGCTTTTCTACGTGTGGGATATGGCCACAATCTGGCACTTGGCGTATTATTGCATTTGGCAGTTCACAGTGCAACTTCTGCATTAAACAATTCAAAAGAGCCTCAGAAATCAGTTAATCCCAGTTAATGTAGCTACTAAACAATCAAAAGGTAGATACATAAACTTGAGGGTGGTAAATTATCTCATTGAATAGAATAAAGTAACATATGAGCAAATTTCTTCGTCAAGCATGTTTTACAAATTACAAAAATAGAGGACTAATTTATCTTTTGCTGTATTTCCAACTCAAGCCTATAACCAGAAAACCTCAAGAAAGTACTAACCACTGCGAGTTTGTTACTGATAATTTGATCATCTTCACCCCATATTATAAGTGTCTTCTGCTTTACCTGCATAGTGTAATGGTCAATAGCACAGAAAGTCTAAAAGAGAGAGAGAGAAAAAAAAAATTAAAATTAAAATCCAAGGCATATACACATACTTCAAGTTTAGGCCTTTGTTTGGGAATTTGTCTCCACCTTCTTCATGAGGTAAAACCATGGTTAACAAAATCACGACCCTTTTCATAGGATTGATCCTACGATCCTAGACTGCCGAGTAAAATCGACATTATAGCAGTATCGCAAGTAGAATAATTGGACTGAATATTCTCCACCTTATTTGAATTACTGGTAATTTTTCACCTTATTTTTTATGGAAAGTCGAATCTTACAATTTTGATCATACCCACGAGACCCTCTAGGATCCTAACTTTAACCATGGTTAAAACCAAAGCTGAACTACTATAGTTGCATGTCACTTCCAAAATTTTATTATTGAATATGCATTTTATGTTTGTCAAACAGTTGAATGCATATGATAGTGTCCTAAGAGAGGCAATCCATGCAGACGAACTAAGAAATGTGCAGCACACAAACAGCAGGCCTGTGACAGATTCTTACCATGTCTTCAGCTTAAACAATACAGCCACTCTAGTCTAATGTTATTTCATAAATGTACACCTAGGCTGCGTTCGGATCATAGATTTGGGTAGGGATTTGGAAATGGAAAGGAAAAGATGAGGAAAATGAAGAAAAATTTTAACTTTCATTTCATTCACATTCCCTTACCATTTCCTTTCCTCTTTCCAAATCCATAAATCAATAATATACAGCAGCTGCTGGAAGAAAATGTTGGCTCAAACCAAGAAAATGCTGGCTTAAAACAGGACACATGCCATTTATATATTTCTGTCGGTCAAATTAAAAATAGCAGCCGCTGGAAGTGACAATAAACGAGTGCCCTAACAAAATTACGTTCTTGAACGCACAAAAAGATATATTTGAAATATATTTAGCAAACAGGTTTCTGCCAGACTTTAAGCTGAAATTCTGTTTCAAAAGAAGAGGAACATCAAAATGGCCAAATTGGTTATGCAGACAATAAAGAAATGAAAGAAAGCAGTGTGGAACCCTTAATCAGGGCCTTTGCACATACTTCTTTCCAATTTCAATGCCTTCCGCATATATGTCAAGATATTTTGTCTGCCACAATAATATAAAAATTGCAAGTCAAGGCTACACCAACAAACACGATCCATGTAAACATAGTCTAATACACACATCTTCTGAACCACAGGACTTGTGTTTTTCATACACAAAATGCAACGACAATCAATAGTTCTTGGTTAGAATAGCAAAAAAATTTCTTACCTGTTCGATCTGGGAGCTCACATTATAACCTCCACTATTCATAAAAGCCACAGTAGCATCCTCCCACCAAGGCAATAAGCAATGTAGACGACCCACCTAGTACCACACAGAAAGACAACAGCATGAGATCCAAAAAAACATAAAAAAAGCAACTATAAACATGTCAACACTGTATTATATTTTTTGGTACTAACTATTATAGTAAACACTTACATTAGTCCAGTCTAAGCAGGTACCAAATGGTAAGCCATTGAAGGCCAAAAAAGTTGCATATAACCGCAGCGGGATGCTCTTCAACAAATAAACCTGTTCATGAGAAACAATAATATACAAGTATATGATATGTCCAAAAAGATAACAAACATTGACTTAAACACAAGCTTACGTGATCATATTAGTGCAGATGCATAATTGTTGGGTTGCAGCAGCAAAGAGCCATATATAGAAAGGCTTAAACACTAAGGGATGGTTTGGGATGTTCTAATTAAGTGCACTTTTTGACTTTTTATAAAAAAAAAAAGATGTGTAAAAGTTAAGAAAGTGAGTAGAAAAATAAAGAGGAGATGTTTATAGATGTTGATTGATGTGACCCAAATAAATGTATGTATGCAAAAAAATTGCACATTTTTAGTGCATCCCAAACACTTACTAAATATCTTACCAAACAAAAAATTATTTAAAAAAGGAACTCCATCTAATTGCTTTTCTTTTCAGAGTGCTTGTTTATTATTTTTCAAAAGCATCTTAAAATTCTTGCCTCAATGAAAAGAAATATTTGATCACCTTGACTATCACCACACACACACACAGATTTTAAACTCAGTGATATGCTTATGTTTTTTAAATTTTCTATTCCTTTCTACCTCTGGTTTCAGGGAAACAGCAGTCTAAATGTGTTTCCAGGTCATGAAATGCCATATCTTTGCTAAAAGTTTGATATTTTAGCTGGCACTGCTACAGTGTACCATATAGATAGTCATAGCTGAAGATAAAGATGTAGATAGAATGAATGGTATGTTTTAGTGTATGACAAAATAACTTTATTCAGGAAAACCAGGAAGAATGTAGTGTCTCAATTACAAAGATTTTCTCCACTATTACGCATGATATCTAGCAGTCAATCCTAACTCAGTTTGGTGTATACTTGAGAGTTAAAGACTGGAAATAGAGCTAGATTTCACAAGGTCATGATAAATTACACGGCCTTTTTTTCTCTCGTAAATTTGTTAGGTGACAGTTCACTCTGCAAACTAATCATGTTATAGCAACTTATCATGCACTAAGTAATAATGCTCAGATAGACCAGAGATGCAAAAATGTAAAAGTTCCTATCAGTTGTATGGTGTAGCATATTTACAATTGAAGGTGAGAAATCTAACGATATAGGATTTATTTTGTATCACCTGGTCTTACAATAAATCCAAGGTGCACTAAAATTCGGAAATTCTATTTTTAGGGATGAAACCTAAAGCAAATGGCTCAAAAAGATTGCTCTGGTCACCCACTAGGGGGACTGGGAGAAAGAGGAAGTCATTTTAGATGCAGTTCAAACCACCTAAATGCAGCCTGGAAGAAGTTTAAATGCATTGATTTGTTCACTCTCTGATACTAGATGTGACATGGAGAATGATATTAGGAAAAGATATATATATATATATATATAAGTATTAGCATTGCAAGTTTACGTGGCTAGCAATTAATCATGAGATAGTAATCCTCTATAGATAAAACTAATTGATGAAGCTCACATTCCCAATTACATAAAAGCAATCACACATTATTATCACCGAGTAATGTAAACCATCTGAAAGCACCAGCATCACACAATCTAACAACTGGAAAGAATTATTGATAGAGATGCACACCCCAGCATAGGCTATTGCCTTGGGTAACTTCCTCATGTTGCCGGTGCCTTCTGAGTAAACACTTGCGTCAATCAAAACCAGTTTCTCAACCTGAAAGATGTGCAGTAGAAGTGCAGAACCTCCTATGGTAAGCCATAAACATAAATTACTAGCACTAACTATACTAACTTATATCGAGATGCAACTAGTAAGCCTCCCCAATTGGATTTATGGTGCATTTGGAAAATACTTACAGCTTCTGAATGGTTGACAGCAAAATCAATTGCAACCGCTGCACCAAGGCTTGGTCCAACTAGTAGCATTGGCCTTTTGATGTAGGATTTCCAAAACTATATGAAATATGAAACAAAACCAATTTACTCTTCAGAATTAGGGATGACAGCAAAGTATCAGCAACAGCAATTAAGATAGCTACCTTTTGCTTTATGTTTTATTGGACGCTAATAGAAATCAATAGAGCTTGATTTACACACATTCAAAAAAAACAAAAAACAAAACAAAACAAAAAAACAGTAGATATCCTTCAAGCAGCAGGAAATTAGGTACCTGATAAAGGTGATCACGCTTGGAGGCCACATCACATGAAGGAAGCCTTTCTAACACATGCAAAAGAAAAACATAATTCAACATATAAAAGAGGGTACGTAAGTTGATGTATGGGCCTGTTTAGGATTTGTTAAATACACATACAGGCAGCATCCCTTCATGATGAGTTCTTCAATAGACTTTTTTTTATCAAGAAAAAATAAAATAAAATGATGGGAAAAACAAACCTAAATGGGAGAAGCCCCAACCAAGAATGTCCAACGCCCAGGTCTCCAAACCAGCTTCCTCAAGCAGTGGAAGTGTGTACCTCCACTCTAAACAGGAACTGAAGAATAAGAAGTAATGGACTGCAGAAACACAAGAAATAATTGATTTTTCTCAGAAGAGTGGCATGTATTTCACAGAATGCAGACCTGTCAAAACCGTGAAGGAGAACCACTGGATTTGTGTCAGTTTGTAGCAATGGCTTCACACAACTGCTCATGATAGAACCCTCTGAGAAGCTAAGCTGCGCTGGCTACCAAAGTCTGGAGTTAGTCACATGAGTTCCAAAAAAATGAAAAATGGTAACTATCAAATTTAGGGAACATAGTCTTTTTATATAGATGAAAACTTGTAAAGTTCAAAATCAAAGCTTCAGAACTCATTGAATCAACAGATGTGAAGATAAGTTGCTGCTGATTGTCAAAAAACCAGTAAGTTAACATGTCTATGTTAAGTTACCAATTGTCCCAAAAGGTTAAGCTGTTAGGAAATGGACCAATAATGTATATCAAGTTATCCAACACCCTCACGTGTAGATGCAAACATCCATACATAGAAAAAAGAGAGAATGCAAACAAGAGATAAAGAATACAAATGGAGACCAAATGCAAATGGAGAGACTAGAACCTAAGACCCTCCCACCAACCTAAGATTGATACCATGATAGGAGATGGGCCCAACAATGTATATCAAGCTATCCAACAATCTATGCAATTCATATGAAGTTCTATCAACTCCTTCTAACTGATTTTATAAATGCATTGTGAGAGATATAGACTGTACTTTTCGTAGGCGAATGTGTCGTTAAGCATGAAATTGGCAGGAGAAGAGATGGTTGATGGTTTAAAACAGTAAAAAGGCAGACATCCAATCTATGTATAGCATTGAAACACCACAAGCATGGTTATGACTCATCTGCCAGTTTCAATGTGCATGTAGATATTACCACTGTATAACTATGTACTCAAAATCATAGAAGTTGGATACATAAATTGAATTAAAACTTTTATTGAATAGAAGATCTTAAAACGTTTAATTGTTATCCAAATTAAATCAAACAAAACCCTAGTTACTTGATTAAGGTATAATTAAGAGAAGAAGGTATGGACGAATTCCATAGTCTTTGATGTACACGACATTGAAAACCTTCGAGAATCACCTCTTCTTGCTCTGTAGCCTCCTCTTCCAAGGTTGAACAACCCCTCCAATAAGTTTTTTTTGTTGTTGTTGTTGTGGGGTCTTTCTAGTCTAATACAAATTAGGGTTGTATATGGATTATTCCCACTCTAAATCTCAGAAAATGCAGATTTCCTCTTGTCACTATTGTTCGGCCAGTGACTCTGAGCACTTAGGTAGCCAAGGGCAGAACCTGAAATTCAAAGAGAGCTTTTTTTGGGAACCACTACTCAGAAGGTGGGTCTAGGCGCTTGGACGGCCAAAGACAGCCTTCAGGCTATTTTGTTTCTTCTTCTTCTTCTTCTTCTTCTTCTTCTTCTTCTTCTTTTTTTCCCGCATGTTTTCTCATTATTGAAACACCATTTACTCTGCTTTCACTCAATTTATTTTGAAGGCAAACTTCACTTTACCCCCTGTGGTTTGGTTCATGTGCAGTTTATTCCGTTAAGGTTTGAAAATGACCACATAACCCCTTCGTGATTTGTGGACTGAAATGCACTGTTAGGACCGTTAACGATTTAATGAAAAACACTTAAATAGCCATATATTTTCATCATTTGTTTGGAAGGCAAAGTGCACTTTATCCCCTGTGATTTATTTCATATACAATTTACCCTCTTAAAATTTGAAAATGAGTATATAACCCTCTTATATTTGCCATGTGTTTCACACTCGTTAAATTGGACGGAATGTTTAACGGTATTTAACGGTGCACTTCAGCCCACAAACCACGTGGGGGCTATGTGCTTATTTCCAAACATATGGGGGGAGGGGGGTTAAACCACACATAGCCTAAACCTTAGGGGATAAAGTGAAATTTGCCCTTATTTTAATTTCAATTTGAGTTCTTAGTATAATAGTGAATCAACCAACGCTCATTTAATTAATTTAAGAACTAATTTCTAATTCAACACAACTCTGCCTCATAATCCTTGTGGTTTGATAGCTGGACTAAACTACTGGAAATTGAAGAAATCACACAAATGCTAGAAAGATTGAAAAGGGGAAGAGGAATTCTTGAACACTCAATGTTTGATGCCACTTGATTAGGAAATTTGGTTACATGAAGTATTTATAGCTCCAATGGACAAGCCTAGAAATAAATGCAACTTCCACATCCAATGAACCATACATGAATCTTCCTAGATACATTCATTCTAGGAATACATGAATCAGAAAAAATACATGAACAAAAACATAAACAAATACTTCTAGAAAATGTGTAAATTAATTGAACTAAAATCATGTTAACTATTTTAACACCCCCCTTTAAACTTGATTTTTAGTAACCCGAGCATAGTCCAAAACTTGATAAAGTCTTCATACTTGAACAACTCTGTGAATATGTTAGCAATTTGATCACGAGATTTCACGAACTTGAGTTGCACCTCCTTTTTTGCAATTCATTCTCTAAGAAAATGATACCTTGTATTAATATGTTTACTTCAATCATCGAACACTGGGTTCTTGGCCAAAGCGATTGCAGACTTGTTATCAACCAAGATCTTCGTTGCTACCTTTTGTGCTAAGTTCAAATCCATCATCCAATTCCTTAGCCAAATTGCATCATGTAGCATCAACATACTCAGCTTCACACGTAGAAAGTGCTACTATCGGTTGCTTCTTTGAACTCCAAGTAAAAGTTGTATCTCCCAAGAAAAACACAAAGAGAGTAATGCTCTTTCTATGATCCAAGATTCCAGAATCACTATCACAATAACCAACAAGCTTGAATTCAATTGAAGATGAATAAGACAAACCAAAATCATGTTCCTTTAACATAAAGAATAATTCTTTTCGCAACCTTAAAGTAAGTCATTGTGGGTGCTTCCATAAAACAACTTACCAATCCAACTCCAAGATGAACATCTGGTCTTGTGCAAGTCAAGTTTCGTAAACTTTCAACTAGACTCTTGAAAAGTGTTCTATCCACTTTCTCTTCTTCATGCTTTGTAAGCTTGACTCCACATTCCACGGGAGATGTTAACAAGCTTGTAATCAATCATCTTGAATTTCTTGAGTATTTCTTTTGCTTATCCTTCTTGAGAAATAAATATGCCATTCTCCATTTGCGTGACTTCAATGACAAGATAGTATGACTTAGAAAATATGAGGAAGAAGAACTCCGAAAATATGAGGAAGAAGGAATATATTTCTGTTATATTCAAAACTTCTTATTTTACAAGACCAAATGACACTCCTTATATAGGAGATATTACAAATATCATTATAACCCATTATATGCCACTTACATATTATATATTACCACTATCTACCACTATCATATTATATACATGCCACTATCTACCACCAACACCACTATCATATTCTATACATGCCACTATCTACCACCAACACCACTATCATATTCTATACATGCCACTATCTACCACCAACACCACTATCATATTCTATACATGCCACTATCTACCACCAACACCACTATCATATGCCACTATCTTATTATATGCATTAACACAAATTTCCAGCACTCCCCCTCAAGCTGGTTTGAAGATATCTTCCATAGCCAGCTTGCTAGTCAACTTATCAAATTGCTTCTTGTGTAGTCCCTTCGTTAGCACATCAGCTAATTGTTCACCTGTTGGAAGGTAGGTCATACAGATTATGCCAGCATTGATTTTCTCCTTGATGAAATGTTTATCCACTTCTGTAAGAATTGATGTATTATTGATTGATATGTTGATGTATTACAAGATTGATATTAATGTTATGGTTACAATGATTCCTATATATAGGAGAGGGTGAGTGTGTAGTAGGTGAGGAGTAGGTGAAGTGGAGGTGGTAGTGGTGTAGTGGGTTAGGTTTAGTGGAGTAGGTGAGGTGGTAGTGGTGTAGTGGGTTAGGTTTAGTGGAGTAGGTTTAAGTGGGTGAAGGTTTAGTGGAGTAGGTAAGGTGGTAGTGGTGTAGTGGGTTAGGTTTAGTGGAGTAGGTTTAAGTGGGTGAAGTAGGTGAGGTGAGGTGGATTTTAACAGCCCCCCGCAAACTCAAGGGGGATAGAAACTAACCAACTTGAGTTTGGAGAGAGTAACAAAACAAGAAAATACATAAAAATAAAAGAGGATAGGTGACACTGTATGGTCGTGTCAGACCATTGGTGAAGACACTGGATGGAGGTGTCATAACGTTGTAGAGGACACTGTATGGGGGTGTCATAACGTTGTAGAGGACACTGTATGGTGGTGTCATAACGGTGTAGAGGACACTGGATGGCGGTGTCAGACCGATGTAGAAGACAGTTTATGGGGTCATGTCGGACCGTTGTAGCAGACAATGTTGTGACAGTTTACGGAGTCTTGCTGGACCCTTGTAGAAACTAACCGGAATCAATGTCGGGACAGTTTACAGAGTCTTGTCGGACCCATAAAGGAGCTAACCGGAATCAATGTCGGGACAGTTTACAGAGTCTTGTCGGACCCTTATAAAGTCGCACCCTCAAAAGGCGTGCCCAATCTTTCAAAAGGCGTGCCATCAAAAGGCGTGCCCAATCCATAAAAAGGCGTGCCATCAAAAGGCGTGCCCAATCCATAAAAAGGCGTGCCATCAAAAGGTGCGCCAGACACGCGGCGATGCACGTGATCGACAGAACGCGTGTCGGCCTCTTTGTCATGGTCTTTATAAACCGAAGCGGAGGCTGAGGCTTGGAAGCAGAGACAAAAACCTGCTAGAAAAACTCTGAAAAACTCTTCGTTTTCTGAGAGAGATTTCTGAGAGAGATACGCTGTAACACTCTGTTTTCTGAGAGAGATACTCTGTAACACTCTGTTGTCTGAGAGAGATTTCTGAGAGAGATACTCTGTAACACTCTGTTTTCTGAGAGAGATTTCTGAGAGAGACACTCTGTAACACTCTGTTGTCCAGAAAATGGCTTCGTCTTCCCGTAGTCTGCTCACTCTCTTTCCAGACCTTAACGAGTCAACAAGAGAGATAACTGGTGCGGGGGCCAGTGAACCTCAACCAAGCGCCCCAGGGTTTGCTCCGTTGAACTTTCCTATGCGGTCTGTTGAGCAAAAAATGGCAGTGCAAACTGACATTGAAGCCAATCAGTATACTTTGAAGTCCTGTGTGGAGACGATGACGGCAGTCACAAACTTGTCGCACCGGCTGCAGAGTAGGACAAATGAGGTGCAGCATTTAAACGGCCAATTGGCTCTGCTCCAGCGCATGTATAAGGATGCGCGAGCAGAGATAAGTGTGCTGAAGGCGGAAAACAAGGAGCTGAAGCGGAAGGCTACCGTGATGTTCCGATTTGGAGGTCCACCATATGCTGTAGTGGAGGAGCAGGGTGGAGTGAACGTGCTCGGTGGAGTGGGTAGTATGGAGGCAGCGCCGGTAAGGGACACCCAAGAGAAAAGCAAGAAGAAGAGACCTGCAGCAGAGTAGAGAAGAAAAATCCCACTGTGGGTGCGGGTGTGTTGTGGTGGTTTGTTTGTTTGTTGGTTTTTTTTTTTTTTTTTTTTTTTTTTTTTTTTTTTTTTTTTTGTGTGTGTGTGTAAAATTGTGATCGGGGTTGATCCCTGAGATGAATAAATTATGGTTTGGTGTGCAAAGCTATATGGTATGAATGGAATTTGAAAAAGATTAAAAATAATGTGAAAGAAAACTAAAGAAAGAAATAATAAAAATATATTTGAAATCAAAATGAAAGATGGGGAAATAAGGAAAGTGGTTTGGAGAAAATAAATAAAAATAATGGATTTTGAAATCAAACGGGGGACTGCGAATAACACCAAACAACCCCTCAAACACCTCCCTGGGTTGTGTGTTGAGTTTCTGTTGGAACTGGAACTGGAACTGACGGTTCTGATGATGATACTTGAACAACCTCCACATCCTTATGAGCTGTTTGTGAAGACTGAGATGAAGAAACTGCAGCCGGTACAGACTGCAACAACTGACCTGGGGTTACAAGTAAAGGTGTTGGTGTTTCAGTCTGACTTGAACTGGATGTCCCAAGACTCCCAACAATAGAGGATATGGGTTGAGATATGGTTTGATATGGCAAAGTTGGACCAGAGATTGCATTAGTCTTGTTGGAGATTGGTGGTATAACAGCATTTGTATCTGGATTTGATGTAACCAAAGGAGAAAGAGAAGGCAAGTTAGCATTTAGAGTTGCTGTAGGGAGGGCAGCACTAGGAGCCTTGTTTGTGATTGAACTAGGTAATGCTTCAGGAGCTAGTGTGATAGAAGGTGCAGGAGGAAGCATTGATGGCAAAGTTGATGCCGGAAAAGATGTAGGTGCCAAGTTGAGGGAATTGGTAGTAACAGGAAGCAGAGGAGAAGGATATTCTGGTAAGTTTGAACCAGGCAAGTTAGATGCTCCAGTTGGAAATGGGGCATTGAATCCAGAATACTGCATCGGCTGCTGCATGGAAGGAGGCATTGATAGCCCAGGTGGTGGCCTAAGCAAAGTTTGCTGGTGCAACTGAGGGAGTGAAGGCCTGAACAGGTGCAGAAGATTTAACCTGTAAATCCTTCTGTCCATCACGTGAAGGCTGCGGCAATAGCAATATTGGTGATTATTGGCGGTGATTGGAGAGGAGGTATGTGTTGGAGGTTTCAATTGGTTGAGGTCTGGCGGGCGGTTAAGGCAAAGTTGCCGCCCGCCAGAAGGCGAAGAGCACCAAGAGCTTAACCTATAGCTCTGATACCATGTAAGAATTGATGTATTATTGATTGATATGTTGATGTATTACAAGATTGATATTAATGTTATGGTTACAATGATTCCTATATATAGGAGAGGGTGAGTGTGTAGTAGGTGAGGAGTAGGTGAAGTGGAGGTGGTAGTGGTGTAGTGGGTTAGGTTTAGTGGAGTAGGTGAGGTGGTAGTGGTGTAGTGGGTTAGGTTTAGTGGAGTAGGTTTAAGTGGGTGAAGGTTTAGTGGAGTAGGTAAGGTGGTAGTGGTGTAGTGGGTTAGGTTTAGTGGAGTAGGTTTAAGTGGGTGAAGTAGGTGAGGTGAGGTGGATTTTAACAACTTCTATATGTTTTGTGCGATCATGTAGAACTGGATTATGAGCTATAGATATAGCTGCTTTGTTGTCACAATAGACCTTCATAGGTGTCGGGTGAGAAAGCTTTAATTCTTCAAGAATTCTTTTAATCCACATTACTTCACAGATTCCATGGGCAACAGCTCTGAACTCTGCTTCTGCACTACTTCTAGCTACCACATTCTGTTTTTTACTCCGCCATGTAACTAGGTTCCCACCTACAAAGGAGCAGTATCCGGATGTTGATCTCCTGTCTGTAACACTTCCTGCTCAGTCTGCATCTGTGTATACTTCAACTTGAAGATGTCCATGTTTCTTGAACAGTAAGCCTCTCCCTGGAGTTCCTTTCAAATATCTTAAGATCTTATAAACGGCCTCAAAGTGCTCTGCCCCTGGTGAGTGCATGAACTGACTTACCATGCTGACTGCAAAGGCAATATCAGGCCGCGTATGAGACAAGTAAATCAATTTCCCGACAAGTCGCTGATATTGTTCCCTCTCTTTGACTTCTTCAGCCTTAGCAGCTTGTAACTTCAAGTTAGGCTCGATCGGAGTCTCCACCATCTTACAACCAAGCATACCTGTTTCTCCAAGGAGATCAAGAACATATTTTCTTTGATTAACGAATATACCTTCCTTGGATCTTGCAAATTCCATTCCGAGGAAATACTTGAGGGCTCCCAGATCCTTAATGTGAAATTCTTTTGCGAGTTTCTCTTTGAGGGCTGCTAACTCTGCTTCATCATTACCAGTTAAAATGATGTCATCAACATAAACAATCAAAATTGCAATTTTACTGTTTTTTGAATGTTTATAAAATATTGTGTGATCTGCTTGACTCTGCGAAAAGCCACAACTGATAACTGCCTTCCCAAAGCGTTCAAACCATGCTCTTGGTGATTGTTTGAGTCCGTATAATGACTTGTTCAATCTGCATACTCTGTCGCTTCCAAGTCTCTGCTCAAATCCCGGTGGTAGGCTCATGAACACCTCCTCTTCAAGATCACCATTGAGAAATGCATTTTTAATGTCAAGTTGATGTAGAAGCCAATCTGAATTTACTGCAAGAGATAACAGTACTCTGATGGAATTTATTTTAGCAACAGGAGCAAACGTCTCCTGATAGTCGATCCCATAAGTTTGAGTGAAGCCTTTAGCCACCAGTCTCGCCTTGTATCTCTCAACGCTTCCATCTGCGTTACATTTTATCGTAAACACCCATTTACACCCAACTGTTTTCTTGTCTTTGGGTAGATCAACTATCTCCCAAGTACCACTTCTCCTTAAAGCATTCATCTCCTCCATGACTGCTAATTTCCAATTCGGATCATCCAATGCTTCCTGTATATTCCTTGGAACAAACAAGTGTGAAATCCTAGATGTGAAAGCTCTATGGTTTTTAGACAGTCTTTGATAGGAGAGGTAATTTGCAATAGGATGTTTAATGCAATTTCGGACACCTTTCCTAATTGCTATAGGAACATCAAGGTCGGAAATAGAAGGAATAGGATTACCTAAAATTTCGATGCCAGAACTCGGGTGGACATTCGGGTCATTAGGATGGACATTCGGGTCATTATTCCTCAGATGAAATCGCTTCCTAGTATAAACCTGAAGCTTAGGATTTAGTTCATTTTGTAGTACTTCTCTCCCTAAACAAGAATCTTCTTGACTAGGCACCATAGAACTTGGTTCTCCTAAGTGATCATTATCAGACAGATGTGGTTTTTGTGTAGGATAAATGACATTGGGGAGCGGGATAGAAATATCCCAAAAACGGTCTTCTACTCCACTTGTCTCCCCCTGAAGAGAAGTGTTGGGGAAATAGGATTTTGTTTCCACAAATGACACATCCATACTCACATGAAATTTCTTGGTTTGAGGATCGAAACACTTATACCCCTTTTTGTTTGAGGAATAACCCAAAAAAACACATTTTATAGCACGGGGGTCAAGTTTTGAACGAAATTGACTAGGAACATGAACATAGGCAGTACATCCAAAAACTTTGGCGGGTAAATCAGAAAACAACCTCGTGTCAGGAAAAAAAGTTTTGAGACAATCGAAAGGTGTTTTATATGTTAACACCTTTGTAGGCATCCTGTTTATCAAATAAGAGGCTGTTAAAATTGCTTCACCCCATAAATATTTAGGAACATGCATGTAAAACATTATAGCACGTGCTACTTCAAGTAGATGTTTATTTTTTCGTTCTGCAATGCCATTTTGTTGAGGGGTATCCCGACATGTAGATTGATGAAAAATCCCTTTTTTTTCCAAAAACTCACCCAACTGCTCATTGAAATATTCTGTTCCATTATCAGAATGTAAAATACCAATTTTGGTTTGAAATTGGTTTTCAATCATATTGTAAAAATTTGTGAATAAATTTTTCACGTCAGATTTTTTATTCATCAAATAAATCCAACATAAGCGGGTATGGTCATCAATAAATGTAACAAACCATCTTTTACCATAAAGAGTAGTGATTTTAGAAGGGCCCCAAACATCACTATGAATCAAATAAAAAGGTTTGGAAGCCTGGTAAGGTTTTGGCAAATAAGTAGAGCGATGAAATTTTGCAAAAATACAACTTTCACAATGAAAAGAAGAACAATCAATCCCTTTAAATAATTCTGGAAATAAATGTTTCAGATAAAGAAAACTAGGATGTCCTAGCCTATAGTGCCATAGCATTATTTTTTCTCGAACAGAGATTGAACTAGTACTATTAAAGCTCTGAGCTTTTTTATTACTAACAGGTACTTCATCAAAGTAGTAAAGACCTTCAAGCATCCTAGCACGCCCAATCATCATCCCCGAGTTCTGGTCCTGAAATTCACAATGGGATTCAAAAAATGTAACACGACAATTAGAATCCTTAGATAGTTTACTGACAGACAAAAGGTTACAGGCTAAGTTGGGGACGTGAAGAACAGCATTGAGATTAATTTTCTCAGTTAGTTTAATAAATCCTTTTCCTGCAATAGGTGAAAAACTACCATCGGCTATTCTGATTTTGTCATGACCAGAACAAGGGAAATAGGTACTAAATAAATGGGAAAAACTAGTCATGTGATCGGAGGCACCGGAATCTATGATCCACGGAGAGAAGTTTAGGCAAGAGAAGGCTTTAGGATTTCTACCTGTTTGTGCCAACAAAACACTAGGAGTACCGGATGAGGAGTTGGATTTTATCAGCTTTAAGAGTTGATCAATCTGCTCTTTGTTGAAGGGACCTGAATCGGCTTCATTAGCGGTAGGAAAGCCACGATTCTTCTCTCCTTGTTTGCTGCTTTTCCAGTTAACAGGTTTGCCATGGATCTTCCAACACGTTTCGCGTGTATGGCGAGGCTTGTTGCAAAAATCACACCAGACCCGTGGCTTATCATCAAACCTGCGCTGGTAATTTGCAGCCTTGTTGGCCGCAGCATCGCTAATTAAAGCAGAAATTTCAATTGATTCACCAGTACCTTTTTTCTTAAGCATGACGCTCCTTCGGCTCTCTGCCCTTCTGACTTCGGCAAATACTTCGCCAATGGATGGGAGAGGAGGTCTGCCAATAATTCTTCCTCGCACTTCATCGAACTCAATGTTGAGGCCGGCAAGAAACTTGTAAATACGGCTGTCTTCCACAGTTTTCTTGTGGTGGTTGCAGTCGTCAACCGATTTCCATTCGTATGTGTTGAAGATGTCAAGATCCTGCCACAACCTTTTCAACGAATTGAAATATTTGGTGATGGAATCATCTCCTTGACGAATCTCTCCCAACTTCAAAGTGAATTCGAAAACTTGAGATTGATTTCCTAGGTCAGAATACATCTGACTAACATGATCCCACAATTCTTGTGCAGTAGGATAGCACATGTAATTAGAGCTTATATCCTCCTCCATGGAATTGACCAACCATGTCATAACCATGGAATTTTCAGCGTCCCAACTGTCGAACAGCGGATCATTAACAGCAGGAGCCTTCTTGTCACCAGTGATGTAACCGATCTTTCCTTGCCCACGGATATACATCCGGACAGATTGTGACCAGCGGAGAAAATTATCACCATTTAGGCGGATGGTGGTGATTTGGACAGAGTGAGAGTTTGACGTTTTCACCGGAATGGCAGCGGCAGGGGTTGAAGTGGTTTCGGACGTGACTTCCGACATGGCTATGACGGTTTTAGGGCTGCTGTGTTTTTTGTAGCTCTGATACCAACTTAGAAAATATGAGGAAGAAGAACTCCGAAAATATGAGGAAGAAGGAATATATTTCTGTTATATTCAAAACTTCTTATTTTACAAGACCAAATGACACTCCTTATATAGGAGATATTACAAACATCATTATAACCCATTATATGCCACTTACATATTATATATTACCACTATCTACCACTATCATATTATATACAAGCCACTATCTACCACCAACACCACTATCATATTCTATACATGCCACTATCTACCACCAACACCACTATCATATTCTATACATGCCACTATCTACCACCAACACCACTATCATATGCCACTATCTTATTATATGCATTAACACAAATTTCCAGCAGTATGCCATTAATCTAATATCAGTCATCTCAAATTCCAGAACCATTGCTTTCTTGAATTCCTCAAACATGTTAGATTGTTTCCTGTAAAATTAAGATCATCCACATACAAGCAAACAACCAAGACATCTCCATTTCCACTCACGTTATAGCAAAGAGCATGCTCATGTGGGCATCTAGTCAAAGCATTCAACATGAAGTACTTGTAATCCGAGTATTCCATGCTCTTGAGGATTGTTCCGTGTAATGCTTTCTTCAGCTTGAGAATTGTATCTTCATGGGCTCTGACCATATACCTCATAGGTTGTTCAATATACACTTCCTTGAGAAACACATCAAAAAAAAAAGCAGACTTCACGCTCATTTGATAAACTTTCCAATTGTTGTGTGTAGCAAGTGAAATCAACAACCTTATGGTTTCCAACAGGCAACAGAGGCAAACACCTCATTGTAGTCAATCTTAACACGTTGACTATAACCCTTTGCATTGTATCTTTCTATCTCTCCCTTTGCCTTCTTCTTTACCTTGTATACTGATGCAGATGAGATTTAAAAAATAGGATAAATTACAAATACAACCCATGAGGTTTGCTTAAAATACGATTTGTCCCCTGTGGTTTTGGAAGTTACATCCTGCCCCTTGAAGTTTCTGATTTCATAACAAATGACCCTTTTTATTAATAAATCATCAAGTCAAGTAACAGTTTTAAATGATGTTAGAAATTTATTTCAATTAATAATTCAAGTAATTTTATTATTGTATTAGAGAGCAGCTAGGAATTTCATTTTTTAAGTTAATTTTGCTAAAAAAATTTTTTTGAAAAGGGGGCATTTTTAATTTCCCAAATCATAGGAAGCAATCTATATTTTAAGCAAACCTCAAGAGGTGTGTTTGTAATTTACCCTTAAAAATATTATATATTTTTATTTTTATTTTTCGGAATTAATATTTGATTAGAAATATTATAGTTTAGTATCAAATAGTATATAATTATTATATTTTCTCATTTAGCTTTGCTATTTTATGTTTCTTGTTTAACAAGAATTAATATTTTCCTTTTTAAATATTCTTGACTAATAAGAATATATCTTTTCTTTTTTAGATTTTCTTGATTAGCAAGAATTATTTTAGTATAAATAAAGATGTAAACCTTAGGGTAATACAGTTTATGATTGATTAATAAAAATCGGGAATTTTCTCAATATTGTTTCGTTCTTATAGAGAGAATAACTAGTTCGAACTTGTTCGTGGATCGATCTTGCAATTTCATCTTCTTTCTGATATGCTTCCCTACATCAATTGGTACCAAAGCTAGGGGTGTTCAAAAACCCAAATGGCCTGTCAAACCCACCCGACCCAATAGCAAGTCGGTTGCGGGTACAAATGTATAATTTTTGGGTGACCGCTGGTCTACCAAGTCTGTGAGAAATTCACCAGCTTAACCTAAACCGACAAAATTTTAATAGTTAATTAAGTTTTTTCCATATAGGTGGCAAGCTTATGTTGTATATATAATATACTTTATCTTTATCATGATTTTCTACACTCTCGTCAAATCAACAATTGATTACGTCAGTATCAAAAAAAAAAAAAGAAGATCTACTTAGCTCTGATTTGTATCACTATGTCTCTACACTCTCATAAAATCAATATGTGATTGCTAACATAACAAAAAAAGTCTGATTGCATATGTATCTATGCCATTATGACTGTACATTCTCTCTCATAAAATCAATAAAGTCTGATTGCATCTTTGTCTATGCCATTATGGCTCTACATTCTCTCTCGTAAAATCAAGGTATGATTTATGAATATCAAAAAAATCTGTTATTTTCAAAATCAAATCTTCTCTCTCTCTCTCTCTCTCAAATCAAGAGATCACAAACCCTAACCCTTTCCCTCCTCTCTCTCACTTGAACGATGGGCAGAGGCAAAAACTAGCGGGCAGAGTGGGTTTCTTCACCATGTGGTCGATATGCCGCTATCAAAGAGATATATATGAGAGAGAGAGAGAGAGAGAGATGACACCTATGAAGCACGGACACGTCTCTGGAGGTTGCATACAGGTGTCCAACACGTGTCAGACACAGACACAGACACAGACACAGACACAGACACACTCTGGACATGTGTCGGACATGCTGGAAAGAGTTAGACACGCTAGGACACTTTGGACACGTTGGGACATGTTGCGGACACGCTGAGAACACGCAAGGGACATGTTGAGGACACGTTAAGGACACACTGGGGACATTCTAAGAACAAGTTGAGTACTATTTTTTTCAAAAAAAAAAAAATTTAATTTTTAATTTTTTTACTAAAATAGCATATCTAAGGCTGATAAATTTAGTAAAATTAAATATTTGACATAAAATACATATTAGATATTTAAAAATACACATAATAAAAATATAAAAACATACGTTTTGAACATGTCCCCAACGTGTTGTGTCCTGTATTTTTTGAAAATTTACGTGTTCGCGTGTCCATGTCGTGTCATGTGTCCATGTCCATGTCCATGTCCATGTCCGTGCTTCTTAGGATGACACTGCACGAGATGCACAATCAAAAAATAGAGTTGAACAAATTAAGGAGGCACTTGGAATACAGGCCAACCAAGTGGTCACCTTAGCTGTTACGAATCGACCTTGCAAACTTTTGATAAACCTCCATACTTAGGAGGAGGAAGAGGTTTTGGTTGACGTTACCACTAACCCTTTCACAAGGCCAAAATAAAGGGGTAGGAGAGTCATGGCTACAATTGAGTGGCCATTCAACATCAAATATCATTCCATATCCTTATGTGGATTGGAATAAGCCACCAATTTTGATGAAGAACCATCAATTATTAATGATGTTCCAAAAATTGATGAGTTAAAAGTCAACGAATTTTTATCAGGAATTGATTCTAAAATTAAAAAAAAAAAAAAAAAAAAAAAAAAAAAATCGGCAAGCATCAACAAAGGAGGTCAAGATTTGTTTGGCTACAAGTGCAAGGAAACAAGAATTGCATATGATGTTCTTGGAATCAAGTCCATGAGTCTGTGTAAAGAATAGTCATAATGTCATAGATATATTTATTTTGGAAAGATTAACCTTAAATATAAAAAGGATGCAGACGTAAAGTTTTTCAAATTATTTGATGCAATGGAAACTCGAGGAAGAATTTTTTCAAGTGGAGGAAAATGATGCAGATGAGATTTTAAAATATTATATATTTGTATTTTTATATTTTAGAATTAATATTTGATGGCATAGCCACTTTGCTTCTTAACCAATGCCTTATATTTTTTGAAAGCTCCAAAAGCTTCGGATTTTTCTTTCAAAAAATAAACCTATGTTTTTTCTGCTAAAATCATCAATGAAAAGTAGGAAAATAATTGTCCATACCAAATTACAATAGCTTAATTGCACTGCAAACATCCATATGCACAACACACTAGTGGCTCCATTACTCTTGTAGTGGCTTCTTTTGCAAAGGACTTCTAAAATTGTTTGCCAAATAGATACCCCTCACATAATTGGTCTGGATGGTTGATAAAAGGTAATCCATGTACCATCTTCATTTTGGCCATCAACTTTAGTCCTCCAAAATTCAAGTGTCCAAGCCTCATGTGCCTACACCAATACTTATCTTTCACACTTGCATTTAAACACTTGGCAATGCATGTTTGAAGATTCAACAAGAACATTCAAGTCATTAAAACTTTAGCCACCAAATTATTCATTTCATCCCTCAGGGAAATAGTACCGTCCTTCATGTGAATTTCGTAACCCTTTTTTAAAAGTTGACCCAAGCTCAAAATACTACTTTCCATTTTCGGCACAAAATATATTTCAGACATGATTCTATGATCTCCATTTTTCAAACGAATTAAAATTGTACCTTTGCCGATGATTGGAACTTTCGAGAAGTTTCCAAAAGTACGTTGATCTCTCCAAGTTTTATCAAGCTCCACAAATTTGTTTTTGTCGCCGCACATGTTGTTACTTGCACCATTGTCAAGATACCATAGATTTGCTCCTAATTCTTCATTGTCTTTGACGGCTAGCAACAGAGTAGGTTCAACTACCTCATCCTTTTGTTAAACAAGATGAGCTTTCTCTTCAACATTGTTGGTAGGATCTCGACATTCCCAAGAATAATGGCTATGTTTGTGACAACTATAACATTCAACTAAGACTTATCATACCTTTGTTCCTTTCTCTTTGAAAAGTTTCATCTTCCTCTAGATCTTCCTCTTCCATGTGATCTTGATGATGAAGATTGGCTTCTTTCTTCTAAATCATTGACAAATGAACCACAGACTTAACGAAAGAGTATAAGTCGAAAATATCTTGCATCAGGATAGGTAGTTTTCGGCTTTGATCCTTCCCTAGTGATAACCTATCGGACTTACTGGCTAACCAATGGACGCGATGCCTTGAATTGTTCAGCCGTTTGTGTAAGCCAAGACAATAGATTTCACACAAAATATCTTCTAACACATCGTGGTTCTCACTGTTGTGTTCATTTTGGCCTTGAACGCACCTGGTTTTCATAAGTGTTTCTAGAGAATTTAGCCTCTTTTGAAAAGTTTCATCTTCCTCTAGATCTTCCTCTTCCATGTGATCTTGATGATGAAGATTGGCTTCTTTCTTCTAAATCATTGACAAATGAACCACAACCAACTTTTTCACCTCTTCCTTGACCATGTACATGTGATCATCCCCAGCCTCTTTGTATTCTTCCACATCTATGTTATCTTTCACCATGTCCTCTAAAGGAGTGTTTTGTTTGCAAAACATGTTCCACCATCTCATCTGAATTTTTCTTTGGCGTTTCCTCATGAGCTTGTAGGGATCCCAAGAGTCAACCATCACAGACTTCAAGTCCTTTGACTCTTCAATAGCCACCATAATATGTTCAAATTTTGGTTGCAACGAGTGAAGAATTTTCTCCAGTACACAAACATCTGGTAAATCTTCTCCATCTCTTCATTTGATTCACAATCACCAATACTCCAGACAAATAGTCTGAAACAAACTCCGATTCTTTCATTCGAAGAATTTCAAGTTTTTGAAGTCGAACTTTATTTACCTTGTCATCCTTTGAAAGAATTTTGCAAAATCTCCCATGTTTCCTTTGCAGTGGTTGCATTAGCCTCTTTCTCAAACAAAGAATCATCCAAACATTGATGGATGATAACAAGGATCTGCTTATCTTTCTTATTAGATTTTTGCAAGGCCTCCTTTGAGTGCCAGTCAAACTTGACTCATCTTGTGGCTTCACATAGTTGTCCTCCACAATCTCCCAAGCATCTTGTGATCCAAGCAAGGCCTTCATCTGAATCAAACAATTGTCGTAATTATCTTTCAAAAGCCAGGGAAACTGGAATCCCATCAAACCATTCACCATTTTCTTCACCACAAACTTAGTGGCTTTGATACCACTTCGTTCAAATGGAAGAGGAATTCTTGAACACTCAATGTTTGATTCCACTTGCTTAGGAAATTTGGTTACATGAGGTATTTATAGGCTCCAATGGACAAGCCTAGAAATAAATGCAACTTCTACATCCAATGAACCATACATAAATCTTCCTAGAAACATTCATTCCATGAATACATGAATCAAAAAATACATGAACCTTGACAATACATGAACAAAAGATAAATAGATACTTCTACAAAATGTGTGAATTAATTGAACTAAAATCATGTTTAACATGAACAGCTATTTATTCTACTTAATTGAATTCTAGTACAAATTAATTTTTGATTGAAAAATGACTGATCAAGATCCTCCTTAAATTGTAAAATATAACAAGTATAATTTGATGGTCTTCAATATTTTAGGTAGAAAATCTTACTGAGCTTCTTTGATCGTGTTACAATCACTTCAAAAGGTAGCAAACCAATGGCTTTTCGAAATCCATTATTTAAGTTTTTGCTTTCATTTATTAGATTTTATTGTTCTAATCATTTTGTTTCCTTGTAGGGGTTGTATAGGCTTCTGGTTAGCAGGATGTCACACTCTTTATGTCCAAAAAATTCAGAGACGTTGTAGCTCTTATATAACTTTGGGGAAATTACAAAAAAAAACCCAAGGTTTGGCATCTTTTTCAATTTAAACCCCAAGTTTCCAATTTTGACAATTTGTACCCCACCATTCCACTCGTGTTGCAATCCGATCTCCCCGTCCATCTCCGTCTCTATTAGTTAACGGAAGATTGATTTGGGCGCCAAAATTGCCCTAATCATCACGATTTAGGGCAAAAGACACCTTTTTTAACCTTTTCAATTTAAATTTCGTTTATTTATTTAAATATTTGTCCAAATAAAATCCTATCTGTCTAATTTTTTGTCTATCCAATTTTTTGTCTATCTGTTCAATTTTCCACCATATTTGAACAGATCTATTCTTGCAATCTGTTGCTTCTTCACTTGCTGTTAAAATCATTCCGCAAACAAAGATTCATCATCATCACAGCATATATTCATCATCGTCATCATTATCATCAACAACAACATAACAAAAAACTCTAATCAACAACAACGAACTGTAAAAGTGAGGCGCATTTTAGCAGAAAACACCATAAACATAAACTAAGTGGTGCTTACCATCCATGAACCCCGGTCCAAAAGGTTCAGATTTGTATACATATACATACACATACAAATATATAAATACACATACATACACATACACATATACATACATTTGAAGCTAAATACTTGTATATCAGAGAGAGTAGGAGGAGGAAGAGAAGAAGGCGGAGAGAGAGAGAGAGAGTTCTGCGTCACTAATCGGACAACTCCAAATCCACCTTGTCGTTATGGCATGTCGATGGAACCTTGTTGAGGATCAACTCCGAACCTTGATCCAGATCTGCGCAGTGGAGGTTGTGTCAGTGGAGAGGCGGGGCGAGGTGGGGGCAATGGTTGGACTACGCGTGCGGTGCCGGAGCAAAAGTGAGGACAATGGTGAACCATAAGAGAGACATTGATCAAAGTGAGGATTTGTTGAAGGGAAGATGAGAGTGGAGATTTGCAGAAGGGAGAAGGAGATGGCAGTGAAAGCGGTGAAGGTGATGATAGGACTAGTGGCAGCAACGACAAGGCGTGGCGGTGGGTGACGACGACGAGATGAACGGGGGGATGGGATTACAACACGAGTGGAATGGTAGGGTACAAATTTTCAAAATTGGAAACCTGTGATTTAAATTGAAAAAGGCGCTAAACCCTGGTTTTTTTTTTTTTTTTTGTAATTTCCCCTATAACTTTTAGTTCATATCTCAAGTCTTGTAGGCAAAACGCACACATTTTCATGGTTGTTCTTTCACTGTCAGTTACATATATAGGAAAAGGAAAATGCTCAGGTGTTTTGGAAAGTTGGTAAAAAACTGAATTTTGGCTTTTTACCAAGCTTTTTAACTTTTTGGAAAGTGATTTGAGAAGTTAGTAAAAAGTTGATTTATTGATTTTTAGTTTAATATTTATTTATGATGGCAAATCAAATTAAAATGACCAAAATACCCTTACCCAACATAAGAAATTTATTTTTTTATTTTTTTGTCATAGGTCCTAATTTGTAATTTTACACTTGCATTTTTGGTCCTTCCCAAACCAATTTTTGCGTTTTTGGCCACTTACGTTTTTGGATAATGATAAAAAACGTGGCTTTTTATGAAAGTTCCCAAAACGGCAAATCTCTTTTCTTACCCTATTTTCACATTATAGACACATGTCAAAGAGAGTCTCATCACATGTATTTATTGATGTGCCCCCATCACTTTGCCTTTACGAGTGAAAAAATAGGTAAGAAACATGATTATGTATAACATTACTATTATATAGATATTAAAACGTTATTTCTTTGTACTAAGCGAAGGACAACAACATTACACAAAAACCAACACTATAATATCCTTTTGGCTGTAGAGAGACAGAGACAGAGACAGAGACAGAGACAGAATGTAGAAGCATAATTTATTTTGGTCACATTCTTAGCCATTTTTGTAATTGTAACAGCTTGGCCTATTTTTGTTAGGGCTAAGCAAGGAATCCGTAAAATCCGTAATCCGATCCGGTCCAGTCTAATCCGATAGGTTTGGATTGATTTTTTCAATCCGTGGTTCGGTTCCGGATTGAAAATTTCAAAATCCGTAGGCCATGGATCGGTTCCGGATTGAACCCCACGGTTCCGGATTGGAACCGATCCGAACCATCTAGAAATAATCTATATTTTTATACTATATACCTTCCCACACCATATAATTTCTTATATGATATAAAAACTAAAGTGTAAACCTAATCCAGCAGCCTCACCTCACTCATTCACGCCTCTCACTCTCATCTCAGGTCTGTATATCGATGGTGTCTGTCTCTCTTCTCTTTCCCATCTCAGACTGAGTTCTCTCTCACACTCTCATCCATCTCAGATCAGATCGGTGTGCTGCTGCTCGTCTCTCTCTGTCGGTGAGTTCTCTCTCTCGGTGTTCTCATCTCTCATCTCTCTCTCTCTCTGGGATCGGTGACTATTTTTGTTTATTTGTTCCCAGATCATCCATCTCAGATTAGATCGATAGCTATAGCTGTTGTCTTCCTCTTTCGGTGAGCTCCTCTCTCTCTCTCTCTAACACTCTGAAATAGGTTTAATCTCTAACACTCTGAAATGGGTTCCCAGATCATCCATTGCAGATTAGATCGATTGTTCATGTCATCTACAATGGATTCAGTAAATGTAAGTAGGAGATTTTTTTTTTTTTTTTCTGTTTTTATTTTTATTTTTATTTTTATTATGTTTTATGTTTTCATTATGTTTTTATTTTTATTATGTTTTTAGATCGATTGTTTTTTTTTTTTTCTATTTGTATTTGTATTTTCTGTTTTTTTTTTCTTTTCTGATTTCATCTCTGTTTTGTATTTCTATTTTCTGTTGTTTGTAACCATTGATGCACAAATCAGTGTTTATGGAACACTTTAACTGAAAGAGTAGTGACAATAGTGACAAAAAGATTCACTGTCTTTCTTTTGTTGTTTCCCTAAATACCTAATCAATAAAATTTCAAACATATGTTGTATACTTGGAGTTTCCTTTTTAATTTCATCCTGCACCTAAATGCTTATTTTTAGGATCTGCTGTTAGTTTTTAGACAATGATAGACATGATAGACCTGTAAACAATACCTAAATGCTTATTACTATTGTTGATGTAATGTCTACTACTATTGTTGATGTGTGTTTGCTTGGAATGGATGATGTTTGCTTAGAATGGAGGATGTTTGCTCCAGTTTATAATGGAATGGATGTTGTTTACTTGGAATGGATGTTTTTACTTGTATTGTTTACAGGTTTACAGGAATGGAGTTGCTATTGGAATGGAAATGCTAGTGGAATGAATGTGTACTTATATAATATTGTTTACAGGTTTTCAAATAGGATGTTTACTTATATAATATTGTTTACAGGTTTATCACTCAGATTATATTGTTTACAGGTTTTTCACTCAAATGAAAATGTAATGTCTATATTTTTTTGGTTATTTAATTATTTAAATCCGTGGTCCTAAACCGATCCAATCCGTGTTTCAACGGATTGGTTCGGATTGGTTTCACAATGTAAACGGATTGGATTGGTTTTAATTTTTCAGGAACCGTAGATAACGGATTGGTCCTGGTTTTCTCCCAATCCGGACCAATTCAGTCCATGCTCACCCCTAATTTTTGTGTAGAGAAATTTTCAAATACTCTCTTTATCTCACTAAATTATTGTACGCAAAGAGGGAAAAATAAACATATATGTACATAAGTGGCACATGCGTGTACAATTCAGATAAGTAAAGATAAAAATAAATAATAAAAAAATTAATTTCATAATGTGCTTCTTGTCTCAAGATTTGAATGAATTCAAATCTTGCTCGCGAGTTTGAATGAAATTTTTTTTATTTTAAAACAGGAAAATCTGTCACATAGGAGCCACCCCACACTGACACCAATCAAATCATGTGCTCACATATATATAACAGTATAGATATGAGAGAGAGAGAAATTGGAAAGAAAAGAGAGGAGAGAGGGGGGAGAAAGAAGGTGAACCTGTAGGGGGAGTCTGTGAATCCTAGTGGCCAAGTTTCGTGCAAAAGGGTCTTTGATTTTGTGGACCTCTCTGGGTAGAAAGGACGGAAAGGCCTCCTCTCCCGACACTCTGAAACGCGACTGGAGTTTGGCGGTGGCGGCTGCGAAACCCATACCCATACCCACTACACCCATTGGTGAGAGGGCGGTGGTGGTGGTGATACCTAGCATTTTCCTTGGCCTTCGGGCCGGTGCTGTTCTGGGTTGGATTGACTGTGGATGGATGGACACAGACAGACACGCACAGTGTTGTTGTTTCTGTTACTGTTTGCTTGTCCAATTGATTTGATTGGATATTAAGGCGCCAAGTCATTGGCTTTCCCAAAAATTATTTGTTCCTCATCAACCACAAACTATCATGTTTTTTAATTAGGGTCCGCTCTCCGGTCCAAATCTGGATCCGGGCCGATCTGGAGATTTAGAGAGCCTGGGGTAACTTTTGAAAATGGGGTTTTTTTTATATTAAAAAAAAAATTTTGATGAATAAAACGATAAATTATAATAACTTTTTTAATTACAAATTTGTAGAAATTTACAATTACTGATCTCTGTAAATAATATACTTTCAAATTAAAGCATAACAAAAATTATGAACTTCCACTAAAGCACAAAAACTAGGTAATTTTCTAATTTAAAAAATAAATTATATAGGGCAAGAAATTAGGAAAAAAAAATTAGGGCAAAAACTTCTTCCATTTAAATGTGATATATATATAGAGAGAGAGACTCATGGTTTTGATGCCCAAAATTGTTAATGCTCAGCATCCGACAAATATGGAGGAGAGGAGAGGAGAGGACTGAAGGTTTCATCAGTCCAATGCCAGAGAGAGATCAGTCTAAGAGAAAGAGACATGCTTTTCTTTCCATGTTTCTTTCTTTCAGTGACCCACATTCTTAGCCTCATGGTGGTATTATAAATTATAGTGTTTCTTGTTTTTGGACCCATGTGAGTTGGGTCTCTAATCTATCATGATATATATATATATATATATATATATTTTAGGCCCCATATACAATTAGGCTTATAGTATTTGGATTTTTTTTTTTTATATCTAAAATACAAAATCATATTTTGGGGCCCTATTTTCAGCCCAAATCTGGGGGCCCAAGGCGCAGGCCTTTTCGCCCTGCCCTCAGGGCCGAACCTGTCTGGACCGTCCGGTCTAATTCGATATATTAAGCCCACTTTTAGATTTCTTTTTGATAACTAAAATTATTCATATTTTAAGGGTTATTAAGTACATTATTTCTGTAAAAATCACATCAATTAAATAACGGATATTACGCATTCCGATCACTTTTGTCTAAAAAAAATAAATGATTAAAAAATTAACTATTCATAAAAAAGTGATCCAAGTATATAGTTTTCATTATCCAATCGACGTGATTTTTTACAAGAATAATGTACTCAACAAACCCTAAAATGTAAACGGTTCAAATTATCGAAAATAGACCCAACAGTGGGTTCAATGGGTCGGACTGGACCCTCTAGTCCAAATGGTGGGCTAGGTTAGTAGGTGACCGTGATATACGAAAATTTATTTTGAATTTATTTTATGGGTAGAAAATTTTAATAATTGAAAGTCAAATACAACCATAGGTACGATTTCGCATAAGTGTACTTTTTTATTTTTTTGAATTACATTCCCTCTTTGTTTTGTTGTACATCTGTTCATAAAAAATTTAAAAATATACTTATTTAGATCATTCCAAACACTCTTTTACATGGTTGATGAAAATTTTTGTGTTGTGTTAATTAAATTAAAAATCATGAATTCCAGTTATATCAAAATATTTTTTTTTGAAAAACTAAAATCATCAAAAAAATTTACAATATACAAATTATAATTTAGTTATAACTCATGGTGTATTATTATAGTTATTAATCGAAGGTCTTTGATAATTTTTTATGTTTTTTATTATGTCTAAAGTGTGTTGTTGTTTTTTAATATAAATATTTTTCATATTCTTCAAAAAAAAATGTAGTGCATCGGATCTTTAACTATACTTCAAGTGGTATATTTGATTATGATCTATTATAATATTTTTAACTCGTGCAATGCACGTGTTATTTTAAAATATATATATATATATATATATATATTTCATGGTATGTTATAAAAGAATAATTTAATTTTAATTTAAAATCAAAATTAAAGTATGATTTTAATTATTTATTTTGATAATATTAGTGTCATCGTTTTATAAAATTATTACTTAAATATTTATATATATATATATATATATTAGTTAAATTATTTGTGAATTTTGATAATTTTAGTTTATCGTATTATAAAAGTGAAATTACCACATAATAATTTTGTATGATATATATTAAATAGTAAAATGAATACTCATTTTAATTGTAAAAATAATAGTTAAATTGGAAGAAGAATTACTAACATAAAATTAAAAATAATTCTAACTATTTAATTTTCTTTTATATTCATTTGGAAAATAAAAATATGTTGAAATATAAATTATATAAAATTTATTTAAAAATTAAATATAAATAAATTGTAGTTGGATTATCATATAATGATTATATATAATATATATATTTTTATGACATGACAAAGCAGGTTGAGATTAATCGCCACTTCATTAAGGAGAAACTCACTAGTGGCACAATATGTACTCCATTTGTGCAGTCTGGTGAACAACTCACTGACATCCTCACCAAGAGAGTTGGGAGTAAGCCATTGCATGACATCCTAGGTAAGCTGGGCATCAAAGATATCTTCACATCAGCTTGAGGAGAAGTGTTAGAATAGTATATTATTAGTTAGGTTATTATTCAATTATAATTATTCTATAGGGCTCCTTTGTAATTATTAATGTTCATTAATATAAAAAGGGGATGATATCAAAATCATTCTCTAATCTTGAAATTCTCTAAAATTATCAATTATTACTATATCCTGACATTGTTCCTGTGATAACCTGACTCCATAATATGCTTTCATTATTTAATTATCCATATGATTATGTGTTAGATATGGAATTGCATGCTTAATTATGTGAATGATATGATTTGTGAATTTCTATTGTTTAGTGTAGCAAAATCTGTTGAGATTAGAGCTTTGAGCTGAAAATTGAAGATCTTAGAGATGTCAGAAAACAAAACTGACTTGATATTTATGATCAACATGATTTTTAAGGCCTAATATGGAGTTTTGTAAAAATTTGATTTGTAATGAATTAAATACATTTAATTAAGCTAAGGAGTTGACTTATGATTAATTAACCTATGCTTCTAACTTAATATAAGATAGATATATGAGAGAGCCTTAGAGAACTTAAGACTTAAGCTCAAAATATCTTGTTGAGAGTTCTAGAGAGGGAAAGCAAGAGGAGGAAAGAAAAGATTAAGTCAAGGCTTGGAAGCATGGGGATTTGAAAGGGAAATTCAAGGCTTGAGCTCAAGGTGAGTAAAATTAACTCAAACTCTTGGAATATCTCTTCACTTGTTTAAAATCAAGCCTTGAAATGGAGATTTCACACTCAAAATAGTTAGGGTTTTGGAATTAAAAGCTTAATTGAATTATAGTTATGGAATGGAAATTGAATCCCTTGGATTTGTTTGATTTATGATTGAATATCTTCATATTTGTTTATCTTGAGATTGTTTGTGAGAACTTGAACCCTAATCTTTAGCTTTTGCAAGATTTTAGCTCAAGAATTAAATACTTAATGAAGATGTAAGTGAATTTGAAAGAAAATGAAGAAATCCATCAATTAATGAAAGCTAGGGGTTTGATTTTAAAATTTAAGCAAGTTTTTATTCAATTGAGTTTGAAATACACTTTGATTATGTACATATGTCATGTTTTTGAAGTGGATTTGTATGAATTTTGGCTTGAATATGAGTTTAAAAGCTTAAGGTTAAGACAATTTTTGGACTGCCCAAAAAAGCCCAAAACCACACGTGCGAGGCTCACAGCTGAACGTGCAGAAAATAGAACAAATCAAAGCATCGTTGTGCAATGAATGCACACGAGCAGTAGACCCTCTAGAATGTTTAAAGATAAACAGAAAATGAACAAATCGTAAACGATTAAATAAAGGAAAAGACAAAGAAATGAATGAATGGTTTACTGAATTTGTATATGTGTTATGATGTGTAGGTTGCCTGCCGGAAGGACCATCGCAAGGCCAATATCACTGTGAGTAATAGTATTGTAAAGATAAGTTTTAAAGTACTTATTTTCCTTCTTAAAGGATCTGCCATCTGTAATTTGCATTATGTTTTGAAATGAATGAGTTTCATGAATATGATATGATATATACAGTCTGGACCTAAGGTCGTTCTGCTATACTATGATATGTTTGGGACCAAGACCATTCTATTCTGATATGATTTGTTTGGACCTAAGGTCATTCTGACGAGCTGATAATGTAATGGGCCCAAGGCCGTTCGGTTTAACAAGCCTGAGGCCGTTCTGATAAAGTGATGGGCCTAAGGTCGTTCTATCTATATGCTAGGCTTTAGGCTGTTCTGTTTATATGATAGCCCCAAGGCTATTCTGTACTATGTTGGCCCCGGGGCCATTCCGCAATGTGATCATGAATGTGGTGTGGAAGTTATACCTTGGAAAGTTTTGTCCTCAGTTATTATAGTCTTGTACAACTCGTGCTCATTCATTTAACCCTCTTTACTTTATTATTACTTATTGAGTTTCGCTCACTCCGTATGTATGTATGTATATATAGGTGATCAGCAACATGGAGCCCAACCATAGGGTCTGCACCAGGAGTTGTTTGTGAACCCGAGTGGTCAAGTCTCCACGATGGAGCCTCTGTCTTTTTTTCTTTTAACTTACTTTTTTGATATGACTTTTGTGTTAACTTTGTTATGATGGTCCTAGGTTATGTAAACTATACTTTGGTACATAAACTTTTAGGGGTGGGCAGCGGATATACCGATCCACCAAAATCGATTGAACCGAACCGATCCGCCGCATTTTGGACGGATGTGTGATGACGAACGAACGGTTGCGGATTGATTTTCTCCAATCTGCTAATCTGACGGACGAATGGTGGATTTGAGATTCCTTTGGCCGCAACCGAACCGTCAAACTGCGAGCACCCTAGTAGTTTATAAGACTTTGTATTTTCAGTTTGTTTAAATATTCTATTTGTGTTTTCAATTAAAAAAGAGTTTAAATATTCTGTTGAAAAAAAGTTTTCAACTTGAATATCTTTTTTGAATTGAAAAAAAATAAATGTATTATTTATCTATATTTTTTGGTTTTTAAATCTATCTCTAAAAATAATAAATAGAAAATATGATATATGCTGGTTGGTTTTTATTTTCAAAAATAAATATAGATGTAACAATACAGAAACATACAATTTCTACTACTGCTCTGTTTATGGTTTTGGTGGTTTGAATTGTTTTTATATTTTAAGAACCACAGATTGTAATACTTTATATGGATGATGCATGTTGTAATTGTGATATTCTAAAGTTTCAAACTTTCTTGCTTTGGATGAGGCATGCAGTGTATGTAATATTTTTTTAAGTCATTGACTGTAATACTTTCTTCTTTTTTTTTTTTTTTTTTTTTTAAGGAAGTGCACAAGTTGAATTATGTTGAAAATTTATAAAATTTTAAACCACCAAACCGATTCGCATCCATCCGCCAAACCGCCAATCCACTCAATCCACATCTGCCGAATTGGCGGATGGATGCGGATTGATTTTCTCCAATCCGCCAATCTGGCGGACTGATGACAGATTGGAGGTTCCGTGGCCGTAACCGACCCTCGCCCACCACTATAAACTTTTGCATGGACATGTAAATATGTTGTGATGCACTATGATATAAACAATGTATATTTTGATCATATTGGCACAGCTCAATGGATTTCTTTGTATGCGATATGCTTCCGCTTATGGCCCCATTATTGTACTTATTCTGTATTTTTGTTTGAGGCAGTAGGTAATCAAGTAATTACTAGCCGGTTATGATCCAAACTCTTAGGGACATGCTTGGGTCGTGACAGTTCCATTAAGTTTTTACTTTCATTTATTGACTAGACTTGTCTTCTGCTAGTGACGAGATGTTTTCTTGATCTTGATAGGTGGAGTTTTAAGCATTGGCAAACACAATTGGGCGTGGGTTGTTGTCAAATTAAGTTTGTCTATGTTGGGTTTTCTTTTGCCATTAAGATATAATGGAATTTACAGGATTCCACTTGCAGTGAATATTCAAATTCCTTTTGATTGCGGTGGTCTTGGAGGCAAGGCAATTTATATAGGTACGTGTTGTAACATAAGTTCATGAATGACCTTTAGATACTTACTCCATTGTTCTCCTAACTTTGAGTTCAAAACATTTTGCTTTTCTGTTTGTAGACACAGAAGGCAGCTTTATGGTGGAACATGCTTTACAAATTGCGGAAGCATGTATGGAGGATGTGTTGGAATATTATACCTTATGGAAAAAATTTCAAGCCTGTCAGGTTCAGATGCAGCCCGAGGATTTCTTAAATAATATATTATATTTTCGTATTTGCAGTTACACAAAGCAAATTGCTATGATAAATTACTTGGAGAAATTCATCTCGGAGCATAAAGATGTAGCTATATAATGCATGTGTTACTTTCAAATATGTGCCATGTAACATCTTAGTGGAAGATTGCATCTGCCTGGTCTTACAAATTATAGGCAATTATGTTCTCTCTTCTCATGATGATTTTCTCTTAATCTATGTTCTTTAGCTTACCAATTGATTTTTGAAAGTTAAAATTTTCACTGCCGTATAACTTCCAAATTGGCTAACATTCAAAATTTCAATGATAACAATTAGAGTAATACTAATCATATTTCTTACCCCATTTTATCAATCTTGGACATAAGGCAATGGGTCCCACGTTAACAAATGCACACAGGACCCACTCACTTTGTGATGGAGATGAAAAAATCTAGTAAGAAATGGGATTATAATATATATAGCATTTTCCTAACAATTACCATGAGAACACAAGCAACTTCTTAAATTTGTTTTGATAGATAGCAAAAACATTGTTTATGGATATGCAAAAGATTGTAGTTGTCTCAAATTAGAGAATATCACGAACTAATTTTTCCTGGCAACATATTAAGAGCTCGTTTGAAATGTGATAGGGGTGTAACTTGGGTAGGCTCAACCCAAGCAACCCGAACCCAACTTGAATTTTTTTAGGGCTTGGAAAAGATATTTTCAAATTCAGTACGGGTTTTGGCAAAAATTTAGAAGCCCGAATTAAATTTGGACGAGCTTAGACAAAGACATCAAACAACCCAAGCAACCCGAAGCCCGAATTGTACATATATAGATATATAAAAATATCAAATATATATATAAATTATTAGCCATTACATAATATTAAAGTAATTTAGATTATTAAATCATATTGAATATATATTATATATACAAATAACATAAAATTATACTTTTTATTTTTTTATTTTTTATTTTCACTCATAAATTGTAAAGACTAATATAACGGCATCTCTCTTACATTATATAAATTATTTGTTTTCATAGTATTAATGATTTTCTATATATAAAAAAACGTAAATAGTGTCAAATTTTAATAATGCAAGTGCAAAATAAAAAAATAAAAAAATGCAATTCGGGCAATTTAGGCAATTCGGGTTTAACTCGGGTCGGGCTTGGGCAGGCAACCTTGGGTTATAATTCGGGCTTGGACGGGCCTGGGCAGATCTCAGTACAACTTGGGTTGGGCTTGGACAACCTCCCAACCCGACCAAACCCACCCGAATTGCACCCCTAGAATGTGGGTTGACTTTTTGATTTTTTAACTTTTTGGCTATTTTAGCCTGGGGTTGAAAAGTCTCGTTTGGGATAGGTTTTTTGGCTTTTTTTTTTTAAACTTTTGTGAAAGAAAAAATGAAATGATTATAGGTTGGATGTGATATTTTATCCTATTTGGTTAAAAATAGCCTATTTTGTCTTATAAGCCTATTTTAGCCCCAATGAGACATCCCAAACGAGTTCTAAATATGTATATACATGATATTTCTTCATCTATATTTTCCCCCTCTTTCTGATAGTGGCAATAAAATATACATAAGCCTCTTATTTCGAACACCTTAACAACCCATCAATGTTCTATTGTTTTGACTGCTTTTCTATAAGCATGAGGTTATTTTCTCACTGTTATTATTGTTACTTTGGCTTCATGTAGTATATTTGTTACTTGTCACTCACGTCACTATTTCAGTAACCTAACTTTTTCACAAGTTATGGTCGTTATTATTGATAGTGTAACTTTCCTCTTCCGTCAAGATTTTGAGGACATGGTGCTCAGAATTAGATTACTCAGTGGAATAGCCTTAAAGTTGATGAAACTTACGCTTTAGGGGTGTTTCTGGCCATCAAAAAAATCTTTTTTTGATGAAACTTGCGAAAAAGTACAGTTTGGCGGTAAGAATTTTATGTTTGTTTGCCATGCCTTAAAATTTATTTTTATTTTTATTTTTATTTAAATTTTTTCATGCCAGAGCTCAAGTGTATGGAATTTCAATTGGTGGGAGAAGAACGTTGTCTTTCAAGTTTTCCTTTTATTTACAATAAGTTATTTTCCTCTTTTGATATTTTATCAATTTGTTAATATGTTTACCAAATCTCCTAGAGAAAATATTTTCAGCATGCTACGAAAGAATGAAAATCTTGGTATTTTTGCACCCATTTGTCAATTGCCTTTTATAGGATTATGCTTATTCAGAGTCATATATATTATGATTTTATTATATCATCGCTGAAACTTGTCATCTACTGAATGCCTGTGGTAAATTACTTGTGTATAGTCTATACTTAATAAATGAATGCACATTTTCTCAAGCTCTTTCCCTTACAGGTTTGTTGAACTCTTTTTAATCCTTTTCTTACCCCCATCAAAACAGGTTGTTCTCTTGAATCAGGCGACTACTAAATATTCAGACGGTTCATTTCATTTAACCCTCGCCCTAGGTAACCTTCGTTCCAATTGGATCCAACTATCGTGCTATCTAATATGTCTCACAGTTATTTTTATTTTTAATTTTTTAAAATTTATTTAAATCATGCTCAACAAGTGATAGTTGGTCGCATGCCTGTACTAATTGGGTGATTTTGTGTTGGAATGGCAATGAAAGTCATGCATATATTGACAAGTCTCCCCCTCTTTGTTCAGCATCAGCACCTTATTCTGTGACAGGAAAAGGGATCCAAGATTCTGCTTCAAACTATAAAAGAATCAAAATGATGTAAGTTTTTAGTTAGATTGAGCATTGCTCTCATTTGCTCCTTAATTCTCAAGCTTTTTGAAATCATTGAGATTTTACAAAAAAAATTGTATGAGGTTTTGGGTTTTGCATTTGTTCGTTCTTAGCCGGTGCATTTTTGAGAAACAATCTCTGCTTTCCTAGTGATCTGTGGAGTCATGGACAATCTTTTATACATTTTTATTCGCATTAGATTGCATAACATGCCTTGTTATCGAAAACATATTATTGTAATGCATGACATCAACTAACAATGTATATATCATTTGGCAATTGATAAAATGTATATTATCATTTGGCAAATAAGATTAGCTGTTCATTTTTGTTCGGAAACTTGTTTTTGAACTCTCTTTTTCCTTAGATTGTGCTTGGTTGTGGATTTGTAAAGGAAAAGAAAAGAAAAGGGAAAGTAGAAATGAAGTGAGCTAATTTTTTTCTCCTCTAGCTCAAATATGTCCTATTCCCATTTGGCTAGGTTAGTTGTTTGACGCATCATTGAACAACTCTTTTCTTAGACTAAACCTCACTTTGTCTCATTTGTTGGGAATGCTATTTCTGAACTCTTTTTTCTTAGGTTGTGCTTGGATGTTGAATTTGAGAAGAGGAAAGGGAAAAAAAAAAAAAAAAAAACCTTCATAATGTTCGCTACTCGAACAAATCTCTCATAATTTGATTTCAAGAGTGAACTTCACAATCATACATCATAAGCATTTTAATGAAACATGTCCTCGTGTTGTCCAAGATTCATTTAAACTATCAAAAGAAAGTTGTACAAAATTGGCTTACCCTAATTTGGGTGAGACCATGTCTATATATAATAAATATAAGATACACCGGAAAAATGAATTAAATAATTACATAATCAAATCCTGAAATCAAATCCCTAAATAACCGTAATTTATAGAAATCACAGGATCTCCTAAATATACAATATTCTATATTCTAACACTCCTTCTCAAGCTGGATCAAAGATGCCAACCAAACCCAGCTTGCCAATAGAAGACCGAAGTAAGGATGGTCCTACAGATTTGGTGAAGATGTCGGCAATCTGATTAGAGGATGGAACAAACGAGGGACATACAATGCCAGCTCGAACCTTTTCTTGGATGAAATGAATATCAACTTCAATATGCTTAGTATGCTCATGAAGCACAAAGGCATGTAAGATGGTAGACTTATCATCACAAAATAGCTTGGAGGAAATATTCTCTTCAAAGCCTAACTCAGTAAGAATAGACCAAAGCCATAGTAACTCACATGTCCCATGAGCCATGGCTCGGTACTCAGTTTCAGCAGATGATCGAGAAACAACCGCTTGTTTTTTGCTTTTCCATGACAGAAGATGGGTACCAAGGAAAGTGCATACCCAGAAGTTGAACGTCTGTCAGTCAAAGAGCCTGTATAGTCTGCATCAGTAAAATAGGACAATCTTGTTTGAATCCCACCATTGAAGAATAAACCCAAACCTGGACATGACTTGAGATATCTCAAAATGTGGTGAACATCATCAAGGTGAGCAATACGAGGCGAATACATAAACTGACTAACCACAATCACAGCAAATGTCAAATCTTGTCGTGTATTAGTCAAATAGATCAAACGTCCTATCAATCTCCGGTGTCCTGAAGAAGATCCAAAGTATAGTTCTATTGGGACAATGATATCCTACTACGAGAACAAGCTACTTCAATCCCTAAGAAATATTTGAGAGGACCCAAGTCCTTGATGCGAAATACCCTACTAAGCTCCTGTTTTACCTTAGCAATACCAATGGTGTCATCTCCTGTAAGGATGATATCATCCGCATAGACCAACAAAATAATACATCGACCATTGGGCTGATGACAAATAAAGCATGTATAGTCGGAGTGACACTGAATAAAATTCATGGATATATAGCGATTCTGATTTTGACCCGACTCTTGTTGTATCCTAGACTCGGGTTTAATGGTTTCATATTATTGTTTACATCTTGCTTCCCTTGTATCTCCTTGAATTTGGCTATGGGATTGTTGTGGTTGCATTTGGGATAGGTTAGTTATTAGTTTCCAAACTCTTGTTGCCCAGAATTTTGCTTCTCTGCTTGAGCGGCACTTCTTGCGCTTGAGCGGGCTTTGTAAACTCTCAGTACTTTTGCAAGTCTGCAAAACTACTGGAAGGATGTATTCTATGCTCGAGCAAAGTTTCCTACACTTGAGTGAGTGGGCGCTTGAGCTGCCTTTCTTGTGCTCGAGCGATTAGTATGTTGTCTGCAAAACTATTGGGAGTGTGCATTCTGCACTCGAGCGTCACTTCTTACGCTTAAGCGAAACAACTTATTGTGTCTGATGCTCGAGCGGACTGTGCGTATATCAGATCATAACAATCACATTTTACATCACTTTTTCATCTTTTTCTCTTTCTAAAACATTTCAAAACCCTAGATCTAGAGTCTTTCTCTCTAAAACTCACATTCCCTCTACATTTTCACCTAGATCCATTGGGTTCTCTACCCTAGTATTTCTTAGAAAAAGCTAGAGCATTCCTAGAGCCCCGTTTTGATCAGATTGAAACTTGGTTTCGGCGTCGTTGAAGTTTTCACCTTGTCTTGCTCGTCTCGTAACCTTGAGGGAGGGACTTTCTATATTCTTCTATGAGTTTTAGCTTAATTATTTGTTAAGTGTAAGAAATATGGGGATTTGAGGTGATTTTGGACAAACCTAGGGTTTTGATTTGAGGGCTTTTTAAATGAATGTATTAGAAATGATTAAGGGAGTAAATATGAGCTTATGCTATGTTAAAATGATTGATTTTGGTACTTGAAGTGAATGTTGGAAAAAATGGAGGTTTGTCTTAAAATGTCTCGAATAATTATTTTGTATAAATAAATGAAATTGGTATTGGGAATATGAAATTAGATGGATGTTTATGTGAATAGTGGAGTTAGATATGTATTACCTCTCACCTATGGAAATTTGGATAATCTATCTGTTATGGAGATTGTATATCTGTTTAAAAATATTTGTTTTGGGCTATCGGTGGAGGATAGCCATGCTTGTTGTAGAAATTACATGAGAATTAGGCGAATTAAAACTAATCTCTTAGTCGTTATCATTGAACATGATTATGATTTATATACATTGTATGCGTATGATATTTAAGAGGAGAAATGAGATGTACACCATGTTGGAAGAAGAAAGAGGATGGACTCCATTAAACTAAGTCGGCTTATGTGTCCAGGGTGAAAGTTCCAAAAACCGCGCGTATACATAAGTGCCGATTCCTACGAACGAAATTTTCGTAAAATGGCAAGCAAATGTATTTGTATGATAATTATATTGGTTGGAGACTTATAAGGTGTATCCTCTGTTTGGTTGATTAAATAAAGTGGGTATAGCTAATGAACTGATATAAAATGGATTGAGATGTATGTTTGGCATAACATAGTTTTGGAAAATAGTTGTAAAAGATTTTGTCATTGGACATTAAACATGTGCATTATACTTATATCTTTGTTAAGATTCATATATTGTTCTAATTTGTCTCTACTGGACTTTGGCTCACCCTGCTTGGGAAAATCATTTTCAGGTGCTAGTAAGATACCTCCTCCAAGGACTTAGCTTGGGAGGACCTAGAAGCTGAGGGCTCTATTTTATTATTTTTTTTGTATTTAATATTTTTTCAAGCCTAGGGCTTTATATATATAGAGCTTATGACTTCTTCTTCTTTTCTTCTTCTTTCTTTCTTTCTTTTTTTTTTTTTTTTTTTTTTTTTTTTTTTTTTGTAACCAAGCTTAGTCTTGGAAAATTGTAAGCTTGTAGGACATTTATTGATTGATCATGAAGTTGGTATCACATGCTGTAGATTCAGGGTAGAGCTTATGAATTTATATCGTATGTATTACCTTTTGTAATTTAGCTCTGATTAATGAAAGTCTATTATTTTGTTTATGGCATCTTGTATGAGTCATTCACAGATGAATACTTGTAATTATTTTTGAGACGTTAAACTTGGTATCAGAGCGTACTGGGTTTGAATACTTTGGGTACGTGTGAAGTGGTTAGTATCACAATGGGTTTGTCTCGCTTGATAGAGACTTTAGTTTGTACGAAGTGTTTACATGATAACATGTTTATGTGATTATGTGGGTATAGAATCTAATTTCTAGGATGTTGATCGAGTCTACGGGTTTCTAGAAGTCCTATTAGAAAGGCACTTGATCCCTGTTGTTTCTAATTGGAACTCAGGTAATGTCGCGGGACGGTCATTGTCTAGGAATGAAATTCGTATGTGTTTATGTGACTATGTGCTTATGTAGAGTGAATTATTATTGTCTATTGCTTTAGGATGTGAGTGAGTTAGCTTCGGCACATTTGTAAATGCGCTAATCTCTTTTGTTACCTTCATTAGGACACGAGTGAGTTAGCTTCGGCACATTTGTCAATGTGCTAATCTCTTTTGTTACCTTCATTAGGATGTCAGGACGTGGACGTGGTGGTGGTAGGCGTGGTAGTCCTAAAAGGCATGAAGTGCCTTTACCGGATGATATTATGGTGCAAGAAGAAGGAATTGGCCAGGCCAATGTGGCCAAACCAGTTGGTCAACAGGCCATGGACGCCATAGCTTGCGAAATGGCCGAAGCGTTGCCGGAGTCTATAGACATCCTTAGGGCTGAGAATCAAGTCCAAGCCCAAGTAACTGAGGCAGGGCCGTCTTTCTTGAAGCGAGAGTTTTTCCAGTCAAATCCGAATGAGTTTGTGGGTGATCCCAAGGAGCCACTGAAGGTAGATGAGTGGCTAGAACAAATAGTGAAAACATTCGAGATGCTTGGCATCGAGGACGACCAGTTGCGAGTGACCTCGGCATCCTTCCAGCTAAAAAGAGATGCGAGTCAGTGGATAAAGCATGCACGTGGGTACATTGGGGTGACTTGGGAGGCTTTTGTCAACGCTTTCTAGGACAAGTTTCTACCTCTCACAGTTAGGGAGAAGTTGAGAGATCAGTTTTCAAGCTTGTGCAGTTGAACACTCTGGTGGCCAAGTTTGAGGCCACATTCACTAGCCTCTCTAGGTTTGCACCAGAGTTAGTGGCGACAGAGGAACGCCGTTGTTTGAAGTCTGAGAAGAGGTTGAGGACTGGGCTCATGTTTAAGGTGGCCAAGTTGATGATTAAAGACTATGGACGCCTTGTGAAGGCGGCGACTCATCTTGAGATCATGATGTAGATGGAGGAAGAAAAGATGAGGGGCTCCAGGAGGAGTCAGGATATTCATGGGGACAGTAAAAGGTAGAGAAGTTCTAATCCACAGTCGTCCTAGGGAGCTCAGTCGAAGTCCACTTTTTCAGTACCAAGTTCAGGTTCTAGGAGAGGTAGTCAGGGAGATTTCATTTGTTACAAGTGTGGCCAGTTGGGCCACAAGTCTCCAGCTTGCTCGTAGAGCGGAAAATGGTAACGGTCTTCATCATCTTCAGCTCGTTCTCAAAGTCACAGTCAGGGAAAAAGGTAGCTGCTCACTTGTTATCAGTGTGGACAGGTGGGACACATGAAGAGATTTTACCCTCAGTTGGGTGGCACACTTGGTGCATTAGGTTCGAGGTAGACACAGAGTCACCAGCCAGCATAGTCAGCACAGGCTTCGAGGGCCATTCAGGGAGACTCTTTGGCTTAGTTAGTACATCAGGCTTATGCTCCAAGGTGTGAACAGGTTGAGCAGAGACCTTCAGGGTGTGTGTATGCTGTTACCGCGCCATATTTAGTACCAGCGCCTTCGGTAGTGAGAGGTACCTTCTTGTTTTGCAATTCAATTGCTAATGTGTTGATTGATACAAGTGCACCCCATTCATTTATTGCGTTTACATTTGCATTGGTTTTGGGGTTAGAGTTGGCTCAGTTAGCATCTCCTATCTGTGTAGAGTCACCTATTGGTGGTGAGGTTACTTTGAGGCAGGGGTGTCGGGGTTGTGGCATAGAGGTTGCTGGTTGCCAACTTCCATTTGCATTTGTAGTGATTGATATGTCTAGCTTTGACGTCATATTGGGTATAGACTGGTTGTCATCCTATCAGGCTGTTATATACTACTATCGTCAGAGGGTTACTGTATGTACCATGAGCGGTGATTACTTTTATTTCTTGGGAGAACAAGTGGATAGAGTCCTATCACCAGTGTATGATCCACGTGGGCGGAGTGAGCTTAGTTGCCTTGTTGCCAACTTCCTGAGTACTTAGTGTGATGAGGTCCGAGTTAAGTTGCCAAGGATGGTTTGTGAATACTCGGATGTTTTTCTTGAGGATCTTACTAGTTTACTACCTCATCGAGAGATCGAGTTCACTATTAATCTAGTGTCTAGTACGACACCGATTTCCATGGCACCTTATAGGTTTGCACTTGCTGAGTTGAGTGAGTTGAAGATTCAACTCCAGAAATTGTTAGATAAGGGTTTTATCCTCCCTAGTACTTCGTCTTGGGGAGCACCGGTCCTTTTTGCCAAAAAAAAGATGGTGCGTTGCGACTTTGTATAGATTATCGGAAGTTGAAGTGAATAACTATTAAGAACAAGTACCCAATGCCTCATATAGATGATTTGTTTGATCAGTTGAAGCGATCTTGTTGCTTCTCTAAGATAGACCTAAGATTAGGTTATCATTAGTTGAGAGTGAGGGAGGAGGATATCCCGAAGACGGCATTCTGTACGCGGTATGGCCATTACGAGCTTCTAGTGATGCCCTGGCTAACCAATGTACTAGCTTTGTTTATGGATTTGATGAACCGAATCTTCCGTGATTTCCTAGACCGTTTTGTGGTCGTCTTTGTGGACGACATCTTGATTTACTCACCCTTTGAGGAGCACAAGGAACACTTACGAGTAGTGCTTGAGTTGCTTAGAGCCCATAAACTGTATGCTAAGTTTAGGAAATGTGAGTTTTGGCTGAGGGAAGTTAAGTTCTTAGGCTAAGTAGTATTCAGGGAAGGGGTGACTGTAGATTTATCTAAGATAGAGACAGTGCAAGATTGAGAACAACCTAAGAATGCTTTTAAGATCTGTAGTTTCTTGGGGTTGGCTAGGTACTACCGTCGGTCTACGAAGGATTTCTCTAGGTTAGCTTCACCGTTAACTAGACTGACGAGGAAATGAGTTAAGTTTGTGCAGAATAAGACTTGTGAGAAGTCTTTTCAAGAGCTTAAGGTTAAACTTTTCACTGCTCCGGTATTCATTATTCTGGGGAGGGATTTGGGCTATTCGATGTATTGTGATGCCTCACGGGAAGGTTTGGGTTGTGTTTTGATGCAAGAGGGAAAGGTAGTAGCTTATGGCTCGCGGCAGTTGAAAACACATGAGAGAAACTACCCTACTTATGACCTAGAGTTAAAGGTGGTAATCTTTGCCTTGAAGATTTAGAGGCATTACCTGTATTGTGAGAAGTTTGAGTTGTTTTCTGATCACAAGAGTCTGAAATATCTGTTTACACAGAAAGATTTGAATCTGAGGCAGAGGAGGTGGATGGAGTTCATAGAGGATTATGATTTTGAGTTATATTATCATCCGGGAAAGGCCAATGCGGTGGCCAATGCCTTGAGTAGGAAATCCATTAACAGTGTAACTTGTATTACTATTTGGGAATGGGAGATGTTAGGTGCTATTAGGGAGTTGGACTTGCATCTTGGCGAGTCTGTTGAGTCTGCAACTTTGTTTTTAGTAGTTGCACAACCTACACTTGTGAACCAAGTAATGGAAGCATAGAAGGGTGACCTTGAGGTAGAATTCCTCTGGGAGAAGATCTCCAGTGGGAAGGTAGAAAGAGATTTGAACGTGTACTCTGACTCGAGTGTTAGATACCTTGATCATCTTTTCGTACGGAGTCTTGCCGAGTGGAAGTACTCCAGGAGTTTCACCATTCACGCCTTGTGGTGTATCCGGAAGGGACAACGATGTATCATGACCTTTGTCGCCAGTTTTGGTGGAAGGGAATGAAGAAAGATGTGGTTACGTCTGTGTCAAAATGCTTTACTTGTCAACAAGTGAAGGCCAAGTATCAGAGGCTAGCGAGTTTGTTGCAACCCTTGCCTATAGCCGAGTGGAAGTGAGAGAATGTCACGATGGATTTTGTTGTGGGCTTTCCGAGGACTCAACGGGGTAGTGATACCATTTGGGTGGTAGTTGACTGGTTGACTAAGTCGGCGCACTTTACACCTAGTGCGTAAGTGACTTGGTACATTATCTTGCCGACCTTTACATTAGGGACATAGTGAGGTTGCACGGGGTCCTAGTGACGATTACTTCGGATCAAGATCCACGCTTCACGGTTCAGTTGTGGCAGAGCCTACAAAGTGCCTTGGGCACCAAATCGAGTATTGGCATGGCACCATTTGAGGCTTTGTATGGTCGATTGTGTAGATCCCCTATGTGTTGGACCAAGGTGGATGATGCACCTATGTTAGGTCCAGAGTTAGTCCGAAAAATGATGAAGAAAGTTGCACTTATCCATAAAAGGTTGGTTACGGCCTAGAGTCGCCAGAAGAGTTATGCCGACCGTAGGAGGAGACCCTTGACTTTTGAGGTGGGAGATCATGTCTTTTTGAAGATATTACCTAGGAGAGGTTTGATAAGGTTGGGAAAGAATGGAAAGTTGTCCCCTCGATTCATTGGGCCTTTTGAGATCCTTGAGCGGATTGAAGAGGTAGCTTATCATTTGGCCTTGCCGCCACAACTTTCCAGGGTTCATGTTGTGTTTCATATTAGCATGCTTCGAAAGTATGAGTCGATCCATTGCACATGTTAGATTGGACCGATTTAGAGGTAGATGAGGATGACTTGTATAAGGAGAGACCGGGGAGAGTTTTGGATACTCGGGACCAAGTCTTGCGAGACAAGACAATTCTCTTGGTTAAGGTATTGTGGAAACATCATGAAGTCAAGGAAGCAACTTGGGAACGTGAGTTGGAAGTCCGTAAGAAGTATCTAGACTTGTTTGTTAATGTTTGAACATGTATTATATTGTGTTATGTTAATGAAATATAAAAATATTGTATATGTTTTGGAAATATGGAAACATGGTATATGTTGTTTATGTTTTGGAAATGTGAGTTTATTATGAACAATGTATATGTTTTGGAGATATGAATTATGTATTTAGTATTGAGAATTCGTTTATCATATTGATGGGATTGAATGACTGGAGAGTGGGTCATGGTGATGGAATTGAATGAGTATCATTACGGTTGTAGTTGGTTTTAACTTAGTCTTAAAACTTGATTTGAAATTTTGGGGACGAAATTCTTTAAAGAGGGGAGGTTATTGCAATTCCGGTTTTGACCCAACTCTTGTTGTATCCCAAACTCGGGTTTAATGGTTTCATATTGTTGTTTACATCTTGCTTGCCTTGTATCTCCTTGAATTTGGCTATGAGATTGTTGTGGTTACGTTTGGGACAAGTTGGTTGCTTAGTTTCCAAACTCTTGTTGCCCAAAATTTTGCTCCTCCACTCGAGCGGTACTTCTTACACTCAAGCAGGCTTTGTAAACTCTCAGTACTTTTGAAGGTCTGCAAAACTACTGGGAGGGTGAATTCTACGCTCGAGCGGAGTTTCCTATGCTCGAGCGGGTAGGCTCTCGAGCGGCCTTTCTTACGCTCGAGCGATAGGTATGTTGTCTGCAAAACTACTAGGAATGTGCATTCTGCGCTCAAGCGTCACTTCTTGCATTCGAGTGAAACAACTTATTATGTTTGATGCTCGAGCGTCACTTCTTATGCTCGAGCAGACTGTGCGTATATCAAATTTTAACAACGACATTTTATATCACTTTTTCAACTCTTTCTTTCTCTAAAACATTTCAAAACCCTAGATCTAGAGTCTCTCTTTATAAAACTCACATTCTCTCTACATTTTCACCTAGATCCATTGGGTTCTCTACCCTAGTGTTTTTGAGAAAAAGCTAGCATTACTAGAGCTCCGTTTTGATCTGATTGAAACTTGGTTTCAGCGTCATTGAAATTTCCACCTTGCTCTACTAGTCTCCTAACCTTGAGGTAGGGCCTTTCTATCCTCTTCTATGAGTTTTAACATAGTTATTTGTTGATGTGTAAGAAATATTGGGATTTGATATGATTTTGAACAAACCTAAGGTTTTGGTTTAAAATCAAAAGAGGGGTTTTTGAATGAATGTATTGGAAATGATTAAAGGAGTAAATATGAGCTTGTGCTATGTTAAAATGATTGATTTTGGTACTTGAGTGGATGTTGGAAAAAAGGAGGTTTGCCCTAAAATGTCTCAAATAATTGTTTTGTATAAATAAATGAAACTGGTATTGGGAATATGAAATTAGATGGATATTTATATGAATAGTGGAGTTAGATATGTATTACTTCTCACCTACGGAAATTTGGATAATCTATCTGTTGTGGAAATTGTATATCTGTTTTGGGCTATCGGTGGAGGATAGCCATACTTGTTATAGAAATTGTATGAGAATTAGGTGAATTGAAACTAATTTCTTAGTCGCTATCATTGGACATGATTATGACTCCATGTTTGGGAGAAGAAAGAGGATGGAGTCCGTTAAACTAAGTTTGGCTTGTGTGTCTAGGGTGAAAGTCCCAAAAACTGAGCGTATACATGGGTGTCGATTCCCGCGGATGAAATTTTCATAAAATGGCAAGCAAATGTATTTGTATGATAATTATATTGGTTGGAGACCCATGGGGTGTATCCTCTGTTTGGTTAATTAAATGAAGTGGATATAGCTAATGAACTGAGATAAAATGGATTAAGATGTATGTTTGGCATTGAACATGTGCATCATACATATATCTTTATTAAGATTCATATATTGTGCTAAATTGTCTCTACTGAGCTTTGGCTCAGCCTACTTAGGAAAACCATTTTCAGGTGTTGGTGACATGCCTCATCCAAGGACTTAACTTGGGAGGACCTGGAAGTTGAAGGCTCTGTTTTTTTTTTTTTTTTTTTTTTTTTTGTTGTTTTGTATTTAATATTTGTAGAAGCCTAGGGCTTTATATGTATGGAGCTTATGACTCTCTCTTTTGTTGTAACCAAGCTTAGTCTTGGAAAGCTGTAAGCCTATAGGGCATTTATTGATTAATCATGAAGTTGGTATCACATGCTGTATATTCAGGGTAGAGCTTATAAATGTATATCGCATGTATTTCCTTTTGTAATTTAACTCTGATTTATGAAAGTCTATTATTTTGTTTATGGCATCTTGTATGAGTCATTTGCAGATGAATACTTGTAATTATTTTTGGGATGTTACAGGATAACAGAGCTGAAATGGTAGAACAATGCACGAGGAGATTGCTTCAAGCCATAGAGAGACTTACGTAAACGACAGACCTTACTAGTATACTCCCCCTCAGCCTAAAACCCGGGTGAAGGATCCATATAGATCGTCTAAAGTAAGTTCCCATGTAGAAAAGCATTATTGATATCAAGTTAATGAAGGGGCCAAGAAGAAGAGCCAACCAAGGAAGTAAGTAAACGAACAGTGGTCAATTTAGCCACCGGTGCAAACGTAGCCCCAAAATCCTTGCCAGAAACCTATGTAAAGCCCTTACCAACAAGATGAGCCTTATATTGTACCATCAGCCACTGTACCATCAGCCAAGTATTTGACAGTAAAAACCCACTTGCACCCAACAGCCATCTCACCAGAAGGTAAAGAGACAAGATCCCAAGTATGATTATGCTCCAAAGTAGTCATTTTAGTTTGCAGAGCCGCAACCCATTTGGGATTCTGGAGAGCCTCAAACACAGACTGCGAGATAGAGATCGACTCAAGTTTTCCAAGAAAAGACCGATGAGAAGTTAAAAGGTCATTATAACATAAAAACTGGGAAATAAGGTGATTAGTACTACTAAATCAACCAAAACGATTAGGGCGATGGTGTTCACGGGTTGGATAACGGGAAGGAGCTGGGAAACGAATAGTAGAGAGAGTACCTAGGCCTGAGGGTGAAGAAGATGCTGGAGAGGGCGGAGCATAAGGGTGACAAGAGTATGTCTATAATAGCGGAGGACTGGTAGGTATAGATACAGGCAATGATGAGGGAGCAAATGAATCAATGATAAGAATAGGACGAGCACTCGGTGACATAGCGAGAGGCAGGGCACTTGAGGTGGAATCCTGTAACATAGGGTTAGAACCAAAAAAATAGCATATCTTCACAAAATGTGACATCCATAGAATGATAAAAATGACGAGACAACGGATCATAGCACCTATAGCCTTTAGAGAGAGTTGAATAGCCCAAGAAGATGCATTTAAGAGACTTGTTATCTAACTTGTTTTGAGTAGGACTACAATCCTGAACAAACAAGTACAACCAAATACATGAGGAATAAGAGGAAATAACACGGTATCTGGATGAAGTAATTGAAAAGGGGCCAACCCGTGAAGAATCCGACTAGGTGTCCGATTAATAAGGTAAACAACAGTAAGTACAACTATATGCCAGTAGGATTTAGGAACATTCATCCCACAAAGAAGACACCGGACACCAGACATAATATGATGGTTTTTATGTTCAGCAATCCCATTTTGTTCAGGGGTGTAAGTACAAGTGAGTTGTTACAAAATTCCCTATTGATTAAGTTGGGAGCGAAATTCATCAAAGATGTACTCCCCCCCTCCAAAATTATCAGAACGAATATTGCGTACAACTATGTGGAATTGGGTTTTGACCATTTGGAGAAACTGAATAAAAAGTGGAAGCATGTTAGACTTCTTTTTAAGAAAATAAACTCAAGTACACCTAGAGTGGTCATCTATGAAAGTCACATAATATCGATGCCCAGAAAAAGCCAAAATAGAAGAAGGACCCTAACTATCAAAGTGGATAAGGTCAAACATACAGGAGGCACAATACATGCGTAGAATATAAGAAGTACTAGTACTTTTAGACAGTTCACAAACAACACAATGAAACTGATGATCCTTGCAAGCTTTATTAAGTGAAGGAAAAAGTAAACATAAATAATTAAAGTTTGCATGTCCTAAACGAGCATGCCACAAGACTAAAGTCTGAAAAGAAAGCACATAGGAAGACGACTCAGGTAACACAGTAGCTTGCAAGCCATAAGTGGTAGGATGAGAAGGTGGTGGGTCCCTGAAGTCGTATAACCCGTTGCGCTCAAACCCCCTGCCAAAATCTTCTTAAAAGTCAGGTCTTGTAATAAGCAATGAGTAGGTAAGAAAATAATTGCACAATGAAGGGTTTTAGCAAGGCAACTAACAAAGAGAAGATTATAAGCAAAACGGGGAACATGTAATACAAAAGTAAGTGTAATATCAGATGATAAGGACACATCACCCTTACGTTAGACATGTGAAATAAACCCATCAACAAGGCATACAGTCTGAGCGGCAGTAGAAACAAGAGAGGATAAATAAGAAAACTCACCAATCATATGATCATTGGCCCCAGAATCCAATACCCAAGTAGGTGCAGTGTGAACATGAAAGGCTGTAGGAGTACCTGCAACGAGTGTGACAGTGGAAGGGATACTTAGAGACATGGTAGTGAATGAACCAAGTTGCTCTTGAAGGCAACTAATCTGAGATTAAAGCTAATGAAGATCAACAAAATGAGTCAGCTAAGGAGTACTCAATGTGTCGACAATAATAACAATATGAGGAGGGCCTGAAGGGCGTGCCCCTACAAAGTGTTGCTTCCACTTAGGATGAAGCTTGAAGCACTGTGCTTGGACATGACTAGTTGTGTAACAACCCCAGCCCATGATTAGCTCTAATCCATGCTTTAGTATGCCTAACAAGTAATTAAGAAGAAATCCTGAGTTAATTACATGTGCATCGCATTATTTTGTGTTTATATCTGTTTAGTGTAGAAAGATTTGTTCATGTTTTTTTTTATTCGGTTTACAAATTGAAGGCCTTATCGACACCTGATTCAGAAATTGACTTGATTTATGTGTTAATTAGAATTTTTAGAATTTTATGGTAGGTTTAATTGAAATTCGGTTCGGCACGATTAAATTAAAATAATTCAATGTCTACTTGATTAACAATAATTACATTTTTGCCCAAGCCCATATAAGGCAAATTGTTGATTCAAGACTTTGGAGAATACAATTTCAATCCCTCATTTTGTGACTCAAATGTGAGAGACTAAGAAAGGGTTTAGGATCAAGCAAGAAAAGGGAAACTTGCAAGAATTGTCAAGAGATTGAAGAGAATTTGAGAGTTACAACTTCAACACCTGTGAACTCAAGTCTCTAGGTAGAATTTTATCCTTAAGCCTTGAAATCTAAACTATAATGCATGAACACAAGAGAATTATGTTGACTAATGTAAGAATTGAGTTAGAAATGAAGAGTTTTGAGCCATACCATGCATGCATGCATATTTTCTCATATTTTGAGTTTAATTTCCAAGAATTCCCTCATGCATGTCTTGAATTCACCTTAATTTTGGGCAATCATCAAGTTTCACGTTGTTTTATAGCATTTGATCATATTTTGAGAAGATTAAGTTCAAAAAAATTCATACATGTCATGTTCCATTAGCAAGCTATTGAGCAAGAAATTCATAAATTTTAAGTTGATTTTTTGCACAATTGGCAAGCTATTGAGCCATGATTTCTTGAAATGATCCTTAATTCATGATATTTTATGAGTTTTTCAATGTTGCCTCAAGTTTTGGCCCAGAAAATCGAGCTTTGATGCTTTAGATTGAGTTTTGAAGCGTGGAAGCAATTCTGGAAATTCCAGAATTGTGCTTCCACGCTCGAGCGACGGATTCCACGCTTGAGCGGCCACTCTATGTCTCACACTTCCACTCGAGTGACCAAAGGCTGCTCGAGCATAAAATGCATGCTCTTAGAAGTTCTTATGTTTTGTAGCACGCTCGAGCGACAAAAGTTACACTTGAGCGAGGGCATGTCTCTTACACTCGAGCGAGTGTCGAGCAAGCGTCGAGAGAGAAAAACAAGCGACCAGTAATTTTTCAAAGTTTGTAGACTGCTTGAGCGAAGGAAGTTATGCTCAAGCGGAACCTTACATTTTGCATGTCAGCTCGAGCGAGGAAATCTACGCTCGAGCGTGGACCCTATTTTCAATAAGTTTTGAAAAAATGTTTTCAAGTACATTTTTGCATCCTCATTCCATCCTAGGCATTTGTAGGCCAAAATTAAGGCACTATAATGAGGATAAAGACTAGAAACACACTAAGAACAAATGAAATAAGTTACGTATAATCCGAGCGTGTGCTTCAATGTATGTATATGTCATGTTATCTAGGTCACGTGCCTCAAGTTAAGTGAATTGCCTACTCTACTCAACTATTTGGAGCCACCGGCTTTCTGTGAGTAATGACTTAGTAAAGTTATGTTCAAGTTAAATTAACTTCTGTATATGGAATAAGATTTGTCCTATGAATGTGTAGACACCCCATTTTTGACCGCTCTTAAGACTTGGGCGCTACTAATGGTTTACTTGGTGATGAAAGATGTGCAGGACAAATGTTCGATTTCTTTGGCAAGAGGAGAGTCAAATCCTAACCTCACACTCCATTTTGGACCAAAGCTATTTTTGAATGGTTTTTAGACCTTAAAACCCTCTTTTTCAAAATATTTTTGAAATAAAGTTTCTACGATGTTCCGAGGCTCGCATTTTGTCAAATGTTGCGCTTTTTGATAAACCGAGCGAGGACAAAGTGGAAATGAATGAAAGAGAGGTGAAATCTTTGAAAAATCTTTCAAAACACCTTGCTTAGGGGATTGGAGTTGAAGAAAAGAAGAGGAGAGGGAAGAAACCCAGTTGGGGAAGGAGTTGGGCATGAATCGTTAAGAGAGAGTTGAGCAACCCTCGCTAAATCAGGCCTATCCTTTTGAATACTTGGATTTCAGATATGAGGCCACCATCGTTGGAAAACTTACTTCTGGGGCTTCATTTTTCACTTAAGAATCTCCTAAAGCCGTGTCCGGGTGGGGGAGATATGATTGGTTGAAGTTGGGCATCATTCTGGTTGGACCGAAACTGAGCAACCTTCACTAAAAGAAGGATATCTCTTAGCACACATGGAATTTTGAGGCAAGGCTTCCAAATTTGGAAAGAAGACCTCCGGGGCTACAGTTTAGGCTCAAGAATGACCTGAAAAAGAGTCCATATGAAGGAGTTAGGCTTTCTTCAAGTCAGGGACCAGGATTGATTTTTGCCATCGGCCTCTATGGAAGTGCATCGGCCACAATTGGAGCTTAGCAGCTATAGGTCATCCAAAAGTGAACCTTATCGGCCACAAATGTCCAGAAAGCCCAGAATTGGCAGATATTTCTCCTCCAGCTGTTTCCAGCTTGTGCCATCTGTCCTTGCTCAGTTATTTTCGACCAAGCTTGATATTTTGCTATTTAATTAAGCCTTATATCTCATATTCAAGGGTTAGAATATTGGGGGATAGATTAGAACAATTTTGGCAAAATTTTTGGGAGCCTATCTCTCTAGAAACTCTCTCTAGATTTCACTCTCTCTAAGGATTTTGTGCTTGAAGGCTTGCATACATCCATCTTCAACCTATCAACCTTTAAGAAGACTTGATCACCATTGGGCTGAGGTCCCTTGGAACTTGTTTTGGGCTGCTAAAGCTTAGTTTTGGCTCAGATTTTGGCTGGTTTTGCTGTTGAGCTTCAAGGTGCTTCAAGGGTAAGTACTTGCTTCTTTAAACCTTTGCTTTGTATGCTTGTTTTACCACCTTTGTAAACTGTTTTTGGCTTGGTTTTGAACTGAGAAAATCTCTGTTGGTTTAGGCCTATTTTGTGTTAGGGGGTTGTCTCTCCCTTTTGTTCCTTAGCTTGTATAGCTTTTGAGCCATCTTGTAAGGCCTTTCAAAACAACTTTTCATGGCCTTTTAACCACTAAAATCCAGAGGATTTTCAGTGGTAAAAACCCTGTTTTGAGGCCCCAAATAGGAAAGGGTGGTCCCCTCTCCTCTTGTCTTGCTTGCTAGTGTTGATGGCCAACCAAATGAGTATGTGTTTTTGCTTCTTTATGGCTTTGTTTAGGCTCATTTTTGTGACTTCTCAAACCTTCCATAACTTTTTTTAGGCCGGTTTGGTCACCTCTTGCATGCTTTATACACTTGTAGTGTAAATTTGCACACTAGCCTAACATGCATCATGCTTTTGATTATCATTCTAGCATGATTTTGGCTTAACTCTGAGAAGATTTTGGTCATGTTTTAGCATGCTCTAGGTCTAATGTATGTTATTTTGGTCATGCATGCATTTCTTTGTATAGCCATGGTTCAATCTAGCTCATTAGCTTTGTGTATTGAGTCCACTGGCATGCATTGCTTGGACTATTTTCATGATTTGGCATCATTTCATATGTGATTTCAGAGCATATTTCATGGTCATACACTCACATCTTTCACTCTTTCCATACTTTGGAAGGTTGGTTCTTTATGCTTTAAACATGAGCCATTGTGTATGTCATCATGTCTAAGCTTGCGAGCCATCATTTCAGTGTGTATTTGGGATTATTTTGCCATGATATAACTCTAATTTTTGTTGGCGAAGCCATCTCATGCTTGGTCTTGGTAGGTGTAGTGTAATCCGCCCTTTTGGCCTTGCATACATCATGCCTTATGCCCTTCATGCTAGCTTGTTTTAGTTTTGGTCCATGCATGTTTTAGCCTCACTTTGACATGTTCTAGGACTTTTTTGGGTTGTACTTACCATATGGTTCTCATATTGCATAGCTATAGTGCAAGTGCCTACACTAGTTTCAAGCTTTGAGCCTCTTAGCATGCCATGCTTGTAGTGTTTGGATGATTTGGCATCATTTCACATGACATTTCAGTGCATATTGTGTTATCACACTTCCACATTTGTCACTTTTTGATCATGTTTGAGAGTTGTCCTCTTATGCTTAGTCGATGAGCCATTGCATGTGCATGAGTTATCTTGTATTTCATGTCTTCATTTCAACATTTTGGCCACTGATTTGGACATGATTGAGGTCTGTCCATTTTAGTTTAAGTCCATTTCACATGTTGTTGCATGCTTGTCATTTTGCATGTTGTTGCATGCTTGTCGCATTTCATGTTGTTGCATTGCTTGATACATTACATGTTGTTGCATACTTGGTACATTGCATGTTATTGCATGCTAGTTGCATTACATAACATTGTTGCATATTTGTTGCATGCCATGTTGCTTACAGGTTTAGGTTGCATTGCATTGTTTGCATGCCTTTAACTTTGTTAAGTTGTGCATGCATTGCATTGTGTTTGGTTTGGGTGTCAAGTCAAACACGAGGAACGAAGGACGTTTCATACTTAAAGTGATGAAACATGCCGCAATCCTCGATCGCCGACCCTTTTGATCATGCATGATAGAGGTTAAGGCATTTATGTGTTTTTGTGCATTTCATCCATATTGATTTGTGCAACTCGGCCTCTTTGGCCATCATGCATCGAAATAGGTGATTGATGGCTCGAGAGTCGAACACTACACTCCTTTGAGGTTCAAACATGATAAAGAGTGTGGTTGTATAAATATTTTCTTGTAAATGTATTGCCATGCCTCTGTTTGTACTCTGTTACAACAAAAGGAGGAGTTCGCAGGAAGAGATCGGGTATCTAGTGTGCCGATCGGCTACAAATATTTGGCCGATAGCATCAAAATTGGCCGATGGCCATTGTTCTCTAGTCGATGGCCACCCCTCTTGGCCGATGACCTCTCAGAGTGTCCATGAGGTGGGTCAAAAGCACTATGGAAGTTGGCACAGTTTTCAGAGGTGCAGAAATGTGCAAACAGAGGCAACATGAGGCATGGCAACAGATTTCCGAGCAAAGCCGACCGAGCATGCATATGCCCCTCTTCTCGAGATTGTTTTAACTGCTTTGTATAGTTAGTTAATTTGTAATTAATTAGTTAATGTGTTAGCTAATTTAATTCATTATTGTAAATTCTTGATTAGCTTAGCATAGCTAATTTTCAATTCGGTGTTGTAATAATTAGTCTAATTAGATTATTAGATTAGTTAGAATAGCTTAGCGTAGCTAGCTTGTATTATTCATTCGGACCCTCCGTCGAGAGGGCGTATTTTTGTAATAAGTGTGCGTGAGTGTGTGAATGTCTTCCAACCCCACGTCTTAACCGCTTTCGATGGTTAGTTCTAGGTCATGTTTCAATTAGCATTCCTATGCTCGCATGTTTGCATTCATTCATCTGTCTTGCATGCACCGGGGTCGGCGCATCATACTAACTGCATTGTATTTTAGATACATTTACTTGAATACTTGTTCAACAGCATGTTAGCAAGTCATATCTCATATGCTATTTTAGAATAGCCGAGCCTATCTCTAGTTGCATTTCGCATGTGTTGCATTAGCCATCTTAACATAAACTAGGATCATGCATTGATTACTAACTCGCTATTGTTTTGGCTCGGAGTACTAGGTAAGCTTTTATGCTTTAGCATCTTGCATGTATGTAAGTGTTGCCATTTTAGCATGCTTGCCATGAGGCTATTTGCTTAACTGATATAACTGCCTGAATGCCTGTGGGTGAAGGTTGAATTGCTTGAATTGGAACAATTCATTGAAATGCGAGTTTTAAACCCATTTGAGAGTGGCAAAATCATGTTTTCTAAGCCCACTTGAGGGTGGCAAATCCACGTTTTAGCCTACTTGCGAGTAGCACATTCAAACCATTTTCAAACAAACATGAGATGTTTTGTTGCAACTTAGGCGATCTAGTCTATACTTGTATGCTGTGCGTATCACGTAGTAAGATTAGCTAATAAACCGAAATAAGAACACATGTGTTTTCAAAAACAACATATCATGTTAGCAGAGGCCGATCCTTTGATCGGGCGAGCGGGAGTGCTCATTTCAGGACCTTCCCTTCTCGTACCCAAGTTCCCAAGCCGAGGCAACTTTGGTGATGATGGACATGTGGCCTTAGGCACGAGTCAGGGTTTCCTAAATTTCCCAAAACAAAAACATTTAGGTGGCGACTCTGTATTTGGGAAAACAGTCCATGTTTGGCACTTCTTTTTATTAAAATTAGTTTTCCAAAATGATTTGCCAGATTTAGACTCTTTGATGATTTATCAATCCTGCATTGCACTTTGCAAGATTAGATTCAGAACCGTGACATTGAGTCCGAACTATAGTAGCTAATGAACAAAACGGATTTTCACGCCATTCGCGCGCAGAGCCGGGACGTTCAAGCCCGTCTACAGAATGCTATGTTTATGCACTATGAATGATTGTCCATATCTGACACACACACACACACATATATATATATATATATATATATATATGTGTGTGTGTGTGACATTAATGCAAAATGTTATGATTCAAGTATGATATCTGTACCCGGACCGGAGGTTCCTTAATGGAACTGGCAAGTTATCTGTACCCGGCTGAAGGATCTTTAATGGAGCTAACAAGTTATCCGTACCCAGATCGAAGGTTTCTTTATGGAACTGGTAAGTTATCTGTACCCGTCCGGAGGTTACTCTATGGAACTGACAAGTATGATCTATGATGTTCTGTATATGACATGTTAGCGCTAACAGATGAATTATGAATGATCAAGCATGATTCCTGAATTATATATATACACATTGAATGAGATCACGAATATGAATTGGTTCTATGCACAGACTTAATTACGGGACATCATTCATTTAACTCTTTACTCTGTTATTATTCACTGGGCTCCCGTTCACTATTTATATTATATATGTAGGTGATCAGGTACATGACCAGGCTCAGAGTTGAGGACCTGATGACTCAGTTTTTGGTCAGCCAGCCTTTATGCCTCCCGAGAAGGTCCCCAATCAAGTCATGTTTAGAGGCTGTGTTTTTGTGGATGCATAAGGCTTAATTTCTTTTGACTTACAAACAAGTTTTCTATTGTATATACATGAAGTGGCATATAAATACTGAATTTTAGTTTTTAAAGTTTAAGGTTATCTGTCCCACGTATGTCTTCACAGCTCGATGGACTATATATATTTTACATATTTGCTTCCGCAACCCTTAACTATATGTTATTCGGTTAAGAGACCTTTAGTAATCCAAGGATTATTGGCCGGTTACGGCGCTAAACATATAGGGGCGGGTTTGGGTTGTGACAAGCTATGCCACAATGATGCAAATAACCTTGCTACTAGAAGCATGAGAACTAAACTTGGTAGCAAGAGCATCTGATCTGAAACTGAAAATGAGGTAGGAACAGAGGAAGGAAACGGAGCAACTGGTTGAATCAATTGACAACGACGTTCCTCCCTGTCAATAGTAGCAAAAGCCTCATATAAGGATGGCATAGGTAATGTGTTCAAAATTTGAATACGAAGAGACTCAGATTCAGGTTTTAAACCCATCAAAAATTGATAGGTGTGCTGGCGAGCAAGACGAGCAGACACAATAGAAGCGGCAACAACTAGAAAATCACTTAATGGCTCATATTGTGCTATCTCCTCCCAGTGAGACTGAAGATACCCAAAAAATTTAGCAACGGTAAGCCCCAAAGCTTCCTGAGAGGCATGAGAAATATCCTGATAGAGCTCGAAAATCCTAGCATCATTGTGGGCATGTGCGTACATCTGGGTAAGAGCACTCCACAACCGAGGAACGGTATCACAGTACATAAACATGTTGCAGATGTGTTCTTCTATAGAGTTGAACATCTAACCAAGTAAGGTGCAATTGTCAATATTCCATTGAACCTGCTTAGGATCATCAGCAGGAGGTTGTGTCTTGGTTTCCAAAAGCCATCCAGATTTACCTCTACCTCCAAGGTAGAAACGTATAGACTTACTCCAAACAGCAAAGCTACGACCATTAAGCAACACACTGGTAATCCGATGAACTGGAACATGGGAGGCAAGGGAAACGTCTGAACGAGGCATAATGCTCTAGATTTGTGGAACAAAGTCAAACATTCTGAAACACCATGAAGCCGAAGTAGCAGCGTCACACAAAATAGATGCTACTGGACAAACCGTAGCCCAAGTAATAAGAAATACACATAGGTTGCTTACCACATTAGCAACACACGACCCTAAAAGGGTTAGAAACTAGCCCAAACCACCCTAGAAGGATGCTGAACTGCACAGAACCAAGGCAAAGCCTGGTCAACTGTTGTAGGAACCTCGGTAGTGATTAGAAAGGATTGTTGAGGGTGAGAGAAGGGGTTTCAGGTGGTGTATGGTAGTTATAGGGGGCTGGGTATGTAAGTCGGCTACTAGCAAAGGGAAGAGAGGCTAGTGGTGGTGATAGGAAAAGTGGCTAGGGTTTCTTTGGCTCTGATACCGAGAAGAAAGTTGTACAAAACTGGCTTACCTTAATTTGGGTGAGACCATGTCTATATATAATAAATATAAGATACACGGAAAAAAGAAATTAAATAATTACACAATCAAATCCTAAAATCAAATCCCTAAATAATCGTAATTTATAGAAATCATGGAATCTTCTAAGTATACAATATTCTATATTCCAACACTATCAACCCCACAATGCAATAGGGTCATGTTTGTTTTAATTTATATGCAATGAGATTGGATTACCAATTGTGTGGGCTCCATAAGAAAAACATATTTGGTTGGGAAAATGCCGTAAGACTGTAAATAGCCTCTAATGAAGAAATTAAGGCTATGTTTGGAGCAGCTCTGGAAACATGATTCCAAAGCTGTTTTCAATGCTTTGTTTGGTTAAAGTTTTAAAAAATTAATTCCAATATAACATTTCAAAACTCATTTCAGCTTTTGTTTGGAGAAGAGAGTTTCTTTTCTAATTTTAAATTTTGAAAAGCGTGGCTTGGGTCTACCCGGATGTTCTGCCGGAGTCCGGCCAATTGACCGGAACAGTGTTTGTTTGTTTTGTTTTGTTTTTTGTTTTTTGTTTTTGTTTTTGTTTTGTTTTGTTTTGTTTTGTTTTTTGTTGCAATTGGCACGTGTTATTTGGAAGGGAAAAAAAAAAGAAATTTTGTTTTTGATTTTTTTAACAAAAATAATATTTTTTTTATATTTAAAAAAAATTATTCCAACCAAATACACAATCAAAAGTTATTTTAAAGCAGTAATTGAATATTTATTTTGAAAAAGAAATTATTTTGTTTATAATATTTTCAATTAAAAAAAATTATGTTATTTTTTTAATTGAATTTTAAAAAGTGTTTGGTTATAAGTTTTGAACAGAATTTTTAATAGAGTTTGAGTTGTGTGTTTGGTTATGAGTTATAACGTTTTAAATTAAGTTTTGAAAACTCTTTTCAAAATTTATAATCAAACAAATTTTCTTATTTCACATGTCACATCAAACATTCAAAACTAAATTCAACACTCAACTCAAAACTCAATTCAAAACTCTTTTTAAAACTCATAGCCAAAACAAATTTTCTACACTCAAATCATAATTCCAAAACTCTTAAACTCAAAATACAACTCTATTCTCAAATCATATTTCTAAAATTTTACCAAACGCTACCTAACATTCCCTTGGAGAGATGGCATTGCTAACCTCCTATAGAATTGAAGGTGAAGACTATTTTGTCATTTAATTTATGAAAACATCATAGTTACCTTCTATGTAATGAAAAGTTTTCCGTAATTTCTTAGATTTAATCTCAACTAACTAATATCACTATATTAATACACAAGTAAACACAAATTATTTTACATCTTCAACATAATATCATTACAATAGTAATTCTCTTACTCAATTTTACGGTACTCGTAATCTCATCTAACTTAATCTAACAAACAAACATCACTTAGGACTCGTTTGGCTATTGGCTTTTTAGGGGGAAAAATAAAAGAGTAAAAAGGTTAAAATGTTACGTTATACATATCAATCAATTTTTTTTTTCTTTTTCTTTTAAAACTTTCTATTCAATTAAAAAATTATTCCAAAACACTTTTTAGAAAATTTTACTTTCTTGTTTTCCATATTTTTTTGTTTTCACTGAATTTTTTTATTATTTTAAACATTTTTTTTCATTTTTAGACACACTTAACATAAATACACTTAAAAAGTATAATTTTTGTGAAAAAAAATCTTTAAAAAATTCACTAAATTCCAAAAATACCACACAGAAAAAAAAAACTTAAATTCAGTATATAGTTCATATTTTTGTGTATTTATTATTTTTTCACAAATATTTTTTTTAGATACATCTAAGTAAGGTGCATCTAAAAAAAAACTTAAAATTTAAAAAATATTTACTAAAAATAAAAAATACGAAATCAATTTTCAAAAAATTGAATTCAGAAAACTGAAATCAAACACCTTGAATTTTTTTCACCTCATAAAAAAGTCAAAAAATTACCAAAAAGTTTAGTTGCCAAACAGGCACTTGAATTTGAATTGCATTTTTTTTAATTCTCCATAAAATACGGAACAAAGTTTGTGGGTATGTAGGTGTACACACATCATAATCTGCTTTGTGGTGTCTTTGGGTTATGGTACTTCTTTCTTGTTTACTGAACCGAACTCTGATATTTTTTTCGTCAGATTTAGAAACCTTAATTGAAGTTGAATTTGGCAACATTTACAAAATTATATTTTTAAACAGAAAATAAGAAACATATTTTCACAATGTTTTGTAATTTGTTCGGTCTTCCAAAAATGTGTTATTGGCTTTCTACTGAAAATGTTTTGCAATTTGTTCGGTCTTCCAAAAATGTGTTAATGACTTTCTACAGGTTAGAGAGGAGGGGGGAAGGGGTCAAATTTGTTCTCAAAACAAGTGAAAATATATATATATATATATGCATTAATTGTTGGAAATTGTTTCTACCTTTTTAGTAACAAAAAAAAGTAACCAAGATTTAAGGAAATTTTTTTAAAAATTTCTGATATTAAGATTTTATAAAACAGTTGTGATTAGGACCCCCTCATATTCCTACCCCCACCACCCCCACACACACGTGGGGGTTGGTGAGTGGGAGAGAAGAAAAAAAAAAAAAAACAATTTTGACCAATCAAAAGGCAAAAGGGGTCGTGGGGGTACCTTTGAAAGGAGGTCTCAGTCTTTTTTGTTTATAAAATAAATGACATACAATATTTTCATAATAGTTAATGTTCTTCAACATTGTTACAAAGAAAATTCAACTCAGAAAAATTTCTCCGATTCAGAGGAATTTCAGTTTTCACAGAAAAATTTCTCTGATTTTATAGAAAAATTTCAAAATTTCTCTGAATCGGAGCCAAAATTTCTCTGAATCGAATTTTCTCTGTGAAATTGTTAAGGGAGCTTAGTTAATAAAAAAAAATTAATAATCTTGGATTTCTCCTACTACACAAAGTTAGAGAGGGATGTTTCTCTAATTTTTCCCAAGATTTATTCTTTATTTATAAATATTTTATTTAAAAAAATTAGGGAAAAAAAAGGAATTCTTTTTTAAGGCCCCTAATATTAAGATTTTATCAACTTTTGACTATTATATCTTTAATTTTTATAGAATTAAATACCAATCATCTAAAAAAATCTCCAAAATTACTTTAGAAAATCCGTACTTATAACTAAAGTCATAATAAAGTCACATAGTTACCCCAACCCCTACAAAATAAAATAAAATAAATTGTAAATTTTTTATTTGAATGCATAAGAAATAATCATTCCATTCTTTCTCATCATAATTAACCAAATAGATCATAAGAGTACATAAAAAATAAAAAAATAAAAAATTATATGTGAAATAAACTTATGTTATGTAAATATATAGGGTCTATTTGATAGCATTTACAAGTTAATTTTTCAGTTTATTGGTTTAAAAAAAAAAATTAATGATTTTTGGTTGAAATTTTTATTTGAATTTAACAGTCTATTTGGTCAAAAAAATATCTTAAATTTCAATTTGATTTTTTTTAAATCTTATTTAAAAACTCTTAAATACTTATATATATATATATATATATATATATATTGTTTTAATTGTAACTTTACCAACATTTTAACTGTTTAAATTTGATTTGAAAACTTTTGCAAGTATAAAAATTTGTTCAAATTTAGTTTATTAAGCTTTTTTTTATCTTTATCAATCTAAGTCAAATGAGTAATTAACTGTTCAATGTAACATTTTCCTTTTTTAAATTTCTTTTTCTATATGTCAAATAATTTGTTTTTTAACTTTAGCATGGTTGAATTTTTGACAAATTAAAAATTAACGCAAGGTTCATTCCATGTCATTGGGGGTGGATTGAGGATACTCAATTATAACTCTCAAGCTTTTTTCTAGTCTTAATAGACTATAACTTCTTTGATAATTATTTCTGATTTATTTAAAGATAAATATCAAAATATCACATAAATAGTGTGCCATAATTTTATTGGCTTAACCACCTCAATGTGACAAGTGACTTAATTTGATTAGCCAAAGACTTATTTGTTGCATCACTGTGGCTTAATTTGATTAGCCAAAACTTGATTTGGCTACCATGTAATCTTAATTTGAGTCTAATTAAACGTGGGGCAAGATTTGATTTGACAATAATTGTGCCATATTTTATAGGCCTTTGTAGTTTGTGATAATTTGTAATTGATTGAATTTTTGTATGATTATAGCATCTAATGTAGATGTACTTGAAAAGTTAAAAAAAAATTGTGAATAATTTTTTAAATAATTTAATAAATACAAAAAAAACACAAAAATGCACTTAATTTTTGTATATATATATTTTTTTGTATTTGTTAGTATTTATTGATTTTAAAAAAAAAGTTCATAAATTTTATACTTTTAAATATATTTAGATAAAATGGATGTGAAAAATATTAATTAAAAAATTTACTAAAAATAAAAAACCGAATTGAAAACTCAAAAATTGTTTTTAAAAACTCTAAAACTAAACATTTCATCTTTTTCCCAAACGAGACCTAAAGGTGTGAGCAGAATGGAGATGGTGCGTAGACTCTAGGGGGTGCTCACGGATCCGACTGATCTGCCAAAACTGATCAACCTAACCCAATCAACCTGCTTTTTAACTGTTTCAATAGTATGGACAGATGGATATGGATGGAGATTTTTTAAATCCGCTTATTGATAAGTGCCTAAATGTACCACATTTAGGTCCTGTAATTTACTTGTTTGTTCTATATTCCATGCTATGTTATGGGATTTACTTGATTTTGATAACATTTCAGGAAATGATAACTTAAAGAGCAAATTTGGCCAATTCAAGAGTTTTAAAAAGCATTCAATAAGATGAAAGAAGTTGAATCAGTGAAAGAATGTATCAACTAATTAATTTGAGGAGCAAATACTAGATTTAATTCAAACCTGAGTTAAATGGACCTCTACGTAACACTCAATGTTTTGGGCATAGGCTTTGGAAAGATAATTCAAAGGACTACAAATAATTTCTCAATTCAACCATATTAAAGGTAAAAAATGAAGACACATTTAGGGCAAAGAATATGAAATTCTACCCACATGACAAATTGCATACACTAATTTTGAAAAATCACATCTAATTCATTTCAAGTCCAAACTATGCAAATCTTGTGTCTAAATTGAAACCCTAGAAGTCTAGTTTTAGATGAAATTAGCCTCATGTCAAAATTCATAGCATGGACGGAGATGTGGACAAAAGATTACACATAACTCAATGTGTTCAATAACTAGCCATTAAATTTGACTTTTCAAATCGTTCATATTCAATCATTATTGGTTGCATTCATGAGAAAATCTCTAAAATTTGGGGAGGAAGGACATTGTTCATGTATTTTCTCTATACATAAAGAGGTTGGGTTGAAGAGAGAGAGAGAGAGAGAGAGAAAAAGGTGGGAATTTTGAGTGTTCGAAGATGGTGTTCTTCACACCAATGAAGGCTTTTGCTTCCTCCTCCATGCTTGGCTAGGCATCCTCTTCTTGGAGTTGTGATGAAACCTTTCCAAGTGATGTGATTATTGTATTTTGATTCTTGATTTTTGAATTGTTGTTATGATAAGTTGTGTAACATTGATGTTTTTATTTGATGTATAACATTGTAAATCTGATTTTACTCTTCCAAGTTAGCATATGTATTTAATTTTTGTGTTTTTAAATACATAGTTATACAATGGTAATTGAGAGGGGGATTTATACCGAACATTTGGGCCAAGCTAGGGCCACATGGAATATGGTGTTGGGCCGAGCTAAAACTCACATGGATGTGTGTGTTAGACCGAGCTAAACCAAAAAGCACTAAACGTGGTACTAAATTGGGTCTATCCGGGCCAACACAGAGCATAATGTTCGACTGAGCTATCTGAGGTCGCACAGCTATATACATCATGACATGTTTTGTTGACTTAACGAGCTAGTGACGGATAGGCCGGACGAGGAGAGCGAACAAACCGGATTAAGGTCGGGGTATACGACCGAGTTGATAATGGTCTCACTCGTTAGCGAGTGTGAAGGCTTTGACTAAGCACTGCGCCGATTTGGGGTATACCTTAGCTAGGCATCCGTATATCCAAAATCAATATCTTTGGTGTAACCCAAGTAATAGCACGATTAGGTATTCCACGTGGACCAATGGAGAGAAAATCGCTCTAGGTGTGCGTTAATACTGTTTGGCAGTTTGGCAGTATTCACGTATACACATGTGAGGAATGGAGAGGGCGGTACAACCACTCGTCCAGCAAAGGACAACAGAGGTAGTGCGCACACAATCTAGGGCTACATGGCCAGCCTAGAAAAGAAGGCGCGAGCAGACTCAGAGGGGTAAGTGATCTTTAGCCACTCTCTTTCTATAGTGTTCTGTATTCTCTCTTCTTCAAGAAAGCTAACTTGACCATCGGAGGGGTTTTCTGGCAACCCACCCACCGAGTAGCTCGCCCCTATTTGTTTATAGTGAAACGAAGTTCTAACAGAGCGACTCAAGCTTGGTAGCAAGGAGTACGGAAGGTGACGAATATGTTTCACCTGTACAATTGGCGCCATCTGTGGGAATCTTTGGCAAACAAAACCTTGTCCTCCAAGCTTTTCTAATCAATTTCCAAGGTGAACAATGACAAAACCCCATTATTTGTCGTTGACGGTGTCACTCCAGAGTCAGTTCAGAGAAGAGACGGCCTGCCTATTGTCCCGACTATGGCGGGTCTGGAGACATCCTCTAGAGGCCACCTAGAGAGGCACGAGACAAACGTGTGAGGAGCACTGACCACTCACAGAGTCCTAAAGAGCGCCGGTGACGAAGAGAGTCGCATACTCAATGCCTAGAGCACAAACTAAGAGACCAAGATGTTTTCATTCGGAAGATGGCAACTGAGATGGAGGCATTGAGGCAGTAGATTAAAAAGAAGGGTGTTGCTGGAGTGGGAAACCATAGTGAGCGCACCCAATCCCGTCGCTCAAACAGTCAAAACCAGCTGTATATACCCCATTTTGATCGCTCTTAAGACATGGGCGCCTCGCGTTGAATGCTCGATAATGAAATGTTATGCTGTGCAAATCTTTCAATTTCTTCAGTAAAAGGCTTCGATTTTGAGTTTCAGAACCTAAACCTTGCACCCTCTTCGTACCAAAACCTAATTTTTTCTAGCCTAAACACCCAGAGAAGAGCTAGTCAACAAGTGGCCAGCAGGCCATTTTTAACTGGCCGGTCGTCCCTCTTTATGGCCAGCCGACCATGTTTAGCATAACAGATATTTTGATAACTGCCAGCTATCCCCATGCCTATGCCTTGCACTAGTTGTCTTTATACAAATATTTCTGACGTGAAAAGGTGTTTTTCTATAAATACAAGCCCTCCCCTCATGGTTTGGGGATAGAAAATTTTGCCAAGAGCCATAACTTGTCAAATACTTTTCCCTCCTGTAACAACCCTCGTCACTGTTTACCGATTAACCACTGATTACTGCTAAACTGAGACTGATTATGATTGGTAACTGAATTGATTGAAGTACTGAACTGACTGACTGAAATCTGGAACTGAATTGATTAAGTATATCTGTTTAATTGTATGTCTATCTGTTGACTGTTTGATTATCTGTTCATGCCTTTGTGTTTAAATTGCGAATTGAAGGACTTATCGGCGGCCGAATCTGAAATTGATTGATGATTTGTGATCCTTAGAATTAATGTGATTTTATGGCATATTCAGTTAAAATGTGATTTGGTATGATTAAATTGGATTAAAATGAGTTAAATTACAAGAGTTGGACTTAATTGCCATTTTGCCACCTAGTGGACTTCCATGAGCCTCTTGGTTGATCTCTAATGCTAACAATACAACACTTCATCAGCCCATTCTTTCTTAGACTTGCCGACCAAGAGGGAGAGAGGGAGAGAAGTGAGTGTTCTTGAGAGTTGGCTTAGAGAACTTGAAGAATTGAAGGACAATTGTCTAATTAAGCTTCTAGTCTTGTGATTGAAGACTTAGGTAAGGAAATTCAACCTCTCATTGTTGTGTTTAAGTTGATTCTTGCATGGTTCATGTCTAATTGAGGAGCCAAGTCATGTCTTAGTCTAATAATGTTGAATTGGAGCTCATTCCATGCATGCATGTTTGAATTGTTGAGTTGTGAGTTGATTTCATGGTAAAATGTTATATGCATGTTCATATTGTGTTTAAGTCCATGATTTCATCTTGTCCTTGGAAGAATTGGCTCATTAGAGCATGAAATTGAAGCTTTGAAATGGTTTAAATTCGTGCATGTTATGTTTGAATTATATTCTTGAAAATTGGTTTGAAATTGAGTTGTTTGAAACACCCTTGGGCTTTGATTTTACAATTGAGCCTTGGAATTATGTTAAACTATGAGTTTTGGGATGTTTTCTGAAAAATTGGCCCAAGATGATCGAAATTTATGTTTTAAAAGTTGAATTTGAGCTTGAGATTTAAATCTGGGAATTCCAGATTTTGAACTCACGCTCGAGTGGGGTGACTGGCGCTCGAGCGTGAAATTCGTGTTCCCAGTACTTTGCACTGTTTTGAAGTCCGCTCGAGCAGAATAATAGACGCTCGAGCGGGACATTGTGTCTCATGCTCGAGCGGGTGTCGAGCGCCCAATCGAGCGTGATTTTCACTTATCCAGCACTTTTGACTGTTTTGCAGAACGCTCGAGCGGGTAAGTCTACGCTCGAGCGAAAACCTTTGTTTGCATGTCCGCTCGAGCGGAGTAACCTACGCTCGAGCGTGACCCCGATTTTCTGAAAATTCTGAAAATATTTTCTGAATGCGTCTTTGCATCCTCATCCCATCCTAGGCATTCTTAGGCCTAGTTTAAGACACCTTAATGAGGATATAGATGTAGAACACACCGAGGCAAATTAGGGATTAAGTTATTATCTTTTCCAACTGTGTAGCTTAGCGTGTGTTCAATCTGTAACTGTGTAGGGTTGGCGACTGGGGACGCGCTCTAGCTTTACTTGTAATACCCCTGTTCCGTAGTATGCTAATTGGTCCCTAATACGTATGTGACTATATGTTTTGATATGATTTTTGTGTGCCATTATGTGAATATATGCGACTTTGGAATTCTACCTGTTCACCGTAGGAATATCTGTTTGAATAATCCGCTTTGGAATTAAATTGAGGGCCTTATCGGCCATAGAACCCGAAATTGATTACGCCATTGTGATTGGCATAATTTTTAGAGCCTACGGTGAAATTTAATTGAAAATTGATTCTGGTCAATTTAAACTGATTAAATTGATAAATTAAGTGCCCCATTATTTTATATTAAAATATTTGTTAGTGGGGCTTGTTGTATATTTGCATTGCACTCTCCTTTAGCTCTCTCAAAAACTCAAAATCTGAGTTAGACACTTGAGAGTGAGAGAGAGGCCGGCTATAGAGAGAGAAAGGAAGAGACTTGAGCAATTTTTGGCTCTAGCTTGGGGATTTGAAGATTTAACTCAAGAATTGACTAGAAATTGGAAGATTAAAGCTCCTAGGTGAGTAACCAACCCCTAACTCATGAATTTGAGTTGTGATTTCGGGAATTGAAGATTAATTTGTGATCTAGAACATGAAAGGAGTTGGTTTTGATGAATTTGAAGACTATATGTGCATGCATGTAAAGAACTCCTATGGAATCACAAAATCTAGCATGTAATTTGTGAAATTGTGAAAGATTGGTAGTGTAATTCCACATGCAAGCATGTCTTTGTTAAATTTTATGGGAATGAGCACTAATTACATTATTTGAAGTGAATATGAAGTCAAATGGGCATGCATGTCTGAATAATTGAAGATGGGAGCTTTGAATGCATGAATATGTATGATAGAATTGAGTTTGGTGTCAATTTGAGACATGCAAGTGTTTAATCCTTGAAATTGAGCTCCATAATAAGGTGTTTTGGTGTTTATACCTTGTTAGTATACTTATATGTGATATTTGAGCTACAACATGCATGATTTGTTGGTTAAAAGTCGGAATGGAGCTCAAGAACTCAACCTGGGATTCCCAGATTTTCGTCGTCTGCCCGAGCGGGTGAAGTGACGCTCGAGCGGAGAAATCGAGCTCCCAGCATTTTCTGCAGACATGGTTCCCGCTCGAGCGGGGAAGTTTACGCTCGAGCGGGGAGCTATGTAGACAGGCAGTCCGCTCGAGCGGCCGAGTTCACGCTCGAGCTGGAATTGAAGCCAACCAGTACTTTCGCAGACCTAAGGGTCCGCTCGAGCGGGGAAGTCCACGCTCGAGCGGGGACCCTATTTTCTGAAATCCTGTTTTTGTATTTTGTGTTCTGTTTTCCGTTCTCTTTCACTTGCAAGCACTCTTAGGCATATGTTAAGCATTGTAAATGAGTTAATGAGATGATAATAAAGCCTAAAGAGGAATATGTGAATTAAAGAACGGATTGAACTGTTAATGACCCTTTTGTGTTCATGAAACGTGTAGGGTCAAGCTCCAGGGCAAATCCACAAGCCGATCACTGTGAGTAATATCAATATTTGAATGCTTGTAAATGTCCAATTGTTTACTCCCTTTGAAGCTTTATGAATTGTTAATTGGGATTGTGGGATTGTGGACGTAAGTCTGATATGAATGCATAAATGGACCCAAGGTCGTTTCAATAAGCATAAGTGGGCCAAAGGCCGTTTTGAAATGAATAAATGGGCCAAAGGCCGTTTTGAAATGAATGAGTGGGCCAAAGGCCGTTTTGAAATGAACGAGTGGGCCAAAGGCCGTTTTGAAATGAATAAGTGGGCCAAAGGCCGCTTTGAAATGAATGAGTGGACCGAAGGTCGTTTGACATATATGAATGGACCTAAGGTCGTTTCGACGTGAACGAATGGACCGAAGGTCGTTTTGATATGAATAAATGAACCGAAGGTCGTTTTGATAGAAATAAATGGACCTAAGGTCGTTTTGACACGAATGTATGGGCCGAAGGCCGTTTTGACGTAAACGAATGGGCCGAAGGCCATTTTGACATAAATGAACGGGCCGAAGGCCGTTTTGACATAATTGAATGGGCCAAAGGCCGTTTTGACATGAATGGAAATTTAAATGGGCCAAGGGCCAGAATGTTTAGAACTACAGTCACTTGGTTTGAATTTCGTATAGTTATATATCTGTTAAATAGAAATAGGAATTGGGCCTAAGGCCGTTTGGAACGTGTTGTGCTACATTGTTATGTAACTTCTGTATTTGATTTGATATTATTCACTGGGCTTTCGCTCACGCTCATTCATGTGTTTGTAGGTGAGCCATGAGAAGTCCAGACCCAGACCCAGCCTCAGAGAAGTCTGTATGGAACCACTAAGGTTTTGAGAGAGTCAGCCCTTGTGTCTCACGCATGAGACCCGCCTTCGCCTTTTGTTGTGTATTTGCATTTTGTCAGGTTGACGAAGTTTTGTACATGTCTGCTTATAGTTTTATGGGTTGACTTAGTTTTGGATGATCCTGTCGGTACAGAACCTATATCACTATGTTTTTAATTGTGAGTTATTAACGTACATATGTATGGTTTGTTTTGATGTGCCATGTAAGCACAACTCTATGGACAAAGTTTTAAATTTTGCTTCCCTTTTGGCCCCCTTTACTCTGATGTGTTAAGTCCGTTTTGATTTGAGGCCGTAGGTAATCTGAGGATTGCTGGCCGGTTACGTCCTTAACCCATGGGGGCGGGTTCGGGTCGTGACATTACTGTAGCCCAGAACTCTGTGAGTAACAACTGTGTAAAGATATGTTCAAAATGATTATCTTCTGAACAATTGAACTGTACTGCTTTCTGAACTGATACTGTTAATTGAATGAATGTATGTCCTATATTCTGAACTGTATTGTGGCATCCTTAGCAACTGCTGTTTACTGTTACTGTTACAGAGATCTCTGTCGGTTCCCTTGTTGGAACCACTACTGTTACTGATTGATGGCCATCATTTACTGTTCGGTCTTTTAAGACCTACTGTTTACTGTACTGTTATGCTAATGGATGTACCACATATGACTGAATGACTGATATACTGAATTAACAAACTGTTTTCATTATTGTAAGGACATTCATTCTTAACCTCTTTACGCATTACGTTATTCACTGGGCTTTAGCTCATTGCTCATATATATATGTAGATGTACAGGCACCAGACCGTGGTTAGAAGCGTCGGGGTAAGCTCCAGTTTTGTCAAGCCAACCACTGTGCCTCACTGCGAGGTTTCGAGCCCGTCAAGTTATGGCTTATGGGGTGTTTTAATTTCCCCGTCTGTCTCTGTGTCTATTTTGTATAACTGTATAGACTGTTACCATACTGTTTAATAAGGATTAGGTCCCTGAACTGAATGATTGTATATATGTACATACTGTTCTGTACTGCTCATGTATATGTGTATGAGAAGTCTTTTTGGCATACAGACTGTCACAGCTCATTGGACATTGTTTATTTACTGTTTTGGCTTCTGCCATGTCCCTGTACTCTGTTTTACTGTATTACTGTTAAGCAGGCCTTCGGTAATCTTGGATTACTGGCCGGTTACGGTGCTAAACCCATAGGGGCAGGTTTGGGTCGTGACATCTCCTCTCTTGCAATATACATACACCTCATAAGAAAAAACTTGAGACCTTTTGCTAAGATTCTTGAACACAATTTTAGCTCTTGAGAGTGCTCAACTTGTGGCTCGTTAACTAGGAAGCTTTTCCTCTCTTTAAAGGGGTAAACTTTCTACTCTTTAACCATCTTTTCTCTTTCTTTTCTTGCTTTTTCTTACTGTTTTTAGAGTATTTTGAGGCCTGAAATATGTGATTTTAAGTCACAAAAAAGAGAGGGGTTAGCCACCCTTCCTTAGGTTTGTTGGTTGGCTTTAGCCCCTTTTTTGCTCACTTTTTCCACCTCAAAAACCTAATTGTTAGCATTATTTTTGTCCTGTTTCAAAGCTTTTGAGTGTGCTAACTTATGCTTTAAATACTATAGATGTGTTGTTGTAAGTCCTCATAGATATAGCTTTCAATCTATTTGAGTTGATAGTCTTTTCTTACTTTTTTTTATATAGCTTTCATACATGTTCACCCCATTATGATCACCCACTTTTCCATAGCACTCTGTACTCTTCCTCCTTTCATTGTTTCTTTGCTTTGTTTATTTGATTAAAGAGTTGAATCAAACAAAGGATTGTCACTTAAGGCATAAGAAAGAGACTTCTCATGCTAAATGGTTTAATCTCTTCAGAGGTTCATTACCAGGGCATTACATCTCTCTTATGCTAAGCACAATCTCTTATTTGATACCTCTCTTTATCGCCGGTGCATTTACTTCTAAGGGACTAATTTTCTAGTTAGACCCTTGGAAATCACAAAGGAAATGTTCATTATAGCTTATTATTGAGTTTGGATTTAGAGTCATTATCGCTAATTTTGGGTTTGACTCCGAATTCATTATCGCTCTTTTCGAGTTTGACTAACTATTATCGTCCATTTTGGGTTTGACTCCGAATTCATTATCGCTTGTAAATGATTTTGATTCTTCCTTTGTAATTTCTCTCATAGAAAAGGGCTTGAAAAACTCATTTCTTAGGGTTAAGTCAATGTTTACTACTCTTTATTGCTTTTGGATTTAGTGGACGTAATCATCACCTTTGGACAAAATTGAAGAAAATATAATAAATGGAAAGGTAATTTAAAAGGGCTAATAAAATTGGGTTAGGTTTAATTAGACGTTATATTGAACCTCTTGTGTCTTGAATCACTGCATACTTTTTAGTGATGTTTAATGATTCACGAAGCAATGTCCACCCCTTCCCTTGAGGTAATTCCATGATAGGGAGGAGGTATTGTCTATTTCTTGTTTAATTTATTAAGCTTTTGTCCTATCAGTTCTAAGATCATTCACGCAACAAATTTGCGACAATTGATGATTTGTGAATCGAATCTACTCCCCCCTTGATCATTTTCATGGTAGGGAAGGGTAGAGAGGATAAACATCTCTTGGAAACACTCTGTTTTTGCTCTATTTTTGCTTTATTTCAGCTCTGTAACAGCAGGGTATCCCCCAAAAGCAGTGGCCGGCCGACCACTTTTCAAGGCCAGCTGGCCACCTATTTTGCACAAGCAGTGACATTTTTATAACAGAATAGAGTAGAATTTGAGGCTAAAACAGAATAATGTTCTGACTGTAAATAACGCAGATTCTGGCAGCAAACAAAAAGGTTTCCAGAGAATGTTCTCGATTGTGCGCACACGGTTCCTCGCCTCCCGTTCAAGTCCATTAAATTAGTACTTTAATATAGTATGTGTAATCAATTAGTTGGCTTCATTCGAATTTGTAATAGCTAGTTAATTTAGTTAATTCATTTGGGGTTTGTAATAATTAGCTTAATTAGGATATTTATTCGGATCCTCTTGTACGAGGGCAAACTTGTAATATTTGTATGTCTTCCAACCCCCATTTCTTTATCCCTTTTACTTACATGTTTACCGTGGTAGTATCATGTTTTGGTTTCTTATCATTGCCATGATTTGTATCCATGTTTACATGCACTGGGTTCGGTTCATCATTCTAATATCATTGTCATTTCCTACTTACTTGAATACATGTGTTGCCGTATGGTTTGAGTTGATCCATATGACATTGTAAATAAACCGAACCTAGTAGTTGCATTTTGTATGTGTTGCATTAGTCACTTGCATATTAGAGCATACATTTTTCTAATTATTTTCTTCTCTTTGGCTTGTCTCGGTTGAGTACTAGGTGAGCATTTTTTGCTTTAGCATATTGTATGTGTGTTTGTGTTGCCATGTCAAGCATACTACCATGAGACTAAGTACTTATTTGAAATACCTCTTTGAATGCCTGTGGAGGAAGGCTGTTTTCGCTTAAGTTGGGATGATCTTGATTAATGTACATATGAGCTTATTTTTTCAAGTAGCACATTGTAGACACCCCATTTTTGACCACCCTTAAGACTTGGGCACTATTGATGGTTTACTTGGTGGAGAAAGGTGTGCAGGGCAAAGATTCAGTTTCTTCGGAAAGGAGAGAGTCAAAAGATTTTAGACCTTGAAACCCTCTCTTTCAAAATGTTTTGAACATAAAGTTCCTACGATGTTTCGACGCTCGCATTTCATTAAAATGTTGCGCTTTTCGGTAAACCGAGCAAGGACGAAGTGGAAATGAATGAAAGAGAGTTGCAATCTTTGAAAAATCTTTCAAAACACCTTGGTTAGGGGTTTGGAGTTGAGGAAAATTGGAGAACAGGGAAGAAACCAAGTTGAAGAACAAAATGGGTATGAATCGCTAAGAGAGAGAGCCGAGCGGTCCTCGCTAAATCACGTCTATCTGTCTATACACTTGGATTTTAGCTATGAGGCTACCACCGTTGGAAAGCTTACTTCTGGGGTTTCATTTTTCACTCAAGAATCTCCTAAATCCAAGTCCGGATGGGGGAGATATGGTTGGTTAAAGTAGGGCATCAATCCGATTGGACCAAAACTGCGCGGCTTCACCAAAATAGGCATAACTTTTTGTACAGTTGGAATTTTGATGCAAGGCTGGTGCCATTGGAAACTAACTTCTGGGGCTTCAATTTGGACACTGGACGACCACTTTTTGGCCTTTTCAACCATTGGCCAACCACTTTTCTTTCCGGGAGACCACTTTTTGTCTGAAAAACCAGAAAGAGTAGCTAGCCGACCAGAAAAAGTGGCTGGCCGACCCCTTTCTCATGAAAAGTGGTCGGCCGACCAGTAAAAGTAGTCGGCTGACCACTTTAACTGGTCAACAGCCTTCCTGCATATTCTACAGGTGTTATGGATGCCAGTTGTGCAAATTGGAGGGCACAGACTGTATCCTCCATACATGTGTATGGAGGGATTTATCCAAGCTCTAAGCTTCTCCAAGAACCTTTAGCTTATGTTTTTCTATAAGAAAGAGACTTCCCCTCCCTTCTCCAGGTTGTGATTTTGGGCTGAGAGCATAGGCTTACACTCTCTCTATATCCCTCTCTTTTTCTCTCTATATTGGTGCTTTGCTTCACAGTTGTACACACAACCTCATAGCCAAACACTCTTACCTTGCTGCTGAGTTACTAGAGGGTCTTGAGGGAGCTCAAGAGTTGGTTTTGGCTCAGAAAATTTGCTGGTATTGCAGTGCTTCAAGGGTAACCTTCTTTTCCCCCCTTTTAGCTCTATTTTGATCACTCTCTTAGCCATATTTGCATGCTTCTCTTAGCTTAACTTTAAACTACAAAAAGCTTTATTTTTGAGTACTTAACATGTTTATTTGAGGCTCCTCGGGTGTTGGGGGTGTTCTACCCCCTTTTGTGCCTTGTTTGGCCTTGTTTTGTGCCATGCATTGAGGCCTTTGAATTAGTCTTTGCTTGGCCTTTTAACCACTGAAATCCAGTGGATTTTTAGTGGTAGGCATGTGGTTTTGAGGCTTCAAATCAGAGGGGGGTGATCCTCTCTCTTCTTGTTTTGTTTGCTTGCATTATTGGCCTATCAAAGGAACATGTGTTTCTACCATTTTGAGGCTTAGTTCAGGCACTTTTTTTGTGACTTCTAGGGCCTGCCTTGACTCTGTCCATGGCTGGTTTGGTCACTTTTTGCATGCTTCTTGTATGTGTAGTGTAATCCCATTTATGGCTCATCAAAGTAGCATGTCTTTCTAGCATGTATTGGCTCCATTTCAATGGATTTTTGGCCATCATTTGATATTTCATAACTCTCTTTTGGGTTGGTTTGATGGCCCCATGCATGCTCCATGCACTTGTAGTGTATTTCCATGAAATAGCCTAACATGCATCATGCTTCGACATGTCATTTTAGCATGCTTTTGGCTTAGATCTGAGAAGACTTTGTTTATGTTTTAGCATGCTTAAGGTCTGATTTATGTTGTTTTGGTCATGCATGCCATGCTTTGTATAGCCATAGTGCATTTTAGCTCACTAGCCTTGAGTTTCCAAGCCACTAGCATGCATTGCTTGGGCTATTTGCATGATTTAGAATCATTTGGAATGATATTTCAGAGCTTATATCTTTGCCATATTCTCATGTTTATCACTCCTTCAATGTGTTTGAGAGTTGCACCTTTATGCCTTGTTTGTGAGCCATTGCATGAGCCTCATTTTCTTGCCTTTCAAGCCATCATCTTAGTCTATTTTGGCTACTGTTTTGGTCTGTATAAGGTCTGTTTGGGGCTGGTTTGGCCATTTGAGCATTGTCTTGCATGCGTCTAGTGTAATACACTTCACTAGCTTCGATGCTTGAGCCTTTCAACATGCATTACATGGGTTGTTTGCATGATTCTAAATCATTTTGCATACCATTTCAGTGCTGGAACATATGCCATTGTACTCCATGTTTCATCCTTTCAATGCCTTTGGAGACTTGTATTTTGTGCCTTGAGCTTGGACCAATATGTCTGCATGTTTGTATAGCATTTTGAGTCTCTATCTTAGCATGTATGGTCACTGATTTGGGCATGACTGAGGTCAGTCCATTTTGGTTTAAGTCCATCGAGCATTGTGTATGCCATATAGTTCATTGCGTTGTGTATGTCATGTCCATTCGCATTGTGTATGCTAGTTGTTATTCATATTGTTGCATGCTTATGTTGTCTTGCATTGAGTATGCATGCATTAGCATAGTTTGCATGTCATTAGCTTTGTTAAGTTAATCATGTCACATTGCATTGAGTGGGCCATGTGGTTCTTAGCACTGTGCATTGTGCATGCCATTAGCATTGAGTATGCTAAGTTACATTACGTTGCATGTTTGCATGCTTGTCCCTTGCATGTTGTTTGCATGCTTATTTAGTTATATTGCATGGAGTTGCATGTTTGAGTCGCATTGGGTATGCCATGCTTGCTTTGCATTTGTATTTGGAATAGGTGTTAGTCCAAACATGGGAAATGAGGGACGTTTCATACTTGAAGTGATGAAACGCGCCTCAATTCTCGGTCGCCGACGCTCTTGATTATACATGATAGAGTTTTAGGCTTTATGTGTTTACTTGTGCATTCATTTCCATATTGAATTGTGCAACTTTGCTTCTCGGCCATTATGCATTGAAATGCGTGATTGATGGCCCGAGGGTCGAGAACCACGCTCCCTTGAGCTAATGAAATGATAGGGAGGATGGTTGTGCACACATATCTTGCAAATACATTGCCATGCCCTTTCTTGTTCTCTGTTGCAACAAATTGAAGTCTGGTAGTAGAAACTGGTCGGCCGACCAGGTAAAGTGGCTGGCCGACCACTTTTTCTGGTTTTCAGCACAAAAAGTGGTCAGCAAGTGGTCTCCAATGCCAACAACTGGTCGGCAGCATCCCTACAAGTTCCCATGGTGGAGTTTCAGCCTTTTGGAGCCTTGGGCAGTGTTCTGGGACCAGTTGCAAGCAGAGGCAAATTGGGGCATCGCGATAGATTTCCGAGCAAGGCGATTTGAGCATGCATGCATCCCTCGTCATGAGGCCATTTCAGTGTTTTGTTAGCTTAGAATGTATATTTGTTTCAATTTTGGTTGTGTAATAATTAATTAGCTAGAATAGTTAGTTAATTAGTCGGTTCTGTATTATTTATTCGGACCCTCCTCCGAGAGGGCAATGTTGTAAATAAGTGTGCATGTGTGTGATGCATGTCTTCCAATCCCCATTTCTTTCTCCCTTTTACTTACTAGCTTACAATGGTTAGTTTTAGGGCATGTTTCAATTAGCATCCTTATGCTCGCATGTTTGCATCCATTCATCTGTCTTGCATGTACCGGGCTCGGCGCATCATGCTAACTGCATTGTATTTCAATTCTTGTTTGAATATATGTATCAAATTGCATTTCACATGACATTTTAGAATAGCCGAGCCTATCTTAGTTGCATTTTGTATGTGTTGCATTAGGCATTCTTGACACAACTAGGATCATGCATTGATTTCTAACATAGCTTTTGTTTTGGCTTGGAGTACTCGGTAAGTGTTTATGCTTTAGCATCCTTGCATGTGTGTGAGTAACTGCCGTGATAGCATGCTTGCCATGAGGCTAACTGCTTATGTGATATAACTGCCTGAATACCAGTGGGTGAAGGTTGGATTACTTGAATTGGAACAATTCATTGATTGCGAGTTTTAAGCCCACTTGAGAGTGGCAAATCACCATGTTTTCTAAAGCCCACTTGAGGATGGCAAAATCCGCATTTTAGTCTACTTGCAAGTAATAAACCGCTTTCAAAAACAAACATGAGATGTTTTGTTCTAACTTAGGCGATCCAGTCTATACTTGTATGCTGTGCGCGTCACATAGTAATTCTAGATTAATAACCGGAATAAAAGCACATGTGTTTTCAAAAATAAAATATCATGTTAGTAAAGGCTGATCTTTGATCGGGCGAGGGGGGTGCTCATTGCATGACCTTCCCCTCTCGTACCTAAGTTCCCGAGCCGAGGCAACTTTGGTGATGACGGAGACGTGGCCTTAGGCACAAGTCAGGGTTTCCTAAATTTCCCAAAAATAAAATATTTAGGTGGCGACTCTGTATCTGGCAAAGCAATCCATGTTTGACACTTCTTTCTAAAAATCAGTTTTTCAAAACGATTTGCCGGATTTGGACTCTTTGGTGATTTATCAATCTCGCATTGCACTTTGCAAGATCAGATTAAGAACCGTGACATTGAGTCCGAACTGTAGTGAGCCCAATGAACAAAACGGGATTTTTCCGGGACGTTCGGGCGCGTCTACACACATATTCAAAACTCTTTTTAAATAAACATGAAATCAAAGCATTCTAAAGTGGGTGACGTAGTCTATACTTGAGTGCCTCACATAGTAAGTTAGCATAATAATCAGAACCTGAGCATATATTGTCTATAAAAATCACATCATGATGAGTAGAGGTCGATCTTTGATTGCGTGTGTAATAACCCACATTCATGTCTTAGTCATGTTCATGTGCATTTGCATGATTTCGTCTTGTTAAGCTTGCATTTGTAGACTTAGACTTGTTTTGCCTAGGTAAAAGTCCCTGCCTTGTTTTGTACTTATGTGATTTGCCTAAGTGTTGTATGCATGCTTTGTTCCTTCCTTGCTGTCTCAAGCCTAGGTCATGTTAAGCCTAGGTCATGCCAAGCCTAGGTCATGTTAAGCCGAGGTCATGCCAAGCTTAGGTCATGCCAAGCCTAGGTCATGTTAAGCCTAGGTCATGCCAACACCTAGGGCCATCTTGGAACTACTTTGGTTGACCTCCACTTTCACCCTAGCATATTGGCCTAGATGTCATCATCTAGGCCGAGGTGTGCATCACCTAGGCCAAGATGTGTATCATCTAGGCGTCCTAGATCTTTGATCATTGCACCTAGTGATCTTGTTCCGGGACTGGTATGACCTAGACCGAGGTGTGGCACATCTAGGCCAAGGTGTGGCACAGCTAGGTCAAGTGTTATCCTTCCTAGCCAAGATCATTGAGACCTTACTTGCCGAAGCCTATGTCCTAATCCGAGATCATTACCTGCCAAAGTGCCCATGTCACCTTGCTTGTTGTACACCCTTTGTCATGCTCTTGTCTTGTCATTCAGTCACCTTTTTTAGGAAACCCAATCCGGTAGTGCCACATGTCCCAGCAGAGGGTTAAGTCAGCCAACAGAGAGAGAAAACATATCATTTGTCATATCTTTGCTCTAAGAAGAGAGAGAAGCTCTAGGAAGAAGAAGAGGAGTTCTTGAGAGAGAAGTAGATTTCCAAGCTTGATCCTTAGAGTTTAAACCGTTTGATCCGTGTTTTGAGGTTAGATTCTTGATCTACTCTTGTTATTCTTTATGTTGATCCGATCACATTGCATGATCTAGCATGATTCATGAGCCATGCATTGATTTAAAGTTTGTTTTAGAAAGAGAAAGTGATGTTCATGTGTTCTTGAAGAAAAACCATGTTTTGATTCGAAAGCTTGTATCAAGATCCATGTTTTTGTGTTTGTTTTCATAAGATCTTCAAGTATGGGTACCCAGGTCTATGTTTTCGAACTCATCTCATGAAATCTCAGGTTTTGAATAAAGAAGTTATGGTTTTAGCATTCATGTTCTTCATGTTCTTGTCCTTTATGTTCTTCATGTCCTTCAAGGAGGAAACCCAGATTTCCAGACTTCACATTTCCCTAGGTGTGGTCACCAAGACCACTCTTGCCTAGATCTCACACCTAGGCCAAGCATCGTATCTCACCTTGGCCTACCTTGCATGATCACTTGCACTTTAGTCTATCTTGCATGCACACCTAGGCTAACCACTGCACACCTAGGCTGACCATGGTACACCCTTGCCGACACCTTGTAACACCTCGGCAGGCAGCTACACGCCGAAGCCTAGGTAACCACACCTCGGCCAAGAGGTGTGGGACCTCGGCCAAGACCTCCTGAGTTCACCCAGCTAGGTCATTTTTGCCTAGATCATTTCTGTATATCCATTCCAAGACTTGGTTGGTACCCAACATGTTTTCCCTAGATGAAAAACAGTGATTTAACTCCCAGCATGTTTTACTTTGTCTTGACTTGGTTTTGGAAAGAAATGTCGCGATCATTTTCATTCATGTAAAGCTTGTTTTAAGGATGCATTGCACAACCATCTTTGAGCATTCCTTCTTGTCTTCTTGAAGTGCATTTAGTAAACTTTATTATGTATTTGTAGGTCTTGGATCCTTGCCTTAATCCCTACACCCGAAGAGTTATGTGAGTGGTATTTTTAATAAAGCTATGTTATAAAGTTTTGATAAAGCTTTGCTTCGTTTTGGAAAAGTATTTATTCAAGTATGAATGATTATCCCTAGTTTTGTATCAAGTATTATCTTGTTTTGATGACATTCTTGGAAAGTCCTTTCATGCTAGGGGACTATAAGCCCATGTAGCACCATGTTTGAGAGATCTCTGCCATCGACGGTCTTGTACGGATGGCCCCACCGACGGCCTTGTGCGGGTGGATTTGTCTAATCGATTCTGGGTTGATTATTCCCTTGTTTTGTCCGGAATGTCATCCCCCATGTATTATGTAGATGTTATTAAACATCCCAAGAAGATTTAAAAGATTTGATTGATGAACTTGATTCATCCCATGTTTTGTTACAAGCTATGATATGTATTGTTTTGATAAAGATCTCGGATATCATTCATTCAAACCTTTATTAATTATATTATTCACTGAGCATCCAAGCTCACCCTCCCCTTTATATATATGTAGGTGGCGAGCAAGAAGGCGATGACACCTAAGATGTTATGTGCAAGATGTTTTGATTCATGTTTTGTATTATCTTGAAGATTATGTTTCTTAGTTTCAATTCACTTCTTTTGTATATGTCGGCTTGAGAAGCCTTTTGATCAAGATGCAATATGTATTTTATTTTATTTGTATCCAAGTTGTAAAACCATGTTAAGATGCATGTCATTTCATTTGATCTATGCACAGCTCTTATGGACTACTTAGATTTAAATTTATTGCTTCCGCACATGTAAGCCCCATATGTATACTCTGATTGTGTGTGAATCTTTGTAAGTTGGCCTTTGGTAATCTCGGATTACTGGCCATCACGGCACCATTCTACTAGGGGCGGAATGGGGTCGTGACAGCGTGAGTGGGGTGCTCAATTCATGACATTCCCCTCTCATACCTAAGGTCTTGAGTCAAGACACTTTGGTTATGACGGACAAGTATCCTTTGGCACGAGTCACGAGTTTCCTAAATTTTTCAAAAATATTTAGGTAGCGACTCTGAATTTGGCAATGCAGTCCATTTTTGACATCTTTGATGATTAAATGGATTTTCTAATATTTGTCGGATTTAGACTCTCATTTGTGTTTTTTCTATTTCACATTGCACTTGTAAAATCAGATTCAGAACCACGGGAGTTCGAACTGTAGGGCCATCGTATCTGAGGAGACTAAACCCCTTCGAAGAGCACGAGAAATCAGTTATGCTAGTGAGGGACACCCTCATTCTCCATTAGCAGAAGCTATGGGATTGGCGATTCTGATCCATCAGCGGAGAAGTCATGCACACGAGATAACAGCTATCGTCCCTCGCATCCGCCGATGACATCGAGATACTCTTACTCTGCCCATTCGGAGAACTCAAGGGACGTCCTGAAGGAGCATACACGCCACAAAAAGGCCCAGAGAGTGCCGACGCTACAAAGGTTGAATCCCAAAATCCATTCCAGTGAAGAAGTGGCCATGCCGCCACCCAAAATGGTTGTTCCCGCGCCGGTGGACAGAGACTTAGCAAGGCTTAGCGCCACCCATTTTCCTCCTGAGATTGAGAGCACACCACTCCCTATCGGCTTCCATCAACCTAAGTTTACGCTATATGATGGCGAGACGGAGCCGCACATGTATGTCAGTCATTACCGATAAGTAATGGTGAAGCATAGATGTAATGATGCTCTAATGTGCCTCATTTTTCTCGCAAGCTTAGACGAGTTGGGCCTGAAATGGTTCGAGAGGTTGTCGAAGGGAAGTATCGAGGGTTGGCAGTAGTTTACGAAAGCGTTTGTCACAAGGTTCAAGACTAATACTCAAACACCGAAGGAGGTCGAACACCTCTTGGGCGTTAAGATGGAATCGGGCAGTTCATTAAAGTCATACAATGCCAAGTATTGGGAGACTTACAATGAGATCCTTGATTACCCTACCAACCTAGCAATCACCCAATATAAGCGAGGCCTACCGGTTGGACATAAACTGCAAGACTCGTTTATGATGCACCAGCCAATAACTATGGAATCATTGAGAAGGCAAATCCGGTAGTAGCGGACAAACATGAGGCTAGAAAGGTTAACTCGGTGGGGGCAGGAGGATAACTGCCCCAATAATTGAGCCAGAGAACAACACCGCGGTGTTGGCCTCAATGATCGAAACAAGGGTCGTAGGCATAACCGGGCTAACGCTCCTCGCAATGAGGAGGAAGATACCACGAGAAAGTTGAAGGCACGGACCGGCATTACCACTGTCTTTAAAATTCCAATTTATCGTATTCTCAATGAAATCCGAGGCAAGCCATATGTCTGGTGGCTAGCAAAATTGAGAAATGCTCAGAGGGGTTTTAACTCAAGATATCGTTGTACTTATCATGAAGAAAGGGGGCACCACTCGAAGGACTGCGTGCTGTTGAAACAACATTTAGAGGAGATGGTTGCAGCAATCACTTAGACCCGTACATAAACGGCGGCGTAAGGGCTGCTCTTCCAGGGCAAGCCAAGCCGAATGGGCTAGCCATCCTGGATGTCGTGCCCTAGGGACTTATCAACGTCATTCATGGAATCATTGAGCCAGTGCGAGTATGCAAGCTTAGAGGAATGATACACATGAGGGAAGTCCTATCGGTTCAGCCCGTCATGAAGAATGGGAAGACTGAGATGCAGGACATCATGACCTTTTCAAGCAAAGACTTGGAAAGAATTCAAACCCCTCACAACGACGCCTTAGTTGTGACTCTTTGTGTCAAGGATTTTGACATCAAATGAATTTTGATCGACTAAGGGAGTTCGGTCGAGATCATGTATTATGATGCGTTCAAGCAAACGAAACTGGAGAACAAAGACTTAGCTCCAGCAACTTCCACTTTGGTTGGCTTCAACTCACAGCCAAAATGGCCGATCGAGCAGAACATGCTACCGGTTAAAACGAGGTCAGTCACGAAGCAAGTGGAGTCCTGGATGCTGAAGGTCCCATCAACTTACAACTTGATCTTGGGGAGGGGCTGGCTATACGCTATTCAAGCAATGGCTTCAACCTACCACCAAGTCATGCGCTTCCCTACCCCGACCGGGAAGATTAAAGAGGTTTGGAGGGACCAAGTAATGTCGAAATAGTGCTTTGTCACAGTAAATGGCAGCCGGGCTGCTAAGGGCTTTGTCCAGATGATCGAAGGACCAGAAGGAAAAGAGGTCTTGAAGATGTGGGAAGAAAGGCAGAGGAAAAATCGGTGGAAGATTTGATAGAAGTTCAGATTGACGAGAGCATTTAAGCAAATTCTTTCTCTTGGATTCATCATTATCCAGGACTGACTGGATGGAATATGTAAATTTTTTGGTCTAAAACATTGAAGTCTCTCTGTGGACGCCTTATAATATGCCTAGTATCGATCCAAACTTCACTTGCCATCAACTCAACATCTTCCCAAACGCTCGGCCAGTCATGTAGAGAACTCAGCACTTGGCCTCGCACCATGCTAAGGTGGTAGTAGAAGAAGTCAAAAACTTACTGGAGGCTGGGGCAATCAAAGAGGTGCAATACCCTAGATGGATCTCTAATACGATGGTAGTGCCGAAGAAGAATGGGAAATAGCGGGTACGCGTCGACTACGAAACAATTAACCGTGCCTGCCCCACGGACAGCTTTCCATTCCCAAGAATTGACCAGCTAGTGGATCTTACCGCTAGTCATCAAAGGTTCAGCTTTCTTGATGCGTGCCGCGGCTACCACCAAATAGCCATGTACAAACCAGACCGAGAGATCACATCCTTTACCACGCCAAGGGGCTTATACTGCTATGCCCTTTGGCCTCAAGAACGCCGGGGCAACCTTCCAAAGAATGGTGACCAAAATATTTGCTTATCTGCTTGGCCGTACTATGGAAGCCTATATCAACGATATGGTCATCAAGAGCAAGGATGAATCCCAACATCTCGTCAACCTAGCTGAAATGTTTGCCATACTCAAGCGCTACAAATTGCACTTGAATGCTTCCAAGTGCGCTTTTGGTGTTGGGATAGGGAAATTTTTGGGCTTCTTGGTTACGAACCGGGGAATAGAGGCTGACCCTTCACAAATAAAGGCAATACAAGATTTGGATGGCTAAATTCCATGAAGGACGTGTAACATCTTGCTAGAATGGCAGTCGCGTTGAATAAGTTCATCAACTGGTCATCAGATTGTTGCAAGCCTTTCTTCTAGACTTTGAAATCTAAATTCTTTTGGGATGGAGAATGCGATTGAGCTTTGATCGACTTAAAGATGTATCTATCATTTGCCCCAGTCTTGGTCATCCCTAAGCTTGGAGAAGAGCTCTACCTCTATTTGGTCGTTTCTCAACACGCGGTGAGTGCGGTGCTTGTTCGAGCTGAGGGGATACAACACCTCCTTATCTTCTATGTCAGCAAGACGTTGTTCCTACTAAATCAAGATATTTGCCACTAGAGAAACTAGCTCTAGCATTGATGATGGCCTCCAGGAAGTTAGCCCACTATTTTCATGCTTAAACAATTGTGGTGCTGATCGAATTCCCACTAAAAGTGTTGTTTGAGAAGGCGGACTTTTTTGGCAGAATTTTGAAGTGGGCGGTCGAGCTAGGGTAATATGACATCAAGTTCCAGCCGCAAATAGCAATCAAGGCACATGCCCTAGTTGACTTTGTGGCAGAATTTGCCCCAGGCACCTACCTTATCTGCCCAATAGATTTTGAGTGTGAAACCAAGCAAAAAGAAATGGCTAGTGCGGATTTAGCACAACCAACGGTGTTAATGCCACCAGAAGGAGATGAGGTGCAAGCAATAGAAAGGCAAGACAATGATAAGAAGATGGCAGAAAAATCAGCTGACCTACCGAATGCCAAGATAGACGTACAAGTAGGAAAACTGCGTATGAAGGAGACTAAAACCTTGGACTTGCAAAATTCTCAAAATCTATCTAACTGCTAGAAATTGTTCATTGGCGAGATGTGGAAACTTTTTGTTGATGGGGCCTCGAATAGACACGGTGTCGGGCTAGGGGTTGTATTAACTTTGCTAGACGGGCTAACCATTGAGCATGCTATCATGCTGGGATTCCCAACATCCAACAATGAGACAAAATATGAAGCCCTCCTAGCTAGCCTAAAAAGTGCTCTACGGATGAAGGCAACAGAGTTTATGATATTCAGTGACTCCAAACTTGTTATCAACCAAGTATTTGGAGAATATGAAGCTAAGGATGAGAGGATGGCCAAGTATGAAGCGCTAGTACACGTTGAGATCAAAAAGTTTTCCACAATACGAATGGAGCAAATCGGCCACAAAGAGAATGGTCGAGCAGATGCATTCGCCGGCTTAGCATCCATGCAAAACACTTTTCCCAACCCTTTGATGATGGAATTCTTGCCTCGACCTAGCATCGAAGAACCTGAGGCGTCCGAAGTACTCTGCATCGACCTAGAGCCATCTTGGATGGATCCTATCATAGTCTTCCTCAGAGATAAAGTCCTACCTATCGAAGAGAAGGATGCGAACAAGATAAGGGCCAAGTCAGAGCAGTTCTGGCTCTCCCCATCTAGTGCCTTATACAAAAAAATCCTTCACTAGGCCGTATTTAAAATGCGTCCATCCCAATATGGTCAAATCTTTCCTCTTCAAAATTCATAAAGACATGTGTCGAAGCCATATTGGGGGAAGATCGCTGGCATACCAGGTGATTTCTCAAGGATATTGGTGGCCATGTATGCAGGTTGGCCCACAAAAATATGTGCGAAAATGTAAGAAATGCCAAAAATTTACACACCAGATTCACCAACTGGATAGAGAATTGCCTCCCTTGACGAGTCCTTGGCTGTTTGCCTTCTGGGGGGCTAGATATTGTGGGACCTTTTCCAACGGCTCCAGAAAATCGTAAGTTTTCCATCGCAACTACTGATTACTTCACCAAATGGGTAGAAGGCAAGCTGTTGGCGACCATTAGGGAAGAGAACGTGAAGAAATTTGCCTGGCAGAACATCATTACTCTGTTCGAAGTCCCAAAGGCCCTCATCTCGGATAACGACACGCAATTTGATGGGAAACTCTTTAGAGGATTTTGTGAAGAACTGAAGATTGAATTCTACAATTCTACACCAGCCTACCCCCAGTCAAATGGACAAGCTAAAGTTTCAAACAAGACTATTTTGGATGGACTAAAGAAGCAACTTGAGAAAGCTAAAGAAAGGTGGACGGAGGAATTCTCCAATGTGCTATGGGCGTACTGAACTACCCTAAGACGCTCTACCGAAGAAACCCCCTTCGCCCTGGCTTATGGCATGGAAGCGGTCATACCACTTGAGATTGGCATTCCAACCATTTAGTCTGAACTTTTTGAGCCAGACTTGAACGGTGAAGCTATTGCCCTAGAACTGGACCTTGCTGAAGAAAGAAAAGAAAGGGCACTAATTCACATTGCATCCTACCAACAAGAACTCTCCAAGAAATACAACAAAATCGTGTATTCGCGATTATTCAAACTTCGAGACTGGGTCTTAAGAAACGTAATAGGCAACACTCTGGTCCCCGGAGAAAGAAAATTGGGCGCAAACTGGGAAGGGCTGTACGAGATAACTGGCCTTGCTGGCAAAGGGCCATACCATCAGGAGGACCTAGACGGTAAAACAATTCCAAGACTACGGAACGTGGCCAACCTGAAGTTGTTTTATTTTTAACATGTAATTCCCCCCCCCCTTTATTTAGGACACCTTTTTGTTCCAGCATAGCCTTTTGGCACTATATGTAATGCATGATGAGCAATGAAAAGAATTCTTCTATTTTTCTTTGTATTATTACATTTTGTGTGAACTCTTTGAATTAAAGCATTGTGCCGTGCAGCTGGGCAACTCCCCTTACATTGATTAGGCCCACTGGATAGAAATTTAGTGTTTTGCCCAACTTGCATATGAGACCAAGCAGATTTTGCTTGTCCTCTCCTGAGCTACTTTTGCTCACCGGGAAGAAAGTTGGAGTTTTCCTCAATTTTAGCCATTTGCTCCGAGCTGATTTTGCTCGCCGAAAAGAAATTGGTGTTCTCCCCAATTTTAGTCATTTAAGCTGAGCTGACTTTGCTTGTCTCTCCTGAGCTGATTTTGTTTACCAGGGAGAAAGTTGGTGTTTTTCCCAACTTTTGTAATTTAAACCAAGCTGATTTCGCTCGTCTCTAACCGAGCTAATTTGGCTCGCTAGAATGAGAGTTGATGTTCTCCCAAATTTTCATAATCTTAATCGAGCTGATTTTGCTTGTCTCTCGAAGCTAAATTTTTTGACCGGGGAAAGAGTTGTATTTCCCCGACTGTGAACTGGTTTGGTTCATCAAATAGAAAGTTATTTAATGTACTTATATTGTCTCATCCGAGCGGAAATCAACTCAGCACGAAAAGAGTTTGCATTTCATATTTTGATCCAAGCAAGCAATTTTTATCTCGGCTAAAATAAAAGTTAGTAGTCTACTCAATTAAACAAAGCAGTAAAATTGAGATGACAAAGGGATAAAGCGAGCAAAAAATTACAAGTTTTCATTCATAATATAGCTCGGTTACAAAAGTAGGAGCTTGTAGCCCGGTTACATCAAAAAGGAAAAAAGAAAATTACACAAGAAAGAAAATCTAGGACTACTGGTCACAATCTACGGCACCTTCCTCGGTCAGATCCACTGCCTCCTACTCAGTCACTCCAGCCACCTCCTCTGCACTAAAACCAAGGCCTAGAGCAGCCTCTAGCTCGGCCTAGGTGTCGCTCAAGGATGCTTCTTCAGAAATGACTGGTAGTGGAGTATCGTTGGTCGGTGAGGGAAGTGATGCCTCAGCCACGCCAGCTACAGTTGCTTCCTCAATCATCTTTTGCTGCCTAGCTGCAGCTGTAGACACCCCATTTTTGACCGCCCTTAAGACTTGGGCGTTACTGATGGTTTACTTGGTGTTGAAAGTTGTGCAGTGCAAAGGTCCGATTCCTTCGGCCAGAGGAGAGTCAAATCCTAACCTCACACCCCATTTTGGACCAAAGCTATTTTGAATGGTTTTTAGACCTTAAAATCCTCTCTTTCAAAACATTTTTGAAACAACGTTCCTGCGATGTTTCGATGCTTGCATTTTGTTAAATGTTGCGCCTTTCGATAAACCGAGCACGGACAAAGTGGAAATGAATGAGAGAGAAATGAAATCTTTGAAAATCTTTCAAAACACCTTGTTTAGGGGTTCAGAGTTGAAGAAAAGAGGAAATGAGAGAAGAAAACTAGTTTGGGAGAAGTTCGGCATAAATCCGGGTAGAATCGAAACTGCGCGGCTTCACCAAAACAGACATAACTTTTTTCATAGTTGGAATTTTGATGCAAGGCTGGTGCCATTGGAAAGCTAACTTCTGGGGCTTCAATGTGGACACTTGGCCAACCACTTTTGGCCTTTACAACCATTGGCCGACCACTTTTCTTTCCGGGAGACCATTTTTTGTCCTGAAAAACCAGAAAAAGTACTGGCCGACCACTTAACTGATTGGCCACTTTCCAACACCTTTTTGAAGATTTTTTCCTCCAGCTGTAGCTGGAGGGCACCAGACCCATCCTCCATACACGTGTATGGAGGGATTGCCTTGGCCCTTAGCTTCTTGGAGAAGCTTTGCCTTTTGTTCTCTCTAAGAGAGAACCCCCTCCTCCCTCCTCTAGGTTTAGAAAATTAGGGTTTGAGCTATACATATAGCTTTGTATCTATCTTGCCTTGGTTCTTCATTTTTGTGCCTTAAAGTGTCATTTTGTCTTCCTTTAACACACAAACACACACTCAAACACCATCATTTTGCTACTGAGGTGCTTAGGAGCTGGTTTTTGTGTTCTTGGTTTGGTTTGAGCTTGAAAAACCTGCTGGAGTTGCAGTTGTAAAGGTGGTCATCAAGGGTGAGTCTTTAACCCTTAAAACCCCCATTTTTGCTTAAGCTTTTGAGCCCTTTTGCATGCTGTTTTGAGCTTAACTTCCTACTGAAAAAAGTTCTATATTTTGGTGCTTAAGATTTTTGTTTAAGGTCACTTTTGTGTTTGGGGTTGTTTACCCCCTCTTAGGCCTTGTTTGGCCTTGCTTTTGTGCCTTCTTTGTGAGCTTTGGGATCACCTTGTTTTGGCCTTCTCACCACTAAAATCCAATGGGATTTCAGTGGTGAGGATAGTATTTTGAGGTCCCAAATAGGAGAGGGTCATCCCCTCTCCTTGTATTTTGAATACTTGCCATATATGCCTCATGTTTGAGCATGTGTTTTAAATTTGTGTTGGCTTGTTCTTAGCATGTATTTATGGTTATTTTGCTGAGGCTTACCACTATTTTTGCTTGGTTTGGTCATCCCTTCCATGCCTTATACACTTGTAGTGTAAATCACACACACTAGCTTTGTATGCTTCATGAAATAGCATGTCATTCTAGCTTATGTTGAGTCCATTTCAACATGTTCTTGGTGATGTTTTGCCATGTCATACCTTTGTTAGGATTTGGTTTGGTTAGCCTTTGCATGCTCCATGCACTTATAGTGTATTTCCATGAAATAGCCTAGTGTGTCTCATGCTTTAACATGTCATTCTAGCATGCTTTTGGCTTAACTTCATGAAGCTTTTGTCCATGTTTTAACATACCTTAGCTCTGATTTGGGTTGTTTTGACCATGCATGCCATGCTTTGTATAGCTATAGTGCATTCTAGCTTGTTAGCTTTGTGTATCGAGTCCGCTAGCATGCTTTACTTGGACTATTTGAATGATTTGGCATTATTTATTATGTGATTTCACTCCATGTTTCATGCTCATGCACTTGCATCCATTACTCATTCAATGCGTTGGAGAGTTTCCCTCTTTATGCCTTAACATGAGTCATTGTGTATGCCTTCATGCCTTAGCTTAAGAGCCATCATTTCAATGTGTTTTTGGGGTTATTATGCCATGATATAACTCTGATTTTTGTTGCTTAAGTCATTCCATGCTTGGTCTTAATAGGTGTAGTGTAATCCACCTTATTTGCCTTGTATGCATCATGTCTTATGCCCTTCATGCTAGCTTATTTTGGCTTCCTTCCATGCATTTTTAGACTTATTTTAACATGTTCTAGGATTGTTTTGGGTTGCCTTGATCACATGCTTCATGTTTTGCATACTTGTGGTAAAAGTGCTCTTGCTTGCTTCAAGCTTTGAGCACCATTGTATGCTTCATTTGTGTTGTGTACATGATTTGACATCATCTAACATGACATTTTAGAGTTTTTAGCATTTCCATGTTCCTACTTCATTCACTCTTTAAGTGTCTTTGAGTGTTGTGCCTTGTTGCCTAGTTTATGGCTTAGCTTGTATGCTTGCATGCCTAGGTCTTTGAGTCATCATCTCGGCATGTGTTAGGTCTTTGTTTTGACCTACTTGAGCTCTGTCCATGCTTAGATCATACTTATTTTTCATGTATTGCATGCCTCCTTTGTAGTCCTCTATATTAGCTTTCATGCTTTAGGACCCTAGCATGCTTTACTTGCATTGTTTAAGTGATTTAGCATCATTTCTTGTCTAATTTCAGTGCACTTAGTGTTGTCACACTTGCACATTTGTCACTCTTCGAGCCTTATTGAGGGTTGTGCTCTTGGGCCTAGTTAAATGGCCAATGCATTGTGCATGCATACCTTGCCTTTTATGCCTTAATTTCATCACCAATAGCCTCTGTTTTGGCATGGCTGAGGTCTACCCACATTCAGTTTAAGCCCATTGAGCATTGTGTATGCCATGCCACATCGCATCATGCATGTTATGTTGTTGTTTGCATTGTGCATGCCATGCTCTTGATTCGCATTGTGTATGCCATGATCATATTGCATTGAGTATGCCATGTTAGTCATTACATTGTGTATGCTAGTTGCCATTTGCATTGTGTATGTTTGTTACCATTTGCATTGTGTATGCTAGTTGTCATGAGCATTGTGTATGTCATGTAGTTCATTCGCATTGTGTATGCTAGTATGTTAATTGCATGTTTGCATGCTTGTCCCTTGCATGTTTGCATGCCATTTGCATTAGATGTTTGCATACTTAAGTTCCATTGCATGTCCATTGTGTATGCCATGTTATGTGTTGCATTGTGTTTGGAATAGATATTAGTTCAAACACGAGACACGAGGGACGTTTCATACTTGAAGTGATGAAACATGCCTCAATTCTCGGTCGCCGACGGTCTTGATCCTACATGATAGAGTTCTAGGCCTTATGTGTTTACTTGTGCATTCATTTTCATATTGAATTGTGCAACTTCGCCTCTCAGCCATCATGCATTGAAATGCGCGATTGGTGGCCTGAGGGTCGAGAACCACACTCCCTTGAGCTTGTGAAATGATAGGGAGGGTGGTTGTGCACACATATTTTGCAAATACATTGCCATGCCCTTTCTTGCTCTCTGTTGCAGCAAATTACAGTCCAGCAGCAACAGTTGGTCGGCCAGCCAGAAAAACTAGTTGGCCGACCACTTTTTCTAGCTTTCAACAAAGATAGGTGGTCGACCATGGTTGCAGACACCAACAACTGGTCGGCCACCCTCCCACAGGTCCCCAAGGTGGAGTTTCAGCTTTCTAGAGCTTTGTGCAAGGTTCTGAGGACAATTGCAAACAGAGGCAAATCGGGGCATTGCATTGGATTTTCGAGCGAAGTGACCGAGCATGCATCCAGTCTTCTCCCTCTGAGGACCTCTTGCTTTTATTGCTTTCCTTAACTGCCATGCTTAGATAGCTAGCCTTTGCTTTGGTTTGTACTTTAATAGTTAATGCGTTTAGCTCTTTCAATTTATTTTGTAATAATTAGTTAACTAGGATTAGTTAATTAGTTATGTTGTGTAATAATTAGTTTAATTAGCTTAGATTAGCTTGTTAGCTTCTTATTTGGTCTCTCCCTTGAGAGGGCGTAATGTCGTAATAAGCGTGCGTGTGTGTGATGCATGTCTGCCAATCCCCATTTCTTTCTCCCTTTTACTACCGCTTACGATGGTTAGTTTTAGGACATGTTTCGATTAGCATACCTTATGCTTGCATGCGTGCATCTATTCATCTGTATTGCATGCACTGGGCTCGGTGCATCATACTAACTGCATTGTATTTTCAATACCTATTTGAATACATGTACCAAGTTGCATTTCACATGACATTCTAGGTAGCCGAGCCTATCTTAATTGCATTCTCGCATGTGTTGCATTAGCCATCTTAAATATGAACTAGGATCATGCATGATTTCTAACTAGTTCTTTGTTTTGGCTCAGAGTACACTGTGAGTGTTTACGCTTTAGCATACTGTATGTGTGTTAATGTTGCCATGAAAGCATGCTTGCCATGAGGCTAACTGCTTAATTGATTAACTGTCTGAATGCCTGTGGGTGAAGGTTGGATTACTTGAATTGGAATAATTCATTGAAATCCTCGATTTAGCCTACTTGTGAGTAGCAAACTTCAAACCATTTCCAAACAAACGGATATGCAATGTTTGTTCCAAATTAGGCGATCTAGTCTATACTTGTATGCTGTGCGCATCACATAGTAATTCTAGCTAATTAACCGGAATAAGAACGCATGTTTTTCAAAAACAAAGTATCATGTTTAGTACAGGCCGATCTTTGATCGGGTGAGCGGGCGTGCTCATTACATGACCTTCCCCTCTCGTACCCAAGTTCCCGAGCCGAGGCAACTTTGGTGATGACGGACACGTGGCCTTAGGCACGAGTCAGGGTTCCCTAAATTCCCCCAAAATAAAATATTTAGGTGGGGACTTTGTATCTGGCAAAGCAGTCCATGTTTGGCACTTCTTTATAAAAATCAGTTTTCTAAAACGATTTGCCGGATTTGGACTCTTTGGTGATTTATCGGTCCTACATCGCACATTATAAGATTAGATTCAGAATCGTGACATTTGAGTCCGAACTGTAGTAGCTCAGAACAAAGCAGATCCGCGCCGCCTCGTCGCACGCGCGGATGTCGGGGAGTTCCCGGGAGCGCATCTACAGCAGCGTAGGCTTACATATACGGTGGCATAAAAGCAAGTGAAGGGTTCTTGAAGAAATCAAAGTCTGGCGTATGGCCAAGTTTCTCTGCGGTGGCCTTCTAACTGCACTGGAAAAAAATATCCTTTGTAACCTCCATTTGTCGTTCATAAATTCTTTCTCCTTCGGAGAAGCTGCAATCCTCTGCGTTATTAACTTGCTTTTTTAACACGACCTTATGTGTAGCACAAAGATTTTGCAGCTTGGCTATGTATTGCGCCTTTTTCGTTTGCAGGACCTTTTTTTGTCTTCCTCCGCTTTGTTAACCAGCTCGGCCATAATTGCTGTAAGGGAGGCCTTCGCCTGCTTTAGCTCAGCTGTTTTGGCTTTATTGTCAGCTATGGCCTCATGCAGATATTGCCGCGCAACAATCATGCGTTCGTGCACGACGTAGTTCTTTTGCGCAGCTTACAAAAGATGAGACATCAGCATACAAGAATCGACCAAAAACTTAACAAGTTCAAATCACTGGTTCTTACTAGGACAATAGACTTGGCAACTGACCAGAGGGCCTTCAGATCGGATTCATATCCTTAGGGAGGAGCAAACCCTTGGTCAAGTTGAAGCCCAATGACAGATCTTTATCCACATATACCAAATCAACACTGGTCACAGCTCGGCCTTTGTACTTGAGTTCAAGTGACTAAACTGGAGGGGCAGTGGGACGAGTGGACTGTTTGGCCACAGTTTGTTCTCTCTGATTGGTAGTAGGAAGCTCGGTCGAATCATCGTCGACCAAACGCTGCTCCGTTGGAGTTCGCCTTGGCCTTTTCTTTGACTGACTAGAACCTTGTTCACTAGCCAGAGCCAGCACCGGTCTAGCTTCTCAAGCAACTGGCTGAGAGGACTAGCCTTCAGCCGTTTCAGCTGGCTAAGAATCGCTCGGGCCAGTGGTGGTTATGGATTTGATGGCTCAAATTTTGGCCATTTCTTGCTCAGCTGTCAATGGCACCAAAACTATCTCGGGGAGAGTTGAGTCAGGTTCTAGAGAAGGGGCACGCAAAAAGTCTGTGACCGTACTTTTGCGCGGTGCACTGTATCGGTAGCTCGGTTCATATATGAGCAGCTTATGACACTTGCATTTGGGATGTCACAATGTGGTTCTAATGGCTTGTTGATCGGCACGTGAGTAGTTATCTACCAAGTGTTTATAATCTGCACAAAAATAAGGTAAGTGTTAGACCGGTAAAGATGTTCAATCATAAGAAAATCAGAACCATAATGTTTTGCTCACCAACGCCCCTAAAATCCTTGCACATATACTAGCCTGGTATAGGCACCTCGGTATCTTCATAATTACCAGATACCCATAGAAAGTCGTCGTTGTTTAACTCTTTGTCCAGTGTACTCTCTACAAGTTTTGTCCAGTCTTTTTTGACCTTGAGGTACCAGTAGAAACCTCATTTATTTTTGCTAAGTGTATACTGGTGAAATATCTTGTCTAGATCAAGGTTCAAACCGAGGATACAGTTTAGCACGGCGACGCCATTGATTATTTTATAAGTATTATTGGACATTTAGGTTGGACATAACCTAGTTTGCCTAAAAAACTCACAGACTAGAGGTTGGACCGGGAAGCGGAAGCCGCCTTCTATTATGGACACGACGGTGAAGGGGCATGCATCCAATCCACCCCAAGGAGTATCTCCTTTCTTGGCTAGCTCCAATCAGACATCGTCAGGGATGCTGAACTCTCTGCGGAACTCGGCTATGGCCCTAGGTGAACTGACTATTAAACGGTAATTGTCCATCTATTCCGGTTTTATTATGTCCACTAATTTTTATTTTATTGCTCGACTGGTTCGAGCAACTCCAATAAATGGTTGCTCGATCAACGAGCTTCACTAATTTGCAGAGTTGAGGAGTGCTTGGTCAGTCCTAGTTTAGTTTGCATTATTACAAATGAAGGGCAAGTGTTAGCACAGCGGCAAGTGCACGACCAAAATTTTTTTAGCTTCAATTCGCCTTAGCTTGGCTTCTAATGTTGAAGTTTGCTTTTTGCTCGATTTTAGAGCCTAGGGTGTTAGGCTGATCTTGGGCCTTTGTCCTAAACATTAAGTATCTTTCTTGGCTCGGTGCTCTCACGATATGGTTGGCACGGTTCGAATCACTTGGAAGGACGATGAACAGGTTTTGGCCTAGCTCGATCCTATTTTTGGATCGAAGATTGAGATTTTGCTCGGTTTTGTCCAGAATTTACATTGTTTATCCTAAATACAAGGTTATGTACTGAAACTAAGAGAAATGAGGGGTGCAAAGGCCCTCTATATGTTTTTGGTTTCAATTTTATCTAATTTCTACAAGTATCTACCAGTTTCACCCCAAAAAAGGGGTATAAAAAAGGTGTTAATAGTCCTAAAGTAGAACGTAATGGAGAAAAATGAAGAACAAAGTAAAAGGATGAGTAAAAGTGCGAAGAACTCACTAGATTTGTGTGCCAAATCGAGATATAAATGGTTGAATCCTCAATGCGACGTTCGATATGATGGAAGGTACGGCCTCGGATTGGAAACGACACAAATGGTGGCAACGGCGACGGTGGTAGCTCAAAAGCTTTGGGGTTTCGAAGAGTTTGGCTAAGGGAGATGAAGACCTTATTTATGAACAAGAGGTGAAAAGGCGCCAATTTTCAAATTTTTGGAGAACGAGATGACGGGGAGCTACTAGGGGATCGCTATGTGGCACTGATATGACAGAATGGTCAGTCTGGTTGATTGATAGATAACCACACAATGGGCTCAAGTCTCAAGGACCGGACAAACCAGCAGCTCGGCTAGGAAAGGTAATCCCAATCACGCTCAACTCGAATGGGATTAAGGGGCAATTGAGAGGGGGGTTTACACTGAACATTTGGGCCGAGCTGGGGCCACACGGAATATGGTGTTAGGTCGAGCTTAAACCCACACAGATGTGTGTGTTGGGCCGAGCTAAACCAAAAAGCATGGAACATAGTGCTAAATTAGGTCTAATTGGGCCAACACAGAGCATAATGTTCGACTGAGCTATTTGAGGTCGCACAACTATATACGTCATGACTGGTTTTGCTAACCTAACGAGCTAACGATAGATAGGCCGGACGAGGTGCGCAAACAAACCGGATTAAGGCCGAGGTATACAGCCGAGGTATATAGCCGAGTTGGTAATGGTCTCACTCGTTAGCGATTGTGAAGGTGTTGACTAAACGCAGCACCAATTTGACGTATACCTTAGCTCGATGTCCGTATGTCCAAAATCAATATATTTGGTGTAATCCAAGTAATAGCGCGGTTGGGTATTCTAGGTGGACTAATAGAGAGGAAATCGCTTTGGGTGTGCATCAATACTGTTTGGCAGTTTGGCCAATACTGTTTGGCCCATGCTGTTTGGCAGTATTCACGTATACATGTGTAAGAAATTGACAGGGTGGTATAGCCACTCATCTAACAAAGGACAATAGAGGTAGTGCGCACACAATTTGGGGCTGCATGGCCAGCCTAGAAAAGGAGGCGCAAGCAGACTTAGAGGGTTGAGCGATTGTTTGCCACTCTCTCTCTATAGTGCTTTGTATTCTCTCTTTTTCAAGAAAGCTAACTTGATCATTGAAGGGGTTTTCCGGTAACCCACCCGCCGGGTAGCTCACCCTTGTTTGTTTATAGTGAGACGAAGTTCTAACGGAGCGACTCAAGCTTCGTGACGAGGAGTACGGAAGGAGATGAATATTTTTCACCCGTACAATAATTATGGTATGTGTAATGTAAGTTAAGATGATTTATAGCTAAGATAAGACAAGTCATGCATAGATTTATTCGAAGACGATTCATACTTGTCGAAGACTCGTGCCTAGCATACAAAATATATAAACTTTTTGGCAACATCGGTGGAGGCATGTAGCCACAGCATGTCATAGTCATAATAATAACTTAATTTCCATAATCAAAAGCCAAATCACATTACAACCGTGGATTCAAAAGTCCCAAGATCTCCCTTAATTTAGGGTTCGTTTGGAAAGTAGGTTGGCTTTTTGACTTTTTGGGTTTTTTTTGGCTATTTTAGCCTAGGGCTAAAAAGCTTGGTTTGGGGAAGACTTTTGGCTTTTGGTTTTTCTGGCTTTTTTGTGAGAGAAAGAATGTAATGATTATGGGTTAGATGTGATGTTTTGTCTTATTAGACTAAAAAGCCTATTTTGTTTTTTATAGCTATTTTAGCCAAAAAAGCCTCTAAACCAACTTCCCAAACGGAGGCTTAGTGTCATCATCATTACTTTCTTATTTCTGTTTCAGAATCAATTTGTAGTTTATTTTATAATTTAGAGAAGTTCCAACAAACAAACAATATCTCGAACTAAAATAGAAATCAAATATGATTTTTGCGCAATTAATCACTCCTTGTGTATTCGATACCTGTACTCTTACTATACTAGTAATTTTATTTTGGAAAATAAATTGATTTTACAATAGATCATCTATGTTTGAACGGATGGCGGATGTGAGGCCAACTAACCTAACCTAATTCACCAACTCCCTTAAAATGATGTGATATTTTTATACTTAGGTCCCGTTTGGCAAGTAGCTGTTTCAGCATAAAAGTAAAAAAATTACTAAAAAAATCAAAAAGCCTATAACCTATACTAAAAAGTCAAAGATCCCATTTTCTTTCTACTTTTTGTACATCTTTTCGTAAAAAGTCAAAAAGTCACCTCAAACATACTATTTTTTTTACCTTTTATTTTAGCCAAAAAATCAAGAAGTTACTGAAATAGCCTATTCCCAAACGAGGCCTTAGTATGTTAAAAAAATAATATTTTATTTAGTAATTATATTAGGCTTTTATGAAATATGTCAACTATTATTTTAAATATAAAATATAAAAAATAAAAATTTTGGACTTAAATAAGTCCAAACTACTGCAAGTTAAAAAACATAAAATAATAAATTACAAATTGTCAAATCGATTTGTATCCACTTGTCAAGTACACTTCTGCTAAGACCATTTCCAGTTGATATGCCAAATTCAATGTGACAATCCAACAACTTTATTTTAACATACTAAATGAACTCCACTTGATATGTCAAAAGCTGATATGACTTTTGACATTACTCATTTATGTTAATTTTGCTATGAAGACCACTTTATTTATTTATTTATTCTTCAAATAACAGAAAATAGTAATGATACAGAGCCCGAATATAGGGGCTCGAATTTGGCTCGAAATTAGGGGGAAGAAGAAGGAGGAGGAGGAGGAGAAGAAGGAGAAGAAGAACTTGACTGGAAGGGCCAACAAAATCGGGCGGAGGTGGAGGTGGAGACGGAGGCGGAGGCGGCGGCGGGCGGAGGCAGAGGTGGAGGCGGGGCTGCGATGCCGACGAACGATGAGGGACGAGCTGCGAGATCGGCCGACGAGCTGCGATGACGATGACTTGCGCTCTCGCTCTCGCCTCTGTGTTCTCTCTCTCGCCTCTTTCAACTTAACGAAGAAGAAGAAAGAAAAGGAAGAAAAGGAAGAAAAAAAAAAAAAATCAAAACCCAAAACGAACTCAACGAAGAAGAAGAAAGAAAAGGAAGAAAAGGAAGAAAAAAAAAAAAATCAAAACCCAAAACGAACTCAACGAAGAAGAAGAAAGAAAAGGAAGAAAAAAAAAAATAAAAACCTAAAACGACGTCGTTTTGGGTTTTGAGTCAAATTCAAACCCCTAATTTTGGGCCTCAAATATTATTCAAAAGAAAAATAATGATAGAGTTCAAATTTTAAAAATAATATAATTGATATATGACGCAATGAACTTTCATATCAAATTGATATGTGGAAATTTGTGATCATCCCTTCAAAAAAAAAAAAGTTGACATACTAATTTTTGTTGATTTAAATGGAAATCTTTCATTTGGCTATTTTAATCACAAAAAGATAAAATAAACTTTTTAATTTAATAAGATAAAATATTATATTCAAACAATAATCGTTTTATTTTTTCTCTTATAAAATTCAAAAAAATCTATTTTAAATGAGACTTTTTAACCCAAATTAAAATAGTAAAAAAAAAAAAAAATCAAAAAATTTAAAAATAAAAAGGCTAACCCAAATCCCTAAATGAACAGAGGCGAATTAATCCAAATCAATTCAAACTGAGGGTGGATGGGCAGCGCCTAACGCACCCATTTTTGATCTAGATAGCGAGTCGAGAGAGACAGAGAGAGGGAGAGAGGTAGGGAGTGTTGAGACAAACAGCCATGGACCCACAGCAACAAGTAGAAGCGACGATTCCACAGCCTACCCCACCACAAGTTGGTGGAGGAGGAGGAGATTTCACTGCCATTTTCACGGTGTTATTGTTCTTCATCGCCATCTTCTCTATGGTATCTTCTCTCACCATTCTGATATATATATATATATATATATGTGTGTGTGTGTGTGTGTGTGCGCGCGCGCACAGCAATACAGATCTACATAGTATCTCTAATTTGGTCGTTTAACAACGTCTCCTCGTTCGACCTCTCATTCTAGGGTTTGATGTGCACTTGTAACTTTCTTTATTTTTGTTTATATGATTTGATGTTGCTATATAGCAATGAATAACATACTGTTCGTTGGAATTTTCTGAATTACTTTGATTTTGTAGAAAACTTTGTTCTGCATTATATACAAGGTATAATTTGGTGAGCACACTATTTTATCGGAGAATGACTATGGTACGATATGCACCTAATAACGATAGAAGAAAATGGCATAATTCCATCATTTCTAAGTCATAACTAAAAAAAAAAAAAAAAAAATTTATAACCAAATACACAAAAGTCATAACCAAAGATATCAAACCAATGTCGTGAGTAAAGAAGAAAATTGGTCATAACTAAAAAAGAAAATGGCGTAACTAAAGATGCATATGGTATGGGGTCTGCATAATAGAATTCTCCATTTTATCGACATTTCTCATTGTCCCTATTATTCCGTATAAATTACTCTTTAGGATTTCCGTTTTGCTAGTTATAGCATTCTAGGGGTAATAATATGTGCTTCCTTTAAAAAAAGAAAAAAAAGAAAAGAAAAAAGAACTTGTTTAACTTTATTTATTTATGGGTTAATCATATTGTTTTTTCACTCCTTTGATAACATTGTTTGTAAGTTTTTATGTTTGAACTTAATCTACCGTGCTTTGGATTTTCCTAAATGTTTTTGGTTGTAAATGAAATCTAGAAAATTACAGTTTAATGAGCTAATCTTTTCCAACATATTACTTTTGGCTATCACCTTGTTTTTTGTTTTTTGGAGATTTGTTACATGGAGCATTGTGTCAATTGAAATTTAGATTTATGATACAGAGCATCTATTTTCAAGAATTGCTTTGTAGTATTGAACGCAATGGACTTAATCTAGAATTCACCAATTGTCTTATGATGCAGTGGTGACATTTTGGCTCAATGTTTGTGAAATATACTGAACAGAATCATTCCTACAGCATCAGAAAATTATTTTAGTTTTGGCAATAAACTTGTTATTATCCATGTATTTGAGAGTTGCCTCTTTTAATATATATATACATTTTTTTTCATGTCTTCATCATCATTGTCATGGTTTTCGTCATTTTTATCATTATTTTAGAGCATATTCTGATCAATAGGCTTTACATCATTTTTGCCGTTATAGGCATTGATTCGGTAGTAAGCATTTGATTACTTCTTGGAGCTATTGGCCTAAGCATTCAGTACAAATGCAAAAGTTTTGGAATTAAGATTATGCCTATTTTTTCTGTTAAGGCAATATGCGCTGGTTAGATCTTCATTGAAATTGCTGTCACTTGTTTATAATCTGTGAAATCATATATGGCAACTTTTTTTTTTTTTTTAAAGTGATGCCCATAACTATTACTTTAATATTATTGGTTCAAAATAACAAAATACACCGAGTCAATGTACTACTTTTGGTTAGGGGGCGGAATTTGGAGAAGGAAAGAAAGAAAGAAAAGAAAAGATTTTCACCAGCTCGGGCAGGTCACCAACTTGGGCAGGCTCAAGGTTATTAATTTGAGGCCTAAAGCGACAATTTGAAATGAGACTTTTAATGGTTTTTAATATTGCTGTAATTTTTTCAAATTTTCTTAACATTGTTCTTCTCATTCAATAATAATTTGTAGGATTTTATCAATTTTTAGGATTTTATCAATTTTTTATTGTGAAATGGTAATAAGCAAAGCTTTCTAAAATTTTATGTAAGATAGACATAAAATTATAAAAATAATGTAAAAAAAATATCTCAGCAATGCGAGTTTAGTCATTTGATGATGATAAGATTTTGACAATAAGTTTTTAGACTTGATGCTTGTGTTGAGAGTACTCAGATGAAAACTAGTAAAAGTGAAAATGATTGATTATGCTTTTTTTTTTTTGTTGGGAAATTCTATTTGTACACCATACAAACTCTCAGTACACACCACAACGGATATAAACTTATGAACAAATATCAAATGTTCTATTTAAAGTTATGAACAAGAATAACTTATTCAAACATACACTCCGTTTAATTATTTATATGCGAATAACTGCTTTATGGTCATAAATTTATATTCGAACATTAGACTTTTGTTTGTTAATTTATATCCGAATACCCTTCATGGTGTGTATTGAGAATTTGCATGGTGTGCAAATAGAATTACCCAAGTGATTTGGAAATTGTGTTTTTTTAAGCACGTTTTTTATTTTTATTTTTAAAGTTAGTGTAATTGATTTTGGGCCTTCCTTTTTAAATTAGAGTTTTCGGATCTTTGATAAAGTAAAAGACAAATGAAGGTAGAATTAATAAAATAGCCTATGGAATATGGGTACGGGTATGATATAGTAAAATCTAAGAAAGTAAGATACGAGTACGGCTGGGTATGTTTATAAAAAAAAATATTTATTTTTAATTTGGAGTAATGCAAAAATTAGTTAAACGGTTTATATGGTTAAGATCCAATTTACAATTCACATAATGCCAAAAGTAAGGTATGAATCACAATTAAATATCATTATATTAAATAACCCCAAGGGGTTTGACTTAGTGGATGAAGAAAACAACCAAAGAGCTTACCCGAGAGGTTGCAGGTTTGAAACCCACGCAAGTCTAACATTCCAAACCTTGGGGCCACTAGAGGTTTGCCTGGTCGTTAACTTCAAGGCCTCGGGATTTAGTCGAGGTGCGTGTAAGCTGGTCTGGACACTCGGTTATCAAATATATATATATTTATGATTATATCAGATAACTTACAAAACAAAGCTTAATTTTAAGATCATGCCAAGCATAAAAATGTCTAATGAAACTAATTTCACCTATGTATAGAAGAATGTACTATTCTGGATGAAGTACGGCTTGGATATATGATAGGTACTTATACGGTACAACAAAAATTAAGAAGAAAAAATTTGGGTATGTGTTTTGTGTACCCGTTGTGTATGCAGAAGTATTATGCAATGCTTCATAGGAAATGGCTATTGTAATGGTGAATGATGGTTTTATTTACAATGCATTTTTCATATTTTTTTTAGGTTGTGTTTGGATAAGAGATTTGAAAAAGGATTTGTGGAGGGAAAGGAAATAGAAAGGGAAAAGTGAATAAATTAGAATTTTTTTTCCCACTCTTTCCTTTTTTTTTTCTCTCCACAAATTCGCACTCAAATCGTTAATCCAAACACAGTCTTAGTGAAAAACATGAGAACATACATTTTGATGTAATGATCAATGATCATTCCATTCTAATTTCATTCTAGTGAAAAACATTATATGAAAATCCTACAACCTATTTGGTAACGTTTATATTTGTAGTTTTTTTGTTTATATTTACAAAATTTTTTAAAACTTCAAACAAAAATTCATTTGGTTTTTGTTTTCGTTTTCAAAAAGTTGTAAGCACTCAACGCAAAAAAGTTGGTTTCACTTTTTTGTTTATTTGTTTATTTATTTATTTTCATTTCTTCTTCTTTCTCCCACTCTTGTTGATTGCTCATCACTACTGGCTGCCATTGCCATTGACCTCCTCTACCAACCACCTACCATTGCCACCAACCACTCCCACCAGTGGTAACCACCTTCAGCCACCACCTTTTGTTTGAAAACCACCTTCAACTACCACTAAAAGCTGACCGGCCACCATCTCCAACCACCGGCAGTCACTTTCAGCCACCACTTCCTGTGGCCATCAACCACCTCTAGCCACTGCCAACCACCTCACTTTGGTAGCAACCACCTTCGACCATTACCTTCCATGGCCAACAACCACCTCCAGACTTCAGTCACCATTTCCAACCATCGACAATCATCTCTCTCAACCACCCCTTTTCACTTGTTTTCTAAAATACTTGTGTACCAAACATGTTTTTTTGTTTTCATTTTTACCCAAAATAAATATAAATATGTGTAATGTTTTTTGTAAACTAAAAACAGTAAACTATAAACATTGCCAAATGGCACCTTACTCTTTCTTATATATATAATACACAACGGCACCTTACTCTTTCTTATATATATATATATATATATTTGTTTATATATAATGAATGTGATCGACTTATTATTATCTATTAGATCTACTCTTTCTGAACTGTCTATATGGCATGTAGCTTCTATAATAAATAACTATCTACTCTGTGGAACTTATTACCTCCTGCTGAAACGGATCCACCTCAATGATATCCATGCAGCTTTCATGGAGAGAATTTAGGAACTTAGAAATTTATAATGAAAAATGAATATTTTACTAAACTCTTCAGGCACGACTTTTCAGGCACACCTGAATCCACCAAAACTGGAGTAGTTATCCATATGATTCATTGGTTAACAACTTCGATATAAAATAATTCCATTGTAAATGATCATCTCATTACAGGCTTGTGATGATTATCACTTGGTTTTCAACACATTATTCTTTGGTTTTTGATAATTATAGGCTCTCCATTGACTTATTATCTGAATACCCTTTGTTTAGCTCCACAAGAGAAATTGCTTTTTTGTTGAGTTTGTCCATTGTATTTGATCTTTTGGCTTTTCTCCGCATATTTGCAGATTTGTAAAATAAAGTGAAAGAACTGAGCATATGAGTCTTAGTATTTTTATTTGTCTGTTTTCATATAAAGCAAAAGAACCTGGGCACTATGAGGATGGGTAGATTGCATTTTGTATTGTGACTTGAAAATGCATCCATGAGAAAATATTAGGTTTATAAAAAATTGTGACATGGTTTTTTGTTAATATGTTAAATTTTTTATGATGTGCTGATTGTATGATATCTTGTTTGACATGTTTGATACTCTTATACTAGAAATGTCTCACTAACCATTAAACTTGAGAGTGATCATCCGTTGCCTTGGTAATTTTACAGGTACTGGTTCCATCATCGACAACATTAAAGAATAGTGTAGCAATTATACACCAAGTTCCAGAAGGTCATGTTGGTGTTTACTGGAGAGGAGGTGCCCTTCTGAATATAATTACAGATCCAGGTTTAGTTCTTATAATATTAGCATTTGAGATTTGCATTTTATAGTTTATTGCATATGATAACACCCCTGCTTGCTTGCACTGATTTGTTTCTTTGATATATATATATATATATATTTAATTTTTAAATTTTAGGTTTTCATCTAAAAATGCCTTTGCTAACTCACTTTGAGCCCATTCAAGTAACTCTTCAAACAGATCTGGTAAGATTTATTCTTTTCCCATGCTTTGATGATAAATGATGCCCTATTGCCTTTTTAGTTCTCGTGCATCACAAATCTTATGGATAGTTGCTGAAACCTGTGTTGTTATTTAATGCAGGTGAGGAATATCCCATGTGGTACAAAAGGGGGTGTTATGATCAACTTCGAGAAAATAGAGGCAAGGCTTTGAGATTTTTCTCTCTTTCTAACAGTATAGTATGTTGCCATTGTCGTGTGAGGTTTCATTTGTCATATGTAAATGTTCCCCTTAAATGCTTCTCCAGGTTGTTAACCGCCTTCATAAGGGTTTTGTCTATGAAACACTGCGTGATTACGGTGTACAGTATGATAACACATGGATATACGACAAGATTCATCATGAGATCAATCAGTTCTGCAGTGTTCATTCCCTACAGCAAGTTTATATTGATATGTTTGATCAGGCAAGAAACTAATCTAACCCAATGTCACATTCAGAGCCACAAGGCAGATGACGTCAAGTCAATTTATTCAATGTCCCACAATGGTCTTTTTCCATATTTAAACCTTGTGTGTTGATGGATGGTTGTGATCCTGCTGGCAGTGTAGTGGTCTCCATAGCAAACATGCATTTAATATTTCTAATTTACATGTAGTTTTGAGGTTTGAAAATAATTTCTTGGTATTTTATCTTCCTTTATATCCTATTTCTGGTTAATGATACAGATTTATAAGCATGAAATTGTGAACTGTGGGATTCATCTCTAAATGAACTATTATTTTACATAATTATTTTGGTACCCTCAGCTTGTGCATTGACATTTTGTTTTGACATAATAATTATTTGATAATATTTGATATTGTCAGATTGATGAAAAAATGAAAGATGCTCTTCAGTCTGATTGCACACGGTATGCTCCAGGTATTGAAATTATCAGCGTCCGTGTCACAAAACCAACCATCCCTGAAAGTATAAGACGGAATTTTGAACAGATGGAAGAGGAACGCACCAAGGTACTACAATTGTTTCTTTATTTCCTCTAATAATATTAAAGGACATTATATTTTTCCATTCATTCCTTTTTTGCTTCACTGAAAAATGCTGGGTTGAAGAAACAATAAAATATTACCACTTTAAAATGTGACTGGTTGGGTCTTGTTTGAGGTCAGTAAAAATTGAAAACATTTGTTCTCAAGAACCTTAACATTTTAAATGAATTGACATATTAATCTATAATTTTAGTACCGTTTTGTGGTATCAATTGATTTTTAGTTCTTTATCAATACATAACCTTATTACTCCCTGTGGAACTATTTTGTACCTTCTGGATATGAGTGCTGCTAAATGTCCCTACCATTTTACTTTGAATCCCTCACTTCTTTGAACCCCTACCCACCTAATTGAATCCCTCTCATCTTCTCTTTGAACCCCCACCTTAATACCAACTATACCCCTATTCTTTGACCCCCAACTTTTCTTCTCTCAACCCTTCCTACTGCCGGCAACCCTTCACCGCCGGCGAACTTCCTTCTGATGACCTCCAACCTCACCGGCGACCTCACTACCCCTGCCCACCACAACTCTGCTCTCCATGTTTTGGCGAGTATCCCCAGCTCATTCCCACCACCGCCCTCCCATCCTCAACCTCCCTCTGTCAATCCTCCACCGTACCGCCACCCCTCAACCCATCCCCAACCACCACCTCCGCCCAGCTCCATCCCTATGTCATCTCTCTCTCCCCTTCTCTCTCTCTCTCTCTCTCTCTCTCTCGTGTCACGATCGAGATCGTGACTGTTGGGTCGCCGTTCGAGATCGTGTCACGATCGAAGAAAGGAGAGAGGGTAGCGGCAGTGTGGTGGCTAGGGTTTGAGATTGCAGAGGGTAGTGGCAGCTAGGGTTTTGCGAAGAAAGTTGTGGGTGGCTATGGAAGGAGGGTGGCGGAGTTGTAAATCACAGATGGGGGGTGGCAGAGTTGCAAATCATAAGTGGAGGGCAGTGTTGGGGGTGATGGGGAGGGTGCACGGTGACGGCCGGAGGTAGGAATGGCAACGGGCCGGGGCGGGGCTGGGGATTACACTCCCTGTCTCCGATCCCTAAAGGTAAAAAAAATCCCCGGCCCCGCCCCCAATTCTCGGCAGAAAACCCATCACCCATCACCATCTGGTCTCTCAACATAGGATTTTGATACTAGATTTATGTTTTAGAGGGCAATACCAAGCTAGGAAGGATGGTGGGCGTCGTAGGACGAGATGGTGGGACTTAAAAGGGGATAAACTAGAAATATTTAAGAATCGAATGGATAAGGAAGGTACTTGGGATTTAGAAGGTGATGCTAACACTATGTGGAATTCGATGGCCAATTGTATGAGGAGAATCTCAAGGGAAGTGCTTGGAGAGTCGAAAGGAACGGGACCCAGCTCTAGGGAAACTTGGTGGTGGAGGGAAGAGGTCCAAGCGGTAGTTAAGGCAAAAAAAAGAGTGCTTTAAAAAGTGGCAGAAGGATAGAACTGAGGAAAACCTTAAGAGCTATAGATTGGTTAATAAGGAGGTCAAGAAAGTAGTGAGAGAGATTAAGTTGAAAGTTTATGATGACCTATACACTAGACTAGATAGTAAGGAGGGAGAGAAGAGGGTATACCAACTTGCTAAGATACGGGAGAGGAAAACAAGAGATTTTAATCAAGTAAAGTGCATCAAGAGTGAGGATTCTAAGGTATTGGTGAAGGACGATGAGATTAAGGAAAGATGGAAGAATTATTTTGAGAAACTGTTAAATGAGGAACATGGAAGTACGACAATAGGGGAAGAAATAATCAGTAATACGATAAACCAAGACTATAGGTTCTATCGCAGGATTAGAAATTTTGAAGTGGAGATTGCACTTAAGAAGATGAAATCAAATAAGGCTTTAGGACCTGATGATATCCCTATTGAAGCTTGGAAGTGTTTGGGTAAAAAGGGAGTTGCTTGGTTGACTAGGTTGTTTAGCAAAATTTTGTTGACTAGGAACATGCCAGATGAGTGGAGGAAGAGTATTTTAGTACCAATCTATAAGAATAAAGGGGATGTCCAGAATTGTAACAACTATAGAGGAATTAAGCTAATGTGTCATATAATGAAAGTGTGGGAGAGGGTGATGGAACGTCGATTGCGAGACATAACAGAGGTGTCAGAGAATCAATTTGGGTTTATGCCTGGTAGGTCAACAATGGAAGCGATCTATCTTTTGAGGAGAGTAATAGAAAAGTATAAAGAAAAGAAAAGAAAAGAGACATTCATATGGTGTTTATCGACCTTGAGAAAGCATATGACAGAGTGCCCGAGATATAATATGGTGGGCGTTAGAGAAGAAAGGGGTGACAAAAGGCTACATTGACGTGATTAGGGACATGTATGAAGGGGTGGTGACCACTATTAGATCGCTAGCTGGAGAAACAAATGAATTTCCTATCACTGTAGGGTTACACCAAGGATCTACCTTAAGTCCTTATCTTTTTGCTTTAGTTATGGACGAGTTGACGATAAATATTCAGGATGACGTGCCATGGTGTATGCTTTTTGCAGACGATATTGTGTTAGTGGATGAGACTAGAGAAGGAGTTAACACAAAGTTGGAGATCTGGAGAAAAGCTCTTGAATCTAAAGGGTTTCGAATAAGCAGAACTAAGAAAGAGTACATGGAGTGTAAATTTAGTAACAGTAACAATGAAAGCAGAGGAGAAGTGAAGATTGAGAACCAAGAACTGCCTAAGAGTGAACATTTTCGTTATTTAGGGTCGATTATCACAACAGCGGGAGAGATTGATGCAGATGTGGCCCATAGGATTAAGGCGGGATGGTGTAAGTGGAGAAGTGCGTCTGGGGTATTGTGCGATAAACGAATACCCACTAGACTAAAAGGTAAGTTTTATAGAACGGCTATTAGACCAGCTATGTTGTATGGGACGGAGTGTTGGGCAACTAAGAAACAACATGTAGATAAGATGAGTGTGGCTGAGATGAGGATGCTAAGGTGGATGTGTGGTAAGACTAGACAGGACAGGATTAGGAATGAGTGTATTCGGGAATGGGTAGGAGTAGCACCGATAGAAGATAAGTTGAGAGAGAATCGTTTGAGATGGTTTGGTCATATTCAACGGAGACCAACAGAGGCAGTAGTGAAGAGATGCGATGCTGTAACGGTAGATGGAAGTGTTAGGGGACGGGGTAAGCCTAGATTAACGTTGACTAGCGTTATAAATAGAGATATGAATCTACTTAATTTGACTAATGAAATGGCCTTTGATAGGGCCGCGTGGAGAAGAAGGATTCATGTAGCCGATCCCATTTGATGGGACTTAAGGCTTCGTTTGGTTTGGTTTGGTTTGTATGTTTCATCATCATCATCATTAACAACAATCATCATCAACAACAATCATCAACTTAAAAAAAAAAAAAAAGGATCTGAAATTGTCATGCACACATATATGTGTAAATCAGTGGTAATCAAACAACATAGAAAGGATGTAGAAATAGGTGTGAATCTCATGTGGGATATGACAAAGGGTGGTCTCTTAAGCATAAAAATATTGTGTAGGGAAGGCAACACAAACATCAACACTTGACACACACATATTAGTGGTGTTTGGTTTGCTAAAATAGTAATACGGCCCAGCTGTATAGAATTTGAAGGAGGAAAAAAAATAAAAAAGTTTGAAATTCTTGCAAACCCAGGAGAAAATAAATAAAAGAAAAAAAATCTGATAGATAAAGTAGTCTTAATCTTTGCCTTTTGCATTTACCTCTCTTCTTTACCTTGGTTGAAAGTTTACTTCATAAAATCAACAAGAAAAGAAGAGTTATTAATGTGTTTTGCAGAGCCCATAAATGAATCAACATACTAGCAGCAATTGTTGCTTCATGAACCACGCCATCAATTTAATCAGTAGTCACACTTGGCCGAATAACATGAGCAGCTGCATCCAGAACCTCCCTGGCAATTCGGCAAGTTTCTCTCATTCACTCAATTTGCTCCGGAGTCTTGATCTCAACAACATGCTGAAAATCACTGTTGGGCTCAATTTTGGGGATCCCATCAACAACAACTGAAGATTTGTTCATTATACACAAACACGCATATATATATATATGTATCAAATCTAAGAAAACCCTAACAAAAAAAAAAAGAAAAAAAAAAAAAATCTGAGAAAGCCTTAACAAAAAAAGTTGTTATGCAAACCTTAACAAAAAAAAGTTGAGTTCTCAGAGATCAGATCAAAGAGAGAGAGAGAGTTTGATTACACCAAGTCGGATCAGAAACTGGAACCTTTTTCGGCCAAATGTGGATACAAAACATAATATGGATACAAATACCTCTTGAACTCAAGATTTAGAGATGAGATCGGAGGCTTCGGTGTGAAAAGTGGAGGGAGTTTGAGAAAAGTTGTTGTTAGAGAGATATTGGTCCACGATGAATGTGATTGGGAGTGGAGTGACTTTCCCATTGCCATAGCTTTCTGCTTTTCTGGACATGTGTTTGGTCTGCTTCCCCATCTCTAATCTTCAAAGTTAGAGAATCAAAACAGAGAGAGAGAGAGAGAGAGAGAGACGGTTTCTAGACTTGTGTGTGAGGTTGTGTTAGGGTTTGGTTTATATATATAGAGGGCTATAATAGTAATTTCAGTTTGGGGAAACGGGGATGGGGGGGAGCTTCTATATACACACACCTAATCCCCTCTATACACACACTTAATGATATTTAATTTTATTACAATTTTATCCCTAAGTGAAATTACTATTTTAGACATCAACCAAATTCATCTCAATGCACACATCCAGACTTACTATTCACGTTCATCTCAATGCACACATCCAGACTTCACGTTGAAGCTCTTATTCGTAGCTTCTTCCTTATTCATTATTGATATGGAGGATTTGTCTTCTGAAAATCAGCAAATAAGTATTTATGAGAAACATAGCAAAGGAAATGCGAGTTTCTTTTTTTTTTTTTTTTTTTTTCCAGCGTCGTTCGGATAACCAGAGCCGAATTGTGTTATTTGGTTCGGAAATCTACTACCGAAATAATTATTTATTTTCGGAAGTTGTTGTCCGAACAAACTAATAAATTTCGGAAGTTGTTGTCCGAACAAATTATTTAATTTCGGAAGTTGTTGTCCGAACAAAGTTAACTTTTTCAACATTCAACTTCCGAAAGTTGAAAATAAATTCGGACAACTACTTCCGAATGAAGTAAAAAAAAAAATTTGCAAACTGTATACCAAATTTACAGTTTCGAATTGCAAATTAATCTTTATAATGCCATTAAAAATTTGTAATGTTATACAAAACATGCATAAGAAGGGAGAGAAAAAAAAAAGAAAAAAAAGAAAAACACTGTTCGGAAGTTTAAAACCGAAAGTATATATACGGTTCGAAAGTTGAAATCCGAAACAAAAAATTAATTTCGGAACTTGATCGTTGTTTGAATTTAATATATTCGGAAGTTGACTGCCGAAATAATCAAAAAGTTTCGAAAACCTACTGTTGAAATAAATCACCAATTTCGGAATCCTACTTACGAACAAATGAATTAATTTCGGCAAACCAGTTCCGAACGGTTTGTTTACACTCCGTGGGCCTTCGTCCGTTTTCAAAATGATAAAAACAAAACTCTACGTTTTGATTAATTTATTTGTGATTTATTATTACTGACAGAGGTTGAAGATGAAAGCTGTGTGTGTGTATTGGGGATGAAAGCTGTGTATGTGTATTTGCACACGGTAAGCTTCAATGGGTGTGTGTATCCTCAAGGTTGAAGATGTAGCTTAAGCTTCAATGGGTGTATGTATCCTCAAGGTTGAAGATGTAGCTTAAGCTTCAATGGGTGTGTGTATTTGCACTGTTGGGAGAGAGCTGGGTTTGGGGTCGAGGGGTGTGTGTGTGTGAGGGCAGATGTGGAATAAACCGTATGTGTAGTGAGTAGATTAATTAGGAATTAATTTTTTTGGTGTGTGTAGTGAGAAAGATGTGCAAAGAGGGTATTTGGTGTGTGTAAATAGATGCTCCCGGGATGGGGACAGGGCTGGGGAACATATCACCGTCCTCGGCCTGAAACTTGTCGGGGATTCATTTTCGAATATCATCCTTAGTCCCTCGGAGGTATTTTTCGGATAAAAACCATTCTAATTGGGGTCGAAGGGTCGGGTCCCCAGTTCAAATTGCCATCCCTAGCCGGAGGTGATGGCAATGGCTGGTAGGATTAGGGCTAGGGTTTAGGAAATTAGGATTAGAAGGTTAGAGATAAGAGTAAAATTGGAACTTCATGTTTGGACAAAATTGGAATTAAAAAAAAAATAAAAGAGATGGGGGTCCTAAGAAAAATGGTAAGGGTAAATAGCACTACTCTTTGGATATACATTTTTAGAACTTCCTTTGACTTCGCTATCCTAAAATATTATTGGACTCTTTGACTTTATGGATTATAGAGTCTGTTGTTCTTTGTTTGTTTATCTTTATAGAGGTGGGATTTTTTCCTTTTTTCATCAGTATCCCCAAATAACAATGTGGACGTGCCTTATAAGTTTGTTTGCATTAACTTTTATTGGTAATGAATGTCTTTGTCTAGGTTTTGATCTCAATGGAGAGACAGAGAGTAGCTGAGAAAGAGGCTGAGACACACAAAAAAATTGCTTTAAGTGAAGCGGAGAAGAATGCACAAGTTAGCAAGATCCAGATGGAACAGAAATTGATGGAAAAGGATAGTGCTAGGAGGGAAGAGGAAATTGCAAATGAAATGTACAATGCTCGTGCGAAGAGCTTGGCTGATGCCAGTTATTATAGGTAATTTAATCTTTCCTTTATACACATATTTTATATTTTTCTTATATATTTCTTGTTTTCCAGAGTGGAATTTTTGGAATTTATCTATGAGGGTAACTAAAGAAGTTTCCTTGTATACATTTTCAGAGCAATGAAAGAAGCAGAAGCAAACAAGTTGAAGCTTACCCCTCAATATTTGGAGCTCAAATTCATTGAAGCAATTACTAACAACTCAAAACTATTCTTTGGAAACAAGGTTAGACACTTCAGTCCTGTTCTGGGTATCTGTGTGGGTGCGCTATTTGGTCTGAAAGTCCTAGATTTGTTATGCAGGTACCCAATATGGTTTTTGATCAGAGGCTGCTTGGAAATTTTTTGCTAGATATAACCAAAGAGGGAAACTTGGAGTCTTAAGTTCTAGGATCATTTCATGGATGTGAAATGATGACATTAGGGAGAAGGAGGAAGGTGATTTTTGTCTTGTTTCATAATTTTTTGGTGGTTACCCGTTTCTGTTGGCTACTGTTGTGGAGAAAATAGGGCTCTGTTTGGAAGAGCTTTGGAATTGTGATTCCAGCTCTTAGTTTGCATATAGTGTTTGGTTGTGGCTTTTAAAAATTAATTCGACACTCACTTTTGAAAACTCGGTCGAAGGTGGGAAAATTTGAGTTAACCGGTCGTCCCACCGGTTGACCAGAACAGTGCAAATTTTTTTTTTTGCAATTGACACATTAATTTTTATATATTCAACAAAAAAACATTTTCTGAATTTTAAAATTTTTTTATGAGCTTTAATAGAATTTTGAGTTGTGTGTTTGGTTATGAGTTGTAAGTTTTTGTATCAAATATCATATGTTACATCAAAAATTTCTCACTCAATTCAAAACTCATTCACCAAACAAATTTTTCACACTCAAATCATAATTTCAAAACTCACAAACTCAAAATACAATTTTATTTTAAAATTATATTTAAAAAGTTCTGTCAAATGCAACCTAGTATTCTACAATTAGATATAGGGAAAAGGAAGAAAAAATATCACGGGCAGTGCATGTTTGTGGCGAATTTTTTGGTTGCAACTGGCATTTTGATAATGGCTACCTTCTTCTGCCGTTATTTTTTTGGGGATGAGTTGGGAATTAGTTCTGTTGTCTTATCTTCTCCATCACCATGGCTCACACACCACTGTGGCAAACACACCTGCTTGGGGCTACTGGCATGAGTTGGGAATTAGTTCTGTTATCTTATCCGACTGTTATCAACTTTTCTGCGTTTTTATGAAGCCGGAGTTGTGCTAGGGCTACTGGCTACTAAAAGGGTGGTGTTATGTGCTGAAGAAGTCCTTATGGGAGTGTGCTGTACCGGATTAGGTGCTTGAGAACCTTGCTTGTTTTTCAGCAACACTTTTTGTTTTTGGGGTTCATTTCTTTATTTTGAATTTTGAATTGAATCAATTGTGTTTCTGCACCAGCCATTTTTTAAACCGTAATGGCTCCGGTCATTAAAAATCATCACTTAACTTTAGAAAATCATAGATCCTTGTGAAACAATCATATTTGAGAAACAATATCATTTAGAAGTTATTAACTAATTTTCAAAATATTTCTCATTCAGTTTTCATTTTTAATGTTCTTTTTCTTTCATTCTTTCTTTCTACTCATTACATTTATTTAGAATCCCATAATTTCAAGTTCAAGTTCCCTTTTTGATTTACTAACAATTCTCCTATACTCAATTCACACCGTTATTTACACTCTTAGATTTCATTTCAAGGTAACACAAGATTAATAAATCCCTTTCAATTCAGTCTCTTATTTATTTATAGAGCAATACTCATAATTTATCTTTGTTGTCACAACTAATTCATTAAGTTCACCATTACCAATCCATAATCCAATAACCACTTCAATTTTCATTCTTTCAATTAATTTCATATCAAATACCGGATCCAATCACAAGTCATCTCCATGAGTCACACGCTTTATCGATCACAAGTTAGAAAGAACGCAGAACCTCAACATACCACATGCTTTACCAGGCGTTACTCCGGAAGGAAGGCGGAACCTATCTCAAGCGCCACGTTTTGTCGGCTCAAAATACGGCGGGAAACGGACTCCAAGATAACATCACAATCCATAATTACAATTAGTGGGCAATGCCAACACGTCTTCCATTATTTCCGTAACACATTAGTTTAATACATATCCACCATATATTAAAATTTCATTTACATAACAAGTACAAATATGTTCTATGACCTTCTTCATTATCCATTAAATCATTCATTGTTTTGTCACACAAAAATATAACAACACCTCCATAGAGGCAAAGATTCATATTTAAAGTGTTCACAATTCTTGAGTTCAAACTATTTCTTTACTTTTCCATATTATTATCAAGTCTTCATATTCAATTTTTACAACACATTGGTTATCAATTACTACCCACGGTTATAAATTTAATCTCCAACATTTAATTTATTTGATACAACTTCTTCATATAACACCGTCATATTTCACAATCTCCCATTTATTATTATTCATACTTATCTTAACCCAACATAGATTTAATTTCATAAATTTCACGTTGATTAAAGTATCCTCATTTTTCAAAATAAAACTTCATAACTAGAGTCAAATATAAATTTGGCCTTTTAGTTTTGAGGTATAAAATCATTTTCTAACTACACAATAAGATTCTTAAATCTACACTTCATCATCTTATCACAAATTCCATATCATTAACAAATCTATTTCCCCAAATTTCATTTCATATTAGAGCATGATTTATAATATCCATAATAAAGGTTCATTCGCTAATTTTTAACATAATTTTCAAACACTTCCAAAATCCAATTAACTTGTATACCTATAATTCAACCTCTCAATTTCATGATTCCACTATCAATTTAGGCAAAATCATTAATTGTCATCATGAATCAACTTCGAATTATTAAGAAAAATTAAGATTTTCAAGAAAAATTCAAACTTCTCAAACCACTCATTTTTATTCCAATTTTCCCATTGATCATACACCTAAGGTTCATAATCCATAATCTTAACCCAACAATTGAACCCCAACACTTCAAATCCTAAACCCTCGAATTCCATGATATAACACTATATGCTCAAAAATGTAGATTTTGCATTTATATAATCAAAATACCACAAATCTGTTTATTAATGCAAATATTGAAGAAGGACAAGGACCCCTACCTCAAGAATCAAGCAAGGAGTAAAGCTTTGATGAGATTCCTTCACAAATCCAAATTTCAATCGGTAGAAAATGTTGAGCTTCACGCCTCTTCACTTTCTTGTAAGGGATCTTGCCCAAATCTTAGAAGAATGGAGAGTATTTGGGGTCAAAAACCTAGGGTTTTCGGACCTAGGGTAAGAGAAAGGAGGAAGGAAATAGAAAATGGAAAGAATGATCTAGAAAAGTGCCTTTAAACTTGCTGAATTCGCGCAGTCCGCTCGAGCGTCGCTTTTACCGCTCGAGCGTATCTGCTTCCAGCACAGATTCTGAAGCTTCAAACAGGCATAACTCTCTCATTCGGACTCCGTTCTAGGTCGTTCTTGTGTCCAAATCGAAGCCCCAGAAATAAGATTTCCAATGGTTCTAGCCTCACATCCAAATTCAAAGTGTGGAAAAAGAAAAGGGCAAAAGAGTAACGGCTGTTGGTAGGAAAAATTATCCGAATTAAATTCTTGGTTTACTCTTACTTTACCATTATGTTGCCACTTAAATCAATACCCCAAAATAAAATAAGGAGGTTCCAAATACACTAATAAAATGTCAAGGGCAATCTCACTTTCCACGCTCGAGCGTCGCTTTCCACGCTCGAGCGCGCAGACTAACAAAGCCATCCGCTGGAGCGATCACTCCTACGCTCGAGCGAGAATTCACAACTCTCAGAATTTCGGACCGTCTGCAAAAATGCTAGGAACCTCTCAAGTCCGCTCGAGCGTCAACTCTCTCGCTCCAGCGGAGGGAAAAATTTCGGATCGTTACATGCTCCAACAAAAGAATTGTTACCAATTGCTGGTTGAGGGTTAAACTGATTGTTTTATCAGCAAGCATTACTGGTAAATATGCAAATAAAAATTTATTTCCAAGAATGAAATCTCCATGTATTGGGAAGCATAAAACTTTTGGAATAACAAATTTGTTATTATTAATCCAAATAGTTATATTTTTTGCTTCAATAATTATGTAGGTGTCTTCTTCACTAATTCCTTCAACTGAGATAGGATGTTTCATTAAAATTCATTTATCCTCAGGTATAGCATTCATTCTACTTGTGCTTATGTAGACACCTTATTTTGACTGATCCTAAGACTTTGAGCGCTTGCAAGTCTCCCGATGATGAAAAAGTACTTACTTCATCTTTAGAATGTTTAAGGTTATTTGGATTGCTATATAAACTTATTTTGGCCAAAAATCAACTTTTTACAAAAATGACCATTTTACCCCTGAACCCGTTTTCAGCCAAAAAACCAACTTCTCAACCCTAAAAAGCTCGGTTGTTTTTTGATCAATCATATTTTCCAAAAATTAGTAGCCAGTTTTATCAAAAACATTGATCAGAACGCAATTCAGACTTACTTGTGCCGCAAGCAAGTTAAGGGCATAGGACCCTTGCACTTATGCATGTATGCATGGCATGTGCACCAAGACAAAACATGTGTGCACGCATTATTTGTGGGTACACACAATCGTTGAGTGTGCGCACAGAGATAATACGTGCACACATTGTAGTGCCGCAAAGCCAAGTATGAAAACTCAATCTTGGTGCAATTTTGGAGGGAATGGTGGAGGGGGAATCTATAAATAGAGCTTTTCCTCCTCTCTTTGAAGGGGTTAAGAACTTGAGGCATTTTGAGAGCACTTGAGAGACAAACACTATTTTTTCTTCTTCTCTTAACCTTAGCCACGAAATCCTCTCACCCATAGCAACTCTAAGCTTCTGTGAATCATCCTAAGGCCTGAAAAACTCGAACTAAGTCATAACCAAAGCTTGAGGGAGGCTTGCAAGCAAGAGAACCTTTTTCTTTCTTGCTATTCTCTTCGCTTGCCTTCTGTTTATATAAACCAGCAGGTAAAACTCCTTTATTTCTTGTATTTCAATACCTTTTAGTCTTTTATTTTAATATTCAAAACATGTTAGGGTATTAGTTCATTCTCTCATGTAGTTTATTCATTTAATTGTTTTTTGCCTGCTTTTGCATGTTTTCTTTATTCTCATTAGAACAACATGTCTAGGTCCATTTAATCATGTAGAAATCATGTGTTAGGCCCGGTTTGGATCCTCATATAGTTTAGTTTATATTTATGGTTTTTACTTGTTAGTTGTATTTTGTGCATAAGCATCATTAGTAGCCTCAAACTAGGCCTATGTTCATGTTCTTGTATGTATTAGTTGCATTTTAGGTCATATTTATTTTAAGTATTGCATGTAAGACGCATAAGTGAGCATCCGGGTAAGTTCTCTTGTCCTTATTGGCATGTGTGTGCTTCTTGCATTGTCCTTTCAATTATGCGAGTTATTTGCTCTTTATATGTAAAATTGGTTGTTTTGAATGTTTTTATAATTGTTATTTATCTTGATTCAAGTTTATGGCCATGTTTTATTCAAAATCCATTTTTCACGGAAAATCTTTATTTTATTCAAAGATGTGGCTTATTTGTTTTATTCAAATCATCTAGTTCTAGGTTAGTTAAGGGAAGTTTTTGAATAATTAATCACTAAAATCATAAAATAGAAAGTGAGTAGAGGTCAATCTTCGGATTGGGCAAAAGGGGGTGCTTCCTTGTTAATGGCCTTCCTTTTTTGTACCTAAACTCCTGAACCTAGAAATTTTATGGTTGTGACGGACTAGGCCATAACTTAATTTTCATCGTTAAAAGTTTCTTAATTCCTCGTTAAAAATTAAGTGGCGACTCTTTATGCCAAAGCAAGTCGTATGGAAAGTAATACCTTAGACTCGAAAAAGGCACGACGCCCATAGTTGGCAACTTCGCTGGGGAATTAAGTTAGCTTGATTTGAAATTTTCTACTATATGAAATTAGTGGTTAATTGTTAATTGTATTGCATCATTTTAGAACTAAACAAACCTGCCTTGTTGCATAATATTTTGGACACTATTTGCGGGCTATGTTATGTCAATAAGGTAAGCGTTAGATTATGCTATTAGTACTGTTTGATCATTCCCTTGTGGGATGAGAGATATATTGATAGTAATAGCTGATGTACTCTTTTATGACCAAACCTACCTTTTGCCTATGGAGAGCATTAGCACCCTTTGGAGGCTTATTCCTTAAATTAAGGCCTTATCTTCTACTTTTGTGCCTTATCTAATTGATAAGTAATGAGGCTTATAAGATTGGAAGATCTTCCATATTGTCTACAAACCTACAAAGGTGGGACCCTTTTTTCAAAGATCAAGACAAATGATTTACGGCGGACGCATGGCAGATCGTGGGGCATGGAGGATCAATATTCTCTATAATCAAGGAATTAGTTTCCTAAACAAGGCAAGACCAATTTTTTGAATTCATTGAGGATAGACATGCACAACAAAGAGAAGAAGATCCATGCAACAACCAAGGAATCTATTCATCAAATCAAGCAAAATAAATTCAAATGTGGAAGGACACGTGGAGGTCTTCTAGAGCTTGGTGGACCAAGTCAAAGCTACAAGGATAGACATTAGCCTTTAAAGATCAAAATCGTTCCTACTTTAGAGGAATGAAGATTGGCATCAAGGACACTTATCACTCGAATAGGCTGCCATGTTTCTGGCAGTTGAACAGAATTTGGGGCTTCGCCAACACTACATAAAGAGCTCCAACTGCAACATTGAAGGTCCCTGACCAAACACTCAACCAAGAGTCTTTCAACACATGTCTTTCAATACATCTATTTTAGCTTCGTACCTTATTTATCTTAGCTTCATAGCTTTATCTACCATAGCTTCATAGCTGTAACTTAGTCTGGCTTCTTAGCTTAATTATATTAGATTATCAATTGTACTTCATTTCTAATCAATGCAAGTTACAATTTTAATCTAACTATCTTTTTGACACCTATAAATTTGTTAAAAATCCTCTTCATTGGGGCAAGATCCGAACTAGTGGCAGTTTCTTTTAGCCACACACAGTCATTTCTCTGTGTTAGAAGTAAAAAATGGTCAACAATTCCTACACCTTGAACTAGGTACAAAAATTCTGGCGTACTCGCATTTAATCAACGATCTTTTTAGTGTTCACACCTACAGGATTTCTTGATTGGCAATAGGAATTTTTGAAGAGTGCAAACAATAGCTATTTTAAAAAGAATTCAAAAAAACATATTTTTCATGATCCTATAAAGGCATGCCTGGAATCAATCTAAAGACCGGACAACACAAAGGCTCCACTAGACTCTGAAACTAAATCCATGGCTAGAATGTCAATCATTAGTCAAACTGGGGCAATTTTCCATTCCCCAGTGCAAATAAAAGAGCACCCACCAAGGCGTGAAGTTGGCCCCATTCAAGTCAAGCAAGAGTCAAACCATCATGACAAGAAGGAATTATCGGCACAAACAAATCTAAATGGGAGGAGATTTGTATTGACCTTGTGAGAGCTCATTTGGTCGAAAACCCCAAAAAGGCGACCTAAGCAAAATTTAGAGCATATATAAAATAAAAATGAAAAGAGAAAAGAAAAAAAAAAGAAAAAGAAAAAAATAAAAAAAAAAGAAAAAATGAAGAAGAAGAAAAAAAGAAGAAAATAAATAAAAGAGAGGAATAAAAGGCTCGCAAGATTGAAAACTCAAAAAGAGCGGTCTAGGCAAAAGTTAGATCACAAAAGGAGATAGTCAACACCCGAGTGAACTTGATCCTGTACTATGAATGGCCTAATTCCCATCCTTAAGATACGTAGGCAACTTCACCCTGAAGTTCGGTCCCATCTCATTCAGATTCCATTGTCCATCGGCAACTATCAGTACTTAAATGTCCAAAAGAAAGTGTTTAGTCGCGTAATTCATTGGATTGAACTATAGAATTGTCTGATTAGTGAGCTTGCGAAATTTTCATTTGGATTGTTTTTAATGAGAAGATTGAGTGACTTGCGTTCCTTTCCGATGGACCAAACACACAACATTTTTCAAAGCAAAAGGATTCAACTTCATTGCACTATTTTATTGATGATAATTTCAAACATGACAAATGAAAGCAAAAGCTAACCTATTCTTTTTCAATGAAAGTCTTTAGAAGCTAAAACAAAAACAAATGAGATTTAAACCCTAAACTAGAGGCATTGTGAGTCAAGTCAGGGTCGCTTGATTTTTATCCTCTTGGATGGTGTAAACACCCATTTTGACTGACCCTAACACTTTGGGCGCTTACAAGCCTCCCGATGATGAAATGGCACTTATTTTTGCCTTTGGAATGTTTAAGGATGTTTAGAGTTGCTAACCCGTTTTAGCAAAAAATTAACTTTTTGAAAAAAATGACCATTTTACCCTTGGAACCATATTTAGCCAAAAACCAACTTCTTAACCCTGGAAAGCCTGATTATGCTTTGATTGATTGTAGTTTCCAAAATTAGTAATCTATTTTTATCAAAAAACATTGATTAGAACATAATTCGGGTTTACTTGTGCCACAAGTCAGCCAAGGGCATAGGGCTACGCACTTGTGTATGCATGCATGACACGGGTAACAAGGAAAATTGCATATGGATACGTTAGATGTGAGTGCGCACATTGTTTGTACGTGTGCACCTTTGTTGAGCATGTGCACCAAGTTTGTACATGCGTACCAAGTTTGTACATGCGTACATTGAAGCATCGCAGAGCCAGGTATGGAAACTCAATTTTGGTGCATTTTTTACAGGAGGCGGTAGAGGAAGCGATAGGGGTTGGCCTAGCTTGCCCCCCATGCCTCCCTTTGCCTATATAAACCCCCTCACCCCCCTTTAAAGGGTTAAGGATTTTAAGCCACTTTTTGCAAATATAAAGAAAAATTTCCCCCCTCTTCCCATAGCTCCAAAATTTACCCACCCCAACGGCTCTAAGTCTTTGAAAATCACTCTAAGGCATAAATATTTTGAACTAATCAGAACCTAAGCTTGAGAGAAGCTTGCAAGCGAGAAAACTAGAGTTTTCTTGCATCTTTCACAGAGAGCTATTCGATTCATTGAAACCAGCAAGTAAGTCCTCTATTTATTTTTATTTATCTTATTTTTCTTGCCTATCTTTCAGTGTGTAATCATGTAGGGGTGTTAGAACATGATCATTATGTAGTTTCTTAGTTTTTCTCACTTTCTCGCCTTGTCTTGCACGTTTCATTTATTTTTATTAAAACAACATGCTTTTAGGTTTATCTTAATCATATAATCAGCATACATGGCCTGGTTTAAGCATCGTGCAGGTTATTTTTGCATTATTTTATGTGTTACTAATTTTTCATGCATTAAATCATGTTAGAACCCTCAAACTGGGCCTATGTACATATTTTGTATGATTAGTTGCATGTCTAGGTCATGTTTATTTTATGCATGCATGTAAGACGCGAAAGTGGGCATTTGGGTAAGTTTCTTTCTCCTCCTTTGCATTTGTGTGTTGTTTTCTTTTAAATAATGCAAGTTAAATGCTCTTTATGTGCAAAATTGTGTGTTTTGGATGTTTTCTTGAATATTGTGTATTTTAGTTTGTGTTTAAAGTCATGGGTCATCAAAACCCACTTTTCTTTGAAAAATCATCCTTTTATGCTAGTATGACTTCATTTATTTAATCTAAAATATACAATATTTATTTTTTTGCAAGTCACATAGTTTAGCTTAGTAAAGGATTTTAGGTCTAAAAAGAATTTTTGTGAACAATTAACCATTAAAATCATAAAATTGAAAGTGAGTAGAGGCCAATCTTCGGATTGGGGAAAAAGGGGTGTTTTCATAAAAATGCCTTTCACCTAAGCTCCCAAACCTGAGATTTTCTTAGTTATGACGGAGTAAGCCTTAAACTTAGTTGTCATTAAAAAACTTACGTGGCAAGTCTATGTCAAAAATGCAAGTCGATGTGGGAAGCAACGCCTTAGACTCGAAAAAGGAACGACGCCCACAGTTGGTGATTCTGCTAGGGACTTAAGTTAACTTGACTTGTAAATTTATATTTTATGAGATTCGTGGTTAATTGTTAATTGGATTGCATCATTTTAGAACTAAGGAAACCTGCCTTCTTGGATAATATCCCAGACATTATTCGTGGGCTATGTTATATCAATAAGGCAAGCGTCAGATTATGCTATCAGTACTGTTTGATCATTTCTTTGTGGAATGACAGGTATATTGATAGTAATAACTGATGTACCCGTTTGTGACCAAACCTACCTTTTGCATATAGTGAGCATTAGCACCTTCCAAATTAAGACATGATATGCTCCTCTTTTAGGGTTGTATTGTTGCCCTTTTTTTTTTTTTGTATATTTAGTGAATCTTAGATCTCATTTCCAAATTAGGATAGGGCAACCCTACCCCCAGATAGGCATGAATGCAAATTATGTGCTTATATGGTATCTTGCCTTGAATGAAAATGATTTGATTTGATTCTGGGGATCAAGAAGCAGAAATGCAATGATTTTATTTCAAAAATCTGGAAACTCTGAGATGATAGTGATTTGATTCTAGGGCAATCTAAGTTATTTGTGTGACGACCCCAACATGCATATCATGATTACATTTATTTAATTATGTGTTAAGTTTTAATTGTGATAAGTGCCATGTGATTAATTTGTGCATATCTATCTGATTTGAAAATTATCTGTTATGATTTATGTTCAGAAGTCAAAATTGGTGGCTCAAATGATTTTAGAAACTAAAATTGGCTACATAAATAGACTAATTGGAATTTTTAAAACCAATTAGTGAGTTTGATTAAAAACTGATTCAGTTTGATTAATTAAGTTGTGTTTGATTAGCCTAATGTTCTAATTAATGTATTAAGCCAATCATAACTATATATATGTGTTTTGTGAGAGCCTTGAGCTCATTTGAGCTCAACTTCTTCACTCTAAGTGCAAAATTTTAAGAATTTATCTTATAGAGAGAGAACTCTTATTCTAGAGAGAGAGAGAGAGAGAGAGAGAGAGAGAGAGAGAGAGAGAGTGAAATATTGAAGAGAAACTTGAAGGAGTAGCTAGAATTGGTCAAGATTGTGCAGGAATAGGAGTATTTAAAGGCTCTAGGTAAGAATTTAACCCTCAGTTCTTGAAGATAATGTGTTTTAGAGTTGAGTTCATGGATTATATATGATCTTTTGCATGTATTTTGTTGGAAGAAATCAAGAAAGTGTTGTAGTTTCACATATGAAGTTTTATCAATTTGAGTTTGGTTGTGATCATCTTTGTTCAAATTGTAAGTTAATTTGTACATGCATGCATTCACAAAGTTTTGAGAGTGAATTTCATGTTTTTGAAGCCTGGGAAAAGAATTTGAAGTTTAATTATACATGCATGCATAATTCTTCTTCCTTGAGTTTGATTGTCTACAAATTCCTATATGCATGGAGCTTTTGAGCTCGATTATATTACATTCATGAGTTTTGAGAAAAGAGTTTGTAAATCTTACATGCATGAAGGTTTGAGTTCAATTTTGGTAAAGTCATGAGGTTTTGAGCAAATGATTTATGAATGATCATGTATTTTAGTTTTCTAAAATGTTTTTATAATTATCAAAGTGTTTTCATGAGTTTGGAATAGCCATCCAAGATTCTACATGTTATAATGTATTTTTGAAGCTCAAATTATGTTCTGGAAAACTCAGAAATTCTGCAGACCGCTCGAGCGAACATTGCGAGCTCCTAATACTTTTGCAGTCTTCATAGTTGGCTCGGGTGACCAAATGGTGGCTCGAGCAAACTGACTATACGTTTTGCATCCGCTCGAGAGACAAATAGTTGGCTCAAGCGAACAAGAGACCCATCCAGTACTTTTGCAGACTTCTGAGACTGCTCGAGCAACCAATAGTTGGCTCGAGTGAAGATCCTTGTTTCAGCATATTTTGAAAAGATGTTTTGTGTTCGTATTTCTATCCACATGTTTTTCTGAGCATTCTTAGGCATGAATTATGACTCATTAATGACCTAATAAGTAAGAAATGGAATGAAAAGAACTAAGTAAAGCGAGAATGATTTGAATTGGTCAAATGTTCTAATGTCTGTTATGTGTACGTGTAATGTAGGTTGGATCACGGAGGCGTGACAACACTTTGAACACTGTGAGTAATATCAAGTAAAGATACTTTGTTATATGCTATTTTCTTAAATGCTTTTATGGTAAGTCTTGGACCTTATGATTTCTGAAATATGAATGAGACTTCGAATGTTCTAATGTGACTTTGAATTTGACTTGATAAAGATTAAAGCATGATGGACCCAAGGTCATTTTGTAAATGATGGACCTAAGGTTATTTTGCAAATGATGGACCCAACGTCGTTTTGTATATGGTGGACCCAAGGTCATTTTGTAAATGATGGACCCAAGGTCATTTTGCATATAATGGATCCAAGGTCATTTTGCATATGAGTTAGACATAAGGTCGTTTTGTATATGAATCTATGGACCTAAGGTCGTTTTGTATATGGTTATATTGGACTCGAGGTCGTTTTGCTTTGTTATGATTTCTTTGAATCCGAGATGAATGAGAAGGGTATTTCAAATGATTAAATTTATAAAGTTTGATTTTATTTAATACGAATCTCAATCATTAACCTCTTTACTCTGATGTTATTCATTGGGTTTTAGCTCACTCCGTATTTATATGTATGTAGGTGAGCAGCGGGATGTCCATCCTTAGTGAACCTATGAAGGTTACAAAGTTTTTGTGGAGTCAGCCCCAGGATGCCTCACGCAAGAGGCTTTTGTCTTTCGATTTTCTATTTTCTTTTATCGGTCATATTTGGCCATGTGTATAAATAAGTTTTGAGTTTGTATGATAATGAACTTGTGAATGGTCTTGGCTTTGTAATATCTTTGTATATGAATGGATCTGAGTTATTAGCTAAAGGAGTTGTCTTTGATACGCATATATGCACAACTCATTGGACAAAATTTTATATCTTTGCTTCCGCTTCTGGCCCTATATAATTAAACATATTTTGAAATTCTATCTTTAAGGCCAAGTAATCTAGGATTACTGGCTAGTTACGGTCCAAACCTTTAGCGGCGGGTTTGGGTCATGATAATTTGGGGCAGTGATCCAATCACCAAAAATTTGGGGAATGATTTGATTATGATTTTGATTCTGTTGAAAATTACGAGCTGGTTTCCCAATTTAAAAGATTTGAGTTTGAATATGAATTCCTACCTTAGTGATCAATTAGGAATGATTGCCTTTTTAAAACTTAAATCCCCCAGAAAGTGGTGCCTTTTCCATGCTCGTATCGGCAAGTCATGGGGGGTTTAAATGTTATTCCACGGTCGCATTGGCAATACATAAGAATTTAGATGCCAAGTGGTGCCTTTCCATACTCGCATTGACAAAACATGGGGTTTAAATGCTATTCCACACTCGCATCGGCAAGACGTGGGAATTTGGGTGCAAAGTGGTGCCTTTCCATCCCTGCATCAGCAAGACGTGGGGGTTTAAATGATATTCCACACTCACATCGGCAAAGTGTGGGAATTTGGGTGCCAGTGGTGCCTTTCCATGCTCGCATTAGTAAGACATGAGGGTTTAAATGCTATTCCACACTCACATTGGGAAGACATGGGGGTTTAGATGACAAATTATACCAAGTGGTTCCAAATTTTAACAAAATGTATTAAGGGGTGCTAGATGTTTGCCAAAATGTATTAAATGTTGCTAAATGTTTACCAAGAGTTACCAAGAGGGTGCCAAGTGTATGCCAAGTGGGTGCCAAATTTTGCCAAAATGTGGTTTCGAAAAATATGTTTGCCATGCCAAGTGATTTGTGTGCTAGTGCCAATGCCATAGATGATAAAAATGATTGTGCCTCAAAAGACGTGCCAATGTTTGAGATAATAAATAGTGTCTCGAGAGGCATGCCAATGTGTAAGTTTCAGTTGAGAATGTACATGTGCTTTGGGGGTTCCCAGAGGATGCCATGAACTAAAGTAATCAAGAAGCTCCTAATTTCTCATACCAATCAACTTGCCCCTTTTCCCTGAATACCTTGTCAATTGGTATGATTGAAGTGTTCTTGCCTATGCAACTCCTAATCCAAAGATTCCCCTGAATCCTCGCCTTTTGCATGCGTAATGAAAGACTCCAGGCCCTAATATCAGTTAATGGTATCCGCAGCATATCAAGCAATGCCTCTATCTAGCTGATTCCATGGCTCTTTATCCAAGATTTTGAAGGAAAGATCTGAATCTTGCATTTTCCAAAGACTTTAGCGGATGTTGCTTGTGCATGCCAGTTCCATTTGTGTTCCAAAGGAACAACCATAATAGCTTGTGGTGCAATCATAGCCCCTCTCAAGACTTTCACTAGGTGATTGAAGCCTCAGGGTTTTCATGCATTAGTTTGATCCAGATTTGGTAGTGTTTCTTTATTCTAAGGCCTCCTCTTTGGGCAAAAGTGATTTCTTATGCAGTGGATTCAATTGACGAGAACAGTGATAATACTGATGAAAATGGGCTATTTTTCTACTATGACTGGTTTAGGTGCACCTTTTCTTTTCAATGTCTACGAAGATTCATCGCGTGCTACTTCTAAGGCTTCTTCTTTTTAGATACAACTTGTGCAAAAGGTCTAAAGGAAGGACTTTTCCACTACTCATGAAATGGACTTTTGAACATATTTCTTTTATCTGTACTCATTTATTAAATTTGACAATGATTCCTTACACTAGATGAAAGAAGAATTACAACTCAAAAAGGGTATTCTGCAAACAACCTAACCACCTAAAGTCGATAATGATACCAGAATGCCCCTATTGCCTTTTTTGAAGTACGCATGTCCTGCCGCAAGGTGAATAGATGGCCATGCTTTATGTGCTTGCTAGTTGGCTGAATCATCTATTGGTGAACTTTTTTGCTTTTCTGCTTGCCTGCCCAATCCTTTAGTAACTTCGAGTAGTGAAGTAGTCAACTCTGTTTCGGGCTGGTGTGGCTAAGGAAATTTTATCAGGTTAGTAGAAACTTAAAGGGATTTGTTTGGTAGAGGACCACACATCTTACTTGGTTTCTCATCTCACACCTCTCTATTCTTTTATTTCTCTTTTTTATTTTATTTTTAACACACCCCAACTTACTTTTTTCCACTCAACTCACACCTCTCTCTCTCTCTCTCTATATATATATATATATATATTTTTTTTCCACTATTTTCCTAGATATGCTTGCTGAATGAAACAAATGTGAAAATCCCACACCATACTCAGACCCGGTTGGGTTCTTTTGCAGACTGGCATGGGTGGACAGTTCCTTGGGCCTCTGGCTTAGAAGGCCCTCTAGTCTACAACAATTTGATGAGTAAATTTTGTACCGTTTTGAGGATTCGAGCCTGGAATCAAATCCAAGAGATAAAAGCATATGAGAAAGAAAAACTGAATGACACTAACTTAACCCACAATGCCTCTAGTTCGCAACTTTGATTTCCTCTTATATTTTCAAAACTTTCTTTGAATGGAATTTTCCTTACCTTGCTTTGCTTTGACCTCTCATGTTTGAAATTGCTATCAATAAAATAGCGCAATGAGGGTTTTTGTTTTGAAAAATGTTTGTAAAAATGAACACAAGTCACTCCCCTTTCGTAAGAAATGATTTAAATGTTGTCCTTACTAGTCTCACTAATCAAATAGTTCCCACAATCGAACCTTGGGATGTACGACCAAAAAATCCCCTAATACTCGAAAACCCGCCACTTGATGCTGATGGCTGGTGTAGGTAAGGGATTGGACCTGGATGAGATAGGGTCGGACTTCATAATGAAGTTGCCTATGTATCCCAAGGGTAGGAATCAAAACATTCGTAGTTCAGGGTCAGGTTCACTTGGGTATTGACACTCTCCTTTTTTGCTCTAACTTTTACCAAGATCTTTCTTTTGAGTTTTCAACCTTGCGAGCTTTTTTTATTTTTTATTTATTTATTTTTTTTAATACTCTAAATTTTGCTTAGGTTGCCCTTCTAGAGCTCTCTCTCAAGAATAGTATTTCTTTAATTTGTCTAGGTTGATAGGTTGTGTGAATTCTATCCGATCCAAATCTATTAGGACAACTGCTCCTCCAGTTATGATATTTTTGATGATATATGGTCTCGTCCCATTTGGCTTGAACTTCCCTCTTGGGTCATGCACTGGAGCTCAATTCTCTTTAAGTACTAGATCTATTTATTTCATGTTCCTGGCTTTCACCTTCTTGTTGAATGCTAGAGCAATTCTTCATTAGTAACCTTGGACATGGTATAAGGCATGTAGCCTTTGTTAATTGAAAAGCATCAATTCTTCGAACCTACTCTTTTGCCACTCGGCCTCCTTAATTTAACACTCTGCCAGTACACATAGTGAAGGAGTCTCAATTTCAATGGGTAGGACAGCCTCCATCCCATACACTAGAGAATAGGGAGTTGCCTTAGTCGAAGTTCTAATCGATGTTCGATATCTCCATAGTGTGAATGGCAACTTGTCTGGCCAATCTCTGTATCTATCAATGCTATTCCACAAAATGGTTTTCATATTCTTATTTGTAGCCTCAACAGCTCCATTGGTTTGTGGTTGATATGGTGATGACTTATGGAAAGTTATACCATATTTTTCGAGCAAATCTGCCACTTCTCTCTTGAAGTGAGAGCCATGATTTGACACTATTTCGTTCGGTACACCATATCTACAAATGATGTTGTTTTGGATGAATTTGGCCACTTGCGAGGTTTTAAGGACCGAAAAAGATGATGCTTCGACCCATATAGTAAAATAGTCGATGGCCACTAGTATTTATTCATACCCATTTGATCCCTTTTGGCATGATTGCCTCAATTACATCAATTTCCCTTACAAAAAAAAGGCCAAGATAAGGTTAAGTTGTGCAAATGCAAGGGTTGCTTCTAATAATTTGTGCATCTCCAAATGATCCCTTTTGTATAACTTGACCCCACATAAGATGTATTGGGTTGCCAAGCATCGAATAGCCTTTCTGTCTTTCTCTATTGCTTCTTGTCGATACTCCTTCCTTTATATGAAATTCAAATGTCGAAATACCAAGGGTGCCCATCTTGGACCTCTCCTCTTCTATGGCGGTGATCATCTCGTAACTGGTGTATTCCTCTACTCTATGATAATTGGCCTCATTTTGATTCCTTCTTGGATGTCCACCATAAAAGCTAGGATAGCCAAAGCATCGGCGAACCGATTGTTTTCCCTAATCATATGGGTGAATGTGACTTTCTTGAATCTCAGCAATGGGCAATCCAGAGTGTGGTGATATACTTTCATCTTTTTCTCCTTGTCTTTCCAATCTTCTTTGGCTTGTGAAACTACCAAGTTTAAATCACCAATAACATCTAAATGCCTTGCCCCAGTTCAAGGGCCGCTTCTAATCTAGCAATGCATGCCTCATATTTTGCTTGGTTATTTAAAACTTCGAAATGAAGCTTAAAAGCCCAAAGGGACATGGGACTCATCGGGAGCAATAAGGCGGACCCCTATCCCATTGCCAATTTGGTTTCAAGACCTATCAAAGTAAAACTTCCAAGTTTCTTCTATTAATTGCATGATCTCTTCATTCGGGAACAAAAATTCTGAGCTATCCATTCCACCAGTCAACAAGAATTCCTCTACCGCCCTCCCTTTTACTGACTTCCGAGTGACGTACTTCAAGTCAAACTCAGCCAAAAGTAGCAGCCAACATGTTAGCCTACTAGTTAATGTTGGTTTCTTGAAAAGATATTTGATGGGGTCAAGTCTTGAAACCAACACCACTTAATGGGCCAATAAGTAACGCTGTAACTTTCTAGTGGCCCACACCAATGCGAGAAAGGTCTTCTTCAATGGCGTGTACTGACCTCATAGTCCAACATCTTTTTGCTAAGGTAGTAGATCGACATTTCTGCTTTTGTTTCCGACTCTTGCGCCAACATGCATCCCATGGTTTAGTCTGTCACTGACAAATATACAATCAAAGGTTTCCTAGGCTCCAGTGGTGATAACACTAGTGGAGTTTGTAGGTAATACTTGATCTGCTCGAAGGCGAATTGGCATCTTTCATCCAAGTGGAATTTGGTCTCCTTCCTAAGGAGCTTAAATATTGGTTCACAAGTTGATGTCAATTTTGCGATGAATCAACTTATGAATTGTACCTTACCTAGAAAGCTCCCCACCTCCTTCTTAGTCCTTGGTAGAAGCATTTCCAGAATGGCTTTAATCTTGAAAGGATCCACTTCTATACCCCTTTGTGTGATCAAGAATCCTAACATCATATCGGCTATTACCCTAAAGGTGCACTTTTGTGGATTCAATCTTAGTCTATACTCACAAATTCTTTCAAAGAATCTCTTGAGAGCGGCACAGTGACCCTCTTTTTCCTTAGACTTGATAATCATATCGTCCACGTAAACCTCTACCTCTTTGTGAATCATGTCATGCAACAATGTAGTAGCAGCTCTCTGGTAGGTAGCTCCGGCGTTTTCCAGTCCAAATGGCATAACCCTATAGTAGTATGTTCCCCACAAAGTAGTGAAAGTTGTCTTTTCCCTATCTTCTGGTGCCATCATGATCTGATTGTATCCAGAAAACCTATCCATAAACAACAGAAGTGCATGCCCTGCCATGAAGTTTACTAACTCATCAATGTGTGGTAGCGGGAAATCGTCTTTTGGATTGGCTTTATTCAAATCCCTAAAGTCAACGTAGACTCTAATTCTGCCATCTTTCTTTGGGACTGGAACTATGTTAGCTAACCACGTCGGATATTTTGATACCATTAAAAACCCCGCATTGATTTGTTTTGTTACTTCATCTTTAATATTAAGGGCTCAATCTAGACGGATTCTACTTAACTTCTGTTTCACAGGCTTAGCCTCAGGGTCTAGGGGATTTTATGTTGTACAATCTCAGGATCAATTCTAGGCATGTCTTCATAGGACTATGTAAAAACATCTTTAAATTCTTTTAAGAGATCGACTAAGCGCTCGTGTTCCTCTGATCACAGCGACCGTGCGAGGGTTTTCCTCGTCGCCCAAGTTTATTGAGATTATTTCATCCATGATAGGTTTAGTGTGTCTCTCCTTCTCCCATTCAATTAAATCTTTTATGCTTTGAGGAATTTCTTCCTCAAAATCTTTTTCATTTTCAAAATCAATGGAGTCAATGTTATTAACCAATGGCACTGTGAGGTACTCATAATCATCCATTATTTTATTGATTGAAGCAGGGGAACTTACATCTTACTGAAACTCAAAATAAATAGAAAAATTAGACTCGATCTCTACCCCTAGACTTATAACTTCCAGGTCACTGACATGCCAGATTCTGACTCACCAGACCCAATACTAGACTAGTTGTCAAACTTATAAACAATACGTTTTTCAATGGAACAATTTTGTGCTTGACCTTCCATTGCATCCACTATGTATTTGGTGACATCTTCCTCCAAAACTCCATTTTCCAACATCATCATGGCATTGAAATTCCCTGAGTCAACATAACCTGTGACGTCCTAAAAATTGGCAACATCAGAGAATATATTAACAAATAAGTACATGGTTTATCTACGGTTACAAGAGTAGGAAACATCACTAATGAGTCCTTCAGTCAATAGCCAAGTAAGATTCCAGGAAGGTCAGAGGAGTCAATATAGCCTCCTTTCTAAGTCCAACCACCTAAGATGGCAAGCTTTTTTTTTGACAGATCTTAAGAGGTATTAACACAAGGTCTCGAGTAACGTGGAGATATTATAGAAGGAAATAATAATTCTAGTGTTTCAAATCTTAAATTACAAAATGAGTTCCATTACTATTACAATCTAAAAATAAAAGCACGAATAGACTCATAAGTGAAATGGCTGCTAACTTTCTTTAAAACAGACACAAGCCTTCAAATGTCTCTGGCTCTTCTTCGGCCTCGTATGTTTCTTCAATACCTGGCATGAAATGCCACAAGCTTTAAATGCCCAGTAAATACACACACACCCTGTCCTTTTTTCCCAATTCAATACGCAATAGCAATTATAACAATAGGGAAAGAAACATGATATTCAAGAAAATAACAAGGGTTACAAGGTTAGTTGTTAGTAGTCTAGAATCCACCAAAGAGATTTCATCCTTCTAACCACAAGAATTGGACGCGGATTATTCGGTATGCCCCCTCTTTTGCTGCTTTGTTGCAAACCTTACCTTGGATGCCTATCAACAGTTATATACCACGTAGCACCAACCGCAGGGCCTCAAAAGAGATAGCAAAATAAAGCCTTGCCCATTCCCTCCTCACACCAAAACCACTTGGGGTCCCAATATAACCGCTCCGTTCAAGGGTTCTGAAACAACCACTTGCACAAGACTTTAACTTTCAAAAAGGAACACGTTCCATTAACTAATTCAATTTGAACATAACTTCATCTCATAACAATACTCGTGTGATCAGAACTCCATTAGCCACCCCATTAAGTTTCCCGTTTAGATTAATGTTTTAAGTTTAAATTTGCATAAATGTAAGCTTCATCAAAGGACTAAAATAAAAGGTATATACCCATGAAATTTGTAATATCATAACAAGACATAATCATGTATTAATAAGCATATTCATGAACACATGAGCATAAAATACCAATATCAAAAAAAATTTCCAGATTCAGTACTACTTAAAGATTATAATCAATGGGCTCTTTCAGATTTTTCCCAAACTCGGCCTTCCTATGGTTCGTAGAGAATTTAATCTAGTTTTTAGAAAATATTTTGGAAATGGAATAGCTTTTCTAGATTTTTAGTTATTTAAGAAACACTCCAGCGCCGTCTAGATTCGTCGACTGCTAAGAGAATTTGATTTTCTTACAAACCACTCACTCTTTTTTCAATTAAACCAGTTTTCCTTAAAAGATAACTCCTTAAGAAAGATTTTGACATAAAACCGAGGTCCAGAAGATGTTTCTAAATGTTTCTAGAATTTTCGAAAGTTAGCTGTAAAACAGATTTTTCATGCACAATACTCAGAATAAGAAGATTTGTGAGTAAAGAGGCCAACCAAGGGAAATTTTCACTTCTTTTGTGATGAAAGCATACTAAATAATGTATCAATAACTCAAATTTTTAGAGTGATGGTAAGATATGGGAAAAAAGAGGTAGTTTTGCATCTATTAAGAGAAAATATGAGTAGAAGAAAGCCCAATTCATCAACTTTGAACACATGAACACCATTAAAAAACATCTTAAAATATGATTTTAAATCTCTAATAACATGTATTTGAAAAAAGAAAATAGAAGGAGAGCTGGTGATGTGGCTTACTTGTTGCCTAGTTGAAGAGTTTGCATAATTTCTTCTCTCTTTTTTTTTTTCTTCTTCCCTTTCCTTTACCACCAAAGCTCTCTTCCTCTCTTTTTCTCTCCCTCTCCTCTCTTGCTGAAATATGTATGTGTGTGTGGGTGTGTTTGATGTGCACGGGGAGAGGTCCTATTTATAAAATAAAAAAATTATGGTGGAAAGTCTAAAAAGCCCTTGGTTGGAATTGAATGGAAGAATTTGTAATTGGTTGGAATGGAATGAAATGGAGGTTGATTAGGAAGATTAATTATAACTTGGAACATGATTTAGTCCTAGTTTGGTCAAGATAGAACTAGGTTGAAAGTTAGTACAAACAAATCTTCAGGATTTAGGGGATTTAGTCAAAATTCTTCATGAAATCAAGCATTCTTGTCCCAAAAAGTACACACCAAAGGGTTCCTCTAGGGTGGCCAGCCACATGATGATGATTTGAGGGACTTAATTTATTTTTTTCTTGTGTACAAATGTTGGAAATTGCAAAATATGGTGTATAAATTAAGTTTTAAGGTACAAGTGTGTATATATATAATAGTACTTTTTTTGGGTCAATTAGTGATTTAATAAAAATGTGAGGGCTTTGGGTTTAATTTATGAGTTGCAACATTTATTTAAGTGCAATATTTAATTTAATTAGGATTTGGAACTTCAATGTGATTAAAGTTTCTTTATTTCGAATTAAATGACGAGTCGTAATGAGGACCGAAAGCATAGGGTTTTTGATTGGAAAATATAGTTAGGGAATTAATTTAATTATTATTAGGGCTTTGGAATGATCCCTGAGTTCCCGAGTTCAATCAAGATTTGCGAGTTTTCGGTTGGCGCGGGTTTTCGGCTCTACAGCTAAAATTGAAAATAAATAAGGGAATGAGGGTCTTTATTGAAATAGTTCAAAACTAAGGGTGTAAATAAAATTACAAAGGTCAGGGGCCTCATAGTTAAATAATTAATATTAACGTGTAAAAATGATTACTAAGCTATCGGGGTTGATTTGGTTTTGTACGGGTTTATTCGTGACGTGTTTTTGATTCTAGGGTTAAATTTGTGAATAAATGAAAAAGTAAGGGCTTTATTATAATAACTCAAAATTTAGGGACGTAATAGAGTTTACAAAAGTTAGGGGTCTCACATAACTAGTCTCAGTACTCATGCTAGTTTTCATATCAACCTAAATCAGATTATCTATCCAATCTTTGCCTTCCTCGCTTGAGTTGTTGTCTCCATATCACCCAATGTTTATATTTGGTTGGGGAACTCTTCATCATCATTTGTAAGCTCATGGTCAAAGAAGATTTCAAACCCCAATTACCTCTTCTTTGTCGTGTGATCAATCCATGGTTCCGGGAATCCACAAAATGGAAAGTCTCCTCCTTTTATAAAATGCCCATTAAGAGTTCCTTGGATGGGTTTGTTCTAGAGCTCGTACTTTCTACTCTCTCTTTTTGCTTTTGCCTTATCTCGTACCTCAGTCGCTTTGGCTATCAAGTCTTCCTTCGTCAGTTAGTATCCCAGCCCAAAAGTTAACAAGTGGTTCTTGATTTCCGATACCTTTGTAACTCTTTGTTTGCCGCTCCTTCATAGACCAAAACCAGGAATGTATCCTTGTTTGTTCATCATCAAAATAGAGGGCACACTAACATATCAATCCTCATCAAGCGCCATGATAGATTGCACTATTCGGGCTTTCGCCAAAGTGAAACCCGAAAGTAAAACATCTTCATCTCCATGGTGGATTTCAAGCAGAGGGGTGTTACATTGAGAGGTGGACGTATAGAAGTGTTACCGTCTAAAGTAGCCACACGGTCTCCTTTGGCATATTGGATTCTTTGGTAGACAGTCGAAGGTATGGCTTGGAGTTGATGCATCCATGGTCTTCCTAGTAGCATGTTGAATGTGAGTGGAATATCCATGACACAGAATTCCACGTCATGTTCGTCCAGCCTGAGCTCAATCCTTAATCTTACTGTTCCCAAAACCTCCGGCTAAGTGTTGTCATAGGCCTTGACGGCATGTGTGGTTGTGGTATAATCTTTGGGCCTTAGTCCTAGAGCATATGCAATCATTGCTGGACATACATTTATGTCGGATCCATTACCCACAAGCACTGCTGATACCCACTTCTCTCAATACTTTAGTGACACATAGAGGGGCTTGTTGTGAGTGGCTCCTTTAGGTGGCAGATCTTTGTTAGAAAAAGTGATGGCTGGGATCTTCTTTACAAGTTCGAGCAATGTCTCTAACTGATTTGGGGTGGTGACTACGGACAACTTGGCCTTATTTAAAGCAGTTAGCATGGCATGACGGTGTTCACGGGAAGCCATGAGAAGTCCCCAAATAGAGATGTCTGCCTGAATCTTCTTTAGTTGGTGAAGCACACAATCTTCTTTATGCTCCTTTCATTTCCTTTCCTTTTAGATGCTTTTAAAACTTCGCCTTGCATAAAGAACGCAGGTTTGAAATGTCATCCATTTCGTGTAAGGTGATCCATTTCCTCCACATACCAAGTGTCATCCGACTTAACATGTCCCCATGTTTCATCAGTGTAAGTTGAGTGAAGGTCTTCATCTTCCCACCACTTGTCTTCTTCTATTTAGGTCACCTTATCTATCTAAACCAAACAACTGTCGGCCATTGGGGTGTCAATTTGGCATTCACTATCCAAAGACATTTTCTGAAGTAGCAAAGTCAAATCCCCTAATTCGTTTTGTTGAGACATAGCTGACAATTGTTGAGATTGGTAAAGTTTGTTTGAGTACAAGACATAGTAAATTGACTCAGAGAATTACCCTTCTAGGAATGGCAGTCGTCAACCCTGAGAAGTATACAGATAAACCTAGTCAAACTCTATTTAGTTCTTACCATATAAGCTCAAAATCATCATCATTATCAATTATGTGAAAGTTGTCCAACTAAGGAAACTTTGAGGAATTTTAAAATTTCTACCAGAGTGATCAACCTAAACAATTGTATTTCTAATATTTGTGGTATTGTTGAAAAATGCCCCATTCTTAAAATCGTATGATCAAATCGCAACTCCTAAAGTTTTTTTTTTCAAAAATAAAACCCTCTATTCTCTCTCTCTCTCTCTCTCTTTCTCTCTTTTCAAATTTCAAAAGTTTCCCTTTCCCTCTTTTTTTTTTTTTGTCAATTTCAAAAACTTTGAGGAGTTTGGATTTTATTTCAAGGAATCAATCAAACAAACATCCTTTAGCCAAATATCTTATAGAGGAATTTAGAATTTCATGTAAATTGGCAAACTAGGTCATCACCTCCTCTTCTACTATTTTTTTTTCCATAATACCATAATTCCTTCCAAAGTCATTAGTCCAAGGGTTTTTATTTGATGAAAAGAACTTTCCATAAATTCTGAACTCTACTCAAATTTTATTTCAAAATTTTCTAAGGAATTTCTGATTTTATTTCAAGAAATCAATCAAACAATCATCTTCTAGTCAAATGCATTTAAAAATGGAAGACTAGGTCATCACCTCCTTGTCTAACATTTTTTCCACAAAATCAAAATTCCTTCCAAGGTTAATCACTTAAAAAATTTTGTCTAATCAAAAATTTTCCATAATTTCTAAAATTCTACTCATAATTTTTTTTTTCAAAATTCTTTCCTCTTCAAGGAACCTTGGATTTTATTCCAAGTATCTAATCAAACAATTGTCCTTTAGTTAAATATCTTTTAAGGGAATTAGAATTTTATTTCAAAATGGAAGACTTGGTCACCACTTCTTTATACACCATTTTTCATAAAATTTGAAATTCCTTCCAAACTATATATTTAACTTGAAACTGCGTTGGCCATCCACATTTCAAACTGAATATCCAAGATTCGTCACCGAGTAAAGAAAATGAAATTATTTACAAGAAGCCTTGGGCTAAATAAAATAATCAAGGGTCAAAGGAGGTCAATTTTACAAATAGTAGTATATAAAATAGGACTAGATGGACATGACTTAATCTTGGAAAAGGATAACATCGAATAAAGGTTACGAATACAAGACGAGAGTATGATGATCGATAAAAGACGCATAGAACTAATAGTACCCCTATTGCGCAATGTGAGGCCTTGTCCAGAGTTAAAACCACTTCCCAATCCTGAAATAGATCGTCATGAATTGATGTTGCTATGCCCGAAATTCGAAGAAACACCCTAAGGTAAGTTAAGAAAATTTCTATTTTTGATGTCTTTTAGTTGATATAATAGGTAGTATTATAATAATATAACATAGTCGGGGCAAGGTAGTCTCTAACCTCAGGTCGAAACGTGTAGGTAAGGGTTGAACTTGGGCTTTGATACCAAGTTATGATGCTCCAAAAAGTGGGAACATCAGAGAATATATTAACAATAAATACAAGATTTATCTAAGATTACAAAATAGGAAACGTGACTAATGAGTCATTTGGTTAATAACCAAGTAAGATCCCAGCAAGATCGGAGGAGTCAATATAGCCTCTCTTCTAAGTCCAACCATCTTAGATAACAAAGCTACCTTTTTGACAGATCTTGACAAAGTATTAACACAAGGCCTAAATGAGTCGACGATAAAAAAAAGAATAGATAATATAAAAGATATGTATAGATATATAATAATTACAAAATCATGTCTTAAATAGAATATGGGATCTATCACATACAATCTCAAAACACATTTACAACTAGTTTCTAATCCTCCTAGGGTAGCCGTACGTCCTCAAATGCTTCAGCTTTGCTTCGATCGGTCTAACAGTATTTAATACCAGGCATGAAATGCCAGGAGCTTTGAATGCCCAATAAACACACACACACCTTGTCCCTTTTCCCCAATCCAATACACCATCAAAATTATAACAAGCAAGTAATGAAGCATGATAATTATTCAATAATAAAGGATTACAAGGTTAGATATTCGTAATCTACAAATTCAGCAAAGAGATTTCATCCTCCCAATTGCAAGAATTGGACACCAAACTATTCGTAACTCTCCCTTTTGCTGCTTTGTTGCAAAACTTACCTCAAATGCCTACCAACGGTTATATACCTCGTAGCACCAACCGCAGGGCCTCATAAGGGAGGTGAAAAGAAAAAGGTTTTATCACCCTGAATCCAACCTTATCCTTCCAAAAAAAAGTTTTATCCTCTTGAATGTCCCATCTGGTCCCAACCTTATCTCACCAATCAAACCTTCACAAAGAGTCCAAATACGTACATTCCATTCTAGCGTTTACGCGATAATCGCTTGCGCAAGACTTAAACTTCAATTAGGGAGCATAACCATCAATCCATACGTAACACATTATCATCTCTTCATTAGCTAAGTGATTGAAAATCCAATACCACCCCAATTAAGGTTTTCGATGAGTTTGATGTCTTAAAATAAAGTTAGAACAACTTAACAAGATAGCAATATCCACATAAGCATGAACATCATCAATTGAAGAAGATAAGGAACATAACAATAACACATGCAATATCATGCCAATACATGATCATGTACAAATAAGCATATTCATGAACAGGAGCATAAAACACCCATGCAAAACTAAATTTCCAAATTCAGTACCATTTAAAGATTAAAATCCAAAGGGCTATTTCATATTTTTCTCGAACTCGGCCTTCCTATAGTTCGTAGAGAATTTATTCTAGTTTTCAGAACATATTTCAGAAATAAAATAGATTTTCTAAATTTTAAGTTATTTAAGAAACACTCCAGCACTGTCCAGATTCGTCGACCGTTACAAAAATCGAATTTTCTCACAAATCGCTCGCTCTTTTTTGATGAAACCAATCTTACTTGAAAGCTAACTCCTTAAGGAATATTTTGAAGTAAAACCAAGGTCCAAAATATTTTTCTGCATGTTTCTAGAATATTCAAAAATTGGCTGTAAAACTGGTTTTTCATGTACAATACTCAAAATAAGAGGATAGGTGAGAAAAGAGGCCAACTAGAAAAGAGGCCAATGAAGGAAAAATTTCCACTTATTTTGTGATGAAAACATACTAAATAATGTATTAATAACTCAGATTTTTAGAGTGATGGTATGCCTTTGAAAAAAAATGTGAGATATGGGAAGAAAAAGATAGTTTTGCATCTATTAAGAGGAAATATGAATAGAAGAAGGATTAAAGCCCAATTCATCAACTTTGAACACATGAACACCATTACAACACATCTAAAAATATGATTTTATACCTCTAATAACATGTATTTGAAAAAGAAAAATAAAAGAGAGACTTGTGTTATGGCTTACTTGAGGCTTGGTTGGTTAACTAACAAGACCTTCTCTTTCTTTCCTTTCTTCCACCAAGCTCACCCTATTCCCCTCTCTTCCTCTTAACCGAATGAAGTGTTTGTATGTGTGTTCTTGTATGTAAAATGCTAAGGGTGAGGTTTCTTTTGCAGGAAAATTGGTGCAAAAGGTCTAAAGTGCCCATTGGTTGGAATTAGATTGGATATTTTAGATTTACTTGGAACTTAATGGAATAGTGAATGATTAGAGGTCTTAATTATACAATTAATCATGATCTAGTCAGGATTTGGTTAGGAGTGGACTTAGGGTGGAGGCATGGTTCCATGTTTTGGGGGTACTTGCCAACACTTTTCCATGATTTCATAGATTATGTTTGAAAAATATGTATCAATTTCTCTTCCCAAGGGTGGCTGGCCATGTGCAAGGAATTTTGGGGGATTTTTGTTGGTTTTCTTGTGTACAATTGTTGGAAATTGCAAAATATAGTGTATAATATAGGTTTAAAGGTACAAGTATATATACATTAGTACTAGTTTGGGGTCAATTAGCTACTTAATAAAAATGTGAGGGCTTTGGAAATGATTCCTGAGTTCTCGGGTTCAATCAAGGTTTGCGAGTTTTCGGTTGGCGCGTGTTTTCAGCTTTACAGCTAAAATTGAAAATAAATAAGGGAATGAGGGTCTTTATTGAAATAGTTCGAAAGTAAGGGTGTAAATAAAATTACAAAGGTCAGAGGCCTCATAGTTAAATAATTAATATTAGCGTGCGAAAAAGATTACTAAGCTATAAGGGTCGATTTGGTTTTGTACGGGATTATTTGCGATGCGTCTTCAATTCTAGGGCTAAATTTGTGAATAAACGAAGAACTAAGGGCTTTATTATAATAACTCAAAATTTAGGGATGTAATAGGGTTTACAAAAGTTAGAAGTCTCACAGGCAAGATGAAAGTTGGTGTTTTGTTCAACTTTAGAATTCCTTGTCGAGTTGATTTTGCTCGCCAAGACTTGCCGAGCTAATTTTGCTCGCCAAGAAGTCTCGCTGAGCTAATTTTGCTCCCCAACTTTAGAATTCCTAGCCGAGCTGATTTTGCTTGCCAATAAGTAAGTTACTGTAGACGTCCCCGAACGTCCCGGGAGGATGAATCCCGTTCTATTCATTTGGGCTCGCTACAGCTCGGACTCAAATTGTCATGGTTCTAAATCTTGAACCAAAGAGTCCAAATCCGGCAAATCATTTTTGAAAACAGATTTTTTTGTAAAGAAGTGTCAAAAATGGACTGCTTTGCCAGATACAGAGTCGCCACCTAAATATTTTATTTTGGGAAATTTAGGAAACCCTGACTCGTTGCCTAAGGCCACGTGTCCGTCATCACCAAGGTTGCCTCGGCTCGGGAACTTGGGTATGATTAGGGAAGGTCAGCTATGAGCACCCCCGCTCGCCCGATCAAAGATCGGCCTCTACTAAACATGATATCTTGTTTTTGAAAACACATGCGTTCTTATTCCGATTATTAGCCTAGAATTACTATGTTATGCGCACAGCAAACAAGTATAGACTAGACCGTCTAATTTGGAACAAAGCATTGCATATCTGTTTATTTGGAAAATGATTTGAGATTTGCTACTCGCAAGTAGGCTAAAACATGGATTTCAACGAATTGTTCCAATTCAAGCAATCCAACCTTTACCCACAGGCATTCAAGCAGTTATATCACATAAGCAAGTAGCCTCATTGTAAGCATGCTGTCATATTAACATTCACACTCATGCGAGATGCTAAAGCATAAACACTTACAATGTACTCCGAGCTAAACAAGAAACTAGTTAGTAATCATGTATGATCCTAGTTGATGTTAAAATGGCTAATGCAATACATACAGAATGCAACTAGAATAGGCTCGGCTAATCTAAGAATGGCATGTGAAATGCGACAACTCGATACACGTATTCAAGTTGGAATGGAAATACTATGCAGTTAGTATGATGCGCCGAGTCCGGTGCATGCAATACAGATGAATGGATGCAAAACATGCAAGCATAAGGATGCTAATTTAAACATGCCCTAATCCAACCATTGAAAGCGGATAAATAAAAGGGAGAAAGACGTGGGGTTGGAAGACATACACACACCCACACACACTTATTACACAATTGCCCTCGCTCGGAGGGTCCGAATAAATATTACACAACAAAATGAATACTACCAAATTAATTATTACAGAACTTCTAATTGATTAACGAATTAAATGCAGAAGGAAGATGGCCGCAGCCCTGCCTTGGAATGCGTGGATGATGCATGCTTGACTCGCCTTGCTCGGAAACCCGTACCATGCCACTGTTGCCTCTGTTTACACTGCCTTGCTCCTCTGAAAATTATGAAAGTTTCCAGAACTGTTTTGAGCTTCCTTCTGAGTGCTGTGGAGTGCCACCGGCCAGAACAAAAGGCCATCGGCCATGGGAATGGGAATATCGGCCAAAGCTTGTGTCATCGGCTGGACACTGATGGCCGGTCGGCACTAAAGATGGCCGGTCGGCCATTTATTCCTACAGTTGACAGCAGTAGACGGCAAGCAGTGTATGGCATGGAATTTTCAAGCAAATGTGTGCATGGCCACTCTCCCAATCATGTTATGGACTCAAGGGAGTGTGGCCCTCGGCCCTCGGGCCATCAATTGCGTATTTTGATGCATGATGGCCTAAGAGGCCAAGTTTGCCATTCAATGTAAAATGAATGCATAAAAGAGATGAATGCCTCGTGCCCTATAATGTTGAGGTCAAGGGTATTGGCGACCGAGGAGTGAGGCGCGTTACGTCACTTCAAGTACGAACGCATCCCATTCCTCAGATTTGGTTTGACACCCCAAACCAAACCTAATGCAATGCATGTATGTCATATATAATGCAAAATGATGCAACTTAATGCAATGCAATATGAGCATGCTAGCCTAATACAATGCAATACTACCAAGACATGCAAGCTAATCTAATGTCACATTAGTATGCCAAGTATGCAACAAGGTCATGTGATGCCACTAGCTAAACAATATGCAAAAATGCAAACAAGATATAATGCAAGCATGCAACTAATGTAATGCAACATCCATCATGCCAAGTATGCAATTTATGTACAAGGGTGGTCTTAAACTGAAATGGGAGGCCTCAGCCATGCCCCAAAACAGTGGCCAAAGATGGTGCAAAAGAGCACCAATTATGCATGCAAGCATGCACATAACAAGGTTTATCATCTAAGCATGGAAGGGGACAACTCTAGGCATACTTGAAGGCGATATACATGGACGTTAAACACTCATGTTAAACTCTGAAAAGCATGCGAAAAATGATGCCAAAACATGCTAGGGAATGGGTGCGAAATAGAAGGCATTCAAGGCCACAAAAGAGAGCATCGCTCAACACCTATCCCAAGCAAACATGGTATGGACTATGCAACCAAAAATAGAGTTACAATGCACCAAAATAGGTCCCAAAACCCACTATTATGGCAGCTCAAATGACTCAAACACATAGGCATGCACAAAAGCCCAAACATGGAGCATGAGACCACACCTCTTCAAGGCATAAAAGGGGAACAAATGCAAGTATGTAAGCACAAAACATGGACTGAAATGACATAAGAAGTGATTCCAAATCACCGAAATAGCCAAGGTAATGCATGCTAATGACTCACACACCCGATGACAACATGCTAGAATGCGAAGGGACTACATAAAGCATGAAAGGTATGACCAAATCAATACCCAACTGACCTTAAGCATGATGAGACATGACCAAAAGCTTCACAAAGCTAGGCAAAAACATGAGAGCATGGTAGGCTAAATGCATGATGCACTTTTAGGCAAAATAGGGGAATACAAAGCAAGTATATTAAGCATGCAAGGGGCCATTAATCCGACCAAAAATAGAGGTATAATATGCCCATATAACACCCAAAAACCTCTGAAATGGAGCCAAGAACAACTAATCATGCATGCTACCCTTATGAGCTAAAAATGCAAACAAAAGAGAGACCAAGGGAGAGGGGTGTCCCTCCCCTATGCAAGACTTCAAGACCCCTTTTTTACCACTGGAAATCCACTGGATTTCAGTGGTGAGAAGGTCAATACACAAAAGTCCTCAAAGCTTAACAAAGAGAGCACCAAAAGGGCCAAACAAGGCCTAAGAGGGGGAGGTCGACCCCCAATACCAAAATGACCTTAATGAAAGATCTTAAGAATGTAAATACAAGAAGTTTTTTAGTTATACACGAAGATTAAATCAGTGTTCAAGATAGGTTAAAAACTAGTGCAAGATTGGGAAAAATAAAGCAAAAGTGTTACTCTTGAAGAACACTTCAAGAACAGCAAGTGCAGCCACCTTTTTCTGATCAAAATCAGCTCAGAACTTGAAGAACAAACCCTCAACACCTCCAAAGTTGAAGTATGGTGTAATACTATGTGTTCTAGTGCAAAACTAAGAACAAACTACACTTTTAGGCCCTTAAACACACACAAATCAAGAGAGAGAGGGAGATATAGAGAGAGAGGGTGATATATATCAGAGATATATGTAATTAGGTCTGGTTTTGCTGAGCCCCTCAAATGGAGAAGAGAGGTCTCCTTATATAGACCATGGAAAAGGCTAAGCTTCCAAGAGAAGCTATCCTAAAGGGGTCAAGTCTTCCAAGGGAAGCTAAGCTAAGGGTGCAAGCTTCTTGAGGAAGCTAAGACAAAGGGTCAAGCTTCTTCAAGAAACTTAAGCAAAGGGTGCAATCTTCTAGAAGAAGTTTGGATAAAAAAAGGGTGCAAAGGGGCCAAAACAGCCACACACGTGTGTGGGGGTAGGGTCTGTGCATCCCAACTGGCACAGCTGGCATGCACCATGCCTGTAAGAGGCAAAAATGTGGTACCGGCCAGAAAAGGAGGCCATCGGCCAACTAAATGGTCGGTCGACCACACAAAGTGCCGACCGGCCATCACCAATGGTCGGTGGCAAGAAGACATGGCCGGTGGCCTCAAGCCATGGCCGGTGAGGAGTGGGGATGGCCAACAAGCCATTCCTTGCCCTCCAAACAAAAACACAAGTGTTTGGTACAAAACCAAACACAACACAGTCGAGTCGAGAGGTCCTAAGGCAAGGCGCGTAGCCAAGACCTCCGGGAACTCAAGACGAACACAAACATGGATGATCACCGAGTGTTCAAACGGTGACGTCCAAGTCTTGAGGACGGTAAAAAATGGGGTGTCTACAGTTACCGAGTTGATTTTGCTTACCAGGAAACAAGTTACTGAGCTAACTTTGCTCGCCAACTTTGAAATTCATTGCCGAGCTGATTTTGCTCGCCAACTTTAAAATTCATTACCGAGCAGATTTTGCTCGCCAAGAAGTCTTGTCGAGTTGACTTTGCTTACCAACTTTAAAATTCCTTGTCAAACTGATTTTGCTCGCCTAGAAGTCTTACCAAGCTGATTTTGCTCACCAACTTTGAAATTCTTTGCCGAGCTGATTTTGCTCGCCAAGAAGTAAGTTGCTAAGCTAATTTTGCTCTCCAACTTTAGAATTTCTGGCCGAGTTGACTTTGCTCGCTAACTTTAAAATTCCTTGCTGAGCTAATTTCGCTCGCAAAGAAGTCTTGCCTAGCTAATTTTGCTCACCAAGAAGTAAGTTGTCGAGCTGATTTCGCTCACTAATTTTGCTCACCAATTTAGAATTCCTTGCTGAGCTGATTTTGCTTGCCAACTTTTGAATTCCTTACCGAGCTGATCTTACTCACCAAGAAGTCTTGCCGAGCTGATTTTGCTTGCTGAGAAGTACGTTGTTGAGCTGATTTTGCTTGCCAACTTTAGAATTCATTGCTAAGCTGATTTTGCTTGCCAACTTTTGAATTCCTTACCGAGCTGATCGTGCTCACCAAGAAGTAATTACCGAGCTAAGTCGATTTTGTTCGCCAAGAAATTGCCACGCTGATTTTGCTCACCAACTTTGGAATTCCTTGCAGAGCGGAGTTTTGCTTAGCAAGAGGTTTGTTGATAGTTTGATCAATTTTGAAATTTCTTGCCGATCTGACTTTTGCTTGCCAAGAAAGTTGGTGGTTTGTCTAACTTTAGAATTTCTTCTCAAGCTAATTTTGCTCTTCAAGAAGTTATCGAGCTGATTTAGCTCGAAGTTAGCAGTTCGTTTGAGTTTTGAAGTCTTTGCTGAGCTGATTTTTGCTCGCTGGAAGTAAGTTGCTGAGTTGATTTTGCTTGCCAACTTTTAGCAGAAAATTGATGATTTGTTCAATTGAAGAGAATTATAATCGAGAAATGGACATAGTCCAGGGGCAATCCATTTAGCCTAGGTCACTGCTTGGCCTTCGTAAGTTAAGGCAGGAGCCCAAACTAGGGGGAAATTATAGGGTTGATGTCAATAGCTTGATATTTGTTCATACTACACGGTCAACATCATGTATCGTTTGTTCGACTGACACTTGCACGAAGTTTACAAGGTTGACATCCAAGCTCCATTTGCCTGGTCGCGTCCAAGCACCGTTTGCCCGGTCCAACTTGTTAAAAGTCTGTTTTGCAAGGTCCATTTGCATGGCCCATTTGCAAGGTCGCTAGATTTAAGCCTGGCAAAGTTTGTTTGCATGGTCCATTTGCAAGATCGCCAGAGTTAAGCCTAGTAAAGTTCATTTGCAAGGTTTGTTTGCATAGTTCGTTTGCAAGGTCGCCAGAGTTAAGCCTAGTAAAGTTCGTTTACAAGGTTCGTTTGCATAGTCCATTTAGAAAGTCCATTTGCATAGTCTGTTTGCAAGATCCGTTTGCAAGGCCACTAAAGTTAAGCCTAGCAAAGTCCGATTGTAAGGTCCGTTTACATGGTCCGTTTGCAAGGCCACTAAAGTTAAGCCTAGCAAAGTCCGATTGTAAGGTCCGTTTGCAAGGTCGCCAGAGTAAAGCCTGGTAAAGTTTGTTTGCATGGTCTGTTTGTAAGGTCCATTTGCAAGGTCTGTTTGCAAGGCTGCTAGAGTTGAGCCTAGCAAAGTCCATTTGTAAGGTCTGTTTGCATGGTCCATTTGCAAGGTCGCCAAAGTTAAGCCTAGCAAAAGGCGAGCCCTTGACATTAAATGTCAGGCCAAAATGGTTCATGACCAAGCAATAACTCATGACTGATATGGCGACGAAGCAAACCAAATTAATGCCAATTGAGTTATGAGATCGCTAATTGCAACCGATCGAGCTAAAGAGCAAAAGAGTTGGAATAAGCTCTGCTTGCACAACTCTACCGACCAATCACTAAGATTAAAATACGTAGTCAACCATTCTACTCTTGGACCAAGCAAGGCACGACAAAACCGAGCTGGTCTTAATGCAAATTGAGTCCGAGCGATGAAGAGATAGAGCTAACCAACCTCAGAAGCTCTCAAGACTGACCAAGATAGGCCCTCATAAATCTACAAAGACCAAATCTAGACAAGCTTGAGGATGACTGAGCTAACGTTGTCAGTCGTATGTCATTGGCCGAACAAGGATGGGTCCATAACCAATGTACCAAAACGAAGTGGGCCAAACTCGATAATAGCCTAATAGTTGATAATGTTCATCCAAAATATCACCAAGCCTCGCACAGGTTGGGCCGATGAGTTCTCTAGCTAAGCTCAAATCTCGAATGAATTGTAACCAAGCTATCGAGCTCGACACATTGGAACAATCAAGGTGATTTAGATTGGATAGACGGCGAAACCAGGCAGAGGTTAGCTCGGTAAAGAAATATAATCCTAGTCATGTTAAAGTAAATGGGATTGAGGGACAATTGGGAGGGAAATTTATGCCGAATAAATGGGTCGAGCTAAACCCACCGGCCCTAATGTTGAGCCAAGCCAAATCTACACCAACCTTAATGTTGGACCGAGCTAAGTCCTCGCAGGTCTTGATATTGGGTCATGCCAAGATGGAACCAGACCAACAAAAGTCTTTGGACCGGCTGAGCTAGGCAGGGTTTGTGTAACAACCCGACTCTCTCATATGCTGCCTAAACTCTAATCCCTTCATTATCTACGTGATTATATGTGTGCAATGAAATTCCATGTTTGAATGTGTGAATTATGTGCTTATGAGCTTGTATCTATCGATTATAAGAAAATTTGTTGAAATTGTGACCGTTAAAGCCTTAGAGGCGCGATAAACTAAAATTGACTTTACAGTTATGATTAGCATGATTTTTAGGACATAATATGAAGTTTTGTAAAAATTTGATTCGTGATGAATTAATTGGATTTATTTAGTCTAAACTCTTACCTAGGCTTGCTTAAGATTCAATTAAGCTAAATAATTAATATATATTATATGTTATACATAGTTGAACTCATCTTTATCCTTTTAAGAGGCAAAAATGTGTAGAGGAAAAGGGAGAGAGTTCTAGAGAAAGAAGGAAAGAAAAGAAAAGGGAGAGAAGAAGAAGAAATCAAGTTAAAATCTTGGAGATTGGAGGAATTTGAGAGAATAACCCAAAGATTGGCTTAAGGTAAGTGTAAATCCTTTTTTAATTGGTTGGAATCAAGTCTTGACATGAAGCTTTAGCACTCATGAAAGCTAGGGTTTTTGGCTTATGATCTAAACTTAACAAATCTCATGAAATGAGCATGTAATCTTTGGGTTTGTTTAGTCAAAGGGTTGATTCTTGTGTTTTGAGCTTGTGTTGGGTTGGATTGTAAGGAATTGTTTACTAATTTGTCTCTTTGCATGCTTTGAGCTCATGTATATATATATATATATGAAAGCTGAAGAAAATAGAAGTTAGAAAGTTGTATGTTAAAGTTATGCTCTAATCTAGCTTGAGTTTCATGTTTATCATGTTTAGATGTCATGTTTTTGAGATGGAATTACTTGAATTGAGCCTTAATCTTGAGTTTTTTTATGAGTTGAACTCATAAAATGATATATGAAGTGAAGATTTATGTGGCTTTGGAAGAAGTTTTGAAAAGTTTGGAAAAGAACTAGACAAAGATTTTGATTTTTCTTGCTCAAAGATTCATTATGTTTTTGAGGTTTTGATTTAGAAAATCATTATAATCTCATGTTTTTCGTTGATATTACTCCCTCCGTCCCAAAATAATGGTCCCTTTTGGGGAATTCAACTTTTTTTGATAGTACAATTATTGCATTTGAAAAAAGTTGATTTTTCAAAATTATCCTTTTGATAGTACATTTTTTGGGAATATCAATGTCATAATTGTACTTTTTATATTGTTTATTAATTTAAAAGAAGGGCAAAATAGGAAATTTATATTATTTTTGTACTTGATTTTTGAAGAGGGACAAATATTTTGGGACAATGAAAAATGGAATAAGGGACTAATATTTTGGGACGGAGGGAGTACATGTTTTGGGAGTGATTTGGAGTGAGTCCTAGGTGGGAAATGGAGAAATTCAGCTTGAAAAAACAGATCTTGCTTGGACAGATTTTCTCACCCAGCGTCGCACTTGTGGTGGGGCTTCCTGTACGTGCGACAGTCCATTTCCAACACCCAATTTGATTCTACTAAAAAAAGCATGTTGTCCCGCACGTGCAGCCCAATTCCCGCAGGTGTGGGGCACCCCTGTTTCAGCCCAATTTCAAATAAGCATATCTCCCCCATCCGGACTCCGTTTTAAGTGTTTCTTGAGCCTAAATTCAAGCCTCGGAAGTTTAGTTTCTAATGGTGGTCGTCTCTCACCCAAATCCTAAGTACACAACTAGATATGTTCAAATTAGTGAAGGTTGTTTACTTTTTATCTATTCGTTTCATGCTATTTCTTCTCTTAACCTAGTTTCCTTTCGTTTCTTCCTATTTTCCTTGATATGAATTATGACCCATTGAGGACTACTGAATTCAGAACCAGCATAAATAATTGGTTAAGGCAAAGTAAGGGTTCGGTTTATTTGATTAATCAAAGATTAAGAGAAGTAACTTTGATCAAGAAAGTAATTCTATGTTCGATATATTGTGCTATGAAATTGTGTTTGGAGGTCAAGACAAGGACATCGCCCAATTGCTACCAGAAGCCCATCAATGTGAGTAATAATATTGTAAAGATATGTTCATTTATATTTATTTTGATACATAACTTTTGTGATGTTCTGGAATTATGTTTTATGCGAATGAATGAGTTACATGACCCATGATATGGAATATGGATATGAAATGTGAATTATTTATAATATGATATGGTGGGCCCAAGGTCGTTCCGTTTATCCATTTTGTTTATGCTATGACATGATATGAATTGTTCAGTCTTTAAGACCTATTGATTTCTGGTATGGAACAAATTGTTGTACAGAACTAAGTGCTACAGTGAGAGTCACCTCTAGAGTTCGTATGAGTCATCTATTGGGTCCATACATACATGAATTGGGCCCAAGGAGAGGTGGAGACATGTCGATGTGCCATCTACTCCATGATAAGATATAGTGATACGAATATGATACATTTGGACCTGAGGTCATTTTGATACATGAATGGGCCTGAGGCCGTTTTGTTATACGTAGACTAAAGGTCATTCAGAAAACACGATATGAGTACGAATGTTTTTACATCGCTATATGACTCATGTTACGAAATGTAATTTTATATGAATGAATGGATGTCCTATTTTAAAATATGATTTTGACCCTTTGTATAAGTGGACACACCACGTACCACGTAAAATGTTTTGTAATGATTTAAAATATGTTTCAGTCATTAACCTCCTTACTTTATTATTACTCATTGGGTGTTAGCTCACCCTTTTACTTTATATATATATGTAGGTAAGCCATCGAAGGATCAACATTAGAGTTTGTACTGAAGTTTGCCTCACTGTCAAGCCACTCAGAAAGTGTCTCCGTGTAGAGACGTAGCATATTTTCCCAAGCTTAGTTTTGTTTAAAGGCTATATAGTGTGTGAGATTTGTATATGTAAATATGGAAGTGTAGTTAAATGTTTTAATTACTTCATGTATGCACAAGCTCAATGGACATTTATTATTTTTGTTTTGCTTCCGCTTTAGGCCCCGATATGATTTAAATATTTTGAAATTTTGTCTCTAAGGCTTGAGTACAGGCTGGTTATGTCCTAAACTTTTAGGGGCGGGTTTAGGTTGTGATAGTTTGGGTTGCGAGCGCGAACCAGACGATATGTGGGCCCAAGCTGTATTAAAAAACCATGCCTAGGTGATGGGTTGGGTTGGCTTGAGAGCTAAACTATAACTTAGTGCCAAGCAGAAGGTCTACGGACGGACTAAAGATCAGTGCCGTGAGGATCTTGGCTGAGATAAGAAGATGTTTGTGAGGTCGACTTGAATTAGCTCGGTATATGAACTTGTGGAGCTAGCACACTAAAGGATTTTAGAAGTGATTTCTCGGTTAGAGCATTCCACGTGGTTCAGTGGAGCATGGTGAGGAATCTGCTAGAAGTACGCGTTAATATCGTTTGGCAGTTTGGCCAATATTGTTTAGCGGTATTAACACACACACACACGTATAAGGAAAAAAGAGGGCAGTACAACCACACGTTTAGAGAAGGATAACAAAAGTGGTGCGCGCACAATCTTCGGTTGCATGGCCAACCTAGATAAAAGGCGTGACAGACTTTGAGAAAGGTAAGCAAACTTTAGCCAACCTCTCTCTGCATTTCTTCTTCTTTCTCAAGTGAACTAACTTGACCGTTGGAGGGATTTTCTGGCAAACCACCCACCGCGTAGCTTACAATTGTTTTGTTTGTAGTAAACGAGACGTCGTTCGAAGCAATGCAAGCTTGGTAGCAAAGTGTACAGGTGACAACGAATATTTCTCCCCCATACATATATATTTATACAATTTTTCAACAATAATAATAGAGAATTATTTTTAGCATTTTTTATAATAATGACTAAATTTTTTAAGAAAATTACAAAATATTTTAAGCATCAATACAGTCTAAAAAAAAAAAAAAATGCAAATTATGAGAATGAGATTAATTCTAAACGTGGCCCACAATATAACAACTCTTCATTTGTACCACACACTTATTTCTAGACAATTTTCATAATTAATAAACCTAGAACAATAGTATTTCTCAAATATTTTATACCATACCTAAATGGTGTAACTTATTTTAGAGTCCAATCATTACTCTTTATTTTTATAAAACATTAATGTATAACCATAAAAAGACAAAACGGAAGTGTCATATATTCCTCCAAGCCACTAGGACCATGCAGCCAACGTGACTGAACCTCCTTGCCAAATTATGTGAAAGAATAATAATAATAATAAGAGTAATGCTTGGTGGCTCAAATATGAAATTGGTTCGAATGACTCGAAATTTATTTTGTCAGTCATCCGGACAGTCATTCAGCGAGGAGATTGACAATTACGGTCGACAATAGTGACAATCGTGATAGACAATCTTTCACCCGATCGTTCGAACAGATGTCCAACCAGTCATCTGACAAACGACCGGCCAACATAAATTCGGCCCATTCGAACCCTCCAATTCGAGCTACCACGCTTTTTCCTAATATTAATCCTTAAAAATCCTGACATTGATGGACTCCTCCTCCTCCAAATCCAATCAACTTCATCTCCGCTTCCTTACTTACTCACAAAACCCTTCCTCAACCACCACCGCCACCACCGAAACTTGCCTCGGCGGGCCATGGAACTTCAAGGCTCTCGCCATGAAATTGGCCTCTTCAGACCGGGACAGACCACTAACAGAATCCCGAAAAGCCCTCATCGAGAAACGCCTCTGTGATTTCTTCCCCGACTTTCACACCTCCAATCATCCTACCTATGCCTCTGTAACTACTATTTCTCATTCTCATCGTCTTCATCTTTTTGTACATATGTTTCTTTGTTTCTATGTGCATTCATTGATATATATATATACACATTTGGCTTTCAGGCTATTCGTTATGTGTGTGTGTTATCAACCATATGCAAAAGAAGCCTATTCAATTGTTTGTTTAGGCCATATTTTGCTATATATTTCATATGTAATTTTGTCGCCACATTACACGCTGTGTGGTTAAAGCATTTGGGGAGAGATTTGAAAAGGAAAGAGATATATCCGTAGTATGCTAATTGGTTCTTAATATCAATATGATTATGTGTTTGATATGATTTTGTGTGCCATTATGTGAAAATATGTGGTTTTGAATTTTTATCTGTTCACCGTAGGAATATCTGTTTGATTATTTGCTTTGGAATTTAAATTGAAGGCCTTATCGGCCACAGAAATTGAAATTGATTGCGTCATTGTGACTGGCATAATTTTTAGAGCCTACGGTGAAATTTAATTGAAAATTGATTCGGATCAAATTAATTAGATTAAATTAATCAATTAAGTGCTCAAATATCTAATATTAAATTAATGTGACTTAGTGGGGTTATATAAGGGCCATTACACTCTCAATTCTTCTCTTTTGTGTTCATTTGGCTGATATCAACTCTAAGAGAGAGAGAGAGGGTCGGCTAGAGAGGGAACAAGAGGGAAAATTTTGTGTTTGGCTCAAGTTTGAGAAATTGGAAGGTTGAACTCAAGAATTAATCATATATTGGACAGATTGAGCTTCTAGGTGAGTAATCAACCCTTTAATTCATGAGTTGAGTTGTAATTTTGTGGATTGAAGATTAATTAGTGAGTTAGACTATGAATTGAGTTGATCATGTTGAATTGAAGGTCAATGTATGCATGCATGTATGTAATTGCTTTGAATTCGCATGTTGAGCTTGAAATACATGATCCATGTAGAATTTTGGTTAAAGCTCATGTTTGTAATCACCATTTGCACTCTGTAAGTTGAGAATGAGAGTAAGATGTCACATGCATGTACAATTCATAGGGGTGTAAGTGTTGAATGCATGAATTTGTCATGTTGGGAATGAGTTCGTGTAATTTGGGACATGCATGTGATTAATTTGTGGAATTGAGATTCAAAATGATGTAATTTGGTATTTATACCATGTTAGTATATGTATATGCGAAGATTGAGCCAAAAGCATGCAATTAGAGCCTTTGAATATCAAGTTGAAGCTCAAGAGCATGTTCTGGATTTTCCAGAAAATTTGATGTCCGCTCGAGCGGTAGAACCTCCGCTCGAGCGTGAAATTCGGGCTCCCAGTATTTTTGCAGACATGGTGTTCGCTTGAGCGGGGGAATTTCACACTTGAGCGGGAAGCTATGTAGACAGACCTTCAGCTCGAGTGTCCGAGTTCGCACTCGAGCGTGAAATTGATGTTACCAGTACTTTTGCAGACCTCATGGGTCCGCTCGAGCGGGAAAGTCCACGCTCGAGCGAGGACCCCTGTTTCTGAAATTTTGAAAATACATTATGTGTTTCATTTTCCGTTCTCTTTCACTTCCAAGTACTTTTAGGCATGCATTAAGCATTGTAAATGAGTTAAAGGGATAATAAAAAAGCCTAAAGAGGAATATGTGAATTAAGGAACGGATTGAATCGTTTGTGACCCATGTATGTTATGTGATGTGTAGGGTCAAGCTCCAAGGCAAACCAACCAACCGATCACTGTGAGTAATATCTTGACAAAGATATCTGAAATATGTTGTTGTCTAATTGCTTACTTCTGTGTAAGTTTGTAAGTTTGTTAAATTGATTGGTGGACAATGTTTGCTATGTCAAGTGAATGGGCTAGAGGCCAGTATGATTTGAATGGTAAAATGAATGGGCTAAAGGCCAGTATGATTTGAATGAAAGTATGAATGGGCCAAAGGTCAGTTTGACATGAAAGAATGAACGGGCCAAAGGCCAGTTTGACATGAAAGAATGAACGGGCCAAAGGCTAGTTTGACATGAATAAATGAATGAATGGGCCAGAGGCCAGTATGATTTGAATGAAAGTATGAATGGGCCAAAGGTCAGTTTGACATGAAAGAATGAACGGGTCAAAGGCCAGTTTGACATGAAAGAATGAATGGGCCAAAGGCCAGTTTGACATGAATAAATGAATGAATGGGCCAGAGGCCAGTATGATTTGAATGGTAAAATGAATGGGCCAGAGGCCGGTATGATTTGAATGAAAGAATGAATGGGCCAGAAGCCAGTCTGACATGAATGAAAGACTAATGGGCCAAAGGCCAGTTTGATATGAATGGATTGGGCCCGAGGCCGTCTGAAGTGTTTGGAACCGAAGTTACTTGATCCATATCTCTTTAGGTGCTAGATAGAAATATGAATTGGGCCTAAGGCCGTTCGATGTATATTGTTCCAATGCATCTTCTTTAATTGATATTATTCACTGGGCTTTCACTCACGCTCATTCATGTGTTTGTAGGTGAGCCAAGAGAGGTCCAAACCCAACCTCAGTGAAGTCTGTGTGGAACAACCAAGGTTTTGAAGAGTCAACCTTTGTGTCTCATGCATGAGACTCGTCTTCGCCCTTTTGTTATGAATTTATATTTTGTCATGTTGACGAAGACTTTGAATCTGTTGTACATAGTTTCATGGGTTGACTTAGACTTAAATGATCTTATTTGTACAGAACTTTATGTTACTGTGTTTTCTGTTGTGAGTTATTAATATGTATATGTATGTTTTGTTATGATGTGCCATGTAAGCACAACTCTATGGACAAAGATTTAAATGTTGTTTCCTTTTGGCCCCCTTACTCTGATGAGTTATGTCCGGTTTGGTTTGAGGATGTAGGTAATCTCATGATTACTGGCCAGTTATGTCCTTAACCCTTGGGGGCGGGTTCGGGTCATGACAATAAATGTGTGTGAACTAGGTGAAATGTAGGTGTATTTACATTTCACCGTCATTTTCCCTTTCTATTTCCCTTTCTAAATCCTTCCACCAAACACAGCCTTATTGTGATTTTTTCAAGTAAGCCCCTTTTTGGAAGTGAATTTTTATTACCAAAATAGAAGAGATCTACAACAAAGCTCCAAAACTTGGTTCTCAAAGACAGGGAAAAAACAAAATGAAGCCCACTCAAAAAGGCCTTGTGTGTTGGTCTCTTGTGTTTGACTGTCCAAAACACCAAAGTTGTTTTGTGTGGGTTCGCAAGCCCTAACGTTAATTAGACTGTCTACAGTATTTTGATTTAATTGTATACGTTATTATATACTTGTACGCATGTATAAAATGATTGGTGTGCTTGTGTGTCAATATGTATATCTGCATTGCATATCCGACAGTGATCTGATTTGTGAAATGTTGACTCAGAAACTATTTTCTAAGAAATCAACTTGATCTTTCTCAAAATCTACTGTTGGCAAAAAAATAAAAATAAAAAAAATCTGATAAGCTTATTCCACATCCAGTACCTCCTTTGGCCTAGTCTCCGCTGAACTCTGTTTGGTTGAAATTTAATTTTCTTTCATGTAAAGCATTGGCGATAAATAGTGATGGGGGCCTTAATAAAAATATGCCATTTTGTTTCACATGACAAGGGCATGAGATAGGATTACTAATCCCGACCCAACCTTTATCTCGTGTTTAGTTATGCTTTTAGGGCTTGGATAGTTGTACAAACCGAATAAGAATCCCACATTTAGCGGATAAGTTAGTCTTGGTGGTAGGGGTGGAGTGGGAGTGGTGGGATACATAGTCCGGGATTAGGAAGGGGTTGGGATTAGAAATGAAATTACCAATATGCCACATTTACGATATAAAAACAAATGACAAACTTTTTTGGGATACTCTTTCTCTCTCTCTCTCTCTCTCTCACTCATCTCTCTCATTTTTCTCTCATCCCGAGCTGACCCAAACCAACTCGTGTAGTTTTAGAAGGTGAGCAGGTTTGGTTGGGTGCAGGGTAGATGAAAAAAATTGACAAGTTGGTTGGCTTGTGGTTAAAGTTGTAAAAGTGGTTCCATTTTTTCTTTTATCCCATGGTTATTAAAATCATGATCTAGATCGTAGGATCATACAATCCTATGATCGTACATTGCTAAAATGATCCAGATCGTTGTAGGATCAATGTTATAACAGGATCGCAAGTAGGATCATATGGGATCATGCAGGATCCTATAGGATTGTAGTTGGATTGTAAATTTTGTGATTTTTCACCTTACTTTTAATATATATCATTTTAATTTGTATTTTTATTTTTTTTAATAGAAAGTAGGATCTTACGATTCTCGATCCGATCCTACCTAGAATCCTAATTTTAACAACCTTGTTTTATCCAAAGATTAGAAAGTTGTTTGTGATGTTTAGGGCTTTTCTGGATCTTTTATTTCTTGTAGAGGACATCTTGTCCTCCTTTTTGTGTTTGTTCATGCCTTTTTATCAGTAAAATTTTCTTTTGATGTTGATAAAAATAAAAGAAAGTTTGTCTCCCTTCCGCATACAAATTGACCCAATCTGCTTATATGTTAAATTACTCTGCACTTGCCCACACAATATTATCTCCCTAATACTAATGCAATTAATCAGATGAAATATGGTCTTCAATAGCATCATGCATTCGATTAATTTGTGGATTTTATGTCTAGATGTAGAATAAATCATAATTTTTTTTATTTGATATTGTAAAAAATATAAGGTTGTATGTTCATTGATATTCTTTCCCATTTCCCATTTCTCATTTCATATTGCTTATATATATATATATATATTATTATTAGCAACAAAATGATTTCATTTAAAAATGGAAAATGGAACAAGCAAGTACGAGAAGTCCTCTAAAGAAAATGAAAAAAGCAAAGAAAATCAACTAATTTGGCAAGTGGTTTTGGCGCTAAAATAGCCACAAAAGACAAAATAGGCTATTTTAGCCACAACAAACAAAACATCACATCCAACCCATAATCATTACACTCTTCTCTCACAAAAAAAAGTCAAAAAAGTCAAAAAGTCCTTCCCAAACTAAGCTTTTTTAGCCCAAGCTAAAATAGCTAAAAAAGCCAAAAAGCCAACCCACTTCCCAAACGGAGGCAAAGCAAAACAAAAAGGGCCTCAAGGAATACAAACAACCCTCCAATCATTGAAAATCAAAAAAAGTGGACCCCCTTTAAAAGGGGCAGACATGTGCCCAAAACGAAGCCAAATGACCTACTTTATCCCATAGTGAATCCAAATCCACAACCTTGTCTTCAAAAATCCTTTTGTTCCTTTCCATCCAAATGACCCAGAAGATAGTAATGACAACACAAGGCCACAATGTATTTCTAACCCTCCTAAATTGCTCAAACTGTTGGTTTGAAACTTTCAAAATATTAAACCAACCTATCGATTTTGATTATGGGTAGGTTGGTGGCTGGTTGAAAAATACTTAATTCATTGAGGGTGATTCATAAGTCCTCTCTTATGACTACACCTAATGAAAGTATGAAACTATAATCGCTTCATTCTTCAATGACAGTTCACCGTCCATTCACCTCCAATAGTTTGGTACACCTCTTGTCTCCATAGGATTAATCTATCTCGACAATTGATGTCCTCATTAGCTATTGTGTTTCTCCCATCGTGAATCTCTCCTTTGTTTTGATCCATCTTTACCTCTCAACTATGATTTAAATATATATAGGTTTGGGTATGTAGTGTGGAGGCAATAATTGAATGTTTTTGGGTGTTGGCATAAAATATATATATGTATATATATATATATATATATATTTGATTTTACCATTTGTTTTTTTGGTTTCCATACCATATACATATCATTTATGTGCATTTTTTTTTTTTTAAAAAAAGCTTTGCCTTTTATATGATATCAACTATTTTTTGGGTGTTGATATAACAGACTCTGTGTTTTGTTTTCGACTATTGCTATTTGGTTTTTTAATTTATCTACCATATTCACATCATGGCTTTGCAATTTTTATTTTTATTTGGGTAAATTACACTCACCTCCCCAGAGGTTTAACATAATTACAGGTACTTCCCTTGTGGTTTGAAAAATTACTCTAACCTCCCTTACTTTTGAAACTAATATCTAGATTTCCCCTTGGGTTAACTTTGGCTCAAACAGTGTTGATAATAAAATGACTAATTTACCCTCGGTTCTTCTTCATTTCTTTTGCAGCCACAATTTTTTATTTTTTTTAAACATAATTCAGCAACCATAGATCACTACCCATCTTCTCTCTCTTTTCTCTTCTATAGCTATATCCAGAATTGTAACTGATCAACGCAAAGACTAAAAAGCCCCAAAATTTACTTTAAGAATGGGGGAATTTATTTGTGTGCATATATATATGTGTGTTGAATTGTTGATGAGGTTTGGAGAATTTATTTGACAATGGGATTGGTTTATGCATTGGTTGTTATCAATAACCCTATCAATGAATTGTTGAGGAGAAAGAGTGTAGAAGGAGTTTCTATAAAGAGAGACAGTGTAGAAAACGTATAAAAAAAAAAGGAAAAAAGAAAAAGAAAAATAGTATATATATGTAGTCACTTAGATTTAAAAGTTGACACACATATACATAGGATCATATGTCCCAGTTATGAAATTTGTGATATTTGATTATGACTTATTGCGGTGTTAATTATAGCTTGGTTATGACTCATTATGGTGCTAGTTTCATTGTGATGTTGGTTATCATCTATTGTAATTATTATTTTGGTTATGATCCCAAAGGTCTTTAATTATACTTTATGTGGTATTCAAGTATGACTTTTGTTTTTAATTATGACTGAAAAAGATTGAACACCACAAATGTCATAACTTGCATATGGTACACTATTTTGAGAATGTGTATTATAACATGATTCATCTATATATACTAGATATTTATATGTGCATATATAGATATGTATGCGTTTATATATATATATATATATATGCATGGGAGGTAAGTGTAATTTATTTCAATATGTTAAGCAGCTGAAGGGTAGTATTGGGATTTTTAGAATAATTATGGATGACATTAGCATAATCTATTTGATTTTGGACGGATGAGTAATAGAATGGGGTCTTTGTATATTAGTTTTAAAAGTAAGAGATGTTAGAGTAATTTCTCAAACTACAAGGGAGGTTCCTACAATTATGCTAAACCTCAGGGGAGCTAAGTGTAATTTACCCTTTTTATTTTTGCAATTTAATCGACCTTACCTTTGTCTTGTATGGTATGGCATCAATAATCTGAGCACTATCTTTAAATTTTATATTGTTATTTATTTATTTATTTATTTTTTGTATTTTATTTGGATTTTTTCTTAATGTCTTTGTTAATCTCCGTGTTTTAATTTTATGGCTTTTTTGTTCATAATTTCATTTTCGTATTCTTTGTGAAATGTTACTTTGATGTGATATTTTTTTATGTTGTGGGTTTTTTATTTTATTTTACTTATTTCTTATATGATGTATTAAAGTTATTAGTTTTTATTTTGCTATTTTTTAAAAATTTCTCATTTCATGAAGTTTGGGTTTACTTGTTGTATTGGTTTCTCATTTTATTCAAGTTGTTAGATGGTAGTTGTCAAATCAATAATCAAATTGTGAATCGAAAACCTAATTTTTGGAAATTGTGAATCGAATCGAATCAAATTGAGAATTGTATGATTAAGCACAAACTATAAAAATGATGTTAAACATTTGTATATATGAAAATAAAATAAAAAAAATTGTTTTTGGCATATGTTATACAATAGTTTTTATACAAGGACATGATTATAGTGGTCCCGTTTGTACCACATATAAGTTAACTTTTGTGATTATAGCTTTTTAGATTATTGGCTTAAAAGATTTAAAATAAGTTATAAATTTGTTTGATGCAACTTTTCATAATTTGTATAAAGAGTTGAACCTGTTTGGTTAAATAAGTTGTTACATAGCTTTATTATAGTTCAAATGTCCAAAATGCCTTCAAAAGTTATAATTAAGGCAAAAGAAATGAGACTCTTATATCCATATATGTATTTAAGGTTTTCAAATAAGCTAAAAAAAAAGCTACAAATTGTAGCTTAAGAATTTTATTTTTATTATTATTATTATTATTATTATTATTATTATTATTATTGTTATTATTATTATTTTGGGTGCTAAACAAGCTAAAATAGTAAAATAAGCTATAATCTAAAATTGTAACGAAACACCATTAGTCAACTTTTCTTAGTCAGCTAAATAAGTTGACTTATAAATGCTACCAAACTGGGCTAATTTCTAATTGGGAAGACATGGTCTTCATGGCAAGATATATAGGTTCAAATCACACAAATCGTAAATTTTTTTAAAAACTATAATATATTGACTTTAAAATTTAAAAAATGGAACTATAAACCTTAAATAGATTAGAATAAGAAGAAAGAGTAAGTAGGAAAATCCTTTATTTTAACAATCTAAAACACTTTAAAAAGTAAGTATGCTTATTATTTAAAAAAAAAAAAAAGCAATTGTGGAACCGTTGGGTGTGTTTGACCTTACCCATGTGATCCTAAACTAAGTTTCAAAATAACAATAGAGAATTCATGGGTGCAACCATGCAAGTAGCTTTAGTCTTAAACATCTTTAGAAGATCAATTATGACAGTTTTTTGAAGGAAAAAAATGAGCAAAAAGTAAGTTTTATTTCGTGACCAAAGCATTACTAATCTTCGGGACTAGTTATCCCTGGACTATAAGTTAGGGAATTCCTTATCTGGGCTATCCAATTTGGGCAAACAAACGGGGCCAAAGTGTTTAGTGATCTCATTTGCTTCTAGTTTGGTTGCAAAGCTCAAGCAGTGCATCAAGCTACAATTTGTGTTCAGAAAGAGGATGCTAAGAATGTTATTTGGTAGGGATCACAGAAATGGTAATTCATTCTGCAATCAGACCTTAATCTCCATCATATCCATTTCTTCTATTGCGAACAATGCTCACTTTTATGCTTTCGAAGCATTCATGGAAGACGGGGGGTTAATGGAGTTCTAATTGTGGCTTCTCAGTGAGCTATGAATTTGTCAGGATCTCTCGATCATGATTGTCTTCAACAGCCATTCAGAGAAGCTCTCTTTTGGACTCCCTAGCTTCAATTGTTCTAGTTGTTTTTCTGTATGTGTTTTGATTTAGTTTTACATTTTTGTGGCTGTTTTTTGTTTTCTGTTTTCTACTTTCTGCTTTCTGTTGTTTGTGCTGCTTTTTAGGCTCTCTCTTTTGCTTAGCAATGGTTGAGGGTTAAAAAATATGTACATGGTGAAGATTCAGCTTTTTGTGGTGCTTTGTGTGGGGACATAATTTTTGAATGACAGCACGTAACCGAGGTGATATCGAAGTGTCAGCCGAGGTGTCACGTGTCCTGATCATGATGCCGAGATGATCTCAGATAGGCCGAGGTTATCTCCGAAGATATCAGAATCCGGGATAAGCGGATAAGGCACAAGAGTCCTAGAATGAGAGAAGACTTCAGTTTGGATTAAGATAAAACTCTTAGAGAGTTTATCCCAATCCTACTGGGAGTCCAAGATTAGCAGTAATCCTGAGTCCATTGAAGTTAGGCTTCTATTGGGATTAGGATTGTGTTGGCTATAAAAGAGAGGCCCCCCCATGGGTCTAAGGTATGTCTTTTCTGCTCTGTCTAGTGAGTTAAGCACTTTTGGTTATCTTTGAGAGATATTTTACTAACTTGATCGTCGGAGTGTCCTGGATAGACGAGCCACCGTCGGAATCTCTTCTTTTTGTGACAGGTCGTTCGGGCTTAATCTATTCTGCCAGTGTTCTCCAGCTGAGTGCTTGATTGGCAGTGTGGTCGGAAATTAACCCACACACTTTGTAATGCAGATGATATATAGGGCAATACTGGAGTTGAAGGAACTGGAGAGTTCTACTGAGGAGTCCATATCAGAGTTCATTAGGAAGCAGTATGATGATTTGCCTTGGGCTCATTTCACTTTACTAAAGCATCATCTGCAGAAGCTTTGTGAGAGTGGTGAGATTGTTGTGACAAGTGACGAATGTTATTTGGTTGCTGATGGAATCACCAACCTTAATTCTGGCCCTTATTCTAGTCGTAAGAGAGAGCTAATGCAGCAGATGTGCAAGGGCTGGGAGAAGAAATTAAGGGGCCGAGCTAGGAGGCATAGAAATGTTCAGATTAAAGAACACAATCAACCAGCAGGAGAACAGATGGAAGGACAAGACCAAGTGGAAGAACAACATAATCAATTGATTGAAGAGCAGAATGTAACAGAAGAACCACGCAGTGATCTCATTGAAGAATTAAATGTGCTATGTGCTCGAGAGCAAGAGCAACAAAGTGTTCTGATTGAAGAACAAAATCAGCTAGAAGGACAAGTTATGGATTCAGAGCATCTAGAACAGAACCAACCCGAGTCTCCAAGCCTTGAAAGGCCTCCAGGTTTTAATTTAGTGAAAGTTAAGGAATTGTCCGGCTTACAGGAGTAGCAACTTCTAGAAGGGTCTCCATTTTCTTGTTGTCAGCAGAAGAATCCCAAACTCTAACTGGAAAGAGTGACAACGTTCATTGGCTTGCCTATGAGTGTAAAGCAGCTTCAGGTGGAGCAGCAACATGAGTATCCATATCCAGTGGAGCCTCCAGGTACAACGATGACATTGTTGCCTCTCTTTTCTTTTTTTTTTAAATATTTAATGTATTTTTTTTTCCACATGTAATATCAGTAAAATTTGTAAAATTAGCTGCAGACCCACAATTGGTTGAGCAAGAGCAGCAATCAAAATTCTCCAATTCAGGAAGGCCTCTAGAACTCTGTGCCCAAGAAAAGGCATGCAAACCCCTTCCAATGACATCAACAACTTCTCTTGCCTTACCTCTGAATTCAGAGCCACCTGAGCAGTGTAAACTGGATCTTCCAAATTCTTGAAGAATTCTGGATGTCAAAAAGACAACCAAGGGAGAAGTTGGTGAATTTTCTCCCACACTGCAGCAGATATTGGAGGAGCAGAGGCAACTACGGCGTCAAAATCAAAGGCAATCTGAACACAAACAACTAATGATGGAAGCCATGATGCAGCAGCAGCAAGGTAAGAAGCGTGGTCAAAAAAAGCAGTCCAAATCCAGGCCAGAGGCAATTATAACTCAAGATGTACCCATGAATTCCAGTCGGCAACTAGAGTTTCCAAACACAGGGAGGTCTTCAGAGCCAGAAACATTGACAACTTCTCTTGATCTGCCCGAGTCGTCTGAGACACAACCAGATTATTCAGTTCCAGAAAAGCCTATGGTTCTGGATTTGGTAACAATGGAACAATCATCTCAAACAGAGTTGTTCCAGTGATGAGTAAAGCAGCATGGTGAAAGAAAGATGACCAGATCCAAATCCAAAATGGCGAGAACACAGGATCTACCCATGAATTCAGAGTAGCTAACAGAGCTTCCAAATTCAGTAGAGTGTCAACGGCCTGAAATTAGAACAGTGGAGACAATTTCCAGGGCAGAGGAGCAGCAAGTAATGACAGCTGCTCTTGATTTACCAAAATGGCCTGAGCAGCAACCAGATGCTTCAGTTCCAGAGAGGCCCATAGAGCTGAATCTGGAAACAATGGATCAATCATCTCAAACAGAGAGGATACGGAGGCAACTACTGCGTTGGTGTCAAAGTACATCCGAGTCTAAACCACCAACTCCATCCATTACGGAATTGTTGCCCTCAGAGTTTCAATATCAGGAGCCAGAGCTTCCAATTGAAGAAAGTCCTTCAGAGATAAAACATACACAAGTAGAGGAATCAACACAAACAACAGAGCAACAAGCAAATCTCTTTGGTGGGCAAAAGCAGATCAAGTCCCAGCCAAAGATAATAACAGATTTTAATATGCCCATTGCTCTACAGAGGTTGGAGCAGAAGCAGCCACCAGAGCTTCCAAGTGCAGAAAGGGCACAGAAGCAAGCTGAAGTGCAAGCAGAAACAAGAGAAGCCACAGCACAGACAATTACGGCCTCGGCCTTCAAAACCTGAACAAGCTAAAGCAAAACTTCTGAATATGGGAACTCTGCAGGGGTTAAAACAGAAACCATCAGAGGAATTAATTCAACGAGGGCAGAAGAAACCAAAACCCAATGGTCTGCAGAAGCTATCTGAGCAAAAAACGAGAACAAATTCTCTTGATTCACTCTTGGCTTTACTGTGGAAGCCAGAACGACAACCAGTGTTTCTAAGTCCTAAAAGAGCAAAGAAGCAGCAGGACAAACAGGCACAGGAGAATCCACAACGTATGAAATTACGGACTCAGTGCCTCAAATCTGAAGCAGCTGCATATACAACTACAGCACAATCAGAGCCTGTGCAAGATCAACACGAGGAGCAGCAAAAACTAGATTGCCAAGATTGAGGGAGACCTCTTGAAAGAAAATTTGATATGACTTCAACTGTAGTGGAATCATCACCATCAGATCATCAGAATCAACATGAACACCAGCAGCCAGCTCCACGTGGTCGTGGGAGACCTCGTAAGTACAAACCTGATGATACAACGCTAGTAGTATGGTCTGCCTTTTCCTAGAATGATTATGAGAATCAACTTTGTCTTGCTTTCACTAATTCCAAATACTTCAGGGCCATAATGATAGCGAAGAATCTCATATGGCTAAATGCACATTATGAAAACATTTTGTTGCGATTTGCATGATCTCTTCAGGAACCAACTTTAGGCTCCATTGATCCTTGTTTTCCATATAGGTGGTGAAAGCATCTCATGAGGCCCAGAGAAGCCTTGGTTAGTGAATTTTGCACAATTCTAAAAAACTATAGACCAGCATTCACTCCTTTTTACAATCTCTATCAGTGGCTTACCTACTAAAGCATGTTTTGCTCAGTTTGTGAGAACACTTTACTATCATTCAACTCTTTAATTTCTGGTCTTGTTCATCTGAGATTTAAAGGCCTTCACTTTATTCCCTTGTTTGCAATACTAAACTATTTTCTATTGTTATGTATTGTTTGTTGTACAACTGTCAGCCTTTCAGTTAATCCATGTCCATTACGCGCACTTCATATTTAAACAAATAAAAAATAAATTAACTAACTAACATGTTCAGTTAATACCTGTAGACACCCCATTTTTGACCGTCCTCAAGACTTGGATGTCACCGCTTGAACACTCGGTGATCATCCATATTTGTGTTTGTTTTGAGTTCCCGGAGGTCTTGGCTACGCGCCTTGCCTCAAGATCTCTCGACTTGCTTGTTCTATGCTTGGTTTTACACCAAGGACTTGTTTGTTTTTGCACCAAAGGGTAGAGAGTAGCTTGCTAGCTACCCCTGATACCCACCGGCCATGGCTTGAGGCCACCGGCCGTGTTTTGAGGCTACCGGCCATTGGTGAAATAGTCCATTGGCTGGTCGGCATTTTGTGTGGCCGGCCCACCTCTTGTTTGGCCGATGGCCTCCTTTTCTGGCCGGTACCACCTTTTTGCCTTTTTCAGGCATGGTGCATGCCAGCTGTGCCAGCTGGAATGCACAAACCCTGCCCCCGTGCACATCTGTGGCTGTTTTGGCCCTTTTGCACCCTTTTTGGTCTAGCTTCTTGAGGAAGCTTGGACCTTTGTCTTAGCATCCTTAAGAAGCTTGGACCCTGCCTCAGCTTCCTCAGGAAGCCTTGGCCTATTTGCCTTGGCTTCTTGAAGAAGCCTTGATCCTTTTATTTAGCTTCTCTTGGAAGCTTAGCACCTTGGAGGGTCTATATAAAGAGACAAACCCTCTCCTTGTTTTTGGTTCAGCAAAATCAGACCTAGAACATATATATTCTGATACATACATCTTCTCTCTCTATATCTCCATCTCTCTCTTCATTTGTGTGTGTTTGAGGGCCTAAAAGGGTGATTTGTTTTTACTTTTGCACTAAAACACACACCATTACACCATACTTCGACTTTGGGAGGTGTTGAGGGTTTATTCTTGAGGTTTTGAGCTGGTTTTGATCAGAAGAAGGTGGCTGGACTTGCTGTTCTTGAGGTGTTCTTCAAGGGTAACACTTTTGCTTTAGATTCCCCAATCTTGCACTAGCTTTTGACCTACTTTGCATACTGATTTGAGCTTCGTGTATAACTGAAAAAAGTCTTGTATTTGTATGCTTAAGATACTTCATTAAGGTTATTTTGTTGTTTGGGGTCGATCTCCCCCTCTTAGGCCTTGTTTGGCCCTTTTTTGTACTCTCTTTGTTAAGTTTTGGAACCTCTTATGTATTGGCCTTCTCACCATTGAAATCCAGTGGATATTTAGTGGTGAAGAAGGGGTTTTGAGGTCTTGCATAGGGGAGGGACACCCCTCTCCCTTTGTCTCTCTCTTTTGTTTGCATTTTTGGCCCATAAGGGTAGCATGTATGATTAGTTGTTCTTGGCTTCATTCCAGAGGTTTTTGGGTGTTATTGGGTTATATTATGCCTCTGTTTTTGGTCGGGTTAAAGGTCCCTTGCATGCATAATATACTTGCTTTGTATTGTGACGCCCCGAATCTACACTATTGGTTGCAGTCAAGGGAGAGTTACTAATGAGTCCTATGGTCAATAACCAAGTAAGATCCCAGATCGCCGGAGGAGTCAAATTAGCCTCCCTTCTAAGTCCGGCTTTCTTAGGCAGCGCACTACCCTTTTGACAGATCTTTAAGGTATTGACACAAGGTCTCATAAGCAACGATAAGGTTCATACATATAAATATATAGAACATAAGTACATAACAACCTCAAATATTCTTAATTCCAAAGGCTTGTTCCATTACATTACATCCCAAAAGGAAAATTTAAATCTTCACATGAGCCTTACAAAATATCAAAAGGGATTTCTAATTTTCCTAAGATGGCCAAAAGTCTTTGAAGGTTTCAGGTTTGTCGTCTCCAGCTCTAAGCTCCTCTTCGGCACCTGACATGACACGCCGTGAGCTTTGAATGCCCAGTAAACACACACACACCCCATCCCTTTTTCCCAGTCCAATACTGTAACGCCCTCAAAAATAACCCATTATATATCATTGACATGCATTATTTAAAGAAGACAATATATTAATCCATTCATCAGAGTATTACTAAATAAAGCATTACATGTAACATCGAATAAAATGCCCTACAGGCTTACATCTTTCCAAGCCAACACTTGGATACAAAAATATGAGTTCTAACTCAATACAAGAAAAAGCCCCAGGCTTGAATGTTTACATGTACTAATAATTAAAGACAATTAACTAAAGGTAGTCTTCTTCAATCCAGAAGCCAAACCCTCCCAAGCTAAGTCCTTGGAGGTAGTTTATCACCTGAACCTGAAAATGATGTTCCCATAAAGGGTGAGCCACAGCCCAGTAGAAATATACTAAACCACATATAAGCAATGAATAAAGCAATAGCATTCAACAGATGGTTAACCAAAATAATCAATTACTTCATTTTACAGTCTCATGACACTATTGCCAAAGATACGTTTTACTTTCCAATTTTATCAACATGGCTCAGAACCTGGCCAAACTTACAACAGTGAATCACATATATCATATTCACATCCTTCCAATATCAACAAACAAATGAGACTCAAGCTCAAATCAAACACTTCATACTTCCAGATTGATACACATTTTAGTGCTGTATCAATAAAGCACTTCTATATAAATAAGCACACATAAAAGTGATGCTAATGGAGTCCATCCCCTATCTCCTCCCAAACAAAATCCGGTTTAGAGGTCCATCCCCTATCTTCCCCTAAACCGTGGAGTACATCCCCTATCTCCTCCCACACACAAAACAAGGTATGCAAATGCAATGCTCAATCAATACACGTATTTTCTGTATCAATGCCATAGTCAAAATTAATGACTTAACCAATGTGATTAGTTTCAGTTATTCCTAATCCACATGCAATGTCTACAACAATCACGACTATCCTCCACCGATAGCCCAAAACAGTTATTTCTAAACTGAAAATAACTATGTAAACAATTCAATAGACAAATGATACCAATTACCCAATTACGCCATTTAATCAATAATTTCCCCAATTCCATGAATTACTTATACAAATTAATTCAATAATACAACTAGGGTTTTTCCCAAAATTTACCAAAGTATCCCCAACATATCAAAATACCAAAACTTAGGACAAAACCTATAAAATGGAGTAGGAAATCCCTACCTCGAAGAAAACAACACAAATGGTGAAGACAAAGATGAGTGCCCAAATACCAAAGTGCTCCAAATCGCCAAATGTTCAGATTAAATGAAAGCCCTCGACTCCCACTATCTTTTTAATGAAGGATCTAGGGTAGAAACACACCCTAAGTGGATCAAATCTAAGAAAGAAGGTGAGTAGGGAGAGAGAGAAGTCGGACCTAGGGTTTGGAATCAAAAAGAAGATGAAAAGGACTGATCAAAACCCGCTGCTGTAAATATATACTGGACAGGCTCGCTCGAGCGAAGCCTTTGTCGCTCGAGCGACCAGACACAGAAAAGCTATGCTCGAGCCAAGGGAACCTTGCTCGAGCCAACAACCTAAAAGCTCGCTCGAGCGAGAGAAAGCTCGATCGAGCGAAGAACTCAAAACCTCAGGTCTGTAAACAGACTCACGCTCGAGCGAAGGAACCATCGCTCGAGCGAAGAACAAACTAACTCGCTTGAGCGAAGAAAATATCGCTCGAGCCAAGAATGCAGAGCTACAGGTCAAAACTGGACGCCATCTCTCGCTCGAGCGACCAACTCCTCGCTCGAGCGAAGAACCAAAATCCTGGACAGCAACACTTGGTTTCTAAACCCAACCAACCTGAAACAAACCTGCCCAACACATCCTATAATTCCAAATGAGAAAATAAAGGACAACAACAACAAATATTCAATGACAGAATCTACGGAACCTAAGTCCGGATACAATAATCAAATGGGAAAAGACCAGGGTCGCTATAAATACACAATCACAAATATTAAATAGTAAAGCATGACACTCAACCAAATAAACAAAGGGTTACAAGTTAGATGTTAGTAAACTAGAAATCCCCCAAAGAGATTTCGTCCTCCCAACCACAAGAATTGGACACCAGACTATTCGGAACTCCCCCTTTTGCTGCTTTGTTGCCGAACTAACCTCGGATGCCTACCAACGGTTATATACCGCGTAGCGCCAACCGCAGGGCCTCAAAAGGGATAGCGAAAAGAAAAAGTTTTATCTCCTGAATCCGACCTCATCATTCCAGAAAAAGTTTTATCATCCTGAATGTCCCATCCGGACCCATCCTTATCTCACCATTCAAACCGTTGCAAGGAGTCCGAATACTTCCGTTCCATTCCAGGGTTTACGCGACAACTGCTTGCGCAAGACTTTAACTTTCAAATAGGGAACGCATCCCAAAAATCCATATATCACATATTCTCATCTTTTCATTACTCAAGTGCTTGAAAACCCAATACCCTCCCAATTAGGTTTCCCGTTGAAGTTAAATGTTTTACATCGAGGTTAGTCTAATTGATAAGACAATAATATCCACATAAGCATGCATCCTTAAGACGAGGAAGATAAATAACATAACCATAACACATATAATATCATGCCAAGATATGCTCATAAGTAAGTAGGCAATTTCATGAATTCAAGGGCATAAAACATCCATGCATAACACAGTTTCCAGATTCAACATCACATAAAGATTAAAATGAAAGGACTATTTTAGATCTTCCACCGGACTCGGTCTTCCTATAGTTCGTAGAGAATTTGATCTAGTTTCTAGAACATTTTTCGGAAATGGGATTGCTTTTCCAGATTTTAAGTTATTTAGAAAATACTCCAGCGCTGTCCAGAATCTGTCCAGATCCATCGACCGTTACGAAAATTTGATTTTCTTGCAAACCGCTTGATGTTTTTCGATGAAACTAATTTTAGTTGAAAGATAACATCTTAAGGAAGGTTTTGATATAAAATAGAGGTCCAGAATGATTTTGTACATTTTTCTAGAATTTCTGGAAGTGGGCTGAAAAAAACAGATTCTAAGGTGCTTTGCCCAAAATAAGAAGATTTATGAAAAAGGGGTTCCATCCAGGGAAAGTTTCATTTCTTTTGTGAAGAAAATATGCTGACTATCACATGTTTGACTCAGAAAATTTGGTTGAAAGAGTGCTCTTGAAAAGTTGAGAGATTGGTACAAAAAGAAGATGGTTTTGTGCCAAAATGGGAAAAATACAAGAGAGATGGAATCAATGCTCAACTTTTAGCATTTTTAACAAAAGTAACTCATCAATAACAGATCTGAAAACATTATTTAGAACCCTTAGAAACATGTATTTGAAAAAGAAAAATGAAAGAGAAGGTTGTGTTGTGGCTTACCTACAAAGCTTTGCACAAGAAGCTCTCTTCTTCCTCCTTCTTCTCTTCTAGACTTCTCTTTCTTGCTCTCCTCCCTCTCTCTAACCTAATGTGTGTATGTGGGTGTGGTGTTTGTGCTTTTCCAAGCTAGGGGAGGTTGATATTTATAGACAATTCATGATGTAAAATGTCCTAAAAGCCCACTAGTTGGAAATGGATGGAAAGTTTAGGATTTGTTTGAAGTGTTAAAGGAAAAGGGATGGTTTGGGAGGCTTACTCAAGGATTTGGCAAGATTTAGTTAAAATAGAGCTAGTTTAGGAATTAGTATCCTATGTCTAGGGTACTAGGTGGTGTTCTTTCTAGAATTTCATGATGATATATCTTGAAAGTTGTCTCTTCGCGTCTCCCTATGGTGGCTGGCGTCTCCCTATGGTGGCTGGCCCTTGGGAAGGGTGATGGGATTATTATTTTAATCATTTTAGGTATTAGGGGCACAGTTCTCAATGTATGCATATATATAGATTTTAATTGATTGATGGTACTAATAGTATTAGGGTACATGTACTATTTTTGGGGTAATTCTTGAAATTAATAAAAGAAATGAGGGCTTGGAATTAAACTCATGTATTGGAACCTTATTTACGTATTTACTTATGATCTAGTTAGGTTTAGGGCTATAGCAAATCTTTATTGGTACCAAAGTCATTATTGCTCCAAGATTCATGGGATTTGTTTGTACTAAAGTATAATGATGACGGCTAGTCATGTCCTTGAGATTTGGGGGGATTTCCCTATTTATTTTGTGTACAAATCTTGGAAATTGTAAAACATAATGTTAAAAAAAGATTTTAGGGTACAAGTGTATATATAAATATATAATGGTACTTGTTTGAGGTCAATTTGTGATTTAATAAAAATGTGAGGGCTTGGGCTCAATTAAAATATCTATTTCAAGTGAAGAGTTAATAAATTAGTGTTTAGGAAAAATAATTCAGTTTGTATTATCTTGCTTTAAATTTAAAGGTAAATAACTGAATGAAGACTGTAAAAATCGAAAGTTAGGGTTTAGAGCAATTAATCTAAAATTTGAGAGTTAAATAATTAATATTAGAGTGTTATAAATGATTTCTAAGCTTCCAGGGTCGATTAGGGTTTGTATGGTTTCGTCCGTGATGCGTTTTCGACTCTAGGGTTTAATTTGCGAGCAATCAACGAATTAAAGGCTTTGTTATAATAACTCAAAATTTTGGGACCTAATAAGGTTTACAAAAGTTAGGGGTCTCACATGTATTCCCCCGTTATGCCTAGAAGTGCGTCATGCATTTAACCTACTATGCTCTCATGTTTTGGCCTAACTTTGTGAAGTTCTTAGCCATGTCTTACCATGCTTAAGGTCTGTTTGGAGATTATTTGATCATATTTACCATGTTTGGTATAGCCCCTTTGTATTTTGGCTTATGAGCCTTGAGTGTGTGAGTCATGAGCATGTTTTAGTTGGGTTGTTTCAATAATTTGGAGTCATTTCACATACCATTTCAGTCCCTAATCCATGTTCCTATGCATGTATCCATCACCCTTTTCATGCCTTGAAGAGGTGTCCTTTTGTGCCTTGAAATGAGCATTGTGCATGCTTATGTATTTAAGTTTTGGGGGCTGCCATATCAGTGGGTTTTGGGGCATATTTTGATGCATAAAAACTCTGTTTTCGGTTGCTTAGTTCATGCCATGTTTGCTTGGGGTAGGTGTTAAGCAATGCTCTCTTTTGTGGCCTTGAATACCTTCTATTTTGCATCCATTCCCTAGCATATCTTGGTGTCATCTTTTGCATGCTTTCAGAGTTTAACATGAGTGTTTAATGTCCAAGCATACTACCTTTAAGTATGCTTAAAGTTGTCCCCTTCCATGCTTAGATGATAGGCCTTGGTGTGTGCATGCTTGCATGCATAAGTTGTGCCATTTTTGACCCTTTTGGCCACTGTTTTAGGGTGTGGCTGAGGCCTCCCATTTCAGTCTAAGTCCATTCTTGTACATAGTTGTATGTTTGACTTGTTGCCTCTCGTTGCATGCTTGCATTGTACCATGTTTGCATCACATGTTAAATTGGATTGTATTGCCTCTTGCATGATTAGCACATTGCATGCTTGCATAATAGATTGCATTGCATTTGGCATGTTTTGCATCTTAGCCTCATATTGCATTCTTGAGCCATGTTCGTATACATGCATTGCATTGCTTGGTTTGGGGTGTCAAACCAAGCATGAGGATTGAGAGTATTCGTACTCCAAGTGACGTAACACGTCTCAATCCTCAATTGCCGACGCCCTTGATCTCAATATGATAGGGTGTTGGCATTCATCTCTTTTGTTGCATGCATTTTACATTGAATGGCAAACTTGGCCTCTTCGGCCATCATGCATCAAAATGCATAATTGATGGCCCGAGGGCCGAGGGTCATGCTCCCTTGAGTCCATTTCATGATGAGGAGTGTAGCCATGCTCATATTTGCTTGAAAATTCCATGCCATACACTGTTTGCCCTCTGCTACTATCAACTGCAGGATTCTGCAGGAAGAAATAGCCGGCCGGCTACTTTGAGTGCCGACCGACCAAATACAATTAGCCGGTGGCTCAACCAATGGTCGATGACCATTCCCTTCGGCCGGTGGTGTTCCCACTTGGTCGGTGATGCTCCCCAGTGTTCAGAGAAGCATCCTTGGGACTTGTGAAAATTTTCAGAGGAGCAGGGCAGTGTAAACAGAGGCAACAGTGGCATGGTACAGGTTTCCGGGCGAGACGAGTCAAGCATGCACCATTCGCGCATTCCAAGGTAGGGCTGCAGCCATCTTCCTTCTATGTTTAATTCATTAATTAATTAGAAGTTCTGTAATAATTAATTTAGCAGTATTCATTTGGTTGTGTAATATTATTTGGACCCTCCGAGCGAGGGCAATTGTGTAATAAGTGTGTGTGAGTGTGTGTATGTCTTCCAACCCCACTTCTTTCTTCCCTTTTATTTACTAGCTTTCGATGGTTAGTATTAGGACATATTTAAATTAGCATACCTTATGTTATGCATGCGTGCATTCATACATTTGTCTTGCATGCACGGGCTCGGCGCATCATACTAACTGCATTCGTGTTTCAATTCCAAATTGAATACGTGTTAGTTGTACATTTCGCATGTCATTTTAGAATAGTCGAGCTTATTGTATTCGCATTCCTGCATGTGTTGCATTAGGCATTTTTGTATAGTTAGGATCATGTATGGATTTCTAACATAGCTTTTGTTTTGGCTTGAAGTACTCGGTAAGCTTTTACGCTTTAGCATCCTTGCATGCGTGTGAATGTTGCCATGACAGCATGATTACCATGAGGCTATTTGCTTATGTGATATAACTGCTTGAATGCTTGTGGATGGAGGTTGAATTACCTGAATTGGAATAATGCATTAAAACCGTGAGTTTTAAGCCCACTTGATAATGGCAAAAACCATCTTTTCTAAAGCCCACTTGAGGGTGGCAAAACCTGCATTTTAGCCTACTTAAAAGTAGCAAACTACTTTAAAAAACAAACATGAAATGTTTTGTTCTAACTCAGGCGATTCAGTCTATACTTGTATGTTGTGCGCATCATATAGTAAATCTAGGCTAATAACCGGAATAAGAACGCATAATGTTTTCAAAACAAGATATCATGATTAGTAGAGGCCGATCTTCGGATCGGGCGAGAGGGGGTGCTCATAGCTGACCTTCCCCAATCGTACCCAAGTTCCCGAGCCGAGGCAACTCTGGTGATGACGGACACGTAGCCTTAGGCAAACGAGTTAGGGTTTCCTAAATTCTCCCAAAATAAAATATTTAGGTGGCGACTCTGTATCTGGCAAAGTAGTCCATGTTTGGCACTTCTTTACAAAAATCTGTTTTTCAAAACGATATGCCAGATTTGGACTCTTTGGTTTAGATTAAGAACCGTGACAATTAGAATCCGAACTGTAGTGAGCCCAAAACAAACAGAACGGGACTCATCCTCCCGGGGCATTCGGGGACGTCTACAATACCACAATTGGTACTGTAACTTTCAAATTTCCAGACGCAAAGCTATAGGCAAGCAGAGTTAGAATTGTTTATTAAATTCCATATGGCATTGATCACATCTACATGGAACTGTTTATTAAATTCCATATGCATTGATCACATCCGCATCTTCATTTTTCTGGAAAACTTCAGTCTCATAAAGTGAATATTGTCACCAACCAAAGTATTACAGTAACATTACCTTTCCTTTCTGTTTTGGTTAACAGATGGTTATATTAAGAGAAAGAGTATTCATAAGTCGTAAGAAATGGCTTCAATTGTTTAAGCTTGTATTCATATAACCAGACAAAAAAATAAAATAAAATAAAATAAAATAAATTCACTTGCTTTCCTATGTATTAGTAATAGTATAAACTGCTCCCTTCACCTTTCAATGATTGTTTGGGATAAGAAAATTAATTCATATAACTAGACAAAAATAAAATAAATTCACTAGTTTTCCTATGTATTAGTAATAGTAAGAAGATGAAATCAAATAAGGCTTTAGGATCCGATGATATCCCTATTGAAGCTTGGAAATGTTTAGGTAAGAAGGGGGTTGCTTGGTTGACTAAGTTATTTAGCAAGATTTTGTTGACTAGGACAATGCCAGAGGAGTAGAGGAAGAGTATCTTAGTGTCAATTTATAAGAATAAAGGAGATGTCTAAAACTGCAACAATTATAGAGAATCAAGCTAATATGTCATATAATGAAAGTGTGGCAGAAAGTGATGGAAACAGAGGTGTCAGAGAATCAATTTGGGTTTATGCTTGGTAGGTCAACAATGGAAGCGATCTATCTTTTGACGAGCGTAATAGAAAAGCATAGAGCAAAGAAAAGAGACATTTATATGGTTTTTATCAATCTTGAGAAGCATATGATAGAGTGTCTCAAGATATAATCTAGTGGGTGTTAGAGAAGAAATGGGTGACAAAATGTTACATTTGCGTGATTAGGGATATGTATGAAGGTATGGTGACCACTATTAGATCGCCCTTTAGAGAGATAAGTGAATTTCCAATTACTGTAGGGTTACACCAAGGATCAACCTTAAGTCCTTATCTTTTTTGCTTTAGTTATGGATGAGTTGACGAGAAATATTCAGGATGATGGGTCATGGTGTATGCTTTTTGCAAATGATATCGTGTTAGTGGATGTGACTAAAGAAGGAGTTAACACTAAGTTGGAGACTTGGAGAGAAGCATTTGAATCTAAAGGATTTAGGACAAGCAAAACTAAGATAGAGTACATGGAGTGTAATTTTAGTAACAGTAACAATGGAAGCAGAAGAGAAGAGAAGTGAAGATTGAAAACCAAGAACTACCCAAGAGTGAACGTTTTCGTTATTTAGGATCGTCACAATGGCTGAGGAGATTGGAGCAAATGTGATTCATAGAATTAAGGTGGGGTGACTTAAGTGGTGGAGTGCATCTAAGATATTATGCGATAAGCGAGTATCCACTAGGCTAAAAGGAAAGTTCTATAGAACGGCTATTAGAACAGTGATGTTGTATGGGTCAAAATGTTAGGCAACAAAGAAACAATATGTTAATAAGATAAGTGTTGTTGATATGAGGATACTAAAGTGGATGCATGGCAAGACTAGAAAAGATAGAGTTAGGAATGAGTATATTTGAGAATGGGTAGGAGTAGTACTGATAGAAGGTAAGTTGAGAGAGAATAGATTGAAATGGTTTGGTCATATACAACGGAAACTAACAGAGGCAGTAGTGAAGAGATGCGATACAGTGATGGTAGATGATAGTGTTAGGGGAAGGGGCAGACCTAGATTGACGTGGGTTAGTGTAGTAATAGAGAGATGAACCTCTTTAATTTGACTAACAAAATGGCTTTGGATAGAGTCGAGTGAAGAAAATTGATTTATGTAACTGACCCTATTTGATGGGACTTAAGACTTGGTTTGGTTTGGTTTGGTTAGATTTAGTTATAAACCACTCCCTTCACCTTTTAATGATTGTTTGGGATAAGAAAGTTAATTGTTTCTGGTTCTGTATATTACAAAATATGATCTTTATTAAAATAGGTCTTGAATTGATTGCAATCCAATGAAGTGATGTTTTGCTTTTTAATTAAATATCGTAACGAAACATTGTTGTCGTATTTCTTTTATCTTGTTGCCTCGTTGGCATATTCATTTCTGCTTTGTTTTGAAAGTTTGATTCCCTCCTCGCCTTTTTTCTAACTGTTAGAGTGTTTTTTTTCCTTTTTTCATATTATGATAAGGGCATTTTAAATCTTGTACCGTTTTAATATAAATACGTGTTAAAGAGAAAGGAATGTGATTTAACCCCTAAACCTATTTATGTAATATTTCGCTGCCTCTTCTCTTCTTACCTAACCATGATTTTCGTACTCTACAATTTACCTTGGTATCAGAGCAATACGATCCAACCCTAGGTGTCAAAAGTGTCTGAAAATTATCACAGGGTGCTAATGACCTGCTAATGTCATCAATTATACAATTATGTCAACATTTGTACAAATGCCGAGGTCTGACAACTACTTGACCTAATTTGTCTATCTTGATTATTATGGTGATTTTCTCAGATTTTGAATCCATTGATGTGAGCTTTCTATTTTTATATATTTTTTAAATTTTTTTTGGTCTCTATTTTTTGATCTACGATTTGGAGCATTACCCATAGTTTTCATTGGTTGCAAACAACTCTATGAGTGTCGAAATTCTAGTGGAAAGATTGGATTGAGGTTTTTTGTAGATCCATTGAGGTTTTTTGTATTCAGCTACTCAGTTATAACCTTATTTTGGTTTCTCTTTGTTTGAATTACCTTTTGATTGACTTTTTTTTCCGTGATTTTGGTTCTGTTTTGTTTCAGTCTGGCTCGGTTCTTGCTCTAGTATTGCACTTGTTTGGTTGAGGTTTTGACTTCGTTTGGCTTGGATTCATCTTCCATGGCCAAGGGAAAACCCCCTAATGCTTGATGGCCGATCCAAACAACTGGTGAGCAAGGATTAAACAAAAGCAAAGAAAATAAAATAAAGGCCAAGCATAAGAAACAAAAGAATGCTAAATCTCTTAACTCAGTTATATTTTGAATATCCAAGGCATCTATCAATGACAATAACTATAGTATTTATAAGTTAACCACACGCTTCGTAATATGGACATAGAAATCAAATCCCAAAGTAAACAAGTCACATAATTATTCTTAAATTCATGCCTAAGTCAAATAAAATCTTAATCTTCAAAATTTCTCATCCAATTCCTTTTCGTTGCCCATCACCCCTACCACTCAAGGATGATGATTTGTATAGATCAATTACCTCAAATAGGTTGAATGGTCTAAATTTTCTAGCCTGGGATCTGGGCGCACACACTGAAAGTTTTCCTCCAAGAAACAAGACTAAAATATATAATAGATCCTCCTCCATAAGGGGATTCAATAAATGAAGATTGAATGAGTGAGGATTCAATTGTTATAGGATAACTGTGGTTAGTTTAGAACCCCATGTTGCTACTACTGTTGAATTTTGTGATTCTTCTAAGAAAATTTAGGTCTCTCTTACATGATCTTTTTCACATCAAAGTAATGTCTTTTAGGATTATGAGCTTTATGAGAAGATTTTCACCACTAAAATACTTTCCAAACTAATATAGCACTCTCAAGAATTTATGGGGCCAATTACTGTAACATAGGCATTGTTTAACTAATTTGGAGCAACAGAAGCAATCCATGCTTTTAGGTTTTAACCCAAGTCTACAATGTTTTAAAGATTAGATTCTTGCAAGTAAGACCTTATCTATTACTGGTAATGTCTATTATCGATTGTTGCTCTCATCATTGAGATAGTGTCCCATTATGATTGGTTCTCGTTCTTCTTTCCTAAGTCCTTTCCCTTAGTTTCCATCAAAGAAGGTCAGATAGATCTCGTGGTGGATTTCGTGGATACCTGTGATTTTCATAGTGGTGGCTGTACTGGCAATCGTGGTGATAGTAAGTGTGATTATTGTGGTGGTACCAGCCATACTGAACCTTTTTGTTGGGCAAAGAATGGAAAGTTAGATTCATTTGCTAGCTTATTGCTGGCCCATTTTTGTATTTTTTGCATCATCTTGATGCTGCTTTAATAAAGTTTGTTTATTTATCCAAATAAAAATAAATAAATAAATAAAAGAAAAAAAAGAAAGAAGAGAATGGAATGTTAGATCACACACATCAAATTAGTGATGGTACTAGACAACAACAATTGAATTCTACTCTATCCAGACATGTAACCCCTGCTTCTGGTTTTTGTGATGCTCTCATGACTCAGATTGGTGATGAAGATTTTGATCGATTGTTGATGAAGATTTCGATTGATTCATAATCGGCAAGCCTAATTTCTATGAATGAATCCAACTTTCTCCCTCTATTATATCTATTAGTTCTGTTTAATGATTTCAATATTCTGTGATGTGGAGGTTTTGGGGAGGTTTTAGTTCTCTCCTCTTCATTATTCTGTTGAATTTGAATATTCTATTGATTTCAATATTCTGTTGAATTTAATTCGTTCTTGAAAACAATAGAGGCGTTTGAACCTCTTGGAACAATCTCTATTTACTCTTACTGTTTCAACTGTGATTTCATCTGTGTTGTGTTGATCTAGAATTGCTGATTCAATTGCTTGTACACAACTATGTTAGGTAGTTTCATGAACTAGGAACAGTGATGATTAAGGAAAGCTTGTAAAATCTAGAGCTATATGGAAGGGCAATTGTTTGAATTGGATTGGTTTTGAAATTATTGCTGGAATTTTTGGATGCTAGATAATAAAATCTGAAGTTTGACTTTTGCTTTAGGGGAATTGGGTTGTTTTGTTTATGCTGATTCTGTTTTTTCAAACTAAGTTGTCGGATAGGGTGATTGTGGTAGGTGGTGATTGAAAAAAAAAAAAAAAAACAAAGTTCGATGAATTAATGGAGTTTTTCCTTGGAAATGTTACTTATGGTTTAAGGAAATTGAGGGCTATATTTCATTAAATTTCCTCCTCCGTTTATGGCTTTCACTGTCTGATTATATTTTTGCTAATCTATCTTTTGTTTTTGGGTAATCTATTATTTGAATGTGTTGTGGGCATGCCTTTATGATTGAGCAGAATGAATGTGTTGTTATATCTCATTCAAATGTCATCGTCTGTTATATGCTTTAACTCATCAACTATGGCATCTATCCATTTTAAAACATAAGCACTTTGTTTGGCTTGACTGAAAGAAGTTGGAACGTCTTCCAATCCTTTATCAAACTCATGCACTTGGGGGATAACATTTAATCAACGGTGCAGCAATTATTTACAGTGGTGGGACAAAAACAGTTGCACCATAGCAAGCTTTCCTACCATTTCCTGCCTATGTCCTAGCATAGGTGGTTTCTTTAAACTAGTTTTAAAATATGAAGATAAGATGAGTCTCTGGAAGAGGGCACACAACCTTAATGATCCCGATGTGGTGGCAATTGTGGTATGTTTGTAGTTCAATAGTTTTACATATATTTTACTTTTACCAAGCATTGTCCTTGTGTATTCAAAATGTAGGAGGAATACAATATGCATCTTTGGAAAGTTCCTAAGGAGCAACATACGATTGAGTATTGCGATGGGATTTACCATAAAATCATTGGGAATGATGGACATGGGTATTGCAAGACCTATGGGAGAGGAGTGCCTTGGAGTGCAGTGTATGCACTAGGCAGCGGCCTATCCCAATCATCAACAGCCCCTTCATTTATAGATGAGATCACACGACGTGTGACACAAGATGTTGAGTCTAAGTTCACTACAACGATCGAGAACTTGATAGCACGTGTTTTGTTCTTAGCGTCATAGGGTTTGGCTGGGAGTATGAGCTTGAGAGAGGTGCAATACTTACAAATTGATGAATTTTACGTTTTATCAAATTTATATATATACATATGGAAATTATTAACACATTATACTAACATATTGTAGGTGCCAGATGCATCTAGTGGGCAACAAGCTTCGAAAGAACATGTATTTGTAAAGTTTCCTTAGTAACAATTAATCGAATTGATGAAATTTGTAAGGAACCAATTGCAGCAGCTTGGCATGCTATGTATGCAATGACATGCGTTAAAGACAGTGATGTTCCTTGTCAAATTGAAGAGGTAAATAAATGTGAGTTGATAATTTGTTGGAGCTACAGGATAAATAGTAGGAAAGTTTTGAGATCGATCTCTAGATTAGTGTTCTTCTTTTGAACTGACATCTTCTTAATATATATGATCATTGAATGTAATGAATTATTTTGTCTTACTGAAATTAGTTGTTAAGTTATATCTACGTTGCATGTTTAAATTACCTTTGTGGAAGTCCTTCTGTTTCTTGCAATTGGTGCACTAAGATGGAAATTAATTTTACTGACAACCTCTTTTTTTTTTTTGGCTGCTAATAAAGTTTATTGCTCTATTTTTGTTGATCTGCTTTCTTTGTGTTCATTTTCAACTTGATTTTTAAATGTTGATGAATAATGGGAAAATGAGTGATGACTTGAAATTCAGTAGAAAGGTTGGGGGTTGAAGTGCCTATTGTTAGATTTCTTTCTCTTTTTTTTTCTCTTCCTTTCCTTGTTGTCATTTGATTTCTCAACAATCAAATGGAGTTATCTTGTGTGGTTAGCTAGGTAGGTGAAAATCTAAAGATGGTCTCTTCTTTTTTTGACATGTTATCGTCCTTGACGATTGATATCTGTGTTGTTCACTTGTTTGTAGTGAGATACATGAAAGAAAAAAAAGAAACTCTGATTGACTGTAAATTTAATCATGAGTTGCTAAATTAATTTATCCATCTTATTATGAAGTTTAAAGCTTTATTAGATGGTGCTCAATAAGACTAGAATTAGTGATTTCACACTAGGTAGGTGAAAATCTGCAGATGGTCTCTTCTTTTTTTTCTTCTTTTTTTGACATGTTATCGTCCTTGACGATTAATATCTGTGTTGTTCACTTGTTTGTAGTGAGATACACGAAAGAAAAAAAAGAAACTCTGATTGACTGTAAATTTAATCATGAGTTGCTAAATTAATTTATCCATCTTATTCTGAAGTTTAAAGCTTTATTGGATGGTGCTCAATAAGACTAGAATTAGTGATTTCACACTAGGTAGGTGAAAATCTGAAGATTGTCTCTTCTTCTTTTTTTTCTTCTTTTTTTGACATGTTATCATCCTTGATGATTGATACCTGTGTTGTTCACTTGTTTATAGTGAGATACATGAAAAAAAAAAAAAAAAAACTCTAATTGACTGTAAATTTAATCATGAGTTGCTAAATTATTTTATCCATCTTATTATGAAGTTTAAAGCTTTATTAGATGGTGCTTAATAAGTCTAGAATTGGTGATTTCATTCCATATGACAGAGTAAACTAAATCAAAAATGTTTGAGTGGTTAACTAATTAAACTGATTCTCTTTCCCATTTGCAGGTTGTTTTGCTACAAAGGTTACATGTAATGATATACAATAATCAGAAATGGAAAAGATCCCAGAAACAAAGGCACTTTTTGGAAAGTTGCATGTTGTGGGTCAGGCAATGACTATGAGCACTACTTCTATGAGAAAGTTATGGCTACACTTTTTAGTTGTAACAACTTTCACATATGGTTTTAATTTTGAGACTCAAATGTAATACCTAATTAAACTACAATGTTATGTTGTCTAAATTCTTGTCATTGTTATTCCTAGACTGCTTAATGTTACCATTTATTTTATTTTATTTTATTTATTTATTTTTTTACGACGGTAACAAGATGGTCCCCAAAAAATATATTAGCATTTTTCTTTATTTTTTGCGAGCAGTCGCCATAAGTAGTTTAGACGGTCACAAATAATTTGTAACCGTTGTTTTGCCATCGCAAAAAGTATTTGCCATCCCCACATTCGCAACCCTCATTTGCCGTTGCATGGGCCGTCTTGCGACTGTATTTTTATTATTTGTGATGACTTATAACAATCGCAAAAATTACTTTTTTTAGTAGTGCCCTACCATTTTCTCGAATAATAGCTTTTATTTTAATTTATTTATTTTTCTTTGGTAAATTATAAATATATTCTTGAGATTTGTTTAAAATACAAATTATCCTTTATGGTTTTAGAAATTATAAATATTTTCTTGTCTGAATTAATAAAAAAAAGAAATTCCTAACTACTCTCTTATACAATAATAAAATTATTTGAATTGTTAATTGAAATGTATTTTTGACATTATTGAAAATTAATAATTGAGATGATGATTTATTAATAAAAATAATCATTTGTTATGTAATTAGAAATTTAAAGGGGTGAAAAATAATTTTTAAAATTATTAAAACAATTCATATTTTAAAGAATGTATTTATAATTTGTCCCATTTTCTTCTGGAAAGCAAGGGAGATTCTTTAGTTTTTATGTGAATTAGTTGGCTGGAATTCTTTTTTAGTAAGTGGACGAAAGAATAGTCTAATATTAAATAAACCCCAATACCAATCCAAACAATCATTATATCAATTATAAATTATATCAAAAATAAGATTGAGTCTCATGGAAAAGAAATAAACAAGGGCAAATTGCACTTATCGCTCTTGATATTTAGAAAAAATATAATTAAATTCATTTTTTTACATAATTATATTTTTTTGTTAGTAAGGTTAAATTAATTAAAATTAGTATAGATAGCAAGTAGACATTAAAATAAACAAATATAAATATACATTTTAGTAGATAAGAGATAACTTTATTTTTTTATTCATGACTAATAAATTATTGATAAACAAATAAAAAATAAAAATAAAAAACTTAACTGTTATGTAAATTAAAATTTCATAAAAGATTAGTATAATTATGTCAAAAGCATGGATTAATTATATTTTTTAAATCTCATGGGAGGTTAATGTAATTTATGCATTAAAGAAAGATCCTAACAAGAAATAAATAATTAGGCTATGTTTAGGAACATATTAAACTAGTTAAAAAAATCAAAAAAAAATTAATTCGTTCTTTTTATATTTTTACACGTCTTTTAATAAAAAATAAAATACTATTAAAAAAATTAATTTCCAAATAAATCAGGAAGTTAATTAACCTCTAATCCCTCAATTCATAATGTACACAAGTAACTAATAGAATTAGAGTTGTTTTAGGAAGTACGTTAAAAGTTAATTTTTTTTAATTTTTTTTTTAAAAATATATAAAAAATAATAAAATATTATGATTTTAAAGAGATTAAAAGTTAACTTCTTATCAAAGGGGCCCTTAATCAAGCTAATGAAGTCACTGGTTCAAGATGCCGAAAGATGATTCCTTAGGGTAGGAATATGATGGTACTTTTCTCCTGATTGGTATAAATAATAGAGTTCATCGTATTTGCCATAATATTTAGGGTATTACGTTGACATTTCTCGAGTTTTAATGACAATATAGTAAGTTTTATAATTTTAATATAATTATATTAATTTTTAAAAAATTTTAACTTATATAACATTTAATTTTATTTTTTATCAATAATTTATTAGTTGTATGGATAAAAAAATGATGTTGTCATTGTTTTTATAAGAAAATATATATTTTAAGTTATTTATGTTTGTATTTTATTTTTATTTTTTTTGAGGGTAAATCATAAAATAAATACAAAGACTTCACACATTTATAAGGGGTATTCCCCAAGTAATACAACAAATCTAACACCACCACCCCCCTCCCCCCCCCCACAGAGAGAGAAAAACTAATACCAATAACTAACTATGACAACAATTTGCCCATATATCCTTCTTTCCCAAGTAACCCCAACCATCAAATATCATAGATGAAAGTTTGGGGAAGATATATGGACAAATATACAAACAGAAACCACATAACAATATTAATATAAATTGATACACGAAATAGACATAGTTGAAAACAAGCTAAAGCAACCACTAAGACCAATCAACTCTGCTGTCCTCCCTCTCAAGCCTCCAATCTCTATCACAGATAAAACCTGGAGTCAAATAAGCATCTCACATCTCACAGCTGTGACATCCATAGCCACTCACAAAAGTATTGACGGAGGAGAAGTAGAGATGGCAATTTGAACTCGGCCTGATGGGGACCCGACCCTCCGACCCCGATTTGAGCGGGTTTTTTTTCGAAAAATATCCCGACGGGACGGGGATGGTATTAAAAAATTAATCCCCGATCAATTTCGGGTCGGGGATGGGGATAAGTGTCCAAGCCCCGTCCCCAGCCCGTCCCCGCTCCTGTCCCCGAACCGGTTAGTCCCCGAAGTAAAATTACCATTTTACCCCTCTCTCTCTATATATACATAAAACTAAACCCTAAAACATTACACCATTTACAGCCTCTCATTTTCTCTCTTCCCTCTCTCTCTTTCAGTAGATTGAGCCTCTCATTTTCTCTCTTCCCACTCTCTCTTTCAGTAGATCGAGTAGTAGCGGCGTCGCAGTTTCTGATTGCTGGAACCTCGTGGATCGCCGGAACCGCCATCATCATTGTCGTCCCTCTCTTCCCTCTCTCTCTTTCAGTAGATTGAGCCTCTCATTTTCTCTCTTCCCACTCTCTCTTTCAGTAGATCGAGCAGTAGCGGCGTCGCAGTTTCTGATTGCTGGAACCTCGTGGATCGCCGGAACCGCCATCATCATTGTCGTCCCCCTCATTATCGAGATAGACCGCGAGCAGTAGCTCAACGATCTAGAGTTGTAGCTCAGCTCAAAGATCTGATGATGATGAAAACATATTTTAGATTTTTCAGATTTCAAAATTTTTTTTTTCAGATTTCATATTTTTTTTTTTCAGTGATTCTCTTCAATTTCAGTTTTTTATTTTTATTTTTTAAGTTAATGATTGTTGTTGATGATGATGATGAAAACAGATTAAATTTGTTTTTTTTTCTTGTGTTGTGTTGAGCAAAATTATATATATATATATATATATATATATATATATATATATATATATAAGGATCGGGGATATTTCGGGGTCAGGAAAACCCGATCCCCAATCGAGGACAGGGGGAGCGATGGGCTCCCCGCCGGGATCGGGGGTTGGGGCAGGGAATTTACCACTTTCAGGGATCGGAGATATGTAGTGTAGTCCCTAGCCCCGTTGTGATAACCATGTTCCGTGTTATGCTAATTGATCTTTATTATGAATGTGATTATGTGTCTAATATGATTTGGTGTGCCATTTATATGAATATATGTGGTTCTGAATTTCTATCTGTTCACCGTAGGAATATCTGTTCAACTTACTGTTATAAACTGAAAATTGAAGGCCTTATCGGCCATAGAAACCGAAATTGACTACGCCTTTGTGATTAGCGTAATTTTTAGAGCCCACGGTGAAATTTAATTGAAAATTGATTCGGATCAAAATAATTAGATTCAAAATGATTAATTAAGTACCATTAATTGGTTATAATCAAATTTGATTAAGTGGGGCTATAAATGGGCCATTATACACTCAATTTCTCTCTTTTTATGCAACTTGGCTGAGATTGCGCTAAGGGAAGAGAGAGAGAGTCGGCTAGAGAGGGAGAGAGGGGAAACAATTGGAAATTTGAGCAAGAGGCTTAAAAATCTTGAAGATTAACTCAAGAATTGGCTAGAATATGGGTGTTTGAAGCTCTTAGGTGAGTAAATACATGGATTTTAGTTTGTAACTTGTGAATTCAAAGTTGAATGGTGATCAAGAACATGAATTGAATGAAAATGAGTTGGTTTTGATGAATTGGGAGTCAATATACACATGCATGCATAAAATTGCCATGAATTTGCATAAACTAGCATATAATATGTTGATTATGAAAAATTGAGCATTGTAGCATACATGCAAGCATGGTTTTGTTGAGCTTCATGATCATGGACACTATTGGTGTCATTTAAAATGGAATTGGAGTAAAAAATAAGCATGCATGTATAATTCAAGGAGTTTATGGAGTTTGAATATAGGTATAATGAAATTGAATTGTGAAAGTATGTGTTTTGTTGTGATGAATTGAGGATTGGATTGTTATTTTGAGCAATTGGCCTTATATTGCTTGTATACTCATGATATACAATGTGTTTCCATGTTTTTGAGCCAAAATCATGTGTTTAAAGTCTTTGAATATCAAGTTTGAGCCTCAAGAACAATTTTGGATTTTTCAGAATTTGGCATATCTGCTCGAGTAGGGAAAACGCCGCTCGAGTGGGAAATTCGAGCTCCCAGAAGTTTTGCAGGCATAGATGTCCGCTCGAGCGAGGAGCTATGTAGAGTGACTTTCAGCTCGAGCGTCTGAATTCACGCTCGAGCGTAAAAATGAGGCAACCAGTACTTTTGCAGACCTAATGGGTCCGCTCGAGTGGGGATCCCTGCTTCAGAAATTTTGTAAAAGTTTTCTGTGTTTCATTCTCCGTTCTCTTTCATTTCTGAGCACTCTTAGGTATACATTGAGCATCACATATGAGTTAAAAGGATAAGAAAGAAACCTAAGAGAGGTATATGAATTAAGAATGGATTGAATTGGTTGTGACCCATTGTGTTCATGATATGTGTAGAGTCGAGTTCCAGGGCAAATCCATCGGTAGAACACTGTGAGTAATATCTTAATAAGGATATTTTGAAATATGTTATTTGTCCAATTACTTGTTCCTCTATAAGTTTTATAAGTTTGTTAATTTGAATTGTGGACAAATGTTTGCTATGCCATATGGTTGGGCCTAAGGCCGTTTGCTATGAATGAATGGGCCGAAGGTCGTCTAACATGAATAATAGTCTGACTCGAATGATATTCTGACATGAATGAATGGATCAGAGGCCGTTAGATATGAATGAATAGGCCAATGAATGGGCCAGAGGCCGTTGGATATAAATGAATGGGCCAAAGGCCGTTGGATATAAATGAACGGGCCAATGAATGGGCTAGAGGCCATTGGATATGAATGAACGGGCCAATGAATGGGCCAGAGGCCGTTGGATATGAATGAATAGGCCAATGAATGGGTCAGAGGCCGTTGGACATGAATGATTGGGTCAAAGGCCGTTTGATATACATGATTGAATTGGGCTCGAGGCTGTTTGTCAAAGGACAAAGTGGGCCAGAGGCCGTTTGATATGTTCGGGCTTGAGTCCCCTAATGTACTGAATAATACACGAAGTAGAATACTAAACGGGCCCAAGGCCGTTCGATACATATGAATCTCATTCGTGTACTTTCTTTATTTGATATTATTCACTAGGCTTTCGCTCACGCTCATTCATGTGTATGTAGGTGAGCCAAGGAATGTCCAAACCCAGCCTCGATGAAATGTGTGAGGAACAGTCAAGGTTTTGAAGAGTCAGCCCAACGTTTCACACACGAGACTTGTCTTCGCCTCTTTTGTCCTTTTGTTATAGTTTTGTTACGTTGGCGAAAACATTGAACTACTTTTGTACATAAACCTTGGATTTGACTGACTTAGACTTGAATGATCCTGTATGTGCAGTTTATATGTTAACTTCCCTTTTGATATGAGTTATTAACGAATACTTATGTGAAATGTTATAATGTGCATATAAGTACAGCTCTATGGATAAGGTTTTAAATTTGCTTCCGTTTGGCCCATTTACTCTGATGAGTTATGCCTAGACTGGATTGAGGCCGTATGTAATCCCTTGATTACTGGCTGGTTGTATCCTTAACCCATAGGGGCGGGTTCGGGTCATGATACCCGTTCCTCCCCGTTGTCATTCCTAAGGAGAAGGTATACCCCATGAAAAATCCTGAAAGGTCTATGTTTGTATTTTTATATCATCTAGATTAACTTTAAGGGTAATTCTTAAGTGTGCAAGTGCATATTATATGCACTAACATAAATTCTCACAAATATATATATATATATATACACATTATTTCATAAAATCGCGTAAATTTTCACAAACGTACGTAAGTTAATTCATAAAAATTTAAAAAATCATAACTTAAATATATTTGTGAGAACTTACGCAAGTGCATATGGGATGCACGTTGCATACCCAAGCATTTTCCTTTAACCTTATTAAAAGGAAAGTCAATATAATTATGTCAAAATAGTAAGACTTATTGTATTTTTTAAAAAATTTAAAAGAAGTCAATGTTATTTATTTTAATATTTAAGAGATAGCATAATAACATAATTATTTTAATAACATGTTTATATTCACATAATTTCTTCTCTTCAAAATCCTTCAAATGAGGTGATAAGACAAAATCCATGTAAGAAGAATTTTGTAAGAATATTAGAATGTAGGTCAATTTTTTAAATTATACTTACTACGTCATTTAGGGAGATTTGAAATGAATAATTTTTTTTTTAATTTTCTTTTATTTTATTGATGGGAGAGTGACACGTAATTTCTGTTACCGAATACTCTAAGGTCATGTTTGATTCACTTCACTATTAGTGAAGTATTAATAATCCTATCAAATTAGTGTGGTGTTAACTATCCCACCCCTACCCCATTACTAATAATCCTACAAATTTGTTGGATTAATTATCCATTGGATTAATAATCCTAAACCAAAGTGTCAAAACAAACATAGGATAATTGGGCCTACGAATTAATAATCCCAATCCCATGCTTTAATCCCTCCAATCAAACATGCCCTAAAACTCATGAGAACTCTGGCTAGTCAATCGCGCTGGCTTCTAAAATCAGCACTCTGAACAAAAATTGACTAGGCAATTGTATGAGACGTCAAAAATTAAAACTAGATAAAATAAATAAATAAATAAATAATTAAAAGAGACGGAAAACATGATGGAATTCTATATCAAGAAGTCATATAAGTGCACAATCATACACTCGAAAGTGAAGGACTTTATTGTGGCATGACAATTGACTTTTTTTAGTTAATTTTTTAACTATTTTAACTAGGGTTAAAAAAAAAAAATTTGATAGCCTGAATTTGTATGATTCAAATAGCTTGAATGTGTCAAAATGACGTTATTTTACTTCTAAAATAATATCATTTTGAGCCATTTGAGTCAAGAAAATTCGAGCCACCTGACATTGTTTCGTTTTGATTGATTTTTTTGCGCTTTGTAAAAAGAAAAAGTAAAATAATTAAGATGTAATCGTGATATTTTATTTTATTAATTTTTTAATCTATTTTATTTTTTTATAATTAATAGTCCCGACTAAATTTGCCACAGGAAGCCTTTGTTATCATGGAATCGTAACTCATTTTGGTTCACTCCATAATTAAACTAGGGCCTTCCTAATGACCATTTTTATTATTTAAATTATTTTATTTTATAATATTTGTTGAATATATCATTTATATAAAATTAAATATTAGTAATTACAGGATTGAATGAAAAATATGATTTTAAAAATTGAGACAACTATATATTTTTTTTAAATTCATATATATATATATATATATATATATTATTTAAATAAATATGATTTATTCACATAGTTATTGATATTTAATTTAATTTATTATTATTATTATTTTGTATAGATGATTTATTTGACAAATTTTATAAGATCTATAATTCAAATACCAAAATATGTATTTTGCTTCTTTTGGAAATTGGGTTAAACGTCACTTTTGAACTTTTAACTTATTTTTGGTCACATCATCTCTCATATTTTTTACATATTTTTTTTTAAAAAAAGTCAAAAGTCAACTTTTAACTATCCTCTCAAAACAAGTATAGTATTTAATTTTTTTAAAAAAATGTAAAGAAAAATAAAAAGATAATGTGACCCAAAAAAATTAAAGATAAATAATTACACTTTTGTATTTCTAGCCAAACAATCCCTACATCCTATCAAAAAGAATAATTATTTTATATTTTAGAAATACCACACTAATTTTGTTCTAGCTCAATAACAAGAAACTAAATATTCACATAATTCTAAAAATAAAACAAAATAAAATAAAAATTATGATGTGGACAAGACAAATCATAAGATATCATATCACCGAAATCCACAAAACATTCGCTATTTTTTTTTTTCGTTGCCAAAAATAATATTTGTGCATATGTTTGAATTATCCAAACTAAAGTAAATACCAAACCCCAAAAAAAGTCTACTCTGGCGGGCGACCGTTTCCATCTGACGGAGTGTTTTCCTTACAAGATTAATATCTGTTTATACTACACATAAAACAAATGATGGGCTTATTCTTCTTTGTTTCTCTTTAACATACGTCAAGTGAATTTTTTTATTCTTTTATTTAAGAATTTTTTTTTTCTTTTGATATAAATCTTTTTTAAAAAAATGATTAACCTGTGTCAAATATATATATACCAAGTGCTATGGCCTCAGGATTGCGATTAACATAGTCCTGGGTGTGTGTTTGATTTTATCTCACTGTGTAAGCTCAGATTTAGTTGGAGCTTGTGTTGAGAAGTCGATATAAGTTCTCAGGTTATAATTTCTCATCCAGATATATAATAGAATACCTTAGTGATCTCGACATAGGCGTTGTCTTGGACCTACAGGTGAATATGAGGATTTTCTTGTAATAAATATATAAATATATATATATATATATACACTTGAGGGAAAGAAATTCCTAGAAGAATGTTGTTATTGGCACCTGCTTAAATTCTTTGGAATCCAAATTTCCAATTTTTTATTATTACGATTATACCAGGAAGTAAAATTAAATTAAAAGACATCATTTTATAGAATACCCACTACCAAATAAGAACTAACACTCTATAATATTGTACACTCACGCCCACCTCTATCTCAACCTCCACCTCTAGGTATACGTATTCCACTTTTCTAAACCTTAAACATGTTATTCTTTATAGCCAACTAACATAAATCCTAAACCTGTTACTCTTCATAACCATTTTAAACCTTGAATGTATCCTCTTCATCACCATCATAAACCCTCCTCAACCAGAAACCTTGAACCAAAAAGTTTTTTTCAAGTCCAATGTATTACTCTTCATCAGTTGTTTTACCTCGTAGAGTAATGGAGGATGATGACAACAATTTTGATGAGACTAGCATTTCATTGGTAAATTTATCTGTTTTGCATTAACATTCCCGGTTGTTTTCAATCATTGTTATTTTGTTTGAGTTGTTTAGTACTGGTTTGTTGACTGTTAAGATTATGTTCGATAATACAATACTGAACACAAACATTTAGTTCAATATATGGGTTCCGAACAGTAATGCAAAAAGTTGGTACTAGTGTGCCGAACAGTTCGATTTTTGCATCTTCAATTCCAAAGTGTTTATTTCGTGAGGGTTTTACTTAAGAGGAATTCCTGACGAGTTTTCTGCAATAGTAGATAGGAATTTCTAACGAGTTTTTTTGACAATATTCTTTAGATACCATCAAGTCAATTCCTCCTTTCGTTGAGAGTTGACAAGAATTTTAATGATGGACCATTAATACAATGTTATTCACTGAGGTAATGGTGTTTATTGATACAATGACCGTTGACGTTGAAAAACAGGAGATAGAAGGTCATAAAAAGAAAAAGGAGAGAGAGTGTGCAAAATTAAGTGGGTCTTGAATGTAATGATATTATGAATAGAAATAAATTTAATATTAAGTAAAGTGTTTAAAAAAATGTATTAAAATTTAAAATTTAAAATGAGAGCTCAAAAAAATGAACATCCAAAACAAGGAAAGTTTTTGAGGCCGAGTCAAGCCAATGGGTTTTAGAACATCCGAGAAAAGGAGAATGTAGGACCATAGGATCACTAGCCCCATCAAATCTATCCATGTACATCATTTTGAACCATTGGGCTACCTCACAATTGTTTCCGTAAACTCATCCTCGATGTCTAGAATGGAGTTGATCCTTTGTGATTTTTCGAACATTTTCTCTAACTTGGCTAATTTTAGCATAGTCGAGTCAACTGCACCAATATTTGTGGGGAATAGTCCTCCCATTGATTGTGTGTGAACCTTCAAGTCTTCTTGCAAGTTGGGCTCAAGAAATTCCTCAATTGGTGGTGGTGGTTCCAAAATCGGATGAACCACAAGAGGTGAATGAGATGTAGAAGCCCTAGACGGGCATTGTAATTTGGCGAGAGCCTCCTTGTTGGTGGCAACCTTGTTGGTAATAGCATTCATGCTTTGTTGAAGAGCCAAAAACATGTTCACTATATCTACCAAAAGTTGGTCCATTACTGTTGGAGGTTAGACCATCACTACTAGAGGTGGGTTCATCACTATTGAAAGTGGGTCTATCACTACACTACTGGAAGTGGGTCCATCACCACTGAAGGTGGATCCATCACAGGTGGATCATTGTATGCCCCACCGAAAAAAACTGAACCCCACAAACTAACATGCCTGAACCATTCATCTAAATTTAAGAACCCCTGTATAGATCCTATACATTGCACATAGGAAGAAAGAGAACAAACACCCCTATGGAGGGTTGGGTTATCCCGTCCTACTTTTGAAATGATCTAGGGTTTCACTATTCAAACAATTGGCATCATACATCCTAAAATGGGTTAGCATCTTGCCATAGTTTTGGAGGTTGCTAGAGATTACTATATGCACTAGGTCAGTCTTGTTCAAAAGGGTACCTCAGCTAGACATAGATATACCTACTCAATTCGGGAGATCAAGCGGTACGCGGTGATCCCGATTCCATGGCTTGTGCACCCACTATATTAGAGCCCATGCCCGTCTATCTGTCCAAAGCGGAATAGCCGTCCAGGATAACAGGTGAGAGCACGGAACTTAGATGCACCAATGCATGAAATGCAATGAACATATAATTGAAAATAAAAAATCATATCATAGAGCTTGAGTCAAGGTTTCTTAATAAATCCCAAGTAGAGTCGCCAGAAACTGTAACATTGCCTAGGGGGTACCCGCGTAGGTTAACAGTTCAGATCCTCGATTTCTTCGATCTAGTCTCATGAGTGCAATGTGAGATGTAGATGAGAGTCCAGATTTGACAACTTTTATAGAAAATCTATTTTATTACAAATTTTTTGCCAGAAATGGACTACACCACCAAATCTTAGAGTCACCATCTAATATTTTGAAAAAATTAAGAAACTCGTGACTCTTGCCAAGGCCATTGTTCATCATAACCAAGGATTCTAGGCTTGGAACCTTAGGTATGAGGGGAGAAAGTCATTAATTGAGCACCCCCGCTCACCCGATCAAAAGATCGGCCTCTACTAAGCCATGATATGATTTTTATTAACTTCATATGTTCATATTCTGATTAATAATAAATCCTAAAATTTACGATGTGAAGCAAACAAATATAGGCTATGTCGTTCATTTTGGAACAATTTAATTTCATTATTTCGAAAATGTTTTGAATAGTGTAATCATGAAAATCAATTTCATTGCAAATTAAATAACATAACTTTCACCCACTGGCATGCATAAAGTTATATCAAATAAGCACATAGCCACATGGTAGCATGCTAAACATAGCAGAAAAACACACACGGCGGGATGTTAAAGCACAAAAACTTACATATTTGCTAACGTCCAGCAATTAGGTACAAAACAAAGTTAGTAAAAACATGCACGATCCTATATACAAAATCCTAATGCAATTCACTCATGAAATGAAACTAAAGATCCGGCTTCTAATAGATGACATGTGAATCATCTCAAAACATAATGTAGCACACAAAATCACATAATAATCAATTAAATCCACAAATGCAATTTAGCCAGATCTTAAGACATAAAGCATGGATGCAAAGCATGGATATGATGAAAAGCAAAATAACATGCATATTTATAGAATATGGAAAGAAAAATAAAGAGTGGAATAGAAAGAAGTAGGGTGGAAAATTATTACAATTTTGAATATTGCATATCTGAATAAGGGAGGAGAGGAATAAAATATTACAACAAAATTAAATCATCATAAATACTCTCTAATTAAAAGAAAAACAATACAAACAAAAGCTATAAAGGACTTCGGAGACCATCGGAGACTATTCTGTTCGATACTGGGAGGCTGCTGGGTCCTGTCCAGGAAAAAGTGGCTGGCCGGCCATGAGCAATTAGGCTAGGCTGAAAACTCTGTTTTGTTCAAACACCAAAAAAACAAACGGAAAATATGCAAATGGTTCAACCAACCACTTCAAGTTAGTTTACAATAGATTTATAACATTAAATTGAAGCAAGAAAAACAAAATGAAAAGTGTGCAAAATTTGCCTTCCAAGGAATAATTTGATTTTCAAACTTTCTTTTGATCATCTTCAAGCATAGGAAGTGTGTTCTCAATTCTCAGTTCAAAATTTTGAAATTCTAGTTAGAATGGTATTTTTGGGCTATTTAACAGTTTGGGGGGGGGGGACGAAAGTTACAACTCTTTGTTTTTCCTCAATTTCAACTACACTCACTCTCTTTTGATTAAAGTTCTTGGAATTTGGCTATAACATAATTTATGGAATGGTTTTGATGTATGAAGACGTAGTATGTCAGTGTATGGAAAAATGAAAGTATTTTGGCTCAAAACATACACTTTTCTCTTTTTCTAACTCTCCACTCATAATTCATTCATCTCTTCTCCTCCTTACATTCTAATCCTTTCCATCTCTATAAGCAATCAGGGAAGGCTACTAAGTCAATGAGGTGGATGATGGGATGACAAGGGTGGTTGAAAATGGAAGCCATCTTTTGAGAAGAAAACAATCCTTCTTTTGACAATGGAGGCCAAATGAGGACAATGAATGGGGTGGGTGCGTACCTCGTACATAAATATATCAACAAAAGATCTAAAATGGCATCACCCATACGCATTCAACAAAAATTCTGCCGAAATTTCCGTATTTCTGGGCAAATTAGCCTACAGGCCAATTAAGTTGGCCATCTGGCTAATTATTAGGCTGGTCGGCCAAAATATTCGCCATGGCTAACTATTTTACATGAAACAGGATTTTTCGATAGAATTATCATCCTTTCCTCCTATTTTCACACTGTTCTTTGCTTGATTTCCTCAGAATAAGTTTCATTTTGAAGTTTAAAAGTGAGCCTTGGAACACTACGAAAATATTTGGAACAAAAGGTTTTGAACGAGAGTTTTGAATGAGACTTAAACACTTAGCCAAAACAGGCTGAAGGTTGGAATTGAAACACAAATTCCATATTTCTTACTGAGAATTATGCGAGAAACACATTCTGGTTTTCATTGTTGGGTAATCAAAAGAAAGCTCCCAAGTCTTAGGGCCGATCAAAATGGGGTATCTATAACAGTGGGTTTATATACACATACCATCGCAGGCGTGGTCTATCACTTACACAAGTCATGGACGCGACCGTCCTCACCGCGGGCACGACCATGCCTATCGCGACCCTACACCGTGGCCCATCGTGGGAAACGTACTCACCCTGGGCTAAGGACTTGAAAGCCACCAAAACGCAACCCTCGCAGGCACGACCTTCATACTCGCAGGGGCGAGGATCATGTCTTGAAAAAGAGAACAAGTGAAAAATCCTAAACAATGATCATGTCTTGAGGAAGATAAACAAGGATCATGTCTCCTTGGACCTCCTCATGTTTAGTCTTGGCTTTGGCGCTCTTCTAACCAAAAAAAAAAAACCTAAACAATTAGTGTAAATACACACACACATATAAGGTTTTTATATAACTAGTTGTGCACAAAAAGAATGTGAAAACTTACAATTCATCGGAGATCGGAGTAGAGTTTGGTTGCCCAGATGGTGGAGTTCACTTGGCCTAAGATTTCGTCAGAGGTTATGGTGACTTCGATCAGCTTCGGATCTTTACAGCTTCAGGTTCGATCTTTTGCATATGAGGGTTCTCTCTAGATGTTCTATTTCTCAAACATAAAATGAAGAGAGAGAGAGAGAGAGAGAGAGAGTAGAATAGGCAGTTTATATACCTGGCCTAGTGGTAATATCTTGTAATGGTAGAGGTCATTTAAGTATTTTGACTCTCTTATTTCAGCTACCCGCGTAAGCTGAATTTGAAAAACATCACTTGACAAGCTTTTTAAAATTAGCTTTTTTCCTCACATTTAAGGTGCAATAAGTTCTAAATAGGTATCTTGTAAGTTACACCAAACATACCATTTCAACTTAAATTAAGCTAAAACCTGAAATAAGTTGTTTTTAAGTTATACCAAACACTCACGTCATGTACATTATTGACATTTGAAACTTGTATCAACAACACTCTAAAACCTCATAGACTTCACTAGTACTAACCATTTATAAACTTAAGAAGGGCAATACGAGAATATCATACATTATTTGATAAAAATATTTATAAAAAAAGAAGAAAAAACCTCTTAGTTTACTTAATTTTTTGAAGAGAAATTATTAATTAACTTTGGCATGACCAACTATTGATTTCATTACATCGTTGGTTACATAACATAACATGGAAGACCCCAATCAAGTCAATCAACTACGTCGTACTCTTGTTTGTTTGTTTCTTTTGGAGGTAGTAGAGTTCCCTTTTTCTACTGTTTAAGATTGAAATGAAGACGAAAGTGAGATGGGTATCGACCAAGGTTTGTGTTTGGGAACCCCACAAAAGAAGATCTCCATGACCCCCATTGATGTATTGACCATTGATATGATTGAATTGTTTTGGAGAGTTGTGTCTAACAATGATATGAATGGTTCAGATCATTTTGGGGGTTGTAGGGGTTGTGTTTTGTTTTTCAAAAAGACTAGATTTAGTTTTTTTTTTTTTTGAACGAATTTAGATTAATTTTGTTTTGATTATGATTTGTGATGGAAGTAGTAGAAACTTCTATTTAGTTTAGTTTTACATTTTGATTTGAGTGTGCAGTTGTATTTTAAATTTTGAGTTTTCGAGTCATAATTTAAAAAGAGAAAATTTATTTGGTTATGAGTTTTGAAAATAGTTTTGGCATGATTTGTAATTTTTTTAATTGATTGATGTATAGAATGTGAGAGAATGTGAGAAGAGAGGAGAGATAAGAGAGAAAAGGTGATTGATTGATTGATTGATTGATTGATAATAACAATAATAAAATAAAATAAAAGAGAAGAGAGGACTTTTGAAAGTAATTTTGAGTTTTATTTTAAAAATATATTTAGTTAATATGTTTCATCCAAATCATTATTTAAAAATAGAGTAAAATTTTGAAAAATAAACCAAACGCTACCTTCACTAATAGAAATAGGACTTTTTGCGTTTATTTTTTTGCAACTGATTGTTTGCCCGCCGCAAAAAGTAAATAAAAAATATATATATATATATATATATATCACTTTTTACACCAAAATGTCATTTTATTTAAACCCCCAAATTGCGTTCTAACCTTAAAAATAAAAATAAAAATAAAAAAACCAAATCGGGTAAAACTTGCCCTATCTATCCCTTATTTCCCAAATCGATTTATCTCTCTTCGTTGAAGACCGACCTCTAATGGTTTGAACTCTCTCTCTCTTTCTCTTTCAAAATCTCACTCTTCACTCTGCGCTCTCTCTCGCTCCACTCTCTTTCGACTCTCCATCTCAATTTTATTGTTCATTTGAAGAATTTGATCAATTAGTGATGAAGATTTGAAGATTTTGATCGATTGTTGATGAAGATTTCGATTGATTCATAATCGGTAAGCCTAATTTCTATGAATGAATCCAACTTTCTCCCTCTATTATATCTATTAGTTGTGTTTAATTATTTCAATATTCTGTGATGTGGAGGTTTTGGGGAGGTTTTAGTTCTCTCATCTTCATTATTCTTTTGAATTTGAATATTCTATTGATTTCAATATTCTGTTGAACTTAATTCGTTCTTGAAAACAATAGAGGCGTTTGAACCTCTTAGAACAATCTCTATCTACTCTTACTGTTTCAACTATGATTTCATCTGTGTTGTGTTGATCCAGAATTGTTGGTTCAATTGCTTGTACACAGCTATGTTAGGTAGTTTCATGAACTAGGAACAGTGATGATTAAGGAAAGCTTGTAAAATCTAGGGCTATATGAAAGGGAAATTATTTGAACTGGCTTGGTTTTGAAAGAGTTTGGTTGCTTGAAATTATTGTTCGAATTTTTGAATACTAGATAATAAAATCTGAAGTTTGACTTTTGCTTTAGGGGTGTGGGAGCTGGATATTGTTGGTATAAGTGCAATAAAGCCGAATGACGGTATGAGGACAGTCAAGGACGAAATTTGTATTTGGCTTAATCCTGGACAATGGCAAGACCGAATAGACTAATCGGCCGAAGAACCAGTTGAACAAAAGCCAAATAAATAAACGTGCAATGGAATGAGGGTGGGCCTGACCTTGAGGACCAAAAGAAAAATATAAATAGAGGAGCATCAGCCAAAGAAAGGTATGTGAAAACAAGTAAGATTAACCTGAGATATAAGCAACCAAGAGAGTATACGCTGACTTATCTGTCGGAGTGATAATTTCGGCACCCCCGACCGAAGTGTTCATTCATTTTTAGGTGACTAGCTGAGGATCAAGAGCGTCCCACAGGATCTAGAGAGTATTTCCAAACCACTTCTCCACAATTGGCGCCGTCTGTGGGAATACTCCAGCGGGTGTGACGGAAGATCCTCCGGTAGTCGCTGACGACCTTATGCCACGAAATGATATCACTCCAAGCAACATGCTTGGGCCAGAGAACATCACCGCACGAAAGGCCTTGAACTTTGACTCAGTTGCCCAGACTTCACCCTCGACTTCAGCACATGAGACAATGCAAGCGATTATGGATCAGGCGAAACAAAATGAATAGAGGTTGGAAAACATGTTGGCTGAGAACAAGTGCCTTCGACAGGATTTGGCCTTGGAGGTGGCAAAATCCCAACAGGCCGCGCGCCAAGATCCGGGACGACCTCTGAGAAAGGATGGTCGATGACCTCGAGTTCGGAGACATGATAGTGGCAGTGATTCCGACTCATTATCCCCAGAATCCAAAAAGAAGGGACGAGTCGAAGTCTCCAGTTCTTCCGAAGGCAGTCCACGTGCACGGAATAAGCGAAGAAGAAGTGATTCAGACGAAGAGGATCAACATGACCCCTTTGTGCGATGGATCACAAAAGCAGTACTACCCAAAAAGTTCAAAGCTCCATCGTTCACCCTACACGATGGAAAATCGGACCCCACTGATCACATTTGTCATTATAAGCAAGCCATGACACTTCATGCAGACGACGAGGCCCTCATGTGTCGAATATTTTTGAGCAGTTTGGGACCATTGGCCGTCAGATGGTATTATAAATTTGAACTGGCATCGATTAAGAGCTTCCATCAACTCCAAAAATCCTTCAAGGCAAGGTTCATCACCAATGAGGTCCAGCCGAAGCAGGTCGATTCTCTCTCGGCAATGCAAATCCAACCAGGGGAAACCCTATGTGCGTATTCGGTGCGCTATTAGAAATGCTTTAATCTAGTAGATGATGCTTGCAATGACTCCATGGCCATTACGGCCTTTAAAATAGGATTACATCCCGATAGTGCCCTCCGCAACTCCTTGACCAGAAGGCCCCCCAAAATAGTCTAGTCGCTACTAAAGAAAGTCGAGGAATATTGCAAAGTGAAAGATGACGCCCTGCGGGTCCAAAGCCGGGCACAAGGCCAGCAAGACGGCCCCGGCTGAAATCATTCAGCCGATAAATTCTGTACCATCGCAGAGCCTTGAACCACGGAATCGGGCTAAACGAGACAAAAGACGAGATTCGTGCCGATCAAATGACCAATGTTCACGCCGAGCTAATGAACAACTTCAAGTGGATAGCAGGCGTATAAGGCACACGAACAAGAAATATACGGAGTTGTCGGAGCCGATCAGCACTGTTTTGTCTAAAGTTCAACACCTTCCATTCTTTAAATGGCCATCCAAGATGGTGGGACCTCCTGACACGAGGAGACGGGATAGACGGTGCGAATATCATAAAGACCACGGTCATGATACCGACAGTTGTTATGCGTTGAAGGATCACCTTGAGGAGTTAGTACAAGATAGTCGGCTTCAGCAACACGTCTGAAAGAACAACTCAACCAAAACAGTTACTTTACGGCAGGATTCACCTCCACTCGGCGTAATCCATATAATATACAGCTTGCCGACGGCATCCGCGGTACATACAATTCAGTCGCATCCTAACCCCCAAAAGCAAATCACACCAGCGAAACGGCCCTATGCAGCTGTGAGTATTACTTTCGATGATTCTGATTTGGTTGGCGTAACGCTCCCCCACAATGATCCCTTGGTCATCGAACTACGTGTAAACCGATTCACCGTTAAACGTGTTCTCATTGACCAGTGGAGTACTTCGGAAATTATGTACTACAAGACCTTTGTCAAACTCGGCTTCACTGAGTTGGACCTGTCTCCAGCATATCATCCGTTATTCGGCTTAAATGCTAACCCAGAATATCCGTTGGGCAAAGTCACACTACCAGTTCGGTTGGGTTCCCGATCAGTGGATGTAGAATTTTTGGTTGTCAAGCTTCCTTCGCCGTATAATCTCATCATGGGACGAACTTAGCTGCGCACCATACAGGTCGTGCCCAGCACCTATCATTAACTACTTCGCTTTCCGACTGAACAGGGCATTGAGCAAATTCGAGGTTCCAAGAAATCGGCACAGACATGCTATCTTCTTGCCGCAAAGACACCAAGAGAGCTGGAAGTGAATTCCATTGTGGTGCTGGATCAAGAGAGCCTCGACGATGTTGGGCGGCTTCCAAGTGAAAAGGCAACCGGAGCCCTGGATCGGGTCGAAATTGACGGGAATCTTGACAAGTTCTTCATGGCCGGTGCTTCCTTGAATAAAGTCGACAAGCAGGAGCTCATTTCCTTCCTACTCGACAACCTTGATGTATTTGCATGGTCACCATATGAGATGCCGGGGGTGGATCCATCTGTGTCCCAGCACCGCTTAAACATTGATCCCAAATGTAAGCCGATTATTCAGAAAAGCCGACGTTCAGCCAGGGAACACATTGCCGCCGTTGTCGAAGAAGTTGACCGGTTGCTTGATGCCGGGGCAATCTGCGAAGTGACCTATTCTATATGGTTGTCAAATACTATGGTTGTAAAGAAGAAAAATGGAACTTGGCGTGTTTGTGTGGATTTCACAGACTTAAACAAAGCTTGTCTCAACGATTATTTTCCCCTCCCCAGAATAGACCAACTCCTAGATGCGACGGCACATCATCAACATATGAGCTTCCTGGATGCATACAGAGGCTACCATCAAATTGCCATGCATCTGGAGGACCAAGACAAAACTGCATTCCTCGCCCCAAGAGGAACCTATTGCCATAAGGTTATGCCTTTCGAGCTGAAGAATACGGGGGCAACCTACCAAAGACTAGTCACTGCCATGTTCAAGAAGCAACTCGGCCGAACTATGAAAGTGTACATCGATAATATGATGTTCAAGTCCAAAGAAGAGCAAACTCATCTAGCCAATCTGGAAGAGACGTTCGGCATTCTTCGCAAATATAAAATGAAGCTGAGCGCTTCAAAATGTGCCTTTGGCATCGGATTCGGCAAATTCCTTGGCTACATTGTTAACCACCACGGAATCGAAGCCAACCCGAGGCAAATCACAGCAATTCTAGAACTCAGCTCTCCTCGGTCGATCAAAGAGGTTCAAAAGCTGATGGGAATGATTGTCGCACTCAACAAGTTCATCAGTCGTTCCACAGATCACTGTCGACAATTCTTTCATACCCTTCGGCAGGGTAAAGCTTTCGAATGGACCCTCGAGTGTGAAGCCACTTTGGACGGTTTGAAGACTTACCTCCGATCAGTTCCACTCTTGACAACACCTTCGGTAGGTGATCCGCTCATTTTATATCTGGCAGTTTCCGACCGGGCCGTCAACTCCGTACTATTAATGAAAGAATTAGGGGAGCAGCGGCCAGTTTATTATGTGAGCAAAACAATGGTTGACGCCGAAACACGTTACCTTCCATTGGAAAAACTCGTTCTTGCTCTCGCCATGGCAGCAACAAAATTGATGCATTACTTTCAAGGGCATACCATTGGGGTACTAACGGACTACCCTCTCCGGTCAGTACTCCATAGTGCAGAAGCATCTGGGCGTGTTTCAAAATGGGCTCTCGAACTCGGCTAGTACGATATTCAATTCCTGTCCAGAACCTCAATCAAGGGGCAAGTGCTCGCCGACTTTGTGGCCGAATTCACTGGATGTCTCCCCAACTTTAAGTTTGATCAAATTCAACCTAAGCCGAACTGGAGAATTGATGTTGGGGACATTTGGTAGTTGTATTGTGACGGATCATCCAACCAACGTGGCAGTGGGGCGGGCATAGTGATCATGGCTTTCGACAGGGCAATAATCGAGCAGGTTGTCAAACTGGGCTTCGAAGTATCGAACAATGAGGCCGAATACGAAGCATTGTTAACTGGCTTAAGGAATGCACTTCTCCTTGGTGCTCGGCGTCTGCTTATCTTCTGCGACTCAAAGCTAGTCATCAACCAATTGAAGGGGGAATACGCAGCCAAAAATGACCATATGGCAGCTTGCATGAAAACTACGAATTCTTTGCTGGCAAAGTTCGACCATCATGAATTAAACCAAATAACCCAGGATCAGAACACATATGCAGACGCCCTGGCTTGCCTAGTCTCCGCCATCAACTCAGAAATTAAACGGACAATTGAAATAGGATTTATCCCTGAGCTGAGCATCGACCCCTCAGAGTCAATTCAAATCAATATCATAGAATCAGGTCCAAATTGGATGGACCCCATCACTGCATTTCTATCTTCCGAATAGCTCCCGACGGACAAGAAAGAAGCACACAAACTGCGAAGCAAAGCGTCGCGGTATTACTTAGATCCGCAAGGAGAGCTTTACAAAAAATCCCTTTCTGGTCCATACCTAGAATGCGTTCATCCGGATAAAGTCGAAGAACTCTTGACTGAAATACACGAAGATAGTTGTGGTGCCCATTCTGGCAGGTGTTCTTTGGCTCATCGAGCTGTAACACAAAGGTACTACTGGCCGACCATGAGAGCTGATGCCAAGTGTTACGTCAAGAAATGTAAACAGTGTCAGAAGTTTTCTCCTCTAACCCATTTGTCTGCTGAGGAGTTGAGCTCAATCACCAGTCCTTGGCCGTTCGCTCAATGGGGGCTTGATATCATCGGGCCATTGCCATGGGCTCCAGAGAACAAGCAATTTTTTGTTGTAATGACAGATTACTCCACAAAATGGGTCGAAGAGAAAACACTAACACACATTCGAGATACTGATGTTAGGCGTTTTGTATGGAAAAATATCATAACACGATTCGACATTCCGAGAGCATTCATTTTAAACAATGGCACCCAGTTTGATTGTGGCGTCCACCGAGAATTATGCAGCACGTATGGTATTCGGTCCTATTTCTCCACCCCAGCTTATCCACAGAGTAATGGTCAAGCTAAAGCCTCCAACAAAGCCATCTTGGACGGCATCAAGAAGAGGCTGGAGAAAGCTAAAGGCAGATGGGTCGAAGAATTGCTCAGTGTGTTGTGGGCTCATTGCATTACTCCGAGGCAATCCACTGGGGAAACGTCGTTTGCTTTATGCTTCGGAACCCAGGCAATCATCCCCCTGGAGATCGACCTCTCAACCTTGAAATCGAAAGTTTTTTATATAGGCCGAAATGACATGATGTTGGCCTTGGATTTGACTCTGATTGAAGAACGACGAGACCGTGCCCTTGCATCTATGGCACGGTACCAGCGACAGCTCGCTAAGTTGTATAATTAACGTGTTCAGCTACGCCATTATACACCAAGAAAATTGGTCCTCGAGAAAGTACTTCCCGCTACCAAGAATCCGGCTAACAGAAAACTGGGTCCTAACTGGGACAGCCCCTATCAGATCGATTTAATCGCAAGAACAGGGGCATATCGGCTCAAAGACATGTTTGGGAGAAGTCTGCCACATCCTTGGAATTCCACGCATTTGCGTAAATTTTATCATTAACCTGACTTGTGGGGCATGATAACTTGTTTTGAATGTTCGCCGTGTACAACTTTCACTTTTATAATGCAAGACTTCTTATCACTGTATGAAATTTCAGTTCGGCAAATCAAAAGCCTCCGGATTTGGAGCGCCCTTCGTGGATTTCACGATTGGCCAAGATAAAAGCCTCCGAATTCGGAGCCTCATCCGTGCAAGACACGTTGGGCCGAATAAGCCTCCGGATTCGGAGCGTCCTTCGTGGATTTCACGATTGGCCAAGATAAAAGCCTCCAAATTCGAAGCCCCATCCGTGAATGACACGTTGGACCGAGTAAGCCTCCGAATTCAGAGCGCCCGGTCTCGGAGTCCCATCTGTGCGAGACACATTTAGGCTGAACGAGCCTCCGAATTTGGAGTGCCCTTCGTGGACCGATTGGCAAAGGGAATAAGCCTCCGAATCCGGAGCGCCCTTCGTGGAAACCACGTCTGGCCAAGGCAAAATGCCTCCGAATTCGGCGCTCTATTCGTGAATATTATGATTAACAAGCATAAACGCAGTTGACAAAAAATGGAAGACGATCATAGCTAAATTTATAAACATAAATTGAAGCAACATGCAAACATTTAAAATAATATGTTTTATTGAACTAATCGATAACACATAATTCGCTTCCAATCTACGTTAGAGTGGTACAATATGTTCAGTTTTATTTGGCATCCCGCTCGTCATCGCTCTTCTCGACTTCGAAAGTCGCAAAGGGAAAATGATGACCCTGATATAAAGGCGACGCCGAATCAATGCCTACTCCCCAAAGAGCCTCTGCGGCCTGGAGAGCCTTAATCCACCCGTGCTTAAACCTACGATTCTTGCATCGGCAGACCTCTTCGGCGAGCTTTTCCTTAGTCTTATCTATCCCCACTTTTCAGCCAGCATGGAAGCCTTGTTCATAAGCCCTGGTCTTTGCAGCTTCTATTGCGAACATGCTTGCCGTATCTCGATCGGCAATCACATGACTTATAAGCCGTTGGGTCACCCTTTCTTCCACAATCGGGTTGGCTTGGCTGGCCAACTACGTCTTGGCAATTTTGACCCTCCTTAGCTCATGTTCAGCCTTCTCTGCGCGAGCTTCTAAGTTTCGAATGCATTCATCCTTTTGCTTTATCTCCCGCCGTGTGGTACGAAGACATATGCCAATTTCATAGGCGGTATACAGCCCTTTCACCGCTCCATGAATGCCCTCCCGAAACACTTCAAAATCAGGTCGACCGACCATCGATTGTTGGACTTCTGGTGGGAAAATCTGTCGAGCGAACTCGACTGCCACATTTGGGTCATGAACAATTGAATCTGCTTCTGTCATCGGTTTGTTCCCCATAAAAACCGCAAAACTTAAGGGGCGTGGCGTCACATTGGTTTCTTCTCTCAAACGTGATGGAGGGGAGTTGCCCCGTTGCTGTTTTTCCCTTCTGGGTGACCTATTTCGACGACGTGCGGATAGCTATTTTTCACGCTTCCTCGACGTCCTACTCCCCGTGCGCGTAGACTCGCCACCTCGATTCATCTCTGCGTCCAACTCCGCCAGTGTTCTCCCTTCTTCTCTGCTATTGTAAAATAATCTTCTTGCTATCCACAGTCATCTACACTGCTCTTTATTGGCTCTGAATGCAACAATGGCCCTTTCGCGCACATCGCACCCATCCCGTTTATTCCTTACGGGTGCAGTACCCCTGAGGCGACCTCATCAATGCTAAGATTCAAAACTTTTCGCCAGATTCGATCAGCCGCTACTCAACCAAATGTCGCTCAAATGTCGAGGCCTCGCGTCGATCAGATTGTGTGCCTCGGCCACTATATGAACTAATAGCATTCGGCGTTCCAGTTCATGCATTCGCTGGGGGAAGGGCAGATTCATTAATCTAATCGGCCAAATCTCCTTCCTGGCGCCGATCATCTCATCAGCCTAGCCACTCCATGAACTAATAGCATTCGACATTCCCGTTCCTGTATTCGCTAGGACAATGGCAGATTCATTAATATAATCGGCCAAATGTCCAGCCTGGCGCCAATCATCTCATGTGCCTCAGCCACTCCATGAACTAATAGCATTCGGCGTTCTAGTTCATGCATTCACTGGGACAAGAGTAGATTCATTAATCTAATCGGACAAATGTCCAGGCCTTGAGCCGATTTACTCGTTATTTTATTGAATAGTCATGTACCTTTCCAAATTATTAACTGTCGATTCGTTTATTTATTCGACTAAATAGCAAAGACAAGCATAGGATTAATTGATTCGGTTAATTTATCGGATGTTTAATTTACTCATATGCCGCAGACAGAAAAGCATAAGGAATTTTCACTAATAAATTGAAGACAAATAGTATATGCAGTAAACTAAAAAGCATAGGAAATTTTCATTAATAAATTGAGTACAGATAGTAGTCATTTTACACATGAAAATTACCTTACATTTAAACTTCCAATTGAAGTAAAGAAATAAAAATCTACTAACAAAAACCTACAGAAACTATACATCTAAGATGCCTAACAATAATCAACATATCACCCTAATCAATCCTCAGGGTCAGACTCCAGCGGCTCAACGTCCACCTGCTCATATGGAATCGGTTGGGCCAATGTCACATTCGCGGCAGTGACGGCTTTGAGCCAGCCGTGTTTGAAGCCTCGATTCTCAAACTTGGGCACTTCCTCCATGTAGTTTTCCAAGGTGGCGTCCTTCCCATCTTGGAACCCTTTGGAAATCTCGGAGTCGACTATTTCTTTAGCCTTTCTTGACTCTTCCAAATCAGCTTCCAGCTTGGCGATCACCTCCTTGGCCAACTTGAGCGCATCTTCGCTCGCTTTTGCCCTCTCTTTCACGGCCAACCTTAGTTGGTCGGAATTCCTTGCGCTCTCGGCTTCGAAGTCAGCTCTCACACGTTCCTCCGCCGCTTTCACTACCTCAGAATCAGCTCTTCGAGAGGCTTCCACTGCCTTGCTCTTTTCATTTTCATTTTTTACTTTCAGCAAGCTGATCTGTTCTATAGCGTCATGTTGATGGCGGCTGATTTTGGCTATCTTTTCCACTGTCTGCAAAATAAGGAAATAGAGTTACAATAAAAAATATTTATAAATCTAGGCAGAAGACTGCAGATAAGGCAAATAATGTACCAATAAGGCCGATTGAGCGGCAAGTGCAATTAACAGTAAATCTAGCTCCACCCGAAATATGGCTCTATCAACCGGCAAGGAAATTGAGGAAGCCATGCTCAAGGCCACAGTCGGGTCCTTCAAAGTCGACGCATCAGAGGTAATCGGCATATTCCTAATCTTTGGTTGAACAATGAATGGATCAACCAGGTTCGATTCCTCAATGCGTGGTTGCTTATCGATTTGGTCCTCACCAGAGACGGCTTCTCACTCAGCGGGGCACTTTTTCCCCCCTTTGCTCAGCCTCTTGATCCCCCTGTTCCACTTGCTCCGTCTCGTCAATCTGAGCCGTTTCTTCCTCAATAACAGGCAGAGAGGACTCAACGACAGCAGCGGATGGAGTTTCCAATCGGATGGCCTCAGCTCTCCTTCAGGCTGCCATCCTTTCAGCATTTTTCCTTCTGGCAAGTTAAGTGAGCGACTCCCCAGCCATATTCTCAAGATACGTGCCGGGAAGGTCTCCTAAGTCAGTAAAAATGTCTCCAAACGAGACGTCCCCTCGGCCTGAAGTGGACGGAGGGTTGGATGAATTGAGGCTGGCTTCCTCAAAGGCCAAGTTTAGAGCCTCGTCTACCTCAGCTTCCGACTGGTTCGGCTCCTCGGCGGCCTCTTCGGCTACTTGTTCCTCCACCTACCCTGAATCAGAGGCTTCCAAACCAATCTGCCTTAGGTTTCTGAAGTTGGGGAAGATAAGGGCCGTAAACTACTGTTCGCCCCTCAAAATTGGAATGTTGTCTGCCGCCGAGAATGTTGCATAAGTCGGCTTGTATCTTAGAAGAATGTGGGCCACCCTCCCTTGTTTCTGAAGGCTTGGATGACCAAAGAATTGGAGTGCGATTTTAATTTTTGCAAGTACGGCGTCGTCAGCTGAAACCAAAACTTTCTTCAAATCGTTGCCTGCACAAATAAAATGGTAAGTACATAGAAGAAAAGCCGAATAAATATATAATAATAAAAAATAAGGAGCTATACGGCCACCTAGTTCGCCTCTTCGTCTTGGCACGGGATCCAGGCGATCTTCACCCTCGCCGAATTCCCAGTTGCCTCGAAAAATGACCATTACATCATCAACACGCTTGCCAGAACTGGCAAGCATAGTCACTAAGTGATGGTCGGTATCCTTGGGCCTGAGAAAATAGTGTCCCTGCCGGCCAGAAGATCTGCTAGGGCATAACCATGCCGAATTGCAGGTATACCAAGGTTAATCCTAAGGCGTCGGTTCAACTCTATAATCCCCATTATGATTTGGAAAAAATTTACATTAGGTTGGGAAGGGATTAAACCCCAGTGGCGAAGGACGGCCCTTAAAAATGGGTGAAGGGAAAAACAGACTCCGCCCTCAGCAATTGATAGGAGAGGAAAGATGATTGTACTTTCATCAGCCCTCTCCTTATCAATGGTTTTTTCTGTCATGAGTGACAGATGGACGTCGTCGGGGATGGAATAATGGTGTCGGAAACCAGAAATTCGATCCGCAAAAAGAAGTTCTTTCAAGTGTTTTGCCATCCTAGCTAGCCTAGGATTGTGTAAAATTGAAAATAAACAAAGAAGTAGGATTCAAAATGAAGAAGAGGAAAACTTACAAGAAGTAGAAGAGATAATGAGAGACAGGAGGGAGTTGCAGAGGTCGCGAAATGGAGGTATATCGAAAGGCAAACCATAAGCTTTGAGTATTCAAAAAAACCTACATTCGAAGGGACAATATAGTTTCAAATCACATTAAATGAAGAAAGCGTATGTTCTGACATGCGTTGGAATAGGGCGTTCTTTCCTTGTCTTTTCAAGTTCAAAACCAAACACGCCGTTCGAAACCAAACATGCCGACTAACTAGCGTTAATAGGTTGTTTGAGGGGCAATTGTGGGAGTCGGATATTGTTGGTATAAGTGCAATAAAGCCGAATGACGGTATGAGGACAGTTAAGGACAGAATTTGTATTCGGCTTCATCCTGGACGATGGCAAGACCGAATAGACTAATCGACCGAAGAACCAGTTGAACAAAAGCCGAATAAATAAACGTGCAATAGAATGAGGGTGGGCCCGACCCTGAGGCCCAAAAGAAAAATATAAATAGAGGAGCATTAGCCAAAGAAAGGTATGTGAGAACAAGTAAGATTAACCTGAGATATATGTAACCAAGAGAGTATACACTGACTTATCCGTCAGAGTGCTAATTCCGGCACCCCCGACTGGAGTGTTCATTCCTTTTTAGGTGACTGGCTGAGGATCAAGAGCGTCCTACAGGATCCAAAGAGTATTTCCAAACCACTTCTCCACCAAGGGAATTGGGTTGTTTTGTTTATGCTGATTTTTTTTTTCAAACTAGTTGTCAGATAGGGTGATTGTGGTAGGTGCTGATTGAAAAGAAAAAAGAACAAAAAAACAGAGTTCGAAGAGCTCGGAAAAACTAAATTAATGGAGTTTTTCCATGGAAATGTTACTTCTGGTTTAAGGAAATTGGGGCTATATTTCATTAAATTTCCTCATTCGTTTATGGCTTTCACTTTATTTTATTAGATTCTTGCTAATCTATCTTTTGTTTTTTTGGGTAATCTATTATTTGAATGTGTTGAGGACATGCCTTTATGATTGAGCAGAATGTATGTGTTGTTATATCTCATTCAAATGTCATTGTCTGTTATATGCTTTAACTCATCAACTATGGCATCTATCCATTTTAAAAAGTGAGCACTTTGTTTGGCTTGATTGAGAGAAGTTGGAACATCTTCCAATCCTTTATCAAACTAATGCTCTTGGGGATAACATTTAATCAACGGTGCAGCAATTATTTACAGTGGTGGGACAAAAACTGTTGCACCATAGCAAGCTTTCCTACCATTTCCTGCCTATGTCCTAGTATAGGTGGTTTGTTTAAAGTTGTTTTAAAATATGAAGATAAGATGAGTCTGTGGAAGAGGGCACACAACCTTAATGATCCCGATGTGGCGGCAATTGTGGTATGTTTGTAGTTTAAAAGTTTTTACATATATTGTACTTTTTACCAAACATTGTCCTTGTGTATTCAAAATGTAGGAGGAATACAATACGCATCTTTGGAAAGTTCTTAAGGAGCAACATTCAATTGAGTATTGCGATGGGATTTACCATAAAATCATTGGGAAGGATGGACATGGGTATTGCAAGACCTATGGGAGAGGAGTGCCTTGGAGTGCGGTGTATGTGAGAGGCAGCGACCTATCCCAATCATCAACAGCCCCTTCATTTATGGATGAGATCACACGATGTGTGATACAAGATGTTGAGTCTAGGTTCACTACAACGATCGAGAACTTGACAGCACGAGTTTTGTTCTTTTAGTCACAGGGTGTGGCTGGGAGTACGAGCTTGGGAGAGGTGCAATACTTACAAATTGATGAATTTTACATTTTATCAAATTTATATGTATACATATGGAAATTATTAATACATTATACTAACATATTGTAGGTGCTAGATGCATCTAGTGGGAAACAAGCTTCGAAAGAAGATGAATAGGTATTTTTCTACTCTAGAACTTGAATTGATGAAATTGATCCAACAAGCTTCAAAAGAAGATGTATTTGTAAAGTTTCCTTAGTAGCAATTAATTGAATTGATGAAATTTGTAAGGAACCAATTGCAGCAGCTGGGCGTGCTATGTATGCAATGACATGCGTTAAAGACAGTGATGTTCCTTGCCAAATTGAAGAGGTAAATAAATGTGAGTTGATAATTTGTTGGAGCTACAGGATAAATAGTAGGGAAGTTTTGAGATCGATCTGTAGATTAGTGTTCTTCTTTTGAATTGACATCTTCTTAAGATATATGATCATTGAATCTAATGAATTATTTTGTCTTATTGAAATTAGTTGTTAAGTTATATCTATGTTGCATGTTTAAATTACCTTTGAGGAAGTCCTTTTGTTTCTTGCAATTGGTGCACTAAGATGGAAATTATTTTTAGTGACAACCTCTGTTTTTTTTTTTGGCTGCTAATAAAGTTTATTACTCTATTTTTGTTGATCTGCTTTCTTTGTGTTCATTTTCAACTTGATTTTTAAACGTTGATGAATCGTAGGAAAATGACTGATGACTTGAAATTCAGTAGAAAGGTTGGGGGTTGAAGTGCCTATTGTTAGATTTCTTTTTCTTCTTTTTTTCCCCCTTCTTTGTAATCATTTGATTTCTTAACAATCAAATGGAGTTATCTTGACTGGTTAGCTAGGTTGGTGAAAATCTGGAGATGGTCTTTTCTTTTTTTTCTTCTTTTTTTGACATGTTATCATCCTTGATGATTGATATCTGTGTTTTTCACTTGTTTATAGTGAGATACATGAAAAACAAAAGAAAAGGAAACTCTGATTGATTGTAAATTTAATCATGAGTTGCTAAATTAATTTATCCATCTTATTATGATGTTTAAATCTTTATTAGATGGTGCTCAATAAGACTAGAATTAGTGATTTCACACTAAGTAGGTGAAAATCTGAAGATGGTCTCTTCTTTATTTTCTTTTCTTTTTTTTGACATGCTATCATCCTTGATGATTGATACTTGTTTTGTTCACTTGTTTGTAGTGAGATACATGGAAAAAAAGAAAAAAGAAAAAAAGCCTCTGATTGATTGTAAATTTAATCATGAGTTGCTAAATTAATATATCCATCTTATTATGAAGTTTACAGCTTTATTAGATGGTGCTTAATAAGTCTAGAATTGGTGATTTCACACTAGTACTTTCTTTCTCCATATCAAAAATTTGCTTACTGTGAACTGAATAAAAAATGTTTGAGTGGTTTACTAATTAAATTGATTCTCTTGCCCATATGCAGGTTGTTTTGCTACAAGCGTTACATGTAATGATATACAATAATTAGAAATGGAAAAGATTCAAAAAACAAAGGCGCTTTTTGGAAAGTTGCATGTTGCGGGTCAGGCAAGGACTATGAGCACTACTTCTATTAGAAAAGTTATGGCTTTACTAGTATTCCATCTGGATTGTGTTGTTGTCATAAAAGAATTTTTTCTTGCTTTTTAGTTGTAACAACTTTCACATATGGCTCTAATTTTGAGACTCAAATGCAATGCTTGATTAAACAACAATGCTATACTGTCTAAATTCTTGTCATTGTTATTCCTAGAGTGTTTTTTTTTTTTTTTGTGACGATGACAAGATGGTCGCCAAAAAACATGTTAGCATTTTTCTTTGTTTTTTGTGACGGCAAAATAATGGTCGCCAGAAGTAGTTTAGACAGTCGCAAATAATTTTCAACCGTTGCTTTGCCGTCGCAAAAAGTATTTGCCATCCCTACATTCGTGAACCCCATTTGCCGTCGCATGGGCCATCGTAAAAGGTCTTTTACGACTGTATTTTTATTATTTGTGATGGCTTGTAAAATGAAATTCCTAACTACTCTCTTATTGTAGACACCCCATTTTTAACCGTCCTCAAGACTTGGACGTCATCGTTTGTGTACTCGATGATTGTCTTTGTTTGTGTTCATCTTGACCGCCCGAAGTCTTTGGCGAAACGCCTTGTCTTTGAGCCTCTAAACCTTATCTGTTTTGTGCATGTTTTTGGACCAAGAGCTTGTTGCCTCTTGCCTGGAGGAGAGGGTGGCATGTCGGCCAGGCCTAGGATCTGTCGGCCATGACTTGTGCCTGTAGGCCACCAGTGGTGGCTGACGGCCATTAGTCCCTTTTTCTAGATATTTGTTTACCAGTTGTGTCAGCTGTTGCTCACTGAGTTGCATCTTCATACACATATATGGTAAGATGTATACAAGCTCAAACTTTGATTTTCTATATATAGGGGGTGTCCTCCCCCATTTTGGAGGGTTAGAAATTTTGGACCAAAAATTTCCCTCTCTCTCTAGCTTTCTCTCTCTCACTCGATATTTTGTGCTTGATTGCCTAGTTCCTCCATACTTTTGCACACTAACCCTTAACCAAACTTGACCACCATTGAGCTGAGGTCCCTTGGAGTCTTGTTTGAGCTTTGGAAGAAGGTTTGAGCTTGAATTTGTGGCTGTTTTGTGCTGTGCTTCAAAGGTATAGAACTTACCTCATTTAAGCTTATTGTGCATACTTATTTTGTCACCCTTTTCAACTATTTTAAGGCTGTTTTTGAAGTGTAAAAACCTCTGTTTTTTATGACTTAAAATGGTGGTTTGAGCCTTTGTGAGTTAGGGGGTTGTCCCCAATTTTGGCTCCTTAGCTGGTTAAGCTTTTTGTGATATCTTTCATCACTTTCAAAACAACTTTTTTTGGCCTTTTAACCACTGAATCTCAGAGGTTTTTTAGTGGTAGAAATCAACTTTTGAAGTCCAAAATTGGAAAGGGTAGCCTCCCCTCATTGTGTCTTGTTTGCATGCCTAGTTATCCTCATGTGTTAGCATGTTTTTCTAGCTTAACTTAGCTTTTATCTAGCATGTTTTTGCCTCTATTTTGACCTTCTTTAGCTTTGTTTTGGACTGTTTGGGTCATTTGAGCTTTGTATTGCATAGTTGTGGTGCAATTTCCTTCACTAGCTTGGTGTTTCTAGGCTTTGAGCATCATTTGTGTGTCTTGGTTGCATGCTTTAATGCTTTTCCATGCCTAATTCCAGCACGTAAAATCTCTACAACCTCCCTCTTTGCTTCACTTTTTCATTTGTTTGAGGGTTGTTTCAACCTTAGGGTTGTTTAAGCTTGAGATTAAGGCTCATGCTTAATGGTTTAATCCTCTTTTGAGGGTTCATTACCAATGGCATGAAGCTTCCCTCATGCCTTGAACTACCCCTTGGTTGAAACTTCATTCGCTTTAGAAAACACTCACCAATGGACTTAATCGATTAAAGAATGGATCGATAACTAAAATGAGTAAACAAAACATAGCAAGTAAAAGAGGCAAGATAAGCATCTTTCATGTTGCATTGCATGTGTTCGAATCGGACGTTAATTCAAACACGAGGAAAATGGGACATTTCATACTCGAAGTGATGAAATGTGCCATTTTCCTTGGTCACCGTCACCCTTAATCATGCATGATAGGATGGTGGACTTTTTTAGTCTTGTTTTGTACTCATTAAACTTGTACAAACTGGTTCCTTAGCCATCATGCATGGAAATTGCTTGGTTGATGATTTGAGGGCCAAGAGTTACACTCCTTTGAACTTGTGTGATGATAAGGAGGGTAACATAACAAATAACCCTTGAGAATACACTACTTTGCCTCTGTTTGCTCTCTGTTGTAGCAAAAAAGGAAGTTCAGGGAAGGGGTAGCCGGCCGGCCATCAATGAAAATTTTGCACAATGTGTACCTGAGGAGGAGCAGAGCCATTCTGGGAGATGGTAGCTTTGTTGGTGTTGAAATACGTGCAAACAGAGGCGTTCAATGGCAAGGCGATGGCTTTTCGGGTGGAGGAAACCAACCGAGCATGTGTGCATCCCTCGCTTCCCGAGGCCATTTAGTTGCTTTGTTTAGTTAATTAGTGGTAGCTAATTAATTAGTTTAATTGTTTTGTACTTAATTAGCTTAGTTTTTAGCTAATTACTTCGTTTTGTAATATTTAATTAGCTTAGAATAAGTTAGCTAAATTCGTTTCAATTATTGTAATAATTAGTTAGCTTAATTAGCGTAGCTAGTTGGTTAGCTTTTACTCATTCGGACCCTCCTTCGCGAGGGCATAATGTTGTAATAAATGTGCGTGCGTGTGTGTATGTCTTCCAACCTCACGTCTTTCTCCCTTTTATTTAATCACTTTCGATGGTTAGATTAGGGTCATATTTCGATTAGCATATCTGATGCTTGCATGTTTGCATCCATTCATTTGTCTTGTATGCACTGAGGCTCGGCGCATCATTCAAATTGCATTGCAATTTCAATAATTCTTTGAATACGTATTTAATCGCATGTTATGAAATCGATTCATATGCCATATTAGTATACGAGCCTATTAATTTCATTATTGCATGTGTTGCATTAGGCATCTTGTATAGTTAGGATCATGCTTTTTTCTAACTAGTTTTTGTTTTGGCTTGGAGTACTCAGTGAGTTTTACGCTTTAGCATGCTTGCATGAGTGTGATTGCCAATGTTGCCATGATTAGCATGCTTGCCATGATGCTATGTGCTTACTTGCTAAACTGTATGAATGCTCTTGGATGAAGGCTTGTTGTTTGGATTGGAACGATTCAATGAATGTGTGTTTTAAGCCCACTTTGTTGAGTGGCAAAATCATGTTTTAAGCTCATTATGTTTGGTGGAAAATCCGCATCTTTAAGCCCACTTGAGGATGGCAAATTCAAACCATTTTTGCAAAAAAAAAAAAAACATGAGTTGAATTGTTTCAAGTCTTGCGACTAGTCTATACTTGCTTGTGCGAATCACATAGTAAAGCTAGTTTAATAATTGGAACATGAACACATAATGTTTATAAAATGACATATCATGATTAGTAGAGGCCGATCTTTGATTAGGCGAGCGAGGGTGCTCAATTCATGACCTTCCCCCTTCGTACCTAAGTTCCCAAGCCGAGGCAACTTTGGTGATGACGGACACGTGGCCTTTAGCACGAGTCAGGGTTTCCTAAATTTTTCCAAAACAAAATATTTAGGTGGCGAGTCTGTATCTAGCAAAGCTGTCCAATTTTGGCATTATTTGATTTAAAATCAATTTTCCATAAAGATTTGCCGGATTGGACTCTTTGGTGATTATCAGTTTCACCTTGCACTTGTGAGATTAGATTCAGAACCGTGGGAGTCCGAACTGTGAGGCCTTCTTTTCAAACCCTTTCTGAAAGGCGGGGGGCAGAAAAAGGGGAGTCCACAGTTTCTGGAGACTCTGCTGGGGATTTAGAGAACTTGACTCGAACTCATGATATGTTGTTTTAGTTACACTTATGTGTTTCTTTACATTTGCATTTGCATTGGTGCGCCTAAGTCACAGTGTTTGCCATCTGCTATTCCTCAGCGGTTTGCCAGAGGTTTGCTTGGAAAAGCTTGCCAAAAAGCTGACCGGTTGCGGGCTTTGCCACGATGGGAACACAACCCTTGGATCTGGACTGCCACTGTACCATTTGATCCTCCTTTCACTTCTTGGTGTTAGGTGTGAAATGTATATTAGGTGGTCTTGCTGAGGTACCCTTTTTGACCAATCGACCTAGTTGCATATCGGAAGCCAGAGAGACTGTTCCAAACTAGGACAGGTTGCTCACCCGAATGCAGGAATTGTTTGAAACCGCTTGTTTGCGTAGTGAATCCCTAGCTCCTAACGAAATTAGGAAAGGGTAACCATACCCCATCATAGGGGTATTTTGGCTCTCACTTGCTTGATATGTGCTTTTAGAGTGAAACTCTGTAGGAACGTATGTATAAATTGTAAGTCTAGGTATCAATTTGAGGGTATCAGTTTTGAGGCAAAAATTTGGGATAGAAATCAGTGTTTGAGTGCAATTGTCCAGCTTATGATTGCAATTGTGTTGTTTCTGTCTAAGCCGAGGTGCGGTGCGATGCGATTTCTGATTTTTGTTTCTCTTTGCTTTATTTTTCTTTTTACAAGGTAGTCTTTCACCATTGCTTCAGATGAGTCTATTACCCCCCAAGCACTCTAGACCCGAGTAAGGCGACTTTACCAATCCGGGGATCTTGTAAGAGGACAATTAGGGTTTGCTTCACTCCCGCCGGTTACTAGACGAAGGAGGGTTCGGCAGAATTCGCCAATTCAGCAGTCACCGTTTACCTCGCCTACACCCAGTCAAGCCCAATCATCCACTTCTACTCCATACAGAGAGTATTTATCAGTTTCGGCAGTTCAAAGTCCTCCGGTCAACATGGAAGACATGCTTTGTCAACTCCAGCAGACTATTGAGAACATGCAGCTAGATGCTGCCCGACAAGCTGAGACCACAGTTCGCCAAGCCAAGGCTGTAGCCCCCCAAGCGGAGGTAATAGAAAGGCTTCAATAATAGCAGCCACAACTTGCAATAGCCTTAGCATCCTATGCACCCCTAGTAGGAATTCCAGCACCCGGGGTCACAATTAATGTCCAAGAAAATACGGGCAATCAGGCGGATCCTATCCCACCTCAGACCTCCAAGGCACCGGTTTACCCGACAGAGGCGCTGTTTGAATTCGAGGTTGACCCTACTGCACTGAAAGTGAGCAAGTTGGAAAAGCTTTTTAAATGGGCACAGGGCGTGAATTCGATCCCTAATATAGAGGATGACTATACTCATTCGGCAGTGACTTTGCCGGACAGATTCAAGATGCTGCATATAGACCAGTTTGACGGTTCTGGGGATCTTATGGTCCATCTGCGGCTATTCTCTGACATCCTACGACCCATGGGTCTTACCAGACTACAGAAGTTGTCAGTTTTTGGCCGGACCCTATCGGGTATAGCGGCCATCTAGTTCGCCAAACTTGAAGACTCTATGAAAAGAAACTGGAAAGAAATGGCCGAGGCCTTTATAGCACAGTATTCCTACAACACTCAGATCGAGGTCACAACTCGTGATCTCAAAGCAACTCGCCAGGAGGCGAAGGAGGGCTTCTCCGATTTTGTCACCCGGTGGAGGGCCAAGGCCTCTATGATGACTGTTCGGCCGGCCGAAAAGGACTAGATCAGAATGGTGGTCCGTAATCTACAACCAAGACTATTACAGAAGATGATAGTCTTACCTCTATCCACATTTGCTGATCTCCACAAAATAGGGGTGCAAATAGAGGATGCAATGAAGCAAGGTTTGATAGACGATGAGAAAGAGCAGCCCAAGAGGGCTTTCACACGCAGTTCCAATGCGACTACGAGTAGTAGTGCAGCTGCAAGGCCTTCCGATGTAGGTATGGTCACCATCACACTGAAAAATGCCAACCCCTTTGTCGATACATCCGATACAACCTCACTGTTAGACTTATTTATTTTGATGATTTATTTAATTATGTTTTAATTTATTTGGAAGAGAAAAATAGAATCAAAATTTATTTTGATGATTTATTTGAAAGAGAAAAATAGAATCAAAATTTATTTTGTCCCATTATTTCTCACCTAAACCTTTATCCTAAATGTTGTTAGAATGTATTTAATATTTGATTAAATTAGGAGTTTAAACAGCCCAAAACAAAGGTTCAAACAGCCTAGCACGATAGCAGGCCAAAAGGTTCAAAAGGTTCAAGTGAAAGATATTCAAATTAGTAATGATGGAAGTACAACAGCTATAAAGGTTCAAAAGGCCAAAAGGTTCAAGTGGGAGATATTCAAATTTGTAATGATGGAGTGGAAGATATTCAAATTGGTAATGATGGAAGTACAACGGCTATAAACGGCTATAAATTCAAATGACTACAACGGCTATAAACGGCTATAAATTCAAACGAATACAACGGCTATAAACGGCTATAATTTTCATTATATATACCAAAGCCTCTAATATAAACAAGTTAACAAAAAACCTAAAAATATTCTTTGATCTATAATCACTCACATCTATTCTCAGAAATTATACACTGAGCCTTATAGCATCAAGCTCATCTTTCTTGTGTGAGATTTACAAAAAAATCAAAGCTTCATTTTATATATCTATCTTTGAGAGATATTTATTGTAAGCTTTCTTTGAAAGCAAAAACGTCATTTCATCTTGTAAAAGTGTTGCAAACACTGTGTTCTTGAAATCTTGAGAGTGATTGTGAATCACCTAAGATTTGCAAGGGTTTAGACTTGTGAAGTCTATGTAAAATCCGTGGAGGCTTGCTCCATTTGTAAAGAGATTGCTAGCACCCCTGTAAAGCTAGCAGACAGTGGAAAATCTCAAGTGAAGCTTGAGAAGTGGACGTTGGTCGAGTTGAAGTCGAACCACTATAAATTTGTTTGCCTCTCTCTACCTTATCTCTTTATTTTATTTTAAATTGCCATAGCTATATTTCACATTTTTACTGTGCTAAAATCATTAACTGACATAGTTGTTAAGACACTTGTTTTAATTATTTTTATTTCATTAATTATATTTATCTATTGTGCTAGTCATAATTTTCATTAGGGTATTATTAATTTTAATTGTAAAAACCTAATTCACCCCCCTCTTAGGTTGTCTTTTGGGTAACAATTGGTATCAAAGCCTAGACTTTTGTTTTAGATTTAACCATCTAAGAGTTTCGATCCATGGCAACCTTAGCTGAAGGACAAGCCACAAATAGGCTACCATTGTTTGACGGAAACAACTATAGTCATTGGAAGGATAAGATGACCCTATATCTACAAGCCATTGATTATGCCATGTGGATTATTGTCACCAAAGATCCAAAAATTCCTACCAAATTAGTAGACAATATTAGTGTACCTAAAACTGAAGATGAATGTGATGAGAGAGATCATAAATTATTGCAAGCCAATGCTAAATCCAAACTCACCCTTTTTTTGTGGATTAGACTATAAGGAGTATAATAGAATATCAAGTTGTGATTCGGCAAAAAAAATTTGGGACAAACTTGAGGTAACGTATGTAGGTACAAATCAAGTGAAGGAATCTCGTATTGATATGCTTGTTCATAGTTATGAATTGTTTAAAATGAACTCTGATGAATCTATTTCAAGTATGTTTACTAGATTTATACTAACAGTGAGTTGGTAAGAAAAATTCTTAGGTGTCTACTAAAGAATTGGGAAGCAAAGGTCATCGCCATTATAGAAGAAAAAGATCTCTCCACACTTGGATTGGATAAGCTTATGGGTTCCCTTATGACTCATGAGATCACCATGAAAGGACATGAGGACGTTGAAGAGAAAAAGAAAAGTGGAATTGCATTCAAAGCATCATCAAATGAAGAAGAACATGAAAACTCCAGTGAGGATGAAAGCTATGCCATATTTAGTAGAAATCTCAAAAAGCACTTCAAGAAAAACAATTATGGAGAAAGAAGACCTTTCAAAAAGGAGTACAACAAAGACTACAAAAGAAACAAGAAGGCCATGATAGCAGCTTGGGGAGAAAGTGAAAATGAAAGCTCAAGTGATGAAATTGAAAATGAAGTAGCCAACTTATGTCTCATGGGTCTTGAAGATGAAGACTCTACTCAAGATGAGGTAACTACTCTTTATAAAGAACTTGAAAGTACATTCTATGAACTAAAAGATGAATTTAGAAAAGTTTGTGCCAAAAATAATGTGTTAAAAAAATCTGTTGCATCTTTATCTAGTAATGTAGAAGAATTAAAGAAAGAAAAAATTGTTTTGAAAAATGATTTTGACACCATCTCTAATGAGAAAACTGCCTTAAAAAAACAATGTTGATGATTTAACAAAAACACTTGAAAATTTTGTAAAATATAGAAATAATCTCAACATGCTTCTTGGAAATCAAAGATGTGTTTTCGATAAAGCGGGCATTGGATATGACCACATTAAGAAACAAAAGCATCTCTATACAATTTTTGAAAAGGCACCTCTCATGACACACCCTCATATTACTTGTCATTATTGTAGAAAGAAAGGCCATTATATATCTTATTGTCCATTCAAAAAGAATATAAACATAGGAATTAAAAAGATTTGGATTATTAAGGGATCTAACAAAACTAACCAAGAAGGACCCAAGAAACTATGGGTACCAAAAACCAACACTTGATTGTCATCTTGTAGGTTTGCCTTAAGTCCAAAGCCAAAGAAGGGAAGTGGTACCTTGATAGTGGATGTTCCAGACACATGACCGGAGATAAATCCTTCTTTACTACACTGTCATCCAAAGATAGAGGCCTTGTTATTTTTGGAGACAACAAGAAAGGAAAAATCATCCGTATTGGTAGCATCGGTATTTCTCCTAACCCTTCTATTGAAAATGTTTTACTTGTTGATGGACTTAAGCATAATCTGCTTAGTATTAGTCAATTATGTGATAAAGGTAATCGAGTTATTTTTGATAAATCACATTGCACAATTGAAAGCACAAATGATCATAAAGCTTTATTCGTTGGTAATCGTCATGATAATGTTTATGTTTTTCATCTTAATGATCTCTATGCTAGTGATGTTAAATGTTTATATGTTAATAATAAAAATAGTTGGTTATGGCATAAAAGACTTGGTCATGTTCATATGGATTTAATTGCTAAACTTTTGAGAAAGGATTTGGTCATTGGACTTCCAAAAATTAAATTTGAAAAAGATCATCTTTGTAGTGCTTGTCAACAAGGAAAACAAACTAAAACATCATTTAAATCAAAATCTCATATTTCTACAACTAGACCTTTACAACTATTACATATGGATTTATTTGGTCCCTCAAGGACATCTAGTCAAGGTGGTAAACGTTATTGTCTTGTTATTGTTGATGATTATTCAAGATTTACATGGGTTATGTTTTTAACACACAAAGATGAAACATTTTCTTCTTTCACAAAACTCTGTTGTAGAATTCAAAATGAAAAAGGCTTTCTTATTACTAATATGTTAATTCCTTTTTGAGTCATATCTTTGTAGAATCAATTTTGATGTCATAGCATGTTTTTGAGATGTATACTATCTATATTTTGAATTGTACATTTATGATATCAAGAATGATCTCAAGAATATGCTCAATATGAAAATTTCATGCTTATATGCTTTACATTGGAATATTTAAATGAGTTATGAAATTCGTTGATTATGATCCATCAACAATGTCTAAATGAAAAGAAGTATCATACGTTTGTAGAGACATTGCATCTATCCTATTGAATATCTTTTGAACATGGATTATATTGGCATACATCTCATGAAATGCTTTTGATTGATAAATTGTTGAATTAATTGTTTATAACATTCATGTTGTGTTCCACATTAAGTAAAATGTTTTATCACACTTGAGTAAGTGGATTGAATTGATGAAAATGCCTCGTGATAATGTTATGTGATTAAATGAGATTGTTGCATCATTTTTTAATAAAACAAAGAGCATAACACTATTTTCTTATGCATATTATGCTATGTGCTACAACTTGAAAATTCTAAAAAATAGCATTCCAAACTTTTGTTTGATCATTGAATTATTTTTCACTTTTTGAGTTTGTGATAAGAAGTGATTTGTACTGTATTTTTATTGAGTAATAGTGATTGTTCTATGAATGCTATATTTACACAAATCACATTAGAAAAGGGTAGCACCAACTTAGGGGGAGAAATCATTTTGCTAACATACTTGTTAAACCCTTTTGAGATGAACTCCTCATGAAAGAAAATTGAAGATTAAAAAACTTCTATCTCTTGAACCTAACGTATGCCTCATATACTCTCTTAAGCTTTTGAGGTAAAAATTCTATCTTATATCCTTTGAGCTAATACTGTTATTACTTTGATATGAAAAAGATTGATTATGCTTTATATGATTTGCAATGTATACTCTTTGATGATTCTCTTGCCTAAAAATCATGCATATGCTTATAATGTGTGCTATATATTGAAATTCATGATTTTTCTTGGCATATGGATTGCTATACCTTGAACATTCTTCAATTTTTGGGTTTACATTAGCTCCATGAGATTATATTGAGTTTAACCTATTATAAGCAATATTTGGTATTCTACATAATGTTTGAGTTATGATTGTTAAATCTTCTAGATTGCATGTTTGGTATCATTCTGGCATCCTTATTGGTAACATTTGGCATTCAATTTGATATTATTGAGGAGAACATTTCAGTTATGAGCTTTCATTGTTCATATCTCCTATTGATTTTGCCAAATGAAACAAGGGGAAGAATTTAAACTTGATTAGATTAAAAAAAATAAAAATAAAAATAATCCCCTCAGATTCTGTTTTATTTTTGATATCACAGTTATGAGCTTGCACCTCACATATTATTTTTTTAATTTATTTTATTTTATTTATTTTGCTATTAGGCTGAATTTCTTTTATTTTTATTTTTATTTTTTTTCTCATTATTATTTTTTCTTTGGGCTTAATTTTCTTTTCTTTTTTTTTCTGCTTTTTCATTTCATTTTTCAGTATTTAAACATAAAAACAAAAACAACTCAAAATACAAATATTTACATTAACAAACAAAAAACAAAAACGCCCTTCATTTTTTTACGGCCATACGCCGATCAAACTAAATATATTTCAAAAAAAACAAAACAAAACAAAACAACACTTCATTTTTTTTTTGGTCATACGCCGACCTCACTTACTCGCCTCTTCCACCGCTCTCTTCTTCTTTTTATCACCTTGGGTGACCCCTGACGCCCCTGCCCCCGTGCTTTCGTCAAGAGCAACGACTCCCCGCTGACTATCAAAGGCCAAGAACAACGTTGCTCCAAATCAGGCCATGGAGGTGGTTGTAGACACCCCATTTTTGACCGTCCTCAAGACTTGGACGTCACCATTTGAACACTCGGTGATCATCCATGATTGTGTTCGTCCTGAGTTCTCGGAGGTTTCGGCCACGCACCTTGCCTCAAGACCTCTCGACTTGCCTATTTTGTGTTTGGTTTTGCACACTTGCTGTCTTTGCACCTGAGGGTGGGAAATGGCTTGTTGGCCATCCCCACACCTCACCGGCCATGGCTTGAGGCCACCGGCCCTGTTTTGTTGCTACCGGCCATTGGTTATGGCCGGTCGGCACTCTTTATGGTCGGCCGACCATTATTTTGGTCAATTTGTCATTTTTGGCTGGCCGATCACTGTTCATCTGCTTTTGGCAGATATTTTATGCCAGCTGTGATAGCTGGCATCCACTTTGCACCCCCTCCATACACGTGTATGGAGGGATTTCACTCTTGCTTAGCTTGTTTTGTAAGCTTTGCAAGAGTGAATCTCTATAAAGGGAGGGCTTCTCCTCCCTCCTCAGAGGTTCCAAAAAAGTTCCAGAGCTCTGAGATTAGGGTTAGAGGATTGTGTATCTATTCTATCTCTATATCTCCTTCTCCTTCCATTTTGTGTGTGTTTAAGGTGTTTTGTTCATAGTTTTGCATACAAACACCTAGTGCTGCACTTTCCTTTAGCTACTGAGGTACTAAGGAGTTATTTTCAGAGTTCTTGAGTTGATCTAAGCTTGGAGAGGCTGCTGGAGCATTGTTCTTGAAAGAGGTCTTCAAGGGTAAGAACTTTACCCCTTTATTCCCCATTTTTGCATAGGCTTTTAGCCATCCTTGCATCTATTTTTAAGCTTAGTGTATAACTAGTAAAAGTTCTGTTTTTACTTGCTTTTGATAGTTGTTTAGGGTCTCTTTGAGGTTTAGGGTTGTTTGACCCCTCTTAGGCCTTATTTGGCCTCATTTTTGTGCACTTTTGGTGAGCTCTGGGACCACCTTGTGTTGGCCTCCTCACCACAGTGGTGGGGATGGTGTTTTGAGGTCCTAAGAAGGAGAGGGCCATCCCCTCTCCTTGTTGTCTTCAATACTTACCATTTTAGCCTCATGTGTGAGCACCTTCCTTGAGTTTATGTTGGCCATGTCTTAAGTAGTATTTGTGCTTATTTTGCCATGATATAGCACTGTTTTTAGTTGGTTTAGACACACCATGCATGCTTTGCATACTTGTCTTGTAATGCCATGAAATTGCCTTAACATGCTTTGTGCTTTGAGCCCTATTTTTAGCATGATTTTGGCTTAGCTTTGTGAAGCTTTTATGCATGTTTTGATGTGCTTGAGGTCTGATTTTGGTCATTTGGGTCATCCATGACTTGTTTTGTATAGCTACCATGCAATCCCCCTTTGTACGCCTTGGGTGTTGGATCTTCTAGCATGCTCTACATGCATCATTTCAGTGGTTTGGCACCATTAGTTATGCCATTTCAGTCCATATAGTGTGCTTGTATACTTACATTTATGGCTCCTTTGATGTTTCAAGAGGTTTGTGTTTTATGCTCCATGTTTGGGTTATCATGCATGCCTTTAGACTTAGGCCATTTAGATGCCATCTAGGTGTGTCTTTGACCTTGTTTTGGTCTGCTTTAGGACTGTTTTGAGTCCTTTTGTCCCTTTGAGGCTTGCCTTGTACGGCCATGGTTGAAGCCCCTTTGATAGTTTTGAGCCTTGAACCTTGCTTGCATGCTTTAATTATTTTGTTTAGTTGGTTTGGCACCATCCTTAACATGATTTTCAGAGTTTATCATGCTTGCCATTTGTCCATGTTTGTCCCCTTTTAAGTATGCTTAAAAGTCCCCTTCACATGTTGTTGCATGTTGGTCATTAGCATTATTGTTACATGTCTAGCATGCTTGTTTGCTTAGGTTGTGTGACTAGTGCTCATTACTTGCTTGCATGCTCATAGTGCATACTTAGCTTGCATGCTTAGGTTGCATTTTGCATGCATGCCTTGCCTCTTGAATTGATTGTGATAGAGGTTGGGCCTATTGTTTGTTTTGGTTTGCATTCCATTTGACACCAAAATGCACAACTTGACTTCTTGGGCCATCATGCATCGAAATGCGTGATTGGTGGCCTGAGGGTCGAGGGCCACCCTCCTTTGAGTCATGAACATGATAAGGGGTGTGGTGGTGCAAACATTTGCTTTGAAATACATTGTCATGCCTAGTTTGCCCTCTGCTGCTGTCAAAACAGGATTCTGCAGGAAGATATGGTCGACCGACCATTCTCAGTACCGGCCGACTAAATATCTTTGGCCGAGAGCCATACCAATGGTCGATGACCACTTTCCCATGGCCAGTGACCATTCCTCATGGCCGGTGGCATCCCACGGTGTTTATAGAGTGTTCTTTGGGATTTGTGCAATTTTCAGAGGCATAAAACAGTGAAAACAGAGGCAACTTGTGCATGGTGGTGGATTTCCGAGCGAAGCCGAGCACGCATGCATTGGACCCTCTTCCCAAGGCTGTTTTACCGCTTTATTAGCTTAGTTAATTTGCTTAACTAGTTAAGTGGTCTGTAACTATTTAATTAGCTTGTTAGTTAGTTAAATTTGTATTAATAAGTGTGGGTGCGTGTGTGCATGTCTTCCAACCCCCACTTCTTTCTCCCTTTTACTTACCTGCTTTCGATGGTTAGTATTATGGCATATTTCAATTAGCATCCTTCTGCTATGCATGTGTGCATTCATTCATTTGTATCGCATGTACCCGGCTCGGCACATCATACTAATCGCATTGTATTTCAAATTCCAAATTGAATACATGTTATCTGTTGCATTTCACATGCCATCCATAGATTAGCCAAGCCTACTCTAGCTGCATTTTGCCTGCGATGCATTAGCCATCTTAACATGGACTTGGATCATACATTTGATTACTAACATGTTCTTTGTTTTGGCTTGGAGTACACTGTGAGTGTTTTATGCTTTAGCATCTCGCATGTATGTGAACGTTAACATGAAAGCATGCTTTCCATGAGGCTAACTGCTTAGTTGATTTACTGCCTGAATGCCTGTGGGTGAAGGTTGGATTGTTTGAATTGGAATAATTCATTGAAATCCGTATTTTAGCCTATTTGCGAGTAGCAAATCTCAAATCATTTCCAAACAACGGATATGCGATGCTTTGTTCCAAATTAGGCGATATAGTCTATACTTTTGTGTTGTGCGTATCACATAGTAAGATTAGCTAATTAATCGAAATAAGAATGCATAATGTTTTCAAAACTAGATATCATGGTTAGTAGAGGCCGATCTTTGATCGGGCGAGCGGGGGTGCTCATAGCTGACCTTCCCAATCGTACCCAAGTTCCCGAGCTGAGGCAACTTTGGTGATGGCGAACACGTGGCCTTAGGCAAATGAGTCAGGGTTTCCTAAATTCCCCCATAAAAAATATTTAGGTGGCGACTCTGTATCTGGCAAACCAGTCCATGTTTGGCACTTCTTTCTCAAAAATCTGTTTTCCAAAACGATTTGCCGCATTTGGACTCTTTGGTGATTTATCAGTCTTGCATTGCACATTGCAAGATCAGATTAAGAACCGACACAAAACGAGCCCGAACTGTGGAAGAGCACAGGGCCCGAAGGCGCGTCCACAGTGGTCTTCCATTTAAGCTCTTTATTTTCGGCCTTCAGTGCGCCTATTTCTGCTCGCGCATCCTTGTGCATGCGCTGGAGTAGAAAGAGTTGGGCGTTGACCTGCTGGAGCTCACTCGTCCTGTTCTGCAATCGGTGCGCCAATTTTGTGACTGCAGTCACCGTCTCCATACAGGATGTCAGTGTGAAATGATTGGCTTCTATGTCAGATTGAGCGGCCATGATTTGCTCAATCGACATCATAGGAAGGTTAGGAAAATGAATGACAGGAAGAGTAGGAGTAGGGGCACTCGGTCCAGTAGAGCTTATGGGATCGTTCAGGTCTGGAAACAGAGTGAGAGAACGGGATGAGGAGGCCATGTAGTAGGAGAGAGAGAGAGATGTAATCGAAATGAGGGTCGTTTTTGGCAGCTTTTCTGCTCTGATCAGTCTCTCTGTTCTATCTCTTTCACGAAGCGAATGAGGACGAAGAAGGTGAAGAGAGTGATTAAGAAGAAGACGGAGGAGAAGTCGACAAGAGGGAGAGAGAGCCGAGGCAGCTGATTGACCCGTCTCGCTTTTGTCGGTTGGCTGACGCAAAAGCGAGAACGCGTGTTTGACGTGATTTTCAACGAAAAATAGGAGACGCGGGCGAATCTTATATGTATATATATATATGTTTTGATTCTCTATTTTTTTGATGTCATTTATCACTATCATTTTCCTCCTCCTCCTCCTCCAACTTCTGACCCATGCTTTCCTTTTGATAATGTCACAGGGGGAGAAATTATATGATGTTATGTATTATGGTATTATTTTCAAATTATGGTATTATTTGAGAACTAATCTGATAATTATGTATTTATCGTTTGATATCTTAGTCTTATATCATATTGTTCATTAAAGCTTATTTATTACACATGTGCTAACCTATGTATTTAGAAATGAATTCAGGGAGCATGACTTGAGTGGGAGCCTTTCTTTCTCCCAAACAAATCAAAACATCATTGTGTGTCATCATCAAAAAGAGGGAGATTGTTAGACTTATTTATTTTGATGATTTATTTAATTATGTTTTAATTTATTTGGAAGAGAAAAATAGAATCAAAATTTATTTTGATGATTTATTTGAAAGAGAAAAATAGAATCAAAATTTATTTTGTCCCATTATTTCTCACCTAAACCTTTATCCTAAATGTTATTAGAATGTATTTAATATTTGATTAAATCAGGAGTTTAAACAGCCCAAAACAAAGGTTCAAACAGCCTAGCACAATAGCAGGCCAAAAGGTTCAAAAGGTTCAAGTGGAAGATATTCAAATTAGTAATGATGGAAGTACAACGGCTATAAACGGCTATAAAGGTTCAAAAGGCCAAAAGGTTCAAAAGGTTCAAGTGGAAGATATTCAAATTTGTAATGATGGAGTGGAAGATATTCAAATTGGTAATGATGGAAATACAACGGCTATAAACGGCTTTAAATTCAAATGAATACAACGGCTATAAACGGCTATAATTTTCATTATATATACCAAAGCCTCTAATGTAAACAAGTTAACAAAAAACTTGAAAATATTATTTGATCTATAATCACTCACATCTATTCTCAGAAATTATACACTGAGCCTTATAGCATCAAGCTCATCTTTCCTGTGTGAGATTTACAGAAAAATCAAAGCTTCATTTTATATATCTATATTTGAGAGATATTTATTGTAAGCTTTCTTTGAAAGCAAAAATACCATTTCATCTTGTAAAAGTGTTGCAAACACTGTGTTCTTGAAATCTTGAGAGTGAATGTGAATCACCTAAGATTTGCAAGGGTTTAGACATGTGAAGTCTGTGTAAAATCTGTGGAGAATTGCTCCATTTGTAAAGAGGTTGCTAGCACCCTTGTAAAGCTAAAAGATAGTGAAAAATCTTAAGTGAAGCTTGAGGAGTGAACGTAAGCCGAGTTGAAGCCGAACCACTATAAATTTGTTTGCCTCTCTTTACCTTATCTCTTTATTTTATTTTAAATTGCCATAGCTATATTTCACATTTTTACTGTGCTAAAATCATTAACTGACATAGTTGTTAAGACACTTGTTTTAATTATTTTTATTTCATTAATTATATTTATCTATTGTGCTAGTCATAATTTTCATTAGGGTATTATTAATTTTAATTGTAAAAACCTAATTCACCCTCCATCTTAGGTTGTCTTTTGGGTAACACTCACAAACCTCGAAACACCAACAACAAGGCCAAAGGGTCTTCACCCAGCTGTACATGTCCTTATCCAAAGCCTTAGGGGTCCTAATCAAGAAGGGGCACATGAAGCCACTAGAGCCTCGCCCCCTACCCGATCCTCTTCCCCCGAAACACAACCCGACCAAATATTGCACTTTCCACCAACAGCATGGTCACGACACTGACCTATGCTTCAGATTGCATCATGAGATTCAAGTTCTCATTGACAATAAGTTGATAGCGCCTCCTCAAAACCCTAATGTCACTATAAATCCCCTCCCACCACATAACCAGGTCCCTCCACCTCAGCAAATAAACCTCATCCATACACTGGTCATCCCTTACGACCCCAATATATACATCACCCCCTTCCACCTACCTAAGTCGGCGTTGGTCATCCCTGAGAGTATAGACTTGTGTATGATGAACGCGTCTACATTCCAACCCGAACCTGTGGTGGTGACTGTGGTAGATGAAGGCAGGGTAATCTTGGTGGAGAATGGGAATGTCAGTTCAGTGCCTGAGGGCTCCGTAGACTTATCTGAGGAGGAATACAACCCGTACTGCTACATCGTGCCAACCAATCAAGCCAAACCAGAAGTGGAGTTGCCAACAGGAATGGAGGTTAGTGTGGTCCGAGAGGATGGCCCAAGCTAGGGATTAAATGATCTAGCTGATCTGGAAGAGGACTTGGACAACCTACAGTTCTACGATGAACAAGATCCGGGGAATGTACAAATTGACTGGTTCGATCTAAACGGGTCCGACAGACAATTCGGGGTGGCACAGTGATGAACTTGATGTGGATGAGGGACTTCAACCAAAGTTGGAACAGCCAGAAACAAGAACTGCTACAAGGGCCGAAATGGCCGAGGACAAGGGAAAATTACCGGAGGGTACCGGTATTAAGAATTCTGCTCAGGAATTGGGCATTGTTAGTATTGTTAATACAGAGCAAGAAGCCACACTGAAATGGTTTGAATAGGAAAAGGACGAGAATGATCAGCAAGCTGGAAAAGCTAAAGGCCCCGCGAGGAATGATTGTGATGTTGACATAGGAGTACTTGCCATGGAACCGAACAATTGCCTGTCGGTTGCTAGAGGAATATGGTGGAAAGATGATGATCTGCATTTTGCTCACACTGATGAAGATTGGGGTCAGGACCTACCAAACGACACTTGGTATTTTGAGGAAGTGGATTATATGACTAAAAGCGGGCAGTACTTCAAACCCCCACACTTGGACCAACCCGAAGCATCCGACAAGGATAAGCAAGCTGAAAAACAAAGGGAAAAACTGTTAGAGGAAGAGGCTGTACTGAAGCAGTTAAAGAAGATCCAAGCAGACATATCTATTTGGGGGTTGCTTATGGCTTCGCGCGTGCACCGGCAAGCTGTCCTGTCTGTAATGGATAAGGCCAAGCTGTCTATCGACACAACCCCAGAACAGTTAGTGGGACTTGTCTTCCCGGGAGGTGCTTCGCCGACTTTGACCTTCTCGGATAAGGAATTGCTGCCCGAGGGCTCTGCGCATAACAAACCCTTATACGTCTCAGTTAAATGCAGGGAGAAGTGGGTGCCTGTTGTATTGGTTGACATTGGGTCTGCGATTAATGTTTGTCCGTCACGCACGGCCTATGCTATTGGCTTGAAGTGAGCGGACTTTGTACCTACGGCCTAGGTGATCCGGGCCTACGACAACACAAGAAGAGAGGTAATGGGAACAGTTCAGATCAGAACACAGGTCGGGCCGACCCAACAGGATATTGAGTTTCATGTCCTGGATGTTCCAGCTACCTTCAACTTGTTACTTAGGCAACCTTGGTTGCACCAAGTAAAAGCTATTTCTTCCACCTTGCTTCAGATGCTGAAGTACCCTCTTGGGAAGGGGGTAGCCATTATGTTTGGGAATTCTTCTATACATCCTCCGCCTGAGGTCACTACACCCGTACTGGAGATTGTACATGGCGACGAGGATGTCTTCTTGTCTGGGTTTACCTTGGCCGAGGCCCAGGTGGTGCAAAACATCTTAGCTATTGATGAAGGGTTGTATGTCAGTGCTCAATCAGTTTATCTCATGAACAAGCTACAGCATATACCCGGAATGAGATTAGGAAAGAGCGGTCGGAAAGGCATCATTGCACTGGCCGAAGTGCCACATAACCCCCATACCTTTGGTTTGGGCTACACGCCCACCAAAGAGGATAGGGTAAGGAAAGGGAAGGAAATGGAAGGAAGAGCCAAAGCTAAGCAAAGTGGGAAGCATTATGAGCTTATACATAGGCTAATTTAGGGAACTCTAAAAGGCCGCTTTGTTCGGGAGGGGGAAGACTTCCGTTTTGCGGCTTTCCTAAGCCATGGTTCAACTCTGAGAAGCGGCGTCTGCTCAGCTTTGAGATTTTCTTCGACCTACAACTACAAGAGGATGAAGCCACAGAGGAACAAACTAAATTAATTGCTGAGGCTGAACAAAGTACTGAGGGTGAGTCCAATAGTAGTGAACTTGAGATAGGAGCAGCACTAGCTTGTCTCATTTCAGATCCTCCGATCAATCTAGAGAGCTTCGGGGATGACTTCACTGTTTCCATGATCGAAGACCAATCAAGTATGGGCCCTTCTGGTGGTATTCTAGATGCATCTAACACACCCTCTCTCATTTGGCAGCTAGAGGAGGGCTTTTTGTCCAACAATTTTGAATCAGGTAGTGAGCCGGAATCTAATTCCACAGAGTTTGTGAAGTCGGAATCAGATTCCAGTTCTTCTGAGTCGGAGTCCGGTATTCCTAGGGTTGATAACCCGGATGCCGTAGTTTTGTCCAGGTCGTGATTAGAACCCCTGGTATTATGCTATCTGGAACTTCTTGGAAAATGAGGCTTATCCACTAAGGACAAATGCCAAAGATAAAAGGGAAATATGGTGAATGGCTGCTCAGTTTAGCATCTGCGGGGGTAAGTTGTACAAAAGAGGCCATCTGATAATGCATAAGCTTTGTATTGATGCAGAAGAGTCGAAGTGCCTAATGGAGGCCGTCCACAGAGGGAAGTGCGGATCGCACGTGAGCAGAGTAATACTAGCCCGGAAGATTCTCAGGCAGGGTTATTACTGGTCAACCATGGAGGAGGATTGTATCGGTTTTGTTCGGTGATGCCACAAATACCAAATCCATACAAATCACATGAACATCCCGCCGTCAAAGCTGTACAACATGACTTCACCGTGGCCATTTTCAATCTGGGGAATTGATGTTATTGGGGCAGTTACGCCGAAGGGCTCGAATGGGCATGAGTATATCCTGGTGGCAATTGAATATTTCACAAAGTGGGCCGAAGCCCAATCCTATGCAGTGCTAAAAGCATCGCATGTAGCCAAGTTCATCAGGAATAACATCATTTGTCGTTATGGGGTCCCGAATGAGATCATTTCAGATAATGGCTCACATTTCAAGAGAGAAGTGATCGACTTGTTGGCGAAATACAACGTGACTTTTCATAAGTCATCCACATATCGACAACAAACCAACGGAGCTGTTGAGGCCGCTAACAAGAACATCAAGCACATTTTGCAGAAAATGGTTGAGACTTACAAGGACTAGTCGAACAAATTGCCATTCGCTCTCTGGGCTATAGGACTTCGATTCGGATATCTACTGGGGCAACTTTATATTCTCTGGTTTATGGGATGGAAGCTATTCTATTGATTGAAGTAGAGGCTCCGTGCGGGTTATGGCTGAGTGCCAGATAGCAGAAGCAAATTGGCAGCAGAGCAGGTTCAAGGAACTAATGCTGTTTGACGAGAGGAGGTTGAAAGCATTCTACCATGTTTAAGGTTATCAACGTAGAATTGTCGGGGCTTTCAACAAGAAAGTTAAGTCCAAGAATCTTAAGGAAGGGGATTTGGTGCTGAAAGACAACCGAGCTCCTATCCATGACCCTAGGGGCAAGTTCAGACCCAATTGAACTAGTCCTTACATCATCAAATCAATCTGGTCAGGTGGAGCTGTCATTCTTATGGACTTAGATGGCCTAGAATTCTCCCAACCAATCAACATGGACAAGTTGAAGAAATACTACCCCTGAGTGACTCGCTAGGCCAAAAACCCAAAATGACAACCTAGCCAAAAGTTAGAGCACAAAAAATTGGAAAAAAGAAAAATTGAGGTCGCATAGTTGAAAACCCAGAAAGGGCGGCCTTGGCAAAAGTTAGAGCTCAAAAGGAGAGTGTTAAAACCCGAGTGAACCTGAATCGAACTACATAAGGCCTTATTCCCATCTTCAGGATACGTAGGCAACTTCGTTCTGAAGTCTGGCCGTAAACACCTTCAAATCAACTGTGTCCATATGCTTGATCAAAGCATCTTTGTCTTTTTGTTATCATCGGTTGTGATCCTTACCCTGAGAGAAGAGCTGATTACAATGCTGAGTAGTGCAATTCAGTCTAGGGGCAATTTTCCATTTCTGGATTCGGGGTTGTACATCTCAAGGATAGATTCCAAGTGTGTCAAGTTGTGATCCTTATCGAAAATGGTTTTGAAAAGTTTTAATAAAAGTTGATTTTGTTCAAATTAATCTTTTTACAACTTAGACCATTTTTGGACCAAAAAGAAAATTTTCAGTGCCCACAACTTCAATTTCTTTGATTTCATTACAAAGTTCTCTAACTCTCGATACAAATCAAAATTGCTTTTATTATATTCAAAAGGAAAACTTGAAAGTACAAATCAAAGTAATAAACTTGGGGCATAGATGAGTCAGGTGTTCCTGCATCCCCTCCTAGAGCTTGTGGAAGCTTCAGATGCTAAAGTAGGCCCAATTTGTGCCTCATCTTCAAGCCAAGCTAGGCATTCACCAGAAAGGGTGTAGCTGAAATTGGGAGTGGGAGCCAGGAGTTCTCTTGTCCTCCAAGCAGTGGGTTATCGAGCTAATTGTGAACCATGGATTAGAAATGAAGCCGGGTACTCTACCCCCTCGCCTGGGCAAGTCTGGTCATGTCCGAACTGACGCTTGAATCGGAATGGAAAGTAGAAGACACAGTGTGTCAAGCCAATCAGTTGAATACCTGGTTGCCGAGCCATGCTGTAGCCCATCTCGGGCAGATCAAACCAGGGGCAACGCCAAGCAATGTCAACAACAAACCTGTTGCACATCCAATGGCACCACCATCCCTCGTTACGGAAATCAACTAGCCGTTGGCGAAAGAAATAGCCTCGCGTTGAATATGCAGGGCAAGAGTCCACTACCTTCAACCTGTCCATGAGCCATATCTGGGGAGGGATGAAAAATAAGAGAGATTAAAGAATAGAGAGGTGTATGTGGAGAGAAAAAGTGAGAAATGGTTTTGAGAGAAAAACAGAGCCTGAGTGCCGAGTGATATGAGAAACACATGTGGGATAGGGTGGGAAACATTACCTGCAAGAGTAGTGGACTCCTTGCCAATTTGGTTGTCTCCCGTTGATGGAAGGCATCCAAACCCATCAATGTCTTGGCCAATGCTAAGCCAATGCAGCTCCTGCCTTCTTGCAAGCCTTGGGCCACTTCGATCAAGTGGATGCTAGACCCATTGAAACTAGGGGCAAGCAAGAAATGTGCCAACATACACAAACAAAAGTTGTACTGCCGAAAACTCTGCCAAAGACGGTCACCGCGGTCACTGATGTCAGAACATCGATGAATGAGGCTGGGGATATCCAGCCCTCCACTGTGAACCAAGGATCGAGCCTCGTGTGAAGTGAGCCCACATATCCTTCCTAAAGCTTGGATGTGACCAAAACCGGACTGAGGCAAGATTTCCTCGTCACGTCGGGATTCCATCAAAACTTGGAATTCTTCAATTGTAGGGCACATCTCTTGCCCCCTGAAGCTGAAAACATGTGATCGAGTTCCAACACCTAGCCGCGGCATGAAGGAATGGAAAACACAATGGGAAACGACTTAGCGGGAATATTGCATTTATCTCGAAACCCTGAAAATTCACTTTTTCCGAGCAATCTAAAGTTGTAATCCAATTTGAGAGTTTTTCGGTGAAGAACGGATCCATTTGTGCCAAAAATAGAGTTCGAATGAAGAAACTACAAAGTCCCAGCTTTTGTAGATGATAAGGCATTGAGTGAAAGGCAGGTGGCAACAATCTGGGGGTCCCTTGCACTGATGGCCGACCGGCCAGTGCTAATGGCTGACCGGCCACTTTTTGTAGTCGACCGGCCACCAATGGTGGCCGACAACCCTAGGTCATGGCCGACAACCTCTGTTCATGGCTGACAGCATTCTTGTGGTCTTTCTGTGTGTTGAGAGTACTGAGAACTTGTGTTTTGTTCTGCCCTTGGTGCATTTTGCTATCTTGTTTTAGTAGTTTTGTTGAGTCGCTTTTGAGTTATTACAATTTGTTTATCAAGTTGTTGTGTTGCTTATCGAGTTGTATTTTTTTTGTATTTGTTTATCGAGTTGTTGTTGTTAGTTGTTCATCGAGTTGTTTTACTCTGTTTGTTAAGTGTTGGTCGGTTTATTACCTGATTAAGAAAGTGCCAATACAATGTGCAGTTTTCAATCAAGATCCATCTTGTTTTTATGCAATGTGGTGGTCGTGCGGTGCTCAAAATGCAAAAATACAACACTTTTTCATACAAAAAGGTGCTTTTATTCCGATCATGGTTACTTTTTGCAAAAGAGTACAAGTTTTTAAGAAAATAAAACTGTCTAAGATGTACAATGTGCTAACACTACTAGCAAAAAGAAACTAAGAAAAATACAGAGAATCAGCACCAGCTATCTCAGTCTCGATAGGCCCTCTTCGTCCTCTTCTTGGGCATGAACTCAGAGCTATCTCCATCAGCGCCACTGTCTGTACCTCCTTCTAAACCAGAATTTGAACCAGAGTCATCACTGCTCTCTGCGTTAGAACCTGGCTCAGCATCATCTCCACTAGCAGAACCCGAGCCAGTATCATTGTCTCCACTCTCGGATGACTCGATGTGCTAGCTCGCAGCCTCCTCGATCTCGCTAGTATCATCGTCATCACCGCTCATGATAGGCTCTGAAGGGCTCCTCTGATCTCAACCACGACGTCTCCCTCGGCCGCACACTAGCACCTGTCTCTTTCTCCTCTCTGCCGCCGAAAGGGGCACCGTTGGTGTTGGTGCTGCAGGTGCTGCTGGTCCCATCGGTGCAGGTGAAACCTGAAAGGATAGTTCATATGAGTAACAGCAGGTATATCAGATGTGATGCAGAGGTCAGATGCAGTGTGTGAATGCAGTGTGTCAAATGTGATCTATAGATGCAGTGTATCAGTGCAGTATAGGGAAGTGTTCAGTTGAAATGTCAGTTTTAGTATGTCAGTAAAAATTTGATGACTGGAATGTAAGAAAACTAAAGAAAGTACCTGAATGCTGTAGAAGCTGAGCAGTGCCTCTCTTCTCAATATCATGCTCTCGAATGAGGCCAACATCTCGAGCAATCCCTTGACGTACCCTACAGGTGCCTGCAAATGTATTGGGAATGATCAATATCCGGAAGGAATGAATATCTGAGTATCTGAGCGAGAATGGAAAAAAACAAGAGCTGTAGTGAATACCGGAGGTGAATTAGGCGCTCTGACATATCTATGCCCGTCTGATGCATGCTCAATAGGAATCTGATAGGCCTCTCCAATGTGTCGCCAACATGTCAACTCAGTTGGAAGCTTTGGCCAACCGAAGCCCTGTCTAGCGAGGGGAACCCCTCTGGCCCTGCCCCTAGGCGCTCGAGCCCTGCTTGTCGAAGGCACGTCTGCTGCTCTCCCTGCATGAGCATGAATACCCGTCAACGGAGGCATAAGATGCGTCTGGATATATGTCGCATAGTCCCCCTCTCCAAAAAAGTAGTCGGCATCCACGCCTCGGGTAAAGTCGATCACCTCCTGAGAGGAAAGACTCTCTGTAGCCCGCATGGATGGCGAAGGTGGCATGGGAACCGCCTGCAACGGTAAACCCAAGGTCTGGCGTAGGAAGTGCTCGCCTAAGAACCAGGCTCGACCTACCGGTCCCTCGAGTACAAGCCGGTAACGGGAAGCGCCCCAAGCCCCAGCAAACTGGTACCTAACACCCTCAAGCATCATCGCCCAGAGCTGCCACGAGATCTGCAGACAACAAATACACAAACTGTTAGTTGCCATTAGTTACATAATGTGAATCAAAGCTGAAGTAAAGTAGAAATAACTGTGAGTTTTGAGTTACTTCTGCTGCAACCACCGTGTCAAAATACCGGCGGAAGAATGAGAAGGTCTCCCTGGTCCTCCTCACGCACCTACCGTCGTACCGATGAAAGTAAGTACAACAAGAGGCATCTCCACCTCCAGTGCTGGGGCGGGGTCGGAAAATACACATATACCCATAGCTGCAAAAAGCAAAAGGGCGACAGTGAGTATACAACAGGCAAACACAGGGAATGTAGAAAACAGAATGTCTGTGCAATGTGCAGAGAATGCAGCAAGTGCAAGTGTGAATGCAGAAAGCAGAATGTGTGTGCAATGTGCAGAGGATATGGAATGCAGAATGCAGAAAGCAGAGTGTATAGTGCAGCATACAGAAAGTACAAATGCAAAGCAGAGATCAAACTATGTGTGTGCAATGTACAATCTGCAGTGTACAGAAAGTGCAAAGCAGAAAGCACAGCAGGAAATGTTAAGTAGGAAATGTAAAGCAGGAAAGTAAAGCATACCTCCCAGGCTCTCTAGTAACTGTCGACTCTGTTCCCACTCCTGATAGATGTCGAGCTCATGTAACCATACAAGGTAGCGAGGCCAACGCCGCCCCAGTCACAGAGCCAGACCCGAGACAAGTCCACTAAGGCACTCAAGAGATATAGCCCGACGGTGTTCGCCCTGTCGGCAAACAAAGTGGTGCCAAAGAGGAACATCAAGAAGTCTCGGGCGTGCTTCTCGATCTCCTGTAGGGTCTCTAGGGCTTTCCCTTTGAAATGATCCACAAACTAGGTGCATCGAACCATCCCTGACGAAAGAGAGGTGGGCGTGCCCACAATAGGTAGATCTAGGCGGCCTCCCACTCGCCCATGTCTGTGTCGTAAGGGATCGGCCGACCCCCTACCTCGATGCCGGTGAGCATAGCAAAGTCATAGGGAGTTATCATCATGTCTCCTACGGTAGGGAAGTGGAAAGAGTTGGTGGTGTCCTACCACCTCTCTACCAGTGCGCCTAGTAAGGGCCTGCTCGCTATGAGATGGGATAGCCCTGTGCAGAATAAGCCAAACCCGGCCTCATCAATAATCTGGCAGACGCTGATGGGGAGGTCCATATACCACTCCCTCGCAGATGTGGTTCCGTATCCTCGGATGGAGTGTGACTCCCCCTGTAATCAGAACAAGCAGATGAAAGGCAGTGTAAGAAATACAGTACAATAATGTGTCTGAGAGAAGCAGGTGAAAGGCGGTGTAAGAAATACAGTGCAAGAATATGTTTGAGATAAACCGATGAAAGACAGTGCAAGAGTGTGATCTATGCAAGAAATGCAAGGTGCATTGCAGAAAATGTAAAAGACAGTGTGTACTTCGGTGGCGCCGTAGGATAAGTGGGACTTCGGCTCTCGTAGCAAGAGGTCCTCTGGCACGCCTGGTGCAAATCCTCTGAAATGACGGATGGTGTCGAGCGGTAGCACATACATCTCAGTGTGATATGTCTCCGGGTCAAAGGGTCGAACCCTGGTTGGTAATGGTGCACGCTCGGAATTTGCATCCATCCCTGGAGAAGCTCTGTCATGGGGGATGACGTGTGCCATCGGGAAAGGAGGTGAGAAAGTGGGCGAAGATGAGGAAAATGGGTGGAGAATGCCAAAAGTCAACAAAAGTCAACCCTAAGAGAGAGAAAATGGGAGACAAAGTCAAAGCCCGGGAAAAGGCACAGAACCCAAGAGAAACTCAAGGGAAACAAGCCTCAAGTGGTGGAAATGAAGAAAAAAGCACCGAAATCAAATTTTAATCTGTTCAAAATGAAGGAAATCAAGAGGTTTTAGCAAATCAACTTCGCGTGGGGCATTGGAAAACGCGTATAAAGCTTAGATCTAGAGAGAAGAATGGTCTAGGGTGAAAGAGGAAGGAATTTCAGCTAGGGAGGTGTGAGGAAATGATGTTTGGGTGCCTATACTTAAAGACCTGAATGCAAAAAGACCAAAATGGCCCGAATTACCATCGATGGCCGACAACATTCAAGTGTGGCCGACAAGTGGCTGACACCTCTCCCTGGTGGCCGACAGTCTTCCAGTGATCCTTCTTTGTGGAAGCTCTTGGTTCTCAAGAGCTCTCCCTGTTTTGTGTCCTTGGTTCTCGAGAAAGTGCAAGAAAAATTCACTTTTAAGCTCAAATTGCCTCTGCGGAAGCTCCAAACTGTACCTTCGGTGCGGGATACTCAACATGAATGAGGTGTATCCTTTTGAAACATATTGCAACTCTTTCGAGAGGTAAATCGAAAGTTGCGACTAAGTTGGTTTTGTCTGACACGCTTTTGTCGTTGCATGGAACATGCATTTCACATGTGATTTTGCATAGAAAGTGCACTTCTCACATTTGCACAGAACATGCTTCTGTTTCCTATTCGCATAGAACATGCTTCCAATTATCATGGATAGAACATGCATTTGTTAATCGTGCATAGAACATGCATTACCTACTGTTGCATTGAATATGCATTTCGATATTGCATAGAACATGCTCCGATTCTCGTTGCATAGAATATGCTTCCATTTTGTTTCTCGCATGTTTTTCATAAAACATATCTCTAACATTGTGTCATGGTTATTCATCTTGCATGGAACATGCACTCTTATTATGTTATGCCTGTTGAGTATCTTTCTTATGCAGGCACGATATTGTATGTACGGTTCATTCAGAGGAGTTCCAGGTGAGATCATTCGTGTCCTTCGATTTACCCTGTTTTGGTTAAAAGCATTTGGACGTGTTCCGATGTTGACCACCATACCCTGTTTTGGTTAAAAGCATTTGGACGTATTCCGATGTTGACCACCACTCCCTGTTTTGGTTAAAAGCATTTGGACATGTTCCGCTGTTTACCACCCTACCCTGTCTTGGTTAAAAGCATTTGGACGTGTTCTGATGTTGACCACCACTCCCTATTTGGTTAAAAGCATTTGGACGTGTTCTGATGTTTATCACCACTCCTTGTTTTGGGTTCCAAGCATTTGGATGTGCTCCGACGTTTATCATCGTACCCTTTGGTTAAGAACAGTCGGGCACACCCCGGTGTTCACACCATCCATTCTCTCCTTCTGCGTGCAAGGCGTTAGGATCTTGTTTGACACCTCGGGTGTACCCGACGGTCGTGTTATTCTTTGCCTTTCCTGCGTGATGCGTAGTTAAGTTTGCATAATTTTCTAACATCCTTTCTGCATGAAATGTGGTTTGGTTCATGTTTACTTACTTCTTTTTATGTATGAGATTGCTGTAGCATTTCTTTGCATAACATTTGCATCTAGATGTTTCATTACAGCCTAATTTCATGATCATAAGTAATGTTGTTGCATCGTGCATATCATTTGCATCTTGCCCTAGAACTACGCTGGTTTGATTCCTTGCAAAGGGATACGTAGTGTGATATCCATGTTCCGTAATATGTTAATTGGTCCTTAATATGAGTAGGATTATGTGTTAATATGATTTTGTGTGCCATTATGTGAAAATATGCGGTTTTGAATTTCTATCTGTTCACCGTAGGAATATCTGTTTGATTATCTGCTTTGGAAATTAAATTGAAGGCCTTATTGGCCACCGAAACCAAAACGGATTACGCCATTATGATTGGCATAATTTTTAGAGCCTACGGTGAAATTTAATTGAACACTGATTTGGATCGAATTAATTAGATTAAATTAATGAATTAAGTGCCCAATTGTTTATAATAAAATAATGTATGTGTAGACAACCCATTTTTTACCGTCCTCAAGACTTGGACGTCACCGTTGGAATACTCGGTGATCATCCGTGCTTGTGTTCGTCTCGAGTTCCCGGAGGTCTCGGCTGCGCGCCTCGCCTCAGGATCTCTCGACTCGACTTTTCGGTGTCTGGTTTTGCACCAAACACTTGTGTTTTTGCCTTGAGAGGCAGGGAATAGCTTGTTGGCCATTCCAACACCCCACCGGCTGTCCCCTCACATCATCGGCCGTTTATTGGTGCCACCAGCAATGGTTTCTTAAAACTAATGGCCGGTCGGCACTATATTTTGCCGACCGGCACTTTGTTTTGGCCGGTGACTTTTTTTGCTGGCCGGTGTGACTCTTTTGCACCCTTCAGACTTGGTGCATGCCAGCTGTGCCAGCTGGAATGCACTAACACTCCTCCCTGTGCATGAAGTGGCTGTTTTGCCCCGTTTGCCCCCTTTTGGTCAAAGCTTCATGAGGAAGCTTCCTCAAGAAGCTTTGCCAGCTGTCTTAGCTTCCTCAAAAAGCCTTGACTCCTTTGCCCTCTTTGCCCCTTTCATTTAGCTTCTTTGAGAAGCTTAAATCATTTCCCTTTGCCTATTTAAGCACCTCTCTTCTTCCATTGTTGGGGTTGGAGTTTTTGAACATAAAAACCAAACCTTATATACATATACATCTTATATACACACTCTCTCTCTATATTTCCCTCTCTCTCCTCCCTTGTGTGTGTTTTCTTGGCCTAAAAGTGCATTTTGGCCTTACTTTTGCACTAATACACACACCATTACACCTTGCTTCGAGTTTGAGAGACATTGAGGGTTGATTCTTAAGGTTTTGGACTGATTTTGGTCAGAAAAGAGTGGCTGGACCAACTGTTCTTGAAGTGTTCTTCAAGGGTGAGTTTCTTGCTTTATTTTCCCCAATCTTGCATTGGCTTTTGACCTATCTTCCATATTGATTTGAGCTTTGTCTATAACTAAAAAAAGTCTTATATTTTCATGCTTAAGAACTGTCATTAAGGGTGTTTTGGCATTGGGGGTCGAAATCCCCCTCTTAGGCCTTGTTTGGCCCTTTTGGTGCTTTCTTTCTTAAGCTTTGGTTACTCTTGAGTCTTGGCCTTCTCACCACTGAAATCCAGTGGATTTTCAGTGGTGAAGAAGGGGTTTTGAGGTCTTGTAAAGGGGAGGGACACCCCTCTCCCTTGGTCTCTCATTTTGCTCATGTTTTGGCTCATAAGGGTAGCATGTATGCTTGGTTGTATTTGGCCCTATTTTAGAGGTTTTTGGGTGTTATTTGGGTATATCTTACCTCTGTTTTTGGTCGGATTTGTGGTCCTTTACATGCTTAATACACTTGCTTTGTACTCCCCCATTTTGCCTAGAAATGCATCGAGCCATTAGACCGTCATGCTCTCATGTTTTGATCTTGCTTTGTAAAGTTCTTGGCATTATTTTTCATGCTTAAGGTCTGTTGGTTACTGTTTTGGTCATGCTTGACATGTTTGATATAGCCCCTTTGTATTTTGGCTTGTGAGTCTTGGGTGTGTGAGTCACTAGCATGCTTTAGTTGGGTTGTTTCAATGGTTTGGAGTCATTTCATATGCCATTTCAGTCCCTAATTCATGCTTGTATGCCCACATTCATCACCACTTTCTTGCCTTGAAGAAGTCTCCTTTTATGCCTTGGAATGGAGCATTGTGCATGCCTTGTGTTTAAGTCTTTGGGATGCCATGTGTGTGGGTTTTGGGGCTCATTCTAGCATGCCATGGCACTAATTTTGTTGGTCTAATGTCCATCTTTTCCTTCTTTCGGTATGCTTGAGAATTGGCCTTCATGCCTTAGTCTTAGGCTCATTAGTTTGCATGCTTATTTTGCATGATTGGCATCATCATTTTAGTACACTTAGGCCACTGTTTTGGGGTGGGCTGAGGCCTCCTCATTTCAATATAAGTCCATCTTCGCATACTTTGCATGTTTGGCATGTTACATTGTATTGGTTGTATGCTTACATTGCATTACATTTGCATGTTTGCGTGTTGTTTAGCTAGTTGCATTGCATGGTTGGACATTGCATGCTTGCATGATAGATTGCATTGCATTTGACATGTTTTGCATCTTAGCCTCATGTTTTGCATCTTAGCCTTTGTATACTTGCATTACATTGTTTAGCTTGGGGTGTCAAGCCAAACTTGAGGGGTGAGAAGTGTTCATACTTCAAGTGATGCAACATTTCTCAACCCTCGGTCGCCGAGGCCCTTAACTCTAACATGATGGGGTCTCGGTATTCATTTGTGTGTTGCATGCATTTTCATTGAATGGAAAGCTTGACTTCTTAGGCCATCATGCACAATTGATGGCCCGAGGGTCGAGGGTCACGCTCCCTTGAGTCCCTTGCATGATAGGGAGTGTGCCTGCGCATACATTTATTTGAAATTCCATGCCATACACTGTCTGTCCTTGTTGCTGTCAAAAACCAGTTTCTGCAGGGAGTTTCTGCCGACCGGCACTGTAGAGTGCCGACCGGCCATGGATTGGTGGCCGATGATGTGAAACCCCAGCCGATGGGTAAGTTCCATGGCCGGTGGGTATTACCTTCAGCCGATGGTGTCCTACAGGGTTCAGGGAACCTGTCCCAGGACTTTGGCAGTTTTCAGAGAAGCAGGGCAGTGTAAACAGAGGCAGCAGTGGCATGGTACGGGCTTTCGGGGCAAGATAAATCCGAGCATGCATCATTCACGCATTCCGAGGCGGGGGCTGCGGCCATCTTCTCTTTGCATTTAATTTGTTAATTAGATTAGAAATTTTGTAATATTTAATTTAGTATTATTTATTCGGACTGTAATATTTATTCGGACCCTCCGAGTGAGGGCAATTGTGTAATAAGTGTGCGTGAGTGTGTGTATGTCTTCCAACCCCCACTTCTTTCTCCTTTTTATTTACTTGCTTTGATGGTTAGTAATAGGTCATGTTTAATTTAGCATACCTTATGCTATGCATGCGTGCATCCACACATTTGTCTTACATGCACCAGGCTCGGCACATTATGCTAACTGCACTGGTATTTCAATTCCAAGTTGAGTACTTGTTAATTACAGCATTTCACATGCCACGTGTAGATTAGCCAAGCTTGTCTAGATTGCATCCTTGCATGTGTTACATTAGCCATCTTGAACATGAACTAGGATCATGCATATGATTACTAACTAGTTTCTGTTTTGGCTTGGAGTACTAGGTGAGCTTTTATGCTTTAGCATACCGCATGCGTGTGAGTGTTGCTATAATTGCATGACTACCATGAGGCTAGTTGCTTATGTGATATAATTGCTTGAATGCCTGTGGATGGAGGTTGAATTACCTAAATTGGAATAATGCATTAAAACTGTGAGTTTTTAGTCCACTAGATAGTGGCAAAACCATTTTTTCTAAAGCCCACTTGAGGGTGGCAAAACCTGCATTTTAGTCTACTTGCGAGTAGCAAACCATTTTCAAAACAAACATGCAATGTTTTATTCCGATTTAGGCGATTTGGTCTATACTTGTTTGCTGTGCGCATAACATAGTAATTCTAGGCTAATAACCGGAATAAGAACGCATAACATTTTCAAAATTGGATATCATGGTTAGTAGAGGCCGATCTTCGAATCGGGCGAGAGGGGGTGCTCATAGCTGACCTTCCCCAATCATACCCAAGTTCCCGAGCCGAGACAACTTTGGTGATGACGGACATGTGGCCTTTGGCACCGAGTCAGGGTTTCCTAAATTCCCCCAAAATAAAATATTTAGGTGGCGACTCTGTATCTGGCAAAGCAGTCCATGTTTGGCACTTCTTTCAAAAATTTGTTTTCTCAAAACGATTTGCCGGATTTGGACTCTTTGGTTCAGATTATGAACCGTGACACAAATCGAGTCCGAACTGTAACGGGGTCCCTCGCGGACGTGCTACAGTATGAGTGGTGGGCCTTTATACACTCAATTTCCCTCCTTTACCTCATTTTGGCTGTTGATAAACTCTAAGAAGAGAAGAGAGGGTCGTTAGAGAGAGAGAGTGTGGGAGATTGAAGGTTTGGTCAAGAAACTTGGAGATTTTGGAAGTTTACTCAAGAGTTTGTTATAGTTTGGAAGATTGAACTCTTAGGTAAGTAAACTCATGGATTTTTGTTTGTAAATTGTAGATTCAAGTTTGATTAATGGCCAAGAACATGAATTAGTTTGGTTATAAGGAAATTGAGTTGAATTTGTTGAATTTGAAGTCATGGAACACATGCATGTAGAGAGTTGCTATGGATTTCCATGTTTAAGCTTAATTTGTGTAATCTATGTTGAAGTTTGATTGAAATCCTTGTGTATGACCATTTCTTCACCAAATGAGTTGTGAATAATGTGTATTTCTCACATGCAAGAATAGATCATGAAAGTGTAAGCTTTGCATGTTGAATTTGATGTGTTGGTGATGAATTTGGATTAATTTAAGACATGCATGTAAGTAATACAAGAAAGTGAGCTCCATGATGATGTGTTTTGGTGTTTATATCATGTTAGTACAAGTATATATGAAATTGGAGCCATAATATGCAAGAAATGTGGTTGAAATGTCAAATTTGAGCTCAAGAACACAATCTGGGAAAACCTAGAAATTTGATGTCCGCTCGAGCATGGAAAACGCCGCTCGAGCGTGAATTTCGTGCTCCCAGTATTTTCTGCAGACCTTGGTGTCCGCTCGAATGGGGAAGTTCACGCTCGAGCGGGGAGCTATATTTGATGAACTTCCGCTCGAGCGTCCGAGTACACGCTCGAGCGTAAAAATGATGCATCCAGCACTTTTTGCAAACATGGAGTCTGCTTGAGCGGGGTAATTTCACGCTCGAGCGGGGAGGCACGAAGAGACGCCTTCCGCTCGAGCGCTAGACTTCAAGCTCAAGTGTAATTTTGACGCTCCCAGTACTTTTGCAGGCCTCAAGGGTCCGCTCGAGCGGGGAAGTCCACGCTCGAGCGGGGACCCTGTTTTCTGAAATTTTGCTTATGCACTCTGAGTTCCGTTTTCTGTTCTCTTTCACTTCTAAGTACTCTTAGGCATGCATTAAGCATTGTAATTGAATTAAAGAGATAAGAATGAAGCCTAAAGAGGAAAATGTGAATTAAAGAACATATTAAATTAATTGTGACCCATATGTGTTATGTAATGTGTAGGGTCAAGCTCTAGGACAAATCCACAAGCCGATCACTGTGAGTAATATCTGAAATATGTTATTGTCCAATTGCTTACTTCTACGTAAGTTTTGTAAAGTTCATTAATGTTGAATGGTGGACAAAGTTTGATATGACAAGTTTGAAAGGCTTAAACGCCAGTTTGAAACGAAAATCTGAAAGGCTTAAATGCCAGTTTGAAATGAAAGTCTGAAAGGCTTAAATGCTAGTTTGATATGACAAGTCTGAAAGGTTTAAATGCCAGTTTGATATGACAAGTCTAAAAGGCTTAAATGCTAGTTTGAAATGGAAGTCTGAAAGGCTTAAATGCCAGTTGATATGACAAGTTTGAAAGGCTTAAATGCCAGTTCGATATGACAAGTTTGGAAGGGCCGAAAGGCCAGTCTGATACGAAAGTTTGATAAAGCCAAAAGGCCAGTCTGATATGAACGTTCGAAAAGGCCAAAGGCCAGTTTGACATGAATGAATTGGGCCCAAGGCCGTCTGATGTATAATGTTCCAATGTATTTTCTTTATTTGATATCATTCACTGGGCTTTCACTCACGCTCATTCATGTATTTGTAGGTGAGCCAAGAGAGGTCCAGACCTAGCCCCAGTGAAGTCTGTATGGAACAACCGAGTTTTGGAAAGTCAGCCTATGTGTCTCACGCATGAGACTCACCTTCGCCTTTTGCCATTTTGTTCTAAGTTGTTATGTTGGTGAAGTATTTGAATATGTCTGTATATAGTTTTCACGGGTTGACTTAGTTTTGGATGATCCTGTCTGTACAGAACTTTATGGTACTGTGTATCTATTGTGAGTTATTAATGTATATGTGTATGGTTTGTTTTAATGTGTCATGTAAGCACAACTCTAAGGACAAAGTTTTAAATTGCTTCCGTTTGGCCCCCATTAACTCTGTTAAAATACGTTGTTTTGGTTTGAGGCCGTAGGTAATCTTATGATTACTGGCCGATTATGTCCTTAACCCATGGGGGCGGGTTCGGGTCATGACAGAGTGGTATCAAAGCACGAGTTAATAACTCACACACTTGTCCAAAAGAGCAATAAGCGTCTAGAAAAGATCTAGGATGCATTCATGTGATAAGTCTGAATTTGAAAGCATTAAAGTATATGCTTAAATGTTTCAATATGAACAACTATGTGTTATAAATTTATGATTTGCTTGCATTGCAAATTATTTGAATATGTATGCTCCCTATTATATGCATGCTTGTATATCTTTCGTATAAAGCATAATGCAAGTTTAATCAGATGGTGAGAACAAGAGGTGATGAGATAGAGGAATCTTCTACTGCCAGACTGGACAGAATGGAAAGACTGATACAAGAAATGGCAGAAACTCTGAGACAACAACAGGAGTAGCAACAACAGTGGCAACAACAGTGGCAGCAACCACATCCACCACCTCCACCTCCGGCACCACCCGTGCCAAATAATCAAAATGATGACCGAATCGTAGCTCTCACCAAAGAGTTCAAGAAAATGAAACCACCACAGTTCCATGGTGGATTAGATCCTTTGAAAGCTGAAGCTTGGGTCCTCGGCATCGAAAAACTGTTTGAAGTGTTCCCGTGTTCGGATACACAAAAAGTGCTTCTAGCCACCTTTATGCTAGAAGACGAAGCAAGAAGATGGTCGATGTTAATGCGTAAGAATTACAAAGATGCTGATTGGGCAAAATTTTTGAAAATTTTCTACGATAAATACTTTTCACAATGTGTGCGGGATAGGAAGGTAGCAGAGTTCATGGAACTTAAGCAAGACAGTATGACTGTAGCCGAGTATGAGGCCAAATTCACTAAATTGGCCAGGTTTGCACCGCACGTGATTGATGCAGACTATAAGAAGGCGAGGCATTTTGAAGGTGGGCTTCGAAGTGACATCCTTGAAAGAGTGAATGTCTTAAAGCTAGAAACCTACATTGGAGTGCTAGACAGGGCCATCAGATCAGAGGCCAACATAGCTAGACAAGCCAAGCCAACAACAGAATGGAAAGGTAACAAAAGACAAGGCTTCTTTTCAAAGAAGAAGTTTCTGAAAAAGCAAAACACGGGCTCCTCAAATACCTCGAATTCTTCCCAAGACACATCTCCCATGTGCAACATTTGCAGCAAAAGGCACCGTGGAGTTTGTTATCGTGTGTCAGGGGCCTGCTTCAAGTGTGGTAAACAGGGGCACATGGCCCGAGATTGTAATCAAAATGGAGGAAAGAAGGCTGCTAGTTCCACTGCATCGATCCCAAAGCCAGGAAACACTTTGAGATCCGCTACCACCGGGGATATTGTGAGACAGGGGAGAGTTTTTGCGCTTGTTCTGGGCGATACACGGAATGCCAATGCAGTTGTCTTAGGTACTATTTCTATATGTAATCAGGATGCTTTTGTGTTAATTGACTCCAGATCCACACATTCTTTTGTGACATGTGCATTTGCATCTAGACTGAATAGACCCTTAGAACCATTGCCATATCTGCTATGTGTGTCTGCTCCATCTGGGAAATTTGTATTGTGTGAATCTATATATCGATTTTGTGAAATGCGTGTCGACAATGCTATCCTATATATAGATTTGTTGCCCTTGAACTTTAGGCATTTTGATATAATTTTGGGCATGGATTGGTTGACCAAGTATTGTGCCACCATCGATTGTGTGACAAAACGAGTTGTATTTAAACCACCAGAACATAAAGAGATTGTGTTTGTGGGTAATGGGGTAGTGCCTTCACCTTATTTGATATCTGCAATGAAAGCATGTAAACTGATCAGGAAGGGGTCCCAGGGTTATTTGTGCTATGTGCTGTCTGAACAATCTGTGAATGTTGAATTGAATGATATTCTTGTCGTTAGAGAATTTCCGGATGTGTTTACAAATGAATTACCAGGGGAATTGGTAGACAGGGAGATAGAGTTTACTATTGAAACTGTGCCAGGCACCCAGCCCAAGAATGTGACTACTCTGAGGCTTGAAGGATGGATATGCTAATCTTGGTTTATTTCTGAAGAAGAAAACAACACCAAGCTTATTATAGATATTATAAATAAAACTAGATGCTTAAAGAGCAAGGGGTAAACCACAAAAAAGAATTGTATGCATAGAAAAATTAAACTCCAAAAGAAGTTTGGGTGTAACCTATATAAATCCATAGTTAAAAAGGAAATAACTGAATGCTTACAAGGGCTAGTTCTTTTCATTTTTTTCTTTTGGTGGAAGGCTGAGGCCCCAATTGTTAGATTTGTAGCTGAAGTCTAACCTGAAAACAAATTCATCTAAACAATAAGTTGAGGTGATGGAAACATGCTACAACTTGGACTAAAGTCATCTGCATTATGAGACCATAAATCGAAAGTAACCATTTATGAGCATAAATTTAACCAAAATATGATTCGGTTGTACCATCATCAGGGAGTTGGAAAAATGTTTCAAGCAGAGCAAATAACAATTCTGGAAAAATAACAATTGTAAGTAACTAGAATTCACTTATAATTGCAGACCTGTTAAACCAATCACTAGAATTATATGAATCCCGGTCCAGTGACTTCGAGCGCAACATCTTATCACCAGAATGAAAAAAAGGTGTTCCCTACAAATAGAAAAAATATTTAATGATGAATCAAGAAATACAACAAATAACACCTTATTGGAAATTTTTTGCTGAACTTTGTGAATTATTCTATGCATCTGACTCATTTTGATGAATTTCCATGCCCAAAGAATTGGCCCTCCCCAATGAAGTATGAAATCCGTGGTACAAAATACAACAGACTCAAAGGTTCTATAAAATGTGGTACAAATAATTATTATTTAACGAGGGTTATTCAGCTCCAATATGTGTATTATTAGTGCATCAAAAAGATCTATATTTGATTTGTTTTTGTGGGGACATAATTTTTGAATGGCAACACGTGGCCGAGATGGCACCGAAGTGTCAGCCGAGGTGCCGCATGTCCCGATCATGACGCCGAGATGATCTCAGTTAGATTGAGGTTATTTCCGAAGATACCGGAGTCCGGGATAAGCGGATAGGGGACAAGAGTCCAATATTGGGAGAGAACTTCAGTTTGGATAAAGATAAGACTTTTAGAGAGTTTATCCCAATCCTACTAGGAGTCCAAGATTAGCAATAATCCAAAATCCATTGAAGCTAGGCTTCTATTGGGACCGGGATTGTGTTGGCTATAAAAGGGAGGCACCCCCATGGGTCTAAGGTACGCTTTTTGTATTTTGAATAGTGAGTTAAGCACTTTTTCTATCTTTGAGAGATAACTGACTTGATCGTCGGAGTGCCCCCGGATGAACGAACCACTACCGGAATCTCTTCTTTCTGTTACAAGTCATTCAGGCATCATCTATTCTGCCAGTGCTTTCCAGTTGAATACTAATTTGGCAGTGTAGTCAAAAATCTACTCACACAATTTGGCGTCGTCTGTGGGAAAGAAAGGAGAATAGATGGCCAATAACAGACAGAAGGAGAAGGTTGGAGACGACACTCCTATTGGGAGTGGGAAACCTATTGACCTTGACGTCGAAGAAGACAACTGTAACAAAGAGACTCATGATAAGGATCATGGAGAAGAAGACATCGGCAAGGAAGGTGACATAACAAAGAAATCAGATCGAGGCAGGTATTACAACGGGGATGACCTCCAGGTATGGAAAGATAGATGCCTACGGAGAGACGACGAGATGAAGAAACTGGCAAACAAATTGGCGGACCTACAATCGGTCATCAATTTCATTATGCAAAACAACGTTATGCAACCATTGTTCCCGTTGCAAGATACGCCAATTCCAGCGGCCAAAAAAGTTGCCCAGCTAGGGGGGCAGAGGACAATTCCTGCGACTCCTCAGCACGATAGAACCGAGAAACACTCTCACCGGCCTTCAAGGGAGGTCGGGCGAAGAGAATCAAGACGGGGAGATTCACAGAGGATACATCGCACCAAGGAAGCTAACCCCGAAGAACATCGGCATGTTCAGGGGAAGGAGCTATGTTTCGACGCAACCAATGGAGAGAGGTCCAAAAGGACTCACAATGATACTAGAAGTAGTACACCAAAAAGGCTGAAATCCGTTGATAGCCGAGCTCCCGGACAGACCAAGGAGGATCTGAGGGGTTACTACCAGAGGAAGCAACAAGATGCCGAGGTAACCTCTCTGGTCAAGCCGAGAACACCATTCTCGGTGGAGTTAGAAAAATTTGAGGCCCCGAAAAGGTTCAGTATGCCGAGGTTATAGATATACAACAGTAAGTCATACCCCAACTTTCACGTCGGCTTGTACCTGAACTCAATGGCATTGTACACTGGGAACAAGCCGTTGCTCTGCAAGGTGTTTCCCTCTTCCTTTGGGGAAATTGCATCAGATTGGTTTCACAAGTTGCCAAAAGGAACTGTGAAAACCTGGGAAGGCCTGGCCGAAATGTTTGTGGCTAGGTTCGTGACAAACAAGTTACAACCATTGAGGGTAGACGCCCTGATGGCCTTGAGAATCAGTGAAGATGAAAGCCTTAGGGTCTATGCCAAAAGGTATTATGAGGTATTCAACCGTATCCCCGGATGCAACCAGGAGGTGGCAGTCGTATCTTTTAAGAATGACCTGAAGGATGATTGCCTGCTTCGAAAGTCACTGGCAAAGACATTGCCAAAAAGCATGGAGGAGCTTATGGCCAGGATAGAGAAGTATACCAGGGTCGAGGAGGACATGCCAGGGACAAAGGCGTCGAAACCAAAGAAGAAAAATGGCTCGCCGAAGCGAGGCCGAGGTGATAGTGGATACAACAAACCAGAGACAGGACTAAAGGCTGAATCCCTATCTACAAAGTCTTAGAAAAAATCCGAAATCAGTCCTATTACAAAGCACCAACAAGGGTACCGGGCGAATTTATTGGAAGAAGCCTTAGCAAGCACTGTGCTTACCACAATGAGGCTGGACATCTGACTCAAGGGAGTAGAGTCCTGAAGACACATCTGGAAGACCTGGTAAGACAGGGCCAGTTAAGGGACCTGGTGGACGATGCCAAGACGAGGGAAGAACAAGCAAGACTGCCCTAGGCACCAATGACACCACCCCCACCAGCACCACAACCGTAGGAAGGCGGACCTCGAGTGATCAATGTGATTCACTCAAAGGTAAATGAGAATAAGATAAGGGGGGAACCTAGAAAGTGAAACACCTATAGCATGTGTATCAGGTCAGGAAGAAGAGACCTAGGGCAGACAAGAGCCAGGGACCAGTGGTGTCCTTTATTGAAGAAGACCTGGAGATGGTGCAGTATCCGCACAACAATGCCTTGGTAATATCCCTCCAGATTGAAGAGTGCCAAGTGAAGCGCATCTTAGTTGAGCAAGGCAGCTCTTGTGACATCATGTATGTCAGGTGTTACAAGGAGCTTGGCCTTTACCAAGATGACTTAGAGCAATCCAATGGCCCAATGATTGGGTTCAATGGAACGTCAACGTGGCCCCTGGAAGCAGCAAGTTTGGAGGTACAGGCTGGCACCAAGAAACCAAAAACAGAGTTCACCATAACTGACACCCCCTCCCCTTACAATGCTATCTTGGGAAGGCCATGGCTGCATGCAATGGGGGTTGTTCCCTCAACATTGCTTCAGCTATTGCGATTTCTAATAGAGCATGGAATAGAGGAGGTCAGAGGGGATTAGTTGCAGGCAAAGAATTGCTCCATGGCAGCGATGAAGTCAACCTGCAACATACGAGAAGCAGAAATAGCGGAGATCGAGGACGAAAATGTGGAAGTCCTGGATGACGTCGGCAAAGAGCCAGCCGAGAAGAGTGAAGAAGCTCTGAAGAAAATCCTTATCCAGCAAGAGGATGAAGAATGCTTCTTCCTTCTCGGCTTGGGCTTAGCTGAGGAAGAAGAAAAAGAGTTAGAGGCATTCCTGAGAGCAAACCTTGAGGTGTTTGCATGGACACCGTACGAGATGCCAGGCATTGACCCCAAGGTCACTTGCCATAGACTGAATATAGACAGGTCGGCCAAACCTGTCATCCAGTGAGCAAGGAGGCCGACCCTAATGCATGTTGAGGCAGTAGAAGAGGAAGTAGATAGACTTCTAGAGGCCAGAGCCATTCGAGAGGTAAATTACTCGACATGGCTATCAAACACAGTGGTTGTGAAGAAAAAGAATGGTAAGTGGAGGGTCTACGTGGACTTCACCAGCCTGAATAAGGCTTGTCCCAAAGACAGTTTCCCATTATCTAAGACTGACCAATTGGTGGATGCCACTTCAAGGCATGGAAGGATGAGCTTCCTAGATGCCTACAGGGGGTACCATCAGATAGCTATGTACCCCCCAGATGAGGAAAAGACTACATTCATCAACCCAAAAGGGCTATATTGCTACAAAGTAATGCCTTTTGGGTTAAAAAACGCAAGAGCAACTTACTAGAGGTTAGTGACAAAGATGTCCAGACATCTAATTGGCAAAACTGTGGAGGTATACATAGATGACATGGTCGTGAAGACCACGGAACCCGAAGGTCATCTGGAAGACTTGAAGGCAGTCTTTGACATCCTTAGGACATATCAGCTCTGACTCAATGCATCGAAGTGTGCATTTTGAGTAGGGTCTGGAAAGTTCTTAGGATATTTGGTTACCAGAAGGGGCATTGAGGCTAGCCCGAATCAGATTAAAGCCATCTTAGAATTGAAAAGCCCAACATCGGCAAAGCAAATGCAAATGTTGACTGGAAGGGTTGCAGACCTAAACAGATTTATAAGTAGAAGCTCTGACAAGTGTAAACCTTTCTTCAGCTTAGTAAAGAAAGTCGTAGACTTCTTATAGACGGAAGAGTGCGAAGCAGCCATGGTCGACTTGAAGAAGTATTTGACCACAGCTCCAGTCCTCTCAAATCCAGTACCTGGAGAGGAAATGTTCTTATACTTGGCAGTGTCAGAGCATGCAGTAAGTGCAGTAATAGTCAGAGAAGAAAAGAGAGAGCAAAAGGCAGTTTACTACGTGAGTAAAACCCTGGCAGATGCAAAGACCAGATACTTACCCTTGGAGAAGTTAACACTGGCTTTAGTAATGGCTTCCAAGAAGCTGAATCATTACTTTCAAGCCCATAAAATTGTGGTGTTAACTGAACATCCTTTAAGGTCCCTGTGGTAGCAAGGAGATCTGACAGGCAGAATAGCCAGATGGGCAGTGGCCTTGGGCCAATATGACCTGGAATTCAGACCCAGGACAGCAATCAAAGGACAAGTCTTAGCCGACTTTGTGGCCGAGTTCACACCAGACACCGTGATACATTGGGCTCCGTTGAGCCGAGGTATACAGCGTCCAAACAAGCAAGAAAAAACCCAACAGGGGACAACGGAACAAAGGAACAAAGAGAAACTCAAGCCCTGCAGTATTTACATCGGCGACTCCTTTCGGTTGTTTGTTTATGGAAGTTCAAACCGACAAGGCGGGGCAGAAGTAGTGCTAGTATCTCCAGATGGGCAGGTACTGGGGAAATCCATTCATATGGGGTTTAAGGCCTCAAACAATGAAGCAGAGTATGAAGCACTAATAGCAAGATTAAAGCTGGTAACAGCCATGGAAGCTGGTGAGGTAATACTCTTCTGTGACTCCCAGCTTATAGTCAACCAGGCAACAGGTGAGTATGCAACCTGAGATAAAAGGATGTTGGCCTATGTAAAGGAAATGGGCAGACTGATGGCATTGTTCCAAAATTGCCGGCTACAACAAGTCAGCCGAGATGACAACGGCCATGCCGATGCCCTGGCCAACCTGGCTAATGCAATGAAACCAAAAGAAGCAAGAACAATAATGGTTGATTACTTACCAGGACCAAGTATAGAAACACTGAGCACAGAGCATGAAGCAATGTGTGTAGAGATGGGACCAAGCTGGATGGATGCAATAATAGTATTCCTTCGAGATGGGAAGCTACCAGATAACCAAAAAGAAGCGCACAAGATCAGACTGAAGTCGGCAAGGTTCTATTTGACAGCAAAAGGACATCTCTACAAAAGATCTTTTACTGGACCCCTTCTGAGGTGTGTTCATCCTGCACAAGTTGAAGACTTTCTGTACGAAATACATGAAGGAGTATGTGGAAGCCACGCCGGGGGCAGGTCATTTGCTCATAGGGCCATTACTCAAGGGTACTGGTGGCCCTATATGCAGAAAGATGCTGAAACCTATGTCAAGAAGTGTGAGAAGTGCCAGAGGTTTGCACCTTTGATACATCAACCAGCAGTAGACCTGAACCCGGTGTCTAACCCTTGGCCATTTGCCCAATGGGGCATAGATCTTGTTGGAAAACTGCCACAAGCAACTGGACAAAGGAAGTACCTACTGGTGGCAACAGATTACTTCACCAAATGTGTAGAAGCTGAACCCCTCGCCAAGATTAGGGACATTGATATGAAGAACATCATCACCAGGTTTGGAATCCCACGAGCAATAATAGCTGACAATGGGACACAGTTTGACAGTAAGCTAATCAAGAGCTTCTGTGCAAAATTCAAAATTAAGAATTATTTTTCCACCCCAAGTTTTCCTCAAAGCAACGGACAAGCAGAAGCATCCAACAAAGTCATCTTGGATGGGATAAAGAAGAGGCTGCAAGCAGCAAAGGGAAAGTGGGTGGACGAGTTGCCCAGTGTACTCTGGGCATATCGGACTATGCTGAGAAGATCAACGGGGGAATCCTCATTTGCCATGGCTTATGGTACAGAGGCAGTAATTCCATTGGAGGTCGGCATCCCAGGGATCAGAACCCAGGTAGTAGAAAATGGAACCAATGAGGCATTCTTAGCCCGAGATCTGGATCTGCTAGAGGAATGAAGGGAAAAAGCAGCAATTTAGCTGGGGGCACACCAGCAGCAGCTTGCCAGGGCTTATAACAAGAAGGTGAACCCGCGAAAATTCCAAATTGGTGACCTCGTCTTGAGAAAGGTTGTCGGCAACAAGAAGGATCCTAGAGAAGGAAAGCTTGGCCTGAATTAGGAAGGACCCTATAGAATCATCTCGGTCTTGGGCAACGGGGCATATCGGCTTATGGATTGTGAAGGCAAAGAGCTGCCAAGACCTTGGAATACTTGCAATCTGAAGTTTTTCTATCACTAGATCTTATTGTTTTTCAGGCTTTCTCTTGTTATTAGCCGAAGTATTAATAAAATTTTTTAGATTGATTTTTAAACTTGTATGGTGACTAAACAGGTACTTGACGATGTTTCTAAGTGAAACATAACGAATAAGTTAGACTTATTATATGGCAGAGTAGAAACTTCAATTGCATATAATAGAGTTGAACTAAGTTGGCGATGTTTCTAAGCGAAACATGACGAATAACTTAGACTTATTATATGGCAGAGTAGAAACTTTACTTGCATATAATAGAGTTGAACTAAGTTGGCGATGTTTCTAAGCGAAACATGACGAATAACTTAGGCTTATTATATGGCAGAGTAGAAACTTTACTTGCATATAATAGAGTTGAACTAAGTTGGTGATGTTTCTAAGCGAAACATGATGAATAACTTAGACTTATTATATGGCAGAGTAGAAACTTTACTTGCATATAATAGAGTCGAACTAAGTTGGGTTAACCCGGACTTATCATATCGGCAAAATTAGACACAGATTGGAGCCAAGTGCATGCCAGTCAGATTAACAAAGAGACCGAGGTTGGTAACCTCGGCCAGTCTTTGTTTGAATCTGACCTCGGCGACAAGATCAAAAGCCACATGCTTAATGAGAACCCAAGTGAAACTTAAGTTCACATTAGGGGGCAGAGGATTGGAGAATAATGCTTGGGAGTTGGAATTTGCAAGGAAAATGGTTTAACACTTGTTGAAATTCTGAGAAAAATTTACAAGTTGAAGTTAAGCCGAGGTTATGTTAAAGGAAGATGGTTTAACGCTTGTTGAAATTTAAGAAAAATTTACAAGTTGAAGTTAACCCAAGATCATGTTACAATAATAGAAGACAGAGGTCTTGAGCGAAGTGGCAAGTTGAAAATAACACTTGTGAAAATAGTACGAATATTTTCAAGTGGTAGGTCAGAGCCGAAATAAGCTGTTAGTGGGAATAGCCAAAGTGTTCCACACCGAGAAGATTACACAGTTAAGGTGTATGTTGAAAACATGGAAATTATTCCAAGTATAGAATCATACAAGACAGTAAAAGGAAGACAAACATACAATCACATTGAGGGAAGAAAGTTATACTTGCATTCAGATAAGGAAGTTCAAATACAAAAAGGCATTTCGGCCTAATATTGAAGATTACTTGTTCAGAATAGATGAAGGAACATCGGCCAAATAAAAGCTTACATTGTTTCAAAAAGAAAGAAAAAGAGTACAAGGTATAGAAAAAAGAGAAAGACATCAGACTAAGACTCATCGGCGTCTCTGGCTGGTTGGGCCTAGAGTTCAAAAGACAGCTGAGAAGACATCTCGGCGGTCCTCTTCGCCGTGAGCTCGGCATTGATTTCTTGAAGAGTTTGATCAATGCTCTTCTCAGCGATAGGCATGTCCAATGTTGTCTCAAGAGTGGCATCTTTGGAGACCTCGCCCTCCTCATCTTGAGACCAGTCTACGACTTGCTCATTAAGAGTAGGGGACTTGGCCCCAGCAACGTCCTTCGTCTTCCTAACCAAAGCTTCCTCCTCGGACTCGGAATCGTCTTCGGATTGGCTTGGAGTAGGGGGAAATGGCAAGGGAAGATCACCAGCATTCTTGAGTGGGGAGTCCTCGGGGACATCAAGCTTTTTGAGGACAGCCATCCAACCAAGGGTAAAACCCTTGTTGTATGCCTGCCTCACTTTCTTTTTGTAGTCCTCCTTAACGTCGGCCGCTCCCTCAGCATACGTCTTCTCACTGGCCGCTTTGATCTCGGCTGCTTTCGTGACCAAGGCAGCCCGGAGCTCGGCTTAAGCCTCAGCAGTTTTTATCTGGGCCTCATTCTTCTCGACCTCAAAGACCTTCTTAATGGCCTCTGCAGCGTCTGCTTTTTCCTCGGTCGCATCCTGAGCTTTTATGGCAACCTTGGCCTGATCTGACAAGGTTTTCATTTTGCCCTCAGCCTTCTTCAAAGCCTTCTACAAGCTAGCAGCCTCTTTGGTTTTATTTGCCAACTCCTTCTTGACGGCAAAGGCTTGTATCGCAAAAGACTGCCCATGTTGGATCGCCTAGGAGAAATGGAGAAAAACGAGTTAATAAAACTCTTTAAGTATGAGGTAGCGGAAAGAAAATGAAAAATTACAAAGTGTTAAGGGCTTACTTGGACGGAGCGTTGCAACATCAGAGCAAAGTTCTCATACTCGTTCATCCCAGCGTTGTGCTCGAGATCGTTGGGAAGGAGCAAGGCAGTAGAGAAGGCAATGCCGACTTCAATATCATTGGCGCTGTTGCTAACTCTAACCGGCTTGTCCTCAATTGTAATGGGGGGAGCCCAAGGGGCATCTGATTTCATAGAGCCCAAGGTTGTTGCGAGCTCGGACCTTGGTCTCTTTGACTGGGTTGATTGGGATGGTTCAGCCTCAGCGGGCCGCTTCTCGGCAGCAGAAGTGGTCTTCTCGCTCTCGGCCAACTTTGAAATTGGCAAGGTGTCCTCAATGTCAATCTGAGTCACCGTTGCCTTAGGCTGGGCCTTCTTCAATCTTTGGGCTTTGGTTTTGGTTGAGGCTGTGCTGGTTGAGCGTTGACAGTGTCGAGGATGTCAGCCAGAAAGTCTTCTGTTACTGTTTTCTTGCGACCCATATCGGCAGCAATTGCAGTTCGGCGATGGCATTTGCATTGAGATGGAGGGATCAAGTATGGCGCCGAGGTTGATGGCTGCTCAGCTAGATTGGAAGTTGATCCCTGATCTGGCCGAGATGATGAGGTTGTTGGAGGAGTTGTGGCGGAAGGAGGAGACTTGCCCTTCTTCTTTGGGATATCGGGGAAGGACCGACTTGTATATTGGGATGTAGTTGAGCAGTAGGGAAGCTCTCCGCTTGTGAACTGGCAGATCCAACAGCTTCTTCAAGCCCTTGCTCGGGAAGAAGGACTTACGGAAGTCTTTTGCCGGTTGTGGAAGAGCTACAAGAAAAACAAATGTTAGAACGTATAGAAAGAGAAAAGCATTAAAGACTTAAAAAAACAAACAAAGTGTAACACTTGGCTCTTACCGTTACCCTATACGAAAACTGTTCGGCTAAGAGGGTAGAGGTGAAGGTCCTCGTCTGGAACAAACTCCCAGTTGCCCGAGACAATGAAGTAATCATCCCCGACTCCCTTGTTGGAGTCTGGGAGGTCGGCAACAATTTTGTATTCTGTGGACCTCGGTTTGAGGTAATAGATATAGCCTTTTTCTAACCTGAGGCCACACATGGTGTAGCAGTATTGGATATCGACTAAGGTTACCCTAGCTTTCTCTTGTTTGGCTAAAGCTATTATGTCGTTGATAACTCGGTAAGAATTGATGGCATGTTGCATTGGGTTCAACTTGTAGTAGTGGAGGATTTCTTGGAAAAGGATGTCAAGTGGGAGCCTAAGTGCACACTCTATGAAAGCTACAACCGGGAAGGGCATGGAATCGACTGTGGGCATGATGGAGTCATCCTCCCTAGCCAACCTCAGATGGACGTCGGCTAGGATGGAAAACTCCTGCCTAAAGTATTCTAACTTGGTTGGAGTGTCTACCCTATGCCTCCACATACCCATGACGTCGGCTTGGAGGAAAGGTGTTGGATTTCAGAAGAAAGTGTTTAAACGGTTTAAAGGACCTCAGCCAAAACCTAAGTGTGTACTGTGGTAAGAATTTTTGAGGATCTATGGGGAATTTGTTTCAATTCTTCCTAAGGTTCGTAAGTTCTACAAACAAATCCCAAACCTAAGTCTAGGCAAATAAAGATTGAAGGCTGAAATTTGGAAAAAAACACAGCAAACAGAAATAGGAGCGTGATTCAAAATCAAGAACAATGATGAATCATCAAGAGCACAGTGATAAAGTTTGTACAGGTGTGAGGCCAAGAACAGTGGCAAAAATCAAACAGATATACAAGCAGTATGTGTATATTCAAAAATGGATTGGGTAAAAATAGAGCCATAAAACGAACATGCACAAGTACATGATGGAATCCAAGACACAAATTAATGATCAAAGACATGAGTAAACACGCAAAGGCAGTGAGTACAGCAGTGGAGTTCTTTGAAGTAAGACAAGAAATTTAAATAAAAGGAACAATGGCTTACTAGAGGAGTGAAGCCGGTGTTGAGTACGCCGAAGTCAGGTAATGGTTGCAATCAAAAACGGTCAAGGAAAGCTTCACCGAAGGAGAGAAATGAAAGCAGTGTCAAAGCTTGAAGGTTTGAAGCAATGGTGGATTTGGGAGAGTAGAGAGAGAGAGAGTGTGCACGAAGATGATGGTGAAAAAGTGAAAAGACGGAGAGAGAGGGTGGTTTTGATCGAACGCGGAGAATGGTGGAAAAATACCATCAATGCGCCTAGGGCGGCGTGCTTGTCAGATGGCGCGCCTAGACGCAAGACGACTTAAAGGCACGTATCAAGTATGATCCAGTGACGGGAAGACACGTGGTTAAAACGATTGGGTTGCTGTGCGTGACAGCTTTCACGTGTGATAAAACTCTTGAAGTTCTTGGGTTAAAGAAGCAAGGACCTCGGCTATGAGGATGATCTCGGCTAAATTATTTACACCGACTTAATTATTTGCTCTAAAGGCATTTTGGGGAAAACAGATTATAGATCTTAGTCATATTGAGTCGACGAATCTTGACTTCGGCAATAAATAATGGAGTTAGCTTAGCCGACGTGCTACGAGATCAAAAGATATAGGTTCCATCACCTCAGTATGCCGAGGTAATAGAACCTAGGGGGCAGTTGTGGGGACATAATTTTTGAATGGCAACATGTGGCCGAGGTGGCACCGAAGTGTCAGCCGAGGTGCCACGTGTCCCGATCATGACGCCGAGGTGATCTCGGTTAGATTGAGGTTATCTCCAAAGATACCGGAGTCCGGGATAAGCGGATAGGGGACAAGAGTCCAAGATTGGGAGAGAACTTCAATTTGGATAAAGACAAGACTCTTAGAGAGTTTATCCCAATCCTACTGGGAGTCCAAGATTAGCAATAATCCAAAGTCCATTGAAGTTAGGCTTTTATTGGGACCAAGATTGTGTTGGCTATAAAAGGGAGGCACCCCCATGGGTCTAACGTACACTTTTTGTATTCTAAATAGTGAGTTAAGCACTTTTGCTATCTTTGAGAGATAATTGACTTGATCGTCGGAGTGCCCCCGGGTGGACGAACCACCACCGGAATCTCTTCTTTCTGTTACAAGTCATTCAGGCGTTATATATTCTACCAGTGCTCTCCAGTTGAATACTAATTTGGCAGTGTGGTCAGAAATCTACTCACACAGTTTTTAACCCCATTGAAGTTGTGATTGTTTCATTTCCAGTGTGTACTTGTCAAATTGTGATTTATTTGAAAATGTGATTTTATTGGGAAGGTTGTTTTGTGTCCTAATTTTATTGGTATTATTTGGTGACCTCCTCTTCCGTGATAGATTCAATCTTTAGAATGTTATTGGTAATTGGTCATTTTTTATGATATATATTGCAGAATGTTCACTGAACTTGTGCTCAGTTCTGGAAATGGCACCTGATACTCCATTGTAGTCTTTGTTGTGCACTCACGTAAATTCTACAATAATAGCATTACTACAATGCTATGATCATACATATATATTTTTATGACTTGACTCACTGTTGTTGAGTATAAGGCTTTTTGAATAAATTTTGAATTAGTACGATAAACTCACATATGTATCGGTTTAGCTCGGGATATTTTGTTTCTTATGATTGAACATGAATCCTCCAAAACAAAAATTAAAAAAATAGTGAGTTTTCATATTCAATCCTTTCAAAAGGCTACCTGCATGGATTATTGTGATCGTGCATGTGCTCAATCTAATCAACAATATTAGCATTGAATTCATAAGATGTTTCTTTTTTAGAAATGAAATATGTGGAAGTGCATATTATGTGGAACCAGAAGTCCTCCACAGATCTTATAGTCTAAGGAGCATACTGTAAAATATATTAAGAGCAGAGCATGTTAATGCTACAAGTGAGATAGATAGATATGTAAGGAGAAAAATGTTCAAACAAGGTTGCAACAATTTTGCTTGGACTAACGAACTTTGATTGAAAATTCTGTAAAATATAGTTGAGAAATGGGAGATATTCTTTGATGCAAGTGCTGCAGACTAACCTATTGGTGAATTCCCTTCTTCAGCTGAATAATTTCTTGATTAATAGCGTTAATCCTCTCTGAGATATAAGAAACCAAAGATAATGTGAATGCTCTCTAATATTCATTTCTTGATTCATTTCTCTCAAATTAATAACAGATGAGAAAGGATTGATTCAAACTAAAGCTTGTTTCTAGAATCAAACTACCTAGTGGAAAAATCAATAGATTGGCGAAAAAGAGATCGAATTACAGTGAGTTCAGATGAAGAAGTTGAATACGAATTATAGTGAGTTCAAATGATCGAAGTATAGAGATAAACAAGTTGAAATACGAATGAATGATTCGAAGAGACTCACTGAAATGAGAGAGAGAGAGAGAGAGAGAGAGAGAGAGAGAGAGAGAGAGAGAGAGAGAGAGAGACATACCATTGGAGATCTCTTCTTTAGATGACCATGGTGATCTATAGAGCGAAATCGAGAGAGGGCTCTTGATCTAACAATGAACCTGGTTACTCAGACACGATTGAGCGATTTGGGGAAAACGAGAGTCTAGGGCAAGATATAAATCAATGATCGAGCGATTTGGGAGAAATGAGAGTTTAAGAAAAAAAGAAAATATAAATTGGGGTGAGTGGGTTATTGGAGCTCGCAATTTTTTGTTTGAAAATATAAGTACCAATACTTGCTTCGGCTGATTTGCCGTTGCAAATAATATTTTTTGCGACGATTAAATAATCAATCGCAAAAAAATAGACGCAAAAAGTTGTTTTTCTAGTAGTGATATTATATACACTAACATAAATTCTCACAAATATATATATATATATATAAATTATTTCATAAAATCACGTAAGTTTTCACAAACGTACATACGTTAATTCATAAAAATTTGAAAAATTATAACTTAAATATATTTGTGAGAACTTACGCAAGTGTATATGGTATGCACATTACATACCCAAACACTTTCCTTGAACCTTATTAAAAGAAAAGTCAATATAATTATGTCAAAATAGTAAGACTTATTGTATTTTTAAAAAAATTTAAAAGAAGCCAATGTTATTTATTTGAATATTTAAGAGATAGCGCAATAACATAATTATTTTAATAGTAGTGTTTACATCCACATAATTTCTTCTCTTCAAAATCCTTGAAATGAGGTGATAAAGACAAAATGCATGTTAAAAGAATTTTGAGAGAATATTAGAGTGTAGGTCAATTTTTTAAATTATACTTACTACGTCATTTAGGGAGATTTGAAATGAATAATTATTTTTATTTTTATTTTATTGGTGGGAGAGTGACGCATAATTTCTCTTACCGAATACTCTAAGGTCATATTTGTTTGGACAGACTAAATTAGGTTAGATTAGCATTTCTATAATTAATAGTTCTAAGACTATGAATTCTTTAGATTGTGTATCCTATCTTATGTTTGGATTGAGTTAGAATTATAAGGAGGGATTAATAGTACAGGCTTTGACTTAGTCCTCTAATTTATATCACACCGCCCTTTGTGAGATTTAATAGTCCATCATATGTGGGATATCATATTCGGATGAATTGTTAGTTCGTGCTTCAATTGTTTAATTAAATATCAAATTAATAATTTTATTAGATTATTAATCTAATTCCAAGCTCATGCCTACCCAAACAAGCTTGACTAAAACTCTTGAGAACTCTGGCTAGTCAATCGCGTTGGCTTCTAAAATCAAAACTCTGAACAAAAATTGACTAGGCAATTGTATGAGACGTCAAAAATTAAAACTAGATAAAAAAAATAAAAAAAATTAAAAGAGATGGAAAACATGTTGGAATTCTATATCAAGAAGTCACACAAGTGAACAATCTTACACGCGAAAGTGACGGACTTTACTGTGGTTTGACAATCAGCATTTTTTAGTTAATTTTTTAATTATTTTAATTAGGGTTAAAAAATTCGTTTTGATTGATTTTTTTTGAGTTTTGTTATAAAAAAAAAACGTAATATAATTAAGATGTAATCTTGATACTTTATTTTATTAACTTTTTAATTTATTTTATTTTTTTATAATTAATTTAGTGCCAACTAAATTTTCCACAAGAAGTCTTTGTTATCATGGAATCGTAACTCATTTTGGTTCACTCCATAATTAAACTGCCTTCCTAATGACCATTTTTATTATTTAAATTATTTTATTTTATGATATTTGTTGAATATATCATTTATATGAAAGTAAATATTAATAAGTACATGATTGAATGAAAAATATGATTTTAAAATTGAGACTACTATATATATTTTTTAAAATTCATATATATATGTTTATTATTTAAATAAATATGATTTATTGTCATAGTTATTGATATTTAATTTAATTTATTATTATTTTTATTTTATTTTTTTGTATAGATAATTTATTTGACAAATTTTATAAGATCTATGATTCAAATAACAAAAAATGTATTTGGTCTCTTTTGGGAAGTGAAGTAAAAATCACTTTTCAGTTTTTAACTTATTTTGGTCACATTATCTCTCATATTTTTTACACATTTTTTGTAAAAAAAATTCAAAAAAAAAAGTCAAAAATCAATTTTTAACAATTTTCTCAGAACAAGTATTATTTTTGACTTTTAAAGAAAAGATGTACAAAAAAATAAAAAGATGATGTGACTCAAAAAAATTAAAGATAAATAAGTATACTTTTGTAGTTCTAGCCAAACCCTATCAGAAAGAATAATTATTTTGGGCTTGTTTGATTTGTATCTCAAGATATAATTATTGAGAAAAAATTTTAAAATTTTATTTGGTTCAAATTTTTTTTTTAAAAAAATTTCAAAACCCTTGAGAACTCTGGCTAGTCAATCGCGTTGGCTTCTAAAATAGAACTCTGAACAAAAATTGACTAGGCAATTGTATGAGCCGTCAAAAATTAAAACCAGATAAAAATAAATAAATTAAAAGAGATGGAAAACATGATGGAATTCTATATCAAGAAGTCATACAAGTGCACACTTACACTCGAAAGTGAAGGACTTTATTGTGGTTTGACAGTTGGCTTTTTTTAGTTAATTTTTTAACTACTTTAATTAGTGTTAAAAAATTTGTTTTGATTGATTTTTTTGAGTTTTGTAAAAAAATAATAATAATAATAATTAAGATGTAATCGTGATATTTTATTTTATTAATCTTTTCATCTATTTTATTTTTTTATAATTAATTTAGTCCCGACTAAATTTGCCACATGAAGCCTTTTTATCATAGAATCGTAACTCATTTTGGTTCCGGTAATACTAAGGATCATGAAAAAAATATTATGAAGATAATCATGAAAATTTTTCACCCTTAGATTACACATATAATAAAATACCACAAACTAATCAAAAGATGAAAAATATTCATGAAATATTTTATGATATATTTTTCATTATTCCTAATATTATTCTTTTGGTTCTGTTGGCTACATATTTTGTAAAAGACCAATTACAGTTCGACGCGTGGCAGAGTAAGGGTAATATAGGAAGACTGTTCAAATCTTCGATCCTGATCGTACACGTGAAAGTTGATATTGTCTATTGCGTGGTCCAAGTAACATTAGATCAGTAAAGAGATGCAAGGTGACGTGGCTTCAGCAGTTACTCACATTCAAATTCAAATATAGGAGGGAAGCTTAACTGCAAGTGATGGCGTAGTGGAACTACTTGTAAGGCAGCATGATCAGTGATTACGGAGGAGCAGTTCGACAGTTTGAAGTGCAGTTCGATGGTCATCTTTGAGGAGTATAAATAACAAGGAAGACCCCAGAAAAGCCCCGGACTCAGATCCAAGAAACCAGTCTTACTTTACATTTTTCGTTCCAGTTTTTATATTTCCTGTTCTTTACATTCCTGTACTTTAAATTCCTGCACTGCACTTCATTCATAGGAGTAGTTTCAAGTAGATTATCGCTGTAAACCTCTACGAGGCTAAGTTTGGATCATTGTAAGTTTTCATACTAATGAAATGCTTCAATTGCTCTTTATTTTACTGTTCTTATGCTTAAATTCTCCTAAATCAAGCCACCAGTAAAAGTCCTCTTCATTGAGGCTGAAAGAACTACAAAACAATCGTCTGATAATTGGTTGGCAATCAAAATTCTGTAAGGACTGATTGATCCTTGCTGGCACGCTCATAATTACAAAAATAACCTTCGAAAGCCAAAAAGCCAACATATATTTTTGGCACGCCCAGTGGGACTCATTTAAAATGGCTAGACGTAGGAGACAAGGAGAAAATGAACGCTTGGAAGAAAGCGTAGAAGGAGAGGTGGAGATACCTAACTCAAAGGATAATGTGATAACACATCTTGTGGAAACTCTTATTTTATCGGGACCTATGGTCGAACAAACCAGTGCTTCAGAACAAATACCATTTGTTCGTAATATTGGATGAGACCAAGGAATTGGACCATCCACTGTCCCATCTACTCAGCCAGTGAATCCATAGGGTGGCCTAGTAGATGCCATGGGACAGCAATTAATAAACACAATGGAAAGGTGGGCAACTTCCTTTTTGGATCGAATGAATAACCACCATTCAACAAATGCAAGACACATGGAGGAAGTAAATGTCCCTCAGCAAAGATTGGCTAGAGATAAACAGCCTATGCAAGTTAATGGACATTCTAATGGTCAAACTAGTAATCAGAGTCATGAAAGACCACCACCTCAGTCTTGGTACGAACCCATTTCGAGGCCTATAGCAGGCCAAAATGCCTCAATGTTCAACAGTGAAGCCATGCAAGTTGGTGGATCTGTCCCAGTACAAGAAAATGGCATAAGAATGGTTCTAAATCCCACGTTCGAAGCCATACCTGGCACTAGGGGGTACAATAATCCCTTATTCGAATTTATACCCAGGGGGTTGGAAGGTTTTCCCACAAATGGAAGGGATACGACACCTGTTCCAGTACCTTTCGTAGGTCCCTTCGCAGGACAGGCTCAAAGAGGTTACCCACACCCCCAACAGCAACCTGTACCACAGGGACAACCAATCCTGAATGTACCACCCTATGGACCAAGAGGACCACAAGCACAAGTTTGTCCACCAAATCCTGTGTTTGTTCTCCCAGTAGTGGTTCAGCAGGCACAAAATATGGTCCCTAGGGACCAAATTGCTGATATAGTTAGGAAGATGTGTGGACCAATGGCTCGGGGGGTCCAGACTCTTGTGTACAGAAAACCATACCCAGAATGGGTCGACAGGGTACATGAATACCCAAGGGGTTTCAGGATACCAGATTTTATCCTTTTTATGGGAACGGAAACCAATCAACAGTAGAGCATATTTCTAGGTTTGCTGCTCAATGTAGTGAATTTACCAATCATGACTATATGAAGTTGAGACTATTCCTAAACTATCTAACTGGGGGAGCATTTGTGTGACGACCCAGAATTTTTCCCTTCGCTCGAGCGGAGGATTTGACGCTCGAGCGGACTTTTGAGGTTCTCAGCAATTTTGCAGACGGCCTGAGATTCTGGGAGTTGTGAATCTCCGCTCGAGCGGAGAAGTTGACACTCGAGCGGACTGTTTTATTGGTCTGTGCGCGCTCGAGCGGTTGAAGCGACGCTCGAACGTTAGAAGTAAGATTTCCCTTGACATTGTAGTGGTGTATTTGGAGTCTTCTTATTTTATTTTGGAGTATTGTTTGAGGTGGTAATATGATGGTGAAGTAAGATGGGACCAAAAACTTTAATTCGAACAATTTGTTTATGTTCAACAGTCACTCTTTTGCCCTTTTCTTTTTCCACACTTTGAATTTGAATGTGAGGTTAGAACCATTGAAAAGCTTGTCTCCGAGGCTTCAATTTGGACACAAGAGCGGCCTAAAACGGAGCCCGGATGAGAGAGTTATACATGATTAAAGTTTTGGGATCTGTGCTGGGAGCAGGTACGCTCGAGCGGGGTTGGCGAGTACAGCAACGTAAAAACGGGATTTTGAGATCTTTTTCCACATTTTCTTTCCCCTTTCTTCTTTCCTCTTCTCCTAAGTCCGAAACCCTCCAAAACCCTAGCCTCAAAACCTTGATTTCCTCTATTTTGATCAACAATCCACCATGGTTTTTGCATCAAGGATGGAGAACAAGAGAAGATCAATGTTTTTACCCGATTGGAATTCGGATTTGCGAAGGCTTCTTCTCAAGCTCAATTCTTTGCTTGATTATGGAGGTAGGGGTCCTAGTTCTCTTCAATACTTACATCAAATATAGATTTGTGGTCTTTCCATTGTATAAATGTACGAATTTGCATTTTTGAGCAAATATAGTAAATTATGAGATTTGGGAATTTCGGGTTTGAAGCATTGAGGGTTCAATTGATGGGTTAAGGTGATGGAGTATGACCCTTAGATGTATAATCAAGGAGAAAATTGGGATGTAAGGTCATGGTATGAGAAGTTTGAATTTTTATGGAAAACTTTATATTTTTCTTGAAACCCTAGGTTAATTTGTGATGCTAAATAATGATTTTTGCCCAAATTGAAAATAGAATCATGGAATTGGTGGGTTGAATTATGCATGTACAAGTTGAATTGGATTTTTGAGATGTTTTGAAATAATGTTAAAATTTGCGAATGAACCTTGTTATGAGCATTGTGAATCATGTTAAAATGAGAAAGGAAATTAGGGGAAATGATTTAGAAAATTAATGTGTGACCTCATATGTGTGTAGGACACGCTTCGGGAGGAATAAACGCTCTACCAGCACACTGTGAGTAATAGTACGGTGATGTACATTCTATTGATTATTGATAATTATTATCACTAACGCTCTGTTTCTTGTAAGTGTTTCTTGTAAGTGTTACACCAACATGTTACATGAACAATTATGATGAGTGAAAGTCAATGTGGACGTTGAAAGATTGGCATATATCGGTATGACTTTAGAATGACTTCGTTCTATCAATAGCAAATAATAAATTCTCTATTATCTATAAGCAAACTACGTCGTTTCTTAATGAATAAATAGAATTATGTTCATCTTTAAGCCAAGTATCTGTATGAAACTGAGATTATTCTATTGTGTTACTTATGGACCCGAGGTCATCAAGAACCTGTGACACGCATGCAATGTTTAATATTATTATGTGGCCTCAGTTAATAATTGTTATGATTATTATTATTCAGTTGTTCGCGAGACACCTGTATTAATTTGTGATCAGGCCATGGGAAACTTATGTGCATTATTGCATACTGATACTTTAAGAAGACTGAAATCATTCTCATTACAAGTTTCATGGGCTTTATGCCATTACAAGTTTCATGGGCTTTATGCCATCACAAGTTACAAGGGCTTTATGCCATTCCAAGGGCTTTATGCCATTACAAGGGCTTTATGCCATCACAAGTTACAAGGGCTTTATGCCATTACAAGGGCTTTATGTCATCACAAGGGCTTAATGCCAATCTATGTTCAAGGGCTTTATGCCAACTTTTCAAGGGCTATATGCCATCTTTCAAGGGCCTTTCATGCCATATGTTTCAAGGGGCTATTGTGCCAGATGTTCCAAGGGCTTTTATGCCAATGTGTTTCAAGGGCTTTATGCCGTTTTGATAAGAGCTTCATGCCATTTTGTTAAGGATTTCAAGCCGTTCTGTTAAGGGCTTAAAGCCATTGTGTTAAGATTAGGCTCAAGGCCGTTCCGTAAAAGATACTTAAAATATAAATGATTTTGATGAAATCCGTATTGGGAGTTACGAAATGTTTCATATGGTAAGTAATTTCTGAAATGAGAAAAATGCTATGTTTATAATATGATATGCTTGCTGGATAATTTTCCCCAAAATGCCTAGATGCACTAGGAAACCCCGAATGTTCAAGATATGAAAAGTTTTCTGAAAAAGATACTTAGCTATGCTTATAGAAACAAATAAACCATATGTCCTCTTTATTGATAAACACACAGATATGGATTATAATTCACGTTGAGCATTGAATTGTTATGTGTTATTATTCACTGAGCTTGACTCACTCTATTTTATGTTTGTTTCTGTAGGCACTCAACCTGGAGATCAACCTTCACCTGTGGCTTTTGTTACCCAGTTGTCAGACCCTGAGTATCTAAGCTCTTAGCTGTTGATCGTTCAAGTTATGGAGTTTGGCTAAGTTTTAATTTGTACCCTAAATGTCTGTTAAGATCGGCGTATATGTATATGTACATAGCTATCTTCAGGTGCACATCACTGTATATTTATCTGCATTATGTTCTGTTTGTGATCCTGGCATGGTAGTGGTAGCTCAATGGATATATTGTTATTATTATTATTATTTTTGTTTGCTATTATATACTATTAAATGCTTCCTTCAGGCCCCGTAGATTATATTCATCAGGTTTTATGTCCGTTTTCTGAGGTGGTCATGCCCAAACTTTTAGGGGCGAGTTAGGGGCGTGACAAGTGGTATCAGAGCACGAGTTGCTATCTCACACACGGATCCATTGAGCTGTAGGATGTCTAGAAAAGACTTAGGCTTCATGCATGACATCCTTAGTACATACGAAAAGACTGATAACAACGGTAAATGTAATTTGTTCACGTTAACGATTATGAGTCATGTTTATTGTACATTCCTTGTGTGTACATTTTGATTGATTGTTGTGTAGAGCATGGCAGAAATAAGGATAGAGGATCACCTCGGGTTGGTTAGACGAAATGAAAAGGGAAAATGATTGGTAAGTAATGCACATACAATTTTTGGTTGTTATTTTGAACTGATAGTTACCTATCATTTATTTAGATGAATTGCGAATTGCGTAAACACTAAGTATGGAATATTTATGATATAGTTATGTCTTCCTTGTCATGGTACTGCTTGGACCTATGATTTGAAAAGTTATTGTGATACGTACTTTGATAAGTTGTGTTTTGTATAATAGTTGAATCATGTTACGTATGACCAACTGTAAGAGAAAGTTATGTATACAGTGACCCACATAAGAAGCGAATTATCCTATTTTGTTAAGCGCATGATAATGACATGATATGACAAGCAATGCTTTATCTTCTGATATGTTACGTTACGAATTAAGAATGATGATCCATATGTAAAAGTATTTATGGCATCCTTAGTACAAGGCCCTTACCCGGGGGTAATGATACTGTGGTCTTATGGCCCTTGCCCGGGGGTAATAATACCGTGGTTGAAGTATGTTACAAGATATCTCTTGCCATCGACGGTCTTGTACGGATGGTACCACCGACGGTCTTGTACGGGTGGGTTATGATTAAGCATAAACTCTGATTTCTGTTTCTGATTCAAGGATAATTAAGAATATGTATGAATATGTTTCTATTTATCTGTTTCGTTTATGTGCAATCGGGATTGATTATGGAATCCGTGACATGTGATCTGAAGTCTATAATCTGGTTTGTTTACGTATATTTTGTAATTTGCGATCAGGATTTCTTGTAAGAAATGATTGAATAATATAAAGGACCTCACCCACATCATGTGTCTACTTACACGAGATTTAAAAAAAAAAAAAAAAAAAAAAAAAAAAGAGGCAGCTATTGACTACGTCGAAGTCAAACTAAATAATTGGTAAATAGATAAGCTACCGCAAGAATTCAAATCCTGCCTTTGTATATTAAGTGACTTAAGATTGAGAAATCATTTCTGTGAAATATTTCTGTGTACCTATGCAAATGTTAGATATTGTGACATTGTCCTATATCACCTATAAGAAAGTTATGATGTGAACTGTTCTGCACGATATCATGGATTTTGGTGAAAACAAATGGACATGGGAATAATCCATTTTGCTAATGGGTTAGCGATACGTATTGGGCATTTACCATCTCTTGCAAGTTTAGACAACTTTGTACAATACTCACTATGTGATTACAAATTGATTTATGACTATATTGAATTAATCTTACCAAGAATTACGTCTTACCAAGAATTACGAACTTTGATGTTACGAGATCGAGTTACTCCTTTGTTATACTATTGCATATGTTGTTTGATAATATGGAATCTGGAAGGATGTGATTTTTTATGATTACTATATCCTTAATGAGATTTATACTCCTATGAATGGATTTGATAGAATCTATGTACGCGGAATAACTGAAAACTCTATTTATGTTAACTGATTGAGCCATATGACTGGTCTCTAATTATGTATGACCGTTTGCTGACCCACTATAAGTATATGACAAGAAAAAGAGCGAGCCAAGGAAAATGTTATACCTTACGGTTATGAATGATTAGTCAAGTATGCCTTTGAATTCGATCTTTGGTCTTGTTTTTGATAGTTGTATTTATTATTCAGATTTGAACTTATGACGGCATGATCAGGTGTTTATAATGGGGATTCTTCTTCCCACCGTTCCGATCTTGTCAACAATTAGTAAATGTGGTTTTGACTCCACATAACGATATGATTTTGATATGTTATCGGAAATGAAATATGACTTTGAGTTTATCACTGTATTGGGGACTGGTGAAATGGAATATATCATGCCTCTTAGGCAGAACCTTATTTGGTAGGTTATAAGATCTGGTTCAATGATGCAAAATCGGATTTTAATTTGACCATGTAATTAAGTTGTTTTGAGAACTATATGTAACCGTAATGGTCATGTACCACCGAGTAAATTGCATTATAAGATTCACCTAAGGAATTATTTAACAGGATAAGTTTGAACATGTACTCTCTAATGAAAAGTACCTATGAACTATTAACGCTGGGCCGATCTAGTTAGAGACTTAGTGGAGAGTACTTTCATTATGATTGAAATTAATGCATGCTGGAGGAAGTCATGAGTCATGTTTTTCAGTCCTTGTTTTGTACTTTTAAATGTTTACGGTGAAATCCCCTGAGCAATTAAGGTTAAGCAGTGAAACCATGTTTAAGGATGCCTATCTGTTTAACAAGAAACGTATCTGTTACACTTGGAATAATTGAATAAGAAATTGGAAGCCTCAAAGGTTTAATTATCTGAAATTGATTATGTATCTGTGATCAGCATAATTTTTATGTAATCTTAAGTATGTTTATGAGATTTCAATTTCGGAATGATTTAACAATTGGATTTTGTCCTATATGCTTTAGTCTTCTTACGTATGGAAGAAATAAGGGTTGAAAAGAAGAACATAGATTTTCTAGGAAGCAAAGGAGAAAGTAAAAAGGGTATAGAAATCCTAAAGCTTAAGGTATGTTTGTTTGGCCTCACTTGAAGTTAAGTAGGAACTCCTCTATGTAATTGTCTTTAAGGAGTAATTATATGATGGTCTTCACTGCTGTTTTTTAAAAATGTCAAGTGGAATAAAGAATTGGCGATGCCGTTAAGTGAAGTGTAATTGAAAATTTGTTGTTAATTGAGAAGTTGTTATGGACTTTGGGATTATAAATGGTTAGTGTTGCTCCTTACCCGTTGAAATTCTAATGTGTGTGTGTCGATCGAAAGTATTTGTGACCCTATCCTATCCCATGTGTGGATCTAGTCTTGGAGCATTACAGGGTGTGTTTCCGTTTATGTTTGAATTGTCTTCTATTTGGTTTCTTCAATTTCGAGGACGAAATTTCCTAAGGCGGGAAGGATGTGACGACCCAGAATTTTTCCCTTCGCTCGAGCGGAGGATTTGACGCTCGAGCGGACTTTTGAGGTTCTCAGCAATTTTGCAGACGGCCTGAGATTCTGGGAGTTGTGAATCTCCGCTCGAGCGGAGAAGTTGACACTCGAGCGGACTGTTTTATTGGTCTGTGCGCGCTCGAGCGGTTGAAGCGACGCTCGAACGTTAGAAGTAAGATTTCCCTTGACATTGTAGTGGTGTATTTGGAGTCTTCTTATTTTATTTTGGAGTATTGTTTGAGGTGGTAATATGATGGTGAAGTAAGATGGGACCAAAAACTTTAATTCGAACAATTTGTTTATGTTCAACAGTCACTCTTTTGCCCTTTTCTTTTTCCACACTTTGAATTTGAATGTGAGGTTAGAACCATTGAAAAGCTTGTCTCCGGGGCTTCAATTTGGACACAAGAACGGCCTAAAACGGAGCCCGGATGAGAGAGTTATACATGATTAAAGTTTTGGGATCTGTGCTGGGAGCAGGTACGCTCGAGCGGGGTTGGCGAGTACAGCAACGTAAAAACGGGATTTTGAGATCTTTTTCCACATTTTCTTTCCCCTTTCTTCTTTCCTCTTCTCCTAAGTCCGAAACCCTCCAAAACCCTAGCCTCAAAACCTTGATTTCCTCTATTTTGATCAACAATCCACCATGGTTTTTGCATCAAGGATGGAGAACATGAGAAGATCAATGTTTTTACCCGATTGGAATTCGGATTTGCGAAGGCTTCTTCTCAAGCTCACTTCTTTGCTTGATTATGGAGGTAGGGGTCCTAGTTCTCTTCAATACTTACATCAAATATAGATTTGTGGTCTTTCCATTGTATAAATGTACGAATTTGCATTTTTGAGCAAATAGAGTAAATTATGAGATTTGGGAATTTCGGGTTTGAAGCATTGAGGGTTCAATTGATGGGTTAAGGTGATGGAGTATGACCCTTAGATGTATAATCAAGGAGAAAATTGGGATGTAAGGTCATGGTATGAGAAGTTTGAATTTTTATGGAAAACTTTATATTTTTCTTGAAACCCTAGGTTAATTTGTGATGCTAAATAATGACTTTTGCCCAAATTGAAAATAGAATCATGGAATTGGTGGGTTGAATTATGCATGTACAAGTTGAATTGGATTTTTGAGATGTTTTGAAATAATGTTAAAATTTGCGAATGAACCTTGTTATGAGCATTGTGAATCATGTTAAAATGAGAAAGGAAATTAGGGGAAATGATTTAGAAAATTAATGTGTGACCTCATATGTGTGTAGGACACGCTTCGGGAGGAATAAACGCTCTACCAGCACACTGTGAGTAATAGTACGGTGATGTACATTCTATTGATTATTGATAATTATTATCACTAACGCTCTGTTTCTTGTAAGTGTTTCTTGTAAGTGTTACACCAACATGTTACATGAACAATTATGATGAGTGAAAGTCAATGTGGACGTTGAAAGATTGGCATATATCGGAATGACTTTAGAATGACTTCATTCTATCAATAGCAAATAATAAATTCTCTATTATCTATAAGCAAACTACGTCGTTTCTTAATGAATAAATAGAATTATGTTCATCTTTAAGCCAAGTATCTGTATGAAACTGAGATTATTATATTGTGTTACTTATGGACCCGAGGTCATCAAGAACCTGTGACACGCATGCAATGTTTAATATTATTATGTGGCCTCAGTTAATAATTGTTATGATTATTATTATTCAGTTGTTCGCGAGACACCTGTATTAATTTGTGATCAGGCCATGGGAAACTTATGTGCATTATTGCATACTGATACTTTAAGAAGACTGAAATCATTCTCATTACAAGTTTGATGGGCTTTATGCCATTACAAGTTTCATGGGCTTTATGCCATTACAAGTTACATGGGCTTTATGTCATCACAAGTTACAAGGGCTTTATGCCATTCCAAGGGCTTTATGCCATCACAAGTTACAAGGGCTTTATGTCATTACAAGGGCTTTATGCCATCACATGGGCTTAATGCCAATCTATGTTCAAGGGCTTTATGCCAACTTTTCAAGGGCTATATGCCATCTTTCAAGGGCTTTTCATGCCATATGTTTCAAGGGGCTATTGTGCCAGATGTTCCAAGGGCTTTTATGCCAATGTGTTTCAAGGGCTTTATGCCGTTTTGATAAGAGCTTCATGCCATTTTGTTAAGGATTTCAAGCCGTTCTGTTAAGGGCTTAAAGCCATTGTGTTATGATTAGGCTCAAGGCCATTCCGTAAAAGATACTTAAAATATAAATGATTTTGATGAAATCCGTATTGGGAGTTACGAAATGTTTCATATGGTAAGTAATTTCTGAAATGAGAAAAATGCTATGTTTATAATATGATATGCTTGCTGGATAATTTTTCCCAAAATGCCTAGATGCACTAGGAAACCCCGAATGTTCAAGATATGAAAAGTTTTCTGAAAAAGATACTTAGCTATGCATACAGAAACAAATAAACCATATGTCCTCTTTATTGATAAACACACAGATATGGATTATAATTCACGTTGAGCATTGAATTGTTATGTGTTATTATTCACTGAGCTTGACTCACTCTATTTTATGTTTGTTTCTGTAGGCACTCAACCTGGAGATCAACCTTCACCTGTGGCTTTTGTTACCTAGTTATCAAACCCTGAGTATCTACGCTCTTAGCTGTTGATCATTCAAGTTATGGAGCTTTGCTAAGTTTTAATTTGTACCCTAAATGTCTGTTAAGATCGGCGTATATGTATATGTACATAGCTATCTTCAGGTGCACATCACTGTATATTTATCTGCATTATGTTCTGTTTGTGATCCTGGCATGGTAGTGGTAGCTCAATGGATATATTGTTATTATTATTATTTTTTTTGTTTGCTATTATATACTATTAAATGCTTCCGTTCAGGCCCCGTAGATTATATTCATCAGGTTTTATGTCCATTTTCTGAGGTGGTCATGCCCAAACTTTTAGAGGCGAGTTAGGGGCGTGACAATTTGTATAGTACATTAACCTTCCACCTAGCTCTATCCAGACTTGGCAACAAATAGAAGAGGCATTTCATGCCTAATTCTTCCAATTAGAGCCAGAAGTTTCTATGGCAGACTTGGCAAGATTGAGTCAAAGGCCTGAAGAGAATGCTACTCAGTTTATTGCCAGATTTAAAAGGGCTCGAAATAAATGTAGAATAATCCTGCCAGAGCTAGAATTCGTAAGATTAGGCCAAAATGGCTTAGAGTTCAGGCTTCGAAAAAAGTTTGACTCAACAGAGTTCAAAGACTTAATGGAACTGACTTACAAAGCATCTAGATATGAAGCATTACTAGAAGAGGAGCAAGATCGAAATAATGCATCATATAAGACATACTACAAAGATCCTAACTGTGAGATTGATGCAGCAGAGATTGTAGGGAAAGTGCCTATGATCTGTGAAGCATTAATTCATAAGGATACGACAATTGACCAGTAGTTTAAAAAGAAAGATCTCCACATGAAGTATTCTTTCGATTTAACTAAGGCAAATGACATTTTTGATCATTTGCTTGCGGCCAACTTCCTTAAGTTACCAAAAGGGGTTAAAATTCCATCTCTTGATGAACTTACAGGAAAAGTATATTGTAAATGGCATAATTCTTGGTCTCACTCGACTAAAAACTGTGTTGTTTTTCGAGACAGGATCCAAGAACAAATTTGGAAAGGGAGTTTGAAATTCCCAGCCAAAGCTTAAAAGGCCATGGGGATTGACAGTAATCCATTTCCAGAAATTGGAGAGGTGGCAGCCAATGTCATTATGCCAGATTTTCAGAACCTGTCTTTGAAAGAATTGGAAGAAGTCAATGTACAAATACATGTGGCCAACCAGACAGCAATCAAGAAAGACACTAGAAATCTACCAGCTATTGGACAAGATTTCTCACACCAGAGGGAAGACTCTGATGAAGAAGCACTGGATGATGACTCCCTAGAGGCAGCCGTAATGCAGAGGATGTGTCCCAGGTGTAGACTGAGTTATAAGTGGTTGAAAGGCCTTCCAGTCGATGGGAAGCAATATTACAGGGATGTGCAAAGGCGTCCCAAACCAACCAATGCTTATAATAAAAGGCCGTATCCGGCTAAAGTTAGGCAGCAGCCATTAGTGGTTGAACCTGCAGTTGATAGAATGCATGTTAAAGGCAAGAGGCCCTTATGTGAGTCTAAGACACCTAACTATTACAGAATGGAGAGTAGTCATTCTGAAAGAAGACTGGAGAAGAGTTCAGGTTTTAGGATCAAAGCCAGAGATTGGCCCCCTAAACCAGCCTCACGGAGGATAGAAAATGATCACCTTCATCGAAGGCCTGAATCAGGCTCAAAGCTTGGGGCTAGGGCCAAGCAATTGCCTTCACAGCCAGCTTCGAAGGTGGCCTCGAAGGAAGAAAAGGGCAGCACAACATCTGGGTCAGTAAGTTCGTGGGTACCTGGAGTTCCAGATTGGTTTGTGATGCAGAACAAACCTAGGGAAGTGCTTACCCAAAGGAATGTTGGAAATCAAGATAGGATGGTTAAGCCTCCTTTGGTGGCCCCCAACAATTGGGTATTGCTGAAACACCCAAGAACAAAGGAACCAGATATGGTCCCCATAATTTTCAGATCACAAAAGAGGAAAATTCAGCGTAGGTACACCCAGTACCAGCAAGACCTGAAAGAAAGTAGAGAGAGTTCTTCATTGATCCAGACCGAAGGAAAGAAGAATCCGAAGTCAGACCATACTCCAAAGCCAACTCTACAAAGCAAGGTGGGTTGCAGCAAAGAACAGTTGGCTAAGGTTCATTCTGAACTAAGAGTCAGAGAGAAGGCTAGCTTAGCAGGATTGGAGAAAGCTCTGATGGAGAGTGGTAGCAAGACAGAAAAAGAAATTGGCATGAGCCAAAAGAAAGAAATGGTGGAAGAAGAAATGTTCGAAGCCTTCATGGCCGAGCAAACATTTTTGGTTGAAAAACCAGTCGAGGAAAACCATTCGAAGGAACCTGTTAGCAATGAAGTGCCAGAATGCAGCATGCAGGATGCTTCTGAGGTAACTGACCGAGGTAGCCAATAGGGGAAACAGGTACAGCCAGCCATCCAGTTTGGCTCGTTTCCTCCAGTATCAGTAAACATGGTACACATACTACCGCATGAATTCCAAGCTGGAGATGAGAATCAAGAGGGGCAAGAAATTGACCCAATTCCAATCTCTAGTGAAGACTCACAAGCGAGTATGGTACAAGATAAGTTCGAAATGGTTACCCCAATGGAAACTAAGTATGAGAGTGAAGAAATGGTAAGTATTAACCTCTCGTATCCTTTTGAATATCCCTCGAATTCTATGACACAGCATGTTAAGCCTTTGTATATGAAGGCCTTTTTCGATGGGATATAGTTAAACCGAGTCTTAGTGGATAATGGGGCAGCGGTGAACTTACTACCGAAATCTTCCTTGAAGAAATTAGGGAAAAAGAATCCCAGGTTGATCCCAACCAGTACAACCATTGCTGGTTTTGCTGGGGACAAACAAATGGCTCAGGGAATTCTACCCATCAACCTGAGTGTGGGAACCAGGGACTGCATAACAGCGTTTTTCGTCATCGACAGCAATACGAAGTACAATGCTTTACTTGGTAGAGATTGGATCCACACTAACAAATGTGTGCCTTCCTCTTTACATCAGAAAATGATAATGGCTCTAGGCAATGGGGAGACGGAAGAAATTGATGCAGATCCTCAACCTTTCATAGCCTGCGCAGACTTCGCAGAAGCCAAACTGTATATTGAGGAAGTGACACCGCTCAGTATACTGATGAAATCTGATGGCTCAGCCAAAGTAACGGCTGATGAGGAAGTGACACACCTGAAGCACTTAATCCAGGAGAGTGCTGATGAAGAGGCGGTCGTTAAAGATGACAATGATGCCTGGTTATAGGCAGCAAGATGAAGCATCAGAAGCCAGGTCTTTGGCTTTAATTAAGTTTTCAATATTGGATGTAAAGTCAATAGTCCAAAAAGTGCGGGAGCAAGAGAAAGAAGTCATGATAATTGGCTACAAGCAGGAGCAGCAACAAGCCAGAGTTTTGACCCTTGATAAATACTGTGCATTGGACATAGAAACAAAAATCCAAGAAATACAGGAAGAAAAAGCCTTGTGGACAGGCTTTGTCTATGGGGAGGAGGGTAAAGAGGTTGAATCAAAGAACCTGGGAATAGAACGCAGCAAGGAGATTGCTTCGAAGCCAGAGGTAATCAAAGAAGGAGTTCCAGTAAGTACTCAAATACAAGACCCCTTAGAAAAAATAAATTTAGGGGAAGGTTCTGTACAACAACCCGTTTATATAAGTGCTTGGTTGAATACGCTTGACAGGAACCAGTTGTTGGTTATTCTGAGGAGATATAAAGATTGTTTGGCATGGTCTTATAATGAACTACCAGGTTTTGATAGGTCATTAGTGGAACATAGGCTTCCTATGAAGCCTAACTTCAAGCCATACAAACAAAAACCAAGAAGAATGGGTGCAGAAGTGATACAGAAGGTTAAGAAAGAAATTCTTAGACTACTCAAAGCTGGCTTTATCAGGACAGCCAGGTATGTTGAATGGCTATCTAATATTGTGCCTGTAGTTAAGAAGAATGGCAAAATGAGAGTATGCATCGATTTTAGAAACCTAAATCTAGCGACTCTAAAAGATGAATATCCCATGTCTATAGTAGATTTACTAGTGGACAGTTCAGCAGGGCATCGAATTTTATCAATGATGGATGGGCATTCTGGTTACAACCAAATCTGCATTGCGAAGGAGAATGTTCGCAAGACAGTATTCAGATGTCCTGGGAATATTGGGATCTTCGAATGGGTTAAAATGCCATTTGGCCTAAAGAATGCTGAGGCCACATATCAGAAGGCTATGAACACTATCTTTCATGACCTTATTGGAGGGTATTTAGAGTGTTATATTGATGACATTGAAGTTAAATCCCAATCCATGGTGGAGCATCTGTTTCACCTAGAAGCAGCCTTTGAAAGAATGAGAAAGTTCAAATTGAAGCTTAATCCTCTTAAGTGTGCTTTTGGCGTATCATCTGGGAACTTCTTGGGCTATGTAGTACACAAGAAAGGAATACAGATTGACCAGAATAAAGCCAAAGCCATCATTGAAGCCAGACCTCCATCAAGTAAGAAAGAATTACAAAAGTTCCTTGGACAGGTTAATTTTCTTCCAAGATTCATTTCTAACACTGCAGGGAAAACTAAAGTATTTTCTTCCTTATTAAGGCTGAAAGATGAAGAGGAATTTGTGTGGACAGCGGAACATCAAATTGCTTTCGAAGGTATCAAAGCCTACTTGGCCAACCCTCCAGTGCTGATGCCACCAAAGGATGATAAGCCTTTGAAGTTGTACATAGCTGCAGCAGATGATTCGTTGGGAGCCTTTTTGGCCCAAGACAATGAAGAAGACAAGGAGCAAGCTGTTTATTACCTTAGTAGGTTTTTAAATTCTTATGAATGTAAATATTCAGCTGTTGAAAAGCTGTGTCTTGCTTTGTATTTTGCTGCAATGAAATTAAGATATTATCTTTTACCTACAACCGTCTTGGTAATTGCAATCACAGATTTGGTTAAGTACATGTTATCTAGACCCATGTTGAGGGAAAAAATTAGCAAGTGGATCCTAGCCTTATCAGAGTTTCATTTAGAATATGTTCCCCAAAAGGCAGTAAAAGGCCAAATTTTAGCCAATTTTTTGGCAGACCATCCATCTCAAACAGAAAGCCAAGAGATAATGGAACTCGGAACAGCTAGTGTTGAGCCATGGCAAATGTGGTTCGATGGATCAAAAGCCAATGGTTTAACTGGAATTGGTATTGTGATTAGGTCACCACAAGGGGTAGAAACCACACATGGTTTCAGAGTGGATGAAGCTACCTGTTCCAATAACCAAGCTGAGTATGAAGCCTTAATAGTGGGACTAGAAATTCTTATTGGATTACAATTTCATGCAGTCGACATATTTGGAAACTCTCAATTGGCGGTTAATCAAGTGAAAGGGATTTTCAAGTGTCAAAGCATAAGCATTTTGTCATACTATGTTGTTGCAATACATTTGCTTTCTCAATTTCAAATAGCAAATGTAACTTATGTCCCAAGGTTCTTCAATAATAGAGCTAATGATGTGGCTCAGAAAGCTTCGAATTTCAAGAGAAAGGATAATGCCCAAAGGGACATAAGCCAAACAACATACCAGAAGTTAATACCACCTTTGAATAAAAGGAATGTGGTCTTGGAAGTCAATAATAATGACTTACAAGAACAAGATTGGAGGTATCCAATAATGCATTACTTGGCTGGCCCATCTTCGAAGGCCGACAGGAAAATTAAATTGCAGTCTATGCAATATATGATATATGGTAATGCCCTCTACAAGAGAGTGTGAGATGGCTTATTGCTGGAATGTTTAGGCCCAAAAGAAGCATTAACAGCTATGGCTGAGGTTCATGAAGGCATTTGTGGTGCACATCAGCCTGGTGTGAAAATGAGATGGCTTCTTCGAAGACATTCCTACTATTGGCCAACTATCCTTAAAGACTGCATAGAATATGCAAAGGGTTGCAAGACATGTCAAAAGCATGGCACAATAAGGCATGTGCCCATAACTGACCTGCATGCAGTAGTAAAGCCTTGGCCATTTAGAGGATGGGCCATGGATATGATGGGAAAAATACACCCACCCTCTTCAAAGCACCATTGTTTCATTCTAGTGGCTACCGATTATTTCACTAAGTGGGTCGAAACTAAGCCATACAAAGCTGTAGACCAGACAGAGGTTATTGGGTTCATTAAAGATTTGATCCATAGATTTGGCATCTCACAAACTATAACGGTTGATAATGGGACTGTTTTTTATGGGAAAATGGTGAACTCTTTTGTGGCTGAGTTTGAAATTAGCCTTGTTAATTCCACCCCATATTATGCACAAGCCAATGGACAAGCTGAATCATCCAATAAGTCCTTGAAGAAAAGAATACAAAAGGTTGTGGAAGATAATCCTAGGGATTGGCATAACTTATTGTTGGATGTATTGTGGGCTTACAGAACTTTCCCAAGGTCAAGCACAGGAGTCACTCCTTATGCCTTAGTTTATGGGCATGATGCAGTATTACCTGTGGAGATCAATGTTAAGTCCCTGAGGGTAAGATGCCAAGACCAATTGGATCCTGAGCAGTACCATCAGAGTATGTGCTTGGAGTTAGAAAGCATAGATGAAGCTAGAATTCTGGCATTAAATAGCATTCTCTTGCAAAAGAAGAAAGCAGCCAAAAATTATAATAAGAAAGTCAAATACATTAGCTTTGATGAAGGTGATTTGGTATGAAAGACAATACTTCCAATAGGAATTAAAAGCCATAAGTTTGGCAAATGGTCACCTAACTGGGAAGGACCATATCAAATTCATAGAGTTCTGCCTTTTGGAGCATACCATTTAAGAAATTTGAATGGTTATGTGCATCCCAAAAAGATTAATGGCAGATATTTGAAGCCTTATTTTCCAACTATTTAGGAAACACAAGGAATAAAATAAATACTAAGTACAAGAACACAAGATTACTCAGATGATAAACAAGAATTTGTTTTTTCATAAAGAGTCAAGTACATCATGCCACAAATTGGCCCAAAAATCATTACAATGTTTTAATTGTTTTTGTACAACAGATTTCCTATTGGTAAATGATGAAAATAGTTGAATAGTTGCAGCCATGTCTCCCTTTTGATCGGCCAGTCCTTGGTTGGTGATTTGCAGTTTGATGTCATTCGGACTAAGGCCTGGTTCACTGCAGAAAGCTCCTCTTCAAGTTGAGCTTTCCTCTCCAGTAGCTGAATTCGAAAGTGAGAGGCAGAGGAGTGTTGTTCCTTAAGCTTTGACACTTCAGTATGCACTTGGGAGACAAAACTCTGGTCTCTAACCAATTTCTCATCCGCAGCCTTGGCAACATGACAAATGCTGATGTAAAAGTCGATAGTAGCTGCTGCCTGGGATAGGTGACTTGAGGCATTCATGCCGGACTGCTCAGCAATTTTGCAGCATTGAAGAAACCCATTTCTGATTATAGGCCTTTGTAGAGCCTCGAAGGGAATCCTTGAAAAGGAAATTAACAGTTCCAGGCAGGTGTCTAAGTCTATCAAAGGTACAGAAGGCTTGCTGCTGGAGGAAGAAAAGCTCTCAAAGATTTCTAGCAAAGAGTCAACCAAAACTAATGGCTCAGCTTCCTCATCGAATGCTGGAGAAGTAGAGAGGATGTCGAAGAGACTAGCTAGTCTTGCTTCGAAGACATCAACCTCATCATTAGACATAAAGGGCGCAGAAAGAGTTGTGGTGGAAGACATAGAAGACTGCATAGGGATAGGAGAAATGGGTGAGGCATCTTTAGCAGTCTCCATGGTCCTAACCACCAATGAATCAAATGAAGAAGGGCTGGAGCTAGGTAAAGCTGATAAACCACGGGTTGGAGAGCTGCCAGCACCCTCAATAGGGGAATCAACTACCATCAGAGATGGGGTAGCAGTCAGAATTTCGTTGGAAAGAGGAGGAGGAGCAAGGCTTGATAGAGAAGCAAATTGAGGAAAGTTGAGGGTCAAATGGGAAAGATGTGGAGTCAAACCAAGAGAAAGAAGTGCAGGGATGCCTGGCCTCAGGGAAAGTGCAGGAAGTGTAGACCTTGGAAGTGGAAGTATGATCTGAATAGCCCTCACATCATGCATCTGATCAACCTCAAGTGAAACTGAGGGAGGCCTCATTGGAAAGATGAACTCAGTAGTTGCTGCTGTAAGAAGAAGAAATGTAAAGCAATGTTAAACTTTAATACCAAAGGCCGACAAGGGAAAAACAGCAGAAGTATGAAAGAAATTACCCGCTTCAGAAGTGTCAACAATGATGGGAGAACTACGAAGGGAGTAATGTCTAGCAGTTTGTTGCCTTCTTGCAATTTCCATTTGTAGTGCATCAGCAGCAACAGCTTCATCTCTCAGAAATTGTTGATGTCGTCTCTTCTCAGCTCTCTCGAAGACAATCATGGCCTTAGAATGTTCTTGTTCTACTGCCTTGACAGCTGCTTCATGGATGGTATCTTCAACCAAATTGGTAGCATAAGCAGTCATTTTCTTTCTCTTTTCCATTGCTTTGGCAATTGTCTCGGAATCGGAGTCTTCGACCATATCAGAAGGAGAGACAGTCACCTTTCTTTTCTTTTTTCTCTGTATTGGCGTGGTCTGTTCCTTCTCAATTTCCTTCTCAACTTCTTTAATCTGAGATCTGGATTCCGAAGAAATGAGCTCCTCTTTTATTTCTCTGGCAGTTGTCTCATTTCCAACCAAATCAGAGGAAGAGATGATTACTCTTTTCTTTCTTTTCAAGGGCGACTCTTGCTCTTGATCTGCTTCTTCTTCTTCTGCTTGAATATCAGGTGTTTCCTTTTCAAGCTCAAGGAGTCTCCTTTTTTTTTGTTGTTGGTCACCTTCACAAAAGAAGAACTAAAGATAAGGCTAAATGCATTATGAATACATTATGAAGAAAACAAAAGGAGAAGAGACAAGGGTATATACCTTTCTTCGAGGCAGCCCGAGTAACTCTAGGAGGAGTTGAAGCAGCAGGAGTAGATTGGGTTGTAGCATGTACTGCAACAGAAATAGTGGAAAAAGTGACAATTCCAGCTCCTTTGGGCTTGGCCACATCTAACACCATTAGTAGGTCTTGAGGTGAAATGGCCAAGTAGATTTCCATGTTGGCCACCCACCAGTGTTGGTATCTCTTCAATAGGGTACCTTGAGAAATGAAAGGGGTATACTTGAAATTGACCAAGTCATCTATGAACTTGAAAGTTGCTTCTTCTAGCCTGGACTTTCACACTTTCAAATCCCTTCTAGTAAGACTGAGATTTGTGTTACTACAGAGAGGTATTGGGACCCCTTGTGTGAAGCCAAATTGTCTAGCAAATTGAGCAGGACAGTAGGGCTCAGCGATGCATTTGTAGGCCTTGGGGTTCAAAGTCCCAATAAATAACTCTCTGGGGATCAGAATGGAGGCCCATATCTCTTTGTGAATAGGTGAAGCACAAGACCTGTCACTTAGGAAATTCTTCAACCAAGATGGACCAATGGTGGGTTTGAAGGGTCGGAAACGGTAAGAATGAAGGGAAGCTAGAAGTTGGTGGAAGAAAGAGAAGTAAAAAGCAAAGGTAGAAGGATAAATTGAAGCATTGGCCAGCCTTATGCCATGAGTAAGAGGGTTTGGCTCAGAAAATTTAAGGCATTTGGATTGTAACTCAGTGAAATAGGCGAAAAGTCAAAACTGAAGGATCCAGAACGGCCCCCCTTGATTAGCATCTAAGGGTTTCTCATAGAAAAGGGAGCAGACTCTATATACGTGACCTAGAACATATGGGGCTAAGGCCACCTTTTTCTATAAAACAAAGGCTTTGGCAAGAGGGGCAAATTCAGGCATGATTCTCTGAGAGGAGGTGCAGAAAAGGAATTTGAAAAGCCAATACAATAAGAAAGAAAAGAATTCCCTATCAGTCACAGGGCCCACTCTTTTATTCTCAGCCTTAGCGAAATCACTATAGGATGAGTTAAGAGAGGGGAGAGAGAAAGGGACTGCTGAGTCAGGGTAATCTGGTCCAAATGGGGTACCAATGGGGGATAATCCTAGTAGATGGCAAATGTCAAGAACAGTAGGGGCCATCATCCCGCATCTAAATTGAAAGAAATTAAAGAGAGGATTCCAAAAACACAAGGTAGCAGGAATAAGGAAAGGGTCCTCTGAGATAGTTACCCTGGATAGTCGGAGAGCATCGAGAAGGCAGAGTTCTTGAAGGTCCAGAGTTCTAGCAGGAACAACCTGGTCATACCATTCTTGCCACTCCGGTCTCACCGTGGGCCAACATCGGTGGGGGCGATTTATCCTCCAATTCCTCCAGTCAAGACCACCTTCGTAAAGGAGACATTGGTTTTCCAGACGAGGATATAGGGCTGGGAGTTCAGTAAAGATCTCTTTGAATATGGGCCCAAGCACGTAGTCTTGCTGCACATGGTGACGAGGGACGAAGATGCGTCCATCGATAGCACTTTTCTCCCCAGCTTTGTACTTCTCACATTCTGCATCAATGATCCTCTTCAGGGTCACAGACGGGCTCGCACGCTCTACGACTGGCACTGAAGAAGAAGCCATTTATAGTACGCTTTTCCAAAAAGTGAAACTGAGAAAGGAAGTAGAGAGAAGCAGAAGATTGGTAGAAAGAAGGGTTTGTGCGTTAAAAGAGCAAGTGATTTCAGAGCACGAAACAAAAGGGTTTTTAAAACTTTTGTGTCTGGCAAATATATTGCGTAAGTCGTTAAGTACTAGACGTACGAATACGAAGAGCTTCCTTCAATATTGATACTTTTGGAGGGAAAACACAGCCTAGATGCTGAGGCTAGCTTTGAAGGAAGATATTTGGCTTCGAAGCCAAGTTTTAACGCCAAAAGCCAAAAAAAACAACGGTTTCGAAACAGAGAAGCCGGCTTCGAAGCACATTTCCATACCTAAATATATAAGAATACTCGAGTGTTTGTTTTACTCCAAAAGAGTTTAAAGACCTGTTTTTTTGGTTTCTTAACGAAGGTAATGTCCTTCGAGGCAAAACTTGAGATTCTTTAAGGATGTGATTTAGTGTTCGAAACATCAAAACCAATGGTTGGTTTATATAAAGAAAAAAAAAGAGAGGAAAAAAGGGGGGCTGTCTGTTGAACTAAAACCACATGAACTGTTGTTCGAAGCAAAAGGTGGTCAATTTAAAACTAATTGATCATAATAACCATGATCAGGTGTTGGTTATGGTTGAAACAAACTTTAAGTATAAGATTGCTAGATCCGAAGCACTAGTTCTAATTGAAAATCAGCCAAAACTGTCAACATTATTTCATAAATTAGAAAAGTTCATAATTGGTTCTTTTAATGTTTCATTTAAAACAATTGAGTCCAGGTTCGAAGGATGAGATTGTTCAATTCGAAGCTCTGAATTGGCTTTTAAAGACGGATGGAAGGAGGATCAAACAATGCCAAATGAAGAAGAATTTTGTTTATATTAAAGCCAAAGTAATTACATCGGATGACCCTATCTGGGTATAAACTCAAGCTCATAAAAATAAGGAATGGAATAAATAACAAGATCATGAAATTTAGTCCAACAATGATCAATAAATTTTTGTTCTTTCTTTATTCTATCTTCTATGTCTTCTAACATTGGCTACATGAGTTGATGTGCTCTCACTTCGTAATAGAGCTCTTCGGCCTTTATTTCGAAAGCCGCCTCTCTCAATCCTTGTTCCAATTCGTCTATGTCCAAGTCATCCCACTAAGCAGAATCCTTATTCTTGAAATCACCGAATTCTTCAATGAAGTTCTCTGCTTCGTACTGGGCATGAACTCGAAGAGACGAAAGTTGGTCTAAAGATTGTGTAGTGGCCATAGAATTTCGATGCCAGTAGAGGAGCAATGGAAGTTGGTCCAGGAACATATAAAGTTCTGCTTGGGCAAGGGGATTAAGGACATGGCCCGTAGTCAGAATATCACAAGCCCATCGAAGATTCTTGAGAGGGACTTCGTCCTCGAGAACATTGAAGGGCAAGTAAGAGAAAGCTGCAAGCAGAAGTTGAGCTTGTTTCCGTTCAGCTGGAGTAAGGAAATGTAGAGGTTTGTAAGGTGGAAAGACGTTATCCATGGAAAGGGCAAGCTTCAGTCTCTCTGTCCAGCAAAGAGTTGGTAGAGGAGAAGATGTGAATGCTTCAATTTCAGGAGATGGAGAAGAAGGTGTAGATGCTTCTATTATGGGAGATGGCGCGGGAGCAGAAGGAACAAAGGCATTAATATAATCAAGCCAATCAGAAGAACAAATCTTCGCCTTCTGGGCTAAGAATGATGAGTTGTACCCTTGTGCTTCTTCTAGGCGTCGGGCAGCGTGCACTATCTTTGTAGGCATAGAGGATGTGTACCATGCTACAAGCAGATTCTCCTCTAGACTGCGTCGATGGTCAATAGGCACGTAGGGGTAGACCACTGAACTTCGAGCATAGGAAGGAAACTCTAAAGGGTCAGTGAACTCAACAAAATGATGGTTAATTCGCTCCCTCAAATCACATGTCTCAGGTGTTGACCAGTTTGTCCAGACAGAACCCCCAAAAGAGGAAGACGTTGCCGCCTTATCCTATACAGAGCTTTGTGAAGAAGAGTTTCCCAAGTCCATATTTGCAACTTTCCGAATCAAAGGTTTGAGAGCAGTTTGTTCGAACTGTAAGGGTGAGTTAGAGGGAGAACTTCTTGTGTCTATATCTGCAACTTTCTGAATCGAAGGATTAAGGGCAATATGTTCGTAATCCAAAGGCTGGTAATTTGCAAAGGCTTCCATAACTTGAATATAGAAGGGTGGATAAAGGTGACTAATGAATGCGTGGAGGTTCTTTCGAGGGGAAGCAGCATTATACAATGACTCTTCATGTGCCCGATCAATAGAGAAGAAAAGTTGATTCGGCCATAGAAGAAGTATTAGCCTGTACAAGTGCTAAGGTATTGGGGTATTCAAAAGATTGAAAGAGAATTAATGCAAATGATCATCAATAAGTGACGGTTGTGTTTCCAGAATCTAGACCCCATGCACGTTCTAAGAAGCGCAGGAGAAAGGCTTTGATCCACTAATATCACCAAGTATTGGGTATATTAGTGTGGGGGGTAATGTTGGCTACATATTTTGTAAAAGACCAATTACAGTTCGACGCGTGGCAGAGTAAGGGTAATATAGGAAGACTGTTCAAGTCTTCGATCCTGATCGTACACATGACAGTTGATATTGTCTATTGTGTGGTCCGAGTAACATTGGATCAGCAAAGAGATGCAAGGTGACGTAGCTTCAGCGGTTACTCACATTCAAATTCAAATATAGGAGGGAAGCTTAACTGCAAGTGATGGCGTAGTGGAACTACTTGTAAGGCAGCATGATCAGTGATCACGGAGGAGCAGTTCGACAGTTTGAAGTGCAGTTCGATGGTCATCTTTGAGGAGTATAAATAGCCGGGAAAACCCCAGAAAAAAGCCCCGGACTTAGATCCAAGAAACCAGTCTTACTTTACATATTTCGTTCCAGTTTTTATATTTCCTGTTTTTTACATTCTTGTACTTTAAATTCCTGCAATGCACTTCATTCATAGGAGTAGTTTCAAGTAGATTATCGCTGTAAACCTCTACGAGGCTGAGTTTGGATCATTGTAAGTTTTCATACTAATGAAATGCTTCAATTGCTCTTTATTTTACTGTTCTTGTGCTTAAATTCTCCTAAATCAAGCCACTAGTAAAAGTCCTCTTCATTGAGGCTGAAAGAACTACAACACAATCGTCTGATAATTGGTTGGCAATCAAAATTCTGTAAGGACTGATTGATCTTTGTTGGCACGCTTATAATTAAAAAAATAACCTTCGAAAGCCAAAAATCCAACAGGTTCACTCCATAGTTAAACCGAGGCCTTCTTAATGACCATTTTTATTATTTAAATTATTTTATTTTATAATATTTGTTGAATATGTCATTTATATAAAATTAAATATTAATAATTACATGATTGAATGAAAAATATGATTTTAAAAATTGAGACAACTGTATTTTTTTAAAAATTCATATATATATTATTTAAATAAATATGATTTATTCACATAGTTATTGATATTTAATTTAATTTTTTATTATTATTATTATTTTTTTTTTTATAGATGATTTATTTGATAAATTTTATAAGATCTATCATTCAAATAATAAAAAATGTACTTGGCCTCTTTTGAGAAGTGAGTTAAAAGTCACTTTTTAACTTTCAACTTATTTTTGGTCACATTATCTCTCATATTTTTTGCATATTTTTTAAAAAAAATTCAAAAAAAAAAGGTCAAAGTGTCAGTTTTTAACCATTTTCTCCTAACAAGTATTGTTTTTGACTTTTAAAGAAAAATGTACAGAGAAATAAAAAAAATGATGTGACTCAAAAAAAATTAAAGATAAATAAGTATAGTTTTGTAGTTATAGCCAAACCCTATCAGAAAGAATAATTATTTTGGGCTTGTTTGATTTGTATATCAAGATACAATTTTTAAAAAAAAAATTTAAAATTTTGTTTGGTTTAAATTTTTTGAAATTTTTTTTCAAAATCACTTTTTCTCTCTTACATATCAATCAATCATTTTTTCTCTCACACACATCTACTCAACTACAATAAAATATCAAATCATCTCAAATTCCAAAACTATTTTCAAAATATATAATCAAAAAACCAAAAAAAAAAAATTAAACTCTCTCCAAAAATTTTTAAAAAAAAATTATCTCAAAACACAAATTAAACACACCCTTTATGTTTTAGAAATACCATACTAATTAGGTTCTTAATAATGAGAAACTAAGGCCTAGTTTGGGAAGACTAAATAAGTGCACTTTTTGACTTTTTATGAAATATGGGTTGGGTTTGGGTTGGGTTTGGGTTGGGTTTGAAGTGATGTGTTAGAGAGGTGATGTGACTTAAATAAGATGATGTGACTTAAATAAGATAGTGATTTTTTTACTTTTTGTCTTTTTTCAATCATGTCAAACTTGGCCTAAATATTCACATAATTCTAAAAATAAAATAAAAATTATGATGGAGACAAGACAAATCATAAGAATCATATCACTGAAATCCACAAAACATTCGCTATATTTGTGCATATGTTTGACTCAAAACTAAAGTAAATACCAAACCCCAAAAAAAAGTCTACTCTGGCGGGCCACTGTTCCCATCTGGCGAAGTGTTTTCCTTGCAAGATTAATATCTATTTATACTACATATAAAACAAATGATGGGCATATTCTTCTTTGTTTCGCTTTAACATACGTCAAATGAATTTTTTTATTCTTTTATTTTTAAAAAAAATTCTTAAGAAAAAAATTTATTTTGATATAATTTTTTTTTTAAAATGATTAGCCTGTGTCAAATATATATACCAAGTGCTATGGCCTCAGGATTGTGATTAACATAGTATTGGGTGTGTTGGATTCTTTTTTCACTATGTAAGTTCTGATTTAGTTGGAGCTTATGTTGAGAATTGCTGTGTCGAAGAGTTCGATTTTTACATCTTCAATACCAAACTGTTTATTTCTTGAGGATTTTATCTAAGAGAAATTTTTGACGAGTTTGCTGCAATAGTAGGTAGGAATTTCTAACAAGTTTTTTGACAGTATTTTTTAGATACTATCGAGTCAATTCCTCTTTTCGTTGAGAATTGACAAGAATTTTAATGATGGACCGCTAATATAATATTATTCACTAAGACAATGGTATTCATTGATACAATGACCATCGATGTCTTTTCAACAGAAGATGAATGGTCATAAAAAGAAAAAGGAGAAAGAGTGTGCAAAATTAAGTGGGTCTTGAATGTAATAATATTATGAATAGAAATAAATTTAATATTAGGCCACGTTTGGGAACAGATTAATTTAGTAACTTTTTGACTATTTAGCTAAAATATGAGCTAAAGAAAACTAGTATGTTTGGGATGATTTTTTGACTTTTTACGAAAAGATGTGTAAAAAATACAGAGAAAAGAAAATCTTTGACTTTTTTATATGGATTGTTTACTTTTTGACTTTTTTAATAATTTTTTGACTTTTTAACTAAATTGGTCTATTGCCAAACAAGACTTAAATAAAGTGTTTAAAAAAATATTATTAAAATTTAAAATTTAAAATGAGAGCTCGTAAAAGTGAACATCCAAAACATTTAAGCAAGGGCTAATAGCTACGACCATAAAGATTCCCGTTTGCCCACCACACCACTATTCTTTTTTATTATTATTTTTTCTGAAGCAGATGAGCGCACACGTTGAAAATGGAGTAATGGTCTCTCTCATCAAGAATCAACCAACCACGAATCCTCGTCCTATATATCTTGCAGCAAAGATTCATACCACTAATTTTAGTGCTTTAATAAAGCACTAATAATATGACAATGAACCAAAAAAAATAAAATCAAAACAAATCAAAACCAAAACAGCACATCACTGTGGGTGGAACCCACTGCTAACTCATTAACTCATTAAAGTATTCAAAAATTAAAATATCAAAGCATTTTTCTTATATCTTGTGTTGTGTTCCCTACAAGATTATGGTTGGTAGCTCGAAATTTAGGGCCCGAATGCCCCTAAATTTCCATATAAGGCAACAAAAAAAAAACAAGGCAAAAAAAAAAAGAAAAAATAAATAAACTTATCCAAAAAAGGAAATTAGGGCCATTAGGGCCACTGTTTTTAGGGCCACAATTCATTTTCCCAAGATTAGACTTGAGAGTTGACATTTCAGGAGCATCTGCATCTGGGTCTCTCTCTCTCTCTCTCTCTCTCAAAATTTGCTACAATAATATCCAGTTTTGAAGTTAATTTTACATTCTTTCTTGGTAGAGAGATTCCACCAGCTTTGGGAATTGGTTTTGTCCCTTGTTTCTATTGTATCTATTATGTATGTAGGTTAGGTAGCAATGAGGTTTGCGATTGTAGTGTGTGAATCTTGTGGCCAAATTTGGCTTCTCCCAAATAAGTTGTTTTGTTTCATATTATTATTGTCTCTTAATTGGTAGGCTAAAAATCTCTTTGTTACACTTCTCTTTGCCAAGTGTTTGATGTTAATCCTCAGAGAGAAACAAAAAAAAAAAAGTGTTTTATGTTAGGAAAACTCTATTATTCATAAAAGAACTGCTATCTTTCATGGTTCAGTGATTGGATATGGCTTTTATTTGTTTACTTCAATAGGTGTTCTCTTTGGTTTTTTGGATTTTCATTCCAAATACTATCATTCATAGTGGACATTATTTTTCACACTTTTGTCTCTTTTTTGGTAATTTCTTCTTCTTCTTCTTCTTCTATTTTTTATTTTTATTTTTAAGATTCAAAAACTTCTACAATGGATTGTCATGCTAGTTTTAATTTCATTCCAAATACTATCTCATTCATGATCTGTGGCATGGAAATTATTATTCATATACAATAAAGATTAACGGAGACAATAGTGCAGAGATGCAATACAGTGATAGTAAATGGAAGTGTTACTGAGTATTAAGGGAAGGGACAGGTATAGATTGACGTGGACTAATGTAGTAAATAGATATATGAATCTTCTTAATTTGACTAACTAAATGGCCTTTGATTAAGTCTAATGGAGAAAAAGGATTCACATGACCCCATTTGATGAGACTTAAAGACTTGGTTTGGTTTACTTTTGTTCTTTTTCTAGGTATTTCTTTTTGGATATTGTCTGTCTTCATTTTCCTATTTGCATGTGCTTAGTATCACTGACCTCTTTCTCACTCTTTTTGCATGATAACCATTGTCTGTGAACTTGTTCTATTTCAAATTTGTTATAATATTATGGGTACACTTTTTTCCCAAACCAACCAATTTTTAGGCCTTTTGATGTTTTAGTGCTTTCTTGTCTGAGTGCATCTTTTCCTTCAGAGTTTCTGTAGTGAGTAACACAATCATTACTTGAAATCTAGGACTGTTTTCCACTTGCCTTTTGGCCTCTTAAGTTAGTGGATCTGCTAAATTTGATGAAATAGAAGGCTTACTGAAAGAGTCTAATTAAAATTTGCTCTTCTTTGTTAGGAATTTTTTTGGGTGCTCCTTCATTGATAACTCTTCCATTTGAGAGGATTTTTCTCTAGTAAGTTGAATTGAAGATATGTATTTGGTGGAGAGCAAGGGAGGTGCTATAGCATGTATGCTGTTTTCCCTGTTCTTCTTGGGCACATGGCCTGCTATAATGACTCTCGTAGAAAGACGAGGTCGTCTTCCGCAGCACACCTACCTTGATTACACAGTGACCAACCTCTTGGCTGCCGTAATTATTGCTTTCACCTTTGGTGAGATCGGCAAGAGCTCACACGAACAGCCAAATTTCCTGACTCAGCTTTCTCAGGTTAGTCTCTCCTTCATTGTCTAGGGTTAATCGGGCAACACGTGCTGAAAACAAATAGAAGCATTTCAAGTTCTATCTAATTAAGTGAGCTAACTTCCTAAATCCAGTGGCGTTGCAATGTCTTGTTAATTTTCTTATCATTGTTATGTTTGCCATTTTATAGGAAAATTGAGATATGTGTAATTGTTCTTTAGTTTGGCCACAGACGGGGTGTAAAAGGGAGCCTACAAATTGTCTATGCGGCATGAATAGGAACATCATTCTCATTAAGGATCGCCAATGCCGCAACCTAGAATCATATGTCCCTAACAGTTGTCAATTATTGCAATACCACAGCAAAGCATATATTCCATTAGCTGATGCCATTAAATGGTCAGAAATCTAACATATTCTTTCTTCTATTCATTCCCAATTTTTACAAGGATTATTAACTCTTAGTGGCCACTATGTATATTGCAGCTGTAGCAATAAACATATAACTCCTCCCATAATCAGATTCACTAATTCAGTGCCCTCCTAATAATGATAACTTGATAAGCTCATCTTTTGGCACACATAATATTATAGCTGGAAGCTAAGTAGTCTCACTTCAACAAGGCAGTTATGATGAAATAAAACATGGATCGAGGGTATTTAAAGAGTTGAGTGGTGCCTTTTGAATTATTAGGGTTCTAAAGTTGGCTTTTATGGCTTGGGATGGTGGTGTTTTGTCTTGTTCTGGTGGATTTAACTTTTAATTCTAAGAAAAAGAAGCACACGAGTTTTTGCTTTCTTGAGCCAGTCATTCGTTTTAGAAAACCAAATTCTAACAGTATTACCGTTCATATATTCCGTGTTCACTATAAGCTGTGCCTTTATTTTAGACTGTTAATTAGGATTTTTGATACAGGACAATTGGCCCTGTGTTCTGTGGGCAATGGCTGGTGGGGTGGTCCTCAGCATAGGAAACCTGTCCACACAATATGCTTGGGCCTTGGTTGGTTTATCAGTGACCGAGGTGATCACTTCAAGCATAACTGTGGTTATAGGTATTATTTTCCCCCATATATCTTTGATGGGCTTCATGTCTTAGCTAGCCTTTATAAAATACATCAGATGACATTATGTTACAATTTCACTTATAGTTTTACCCTGACTGCAACAGGAACAACCTTGAACTACTTCTTAGATAACAAAATCAATAAAGCCGAGATTCTTTTTCCCGGTGTTGGATGCTTCTTGATTGCAGTTTGTCTTGGCTCTGCTGTTCATGCATCCAATGCGGCTGATAATAGAGCAAAGCTTAGTAATTTTTCAAATGATTGCAAAACTGGTGAAGGGTACAATTCTTTCTTAGATTATTTTACTCTTTTTTTTTTTTTAATCATATGCTCGGAGAATAAGAGTTTGGTGTTTAATTTCTTAATGAATATTAAAAGCCAAATCAGGAAGACAACATCAATGTTTATTGTCGGAGCACATATCATTACAGTAGTCATACTGTTTCTGAGATGAGTGGGCAGCAGATTGCATGCCTTCCGTTTCACCATAACAGCATCCAAATTCCATCAAGTAATTGAAAAAGTACCATTCTTGTTCTGCAGACGCCCGTAGAGGGAATTTTTCAGGCTCACTTCATTGATCTCCTTTTACAATTACCAAACACATTCTTTATTTCTTTAAGCCCCAATGGTGCAGATGCAAAAAAAAAAAAAAAGAAAGAAAAAAAAAAAAAAAGAAGAAAGTATTCATTCTGAGATATTGATGCAATAATTCTGATTTGTATGGATTATTCTGATAAAAAAAAATACAGCAGCATTGATGTTTTGAACTTATCATACACCAATATTAACAAAACAATGATGTTAGCGCCACAAATAAATGCTTGACAGGGCTACTGGTATTTCTGTGTCAAAAGAAACAAATCCGAACAAAGGTAAGAAACTATCTGGATTTGAATTTCCATATCATGGCCTATTCTATTTTTCAAACTGCCATTTTATGTTTTATTTATTTAATCTTCATCTTCCAATTTCGAACATTTATAGGTGGAGCAAAGGATCTGGAGAATGGAAGTAGTACTTCAGAGAAGGCAAAATTTGGGAGTGCAGGCTTTCTTATAGAGCTTGAGAATAGAAGAGCAATTAAGGTTGGTGCACACTTCAAGATTGAGGGCTTTCTTGTGTTGTTTTTCATTGTACCCCTTGTTTTTTTTTTTTTGGTCTGCATATTTCTCTGTAGCAATGCTTGACAAGCCAACAAATTAACTTCTGTCTCTCTCTTTGCAACAAAATGATCACCATTATCCCATTACTTTTTAAGATGTTATTGCTCAATCGGTGATATAATTTGTAGACACAAATCAGTCAGTTTTAAGTTTGAGCATCTTCTTCCTATGTACATTAGTATCTATCCATTTGAACATACATGGCACATATAGTGTCAATTAGGACAGCAACAGAAGTGCATTTTAATGCGAGTATGCATATCATATGTTTTACAAGCAATTTAATTCTTCCGGGCATATATGTGTCGTGTGGTTGCATGAATGTTGATATGCATATTGGCACATTCTGTTTGCAGGTGTTTGGAAAGAGCACTGTGATTGGATTGGCCATAACTTTCTTTGCTGGGGTTTGCTTCTCTCTTTTCTCACCTGCATTCAACCTAGCAACAAATGATCAGTGGCACAGCTTGAAACACGGAGTTCCTCACTTGAGTGTCTACACTGCTTTTTTCTACTTCTCAGTCTCTTGTTTTGTGATTGCCATCATTTTAAATATCAGTTTCCTCTACCACCCTGTATTGAACTTACCAAGATCATCGTTAAGGGCTTATCTGACAGACTGGAACGGCAGAGGTTGGGCCTTATTGGCTGGACTTCTTTGTGGATTTGGAAATGGTCTCCAATTTATGGGAGGTCAAGCAGCAGGGTATGCTGCTGCTGATGCGGTTCAGGTTAGTTCTCTTTTTTCATACACATGGATGAATGAATGGACATTATTATTATTATTACAAAAATATGCACATCTACATATTGGCAAACACAACCCAAACTTCAGAATATCTATATATTTGGACTATTTATAAACGAAGCATTTTGCCCCATCTAAAGTCTAAATAATATTATCTTCATCCTCCAAAATTTTAAATATTTTTGCAAGTGGTTTGTGTAAGGGGTATTTTTTTATGCGTAGGTATTTTTGTTCACGTTGCAGCGTCATTAGTACACTTGCTTGCTTACACAATTTGCATTTTGGATGGTACAATTAATCAGGCACTTCCACTTGTGAGCACCTTTTGGGGTATACTTCTGTTTGGAGAGTACAGGAAATCGTCACAACGAACATATATATTGCTTGGAGGCATGTTGTTCATGTTTATTGCTGCTGTTGGTGTTTTGATGGGGTCCTCAGGGCATCGCAAATGACTAAGCAGCTGCAACATCCAGATCCAGGAGATTGTTGTTATTTGTTATTGTTAATGTATTATATTAATATGTATTATATTAATGTATCCTAATATTATATTAACATGTATATATTATATTAACATATAGCTGTATCATACTAATGCATATATTAATATATCATATATAGCTATAGGATGCCAGAGCAGTGCCTTCGCTTTCGGCTGCTTTATCTTATTTTATGTTCTGCTTTCATAATGATGTTGTATCAAACAACTCCTATAAATGGAGTCCCTTCTTACACTTTCAGATACATTCAATATAAGAGTTTTCTTACTCTCTCAATATCACTCTCTTATTTGTTTCATGGTATCAGAGCACAGGTGTATTGCCTAGTCTCTTCTGCATCGCATTTTTATTTTGAGCAGATTGTTGCATATCTCGTCCTTATCTAAATTACAGATTGGACCACACCAGAACCTTCGTCTCCTCACGACGAATCCAACGCCACCAGATTCATCATCATCCGACGTTCCACGCGCCGCCACGCTCCGCCAGAACTTTCATCCACGCGCCTCCTCGCCTCTCAGACGCACTCTACGCGCCTCACACTTGCCCTGTGCTATCGTGCGCCGCGGCCTCATCTGCTAACGTAAGCCGCGTGTTTTTGACGTCAGCTGACGTCAGCCCTGGCTACTTCCGTGCGCCGCTTGCTTCCTCTGCTATCGTGCGCCGCGCCTGTCTGTGCTAACGTGCGCCGCGCCTGTGACACAGCAGTGACGTCATCTTTGACCAGATTGTGACGTCATCTTTGACCAGAATTGTTGACCAACTTTGACCAGCCAATTTAGTGCCTTCTGGTCATCTTTTTTTTGGTCCGTTCACTCATTTCCCACTGATTTCGACCCTCTGCATTCACTGGTAACCTCAGATTTTTCAGATTCGGCTTCGATAGTACTGCTTTTTTCTCATGGATCGTTTGGACTCCTCCAACCACCCTATTTCCATTGTTCTTGACGGAATTAACTATGTCTTATGGGCACAAGCTATGTCTGGGTTCCTCAAAGGAAAGAAACTTTGGCGCATCATCACTGGGGATGTGTGCAAACCCATCCCAGCCACCACAGAATCCGCTGCCACCACGGACTCCGTTGCCAAATATGTTGACCGTCTGGAGGATTAGGATAGCAAAAACTATCAGATCATCACTTGGCTCCGTAATACTTCTATTACTTCTATCAGCCTTCAGTTTGGTCGGTTCCAACTTGACTCTGCTTCCTCTCCAGCCAAAGCCATCTGGGATTTTTTACAAGAACGCTACCAGACTACTGGCCTTGCTCACCAATATCAGCTTCTGAGTCAACTTCACCGTATGCGCCAAGACACAACTCAAACCATTAATGATTTCCTCTCACAAATGTATTATGTTTGGGATCAGCTCGCTCTCTCTGAACCTCCCTGGGATTGTACTAAGGATGCTGCCTTGTTCACTACTTACAGTGACCAACAACGCTTGGTTCAGTTTCTCATGGCTCTCACTCCCCGTTTTGAGCCAGTCTGCGCATCTCTCCTTCATCGCACTCCTTTACCCACTCTTGAGCAAGCAATTTCTGAACTACTGTCAGAGGAAACCAGGTTTGGTACTCTCCATCCACACCCTGTGGACTCTGTTCTTGTTACTCCCCAGATTCGAAGTTCTCCTTCACCATCTTCCCCACAGAAGACACTTATCTGCAACTACTGTCACAACCGCAGTCTTCCATCGACTCATCTTCTGGTTAATTGTCCAGTTCGTCTTTATCGGTTTTGCAACAAGACTGGTCCTGGTCATCTCCAGCATGATTGCTTCCGCAACCCTGCCCGTGCCTCTCGCAATGGTCCCTCCCCCGGGCATTTTTCCCGCAACAACTCTCACCGTTCTGGGACTCCGTCTAAACCAATGCCTGCTCCACGCACTACTGCTGCTGCCTTAGAGGATTTACCTGCCTCTGTCCCTATAGATCCTTCCACTCCAGTCTTCTCTCACACAGATGTCGAAGCCCTGTTTCACAATTGGCAGAATTCCGGTACTCCTCCATCTCCTGCTTTGTCTGTCACCGCAGGTAACACTTCCTGGTACTTTGACTCCGCTTGTTGTAATCACATGACCTTTGACCCTACTATTTTTACTCCTCTCTCTTCTACTTCTCATGTTCCTTCTATCCATACTGCTGATGGGTCTCTTCTATCTGTAAGTCATGTTGGTTCTGTTTCCACCTCTCACTTATCTTTATCTCATGTCTATCTTATGCCTGCTCTCACTTTAAATCTTATATTCATTAGTCAATTATGTGGGCATGGTCTAACTATTACCTTTTCCCCTACTGGTTGTTTGGTGCAGGACCCTCGGACGGGGCAAACTCTTGGAATCGGCCGTAAGCATGGACGTCTCTACGAACTTATCCATCTTCATGTTCCGGATTCCTCTCAGATCACAGCTCCTACCACTGCTACCACTGCTCCTCCTTTATCTCCTTTTCAGCTTTGGCACTGTCGTTTAGGCCATCTTTCTGTTAGTCGTTTAAAATTTTTAATTTCTCGTGGTCATTTAGGTCCTGTAAGTTCTGATGCTTTAGATTGTGTGTCCTGTCAACTTGCCAAACAACCTGCTTTGTCATTTAATAAAAGTGACTCTGTTTCTCTTGCACCATTTGATCTCATCCATTCTGATATTTGGGGACCCTCTCCTACTCCCACTATGGGCGGCGCCCGCTATTTTGTTGTTTTTGTAGATGATTTTTCTCGTTTTACATGGTTGTTTCTTATGAAAAATCGATCTGAGCTCAAACAACTTTATTACAATTTTGCTGCAATGGTTAAAACCCAATTTTCTAAAACTATTAAACTTTTTCGTTCCGACAATGCCATGGAATATAAAGATTTTGACTTTCTTTCTTTCCTTCAGAGTCATGGTACTCAACCTCATCGATCCTGTCCCGGCACGTCTCAACAAAATGGACGTGCTGAACGGAAACATCGGCATATTCTCGACACTACTCGCGCTCTTCTTTTGTCTTCCTCTTGTCCGGAACATTTTTGGGGAGAGGCAGCTCTCACTGCTGCTTACACTATCAATTGTATCCCTACCCCTGTCATTCATAATCACACTCCTTATGAGCGTCTGCATGGCACCCGTCCCCCCTACACCAACCTTAGAGTCTTTGGCTCTGCCTGTTTTGTTCTTCTCCAACCTCATGAACGTACCAAACTTGAACCTCGTTCCCGCCTTTGTTGCTTCTTGGGGTATGGTATTGAACATAAGGGGTATCGTTGTTGGGATCCTCTCTCCCAACGACTTCGTATCTCTCGTCATGTGGTCTTTTGGGAACACAAAATGTTTTCCTCTCTCTCTCCCTTCCGTTTGTCCGTTCCCTCACCCTTTCTTTTTTTTACTGACCCTTCCACAGATCTATTTGCTGATGACCTCACTCCACCACCCTTGCCAGCCTCTCTCGAGTTTTCTGATACGGTTGCTCCACCGCCCCTGCCAACATCTCTCGAGATCGCCTTGCCTACCGGTTTGTCCCCTGCACCTGCTCCCTCTGATGGTCCTGCTCTTGCTCCATCGGGATCCTCCCCTCCTGCTGAGTCTCTTCCTCTGGCTCCTCCTCCCTCTGCTCGACCACATCGGGTAACCCAACCTTCTACTCGTCTTCATGACTTTATTGTTGTTTCTACTGCTTTTTCTACTTATGAACCGACCTCCTATCGTGAGGGTCGCTCTAATCCTCTTTGGCAGCAAGCTATGACTGATGAATTGCAGGCTTTAGACAAAACCCATACTTGGGACATTGTTGATCTTCCTCCTGGCAAGACTGCCATTGGCTGCAAATGGGTATACAAAATCAAGACTTGTTCTGATGGATCTATTGAGCGCTACAAAGCCCGCCTTGTTGCAAAAGGCTTCAATCAAGAATATAGTATTGATTATGAGGAGACCTTTGCTCCTGTTGCTCGTCTCACCTCTGTTCGCAGCTTGATTGCTGTTGCTACCGCTCGACAATGGGATCTTTATCAACTGGACGTCAAAAATGTTTTTCTTAATGGTGTTCTTCTCGAGGAGGTCTACATGCAACCTCCCCCTGGGTCTGCTTATCTCCCGCATCAAGTCTGCAAACTTCGACGTGCTTTATATGGTCTCAAACAAGCTCCCCGTGCTTGGTTTGCCAAGTTCAGCTCCACTATTCAGAAATGTGGTTTCACCTCCAGCTCTTATGATACTGCTCTTTTTATCCGAAAAACAGCTCAAGGGACCACCCTGCTTTTACTTTATGTAGATGACATGATTATCACCGGTGATGATTTCGATGGTATTCTTCGCCTTAAACAGTTTCTTAGCCATCATTTCGAGATGAAAGATCTTGGTCCTCTCAGCTATTTCTTGGGTCTTGAAATCTTCCATGATTCAACGGGTTCTTTTCTCTCTCAGGCTAAGTATACCTCTGATCTTCTTACACGTGCTGGTCTTACAGATTGCAAGACTGCCTCTACTCCCCTGGAACCTCAGAGTCGTCTTACACCTCTTGATGGCACTCTTCTCTCTGATGCTACACTCTATCGTCAGCTGGTTGGTAGTCTTGTCTATCTCACAGTTACTCGTCCTGATATTGCCTATGCCGTTCATATTGTTAGCCAGTTTATGTCGGCTCCTCGTACCCCTCATTATGCTGCCTTGCTTCGTATCCTTCGGTATCACAAAGGCACCCTGTTTCATGGTCTTCATTATTCCGCCCGCTCATCTCTTCAGCTTCGTGCTTTCTCATATGCTGATTGGGCTGGCGATCCTACTGACCGGCGCTCTACTACTGGGTTCTGTTTTTTTCTAGGTGATTCTCGTATTTCTTGGCGCAGCAAGAAACAATCTCTTACTGCTCGTTCCAGTACCGAGGCCGAATACCGTGCTCTTGCTGATGCTACTCAAGAACTTCTCTGGCTTTGTTGGCTCCTCGCTGACATGGGTGTTACCCCCTCTGGTGCTACTGACCTCTTTTGTGACAATCACAGTGCTCTTCAAATTGCTCACAATGATGTTTTTCATGATCGCACCAAGTACATTGAGATTGACTGCCATTTTATTCGTCAACACGTCACTCGTGGTACTGTCCATCTCCATCCGATTTCTTTTGTTGATCAACCTGCTGATATCTTCACCAAAGCTCATTCTCCTGGCCGCTTCGTTGAACTTGTCTCCAAACTCCAGTTGGTTGATATTTGTCCTCCTTGAGTTTGAGGGGGGCTGTTAATGTATTATATTAATATGTATTATATTAATGTATCCTAATATTATATTAACATGTATATATTATATTAACATATAGCTGTATCATACTAATGCATATATTAATATATCATATATAGCTATAGGATGCCAGAGCAGTGCCTTCGCTTTCGGCTGCTTTATCTTATTTTATGTTCTGCTTTCATAATGATGTTGTATCAAACAACTCCTATAAATGGAATCCCTTCTTACACTTTCAGATACATTCAATATAAGAGTTTTCTTACTCTCTCAATATCACTCTCTTATTTGTTTCAGTTATATATAAAAATAAAAAATATACAAAAGTCAAAGTTTCTGAGAATCAATACATTATACATAAGTTGTATATTAGGTGCTTCTTGATATAATCACAAGCTATTAGTGATCCATGGAAGAAAACTAAAGCAAACAAACAAATGAAAAAAAAAAATAATGGAAATGAAAATTTCTTCTTTTTTGGGTGGGTAAGAAATGGAAAATTCAAGTGAATCTGGCCTTGACTCTCTCCTTAGAATGTTGAAAGTAGCTTTCAGCCATTTAAGGTGACAAGTCTTTTTATATCTCTTGTCGTTTGTATTCATGCTGAAAAGGGCATTCAATCTTTTTTTTTAAATGATTTTAATTTTATTTCCATTTTTTCGCCTCCCCTCTTTCTCTCTCAGGCATTTAATTTTAATTTATTTTAATAATTCTCTTTTTCTTTGAGAATTATAGAGGACACAAGTAGGGAAAATCGAGAGATGCTTGCTTTTCTTTCATATTCTTGGCAAACTATGAAAAGGGACGAATTCAACTTGCTTGCATTAATGCTTTAGAAATGCATGCTTTGGTTAACAGCAAAACAGGAACTTTCAGATTTGCTCCAAATGAAAATATTGTTAATATTACTAGATTTCTTCAATATCCTAGACAAATTGGGCTGGTTAGCCATGTTGAGAGAGAGAGAGAGAGAGAGAGAGAGAGAGAGAGAGAGAGAGAGAGAGAGAGAGAAATTATTTGTAATCGAACGACTTTGTGCCAAATAATACAAAATAAACAACTTATATTATGAATAATAAAAATAACAAATTTAGTGAGATTATTTTCGTGTATCTCAAAATTTTGAACCTAAGATGATTAAAACCCATAATTGTCCTCTTCATATGATCTTTTATTTTTTATTTTTATATTTTGTTTCCGCTCTTCCTTATCCTGAAAAACATTTATAAGGAGAATATGAAAACCATGTACAAGCTTAGAATGGCTTTGCAAGCATTTACCAAAACACATTATTGGCAATGGATTTGGGAACGTAGATTAATTTAATTATTATTTTCACAAAATTCTAATCTTTCAGAATTTTTAAACTATAATAATGACGTGATAATGATGATTAAGACATATAACTATAATAATCAGAACCTTTGCTTGAGGGAGGTTTGCAATCAAGAAACTTTGGTTTTTCTTGCTGCTTCTTAAACAAACCAACATGTAATCCCTTCTTTCTTTTCAAGTTCAGCACCCTTTTACTTTTTTTTATTAGTAGCTAATCATATTTTAGGCATTCATCCATCGTTTCATCATGTAGTTTGTCTATTTCTCTTATTTTCTCACCTATCTTTGCATGCTTTCTGATTTCTTGTTAAACAGAATGTTTTAGGCCTATTTTAATCATGTAGTGTGCATTCATGAGCTCAGTTTGATCATCATGTAATTTTAGATTATTTTTTCTTTTTACTTGTTAGTTGCTTTTCTTGCATAATCATCATGTTAGTCGCCTCAAACCAAGCTTAGGATCATATACCAGATTAAGTCATATTTAATTTATGTACTGCATGAAACACGCTTGAGTGGACATCCGGGTAAGTCTCCTTGAACTTCATACCATCTGTGTGTCCTTGGTTGCATTGTCTCTTCAATAATCTAAGTTAATTGATTTTCTATGTAAAATTGTTTGTTTTAAATGCTTTCATAAATGTTACTTATTTTAGGTTGGTTTATAGCCATGGATTGATAAAATCTATTTTTTATTGAAAAATTATTATTTTTGGAAAATATGTCTTTATCCCTTTAATCTAAATATATGATGTTCATTTTATTCAAATCACATAGTTTTAGGATTGGTGGAGGATTTTTTTAGGCTTAAAATGAATTTGTATGAATAATTAACCTCTAAAATCATAAAACAGAAAGTTAGTAGAGGTCAATCTTTGGATTGGGCAAAAGAGGGTGTTATCATTCAATTACTTTCTACTTTTGTATCTAAGCTCCCGAATCTAGAACTTTCTGGTTATGACGGATCGGTTCTTAACTTAGTTTTCATTACTAAAGGTTTCTTAATTCTCCTTAAAAATTAAGTGATGACTCTTTGTTGGTTAATGTAAGTTGGCACAACATTTTGTGTAAGAATGGCCTTATACTCGAAAAAAGCATGGTGCCCGCACACACCAACTTTGAACACTTAAATCAATGTAGACTTGAATAACTTGACTATAATTAGAAATCTTTGCTTGAAGGAGGTTTGCAAGTAAGAAAACCTTTGTTTTCTTGTCTTTTCTTTGCGTGCCTTCGATTTAGTCAAACCAGCAAGTAAACTCTATTCCTTTTTATATTTTAGTACTTATTTTCTACCTATTTTCAATTTTCATCATTTCATCATGTAGTTCGTCTATTTTGTTAGCTTTCTTGCCTATTCTTGCATGTTTTCTTTATTCCTATTAGAACAACATGTTTGAGTTTGTTTAATCACGTAGAAATCATGCATTAAGTCTAGTTTGATCATCACGTAGTTTTAGATTATCTTTGCCTTTTATTTGTTATTTGTATTCTTATGCATAAGCATCATTTAGTAACCTCAAACCGGATTTAGGATCATTACTTGTATGTTTAGTTGTATTTTAAGTCATGTTTAATTTATGTCTTTGTAAGTCACTTGAAGTAGGCATCTGGGTAAGTCCTATTCTTCGTAGGGCGTGCGTGCTTGGTTGCATTGTTTTTCAATAATCCAAATTATATGCTTTCTATTCAAAATTGTTTGTTTTGAATGATTTTCTATGAATATTGTTCATTTTAGTTTAAGTTTATGACCATGGATGATCAAAAATCTATTTTTATTAGCAAATCATGGTAGCTTTTGGCTGTATTTTGGAATTGTGATTCCAATCAAAAAAATTCAAAACTCATAACCAAACAAACTTTTTCAAAACTTAAAACTCAAAACTTAATTTAAAAACTATTTTCAAAACTCATAACCAAACACATATCTCAAAACTCTTTACAAAACTCAAAATCAAACTCTTTTCAAAGCTCTATTTAAAAATAAAAAAAAATCAAAAAAATATTTTTTATTTTATTTTTTGGAATTATTTTTAAAATTATGATTTGAGTGTGGAGTTGTATTTTGAGTTATGAGTTTTGAGTTGAGTTTTGAAAAGAGAAAATTTATTTGATTATAAATTTTGAAAAGAGTTGTATTTTGAGTTTTGAGTCGTATTTCGAAATTTTTTGGATTTATTTTTTTTAATATTAAAAATTTCTTATTTTTATTTTTTAGGGTAAATATTTTATATTTGAAATATTTATTTATTTTAATGTGCACTATATTTCATACATTTGTGTGCTATATTTTTTAAAATATTTTAAATTCTAAAAATTTTAAAAAATATATTTTTTATTTTAAATATATAATTTGTATTTTAAATATTTTTTATTTTTTTATTTGAAATATTTTTTTTATTTTGAATATTTTATTTTATTTTATTTTATAAATTTTTTTTAAATTTTTTTTTTTTTTTTGTTATGTGTTTGATTATGATTTGAATGTAGAGTTTTGAAAGTAGTGTGTAGTTCCGAGTTATGTGTTTGGTTATGAGTTTTGAAAATTGTTTTTGAATTGAGTTTTGAGTGATATGTTTGGTTACGATTTGAGTATAGAGTTGTGTTTTGAATTTAAAATATTAAAATTAAAAAATTTAAATAAAAATTATATATTTAAAATTAAAAAAATAAAATTTGCTTAAACATTTTTTTAAATTTTCAAAAAAGAAATCTAAAAAATTTCAAAACACAACTCAAAATTCAAAAACTCAAAACTTAAAATACCACTCAAAACTTTTTTCAAAACTCAAGGGTAGCTCTTCACTTAGTGTTCACTATTATTTTGCATTGGCACTAACAATGGCACCGACTTTAACTTCGACTTAGTCCTCCGCTCGTGAATCTATTCATCCAAACTTTGCTTTCATAAATTCCTGTCTTGCTTTTACTTTTAAAGAGTGCAGCCACTTTTGAATCCGGATTCAATGATTGTGGAGTGAACGAAGCCAAGTCCAGTATTGTCAGCTCTAACAACATCCCATAGAAGAAAGAAGAATTTGGACTTTAACAGCGGACGTTAACTAGCTCGTACTACTAGAAGAGTAAACCTCAGAGCGAATGATTCCCTATGCTTGAATAAATTGATTTGGAGCCTTCCTTCACTTCTCAGGGCTGGCCCTGGCCTAAGGCCAATAAGGCTTGTGCCTTAGGCCCCAAAATTTTGGCCCAAAAATAGGACTCTCAAATTTAGTAAAATGTTCTAGGCCCAATGTTTTTTTTATTTTATTTTAGGATCAATTTAAAGGGCTCCAAAATATTTTATTAGGTCCATGTATGGTTTAGTCCATATTTATTTATAAGTGTAGTTTGGCCCATATTTATTAAAATGAAAATATATATTAAAAAAAAATGTTTAGGCCCAAGAAGAAGAATACATACAACATATGGGCCCTAATTTTTTTTTACCTTCTTTATCTATTAGATTTTAGTGGAATAAATAATTTTGCACTAATTGTTTTACCTAGGTCTTTATCAGTTTTAATTGAATAATTTTTTCCTAATTTTTTTCCCTAATTTTGTTTCATTAAATTGTTTGTTTATAATTTTAATGATTATATGTACAAGTAAATTTTTTTGTGGCTACAAACAAATAAAAAAAGTTGTAACTTATCGTTTTATCCATGAACCTTTTTTTTTTTTTCCAATGTAAGAGGGGCCCCCATTTCTGAAATTAGCCTTAGGCCCCCTAAATCTCAAAACTGACCCTGTTACTCCTCAACTAGTGGGAGGCCCGTTTCTCCTTGAACTCCTCGACTTCCTTATCCTAACCCTCGTAGTGTCATTCTCTAAGATGCTTAGCACACTCTACGCCTGCTTTCCCTTTCTTATTGTTTATTACATCTTCTTTCGTCAAATGAATTGCTATAAATCGAACAATCTATGATCGGAGCCAACTAACTGCCCCCTTCCACTCAGTCTTTCTTCATTGTGTGAACAAGGTCTTAGTATATATGGGCATTCTGGAAGTCTCCGCTGAGCGGTCTACCTATTGATGCACCGGATGCTTGTTCGGAAGCTCTGTTATCTTTATCTTTTGAATAATTTACTCCTAGGTACTCTTCCCTAACCAATAGCTCGCCACCCTAGCCCATTGAGTGCTTTAAGCCATCAATATCATACGCTCTACTGAAATAGATTTCATGGTTGGCTACCTTACGGTGCCTTCGAGCTCAAAAAGGGTGGATGCTTGCGCGCCCTGTCTTCCCAATTTCCTCGAAGTCGATGTCTCACTGGTTCTTCTTTTTCTTTCCCATGGAGCTTCAAGAGCCTGGCACCATTAGATCAAAAAGAACTGGCTTCCCCGGATTCAGTAGCGGCATGTTAGGGCCCCGCGAACTCTTTTCAAAATTGCAAATTCAAAACACTTTTCAAAACTCACAACCAAACAAATTTTCTATGTTCAAAACTCAACTCACAATTCCATACTTAAATCACTGTTATCCCAGTTAGGCAACCCAAGAGGGGGGGTGAATTGGGTTATTAAAAATTTCACAATATTAAATATAACACAATATTCAGAATTTGAATAAATAAAAACAAACAGAATAATAATTATCAATATAAAAGTAGAAGAGATAGAGAGAGAAAATCAAACACTGCGATTTATAGTGGTTCGGCACGCCAGGCCTACGTCCACTCCCCAAGGAACCTCCTTGAGAATTTCTTTACTATCAATTGAATAAATACACCACCAAGCTTGTGGATTTGGCACAGGGCTTACTCTTATCTATTGAGCCTCACTCAACAATAAATGCCTTACCCTTACAAAATCTCTCACAAAAATAAGGAATAAGAATAAGTGGTAATTGAACCCACTTTTACAATAATTCTCTCACAAAGAGTAGATATGAAAGTGTAAGAACAAAAACTAGACTTAGATCTGAAAGTGAAAGAGCAGAATACTCAGAATTTTGGAGCTCACAGAAATATTTTCTCTTCAAGTTCTTGATTTTTTCTCCACATCCAACACCTCTATTTATACACAAAAATATACCCGTTGGACACTCCTTGCTGACGTCATGGCTTACATAAGCACGCTCCTGACGTCATCGCTTACATAAGCACGCTCCTGATGTCATCGCTTACATAAGCAGGCTCTTGATGTCATTGCTTACATAAGCACACTCCTTAAATTTAAATAGTCAGCAAATGATAAGAATTAAAAAGATAAAAATAAGATTGATTTTTTTCTTCTTGTTTTTTTCAAACATGGAGCCACCGTTTTTGTAGACAATTTAATACAAAGTTCACAACTTTCAAACAAACAAATAATTTTCTCCATCTAGTTTATAATATATATACACATATATATATACATATATACATAACTCCATCTTGTTCTTCTTGTTTAATTATAATATGATATAATTAATGTAGTGTAAAAAATTTAATAGCGCACGTGATGTATTCTGCATATAATGTTATATAAATTCTGATCAAAATTTTGCATACAGAAAAATCTCTATAAATAATATTTATGATGGATCTGAAAATATATGTCCTCTTTAAAATATTGTATATGTTGTAAAGATTTTAAACTAAATGTATTTTACCACTCCATATTAATTTTGTCAAAATAAGACAACCCATAAATATCAAATTTGTCAAAATAATACAACCAATCAATCATTTTTGTCAAAATAATATAATTAATCAATTTGTCAAAAGATGAATAGTAATTAACCCTATTTTTCAAAAAGTGAATAGTAAAGTTTTTGAAAATATTTAAAATAATCATTTTTGTCAAAATAATATAATTAATCGATTTGTCAAAAGATGAATAGTAATTAACCCTATTTTTCAAAAAGTGAATAGTAAAGTTTTTGAAAATATTTAAAATAATATTTAACATATATATTTTAAAAAGATAATATTATTTTATTTAAATAATATTTAACAAATATATATATTTTAAAAAGATAATTCAAAAAGTGAATAGTAAAGTTTTTGAAAATATTTAAAATAATATTTAACATATATATTTTAAAAAGATAATATTATTTTATTTAAATAATATTTAACAAATATATATATTTTAAAAAGATAATAATTTGTGTCAAATAATATGTAAATTAACTAATATATTTTAGACATCATCAAAATGAAATAATATGTTTAACATAATAATTTGTGTCAAATAATATGTATATTAACTAATATATTTTAGACATCATCAAAATGAAATAATATGTTTAACAATCTCCCCCTTTTTGATGATGGCAATATTTGTATGGATTTGACACAAAATAAATTTGACAAAATATTTGACAATCCTGCGACATATAATTTTCAAAATCATATTTTTTCTCCCCCTTTGACATCATCAAAATAAAGATGAAGATAAGAAACAAACACAGTGGATACAATAATCTGGGTGGCCAAAAATAAAATAAGGGGCCGGCTGTCTTGTCGGAATCATTGTGGGGATTTTGGAGCATCTCGAGCGCAGGAAGTATGGACAAACAAAAGATTTGAGCAGAGATAGCAGATATGCATCGAGGAATGGAGCAATGGAGTGTATAAAAAGTGACACAGATCAGAGGCAAAGATACAAAATCATCAAGTGTTTTGAGAGAAAAATTTGTTTTAGCTTCTTTTGTAATCATGTCATTCCTTACCTTGGCTATCAATGAGTCGGACCTGCATGAGGTGCCTGTAATGCAGGCAAATGAGAGAGTACCAGTGACGCAGGCACATGCTATGCCTGTAAATGAGGGTTCTAGTGGTATTGGCAATCGAAATGATTTCGATGCTATTAATCACACTATGGCTCTTAGTACACAAGCCATGACTGCAGTTTCCAATATGGCGCGACGATTACAAGCAAGAGTACAAGAAAATCAGCAATGGAGAGATGAGGTGTGCTTGTTAAAACAACAAGTAGTGAAGATGTGTAAGGAGAAGAAAGAGCTAAAAAGAAAAAATGCACAGTTGGAGAATGCAGTGCAGTATTATGCAACGGTGATAATGCCAAGACTCACAGAAATCGAAAATAGAGAGAGGCATGTAACAGAGGCTCATGAAAAATTGTTGAGAGAAGTGAAAAAGAAAAAATCTGTGAAACCTTCTGAAAATTTACCTGTAATCGAGTAATATTTTTTTTTTCTGAAATAAAATTGTGAGCATTTCTTCCTTTATTTATTTATTATTATTATTATTTTTTAATTTTTTTTTTTTAAATTTTGACTTTGCACAAAAAAAAATTGTTTGTTGGTGCAGATAAGGAGTATGGCAAATAAGAAAAAAAATGTATATATATACTCCCCCTAAAATTATGCACAGAATATACACATGCCCTTTTTTTTTTTTATATATATATATATATTTTTATAATGATTGTTAATCTCAAAATATGAGTCTCCCCCTGAGTTAATGCACTAGAAATTTCATAAAATTGAAGAAATAAATTACCAATCTATGACACCAAAGACCCTTAAGATCTGGCCATAAACAACTACACCAAGTGCACTAGCAAAAAATGAGAAAATAAAAATAAAAACAAATACTTCAATCAAGGTAGAAGCAACCAATATTAAATCCAAGAAAATTTGGAGCACATATAACAAGTAAAAAAATACAACACAGTGCAACAAAAATTTTAACATGTTGATCGGTGATAACCTTGATGAACGGAAGAAATTGAGACGATTGGGTAGATCGATGACGAATTTTTGTAGATCGGCAATGGATCTAGATGGATCAGTCACGGATCTTGATGGATCGGTGATGGAACTTGATGAATCGGTGAAGATGGTGATGCAGATTTCGGGTGGAGAAGTGATGGTGTTTGGAAGATTAGTGAGGGATTTGGATGGATGGTGATAGTGATGAAAGTGATCGATGATTTTGTGGATGGTGGAGTTGGTTGTAGGCTATGGTGAGGGTAGAGATGGAGTCGGCTAAGGGTAGAGGAAGAAGGGGAGAGCGAGACAGCAAGAGAAGGAGAAAAAGAGAGAGTAAGGGAGAGAGTGGGTGAGAGATAGAGACGGAACGGAAGAGAGAGAGAGAAAAATTATATATATAAATATATGTATATTATTATTATGGTTATTATTTTTTATAATAATAATTATTATTACAATATTTATTTTATTTAATTATTAAAAAATTATTTTTAATATAAACATTATATTGGAGTATTCATCATACCAAGTTCTGTTCTAATATAACAAAATTGTTCTTCATTTAGAGGCTTGGTAAATATGTCAGCTAATTGACAATTTGTAGGCACAAATTCGAGTTCAATGTCACCTTTGAGTACATGATCTCTCAGAAAATGATGCCTTATTTCAATGTGTTTAGTGCGTGAGTGCTGAATAGGATTTTTTGAAAGGTTAATGGCACTTGTGTTGTCACATTTTATAGGAATATGATCATAGTGAAGTCCAAAATCTTGAAGTTGTTGTTTCATCCAAAGCAATTGTGCACAACACCCAGCGGCGGCAATGTATTCTGCTTCAGCAGTTGACAAAGCCACTGAGTTTTGTTTTTTGCAAAACCAAGAGGTGAGTGAGTGTCCAAGAAAATGACAAGTGCCACTAGTGCTTTTTCGGTCAAGTCTACATCCCGCAAAGTCGGCATCTGAGTAACCAAAAAGTTCAAAGGTGGTTCCCTTAGGATACCATAATCCCAAATTTTGAGTGCCGACAAGATATCTGAAAATGCGTTTGACTGCGATGATGTGTGACTCTTTCGGTGCGGATTGAAAACGTGCACACATACAAACACTAAACATTATGTCGGGCCTACTTGCAGTAAGATAAAGTAAAGAACCAATCATACCTCGATATTTCTTCTCATCTACGGGTTTACCTTGCTCATCTTTGTCGATTTTTATCGATGTGCTCATTGGAGTTGCTGCAGGCTTTGATGATTCCATTTCAAACCTTTTGAGTAGATCTTTGATATATTTCGTTTGATTTAAATGGATTCCATCATTAGTTTGTTTAATTTGTAGACCAAGGAAGTAATTTAATTCCCCCATCATACTCATTTCAAACTCACCCTGCATGTCTTTAGCAAACTCTTTGCACAAATTTTCATTAGTAGCACCAAAAATGATATCATCAACATAAATTTGAACGATTAGCATATCTTCCTTTTTAATTTTTATAAAAAGTGTTGTATCAATTTTTCCTCTACAAAAACCTTTGTCAAGTAGAAAATTACTCAATCTTTCATACCATGCTCTAGGAGCTTGTTTCAAGCCATATAAGGCTTTTGAAAGTTTGAAAACATGATCCGGGTATTTATGATTTTCAAAACCGGGAGGTTGTTCAACATAAACTTCCTCCGAAATGTACCCATTTAAAAAAGCACTTTTAACATCCATTTGATATAATTTAAAATCTTTAAAACACGCAAAAGCAAGTAACATTCTAATAGCTTCAAGTCTAGCAACTGGTGCAAAAGTTTCATCAAAATCAATTCCCTCTTCTTGATTATAGCCTTGAGCTACTAATCTAGCTTTATTTCTAGTAACAACTCCAGATTCGTCCATTTTATTTCGAAAAACCCATTTTGTACCAATAACGGGATGATCCTTAGGTCGAGGGGTCAAAAACCAAACTTCATTTCTTTCAAATTGATTTAATTCTTCTTGCATTGCTAAAATCCAGTTTTCATCATTTTCAGCTTCTAAAAATGATTTTGGTTCAATTTGTGAAACAAATGCCAAGTTACCACAAATATTTCTAACAGAGGAACGGGTTTTTATACCTTCCGCCGCATCACCTATGATGAGGTCTTTGGGGTGGCCATGAGCATACTTCCATTCTTTTGGTAGATTTGAGTCATTTTCTGGAAGAGTATATATTTCTTGAAGTTTCTCCATTGTCATTTCTTCATCATGTTCGCGTAATGGATTTTCTTCATTTTCCTTTTTATAAATGCTCTCCATGCTTGGTTGATTTTCTACAATATCATTACTTAAAAGATTCTTGGAAATAATATCGTTAGATTCATCAAAAACAACATGCACAGATTCTTCAACAAGTAGAGTTCTTTTATTAAATACTCTATAAGCTTTACTAGACATAGAATAACCAAGAAATATAGCTTCATCTGATTTAGCATCAAATTTTCCTAAATTATCTTTATTGTTATTTAATACAAAGCATTTACAACCAAAAGCACGCAAGTGACTAATATTTGGTTTTCTACCTTTCCAAAGTTCGTAAGGAGTTTTCTTAAGAATAGGTCTAATCATGGCACGGTTTATAACATAGCATGCAGTGTTTACAGCTTCCGCCCAAAAATATTTAGGCAAATTATTTTCACAAAGCATAGTACGAGCCATTTCTTCAAGAGTTCTATTTTTTCTTTCAACCACACCGTTTTGTTGAGGAGTCCTAGGGGCTGAGAAATTATGATCTATTCCTAAGTCATCACAAAACTTAATAAAATCATCATTTTCAAATTCTCTACCATGGTCACTTCTAATACTACAAATATTAAGATTTTTCTCATTTTGAATTCTTTTACAAAGTTTTGAGAAATTATAAAAAGCTTCATTTTTGTGTGCTAAAAATAATACCCATGTATATCTAGTGTAATCATCAACACAAACAAGGGCATAAGATTTTCCTCCTAAACTTAATGTTCTAGATGGTCCGAATAGATCAATATGCAAGAGTTGAAGCGGTCTAGTAGTTGAAACGATATTTTTGGATTTAAAAGAAATTCTAGTTTGTTTTCCAAATTGACATGCATCACAAAGTTTATCTTTTTCAAAAACAATTTTTGGTAAACCTATGACTAACTCATTTTTTGAAAGCTTGGAAATTAAATCAAAATGAGCATGTCCTAATCTTCTATGCCAAAGCCAACCATTATCATTTATAGCAGATAAACATTTAATGTTGAAATGAGAAGATAAATCATGTAAATCAAACACATATACATTCTCATGTCTATAACCTACAAATAAAGTTTTGTTTTCTAAGGTATTTTCAATAGTGCAATGAGTTTTCTCAAAAATAACTCTATAACCTTTATCACATAATTGACTAATACTAAGCAAGTTATGTTTTAAACCTTCAACAAATAAAACATTTTCAATAATAGGAAAGGGATTTTTACCAATACTTCCTACACCAATGATTTTACCCTTGCTATTGTCGCCAAAAGTCACATATCCGCCATCCTTTGGTTGGAGTGTGGCGAACATAGCTTTATTTCCAGTCATGTGCCTCGAACATGCACTGTCGAGATACCATCTATCGTTACTGGATTTTGTCTTGAAACATACCTACAAAAATTTGATTTATCTATTGGTACCCATTTTTTCTTGGGTCCATAAAAGTTAGAATTTGATATCCTTGAGATATCCTTGGGAACCCACATCTTTTTTATTTTAGCAAAAGGATTTCTTTTAATAGGACATGAAGGTGAAATATGACCTTTTGTTCCACAAAAATGACATGTGAGATGAGAGTGATTAGAAGATGCATATACAAAACCATTTTTGGCAGTTTTTACTTTTGAAAAAGGTTTATATCCAATTCCGGCTCTACCAAAAGTACGGTTTTGATTTTTAAGAATTTTATCTAAAGTCTCTCTACCTTGAGTGAACTTTGAAAGAGTAGTTTTCAAGTCTTCAATATTTTCTTTTAAAATAATTTGCTCATTTTTTAAAGACTCGTTTTCTTTTTGCAATACAACTAAATGTTTTTCAGAAATTGAAGACTCTTTTTGAGTTAAAATCTCATTTTCCTTTTTCATTTTCATGGCTTCATTTTCTAAAACATTTATCTTGGAAGTCAATGATTCATTTTCTTTTGATAAACTTGAAATTACTTTCTTTTGACAATTATTTTTCAAACTAAGTTTCTTAAATTCTGCATGTAATTCATCAAAAGCTAATTGTAATTCATCAAATGTAAAGGATTCGTCATTTACCTCATTTTCATTTCCAAGTGCCATTAAACATAGGTTAGCAACCTCGTTTTTGCAAACTTCGGTTTCTGTATCGCTTTCATCACTATCTTCTCCCCATGCTGCAATCATAGCTTTCTTTTTGTCCTTCTTGAATTTTTTCTTAAGTTCTGGACATTCTGATTTGTAGTGTCCAGGTTTGTTGCATTCATAGCAGGTTACTTCAGATTTTTTGTGATTTTCTCCTCTTTGAAAATCCCTGTTGTTGAAGTCTTTTCTGAAAAAATTTCGTACACCTTGTTTCTTTCTCACAAACCTTTGGAACTTTCTAGTGATGAATGCCATTTCCTCATCCTCATCTGAATTATCTTCCTTATCCTCTTGATGTTTCGAGGTGGATTTGAAAGCTATTCCTTTCTTCTTGTTGTTGTCCTCCTCTTCCTTTCCTTCTTGCATTATGAGCTCATGAGTTAAGAGAGATCCCATTAACTCATCTAGACTTAGCTTTGATAAATCCTTGGCTTCGGTAATGGCAATGACTTTTGTCTCCCAACTTTTTGGCAATGACCTAAGCACTTTTCTTACAATTTCAGCATTAGTATATATTTTGCCAAGAGAAGTTAAACCATTAATAATATCAGTAAAACGAGTAAACATTTGAGGAATAGTTTCATCAGGCTTCATTTTAAAAAGTTCATAATTATGGACTAGCAAACTGACTCTAGATTCTTTAACTTGTTCGGTTCCCTCATGAGTCACTATAAGCTTGTCCCAAATTTCTTTAGCGGTTTTACATGTGGAAATTCTATTGAACTCGTTGGCATCTAAAGCACAGTACAACATGTTTGTAGCTTTGACATTAATTTGGGCCATTCTAGTATCTGATTCATCCCACTCATCTTCAGGTTTTGGTACCCTAAGTCCATCTATAGTTTTGGTAGGAATTTTTGGACCATTACAAATAATTTTCCAACATTCATAATCATTAGATTGAATATGTATGGTCATCCTAGTTTTCCAATAGCTAAAATTTGTGCCGCTAAATAGAGGTGGCCTATTAGATGCTTGTCCCTCGGGTAAGGAATAACTAGGGGTTGCCATGATCTACTCTGAGACGGTTAAGTCACAAAAACTAGAGTCTAGGCTCTGATACCAATTGTTATCCCAGTTAGGCAACCCAAGAGGGGGGGTGAATTGGGTTATTAAAAATTTCACAATATTAAATATAACACAATATTCAGAATTTGAATAAATAAAAACAAACAGAATAATAATTATCAATATAAAAGTAGAAGAGATAGAGAAAGAAAATCAAACACTGCGATTTATAGTGGTTCGGCACGCCAGGCCTACGTCCACTCCCCAAGGAACCTCCTTGAGAATTTCTTTACTATCAATTGAATAAATACACCACCAAGCTTGTGGATTTGGCACAGGGCTTACTCTTATCTATTGAGCCTCACTCAACAATAAATGCCTTACCCTTACAAAATCTCTCACAAAAATAAGGAATAAGAATAAGTGGTAATTGAACCCACTTTTACAATAATTCTCTCACAAAGAGTAGATATGAAAGTGTAAGAACAAAAACTAGACTTAGATCTGAAAGTGAAAGAGCAGAATACTCAGAATTTTGGAGCTCACAGAAATATTTTCTCTTCAAGTTCTTGATTTTTTCTCCACATCCAACACCTCTATTTATACACAAAAATATACCCGTTGGACACTCCTTGCTGACGTCATGGCTTACATAAGCACGCTCCTGACGTCATCGCTTACATAAGCACGCTCCTGATGTCATCGCTTACATAAGCAGGCTCTTGATGTCATTGCTTACATAAGCACACTCCTTAAATTTAAATAGTCAGCAAATGATAAGAATTAAAAAGATAAAAATAAGATTGATTTTTTTCTTCTTGTTTTTTTCAAACATGGAGCCACCGTTTTTGTAGACAATTTAATACAAAGTTCACAACTTTCAAACAAACAAATAATTTTCTCCATCTAGTTTATAATATATATACACATATATATATACATATATACATAACTCCATCTTGTTCTTCTTGTTTAATTATAATATGATATAATTAATGTAGTGTAAAAAATTTAATAGCGCACGTGATGTATTCTGCATATAATGTTATATAAATTCTGATCAAAATTTTGCATACAGAAAAATCTCTATAAATAATATTTATGATGGATCTGAAAATATATGTCCTCTTTAAAATATTGTATATGTTGTAAAGATTTTAAACTAAATGTATTTTACCACTCCATATTAATTTTGTCAAAATAAGACAACCCATAAATATCAAATTTGTCAAAATAATACAACCAATCAATCATTTTTGTCAAAATAATATAATTAATCAATTTGTCAAAAGATGAATAGTAATTAACCCTATTTTTCAAAAAGTGAATAGTAAAGTTTTTGAAAATATTTAAAATAATCATTTTTGTCAAAATAATATAATTAATCGATTTGTCAAAAGATGAATAGTAATTAACCCTATTTTTCAAAAAGTGAATAGTAAAGTTTTTGAAAATATTTAAAATAATATTTAACATATATATTTTAAAAAGATAATATTATTTTATTTAAATAATATTTAACAAATATATATATTTTAAAAAGATAATTCAAAAAGTGAATAGTAAAGTTTTTGAAAATATTTAAAATAATATTTAACATATATATTTTAAAAAGATAATATTATTTTATTTAAATAATATTTAACAAATATATATATTTTAAAAAGATAATAATTTGTGTCAAATAATATGTAAATTAACTAATATATTTTAGACATCATCAAAATGAAATAATATGTTTAACATAATAATTTGTGTCAAATAATATGTATATTAACTAATATATTTTAGACATCATCAAAATGAAATAACATGTTTAACAATCACAACTCCATACGCAAATCATAATTCCAAAACTAAACCAAACAGAGCCATTCTTTTGGGAAAAATATGGCTTTATTCTTTAATCTAAAATAAATGATATTTATTAGTAATGATTTAGGCTTAAAATGAACTTGAATGAAATAATTAATCACTAAAATCATAAAATAAAATACTAGTATAGGTCAATTTTCGGATTCGGCAAAAAGGAGGTGTATCATTCCACGATGCTTCCTCTTTTGTACCGTAACTCCTGAACTGGTAATCTCTGATTGTGGCGACTCAGGTCCTTAATTTAGTTTTCATTTTTAAAGGTTTCTTAATTCTCCATAAAATTAAGTAACGACTCTTTCGATATGGGATAAAGCAAGTTGACACAATATGGGTGGAAACGTGCCTTATACTTGAAAAAGGCATGGAGCCGAAATTTAGTTTCATGTTTATTTAGGTTTCCTATTTCATTTATTTTCTTGTTCTACAAGAATAGGATTGCTTACTTTATAAGAATTATTTTTATTTTTATTTTTATTTTTTTCTTTTTAGTGGTAGTTGGTTTAGGAATTATCTTTTATTATAAATAAGGTTGTAAACCTTAAGGCAATTTAACTTTTGACATATTTATCGAGAGAATTCTCTTATTTTTCCTATAGTTATAGTAAACTTCAAAATCAACATATTATAAAAGAGTTAATAGTTTTCTTTGTTGTGTGATTTTGCTGCTATTTACATTTTATGTTGCGTCAAATATTGTATCTTATTTTTTAAAATCATTATATGAACTTTCAAATTTGTAAGTTTGCCTCTACAAAAGTTTTTATTCAAGTTTTGGATGCCTTCAATCCATGAGTTATGGTTGTTGTCCGGGGTTGTGGGATTCATCACGTGTCTTGTTTTGATGATTCGAATTGTTTATTTTGTAAAGTATTTTGTGTATATTACCTACAAAAAAAATTAAGTCGTTCCAATAATTGTAACATATTCAGGGATTGTTTGGAGTGTCCTAAATAAGTGCACTTTTTGTTTTTTTAGACTAAAAAATTGAGAAAGAAAATATAGAGTTTTGGGTTAACTTTTTGACTTTTTATGAAAAAATGTGTAATAAAAAATTATAAAAATTAATTTACAGAGAAAAATTAGGATTGGGAGTTGTGCAGCCGTAATTGTTGACTTTTAATAAATAGTGTTAACTTTTTAACTTTTTGAATAATTTTTTAACTTTTTGACTTTTTTACAATATGCCAAACTTGGCCTCAATTTATCGCATTTATTACTAAAAAAAATAAATTGTTTATTTTTAAAAATACACTTATCGTCAATTATTTTAGAGACAATTGAATATGCACTGCAAGAAAAATAGAAATTAGTGGCGTTTTAAAAATGTCAGTATAGGCTCAAAAATGTCGCTAAAAGTTATTGTGGCGTCTTTACCATTCGTTGAGGATACAGCCGTCGCCATAGCTTCGTGACGTTTGATAAACGCCGCTAATTACTTTTACCGACGTTTACATCAACGCCGCTAATAGCTTTCACCAATGTTTTTTTGTTAAACGCTGCTACTTATGCAGCCATCTCTGCAAATACTTAGCGAACTTTCACTGACGTTTACAGAAAATGTCACTATATATAATTTTTCAAATTTGTTTCTCCTTATATCATTCATTTCTTTTGAAAACTATATCCAGATAAAAAAAATAAAACAAAACGAAACAAAACAAATTTTATGAGTTACACACCTTAAAAAAATAAAAAAATAAAAAATAAAAAACTTGAAACATTGTCGTAAATAAATATTGAGATGGCCTTGGGAAAGACATCAAGCCACCATTTCTTCAGTTGTAGAGTAACAGTCCTTTTGTGTTGACATGTGTGAAAATGAAGTCCTTCCTAGTAGACCTTCTCTCATTTGTCCCTACACATGTCAGATGTGGAAATAAAATCCTTCCTAGTAGAGCTTCTCTCATTTGTCTCCACAAAGAACATAACTTTCCTGTTAAAATTGAAGGTGGAAAGATAAAATTACATTTTTTTTTATTATAAAAAGTACCCATATTTTTTATTATAAAATTCTCCAGAAGTCATGTGCATGAAATTAGAAATTAGGTTACTAGCTTTCTGATCACTTATTATGGTCCAAAAGTCCGAGATATTAACAATAGGGTGGAGTAAACACAAATCTTCTAGCTAATTTATCAAAAAATAAATAAATCTTCTAGCTGATATCCTCTACAACAATAATTGAGACCCCCAATTTTGGGAACCCTCACAACCCCCAAAGTGATCTCAACCATTCATGGTATAGGCCCCACACATACATGAGTGGGCCCCACCCATACATGAATGGTTGAGATCACTTTGAGACTTGTGGGGCTCCCCAAAATTGGAGATCCCAAGCATTTTTCTATCCTCTATCATGTTGTGCCACATTCCTTTACTGTTTATATATAATATCTTCTCATCTAGAAGAACTTGCCTTCTTATTTTGAGATAAGCCATTCCCCTTATTTGCACAGGCTACTGCAGTTGGTGATAATGCAACGCTCCTAGAATAGCTATCAATTGCTTCTTTAAACTTCTATTTAAAGTACTCATTACCCTGTAAATTAATAAGAATCCATATCAGTATCAATTTTATATATTTCTACAATAGCATCAGAAATCATAAATTATAAATAAATGAACTCCAGTAGAACAAATCATACCAACTCCTTCTCTGATGCAGCATCAGGAGAGCTCTCCTGTCATGAAACCATTTGATAAATTCCTGATTGAATCATAATTTCACAAGTGAACCTCCACTTGTAAATGTGTTCTTTGGTCACAAATAAGTTTGACTCACATTGTTCACATAACATCTGTGTGTCAGAAGCTTTAGGAAAATAAACCGTATCAATTTACAAAAACAAAAAAACCTAAAAAAAAAGTGAAACATGTTGCCAAGATAAGATCCATAAGCACATAGTACATTATTAGAGAAACAATTAACATTAACAATCTCAAATGCAACATTTAAATTGATCCTTAATAAATTATTAGGTACCAACAGTAGCACCATGAATATATTATTTATTGTAATACAACAATGCATATTTGGAAATTCTAAAGATTAAGGGCAGCAACTCGAAATCATCAAAATATGAAATAGAGTAGATAATCTTCAATTCATACCTGGATCAAGAGGTGATAATCTTCTTTGAAATAGCATAGCATATCCTCGGGAGATAAACTTCTTAGCTGCTACCAAGAGACGGGGTTATGACAAATTGTTAACAAGTATTCCTCCATACAAAATCTTGAAGCACTATGCTTTCTTACAAAAATTAAAGCTATAACCACAAAACATGAGTACGTATTTTGTATGCTCTACTCTGGTTCGAAGAAAAAGAATATAAAAGATACAAAGAACCAAGAAAGAAAATATCATAGTGCATGACACTTTAAACCTCCTATCTACAAACAAATTTGTGATGAAGTACCATCAAAATTATTAGTGTAGAATAGCTAAAATTCAGTGAGGTGAGGTTAGCACAAACTGTGAATTTTAATTAATATTAAGTACAAAATTTGAAAGCATCTTCAAACAGGGGATGGTTACAAAAATTAAGAAACATATTTAATACATGACAACAGTCATAGGCTGGACAAACTATCCAGTGTTGTATTACCCCTAACAACATCAAAGGACAAAACAATATTGCAAGTCATGATGAAAAAAGTAAGATAAAATATCATAACTAAAACATTGTCAACGGAGATTGAATCATTGTACTTCAAACAGAGTTTAAAGTGAGATCTCTACAATACAAACAGTGAACAAACTCACCAGCCATGAGAAGAACAAGTCCCAGTTTCTGTTAGGTTTGAAAAAAGTAATTTATGTATATATATACCTGCAACATGTAGTTGTGACTATTTTAAACGCAGTCAAATACAAAACAGAAACACAGATTCAATCCAATGTCAATCTCTTAACAAGAAGACAACTTTTCTCAAGAAATATACTTAGTATTTTAGAGGTGCAGAAATTGCAATCAATATTAACAACAAAAATTCAAATGTTTATTACACATGAAACAAATTGAAGATAAACATCACTAAAAGAACCCAATAAAAAGTTGAGTCGTTTGAACTCTCTGAAAGGAACCAAATATTCATATTTGTGATACACAAATAAAAGGAACGCAAAATGTCTTACCATAGAAAAAAGTTGCCAAGGACATCCTTTAAGGTGCATATATAAACTATTGGGCCATAAAGGTTCATCCATGTTAGGAGAGATAAGAGAAATGGGGGTACCTCCAATGTGATCAATAAGAGAAACAGGGATACCTCTAAGGTTCATCCAAGATCTAGGCATTGCAATAACCAAATCACAATTGTGTGGTATTAGTGAATCCTCACAAACAAATCAAGATCCATAGAAGCATCACCTTTCATGTACATATAAAAAATCTCCAACCAAGATAATAATGAAGTTCTTATACATATTATAATGAAAGCAAAAGATATATCTGCATTGTATATTGCACTGAAATCATAAAGAATAGAGAAGAGAATGAATCAGTGAGACTAGAAATCATCCTTCACATTCAATGTTTTCCACACAATGAATAAGGAAACAACTTGGAATTGCAACCCAAATAAGTACCTCATTACTAAAACCAGTTAAAGTACCACATCGATCTGCAAAAGAAGAAAAAAAAATAAACAGTTTACACTAATCAATATCCAAGAAGAAACGAGAAAACCAGAGTGAGAGAAAAATAATAGCATAAAACAACTATCACAATAATAATAATAATAATAAATAAATAAATAAATAGTAGAAGAAGAAGAAGAAGAAGAAGAGGAAGTGGTGCTTGAGTGGATTTGACTCTTTTTGAAAGAACAGATCAGGTCTGGAGGGACCAATCTCATTGCAAATAAATAAAAAAATAAAAATAAAAAAAAATCTGGAAAGGCCCTGCTACAATAGCAAATCAAAAAAATATTGAGAAGCAATAATTCCACCTAGAAGAACTATCAGAAAAATTTGGTCGATTATATCAAATCAAATATGCAAACTATGAGAGAGAGAGAGAGAGAGAGAGAGAGAGAGAGAGAGAGACTCTCATTCTCAAACCATTGGAACACAGGTTTCGAGATCAAACCTGTTAGTTCTAAGAGGCCTCTTCTTCTTGAATCATGGGAGCACCGAGATCGATTCGACGCAAATAGAGCACGAAATACAAGTTTAGATATCAGATCCCTGCATTTCTAAGAGAAATTAGCGAAAACTCTAACAAGCTTTGAGTTCTCGAGATTAGGTTTCTAATCATACAAACCCCAAACAAGAACAAGACATTGATACATACAGATTTTAATAGATTAGCATGACAGAAATCGATCAAGAAACACGACAAAGTGAGATCAAAACAAACTCAATTTAATAGTTACGGTGAAATGTACAGATCGAACATTGAGTTTCGGAAAAATTGGACTGATCTATAACTCCTTGCTTTCAAAGGCAAATCGCAAATCAATTAGAGGGAAATTGAAGAACACATAGATCCAAAGCCTAAATAAAATGATTACTGAGAAATTGAAGAAAAATCAGCAGATCCAAACCCTAGACGCCATTCTTGCAAACTTTCTCTCACTAAAAAGTAAAAACCCTCATCTCTCACTTACGCTTCTTTTTATGAGAGTGGGATTTTGTAAAATATATAGAAAAACTCAACACGCTTTCCTCTTCGTATGCGGTGACATGACGTTTTTTGAAAAAAGCGCCACCTTTTCTGCAGCGTTTTTCAAAACATTGTTATATAAACGCCGGCATAACCAATATTTCTTATAGTGATGTTACGATTATCGGATTGACTTAAATTTTTATGAATAATATACATGGATAGTCTTACAAAATGAATAATTTGAATTATCAAAACAAAACCTGTGAACAACACCCCTAATTCAGATAGAATAGCCCTTCATTTACATTCAACAGTTATTTACATGAAGACCTCCTAACTATTGACGAGTATCATTTTGGCCTCTTAAACTGTAAACTTGTACAAATAAATTTTCTAAACCATTGAGAAATATTATTTTGACCCCTTAAACTATAAAAGCATACAAATGGACCTCCTAAACTATAAAAAAATGTACAAATTGGACCTCTAACGAAATGGGTCAAAGCGAAACACGACAATAGTTTAGGGGTCTATTTGTACACTTCTATAGTTTAGGGGTTCAATTTGTACGTTTTCTTAATTTGAGTGGTTAAAATGATACTTTTCAATAGTTTATGAGATCTCCATATAAATAACCCTATGTGTATTCAAAGCTATGCTTGAATAACATAACGTTTGAAGATAAATGAAAATTTGATTACTAATAACACAAATTATGTGTCAATCCTATTTAATAAGTGTTTGGTTTGGTTTGGTTAATAAAAAAATTGTAAATGGTATAGGCCTAATTATTATTTTTACACTTAAATGGGTTATATATTGTTAAAAAATGTGAATATCTCATTCCTAATTCAGGAATATGATTATATTAGAATAAATACTAAGAAATTACTTTGTTATTTCAATTCATTTTAAGCATGTTTGATTAGTAAGATTAGAGCATAGGATTGAGATTGTATTATATTTGATTGTAAATTTTGTTAACTGGATTACATGTATAGCAGACATTTAATCCGACAAAATTGACGAATTTTTAATATAGAAAGGAATTGAAAATTATAATTTTAAATATAAAAAATAAAATAAAATAAAAACATAATAAATGGCTAACCATATTAATCAAAAAAGCTTTAAACACTAATAAAGTAATGTGAACGAAGTAATCTTTTGGTTAAAATATGAGGTAAAAAAATTAATATATTTGAAATTTTTTTAACTTTTTATAAAAAAAAATTAAAATAAATTAAAACCTTTAACTTTTTTCTTATAGTTCTTTAAAATTTGTAAATATTTTTAATCGCTTTTTAACATTTAAACTTTCTTTTAAATGTCCCCAAACCAAGCATTGTACTTATACTTTGAGGACTAGAACATTCAGACCTAGCCAAACAGTAGTAGTAACTGTGGGCTGGAGATTTGTGAACTTTGTAAAAGCAAGTGCAAGCCCGCCTAAACAAACCCTAACACTCTTCACCTTCTGTAAAACCACTGTGGAAACGAAGTCTTAACTTCCTTGTATCTTGATTAGGTATGTCAATTTTATTATTTTATTATTTTTATAATTACCAATTAATTATCTATTGTCATTTAGGGCTTACATTTTCCAACACTGTTCGCGGATATGTATATCGTAATTTTTTTTGTTCTTTCTTTTTTTCTGGATTGATGATGAAATCGCAGAATACATTTTACTTTTGAGGATAAGGAGTTTTGTTGTTGTATCACAGCTTGGGAATTTTTTTTATCTATTAATCTGTGTATAAATGGGGATTTATTTATTTATTAGTATGTGTAATTTATACAACTGGGGTTGTGCCCAAAAAACTAAAACTTGTGCTATGTTGTATTGATAATCAAGCCAACCAACCCTTCAATTTAGTTATTAAGGCCTCATTTGGGAAGTTGGTTATTTTAGTAGGCTATTTTAATTTTTGTCTATTTTAGTAAACTAAAATTTTTGTGTTTGGGAAGATGGTTGGATTTTTTTGTAGTTGGATGTAATGTTTTGAGAGAAAAAGTGAAATGATTATAGGTTTGATGTGATATTTTGCCTTATTGGCTATTTTAGTCTATTTTGTCTTTTTGCGGATTTTAGCCCCAAAAAAAAGCCAAAAAGCCTCTTGCCAAACAGGGCCATTGGAGTGCGAAATCGTGTTTCTTAGTAAGAAACGCAACTCGAGTAGAAGGTTCTTGCTAGACACTCAATTTTACCCTACTTTCATGCTTCATACACAACTCACAATAAGAAAGCCTAGTCTCATTCCCCATACAACCTCTTAACACAATAAATCATTTCCAAAGTACAGTATGACATGGTATTGAAGTACAAATATTCTGGGTGTTTGGGAATTTGGTTTTTGGGTTTTTCTTTGTTTTTTTTTACTACAAGACAAATGTTTTACAAAACTAAAAAAAAACAAATCCAAACAAAATATCACATCAAACCCCATAATCATTTCACTTTTTCTCTCACAAACATCACATCCAACCACAAAAAAACCCAACTATCTTTCCAAACACAAAAAAAAATTTCTCCAATAATATCCTACAACTAAAAAAACCTACAAAAAAACCCACTCCCCAAGCACCCACATTATAACAAAATATTGGATTATTTAAGGAACGTTTGGATATAGATGAAATCTCATAGTCAAATTCTAGTTATTAAATTTAAGCCAAAGGAAAAACTTTAGTTATCAAAAATTGAGTGATACTGGCATTCTTGATATCTTATTATGAAATCTTCAATCGAAACTCAAAAGTACCAAGATTGTTATTACCTCCAATGATGAATCCCCAAGAAATATATATATATATATATATATTTTTTAACTACAAATTAAGTTCATTACCTCAATGAAATTTGGGTGGGGAAGAAAACAGAAGATAAATCAGGATTCATCAAGTACTCTTATACCACAGTTACATTATGCTTGTCACGGAAAGACAAGCATGTATTTTTCCCAAGGAGTTACAGAATCCAAAAACACAAACTACACTGAATCACCAGTTACTTCACAAAAGATAAAATTCTTATGGGATAAACAAAATTAATTTCAGGATCAATTGCCAAAAAAAATTCTTATGATGAGCAATTTTTATTTATTATTTTTTTCACTAAATTAGTTTCTAATTTTTTCCAAAAAAATTTTGAAAAAAAAAAAACAAATTTTGAAAAGCAAACCAAACAGAGACTTAATAACTAAACTGAAGGGTTGGTTGGCTTGATTATCAATACAACACAGCACAACTTTTAGCTTTTTGGGCACAGCCCTAGTTGTATAAATTACACATATTAATAAATAAATAAATCCCCACTTATACATAGATTAATAGATAAAAAAATTCCCAAGCTGTGATACAACAACAAAACTCCTTATCCTCAAAAGTAAAATGTATTCTGTGATTTCATCATCAATCCAAAAAAAGAGAAAGAACAAAAAATATTACGATATACATATCCGCAAACAATGTTGGAAAATGTAAGCCCTAAATGACAATAGATAATTAATTGATAATTATAATTAAAAAAAAAAAATTGACATATCTAATCAAGAGAATCAGACAAGGAAGTTAAGACTTCATTTTCACAATGGTTTTACCGAAGGTGAAGAGTGTTAGGGTTTGTTTAGGCGGGCTTGCACTTGCTTTTACAAAGTTCACAAACCTCCAGCCCTGAGTTACTACTACTATTTGGCTATGTCTGAATGTTCTAGTCCTCAAAGTATTATTACAATGCTTGGTTTGGGGACATTTAAAAGAAAGTTTAAATGTTAAAAAGCGACTAAAAATATTTACAAATTTTAAAGAATTATACGAAAAAAAGTTAAAGGTTTTAATTCTATTTTATTTTTATAAAAAGTTAAAAAAAAGTTCCAAATATATTTTTTTTTTTACCTCATATTTTAACTAAAAGATTACTTAAATAGTCAATTCTAAAATCACCCGTAAAGGAATGTGATTTCGTTCACATTATTTTATTAGTGTTTAAAGCTTTTTTGATTAATACGATTAGCCATTTATTATGTTTTTATTTTCTTTTATTTTTTATATTTAAAATTATAATTTTCAATTCCTTTCTCTATTAAAAATTTGTCAATTTTGTCGGATTGAATATTTGCTATACATGTAATCCAGTTAATAAAATTTACAATCAAACATAAGACAATCTCAATCCTATACTCTAATCTTACTAATCAAGCATGCTTAAAATGAATTGAAATAACAAAGTAATTTCTTATTATTTATTCTAATATAATCATATTCTTGAATTAAGAATGAGATATTCACATTTTTTAACAATATATAACCCATTTAAGAGTAAAAATAATAATTAGGCTTATACTATTTACAATTTTATTATTAACCAAACCAACCACTTATTAAATAGGATTGAAACATAATTTTTGTTATTAGTAATCAAATTTTCACTTACCTTCAAACGTTATGTTATTCAAGCATAGATTTGAATAAATATAGGGTTATTTATATGGAGATCTCATAACCTATTGAAAAGTATCATTTTAACCACTTAAATTATGAAAACGTACAAATTAAACCCCTAAACTATTGAAAAATATCGCTTTGTCCCCTAAACTATAGAAGTGTACAAATAGACCCCTAAACTATTGTCGTGTTTCGCTTTGACCCATTTCGTTAAAGGTCTAATTTGTACATTTTTTATAGTTTAGGAGGTCCATTTGTATGCTTTTATAGTTTAAGGGGTTAAAATAATATTTCTCAATAGTTTAGAATAGCTATTTGTACAAGTTTATAGTTTAAAATGATACTTGTCAACAGTTAGGAGGTCTTCATATGAATAACCCTTGAATATAAATGAAGGGCTAGAGGGTGTTGTTCACAGGTTCCATTTTGATAATTCAAATTATTCATTTTGTAAGACTATCCATGTATATTATTCATAAAAATTTAAGTCAATCCGATAATCGTAACATATTCAGTTGTCCCTAAAATAATTGACGATAAGTGTATTTTTAAAAATAAACAATCTAATTTTTTTTTGTGATAAACACGATAAATTGAATATGTTACAATTATCGGAACGACCTTATTTTTTTATAGGTAATATACACAAAATACCTTACAAAATAAACAGTTTGAATCATCAAAACAAAACACATGACGGATCCCACAACCCCGAACAACAACCTTAACTCATATGGATTGAAGGCATCCAAAACTTGAATAAAAACTTTTGTAGAGGCAAACTAACAAATTTGAAAGTTCATATAATGGTTTTAAAAAATAAGATACAATATTTGACGCAACATAAAATGTAAATAGCAGCAGAATCACACAACAAAGAAAACTATTAACTCTTTTATAATATGTTGATTTCAAAGATTACTATAACTATAGAAAAAATAAGAGAATTCTCTCAATAAATATATCAAAAGTTAAATTGCCCTAAGGTTTACAACCTTATTTATAATAAAAGATAATTCCTAAACCAACTACCACTAAAAAGAAAAATAAAATTTTAAAAAATAAAAATAATTCTTGTAAAACAAGCAATCCTATTCTTGTAGAACAAGAAAACAAACGAAATAGGAAACCTAAATAAACATGAAACTAATTTCGATGCCGTGCCTTTTTCAAGTATAAGGCACGTTTCCACCCATATTGTGCTAACTTGTTTTATCCCATATCGAAAGAGTCACCACTTAATTTTATGGAAAATTAAGAAACCTTTAAAAATGAAAACTAAATTAAGGACCTGATTCGTTACAACCAGAGATTACCAATTCAGCAGCTAAGATACAAAAGAGGAAGCATCGTGGAATGATACACCCCCTTTTTGCCCAATCTGAAGATTGACCTATACTGGTATTTTATTTTATGATTTTAGTGATTAATTATTTCATACAAATCCATTTTAAGCCTAAGTCATCACTAATAAATATCATTTATTTTAGATTAAAGAATAAAGACATTTTTCCCAAAAGAATGGCTCCGTTTGGTTTAGTTTTGGAATTATGATTTAAGTATGGAATTGTGAGTTGAGTTTTGAACAAAGAAAATTTGTTTGGTTATGAGTTTTGAAAAGTGTTTTGAATTTGCAATTTTGAAAAGAGTTCACAGGGCCCCGGCATGCCCCTACTAAATCCGGGGAAACCAGTTCTTTCTGATCTAACGGTGCCGAGTTCTCGAAGCTCCACGAGAAAGAAAAAAGAAGAACCAGCAAGAGATCGACTTCGAGGAAATTGGGAAGGCAGCGCACGCAAGCATCCACCCTTTTTGAGCTCGAAGGCGCCTTAAGGTAGCCAACCACGAAATCTATTTCAGTAGAGCGTATGATATTGAGGTAGAGCACTCAATGGGCTAGGGTGGCAAGCTATTGGTTAGGGAAGAGTACCTAGGAGTAAATTATTCAAAAGATAAAGATAACAGAGCTTCCGAACAAGCATCAGGTGCATCAATAGATAGACCACTCAGCGGGGACTTCCAGAATGCCCATACATACTAAGACCTTGTTCACACAACGAAGAAAGGCCGAGTGGAAGGGGGCAGTCAGCTGGCCCCGATCATAGATTGTTCAATTCATAGCAATTCATTTGATGAAAGAAGATGTAATAAACAAGACGAAAGGGAAAGCAAGCATAGAGTGCACTAAACATCTTAGAGAATGACACTACGAGGGCTAGGATGACGAAGTCGAGGAGTTCAAGAAGAAATGGGTCTCCCACTAGTTTAGGAGTGAAGGAAGGCTCCAAGTCAGTTTATTCAAGCACTGGGAATCAATCGCTCTGAGGTTTACTCTTCTAGTAGTACGAGCTTGCTAATATCTAGACACTAGAGCTAGTTAACGTCCGCTGTTAAAGTCCAAATTCTTCTTTCTTCTATGGGATGTTTAACTGACAAAACTAGACTTGGCTTCGTTCACTCCACAATCATTGAATCCGGATCCAGAAGTGGCTGCACTCTTTAAAAGTAAAAGCAAGCCGAGAATTTATGAAAGGAAAGTTTGGATGAATAGATTCACGAGCGAAGGACCAAGTCGAAGTTAAAGTTGGTGCCATTGTTAGTGCCAATACAAAATAATAGTTAACACTAAGTGAAGAGCCACTTGAGTTTTGAAAAGAGTTTTGAGTGGTATTGAGTTTTGAGTTTTTGAATTTTGAGTTGTATTTTGAAATTTTTTAGATTTATTTTTTGAAAATTTAAAAAAATGTTTAAGAAAATTTTATTTTTTATTTTAAATATTTTATTTTTATTTATAAATATTTTAATTTTTTTAATTTTAATATTTTGAACTTAAAACACAACTCTTCACTCAAATCGTAACCAAGCACATCACTCAAAACTCAATTCAAAAACAATTTTCAAAACTCATAACCAAACACATAACTCGGAACTACACATTACTTTCAAAACTCCACATTCAAATCGTAATCAAACACATAACAAAAATATATATATATATATATTTAAAAATATATTTATAAAATAAAATAAAATATTTAAAATAAAATAAATAAAATATTCAAAATAAAATAAATAAAATACAAATTATATATTTAAAATACAAATTATATATTTAAAATAAAAAAAATAATTTTTTTAAAATTTTTAGAATTTAAAATATTTAAAAAATACAGCACACAAATGTATGAAATATAGTGTACATTAAAATAAATAAATAAATATTTCAAATATAAAATATTTACCCTAAAAAATAAAAATAAGAAATTTTTAAATATTAAAAAAAATAAATCCAAAAAAATTTCAAAATACAACTCAAAACTCAAAATACAACTCAAAACTCAAAATACAACTCTTTTCAAAATCCATAATCAAATAAATTCTCTTTTCAAAACTCAACTCAAAACTAGTTACTCAAAATACGACTCCACACTCAAATCATGATTTTAAAAATAATTCCAAAAAATAAAATAAAAATTATTTTTTTGATTTTTTTTTTTTTTAAATAGAGTTTTGAAAAGAGTTTGATTTTGAGTTTTGTAAAGAGTTTTGAATTGAGTTTTGAGTTATGTGTTTGGTTATGAGTTTTGAAAATAGTTTTTGAATTGAGTTTGAGTTTTGAAAAAATTTGTATGGTTATATGAGTTTTGAATTTTTTTGATTGGATTTGCTAATAAAAAGATTTTTGATCATCCATGGTCATAAACTTAAACTAAAATGAACAATATTCATAGAAAATCATTCAAAACAAACAATTTTGTATAGAAAGCATATAATTTGGATTATTGAAAAACAATGCAACCAAGCAAGCACGCACTATGAAGAATAGAAGACTTACCCAGATGCCTACTTCAAGTGACTTACATGCAAGACATAAATTAAACATGACCTAAAATACAACTGAACATATAAGTAATGACCCAAAAATAATAATCTTTCAATAAAAAATAGATTTATCAATCCATGGCTATAAACCCAACCTAAAATAAGTAACATTTATAAAAGCATTTAAAACAAACAATTTTGCATAGAAAATCAATTAACTTAGATTATTGAAGAGACAATGCAACTAAGAACACACATATGGTATGAAGTTCAAGGAGACTTACCCGGATGTCCACTCAAGCGTCTTTCATGCAGTACATAAATTAAATATGACTTAATATGGTATATGATCCTAAGCCTGGTTTGAGGCGACTAACATGACGATTATGCAAGAAAAGCAACCAACAAGTAAAAAGAAAAAATAATCTAAAATTACATGATGATCAAACTGAGCTCATGCATGCACACTACATGATTAAAATAGGCCTAAAACATTTAGTTTATCAAGAAATCAGAAAGCATACAAAGATAGGTGGGAAAATAAGAGAAATAGACAAACTACATGATGAAACAATGGATGAATGCCTAAACTATGATTAACTACTAATAAAAAGAAGTAAAAGGGTACTGAACTTGAAAAGAAAGAAGGGATTACATGTTGGTTTGTTTAAGAAATAGCATGAAAAACCAAGTTTCTTGATTGCAAGCCTCCCTCAAGCAAAAGTTCTGATTATAGTCCACATCTTTGAAGCTTTAGATTATTTTTCAGTGTTTAAAGTTGTTGCAAGGGTACGTATTTCAAAGCTAAGTTAAGGGGGAAAGAGAAAAGGGTGTTTTGCTCTCAAAACTCACAAAAAGTTCTCTAGAATCTAACCTTTTGAAAAGGAGGAGGAAGGGCTTCTTTTATAGGCAAAGGAGAAAGCTTCTGGAGCACCCTAGGGTTTCCATCGCTTCCTTTTGCCACCTCCCTCTAGAAATGCGCCAAGATTGAGTTTCCAAAACAGCCTCTGCCACGTATGGAAGTGCGCAAGCACAAAGCTTGTGCGTACGCACAACTCATGTGTACACACACAAATCACGTGCATGAGCACCACTTGCTTTGGTACACGTGTCATCCATGCATGCATAAGTGCAAGGTCCATGCCCTTGGCTTCCTTGCGGCCTAAGTAAACTCGAATTTCTTTTTGATCAATGTTTTTAATAAAACTGGCCACTAATTTTGAAAAAATGTCTTTGATCAAAACACAACCAAGATTTCCTCTCTTCCTCAAGGTTAGACAGTTGATTTTTGGCTAAAAACGAGTCTAGGGGTAAAATGGTTTATATAGCAACTCCAAACAACCTTAAACATCATAAAGATGAAGTAATTACCGTTTCATAATAGGGAGGCTTGCAAATGCCCAAAGTCTGAGGGTTAGTCAAAATGGAGTGTCTACACTGTGGGTATGGTATTTTCGGAGATACGGCAACAATGAGAGGAGAGGTGAGTGTTTTGCTCTCAAAATTCACAAAGGTGGCCCAAAACTCTAACCCTTTGCAAGGAAGGGCAAGATGCTCCTTTTATAGGCAAAAAGGAAGCTTGGGGAGCACCCTAGGGCTTCTCATCGCTTCCTCTTGCCGCATCCCTCCTCTTTGGCAACAAGATTGAGTTTCCAAAACTAGCTCTGCTACATATAGATGTGTGTGTAGAGGATGTGCGTGTGCACAACCTGTGTTGGTACGTGTGCCATCCATGTATACACAAGTGTTGGATCCTATGTCCTTGCCTTACTTGGGGCCCAAGTAAGCTCGAATTGCCTCTCAATCAATGTTTTTGACAAGATTGGCTACAAATTTTAGAAAACGCCATTAATCAAGACACGACTGGGCTTCCTTCTTTCTCTCAAGGTTAAAAAGTTGATTTTTAGCTAAAAACAGGAATAACATGGTCAATTGTGGAAAAAGTTAATTTTTGACTAAAACAGGTTTGTTCAGCAACTCCAAACAATCTCAAACATTCTAAAGATGAAATAATTACCGTTTCATCATCGAGAGGCTTACAAGCATCCAAAATCTTATGGTCAGTCAAAATAGAGTGTCTACACTAAAGATGTCACAACCCATCCCGGTGCCTAACAACTAGTTAAATTCTAAAATTTCTAAGATTAGTTCGAAGTAACTAAATTAAATAATACAGTGGAATGAAATAAAAGATGTAGATAAATATCTAAAACATACATGAGAATTATTATTTATGTAGCATAAGTCAGATAATAATTACAAATAAACACGAAAAGAAACATGATGTTCATATCAATCTGGATCCTGATCAATGAGATAAAACCATTATTCCTTAAGTTTCTTCACCTGAAAAGGTTTTAACAGCTATATGTACATAGCAGAGTAATGAATATCATACTAAGAGCGTACGGATATACGAATCGCCATGGATAATTATTTAAGCTAAATAATGAATAGTTTGGTTCGAATAAATTATTTTAAATAACAAACATATATTACAAAAATCGTATATGCAAAACAATCATAACCACGGTACAAAACAGAACAGAACAGAGGGTCAATGGATCCATGACAGATAGAGGGTCACTAAGGAATTATTAAAGTGTTACACTAAGGAATTTTTTTGGGAGTGTTATATTGAAGTGTTACGTTTGGAAAAAGCACACTAAAGAATTTTTGTGTGTTACATTAGAATGTTACACTAAGGAATTTTTGTGTGTTACATTAGAGTGTTACACTAAGAAATTCTTTTAGAGTATTATATTGGAGTGTTACATTTGGAAAAAGTACATCAAAAAGTTTTTTTGTATGTTACATTAAAGTGTTACACTAAAGAGTTTTTGTATGTGTTACATTAGAGTGTTACATTAAAGAGTTTTTTTGTGTGTTATATTAGAGTGTTACGTTTGAAAAAAATACATTAAGGAGTTTTTTTTGTGTTACATTAGAGTGTTACGATAATAAATTTTTGTGTGTTACTTTAGTGTATTACACTACAGAGTTTCTTTGAAGTGTTATATTTGGGAACGTACAGTAAAGAGTTTTTTTATGTGTTACATTAGTGTTACGTTTGGATGTTAATTAATGTCAAGGTTACAATAGGGACAAACACCACAAAAAGTAACGAACACCACATCAATAACACCACAAACGGGGCAACATCATCCACCTACAAATCACTCCACTAAATCCCCATAAAAAAAATAGAAACATAAGAACTTACCTTACTCATGGACACCCAACATTAGGAAAAAATCCGAACAAAATCACACACAAGGGTAAACAAGTAAACTTTCAACCCTCAAATCAAGGAAATACAACATACGCAAAATAAAAAGGACTAATTGGTTTGAAAGAAAACTTCTAGGACTAAATAGAATAACTTTTCTCCAAATGGGATTCATGAGTAATTTTTCCAAAAAATAATTAGGGCTTCATAAACAATTATCATTTCTCAAAAAAAATTATTCCATAAATAGACGTGTATAAATTTCAAAGTTTAATATCAAAAGTAAAAAGCCCTAAATATTTTAAATCATAGGATGTGAATTTACAAAGTTGTTAAAGCATACGGTTGAATTTTTTGGATAGGGAATTATTTCCGATCATTGTATTATGTTGAGATATTGTTAGAAATAATTGTTGGTGACATATCGTTGAATATTTCGGATTAGGAATAATTTTCTATCATTGTAATTGTTGGTGGCAATCAGTAGATGATTGCATTGTTGTAGATTTTGACAATAATTAGGAAAAATTGAAACCATTTAAACATCATACATTGACATTTGCATCTTTATTATCGGCTAAGAAGCACGGACACTTCTAAGAATGTGACGCATCCGTGTCGGACACCGACATTCTTTGGACACTTCCACGGCACGTGTCCGACATTCTTCAATATATGTCTTATTTTTTAATATTTTTTAAAGACCCAGACGCTCTTTGGACACTTTAAGGATACACGTGTGTATCTCTTAAACACAATGTCTATCAATTATACACGTGAAACTATTATAAGTTTTAACAAAACAACTTAAGATACAATAATAAAACAAAAACCATATAAATTTATAGAGATCAGTGTCATATTGCATTTTTTTATTATCTTTGAATGATATATTCATATATATAACATATAATAAATATATAAAATTATATATTTTATGCATGTCCCTTATGTGTTGTGTCCTGCAGATTTTGAAAATTAGCGTGTCGGCGTATCCATGTCGTGTCGCATATCCGTGTTCGTGCTTCTTAGATCATTGGCATGCTTCTTTCAAATAAAACTGTTATTTTTGTTACTCTTGAGAATTGTGGAAACTATTTCGAATTATTGGGGTAAATAAAGTGGTTAATCCGAGTAGTGTATAAAAAAGATTTTGTAAAAAGAAATGAGTTGGCTTGAGGTCCTCGAAAAAGGACTAGAAACCCACGCAAATTAAGTACCAAGTTCCTTCCGGGTAGCTAGTAAAGTGGGGGTGATTTTGGTAGTTCTTTGATAGACTACTGGCAATACAAACCTAGGGATTCCCAGTATTTTATTTACGGCTTAATAATTGTTGAAATGGAAAATGTGAAGTTGGAAATTTGAAAACTTGCATTGGTTTTGGTTTCACGAAAAAATACTATCTTGACATGAATTGGTGTGTCCATTGCATTCATGATCATATATCCATGTTAAAGCATATTTACTTAATTAAGATTATCTCTGTTGAGCCTAGTGCTCAGCCCTTTGTGGAAATCATTTTTTAGGTGTTGATAGCGCTCCAACACCAAAGTGGTGACTATTGTGAAGTGAGGGCAACAAGCTCAGTTGTTTTATTATTTGTACGGCCTAGGGCCTTATTTGTATTGGGTTGAGATCCCGTTATTGTAAATAGGGTTATGTCACTTTTATATGCAAGCCCGTAAGGCAATTTTTTGTGAATATAGAAATAAATCTTCAATGTAATGTTTTATTTGATTTATTTTCATGCCATATAATGAGTTACTGTAGGATGCATTGTAGCTCCCAGATCATCATGAAATGAGTAGAATCCATTATTGGAGAGTGGTTCATTTTATTTTATCGTCTCAATTAAGAACCTATAATGTATTCATATTCTTTTTAAACCTCAAGGACTTTTCTTTAAAATTTAATATATTTTTTTTCTAAATTAATTAGAGAATCAACTTATTTTGTTGAATCAGACCCTTTAGAAATCGGGGTGTGGCACACCCTATGGTTTTAGGTGTTGAAGGCCAAAAGGTAGGTAAAATGATTAGGATTTATTTGACTTAATAAGCTAGGTTTTGACAAAGAATATGGGCAGTTTAGGAGTAGAAGAGTACAAAGAGTGAAATAGAATCTAAGAATTTCACCTAGAATTTGTTAAGAATCCCGCTCAAGGTTAGATCACATCATACACACATCAAACAATTTTCAATTCTCTAAGGCTGTTTTTGGATCTTGGATTAGGGGAGGGATTTGTGGAGGGAGAAGAAATGGCAGTGCAGAAAAACCATCAGTAATGCAGTGATATTCTCAGCTTAATGATTGGCATGCAGTTGAGTTTATATACGTTGGCATGCAGCTGAGTTTTTATACTGTATTACTGTGTAATACTCCTTATTACAACTGTGAACATGTTCCTTTCTCATATTTGTTCGCTGAAGTTCTGGTACTATATAATACAGCAAGAGACATGCAGTGTGAGACCTTAGTTGCACAAAGCAGAGGCGGGGACAGGAGCGGGGTCAGAAGAGCAAAGGCATATAGAAATTTCATAGGTTGGAGGGCCTATGAGACCGTGTATATATTTATTTATTAAATATATAAAAAGATTCTAACAATATTTTTGTGCTTAGTTGTAATATATGTAGGGGTGTGGTTCAATGCGGTTTGAGACTAAACGAGAAACCGCTCGGCGGGTGACGGATTGGCAAATTTATTATTAGAAACCACTATTTTTTCATCACAAACCGGCGGAGCGATTAGCAAATAATGGTGGTTTCGACTTGGCGGTTCAGGTGGATTGGCATATTAGAAAAAACCTAATTCAAATTACAAAATCTGAATCAAACATTTTTAAAAAGTGATTATAAATCAGCTAAAATAGTAGAAATTAAAATGTATATCCATTTATCCAACATTCAACATTGACAAACTAGTAAACTAGAAATTAAACAATCCGAACAAATTATAAAATAACAATCCAATAAAGCAACAAATACTAAACTAGCAAAACAAACAGCCCTTGAAAAAAACACAAATTAGGAATCAACAGAGAGAGAGAGTAAAAAAGAAAAAAAAATGAAGAATCAAAACTAGCCATAACTATCAATTTATGTTATTGAACAAACTACATTAGCAAAAAAAAAATTAAAAAAAAAAAGAATAACAGAATAACAGGATGAATTAAAAAAAAAAAGGTTGAAAAATACCTAAAAAATGATTGAATCAAATTGAAGTAGGAATGTTTACAATCTATACTAAATCTTATAAGAAACTGTACAACAGCCAAAGATTTAAGAGAGAGAGAGAGGGATAGAGTACCAACGGCGAGGCGAGAAGTAGTGCGAGCCGGTAGCAACTCAGCGAGGAAGGAAGGGGAGACAAGCGGCGAGAGCGTGAGGCATGATCTGATATGAGAGAGAGTTCTAGGTTTAAATGAGAAATGATTGGGTGTGTGTGAGTGTATGTTTATTAAAATGCATTTATGCCATACAAAATAATCCATCTTTTTATCTTTTTATTTTTTTTTTCATCACATTATTTCTCTATTTTTTTACACATCTTTTTATAAAAAGACAAAAAATACACTTAGGTCATCCAAAACAACCCTAAGTTGGAATGTATTAGTATATGGGGGGATCGACTGGAGCCGCCAATTAGCATTTTGAAACCACCACTCACGCCAACCCACTCTGCGATGACTTCCAACACCTCTCGTCAGATTTCAAAAATTGCGTGATTTTAGCGGTAGTTTGCATTTGCACAGCACTAAAAGGCGGTTTAGGATGTCCTAAATAAGTGTACTTTTATCTTTTTGAATTAAAAAATTAAAATAAATGATGGATATTTGAATTAATTTTTTGTCTTTTTATGAAAAAAATGTGTAATAAAAATTTGTATAAATAAAGTGTATAGTAGAAGAAAGTTAAGTGGTTGTACGGCTGTCGTGCTGCATGTCTTACCCATAAAATAATTACCTCCTTCGGGGGCAAAGTGTTTGGACAGTGATAATCGGTCTGTGGGGGTTACCATGGGTTCCATTTTAATAATCTAAACCGTTCAATATATACAAATCGTCGAGTATTATATGCCTGTAAAAAATCACGTTGATCGGATATCGATACTTATATGATCAGATTAGTTTTTTTAACAGTTAACTATCACACTATCCGTTTTGTTTATACAAAACTAATTTGATCTATAGTTAAGATATCCGATCAACGTGATTTTTTACAAGCGTATATTACTCGACAAGTTCTACATATTGAACGGTTCGGATTATGAAAACGGAACCTTTAATGGCCCCCAATGGCGCAACATTACCATCAAACTTTGGCCCTTTACATATATAAATTTTTTTTTTTTGGCCCAAAAAGTATATAATGGCCTTCCTGCTTCACAAGTACAGCTGATAGTATCCATCAAACTTTTGTATTATAAAAATATATAAAATATTTTTTTAATATTTTTTATTTGTAAATAGTAATGACTTTTTTTTATTTTTGCGTAACTTTTTGACTTTTTGAATTATTTTGGACTTGCCAAACCAGCTCTAAATATATGTATTAAAATATGGATAAATATTAGAGATTCATGTCAACTACAGCCACTTATGCCAACTCACTCCACGATGACCTCCAACTTATGAAGTATGGGTACTTCGAAAAACATGCCGTACTCGTACCCGTACCGAGTACTTACCAAAGTATGGTACCTCGTATGGTATTTCGGCCCCATTTGGTAGAGCTGTGGAAAAGTTATTATAGATTATAACTTAACAGATTATGACTTATAGCTGTGAACATAAGTTTACCTGTTTGGTGCAGCTGTGAGATTATGGATTTAAGCAGCAGAGTAGTGTTTGGTTAATAAGCTGTAAAATAACTTTTTACTGTATAATTGTCCTTTTTGCCTTTATATGATATAAAAATAATTATTTTGTCATTTTTTTCAGTTTTAATTTTAAAAAAATTATTTCATTAATAAAAATTAATATAATTAGTATTACAAAAGTTAATATAATTAGTATCAATTAATACTAAAATTAATAATAGTATCAATTAGTATAATTTTTTTTCATTTTTTCATTATAGATGAATTAGGTGTCAATTAATGGCTTAATTACCATAAATTAATACTAAAATTAATAATAGTATTTGTACGAGTACGAAATAATTTTCTCGTATAATCCTGTTGATCAAGTTTGCGCTCTTCCAAACATCGTCGCTTTGCTTCCTAAAAACACAAAACGTGAGCTAGCCGGCAGGTGTGTGCCGGATACCTCTCCGATGCCTAAGTCAACAAATAAACAATAGACAAAAAGCTCTATGTTGTTGAGAGTAAAAATTATGATACATGTACATAGGTCCTGCTATGAGTTTTTATAGATTCTGCTTGGTATAATCCTAGGAGGATTCCAACTCTCCTTATAAGAATCCTCCTAGGAATCACACACCCTACTCACTACTAACCAAGTGAGATGGTTTGCACAATCCTAGTAGGACTCTATTCTCCTTAGCAGAGTCCTCCTAGGAGTCAAAAAGATAATGCTTATCTTTTTACCCCCTCCTTACTGCTTAACCAAGTGAGATGGCCCAACAATCGTCTTGATAGTAACATAACCGGACTAGCACTGGCTTACCTTAAACTAATTTTAACCGTGCTCACCTAGCTCGGTGACACCTTGGGCATGCTCTAGCTCGATTCTTCTTCCCCTATACCTCGGTCCATTGCACCTTGACCAAGCTAATGACAGACCTCTCTGACCAAACCGAAAGGATCAAGGACCGAGCTATGCGAGGGATCACCTCGGCCCATAGCTCGGTCCACTTTCCAACCAGTTTTAGCTCGGCCCAAGTTTCACACAAATTACCCTCTCAATTGCCCTTTAATCACATCTGTAGCGCATGATTTGGGATTATTCTTCTTCAACCGAGCTAAAACGTCCAAGTCGATCGAACTAAAACAAGTAATACCACCGTGATTAAAATATACAACCCCACCGAGCTAGATAAGATCGGTATTCAGCATTGTACCTGCCACATCCCGTCACTTCATGTACCTGACACTATGTCCTGTCTGACACGTAGCACATTTTTATTGACTCTTCAAACTGCGACAGTTGTCCCACGTTTATCAAAAAACGTTTGAAAAGTCCCGTCGTTTCCATGCCTATTCAAAACCCATTTTCTGAGTCTTACCCCTACTGTTCATCTTCTTCCATCCTCGTGCTTCTGAGACCTACTCCTTATGTGCTCTAGTATCTTGTGCTCCAGCTCCTTGCACTATACTTGCTTCATTGTTGTTTGGATTTTTCATTCACACTCAAACTCATAAGTTCTTGTAAAACCTTTTTTCTTATGCTCCTTTGTATTCATTCTTGTATTTGCATCTGTAGTATTTAATCTCCATATACGTGTGTTGAAAATGCTTGAACAAACACTTATGAACTTAAAAAGAACACTGCCAATCATAAAGGCTCACCAACTAGTTTTCAAAAAATATGTTTTGATCCAAAATCTCTCTGAGACCGAACTAGGCACTTGTTTGTAAATCCAAAGTCGCCTTGAGACCGAACTTTGAATTCCGGAGGGACTACCAGATTCCGGACAACGTTCACATCTCCCTAGTCGAACTAGAAACAACACCCTGGGGCAAACCGGGCTTCGTCCCGTTTACCGTGATATCTATTGTAAAAGTTGGCCTTCGATTTCCCGTTCAGCCTCTGATATGTGAATTCCTTAGGCAAATAAGACTCTGTTCGACCCAACTCTCCACAAATACTTATAGGATAACAAATGGCATCACCGAGCTAAACCGCCAGCTCGGCCTCAACCTCAGATTGGGCGAACTATTCCACCAATATTCGCTCGGCCAAAATGATGAAGGTTGGGTGTATTATTTAAGGGTAAGAAGAGGCCTAGAGAAAATTATAAAAAATATACCAGATAAAGACGTAAATGACGACGACTTCTTCTAGGTTTCTGGCAATTTTAAAGACCAGGAAGCCCAGATACCGGGCTACAACATTAACTAGAATAAAGGGACAACCGGTAAGAATACCTTGATTCATTTCTCTGTTCTTGCTCTGCTGTTTCAAGTTATAATTTTCTGTCGTGCTGATCGTCGCCTTTCTCTTTATGCAGACTTAAACCAACTAAAATCACAATACCCATACGCCAATCAAGACGCTCTTCGTGTCGCGCTCCGATACCGTAATCAAGGTTGAGCGGAGCTGCTAAATTTCGAGTCGTATAGTAGGAAAGTCAAGGTAACTGACTTTCTTCTGGAACCATCACCAGAACCGGACCCAAACTTGCTACAAATCAACCTCATTCCCCCTACTGAAGAACAAGAAATGGCCAAGAGCCGAGCTGTTCGAGCCCTAATCACTGAACAAACCACCACTCCAATTGCTGAGGTTCAGAGCGAGGCGCCACAGGCCGGTCAGACACATGAGGCAATGGTAGCCCTCTCCATAGCCCGAGCTTCGTCATCTCGGCCAAGCAAACAGCCGCCCACACAACGGCTGAGGGATGAGGATGATACCAAGCCATCCGAAACTGGGCTCCAAGAAGCAACTCACACCCAAGGTTGCGACCGACCTGGTCCTTCAAACCCTTCCACGCCGCCGGTGTGGGCACCATCTGTCACCTTCAGGGGTCGCGCGATAATGGCCTCCGACTCCGTCAACGCTGAGAAGAATCACCTGCTGGCCTTTAATTTAGCCAAGAGTGTCTGCCTGCCTGCAAACATGGAACGGCGTGACAGTTTGACCGAGCTGAAGGCCATTCGCTCGGCCTCTAAATCGATGATACTATTAAGCCCCAAAAATCCTTAAAACTTGAGTAACATTTGTTGCGGTCCTAGTGCATGATTTTCTAACCGCTCTGAGCTTTATAGGCCCTATAAAAGAGCCAAGTGGCTCATAAACGAGTACTTGAGCTTCGAAAGACGGCTCGATTGGCCGTTGCAGATGCTAATGTGAAAGCAGCCGAGCTGAAAGAGGCGAAGGCCACTTTGGCCAAGCTAAAATCAGAAAATGCACAGTTAGCCGGGCTAGTCAACTCGGCTAAAGCAGATAAGCAAAAGGCTTTAGCATATAAAAAAGACCGGTATCTACGTGAACTGGCCAAGCTTGAGAAGAAGAAAGATGCTGAAATCACCGAGCTGAAAAGAAAGCGGAAGACGTTGAAGACCATGGCTACAAAGAAGCAGAGACCACTTATGTCTTGTAGTTTGAAGCTGCGAAAGACATCTTCTTCAAATGTGGATGGAGGGCAACTGTTGTGAAGCTCGGTCAGGGGCCAGAAACCGAGGTCTTCCAGAACCCTCCCCATCACTTCATCCCAAGTTATATGGTGAACTACGCCAACGCCATCCAGCAGAAGCTTCTCCAAGAGGGGGCGTAGGAAGAAGGATCCCCTGATCCAAACAATGCCCCATCTACTACCAATGATCGCGGTCTCCAAACCAGTCAGACAGCTCGAGTGGAGCCACCAGTGTCAAGTATAGTTGATGATGCGCCTGTGACCAACCTACCTGTTGGAACTGAACTACCGAGTGGCGAAGCTCAGGTTAACCTGGATGCTGACTTGGAATATCTATTTGCTTGATCTTGTTTTTCTTCTTTTGATGTTTACTTTTCAAAGAATTCGTAACCGGGCTTAAGCCCCTCCTCTTATAATGCACATTTAAAAGTGGAATGGAATGAAATCAGCAATTTTCCAATCTTTTTATTCGGTATATGCCCTACGTGTAATTATCTTTCAACTTTAATTGCGTCAGGTTTGAGCTCTTTGCTCGGTAGCTATGTTTAATATTTTTGTACCATGTCAAGCCGAACTAATTTAGCTACGTCTGGCCCTACTTGCAAACCTTCTTCAGAGTAGATCCTTATCTCGGTTAAAGAGGAGAACTATGTGTTGGTCACACCTGCCGACTTTCTTCAACCTAGATCCTTATCTCGACTTAAGAGAGGTAAATGTTGGTCACACCTGCCAACTTTCTTCAGCCTTGATCCTTATCTCGGCTGAAGAGATGTAAATGTTCATACCTGCCAACTTTCTTTAGCCTAGATTCTTATCTCGGCTGAAGAAAGCTAAATGTTAGTCATACCTGCCAACTTTCTTCAGCCTAGATCCTTATTGTCATGACCCGAACCCACCCGCGTGGGTTAAGGACATAGCCGGCCAGTAATCATGAGATTACCTACAGCCTCAAACCAAAACAAATGTATTTTTAACAGAGATATTGGGGGCCAAATGGAAGCAGTTCAAAACTTTGTCCATAGAGATGTGCTTACATGGCACATCCATACAACCAAACACATATACATTAATAACTCACAATAGAAATGCAGTAGCATAAGTTCTGTACAAACCGGATCATCCAAAACTAAGTCAACCCATGACAACTATATACAGACATATGTAAAGTCCTCGCCAACATGACAAAAATAAAATGGTATAGCAGAAAGGCAATGACAGGTCTCGTGCGTGAGACACTAGGGCTGACTCTCCAAAACTCGGTTGTTCCATACAGATTTCACTGGGGCTGGGTCTGGGCCTCTCTTGGCTCACCTACAAACACATGAATGAGCGTGAGCGATAACCCAGTGAATAATATCAAATAAGAAGATACAATCAATATGTAGAACAACATACTCCGAACGGCCTTGGGCCCAATTCACATTTTTTATTTCACATTTATGTACGTAATTTAAGTCAAGTGATTGTGGTTTCAAACGTACTGGCCTTTGGCCCATTTATCTTTCATTCCTGTCACTGGCCCACTTATTTGTATCAAAACGGCCTTTGGCCCATCCATTCATGTCAAAACGGCCTTCGGCCCATCCATTCATGTCAAAACGGCCTTCCGCCCATTCATTCATGTCAAAACGGCCTTTGGCCCAATCATTTATGTCAAAACGGCCTTCGGCCCAATCATTTATGTCAAAACGGCCTTCGGCCCGATCATTTATGTCAATTGGTTGTCCATAATTCAAACTAGTAAACTGGTAGAGAAAGAAGCAATTAGACAATTGACAAACTTCAAAATATCGATGTTACTCACAGTGATCGGTTGGTTGGTTTGCCCTAGAGCTCGACCCTGCACAGTCCATGAACACAAAAGGGTCACCAACAATTCAATCCGTTCTTAAATTCATATTTTCCTCTTTAGGCTTTATTCTTATCTCTTTAATTCAATTACAATGCTCAATTCATACCTAAGAGTACTTAGAAGTGAAAGAGAACAGAAAACGGAACTCACAATGCATAAACAAAATTTCAGAAAAACAGGGCCCCCGCTTGAGCGTGGACTTCCCCGCTCAAGCGGACCCTTGAGGCCTGCAAAAGTACTGGGAGCATCAAAATTATGCTCGAGCTTGAAGTCTAGCGCTCGAGCAGATGGCCTCTCTTCGTGGCTCCCCGGTCGAGCGTGAATTACCCCGCTCGAGCGGACGCCATGTCTGCAAAAAGTGCTGGATACATCATTTTTGTGCTCGAGCGTGAACTCGGACGCTCGTGCTAAAGGTCTGTCTACATAGCTCCCCGCTCGAGCGTGGACTTTCCCGCTCGAGCGGACATCCAAGTCTGCAAAAATACTGGGAGCACGAAATTCACGCTCGAGCGGCGGTTTCCCCGCTCGAGCGGACATCAAAATTCTAGGAAACCCAGAATTGTTCTTGGGCTTCAATTTCGATGTTCAAGGGGTTCAATTCATGATTTCAGTTCCAAAAACATAAAAACACATTATATCCCACGAGAGTGTGAGGATATTACATCAAATTGTTCAAAGTCATCATCTCATTCTCAAACAACTCTCATTTCTTTATCATGAACAAAACCCATATCTTTCAAACTTCGCATAGGCTCCATTTCTTCAAAAATCAAACATGCAAGTAGGTTGGCTTCCAATTTGAGTTCAAATGGTACAAATAAGGTTCATGATCATGGAACTAATGAAAACCATGCATGCATATGAGATTTGGTGCCTAATTCCTCTTGTTCAACATGGTTCATGCATGAATATGCAAAATTATAGCAATCATGCACATGCATGCTCATATAAGCTCCCAATTCAACAAATTCAACTCAAATTAAGCTCTTGATCACAAGTGAACCTTGAACCTACAAAATTACAAATTCAACTTATGAATTCAAGATCAATTACATACCTAGAGGCTCAATTTCTCCAATCAATAGCAATTTCTTGAGTATGGCTTCAAAGTATCATGCTTCAAGACCAAAACCTTGATTCTCTCCCCTCTCTCTCTCTAATTTCGGGTCTCTTCTCCTCTAGAGAGTTAAATAAAAGAGGAAATTGCACATATAATGGTACCATATATAAGCCCACTAGGCCTCATTAATTTAATATTACATATTTGAGCACTTAGCACTAATTTAATTCAGTTAATTTGATCCGAATCAATTTTCAATTAAATTTCACCGTAGGCTCTAAAAATTATGCCAATCACAATGGCGCAACCAATTTTCGTTTCGGTGGCCGATAGGGCCTTCAATTTAATTCCCAAAACAGATAGTCAAACAGATATTTCTACGATGAACAGATAGAAATTCAAAACCACATATTTTCACTTAATGGCACACAAAATCATATTAAACACATAATCATACTCATATTATGGACTAATTAACATACTACGGAACAGGGATATCACAGTCTTCCCCCCTTTAGGAAGTTTGGTCCCTCAAACTTATCTTTCCTTTGTCGGGAAACAAATGTAGATAGCGTAGTCGCATTTCCTCTTCCTTTTCCCATGTAGCATCCGCCCCATAGTGTTCTTTTCATTCCACTTTCACCATTGGGATGGACTTGCTTCTCAATTGTTTTACTTGCTGATCAACGATTCATTCCGACCATTCGACGTATTCCATATTCTCATCAATAGCTATCCGGTGATAATCAATCACATGAAACGGGTCTCGGAGGTAGCCCCTCAGCATCGACACGTGAAACACATTATGGATTTGTTCAAATCCCGGTGGCAAAGCAACTCTATAAGCAACTGGACCAAGCCTTTCCAGAATCTGAAATGGCCCAATGTAACGGGGCGACAACTTGCCCTTCTTTCCAAACCTGACTTGGCCTTTCATTGGGGACACACGGATAAACACGTGGTCACCGACCTCGTACTCAAGAGGTCTTCTTCGAACGTCTGCATAGTTCTTTTGTCGGTCTTGAGCTGTTTTGAGCCTTTGCCGAATGGTTTTGATTTTCTCAGAAGTATCCTGCACAATTTCAGGCCCAAGTAAAGCTCTATCCCCGACCTCTGTCCAACAACTTGGCGATCTACACCTTCTACCATACAAAGCCTCGTATGGTGCCATATCGATACTGGAGTGGAAGCTGTTATTGTATGCAAATTCTACAAGTGGCAAATAGTCTTCCCAACTCCCCTGAAAATCCAAAGCACACATTCGAAGCATATCTTCCAAAGTCTGTATTATTTGTTCTGATTGCCCATCTGTCTGTGGGTGGAATGTAGTACTGAATCTTAGTTCTGTCCTCATAGCTTCTTGCAAACTCTTCCACAATCTTGATACAAATTTCGGATCTCTATCCGATACAATGGATACCGGAACTCCGTGTAAACGGATAATTTCCTCAACATAAATAGTAGCCAATCTATAAGCATTAAACGTAGTTCTAACTAGCAGAAAATGTGCAGATTTAGTCAGTCTATCAACTACAACCCAAATAGAATCCATACCTCGAGAAGTCCGAGGTAGGCCAACAACGAAATCCGTAGTCACATGCTCCCACTTCCATTTAGGGATAGAGAGAGGTTGAAGTAGACCGCCTGGTTTCTGATGTTCAGCTTTGACTTGCTGACATTGAAGACACTTGGACACATATTCTGCAATCTCTTTCTTCATTTTAGGCCACCAATAGGTTTGTTTCAAATCCCGATACATTTTATTATTTCCCGGATGCATGGCAAATACGGATCTGCGAGCTTCATCTAAAACCCTCTTCTTTAGTTCCGGAATATCTGGGACACACATTTTGTTCCGGAATCTCAACACTTCATTCTCAATGCCAAATTCTGCCTCCGGACTTGTCTCATATTCATCAATCACTTTCTTGAGGAATTCATCCTCTTTCTGTTTCTGTTTGATTTTATCAATGATTACCGACTCGGCTGTAATAGCGGCTATCAATCCGCCCTGTTCACACATCACTACTTCAATTTCAGACTTCTCAAAATCTTGCAAGATCTCTTTCTGTTCAATAAGCAACCAAGCCATACTCTCCGTTGATTTTCTGCTCAAGGCATCGGCAACTGTGTTAGCTTTCCCGGAGTGATACTGAATCTCTAAATCATAATCCTTTATCAGTTCCAGCCATCTCGTCTGTCGCATATTCAACTCCTTCTGCGTGAAGAAGTATTTCAGACTTTTGTGATCCTTGTAGACTTCACACTTTGCTCCATACAGGTAATACCGCCAAATTTTCAAAGCAAAAACAACTGCGGCCAGTTCTAGGTCATGCGTTGGATAATTCTTCTCATGTGACCTCAACTATCGGGAGGCGTAAGCAATAACCTTTCCGTTCTGCATTAACACACAACCCAAACCTTTATAAGACGCATCACTGAAAGTTACAAAATTCTCCGTACCTGAAGGTAGTGTCAAAATTGGTGCGGTGGTCAATCTTGTTTTTAGTTCATGAAATGCAGCTTCTCTTTCGTCGTTCCATTCAAACGGTTGCCCTTTTCGTGTCAATTGGGTAAGAGGCATAGCTAATTTTGAAAAGTCTTTCACGAACCTTTTGTAATAACCAACTAAGCCCATGAAACTGTGAACTTCTGTCACATTTGTCGGTGTAGGCCAATTCACAATTGCCTCTATTTTCTGTGGGTCTTTTGAAATTCCTTCCTTGTTGATCACGTGCCCTAAGAAAACAACTTCGTCCAACCAAAACTCACATTTCTTTAGTTTAGCAAATAATTTCCTTTCCCGAAGTATTTGTAAGACAGTTCTCAAATTATGTTCATGTTTAAGTCTATCTTTAGAATATATCAAAATGTCGTCAATAAAAACACAACAAATTCGTCAAGGTAGGTTTTGAAAATTCGGTTCATTAGGTCCATATATGCTGCCGGAGCATTAGTCACTCCAAATGGCATAACAAGAAACTCAAAATGTCCGCACCTCATTCTGAATGCGATTTTCTCAACATCCTCTACCTTAACTTTCAGCTGATGATACCTGGATCTCAAATCAATCTTAGAAAACACCTGTGACCCCTGCAACTGGTCAAATAAGTCATCAATACGGGGTAGGGGGTATTTTTTCTTTATTGTTACCTTGTTTAATTCCCGATAATCGATACACAGGCGTAGGGTTCCATCATTCTTTTTCACAAACAACACTGGTGCACCCCAAGGCGAAGCGCTGGGTCGAATAAACCCCTTGTCAAGTAGGTCTTGCAACTGTTCTTTCAATTCTTTCATTTCGGCAGTAGCCATTCTATAGGGAGTTCTAGAAATGGGCTGGGTGCCTGGCACAGTCTCAATAGTGAACTCTATCTCCCTGTCCACCAATTCCCCTAGTAGTTCATTTGGAAACACATCTGGAAATTCTCTAACAATAGGGATATCATTCAATTCAGCATTTACAAATTGTTCAGACAACACATAGCACAAATAACCCTAACACCTTGTCCTGATCAGTTTACATACTTTCATTGCAGATATCAAATAAGGTGGAGGCACTACCCCATTACCCACAAACACAATCTCTTTATGTTCTGGTAGTTGAAATACAACTCGTTTTGCCACACAATCAATGGTGGCACAGTACTTGGTCAACCAATCCATGCCCAAAATTACATCAAAATGCCTAAAGTTCAAGGGCAGCAAATCTACATATAGGATAGCATCCTCAACACGCATATCACAAAACCGGTATATAGATTCACACAACACAGATTCCCCAGATGGAGCCGACACACATAGTAGATTTGGCAGTAATTCTAAAGGTCTATTCAGTCTAGATGCAAATGCATATGTCACAAAAGAGTGTATGGATCTGGAATCAATTAATACAAAAGCATCCTGATTACATATGGAAATATTACCTGAGACAACTGCGTTGGCATTCCGCTTATTGCCCGGAACAAGCGCAAAAACTCTCCCCTGTCTCACGGTATCCCCGGTGGTAGCGGATCTCAAAGTATTTCCCGGCATTGGGATCGATGCAGTGGAACTAGCAATTATCTTTCCACTATTCTGATTACAATCTCGGGCTATATGCCCTTGTTTTCCACATTTGAAATAGGCTCTTGACACACGGTAACAAACTCCACGGTGCTTTCTGCTACAAATGTTGCACATGAGAGCTGTGTCTCGGGAAGAATTTGAAGTATTTGAGGAGCCCGTATTTTGCTTCTTTGAAAACTTCTTCTTTGAAAAGAAGTCCTGTCTTTTGTTGCTTTTCCACTCTGTTGTTGGCTTAGCTTATCTAGCTATGTTAGCCTCTAATATGATGGCCCTGTCTAGCACCCCAATGTAGGTCTCTAGCTTCAAGACATTCACTCTTTCTAAGATGTCACTTCGGAGCCCACCTTCAAAGTGTCTCGCCTTCTTATAGTCAGTATCAATTACATGTGGTGCAAACCTGGCCAATACGGTGACTTTGGCCTCATATTCAGCTACAGTCATACTGTCTTGCTTTAGTTTCATAAACTCAGCTACTTTTCTATCCCGAACACACTGCGGGAAGTACTTGTCATAGAAAATTTCCAAAAATTTCACCCAATCAACATCTCTATGATTTTCTCTCATTAACATCCACCATCTTCTTGCCTCATCTTCTAGCATAAAAGTGGCTAGAAGCACTTTCTGTGTCTCCGAGCAGGAGAACACTTCAAACAATTTCTCAATGTCGAGAACCCATGCTTCGGCTTTCAACGGATCTAATCTACCATGAAACTGTGGTGGTTTCATTTTCTTGAATTCTTTGGTGAGAGCTATGATTCGGTCATCATTCTAATTGTCTGGCACGGGTGGTGTCGGAGGTGGAGGTGGCGGATGTGGTTGCTGCCACTGTTGTTGCCACTCCTATTGCTGTCTCAAAGTTTCTGCCATTTCCTATATCAGTCTTTCCATTCCGGCAGTAGAGGATTCCTTTATCTCATCACCTCTTGTTCTCACCATCTGATTAAACTTACATTATACTTCATACAATAGATTTACAAGTATGCATATATTAAAGAGCATACATATTCGAATAATTTGCAAAGCAAGTAAATCACAACTTATAACACATAATTGTTCGCATTTAACAGTTAAGCGTATTCTTGATGTTTTCAGATTCATACTTATCACATGAATGCATCCTACATCTTTTCTAGATGCTTATTGCTCTTTTGGACAAGTGTGTGAGTTATTAACTCGTGCTCTGATACCACTTTGTCATAACCCGAACCCGCCCCCGGGGGTTAAGGACATAACCGGCCAGTAATAACGAGATTACCTACGGCCTCAAACCAAAACAAATGTATTTTTAACAGAGATATTGGGGGCCAAACGGAAGCAGTTCAAAACTTTGTCCATAGAGCTGTACTTACATAGCACATCCATACAACCAAACACATATACATTAATAACTCACAACAGAAATGCAGTAGCATAAGTTCTGTACAAACCGGATCATCCAAAACTAAGTCAACCCATGACAACTATATACAGACATATGTAAAGTCCTCGCCAACATGACAAAAATAAAATAGTATAGCAGAAAGGCGAAGAGAGGTCTTGTGCATGAGACACTAGGGCTGACTCTCCAAAACTCGGTTGTTCCACACAAACTTCACTGGGGCTGGGTCTGGACCTCTCTTGGCTCACCTACAAACACATGAATGAGCGTGAGCGATAGCCCAATGAATAATATCAAATAAGAAGATACAAATAATATGTAGAACAACATACTCCAAACGACCTTGGGCCCAATTCACATTTTTTGTTTCACATTTATGTACGCAATTTAAGCCAAGTGACTGTGGTTTCAAACGTACTGGCCTTTGGCCCATTTATCTTTCATTCCTATCAAACGGCCTCTGGCCCACTCATTTGTATCAAAACTGCCTCTGGCCCATCCATTCATGTCAAAACAGCCTTCGGCCCATCCATTCATGTTAAAACGGCCTTCGGCCCATCCATTCATGTCAAAAAGGCCTTTGGCCCATCCATTCATGTCAAAACGGCCTTTGGCCCATTCATTTATGTCAAAATGGCCTTTGGCCCATTCATTTATGTCAAAACGGCCTTCGATCCAATCATTTATGTCAAAACGGCCTTCGGCCCAATCATTTATGTCAATCGGTTGTCCATAATTCAAACTAGTAAACTGGTAGAGAAAGAAGCAATTGGACAATTGACAAACTTCAAAATATCGATGTTACTCACAGTGATCGGTTGGTTGGTTTGCCCTGGAGCTCGACCCTACACAGTCCATGAACACAAAAGGGTCACCAACAATTCAATCCGTTCTTAAATTCACATTTTCCTCTTTAGGCTTTATTCTTATCTCTTTAATTCAATTACAATGCTCAATGTATGCCTAAGAGTATTTAGAAGTGAAAGAGAACAGAAAACGGAGCTCAGAATGCATAAACAAAATTTCAGAAAAATAGGGTCCCCGCTCGAGCGTGGACTTCCCCGCTCGAGCGGACCCTTGAGGCTTGCAAAAATACTGGGAGCATCAAAATTACGCTCAAGCTTGAAGTCTAGCGCTCGAGTGGAAGGCCTCTCTTTATGGCTCCCCGCTCGAGCGTGAAATTACCCCGCTCGAGCGGACGCCATGTCTGCAAAAAGTGCTGGATGTATCATTTTTGCGCTCGAGCGTGAACTCAGACGCTCGAGCTGAAGGTCTGTCTACATAGCTCCCCGCTCGAGCGTGGACTTTCCCGCTCGAGCGGACATCCAAGTCTGCAAAAATACTGGGAGCACGAAATTCACGCTCGAGCGGCGGTTTCCCCGCTCGAGCGGACATGAAAATTCTAGGAAACCCAGAATTGTTCTTGGGTTTCAATTTCGATGTTCAAGGGGTTCAATTCATGATTTCAGTTCCAAAAACATAAAAACACATTATATCCCACGAGAGTGTGAGGATATTACATCAAATTGTTCAAAGTCATCATCTCATTCTCAAACAACTCTCATTTCTTTATCATGAACAAAACCCATATATTTCAAACTTCGCATAGGCTCCATTTCTTCAAAAATCAAACATGCAAGTAGGTTGGCTTCCAATTTGAGTTCAAATGGTACAAATAAGGTTCATGATCATGGAACTTATGAAAACCATGCATGCATGTGAGGTTTGGTGCCCAATTCCTCTTGTTCAACATGGTTCATGCATGAATATGCAAAATTATAGCAATCATGCACATTGCGCTCATATAAGCTCCCAATTCAACAAATTCAACTCAAATTAAGCTCTTGATCACAAGTGAACCTTGAACTTACAAAATTACAAATTCAACTTATGAATTCAAGATCAATTACCTACCTAGAGGCTCAATTTCTCCAATCAATAGCAATTTCTTGAGTATGGCTTCAAAGTATCATGCTTCAAGACCAAAACCTTGATTCTCTCCCCTCTCTCTCTCTAATTTTGGGTCTCTTCTCCTCTAGAGAGTTAAATCAGCCAAGAGTGAAATAAAAGAGGAAATTGCACATATAATGGTCCCATATATAAGCCCACTAGGCCTTATTAATTTAATATTACATATTTGAGCACTTAGCACTAATTTAATCCAGTTAATTTGATCTGAATCAATTTTCAATTAAATTTCACCGTAGGCTCTAAAAATTATGCCAATCACAATGGCGCAACCAATTTTGGTTTCGGTGGCCGATAGGGCCTTCAATTTAATTCCCAAAATAGATAGTCAAACAGATATTTCTACGGTGAACAGATAGAAATTCAAAACCATATATTTTCACATAATGGCACACAAAATCATATTAAACACATAATCATACTCATATTATGGACTAATTAACATACTACAGAACAGGGATATCACACTTATCTTGGCTAAAGAGAGTTAAATGTTGGTCATACCTGCCAACTTTCTTCAGCCTAGATCCTTATCTCGGCTGAATAGAGCTAAATGTTGGTTATATCTACCAACCTTCTTCAGCCTAGATCCTTATCTTAGCTGAAATGTCGGTCATACTTGCCAACTTTCTTCAGCCTAGATTCTTATCTCGGCAGAATAAGAGAAAATATTGGCCATACCTGCCAACTTTCTTCAGCCTAGATCCTTATCTCGGCTGAAGAGAGCTAAATGTTGATCATACCTGCCAACCTTCTTCATTGCCCCTTTCTGGCAATGACTAAGAATAACTTTTACAATAGAAAGAAGTATGCTGAAAAAATTACTTGTTTTATTTGAAAAATGAAAAATTACAAGTATTTTAAGGAAAAGCTAAAACTAAAATAGTTTGAGATTGGCAATGTTCCATGGCCTGGGAATAGTATTGCTGTCTCCATATTCCAAGTGATATGCCCCTTTTCCTGTTAAACCGACCACTTTGTATGGTCCTTCCCAGTTGGGTCCTAACTTGCCGTCTCCAAGTACCAAATTGTTGCCCATTACTTTGCGCAGTACCCAATCTCCAATCTTGAATTGCCTCGGATGCACTATTTTGTTATATTTTCTGGATAATGCCTGCTGGTATGAGACAATGTGAACTAGTGCTCTTTCCCTTCTCTCTTCTGCAAGGTCGAGTTCCAAGGTTATGGCTTCTTCATTCAAATTTGGGTCAAAATTTTCACTTCTAATAGTGGAGAGGCCTACTTCCAGTGGGATTACTACCTCCATGCCATAGGCTAAGGAAAAAAATGTTTCTCCAGTTGACCGCTGAGTTGTGCTACGGTAAGCCCATAAAACATAAGGAAGTTCCTCTGCCCACTTGCCTTTTGCTCTCTCCAACCTTTTCTTCAACCCATCTAAGACAACTTTGTTCAAAGTTTCTGCCTGGCCATTCGCTTGAGGGTATGCTGGTGTAGAATTGTAAAATTCTATCTTGTATTCTTCACAAAAGTCCCTGAAGATTTTGCCATCAAACTGAGTGTCGTTGTTGGATATTAGAGCCGTAGGTATGCCGAATTGAGTAATGATGTTTTGCCAAACGAATTTTTTAACGTCTTTCTCCTTTATAGTTATGAGTGTTTCTACCTCAAGCCACTTTGTAAAGTAGTCTGTTGCTGCAAGAAAGAACTATCTGTTACTGAGTGTAGTTGGAAGTGGTCCCACTATGTCCAGGCCCCACATTGCGAAGGGGAATGGACTAGTTAGTGGTATGAGTTCTCTGGCTAGTTGATATATTTGGTGTGCGAACTTATGACATTTCTCGCACCTCTTGACATATTTCTTTGAATCTGCTCGCATGTATGGCCAACCAATATCCTTGTGAAATTGCCCTATAAGCCAATGATCTTCCCCCTTGGTGGCTTCCGCATACGCCTTCATGTATCTCGAACAAGAATGCCTCGACCTTGTTGGGATGGACAGATTTCAAGTAAGGTCCTGTGAAGGATTTTTTGTACAATGCTAGTGATGGAGAGAGCCAAAATCGCTGTGATTTTGCTCTAATTTTGTTGGCCTCTTTCTTTTCTTCAGGCAAGATGCCATCTTTTAAAAATACTATAATGGGATCCATCCATTATGGGCCTAGTTCGGCGCAACATGTCTCGGCTGCTTCGGGTTCCTTAATACTTGGTCTAGGTAGGAAGTCGATCAATAATGGGTGTGGGATAGATGTATCTGCCATTGAAGCAAAACCTGACAGCTCGTCTGCTCTACTATTTTCTTCTCGGCTGATTTGCTCTATCCGAACCACTTCGAACTTCACGATCTCCTTTCTGACTAACTCTTGGTACATAGCCATCCTCCCATCTTTTGCCTCGTAGTCGCCTGAAATCTGGTTTACTACCAGCTGGAAGTCACTGTACACTATCAGCTCGATGGCCTTCATGAAAAGTGCTGATTTTAAGCCTGCCAACAGTGCTTTATACTCCGCCTCGTTGTTGGATACTGTGAATCCAAGGTGTCGCCTGTTCAATTGTGAGGCCATCTGGTGAGATGAGGACTATACCAAGTCCTACACCGTGCCTATTGGATGCTCCATCCACAAAGAGTTTCCACATCTCTTCGATGAATAGCTTCCAACAAGTAGAGGGATCGAATGACGTTTTCGGATCATGAGTGTTGCTGGTGTTTTATTCCAAGTCCATGCCTGCTATTGGGGTTTGATCTTACTGTCTAATTGCCTCAAATCTTTACTTTTTTATGAGCTCTCACTAGGAATAGTATGGTTTGTTCTGTCCTCAATCTTGTATGGTTTGCCATGTAGATGGGCATCCTGCATTAGGGGCTGCGCAGTTCCCGCGGCACTTTCCCTCCTTACTTCGATTGCGTCGGTCAAATTGACCAGGTAGATGTGATGACTTCCTGGTGTGAACTCAGCCACAAAGTCTGTTAAAGCTTGGGCTTTTATTACAGTTCTGGGTTGAAACTTGATATCGAACTGCCCCAACTCTACTGCCCATTTCAAGATTCGTCTAGAAAAATTTGCCCTCTCAAACAAGGCCTTTAATGGAAAAGCCATTAGGACGATCACGATGTGGGCATGGAAATAGTGTGACAACTTTCTTGAGGCCATCATCAAAGCCAATGCCAAATTTTCCAATGGTAGGTACCTTGTTTTAGCGCCCAGCAAGGTTTTGCTAACATAAAAGATAGACAGGTGTTGGATTCCTTCCGCTCTAACTAACACTGTGCTGACTGCATGCTGTGAAACCACTAAGTACAAAAAGAGCTCTTCTCCTGGCACCGAGGTTACTAACAGCGGTGGAGAGGTCATGTAGTCTTTTAAGCTTTCTAGGGCGCAGTTACATTCCCCATCTTACTCAAATTTGGCCTTCAATGCTTGGAAGAATGGTCAACATCTGTCTGGCGACCGACTTATGAATTGATTGAGTGCGACTGCTAGGCCAGTGAGATGTTGTACCTCTTTGACTATGTTGGGCCTCTCAAGATCTTGGATTGCTTTGATCTGAGAGGGATCAGCTTCTATACCTCGGTTGGTCACTAGAAAGCCTAGGAATTTGCCTGATCCTAAGCCGAATGTGCACTTAGATGCATTTAGACGTAACTTGTGGGACTTCAAAATCTGAAATATTTCATCTCGGTCCCTGAGATGGTCTTTCTTATCCTTGCTCTTGACCACCATGTCATCTATGTAAGCCTCCATTGTTCTGCCTAACAATGGTTCAAACATTTTGGTGACCATCCGTTAGAATGTAGCCCCTGCATTCTTTAAGCCAAAAGGCATGACCTTGTAACAGTATAATCCTCTGGGCGTTGTAAATGACGTGACCTCCTGGTCTGGTTCATACATAGCGATCTGATGGTAACCTCGATACGCATCAAGAAAGTTAAATCGATTATGCCCTGTCGTCAGGTCCACCAATTGGTCTATCCGTGGTAGAGGAAAACTGTCTTTTGGGCATGCTTTGTTGATCGTTTTGTAGTCCACACAAATGCGCCACTTGTTGTTCTTCTTTGGCACTACTACAGTGTTGGAGATCCACCTGGGATAGTGTACTTCTCTGATAGCTCCTTCCTCCAGTAGGTTTCCTACTTCTTCTGCTACTATCTCTGCGTGGCGAAGTGTCGATCGACGAGTTCGCTGAATAATTGACCTGGCAGTTGGATGGACATTAAGTTGTGGCAGATGAAATCTGGGTCAATGCCAGGCATGTCGTATGGTGTCCAGGCAAACACTTCGATGTTAGAGGTTAAGAATTCCATAACCTCTATTCTCTCAGTGCTGGACAAAGACGAGCCGAGCAAAAAGAACTTTTTTGGATTCTTTTCATCTATCCTTACCTCAACCAAGTCTTCCACTACCTTCTGTTCAGCTGTTTTGCTGACATCTGCAAATAATTCGTTGTTTTCTAGCTCCTTTACCATCTGAACAAACCCTTTGCAGCACGGCTGCCGTTTACTATGACGAAACATTGTTTTGACATGATTTGGTCTCTTAAGACTTCTTTAATCACGCCGGTTTCGTTGGGGAACCGTAATGCCTGCTGGTAGGTTGACGCCACCGAGCACATGGCGTGCATCCATGCTCTTCCCAAGATTATGTTGTAAGTGGAAAGGACCTTCAATACCCAGAATTTTATCTGTTTTGTCGTTGTTCCTACCTTAACTAGCAGGATTATCTTGCCCACTGGCCATTCTAGTGTAGACACCCCATTATTGACCGTCCTCAAGACTTGGACATCACCGCTCGAACACTCGGTGATTACTCATGTTTGTGTTTCGTTTTGAGTTCCCAGAGGCCTCGGCTGCACGCCTTACCTCAGAATCTCTCGACTCGACTGCTTTGTGTCTGGTTTTGCACCAAGAGCTTGTGGATGTGTTCCTAAGGGAAGGGGGTAGCCTATCGACCAGGTCTTCTGCCCACCGGCCACCTTGATTTTCAATCGGCCAAGTGTGATGGCTGGCCGGCCAGTTTGACTGCCGGTCGGCCACTTTTATGGCCGGCCAGCCAAATGTGGTTTTCAACAGATATCTCTGTAGCTGGCAGCTGTCATTCCAGGCCATACCTCGGCCTATGCCTGGACATGGGAGTTCTGAGGGGGTTACAGATTGATATATCTATATCAATCAAGCTCTCTCAAACACAAGAAGAGGAAGAGATATACAACTTGGAGCAAAAAATCTCTCTCTCTCTCTACATTTTCTGCCTCTTTCTCTAAGGTTTAGGGCTTGTTTGTGCTCAAAAGTGCATTTTCTTTGCACTTTTGCATACAAACACCTAGTTCTCTACTCCCTTTATTGAGTTGAGATCCTTGAAGGTGATTTTTGGGGTGATTTGAAGCCTTTTCTTGGTCCAAAAGTTGCTGATTTGCTGTTGTGCTTCAAGGGTGAGCTTTTACCTCTTTTAAGCCTTGTTTTCATAGCTTGTTTTGCCATATTTGCAACTGTTTTTGAGCTTAACATATAACATAGAAAAGTCTTGTTTTTGAATGCTCTAAATAGTTTGTTAAGGGTGTTTTAAGCTTTGGGATTGTTTGACCCCTCTTAAGGCTTGTTTGGCCTTTGTTTTGTGCCATTTTGGTTGAACTCCGGGACCATTGTGTTTGGGCCTCCTCACCACTGAAATCTTGAGGGATTTCAGAGGTGAGGATGGTGCCTTGAGGTCCTAAGAAGGAGAGGGCCACCCCTTCTCCTTGTTGTCCTTGAAAAGGGCCATTTTTAGCCTCTTGAGGGAGCATATAGTTTGAGTGTGTATTGACCATGCCTTGACTGATTTTCATGCTTATTATGTCATAATATAGCATTGTTGTATGTTGGTTTTGGTACACCATGCTTGCTTAGCATACATGCCTTGTAATGCCTTGTTTTAGCCTTAACATGTCCTATTCTTTGAGCCCTTATTCAAGCATGTTTAGGCCTAGCTTTGTGAAGCTTTTATGTTTGTCTTGCCATGCTTAAGGTCTGTCCTTGGCTGTTTTGGTCGACCAAGACATGCATTGCATAGTCCCTTTGTATCTTGGATTGTTAGCCTCAAGTGTGTGAGTGTGTAGTGTGCGTTGCTTGCATCATTTTCAATGGTTTGGAACCACTTACCATGCTATTTCAGTTCACATAAACTGCTTGCATGCATGCCTTTGATGCCTCTTTGATGCCTTAAAAGCTTGTGTTGTATGCTCCATGTTTGGCCTCTTTTGCATGCTTCCATGTTTAAGCCACTTAGATGCCATCTAGGTGTTCCCTTTGCATGGTCTAGGCCTACCTTGAACCTATTTTAAGCCCTCTTGGCCTTGTGAGGCTTGGTTGGCTTAGCCATGGTTTAAGTCTCCTTGACTAGCCTTAAGTACTTGGACCAATTGTACGCTATGTTTGTCTTGGTTAAGTTGGATTTGGTATCATCTTAACATGATTTTCAGAGTTAGATGTGCATGCCATTTGTCCATGATTATCCTCTTTTAAGTGTGCTTAAAAGATGTTCTTTAATGCTTAAGTGTTGGGCCATTTTTGCATGCATTGTTTGTGTGTGTATTTGCCTCCATTCCATAGCATTTTGGCTTCCTATTTAGACATGGCCGAGGCTTGTCCATATTGGTCTAAGTCCACCTTTCGCATGTTGTTCAAATGTGATCACATTGCTACATGCTTGCATGCTTTGGTTGCATAATGTTTGCATGCTCATTACTTGCATTGTTGACACATGCTTAGCTCTATTGCATTTTGTTGCATGCTTCCCCCATGTTCATATAGCATACTAGTTTGCATGCCATCTAGCATGCATGCCTTGTCCCTTGATCTAGTGATAGGGATTGGGCCTTGGTTTGTGTGTGTGCATTGCATTTGAAATCAAAATGAATACTTGGTCCCTTGGGCAATCATGCATGGAAATGCGTGATTGGTGGCCCGAGAATTGAGGCCCATCCTCCTTTGAGTCATAAACATGATAAGGAGTGCGGTTGGTGCATACATTTGCTTGAAATACATTGCCATGCCTTGTCTGCCTTCTGTTGCTGTCAAACAGGTTTCAGCAGGAAGAATTGGCCGACTTGTAGTGTTGGGTGCCGACCGGCAAAACAGGTTTGGCCGAGAGCATAATTTTGTGGCCGGTGACCATTCTCCATGGCCGGTGGAGTTCTCACTCAGCTGGTAGTGTCCTACAACACTCAGAGAAGCAACCTTGGGAGTTGTGCAATTTTCAGAGAAGCAGAACAGTCAAAGCAGAGGCAAACTTGTGCATGGCGTTGGATTTCCGAGCAAACCCGAGCACGCGCGCATTGGATCCTCTTCTCGAGGCCTTTACTGCTTTCTTAAGCTTAGTAAATTTGCTTAATTAATTAGGTGGTCTATAATAATTAATTAGCTTGTAGGTTAATTCATTTGTATTATTCTTTTGGTCTCTCCGAGCGAGGGTGAATTTGTAATAAGTGTGGGTGCGTGTGTGCATGTCTTCCAACCCCCACTTCTTTCTCCCTTTTACTTACCTGTTTTGATGGTTAGTATTAGGACATATTTACTTTAGCATACCTTATGCTATGCATGCGTGTATCATTCGTTAGTCTTGCATGCACCAGGCTCGGCGCATCATACTAACTGCATAAGTATTTCAAATCTAACTTGAATACGTGCTACTTGTGCATTTTCACATGTCATTTATAGACTAGTCGAGCCTACTCTAGTGACATTCCGTATGCGTTGCATTAGGCATTTAAACATGGACTTGGATCATGCATGATTGCTAACATGTTCTTATTTTGACACGGAGTACTAGGTGAGCTCTTTATGCTTTAGCATACCGTATGCGTGTGAGTGTTGCCATAACAGCATGATTACCATGAGGCTAGCTGCTTACGTGATATAACTGCTTGAATGCCTGTGGATGGAGGTTGAATTACCTAAATTGGAATAATGCATTAAAACTATGAGTTTTAAGCCCACTAGATAGTGGCAAAACCATCTTTTCTAAAGCCCACTTGAGGGTGGCAAAATCTGCATTTCAGCCTATTTGCGAGTAGCAAACCATTTTCAAAACAAGCATGAAATATTTTGTTCCAATTTAAGCGATTTGGTCTATACTTGTTTGTCGTGCGCATAACATAGTAATTCTAGGCTAACAAATGGAATAAGAACACATAACGTTTTCAAAAACGGATATCACGGTTAGTAGAGACCGATCTTCGGATCGGGCGAGAGGGGGTGCTCATAGCTGACCTTCCCCAATCATACCCAAGCTCCCGAGTCGAGGCAACTTTGGTGATGACGGACACGTGGCCTTTGGCACCGAGTCAGGGTTTCCTAAATTTCCCATAAAAAATATTTAGGTGGCGACTCTGTATCTGGCAAAGTAGTCCATGTTTGGCACTTCTTTTCAAAAAATCTGTTGCTCAAAACGATTTGCCAAATTTGGACTCTTTGGTTCAGATTAAGAACCGTGACAATTTGAGAGTCCTGAATTGTAGTAGACCCGCAAAAACGAACAGAACGGGACTCGTCCTCCCGGGGCATTCGGGGACGTCTACATCTAGCATTGAGTTGAAACCGACGAGGGGAGATGTCGCAGGTGCTAGGTCCTTGTCCTTCAATTTCAATTATTTGAAGGTCTTGTAGTACATTATCTCGCATAAGCTTCCTTGGTTAATCAGAATCTGTTTGATGTCGAAATTCTTGATGGGCAAGGTAACCACCAGTGCATTATTTTGAGGGCAATGTAGCCTTGCTAGATCCCTGCCTGAGAAGGATATGATGTTCGTAGCCTCTGTTCTGCCCTTTTTGACGGTAGGTTGTGCACTTAATACCTCTCTCAAGTGCTCAGCCTTTTTTATCATCCCCCTGAGCTCACATACCCACTCAGGTTCGACGCGATCCCATGTATAATGTTGATTATGCCTTGGGGTGGACCGTCGACTGGCATCCCGTTTGGTCTGTTGAGGTCCTGGGGGGCTGGCTGTGTTCCCCCTTCTATATACTGGTCCAAGTGTCCAGCAGCTACTAACTCCTCCAAATGTTGCCTCAATGGTGTGTAATTTTCAGTGCGGTGCCCTTTCTCATCATGGTGCAACGGGACCTCTCATCATAGCCTCTTTGTGCTTCTCCCAACTTGGCTGGCCGCCGAACGAAGGGTTCACCATCGCTAAGAATCCAGTAGATAGGTTTATTGAATATTGTGGTAATGGTAGTGCGGACTCTTAACTTTCTTGTTTCTGGGTCCTCTCTGTTGCCTTGCCCATTTTTGCTTGGTTGTTCTACCGTGTTGATTTTTGCTGTAGTCTTTTTGTCTGGCATTGCTGTTATGCTAGATTTTGCTTTAGCACGGGCACTATCTTCCTCTACCCAGATATGTTGATGCACTCTTTCTATTAGGGCCTCCATCGTGAGGGGTGGCATCATTGTCATTGAGTCCCTCAATTTGTTACCGACTAGTAAACTCCGTTTGTATTGTGCGATGGCGAGATTTGTAGGGCAATCCCCAATCTGGTTGAAAGTCTTCCAATATCGACTATTGTAAGACCTCAATGTCTCATGTTCGCCTATGTCAACGGAGAGTAGTTGGTCAATCTCCACTGGTGTCTTGGTATTTGTTCTGAATGTAGTCACGAATGCTTCTGCCAACTGTGCCCATGAGGCTATACTACCTTCTGGTAGCCTTTCAAACCAGGTTAGACCTAGGTCGCCAAGGCTGGATGGAAATAGGATACACATTAGAGCCTCATTTCACTGGTATACTGCCATAACTTGGCGAAAGTGGCTTAAGTACATGTAGGGGTCTGACTTCCCCTCATAAGTGGTGAATTTGGGCTAGTGGAAGCCTGAGGGTAGTGGTGCGTTCTCAATTGCCGGAACAAACGGCGAGCTTTGTAGCCTTGCTAATACTTTATCTGCTGGTTCGTAAGCAAGGTGCGGCATTAGCATCCCTACCTCGACACTCCTATGTGTCCTAGGGCCAACCGCTGTAGGGCTGAAACTCTGTGAGGGTCGTGAGCCCTGGTGTCCTCTTTCCATCGGGACCTCTCCTCGAGCACTGTTCGTAGGTCTGCTGACCTAGGTAACTCCGTGTGCCTAGATGTCGTTTGGTGCATATGCAAGGGCCCATAGCTGCTTCCCTCTATATACGACCGTTCAGTCCTCGTTCTCTCAGACCTGGAGTAATGAGTCCTGTAAGTCCTTAATTGAGTATCGCCTGTTCTAAGGCTCCTACTGTTTGCTTGTGATGGCGTGATGTGTCTGCCATAATCTTCCGAGTGGTAAGAGGGTGTGTTGCCTTTGCGCCCATCTTCCGTTGCCGCACATTTTTCCTTTATCTGGCACTTCATTGTCTTTATGTCTGCTGCCATCCTCCTTATTAACTCGCCTTGCTCCCTCACGCGATCCTCCAGAACTTGAGGATCCAACCTCCGCCTTTGCCTTTCAGGACTCTGAGAACAACAGGGACTAGCGCCCCGTCTCTCTCGTGTGTCCCTTCGGGAGTTCTGTCGCTGGGGCTCTAATTCTGCCATGGGTGGTGTAAGAGCCGACTAATAGGCAGAGTCAGAAGCGTACGCTTCGAAGGATGGACATTTGTTCGGCTCTAACCTACACGATTAGGAGGCCGACTACAATTAACAGGCCGAGTAACTATGGGGCCCAATAAATAAGCAGTTTGAGAGCGAAAAGTGGACCAGGCCCCGAGGCCCTGGAAACGAGTATAAATAGAGGAACAACAGTCAAAGAAAGGTATGTGAGAATTATTGTGCTTAACTTAGAATATAAGTAACCCTGAGTGCAGAAACTAACTTGTCCGTCGAAGTGCTAATTCCGACACCCCCGACCGGAGTGTTTATTCATTTTCAGGTGACAATCAGAAGATCACTAGCGTCCCCCAGGATCAGAAGAGTATTTCCAAACCATTTCTCCACAATTGGCGACATCTGTGGAAATACTCAAACACATCCATGGCGGGCGTAACAGAAGACCCTTCGATAGTCACTAATGAAAACACACAGAGAGACGACCTCACTCCAACAAACATGCTTGGACAAGAGACTATCCCTGCAAGACGCGCTTTGAACTTCGCCTCACCCTCGATTCCAGAGCATGAGACAATGCAGGCGATCATGGAACAAGCAAAGTAAAACGAACAGAGGTTGGAGAACATGATCGCAGAGAACGAACGTCTCCGTCAGGATTTGGCCTTGGAAGTGGCAAAGTCCAAACAAGCTGTACGCCAAGATCCAGAATGACTGGTGAGGGTAGGTAGTCGACGATCTCGAGCCCGACAACAAGACACTGATAGTGACTCCGACTCATTATCCCCAGAGCCCAAGAAGAAGGGACGATCTGAAACTTCCAGTTAGGGCTGTTCAAAAATCCGTTCAAACCGGTAATCCGGACCAAACCAAACCGAATTATACGGTTTGGTTCGGTTTTGTTAAGAATTGGTTCGGTTTCGGATTAAGAAATATGAGAACTGTAAAAATGGTTTGGTTAATGGATTTTATGAAAAACCGTAGTTCGAACCGAATAGAACCGAACCGAATTTTAAAAGATATATATATATATATATAATATCAAGTTTTATTTTTATTAATTAGTTTTTTATAATTTTAATGATATTAGGATGGTATAGATATGTAATATTAAGTAATGCCTTACTATTATTAGTTTTTATCATGAGTTAAATGTAATTAGTTTGAGTAATTATTTTGCTAATATTAACAATTTATTCTTGTAAATAGAAATTTTTTGAACCATAAACCAAACCGAAACCGAACCGTTTTTTCGGTTTGGTTTTAGTCCGGTTTTACAAATGTAACGATTTGGTCCAGTTCTCAAAATCACAGAACTGTTAGTATCGGTTCGGTTCTTGGATTTTCTCAGAACCGAACCAATCCGGACCGTGTACACCCCTACTTCCAGTTCTTTTGAAGAAAGTCCCCGTATAAGGCATAAGCGGAGAAGAAACAGTTTGGATAAGGATCAACACGATCCTTTTGTCCGACAGATTGCAAAAGCAGTACTACCCAAGAAATTCAAAGCGCCGTCATTTACCTTGTACGATAGTAAATCAGACCCCACTAATCACATCCGCCATTACAAGCAAGCCATGACACTACATGCAGATGACGAGGCTTTGATGTGCAGAATATTTCTGAACAGTTTGGGACCACTAGTTGTCAGGTGGTATTACAAACTGGAGCCGGCTTCGATTAAAAGCTTCCACCAACTTCAAAAATCCTTCAGGGCAGGTTTATCACTAATCAGGTCCAGCCAAAGCAAGCCCATTCCCTCCGAGCAATGCAGATTCAACCGGGAGAAACCCTTTGTGCCTACTCGGTGCGATATTGGGAATGTTTCAATCTGGTAGACGATGCTTGCAATGACTCCATGGCCATCACCGCCTTCAAGATGGGGCTGCATCCTGACAGTGCCCTCCGTAGCTCTTTGACCAGACGGCCCCCCAAAACAGTTTGGTCGTTGATGAAGAAAGTTGAAGAATACTGTAAAGTGGAAGATGATGCATTGAGGGTTAAAGCCAGCAATGTGACCAACAAGACAGCTCCTGCTGAAATTGCTCGGCCGTTAAACTCTGTAGCACCTCAAAGCCCTGAACCACGGCATCGGGCAAAACAAGATAAAAGACAGGATTCCCACCGATCAAGCGACCACTGCTCCCACCGAGAAAGTGAACAATTGCAAGTTGACAATAGGCACACGAGGCGCGCCGACAAGAAATATACGGAGTTGACAGAATCGATCAGTGTGGTTATGTCCAAAACCCAACACCTTCCGTTCTTCAAGTGGCCGTCGAAAATGGTAGGACCTCCCCACACGAGAAGACGGGATAGACGGCGTGAGTAACACAAGGACCAGGGCCATGATACTGAGAGTTGTTATGCACTGAAGGATCACCTGGAGGAATTGGTACAAGATGGCCGCCTACAACAGTACGTCCGAAAAAATAACCCAACGAAAGCAATAGCCTTAAGACAGGATTCACCTCCGCTCGGCGTGATCCACATGATATACAGCTTGCCAATGTCATCGGTGGTGCATACGATTCAGTCGAAGCCCGACCCTCAAAGTCAACTCACTCCGACTAAACGGTTGCAAGCATTTCTTTTGATGATTCAGATCTGGCCAGAGTGACACTTCCTCACATCGATCCCTTGGTAATTGACTTACGCGTAAACCGATTCACCGTTGAGCGCGTACTCATTGATCCGGGAAGCACATCAGAGGTTATGTATTACAAGACATTCACCAAACTCGGCTTCTCATAATCAGATCTTTCTCCGGCTCCTTATCCATTATTTGGCTTCAATGCCAATCCAGAATACCCATTGGGGAAAATCACACTACCAGTCCGAGCCGGCTCCCGAACAGCAAACGTAGAATTCTTGGTCGTCAAGTTGCCATCACCGTACAATATCATTATGGGGCGAACTTGGTTGCACACCATGCAAGCCGTGTCGAGTACATATCATCAGCTGCTACGCTTTTTGACGAAGTGGGGCATTGAGCAAATCCGTGGCTCATAGAAATCAGCACAAGCATGTTATCTCCTTGCTGAAAAAACACTGAAGGAGCTGCAGGTGAATTCTATTAAGGTGCCAGATCGAGAGAGCCTCGACGATGTTGGGCGGCTCCCAAATGAAAAGGCCACGGAAGGCTTAGACTGAGTTGAAATTGATGGCAGCCCAGACAAATTCTTCATGGTCGGCGCATCCCTGAATCAGGCCGACAGACAGCAGCTAATCTCTTTCCTGCTCAGCAACATCGATATCTTTGCGTGGACTCCGTGTGAGATGCCGGGTATAGATCCGTCCATTTCACAGCACCATTTGAATGTTGATTCTAAGTGCAAGCCAATCATTCAAAAAATCGGCGGTCAGCCGCAGAGCACACTGCTGCCGTCGTTGAGGAGGTTGAAAGGCTGCTTGAAGCCGAGGCAATCAGAGAAGTGACCTACCCTACATGGCTTTCTAATACAGTGGTGGTGAAGAAGAAAAATGGGACTTGGTGAGTGTGCGTCGATTTTATGGACCTGAACAAAGCCTGCCTCAAGGATTGTTTTTCCCTACCCAGAATTGACCAACTTGTAGATGCGACGGCATGCCATCAGCATATGAGCCTCATCGATATTTATAGAGGCTACCATCAGATCGCCATGCATCCTGAGGACCAAAAAAAAACTACATTCCTCACCCCAAGAGGAACCTACTGCTATAAGGTTATGCCTTTTGGGCTGAAGAATGCAGGGGCAACTTACCAAAGACTGGTCACGACTACGCTCAAGGAGTAACTCAGCCGCACTATGGAAGTGTACATTGATGACATGGTGGTCAAGTCCAGAGAAGAGCAAACCCATCTAGCCAATCTAGAAGAGACGTTCGGTATCTTACGCAAATACAAAATCTCTGGCAAATTCTTGGGGTACATTGTCAACCACCGAGGAATCGAAGCCAATCCAAGGCAAATCACAGCAATCCTAGAACTCAGCTCCCCTCGATCAGTCAAGGAAGTTCAGAAGTTAATGGGGATAGCTGCCGCACTTAACATGTTTATCAGTCAGTCCACAGATCGCTGCAGATAATTCTTTCATACACTACGGCAGGGCAAGGTTTTTGAATGGACTGCCGAATGCGAAGCCGCTTTCAACAGCCTCAAGACCTATCTCTGCTCAGTACCACTCTTGATAACACCTGCTGCTGGTGACTCGCTCATTTTGTATCTGGCAGTTTCCGACAGGGCCGTACTGATAAAGGAAGAGCTAGGAAAGCAGCGGCCAGTGTATTATGTGAGCAAGGCAATGGTTGACGACGAAACACGCTACCTTCCACTGGAAAAACTCACCCTAGCCCTAGTCATAGCGGCAAGAAAACTGATGCATTACTTTCAAGGACATAACATTGGGGTGCTAACAGATTATCCTCTCCGATCAGTACTACGAAGTGCAAAAGCATCAGGACGTGTTTCAAAGTGGGCACTTGAACTCGGCCAATACGACATTTAGTTTCTACCTAGAACCTCAATCAAGGGACAGGTGCTTGCTGACTTTGTTGCCGAATTTACTGGGGGTCTTGCCGATTTCAAGTCCGATGAGATTCGACCGAAGCCGAACTGGAGAATTTATATTGGGGACATTTGGCAGTTGTACTGCGATGGATCATCCAATCAGCGGGGCAGCGGAGTTGAAGTTGTAATCATGGCTCCCGACGGCGCAATAATTGAGTAGACAGTCAAGCTCGGCTTCGAAGCATCAAATAACGAGGCAGAATACGAAACCCTTCTAGTCGGTTTGCGGAATGCACATCTTCTGGGTGCTCGGCGTTTGCTTGTATTTTGCGATTCAAAACTGGTGATCAATCAGCTTAAGGGGAGTACGCGGCAAGAAACGACTGTATGACGGCTTACATGAAAACGGCTAACTCCTTGCTAGCAAATTTTGACCATCATGAATTGAACCAGATAACGCGTGATCAGAGCGCATATGTAGATGCCCTTGCTTGCCTAGCCTCCGCCATTAATTTAGAGATTAAACGGACCATCGAAGTAGGTTTCATCCCGGAACCGAGCATCGGCCCTTCGGAGGAAGTTCAGGTCAATGTTATAAAATCTGGACCGAGTTGGATGGATCCCATTACTATATTTCTGTCTTCCGAATAGCTCCCAGAGGACAAGAAAGAAGCGCACAAACTGCGAAACAAAGCCCTGTGATACTACTTGGATCCACAAGGAAGGCTTTATAAAAAATCCATCTCTGGTCCATATTTGGAATGTATGCACCCCGACAAAATCGAAGAGCTTCTTGCTGAAATACATGAGGGCAGTTGTGGTGCCCATTCTGGTGGGCGCTCTTTGGCCCATAGAGCTATAACACAGGAGTATTATTGACCGACAATGAGATCTGATGCCGAATACTATGTGAAAAAATGTGAACAGTGCCAGAAGTTCTCCCCGTTAACCCATTTTCCTGCTGAAGAGTTGAGCTCTATCACCAGCCCTTGGCCGTTTGCCCAGTGGGGGCTTGATTTCGTAGGACCGTTGCCGAGGGCCCTAGGGAATAAGCGATACTTGATCGTCGTCACAGACTACTTCACAAAATGGGTCGAAGCAAAGGCATTAACGCATATTCAAGATTCTGAAGTCAAACGCTTTGTGTGGAGAAATATCATAACGCGATTCGGCATTCTAAGAGCCCTTATCTCAGACAACGGCACCCAGTTTGATTGTGGCGTCTACCGAGAGATGTGCAGCAAATATGGTATCCGGCCTTACTTTTCTACGACAGCTTACCCATAAAGCAATGGTCAAGCCGAAGCCTATAATAAATCCATCTTGGACGGCATCAAGAAGAGGCTGGAGAAAGCTAAAGGCAACTGGGTCGAACAATTGCCGAGTGTATTGTGGGCTCATCGAACTACGCCGAGGCGATCTACTGGAGAAACGCTGTTCGCTCTATGCTTTGGAACCCAGGCGATCATACCCTTAGAGATCGGCCACCTAACCCTGAAATCTCAGGTTTTTTATATGGGCCGAAACGACATGATGTTGGCACTAGATTTGATTCTAATCGAAGAACGAAGAGACCGTGCCCTTGCGTCGATGGCGCGATACCAGCAGCAGCTTGCCAAGTCATATAATCAACGTGTTCAGCTGTGCCGCTACACACCAGGATAGTTGGTCTTGAATAAGGTACTTCCAGCTGCCAAGAAACCGGCTGATGAAAAATTGGGTCCTAACTGGGACAGCCCCTATCAAATTGATTCGGTCGCAGGAGTAGGGGCATATCAGCTGAAAGACATGTCAGGGAGGAGTCTGTCACGACCTTGGAATTCCACACATTTACGCAAATTTTATCATTGACCCGACTTGTGGGGCATGACACTTGTTCTGAACGGTTCGCCATGTACATCTCATTTTCTGTAATGCAAAGATCTGTACTTATTCACTTTAAAATCGAGTTCAAGGGTATTCCAATAAAAGCTTTCGGATTCGGGGCATCCTTCGTGGATATCACGATTGGCCAAATAAAGTCTCCGGATTCGAAGCCCCATTGGCGCACGACGTCCTTGGGCCAATAAAAGCCTCCGAATTTGGAGCGCCCTTCGTGGATATCATGATTGGCCAAATAAGTCTCCGGATTCGGAGCCCCATCGGCGCACGACGTCCTTGGGCCAATAAAAGCCTCCAGATTCGGAGCGCCCTTCGTGGATATCACAATTGGCCAAATAAAGTCTCCGGATTCAAAGCCCCATCGGCGCACGATGTCCTTGGGCCGATAAAAGCCTCCGGATTCGGAGCACCCTTCGTGGATATCACGATTGGCTAAATAAGTCTCCGGATTCGGAGCCCCATCGGCACACGACGTCCTTGGGCCAATAAAAGCCTCCGGATTCGGAGCACCCTTCGTGGATATTACGATTGGCCAAATAATTCTCCGGATTTGGAGCCCCATCGGCGCACGACGTCATTGGGCCAATAAAAGCCTCCGAATTTGGAGCGTCCTTCGTAGATATCACGATTGGCCAAATAAAGTCTCCGGATTCTGAGCCCCATCGGCGCACGGCGTCCTTGGGCCGACAAAAGCCTCCGGATTCGGAGCACCCTTTGTGGATATCACGATTGGCCAAATAAGTCTCCGGATTTGGAGCCCCATCAGCGCACAACATCCTTGGGGCGATAAAAGCCTCTGGATTCGGAGCGCCCTTCGTGGATTCGGAGCCCCATTAGCCCACGACGTCTTTGGGCTAATAAAAGCCTCCGGATTTGGAGCGCCCTTCGTGGATATCACGATTGGCCAAATAAGTCTCCGGATTCGGAGCCCCGTCGGCGCACGACGTCCTTGGGCCGATTAAGCCTCCGGATTCGGAGCGCTACCGGCCAAATAAGTCGCTGGATTCGGAGCGTCCATCATGGATTTTCGAGCCGTGCATAACATAATGATGCCGATTAAATACTTAATGTAGAATGCTCTCATTTCGAACCAGCAAAACCCTTTTATACTTCGAAACATATAAACATTCAGAATGATGTTTATACAATAAAACGCATGCAAACACGTGTGTGCTGAATGAAAGTCATAATGAAAGTTACAATAAAACACATGCAAACACATACAAACATTTATTCAATCAGGTGATGATTACATAGTTTTGAACGCGAGCTGCGTTTAAGCATTACAATGAGTATTTTTATGCAGCGTCGCCTTCATCCTCACTCTGCTCAACCTCAAAGGCGGAAAACGGAAAATGCTTTCGTCAGTAGAGTGGCGATGTCGAATCAATGCCCGACGCTCGGAGAACTTCCGCAGCTTGAGATGCCTTGATCCAACCGTTCTTAAAACCGCGATTTTCACATCGGCAAACCTTTTCGACGAATTTCTCCTTGGTCTTCTGAATTCTGATTTTTCGGCCATCATGAAAACCTTTTTCATAGGCCGCGGCCCTCGCACTCTCAATCGCGAACATACTAGCCGTGTTTCAATCGGCAATAGCATCACTTATCAGCCTTTGAGTCACCCTCACTTCCACAACCGGATTGCGTTGGCTGGCTGATTGAGACTCGGTAGACCTGATTTTCCTTAGCTCATGCTTGGCCTTCTTTGCGTGAGCTTCTAACTTCCGAATGCGTTCATCTCCTTGTTCTATATCGCACCGAGCGGCGTGGAGACGCATGCCAATTTCATAAGCTGTGTACAGCCCCTTCACCGCCCCGTCAGCCGCTGTTATTCGGCGTTTAACGTTCGTGAACCAACTAGGGCAATGGCAGATTCATCAATCTAGTCGGCTTGATTGCCCCAACCGTTCCACGAATCGATTCATCAGTACAAGATTCATAAGTTTAATGTTCTTAAGTACAAGATTCATAATGTGTTATTCGGCGTTTAATATTCGTGAATCAGCTGGGGCAAGGATAGATTCATCAATCTATTCAGCTTGAGTGCCCCAGTCGTTCCACGAATCGATTCATCAGTACAAGATTCATAAGTTTAATGTTCTTAAGTACAAGATTCATAACGTGTTATTCGGCGTTTAATATTCGTGAATCAGCTGGGGCAAGGGCAGATTCATTAATCTATTCGGCTTGAGTGCCCCAGCCGTTCTACGAATCGATTCATCAGTACAAGATTCATAAGTTCGTGTTATTCGGCGCCTTATGAATTCATTTCGTTGATTAAATCAGATCCATAAATTTAATCGGCTTCTAAGTTTGCCGTCTCACGTAATCATGACATTATGTTCTAATTGCTGATTCTCCTAATTATGTACTCATACAACAAACAATAGAAGCAGTAAATTGAGTACAATATTAAAATTTCATTCATAAATTGGGCGCTAGCAGCGGACATTTTACATATGAAAATCCAAAAATGATGAAAATTTACTAGACAAATTACATATGAAAATCCAAAAATGATGAAAATCTACTAGACAAAAACATACATTGAAATTGAAAATACTTAATAAAACTAGTGTCTCCCAAATCAATCCTCGGGATCAGACTCAAGTGACTCAACGTCCACTTGCTCGTATGGAATTGGCATGGCCAATGTAACTCTAGCGGTGGCAAGGGCTTTGAGCCACCCATGTTTGAATCCTCGATTCTTGAATTTGGGGACTTCTTCTACGTAGTCCTTAAGAGCGGCGCTCTTTCTAGCCTCGAGGGCCGTAGAAGCCTCAGAGTTGGCTTTTTTCTTGGCCTTCCTCAACTCTTCCAACTCGGCCTCCACCTTAGCAAGCGCCTCCTTGGCTAACTTGAGCGCTTCCTCGCTCGCGTTCGCCCTCTCCTCGGCATCGGACTTGAGCCGGTCAGCAGTCTGAGCCCTCTCCTTCTCAGCTTCGGCTCGAGCACCTTTCATCGCGGCTCTTATCGCCTCGAACTCGGCCCTGCTTCTCTCATCTTCAGCTTCCGACTTTGGGCGGCCAATTCTTTCAATGGCTTCGTGTTGGCGGTGGCCTAGTTCAGCTATCCTTCCAACCGTCTGCAAAATAAGGAGTCAGGATTATCACATACTAAGAAATATCGTATGCAAACCAAACCAAACAAGAAGTAAAAAAGATCAAGTCACATACCAGAAGGGCCGACTGGGCAGCTAACGCTATAGCTACCAAATCCGGCTCTGCTCGAAAGGTGGCCTTGTCAGCCGGCAACGAAGTTGAGGCGGCCAAGTTCAACGCTACAACTGGATCCTTCAAGGCAGACGCGTCAGAGGAGATCGACGTATTTTTTGATGAGGCTGTTTGTCAGCAGGGCTCTCCTCTGAGCCGGGCTCTCCCTCAGCAGTGCGTTTTTCGCCCCACTCTTCTTGAATCGACCTTTTTTCTGGGATCTGTTGTTCGGCCAACTTATCCAACTCGACCAAAACCGTCTCTTTTACCATAACGGGTTGTGAAGATTCAATTGGGGTAGGCCCAGAATGGCTGGCCTCGGCCATGCATTCGTCATTTCTCTTTCGCGCCATCTGCGTTAGATTTTTCGCAGCCATGCCTTCAGAAAAATCGCTGGGTAGATCTCTCAAATCTATAAAAATATCTCCGAAAGAAAACTCTGCCTGACCCGAAGTGGACGGTGAGTCAGGCTGGTTAAGACCAGCTGCCTCAAACGCTGAGTTTAGAGCCTTGTTGACCTCTTCAGCCTCCGCAGCAAACTCTCTCATTGGTTTGGCAACTACCTTGACCACCGTCTCTGCGTCTTGCTCCAAATCAGAAGCTTCAAAACCAATTTTTCTGAGGGTCTTGAAGCTGGGGAAGATAAGAGCAGTAAGGTGGTGTTCACCGGATGGGATCGGGATGTCGTCCGCAGCCGAGAACGTAATATAAGTAGGCTCGTAGCGCAGAATCATATGGGCGGCTCTCCCTTGCTTTTGTACGTTTGGATGGCAAAAATACTTGAGTGCAGTCTTAATCTCCTCAAGGACTGCGTCGTCAGCCGAAGTCTGAATCTTCTTCAACTTACTGCCTGCAAAAACGAAGGATTAGACTTTAAGAGAAAGCCAAGTAAAAGAAAGATCAACAAACATAAGGAGTTACTCGGCCACCTGGTTCACCCCTCTTTCTGGGAACAGGGTCTAGGCGATCTTCGCCCTCGCCAAATTCCCAGTTGTCGCGGACATTGACCATGACATCGTCAACTCGTTTGCCAGAACTGGCAAGCGTGGTTACCAAGTGATGGTCGATGTCCTTGGCCCTGAGAAAGTAGCGCTCGAGCCAACCGGAGGATTTGGCTAGAGTGTAGCAGTGCCGAATCGCCGGAATGCCGAGGTTGATCCTAAGGCTCCAGTTCAGTTCTACGATTCCCATTATGATTCGAAAGAAATTCACATTGGGTTGAGAAGGAATCAGACTCCAATGGCGGATGACGGCCCTAAGAAATGGGTGCAAGGGAAAGCGAACCTCGCCCTCTGCAATGGATAGGAGAGGAAAGACGATGGTATTTTGGTCCTCTCTCTCCATATCAAGGGTATTGTCCGTCACTAGAGATATATGGACATCATCAAGGATAGAGAAATGTCTTCGGAACCCAGAGATACGACTATCGAAAAGGAGGTCTTTCAAATGCTTGGTCATTCTAGTAAGGATTCGGGTATTCTAAATCAAAAATGAACACATAAAATAGGATTACAAAGAGAAGAAGAAAACTTACGAGAGGCAAGGAGACACGGAAAGATGGGAAGAAGTTGCAGAAGACGCGAGGTAGAGGAGGAATTCCGGCTGGCAATCCAGGAGGCCCTAATATTCAAAAAGTATGCATTCGAAGAGACGGGAATTTCAAATCGTGATAAATGCAAAAGATGCACGAATGAGGCGGGAACGTATAATGATGACCAAAAGGCCTGTGCTCTAACATACACATTGGGATAGGTGAAGCCGCCTAATTTATGTTTCTCTTGACTTTTCAAATTCGAAACCAAACACACCAATTAACTACCATCAATGGAAGTTTGGGGGGCAATTGTGCGAGCCGAATAATGGGCAGAGTCAGAAGCGTACGCTTCGAAGGATGGACATTTGTTCGGCTCTAACCTGCATGATTAGGAGGCCGGCTACAATTAACAGGTCGAGTAACTATGGGGCCGAATAAATAAGCAGTTTGAGAGCGGAAAGTGGACCAGGCCTGGAGGCCCTGAAAACGAGTATAAATAGAGGAACAACAGTCAAAGAAAGGTATGTGAGAATTATTGTGCTTAACTTAGAATATAAGTAACCCTGAGTGCAGAAACTAACTTGCCCGTCGGAGTGCTAATTCCGACACCCTCAACCGGAGTGTTTATTCCTTTTCAGGTGACAATCAGAAGATCACTAGCGTCCCCCAGGATCAGAAGAGCATTTCCAAACCATTTCTCCACAGGTGGGATAGAAGGTAAACCTTCGCGCCTCCTACCCCCCTCCGGGGTTTGCCCATCAATAGCAGATTACGGCAAATCTTCATTGTGCGCCATTGATTTCAACTAAAGAGAAAAACTTGATCAAAAGGTTTTTTCTTTGTGTTATTCCCACAGACGGTGCTAATTGTACGAGCATGAAATAATCTTCTCGTATAATCATGTTGATCAAGTTTGCGCTCCTCCAAACGTCGTCGTTTTGCTTCCTGAAAACACAAAACGTGAGCTAGCCAGCGGGTGTGTGCCGTATACCTCTCCGATGCCTAAGTCAACAAATAAACAATAGACAAAAAGCTCTGTGTTGTTGAGAGTAAAAATTGTGATATCTGTACATAGGTACTGCTATGAGCTTTTATAGATTCTGCCTAGTAAAATCCTAGTAGGATTTCAACTCTCCTTATAAGAATCCTTCTAGGAATCACACACCCTACTTACTACCAACTAAGTGAGATGGTTTGCACAATCCTAGTAGGACTCTATTCTCCTTAGCAGAGTCCTCCTAGGAGTAAAAAAGATAATGCTTATCTTTTTACCCCCTCCTTACTGCTTAACCAAGTGAGATGGCTCAACCATGGTCTTGATAGTAACACAACTGGGCTAGCACTGGCTTGCCTTAAACTAATTTTAACCGTGCTCGCCTAGCTTGGTGACACCTTGGGTATGCTCTAGCTCGGTTCTTCTTCTCCTATACCTCGGTCTAGAGCACCTTGACCAAGCTAATGGCAGACTTCTCTAACCAAACCGAAAGGATCAAGGACCGAGCTATGCAAGGGATCACCTCGGCCCATAGCTCGGTCCACTTTCCAACCAGTTTTAGCTCGGCCCAAGTTTCACACAAATTACCCTTTCAGCATCAATTGGTATAAATTTTTTCATTTTTTCATTGCAAATTAATTAGTGTCAATTAATGACATAATTAGCATGAATTAATACTAAAATTAAAAATAGTATCAATTATTATCATTTTTTTCATTATAAATGAATTAGGTGTCAATTAATGGCTTAATTACCATCAATTAATACTAAAATTAATAATAGTATCAATTAGTATAATTGTTTTTCATTTTTTCATTACAATTTAATTAGTGTCAATTAATGGCTTAATTAGCATCAATTAATACCAAAATTAAAAATAGTATCAATTAGTATAATTTTTTTTTTCATTTTTTCATTATACATGAATTAGGTGTTAATTAATGGCTTAATTACCATCAATTAATACTAAAATTAATAATAGTATCAATTAGTATAATTTTTTTTCATTTTTTCATTACAAATTAATTAGTGTCAATTAATGGCTTAATTAGCATCAATTAATACTAATACTAAAACTAAAAATAGTATCAATTAGTATAATTTTTTTTCATTTTTTCATTATAAATGAATTAGGTTTAATTAATGGCTTAATTACCATCAATTAATACTAAAATTAATAATAGTATCAATTAGTATAATTTTTTTCATTTTTCATTTCAAATTAATTAGTGTTAATTAATGGCTTAATTAGCATCAATTAATACCAAAATTAAAAATAGTATCAATTAGTATAATTTTTTTCATTATAAATGAATTAGGTGTCAATTAATGGCTTAATTAGTATCAATTAATACTAAAATTAATAATAGTATCAATTAATATTACTTTTTTCATTTTTTCATTACAAATTAATTAGTGTCAATTAATAATGACTTAATTAGCATCAATTAATACTAAAATTATTTTCAATTAGTATAAAATTATTTTATTTTTTCATTATAAATTAATGGCTTAATTAACATCAATTATTATTTTTTATTCATTAATTATTATTATTTTTATTAAAAAAACACAAAAAACCTCCACACACACACGCACGAAAAAAAAGAAGAAGAAAGAAGATTGATCCAGAAAACCCTAGCTTCGCTGTGACGCACCAAATTTTTGGAACATCAAGAGAAATTAAACAAACAAAATGTTAATAAACAAAAAAGTAGTCATCTTAATAGGGCATTCCAACTCTCGTACATAACCAAATGTTCAAATAATATTAAATAAAATTTTAAAATTATCCAAATACAACATCAAATGAAATTATAAGGTCTTTAATAGCTAAGACATAAGATAATAAAAGTTATTCGACTCTAGTCATGGTTTTAAGTCAGCCAAGGCTCTACGTTAACGTCAACTCCATTTTAGCTTCAATTATTTTCTCACCAAAACTTGGCATAAAACGCCGGGACAAAAAATATATGCCATGAGTTTTGCAACACAGTAAGAAAACATAACCAACCTACCATTCCTTTTAAGAGAAAAATAATGAGATTATAAACATGAGATAACAATATAATTGTAAACATAAATTATAACCATTAAAATAATTTCAATAATTTTAATAAATTAGGTGACACTCAAAATCTCAACAAAGAGATTGAACTTACCAACCACTAAGCATGGCAACGGTTAATTTGAAACCCTCCCTTGGTCAAATATTTAAGTTTTACCAACCATAGCTACCAGGGATGCCCACGTCCAGAGTTATATACCCAAGTAGTGGCATCTGTGGTCTGCCCCAAGGAAACGGTATGCCAGGGGTACGTAACCTCCCTGTGTGCCACCTGCACATCCACCCTTATTCCAAAACCGAATACCGAAAATGGTTCAAATAAGTCTCGTACCATCTTAGGATTTCGCAACACAATTTACATGAGAATTCTCAAAACCAGGGCTTACCCTAAATAACCGATATTAACCGTCAACTCTTAATTTCATACACTCTTTAAAATCAGGACTCACCCTGAACAGCCGATATTAACCATCAACCGTTAATTTCATACACTTCGTTGATCATTTTAATTAATTTTCATATTAATCACTAATAATTAAAAATTAGATCACAATTGATATTATGCCATTTCAATATAATTTTTTAACAGAAAATATCAACACATACATTCTATAACAATCCATCAATATGTATAAATTATTGTGAACAGTTAAATCAAGTCATGGTGTGATATAATAATTTTAAATATTAAAATAAATCACAACACATGCATGGACTACTAATTTACAAAATTCTATTAAATAGACTGGCACAATATTGATTTTTAGTCCTAATAAATGGTTGAAGTAGTAATTTTGATTCTTTATCATTCTGTCCAGAATTTTCAGAACATAATTTTCATAGTTAAAATTATAAATAAATTATTTATATAACTCTAAAATTCATGTAACTATATGGGATATTCAACAAACATGTTATGCTCATTTTTCAAAAAGAATTTCCCAAAAATAAGTCATAAATAATTCGGTAAAATTTCAAGAAATTTCATGATACAGATTTGTTGCATTTTCTTAAAATAATTCCATACTTAAATTTATAAATCAATTCCATAATTTACAAATTTATTATGGAACTAAACTTCCCAAATTTCATTTTTTATTTAAAAAATAATAGATTTGGTTTAATATAGGATTTTTAATGATTTTTCCAATATGCTGTAAAATTTGTCTACAGTTTCAGATATAATTAAAATTTCGTATAAGTTTTTACAAAACTAGAATAATTGTTACAAAAATTCCTGGATGAACTATACATTATTTTCAACAACTTTGTAGAAGAAATCATCTCAAAATTTTGAGCATGAAATTGTCTAAAAATTTGTACAAGTTTCTGATAGATTTAAGAGTCGTATAATCAAACCAAATAAAATCTTCAATTATCTCTTTAACGGTACAAACTACGCATGCAATTATAATTCCAAAATTATACCATGATTTTAAGGCTACTAATATAAAAGTAACCTTCAAATATTTAATATACAACTATACACAAGATTTTATTTAAATTTTTAGCTATTTTAACATATGAACACAAATATAAAAATTTAACAAATAAAAATAATGAGAGGGTTAAGAGAGTTTTCTTATTATGTTAGGTTGCTAACGATTTATCGTCCGAATTTGATTTATGATTTTGATCGTATGATATGACCGTCTTGGCTCTATGATCGTCTTGCTGAAATTTTGTATTAATCGGACACGATCTCACCGTTGATCTTCCATTGGATTCTCGTAGAACTTTTAGTTGTCGATCATCATCTTAGACTCAGAATTTGCAAGAGCTAACCCCAAAAATGGATTCTACACAATCCCCGAAGTCATAGAACCACTCGATTAACCCAAATGTACTAGGATGCACCGTAGCATCATGAGCCGAGAAACGCTGGATAAAATTCAATTCATATTCTCCAACAGTCGCAGCATGCCCGAACAGAAAGACCCAAAAAATTTAGTTTCAATGCCACCAGTTCAAATACTTGTATCTTCTTCATCGTAACTCCGTTTTACCTTATCTTTATGTCATTGGATTTACCTCACAGCCTAGCTTTTGTTTCACTCCTCACATGCCACGTTCCGTCTCTTTTTGCATGCCATCGGATCTCTAAAATTTGACAAAAAAATAAGATTTTTGCCTCTCGTCTCGAACTTTTCTTTGAACCATTTTTCGGACTCCATAACTTTCTTAATTCTTAACAGTTTTACTTCATTTTTTCGCCAATCTCTTTAACTTACTTCGTACTTCATCTTACATGACCTATTTTTCTCACTTCTTCCCGTAATGGATGGTTTTGACATGCCGAAAGTAAGCCAAAAGCCAACTTTTAAAATTCAAAATAAATTTTTCTAACTTTCTCCTCCATCTTCCTTATTCTTCTTATCTTTTTTCATCTACAACACGTTGTGAATGGTGGTTCTAGATGATAATGGAATTAGGTGATGGTGGTGGTGGCGGTTCGATGGTGTGTCGGTGGTGGAGAAGTTCGCGGATTGGTGATAGTATGGGTTAAGGCCGTGGCTATGAAGGTCGGGAGGAGGAGGAAAAACAGGGATAAAGAACAAAGATAAAGAAGAAAAAAGAGAGTTTTGAGAATGAGATGTGGAGAGAAAGAGAGAGAACCGAGAGAGAGAGAGAGAGAGAGAGAGAGAGAGAGAGAGATGAAACTGGAAGTGAAGCAAAAGATAAAGAAATGTAAGGAAAAGTTAGGCTCAATTTATGGGAAAAATGAGGAAGAGTAGAAGAAGATAAAAATGAAAAGAAATAAAAAAGAAGGGATAAAAAGGAAATGGATGGTATATAGCATTTGCATGTCCACCACATTTTCCTTTCTCACAGAAAATGATTGCACGTGGAAGGTGGGAGACGAGAAAACATGGGGAGCAAACCCATGGTTTTTAATTGGGTTTTAGTACAGAAAATATTAGATTCCAATGTAATTTGCTTTAAAAAAAATATAGAGAAAAATATAATAAAAATATCTTACGGTTCATAAATTAATATTGAGTAATAATATAAAGTCAAAAATATTTTATTTTATTTTATTTTGAATAAATTTTCAGTATAAAAATATGTAGACTTTTAAATTCAAAATATTGTGAATAATTAAAAAAAATTTAAGTATATACATATATTATTTTTATTATATAAAAATACGGGGTTTCATAGGCACAGCGGCGATGAGAGCAAAGAGAAAGCTGTTGAGAGAGCAATACCAGAGGTTGCCTCTTTTTTCTCCACTAGAGAAGAGATCGTGAAGAAAGCGATCGCAGAAGAGAGAGAAGAGATTGATCGCGCTAGGGTTTCAGATGGTGCTAGGGTTTGAGATTGATCACGCTAGGGTTTTAGATGTCACTGGCGGCACTAGGGCTTCGACTTTAGGGTTTGAGATCGATCGCAACGGTTAGGGTTTTTCCCCTCAATTGTGAAAGCGATGGTGAAAGGTCGGTTAAAAGAGAGAGAGAGAGAAGAGACGTGGTATTTGGATACCAGAAACGTCAAAAACTGCAACCTTTGCTGGAAATCGCCACCCTCACCGGAAATCGACATCCTCTCTCTCTCTCTCAGAGTGAACAGTGTGAAAATATGGTTTATATATGGGGTATTTGGTATTTTCGGAACTTGATGAAGGGCATTTAAGTAATTTTGCCCCTCCAAACCAACTTCCCGCTTAAGCTATAATCTGCTGAGCATCCCCTAGCCACTTCAAGGAAAAACTATTTTTCTACTTAATTTAAGCTATAATCTGATGAGTTAAGCAGTAACAAAAACAATGTTTTAGCTTAAATTAAACTAAAAGCTAAAATAAGCAGCTTATGTGTTCTACCAAACACCCCCGTACAAATACATTCCAATTAAATGTATCATAATAAACATAGACGCACACGCACCCAATCATTTCTCATTTAAACCTATATATCTCTCTCATATGAGATCACGCCTCTCGCCTCGTGTCTCCCCTTCCTTCCTCGCTGAGTTGCTACCGGCTCACACCGCTTCTCGCCTCGCCGTTGGTACTCTCCCCCCTCCCCTCTCTCTCTCTCTCTCTCTCTTTCTCTCTCTTAAATCTTTGGGTGTCATATAGTTTCTTATAAGATTTAGTATAGATTGTAAACATTCCTACTTTAATTTGATTCGATCATTTTATAGGTATTTTTCAACTATTTTTTTAAACCTTTTTTATATTTCATCCTGTTATTCTGTTATTTTATTTTTTTTAATTTTTTTTTGCTAATTTTGTTCGTTCAATAACATAAATTTACAGTTATTGTTAGTTTTTGATTCTTCATTTTTCTTTTCTTTTTTACTCTCTCTCTCTATCTCTCTCTCTCTCTCTCTGTGTTCATTCCTAATTTGTGTTTTTTTTAAGGGCTGTTTTTTTTTGCTAGTTTAGTATTTGTTGCTTTATTGGATTGTTATTATATAAGTTGTTTGGATTGTTTAATTTCTAGTTTACTAGTTTGTCAATGTTGAATGCTGGATAAATGGACATATATTTTAATTTCGACTATTTTAGCTGATTTATAATCACTTTTAAAAATGTTTGATTCAGATTTTGTAATTTGAATTAGGTTTTTTTCTAATCTGCCAATCCGCCTGAACCGTCAAGTCGAAACCACCATCATTTGCTAGTCGCTCCGCCGGTTAGTGATGAAAAAATAGTGGTTTCTAATAATTAATTTGCTAATTCGCCACCCGCTAAGGGTCCGTTTGGGAAGGGCTAATTTGGCTATTTTAGCCACAAAAGACAAAATAAGTTATTTTAGCCATAAAAAATAAAACATCACATCCAATCCATAATCATTACACTCTTCTCCACAAAAAAAGTCAAAAAAATCAAAAAGCCAAAAAGCCCTTACCAAACCAGACTTTTTAGCCTAAGCTAAAATAGTCAAAAAAGCCAAAAAGCCAACTCACTTCCCAAACCAACCTTAGTCTGAAACTACACTGAACCACACTCCTACATATATTACAACTAAGCACAAAAATAATTGTTAGAATATTTTTATACATTTAATAAATAAATATATACACGCTCTCATAGGCACTCCAACCCAAGAAATTTCTATATGCCGTCGCTCTTCTGACCCCGCTCCTGTCCCTGCCTTTGCTTTGTGCAACTAAGGTCTCACACTGCATGTCTCTTGTGGCATGTTTGATTGGAAGGATTAGAGCATGGGATTGGGATTATTAATCCGTGGGCCCAATTATCCTAGGTTTGTTTTGACATTTTATTTTAGGATTATCAATCCAATGGATAATTAATCCAACAAATTTGTAGGATTATTAGTAATGGGGTAGGGGTGGGATTGTGAATACCACACTAATTTGATTGGATTATTAATACCTCACTATTAGTCTTGTGGAATCAAACATGGCCTTGCTGTATTATATAGTACCAGAACTTCAGCAACCAAATATGAGAAAGGAATATGTTCACAGTTGTAATCAGGAGTATTACACAGTAATACAGTATATAAACGCAGCTGCAGGCCAACGCATATAAACTCAACTGCGTGCCAATCATTAGGCTGAGAATATCACTGTATTACTGATGGTTTTTCTCCGCTGCCATTTCTTCTCCCTGCACAAATCCCTCCCCTAATCCAAGATCCAAACACAGCCTTAGAGAATTGAAAATTGTTTGATGTATGTATGATGTGATCTAACCTTAGGGGGGATTCTTAACAAATTCTAGGTGAAATTCTTAGATTCTACTTCACTCTTTGTACTCTTCTACTCCTAAACTACCCATATTCTTTGTCAAAACCTAGCTTATTAAGTCAAATAAAGCCTAATCATTTTACCTACCTTTTGGCCTTCAACACCTAAAACCATAGGGTGTGTCACACCCCGATTTCTAAAGGATCTGATTTGACAAAATAAGTTAATTCTCTAATTAATTTAGGAAAAAAAAATATATTAAATTTTAAAGGAAAGTCCTTGAGGCTTAAAAAGAATATGAATACATTATAGGTTCTTAATTGAGACGATAAAATAAAATGAACCACTCTCCAATAATGGATTCTACTCATTTCATGATGATTTGGGAGCCACAATGCATCCTACAGTAACTTATTATATGGCATGAGAATAAATCAAATAAACATTACAATGAATATTTATTTCTATATTCACAAAAAGTTGCCTTACGGGCTTGCATATAAAAGTGACATGACCCGGGATCTCAACCCAATACAAATAAGGCCCTAGGCCGTACAAATAATAAAACAACTGAGCTTGTTGCCGTCACTTCACAACAGTCACCACTTTGGTGGTGGCGCACTATCAACACCTAAAAAATGATTTTCACAAAGGGATGAGCACTAGGCTCAACAGAGATAATCTTAATTACGTAAATATGCTTTAACCTGGATATATGATCATGAATGCAATGGACACACCAATTCATGTCAAAATAGTTTTCTTTCGTGGAACAAAAACCAATGCAAGTTTTCAAATTTCCAACTTCACATTTTTCGTTTCAACAATTATTAAGCCGTAAATAAAATACTGGGAATCCCTAGGTCTGTATTGCCAGTAGTTTATCAAAGAACTATCAAAATCACCCCCACTTTACTAGCTACTAACCTGAAGGAAATTGGAACTTAATTTGCGTGGGTTTCTAGTCTTTCATCGAGGATCTCTAGCCAACTCAATTCTTTTTACAAAATCTTTTATATACACCACCCGGATTAACCACTTTATTTACCCCAATAATTCGAAATAGTTTCCACAATTTTCAAGAGTAACAAAATTAACATTTTTATTCGAAAGAAGCATGCTGATGGTCGAAGAAGCACGAACACGGACACGCGACATGACACAGATATGACATGGCTATGCCGACACGCTAATTTTCAAAATCTAAAGAACACAACACGTAAGGGACATGCATGAAATATATAATTTTATATTTTTATTATATGTTATATATATATAAATATATCATTCAAAGATAATGAAAAAGTGCAATATGACACTAATCTCAATAAATTTATATAGTTTTTGTTTTATTATTGCATCTTAAGTTGTTTTGTTCAAACTTATAATTAGTTTCACATGTGTCTAATTGATGGACATGTGTGTTTGAGATACACACGTGTATCCTCAAAGTGTCCAAAGAGCATCCGGTTCTTTAAAAAATATTAAAAAATAAGACATATTTTGAAGAATGTCGGACATGTGTCGTGGAAGTGTCCAAAGAGTGTCGGTGTCCGACACAGACACGACCCGGATACGTCACCTTCTTAGAAGTGTTCGTGCTTCTTAGCCGATAATAAAGATGCAAATATCAATGTATGATGTTTAAATGGTTTCAATTTTTCCTAATCATTGTCAAAATATACGACAATGCAATCATCCACCAATTGCCACCAACAATTACAATGACAGAAAATTATTCCCAATCCAAAATATATTCAACAAGATGTCAACAATTATTTCTAACAATATCTCAACATAATACAATGATAGGAAATAATTCCCAATTCGAAAAATTCAACCGTATGCTTTAACAACTTTGTAAATTCACATCCTATGATTTAAAATATTTAGGGCTTTTTACTTTTGATATTTAACTTTGAAATTCATATACATGTCTATTTATGGAATAAATTTTTTTGAGAAATGATAATTGTTTATCAAGCCCTAATTATTTTTTGGGTATAATTATCATAAAAATCTCAAATATTTATAAAATTTCCTGTCTAGCGAAATATCACATATTCATCTCAAAATCATATTTACAAAGTTAAGAAAATCTCTACCTCAAAGTAAGAAGAGGAGAAGAAAAACCTTAGACCTTCAAAAGTTGTTGAATAAAAAATCCAAGACTATGGGTGCAAAGAGCTCGATGAGATCTACGACGTTCCTTCTTGGTAAATTTGCAAAATCTAACTCTAGGTGCCTCCAATCCAAGGTAGAAGTTCTTGTTACAAACAGTGTAATAGGGAGGGAGGGAGGGAGGGAGTTCTCTGCAAATGAAGAAGAAGAAAAGAAAAGAGAGGAAATGAAGTATGTGCTAATTAAATACAATCCAAAAATATAAATTTATTTACAGATTTCATACCTAAAACAAAAAATAATTAAAACTTGAAAGTTACAGAATGACTCTCACAAAGTTGAATCGGAAAGTAATGTAATCTGGTTTCATAAAATTTAAATGAGATGATCCATGATACAACAACCATAATAATAATAACAATACAATGAACCGAATTTGGAAATTCATACCAATCAAATTCCAACTAAGATCCGGGCTGCAAACATACTGAGATAGTTATCAAACAGGTATTGAAAAGAGGATACAAATCAGGTTAGGTTCGACTTGTTGCTGGGTGAGTTTAGTTAGGATGAAAGATGTGGAAAGTACGGAACATTTTATGCATTTGTTTAGCATGCGTGGTGAAAATTGATAGAAAGTTAATTTTTTTTTTGGACCAATCTATTTTAGTATATTAACCTGGCGATTAGTTTCATGCAAAAGATATATGATTTTTTTCCCCTTCTCAAGTAGCCTACTATTATCTATTTTTCAAGTTTTTTTTATGACTTTCTCACAAAAAGTTCATCTTAATGTAGACAAAAAATAAACTTTGCTTTCACTTTCTATCAATTTCATTTTCCATCATATCTTGCACTCTAATCAAACGGACACTTAGGATATGTTGGTATGAGGGAATAGGTTGGAATGAAATGCCCATTCCAGCTTTCCCTTCCATTTCTCGTGTCTGGTACTACAAATGAAGATTGGCATGTTCATATATGATATATCTATCTGATATTATGTAATATATGATCATGTTATTTATTTTATTATTATATAATATAGAATATTTATCCAACGTGTTAGTTTAGTTTAGAAGTTCCATTCTATTCTAGGAGTTTAATAATTGTAACAAGACATTGGAACAGGATTGGGCAATTTCATTCCCACGTGCAACCAAAGAATGGAATCGAAAAGGGCATTCCATTACATTTTACCTTGCATGCTATTCCCACTCTTATTGCATTTTTCATCTTATTCTATTCATGTGTACAAAACTTTTACCATCTAGAGTTCCTTACAACCATTAATCTTCCATTCCAGCGACCTAGTTCTTTTAAATATTTGCGAATTGAAATTTCTTCCTATCTAGAAATGCTACAGCCTTCTGCCATTTTTTAAATTGTAGACCTACAAGCTTTCCACAATCTGAGAGAGATTGAATTCTTAGCACAAGTTATGGAACACCTTCTTCCAGTGTTCTTTGTATGGCTTGTAAATTTAGAACCAAGGGTTTACAATGATGGTATTTTATTTTCATTTTTTAATATTTCATTCTAATCTGTATTAATTAAAGGTCATGGTAATGATATCCGAGCGTGCTATTAACAACGGGAAAAAATGCCAAAGAAGTTAGAATCTCAAGACATTTTTTACGCATCCCAAAGCATTTTCACAAACTTCTACACACTTTTCACACATTTCAATATACATTCTACTCACCTACTGAGGCTAATGACAATCATTTGGTCAGCCATTAGCATTTTCCTTGATTAAATTATAGTGAAGCTTTGTCTTACTTTGAAGCCTTTCCTTTTATTTTTATTTTGCTCCTTGGGGATCAATATTATTGAAGTATTAAGAAAATACCTAGCTTTGTAACCATAAATCAACTTCTAAAACTATATGATTCACCATTGTTCAAACTATAGTTGTGGGACTCTGGTTTATGTATTGATCTCTTCATTTTTGTTGTGCAGTACAAATGTTGTGACAGTTGTGGTGATGGTGACTATGCAAAGTCTCAATTAAGAAAACTTACTCTAATTCCTTTACATCTGTGGGGGCCGATATATTTCCCAGAAACGTAGAAATGAGAGTTACCTTTAAAACATGAAGAAATAATAGAAGTTCAAAAGTAAAGTTTTGTCTTCCTGATGAAGCTGTCAATCTGAAACCCAGCACCAAAGCAGTGACACAGGTTACACATCCGAGCAAGTAAGTTCTGGGTAAAATTGCCACTTCAAAGTCTTTCCAATTGATAGAGGCTTTTAATTTTCCCGCACTTCATGGTATGCAAACTAGTACCATGCAGCAACATTCTGGTGAGGAACACCCTCCTGGATTTCCTTCAAAGCAATCTGCAAGAGGAAGTGTGAAAATTGCTGAAGGAGCTGGAGATAGACCTGCTAAGCTAGTTGCACTCACTGCCCATGCTGAACTGGGTTCATGCTGGTCTGCAATGAAAAATAAAGAAACAAGAGGTAATGTTGATGGTATATCTAGTTAAGAATTACACTTTGGAAGTTGGGACTGTATTAGGACAATAGGACAAGCCTTCTATACTGTTGTAGAATCTTTTTGTAACACAGGAACTTGTTGCTCATATAAGCATGTTGTTTAGGGGAAGAAGTTGGTTTAACTCATAGGAGGGAATCAATTCAAGAATGTCAAGCGGATGCTGCAATTCCTGCTAAAAAGGTTGAAGAAAGCTTGACTGAAAACTCAGCCTTTCATTCAGTGACTGCAGCATCACTATATGTGAAGACTCCACCTATCAGCAGTTCAGGCAAAATACTTCTCTGTTCTTTTACAAATTGTACTCTCTGATCATTTTTATTATGAATTTTTCTTTGTGACATTCTTCATGATTTTTCATTTTACTTTTATTTATTTATTTTTGAAAGTTCCCAATTTTAATGGTATGTGTCTTGCCCCCCTTGGTTAAGATATCCCTCTTTAAATGATGGGTGAATTGGGTGGCGCTATGATGTCCTATGAAGCACGGACACGGACACGGACACGGACACGGCAATTTCAAAAAAATAGGTACACAGACATGGCAGGGAAGACGTAAAATATTTTTATTTTTTATTTTTTAATATATGTATTTGCTATGTAGATTAATATTACGTTACCAAACAATCAAAATTAAAAAAAAACTAATATTATTCAATTCAATGTATATATAAAAATCAATACATTTAAATAAATAAATAGATCATCCATCCACAAAATATATAATATATAAAATATATAAATGTAAATATAGAAATAGAGTATAATCAGAAAATAAAAAAGAAAGATAGAAGACGATAAGGCTGAGAGAAAAAAAAAAAAAAAGGGAGAGAGAGACGACATGCGAGACAGACGAGAGAGATGAGATGTGAGCCGGAGACGAGAGAGAAGGGACTTCCCAAGTCGAGATGGTGATGAAGATCAACTGGAGATGGAGCTTGATAGAGATGGAGATTGATCGAAGGCTTTGCTCGATGAATAGGTTTGAAGATGGAGATTGATCAAAGGCTTCTCTCAATGAACAGGTTCGAAGTTTAGGTCTTCTCCTCTCTCTATTTCATTCGATTTAGGTCTTCTCTCTCTCTCTCTCTAGTTTGAATTAGGGATTTACCCCCATTTCCCCTTGCCGTGTCCCTGTCATGTCCCATACAAAACAAGTAAAAATAAAATAAAAGGGACACGCCACCGTGTCCGACACTGCTACGGTGCCTATTTTGAAGTGTTTGTGCTTCATAGATGATGTCCATTTGGGGAGTAGTAGTACTACCATTTACTAAAAGAACTTGCTTGTATAAATGTTCATTTAGTTTATTCACATCCAATTTAGTAATTAGCTTGATCACATGAAGTCTGTAATAGCTGATTTAATTTCCCAAATGAAGTAGTAGGGGAGTTGATACTTTCAGTGCTTAAAACATCCTATAAATTACTCCTTGCTAATTTTTATTAGGACCTGTCCCATGTAAAGGATTCCTAACTTCACCCTGAATGTTTTAAAGCATCCTTCAAACCAAAACTTGGTTACTTTGCGTACTACAAATGCCATAATTCTAAATGATCTATTGAACATGAATTGTAGTTTGTATAACCATATGTTAGATGGTATTCCCTGTCCTGACGATTTGGAATTGATTACATAGTATTGTTGGCCATTCCACTTGATCAAGAGCCATAATTTCAGTGAAGCCACATTCTAACATGTCATTCCTTGCTATTTAGTTGCATCATGATTGACTTTAAGATACTAATTAAGGAGTTGATTATTGTTTAGGTATTTACTTCCGTAGTGGTCTCAGTTCCAGTTGTGCTAAGATTGAAGAAAGGAATCTGCAAAAGATTTCTCGTACCTCTCATAGGAATCCTTTAAGTGGTCCTGCCTTGAAAGTTATATGGAAGTGAGTATTTTATATGCTGTTTTGCATGCTCTCTCTCTCTCTCTAATCTATTTGTTGATTGATACCATTTCTTAAGAATCTCTTTCATCTTCTTATTGTTATCAATTTATCGTTGTAGTTCATAAGAATAATGTTTGAGTATGAGGGGAATTTTATTTTGTTATTTCTAGTTCTTGATTTTTATCATAGATATACAAAGCTAATTCTCACTGCACAAATCAAACTCAGGATAAACTTAGCTGCCTCTTCACCATAGTTTGTCAAATTGAAAATTGTATGGGGAATTGAATGTAAGTTTAAAGAAGAGAAAGAGTTAGGGAATGAGTGAGACCTCATTCCCTTTTATATTGATAATAATGCGTAATTACAGGAGTGCCATTAGGCATGAATTATGGGCCAGCTCATTACACCAATTAGGGAAAATAAAATAAAATAAAATTATAACCAATATTGTTTCCTATTTTAACACTCCCCCTCAAGCTGGTGTGAAGATATCTCTCATACCCTACTTGTTGAGAATGTCATGAAATGGTTTGCTCCCTATTCCTTTGGTGAGAACATCTGCTAGTTGGTCCTCCGTTTTCACAAATAGAGTGCATATGGTGGTGCCACTAGTGAGCTTTTCTTTGATGAAGTGCCTATCAATCTCCATATGCTTGGTTCTGTCATGTTGAACTGGATTATAAGTTATGTTGATTGCTGCCTTATTGTCACAGTACAATCTCATTGAATCAGTTTGATGAATCCCCAAATCTCCCAACAATAGTTTAATCCATAGCAACTCACATACACCTTGAGCCATAGCTCTGAATTCTGCCTTAGCACTAGATTTAACAACCACATTATGTTTCTTACTTCGTTAAGTGACTAGGTTGCCCCCAATAAATGTGCAATATCGTCTGCTAGTGACTAATCCAGCCCAATCTGCATCAGTAAATGCCTCCACATTTGAGATGTCCATGTTTTGAGAAATAGAGATCATTTCCAGGAGAAGACTTCAGGTACCGCATGATTCTCATAACTGCCTCTAAATGGGAATTCTTAGGAGCATGCATAAGCTGGCTAACCATGCTCACTGCAATGGCAATATCTGGACGTGAGTGGGATAAGTATATGAGCTTACCCACTAGCCTCTGGTTTCTCCCCCTATCGACTGGATCTCCCCCTTGATCCTCACTTAGTTTTTGGCCCAGTTCTAGAGGTGTATCACATGGTCTACCTCCAAGCATTTCGGTTTCCTTTAGTAAGTCAAGTACATACTTCCTCTGGCATATGAAGATGCCTTCATCTTTGGACCGAGCTACTTCAATGCCCAAAAAATACTTTAAATTACCCAAGTCTTTGATTTCAAACTCGTCAATATCATCCCATTGTCAGAACAATATCATCAATATAAACAATAAGAGCTGTGGTCTTACCATGTGAGGAGTGTTTCACAAATAAGGTGTGATCAGCTTGACTTTGCTTGAACCCATATCTCAGGATTGCTTGAGCAAACCTTTCAAACCAACTCCTAGGGGACTGCTTTAGCCCATAAAGCGACTTCCGGAGCCTGTACACTTTGGCCTTGTTTGTCATCCTCTAAAAAAGTCAAAAAGTCACTATTCTATTTCAGTAACATCATCTTATTTAAGTCATATCACCTCTCTACCACATCGCTTCATACTCAACCCATGTTTCATAAAAAGTCAAAAAATGTATTTATTTAGATCATCCCAAACCATCCCTTTGCCTTTGGACTTAGCATCCTCAAAACCAGAGGGAATATCCATATAGACCTCTTCTTCTAGGTCTCCATGAAGGAATGCATTGTTCACATCAAACTGATGAAGTAGTACTCTCACAGAGTTAATCTTAGCAACCGGTGCAAATGTCTTCTAGTAATCTACCCCATAAGTCTAAGTGAAGCCCTTAGCATTCAGTCTTGCTTTGTACTGTTCTATGACTGTCTGCTTTGTGTTTCACAGTGTACATCCACTTACACTTAACTGGATTTTTGCCTCCAGGTAACTCTACCAACTCCCAAGTGCCATTTTTGTTGAGAGCTCTCATCTTCTCTGTCATGGCATGTTTCCATTCAGGAATAGAAAGAGCATCCTGAAAGTTGTTAGGTAGACTCACGGAAGAAATATTGGATAGAAAGGCTTTATATGAGGGAGACATATTAGAACAAGAGACATGATTAGTAATACAATGTTGAGTACATGACCTAACCCCCTTCCTATTAGCAATGGGAACGTCAAGATCTGAGAACTCTGGAATAGAAGCATTAGGATCAGAATTACCTGGAATCTCAGGAGAGGAGGATGACTCTGGACACTCATCTGGAGAAGAGGTTGGTAGTAGAGAAGGAAACGTAGTCTCTTGCATCCAGGTGACTCTCTGTCTATCTTTGTCCTTGACATAAACTTTGCCAACATCCTCTATTTGTTTTTGTTCAACCACTGGTGGTAATGGCACAGGAATATCTTCACACCAAGGCTCCCCTTGAAGGGATGACTGTGATACTGAGGAGGATGACTCTGGACACTCATCTGGAGAAGAGGTTGGTAGTAGAGAAGGAAACATAGTCTCTTGCATCCAGGTGACTCTCTGTTTATCTTTGTCCCTGACATAAACTTTGCCAACATCCTCTATCTGTTTTTGTTCAACCACTGGTGGTAATGGCACAAGAATATCTTCACACCAAGGCTCCCCTTGAAGGGATGACTGTGATACTGGGGAGGTCGGAAAGTAAGGCTGAGATTCAAAGAAAGTGACGTCCATGGAGACAAACCATTTGTGAGATGGAGGATGATAACACTTATATCCCTTTTGGGTGGTAGAGTAACCCAGGAAAACAGAATGGGTGAATGATTATGGACAAAACAAACAGATCCAAAGGTCTTAGGGGGAATGGAGAACCCAGAAGACGTGGATCCGAATAAAACCTGAAGAGGGGTGTGTTGTTAAAGGACTTGGGTGGGAAGACGATTAATCAAATAAGCTGCAGTGAGAACCACTTCTCTCTAATAGGATCGAGGGACACACATTTCAAAGGATAAACAACAGGCCACATCAAGGAGATCGCGATTTTTTTATTCCGCAACACCATTTTGCTGAGGAATATTAGGCCTCGTTTGGGAACCCTCTCTTTTAGCAAAAAAGTAAAAAAGTTACTAAATTAGCCAAAAAGTCAACAACCCGTACCAAAAAGTCAAAGATTCTCTTTTCTTTTTACTTTTTGCACATCTTTTCGTAAAAAGTCAAAAAGTCATCCCAAACATACTAGTTTTTTTTAGCTCATATTTTAGTCAAATAGGCAAAAAGTTACTAAATTAGCCTGTTTTCAAACGAGGCCTTAGTGCAAGAAGTTTGGTGAATAATGCCATGGGTGGCAAAATAACTGGCAAGACCCGAGTCAATGTATTCTCCCCTATTATCAGAACACAGAATTTTGACAACCACCCCAAATTGAGTGCAAACTATTCTATGAAAGGTTTGAAACATAGAAAACACCTCACTCTTGTCTTTCATCAGATATACCCAAGTGGCCCTAGAATAGTCATCTATGAAAGTAGCAAACCATTTTTGACCTTTCAAAGACACAAAACGTGAGGGATCCCTTACATCAGAATGAATAAAAGAAAATGGAACGAAACTTTTATTGAGAGGAGCAAAAGAAGCTCTGTGTTGTTTTCTAAGTTGATATGACTCACACTGAAAATCAGACACATTATGTTTCTCCAAAATAGAAGGAAAAATATGCTTAAGTAATAAAAAAGAGGGATGTCCTAAGCGATGATGTCACAACCAAATGTCGTCCTTGGTGGATGGTAACTGAATAGATGCATGAGTCAGCTTGTTAGTCTGATCCAGAATGTAGAGACCATGTTCCTCTCTACCACTACCAATCATCTTCCTCGTGATAAAGGTCCTGAAAAAGGCAATGATCAGGAAAAAATGTGACGCTACAATTCAAATCACGAGTAATACGACTCAAAGATAAAATATTAACACCAAAATTGGGAACATGGAGTACAAAGGATAAATGAAGGGAAGAGGTGGCATGAATTAAATCTCTCCTTGACACAGATGAAATAGTACCGTTAGCAATATGCACTTTTTCCTGACCTGAGGAGGGTATACCCTGAGAACAAATTAGGGGAACCAGACATATGGTGGGAAGCACCAGAATCAATAATCCAAGGAACAGTCTTATGAGATAGCAATGCACTTGTAGAGGAAGCCAAGTTACCTGAGTGGGTAAAGGAAGAAGAGGATGCATCGGAGACGGGAGGAGAGGCTCGACGGTCTAGCAAGTGGTGAAAAGCAATCTCAAACTCTAAGGTAGACAACCCAGAAACATCAACAATCGGTGAGATAACATGAGCTAAAGGTGGTGGCTCAACCGTGTCAAAAAGATAGCCCCGAGCATTGGCCCCTCGGCCTCTAGACTGGCTCGACCTACCCCCTCGAGGACTAGGCCGATCTCCTCGGCCACCAGAAGGAGTCTTATGTAGCTTCCAGCAAGTCTCTCGGGTGTGTCTAGGTCTACGGCAGTAGTCACAAAAAAGATTATCCATCTCAGATGAAGGACGAGAACCACGAGACACACTCTCCATCTGGGGAAGGTGCAGAAACCAAGGCAGAACGATCAGTGGTGGTAGAAGGAAGCATCATAGAGCGGCAACTCTCCTCATTCTGCACATAAGCGAAAGCTTCCTAGAGAGAAGGAAGTATGTCCATACCAAGTGCTTTGCTTTGAACCGGTTCATACTCCACATTTAGGCCTTCCAAGAACTTGAAGACCCGCTCATATTCCACAAACTTTCGATAACTAGCAGAATTCGTGGGACAGACAGGCTTGTAATCCTGAAGATAGTCAAGTTTCTTCCACCTGTTGTTAAGGAAGGTAAAATACTGGAGAATAGTCATCTCACCTTGTACTGCCCTCTCAATGGACCAGCGTAACTCGAAAGCTTGGGAGAAATTCTCCTTTCGAGAGTAAGTAGTAGCCATTGCATCCCAAATATCTTGGGCAGTGGCTATAGATAGATAGCCCTCTTCAATCTTCGGGACCATAGAATGGATCAACCAACCCATAATTAGGGAGTTGGTGATCTCCCACTAATCATAATTCGGGTTCGTGTGCTGGGTGCCTGTATCTTGCCATCAACATATCCCGTCTTCTCTCTGCTCTTCAAAAAAATAGTCAAACTCTGCGATCATGCTAGATAGTTCTGACCATTGAATAGAGAGGTGGTGATTTTAAGACCAGGGTTGGGGTTATCAGTCATAGTAGTAGGTATAATAGAACTCTCACTCTTAGGTGTTTGAGAAGTAGTGGACACACTGGTGGAATCTGCCATGGATACTCTATTACCTACCCCTCAACAAAACTAGGGCCAATCACAAACTTGAAAGGTGGTGGGGGAATAATAAGCACGGTGACCACGAAGAATATCAAAGAATTAAATTAAAAACTCATCAATATTTTTTTTTTAATTTATTTTTATGTTAAACGTAGTACATAAACAGGTCTTATATAGGTTTAGAAGTAAGACATAATCAGAGAGCGAAGAGACCAGGAACAAATGCCTTGGAGGGACTTCCGGCATGTGCAGAGACGACATGCGACCCTCAAACAGGCAGTCGAACAACACCTAACCAGCAAGGAGGCTGGTCGGCTAGAAGAAAGCCCTCGGCAGGACCTGGAGAAGGTTGCCGAGGGGAAGAGAAGAAGAAGAAGAGGCTTATGACGCTGGTGGTGAGTTGTAGGGAGGCTGTCGGCTTTGGTGGAGTGGTGTAGAGAGGCTGTCGGCTTGGCTAAGTGAGTTAAAGGGTGGTTTCGGGTGCTGGGGAGGCAAACAGCAACAATTGCGTGGGAAGGGTAGGGAAGAGAGAGCTAGGGCATTGCTCTGATACCATGTAAGTTTAAAGAAGAGAAAGAGTTAAGAAATGAGTGAGACCTCATTCCCTTTTATATTGATAATAATGTGTAATTACAGGAGTGTCTTTAGGCATAAATTATGGGCCAACCCATTACACCAATTAGGAGAAATAAAATAAAATAAAATAAAAATATAACCAATATTATTTCCTATTTTAACATCAAAATCCTAATTTTGTGAATCATTAATTATTAAGATTCAACAAAATATAAAAAATAATGTTAAACACTCGTACATATGAAAAAAAACAAGAAATAAATTGATTTTGGCACATGTTATAAAATAGTTATGTAAGGACAGTGGTGGACCCAAAAATCAATGTTAGCGGGGACCAAAGGATACACATGAGTCAATTGGTTCACTCAATACATAAATTAACGGGACCAACAATACACATGAATTGTTAACTTGATTCAATTTTAAATGAACCTGAATCGTTGGATTGGTAAAGAGTTAACTAGCCAGTGAGAATTTATCTTCTGCACTTTGCCAACATGTAGTTGCTCAATCTCATGTTTTCTTTATTTTATTTCTAGTTTAGCCTTTATACTTTTCCCATATAAAAAAATGGTCTCATTTTGAATTTTTTTATGAATAATAATATAACATATAAACAGAGTTTATAAATAATAATAAAAAAGCATATGAAGTGATGGCTTATTTATATTCATTTATTAAAAATTAAAATAAAATACTTGGATCACCATCCTTTCTTACTATAATTTGTTTATTACCTTTTGTGTCAACATTGTATTAGTTTAATGGGTCTTACTACTCATATTTGTTACCAATGCAATGTTGACAAAACAAACATGAGATAAATAAAACATTATAAGAAAATATAGTCACTGTAGACTTGAAACTATAAGCTATATTGGTGGTTTTTTGCTTTAAATGAATAGGGTAAATTACAAATATACCTTCTGAGGTTTGCTTAAAGTATAGATTGCCTCTTATGATTTAGAAAATTACGAATAGCCCTTTGTCAAAATTATTTATTTAATAGAAATAATTAAAAAAAAATGAAATTCATAATTGCTCTCCTATACAACAATAAAATTACTTAAATTATTAATTGAAACACGTTTCTAATATATTTAAAATTGTTAATTGATTTGATGATTTATTAATAAAAAGGGCGATTTGTTATGAAATTAGAAACCTTTGGGTGTGGAATGTAATTTTCAGAACCACATGGAGGCGATTTGTATTTTAATTAAACCTCAGGGGGTGTATTTGTAATTTATTCAAATTAATAAAATCAAGGCCATATCATTTTGTATGAATTTTAAGTACAATTTTAGTCAATCTGTATATATCTTGCAAGAGTAATGCTACGTATAATGAAATAAATATTATGAAAAGTTTCATGAAACTAATCTAAAGTTAATTGCATAACATACAATAAGAACTACAAACTAACCCAAGGGTGGAGAATCTTCATGAAGGCTTTTCATGATATTTCTTTCATGATGCTTAGCATTTATTGATCTTGCAAGGTGCGAAGTGAGTTTTGTCCACCACCTCTTGAGGTGGCCAACTCTTGTTGGAGTGAGGGGGCCAGTTTTTCACTATACAAAGGGATGGAAGTCTGATATACAACAATATTACTCATAATTGTATGAAAACTTTGCAGGTTAGGAGGCGCAATGGCACCCTTCACCCATCCTTTCTGTCCACCACTGTATGAGGACATAATTAAACTGTTTAATTGGGAAGACATTGCCTTCATAGAAAGAGATGTGGGTCTAAATCCTACAAACCATTTAATTATTCAAAAATCATAATATAATTTTTCTTGACATTAAAAAAACGGACGCAGGAATCCTATATAGAGTACAAGAAGAAAGAATTAAATAGAATCCATTATTTTAAAACCTAAAACATTTAAAAATGTGTATGTGCTTATTGTAAAAAAAGGAAAGAAAAAAAAAAAAGTAGTAGAAACACTAGGTCCTACCGACTTGATTCGTGCAATATCGAACCATATTTATTTTACTAAAACAATAGATAATTTATGGGTGCGTGTGACTTTAACCTTAAACATCCTTATAACATGTATTATGACAATTTTTGAGAAAAAACATTAAGAACGTTGGGTTTGATTGGATTCCATAAAAATCCGTTGATCACCAAAATAACAACAAATCATGTAAAGGTATTGGTTATTTTAATACGAAATATTATTAGGAGTTGTATTATGTCATTGTACTAAACAAAAGGTAAAACGGGGTCAGAATCTATCGGACACGATAGTTTCTATATAATTACATGAATTGTGAAAGGTGAATGAAATTGTGATTTGATTGTGAATTGTGCGATTCACCATGGACTATAGATTCACCTATAAATTCATATCAATCTATATATGAATCACAAATCGTAAAATTTTGATAACAGAGCTCTTCACTATTACATCGACCAAAAGTAGTCTTTCGTTGCTTAATGAGCTATTCAGTTTAAAAGCTCATTTTCACTTCCATTTTTTCCTTATTATTTATTTCTATCCCAACCAATGGTTTTGCCTCACATATGCATTGGTAGCCCAAATGTATGGAGTGATATCTTTAAACTCCTGGAATGCTCTCTCTCTCTCTCTCTATATATATATATATAGATATATATCCATGACTAAGCAAGTTGTAAAACACAAGTTTTAAGCTAGAATCTTGCCAAACAGAATTTGCTCTTGAATCTGGTTTTTACCCTTCTTTTGTAGTATTTTTATGTACTTACATGATATTTGCGTGATAGAGATGTGCAAACTTGAAGGGTTAAGATATGTCGAATAAAACAGAAGGAAAAATCCTAGGCAGTCGCATTAAGAAATTTTTGGCCTCCTCTTTTCATTAATGACATTACCTTTATGTTAGGGCAAGGGATTAATGAACAGGCCTATACATTTCTTTGCAGGAGTAGCATTTGAGGCATGAATCCATTATTTTTATATATTTCTGTAGATTTTTTGGTTAACAAGGTTGTTGATGGGAAAGGTTTAAAGAGAAGAACTTTATATTTTATTGAGGTGTATTGAGAGATCTATTTAAAAAATTAAGTAGAAGAGAATTGAGTATTATTTTGCTATCCTGGTATAGTTAAAAGGACGTGAGGTGACTGATGTAGAATAGCTTGAGGGAAGAGATGCAAATTCCGAGGATAATAGGGGCTTACATCAAGAATTGATATAACTTATCTTTTACTCTGGCTCTGGATAATTTAGGAAGCATATTTGGGAAGATGTCTTATATGTACATCATTAATAAAAATGCTTTACTAGACTAAACTGTAGCAGCACTAATTTGAATTAAGGTAATAGGAGATACTTCATAATTCTAAAGGTTTGAGGTTGAGTACGATTAGAATATCATAGTAGAAAGGAGGATAAATTGAAAATCATTAACCAAGAGATACTTGAAACTAACCACCATTGTTGTCATGTATTGATTATCTATGAAGAGGGCTCAATGATGAGGATCTTGTGCATACAAAAAGTTAAAGATCAAAGTGTTTGTGATCATCTGATACCTATTAATTGTGCCCATAAAAAAACTATCATGACTAAAAATTTATAGGATGGTGACAAGGCTAAAATGTGATACTGCATAAAGGCAATGTGATAAAATAATTTTTCCTACCAAAAAATATGATACAACGACCTTACTCTTTGAAAAGTCAATGGTGACATCAATTGTAGATAAGGTGACATCATTTGTAGATAAGATGTGCAAAAATACTTGACAATACTAGTCAAGTAATGAGGATTAATGATTTATGAGTATTTTTGGGCTTCATCAGCACCTTCTTTGAAGGGGTTTCCTTTATTTATTTATTTATATTTCTAGTAATTGGATAGTTGTGTAATATATATTTTGTATATATATATTTTTAGCATGTTCTTGTTAGACTTTTTGTCTGCATTTTCTGTTTTGTGTCTCTGTTTTATTTCCTTTTTAATAAAATTTTGTGTCATTGATAAAAAAAAAAAAATGATGCAAGTTGAGGAAGGTAAAAAAGAGCTTGACGCAAAGAGAAAAGAAATGATTGACAGACAGCCAACCCCATATATTTGTGATTAATTTTGGTTTATTTCCTCTTGCCACTTGGGGTTGTTGGAAGGGGAAAAGGCGGGAATGGGGACTGGTGGAAGTTCTTTATGCATATGATAATATTTTTATCTAAACTTTCAGTGTAGTTCTTAATAGCTTCAACACTTGTAAGTACATGATGTGAGCTAGAATGATGAGCTGTTTTCTTTGCTTTTCTTTGCTTTATGCAGGGGCAACTTTGAGGTCCTTGATTTTCCACGTGATGATAGAATTTGTGAAGGATTTCTGGCTCATCCCTCAGTGAAGATGTCTAGCAAGGCCTATGAGTTTGCAAGACAGATTGTTGGAGTTTTGCAGTTCAGGGTACATGCTTATCGTGCTTTTTGGCCAGAGATCTTTCAGTCAGATTGTCCTGATGCGAACGATATTGCTCTCTATTTTTATCCTGGAAAGATCGAGAGGTTTGCTTCTTTTGGGCATCATTTTTAAAATATGTAGTGGATTATTTTGCCAACTTTAAGTTGTTGGTCTGGTTGTGTAGGTCAAGAAAGCAGTATGCTTTCCTGTTAAAATTTATCGAGAAGCATGATTTAATGTTGAGGAGTTGTATGGGTCGCATGGAGTTACTGGTCTTTCCATCGAAATTATTGCATGTGGATTGCCAGAGTGAGCTCTCTGACATTTCCAATTATTATTATTATTATTATTATTATTATTATTATTATTATTTCCATTACAATATTATTTTTGTTAATAAGAATTGAGATATACATATGGTTTCCTTCTTTGGAATAAAAATTGTGGATGACTCTAGAGTTAATGCTTAGGCTTTAGTATGGTTGATTATCACAGAAAGTGCAGTAAAGCAGAACCCCTTTCTCTAGCCAAGGCTTTGGTTAGTTGAAGCAGGCCTTCATTAAAAGTATTGATATCTATCAGGGGCAGCTGTGATTTTTATTTTTTTTTAATAATATCTTTACGTAAGTCAGCTAAATTTTCCATTTTGAGCACCCCAGACCAGTACATCGAATACCAACTTGGCCCAGTTCAATATTGTTGAACACCCAGCCTAGTTTCCTAAACACCCAACCCAGCCCATAGCCCATTAACTCCTAAAAAGATAATAATAATAATAAGAGTTTTCTTTTTTCTTTTTTAATTATTATTAGCTTAAAAAACACATCAACATTTCCGTTTGGATCGTGGTGTGAGAAAAGAAAAGAAACGAAATCATTATGGTCTCTCATCTAGGTGAGAAAAGAAAAGAAGTGATTCTCACTTCATGTTTGGATGGATAAGAAATCAAATCATGTGAGAGATGGGAATGAGTGAGGGGTTTTTTTTTCTTCATTTGTACTTTGAGGGACAATCTGGGTATTATAAATATTTTATAACTAATCAACTTGTTTCTCACCAAATGCCATCACTTTTGGTGAGAAATGAAAAAAACAAAATAAAAGACTTATTTTCTCACTATTTCTCCCCATTTCTCTCAATTTCTCGCATACTTTACCATCCAAACAAGTGATAGAGTTTTCTTTTCTCACCAAAACTATCGATCCAAACAGACAAGAGTCCCTCAATTATAATTTGATGTTTAAGTTAATGTCGTAGCTAGTTGAAGTGTAATAACTATATAGGGTATAAGTGGGCAGGGGAACCTTTCTTACCTAGATTTGTTTGATATTTTTATATATGAACTTATGATGTCAAGTGCTTTATATAAGATTTTTGGTAGTGATAAATGACATGTTGATTTCCTTGAATGTTACTACAGAATTAGGTGGAAGTTACTTTATGTGGGGGGTTTTTCGCCCTTTGAAGGGCAAGAAGACTATGCCGAAGACAGACTTCTCAAGGGATAGAGTAGTGCAAGATGAAGAGCAGAAAGATATACAATAGAGTAGTAAGTAGTCTACATTAATTGTACTTTCAAATGATCTGTATTTCTTTTGAGAAAGTAACAAATCATGTGAAAGGAGAGGGGCAGAGAGGAAACACTTGAACTGAGAAGGGCCTTGAAAGTAAGAGCTACCTATATAGCATTATATGTGAATCTGTTTTGACATTTATAGTTGAATGACAAAATATATAATGTTTGATGAACTTGTCTGTGGAAAAAATTGCATATAAATAATTTGGTAAGTTGTATTCTGGATTAGGTTGAATCACAAGTTAATTGCTAAAACCGCCCTTAAAAGTTGTGAACACATTTTATGGAAAGAAGAATTAAGAGGTTGGTAAATTACCATTACCATTACCTTCATTGTGAGGCAACAATGTAGGACTTTTAGGATTGAGAGTCTTCTTCTGTCTTGTGGGGAGGTTCATCACTGATGCCGATGCCCTTAAGCAAACCTATGATTTGAATACTGATTGGTAATTGGTGGTGGTGAATGACCTTTTCCTTTGTTGGAACCAAGTTTGTGGGAGTTAGGAGAACCTGATGTCTAACTCTCGTTTGGATTTTACTGGGTAATGATATGCCTAAATCCACTAAAAAGGGTATGAGAATCGAATAAAAACCAGTTGGAATTTTGCAAAGTAAGTTTATTTGGAAGTTAAAAATATGGATTTTCAGTGATTTTGCACTTGCAGGAGTTCTTTTTTTCTTTCATCCCTCAAAAATCTTTTGGATAGGTTGAGGTAGTAATTGCTTTTCTTGTTTATATATAGTCTACGCATTTCAATTTCTGTCTTAATTCTTAAGAACAGTTACATTCATGAAAAATCCTAAAGCGGCCTTCAAATTGTCTTTATCAACATCATAATATATTTATTTCATCAATTTGATGTGTGGTAGATGATAAATGTGTGACCCTGACTTGTATATCATTAATGCAACTTGAATTATTGAATGAATTTGCATGCATGTGGGTTTAATTTTGCTCAAATCTGTTTGTCTATGAAATATCTATTTGAATGCCTATTTTGAATGAGAAATTGAAAGTCTTAATGGATTCAGAAATAGAAATTGACTTAGTTCATTAGGCTAATTAGAATATTTAAAACCATATGCGAGGTTTGATTAAAATTTGATTGAGACCAAGTTAATTAGAATTAATCATTATAATTGATTAAAATCAATTAGGACTAACTTGATTAATTAGTCTAACTTAATCTAACCCATATATATGTTATAAGCTTAAGGAATGGACTCATAAAATCATATTTTTGCCGAGATTTAGAGAGAGGGAAGAACAACTTCAATTTTGAGAGGGAACTTGGAGAATTGTATAGGAAGGAGAATTGAAGAGAATTGTGTTAGAATTCATCAATTAAAGTTTAAGGTATCTATTTGATCCTTAGTTCTTGTAGACAATCCAAATGAGAACTAAATTCATGAAGTAATTTGAGTAAATTCCATGTTATTGCTAAGAAGACAATAGAATCAACTTGAATATGGTGAGAGTGAGTTAATTATGGATATTCATGCATCAATTCATCATTTTTTAGTTTGGTTTTCAAAATCCTTTCATGCATGAACTTCATACTAGTTGATTTTGAGAATTCTTCATGATTTTACACTCACTATTTCAAATGATGGTAATTTGAAAGAACATAATTGGAATCTTTATATGCATGGCAAAATTATGAAGTTTTGGGTTTTGTTTTGACAATTGAAAGAGGTTTTGGGTCTATGGTTTGAAGATGATCCAGTATTCAATATTTGGAAAGTGTTTTTACATGTTGTACTAGCCACGGAACCTTTTGGGCTTAAAACTTATTTGGGACTTGAATTCTATTATGGAAATTTCAGAATTTGACCACTACGCTCGAGCGACGAAGTCGTCACTCAAGCGCACTTTACATGCATGAAGTATTTTTGTAGAACACAACACAATCGCTCGAGCAACCAAAAGTTGGCACAAGCGACCTCAGTTCATTTTGCATAATTGGCTCGAGCGAGCGTTGAGCCTTGTCATAACCCAAACCAGCCCTTATAGGTTTAGTGCAGTAACCAGCCAGTACTCCTGGGATTACTAAAGGCCTTTGAACAAATTAAACAAAATACAGGGGCTAGTGGAAGCAAATACAAACATACAAGGTCCATAGATCTGTGGAGACATAGATGTGATAGAAAATTTAAAACTTATGTTTACATAATTAAGATGTCATACCCACGTCACCATTCAAACATGTAGACAAACAAAAGGCTTGTTCAAACTTAACAAAAGAAATACAAAAAGATCTTTAACATGATTCACAAAAACTTGACCACTGCAGAAATGGGAACCTCCTCGAAAGGCACTATGGCTAGCTGACAGAACGAAACCCCAGGCCATTAACTCTGAGTCAGGTCATGTGCCTGGTCACCTACATACATACATAGTAATATGGTGAGTTAGAGCCCAGTGAATAACAACAGAGTAAAGGATTTATGAATGATGCCCAAACATTTTTAAAAATCAGAGTTCATATCAGAAACAAATTTAGATTCATATGAGTATTTAGAAGTCATAAGCAGTTATATGTGCTACATCCATCAGTTATCATATCATCTTGGTCCTAGGACCCATATACATAGTCGGTACTGACGACCCCAAAGGTCCATATCTTGTGCATAAGTAGCCATGGTATTGTTTCCTCCTGGCAAGGGCCATGAATAAACTACGGTATTGTTTCCCCCGAGTAAGGGCCATGTATAAACCACGACATTATTTCCCTAGGGTAAGGGCCATATGATCATGAGCTGCGGTATTGTTTTCCCTAGGCAAGGGGCATATAAACTAAGGATGCCACAAATACATTTCATAAAACTGGACATTCATTCATGATTTATAAAATAGCATTTTATAGAACCAATCATATCTTATCATTCTAAAAATACTTATAATCAAATATAGCTTTACAAAGTTGTTTCTCATAGATAGCTCCGATAGTAGAATAGACAGAGCAGATAGATTGGATAGTCTATGGCTCGTGACCTACACAAACATATAATAAATGCATATTGAAACACACGCTTGAAAAACACTTAACTCATTTCTTTTCTATCTTGGTGTCAAAATGTACTTCAGAACACTTAGCCAAATTTTAAAAAACAGGGCAGTCCACTCAAGCGCAACATCGGTCGCTTGAGCGGTCTGCAAAGTCTACAAAAGTACTAGTTGCATGATTTCTTTGCTCAACAGACGCTTGAGCCAAAGACTGAGTAAAATAGGGTCTCTGCTCGAGCGCAACTTTGGTCGCTCGAGCGGTTTGTAAAACTGTGCAAAAGTGTTGGGAGCTCGCATTCTCCGCTCGAGCGCAGACTTCCCTGCTCAAGTGGAGGGTGCAAATTTTGGAATTTCCAAATTTGCTTCCCAAGTTCAAAACCCAATTTCAAAGCTTCAAAACACATGCTTTTGGGCCAAAACTCGGTAAAACATTAAGAAACTCATAGTATATGATTACAAACCAATTCACAAAATTAAGCCCAAAAGTTTTGCCAATTGTACAAAACAAAACTTGAAACTTCCAAAACATAACATGCACGTATTTTCTTGAGTTCAAACTTTCCAAATCTTCGTAGAATAAGATGTTTAGTACAAAAGGAGTTGAATTCTCATAACAAGACCAAAATATGAACATGCATTTAGGAAAACTTTGAAATCAACTTCCAAAACTTTATGATATGCACATGCATGTATGGTTTGATCCCAATTCTACTTATTTAGCTTAATTCACAAGTTTATCTACTTAATTCTCTTGTAGCCATGAATCTACCAACTCAATTGCAAGACTAAGGCTTGAATTCTTACCATAGGTGTTCAATGTGGTCTAATTGCTAAGTTGGTTGAGCATGCAAGTCAAATTCTTCCAATTCTTCTTCCTCTCCCTTGGTTTCAAGCTCTACCACTTGATCTCCCTCTCTCGCTCTCTCTCACACACACACACACACACACACACACACACACACACTCACAAACACACATTTTTGAGTAAAAAAGATGAGGAATGAAAGTGTAAATAATGGCCTTAAGTTAACAAGTTTCCTTATATAGGCATGATTAAGAAGTTTAATTAATGACTAATTAATTGGCATTATTTATTCTAAATATTTGGTTCCGAATCGAATTCTAATTAAATTTACCATAATGTTTTAAAAATTCTAAATAACACATAATCTCAGTCAATTTCGTGATTAGATGCCGATAAGGACTACAATGCTCATAATGAAACAGAAACACATACATATCTTTCTACGACAGACAAATATAAATGCAAATAACATATAACACATGCAATTAACGTAGAATTTCATCTTAATTACTTATTAGGCCTTCTTAATCAGAGATGATAAGCTAATCATAGGTCGGGGTTGTTACAGTCTTCCCCCCTTAAAGAGTTTGGTTCTCCAAACTCAAATTACCTTCATTTTGGAAGAACACTAGATCTAGGGGAAACAGATCAGGGTATCTCTTCATCATATCTTCTTCTGTCCCATGTTGCATAGGTTCTTGCATGATTCTGTCAATTAACTTTCACCAATAGAATTTCCTTGTTCTTCAATCTTTTGGTTCTTCGATTATCAAGTTGGATTGGTCATTCTTCATAGGTATAATCATCTTTCAGTAGCACGTGCGTCGGTTCAATCACATGTAATGGATCTCTCAAATAATCCAGGAACATTGAAATATGAAAGACATTATGCATTTGCACCATAATCGGTGGTAAGGCCACTCGGTATGTTACTGAATTGATTTTCTCTAGAATCTCATACAGACCAATGTATCTCAGAGCCAACTTTCCTTTCACCCCAAATCGTGTTTCCCCTTGCATAGGAGTTACTTTGATAAACACATGATTCCCAACTTCATATTCTCTGTCTCTTCTTTGGACATCCGCATAACTCTTTTGGCGACTTTGTGCAGTTTTCAATCTTTGTTGAATCAATTTCACGTTTTCAGTCATTTCTTGCACAAGTTCCGGCCCAACAAAGGTCTATCACCTACCTCGGCCCAACTGATTGGAGAACGGCATTTTCTACCAAACAAAGCTTCATAAGGAGCCATATCGATACTCGAATGAAAATTGTTGTTGTACACAAATTCAGCCAATGGCAAGTAGGTTTCCCAATTTCCTTGGAAATCTAACACACACATTTTGAGTATATCTTTCAAGGTTTGAATGGTTCGTTCAGATTAGCTGCTTGCCTGTGGATGATAAGCACTACTCAGCCTCAACTTAGTTCCCAAAGCCTGCTGCAAACTTTGCCAAAATCTTGAAGTGAATTTGGAATCCTTGTCAGATACAATGGATACTGGCACCCCGTGTAGTCTCACAATCTCATTTACATAGATGTTAGCTAATTTATCTGCATTATAAAAGGTTTTAACAGGTAAAAACTGAGCGGATTTATTCAAACAATCAACTATGACCCAAATAGAATCCATGCCTTGGGAGGAGTGAGATAGTCCAACAATGAAGTCCATCATGATATGCTCCCATTTCCATTTCGGTATTGGAAGCGGTTGAAGTAATCTAGCGGGTCGTTGATGTTCGGCCTTTACTTGCTAGCAATGCAAACATCTAGCCACAAAATCAACAATACATCTTTTCATTCCAGGCCACCAAAAGTTTTGTTTCAAATCTTTGTACATTTTTGTATTTCCAAGATACATGGAAAATTTTGAATTATGAGCCTCGGTCATAGCACGCTTTCTTAAGTCTGAACAATCCGGTACACAAAGCCTAGTTTGAAACTTCAACACATTATTCTCAATTACGAACCCTGGTCTTGGTTTTGTGTCAATCTCATCAACAATCCTCTTCAAGAACTCATCTTGTAATTGTTTCTCTTTAATTTCTTCAATAATTGTAGGCTGGGCAGAGATAGCGGCCAGAATTCCACCCTGTTCGCATAACACAATTTCAACCTCATTACTCTCCAAGACACATAACAACTTTCTAACAGGTGAGCAAACATGACAAATACCCAATTGACTTTCTACTCAATGCATTTGCAACGGTGTTTGCCTTTCCCAGATGATATAGAATTTGCAAGTCATAGTCTTTTATCAACTCAAGCCATCGTCTCTATTTCATGTTCAATTCCTTTTGAGTAAAGAAATATTTAAGGCTTTTATGATCAGTGTACACTTCTCAAGTCATACTGTACAAATAGTGTCGCCAAATTTTCAAAGCAAACACTACAGCTGCTAGTTTAAGGTCATGAGTTGGGTAGTTCTTATCATGAGGTCGGAGTTCGCATGAAGCATAGGCAATCACTTTTCCATTTTGCATAAGTACACACCCCAGACCCTTGTCTAAAGCATCACTATACATTTGAAACCCATCAGTACCATTGGGTAAAGTTAAAATTGGTGCAGTTACTAACCTAGTTTTTAACTCTTGAAAGGCTGACTCCCATTGATCATTCCAGTCAAACGGTACATTTTTTGCGTTAATTGTGTCAATGGCATGGCAAGTTTGGAGAAATCTTTTACAAATCTTCTGTAATAACCAGCAAGCCCTAGAAAACTTCTAACTTTTGACACATTTGTTGGTCTTAGCCAATTTACAATAGCTTCAATTTTCTGCAGGTCAAACGATATGCCATCTTTGTTAATTACATGCCCCAGAAAGGTCACAATGTTTAGCCAGAACTCACATTTGGAGAGTTTCACATACAATTTCCTTTCTCTTAGAATCTATAACATGGTTCTCAAATGATTTTCGTGATCTTCTCTGCTTTTGGAGTAAATCAAAATATCGTCAATAAATACAGCGATAAATTCATCCAGAAATTGTTTAAACACTCTATTCATTAGGTCCATGAAGGAGGCTGGTGCATTTGTTACCCCAAATGGCATTACCAAAAACTCATAATGCCCATATCTAGTTCGGAGGGCAGTTTTCTCTATGTCTTCTGCCTTGACTTTTACTTGGTGATACCCGAATCTAAGGTCTATCTTAGAAAATGCTTGTGCTCCCTGAAGTTGGTCAAACAAATCATCTATTCGGGGTAGTGGATATTTGTTCTTAATGGTCACTTTATTCAATTCACGGTAGTCAATACATAGCCTCAAAGACCCATTTTTCTTCTTGACAAATAGGACGGGAGCACCCCAAGGTGAAGTGCTCGGTTGGATAAACTTCTTGTCTAACAATTCTTGAAGCTGGACCATTAGTTTTTTTAATTTGGAGGTGGACATTCTGTAAGGGGTTTAGAAATTGGTCATGTTCCAGGCACTACATCAATAATAAATTCAATTTCTCTATCAATCAAATCACCGGGTAGTGCATTTGGGAACACATCAGGAAATTAATTAATTACAGGAATAACTTCCACATTTGGGCTATCAGAAGTCACATTTAAAACACTGCACAAATGACCCCTACATCCCTTTCTAAGCAATTTGACGGCTTTCAAAGCAGAAATCATATATGGAGGTGGAACTATCCCATTCCCAGCAAACACAAATTCAATCAAGCCAAGTGGTCAGAAAACAACAGATTTATTCACACAATCAATAGTTACGCGGTACTTAGTCAACCAATCCATACCCAATATGCAATCAAAATGAGCAATGTCTAATGGCAACAAATCAACGTGTAATAACACATCCCCAATCATGATGTCACACGCAAGATACACATAAGCACACATTATAGAACCCCCAGAAGGTGTAGATACATATAATAAATAGTTCATAGGTTCTAGTGGCCTAGTCAATTTGTGAGAAAAAGCATGAGACACGAATGAATGTGTAGAAACAGAGTCTATCAGCACATATGCATTTTTAGCACAAATAGGAAGTATACCTGACACCACGGATTCGGTGTTCTGGACGTTGCCAAGCACAAGTGCAAACACCCGACCTTGTCTTAAAGTTTCTTTCCTAGTATTGGTTCTTGCATTTGATCTTGGTGCAGAAGTGGATCTGGCTAAACTTGCTGTAGGACGATTGGCATTTTTAGCTATGAGTGGGCAATCTTTCATCATGTGGCCAACCTTGCCACACCGGAAGCAAGCACTAGATGCACGATAATAGACACCCTTATGTTTCCTCCCACATTCAGAACAAACAAGCGTAGATCCGCTACTCTAACTTGAGCTACTAGTAGATCCCGTGTTTTGTTTCTTGTTTGTAACAAATAAATGACCCTTTCTAAACTTGTACCTAGATCTTTTGCCTTTCCATTTAATTATTGGAGCTTTCGTTTGTTTCATTGCAGCCAAGTTGGATTCACACATTAAAGCTCTATCAAGCACATCAACGTATTTAGGCTGTTTCAATACACCGACCCGATCAAACACATCAAAATCCAGTTCTCCTTCGAATTTTCGAGCTTTCTTATAATCTATATCCACCATGTATGGGGCAAACGGGCTAATTTAGTGAACTTAGCCTCATACTCGGCCACTGACATATTGTCCTGCTCAAGCTCTTGGAATTCTGACACTTTTCTATCTCGGAAACACTAAGGAAAGTATTTCTCATAAAAGATCTCTCTAAATTGATCGCAAGTCAAATCCCACTACTATCACAAATAAGCATCCACCAACGTCGGGCTTCGTCCGTTGTAGGTGGCCAACAAAACTTTCTGAGTCTCGGTACATGGAAAGACTTCAAATAACTTTTGAGTTTCTAGCATCCACGTTTCAACCTTTAAAGGTTCAATTCCACCCAAGAAAGTCGGTGGCTTCATTTTATTGAATTTCTGAGTCAAGATGATGATGTCATTGTTTTCCGGTTTTGCTTGGACCGGAGGGAGCGGAGGTGGTAAAGGTTGTTGTCTTTGTTGTTGCATCATTGCTTCTGTCAAAGCTTTAAGCATTCTTTCCATTCGGTTCATTCTGGCCTAGGAGGATTCATCTGTACCATCGCTTATTGGATTTTCCATTTGTTATAGGTAAACAGAGCACTAATAAACATAGGAATAATATTTTCATAGTCTTTAATTTCAGTTCATTTCATTTCAACGTCAATGTATATTGGTTTAGATACATTCACATGATATCACACACTCACACATGCAAATGTAATGTCCCTACTTCTTTTCTAGGATATCCTATAGCTTATATGGACTCGTGTGTACGATATAACTCGTGCTCTGATACCACTCTGTCACGACCCAAATTCGTCCCTATATGTTTAGTGCCATAACCAGCTAGTAATCCTAGGATTACCAAAGGCCTCTGAACAAATTAAACAAAGTACAGGGGCTAGTGGAAGGAAATACAAACATACAAGGTCCATAGAGTTGTGGAGACATACATGGGACAAAAAATTTAAAACTTATGCTTACATAATTAAGACGACATACCCACGTCACCATTTAAACATACAGACATACAAAAGGCTTGTTCAAACTTAACAAAAGAAATACAAAAAGATCTTTAACATGATTCACAAAAACTTAACCACTGTGGCTGGCTGACAGAACGAAACACCAGGCAATCAACTCTGAGATTGGTCATGCACCTGGTCACCTACATACATACATAATAATACGGTGAGCTGGAGCCTAATGAATAACAATAGAGTAAAGGATTTATGAATGATGTCCAAACAGTTTCAAAAATCAAAGTTCATATCAGAAATAGATTTAGATTCATATACGTAACCAGAAGCCATAAGTAGTTATATGTGGTACATCCATTAGTTATCATATCATCTTAGTCCTGGGACCCATATGCATAGTCGGTACCGACGACTCCAAAGGTCCATATCTTGTGCACAAGTAGCCATGGTATGGTTTTCCCCAGGCAAGGGCCAGGCATAAACCATGTTATTGTTTTCCCCGAGTAAGGGCCATGTATAAACCACGGTATTGTTTCCCTCGGGTAAAGGTCATATGATCATGAGTTGCGGTATTGTTTCCCTCGGGCGAGGGCCATATAAACTAAGGATGCCACAAATACATTTCATAAAATTGGACATTCATTCATGATTCATAAAATAGCATTTCATAGAACCAATCATATCTTATCATTCTGAAAATACTTATAATTGAATATTGCTTTACAGAGTTGTTACTCACAGATAGCTCTGATAATAGAATGGACAGAGCAAACAGATCGGATAGTCTATGGCGCGTGACCTACACAAACATATAATAAAAAATGCATATTAAAGCACACGCTCGTAAAACACTTAGCTCATATCTTTTCTATCCTGGTGTCAAAATATACTTTAGAACACTTAGCCAAATTTTCAAAAACAGGGTAGTCCGCTTGAGTGCAACATCAGTCGCTCGAGCGGTCTGCAAAATCTACAAAAGTACTGGTTAGATGATTTCTCTGCTTGGCGGACGTTCGACAGTCGCTCGAGCCAAAGACTGAGTAAATAGGGTCTTCGGTCGAGCGCAACTTCAGTCGCTCGAGCGGTCTGTTAAACTCTACAAAAGTGCTGGGAGCTTGTATTCTCTGCTTGAGTGCAGACACCTCCACTCGGGCGAGATTTGCTTCCCAAGCTCAAAACTCAATTTCAAAGCTTCAAAATACATCCTTTTGGGCCAAAACTTGGTAAAACATTGAGAAACTCATAGTATATGATGAATTACTAACCATTTCGCAAAATCAAGCCCAAAAGTTTTGCCAATTGTACCAAACAGAACTTAGAACTTCCAAAACATAACATGCATTATTTTCTTGAGTTCAAACTTTCCAAATCTTGGTAAGATGAGATGTTTAGTACAAAAAGGAGTTGAATTCTCATAACAAGACCAAAATATGAACATGCATGTAGGAAAACTTTGAAATCAACTTCCAAAGCTTCATGATATGCGCATGCATGCCCATTTGATCCCAATTCTACTTCTTTAGCTTAATTCGCAAGTTAATCTACTTAATTCTCTTGTAGCCATGAATCTACCAACTCAATTGCAAGACTAAAGGCTTGAATTCTTACCTTAGGTATTCAATGTGGTCTAATTGCTAAGTTGGTTAAGCATGCAAGTCAAATTCTTCCAATTCTTCTTCCTCTCCCTTGGTTTCAAGCTCTACCACTTGATTTCTCTCTCTCTCTCTCTCTCTCTCACACACACACACACACACACACTCTCTCTCTCTCTCTCTCTCACACACACACACACACTCTCTCTCTCTCTCTCTTTCACACACACACACACACACACACTCTCTCTCTCTCTCTCTCTCACACACACACACACACACTCTCTCTCTCTCTCTCACACACACACACACACACATTTTTGAGTAAAAAAGATGAGGAATGAAAGTGTAAATAATGGCCTTAAGTCAACAAGTTGCCTTATATCTGCATGATTAAGAAGTTTAATTAATGACTAATTAATTGGCATTATTTATTCTAATTATTTGGTTTCGAATCAAATTCTAATTAAATTTACCATAATGTTTTAAAAATCCTAAATAACACGTAATCTTAGTCAATTTTGTGATCAGATGCCGATAAGGCCTACAATGCGCATAATGAAACAGAAGCACAGATAGATCTTTCTACGACAAATAGATATAAATGCAAATAACATATAACACATGCAATTAATGTAGAATTTCATCTTAATTACTTATTAGGCCTTCTTAATCAAAGATCATAAGCTAACCAAAGGTCGGAGTTGTTACAAGTGTACATTCTAACCATCCAGAATTTTTGCAGACCAGGTGGTTCGCTCGAGCGACTTATAGTGCGCTTGAGCAAATTGCCCTGTTTCAGCAACTTCTGAAAAATAATTTTAAGTGCATACTTCCATTCTCATGCACCTTTACGCATTCTTGAGCATTGTTTAGACATCATTCAAAATGGAGTAAGCTGGAAATACAATTAAGGAAATTGGATTAAGATATAATGTTTGTTTAGTCAATGTGTTTCAATGTGTATTGCTATGTGCTTTGTGTAGGTTGATTGCCCGAAGCGTAATGTCGATACAAGTCCACTGTGAGTAATATGTCTATAAACATATGTTCAAAACGTATTTTGAATTGTTCAAGAATATTATTTTGAAATCTTTATTTTGTTACCTATGAATGAAGATCCTATTTGAACTTGTAATCGTGGCATCCTTTAGTGAGTCCTTCGCTTGGGGGAAACAATACAATGACCCATTAGATTAATTGAAATACAGAGATGATGTTAGATCCTAATGGTCCACATTGAATTACCCATTGTGGTTTTATTGATTAACTCATTGCAGTCCCATTGAATAGACCTTAATGGTCCCATTGGCTTCAGCACATTGATATATTGTTATTCTATAGGATGTTACCATGTATAATGAATTGCATTGGATATTGTTAAAACGGATGATTGGTATGAATTTGATATATGATTGTTATACGAATTGTTTTGGTTATTGAAAAGATATGTTTTTGTGAAATGTTGGTCTTCATTCATTAAATCCTTTATATTGATGTTACTCACTAGGCTCCAGCTCACCCCTTTCCCTTGTATATATGTAGGTGAGCATGTAGATCATCAAGTTTAAGAGTTGCTTTGGGAATCCACCCTTTTTGAGAAGCCAAACGGGAAATGCCTCCGTGATGGGGTGTTACTTGGTCTCTAGAGGAGCCAAGTCTTTGTCAACCCTTTGTATAGTCTTTTTGTTTTTGCTTTTGGAATTGTGAAACAAGTTATATGTATGAAGTTGAAATTGAATCTTGTTGGAAATATTATTATTATGGTATGATGAAGGACTTGTTCTATTTATGAGGTTATCATGTAAGTATCACTCAATAGACTTATTTATATTTTGTTATAGCTTCTGCTAAGTCCCATTCATAGTTATATGATTAGATTTTGTCATAGAGGCCGAAGGTAATCTAGGATTACTAGCCAGTCATGACCTAAACCTCTAGGGACGGGTTCGGGTTGTGACAAAATGTTTGTTCTGAAAATAGAGAAAAAGGGGGGAAGAAAAGAGAAAAAAAAAAAGTTTGATGTTGTCACAACTGTGAAATGCATGTTGATTCTACAAGTAAAATTTTTAGGAAAAATAACCAATATGGGAGCTTCTATTTGCACCCCAAAAAGTAGGTTGGGCACTCCATTACTTTGAGCACACCAATAATAAATTAAATTTTTTATTTATTTGTTTGAACACCCCAAATAATACCTATCCTAACCCTAAAAACCTTAAAACCTTATACAAATCTACTTTGTACACCTCATTACCCATAAACAGAGGAACAAAATCAAACCACATTTGGAGTCTCTGGAATTCTAAGCGACGAAAAGAGATTTTGAGTTCATTTGAGACAGAGAGATTCCGTAACGAAGGTCTCCCACTCAGTGAATCAAAATATATTACTTAATTCCAAACCTATGACGTTTGTTCAAATACTTAGTGCCGAACACAAGAAATTTGGTTCCAGTTGTTTCATATGGATACTCAGTGCCGAACAAAATATATCTGTCTGGATACTTAATTCCGAACCTATGAAGTTTGTTCGAATACTCAGTTCCGAATCAATTAACCAATCTACGAAAAATGATGAACAATAATTAAAAACTTACTTTCTCTATAGAAAATTGCTTGGAAACGTCGTCTTTATTGTCTATTGTTGATTTCAATATGAAATAGAATGCAAAGTGATAAAAGTAGGAAGAGAAGAGAGAAAATGAATATTTGGGCAGATGAAGAATGGGGTGTCCAAAACACTTTTATGTACATTTTTTTCCCCCAAAGTCAAGTACTTTTTGGTTGTTTTAAATAGGGACTAAATAGTAATAAAAACAAATATCATCCAAGGGTGATTCTATTTACACACTACTAACACTCTCAGTACACACTATTAATTAGTACACACACAAAATAATTTTTAGGGTATAAAAAATATCTTATGCCATACCTTAGTTTTACATTACCAACCCTATATTAACACACCACTAACTATTTGAATAAACACCATTACACACACCAAAAACTCTTCATCTTTACCACTGCACACAACAAAAACCCCACAATCTTTAGAACAACGACCATCTTTGTTCGCCTTGATCTCCATCACTAGTGGAGGTTCATTCGGCTTGTATCTTTGCAGATGTTGATCTCCATAGTTGGAGTCAAACTTTCGCCATGTCTCAGCTCATTGTCTTGTCATTTCATATTGCCGGTGGAGTGTTTCTGTCACGACCCCATCCCGTCCTTATAGGATAGTGAGGTGATTGGCCAGTAATCCCTGATTACTAAAGGCCTAACTTGATAAACACACAAGGACTAAGATATACATAGGGCTTAATAGCGAAAATTCATCATTAATCCATTAAGTCCATAGAGCAGTACATAAGTAATATGGAATGAACATACAACCTTTCATTGATTATGTTCTAAATAATTTACACTATATACATAAACAAAAGGAAAGTACAACATTTACATCCATAAGTACAAAACTTGTTACATACAAACTCGTCCTTTAGAACTTGATCCCTAAAAAGAAAAGACTAAAGAAACAAAAAAAGAAAATAAAAGAAAAGACTTCTTGAAACGGGTCCAAGACCTCTATGATGCTTCTTCACTTGATCACCTACATATATATAAAAGAATGAGCCAAGCCTAGTGAATAATATCATGGTAAGGTGGTGAATGAACAAATTCCAAGTTCATTAATCACAAATCATCTCATATAGCATTTAGAAAATATTCAAGCATTCATAAGTGAAGCATAATACATGGTACATCCATTAGAGCCTCTTAATGGAATAATCAACCTGGGTAAGATTAGATATTCCACACTTGGGTGGTGGTGGAGCTTAAATTAGGTCATGGTATATTTAGGCTGTCCCCCAATGACTGGGACTATCTAAGGATGCCATCGATAACTTCAAACAAATAAAGCACATTCGTTCATTTAGAATTAAAATAAAGATTCCTTAATCCATAGTGTTAGGTTCCTTAGTCTTGTCAATCCTGTGGACAAACATGTTTTACTGAGTTGTAATTTTTCTTAGTTTTTTTGTTTTGCTCGCTTGAGCGAAGGAGTTCTCGCTCGAGCAAAAGCTGTGTCTGTAAAAAACCTGAGAAGGATGATTGTACGCTCGAGTGCAGGTAGTGTGGCTCGAGCGAAGCCACTTAAGGAAAACATGCATGATTGGTTCCTCGCTCGAGTGAGAGAATCTTCGCTTGAGCGAGCTTCACTGTCCCAGTTTTCTATAAGTACTAGTTTTAGTCTAAAACTAGGATGAGGTTTTGAGATCTACTTTAAGGTTTTCTGAGGTTTTCTTTTGGAGTTTTTTTGTGAGTTTTCCTTGATAATTTGAGTGACTATTAAACTCATGTTTTGATAAGCACACATCAAGGAGGTTGATTGGTCATATTCAAGAGTGTTCTTCTTCGGTGGAATCCGGAGATTCAAGCGTGGAGTTTCAAAGGAGTTTGATACTGTGCGTAGTCATTGATTCGACAATAGAAGTTGTGGATTCAACTTCAATCTAATCAATTCTGAGACGAAGGTTGCGGTGAAATATGTACAGAAGATTTGAAGATAAATTGGAAGTGTTTGGATAATTTGTTTGTTATCTTTGTAATCTTTCTTTCTTCAGTAGTGGATTGATTAGTGGCGTTTTGCCCGTGGTTTTTTGATCACAATTGAAGGTGTTTCAATTGTGGTTTTTCCATGTTAAAATTGTTTGTGTCGATTTATTGTTTTTCGAAAACAACAATCTAAATCACTTTCGTAAGTGCTTGATGATTTAGATTGTGAGTTTTGAATGATTGGGACTTGGAGTAATTAAATCTTGATCTAATCACGAATCACTTAGGATTTTCACATAGCATAGTATCAAGTTTTTGAAACTGATTTATGAACATAATGTTACAATAATATTACTCACAGATGGCTCGTCCTCAGCTTTACATTTGAATGGACTTAGCCTACACAAAAGAATACAAATATCGATAAAGTAAGGACTTATTAGTTAAACTATTTAAACTTTACTTTTTCTTTCCTAATTAAACATGATTTAAGTTGGTTTCTAGCCGTGTTCAACTTTTGATTCGGTTCAAAACAAGTATAAGGGTGCTTGTGGGTCGAAGAAATCGAAAAGAAAATGAAACGAGCAAATGCCCTACATTCCCCACGTGCGGGGCAAAGGGTCGCACATGCGGAACCCTGGCCGTACGTGCAGTTATTTCAGTCTCAAAGTTGGTTTCTAGGTAGGGGTTTCCGCATGTGCGAAGACCAATTCCGCACATGCGGAGGGCTAGCTGCACGTGCGGTGCATCATGTCGTATGTGCGAGAGAACTGGACAGGTTTGAGCTTGGCTGTTCTTGGCCTCCAAAATCTATTTTTCTCATTTTGAAAGCCCAAAACTTGTTTCATAACATCGTAATGCATGGAAATATGATGGAAGACTAATAGAAACTCATTTTTATGCGTTGATTTTGAGGTTAAAACAATTAAAAGATGTGATTTGATTCAATTCCCATATCTTTTCTAAATTTCTCTTTATCTCATCACTTCCAATTTCAAAAACATGATTCTAAGGCTCCTAGGTATGAAGAAATGATATAATTCATAGCATAATACTTATGTTACTCAAATCTAACATGATATCAATTCAAAAACATAATTTTTCAAACAAATCTTTAAGTTCTTTCTTAGGTTCTAACTTTTCCATTTTCTTTCACTTTAATCTTCCTAGAACTTAGTTCAAACGAATTTCTAGCTAGGTTATTATATCAAAATATGAAAGAGGGTTGAGTTTCTTACCTTTTGGTAATTTCTCTTTGATTTTTAGGGTTTAATCCAAGTTTCTTTTGAATTTTTCTTTCTTTTCTCCTTCTTTTCTCCCTTGTTCTTCCTGGCTCCTCAAGAACACCAATTCTCTCAATTTCTCTCCAACTTTCTCCATCTTTGAAAGAGTGATTAGCTTAGTTTACTAATTATCTCATTTGGTTTGTTAATTAGGATTAGTTATAATTAACCTTATTTAAATCCTAATTTTGGTTAGCCTAATTAACCTCACTTAGGCTTAAGCTAATCTTGTTTAACTTTTGTTAATCCTACTTAATTTTTGATCAAGTACTTATAAAGCTCTACTCATTAGAACAAGTTCATTAAGCTCCTCACTTAAGGTTTTCTAAGTTATCTAGACATTCAATTTTCCAATTCAAATAACTTGCCTAACTTTTCATTGTTTGCCTAGTTTTCCATCCTTAGGTTTCATATTCAAGTTATTCAAAATTACTATGGCTTTGTACTCAAACTCAACAAATACCAAGTCCTATCATAGCGAACATATTATATGCATTATGCCCATGAAATGAAAGAATTTTCTAGCTAAAGTGGATGCATGAATGTATTATGCATGCTTGGCTATCACAATTTTCCCACCTTAAAAAGTTAGGTCCTTCAACTTGACTTAGCTTACCAAGGACATAAATTCATATACCTTTTCTTCATCTCATTCTCTCTTTTCCATGTGGCCCTTGGCGCATAATGATCTTTCCATTCAACTTTCACTAACGGTATGAGTTTGTTTCTCAATTGCTTGACTTGGCAGTTGACAATCTGAATTGGTTGCTCTTCATATTCAAAGTTCTCATCAATAGCTAATTGGTGATAGTGAATGATATGGAAAGGATCCTGGACATAACCTCTCAATATAGAAATATGGAACACATTGTGAATTTGTTCCATTCTTGATGGTAGTGCTAAACGGTAAGCCACTAGTCCGGTTTTTTCCAAGATTTGAAAAGGACAATGTAGCGGGGTGCCAACTTTCCTGTCTTTCCGAAGTGAGATTGTCCTTTCATTAGAGTTACCTTCAAGAACACATGATCTCCAACATCAAACTCTTGATCTCTTCTCTGCAAATCTGCATAACTCTTTGGCGGCTTTGGGCAGTCTTGAGCCATTGTTGGATGACCATGATCTTGTCGGTTGTGACTTGTATAACTTCTGGCCCTAATAATACTTTGTCTCCCATTTCTGTCCAGCAAATAGGTAATCTACACTTCCTCCCATATAATGCCTCGTATGGTGCCATATTGATGGTCGCTTGAAAACTATTGATGTAGGCAAATTTTTCCAAAGGTAGGTGAGTTTCTCAACTTCCTTGAAAATCTAAGGCACATAAATGAAGCATATCCTCCAATGTCTGAATGGTTCTTTTAGATTGTCCGCCTGTCTGAGGATGGAAGGCAGTGTTGAATCTCAATTCTGTTCCCATGGCTGTTTGCAAACTCTGCCATAATCTGGACACAAATTTTGGATCTCTGTTTAAGACAATGGAAACAGGCACACCATGCAATTTTACAGTTTCATCTATATATATAGTAGCAAGTTTGTCCGCGTTGTAAAAAGAATTAACAAGTAGAAAATAGGCGGACTTGGTCAACCTATCTAAATTATCCAAATAGAATCCATATCTCTAGGTGTGCGAGGTAAGCCGGTTACGAAATCCAAAGTGATATGTTCCTACTTCCATTCTGGAATAGGTAGAGGTTAGAGTAAACTTGCTAGCTTTTGATGCTTTGCTTTGACTTGCTAGCATGATAGGCAACGAGAGATAAATTTTGCAATGTCTTTCTTCATATTCAGCCACCAATAAATTTGTCTAAGGTCTTGGTACATCTTTATGTTTCACGGGTGCATAGCAAATTTGGAATTATGAGCTTCCTCCATAATCTTCTTTTTCACTTCTAGTACATCCAGAACACACAATCTGTTTTTGAATTTCAATACTTGACCTTCTATAACAAACCTCGGTCTTGGCCTTGACTCCATTTCATCACAAACCTTTTTAAGGAATTTATCTTTCATCTACCTTTACTTGATTTCTTCCACTATTACTGGTTGGGCTGAAATTCCTACCAACACCCCTCATTGCTCATGTAATACAATCTACATTTCCATTCTTTCCAAATCTTCAAGTATTCCTCTTTTTGCCCCGTAAGTAAGCATGTCAAACTCCCTCTAGATTTCCCGTTAAGTGCAACTACCACTATGTTGGCTTTACCTGGATGGTGCTGGATCTGCAAATCATAGTTGTAGACCGCCCGAACTCGCTCTGCGCGCGAAGGCGCGAATTGGGTTCTTAGCTACTACAGTTCGAACTCCTGTCACGGTTCTGAATCTAATCTCACAAAGTGCAATGTAAGACTGATAAATCACCAAAGAGTCCAAATTCGGCAATTGGTTTTGAAAAATCAATTTTGAATCGAAAAGCGCCAAACATGGACTGTTTTGCTAGATTTCAGAGTCGCCACCTAAATATTTTGTTTTTGGGAAATTTAGGAAACCCTGACTCATGCCTAAGGCCACGTGTCCGTCATCACCAAAGTTGCCGCGACTCGGGAACTTGGGTACGAGAGGGAAAGGTCCTGAAATGAGCACCCCTGCTCGCTCGATCAAAGGATCGGCCTTTACTAACATGATATGTTGTTTTTGTAAACACATGTGTTCTTATTCTGATTATTAGCTAATTTACTATGTGATGCGCACAACATACAAGTATAGACTAAATCACTCAATTTGGAACAAAACATCTCATGTTCGTTTTTCGAAAAATGGTTTGGAGTTGCTACTCGCAAGTAGGCTAAGATGCAGATTTGCCACCCTCTAGTGGGCTTAAAACATGATGATTTTGCCACCCTCAAGTGGGCTTAAAACTCACATTTTGATGAATTGTTCAAATTCAAGCAATGAAGCCTTCATCCATAGGCATTCATGCAGTTAAACACTAAAGCAAATAGCCTCATGGCAAGCATGCTATCATGGCAGTCACTTACACACATGCAAGGATGCTAAGTGTAAACACTCATAGTGTACTCCGAGCCAAAAAAGAAGCTAGTTAGTAATCAATGCATGATCCTAGCTATGTTAACAATGCCTAATGCAACACATGCAAAAATGTAGCTAAAATAGGCTCGGCTGGCTAAGATGGCATATGAATGCAACAATTTGATACATGTATTCAAATAGGAATTGAAATACAATGCAGATTGAATGATGCGCTGAGCTCGGTGCATCCAAGACAAATGAATGATGCACGCATGCAAAGCATAAGTATGCTAATTGAAACATGCCCTAAAACTAACCATCAAAAGATGGTAAATAAAAGGGAGAAAGACGTGGGGTTAGAAGACATGCGTCACGCACTTATTACAACATTTGTCCTCTCGACGGAGGGTCCAAATGAAAGAGAGCTAACTAGCTACGTTAATTAAGCTAACTATTACAAATCAACTAATTAACTACCTTAGCTAATTAATTATTACAAACCGAATTGAATCAACTAACTATTTTAAGTTAATTAAGTACAAACCAAATTAATTAATTAAACACTTAACTAATTAATTACAAAACAACTAAGCTAATGAACTTGTTTAGCTAAGCAATTTAAACAAATGGCCTCGGGAAGCGAGGGGGATATGCATGCTCGGTCGGTTTCACTCGAAAATCCATTATCGTGCCCAGAATTGCCTCTGTTTGCATTTGCCTCGACCTCTGAAAATTGTGCCAATCTCCAGAATGCTTTTTGTCCAACACAGGGACCCTCTGGTGGACTACCGACCAGAAAAGGTGGCTGTAGACCAGAAAAACTGGTCGGTCGACCACCCTTACTGGTTGGTCGACCAGAAAATTTGCCAAACTCCAGTTTTGCTGCAGCAGAGAACAACAAGGGGCATAGCAGTGTATTTGCAAGATATGTGTGCACAACCACCCTCCCTATCATTTCTCAAGCTCAAGGAAGTGTGGTACTCGACTCTCGGGCCACCAACCGAGCATCGCAATACACGATGGCCGAGAAGCCAAGTTTGCACAAGTCAATGTCAATGAATGCACACAAATAACACACAAGGGCCTCCACCTCTATCATGCCTGATCAAGAGGGTCGGTGACCAAGAAATGCTACACGTTTCATCACTTTGAGTATGAAACGTGCGGCATTCCTCGTGTTTGGATTAACGTCCAATCCAAACACAATGCAACACACATAACACGCCTATCTATCAATGTTAATGTGGCATGCACAAGGTTCTATCATGTAAGCAATGCATGCAAGACATGTTCGGAGGCCAAGAACAACAAAGCTAGTAAAGAGCATCTTACAAGAGGCATGCAATAGCAAGTTTAAATGGCTAAACCAACTATGGACAGACTTAAACCATGCCAAAACAGTGGCCTAAATGCGCTGAGATGATAGCATGAAAGACAAGAAAATGATGTTCATGCATTAACCCATGAACAAAGCATAGAAGCACAACTCTCAAACATAATGAAGAAGTGACAAATGTGAGATTGTAGCTACACTATATGCACTAAAATCATGTGTGAAATGATGTCAAATCATCCAAACAACACAAGCATAGCATCTTAAGGACCTTGAATCATTAGGCTAGTCAAAGCTATTGCACTACAACCATGCATAACAAATCCATATGACCCAAACTACTCAAAAAAGAGTTGAAGCATGCTAAATCAAGGCCGAAAGCATGCTAAAACATAGGCTCAAAAGGGAAGGAAAGCATGTTCATTTATTGGCTCACAAACACGGCATAATGCATAACCCTTAAGGGCAATGAAAGAGTGATAAACATGGGAGTACAACAAAGACATAAGCTCTGAAATTACATTCCAAATGATGCCATATCACGCATATACCACAAATAAGGCATGCTAGGAGGCTCAAAGCTCAAGACTAGCTAAGGTACTTGTACCATAGCCACATCAAGCAAGCCCCAAAGGGCCAAGATGACTCAAAATAGTCCCAAGGAAGGTCAAAACAATGCCAAAACATGCATGGAGTAGGGCTAACACATGCTAGAACGGGAGGCATAAAGCATGACGCATGTAAGGCCAATGAGTGGGATTACACTACACATTTCAAAACCAAGCATGAGATGACTTCATCAACAAAGATCAGAGTTGTAACATGGTAAAATAACACCAAAAACATGCTGAGATGGTAGCCCAAAAGCTTAGGCAAGCATGCATACATATTGGCTCATAAGTAAAGCATAAGGCTCAACCCTTAAAAAGCATTGAAAGAGTGAAACATGTGAGAGTATGTCTACACTACATGCACTGAAATCATGTGAGAGATGAGGCCAAAGCATGCAAACAACTCAAGTAAAGCATGCTAGAGACTTGGAAACTCAAAGCTAGTGAGCAAGATTACACTATGGCTATACAAAGCAAGCCTCTCATGACTTAAACCACTCAAAACAGAGTTCATGCATGCTAAAATATGAGCAAAAACATGCTGGAGTGTAATCAAAATAGGCTGGAATGATGACCTAAAGTGGCAAGCATGTAAGGATAAATGGCAAGATTACACTACAAATGCAAAAAGCATGCATAAAGTGACACAACCAGGCCAAAATATAGTTATGCCATTCTGAAATAATGCCAAAAATAAGCTGAGAACAAGCCAACACATGCTAGAAAAACATGCTCAAACATGAGGCCATCAACACAAGCAACCAAGACACAAGGAGAGGGGATGACCCCCTCCTATTTGGGACCTCAAAACCACCTTTCTACCACTGAAATTCCTTTGAGTTTCAGTGGCAAGAAGGCCAAAAAGAGGTAGTTTCAAAAGCTTTAAAAGGTAGCACAAAACAAAGCAAATAAGGCACAAAAGAGTGAGAGACACCCCTAACTCAAAGAAGGCCTCAAACAACCTTTTTAAACACTTCAAAACAAAGGTTTTTGTAGTTTAAAGTTAAGCCAAAAGAAGCATGCAAAGGTGGCTAAGTATGCAATCAAAACAAAGCTTTAAAAGGGAGAATAGGACTCACCCTTGAAGAACAACAAGAATAGCCACTTCTGAGGCAAAACCAAGCCAAAAGCACTCAAATGCAACCTCCAAGAACCTCAGCTCAAGAGTGAAGGTGTTTCACTAGGTGTTTAGTGCAAAAGTGTGAACAAAACTCACTTTAAGGCACAAACTAGCAAAAATATAGAGAGAGAGGGAGAAAACAAGAGAGAGAGAGAGATATGTATAGCCCTAATGCAAATTTTCTGAACCTTTTGGAAGGGGGAGAGAGCTCCCCTTATATAGAATTCATGCCTCAAGCTTGTTAGACAAGCTAGAGGCTTGGTGCAATCCCTCCATACACGTGTATAGAGGATGCCTTCTGTGCCCAATAGCTGGCACAGTTGGCAAGGAAAATATTTGCAGAAAGTGCAGAAAGGCCGCCGACCACTCCCCCTAGTCGACCGACCACTCCCCTAGTCGACCGACCACTAAAAGTGGTCTACAGGGAATAAAACTAGTCGGCAAGGGAGAAAGGGGGTCTACAGAGAGAGTAGAAGGTGGTGGCAGGCTGCCGACCACCTTAGGTGGTCCACAGACCACCCACCCTAGCTGACCGACCACCAAAAGTGGCTAGCAGGGAATAAAAGTGGTCTACAGGGGGAAAAACTGGTCTACACCCCTGTGCCACCCTCCAGGCAAAGGGTAACAAGGTTTTGTTCAAAAACAAACCAAAAAGGAAGAAAGACAAGAGTCCGCAAGACAAGGCACTCAACCAGAAGCCCCGAAAACTAGTCTACGGGCCATTACAAGTGGCCTACGAGAGGGAAAGGTAGCCTATGGATACAAAAAGTGGCCTACAGGCCTTTGTTTCCCTCTAGGCAAAGGCAACAAGGCATAGTCCAAAAACCAGGCCAAGAGAAGAAAGTTAAGAGGTCCCGAGACAAGGCGCTCAGCCGAAGGCTCTGGAAACTCAAAACAAGCACAAACATGTGCAATCATCGAGCACTCAATCGATGACGTCTAAGTCTTTAGGACGGTCAAAAATGGGGTGTCTACAATAGTCTTTAATGAGCTTTAACCATCTCCTTTGCCGCATGTTCAATTATTTTTGGGTGAAAAAGTATTTCAAACTCTTATGATCCGTGAAAACTTCACAGGTTGCTCCATACAAATATTGCCTCCATATCTTTAGTGCAAAGACAACTACTGTAAGTTCTGGATCATGTGTAGGATAATTCTTCTCATGCGGTTTCAACTGGTGAGATGCATAAGCAATAACCTTCCCATTCTGCATAAGCACACAACACAATCCCTTATAAGATGCATCACTATAAATGACAAATCCTTCCATACTTAATGGCAATGTATGGACTGGTGCTGTGACAAGTCTTGTTTTCAGTTCTTGAAAAACAGATTCTCTTTGATCAGTCCACTCAATGGTACCCCTTTCTTAGTTAGCTGAGTGAGCAGTACTATAATCTTCGAGAAATTTTTAACAAACCTTTGATAATAACTTGCCAAACCCATAAAGTTTTGAACCTCGGTTACATTAGTTGGCTTGGCCCAATTGACTATTTTTTGTAGATCAATTGAAATACCATCTTGATTAATAACATGATCCAAAAACATAATATTGTCTAACCAAAACTCACATTTCTTCAGTTTGGCATACAATTTCTTTCTCTAAGAGTTTGGAGAATAACTCCCAAATACTGCTGATGTTCACCTTTAGTCTTGGAATAAATTAAAATATCATCAATAAAGACAACAAAAAATACATCCAAATAGGGTTTGAAAACCCTGTTCATCAAATCCATAAAGGTGGCGGGTGCATTAGTAACTCCAGAAGGCATAGCCAACAATTCATAATGGCCACACCTTGTTCGAAAAGTTGTCTTCTCTATACCCTTTGCTTTGTCTTTTAATTGGTGATACTTGGATCTGAGATCAATCTTTGAGAATACCCATCCTCCTTGCAATTGGCCAAATAGATCATCAATTCGGGGTAGAGGATACTTATTCTTGATAATAACTTTATTCAATTTTCTGTAGTCAATACACAGCCTAAGTGTTCCACACTTTTTCTTGACAAATAGGACTGGTGCACCCTAAGGTGACGTACTGGGCTGAATAAACTTTTTATCTAATAACTTCTGCAATTGAACTTTTAGTTTTGAAGGTGACATTCGATATGGATTCTTCGAAATAGGTTGAGTATTTGGCACCACATCAATAGTAAACTCAATTTCTCGGTCTATCACACCCCCTGGTAAATCATTCGGAAATATATTTGCAAATTCCGGAACCAATGGAATGCTGTCAAGACTAACATCCCCTGTCTGTGTATCCACAATACTACACAAATAACCCCTGCACCTCTTTTTAAGAAATTTACAAGCTTTCACTAAAAAAAATCAAATAAGGTGTTCTGGAGGTTGGAACAAAGCTCGTTTGGACATACAATTTACAGTAGCATGATATTTGGACAGCCAATCCATTCCTAATATGATGTCAAAATATTCCATGTCTAAGGGCATTAAATCAAAAATAAACTAACATCTCCAATCAAAATCTCTCATACCAGATAAATAAATGCACATAACATGGATCCTCCAGTTGGTGAGGAAACAAACAATAAATACTCTTATGGCTCCAACGGCCTATTCAATTTACTAGAAAACAACTTTGAAACAAAAGAATGCGTAGATCCCGAATCAATCAATACATAAGCATTTTCAGCGCAGATTGAGAGAATACCTAAGACAACTGACCTGGTGTTTTGGGTGTCGCCTAGCACTAGTGTGAACACTCTTCCTTGTCTGATGTTCTTCTGTCCTACTGCAGGCTTTGCATTGGTCTTTGGTACTAAAGTTGAATTGGATGAACTAGCAGCGGTTTTGTTGTTTTTTTGACGAGCCTGTGGACAATACCTTGCTAAATGGTCCATTTTCCGACATTGCTTCATTAATCCGGTGACATTCTCTCCAATGCATCCTCCCACATTTCTCACAAATTGGTGGTGCGTTACCTCCTCGATTGGTGTTATTGGACGTCCCCATGTTTGGCCTCTTGTTTACTGTGGACACTAGTCCTTTATTTGCTTCAAACCCTTGCCTTTTTCCTTTCTATCCTATAAATCTATTTTGTGCAACAATATTGGATTCGGATATCAGGGCTTAGGCAAGAACATCAACGTATGGGCAATTTCAAAAGATTTACCCTCTCTAGAATGTATTCCCGAAGTACCCTTTCAAACTTCCTGGCTTTCTTGTACTGATCATCTACCATATACGGCGCAAATCTGGCTAGCTCGATGAATTGAGCCTCGTACTCGCCCACGGTTCTATTATTTTTCCTTAGTCTTTTGAACTCTAACACCGTTCGGTCTCGAACACATTGTGAAAAATATTTTTCATAGAAAATTTCTAAGAATCAAGCCCAACTAATGCCTCCATTCTCATCTCTGACAAGCATCCACTATCTCTGAGCTTCCTCCTCTAACATGAAGGCTGCAAGCAAAACTTTCTGTGCTTCAGTACGCGGAAAGACTTCAAATTTTTTTTCAATTCCCAAAACCCATACTTTTGCCTTTAACATATCATGTTCATCTTCAAATGTCGGAGGTTTCATCTTCTTGAATTCTTTCATAAGGGTTATAATGCTGTCATCCACTGGATTATCTTGAATTGGCAACTGCTAGGGTTCTTGCCTTGATTGTACTGCAAGTTCTTATTGTGGTGGTGGATGTTGTGATGGTGGTTGTTGTTGCTGTTGTTGTTGTTGTCTTAATGTTTCCACTAAGCCCTCAAACAATCTTTCCAACCAGTCAATACGGGCTGTGGATGACTCTGCCCCATTGTCTCCTCTCGTTCTCACCATGGTTCTATGCATACGAACATATATTATAAACATCTATAAAAAGAACTGCATAAATATATAAATATATGCCGTGTTTAATGTATGCCTCATGATGCACCTTGTCATAAACATTCACAAAATGAATGCAATTCCTAGAATTCATTCTAAGAAATCATCTTGCTCATATGGACAAAGTGTAGGTAAGGTTTAACATGTGCTCAGATACCACTCTGTTACGACCATATCCTGCCCTTATAGGATAGTGAAGTGATCGGCCAGTAATCCTTGATTACCAAAGGCGTAACTTGACAAACACACAAGAACTAAGATATATATATATATATATATATATATAGGGCTTAATAGCGGAAATTCATCATTAATCCATTAAGTCCATAGAGCAGTGCATAAGTAATATGGAATGAACATACAACCTTTCATTGATTATCTTTTGAATAATTTACATCATATACATAAACAAAAGGGAAGTACAACATTTACATCCGTAAGTACAAAATTTGTTACATAAAAACTCGTCCTTCAAAACTTGATCCCCAAAAAGAAAAGAAAAAACAAACAAAAGAAGAAAATAAAAGAAAAGACTTCTTGAAACGGGTCCAAGACCTCTATGATGCTTCTTCACTTGATCACCTACATATATATAAAAAAATGAGCCAAGCCTAGTGAATAATATCATGGTAAGGTGGTGAATGAACAAATTCCAAGTTCATTAATCACAAATCATCTCATATAGCATTTAGAAAATATTCAAGCATTCATAAGTGAAGCATAATACATGGTACATCCATTAGAGCCTCTTAATGGAATAATCAACCTGGGTAAGATTAGATATTCCACACTTGGGTGGTGGTGGAGCTCAAATATGGTCATGATATATTTAGACTGTTCCCCAATGATTGGGACTATCTAAGAATGCCATCGATAACTTTAAACAAAATAGAGGACATTCGTTCATTCAAAATTAAAATAAAGATTCCATAATCCATAGCAGAGCATCAAGTTTTTGAAATCAATTTATGAGCATAACGTTACAATAATATTACTCACAGATGGCTCGTGCTTGGCTTTACACTTTAATGGCCTCGGCTTGCACAAAAGGATACAAATATCGATAAAGTAAGGACTTATTAGTTAAACTATTTAGACTTTACTTGTTCTTTCCTAATTAAACATGATTTAAGTTGGTTTCTAGTCATGTTTAACTTTTGATTAGGTTCAAAACATGTATAAGGGTGCCTGAGGGTCGAAGAAATCGAAATGGGAAAATGCCCTGCATTCCTCACGTGTGGGGCACAGGGCTGTGCACACGGAACCCTAGCCGCACGTGCAATTATTTCAGTCTCAAAGTTGGTTTCTGGATAGGGTTTTCCGCACGGGGACCAATTCTGCATGTGTGGAGGGCTGGTCGCACGTGTAGTGTATCATGCCCCATGTGCAAGAGAACTGGATAAGATCGAGGTTGGGTTGTTCTTGGCCTGCAAAATCTATTTTTCTCACTTTCAAAACCCAAAACTTGATTCATAACATCCGAATGCATGGCAATATGATGGAAGACTAATAGAAACTCATTTTTATGCATTGGTTTTGAGGTCAAAACAATTAAAAGATGTGATTTGATTCAATTCCCATATCTTTTCTAAATTTCTCCTTTTCTCATCACTTCCAATTTCAAAAACATGATTCTAAGGCTCCTAGATACAAAGAAATGATATAAATTCATAGCATAATACTTATGTTACTCAAATCTAACATGAAATCAATTCAAAAACATAAATTTTCAAACACATCTTTAAATTCTTTCTTAGGTTCCAACTTTTCCAGTTTCTTTCACTTAAATCTTCCTAGAACTTAGTTCAAATGAATTTCTAGCTAGGTTATTAGATCAAAATATGAAAGAGGGTTCAGTTTCCTACCTTTTGGTGATTTCTCTTTGATTTCTAGGGTTCAATCCAAGTTTCTTTTGAATTTTCCTTTCTTTTCTCCTTCTTTTCTCCGTTGTTCTTCCTGGCTCCTCAAGAACACCAATTCTCTCAATGTCTCTCCAATTTTCTCCATCTTTCTAGTATTTGTAAGAGTGATTAGCTTAGTTTACTAATTATCTCATTAGGTTAGTTAATTAGGCTTAGTTCTAATTAACCTTATTTAAATCCTAATCTTGGTTAGCCTAATTAACCTCACTTAGGCTTAAGCTAATCTTGTTTAACTTTTGTTAATCCTAGCTAATTTTTGATTAAGTATTCATAAAGCTCTACTCATTCGACCAAGTTCATTATGCTCCTCACTTAAGGTTTTCTAAGTTATATAGACATTCAATTTTCCAATTCAATTAACTTGCCTAACTTTTCGTTGTTTGCCTAGTTTTCCATCCTTTGGGTTCATATTCAAGTTCTTCAAAATTAGTAAGGCATCCTACTCAAACTCAACGAATCCCAAGTCCTATCATAGCAAACATATCATATGCATTATGCCCATGAAATGAAAAATTTTCTAGCTAAAATAGATACGTGAATGTATTATTCATGCTTGGCTATCATAGTTTCATTTGCCTCCATTTTTGCCGGTGTTGATCTTCATTGTTAGTGTTGAACTATAGTCTTTTGTTATCGTTTCAAATTGCTATTCTCACCCTTGATTCACACCTTCCATTCTCACAATCAATTTCAACATTGCTACATTAGGTGGGTATAGAATTTTGTAAATTTTTTTACAAATTCATCAAATTAGTCATGTTCAAGAATACAGAGTTGAACAAACTTAATGTGTTTACAAATTTATATATAAACAACGAATAAAAGTTTAATTTATTTTACCCGAACTAACTTAAAATGTTAAATTTTTTTATGTATGAACATTTAATATTTGATCAATCTTAATAATTTGAACAAAATTGTGTTGTTCAAATATAAATAATCGAACATTGTGTAAAAATTCAACTCTGATTATCTAAACACAACGAACAAACTCATCTTTTGAACATATGAATGAGATAATTAAAAAAACCAAAAAGTAAAGTCATCAACTAACATTTTTAATGTTCAAATAAACGTTTTCAATATTTATATAGGAACCAACCATCTCAATGTCATCCATGGTGCGCAAATCCTTAAAACTAATTGATTTCAATGTTCTTAAATCCTAAATCTTCAAAGACAATAATGTTTTGAGTTTGAAAAATATGTATAATGGAGCAAATAATGAAGTGAGCTAATTGATAATGAATGATATCATGAGTGTATGTTAATGGTAAAGATGATGAAGAAACCCAAAACCCTATAAGGATGATAATGTGTGAAGAGTATTTTTGTGTTTTTAAATATGAAATTTTTTAATGGGTAGAATACACTCCCTGTTGTCCTTTATGGTCATTTCATTAAGATATTATTGGAATATAAATTTAATTTATGAATGGTGTGTACTGAGAGTATTAATTGTGTAAATATTTTTGATCTAAGTAAAATAATATTTTTTAGTTGTAAAAATTATGATATTATTTTTAAAAAATCATAAATCACCATGAAAAAATTATCAATAAATTCTATTTTGTTTTGAAAATTATTATTGAGTTATATCAAATTTTAATATTAACAAATAAATCTTTTTTTTTTTATTTATAAATTGTTATAAAAAAAACTCAATGATTCATAATGGTATATTTTATTTTCATTTTGTCTTTTTCATTAAAATATGAACAAAAAATTTCATAAGTAATTTAAATTTATTAGAAATTTTATAATTAAATTATTTTTAATTTTTCAAATTAAATGATCTTCATAAACAAAACTATAAGTATAAGATTAATAATTTTTACAATTAAAATTTTAAATTTTAATTAAGTTAAATTTATTTATAAAATTGTTGTTCATATTAAATAAAAAGGGTAAAATTGGGATAAGACTCACCATTATGGAGCAATGAATCTTTTGGGAATCTTTTATCACAAATAGAAGTTAATTGTCCATGTTGAAACTTGATAGAACTCATTAGTAATCGTAAGAACAAAATAAGAATTATTGGTTATTTTATTTTATTTTATTTTTATTTAGTCTCTCAAAAACATGATGCCTCTATATCTTGGTATTCCAGCCGTTTTTACTACTCCTTGAAATGGAATCAAGAGTGATGTTAGTAGATAATTTAGACGCAGTTTGCTTGTGTTTTTGTTTTTTGTTTTTGAAAAGCACAATTTGTTTGTTGAAATATTTTGAAAACAACCCATTTTTATGAAACACCAAAAGGTTATTTTTAAAAATTGGTTTTGCACAAAATGAAAATAATTCAAAATTTTTTTTCTTCAATAACATATAAAATGAAAACAGAAACACCACGATTGATTGTCACCTCTCCATGATCCATCTCAAAAACTGAGTTGCTACTGGTCTTGACTTTGTAATGTATGTTGGGTATACTCTTTTATTTTGGACCATTGAGAGAGATATACACAGATCTATGTGTGTACATACAGATCTATGTGTGTGTATACAGATCTGTGTATACACACAGAGGAGGGTCGTGATGGGCGACGGTGATGGCTCTCTCTCTCTGCTCCTCATCTTTTCTCTCTCTGTTCCTCCTCTTCTCTCTCTCTCTCTCTCTCTCTCTGTGTTCTCACTTCTTCTGTTTTAGAGAGAAAATAGATAGAAAAGTCGAGAATGAAGAAGAAAAAAAAAAAAAAGGTACCAAAACAACGTCGTTTTGGCACCTCGAGCGATTCGAGCCATAAGTTATTAGAGCTACCTAGCGGGATTGTTACTTCACTAGTATGGAAAATATTGAATAAAAGTATTAATGAATTTAATATTTTTTTAAAAGAAAATTTCTATTTTCACAACAAAAAGAGCTCATTACACCCTAATTTTTCAAAACAATATTATTACATTTTTAACCGTTTAAAATTACCAAAAATCCTCTAAAACTCTAATCCTAATTTCTCAGTACTCCCACATTTTCCCACCATCTCTACTAGCCACCATTATTGCAACCGTCTTTGGCGACCCACCTTCTCATCCCCAACAAGCCCTTTGCCATTTCCGCCACCTCCGAGGCCAAACCTCACTAGTGGTTCAACAATTTCTCCCTCCACTGTTGTCTCTCGCAGCCCCCTCTCCTCCCTCCTTCCTTGTCGCTTCTTGTAGTCACCCCTAATCCATCGCGATCCACCTCTCCGCACTCCCCTTCTGTCTTGCTTCTTAGCCTTACACCCCTCCAACATCATGAAAATAGAGAGATAGAGAGAAACAAAAAGAGATGGAAAGAAGAAGAAAAAGAACAAGAACAAGAACAAGAAGAGAAGGTGACAGCGATGTCAAGATTGATGGGTTGCGATCGCGATGGCTAGCGTAGTGAATGGCAGTCACTCGCAGAGGTAGGGAGTGACGTCCCAAAAATCGGGAACATTAAGGAATAGATTAACAAATAAATACATGGTTTATCTAAGGTTACAAGAGTAGGAAACACAATAATGAGTCATTTGGTTAATAACCAAGTAAAATCGCAGGAAGGTCGAAAGAGTCGATATAGCTTCCCTTTAAAGTCCAACCACCTTAGATAGCAAAACTACCATTTTGACAAATCTTAACAAGGTATTAATACAAGGTCCACATGAGTCAACGAGAAAATAAAGAATAAGTAATACAAAAGATATGTATAGATATCTAATAATTACAAAATCATGTCTTTAATACAACAGGAGATTTTATCACCTACAATCTCAAAACATGTTTACTAAACTAGTTTCTAATTCTCCTAGGGTAGCCGTACGTCCTTGTTGGCTTTTTTTGGCTTTTGAAGGTTAAATATGTAATTAGAGCGTGCCAGCAAGGGTCAATAAGTCCTTACAGAAATAATAAATACCAACCAATTAATAAGGCGATTGCTTCGAAGTTCTTTTAACCTTAATGAAGGGGACATTTACTGGTGGCTTGTTTTAGGAGAAAATTCAGAAGAGTTAATCAAACAAATAAAAGGAGTGAGAGAATGGTGTCAGAATTTATATATCATTAAGTAAACAAATGTTTACAATAGTACCTTCACATTTCCACAGCTTCGAAGGGGATTATAGCAACGAACAGACTAACCTAGAACTACTCTTAAGAAACTGAACTGCAGTGCGAAAAAGTAGAGAACTGGAAAGTAAATGACTGGGAAAATAAAGAACTGGAAAAGTAAAGTAAAATAAACTAGTTTCTAGGTCTGGTTCTGGGGCCTCTATTATCAGCTTTCCTTTCTATTTATAGGCACTGGTAGTAACCGTCGAAGTGACTTATAACTGTCGAAGTGGATGATAACTGTCGAAGTAACCTCCATGATCATGGGACATGGCTCCAAGCATTTTAGCTCCACTAAGCCATTTATTACAGTTGGGCTTCCCTCATGAATTTGGATTTAAATTTTCAGGAACCGTTTAGCCACGTCACCTTGTTTGTTCCAGTACTTCGCAAATCCATTGCCATTGATATGATTTGCCATGTGTCCTCTAAAGACTAGAGACCGTTACTAATTTCCCAAGTTACCCCTGATGGACGACGTGTTAAGTTGTGATTGGCTGATACAAAATATATGGCCAACATTACCCCTCGTACTAATATAACCAATACTTGGTAATATTAGTGGATCAATGCACTACTGCCCCGTTCTAGGACGTGCATGGTAATTAATTATTTTGGAAGTATAACCGTCTTCAAGAAATCGTTTAAAACATTGAATTTTCCCTTGTGCTTGAAGCTTACTTCCACTATTTGTGCAACCGAAGAGACCGATACATCTTTGATGGCCAATCAAACCTTCTCCTTCATTGATCAAGCATATGAAAAGGTTTTGGACAATGATGGTTGACCTTAAAAGAACACTCATGCATTTGTTAGCCATACTTATTCTCCTCCATTTATACAAGTTATGGAGACTTTTGCAGAATATACACCTTTAGAACAAAAACTTGCTCATATGGACCTCGAAGGCTCCTTATTTTCCCCAAAGGTCTCTGCTTGGGATGAGGTTGCCTCATCCTCTACCAAAACTACTGGTTGGAACGCCTGACTAAAACTAACCCAACCTCAGACAAGGGAGCAAATTCACCATAGATTTGTTGAATTCGATGCCCCTACTTTGGTTCTTCCTTCTTTTCGCAGCTCAGTGATATACCCCTATATACCATTTGACTGCCTCTGTTGCCTGGAAGACAATTTACTTTCAACATGGTATACCTCCACCTTGCCAACCAAAATAATGTGGACAACTCCCCACCCAATCAAAGCTCCAGGATTGAGTTCCTCACAATTGGCCAAGAAGGCAAAACTCTACTCTTCTGACTAGCTAGAGTGTGTGAATGACCCCCAGTTTTCACCTTCCTTTGGGGTGGACCCAGTTGCACCTCCCATTCCTCATAATCCTAACTAGATTGAGGAATTGAATCTCACTCTCTTCGAGGACCAGCATTTCACCCCCCATTAGGCCCCAGCTCTTCCCAGCAGTACAAAGCCCAAACCTTTCTTGCTGCCTTCTCCGACCTATTCTTCGAAGTGCTTCGAGATGACACCCCTTAGAAGAACCATCTATGGGCTTGTGATATAGTCTCTCGAAGCCATACCCTCAATCCAGTGTCCTAGACAGAACTCTATACCTTCCTGGACTAACTCCCTCTCTTGCTCAACTAGAATAAAAATGCCTTGGCCACCAGCAAATCGTTGGAAGAGATCTCTGCCACTCACATTCAAACCCAATACAAAGCAGAGAATCTCCTTGAAGAATATAAAGACTTCAAGAACCATGATTTAGCATATGAAGAGGATGCTAATATGGATGGGATGGATGAGGTGGAGAAGGCATTGAAGCAAACAAAATTTAAGATGAAGGCCCAGTAGCTTTTTCACCAAATAAGGGCACACCAGCTAGAGAGGCTCCAATTAGATAGGATGGAAGAAAGGTTTGAGAAAGAACATGTATTCATTAAGTTTTGATGGACTAAGTTCCATGACCTCGTAACCTTTTCCATTCCTTATTTTTATGAAATTGAGAATGTAACCAAATAGGCCCCTCAATGTAATCATTTATTTATTCAATAAAATATGGTTTTTTTTTTGCCTCCAATTACATGGTTTGTATTTGCCAATATGCATGACCTCAAACTCATTCTCATACTAGCAAATACTAGTTTCGAAGTAACCCATTTATCCCAAAGCATAGTCAAGTGTTTCGAAACACAATTTCCTTCTTCAAAAGGTAGTAGAGTACTCCTTTGAAGGAAATTTTCCTGGTAGGAAGTCAAAAATGTGCTTCCAAAGCCTTTGAAATTAAAATATGGGCTTCTCTTTGCCAATTTCATGGTTTGTATTTGCTAATATGCAAGCCTTTAATCTCAAAACTTGTTAACATATTAGCAAATACTAGCTTCAAAGTAACCCATTAATTTTGAAGCCAAGTCAAGCACTTCAAAGCACACTTTCTTTCCTCAAAAGGTAGTACAATATTCCTTTGAAGAAAATTTTCTTGGTAGAAAGTCCAAAAATGTGCTTTCAAAACCTTTAAAATGTGGGTTTCTCTTTGCCAATTTCATGGTTTGTATTTGCTAATATGAAGGCCTTTAATCTCAAAACTCAATAATAAATTAGCATATACTGGCTTCAAAGTAACCCATTCATTTCAAATCCAAGTCAAGCACTTTGAAGCACACTTTCCTTCCTCAAAAGCTAGTACAATATTCTTTTGAAAGAATTTTTCTTGGTAAAAAGCCCAAAAATGTGCTTTCAGGACTTTTGAAATTAAAATATGGGCCCTAAATCCACATAGGTCAAATAAAACCCAAATAACTTGGACCTACTTGACCTGTTTTAGGTTAAATGGACAACTTAGATAAGAAGGTATAAAGCCCTAATTCTCGCACTCTTACCTATTCACTTGTCCATTTCAAACTCTTACTCTCACTCTTTCTTACCCCTATGTTTACTTTTTGCTCTTGATTCTCCTATCCTTGCTCCTGCTCTTTCCATCCTTCTTTCAACTCTCACCAATGGTTACTTCTTCCTCTACAAACCTACCAGTCATTGAACGTCTTCGTCCCTCAGTGGCCTTGAGGAGGTGCATAAATGAAGAGATCGCCAAATATAATGAACCAGAAGGTCACAGTGCAATCGATGGAAGTCACTTCATCATTCGCCATCATGCAAAAAGGGAGTATATCCTCGGCCTTATCTTCACTGAGGCTCCCGCTGCACTTCTCCCTTTGTACCCATGCTTGGAGGATCACTATCTTTTTTACGAAGGAAAATTCAATTGGGGGGGGGGGGGTTGGAGGGCCACTTGACCTCATCGCTGCTGGCCCACATTGAAGATGGAATGGGAGGAATGGTATGATACAGTTGTTTGGGCTAGAGAACAAGATCGAGAGGACCTCTGCATCTTTGATGCCCTTCGACTTTCCAGGTTTATAATTCCTGAAGATCCCTTTCTTATCCCAACTGCACTTTGTTTTTGAAATGCTGCTTTTAATTTCTTTCAATTTCGGCATGGTATGATAGCCTCCATTGTTCTTGATATGTGCCATCTTCTAGGGCTCTCACCCATTGGTGACCCCTTTAGTCCTAACTACCCAGACCTTGTGGTTTCCTTCTCTACTCCTATTTCGAATCCTTTTTACAGCAAGTTCATAGAAGCCGAGAATAACAAGAAAGGTCATGTGACCCAACGAGAATTCTTTTCTTTCATTCTTTATTGGCTTTGCAAATTTCTTTTTTGTACTTCATCATAAAAAATAATGCCTGAGTTCATTCCTCTTGCCAAGGCTCTGGCTTCGAAGAAGAGGATAGCCTTGGCTCCTTATGTTCTAGGCCGTGTATATAGGGTTTGTTCCCAGTATTGTGAAAGGCCTCTAGAACCCAATCAAGGAGGCCCTATTTGGGTTCCCCAACTTTGGCTTTTTGCTTACTTTACTGACTTCCACTCCCGTTGCTTAAAATTTCTAGTGTAAGAGCCCACCACATATGGAGAGAAGTATGCTATAGTCTCTTTGTACCCTTCCAATTTTGCTTATTATTTTTCTTACTTCCATAATTTGCCAACCTCCATTCGTTCTTCATTCTTTTGCCCCTTCGATGCTAATGTGGGGCTAGCATGGTTAAAGGCTTTTTTGGTTGATGTGACTTGTTCTAGGCCTGCTCACAAGGAAATGTGGGCTTCTATCTTGTTCCCAAGGGAGCTCTTTATTGGCACTCTAAACCCTAGGGCCTACAAGTGTATTGCCAAGGCTTATTGTCTTGCCCAATTTGCAAGGCAATTTGGGCTTACTCAGGGGATCCCTGTCCCTCTCAATAGCCACTCCAACTCGGATCTAGATGCCAGAAACTTGAAGGTGCCAAATCCATTCTAGATGAAGCAATGGCCAAGTTTGCAAAGGACTTTTCTAGCTTTGAATTCTTGCCCTTCGCTAGCCACAATAAGGTTATGAAAAGATTTCGGAACTGGTGGACAACCAACATGGAAGTACAGCTTACTACCCCCACCCTGGATTTATTAAAAGAGCTGGATGTGCCATCCCAAGGTGGGCAAGCCAAAACTAAGGAGGTTGGCATCACCATTGCTTCCACCCCTGCTGTTTCAGCCCCTTCACTCAGAATTACTAGGGCTGCCACCAGGAAGGGTACATGCTTTACCTCTTCCTTAGCCTTTTCTTTCTTCCTTTTATATTTTCTTTAACCTCAGTGCTTCGTTTTACTAATACAAGGTCTTCACAGAAGGTCTCACCTCAGCGAGCACAAGCTTGAGCTTGTAGAAGAGGCACCTAGGGTTCCTACAGAAGAAGAGGAAGAAGAGAAAGAAGAGTCTCCCCTTACAAGGAGACAAATGCCAGCCTCACCTACTGCCAAACTTGTCACGGATTTTGCTTATGAAGCAGCAGCCAAGGTAGAAGAGAAGGAATAGGCCAAGAAGGTCATTGTGTTCTAGAGATCGGAGAAGAAGAGGCAACAGAAAATCTCAACAGAGGAAGCTACTACTGCTAAGGCAACATAAAAAGAGGCTGCAAGGAAAAACAAGGCTACTAAACAACCCTTTGTAGTTCTCCGGCCATCACCACTATAACTGCTGGTAATTCCCTTCAATTCTTTATGATGCTCTTTGTTTCTTGTATCCTTTATGTTAGGATTGCCCTTACACTTCTCTCTTTTAAAATGTAGCAGTAACTAGCCTACCCCTCTCATATTCAATGCCAGCTTCTTTTCCTTTGGGAAAAACTAAAAGACCACCTTTGAGCCCCATAAAATTGGAAACCTTGAAGGGGAAAGGAAATGCAGACATCAACTTTCCAATGAGTGTAGAGCCCCTGCAAACAATACTTCCAATCCATGCCTCTAGACTCCCTATAGCTTCTTCCTTAATTCCTTCGAGGCTTGATATGCCCATCATTTTCTCCTCCCCATCTCCCAGTACTGCTGAGCCTCTTAGTTTGCCCTTGGTGTCCATTACCTCACCTCTACATGCTTCTTTATCTGCCAGAGTCTTGGTTACCCTTTGCCTTCTGAGAGTACCCCTGTTGCCACTTCTGTTCCAGTGGCAGATAGTACTTCGAGGGATGGCACTAATGGCACACCAATACTTCCCCTACCATCCAGCTCCAGTCCCACTTCCTTAGACTTGTTGGTGGCCAGGACCATGGATGCTACTGAGGCATATTCTTCTCCTGTTGTCATACCAATACTTCAGCACTGCCTTCCACTAGTGACCCCTCTGCAATGCTTCTTTCAGAAGAGGAGATGGATATTTTCGAAGCCCAGCTGGCGAGCTTATTTGACACATCCACACCAGCTCTCTCAACTGGCAGTGACACTGAGCCATTGGATTTATCTGACTCCTTGCAGGAGATAATAAAAAGCTCATCTATCATTGAATCCATCTCCCTTCCTCAAGTAGACTTGGGAACTTGTTTAGAGCTGATGAGGACCTTCTCAAGGATTCCATTTGAGGCTTTGCAGAAACCAATCATCAAGAATGGATTCCTTAAATGCTGCTAGCTTCTCGAACAATCCAATGTTACCTTTCGAGGCCATTTAACCTAAGTAGCAGCAACCGTTGACTTCTATGTCAATATATGCCAACTAGCTAAGGTTGCAGAGAAGGAGCTATTAAAAGACAAGGAGTTTGTATCCCACATTCACTCTGAAGTCTCAATGCTCAAGGAACAATACTCCTTTGCCTCACAACTTCAAGCTTGACTCTTGTATAGGAATGCAGAATTGGAGAAGGAACTAGCAACAGTCAATCTAGCCTTGGAACAGAATGCAGAGAAACTAGACACTACACACCAAGGGCTTTCAAGCTGCACGCAGGAGATGAATACTGCCATTCAATTGTTCCCATTACTCAAAAGTACGGAGCTTATTGTAAAGGAACAATCGAAACATTATAATAAAGTTTGGGCCAATTTGTGGCATAATGTACTACATTTTTTGTGAAATGAAATTATTATTTTACACAAGTGTTTACCTTCTCTACTTAATATTTCCATACAATATCTCTAAACTCCTTGTGCTTCCCATACAGTTGGATAATAAAGTTTCAAATATTTGCCATTAATTTTCTTGGGATACACATATCCATTCAAAAATTTCAAATGGTAGGCTCCTCCAGGCAAGACACTATGGACTTGGTATGGCCCTTCCCAATTAGGAGACCATTTGCCAAATTTGTGGCTTTTAATTCCTGTTAGAAGTACTGTTTTCCAAACCAAGTCCCCTTCATCAAAGCTGATGTGTTGACCCATTTTATTATAGCTTTTGGTTGCCTTTTTCTTTTGCAAAAGGATATTATTTAATGCCAAAATTCTGGCTTCATCCCCACCTTCTAATTCTAAGTGCATGCTTTGATGATATTGATCAGTACTTAGATGGTCTTGGCATTTTACCCTCAAGGACTTAATATTGATATCCACAGGCAACACTATATCATGTCCATAGAACAAGGAATAGGTGTAACTCCTGTACTTGATTTATGGGAACTCCTATAGACCCATAACACATCTAACAACAAGTTGTGCCAATCCCTAGGATTGTCCTCCACAACCTTTTGTATCCTCTCCTTCAAGGACTTGTTAGATGACAAGTCCTAACCATTTGCTTGTGCAAAATAAGGAGTGGAATTGACAAGGCTAATTCCATGTTCTACTACGAAAGGTTCTACTAGCTTTCCATCAAACACATTCCCATTGTCCATAGTTATGGTCTGTAGAACACCAAACCTATAGATTAGTTGCTTGATGAAGTCCATTACCTCTGTTTGATCTACAGTTTTATAAGGCTTACCTTAAACCCACTTAGTAAAGTAATTTATGACCACTAAAATGAAACAATGTCGCTTTGAAGAAGGTGGGTAAATTTTCCCTATCATGTCCATTGCCCACCTTCTAAATGGCCAAGGCTTCATTACTGTATGTAGATCAGTTACTGGAACATGCCTTATATTGCCATGTTGTTGACATGCCTGGCAACCCTTTGCATACTCTATGCAATTCTTGAGGATAGTTGGCCAATAATAGGAATGCCTTCGAAGCAACCACTTCATCTTAACACCAGGCTAATGAGCACCACAAATACCTTCATGCACCTCAGCCATGGCAGTCAATGCCTCTTTGGTCCTAGGCATTCCAACAGAAGACCATCTGCTCCTCTTTTATAAAGAGCATTATCATACACTGTGAATTGTATTGACTATAGTTTAAGCTTTCTATTGGCCTTCGAAGTAGGACCAATTAAATACTGAATGATTGGATGTCTCCAATCCTGTTCTACTAAGCCATCTCGATTAGTTTCTACCAATATTTCTTGCTTTGCTAAAGGTGGTACTAGCTTCTGATATGTTGCTTGACACATATTTACTTGGGTGCAATCTTTTCTTTTGAAATTCGAAGCCTTCTGAGCCACATCATTGGCCTTGTGATTCAAGAATCTTAGGATATAAGTTACATTTGCCACTTGAAATTGGGAAAACAAATGTGTAGCAACAACATAATATGGTCAAAGACTCGTACTTTGACATTTAAAGACTCCTTTTACTTGATTAATTACCAATTGAGAATCTCTAAATATGTCAACTACATGAGCCTGTAAGCCAATATGTATCTCAAGTCCCAAAACCAAAGCTTCGTACTCAGCTTGATTATTGGAAGAAGTGGTCTCATCAATCCCGAAACCATGCATGGTTTCTGCCCCTTGTGGTGACTTAATTATGACACCAACTCCCCACTAGGCCATTAGCTTTTGATCCATCAAACCACATCTGCCATGGTTCTAGATCAACTGTGTGAAGTTCCATTATTTCTTGATTTTCTGTTTGACATGGATGATCGACTAAGAAGTTTGCCAATACTTGACCTTTTACTGCCTTTTGGGGGACATATTTCAAATGAAATTCTAACAAAGTTAGAATCCGTTTGCCAATTCTCCCTCTTAATATAAGTCTAGATAACATATATTAATCAAATCTGTGGTTGCAATTATCAAGACAACAGTAGGCAAAAGATAATATTTTAATTTTATTGCTACAAAATACAAGGCTAAACACATCTTTTCTACAGTTGAGTATTTACATTTATAAGAGTTTAAAAGCCTACTAAGGTAATAGACTGTTTACTCTCTGCCTTCTTAATTGTCTTGGGCCAAGAAGAATCCCAATGATTTTTCAACTACAACAATGTATAACTTCAAGGGTCTGTCCTTTCTTGGTGGCATCAGTACTGAAGGCTTAGCCAAATAGGCTTTTATTTCCTCGAAAGCAGCTTGATGTTCTGCTGTCCACTTAAATCCTTCTTCTTCTTCTTCTTCTTCTTCTTCTTCTTCTTCTTCTTCTTTTATTATTTTTTAACTTCAACAAAAAGGAAAAAACTTAGTTTTCCCAACAGTATTATAAATAAACCTTCGAAGGAAGTTAACCTGACCAAGAAATTTTTGCAATTATTTCTTACTTGATGGAGGTTTAGCTTCAATGATGGCTTTAGCTTTGTTTTGATCAATCTGTATTCCTTTCTTGTGCACTATGTTCCCTAAGAAGTTTCCAGTTGATACCCTAAAAGCACACTTGAGTGGGTTGAGCATTCGCTTGAATTTCCTTATCCTTTTGAAGGCTGCTGTCAGATGGACTAGATGCACCTCCATAGACTGGGATTTGACAACAATATCATCAATGTAACATTCCAAGTATCCTCCAATGAGATCATGGAAGATAGTGTTCATTGCCCTTTGATATGTTGCTCTAGCATTCTTCAACCCAAACGGCATCTTAACCCATTCAAAGGTTCCAATATTACCAGGACTCCTGAAAGCTATCTTGTGAATATCCTCATCAGCTATACATATCTAGTTGTAGCCAGAGTGTCCATCTATCGTAGATAAGTTTCTATGTCCTGTTGAACTATCCACCAACAAATCAACTATAGGCATCGGGTACTTATCCTTTGGGGTTGCCAAATTAAGCTTTTGGAAGTCAATGCATACCCTCAATTTGCCATTTTTCTTGATTACTGGCACAATATTAGATAGCCACTCAACATATATGGTTGTTCTAATAAAACTTACTTTGAGGAGCCTAGCAATTCCTCTTTTACCTTCTAAACCACCTCAGGACTCATTCTTCTAAGTTTTTGCTTGTATGGCTTAAAGTTTGGCTTGACTGGAAGTCTATACTCCACCAATGACCTGTCCAACCCAGGTAGATCATTGTATGACCAAGCAAAACAGTCCTTATATTGTTTCAAGATAGCCAATAACTGGTCCCTAGCAATGGGTTCCAACCAAGCACGGATGAAGGTAGGTTGCTGTACTGAAGTTTCTCCTAGATTAACTTCTTCCAAAGGGTCTTGCATCTGAGTATTTATGAATGCTTCCCCTTTAGCTTTTTCTTGCTCTAAAACAACCATTTCTTTTTGTTCTATCACAACCTATCCTGGCTCAACATCTTTATTTCCTTTTCATAGACAAAGTCTGTCTACAAAGCCTTTTCTTCTTGGATTTCTCGGACTTTAGTCTCAACGTCCAGTGCACAGTACTTACTTAGAGCCAATGATTTGGCTTTATGTTGTTCATGTCCATAACCAAGTATTGTGGCTTCCTTATCTTCTTTCTGGACTTTCTAGACTATAGCATCAATGTCCAATGTGAAGAACTTGACTAAAGCCAATGGTCTGGCTTCTTGATTCTCCTACTTACAACCAGGCATTGTTGGTGTCTTTGATGATGTACTCATCGTTAGCACTTTCTTGCACCAAGTGTTTTAGGTGTGCCACTTCCTTATCAGCCGTAACTTCGGCTGTTTCATCAGGCTTCCTCAGCACACTAAGTGGAACCACTGCTTCAGTGTACAATTTTGCTTCTGCGAAACCTGCACATGCAATGAAGGGCAGTGGGTCTGTATTTATTTCTTCTGTCTCCCTATTACTTAGGGCTATCATCACTTTCTGATGCAAAGAGGAAGGCATACATTTGTTGGTGTGGATTCAATCTCTACCAAGAAAGGCATTGTACTTGGCATTACTATCTATGACAAAGAAGGCAGTCATACAGTCTCTTGTTCCCACACTCAGATTGATTGGCAGAATGCCTTGAGCCATTTGCTTATCCCCAACAAAACCAGCAATGGTTGTGCTTGTTAGGATTAACCTGGGGTTCCTCTTACCCAACTTCTTCAAGGAAGAGTGAGGAAGCAAATTTACTACAACCCCATTATCTACCAACACCCTGTTCATTTTTATTCCATCGAAATACTCCTTGATAGACAAGGGCTTAACATGCTGTGTCATAGATACTGTGGGATATTCGAAGGGATATGACAAGGTGACCATACTTACCTCTTCATTCTCTTTATCACTTTCCGTGGGTTTGGCCATTTCAGACTCATATTGGATTATGCTAGCCTGTGAGCCCTCACTGGAGACTTCTATAGGGTCATTCTCCTGACCCTCCTAATTTCCCTCTTCAATTTGAAACACCTGCGGCAGGACATAGACCATATTGATTGGCATTGGAGAAAATAAGCCAAACTATATCACAGGCTGCATTTGTTCTCCTTCTGTGTTGTTGTGCACTGATGTTTGAGATGCATATTCCATGTTGCATTCTGGAACCTTCAAGCTATCAGGCTTCTTTGTAGCAATCTAATGTTGGTCTACCATGAGCATAGACTCTATTTGCTCAGCCATGAAGGCTTCGAACATCTTTTCCTCTGCTAATATTCTCTTCCGGCTAGGCTCAATTCTTTTATCTGTCTCAATCTCATCATTACTTTCTAACAAGGCTTTTTCGAGGCCTGCCAAACTTGCTTTTTCTTTGGCTTTTAGTTTAGCATGAACCTCATCCAATCTTTCTCTGCTGGTTTGACTTTTGATGACCTTGAGATTAGGCTTTGAATTTTTTTTCTTTCTCCCAATTGACCTCCTGGTTGCACCATAGAGGTGCCCTCACCAGCTTCCTTTAGATCATTCTGATATCGAGTAAACCTTCATTGGATCTTTCTCCTTTGAGACTTAGAAATCACAAGAACCATATCTAGTTCTTTTGTCTTTGGATTTTTTAGTAGGACCCAGTTATTTGGAACCAATGGAGGCTTGACCATTCTATCCCTGCCTGCAAAGGTTCTTCATTGGGTTGGTATCATTTTAGGTTTGCTTTGCATGACAAGCCAATCTAGTACTCCTGGTACCCATGAACCCACCATTCTAGTAGTTGTGCCTATTGTTCTCACCTTCGAAGGCCAATCATTGGCCTTGGTTTCCTGTCTTGAGCCTAAGTCAGGCTTACTCATGGGGCTTGTTGATTATCTTGTAGTAGTTTGGTGGCCTTGTTTCATACAATTGCCTCTTACCCCTTGACTGATTCTTGGCTTTTGGTGGCATAGCCAAAGATGCTTGTTGCCTAGGACCACTTGGGTAAACTTTCTTATAGGTACTAGTTGCCCTACGTTCCTTTTGTACGTCCTTGTAATACTGCTTCCCATCAATTGGAAGTCCTTTCAACCATTTGTAGCTTAACCTGCACCTTGGACACATCTGTTGTATTACTACTACTTCGAGTGAATCATTATCCAGAGTGAATCATTATCCAGGGTGTTGGTTTCTTTGCTAGAGCTATCCTCCTGGCACGTGAAGCTTTTTCCACTTGCTAGTGAGCCTTGAAGAGCCTTCCTAAAGGCTGCTTGACTGGCAACATGCATCTGCACATTGACTTCATCTAGCTTCTTCAAGGAACAACTCTTTCCCATAGCATGGGCAGGTAAGTCTGGCACACCAACATTGGCTGCTGCTTCTCTAATCTCAAGAAACAGATCTGTGTCAAACCCCATTGCCTTTTTTGCTTTTGCTGGAAACTTTAACCTTCTTTTCTGAATTTGCTCTTGAATCCTATCTCGAAAAATAATACAGTTTTTAGTTGAGAGAGACCAAGAGTTATGCCATTTACAGTACATTTTGGCTTTAATTTCTTTTGAAATTGGGATTTTAACTCATCTAGGCAATTTTAGAAACTGTACTGCTAGTAAATGGTCAAATATTTCATCTGCTTCTGATATATCAAAAGAATATTTCCTATGCAGGTCTTTATTTTTAAATTAATGATCAATAGTGGTATTTTTTTGAATTAGTGCTTCGCAAGTCACAAGTTCCTTTCCTATGATCTCTGCTGCATCAATTTCAAAGTTAGGGTCCCTGTAATAGGTCCTATAGGATGCATTACCACGATCTTGTTCTTCTTCAAGGAGAGTCTCGTATCTAGTGACCTTATAAGTTAGTTCTACTAGGTCTCGAAACTATGTGAAGTCAAACTTCTTTTGAAGCCTAAACTCTAGCCCATTTTGGGCCAACCTCACAAATTCAAGTTTAGGTAATATGACCCTACATTTGTTTTGTGCCCTTTTGAATCTGGTGATGAATTGAGCAACTTTTTCATCAGGCCTTTGGCCTAACGTTGCCAGTTTGCCATAGATACTTCAGGCTTTGTTTGGAAAAACTAGGCATGAAACACTTCTTCCATTTGTTGCCATATCTGGATAGAACTAGGTGTAAGGTTTGTATACCATATAAAGGCTGCCCCAGTTAAAGAATTTGGAAAGAGCCTCAACTTCATGTAGTCATTGTTGGTGAACTCACCACATTGCCCTGTAAACCTGGCAATATGTTCAACAGTTGATTGGTTTCCATTCTCATAGAAGAGGGCAAAGTCTGGTATGTTATACCCCCTTGGGTATTCATGTAACCTATCTATCCATTCTGGGTAAGGCTTTTTGTAGACAGGGGTTTGGACCCCCCCAGGCCATAGGTCCACAAATTTCTCTAACAATGTCAGCAATTTGGCCCCTAGGTACAACATTTTGTGCTAACTGGGCTACTATTGGAGGAGCAAACACAGGGTTTAGAGGAATTCCTTGTGCTTGAGGCCCTCTTGGTCTACGTAAAGGCGCATTTGGGACTGGTTGTCCCTAGGGACTAGGCTGTCCCTGTTGTGTTGGTTGATGTTGAGGGTATGGTTGCCTTTTTGGAACAGGCATTTGTCCTACAAAAGGTACTGCGAAAGGAGCTACTGGAGGAGGAATAAGTGTTGTTTCTCTTCCAACTGTAAGAATTCCTTCCAACCCCTTGGGTGTAAGTTCAAACACAGGATTAATGAACACTCGACTGCCATACATGGGTTCAAACAAGGGATTTGAAAACACTCGAATGCAATTTCCTTGCGTCAGTTCAGACCCACTAATGTGTATGGTTTCACTGGTAGGCAAAGGTATGCTCTGACTTATTAGTGGTCTAGGAGGAGCTTCATACTATGATTGAGGCACAGGTGATGGTCTCTCATGATTTTGATTATTAGTTTGACCACTAGTTTGCCCATTATTTTGTCCATTACTTTGCATAGGTTGTTTGTCTTGAGCCAATCTCTGCTGAAGTAAGTTTATATTTTCTTCAGCCTGTCTTATGACAGGTGGTTAATAGGAGTTCATTCGATCCAAAAAGGATGTTGCCCATATTTCCATTGTATGCATTAATTGTTCTCCTATAACATCAACCAATCCTCCCCATGGATTCACTAGTTGGGTAGATAGAACAATTGAAGGTCCAGTTTCATGGCCCTTGTCCAACATTTTGGACGTATGTTGCATATCCTAAAGTGTTGGTCTCTTTGACCAATTATGTAGGATCACTTAAAGCAGGCACATCCATGGGATGGGACACCACATTATCGTCTGGGTTATGTGTTTTTAGATCTCCTTTTACACCTTCTTCTAGGTGTTCATTTTTTCCTTGTCTCCCATCTCTAGCCATTATAATGGGGTCCCACCCGGCATGCCATAAATATATGTTGGCTTTTTTGGCTTTCGAAGGTTAAAAATGTAATTAGAGTGTGCCAGCAATGATCAATAAGTCCTTATAGTAATAGTAAATGGCAACTAATTAATTTGACAATTGCTTCGAAGTTCTTTTAGCCTCAATGAAGAGGACTTTTACTGGTGGCTTCTTTTAGGAGAAAATTCAGAAGAGTTAATCAAAAAAAGTAAAAGAATGAGGGAGAGAACAGTGTTAGAATTTATATTTTATTAAGTAAACAAATGTTTACAATAGTACCTTCACACTTCCACAGCTTCGAAGAGGATTACAACAACGAACAAACTAACCTAGAACTACTCCTAAGAAACTGAATTGCAGTGCCGGAAATTAAAGAATTGGAAAGTAAATGACTGGGAAAATAAAGAACTGGAAAAGTAAAGTAAAATAAACTAGTTTATGGATTTGGTTTTGGGGCCTCCATTATTAGCTTCCCCTCTATTTATAGGCACTGGTAGTAACCGTCGAAGTGGCTGATATCTGTCAAAGTGGATGATAACTGTCGAAGTAACCTCCATGATCATAAGATATGGCCCCAAGCATTTTACCTCCACTAAGCCATTTCTTGCAGTTGGGCTTCCCTCCTGGATTTGAATTTAAATTTTCAGGAACCGTTTAGCCACGTCACCTTGTTTGTTCCAAGACTTTGCAGATTCATTGCCATTGATATGATTTACCACGTGTCTTTTGAAGACTGAAGACCTTTACTAATTTCCCAAGTTACCCTTGATGGACCACATGTCAAGCTGTGATTGGCTGATACAAAATATATGGCCAACAAACCTCAAATGCTTCAGCTTTGCCTTCGACCGGTCTAATAGTCTTCAATACCTGGCAAGAAACGCAATGAACTTTGAGTACCCAGTTATTGCACACACACCCCATCCCTTTTTCCCAATCCAATATACTATAGTGGCATGATCATCACATATATAACAGAAATAACAATTACGCAGAGCTTATAATAAATTTTCGTTCTAAAAAATAATGGTCAATCAAGTTAGTTCTAGGCAACTCCTCGCGGAATGTCATTCATTCCCAACACTCCAATCTTGGCTTTAGGCAGATCGGTATCACTCCCAAGCACCATTCCAGATGCCCACTCCTAGGGTTATATACCCAGGTCCTGTCATCTTGGAATACAAGATAGTCATAACCCGTCATGGCCACAAGAATTCTCATTTGTGTTTCGGTCTGCCATAGGAATTCTTATATGTGTCACAAGCATTCTCATTTGTGTTTTGCAAGACCACCGCACGGCTGACATAAAGAACTATGTTCTAAATCTAAGCCAACTCGAGTACCGTGACACAACTTGTGCAATACTTTTATCTTCAATTAGGGAACGCATTCTGTGATAACCCCACCATGCATATTATTCTGCATTTATTTAATTATGGAGATTTAAATTTTAGTTGCAAAATCTGAATTGATTTTGGAATTAATTAGCATATTCTGTATCTGATTTGATTATGTATAATATGTGTCTGATTTGTATATGATTTTATTAAGGATTTGTTTCTGAATCAAAAATTGAAAGCCTAAATAGCTTAAGAAAATATAATTGACGAATGGAATTAGTCTAATTTCATGAATAGAGCCATATGGGAAATTAGTTAAATATGTGATTCAGTTTAGTAAAACCTTGTTATGATTAAATTAAGTGCCAATTGGAATTAATATAGTTAATTAAGTTATGTGGGATTTATAATTATTCTGAATTTGATTTGTTGTGATGTGTCTGATTCGTATATGTAATTTATTTGGTGGGAATTTTGTTTTTGAATAGAAATTGAAAGTTTTAATGATTCGAGAAGTCATAATTAGCATGGTTAATTGAATTAGTTTAATGTGTAGAATGATATGGTGTTTTAGTTAAAAATTTGATTCAGATTAGTAAAATTAGGAATGATTAAATCAAGACTTAATTGAGGATAATTAGATTAATTAAATCGAGAATTAATCATAATTAATTAAGATTAATAATTGATTAATTAATTTAATGGGTAATTAGAAGAGTAATCAAACCCTACTCAAATATAAAATAAAGAATAATGGAGAGAATTCTAGAAGAAATGACAAAGAGAGCTCAATTGTGTAGTTGTGCTAGAGGAGTGAGTTCAAGAGAAAGAAAAAGAGAGAGTTTGTGCTGGAGGAACTCAAGAACTCTAAGGAGAAGAAGAAAGGAAGAACCACACAGGGAAAGTGCAGAAAGGAAGGGAAAATTGAGGAAATCACCAAGGAACTCATCAATTGAAAAACTTTAGGTAAATTCCTAACTTAATTCTTATAAACAATCCTTCTAATACTTGAATTCAAGAATGAATTAGGTTCAATTGCACATAATTTGAATGAATTGAGGAATTAAGCAAAGAATTTGAACTAGGTTAATGAATATGGAAATTAATCTTAAAATTTCATGAAATTGAGTTTGGTTTTGAACACTATGAAGTATTTGAGTTTTATATTTACATGCATCATGGATGTTGAAGAATTTGAACTATTCAATTTCATATTTTGAAGAGAAGAAGAAAAAGTTTTATAAAAATCAAGTTCATGAAAATGTGGAGTTAATCTTAAAGTTTAATAAGGTTTTGATTTTGTTTCAAAAACTATAGTTAAATTAAGCTTCATAAATTACATGCATTATGAATTTTGAGGAATTGAGCCATGCAATTTCATTATACATTTGATTTTGAAAAAAAGTTTTGGAAACCATGAGTTCATGAAGATTCGGGTTTTGATTTTGAAATTAAGTAAGGTTTTGATTCAAATAAGTTAATTATTAATCAAGTTCCATGATTTTTGGTTTGAATTTTGAAGTGTTGATGCATGAAAGCTTATAATTTATGTATTGTTTTAGAAGTTCATGGGTTTATATGTTTAGTTTCATGTTTTGATCTTCAAAGAAAAAGAAGTTTGGAAATTCATACATGCATGGAGTTTTGGTTCAAATCCTTGTTAAATGAAAAAGGGTTTTGAGCAAATAGTTTATAAAGGATCATGTAATTATGGTTTCTAAAGTGTTTTCATGATTTTGATTAAGTCATGCATGGATTCAAGTTTTATAAATGTTTAGATGCCATTTTAATGAAATTGGAGCCCAGAAAATTTGCAGACTGCTCGAGCGGTCAATCTATTTTGCAAGTCTGAAAATACTGTGAACCCGCATTAACCGCTCGAGTAGTGGAAGGACCGCTTTAGCGGTCACCCAATTTCAGCATGTTTTGAAAATCATCTTTTGTTCGCATTTTTATTTCCCTTTTTCTTTTGAGCATTCTTAGGTATGAATTAAGTCTCATTAAGGGAATAATAAATTAAGAACCAACATAAGATAATTGGCTAAAGAAGCAAAGTAACTTTCAATCAAGTGAATAATGTTATGTTTGAGTGTGTCTTTGTGTGTAAAATGTAGGTTAATTTGCCAAGAAGTATAGTCTAACCAAGCACTTTGAGTAATGTCTTTGTAAATATATTTTCTTTTAAATGGTTTTGTAGTTTTTATACTATGTAATGTTTTATGAAATTTGTGTTTTGTTATGAAATGTTTCAATATGATAAGTTTCTGATATATGATAAGTTTTCGATACAAGTATTTCTAAAATGATAAAATATGCTAAGAAATACCAAAATGCTTATGATATGATAAGTTTTTCCAAAATTACGTTCTTGAGTATTTATTTTGAAACGTTATGGAATGTTATGTTTTTTTGAAATTATGTTCTGCTACGAATGAATGAGTTTCCCATTTGATAATTTATTTTGGCATCCTTAAATGAATTCTCTATGAATAATATGTTAGACCCGAGGTCGTTCTGTCTTATCTGTTATATGATGGACCTAAGTTCGTTTTGTATTATTTGTTATAAGTTGGACCAAAGGTCGTTTTGTATAGCTGTTACATATATTGGACCAGAGGTTGTTTTGCCATCAATTGGACCAAAGGTCGTTCTACTATGTATTAGACCAGATGTCGTTCTGCTATGAAATGGTCGTTCTATCAAGTTATGTTTTATTATGTCTGTTTTGCTCTATTCGTTCTGTGTTGTCTACTCTGTTAAATGCTATTGGGAAGTACCCTATTAGCTGATACTCTCTGTAAGCACTAATAAGTTTATGCACAATATTCCTCTGAATAACGTTATCTTTAGCTTTGAAAGGTTTGAAGAACTTTATGTATTATATTTATAAATATCTGAAAAATGTTTTGATTATGAACTATGTTTTGATCATGATAAATGTTTTTATATATCTAAAACTCACTAATTAACCCTTTACATTGATATTTCTCATTGGGCTTCTAACTCACCCCCTTCCCTTATATATGTAGGTGAGCATTTGGAAGTTCCGCATTAGAGTTTTGCTTGGAGTCAACCGTTTTGCCAAGCCACCCGAAAATGTGCCTCCGTGTTGAGGCCTAAGCTTTTGCTTTCGGTTAAGCTTAGTTTTGTCAAGTTTTTTAAGACATGTGTTTGATCTTGGGATGTATAAGATAATTGTATGTATAAATTATATGTATGTGATGCAATGTTTTGTGTATTTCTGTTCATGACATATATGCACAGCTCAATGGACAAAGTTATTTTTGTTTAGCATGATTATTGGCCAGTACTGATCCAAACCTTTAGGGGCGGGTTGGGGTTGTGACACATTCCATCAATCCATACAACATTATCCCATAAAATTATTAAAGTGATCGAAAATCAAATATCACCCCATTTAGTTTCCCTTTGAATAAGATATTTTAAGTAAAAGTTAGAACAACTCATCAAGATAGTAATTTCTACATAAGCATGAGCATCATCTAAGCATCATGGTAAAGAAATTTAGGCACAACAAGTAAATATCATACCAAAGCATGAATGAACTGATAATAAGCACATCCATGAAGTTAAGAACATAAATTCATCAACAAAAGTAAATTTCCAGATTTGGTGCAATTTAAAAATTACAATTAAAGAGACATTTTTAGATTTTTCCTTAACTTGGCCTTCCTATGGTTTGTAGAGAATTTTATCTAGTTTTCATAACATTTTCGAAAGTGTCATAGCTTTCCTAGATTTTTAGTCATTTAAGAAATAATCTAGCGCTATCCAGATTTGTCGATTGTTATGAAAATCGGGTTTTCTCTCAAACCGCTCACTCTTTTTCGATGAAACATTTTTTACGTTAAAGCTAACAGTTAAAGGAATGTTGTGAAATAAAGGTTAAGAAGATTTTTTTGCATTTTTTCAAAATTTTTTCCAGTGGGTCGTAAATATCGGTTTTTTGAGCACAAAGCTTGAAATAAGAGAAAAGGTAAGAAAAGAGGGTAACCATGGATAATTTTTCAATTATATTGTGATGAAAACATGCTAAACTCATAAATTTGGATTGAAAGTGTGCCTTTGGAAATTATGAGAGATAGGTGTAGAAAAAGATAGTTTTGCACTGATTAAGGGAAAACACAACAAGTAAGCGTGAAACATGACTTAACTCTTTTCATTTTTGACACAAGAACACCATTAAAGCACATCTGAAAAAAATGTTTAGAACCTCTAACAATGTGTATTTGAAAGAGGAAAATAAAAGAGAGGGTTGCATTGTGGTTTACTTGTTGCCTAGCTAGGATAGGTGCACAATTTCTTCTCTTTTTCATCTCCTCCGCCACCAAAGCTCTCTTTCTTCCTTGTCTCTCTCTCTCTCTCTCAACCAAAAGTGTATGTGTAAGTGAGTATGAGTGTGCAAAATATGCAAGAGAGGTGATCTATCTATAGGAAAAATATGGTGAAAGGGTCAAAACATCCTTTGGTTGGAATGGAATGGAATGGAATTGAGTTGTATTTAGTTGGAATGTAATGGAATGAGGGATGATTATAACCTTAATTATGTACTTAATCATGATCTAGTCAAGTTTAGGACTAATTAATCCATTCTAGTTACAAATACATTTATTGCAAATCGTTGGTACCATGATTTTGATTTGATTCTCATGATTTTAGAGATTTAATTCCAATTATAGCCTATGGGGGGGAGGGGGGGTGTAGCCGGCCATCATGAGAATTTTGGGATGGATTTTATTGATTATTTTGTGTACAAAAGATCTTCAATGTGTAACTTAATTATTTAGGGAAATTAGTACAAGTATGTACATATATAATGGTACTAACTTGGAGTCAATTTGTGATTCAAGAAAAATGTGGGGGCTAAGGCCTTAATTTATGAATTGGAACATTTATTGAAGTGTAGTATTTAATTTAATTAGGATTTGAGACTTCAATTCGGTTAAAGTTCATTTATTTCGGATTAAATGGTGAATCGTAATGAATACCAGAAGCCTAGGGTTTTTGAGTGGAAAATATAATTAGGAAATTAACTTAATTATTATTAGGGCTTTGGAAATGATCCTTGAGTTCTCGAGTTCAATCAAGGTTTGTGAATTTTCATTTGGCATACAATTTTGATGCGATAGCTAAAATTGAAAACAAATAAGGAATCAAGGGTCTTTATTGAAATAATTCAAAAGTAAGGATCTAAATAAAATTACAATGGTCAGGGGCCTCATAGTTAAATAATTAATATTAGTGTGTATAAACGATTACTAAGCTATCAGGGTTGATTGGTTTTGTACGCCATGTGTCGTTAGTTCTAGCATTAAATTTGCGAATAAACGAGGAACTAAGGGCTTTATTATAATAACTCAAAAGTCAAGGACTTAATAGGGCTTACAAAAGTTAGGGATCTTACATAGGGGCTAGGGGATGGCAGCAGGTCGGCAGTCGTAAGGGTCTGCGATGGTGGTCGTGGAGTCTGTGATGGCAGTTTGTTGGCTATTGTAGGGGGTTGCTGAGTGGGTCACAAGTGGGAGGAGAGTAGTCAGAGGTTGTCATGGTGGGGAAAAACTAACTGGAGATGGAGGAAGTGGTGGTGTAGACACTCTATTTTGACAAACTATTAAGACTTAGGCGCTTGAAATGCTTCTCGATGATGAAAGGTATCATAATTTTAACCTTAGAAATGCTTGAAGTTGTTAGAGCTACTACTGTATTGCCATTTTTGTGCCAAAAATTATTTTTAGCCAAAATCGCCATTGGTTGGTTCATCTTGAGAACCTATTTTCACCTAAAAAAAGTTGGAATTTGAAAATGTTTATTTCATACAAAACTATAGCCCTTTGAATTAGCTTCCCAACGCTGCTTTTTGGGCCTAAATCCGATGTTGGATGAGAAAGTTATGACCAAAATACGAAAGTTTAATGGAGTTGGGTGGCTACACCTCCAATTTTCAGCATTTTTTGGTTGTACGGTCGCACCTCCCTTGTGCGGCTGCGTAACCGCCCGACACCAAGATTTTTTCTTGAAAATGGATTGTTTAAGCAAATTAAGTGGGAGGCGCCGCAACGGAAACCCTAGGGGGACTTTTCTTAGCCCTGAAGGCTTTTCTAAGCCTATAAATACACCCCCCCTCTCCCTTTTCAAAAGATGAAGAATTTTGGCCAACTTTGAAGAGTTTTGAGAGAGAATAGCAACCTCCCTTCTACCCAAACCCTAAACTCCAAAAAATAACAAACTCTACAATAGCATTAACACCTGAAAGTAAGTCTAGGGTTTGAAGAAAGTCGAATCAAAGCAAAACCAAACTTGAGCGAAGCATCCAAGCAAGTTTTCTTTTATTTTTGGTTGCTCTTCGGTTTAATATTGAAATCAACAAGTTTCTCTTTTTCTTTGATTGCAGAAAGTTTTAATCATATTTTACTTAGATGATCAAGATTAGAATGTTAGTCTAGTATAATCATCATGTAGATTTTTAGATTTGCATATTTTTCGCTTTGTATTCCATGTTTTAGTTAGGTTATATTTGCAGCATGTTTAAGTTGGTTTGTTCTTGATATTATTATGCATTTAGTTTGATTTAATCATTGTGTAATGTTCATTATATTTAGCTTTGTGTTAGTTGCTTCGTTTGTATTAAATCATGTTAGTAGCCGTTAAACTGGGCTTAGGTTTGCATTGTGTGTGTCTAGTTGCATGTTTAGGCTCATGTCTATTTTATTTAATCATTCATTGCATGGTAAGATGCTTGAAGTCGACATCCGTGTAAGTCTTTTTGTCCTTCATAGCATGTTTGCTTGTTTGGTTGCATTGCTTCTCCATAAAGTTTATGTGCTTTTTCGTGCAAAATTGTTTGTTTTGGATGTTTTATAAACATTGTTTATTTTTGGTTAAGTTTATGGCCATGAATCATAAAAATCTATTTGTAGCTTGCTTTTCGTGCTCCTTTCGGATACAATTAGCCCTACAGTTCAGACTCCCATGGTTCTGAATCTTGTTTCACAAGTGCAATGTGAAATGGATAAACATAAAAGAGTCCAAATCCGGCAAATCTTTTGGAAAATCGATTTGTTATCAAAAATGCCAAAAATGGACTGCATTGCCAGATTTCAGAGTCGCCACCTAAATATTTTGAGAAATTTAGGAAACCTGTGACTCGTGCCAAATGTCATCAGTCCATCATCACCAAAGTGTCTCGGCTTAGGAACTTAGGTATGAGAGGGGAAGGTCATGAATTGAGCACCCCACTCATCCGATCAAAGATCGGTCTCTACTAATCATGATGTGATTTTTATCTATATGATATGCTCTTGTTCCAATTATTATGCTATCTTTACTATATGATGCACACAAGTATAGGCTAATTCACAAAAGTTGGAATGCTTTGAGTTCATATTTGTTTTGAAAAGTGTTTGAATATGTACTACTCGAAAAAGTAATTTCATATGTACATTAATCAATTTATCCCAACTTAAGTGAAAAACCTCCATCCACAGGCATTTGAAGAGATATATCAATCAAGCAAGCACTTAGCCTCATGGTAAATATGCTTGATATGGCAACAATCACACGCATGCAATATGTTAAGGCAATAAATGCTCACCTAGATCCAAGGCAAGCAAAAAGAAATAAAATGGTTATGCTTGATATGGCAACAATCACACGCATGCAATATGTTAAGGCAATAAATGCTCACCTAGATCCAAGGCAAGTGAAAAGAAATAAAATGGTTAGAAAAAATGCATGATCCTAATTATGTAAAATGATTAATGCAACACATACGAAATGCAACTAATAGGCTCGACTACTAGTATGGACATGTGAATCAATTTGATGGTATGCAGTTAAGCATGTTTTTCTTTTGAATAATTAACAACCACAAAGTTAGAATGATGTACCGAGCCAAGTGCATGCAAAAATAAATATTGTAAGCATGGTAATGATATGAAAAATGTAAACATGATGCTATCATTATAAGCAAATAAATAAAAGGGAGAAAGAAATGGGGGTTGGAAGACATACACAAATTATTACATATTTTGCCCTTATGCAAGAGGTTTCGAATGTCCAAGTGTCCGAATTAAACTAACTATTACAAATCCGAATGAACAATGCATAACTAACTAACTAACTAACTAACTATCTAAGTTATTACAACAATGATATTAGCAATAAATATTACAACAATGATATTAGCAATAATATTACAACAATAATAGTTGAAACAATAATATGAACAACAATATTACAACAAAATATTTAAATGATGCACAAGGATTGTATACGTGTCAATGAAGATGGTCTGCAAAAACTGCTCTGTCTGTCCTCTGTGCAACTGCTCTGTTTCACCCTTAACCACTGCCCTGTTTCTAGCAAAAGTACTCAACTGACCAAACATTGGAGTCTGGCTGACCCCCAATGAGGCTCGGCCGGGTCCGAATAGGGCTGGTTGTGCTCTATTTTCTTGTAGAAGAATGTTTTTGTGCTTTAAGGTGAAAACAGTGCAGTCAGAGCTTTTCTAAGCCCTATTTGTCCCTTATGCTCTTATCTGTCATGGGGAAACTCAAGAGAAGAACTAATTTGTTTTCGAAACCATCACTGGTAGCAAGTTGATTTCTTGGTGATTTCGAGCACGTTTGGACAAAAAGTTAATAAATGCAATGAAAGCCAACCACCCCTCCCTCTTATCATGAATTTAGCTCAAAGAGGGAGGTAGACACGCCTCAAAATTCATCAAAATATCATGAATTAATATATGATGACGCTTGATACGATAGACTCGGCATAACGTTTGGCCGAATCCAACCAATTTTATTAATCTTCGTTATGTCAGTTGAATTGATTTTAAGCCAATTTTATTAGCCTCTTTTAATTACCTTTCCATTCTTTAGCCGTTATAGCGATCCCGGGTCTACCCTTGTTGTATAGTGATCCGGACATGTGTCCGTGGATGTTGGTAGTTGATTACTATTTTGTTTACATATTTTTTCTACGTATTTGAGTTATAGGATGTGTTGGGCGGATTTGTTTCAGGTTGGTTGAGTTTAGAAACCAAAACTAGTTGCCCAGATTTTTGGCCTGTACGCTCGAGCGGAGGTGTTGGCGCTCGAGCGGGTAATACACCCATCCAGTATTTGTTGTGCAGTGTTGTACGCTCGAGCGTAGAGTTGGCCGCTCGAGCGGATCTGTGTGAGTGGACGCTCGAGCGTAGGGTTGGGAGCTCGAGCGGAGGCCTGGTTCTGCAAAAGTGCTGGGCGAGTGCATTCTGCGCTCGAGCGGAAGTCTGTGAGTGGCCGCTCGAGCGGGGTGTTTTACGCTCGAGCGGAGACCTGGGTTAAAGTCCCGAATTTGTGACTCTTCAAATCACTTTTTCACTTTCTCTTCTCTCTCTTACTTTTTCAAAATCACCATTGTTGAGCCTCTCACTCTAGACTCTACCTTCTCTCTAGGTTTTGATCTAGTAGGAGTGATTTACTCACCTTTGGCCTTTACAAAAAAGTTGTTGATCGTCGAGGGCTTCATTTTAATCTGAAAATCTCGGGTTTTGGAGCACGTTGGGTTTTGTCGTCTTCTCCTTTGGGACTCCGAATTTGAGGTAGGGATATCCTACTCCTCTCTATGGGTTTTGTCTTTAAATTTTGGTATTTTGAGATGTTGGGCTTGGTTTGGTAATTTTGTGAAAGTTTGGGGCTTTTGTGTAATTTTACAAAAGTTGGGGTTTTAATCATAATAAACCTAGATGCATGATTGGAGTAGAGAAATGGAATGAATGTTGTATCATTGATGAAAATGGGACCTAAGGGTTGAAATGGTAATTATGGAAAATGGCCTAATTACATTGTTTGATTAATTGGGATAATTAATGGTGAGAAATGAGGAAATGAAATGTTGATTGAATATCCATTTGTGCATTTATTTTCTGTTTAGAAATAACTGCTTTGGGCTATCGGTGGAGGATAGTCGTGATTGTTGTAGACAATGCATGATGATTAGGTAAACTGAAACTAATCAATGAAATGTGTCATGAAACTTGACGGTTGATAGAATACATTAACTGTATGTATTGGGTGATTGTATATAGAACCAATGTGTTTATATACGTTATGTGTAGAGGAGGAGATAGGGGATGTACTCCGCGGTTTAGGGGAAGATAGGGGATGTACCTCTAAACCGGTTAGTGTTGGGAGAAGATAGGGGATGAACTCCGTAGATACAGCTCATATGCTTGTCTAGAAGTGAAGATAGAGCTTATATGCTTATCTTTGTGATGTGTGGATATAGCTCATATGCTTATCTGTGGATATTGTGATTATACATATCTGTTGAGAATGTGGTTAGTGCTTATATGCCTATCCGTTGAAAAAGGGAAAATGAAAGGAAACTTGGACTTGTAAGTCGCTTGACATAAATATGTGGTTTATGTGATTGTATCAGTGTTGGCCATCTATCAATTGCTAATATTTTAGGCATTGTTCATGGTTGGTTTAGTGTATTTCTACTGGGCTGTGGCTCACCCTATATGGGAATATCATTTTCAGGTACAGGAAGCATGCCACCTCCAAGGACATAGCTTGGGAGGCTAGAGACGGACATGTTTTGTCGTTTTGCTTTTGATGTATTATATGTAACTTCAAGCCAAGGGCTTTATGTGTAAACGAGTTAGTACTCTTTTGTTGTAACCAAGTGTTAACTTGGAAAGCTGTAAGCCCGTAGGGCATTTTGTTATGATGTTAACATGTAATACTTATGTAATGGAACTCTAATGAATAAAGGAATGTGGTTAGTTTATATGTAAATGCATGTCATATCTGATGGGTTTATTGTTATTATTTTGAGGGCGTTACAGCCATTTAGTCCAAAAATGAGAGTTAAGTCCACTAATGAAGAGAGGCGTCAAACAAGAAGTTGTTTTTGACATGAGAGAGATGTAATGCCCTGGTAATGAACCTCCGAAGAGATTAAACCATTTAGCATGGAAGGTCGCTTTCTCAAGCTTAAACAACACTCGCTTGAAACAACTCTTACAAACAAGGAGAAAACCAAAAAAGGAGGGAGAGTGCAGAGATGATTATGCGAAGTTGATTATTACAAAAGTGGGATTCTTTACACGAAAGAAAGGTAAAGAAGGCTATCAACTCAAATGGCTCGATGTCTAAGGCCTAAACAATTGAAGCCATGAGGACTTACAACACAACAAGCAAAGCATTGAAAGCATAAATTTAAAAGACATTAAAACAGCCCACAAATACCCAAAAAAAAAAAAAAGGTGGGAAAAGCAAGAGAAGGTAAGTAAAAAGAGTAGAGAAAAAGTTATAGAACAAAGCCTAACAAGGGGTGGCTAATCCCTCCACTTTTTACAATTTTAAATCACATATTCCAGCCCCAAAACAGCCCAAAAACAGTGTCTAAAACCAAGTTAAAAGAGCACAAAAGATAGGCAAAAACAAAGAAATACAAAACTAGTAAGCAAGACTAAGGAGGGGTGGCTAATCCCTCCACTTTTGGGACATCTAAACTATGTTTTTCAGCCTTTTTAAACTCTGAAAATTAGTATGAAAACCAAAGAAAAGAGTACAAAAACAAAGGGTATGAGCTATGGGATAAGGTGCAAGAAAGGGTGTTAAGCCTCTCTACCTTTGAGCTCTTTAACCCCAAGTTCCAACACTTGGAATGGATCCAAACTAGTAGGAAAACACAAGAAAAAGATAGAAAAAGATTAAAATGAAAGAAAGGAAAAAGGTGATAAGCTAATACCTCTTGAAGAGAGCAAGCTTTGGTTGTTGATCAAACTTGATTCCAAACACCCTCAAGTTTGTGAAATATGATTTGAAACTTCAACAAAAAGCTTCAAGAACTAGCTCTATAGTGTATGTATCGTGTATGTATAGCTAAAGAAGGTGAAGAAAGGTGTTGAAAATGGAGGGGGGTCTTTTTAGCTCTTCAAAGCTTTTGGAAAATTTTGCTAACCTTTAATTCTGAATGCAGTGGGTCTATTTATAGAATTTGAGCCAAATTGGTCAAAAATATCTTCAAACAAAGCCAGCTATCCAATTCCTGCCAGCTGTTCTGTTTGGTGCTGACGAGACCCGGCCGGGCCTAAAATTGAAACCCAGCCGGGTCTAAACAAGCCACTGCTGGATCTAAACAAGCTCGCTCGGGTCCAAAAATTGTGCTTTTAAGCCTGACTTCAAATGGGCATATCTCTCTCATTCGAACTCATTTTTAGGTGATTCTTGAGTCTAAATTGAAGCCCCGAGAGTCTAATTTCTAATGGTGGTGGCCTCACATTAAATTCTAAGTGTACAAAGAGATATGCCTAATTTAGTGAAGGCTGTTTATTTCTTTCTTAACGGTTTGATGCCCAACCTTTCATAAACAAGTTCTCTTCCCTCCCCTCCTATTTCCTTCAACTCTAAACCTATAAATAAGAAGTTTTTAAAGATTTTTCAAAGAGTTCACCTCCCTTCCACTTATTTCTACTTTGTCCTTACTCGGTTTACCGAAATGTGCAATATTTTAAACAAAATACGAGTCATGGAACATTATAGAAGCATTTGGAAAAATATTTTGAAAAGAGGGTTTTAAGGTCTAAAATAGTTTTGGCCAAAATGGGGTACAAGGTTTGGGATTAGAGCTTGAAACCAAATTCTTCGCCAATAATTCAAAAGATTGCATAGTGTAACTTTCATCATCGGGTGTTTGGAATAAAGCGCCCAAGTCTTAGGGGCGGTCAAAAATGGGGTGTCTACACTATTTTTGTTGGAAAAAATATTATTTTCAAAAAGATGGCTTTATTCTTTAATCTAAAATAAATGATGTTTATATTTTATTCAAATCACATAGTTTTAGGGTAGTAAAGGTTTTAGGGTCTAATAATAGATTGTTTGAAATAATTAATCACTAAAATCATAAAATAGAAAGTTAACAGAGGCCAATCTTGGGATTGGGCAAAAAGGGGTGCTTTCATTCAATGGCCTTTGTGATAACTGCACCGTACACATTATTTATTTATTTAATTATGGAGATTTGAATTTTAATTGCATATTCTGATTTGATTTTGAAATTTATTGGCATATTATGTGTTTGATTTGATTATCTGAAACATGTGCTTGATTGTGTGTGATAATCTGTGTCTGATTTGTATATGCTTTTGTTAAGGATTTGTTTATGAATCAGAAAGTGAAAGCCTAAATGGCTTAAGAAAATCTAATAGATAAGTTGAATCAATTTAATTTCATATATTGAGCCTTATGGGAAATTAATTAAATATTTGATTAAATTTAGAAAAAAAATAACATGATTCAATTAAGCCTTAATGAGTGTGATTAAGTTAATTAAGTCATGGATTAATTATGATTAATCAAGACTAAGTTGTGATTAATTAAGCTAATGTGTAATTAGTAATTAAATTAATCCTTATCAATTTAGTGTATAAGAGTCTAAAGCTTTGGTGTGTGTATAATTGTGTTGAATCAAGAGGTGTGGGTTGTGTTCTTTTATGTACTGGAGAAAACCTAGAGAGAGAGAGAGAAAGAGAGAGAGAGAGAGAGAGCTAGAGAACTCAAAATTTAAAGGAGGAAAGCTTAGAGAAATGAAGAATTTGAAGGAAAACTTAAGAATTCAAGCTTAAGGTAAGAAATTCAAACCAAAATCTTGTAGTTAACTCATCTATTGCTTGACTTCAAGAAGTAATTTGGAGATTAATCATTTAATTTGATAATAATTGAGTTGGGTTGAAGAATATGAGTTATAATTCTTTTAATTTGTCAATTTTCAGTTCAATTTTAGAAGTTATACTTGAATTAAGTTTCATAAATTACATGCATAAAGATTTTTAAGAATTTGAGCCATGCAATTTTAATATATATTTGATTTTGAAGAAAAGTTTTGGAAACCATGAGTTTTTGAAGATTTGGGTTTTGATTTTGAAATTAAGTAAGGTTTTGATTCAAATAAGTTAATTATTAATCATGTTACATTTTTATTTTCATGTTTTGATTAAGTATTGCATGAGTTTTGGTCACCAAATTGAGTTCCAAAGGCTTACACTTTGCAAAATTTCAGACGATTCTTGAAACCTAGAACTGCACGTGCGGCTATGAGCCCCGCACGTACAGTCGCCAAACCAAAACAAGGCTGAACATACTGAAATAATCACATGTACAGCTGGGAGCTTTTGCACATGCGAAAAACAAGGGAATCCATTTTGTTTTTCTTTCGATCATTTCGACTTTCCAAACATGTCTATGCATATATGAAGACTAACTGAGAATTAAAAGATACTTAGAAACCGCCATTGACTAATCTGAATGAATAAAGGAAATTGAATTAATGGAACGCTTTTGTTTTATCGAATTGTGTATGTGCTTTCTATAATGTCTTTATAAAGATATTTTCATATAAATGGTTTTGAAAATGCTATAACATGAGATCTTTTATGAAATATGTATATTGTTTATGAAATGTTCCGATATGATAAGTGTTCCGATGCAAGTATTTTCTAAAATGATAAGATATGCTATGAAATTCTGAAATGTTTATGATATGATAAGTTTTTCCGAAATCATGGTTTTTGATAAGAATGAATGAGATTCTTTTTTGATTATCTAAAATGACATCCATAAAAATATGCTTGATCATCGGAAACCTCCGTTCTATCTTCGACTCTTAATAGACGTTCTGCATATGTTATTGATTCATTATAAACGTTTTGTATGATATCGATCTTTGATGATCATTCTGTATGTTTTCATTCCAATGTGGGCATTCTGTATGATCTCGACCAATGTGGACATTCTATATGTTTTTCATCCTTTGAGGTCGTTCTGTCAAGCTTTACTTTGTTTATTTTGTATGATGTTATTGGATGTACCACATAATGTGTTTTAATTATGAAAGGTTTAATGAACTTTATGTATTATAAATATATCTGAAAAATGCCTTGTTGATGTTAAGAATATTGATTTTATTAAGTTCTTGAACTCATTCATTTAACCTCTTTACGTTGAGATTATTCATTGGGCTTCTAGCTCACCCACTTCCCCTATATATGTAGGTGAGCATCTGGAATTATAGATTGCTTTGGAGTCAACCTTTTTTAGAAGACCATCCGAAGAAGTGCCTTCATATTGAGGCTTTATTTTTTGTTTTTGGACAAGCTTTGTTAAGCTTTATTTTATTATGTTTTATTAAGCCATGTATGTGATCCTAGGTTGTGTATCAGATAAATGTTTATATATATTATAAGTGTGTTGTTAAATGTTTTTGAGTATTTTGGTTGATATCATGTATGCACAACTCAATGGATAATGTTATTTCTATTTTTATTTCTGCTTTAGGCCTAGATATTGAATAAATATTTTGTGATTTGGTTAAGAGGCCATAGGTAATCTATGATTACTAGCCGATCACCACTCTAACCTCTAGGGATAGGTTGGGGCGTGACAGAGTGGTATCAGAGCACGAGTTAATTTACTCACGCACTCGTCCATTTGAGCAATAAGGTGTCTAGAAAAAGGCTTAAGATTTGCATTCATCTGATTTGATAAGTATGTGCTATAAGTTGTGCATCTATGAAGTCTATATGTGTGCATTGTTTTTTTTATGAATCATAATATATGTTCGCATAGATCATAGTGAGAACAAGAGTAGATGTATTGGAGGAGTCTTCCTCCGCTCGGCTTGATAGGATAGAGACAATGATGGAGGGAATGGTTAAAACATTAAGACAACAACAACAAAAGCAACAACAACAACCACCACTGCCACCAGTGCAAGTTAATCGTGTGGATGACCGAACTATTGCTTTGACAAAAGAATTCAAGAAAATGAAAACACCGTAGTTCTAGGGAGGAGTTGATCCTTTAAAGGCCAAGGCATGGGTACTCAGAATTGCGAAATTTTTTGAAGTCTTTTCTGTGCACTGATGCACAAAAAGTTTTGCTAGCTGCACTTACCTTAGAAGATGAGGCTAGACGATGGTGGATGTTAGTGAGGGATGACAACAAAAATATTAATTGGGCTCAATTTTTTGAAAATTTTCTATGAAAAGTACTTTCCACAATGTGTCCGGGATCAAAAAGTTTATGAATTTGAAAGGCTAAAGCAAGGTAATAGAACAATGGCTGAATATGAATCTCAATTCACCAAACTAGCAAAATTTGCGCCACATATGGTTGACACTGATTATAAGAAAGTGAGAAAATTTGAAGGAGGACTCCGAGACTCAAATATGTTGATGTGGTAGATAGAGCACTAATGTCTGAATCTAATATGAATTGATCTTCAGAATGGAAAGGAAAGAGGCGAGGCTTCGATGTGAATAAAGAATCATCACTTTCGATGAACAAGAAACCAAACCTGGGAACAACTAGTATTTCCAATCAAAGTGATTCCACTCAAAAAATGGTTCAGCACCAACTTGTTCAGAGTGTGGGAAAAAGGATTGAGGAATCTGTTATCATACTTCTGGGGCGTGTTTTAGATGTGGTAAGATAGGTCACATGGTAAAAGACTGTCCTCAAACCAAACAAAGTGTTTGTAGACCCACTACTAGTTCAGTTGGTTCAGACTTACCACTACAAGAGAAAACGTCAAAAAAATGGAGAGTATTTGCACTCGTCTTAGGAGACACTCAAAATACTAAGATTGTTATCTCATGTACCTTTGCTATTTGTGAACAAAATGACTATATGTTGATTTACTCAGGACTCACACATTCTTTTTGTTTCGAATGGACCATTATTATGATAAGTTGAATAGACCATTGAGACCATTCTTATGTGATAAATGTTTCTTCGCTCTTTGGGAACTTTATATTATGTGTTTCTGTAGACTTACATGTGAAATTTTACTTGGGGGATGCTACATTGTATATGACTTAATACCTCTTGATATGGATCAATATGATTTGATAGACTCGTTATCTATTATGTAAACAATGATTATGTGCGCAAGCGAGTTGTTTTTGACCTCTGGGACTAAATGCATTTTTTTTTGAAAATAATGGAGTTGGACCTTTACTTTATTTGATTTCATCAAGGCAACTTGTAACTTGCTTACAATCGAATATCAGGATGATTATTGCCAATGAAATTAATAGACCAAGAATTTGAATTTGTTATTCATGTTGTATTGAATACTCAATTTATTCTGAAGACTTCATATGAAATGTCAATAATGGGATATTTTGATTTATTTGAAAAGAAAGGAGAATCATGAACACCATTTGAGATTAATCTTCAACTGCTTGGGGTATATGTGAATTATAGTTGAATAATATTGTATGAGTCATGTGACTGAATACTTTAGTGATTGGTTACTTCAATATTACCGTATTTTGTGTTTGATGTTACGGGGTTAATGTCGAGATCCACTTTATATTACTAATGTGATGTCTCGGGTGTTGGACTTGACTAGTATAGAGTAGTAAGTTAGTGTGCATTACTTTTGGCATTTTGTTTATCGTATTGGGTCGTTGAGATTTCTTTTCTACTCTTACTTAACCTCTCTTAACTTTTCCGGGTTAAAAAATTTGGATTTTGGGCATTGGAACTGGTTTTGGAGTACAAAAATCAAATTATGAGTTTCTAGGCAAAACCGCTCGTGCGGATGTGGCAACTGCTCGAGTGGATTCTCATAAGGGTTTTTGGGTTTTTTGGGCAAAAAACCTCTCGTGTGGATTCTGTATTCCGCTCGAGTGAATTTTGGGAAAATACATGGGTTCTTCTTTGGAGCAAACTGCCCGTGGAGGCATCAGAAACTGCTCGTGTAGATTGGAATTCCGCTTGTGCAGATTGAAATTTCGCTCGTGCAGATTTTGGCACGTTTGTCTCGAATTTCGTGCCCCTTTCCTCAAAACTAAAGCCAAAAACTTGTTAGACACACTTTTTCACTTCTCTCTATAGTCATCTATTCTCTCCCTTCTATCCACAAACACACCCAAATCCAAACTTCTCTCTAAGATTTAGCAAAAATCTTCAAGAATTTGAGGGGGCTTTTTACACCAAATCGAAGAGGGCGACGAGGCTACCTTTACACCAGTTGAATTGAGTTTTCATCAACGTTGAATTTTAGGATTTTCATCTCCTTCCTCTTCCACGCTTGAGGTAGGGATAATCTATAGCAATCCCGGTTGTCCCTCTACTGTTCTGTTGTATTCCGGATTCGGTTCCGTGAAGTTGGTGGTTGTGTACCTTGTTGTTATCCTTTGATTCCACTAGTGTGAGTTTTAGGATGTTTTGGGCAGGTGGATTGCAGGTTGGTTGAACCTTAGTCTCAAATCGAGTTGTCCAGGTTTTTAGTGTTACGCTCGAGCGGGTCATTCTGCGCTCGAGCGGAGTTTGGTTTTTGGTCGTCCGCTCGAGCGGGTCCTTTGCGCTCGAGCAGGGTTTACACACTTCTAGTATTTCGTGGCCCTGCAAAACTTCTGCAGGTGTGTTTTCTACGCTCGAGCAAATTTCTTGCGCTCGAGCGGGTCGCGCTTGAGCGGGATTGTTGGCGCTCGAGCGGGTAGTTCTTTTCCTGATAAGTTCTGGGAGATGAAAATCTGCGCTCGAGCGGACTGGCTTTTCACGCTCGAGCGGATGTGCTTTGCTTTTGTTTCTTGGCGCTCGAGCGATCATCTATGCGCTCGAGCGGAACCAGATATTTGTGCTTTACGCTCGAGCGCTCTATTCTACGCTCGAGCGCTCTATTCTACGCTCGAGCGCTCTATTCTACGCTCGAGCGGGTCGTGCTTATATGAGTTATCCGCTGGGTGATTTTAAATCACTTTTTACTTTTCTTTCTCTCTCCTACTTTTTCTAAAACCCATTTTTGAGAGCCCCTCTCTCTAGAAACTCCTTTCTCTCTAGGGTTTGATCTAGTTAGAGTGTCCTCCTTCTCTTCGGCCTTTGTAAAAGTTGTGTTGATCGTCGAAGGCGTCGTTTTGATCCAAAAATCTTGGTCTTTGGAGCACTTTGGTTTTGGTCTCTTCTCCATCCGAGCTCTAACTTCGAGGTAGGGATATCCTACTCCTCTTTATGAGCTTTGTCTTTAAATTTTAGCATTTTGATATGTTGGGGGTTGTTGGGTAATTTTGAGAAGAGTTTGGGCCTTTGTGTAATTTTACAAAAGTTGGGGTTTTTAATTATATAAAACCTAAATGCATGTTTGGCATGAAGGAATGAATTTAATGTTGAAACATTGATGAAAACGAAACCGTGGGGGTTGAAATGTTAATTATGGAAAATGCCCTAATTACTTTGATTGATTAATTTGTACAATTAATTGTTGGAAATGAGGGATTGAATTGAGAATATGGAAATTGGAAAGGGAAGGGGTTAAAGGGTGTAGTTGGATTATTCATCGCTCACCTAATTGAAATGTTGATTAAATATCCATTTTGTGCATTTATTTTCTGTTTAGAAATAACTGCTTTGGGCTATCGGTGGAGGATAGTCTTGATTGTTGTAGACAATGCATGATGATTAGGCAAACTAAAACTAATCGATTGAATGCGTCAAAGAGTATGACGGTGGATAGAATACATTAATTTCATGTATTGATTGATTGTGTATAGAACCTTTGTGTTTATATGCATTGTGTGTGTAGAGGAGGAGATGGGGGATGTACTCCGCGGTTTAGGGGAAGATGGGGGATGAACCTCTAAACCGGATAAGATTAGGAGGAGATGTGGGATGAACTTTGTAGATACAACTCATATGCTTGTCTAGAGAAGTGAAGATACAGCTCATAGGCTTATCTTTGATAAGTGTAGATACAGCTCATATGCTTGTCTGGTGAAGTGTGGATACAGCTAATATGCTTATCTGTTGATATGTTGATATAGCTAATATGCTTATCTATTAAATAAAGATGGAGAATGAAAAGTGACATAGACTTGTATGCTATGAAATTGTGATGCGATATATGTGGATGTATCTGTGTTGGCCATCTATCAATTGCCAATCTTTTAGTCATTGTTCATAGTTGGTTTAGTATATTTCTGCTGGGCTGTGGCTCACCCTATATGGGAATATCATTTTCAGGTACAGGTAGCATGCCACCTCCAAAGACATAGCTTGGGAGGCTAGAGGCGGACAGACTTTTGTTGTCTTATTTCCTTTTGATGTATTACATGTAAATCCAAGCCAAGGGCTTAATGTGTAATTGAGTTAGTACTCTCTTTTGTAACCAAGTGTTAACTTGGAAAGCTGTAAGCCCGTAGGGCATTTGCTTTTGTTGTTAACATGTAATACTTTTGTAAAGAAACACTCTGATGAATTGAAGAATGTGGATCTTATATATATAAATGCATGTTTATATTGATGGGTTTAATGTTATTATTTTGAGGGCGTTACATAATCTTTAAGTTATATATATATATATATATATCTTTTGCAAAGCTAAACTTGTTTGGAGTATTTCTTCATGTTGGGATCATGATTTTGGGTTGATGAACCCTAGATGAGATTAGAAGTAGATTTGCCCTATTTTTTTAAGCTTTTAAGAATATGGACTATGTTCTATAGTGTGGGTGTTATTGTGGAAAAATCCTTTCAAAAATGGGACAAAAACCTAGTTTTGGTGAAAACCCTAGAATTTGAAGAAATTTCTATAATTGTATCAAATGAGGAATTTCATGGAGGAAATGAGAATTATTGATTTTAAAACTTATTGTTGGTTTGTCTTGGAAAACCAAGTTTAGAAAGTGATGTTTAACATGTGGAGAATACATGAATGTTGATATTTTTATATTATCTCTTGGAATTATATTATGATGTTATATTGATAAGATATGTGGGAATTTGATCACAATGGAGGATTGTGTGGTGGGATTGAAAAATGGAACTATATTTATGCATGGTTATAGTTTTCATTGCCATTCCATTTAATTATTGTCACAAGTGATTTTGAACCTTGCATTGGAAAGTTATTGCCTTAGGAAAGGAATTGTTTTGTGAAACAAGATCATTTTGATTTGTTTTGGGGTAAATACATTGGTTAGTTCGAATAGAAGATGTAGTTGGTATTAATTAAGTTGGCCTAAGTGTCCATGGTTAAAGACCAAAAACACTCTCGGAGGAGGTACCACGTGCCTTTTGGTTAGCAACCGGTAAAGTGGGGATTGGTAGTGCTTGTTATGCCTACTTGCAGACACCAACGTAGGGATTACCAGAGTCACATTTACGACCCCATAAACTACATTGAAGTTATTGAATTGTTGTATCTTCAAACTGTATTGTGCACAAAAGTTTCAAAAGATAGAGATATATGTTTTTGAGCATGACATGGCATATGCATTCATCTTAGGAGACTGTATAAAATGTATATACACTACTAAAAATTTGAGTTTTTGCGACAGTCTCAAACATCGCAAAATGTGTACATGCCGTCGCAAAATACTTTTTGCGACAGAGTAGCGACGAGAAATGAGGGGTGGCGGAAGGGGGCGTGACAAAAAGTATTTACGACGGTTACAAACCATTGCTTTCTTGTAGCGACAACAAATCAATGGTTTTTGCGACGGTTTAACCTGACACAAAAAAGCGGGAAAAATATCACTTTTAGTGACGATTTAGGATGCCGTCACCAAAAAACTTTTTTAGAGACGGTAGTTGACTTCACTAAAAGTATTATTAGCGGCAGTCTAAAATGTCAATTGGGGTTTTCCTTCAACTGAGCTATTGAATTGGGAATTGATAGCTTTAATAGAGGAAAAGTGTGAAGAAGAAGGGTTGTTCTTGTGATTGGAAAGAGTGGGAGGCATTGATTTTGTGGTTGTTGTTGGTAAGGACTTGAGCCTGCGGAAGTGAGTCTCGAGGTGAGACGGAAGAACAGAGTCGAAAGTGAAACCAGAGCAATTAATTGTGGCAACCTGTTCAAGAACAGAGTGATCCATTGCTTGACTACGGAGCTCTTCCACTGCACTCTCATCACTACTATATGAAAGAAATGAAAAATCTGCCATTGCAAAGAGAGAGAATGATGGCAAAGCAATGGGTTAGGTTTGGGGACTGGGTCATTGTCGAGAGGGTCGCCGGTGAGACAGGTTCGGTGAGGTATAGGACACGAACATGAAAGATGTGTGTTTGCGAAGTAGACAGAATAAAAGATTCACCTTGATCGGTTGGGTTAGGTGGGCCACCGTCGAGCGTGGGTCGCCGGTGAGGGTGGGTACTGTGGAGGAGGAGGAGTGCGTCTGATGACATTTGATTCCAAAACCAAATGTGTATAACTTGTATAGCTTTGGGTTTGGGCGGGAAAATTTCAGTTCTAATTTTGAATTTTTTTTTATAGCCGTTGGATCTGGTAGGTCGAATCTCAGCCGTTGCATAGAGGAAATGATGGAGAGACGTTAAGGAGAGGATCTGAACTCAATATAGTCGTCGAAAAATAAAAAAAGGAACTTATTGGCGACTAAACAGTTAGTAGCCAAAAAAATGAAAGTTTTTGGTGACTAAAAAATTGGTAGCCAAAAAGGAGTGTCACGTTTTTAGCGACTAAAAAATTGGTAACTAAAAAACTAAAGATGGAAAATATTTTCTTTTTGGCGACTAAATATTTTCTTTTGGGAGACTAAATTTTAGTCTCCAATTAGTGACTTTTGACGACTAAAAAAAAATTAGTCACCAATACCTTTCCCGACAATCATCTAGTGACAAAGCTAGCAACCAAAAAATTTAGTTGGCAAAAATCTTCGGTGACTAAAAAAATGACTTTTGGCGACTAAACATTTAATCACCAAAAGTGTAATTTGTTGTAGTGTATGATAAGTACAACAAAGCATGTCAAGAGATTACTTGATATGAACCCAAAAAGAGTCACTTCAACGACCAAAGGGGAGAATTTTGCAATTAACAGATAAACTATACTCCCAAACAATGTTGGATGTAGCTGCAAGAGTAAACTAAGTACTAACTACCAAGGATAATGGGTGCCTTTATGAGTGGAAGTGTTTGACATTAATTAATAAAAAAACATGTGTCAAGTAGCATAAAGGAACTCCTTTGTCTATAAGAAAAATTTCTATGCTTTCAGACAAACATTTGATTAATAAAAATTCTTACTAAAATTTCATCCAGTCAATGTATATATATATTCATTTAATGCATGTTACCAACTTTCTTTGGAATAGAGAGAAATTATAATTTACACTTACCTTATTACACTACGAAGAAGCCTATTCAATGTACAACTTCTCAACAATCAACAATATCAACACCTCCAATTTCTTTTAACAAATACCTCAATTTAATACCATTTTCAAATTTTTGAAACAAAAAAGAATCCTAATCTGTGCATGCACTACTTGCATATATCCAATTATTAGTCATAAAAAATAATTAAATAGAATCTCACACACACTACCTTCCTAGCCTTACTTCTTCTAACTTCTTTGGCTGTTTATCATTTATTAAAGTTGCTTGTGACAGATAACATTGCTTTTTTAAAAAATAAAAAAATAAAAAAAAAGAAAAAAGAAAAGAGAGAGACGCAGACAATAAAAGGAATTATAATTGTTCTTGAATGCATAACAAGCATTAGATGCCAATGATGTTGACATGGAGACTACTGACCATAGAGCTAAATTAATGTTTAATGATTTGTGTAGGGTAGTTATGCATCTTTTTAAATTATTATTGGGCAATGGCAATTGGCAGGTACAATTCACATTTCAATCCCAAAAAAATTACAAAAAGCCTATTGAACATGAATCAAATATTTTTTCCTAGAAAAAAAAATCCAGCGATGAATTTAAATTAAAAAACCCAAAAACCCAGAAAAATATTAATATTTTTGTATCACCAAAAAGCCAATTGTACATGAATCAAATATTTTTCCTTAGAAAAACAAAAAAAGTGTTGCCAAAGAAAAATTGAGCCTTTAGGAGTAAAAATCTTCTTTTCTAGAAACAATCTTCCATCAAACAAAACAAAACCTAAAGAAAACGGGGGAAGGATGGAAAGGGAAATATAATTAAGAAAGAAAAAAAAATTCCAGAGTAAAAGACTGAGGCACATATGATTGAAACAACAATGGTGTCATACCGAGAAAAGGAAAAAAGAGGTATGGCTATCAACACAAAGATGCCGAAGAGAGCTCCTCCGTGATTTGCAACGAGTGGAAGTAGGGGACCTTTTTTTGGATTCAATCTGTTAGATTTAATAAGATAAAAGTAGAGTTGCCATCTCACACTTCTATACACTACATACAAACACATACATACATATATATATATATATGTATGTATGTATATGTTGTGGAGAAAATCAAATCAAAATCTTTATATTTTACAAATAAGAAAATCAAATAGATAACTATAATAAAACAATAAAAGGGTTTTGATTGAACATAGAAGAAGGGACAAATAGATCAGATATTCATGTATGGACATATGTAGAGAAAGATATAGAGAAAGAAAGGTGAAAACCTGGTTATCAAAGAGAGGGCAGCGGTGGATTATCCCAAGGTTCGAATATACAAAGAAGAATGGGGATTTGATTTGTAGAGAGAAAGAGAGAGAGAGAGAGAGAGAGAGAGAGAGAGAAGAAGAAGAAGAAGAAGAAGAAGAAGAAGAAGCAAACCTAGCAGTTGATTGGCAACCCTTCTGAGGTTATCTGGTCTAGTCCAGTCTGTATTAAAAGCAAACCCTTTTGTGCTTTTTGATAGGAAGCCAAAGAGTTGGGGTTGAAGAGGTGGGCTTTTTGATTGTTTCTTTTTCTTTTTTAATATATTTTTTAGAGTTTGGCGCAAGAGATTTTTATTTTGGTGCTAATTAGGGGATTAAGTTTTTGCAACGGTTTGAAATGCCGTCGCAAATTAACAAAAACGCAAAAAATATAAAACCTTTTGCGATGATTTTATGTTATTCATCTCTAATAATAGTATTTATTCGATTCTTCATTTTTTTTTGGCGATTGTCACTTGCCGTCGCAAAAAAAAAAAAAAAGATTTTGCGACGAATTTTTTTACCGTCGTAAATGCCTATTTTTTGCGATGATTTTTTAACCGTCGCAAATGCTTCCGTGTCTAAAGCCCCATTTTTTAGTAGTGATACTTTGTTAAGATTTTTCCTACTAGGCTTTGTGCTCACCCTATGGGATTTTGTACAGGAAAAGATGTGGTGATCTCGCCGAGTTAAAGGCATGAAATGTATTTTGAAAGCATACGGCTCTTTCCCTTTTGTTGTAATTATTTTGATAAGCCAAGGGCTTTACATGTATGGGTTTGAAAACCATTATTTTTTGTAACCAGGCATAAACCTTGGAAATTGTAGCCCTTAACGGCATTGTTTTGTACTTGACATATTGTGCCACATGCTATAGATTCATATTCTACAGATGTTGAATGGATAACTACATATGGGATATTTTTTGTAAATCTCTTGAGTTTAATGAATACAATTGTGGGAGATTTGGTGATGATGTAAATGTTGAGGCTTTATTTTCCATATACATTAAACAGTGGGAGTTGTTGATTTGGAAACAAGATAATGAAATTGGAAGTTATTGAGTCTTTATTGTTTTTCTTGGGAGTGTTACAACTTGGTATCAGAGCTATCGGGTTTGAATACTTGGGGCTCGCAAGAAGTGGTCGTTTTTCCACAATGGGTTCATTTCGCTTAACTAGGAGATGTTTCATGTTTAGGTGTTATGTGATAACATGTTTATATGACTAGATAGGTATGGGATTGAACCTTTGGGATGTTGTTTGCGCCTATTAAATTCCTTGAAACCTTATTAGAAGGGCAGCTAATCAATGCTCATTCTAATAAGAATTCTTGGTATTTTGTGGGGCAAATTTCATCGTAAATTAGTAATCCATATCTGTTTATGTGATTATGTGGAGTGAAACTAAGTGTTTACATGAAACGGGAATGTATAAATTTGTGGTGATAGGACGTGTGAGATAAGTTGCGAGCATATATGAGATTGTGTGCTAAATTGTTTATTATTATCCTTATTTAGGATGTCAGCAAGAGCTCAGGCACGTGGTGGTAGAGGCGGGAGGCATGGTAGGCCTTGTTGAGGACTATATGAAGTACTGGTCCATGAGGTTTTGGTGCAAGAAGAAGGGTTCGGCCAAGCTAATGTGGCTGAGCAAGCAGGCCAAGCTAACATGGCCAAGCAAATAAGGCAAGCGGGAGTCCTAGAACAAGCGGGTCAAGCCACAATGGGTGCCCTAGCCCGAGAGATGGCGGGGGCTTTGAGAGAGTCGATGAACATCTTAAGGGGGGAGAACCAAACCCGAGCGAACACCATGGAGTCAAGGGTGAGTTTTCTTACAATAGTGTTTTTGCGGGCTAAGCTGGATGAGTTTTATGATGGCCCGGAGCCTAAGAAGGCGAATGAGTGGCTTGAACAAAGAGTGAAGACATTCGAGATGCTTCACATTAATGATAGTGAACTAAGGGTGACTTTGGTGAGTTACCATTGCATAGAATTTGAGAAGAGATTGAGCACCAAAATCTTGTTCAAGGTTGCCAGGAACATGATCTGGAACTATGACCGTATTATGAAGGCCGCGACACATGTAGAGATTACAATGGGGTTTGAGGTCTAGGGGTCAAGAGTCTCAAGGGGACTTTAGACCTAGCAAGAAGCAAAGGTGCACCTCTTCATCCTAGCCCCAATTACTGCAGAATGGATCTATATTTCCATTGCCGAGTGTTGGACCGGGGAGGAATGCTCAGGGTAGTTTCAAGTGTGGCCAATAGGGTCACAAGGCTAGTTCCTACCCACAAAAGAAAAGAGGGCAGCAGATGTTACCACCAACACTACCTAATCGATCTCAGAGTCAGTCCCAGAGTAGGGGGCAAGAACCTATATACTTTCAGTGTGGTCAGTCGAGACATATGAGGAGAGCTTGTCCGCAATAGGGATGTACGTATCAGGGTCGAGGCAAACTCAAAGCCATCAGCAGGCTCATTCAATCCAGACCTCATGACCTAATCAAGGAGCCGCCTCGGCTCAATCGGTACAGTAGGCCTATGCTCCGGGAGACAAGCCAGTTGATCAAAGGCCACAGGGGCGCGTGTATACTATTACAGCACCAGAGCAGTAGCCAAGATCCTCTGTTGTGAGAGGTATTTTTGTTGTGTTCAATTCTTTGGCTAATGTGTTGATTGATATGGGTACATCGCATGCATTTATATCTTTTACTTTTGCTTCTGCATTGGGGTTAGAGGTGGCTTAGTTAGCGTCTTCACTTAGGGTAGAGTCACCAACTGGGAGTAAAATTGACTTAGACCAGCGGTGTCATGGTTATGAGTTAGAGGTTGCTAGGTGCTGACTTCCTTTTGCATTTTTGTTGTTAGACATGTCAAGTTTTGGTGTTATTTTAGGCATGGATTGGTTGTCTTCGTATCGTGCTGTTATTGATTATTGCCGTCAGAGAGTTACAGTGTGCACCTTGAGTGGTGATTGTTTTTATTTTTTGGGGGACTAAGTTAATAGAGTCTCATCATTAGTTTATGACCCTTGTGGCAGGGGCAAGCCTAGTTGTCTTCTTGCAACTCTCTTGGGTAGTGGGAGTGATGGGGTACGATTTGAATTGCCGAGGGGAGTTTGTGAATATTCGGATGTCTTTCCTGAGGATCTTCCTAGTTTGCCACCTCACCAAGAGACCGAGTTCTCCATTGACTTAGTGCCTGGCACAGAACCGTATAGATTCGCACCCGCAAAATTACATGATTTGAAGATTCAACTCCAAGAACTTTTAAACAAAGGTTTTACTCACCCTAGTACATCACCTTGGGGAGCGTCGGCTCTCTTTGTGAAGAAGAAGGATGGGTCATTGCGGTTGTATATTGATTATCGCAAGTTGAATCGAGTTACTATTAAGAACAAGTATCCTCTACCCAGAATAGATGACTTATTTGACTAACTTAGAGGGTCTCGTTGCTTTTTGAAGATAGACTTGAGATCGGGGTACCATCAGTTGAGAGTTGGGGAGGAGGATATCCAAAAAATGGCTTTTCGCACGCGTTATGGCCACTATGGATTCCTAGTAATGCCTTTCGGTTTAACCAATGCTCCTGCTTCCTTTATGGACTTGATGAATCGAGTCTTCTAAGAATTCTTAGGCCGTTTCGTGCTCGTCTTTGTGGACAATATCTTGATTGATTCAACGTCCAAGGAGGAACAACAGGAACACTTACAGATAGTGCTTGACTTAAGTGCGCCAATTATATGCTAAATTTGAGAAATGTGAGATTTGGCTGACTGAAGTGAAGTTTTTGGGGCATGTTGTGTTGGGAGAATGACTAACTATAGATTCTTTTAAGATAGATGGCGTGCAAGATTGGAAACAACCTAAAAATATTTTTGCAATCCAGAGTTTCCTAAGGTTGGCCGGGTATTATCATTGTTTCATGAGGGACTTCTCTAGACTAGTCGCACCATTGACCAGGTTGACAAGGAAGGGTGTCAAATTTGTATGGAACAAAACTTGTGAGAAGTCATTCCAAGAACTTAAGACTAGGTTGACCATTGCATCGGTTTAGATAATTTCGAAAAGGGGCTTGGGTTATATCGTTTATTGTGATGCGTCCCAAGATGGACTTGGTTGTGTATTGATGCAAGAAGGGAAGATTGTGGCCTATGCATGACAATTGAAAACTCATTAGAAGAATTAACCCACCCATGATTTAGAGTTAGTGGCGGTAATTTTTATCTTGAAGATTTGGAGGCATTATTTGTATGGTGAAAAGTTTGATGTTTTCTCCGATCATAAGAGTCTAAAATACTTATTTTCCCCAAAAAAATTTGAATTTACGCCAACAGAGATGGATGGAATTTATGGAAGATTGTGACTTTAAGTTGTATTATCATCTGGGGAAGGCCACCGTAGTGGCTTATGCCTTGAGTCGGAAATCTATGAGTAGTGTGGTAAGTGTTGCCATTCGGGAATCGGATATGCTAGGTGATATCGGTGAGTTTAATTTGCAGCTGGGCGAGTCTAGCGAGGGTGCTACCTTATTTACTTTAATTGTTCAACCTACCTTGATTAGCAGAGTCATAGAGGCACAACAGGGTGACCGTGAGGTGGAAACAATCCGCGATAGGATCTCCAATGGGAAGGAAGAGAAGGGTTAGAGCATCAACTCATATTTGAGTGTAAGGTATCTAGACCATTTGTTTGTGTCGGAATCTTGTAGAGTAGAGGTACTCTGAGAATTTCATCACTCATACCTTGCAATACATCCGAAAGGTGCTAAAATGTATCATGATCTTAGTTGTCAGTTTTGGTGGAGGGGTATGAAACGAGACGTCACCCTATTTGTTTCGAAATGCTGTACTTGCCAACAAATGAAGGCCGAGCACCAAAAGCCAGCAGGTTTGCTACAATCCTTACCTATTGCCGAGTGGAAATGGGAGCAATTTATCATGGATTTTGTAATTGGGCTTCCTAGAACACAACAGGGTAATGATGTCATTTGGGTGATTGTTGATAGGTTGACTAAGTCTATGCACTTCATTTCGATGCGCACCGGTGACTCAATTGATTATTTGGCAGAGTTGTACATTAGAGAGATAGTTCAACTTCATGGGGTCCCTATGACCATTGTTTCGGATAGAGATCCTCGTTTCACTGCCCGGTTGTGGCAAAGCCTTCAAGAGGCATTGGAAACTAAATTGACCCTTAGCACCACTTAGAGTTTGGAGGACATGCTTACCATTCAGGCTTTGGAGGACATGCTTAGAGTTTGTGTCCTTGATTTCAAAAGGTCTGAGGAGAGGCACCTACCGTTGATTGAGTTCACCTATAGCAATAGTTATCAGGTTAGTATCAGGATGGCACCATTCGAGGCCTTGTATGGCCGACCTTGTAGATCATTAGTTTGTTGGGCCGAGGTGGGTGATGTGTAGATGTTAGGCTTGAAGATTGTTAGAGAGACAACTGAGAAAGTTGCTCTCATTTGAAAGAGGCTAGCTACGACTCAAAGCCGACAGAAGAGTTATGCTGATAAGAGAAGGCGACCTCTATCTTTCGAGGTTGGTGACCATGTGTTTCTTAAGATCTCACTGAAATGGGGTTTGATGAGATTTGGTAAGAGTGGAAAATTGTCTCCAAGGTTTATTGGACCTTTTGAGATTTTAGATCGGATTGGGGAAGTGGCTTACCATTTGGCCTTACCACCACAACTTTCTAGGGTTCACAACGTGTTCCACGTATCTATACTTAGGAAGTACGAACCTGATCCTTCACATGTACTTGATTGGGTTGACTTGGATGTAGATAAGGATGCCTCATACGAAGAGCGACCGATTCAAATTTTAGATGTCTGAGAACAAGTGTTAAGGGGCAAGACTATACCATTAGTGAAGGTGTTGTGGAGACATCATGGGGTTGAGGAAGCAACTTGGGAATGAGAGGCGGAAGTCCGCTCCAAGTATCCGGATTTATTTAAGAATGCTTAGTTAGTTCTAGATTGTAATTTTCTCTGGCATTTGAGAATAAATCGTTGGAATTATAAACCACTTGTTGTTATGATTGTTGCTGTCTTTTTAAGCATAAGAATTGTTGAAGGATTGTTACAATTGTTGTTGAACTTATGCTTATGATTATTGTATTTGTGGTGGTTGGAATTGTGGCCTTGGCCCATGGAAAATTTTGATGATGGTAGTGAAACATTTTTGAGATTGAGATCTGCATGCTATAATTGATTTGTTGTTATTGTGGATTCATTATTGTCATTAGTGTGGTTGTTACCATTCGGAGCCTTTTGTTGTTGTATTGTCCTTCTTCGTCGGAGGTGGTTGGTGAGAGGTGTGACCAAATTTCGAGGCAAAATTTCCTAAGGGGGGAGTAGTGTGATGTCCTTGGTGTTGGACTTGACTAGTATAGAGTTAGTTAGTGTGCATTACTTTTGGCGTTTTGTTTACCGTACTGGGTCGTTGAGATTTCTTTTCTACTCTTACTTGATCTCTCTTAACTTTTCCAAGTTAAAATTTTGAATTTTGGGTATTGGAACTAGTTTCGGAGTACAAAAATCAAATTCTGAGTTTTTGGGCAAAATCGCTCGTGCGGATTTGGCAACCGCTCGAGTAGATTCTCACAAGGGTTTCTTGGTTTTCTGGGCAGAAAACAGATCGTGTGGATTCTATATTCTGCTCGAGCGGATTTTGGGAAAATTTATGGGTTCTTCTCTAAAGCAAACTGCCCTTGGAGGCATTAGAATTTAAATTGCTCCTGCGAATTTCGACGTGTCTATCTTGAATTTCATGCTCTTTTCCTCAAAACTGATGCCAAAAACGTGTTAGACACACTTTTTCACTTCTCTCTATAGTCATCTTTTCTCTCCCTTCTCTCTACAAACACACCCAAATCCAAACTTTTCTTAATGATTTAGCAAAAATCTTCAAGAATTTGAGGGGTTTTTTACACCAAATTGAAGAGGGCGACGAGGGCTACCTTTACACTACCTGAATCGAGTTTTCATCAACATTAAACTTTAGGGTTTTCATCTCCTTCCTCTTCCAGGCTTGAGGTATGGATAATCTTTGAGTTATATATATGTTTTTGCAAGTCTAAACTTGTTTGGAGTATTTCTTGATGTTTGGATCTTGATTTTGGGTTGGTGAACCCTAGATGATATTAGAAGTAAATTTGCTCTATTTTTCAAGCTTTTGAGAATATGGGCTATGTTCCATAGTGTGGGTGTTATTGTCGAAAAATCCTTTAAAAAATGGAATGAAAACCTAGTTATGGTGAAAACCCTAGAATTTGGAGAAATTTTTATAATTGTATCAAATGAGGAATTTCATGGAAGAAATGGGAATTATTGATTTTAAAACTTATTGTTGGTTTGTCTTGGAAAACCAAGTTTAGAAAATGATGTTTAACATGTGGAGAATACATGAATGTTGGTATTGTTATGTTATCTCTTGGAATTATATTATGATGTTATATTGATAAGAGATGTGGGAATTTGATCGCAATGGAGGATTGTGTGGTGGGATTGAAAATGGAAACTATATTGATGCATTGTTATATTTTTCATTGCCATTCCATTTAGTCATTGTCATAAGTGATTTTGAACCTTGCAATGGAAAGTCATTGCCTTGAGAAAGGAATTGTTTTGTGAAACAAGATCATTTTGATTTGTTTTGGGGTAAATACGTTTGTAAGTTCAAATATGGGTGCAGTTGATATTGATTAAGTTGGCCTGAGTGTCCATAGTGAAAGACCGAAAACACAAGCGGAAGAGGTACCACATGCCTTCCGGTTAGCAACTGGTAAAGTAGGTATTAGTAGTGCTTGTTATGCCTACTTGCAACCTAGGGATTACCTAAATCGTATTTACAACCTCTTAAACTACATTGAAGTTATTGAATTGTTGTATCTTCAAATTGCATTGTGCACAAAAGTTTCAAAAGATACAAATATATGTTTTTGAGCATGACATGACATATGCATTCATCTCAGGAGATTGTATAAAATGTATATACTTTGTTAAAATTTTTCCTACTAGGCTTTGTGCTCACCTTATTGATTTTTGTGCAGGAAATGATGTGGTGATCCCACCGAATTAAAGGCGTGAAATGTATTTTAAGAGCAAAAGGCTCTTTCTCTTTTGTTGTAATTATTTTGATAAGTCAAGGGCTTTACATGTATGGGTTTGAAAACCATTATTTTGTGTAATTGGGGATAAACCATAGAAATTGTAGCCCTTGAGGGTATTGTTTTGTACTTGGCATATCGTGCCACATGTTATAGATTCATATTCTAGGGATGTTGAATGTATAAACTGCATGTGGGATAGTTTTTGTAAATCTCTTGAGTTTAATGAAAACAAATGTGGGAGATTTGGTGATGATATAAATGTTAAGGCTTTATTTTCCGTATACATTAAACAGTGGGAGTTGTTGATTTGGAAACAAGATAATGAAATTGGAAGTTATTGAGTCTTTATTGTGTTTTTCTTCGGGGCATTACAACTAAATACATCTAGATAGCTTTTGATGACGATATAGAATGTGATGGATCACCAATTTGAGCTGCTAACTATCAAAGAAATGAGATGAACTCATGAAGAAGGACAAATAGAAAAAATATATATATATATATATATATCTATTTGGAAAATGGAGCGATATGAGATGAAGATATTTGATTTGTTTCCGATACAAGTGCTACAAGTTTGGTGGACCAAACTTTCGAAGGGGGAGAGACTATGATAACCACACCGTACACATCCTTTACATTTATTTAATTATGGAGATTTGAGTTTTAATTGCATATTCTAATTTGATTTTGGAATTTATTGGCATATTCTATGTATGATTTGATTATGTGAAATATTTGTTTGATTGTGTGTGATAATTTGTATCTGATTTGTATATGCTTTTGTTAAGGATTTGTTTCTGAATCAGAAATTGAAAGCCTAAATGACTTAAGAAAATATAATGGATAAGTTGAATCAGTTTAATTTCATGTATTGAGCCTTATAGGAAATTAATTAAATATTTGATTTAGTTTAATAAAAATTAATATGATTAAATTAAGCCTTAATTGAGTGTGATTAAGTTAATTAAGTCATGGACTAATTATGTTAATCAAGACTAAGTTGTGATTAATTAAGGTAATGTGTAATTAGTAATTAAATTAATCCTAATCAATTTAGTATAGAAGAGTCTAGAGTTTTGGTGTGTGTGTGTATAATTGTGTTGACTCAAGAGGTGTGGGTTGTATTCTTTTATGTGTTAGAGAAAACCTAGAGAGAGAGAGAGAGAGAGAGAGAGAGAGAGAGAGAGAGTGTTAGAGAACTCAAGAGTTGAAGGAGGAAAGCTTAGAGAAGTGAAGAATTTGAAGGAAAACTAAAGAATTCAAGCTTAAGGTAAAAAAATTCAAACCAAAATCTTATAGTTAATTCATCTATCACTTGAATTCAAGAAGTAATTTGGAGATTAATTATGTAATTTGACAATAATTGGGTTTTGAATATAAAATTGAGTTGGGTTAAAGAATATGAGTTATAATTCTTTTAATTTGTCAATTTTGAGTTCAATTTTAGAAGTTATACTTGAATTAAGCTTCATAAATTACATGCATCAAGATCTTTGAGGATTTAAGCCATGCAATTTTATTACACATTTGATTTTGAAGAAAAATTTTGGAAACCATGAGTTTATGAAGATTTGGGTTTTGATTTTGAAATTAAGTAAGGTTTTGATTCAAATAAGTTAATTATTAATCATGTTTCATGTTTATTTTCATGCTTTGATTAAGTAATGCATGAGTTTTGGTCACCAAATTGAGTTCCAAATGCTTACACTTTGCAAAATTTCAGAATGCTCTTGAAACCCAGAACCACATGTGCAGTCGTCAAACCAAATAGGGCTAAACATACCTAAATAACTATATGTGTGGCTGGGAGCTTTTGCACGTGCGAAAAACAAGAGAATTTGTTTTGTTGTTCTTTGACCTTTTCAACTTTCCGGACATCTCTATGCATATATGAAGACTAACCGAGAATTAAAAGACACTTAGAAACCGGCGTTAACTAATCTGAATGAATAAACGGAATGGAAATTAATGAAATGCTTTTGTTTTATCAAATTGTGTATGTGCTTTCTATAGGTTGGACCGCCAAGGAGTAACATCCGAGCCAAGGCACTGTGAATAATGTCTTTGTAAAGATATTTTTGTATAAATGGTTTTGAAAATGCTATAACATGAGATGTTTTATGAAATATGTATATTGTTTACGAAATGTTCCGACATGATAAGTGTTCCAATACGATAAGTGTTCTGATACAAGTACTTTCTGAAATGATAAAATATGCTAAGTGTTTATAGTATGATAAGCTTTTCCAAAATTATGGTTTTTGATAAGAATGAATGAGTTTCCTTTTTTATTATCTAAAGTGACGTCCATAAAAAAATGCTTGATCTTTGGAAACCTCTGTTCAGTCTTCTACTCATCATAGAAGTTTTGTATATGTTATTGATTCGTTATAAACGTTCTATATGATGTCGATCTTTGATGTTTGTTCTGCATGGCTCCGATCATGTATGATCATTCTGTATAGCTTCATTCTTGTATGTAATCGACCCATTATAGAGGTTTTGTATGTTTTGGTTGCAATGTGGACGTCCTGTATGATCTCGACCAATGTGGACGTTCTGTATGTTTTCAATCCTTTGAGGTTGTTTTGTCAAGCTTTACTCTGTTTATTTTGTATGGTGCTATCAAATGTACCACGTAATGTGTTTTAACTATGAAAGTTTTGATGAACTTCATGTATTATAAATATATTTGAAAAATGCTTGATCATGTTATGAATATTGTTTTTATTAAGTTCTTGAACTCATTCATTTAACCTCTTTACATTAACATTATTAATTGGGCTTCTAACTCACCCACTTCCCCTATATATGTAGGTGAGTATCTGGAACTAGAGTTTGCTTTGGAGTCAACCTATTTTAGAAGATCATCCAAAGAAATGCCTTCATATTGAGGCTTTAGCTTTTGTTTTTGGCCAAGCTTTGTTAAGCTTTATTTTGTTAAGTTTTGTTAAGCCATGTATGTGATCTTAGGCAGTGTATCAGATAAATGTTTGTGTATATTATAAGTGTGTTGTTAAATGTTTTTGAGTATTTCGGTTCATATAATGTATGCACAATTCAATGGATAATATTATTTCTATTTTTATTTATGCTTTAGGCCCCGATATTTAATAACTATTTTGTGATTTGGTTAAGAGGCTGTAGGTAATCTATAATTACTAGCCAGTCACCACTCCAACATCTAGGGGCGGGTTGGGATCGTGATAGTCTTCTCCTTTTGTACCTTAGCTTCAAAACTCGAAATTCTCTAATTATGACGGATCAGGTCTTTTACTTAGTTTTCTTTGTTAAAGATTTCTTAATTTTCCATAAAATTAAATGGCGACTCTATTAGTGTGGAATAAAGCAAGTTGACAGAATATAGTACGAAAATATGCCTAATAACCAAAAAGGCACAACGTCCACAGGTGGCCAGTAGTGAGATTAGGATTTGAAAAAGGAGAGAAGGATGTAGGAGAGATGAAAATGGATGTAAAGGAAGGTACCATTGAATAGGGTAAAATTGGTCTATAAGAAAGTGTAAAGAGATGGTGTACAAATTTAATTGATTGTAATGAAAATATAAGGATAAGGAGATAGAATAGTGGTATAAGTAGAATTACACTTTTTAAAAAGTTAATAAATCTCATGTCTTCTTTTTTTAAGATGAAAATACTCGTCTTGGCGCATGAAATTGACATTAAGATTCTTTAACTCAAGTGTAATGTTAGATAATAATGATAATAAATTAAATTTATCACGTGAAAACTAATGTTGTTGTAGACGTCCCCGAACGCTCCCGGGAGGGTGAGTCCTGTTCTGTTCATTTGGGGTCACTACAGCTCAGACTCTCAAATTTGTCACGGTTCTTAATCTGAACCAAAGAGTCCAAATCCGGCAAATTGTTTTGGGAAAACAGATTTTGAAAGAAGTGCCAAACATGGACTGCTTTGCCAGATACAGAGTCGCCACCTAAATATTTTATTTTTTGGAAATTTAGGAAACCCTGACTCGGTGCCAAAGGCCATATAGCGATCCCGGGTTTACCCTTGTTGTATAGTGATCCGGACATGTGTCCGTGGATGTTGGTAGTTGCTTATTATCTTGTTTACATCCTTTCTTACTTTGTATTTGAGTTATAGGATGTGTTGAGCGGGTTTGTTACAGGTTGGTTGAGTTTAGAAACCAAAACTAGTTGCCCAGATTTTTGGCCTGTACGCTCGAGCGGAGGTGTTGGCGCTCGAGCGTAGATTACACCCATTCAGTATTTTCCTGTGCAGCGTTGTACGCTCGAGCGTGGTATTGGCCGCTCGAGCGGGGTTGTCTGAGTGCCGCTCGAGCGTAGGGTTGGGAGCTCGAGCAGAGGCCTGGTTCTGCAAAAGTGCTGGGCGAGTGCATTCTGAGCTCGAGCGGGAGGTTGGCCGCTCGAGCGGAAGTCTGTGAGTGGCCGCTCGAGCGGGGTGTTTTACGCTCGAGCGGAGACCTGGGTTAAAGTCCCGAAATTGTGACTTTTCAAATCACTTTTTCACTTTCTCTTCTCTCTCTTACTTTTCCAAAATCACCATTGTTGAGCCTCTCACTCTAGACTCTACCTTCTCTCTAGGTTTTGATCTAGTAGGAGTGATTTACTCACCTTTGGCCTTTACAAAAAAGTTGTTGATCGTCGAGGGCTTCATTTTAATCTGAAAATCTCGGGTTTTGGAGCACGTTGGGTTTTGTCGTCTTCTCCTTTGGGACTCCGAATTTGAGGTAGGGATAACCTACTCCTCTCTATGGGTTTTGTCTTTAAATTTTGGTATTTTGAGATGTTGGGCTTGGTTTGGTAATTTTGTGAAAGTTTGGGGCTTTTGTGTAATTTTTACAAAAGTTGGGGTTTTAATTTATAATAAACCTAGATGCATGTTTGGCATAGAAAATGGAATGATTGTTGAATCATTGATGAAAATGGGACCTAAGGGTTGAAATGGTAATTATGGAAAATGGCCTAATTACATTGTTTAATTAATTGGGATAATTAATTGGTGAGAAATGAGGAAATGAAATGTTGATTGAATATCCATTTGTGCATTTAATTTCTGTTTTAGAAATAACTGCTTTGGGCTATCGGTGGAGGATAGTCGAGATTGTTGTAGACAATGCATGATGATTAGGTAAACGGAAACTAATCAATGGAATGTGTCATGGAACTTGACAGTTGATAGAATACATTAATTGTGTGTATTGTGTGATTGTATATAGAACCAATGTGTTTATATACGTTATGTGTAGAGGAGGAGATAGGGGATGTACTCCGCGGTTTAGGGGAAGATAGGGGATGTACCTCTAAACCGGATAGGTATTGGGAGGAGATAGGGGATGAACTCCGTAGACAGAGCTCATATGCTTGTCTAGAGAAGTGAAGATAGAGCTCATATGCTTATCTTTGTGAAGTGTGGATACAGCTTGTATGCTTATCTGTGGATATTGTTGATATACATATCTGTTGTAGAGTGTGGATACAGCTTGTATGCTTATCTGTGGATATTGTTGATATACATATCTGTTGAGAATGTGGATATAGCTTTTATGCTTATCTGAATGTGAGATATATTTTTTATACATATCTGTGGAAATGATGATAGAGCTAGCATGCTTATCTGTTGAAAAAGGGAAAATGAAAAGTAATTGGGACTTGTAAGTCGTTGACATAAATATGTAATTTATGTGATTGTATCAGTGTTGACCAACTATCAATTGCTAATGTTTTAGTCATTGTCCATGGTTGGTTTAGTGTATTTCTACTGGGCTGTGGCTCACCCTATATGGGAATATCATTTTCAGGTACAGGAAGCATGCCACCTCCAAGGACATAGCTTGGGAGGCTAGAGGCGGACATAGTGTAGTTGTTTTACTTTTGATGTATTACATGTAACTTCAAGCCAAGGGCTTAATGTGTAAACGAGTTAGTACTCTTTTGTTGAAACCAAGTGTTAACTTGGAAAGCTGTAAGCCCGTAGGGCATTTTGTTTTGATGTTAGCATGTAATACTTATGTAATGAAACTCAATGAAATAAAGGAACGTGGTTAGTTTATATGTAAATGCTTGTATTATCTGATGGGTTTAATGTTATTATTTTGAGGGCGTTACAGGCCACGTGTCCGTCATCACCAAAGTTGCCTCGGCTCGGGAACTTGGGTACGATTGGGGAAGGTCACTTCGTGAGCACCCCCGCTCGCCCGATCAAAGATCGGCCTCTACTAACCATGATATCTATTTTTGAAAACATTGTGTGTTCTTATTCCGGTTATTAGCCTAGATTACTATGTGATGCTCACAGCATACAAGTATAGACCGGGTCGCCTGAATTGGAACAAAACATTTCATGTTTGTTTGTTTGAAAATGGTTTGATGGTGCTACTCGCAAGTAGGCTAAGACGTGGATTTGCCACCCTCGAGTGGGCTTAGAAAACATGATTTTGCCACTATCTAGTGGGCTTAAAACAAACATTTGATGAATTGTCCCAATTCAGATAACCCAACCTTCACCCACAGGCATTCAAGGCAGTTATATCACATAAGCAAATAGTCTCATGGTAAGCATGCTATTCATGGCAGTCACTCACACGCATGCAAGGATGCTAAAGCATAAAACTCACCGAGTACTCCAAGCCAAAACAGAAGCTCATTAGAAATCATGCATGATCCTAAATACACAGAAATGCCTAATGCAACACATGCAAAATGCAACTATAGCAGGCTCGGCTATTCTAAACATGGTATATGAAATGCTACAGCTAATCATGTATTCAACTTGGAATTGAAATACAAATGCAGTTAGTATGATGCGCCGAGCCCGGTGCATGCAAAACAGATGAATGAATGCAAACATGCTATCATACTGTATGCTAATTGAAATATGCCCTAATCTAACCATTATAAGCGGGTAAATAAAAGGGAAGAAAGACGTGGGGTTGGAAGACATACATCACACGCACGCACACTTATTACAGTTATGCCCCCGCGCAGAGGGTCCAAATAAATAATACAGTCCCGAATAAAAGAATAGTACAGTCCAAATAATGTACAAATTCCTAATTAATTTACAAATTAACTAAAAAAGCTGTAAAACTGGCATGCAAGCCAGGGACTGCCTTGACTCCGCTCCAGATGATGAATGACGCATGCCCGGGTGTCTTTGCGCGGAAATCCACGGCGATGCCCCGATTAGCCTCTGTTTGCACTTTTTCTTGAAATGCGCGCCAAACTCCGGAAAGTTGCTGATTCTTGATTTTTTTTGCTGCAACAGAGAGCAGGAAAGGGGCATAGCAATGTATTTCACAAATATATGCATGCCTCGATCCTCGTGCCACCAATCACGCATATCGATGCATGATGGCCGAGGAGCTGAATTGCACAATTCAATGTAGAATGAATGTACATGAAAACACAACAAAACCTAACTCCATCATGGATGATCCGGAGTGTCGGTGACTGGGGAATTGAGACGCGTTCCGTCACTCGGAGTACGAAACGCACCTCGTTTCCCGCGCCCGGGCTAACTCCTATTCCGAACACGATGCAATATGCATGACATGCATGAATGCAACTAAGATACAGCCTAGCATGCTCAATGCTATGAAAATGAGATGCCTCGAAATGCGTGCACACGGGCACGCAAACCGAGGCAATGGCATATGCAATGCAATATGGCTAAAATGGCATATAGAATGCAACATGGACTTATACTAACATGAGAGAGCCTCAGCCACACTCACATAAGAGGCCGATGGATGAAAATGAAGTGCCTCAAAATGCGTGCACACGGGCACGCAAACCGAGGCAATGGCATACGCAATGCAATGGCATAGAGAATGATATGCAAACATGCTAATGGAATTTCAGCACTGAAATGTGGGGGAAAACAGCCCTGAAATGAGGCGAAAGTACACCCGATGCATGGAATAGTCCCGAAACATGAATTTTGGCACCCGAAATGGCCTATAGCTATACCAAACATGCACAATATGGACATGCAATGAATAGACAGTAGCAAGGCAGCCCCAAAATTAGAATTTTTACAGTTCAAAGCATGGCCAAACAATAAACAAAAACAGGGCAAAACAAGCATACAAAAATGGCCCTAAATGTGAGACAAAGAAGCAACTCACAGCTGCTGACCCCAAACAGGTTAGGAGCCTTCTACAATATTGAAGAGGGGCCAAAAAAACCCCAAAAACAGACACAAGTATGCTCAAAATGCTATGCAAGATAAGGCCCAAAAGAGGTTACAACACTAAGTATACAAAATATGCCCCAAACAGAAAAATATTCTTAATGAAACATGACAAGGGGGTCAAAATAATACCACTTTCAGTTCGAATCAAGGTCCAAAAACAAAAACACCATAGGCTAATAAATCATGCAAAAAAAAGGGGGGAAAGAGGGCTACAATGGCAAGTGGCATATGGAAATATCAAATGGTGATGAGCCCTTCAACAATGTTGAAGAAGGGCTCAAAATAAGCACACTTACAGTTTATAACATGCCTCAAAACAGATCACACACAAGCCAAAAATATCATGCAAGAAAGATGGCATACAAGAGGGTAATGAAGCAAGTGCAACAAGAAGGTCCCAAATAGGGTAAGACCCTTAATGAAAGATGGAAATAAGCTCAAAATATGGCCACTTTCAGTTTTGGTCGGAGCTCAAATGTATAATCAAGAAGGGCTAAAATATAGACCAAGAAAAGAGCAAAAAAGGGAAAAACGAGACTCACCCTTGAAGACTAGTCTTTAGCAACCTCTTGGCTTGAGAAAAAGATGCTCCTTGCCTCTGGAAATGACCTCCAAACTTCTGGTATGGAGTGGTGGTGGTGGTGCTAGGTGGTGGTGAAGGAATGGTGAAGAAATGGTGTAGGGAACTTGGAGTTTTGATGGTTGGAATATAGAGAGAGAGAGATATATATAATGTAGGAGCTTTAAACAAAAATTTCTAACCCTTAAATCTGAAGGGGAGGGGCTGTATATATAGGCAAAAGGGGTGGAAAAAGAGGGGGAAAAAAGGGGGGGGGGGAAATTCGGATTCAAAATTCCCCCCAAAAAGGCCAAAAGGGTGAGACAAAGAGGGAAGTGGTAGCTGCGGGTCCCAAATGGCCAAGAGCCCTTCAACAAACTTGAAAAGGGGCTCAAAACAAGGAACTTTGTAGTTTACATCAAGCCACGAAAATAAATACACGTAGGCCTAAACTATCGTGCAAGAAAAGGGAAAAAAGGAGGGGTAAAGAAGCAAGTGATAGGTGGAGATGTCAAACATCAAGAGGTCCTTAATCAAACATGAAAAGGAGCTCAAAATATGACTATCTCAAGTTCGGGTCAAAGCCCAAAAATGCAGAATGAAGGTTCGGGAGCCGAAACACGCAATTTGGGGCCCCGAAAGTGGGCTGTTAGGCACCGGGAGTGGTGCTCAACCACGAAGTTGGTCTCTCGGACCACAGTGTCCCTCAAAAAGGAGTAAAAAAGATATGTGCCAAAAACCGGGACAAACAGAGGTGGTTAAGCGGTCCCGAACCGAGACACACGGCCTGACGGCTCCGAAAACCGGGAACCGGGCTCCGAAACGGGCAAAATGGCCTACGGCCACGAAATGTAGCCCACGGCCACTGAGAGATGGTCTACGGGACCTCTCCTCCCCTCAAGAAAAGAAACAGAGAAAACCGAGTCTGGTTCGCGAACCGAGGCAAGGTACAAAAGAAGGTTCGGGAGTCAGGAGGTAGGGCTCACGGCCGCGACTCTGAGACTTCTAAACGAGCGCGATATGCAACATCACCAAGCACTCAATTGGTGACGTCTAAGTCTTAAGGTCGGTCAAAAATGGGGTGTCTACAGTTGTTTAGTTGAATTTTTAAAATATATTTTGAATAATTAGAAATTAATTTGATGGAAATAAAAACAATATATATATATATGCTTTTAATTTTTAAAAAATTATTTTCACACCAAAAAAGAAAGGAAAAATCGTGAGTCAATTGTAAGACTAAAAAAAAATTGCAAAGTCATGAAAAATTTTATAACTTCAATTATTAAAGTAGATAAGTTTTGCCACTGATTTGAAATTTATTTTGAAAATATTCACTGGAGTGTAAATTTCCTAAAAAAGAAAATCATATAAAATAAGGCACTCCAGCAATAAATTTAATTTTCAAATTTTTGAAACAATAATCCCCAAATCTAATCTTTTGTGGCTGTGGGAACACTTAATCTATTTGGTTTTGAGTTTTTAATCTATATTTTTTTTTCTGTGCTTTAATCAATTTTTAAAATTAAAAAAAAAAAACTTTTTTAGACTCGAAACTGAAAACTCACTCATCTTGACACCTAAGTGCTATTTTCACAACCAATTGGACAATTGCCTTGGGTCAATCTAGATTTACTTAAAAAATAAAGAGTGATGCTATTAGCACCCCAAGAATTTATTTGGACCCCCTATTTCTTGGAACCCCCATTTATAATTTTTAAAACCCTAAAAATTTCTTTACACCCCCCAAATAATACCAAAATTATTCTTAAACATTACACCCAATTGAATGGACACTCCCACACTCAAAAAAAAAAAAAAAAAATTATAAAAAAAAATATGTACAATGCATTCAAACAAGTGATGCAATTATTGAAGCGCCAGCACATAGATGAAGAACAACACTCCGAAAATTATCATTAATGCTTTTGAGTTATTTATGTCATGTTTGATTGTTATGATTGCTTCAAATTTGTTGTTGTGTTTTTATCGTTATATATACATCATCATTGAGTTTAAGAAGTCTTCATGTTCGGCTCGAACATTACATAGTTGTTTGGGAACACGTTACTGAACAAATAAATAATGTCCGGACCTGTATTTCCGAACATAAAAAAAATGCAAACTTCTGGGAGCTTTAAGAATTTTGACGGTTGAAAGTGTTAAGAAGTCTCCATGTTCGGACTTGTACTCTCGAACATTACATAGTTGTTCCGGAACACGTTATCGAACAAATAAGTAATGTTCGGGCCTGTATTCTCGAACATAAAAAAATACAAACTTCTGGGAGCTTTAAGAAGTTTGATTGTTGAAAGTGTTAAGAAATCTCCATGTTTGGGCTTGTACTCCCGAACATTACTTATTTGTTCGGGAAGACGTTACCCAACAAATAAGTAATGTTTGGGTCTGTATTCCCGAACATGAACAAATGCAAACTTCTCGGAGCCTTAACAATTTTGACTGTTGAAAGTATTAAAAAGTCTTTATGTTCGGGCTTCTACTCCTGAACATTACTTAGTTGCCCGAAAAACTTCCACTCATTGTTATTGCTGGAGGAGTGTAGGATAATCAAATGGTTGCCAAAGGGTTACGTAAGTTTTGAAGGTGGGATTTGGGGAAAATGAATGAGTGGTGATAGAGGTGGGTGTTCACATAAACCCTAATTCATGATATGGTGGGTGTGTGGCTTTAATTGTAAGATGGGGTGTTTCAACATTAATGATGTCCTTTTTAGTAATTTCATTTAAGGTTATTATTGTAATAAAAAAAATTAAAAATTTGGGGGTCCAACATAATTCTTGGGGTGCTAATAGCACCACTCAAAATAAAATATTTGTAAAGATTAAAGTACGAAAATATTTTGAGTTTTATTGTTTTTAATTTTTATTCATTTTAAGTGTAATTAAATTAAGTGAATCTAAAATGTAAAAATAAAATATTGACTAAAATATTAAAAAATTCACTAAAAAAATAAATAATTATGAAACAAAAGAGAGATAATAGAGGGAAAAATAGCAAGGGTGTTTTGATCTTATTATGAAACAAATTATGTTAATATGACAATTTTTAATTTTTTACTACTTTCCACAAAACTGGAGGAAGTTGTATTCATTTAATACATTCTTAACAAAATCCTTGAAATACAAATTCTTTATACTCATCATCATTTCAAATAATAAAATTAAATTTCAATTCCCCAACATGATTATAAATCTCTATTTTCTCCAATGTATGAAATTCTAGAAAATTAAGGCTTGCTTTAAGAAAATTTAAGGCTCTGTTTGTTACAGCACTAGAACGTTAGTTCCAGAACTTATTTTGCACATGATGCTTGTTTACGAGTTTCAAAAATTAATTCCACACTCACTTTTGAAAGCTTTGTCTAAGGCGAAAAAATTTAGACTAACCGGTCGTCCTACTACTGGTCGTCCGCCGAATTGACCAGAACAGTGAATTTTTTTTTTTTTTTTTTTTTTTTTTTGCAATTAACACGTGTTAATTTTTATATATTCAACAAAAATATTTCCCAAATTTTTTAATTTTTTTAATGAGATTTGAATAGAATTTTGAATTGTGTGTTTGGTTATGAGTTGTAAATTTTTGTATCAAATATCATATGTCACATCAAAAATTTCCCACTCAATTCAAAACTCTTTCACCAAACAAATTTTCCTCAAATTATAATTCTAAAACTCACAAACTCAAAATACAACTCTCATTCTCAAATCATATTTAAAAATCTCTACCAAACGCTACCTAAAGCTTTTCCATTTCAAGGTATCACATGCTCCAAAACCTTCCCAGTTCACATTAAATGATAAATACATAACATAAAACAAACCTAGATTTTTATAACAAATGCTTTGAAATCTCTACAAATTTCTAAATTTATGTAATGAAAATACCACACATCCATCCTTGAAGAAAAATCCCCCATTTTCGGATTTGCCCAAATCTTGATTGCTTGGTCAAAATGACACGCTCGTCACTTTAGTTCAAAGAAATAATATCAAAATCTTCTTTAATTTGCTTGGATTGAAGAATTTGTGGGTGATGGGATATATTTGAGAGAGAAGGGAGATGAAAAGAGAGTCTAGAGAGAGAGAAGGTGAAGAGAAATGGGGGAAAAGAGTAATAGGCTCAGTTGAAACAAAATTTATTTAAAGTGAGGCATGCTAAACAAGCCTCAACCTCAACTCAACTAACTTAACAAGCCTAACTCATAGAAACAAAGATCCGTAACTGTATCGGGGTATCCATACAGGTGGTTTCAAATAGGGTTTTAAGACTCGGAACATCACAATATGTATGCCAAGAATAATAATAATGGGTGGAATGGTAGATAAGTATTCTTGAACTAATGAACCACAGTCCAAAAAAACACTCAACAAGAATGTTTTCTTCAAAATACGGACACAAGGACATGCATACACACACCCCTTCTTCATCTCCTTGAAAATATGTGAGATAGATGGCAGGTTGTAAAATAAAAATAAAACAATCAACAAAACCCCAATTTATAACAATCTAAATACTAATGGAAGTTCCTCTTCATGTTTAAAGCTCAAAGGTAATGCTTTGCCTCTAACTAGACATACCATTCAGGGGAACAAATACCACTGCCAGAAATGACCAAAATAATAATAATAATAATTATTATTATTATTATAATAAAAATAAATAAATAAGTAAAACAAAAATAGAGTAACACATCAACCTTCCACTGAAAGCAAAACCAAATTATTGTGAAGTCTTACTCCAATTTCTAACACCGCAGTTTCAAAACCGACAGTTAACTCAAAATGCCATAAAGTGAAGTCTTAACTTGAGCAGATGAGAGACATGTACCAGAGTTATGCTCAGAATATTGAGAGCTCCAACAGAAGTGGAAGCCCCAAACCAGTGATGACATAATAGTTTTAAGACAATAGTAATAAATAATGGTTACTCTTGCCAGATTTGCATTGCAATCTCAGACAGCAGACCCCGTTTCCCTGTATTAATGTTGTCAATCATCTAACAAAATTAATCTCCGCAATTCAGAATCTATCAATTACCTCAAAGTGACAGCTTTACCCTTCAAATAGAATGGCTGTTAGTTTCTGATGTAGGATATCATCTGCTTGGCAAGTGATAATTAGTAGTGGGATAATATAGCTTATATCATGAGTCATAACCGACTTTGTAACCAACTTTTGATATTGAACATTGATTGATTGAGAAATCCTCTCTCTAGGGTTCCCTCTTATTTCTCTCTTGTTCTTGATTGGGCCCATCAGTTTCACTATCTCAATTCCACCAGCACTACACATCAATATTTATGTAATACCTGAAGTTTCTTAGTCAATCTTTTCATTCAAAGGCCCCAGCCTCCAATTTGCCTTCCAAATGATTGAGGCTGACAAAAGACGTTCTGTTTTCCACCCTAATGACTGCAGCTGCAAAATGAGAAGAGATTATAAGGTATAGTAACGATGCAAAATTCAAGCCAGAAACATGAGATGCAGTGTAAATGCATCAAAGAATTATAATCCCCATGTATTTGATTTCTCAACTGAAAATTAATAGTGTTTTACGAGTGCAGTTCCTTCTTTCTATTTTGACAATTGATAAGTTACAGATTCTGGGAACTTATCCCCTAGTTCATTTGTTGACATTATCCCCTTAGGCACAGTGTAGCCTGCAAAACTTATTTCTAAATGCTCGTTTGTACCAGAAATTACACACAAAACTGTAAGCAATTCCAAGTAATTGAAAATTGAAATTGAAGGGCAACCTAGAGAATAATATTGATGCAGAACGACTATTAAAAAATCCATTCAACTATTCCATTGATCTCAAACCCAGAAGTAATGGAGAATTGATCCAAAGACTTCAAAAGAATTTTATTTTTTTTAAGATAGTAAAAAGACCAAAAGATTTAAGATGAAGAAGAGAAGAACACAAGGGTTAAAACCCTAATCTCAGAAAACGGCCACGATCTTTTATTCAATATCAATAATTCAAAGCTGATTATTACAATGCAGAAATCTAATACTTATACACTAATTTAAAACATGAAACAAAATCCTAATAAAAACAGGAAAATAAATATTAATTAAATTCTTAACCAAAATAAAACTCCAATTAAACTATAATTAAAAGTAAAATACTAAAATAAATTAGATAATAAATATTAAAGACAAAATTATAAGAACTCCATGGTGCACACACGTTCTGCATCATATACCTTTAGAATAAAATTTTCATAGTGTTTATCCATCCATGAATGGCTCTCCAAATGTGAAGATCTGTCCTTGCCATCAAGATTTTCCATGACAAGAGCATGCAAGAATGCCTCCAAGACATTCGCAGCTGTCGAATCCTTATGCATAACAATGCTGACGGTTCCCTTTTGCTCAAACAGCAAGTACTTTGCTAGAAGAACCAAAATTGAATAACCAAGTAAGCCAACATTTTTTGGTTGAATATTCATGATGGCAAAGTAATAAATAAATTTCAACCTTCCTTGTAATGAGATCGAGCAGAATGCAAGAGGCTTGTCCTGTTTGTCAGATAAGAAATAAGTCACTTAAATATTCTGTCTATATGCAGTTTAATATACATATATCAAAGAATTTTTGCTTTGAGAGATATGTGAATACAACAACCCAACAGCTCCAATGATTCATGCACAATTTGTCACAAAAATGCAAGCATAAAAAATCATAGTGTTAAAATATTTGACTTTTAACCAGACAAAACTGCTTGCACACCTAAAAAGTGCCCTTAATGTTAATGTCGCTGATAAAATTTAGTGAATTTGATAACTTACATTTCCTGTTGGTTAAGTGAGGAAACCCTCACACCTATGTGTACCCGTGTATGCAAAAACTTGGGAATCTTCGAGATCCATGAAGTGGTCCATAATGGTAAAACATGCTCCATGTCAGAGACCTGCTCTGGAGAGAGAACTGGCAGCCAAGCCACAGATGGTTTCTAAATCATATAACTCATCCAAAAAAAACAAAAAAAAAAATCATATATCATTACTTAAAAAGGATGTATATCGGCATATATAAACAAATATATATATATGCGTTCTGTATGCAAACCTATCAACATCATCCTGCAATTTTGCAATTGCATTTTTTTTTTTTACTTTTTAATAGTATTTAGTTAAAAACAGATTATAAATCCTGTATTTACCTTTAAAAAACAAGATGTTTCATTTCAAATTTTACTGGTTTGTGTTTGGAAAATTGGATATCTTTGCACAAAACCATTTGATAATTCAACCACACTAACATATATGTATGACAAAACTTGATGTTGTTGGGCACACATAATTCCCATGACATGCTCTTTCCCAGGACAATGTTATCAAACTTGTAAACAACCTTCACCAAACATGTTAGTGAAAATAAAAGTCACTTGTCCAGAAAGAATGATGACAACAGATCATGTGCCACACCTTGGCCACCAGTCTTCATAAAATGGAGCAAAAGTATTGAGCTTCTTTCACAGTTCAGTGTAGTTAATGAAAGGCACCGAACAGCCTTGTAGTTTGCTGCAAACAGCCAAAGCTATAAATAAGACACAGGGACGCATAATTTCATTTGAACCCACATTGCCGAAATATGATTGGTCCAAATATGTGGACTCCATACTCAAAAAAGTGAAACGACCCCAACCAAAATGGTAGGTTCTACCATTCTGCACCAATCAAAATGTATGTGTGAACAAAATCAGACTTGACATGAGGGCTCCCAGGAATGTGCATGATGTAACATTCCATTCATGACAGAATGTCCATTTAGAAAATCTTAGAAATGGAACTAACCGTACATATGGAACATGGTCAGGGACAAAAAAGAAAGCCATATGGCTAGGGGGTGTCCAATTGTAACCCGTGCCAGAAGCATTCCCAAAGCCATCCCAATCATTGTGGCAAGTGTCTCCTGACTTCCTTCCTGTCAGAATAAGGGACAGGATCTCAGTCAATGTGAGCTATATATTTAGTGTAGGCCAGTAGTTCATGAAATTTTTTTTGTTAAATTGTCAAGTCTCTTATGGTACCTTGGCAGATATATCTGCTGCATTATTGTGAAGGGCAAAATGCTGTGTCAGGGCAGCTCTAGTTGCTCCACTAGCTACACCGGCTGAAAGGCATCATAATGTAAAGAACAGTGATGAAAATTGAGCAGGTATGAATGGGGCATTTGATCACCACATAAAAATGAGTATGGAGATTGGAGACATTCTACTTTAAATCACAGTCCTCGCTAATAAATGATGCTGAATATTTGAACTGACCTCACTGCGGAAGTAATTTCAAATTCTAAGACGAAATAAATAACAGTAACAACAACAAATAACAAGAAATCATTTGTAAAAGAGTAAAAGGTTAACACAACATAAATTTGCATATATAGAAACTATAGTTCATAATGCATTTAAACAAGCCACTAAGAAGCCAAAGAACATTGCTTACACTAAAATGGGTCAAACATGATAGCTAATCTCACCAGTATTAAATTGAAGCGGAAAAAAAGGCATATTATGGCTATTTCTGCACTAATGTCTAGTAGAAAAAATTTCATAATTAAAGTGGTATATAATAATCAGGATGTGAAGTTCATAGCAATTAATTTTTAGTTGCTAAGTTGCATTGCTTGATGGTGAATGCTGAAGAATGTATTATGTGAATCAATGCTTTGGATAAATGTTGGACCTAACTCTTTCGTACCAAATAATCTTAGGGTCAACAACAATTAAATAACCTAAACGGTCATCCTTATCATGCTATAATATGCGAATAAGTTAGGATCTCGTAAATCATGTATTACAGGATATTAGGCTATTTTTCTTTATTAGGATTTTATTTTATTCTACCTTCCTAATTTGTAATCTCTCCAAGGTAGTATATACATACAAGGCTAGTCATGAATTATAATTAAGCCATTATTGCACAAAATTCTTCTTCGTGTAGAGGTGGACATTCATTTCATTAGGCAAAAGGTTAGGACTAAAGTGGTGAGTCCATCCTTTGTCCCTTCATCTGAGCAGCTGGCTGATATGTTCACCAAATCTGTTGGACCAACCTTGTTACAGTCTTCCATTGTCAAGCTTGGTTTAGTGAATATCTTTGAACCAGCTTGTGGGGGAGGAGTGTTGGAATATGCTTAGGATCCCGTAAAACATGTGTTACGGGATATTTGGCTATTTTTCTTTATTATGATTTTATTTTATTCTACCTTTTAATTTGTAATCTCTCCAATTTAGCATATATATGTACAAGGTTAGTCATGAATTATGATTAAGGCATTATTGTACAAAATTCTTATTATCATGCCAACCAAATTGTCTAGCTTGACAAGGCAGATTTCATTGCACCTGTACACATGACTAGAGTTACCTTCAGTTGAAGCATATGCAACATCTACGAGAGGAAAGTGGGTGAACGGAGCTTGGGTGTATATTGTGAAGCACAGAGCAGATGGTTCGATTGAGCATTATAAGGCTCGACTTGTGGCAAAGGGCTTTACTCAAATCTATGGAGTTGATTATCAAGAGACATTTGCTCCGGTTGCAAAGACAAATTTAGTCAGGATACTACTCTCTCTTGCAGCTAATCTAGATTGGCCTCTTTGTAAGATTTCTGAATGTTTTCTGTATATTCAATTGTGTAATAATACAAAGAATACATCTGATTTATATATCACTCTAACCCTAGAACTGAAAAAGGAAACAAACTGAAAAAGGAAACAAAAGCCCTAATATATACAGAATATATAAACTACTATATATACATGAAACATAATATTCTCACACCCCCGCTCAAACTCAAGGTGTTTTAGCAAAAAACATTGAGAGTTTGCCAAGAAGAAACTGAAACCGAGCAGTGGTGTGAGTCTTGATAAAAAAGTCAACAAGTTGCAAAGCCGAAGAAACGAAAGGAAGTGAGATAGAGCCAGACTGCAGAGAGTGACGGACAAAGTGACAATCGATCTAAATATGCTTTGTCCACTCATGGAAGACAGTGTTATGAGCAATCTGAATAGCACTACGGTTGTCACAGTAGAGGGAGGTCAGAGAAGACTGAGGGACACCAAAATCAGATAAGAGACAATGAAGCCAAACAATCTCAGCAGTAGCATGAACCATAGCACGGTACTTAGCTTCGGCAGTAGAGCGAGCAACAACAGTTTGTTTCTTACTTTTTCAAGAGATCAAGGAATCGCCAAGAAATATACAGAATTCAGACGTGGACTTACAATGAGTAACATCACCAGTCCAATTAGAATTAGCATAGGCCACCAAATCCAGAGAGGAAGTAAAGAACAAAAGTAAACCCTGAAAGATAGTGCCTCGGAGATAGCGAAGAATCCGAACCAATACAGCCCAATGTGTGGAGCGAGGAGCAGAAACAAACTAATCAACCACATGAACAACATAAGCAAGATCAGGGTGAGTGACAATCAAATAAACTAAACAACCCACAAGCTCACGATAGAAAGTGAGATCATCCAGAGGGATACCATCAGTTGAGTTGAGCTGAGCTGAGCTTTACATTAAACTCAATGGAGGTATCAGAAACCTTAGTATCAGTAAAACCGGCATGGTGAATAACCTCATTAACATACTTGGCCTGAGACAGAAAATAGCCCTTAAGAGAAGAGGCAACCTTAATACTAAGAAAATATCGCAATGGACCCAAATATTTCATTTCGAGAGTGCGAAAGAGATGTTGTTTGACCTCAGAGATAGCAGAACAGTTAGAGCCAGTGATGATCATATTATCCACATAGAGTAGGAGAGCAACAAAACCAGCCGAGGTATGTCTCAGAAACAAAGTAGAGTCGGAAGCAGAAGGATGAAACCCAATCTTAATAACAACAATCTGAAAGCGATCACACCAAGCACGAGGAGACTGTTTCAGACCATACAGAGCACGCCAAAGGTGACAAACCTATCCAGAGGAATGGTGAAGGCCAGGGGGAGGACGCATGTAAAGAAGCCAAGAATGAACAGCAACGACAGAGATCAAAGTACGGACAGTAGTCATCTTGGCAACACGAACAAAGGTCTCCTCATAATCAATACCATACTCCTGTGAGAAACCTTTGGCAACCAGACGAGCTTTGTAGCGCTCAAGAGAACCATCTGAATGAGTCTTGACTTTGTCGACCCATTTGTAACCAACCAGATTCTTACCAGCAGGCTAAGGAACCAACCCCCAAGTACGAGTTTTCTGTAAAGCAGACAACTCATCCTCCATAGCTTGAACCCACTAAGGATCCTGACAGACCTCCTTGTAAGACTAAGGTTCTGAAAAAGAGTGAATAACAGACAAAAAAGTAAGATAGGAAGCAGAACATGTATTAGACCAACCCAACCTGTTTTGAGGATGACGCGCTCGAGTAGGATATCGATGTGCAGCAGGATCAGAGTTGTCAGAAGCAAGAGGATCAGCAGCAGGGGTAGAGACAACCGGTGGAGGAGCCTTGCGATGAGAATAAACTAACGGAGGAGGAGAAGAAATTAAAGGAGAAGCAGCAACCAGAGGAGAAGATGAAACAAGCTCAAGAGGAACTGTGGAGATGTACTCATCAAACGGTACCTTAGAACGAAATGGGTCAATGTGAACCAAATCCTCTTTGGAAACAGGAGCAGTGACAGGAGGAAGCTGAAAGTAAGGCAGACGTTCGAGAAAAGAAACATGACGGGAGACATAAAGACGACGGGAAACAGGGTCGTAACACCGATAGCCTTTTTGAGTAAAACTATAACCCAAAAAGACACATAGGACAAACCGGGCACTAAGTTTGGTTCGATTTGTACGGGGAAGAAGGACAAAACAAGTAGACCCAAACACATGAAGGAGAAAGTAATTGGGAAGTTGAGAGAACAGAGCCTCATAAGGAGGCTGACCAGAAAGAAGGGAAGTAGGCATACGGTTAAGAAGAAAAGCAGCAGTAAGAACTGTTTTTCTCCAAAACGGAGCTGCGACTGAGGCAGAGAGAAGAAGAGACCTAACTGTCTCAAGGAGATGACGGTGTTTAAGATCAGCTCGACCATTTTGGGCAGGTGTATCAGTACAAGAAGTTTGGTGAATGGTACCTAAATTGGCCAAATACTCACAGAACTCATTTTTAAAATATTCCTCACCCAAGTTAGACCATAACACTAAGTGTAGACCCAAACTGAGTAGTGATCATAGACTGAAAGGTATGGTATATCTGATAGAAGTCAGACTTATGAGTCATAAGATAAACCCAAGTGTAACGAGTGCAGTCATCAACAAATGACACATAGTATGCAAAACCTCTTTTGGTGAGAACAGGAGAAGGGCCCCAAACATTAGTATGAACTAAAGAAAACGGTATATCAAATATGGAAGTAATTTATGAAAAGGTAAGGCTGTCATTTTAGCAAGTTTACAACCTCGACATTCAGTAAGTTCACTACGAGAAACTTTACCCAATAGACCAGACTGAGCTAAAACCGTAAACGATCAGCATACAAATGCCCCAATCTAAAATGCCACAAGTAAAAAGGACTAGACAGAGAATCTAACTAAAAAGATGAAAAGGCAGTTGGAGAGGTTGCCTTAGGCAGATGCAAGCTCTCCACCACATAGAGGTCTCCAACTCTACGGCCGGTCCCAATCTGCTGCTTAGACATCCGATCCGGCACAGAACAAATAAAAGAAGAAAAGATAACATCAAAGTCAGAGACATCAAGCTGACTGATAGATAATAAACTGACAGATAACTGAGGAACATAAAAGACAGATGGAATAGAGACAGCAGACATAGCAGATGGTAAGACAAACCCAACAGATATAACAGATATAGTAGACCCATTAGTAGCATTAACGGTAATAGGAAAGGGAAGGGGAGTACAATTTTGAAGTAAGGAGAGATGGGGAGCCATATGATGAGAAACATCAGAGTCAAAATTCCAAATAGACAAAGAGATACCTGAAGCAGACCCAAGCAAACCTGAATAAAGAGAGGAAACAATGGAGGTAGATGGGAATGGCTGGGAGGTAGACAATATATGCTGAAACTGGCTAATCTGACCACTCAAGGAAGCCAAGTCAGGATCAGGAGTCGAAGCAGATGCAGTATAAGTGACGGAAGAAGCTCGAAAGTGGTTTTGAGACTGCTGAAAAGACGAGGCAGGCATACCTCCCTTTGTAGGACAGTGGTACTTCCAATAGCCCCTCTGATGGCAAAAGGCATACTCATCTGATGTCAGTGGCCCCTTCTTGGGCTTTGCAGAAGACCGAAGTTGATGGGTAGATGGAATCAATGATAGTGGAGGTTGAGTAGAAGCCAATAAGACAGATGAAGAAAGAGCCTGAATCTTATCATTTGACATCTTCATGAACCAAAAACAGAGAACCAATTGGGCTAAGTGTAATAAACAAGAGACTGATGGGTCAAACTCTAATAATCCAAAACTAGAACCAAAAAGGTCACAATGTAATAAACAGAAAGTTTATAGGCAATAACTTAATAAATCCAAAACAAAGTGGATGGGTCAACCATAATATACCCAAACCAGAACCTGATTCAGATGGTCAAATACGACCACAGAGAGACGACCACAGGAGTCGACCAAGATGAAGACACGATGAGCGGCAAGGACAACTGAGACTGAGACTAAGACTGAGACTGAGACGAGCAACTCAATGGGCCGACTGAGACGACTCACTCACGAGACGAAGCATCCAGCATCTACACGAAGCACTCGCAAACGAAACAAAAACGAAAAAAATGGGTCACCCAAATCACGAACAGAGATCGAACCAAAGGAGTTTGATCGTGTACCAGACCAATCGAGAAAGAGAGAACTCGATCAAACAGATGAATCACGAGCAAGTTGAACTAGTTCCTGCGTAACCCTAGCCACCAGGAAATCAGGAATCGCGAAGCTCTGATACCATGTAAGATTTTTGAATGTTTTTTGTATATTCAATTGTGTAATAATACAAAGAATACATCTGATTTATATATCACTTTAACTCTAGAACTGAAAAAGGAAACAAATTGAAAAAGGAAACAAAAGCCCTAATATATACAGAATATATAAACTACGATATATACATGAAACCTAATATTCTCACACTCTTCACTAGTTTGACGTGAAGAATGCTTTCTTATATGGTGATCTAGACAAAAAGGAATATATGGATATTTCCCCTTGCTTTGAAGATCTTCAGACAAGGGTAAAGTGTGCAAACTTCGAAAATCATTGTATAGTCTCAAACAATCTCCAAGAGCTTGGTTTGAGAGATTTACTCAAACAATGCTTAAATATGGCTTCAAGCAGAGTCAAGCTGATCATTCTTTGTTTATTAAACATTTCTCACATGGTAAGACTACAACTCTTATTGTATATGTGGATGACATTGTGCTTACAGGAGATAATGTTAAGGAGATGCCTCGGTTTAAGAAATACTTGGCAAGCGAGTTTGAAATCAAAGACTTGGAGACCTTGAAATATTTCCTGGGTATTGAGGTTGCCTGATCCAAGGAAGGGATTTTTATCTGCCAAATGAAGTATGTTCTTGACCAATTGAAAGAACTGAGATGCTTGGAAGTAAAGCTTATGACACACCGCTAGACCCAAATCAAAAGCTTAGTGATGATAGTAGGGGAGCTATTGTTGATAGGGCAAGATATCAGAGGCTAGTGGGTAAGCTCATTTATTTTATCTCATTCTCGTTCAAATATTGTCGTTGTTGTTAGTGTGGTTAGCCAGTTCATGCATGCTCCTCATGAGGCACACTTGGATGCAGTTATGTGAATCCTTAGGTACTTGAAATCTTTGCCGAGAAAGGGTCTATACTTTTCTAAATATGATCATCTCAAGGTGGAAGCTTATACAGATGCTAATTGGGTAGGATTAGTAATTGATAGAAGGTCCACATCGGGATATTGTACCTTTGTTGGGGGTGATCTAGTTACCTGGAGGAGTAAGAAACAAAATGTGGTAGCAGGGTCTATTGCAGAGGTAGAGTTTAGAGCCATGTCATAAGGTGTGTGTAAACTCTTGTGGATCAAGTTGCTGTTGAGTGATCTAGGAATTGATCAGACAAACTCCATGCGCCTATATTGTGACAATAAGTCTGCTATCAACATAGCTCACAATCGAATTCAACATGACCGGATAAAAAACATTGAAATTGATTATCACTTCATTAAGGAGAAACTCACTAGTGGCACTATTTGTACTCCTTTTGTGAAATCTGACGAATAACTTGCAGATATTCTCACCACGGGAGTTGGGATAAACAATTTCATGATACTCTTGGCAAGCTGGGAATGTGAAATATTTTTATACCAGCTTGAGATGGAGTGTTAGCATTATTAGGGTACTATCTTTATTATTGTCTTTCCTTATTAGATGTTATTAGCTGTCATTAGCTATAGATTCTTTATTCTGCCTAAAAGGCTTCTATTGTAAGTTTCTAGTTTAATATAAAAGGGGGTGATAACCTAATCACTCCCTAAGTTTGATTTCTCTTGAACAAACAGATAGTTGAATTATTGAGTTGTTTCTTTTAGGCTTCTTTTGACTTATTTATCATTATGGACTATAAGATTTTATATCTAGAATTAAGTTTGATCAAATAAGTTATTGAAATAATTCAAATTGCAAGAGGTGAATTGAAATGTTAAAGAATGGTGATTTTTAGGAAAATTGTACTTATGCATATATATATTTTGGGCAATGAAATAGAACATCATTCATATACGTATTATGTGGAGCATCATAATCATATACATGTATAGGATTATATTGATTAGAATTATTGGGATTCCTATTGGACTATATGTTCATCCCATGTTGTTTAACCTTTTTCAGATGCAAATTAAAAGGTTGCGCACGAGCTTGAGAAGCTCAATTCTATCATTTTGGCTTTAGGGCCTTTTATTTGTAAATTGAATAGCATGTTCTATAATAAGAATTACACTCCTCTTAATCGTCTTTATGAAAGCTTAAGGGCATTTGTAAATGTATTGTAACTTATGAGTTATCATGTGTATACGAGAGAACTATCATTGTTTATTCAAGTTAATAATATAGCTTCCGCACTTTTATTTATGAAAATGAATAATGATGATGGATTTGGTAATCTTAATTGGTTTCTAAAATATGGGGTGTGACAGTTACTTTGCTAGGTCCTTCAAAAGTGCTTGAAATATTGTGGGGAAGGAGGTCGTTGAGGCTATCCAATCCTTCAATTATGGTGAGCTTCTTAGAGAAGTGAATAACACCCTTGTGGCCCTTGTTCATAAAATTGCCAGCCCTGAAAAAATGGGTGATTATAGACCCATTTATTGTTACAACATGTACAAGTGCATTGCTAAAATTCTAGCTAATAGAGTCAAGAAAGGTCTCCCTAATGTTATTGATCCTGTATAGTCCGCTTTTGTTCAAGAAATGTATTCCTCTCTCAGGCGTTAATGAGAAAGTACCGTAGAAGCTCTCCTCCTCCTTAACGCACTATGAAAGTTAATATCATGAAAGCCTTTGACAATGTCAGATGTGACTTTGTTTTGGACTGCTTATCTGCTGTGGGTTTCCTAGTTAACATGATCAATTGAATCAAAGCATGTATTACTAGTCCTTCTTTCTCCATTTGTGTTAATGGGGAATTGTATGGCTATTTTAAGGGGGCTAGATGATTGAGACAAGGTGATCCTCTTTCTCTTGATTTGTTTGTTATTGCCTTGGAAATCCTTTCCTAGGATTCTGGCTGAAAAAGATACTAATCCTTGTTCCAAGTTTCATTGGAGATGTGAGAAAATTGTTAACCTCTGGCTTTGCTAATGATCTCATGATCTTCTGTAAAGGTGATAGGCACACTGTTAAACTCATTAAAAAAGCACTTGTGGAGTTCCAAGCTTTATCTGGCCTTGCCCCTAATCTTAGTAAGAGTAATACGTTCTTTTTTGGAGTTGACACTAGGCTTAGGGCTGACCTTATGGGTATTATGGGTTTCAATGAGGGCCAACTTCAGTGAGATATCTTGGGGTTCCCCCTATTTCTGCTAAACTGAAGCACACTGATGCCACAATTAACTGTTAGAATCACCAAAAATCAAGTCCTGGACCAACAAATCCCTCTCCTATGCTGATAGAGCCCAATTGATCAAAACTATTCTTTTTTCTATGCAAGTTTATTGGTCTTCTTTGTTCATCTTACCTAAAAATATATCATTGGTAATGGCAAGGATACTTTTCTTTGGCATAATTTGGTCCCTTCTGCCAACATGGACAAGGAGGTGGAATGTCTGCTCAAATCCTTCTTTTGCTCTAGGGCTGAGTTGAAAAAATATGGGGCCAAGGTTGCTTGGATTAATCTGTGTATCCCTAGAAATGAAGGTGGTTTGGGTTTTAAATTTATGGAAACCTGGAATAAAGCTGCAGTCCCTAAACATGTTTGGTTCTTAATTTATTGTGGGGAGCAATCTGTGTGGTGTCAATGGATCAAATTCTACCTTCTTAAAGGTAGAAGCTTCTGGAATGCCAAAATCCCTAGTGACCCATCTTGGGTGTGGAGGAAATTGCTTGGACTTAGGGACATGCTTTCCCCTCTCATTAAACATATCATTGGTAATGGCAAGGATACTTTTCTTACGCATGAAAACTGGCACCCTCTGGGGCCTCTTGCTTCTAAGTTTGGTGAGAGTAGGCCTGCTATCCCAAGCCAAAGTGGAGAGAATTATTTGTTACACTTCAAAATGTCCCGCCTCTCAAACTTGGGTACTGGTGGAAGTTAGAAATAACCTATGAAGCACGGGTGTGGGTGTGGGTGTGGGTGCGGGTGCGGATACGGGTATGGGTACAATACAGGTACACCGATACAGCAAATTCTTAAAAAAGTAGGGTATGAGTACGGTTGGGGTACATCATTTTTTTTTTTTTTTTAGCTAAACATGCAACATACAAATCAAAATTTCAATATCAAAACTAAAAAGAGAACAACTTGTCTAAAAAGTTAAATAATTTTTTCTTTTTCTTTTTTTTTTTTTTTTTTTTTTTTTGATTGTCTAAAATAAAATGCAAAAGAGAGCAAAACCATGACTCATGGGTAAAGGGTGTTGGAAATAAATTACTTGATATTTTCAAAATTGAAAGAAGAATAATAAAGGCTGTAATAAATTCTAGCAATTGCAAAAAAAAATCACCACGTTGTACCGGTGCCATACCTATGCCGTACCCACAATGTACCCAAATGTATTTGCCGTACCCGGCATATATTCGACGTACCCTGTAAGCGTACCTGCACTCGGTAAGTTTCCGGTACTCATACGACACCATTTTTGAAGTACCCGTGCTTCATAGGAAATAACATTCCACATAATTTTGTCCCTTCTGTCAACACGGACAAGATTGTTTGGACCCCTGGCACCTAATGGTACGTTCTCTATCAGTTCTTTCGGGCACCAATGGAGACATAGGCAACCCAAAGTGCAATGGAATGACATCCTTTGGTTTCCCAATCATATCCCCAGGGTGACTTTTGTTGTTTGGGTGGCTATCCACTAAAGACAGTACTATGGATAGACTGATGCTGTTTGCCATAAAAGACTCAGCCCTTTGTGTCCTCCATGAAGAAGAGAATGAGAATCATAATCACTTGTTCTTTGGTTATCCTCACTCCTGCAGAGTTGGGAAGGTATGCAAGAAAAATGTAATGTTGTTTAGCCTAACCTGACTAGGCCATCATTGGTGATGTGGTTTGCTAGTTACATCAAGGGTAAGACCTTGACTGCCCTTATTAAGAAGTTCGTGTTCACTTGTACTACCTGTAGCATCTGGCAAGAAAGAAACAGTAGAGTTTTTAAACACTCTAAGGCTAATGAAGTTACCATTATTCACCAGATTGAGTATTTGATTAGAACTAGACTGATGTCTATTACTAACATTAAAAAATCTGTAAATGATAAGTGGTTTCTTGACAATGGAATCTCCCTCAGTGTTTTTAAAGAGTATACCACTGATATCAACTAACTGTTGTGTTACCTCTTAAGTACAACCACTATAGTGTATTCTTCCTTGCAGGGCCTGAAGACATTATACAAGCCTTTGAGTGATGCGAGATCAATCAAAGAGGGTTGAGGGATACTGAGCCAGAAAATGAGTGTTTACTAACGTGTTCTGTGCAGGTTTGTGCAGTCATGTACAAGGAACAAAGAAAGGCATTGATTTTAGTGTGTATGAGATCACTAAATATGAGGGTTGAGTTATGGTGAGGCTGATATGAGAGGCCTTTTACTCCTGACTGTTTCTTTCTTGACAGGTCACAGGATCGTTTTACGGGTTCTTATGAGTGAGAAGTGAGAGCACCATATTGAGGGTGAGTGTAGTGAGACCACATAAGGGTGATCATACTCCTGTTAGGAGGATGAGTGTCTCTATATTTGGGTGGACCTATACATGACCCACCTTGTGCTGCTGGAACACTCTGAAGTGCGTTAACATCCAGAGTCCACATCTTTTAGATTGCTACTCTTTTTGTATTTGTTGCAGGTTTGGCTGGAGTGTGAGGAGAATGGAGTGATCTCATATGAGGGTTGAGTGAAATTATCCCTATAAGTGTGTGTGTAGTCATATGGTATTGGTTGATCTGCTTTAGTTACTCACTGGTGGCTATTATTTTCTCAGCAAATATGCCTGAATGTCGACTACTGCTACTGGTTTCCTGGCCTGCTGGGGTGGCTGCTGTCCTATGGATTATTGGATCCCTTCAACATCTTGCTCTATATTTTGGAGGTCTTTGTTTTATTGGACATACTATATTTGGGCCTACCCTTGTGGGCTGTGTGTTGGTGCGTTTTGGCTGGCCATCCTTGGTCTGGATATACCTAACTGTTCGGAATTTAATGGTTGTAATGGACATGTTATATACTCTATAGACTCTTGGGCCTATCCTTGTGGGCTGTGCAGAGTTCTCTTTTTGCTGTGATTTTGGTTGTTGGATTGGACTAGGTGCTTTTTAGGCTCTTGGGACTATTCTTTGTCTCCATCTCAATATGGATGTGGCCACTGAACAGTACTCACCTAGCTATTTTGTGCCTTCTCCTTATGTGTTAGCTCTTCATGCAGGTTGTGCATGTTTCTTTTGCTGTTTGTTTGTTAGGTTGTCCTTGGCTTTTTTTGATGAGAGTACTCAGTCAAGTGTGTCTCACAGTTGATTACTGTAGGCTGCTGTAGTAGGATAGTATTGTTCTTGTAACAGCTTAGCTGAGAGAGATATAGCTGATTGATTATCACACCACAACAAAGGATGGGGAGAAGAAATACAAAAATCAAGACACAAAACCCAAAAGTAGACCTGTGAGTAAGAGCATCCGCTGCCCAATCAGAATCAGAATAGGCCTTAAGAGTAAAAGACCCTGGATGAAATTGTAAACCATGAGTTGAAGTACCCTTAACAAATCTGAGAATGCATTTGACACAATTGAAATCAGCCACCGAAGGAGAATGCATCTTTTGACAAGCATGATTCACAGCAAAAGCAAGCTCGGGTCTGGTAATAGTGAGATACTGCAAGGCCCCAACAATACTCCTGTAAAGAGATGGATCATGAAAGGTAATAGTGTCATCAGCAGGAGCAGTGGAGGAAGCCTTAATAGCCATTGGAGAAGCACAAGCCTTACAGTTGAGCATCCTTGCTTTGTGTAGGATTTCAGAAGCATACTTTGTCTGTGATAGAAAATAGCCTTGAGAAGTAGACTGAACTGAGATCCCCAGAAAATAGGAAACAGGTCCTAAGTCTTTGACAGAAAAGACTTGAGTTCATTTGGGTGAGAAGTTGAGTAATGTGAGACTGACTGTTACCAGTAAGAAGAATGTCATCCATATATATAGCCAACACCAGAAAAATGTTTGTAGAGGTATAGATGAATAAAGAAGAATCACTTTTACTAGCTTTGAAACCTTGAGAGAGAAGGAAGGAACAGAAGGTGGAGAACCAAGCTAATGGAGTTTGTTTGAGCCCATACAAAGCCTTGTTCAATTTACACACCGATGTAGGATGAGCTGGATCAATGAACCCGTGGTTGGTGCATATAAACCTCCTCTTCAAGCTTGCCAAGCATTAGAGATGTCCAATTGCTTAATAGGCCAATGATAACGAAGAGCTAAGCAAAAAAAAAAATTGGAATGGTGGGTTGTTTAGCAACAGGGCTAAAAGTATCATCGAAGTCAACCCCTGCCTCTTGAAGGTAGCCTTTAGCTACAAGCCTAACCTTATGCCTAGCTACATATGCATCTGCATTTCGTTTCAACTTAAACACCCACTTACATCCTGTAGCATGTTTAGTAGGAGGAAGAGAGCATAAAGTCCAAGTGCCTTGCTTCTGAAGAGCAGTAAACTCATCAATCATGGCTGCAGCCCAAGCAGGATGAGGAGCAGCCTCTTTATAAGTCTGGGGCTCAGAAGAAGAAGAATCAGTGACAGAAAGCAGAGCTGTGGACTTAAGAGCTCCAGTCTTCGACCTTGTGAGCATGGGATGAGAATAATTAGAAGTAGGCAAGGGAGGAAGCTGAATGTGAATAGACTGAATTGGAATTGCAGCAGAAGGAGGAGATAAAGAGGTAGAGCAGCTGAAGCATAAGAATGAGAGTGAGATGAAGATGAAGATTGAGATGGAGGTGAAACTGAAGCAGGAATAGGAGGAGGGGGAAATGTGACAACTGAAGAAGAACAAGGAGCAGCAGAAGAACAAAACATAGATGAGGGCCAAAAGAGAGTATGAAGGGTAGAAAGTGAAGTAGAAGGAACAGGAGAATAAGACATAGTAGAGAAAGGAAACACACCCTCATTTAAAAGAACATGTCTGGAAACACAGAGTTTACCAGACACAGGATGAAGACAGCGATAACCTTTAATCGAAGGCTGATAACCAAGAAACACACATGGAGCAGACCTTGGCTGTTGTTTGTGAGTAGTATAGGGGTGAAGCCAAGGAAAACACTGGCATCCAAAGACTAAGGAAAGAGTAATCAGGAGAAGTATTAAACAATTTTTGAAAAGGAGAAAGATTAGACAATGTACTGCTAGGTAACCTATTAATAAGATAAATAGCAGCAGCAAGAGCATCAAACCAAAAACAAAGAGGAAGAGAAGACTGATGCATGAGAGTTATGGTAGTCTCAATGAGATGCCTATGCTTCCTCTCAGCAACTCCATTCTGAGGAGTATAGGCACAACTCTTTTGATGAACAATGCCATGGCAAGAAAGAAAATGATGAAACTGTTTACTGAGATATTCACCCCCTTGATCTGTCCTCAAAATTTGCAGAGAGGTAAAAAAATGTTCCTCAACAAATGACTTGAAATGCAGAAGTTCAGTGAAAACCTCACTTTGTAATGCAAAGGGTAAATCCATGTAAAATGACTGAAATCATCCACAAAAAGAACATAATATCGAAAACCTGAAGTAGAAGCATCAAATGGACCCCAGACATCATTATGAACAAGAGATAAGACTTTATTAACAGTAGAATTGGGCAATCGAGAAGGCAAGCAATGTGCCTTTGCTACAGAACACAATCTAAACAACAAGAAGTTTTGTGCTTACTACAAACAGGAAGAGCAAAATTATGCAGAACATGATCAAATTTCTGAGAAGAAGGATCACCAAGTTGCTTATGCAAAATAGTAGCTGGAATTTTAGCATGAAGAAGAGCCTGAGGAGCAGGAGATGAAGCTGAACCTGAGAAAGGAGAAAACTGATAGAAAACCTTGAGCATGAGGTCCTATAAAAAAAAAGAAGCCTTTTGTTGAGTCTGTCCTGAACAAGAAAAGAAGACTCATCAAAAGTAATGGAACAATGATTGTCTATGGCAAATTTGTGAACTGAAATAAGGTTAGAACTAATAGCAGGAACATGAAGAAGATTACAAAGAGCAAAGGAGCAAGTAGGAATAGGCAACAAACCTTTACCTGTGTGGTTAATGGGCAGAGAATGACCACTCCCAACAGTAACATGATCAACACCAAGATATGGTTGGTGAATCTGAAGATTGCCTAAACCATGAGTGATGCGATCTGTAGCTGCAAGCTCCATATACCAGGGCTGTGATTGGGGCTGAGAATTAGGAGAAGAATGATAGTATGGCATAGGTGATTGCTGAGAAAGAGGAGAAGACATATATCCTCTGGTATTGGTAGAGTGTTTGCCAGGAGTGGGGAATAAAGACCATTGTTGAAAGTAGAATCCTGTCTATGCCAACAATCAAGTGCAGTGTGATTATCGGGATCACAGATCTGACAAGCATAAGGATTGGACTGATGCGAGCGAAAACAATCACCACGATGACCTCCACGACGAAATCCACGATTGAAGAAATGACCTCCATGATTGCTGTTCTTGTATGAATAACGTCCACGAGAATGACCACCATGATTGCAAAAATGAGTATTCAAAGAAGAGGAACCAGGACCAGAAGAGGAATCACCTCTATTTGCAGCATAAGCAAGATGTAAATCTGAAGAAGAATGATGCTTCTCAACATGAATCGATTCACAAAACACAGTAAAGCAGACATTTCCTCCATGGTAATGGAATCAGATCGGGCACAAATGGTGGTTTTTAACCGCACTGTAATCATCAGGTAAGCCATTAAAAGTAATAAGAACAAGATCTTCATCATCAACGAAGGACGAAGCAAGAGATAACTGACTAGCAAGACTGTAACGACCCTGAACTCTGAATCATTTTTACATATTATTTTATTGAGCATAATTTGCATAATTATGTGTTTATTTCAAACTTATCTGTTTGATTGTGAATTATTTGTTTAATTGCCGACTTCCAAGTTGAAATTGAAAGCCGAAACAGATTCAGAAACCAAAATCGGTTTGTTCAATAGGCTAGTTGGAATATTTAGCACCATATGGTAAATTTAATTAAAATCTGATTTGGCTCAAAATAATTAGAATAAAATAATCATACTTGATTAGACTTAACACACCCACAAACAAAACAAACAAGATTTACGTGGTTCGGCAATGTCCCTACGTCCACGGGAGCAAATTTGACTAAACAGAGGAAGAAAATTACAAAATGAAGATGACAAATGAAGGAAGAGGAGGAGACAACACTCTCTAACTCAACTCACACTCTCTCTTACTCTGATTACTCACTTACTTCCTCTTCACTTGCACTACGCTAATATATGAATGCTCTTCACTTGCTTGCTTCTTGCCCTCTACTAGCATCGCTATTTATAAACCAATTCTTAGGGACAAAAGTGTATTTTTCCATGGCTTCAACTTGCCAACTTGCTTGCAAGTTGGTGCTGCAACTCTAGCTTCTAGAACCACAAGTAGCAAGGTTTCTAGAATCTGAGCCAACCCAATGAGTTAAGTCAACAAGCCAACCTAATGAGTTAACTCAATACAACAAATCTCTACCTTGGCGAAGATTCTCTAACTATAACGCCAAAACAATCAAGTCATGCAAACTTGAACAAAACCCCACCTTGGTGAGACACCAACTAAACAAGTGCTTCAAAGTGAACACAAAACAAATGACAAATGAACCAAGTGAATGCCTGAGATGCATTGAGCCAATCCAAGACAAATTGCAGAATGAATTGAATCAATTCTTCTAATTATTCTGCAATAAGGAATCAAATTCCAAACGCCATCTTGGTGCCAAGTTCCAAAAGTGCCAAACAAGTCCTTTTTGACAACTTCAAACAAACCATGATGAACAAACCACTTGACCTGATGTTGAGGAGGCAAATCCAGAATTAATGAGAGCCTCAAATTTCCAACAAAGGAACTCAAAATGGTGAGCTTCAAGTTTGATTTAATACCGAACACAAAACTACTCTAACCCATCCCAAAATACAAGTTCTCTCACTAAATCCCAAAAAAAAAAAAAAAAAAAAAAAATTGAGTCAAGAAACAAATCTCATAAAGAGACTCTAATGGATCTAGTTAAACATAAACAAAGATCCCAAAATAAAAGAGAAAGAGAGACCAAACCCAAACCCTAGCTCACCAAGATAAACAAACTTAACAAAAACAAGACTTCAAAGAAGTCGCCAAGGATCTATACAAGACCAATGCCTCTAAGAGGCTGCAAAAGGACGCCAAAGCTTCTACCAAGATCTAAAGTAGATTGCCACAAGATCTTCTTCAAATCAACAAATGCAGATCTTTAAAGGTCAACAAGTGACTAAAGGCCACCTAAAATGCAAATTCAAAATGATCAGAATCATCTTGTACTACATTGGCATTGGAATTATCATTTTCTTTCTCTTCAAAACTGGACAATCCTTCTTCCAATGCCCCTTTTTGTGACAATAGGCACACTCATCCATCATGGGATCAAATCTATCGGTTGAATCTCCTGCCAACTTCGAACGGGATCTACCCCTAACTGTCAAAACTTAACTTAAATGTTGCACTGCAAGTCTCTTTATCCTTCTTCTTGTACTCATTATTCACTAAAGCATTAAAAACTTCCATAAAACTATTTTTTTTCCCTTTCCATACAGTAATGTGGTTGTCAGGTGATCATACTTGTCAGGCAAGGAATTTAACAACAGTACTTTACTTTCATCTTCAATTTCAACATCTAGATTCAATAAATCGACACGAATTTTATTGAAGCCATCTAGATGTTCTATCATTGAAGCACATCTTTTGTAGTGGAAACGGAAGAGCTACTTCTTCAAGTAGAGTCGATTCTTTCCACTCTTAGTCATGCATTTCTCTTTCAATTTCTTCCACAACTCCTTCGTAGAAATTTCTCTCATGACGAAGTACTTTTGTTCTTTGGCTAGACACAATCGGATTGTGCCGCAAGCTTGGCGGTTCATCTGTGTCCATTCCTTATCACCCATATCAACCGGTCTAACTTCCAAAGTGATGTCGAGTTCTTACTGGTAGAGAACATCCATAACTTCACTTTGCCACATGTTGAAGTTGTTAGTTCCATCAAATTTCTCCACCTCAAACTTTGTGTTGGACACTGTAGTCCTTCGCCTACAGCAGATTGAAGATTTGGCTGCCTTTGGTGCTGCAGCTTCTGCCATTAGAATTTCTGTAATCTCCACCACAAGCAATAACAATAACAGATCCTTAGAAATGCCCGAAACACGGCAATTTCTATGCTCCCAAAGTTTTTACACAAGTTTCGAGTGCAAATCTTAAAAAACGGAGTTCGCAATTGCGTCCAGAGCTATCTGTTTAGCCAAGAATACCCTTCCCTACCTTTTTATGGGTCAAACTAAAATTTCTCAAAAAATCAAGGGCTAAACTACAAATACAAAAAAACTTTGAGGGTCAAAGTGCAATTTCAACCAAGTTATGGGGCCAAAACAAAATTTCAAAAATAAATGAGGCAGAAATGCAATTTACCAAAGTTTAGGGGCAAAATGCTATTTCAATAAAATTCAGGGACCAAAATGCAAATTTCTGAAATTACTAATGACGTGGCATAAGTGATGATGTGTCAAACACGTGGCACTGATTGGGATGTGCTAGTGTTGACATGGCGGTAACATGGCTGTTGTTGGGTGCTAACTGGAGTTCTGTGGTTGATGATGTCATCTACTACATCATGTTGAAGTCATGATGAACCAGGCCATTGAAGAAGACACATGAAACGCATGTGGGACACGCAAAACTTTAGGTGGCTCGTGGAAGAGCATCCGGGGTCAGTTCGACTTGATTTTTGCACCGTTGAACTCCTGAAATCAAGACGAGCTCAAAGGTGTATTCAAAAGTTTTGTCGAACAAAGTTGGTTTCTAGGCATATTTGACAAAAAAAGCTTCAGAGTTTTATTTCACAACCTGGGTACTCTGATACCAGTTGTTGTACCCACGGCCAGAAACAAACACCAATAACACACCCACAAACAAAACAAACAAGATTTACGTGGTTTGGCAATGTGCCTACGTCCATGGGAGCGAATTTCACTAAACGGAGGAAGAAAATTACAAAATTAGATTACAAATGGAGGAGGAGGAGGAGGAGACGACACCCTTTAACTCAACTCACACTCTGATTACTCGCTTACTTGCTCTTAACTTGCTTGCTTCTTGCCCTCTACTGGCATCCCTATTTATACACCAATTCTTGGGGACAAAAGTGTATTTCTTCATGACTTCAACTTGCCAACTTGCTTACAAGTTAGCGCTACAACTCCAGCTTCTAGAACCACAAGTTGCAAGGTTTCTAGAATCTGAGCCAACCCAATGAGTTAAGTCAATAAGCCAACCTAATGACTTAACTCAATACAACACTGATACCATGAAAAAGATGAGAAAAAAGATAAAGAGAAAAATAGATTCTGTATATTATATTCCATGCCTAATACAAATGTATTGCATCACATTTATACAATCTACTAACCGTCTCTATTAACTGATATGCTAACTATCTAACTGAATTAGTTAAGCAGTTACAAGAACAATACTATCCTACTATGGAAGCCTACAATAATCAAGTGTGAGACACACTTGACTAAGTACTCTCATCATTTTTATGGTAGTGTCATAGTAGTTTTCTTTTTGTTTAGAGGTAGTTGTGTCCTTCTATATTTGCCTACGGCATGCACATCGTAAATGTGTAAATTCTTTTGTTCTATTTTATGGCTTACTAAAAAAATTTAAAAAAAAAAAAAAATAAATAAATAAATAAATATTCATATATGCATTCAATATATTGTGCAACGGAAAAAAGCAGGCAACTAGAGCAAAACTTCCAAAGTTAAAGAATATGAGAATGATTCTTTTATTATAATATATGTGTGTGTGATACAGTTTTTGTTATCAGAATCTTAGGATTTGCGATTCGATTTGCAATTTCTCATAGATCGATACAAATATACGAGGGAATCCATTTTGGGATCGAATCTATAGTGAATCGCACAATTCACAACCGATTTACTTTCTAAGATTTATGCAATTCTTGAAACTATCATATTCGACAAATTTTTACCCTTTTTTTTTTTTTTTGCTTTATTTTCTTTCTTTTTAAGAATGCTTAGTACAAAAATAAGCAATACTTATGCATGATTTGCTATTATTTCGGTGATAAGAGGGTTTTTAATAGGGGTCAAATTAGATCTCATTCAACCCAACATGTTCTTAACTTTTTTTCTTCAAAAAAATGTTGTAATACATCTTCTAAAGATGCTTAAGATGAAAGTAAACTTAACATCCATAATCTATTGCCATTTCAGTGAAATACATATGATTCAATATTACATGGGTCAAATCAATCAGACCCAATGGTTCAACAATTATATATATATATATATATTTTAACAATAAGCATATTTAAAATAAAAGGATTCAACTTAATTCTCTGTTCTTATTGTACTCTATATAAGGTTCCTAGGTCCAATTTTTGAATGCTACGAGATATTATAGTATGGTTTTTGAATAATTTTATGGTTTGTGGGATTTGAACCCCCATCATTTGTTACTATGAAGGTAAAGTCTTCCCAATTAGATGATGTAATCATGTCCTTATATTATATAAGAACTATTTTATAGCATATGCCAGGATCAACATATTTCATTCATTTTCACATATTTGTGGATAGCATATATTTTTTTAACAGTTTGTATTGGATCTTAACAATTCTCGATTTGATTTGATTCGTGATTCGAAGAATTAAAATTTTGATTCACGATACGATTCTCAATTTGACAACTATGGACATGGTCTTGACTCTTGGCTAGAACTCGGCCGCAAAAACTAGGTTGTTAAGTGAGAGTACCCTATTGCTTATACACTGCACATCCCTTTTGTACAGAGACGATATGGAACTTTGTTTCACACCCTTTCTCACGCCTAGCGTGCAATTCCTAGTACACACACCCTACCCATCCCTGTGGTACATCCAACTTTGATACACCATGTGACACAGTCTTCGGTAGAACTTAACCCTGAAAGCAGTGAGGGTGCTATCATGCTTATATACTGCACATCCTCTTTGTACTTAGGCAACGTGCGATTTCACACCCTCCCTCATACCTAGTGAGTAGGGCTCTAGACATGCACTCTAGTCATCCGTGCAGTACATCAAACTCTGATAACATGTGACATGGTCCTGGGTAAAATCAATCCCAAAAGCTAGCTTATGAAGTGAGGGCTCATGCTTATATACTCGACATCCCTTTTGCACCCAAATGATGTGGGACTGCATTGTGCACTGTCATGCAGATCGTGTCACTTGGTATCAGAGTTGCGTTGATATCATATATAGAAGCAAGCAAGTGTTGATTAGCCCAAATAACTTAATTCAAAGACTGTTTTGGTTATGCAATTAATTTTGTATATATGACTGTATGAGCATTGGAGAGAGAGAGAGAGAGAGAGAGAGAGAGATCTTCCATTAAAAAAAATACACAAACTGAACCAATATAATTTAGTGCATGCAGTAGGGTAGCGTCAACGAAATTTAATTCGAGGTCTCAGCTGATTTTAATTGATTTTCCAAGTACACATGCGCATGGGGACAAATAACTTACTGAAGGATCTTGATAAGCTCCCCAGGCAAACTATGAACACAAATGCTGAAGGAAATAAAGGAGAAACAAGGTCCATCAACATTCCTGCAATCAATAAAATGCCCTTATCATATTGTCCCAAGGCATACATAATGAGAGGTAAAATAAGATTGTAGCCAACTATATGGCAAGTTGGCAACAAATCTAGATGAAACTAGAGTTCCAGCCAGGAGAACATTCAGCAAATACTTAATAGATAACCCCCCTCATAAGTATTTAGCATTATGACTTCTTGAATAGTTACAAGAAATGTTTGACACAGTTCAGTTTTTCTAAATAGTGAGCCCCATTACAAATTAGTCACTAGAGAGGAAATAATGATCTGAATTAATGTCAACTTAAACAAAATAAATAATAGAGGCATCTCTGCTTAACATGGTGAAAGAAAAGTTCATGTTACTTGAATTGGTTGCTGAGAAAGGAGAATTTTTCTTTTTTTAACTTTACCAATTTGCTGAGATAACTAGGAAAACAATACATATATCAATTTAGGTTGCAAATTCTATGACGTTGTGTTCAATGAGGAATGAAAATCACTTTGGCTAAGGAAAATGGTTTAATTAGGCTTTAATCAAGTAGAGGTTATTTTCTCAGATCCCATATATTGAAAAAACTACTGATTCATTTTCTTTCCCTACACCCACACTTCCCAGCAACAAACAGAGGTGCACTAACGAAAAGAAGAAGAAGGGGAAGGAGGGGGTGTTGTCAAACAAAAATTTTAAAGAATTAATTCAACAAAAATGAGTGGAATAATACCAAGATCATTCATGAGATCTGCAATTAAACGCCACATTTTGGCATTGCTATCCAAGTTTGAACCCTGAAAGAGATACAACCAGAAATCGTATTGTCGTCTATTGGTCTGATTAATTAAACCATTAAATACTATTAAAAAAATAACTGTCCTCCCCTGATAGAGAAAACTAACTGGCTCAACTACACTTACTGCTATATCTAGATTGTGCATTGTGCAAAACAGAGGTAGGCCACAAGTAACGAGTACGCTAACAAAAGGATGTGGAATTTAGTAATGTTGTTGGTTTTGATTAATTGCACATTTGTCCATATATATATAGGAGAAGAACAAAGTGAAAACGTAAATGACAATCCTCATGAAATTTCCATATGGGGCAAAAGAAAGGGGAAAATTTAATCCCCACTACTACACAAATCTCACTCCAGACTTGGACAATCATGGAAGGAGATGAACTATGATAAGGCACACATATGCATTTTGTAAGGTGGCCCATAGTATATTCAAGACAATTATAGAAGTGAAGGACGGCAGGACCTGATAGAACGTGAACAAGATCCCTCCGAGCATTCCAGTTAAATCCCTCATAAACCACTGCAACAATTTCAACATGTAGAAATAATTTTCAACATGAAGATACAAAACAAAATCAACATAGATGGACATTTGATAAAAGTTTTTGGCAGGATTAAGAAATTACCTGAAATGTGGCCCCAATAACGGTAGCTGATTTTTCCCCAACCCCAATGGCACTCAAAAGAGCCTAAAAATTATTAAAGTATTGAACAGTTCATAAACTATCATATAATAGTGCCTCTAAGAGGTTTTAAACACACCAATACGAAAAAAAAAGTAAAAAAAAAAAGGACCTTACTTGGGTAGAAAGCATGGTCCTCACGTAAGTGGAAAGGCCCTACAAAATATTTTAGACTTAAAAGTGTTGTTAAATATAAATTTCAAGTTTAATTGACTTAATGAATATAGTTTTCGTGTGTTGACTCTTAACCTGTAATGAGTCCCATATTTGAAAAGGAAGATAATCTGGAGTCACACTGCTTGGAAATCCCTGAATTTACATGGAATTGGAACAAACATATCACAGAAGATAGTATAATAGAAATTTAAAATGGAAAATGAGGGATCTGTTTTGCGGCATTCTGTCTCTAGAATTTGAAAGTTCTCTTTCTAAATTGCAGTTGCTGACTTTCATCATTATTTCAATTTTCAATTTCAAAATTTTGTACATAAGGATTACAATTTTTCTGATGGTTACTCTCTTTCTCCTTTTCTTTTTCGTCAATATTCCTTTTTTTTTGTTAAGCAGTTCCTGTCTTCGTGTATTCCCAACTGTTCATCATTGCTTTCATTAGGGCCCATTTGGTTGTCACAACACAACAAAGTGAATAGTGCCATTTTAGCATTGACTCGATAACAAATTAGATAATGACGTGGGAGGCTGTACAAATTAAACACCTTAAACATCCATTTTTTTGTTGAATTTTTTAAAATTTGTTTATTTCCTTTGAAATATTACATGATTTAAACTTAGAAGATCCAAAATCTACTCTGCTCAGCATCTACACAAATTTTGAACTAACTCGTGTAGAAATTTGCAAATTTTGGACTAGTATAAATTTGAAGAATTTTCAGTGTCAATTCAAGATGAAATGATTCAATTCCCACAACCAACAACATTTCTATGACGGGTTTGTTTTTTTTTTTTTTTTTTTTGTAACTCCAAAAGGTCCAACAAAACAGGCTGGCTGTACCGCATCAGTCGCGAAGTAAATTGCAGTTTATTCAAAATGCTTGTGCATACATACATATATACAAATGGAGAGACAGACAAAGATGCACATGGATTAAATTTGGAATGCAGTATTTCTTTAGAACTCAAATTCAACCATTTAGATTGAATTCATTTCAAAATTCAATCCAAATAAGGTTTGAACTCTCTAAATCAGTCAGTGAAAGCTTCTTCCTTCCAAATTCAAAACGTAAATGAATGAAAGAAGACCCAGAAAAGAATCGATAGAGAAAGAGATTGCCTCGGGTACGAATGCTTGAAGAATCCGTGTCCAGAGCTGGTTGAATCGGCTGCCTGATCTTCGAATAGCGATAGAAGAAGAGGTTGAAGAAGCAGTGATGATAGCTGTTCTGCAGAGCTTCGTCGATGAAGAGCCACTCCACTCTTCCACTACCAATTCCGTTGACTCGTCCCCTCTCACTTCCATGGCTGTCACTTGACTTTTGAATCAATCAGACATAGAAGAGAGTACAAATAAGGGGAATCACAATTCAAGTGGAGGGGGAGAAAAAAGGAATATATCCCCTTTATAATATATATATGTTTGAGTAGGGATTAAATATAAAAAAAAATTTAATTAAAATTTTAAAATAATATTATAATTAAAGAAAAAAAATTAATTATAATTAAAAAAATAAATAACATAACTAAAAGCGTATGTGATTAAAGAAAAAAAATTAATTATAATTAAAAAATAAATAACATAACTAAAAGTGTATGTGATATGAGATGCCATAGAATTCTCCAAAAAGAAAACATAACCGCAACTCACCCTTTATGTTTGTTATTGGAAATTGGATTGGATTTGACCCGATTCATTACCAATGAAGCCTTGATATGGGTTATTAATAATTCACATGATTTATAAATAAGATAATTAAGATATTATCTTTTGGGAGGTATTTGAGTTGTGGGAAATTATAACTCCACCTCTATCAACAGACAATCTCTATATATGTGATATAAAAAAAATAATATATGTATTCTACCCAAAAAATCTCTACATAAAATATTTTTCTCTCTATTTTTCTCTCTTTGGTCACCATTGTAGAACGTAGGGATTTGGAGTGTAGATAATATATTGAGAAACGCTGATAGCTTTTCAATTAACGACGAAGGGTTTTTCAGACGAGATTCATAATTCAAGCATTCGATTCAAACTGTTTCCACTTCAGGTAATATGATTACCCATATTTTTTTCTTCAATTGTAATTTCTTTTATTTCTTTTTTTTTTTTTTTGTCTTTCCAAAAATAACAAAGTAAACAAGCTCGTGCTTCCCTTTTCTTGTTAAATAACTAGAGTTGATGTCTTTCGTTTACGGATTTGGATAGAAATTTAAAAATTAAATAAAAATATGTATAAAATATAGGTAAAATATAACTATATTATATTTATATGGGTGAATTATACTAACGGTTCCTATAATTTGGGTGTCACTTTAGTCCCTGATTTTTCAATTGTGATACATTTGACCCTTAATTTTGAATTGCGTTCCAAACAAAGACAATTTCAAATACCATTACTTAATTTTAAGGGTAGAATTGTCAATTTGATAAAATATAAACTAGTTTAATAAAAATAAATATCAAAAAAATATTTTTGAATTTTTGAAAATTATTTATACCCACTAAAAATAAAATTATATCAAATTGATAAATCTTTTACATATTTATTTATTTATTCATTTTTACTAAATCAATTTTTAGTATATATGGCAATACAACATACACAACTTCAAATCAAAGAGATATAAGGTTAAAAGTAATCATACCTCAAATATCAAAGCAAAGAAACTAGCCAAAAGAAGAATGCCTCAAGAAAAAAAAATCTAATCGATGGAAAAACTTGGTCTTCACCCAAACTCCAACTTTTGTAACGAAAATGGTTGCAAATCTAAGTAAAATGGGAGATTTCTAAAGAGATAAATCTAGGGTTTTCGAAGCTAGAGAGAGAGGAAAGAAAAGAGAAAAGAAAAAGTGAAGAAAATGACCTAAAAGTCACTTTTTAAGTGACTGACATCGCGTAGGCCGCTCAAGCGGTGAATGAAATCTCCCAGTATCTTTGTCTACAAAACGAGATACTGAGGATCCTTTCTTTTTCGATCAAGCGACCATTTTATCACTCGAGCGGTCCCTCGACCTGCAAAGCGAACCACTGGGAGCACCTCATCTCCACTTGAGCGGTCTTTTCACCGCTCAAGCGGTCACCTAGGAAGAATTGTCACACCTCTCTTTTTGCAAGCTACAAAGTTTTTTTCGGTAGGTCACAAAATCCCTTGGGAGGCTACAACTATTACCCCTTTTGCACGAAGTGTACCTGGGCTTGGAAGGCTACGACTTTTCTTTTTTCACCGCCAGGTGATTAGGCTTCAGAGGCTACGACTGTTACCCTTTTTGCTCGAAGTGCACCTCGGCTTAGGAGGCTATGACTTTACCCTTTTCGCTGCCTAGTTATTAGACTTGGGAGGCTACAACTATTACCCATTTTGCACGAAGTGCACTTGGGCTTAGAAGGCTACGACTTTACCCTCTTCATCATAAGGCGATCAAGCTTGGAGGCTATGACTTTACCCTTTTCGTATCAAGGTGACTAGGCTTGATGGTTACTACTTTACTGCCTTCACATCTTTCATGCTTCTTCTGTTTGCATGAAATCCATTTAGGATTGCTATCTGTAACGCCCCCAAATTTATTAAGTTAAAACATCACTCCTAATCTGATTAATCTGATATCTTTCCAAACCAATAATTACAATAATCTCAAAAGTCCTCTTTTCTATTGATCCACATATCAAATATTACAATTTTCATGTTCTTGTCCTTGTAATAATAACATTTACATAATCCAAGAAACTAGAAAATAAAAATAATAATGCCTTAATTGCATACAAACGACAACGCATAGCCTTGGTACAACAAAATGAACACATGATCCCAATACACATTAGCCTCGAAACTTCAACAATTAACAACCAATGAGCCCACGTGCTCTGTTCAAAAATCTTCACCGCCTTGTCACTTGAACGGAATCACACCAACAATTCCTGAAATGTTAGATAGGAATGAACTAAATGCCCATTAGAAATACTTTTAACAAAATATCTAATTATCTAAAAATCCATGTGGCATTCTCACAACCAAAACATTTTCCCTTTTAAACACATGATAAATGTTTAAGCATCAAAAATCAAATATTATCATTTCCATGAGAAATCACATTTCAAAATTGGGGGGTAAATATACTATGAAGGCCCTAAAGAGAGTCCTAAATCACATACACAAGTCACTTTTGTTTAAAACTATCCTCACATTTACTGGCTATTATACGGCAGGACGTGGGCATCTAAAATCATTCATTTTTCCACTTTTACCAGCTATAATACGGTAGGACCAATGGACACCCAAAAAATATTATCTCACGTTCGTTCAACGATAAGCTCAAGACAGGGTAATTGGGCACCCTGACTCCCCACGCGGGTACCAACAACACACAACTCTTCTCAAAACCGACTCTCTACCCAAACTCACATGCTATTTACCACCCCCTTAAAACAACATTTCCAATGTTTCCACAAATTCCAAGCATTTATACATCCATGAGAACAAAGCTAAATATCACCATGCAAATAATTGCACTATTATAGATACATAATCATCATATTTCCAAGAAAAAATCTCAAAGGCTTTCAAATTCATAAATCGCAAGCAATACATATTTAAAATATCATAATCCATTCATCAACTTAAAGATTTGAAATCAATTTCATCTTTTCTCCAAATTTGACAACTAGGGTTTTCATAAATTTGGCACTTTTGCCCATAAACCATGTAAAATGCTATCTTCAAACTAAAATCTCCATAATCCATAGCCATTAATAAAAATCTCAAAAGAAAGTAGAGGAAATCTCATTTTTGAAACAAAACCCAATTTTGCAAACTCAAAATTTTAATTATAGTATCAATGTCACAATAATACCAAATAATCATTCTTAAAATAAGAAGATACAGAGCTAAAAGTAATCCTACCTCAAGAAAACAGCAAGAGAGCAAGACTTCTAGTAGGGGTGTTCACGGGTCGAGTCGGACCAGTTTTGACATGCATCCGTCACCCAAACCGACCATCTCGGGTTGGCTATGGAGGAGCCTGATTTTGACCGGCTGGATGCTAACAACCGAACATGTTCGGGTTGAATAGTTTCGGTCGAAATGTCGAAACCGACCAATCTCCATCACATTGCAAATCTAGCCCAAAAAATCAAAACAAAAATTTAACTTTGTACATGTTTTTTTTTTTAGATAAGAAAAAAAAAAGAAAAAGAGAAAGAGACCTAATTTTTGAGAAGAAAAGCTTTGGAAGGGAGGGAGAGAGAGAGAAGTGTAAAGGGACAATAGAAAGAAGAAAAGCTTTAGGGTGAGAGAGGAGATTGTAATGATAGAGAGAGAAGAAAGAAGAAAAAAGAAATGAAAGAGGAGATTGTAATGACAGAGAGGAGAAAGTGAGATCTGAGACACGAAATCAACAACAAAGTGATCTCTAATGGTGAAGGCAGCAAAAAGCAGCATTGGCGTTGGTTGGTGGTGAGGCAACGAAAAGCAGCGCCAGCGTTGGTGGTGAGCAACCGAAAGCAGCATCGGCATTGGTGGTAAGGCAATCGTGAAAAGTAATAGCAGTGACCAAGTGTGGTAACTAGTCTTTAACAAATAAAATGAAAATATGAGATCAAGTCTTGAAAATGGAAAGGAAATGTAACGATGATAGGGAGATGAACAGGTGAACAAAGTCAGGAAGATGGAAGGTTAAATAAAATAAGGTGAAAAGTTGCTTAAAATAATTATTTGTGCAGGTGGAAAGTTGGATAACGTGTAAAGAAATGAGGAAAATAATGATGACATTTGAGATTTTCAAAAAAGAAAGTGAAAGATTATTTAATATTTTTTTTGTCAAGATGATAAGGTTGTAATACCTCCAACTAATAAAATGAAGACACTTGGCAGAAAAATTCATTTTATAATATTTCGGTTAGGCCGGGTTCATTTATTTTCTGATATGTTCATCTAATATCCAACCAAGAAAAAATAAAAATTTGCATTCTTCATCTATGGTCGACCGAAATGACTGGCGAAACTGTCTGTGAGCTATCGGTCCAAGTCGGGTCAATCGGATTGACCGGATCGGGCAAATTTTTGAACACCCCTAACTTCTATGAGAATCCTTCACAAAACCAAGATCTAATCAATTAAAAATGCTCATCTTCACTTGTTCTTCATATTTAATGCAAGATCCATGGTGGATTCTAGGTGAAAAATAGATGAAATCAAAGTTTTTAGGGATAGGGTTTCGGGTATAGAGGAAAGGAAGAGAAGAGAGGAGAAAAAAATAAAGTTTTTGGGCCAAAAAGTCACTTTAAAGTGATTGATATCAACCAGTTCTCTCGAGCGAAGAAAGCCAAGCTCGAGCGTAGAAGAAGAGCTCCCAGAATCTCTGAAATTCGCGCAGACCACTCGAGCGCAACTTCCTACGCTCGAGCGGACTTGCTTCCAACACAAATACTTGAAATTCAAATGGGCATAACTCCTTCATCTAGACTCTATTTTAGGTCATTCTTATGTCCAAATCGAAGCCCCGGAAATAAGCTTTCCAATGGTTCCAGCCACACATCCAAATTCAAAGTGTGGAAAAAGACAAGGGCAAAAGAGTGATGACTGCTCATAGGACAATTATCTGAATCAAAGTTTTTGGTTCAATCCTACTTCCCAAACATGATACCACCTCAATCAATATTCCAAAATGAATCTAAGAGGCTCCAAGTATAATAATAAAGGTGTTTAGAGCAATTCCATTAATCCAAGAAGTATGAAGTGTCACACTATCTGATGGTTACAAATTTTTTATTTTGCATCCATATTTGCCATCCTCAGACCTTTGTCACCATTTCATCTACCTGACATTGCATTTCATCGAAAATAACTTTCAAACAATTGACCTTGCAAAGCATGTAAGACTAACTTTCAAACGACTTTCGAGTTCTTGCATTGCATCTTCCCCTGAACTATGTTGGTTTGATTCCTTGCATAGGGATACATATGCAACCTTGGAGTTCAACTAACTACATTCTTGATAGGGTCTTACGAGGGGCTTTGGCATTCGTTCATGTCATGAAATGATAGTTTGAGCTCTGTGAAAGAGAGGCACCTCATTTTTTACTGGCTTTAAGACTTAGGTGCTCAACCTAAAGCTCTAAATGAAGGTACAACAGGTCACTCTAAGTAACAAATAAAGGATAGAAAGAAAGCAAACCTGCCTTACATCCATTTTAGCTAAAATGTTTTCTGGACCCTAAAACCTATTTACAAAATGTTTCCAAAAATATTTTATTTGCTTTTCACAAGAAGTTAGCTTAAAAAGCCAAAATGAAGGGGAAAACAAGGAAAACCTTCCAAGAAAACTAGCTGAACGATTCTTGGTCGGCTGGACATTTTCTTTGAAAAATGCCGAATCTTTTTAGGCCATGGACGTGTGCCCGGATCTTTTGCTACTCCAGTGAACATTTTCTAGGCAATGCGTCAAACAATTTTGATCAGTGGACGCGTCTCCGGTCTTCTCCAACTCCACTGAATAAATTTCTAAGGAAATCTGTCGGACTACTCTTCACTGGTTGGACAAGTATTACTCGGAGCATCATGTTTCGTCATTAGCTAAGCAGCTTTCTTTTGAGGTGTCCAAAGGATCTTGGAATATACTCTAGAGGCATATTTCAAGTCCCGAATGCTTATAAAATAACCATCTCTCTTAAGGAATAAGGGTTCCAATTTTCAGACTTACAAAAATACTCCCTAATATTCCCTCCAACATTTTAATCAAACATACAAAGAGAGAATTTTGGTGAGAATTTTGGACTATTTTCTACCTACCTTGATTTGGAGCTAAGAGACCTCTATTGATCAGAGGGAGCTTGGGTCAGAGTTTGTGATCAACTTGGGCCTTGACTCTGTTATTCTAAAGGTAATCCTTACTTTCATTTCAATTTTAAACCCTTCTCTACCTTTTTGCTTTGGAAATTTATTGGGAATTGCTGCTAGCTTAGTTTGATCTCTTTTTCTCTCCCCTCTTTTTGTAGTTAGTAGAGGCTTGTATAGTAGCATTGTATGAATTTTTTTTTAATGGGTTAGAAACCCAAGCACGGTTTCCTTAATAAGAAGAGGAAGTTTCTCTCTTCCCGAACCTATTTAACATGGATTTGAGTGGTTTATGCTCCTTTTCATGAGTAGGAAGATGAGAATCTCCCTCCTTTAATTAGAGTTTTTTCCTTTTCTACCGGTCTTGCTAGCTTTAATGATATAGAAACCTGGATGTGGCTTCCTCTACAAGGATAGGCCATATCTCCCCTCTTATCACCATTTCTCATGGATTTGAGTAGTTTATACTCATTTTTATGCATAAGAAGGAGAGAATCTCCCTATCGTTGTTGGAGTTTTCTTTATTCTTGTCTCATCATTTTCTTACCTTTCATTTATTATATTATTGCATGTGCTGTGACAGGTCTCTCTCTTCTCCTTACCCTTGCTTTTTATGCTTTTACTTTTTTTTGGTCATTTAAATTTGACTTTATGGTCATCATGATCCCATGATTAGTAAAGGGATATGCATTTGGGCTTGGACCATCATTTTTTATATTAAATTACGTGTTATATACTTTGTTGATATCCATGTCATATTGGTAGTGTTCAAAGCTCCTTAGGATTCATTGTGTGCAGATTTTGCATTAGATGTCACATCTAGGATCATGCATTGATTTCTAATCCTTTGCGCTCTTAGCATGGTGCAAATGACTACTATGTGAGCTTTTTTCATCTTTGCATCCTACTTGTGGTTACTTCTTATTATGTGTAGCATGCTACCATGAGGCTATGTGCTTATTTGCTATATCTCTCTGATTGCTCATTGTATGGAGGTCTCATTGCCTAAGTTAGAATGGTTCCAATCTCTTAGCAGGGCAGAAGTCTCATTTTTTATGATATTTCTACCTTTCTAACCCTGTTTTCTAAAAACATTGCGAGAGATTAGAACTGTGACAACCACATCACGTATTTGACTTATATTTATTCAATTTTGAATGTGACTTATGTGTTTAATGTGTATTTGAATGCCTATTTGTTCATTGTAGGAATATCTATCATAATTTCTATTTAAAATCTGAAATTGAAAGCCTAATCGACTTCAGAAACCAGAATTAGTTAGTTTAGTGAGAATGGCATAATTTTTACAGTATATTAGGAAGTTTGATTAAAATTTGATTCAGTTCAGAAAAATTAAGTTTTGATTAATTAACTTAACTTGCACTTAATAATCTAATCATTGATTGAGGCTCTAAGCTAATCAACTCATATATATAAGTATTAAATTATAGACTTAAGCATTTTGAGCTCATCTTTACCACAAAATCTGCTGGAAATACTCCTAGAGAGAGAGAGAGAGAGAGAGAGAGAGAGAGAGAGAGTGAATGCAATTTAGAAAGAGAGAAGGCTTGAATTTGGAAGACTTGGCTTGGAGGTTGAAGAATTTGGAAGAGAGGCTCAACATTTTGCTTAATTGAGTCCAATTCAAGACTTTAGGTAAGTGATTAGCTCCTAATTTACGAAATTAAGTCATCAAAGATGTGAACTCAAGAGATAATATGATTAAATGTAAGAATTGAGCTAGGATTGTTAGAATTGATGTTAATTCACACATGGATGCATGGTTTTGAAGAGTTCTACCATTTTTGAACATGTTTTTGCTATCTAAGCATGAATTGAAGGTCGCATTATGCATGCATCCATAATTCACAAGTTTTAAAGACGAATTTCATGTTTTTGAAAGTGTTGGAAAAGAATTTGAAGTCAATTGATACATGCATGGAGAATTCATGAAGTCTTGATCATGGGACTTGAAATGAGTTTTGTATCCATGCTTTTGAGGGTGTATATATGATATTAAGCATGTCATGCAAAGATTATTGGCTTTGAACCCAAGTTTTGAAGTTTAATTCAGTTCTGGAAAACCCAAAATTCGACCTTATTGCTCGAATGAAGAAGTTACCGCTCGGGCGCACAATGAGGGCTTCCAATATTTTTATAGCAACATTTCACATAGATTGAGGAACCAAGTTATCGCTTCCTAGACTTGGACGTCATCGCTTGTGTACTCGATGATTATGATTGCATGTGCTTGTTTTGGTGCCCGAAGTCCTTGGCAAAATGCCTTGTCTTTGAGCCTTCAGCCTTGTCCATTCTATGCTTTGTTTGGACCAAAAACCTTGGTGTTTCAAACCCAAAACTTTAGTGCTTCAAGCCTGCAATCCCTGGTGGCTAGCTAGTCACTGTTTCAGGCTGTCGGCCACCAATTGTGCCCAGCCGACCACCCTTGTGCCTTGCCAACCAATGGTGTGGCCTGCCGGCCACCAGTGACCTTTTTGTAGATATTTTGTTGGCAGCTATTCCAGCTGTTGGCACAATGAGTTTCATTTCCATACACGTGTATAGATGGATATTTCTTAGCCAAATGCATGTTTTTCTATATATATGGAGTCTCCTCCTCCATTTTTGAGGATTAGAAATTTTAGAACAAAAATTTCTCTCTCTCTCTCTCTACATTTCTCTCTCTCTTGCAAATTTGTGCACATTACCCTAGTTATATTACACTTTTGCCTACACTTCCTTAACCAAAGTTGATCATCTTTGAGCTGAGGTTCCTTGAAGCCTTCTTGGAGCTCTTGAAGGTGGTTTTGGCTTGAATTAGTGCCTAAAGTTGATCTTTGCTTCAAGAGGTATAATACTCCCCTTTTAAGCTTGCTTTGTATACTTGTTTTTCTATCTCTTTCCATTATTTTGGGTTGTTTTTCGGTCATAAAAAAACACTATTTTTGTGGGCTGAAATTTGTGTTTTAGGCCATTTAAGGTTAGGGGGTATCTCACCCTTCTTTATTCCTTGCTTGTAAGGCTTTTCCACCTTTGTTTCCCACTTTCAAACCATCTCTTTTTGGGCTTTTCAGCACTAAATTTCAGAGTATTTTCAGTAGTAAAAATCATGTTTTGAAGTCCAAAATTGGAGGGGTTACCTTCCCCTCCTTGTATCTAGTTTGTTAGCCTAGTTAGCTCTATGTGTTACCTTATTTTTCTAGCCTTTTGTAGCTTAATCCCAGCATGTTTTAGGCTCTATTTTAGACTATTTTAACTCTATTTTTGGCTAATTGTTTCATTTGAGTCCTGTTTTGCATGCCTCTAGTGTAATAGTCCTCACAAGCTTGGTGTTTTAGGCCCTTAGGCACCCCTTGTTTGAGTTGATTGCCATGTTTTAGTGCTTTTCTCACTTCATTTCAGCACTTATAATCTCTGCAATCTCCCTCATTTCTTTACTTTTTATTTGCTTTGAGGGTTGTTTCAACCTTAGGATAGCTTAAGCTTGAGATTAAGGTCCATGTTTAATGGTTTAATCCTTTTTGGGGGGTTCATTATCAATGGCATGACACCTCTCTCTTGCCTTAAACTGCCCCTTGTTTGACGCTTCCTTCTTTTTAGAGGACTTTTCACCAATGGACTTAATTGGTTAAAGAATGGAAAGGTAATTAAAATGAGTAACTAAAAGTTGAAATTAAAATGGAGCAAGATAAGAAATTGGTTGTGTTTTGATGTGTTCAATTGGATGTAAATTGAACACAAGGAAAATTGGGGCATTTCATACTCAAAGTGATGAAATGTGCCAATTTTTCTAAGGTCTCCATTGCCCTTGATCATGCATGATAGGGTGATGGTTTTTGAGTCTTATTTGTGCATTTATAAACTTGTACATCTTGATTCCTTAGCCATCATGCAATGAAATTGCTTGATTGATGGTTTAAGGACCAAGTGTATCACTCCTTTGAGATGTTTTGATGATAAGAAGGGATACACAGTACAAACAACCTGTGAGAATACCCTCTCTTTGCCCTGTTTACTCTCTATTGCAGTAAAAAAAGGTGTGTCATCAGTGGCCGACCGGCCACTGTTACTGGCCTGTTGGCCACCAGTGTTGGACGACAACCCCTCAATGGTGGCCAGTTGGCCACCACTTCTAGCCTGCCGACCACCAATGAATTTTAAGCAGTGTGCTTGTAAAGTATGGTAGAGTTGATCTGGAGAAGGAAATCAGTGCAAGGGTTTTGCAAACAGAGGCTTTCAAGGGTAGACAGTGGATGTTCTTGGGGTGGAAACTGAGCATGCATGGGCCTCCCTCGCTTCCGAGGACTAGTTAATTAGTTAATTAGTTTAATTAGCAATGGATCATTTGTTTGTTGTAATTAATTAGTTGTAGCTAATTAGTTTGTGTTGTAATTAATTAGTTGTAGCTAATTAGTTTACTTATTTAATTAGTTTAGATTAATTAAATTAGTTTGTGTTGTAATATTTAATTAGCTTAGTCTAGTTAAATTTTTAGCTTAGAGTTAGTTAATTAATTCAAGTGTTGTAATAATTAGTTAATTAGTTTAGCTATTTATTCGTTTTGTAATAATTAGCTTAATTTGCTAGTTAGTTAGCTAGTTTATTTATTCGGACTCTCCTTCGCGAGAACATAATGTAATAATATGTATGTCTTCCAACCCCACGTCTTTCTCCCTTTTGTTTACCCGCTTTTGATGGTTAGATTAGGGACATGTTTCAATTAGCATACCTTATGCTTGCATCCATTCATTTTGTATTGCATGTACTAAGGCTCGGCGCATCATTCAAACTGCATTGTCATTTCAATACTTCGTTGAATACGTGCTTAGACCGCATGTCTTGAATTAATTCATACACTACATTAGTAGCCGAGCCTAGTAATTGCATATCGCATGCATTGCATTAGCCATAATTGTATAGTTGGAATCATGCATTTTTCTAACTCTTTTGTTTATCTTAGCTTGGAGCACTAGGTGAGTTTTAAACGCTTCAGCATAGTTGCATGAGTGTGAGTGATTGCCATGTCTAGCATGTTTGCCATGAGGCTAAATGCTTATTTGTTGAACTGCTTGAGTGCTTGTGGATGAAAGCTTGTTGTTTGAATTGAAACAATTCAATGAATGCACGTTTAAGCCCACTTTGTCAAGTGGCAAATTCGCAAAACTTTAAGCCCACTTAAGGTGGCAAAATTAAACCCTTTTCGCAAAACAAACATGAAATTGAGTTGTTTCAATTTGAACAAACTAGTCTATACTTGCTTGTGTGCACATAGTAATGCTAGCCTAATAAACCAGAACAAGAGCATAAATTTCCTAAATTTGGCACGAATCATGGGTTTCCTAAATTTCTCCAAAAGAAAATATTTAGGTGGCAACTATGTATCTGGCAAAGTAGTCCTTTTTTGGCAATTTGATTCAAAATCGATTTTTCAAAAGATTTTTCAGATTTGGACTCTTTGGTGTTTATCAATTTCACATTGCACTTGTGAGATTAGATTTAGAACCGTAGGAGTCCGAACTGTAGGGCTTCTTTCAAACTTCCAAAAGGGTGCGCGAAAAAGGCGAGCTATAGTTTCGTGCGACTCTGCTAGGGATTTAGAGAACTTGACTCAAACTCATGACATGACATTTTATTTACACTTATGTGTTTCTTTGCATTTGCATTTGCATTGGTGCGCCTAAGTCACTGTGTTTGCCATCTGCTATTCCTGGACGATTTGTTGAGGCTTGCTTGGAAAAGCTTGCCAAAAGGCTGACCGGTCGCGGGCTCCACCACGATGGGAACACAACCCTTGGATCTGGACTACTGCTATATCGTTTGATCCACCTTTCACTTCTCGGTGTTAGATGTGAGAGGTATATTAGGTAGTCTTGCTAAGGTACCCTTTTTGACCAATTGGCCTAGTTGCATATCGAAAGCCATAGAGACTGTTCCAAACTAGAACAGGTTGCTCACCCGAATACAGGATTGTGTGAAAACCATTTTGCTTGAATAGTGAACCCTAGTTCCTGAAGAAACAAGGACAGGGTAGCCCTACCCCCTCATAGGGGTGTTTTGGCTCTCACTTAACTGGTATGTGCTTTTAGAGTGAAACTCTATAGGAAGGTGCATATCAGTTGCAATTTGGGTATCAAATTTGGGGGCAGAATTCAGTGTTGAGTGCAGTTCTACAGCTTTTGATTACAACTGTGTGTTGTTCATATCTGAGCTGAGGTGTTGTGCGGTTTCTGATTTTTGCTTTCCTTTTTGCTTTATTTCTTTGTGCAAGGTAGTTTATCACAATTGCTTCGGATAGTTCCGTTACCCTTCAAGCACTCTGGACCCGTGTAAAGAGACTTTACAGATCCAGGGATCTTGTTAGGGGACAACTTGTGTTTGCTTCTCTTCCACCGGTTACGAGACGGAGGAGAGTTAGGCATAATTTACTAGTGTAGCAATCACCCGCATTCGGTCAGGCTTTATCTTCTATATCTAGGCCAACAAGAGATCACTCGCCTATTCAGATGACTCAGTACCCTACAGCTACTATGGAGGACTTGATCTGTCATCTCCAACAAATAGTGGAAACCATGCAACAAGATGCTACCCGCCAAGCTGAAGTTATAGCCCATCAAGCTGAAGTGATAAACAGGCTGCAGCAACAGCAACCACAGCCCGCAGCAGCTTCTGCTTCTCGTGCACCTCCTGTGGGTATTCTAGTCCCCGAGATTACTGCCAATGTCCAAGAGAATCTGGGCAACCCGGTAGACCCCATCCCACCGTAAGCCTCCAAGGTGCCAGTGTACCAAACTGAGCCTCCATTTGAATTCGAGGTTGACCCACTGTACTAAAGGTCAACAAGCTAGAGAAGCTTCTCAAGCGGGAACAGGGTATGAACTCAATCCCTGACATCAAAGATAGATATACTGACTCTGCAGTAACTTTGTCAGACGGATTCAAAATGCCACACATAGATCGGTTTAATGGCTCTAGGGATCCTATGGTCCATTTGCGGTTGTTCTTCGATATTCTGCGGTCGATGGGCCTTACTAGACTTCAAAAGTTGTCGCTTTTCGGCTAGACCTTGTCAAGAATAGCGGTTATCTGGTATGCAAAGCTGGAAGACTCTGTGAAACGGAGTTGAGAGGAAATGGCTGAGGCTTTCATCACACAACACTCCTACAATACCCAGATCGAGGTTACAACCAGTAATCTTGAGGCAACTCGTCAGGGGCTAAAGGAGGGCTTCTCGGACTTTGTAACGAGATTGAGGGCCAAGGCTTTGATGATGACTACCAAGCCATCCGAGAAAGATCAAATCAGGATGGTGGTCCGTAATCTGCAAGGAAATTATTGTAGAAGATGATTGTCTTTCCATTGTTCACATTCACTGAGCTCCATGAGATAGGGGTTCAGATTGAAGATGCAATGAAATAGGGGTTGATAACCGATGAAAACGAGTAGGCCAAGAGGCCTTTTACGCGTAGTTCCAATGCAACCACAAGTGGAAACACAGCTGTGCGACCATCTGATGTGAATGTTGTCACCACTACAGCCAAGATTGCCAACCCTTTCGCCAGCACAACTCCACAAACCTCAAATAACCAAGACCGAAACCAAAGGGTCTTCACCCCACACTACATGTCTTTATCCAAAGCCCTGGGGGTGCTGATCAAAAAGGGACATCTTCAGCCATTAGAGTCTCGCCCACTACCCGATCCTCTTCCACCTAAACACAACCTAGCCAAATACTGTGCTTTTCACCAGCAGCACGGTCATGAGACTGACCAATGTTATAGGCTGCGTCATGAGATTCAAGATCTCATTGACAATAAGGTGATAGCACCACCTCAAAAGCCAAATGTAACCACCAACCCTTTTCCAGCCCATAACCAAGTCCCTCCACCTCGGCACTTAAATCTAATACATACACTGGCCATCTCCTATGACCCCAGCGTATATATTACCCCTTCCCACCTACTCAAACCGGCTGTGTTCATTCTTGAAAGCACAAACTTGTGCATGATGGACGTGTCCATACTTCAACCCAAACCCGTGGTGGTGATAATGGCAGAAAGAGGGAGGTAAGCCTTGGAGGAGAGTGTTAGCCCATTGCTTGAGAGCTCTGCGGACTTAGTTGAGGGAGTGTATGACCCGTGCTATTACATTGTACTAGTTGATCAAGCCAAACTAGAAGTGGTATTACTGAAGGCAGCGAATGTTAATGTGGTCAGAGAGGATGGCCCAAGTTAGGGACTGGATGACCTAACGGAGCTAGAAGAAGACTTAAACAATCTACAGTTCTACGACGAGCAGGATCAAAGAGACGTGCAGATTGACTGGTTTGATCTAAATGGGTCGACAGACAACTCCAGGTGGCTTAGTGACGAGCTTGATAAAGAGGAAGAAATCGAATCAAAACCTGAAGAAAAGGGAGCAAGAGTAGCTACAGTAGCTGGAATGGCTGAGGAAAAGGGAAAACTGCTGGAGAGCATCAGCATCAAGAATTTAGCTCAAGAACTGGAAGCCATGAGTACTGGGGATACTGAACAGGAAGCCGCGTTGAAGCGGTTTGTGCAAGAAAGGGATCAAGATAAACAGGAAGCTGGAAAAGCCCAACGCCCTATGGGGGATACTTCTGATGAGGGAATGATCAAAATGGAGCCGGACAACTGTTTGTCGGCTGTCGGAGGTGCATGGTGAGAGGATGATGATTTGCTTTTGGCTCACACCGATGAAGATTGGGGTGAAGACCTGCCAGACAACACTCGGTACTCTAAAGAGATTGACCATATGACGAGGAATGGGTGGTATTTTAAGCCCCCGCACTTGGACCAAACTGAATCTTCTACGAAAGATAAAGAGGTTGAGAAGCAGAAGGAAAGACAGTTGGAAGAAGAAGTAGTGCTGAAACAACTAAAGAAGATTCAAGCCGATATTTCAATCTGGGGGTTGCTCATGGCTTCTCGAGTGCATCGACAGGCTGTATTATCAGTAATGGACAAAGCCAAATTGTGCATTTACACCACTCCTGAACAGCTTGTTGGATTAGTCTTCCCGGGAGACGCTGTGCCAACTTTAACCTTCTAAGATAAGGAACTGCTGCCGGAAGGCTCGGCACAAAACAAACCTCTGTACATATCAGTGGATGCAGAGAAAAGTGGGTGCTAGTGGTATTGGTCGACACTGGGTCAGTAATCAATGTCTATCCATCGTGCATAGCCTATGCCATTGGTCTGAAACTAGCAAATTTCATGCCTACAGCCCAGGTGATTCGGGCGTATGACAATACCAACAGAGAGGTTATGGGCATGGTGCAGATCAGAGTTCAAGTGGGCCCAGCTCAACAGGATATTGAGTTCCATGTCCTGGATGTGCCGGCCACTTTCAATCTATTGCTAGGAGGCCGTGGCTACACCAAGTAAAAGCTGGATCCTCTACCCTCCACCGAATGCTGAAATATCCCTATGGAAAGGGGGTGGCTATTGTGTTCGAGAATTTATCTATCCATCCTCTGCTAGAGGTAACTACACATGTGTTGGAAATTGTTCATGGTGAAGAGGATGTATTCCTTTCAAGGTTTACTCTGCACGAGGCCCAGGTAGTACATAATATCTTGGCAACAGATGAGGGCTTGTATGTCAGCGCCCAATCAATTTATTTCATGAACAAGCTCCAACATATATCAGGAATGGGGTTGGGAAGAAGTGGCTGGAAGGGCATCACCATACTGGCTGATGTGCCACATAATCCATGCGCCTTTGGTCTTGGCTATACACCCACCAAAGAAGATTGGGTTAGGAAAGTAAAAGAGATGGTAGACAGATCCAGAGCCAAGCAGACTGGGAAGCGCTATGAGCTTGTGCACAGACCAATCTAGGGAACCTTCAACAGTCATTTTGTTCAGGAAGGTGAAGACTTCCCATTTTGCGATTTCCCCGAACCCTAGTTCAACTCTGAGAAGCAGCGAGTTCTCAGCTTCGAAATTTTCTTTGACTTGCAGCTGCAAGACAGTGATACAGAGGAAAAGGCTGAGCTAATTACTACTGAAGTTGAGAAGGGCATAGAAAATGACTCAGACAGCAACAAACTTAAAGTAGGGGCAGCATTGACATGTCTCCTTTCAGATCCTCCGATCGACTTAGAGAGCTTGGGGGATAACCTGACCATTTCCATGATCGCGGACCAACCGGGTGTGAACCCTTCTAGCAAAATTTTGGATGCATCTGACGCACCATCTCTCGTTTGGCAACTGGAGGAGGGCTACCTGTCTAGTAGTTCTAAGTCGGGTAGTGAGCCAGAATCTGATTCCACAAAGTCTGTGGAGTCAGAATTAGATTCTGGTTCTTCTGAGTCTGAGTTTGGTATTCCTGGGGGTGATAACCCGGATGCCAAGGTCTTGTCCAGGTCATCTTTTTCTTTTGCTTTTGAGTCGATTGTAACCGAAAAAATGGATGAGCTAGACTTGATAAATGAGAATGCCACTGCAGATTCTGAGTATTTCTCTGTGTCGCTTGTTTATTGCATGGATCAGGACTTTCAAAATTTTAATGAAAACAATGAGAAAGGAATTCCTCTGGTTTTGAAAATTTTGATTAATCGAGAGGAGGAGAGGTTTGCAAAATCCCTTGCTGATGAAATCATTACTTTTAATGTGGGCACTGAGAAGGATTCGCTTGTAGTCCAGATCGGGTCCACGTTGTCTTCGTAGGAGCGCGGGTGCTTAGTCGCTTTATTAAAAGATTTCAAAGATGTTTTCACTTGGTCCTATGAAGACATGCTTAGAATCGATCCTGAGATTGTATAATATCGGATCCCTCTCGACCCCAAGGCCCGACCCATCAAATAAAAATTACGGAGAATACGCTCGGATTGTGCTTTAAAGATTAAGGAAGAAGTTGCCAAACAGATTGAGGTAGGGTTTTTGCTTGTATCTAAGTATCCAACGTGGTTGGCCAATATTGTTCCAGTTCCAAAGAATGATGGAAGAATCAGAGTCTATGTTGACTTTAGGGATTTGAATAAGGCTAGTCAAAAGGATGATTTTCCCTTGCCGCACATCGATGAGTTGGTGGACTTCACCGCGAGTCATGCATTGCTCTCCTTCATGGATGGATTTTTTGGGTATAACCAGATTTTGATGGTGCCCGAGGACGGAGAGAAAACTGCATTTACTACGCCGTGGGGTACTGTAGACGTCCCCGAACGCCCCGGGAGGGACGAGCTCCCGTTCTGTTCATATTGGGGTCACTACAGCTCAGGACTCTCAAATTTGTCACGGTTCTAAATCTGAACCAAAGAGTCCAAATCCGGCAAATCGTTTTGAGAAAACAGATTTTCGAAAGAAGTGCCAAACATGGACTGCTTTGCCAGATACAGAGTCGCCACCTAAATATTTTATTTTGGGAAATTTAGGAAACCCTGACTCGTTGCCTAACGCCACGTGTCCGTCATCACCAAAGTTGCCTCGGCTCGGGAACTTGGGTACGATTGGGGAAGGTCACTTCGTGAGCACCCCTGCTCGCCCGATCAAAGATCGGCCTCTACTAACCATGATATATATTTTTGAAAACTTTGTGTGTCCTTAATCCGGTTATTAGCCTAGGTTACTATGTGATGTACACAGCATAAGTATAGACCAGGTCGCCTGAATTGGAACAAAACATTTCATGTTTATTTTTGAAAGATGATTTGCTACTCGCAAGTAGGCTTAAAATGCAGATTTTGCCACCCTCAGGTGGGCTTAGAAAAGATGGTTTTGCCACTATATCTAGTGGGCTTAAAACAAACATTTGATGAATTGTGGGCTTATAAATCATGCATGATCCTAAGTATACAGAATTGCCTAATGCAACACATGCAAGAATGCAAACTATAGCAGGCTCGGCTATTCTAAACATGGCATGTGGAATGCTACAGCTAACATGTATTCAACTTGTAATTGAAATACAAATGCAGTTAGTATGATGCACCGAGCCCGGTGCATGCAAAACAGATGAATGATGCAAACATGCTGTCATACTGTATGCTAATTGAAACATGCCCTAATCTAACCATCATAAGCAGGTAAATAAAAGGGAAGAAAGACGTGGGGTTGGAAGACATACATCACACTCACGCACACGTATTACAGTTTTGCCCCCGCGCAGAGGGTCCGAATAAATATACAGTCCTGAATAAAAGAATAGTACAGTCCAAATATTACAGTCCGAATAATGTACAAATTCCTAATTAATTAACAAATTAACTAAGAAAACTGTAAAACTGGCGTGCAAGCCAGGGACTGCCTTGCTCCTGATGAATGATATATGTCTGGGCTGCCTTGCGCGGAAATCCACTGGGATGCCCCAATTAGCCTCTGTTTAGCAGTTATTCTTATAAAGCGTGCCAGACTCCGAAAAGTTGCTGATTCTTCATTTTGCTGCAGCAGAGAGCAGGAAAGGGGCATGGCAATGTATTTTCAGCGATATATGCATGCCTCGATCCTCGTGCCACCAATCACGCATATCGATGCATGATGGCAGAGGGGTCGAAATGTGCAACTCAATATAGAATGAATGCACGTATAAACACAACAAACCCTAACTCCATCATGGGTAATCCGGAGTGTTGGTGACTGGAGAATTGAGACACGTTCCGTCACTCGGAGTACGAAACGTACCTCGTTTCCCGTGCTCGGGCTAACTCCTATCCCGGGCACGATGCAATATGCATGATATGCATGAATGCAACTAAGATACAGCCTAGCATGCACAATGCTATGAAAATGAGATGTCTTGAAATGCGTGCACATGGGCACGCAAACCGAGAAAAATGACTGAATGCGATCTAAGATACAACCTAGTATGCACTATGCTGTAAAAAAGAGATGCCTCGAAATGCGTGCACACGGGCACGCAAACCGAAAAAATGACATACGCAATGCAAATGACATGGAAATGTGATATGGGCTTACACTAACATGAGAGAGCCTCAGCCACACTCACATAAGAGGCCGATGGATGAAAATGAAGCGCCTCGAAACGCGTGCACACGGGCACGCAAATCGAGGCAATGGCATACGCAATGCAATATGGCTAAAATGGCATATAGAATGCAACATGGACTTACACTAACATGAGAGAGCCTCAGCCACACTCACATAAGAGGCCGATGGATGAAAATGAAGTGCCTCGAAACGCGTGCACACGGGCACGCAAATCGAGGCAATGGCATACGCAATGCAATATGGCTAAAATGGCATATAGAATGCAACATGGACTTACACTAACATGAGAGAGCCTCAGCCACACTAACATAAGAGGCCGATGGATGAAAATGAAGTGCCTCGAAATGCGTGCACACGGGCACGCAAATCGAGGCAATGGCATACGCAATGCAATATGGCTAAAATGGCATATAGAATGCAACATGGACTTACACTAACATGAGAGAGCCTCAGCCACACTCACATAAGAGGCCGATGGATGAAAATGAAGTGCCTCGAAACGCGTGCACATGGGCACGCAAATCGAGGCAATGGCATACGCAATGCAATATGGCTAAAATGGCATATAGAATGCAACATGGACTTACACTAACATGAGAGAGCCTCAGCCACACTAACATAAGAGGCCGATGGATGAAAATGAAGTGCCTCGAAACGCGTGCACACGGGCACGCAAATCGAGGCAATGGCATACGCAATGCAATATGGCTAAAATGGCATATAGAATGCAACATGGACTTACACTAACATGAGAGAGCCTTAGCCACACTCACATAAGAGGCCGATGGATGAAAATGAAGTGCCTCGAAACGCGTGCACACGGACACGTAAATCGAGGCAATGGCATACGCAATGCAATATGGCTAAAATGGCATATAGAATGCAACATGGACTTATACTAACATGAGAGAGCCTCAGCCACACTCACATAAGAGGCCGATGGATGAAAATGAAGTGCCTCGAAACGCGTGTACACGGGCACGCAAATCGAGGCAATGGCATACGCAATGCAATATGGCTAAAATGGCATATAGAATGCAACATGGACTTACACTAACATGAGAGAGCCTCAGCCACACTCACATAAGAGGCCGATGGATGAAAATGAAGCGCCTCGAAACGTGTGCACACGGGCACGCAAATCGAGGCAATGGCATACGCAATGCAATATGGCTAAAATGGCATATAGAATGCAACATGGACTTACACTAACATGAGAGAGCCTCAGCCACACTCACATAAGAGGCCGATGGATGAAAATGAAGTGCCTCGAAACGCGTGCACACGGGTACGCAAATCGAGGCAATGGCATACGCAATGCAATATGGCTAAAATGGCATATAGAATGCAACATGGACTTACACTAACATGAGAGAGCCTTAGCCACACTCACATAAGAGGCCGATGGATGAAAATGAAGTGCCTCGAAACGCGTGCACACGGGCACGTAAATCGAGACAATGGCATACGCAATGCAATATGGCTAAAATGGCATATAGAATGCAACATGGACTTATACTAACATGAGAGAGCCTCAGCCACACTCACATAAGAGGCCGATGGATGAAAATGAAGTGCCTCGAAATGCGTGTACACGGGCACGCAAATCGAGGCAATGGCATACGCAATGCAATATGGCTAAAATGGCATATAGAATGCAACATGGACTTACACTAACATGAGAGAGCCTCAGCCACACTCACATAAGAGGCCGATGGATGAAAATGAAGCGCCTCGAAACGCGTGCACACGGGCATGCAAATCGAGGCAATGGCATACGCAATGCAATATGGCTAAAATGGCATATAGAATGCAACATGGACTTACACTAACATGAGAGAGCCTCAGCCACACTCACATAAGAGGCCGATGGATGAAAATGAAGTGCCTCGAAACGCGTGCACACGGGCACGCAAATCGAGGCAATGGCATACGCAATGCAATATGGCTAAAATGGCATATAGAATGCAACATGGACTTACACTAACATGAGAGAGCCTCAGCCACACTCACATAAGAGGCCGATGGATGAAAATGAAGTGTCTCAAAATGCGTGCACACGGGCACGCAAATCGAGGCAATGGCATACGCAATGCAATATGGCTAAAATGGCATATAGAATGCAACATGGACTTACACTAACATGAGAGAGCCTCAGCCACACTCACATAAGAGGCCGATGGATGAAAATGAAGTGCCTCGAAACGCGTGCACACGGGCACGCAAATCGAGGCAATGGCATACGCAATGCAATATGGCTAAAATGGCATATAGAATGCAACATGGACTTACACTAACATGAGAGAGCCTCATCCACACTCACATAAGAGGCCGATGGATGAAAATGAAGTGCCTCGAAATGCGTGCACATGGGCACGCAAATCGAGGCAATGGCATATGCAATGCAATGGCATGGAAAATGATATGCAAACATGCTAATGGGATTTCAGCACTGAAAAGTGGGGGAAAACAGCCCCGAAATGGGGCGAAAACACACCCGAAGCATGGAATTGTCACGCCCCACTTTTTATTACTCAAAGTATTACCAATTTCATTTACTTAATTCCATTTCAGAGATAACATGCGGAAATAAACTCGTATATTCAACTTGTAGAAGTGAATAACATTGCTCTCATTCGTATGCAAGTAAATACAACATGAGTACACTAAATAAATTGCCCTTAGGCTTACATCATTAAAAGTCAAGAAGAAGGGTATAACTCTTTTTACATAAATGGCATTCCGCCAACACAAAAGAGGCCCCGTGGCCAACAAATAAGAAGATCCAACCTTGTAGAACATCCTGGCTATCACCTGAAAAAAAATTCAACAACGTGGGATGAACATATAGTCCAGTAGGGATCTCAACATGATCTCCAACAATAACAACTTACAGATAGCTATGATCATGAATGCTCAATCTCATACTAGAATAGTAATGTGGCAGTTTATACAAAACATACATAAGTATGAACTTTTCTCGAAAATAGCCATTTCATTCTACGCTATAAGCAGTTCATCTTTATTTCCTTTTCATTACCCATTTTTTTTCCACAAACTTTCATGACAATAACAGTTCTAGATAACAATTTCACCAAGCCCATTACTCTTCCCCCATTTTCCGTACTTACAACAAAATGACCTTTTTTGAAAACATGTTCACAAATACCCCATTTTCCTTCACACTTTCCAAAATCTCAAAATGGCATTTTGGTTTGTTCCCAATACATTCATATCAATACATGCATGCCTTAAATAAAAGGGAAATAACAAATCATCAACATGTATATAATCCACAAATGAGGCAGCTCGGCCTTTCAAAACTGTAACCATCGCAACCCATAACATACTTAGATACACTGACGATAACAATTAAAACTCTGCTCTACCGGCTATATGCACAGTAAGCTAAGGATACGCCAAGCGATAAGCGAGATAATAACTCATTTTAAACATTTCATACCTCATAATAGATACACATTTTAGTACTGTATCAATCTCAGATAAAAACACTTCCATACTTCACAAATGATACACATTTTAGTGCTGTATCAATATCAAACAAAAACACTTCTATACTTCACAAATGATACACATTTTAGTATTGTATCAACAACATGTAAAAACACTTCCAATATCAACAAGCACACATATAGTGGTGCTAATGGAGTCCATCCCCTATCTCCTTCCAAACAAAATCCGGTTTAGAGGTCCATCCCCTATCTTCCCCTAAACCGTGGAGTACATCCCCTATCTCCTCCCACACAAAAAAATGTATATAAGCGATTATCATGTACAAATTCCTCAATACAACAAAGCATAAATAACAAGTGTAATACATACACATAAGCTATTCAATAATGTTTACCCAACACAAGTGTAACGCATACATTACAATTCAACACAACAATGTCATCCTCCACCGATGACCAAGGACAAAACCTCTAGATGCATGTATTCAGTACACCTAATAAAAGGGACTCAACTCTGAAGCAATCCTTAAACCCAACAACGACACTAGTGCGATAGGTAAGGATAAAACCCCCAAATGTGTGTATTCAACACTCATGATACAATAGTTCAATTCTCAAATTTATTTTCTGAGACTCACATAGAGTTAACATTTCATTTACCATTTTCAAGATCAACTTTCATAATTTTTCAAGTCAACATGTTCCATCACTTATTCCAAAAATACTTTTCCCTTTTCACAAAACCAATTACATTCTCTTCATTTTACAAAATCAATTCCATGGATAATAAGCCATAACCCAACTTGATTTAATACGTTCATTTCAAAATAACTCCAATATAATTAATCCTTTATCTGTTAACACCTTCTACACAACTCATATTAACAATAGAAATTTACCAACATTATTCAACCATAAACCCTTTTTATTTTACCAAATCAAAATATAATTTAGGGCTTTCTCTTCTTTTAATAATAACATGCTAATTTTATTCTCTAATTAGTCCAAACCACAGTCAATGATAACAAAACCATTCTCAAACAACCAACCCTAGGTTCCCCTCATGATTTTAAAACAAATCCAACACGGATATGATTTTCCTGCAATACAAAATTACCACATGTCTATCTATAGACGGAGTATTGAAAAAAAACAAAGAAATCCCTACCTCAAATGGAGAAGATGAAAGCCAAAAACCAAGGTGCTCCAAATCGCCAAACTTTCAGATTAAAATGAAGATCAAGGGAAGCTCCGCACTCAATACAAAGGAACTAGGGTAGAAGATCACTAGAACTAGATGTATTTATAGAGAGAAGATGTAGTCTAAAGAGAGAAACTCTCAAGTTATTCATTCAATGAACTTCATTAAATTGATTAATGTATCTCATACATTCATGATACATAATGCATCTTCTATATTAATGAATTCATTAGATAGATTAATGTATCTTACATATTCATAATAGAAACATAATGCATCTCTAAGATTCATTCATAATAAATCCATCACATTCAATGTATTAGCATTTGTCTTCTATACATTGTATAAATAGGTATCAATGATTAGTCACCATCTAATTGATGTACATGTATCTTACTAATGAGATGAATCTAATATAATCATGCATAATCTTTGAAAAGTTGTCATATATTACAATTAAACGATGAAGGTAAAATCGGGATCGCTATAGGAATAGTCCCGAAACATGAATTTTGGGACCCGAAATGACCTATAGCTATACGAAACATGCACAATATGGATATGAAATGAATAGACAGTAGCAAGGAAGCCCCAAAATAAGAATTTTTACAGTTCAAAGCATGGCCAAACAGCTAACAGAAACAGGGCAAAACTAGCATGCAAAAATGGCCCTAAATGTGAGGTTATGAAGCAACTCACAGCTGCTGACCTCAAACAGGTTAGGGCCCTTCAACAACATTGAAGAGGGGCCCAAAATAAGCCACTTTACAGAACTGTAAAAACCCCAAAAACAAACATAGGTATGGCTAAGCTCTTATGCAAGAAAATGGGCCAAAAGGTGGCCAAAGAGGCAAGTAGTATATGCAAAGCCCAAAATGAAAAATGTCCTTCTAAAAAATTGAATAGGGACCAAAAATATGCACATTTACAGTTTATGGAAGCCCCGAAATCAGTATACAAACATGCTAGAAATGCAATGCAAAATGAGGCTCAAAAGTGGCTATAACATGAGGTATGCAAAGCATTCACCAAACGAGCAAAGACCCTTAATAAAATATGTTAAGAAGGCCAAAATAAGGCCACTTTCAGTTCTTATCATGGTCCAAAAATAGAAAAATGATAGGCTAGTGAAGCATGCAAAATATTGACATACAAAGAGGTATTGAAACAAGTGTGAGGTGGGGTTCTCAAATAGGGTTGAACCCTTCAACAAACATGTAGAATAGCTCAAAATAGACCTAGTTTGAGTTAAGGTCGGAGCCTAAAACCGTAAGCAAGATGGCTAGAGGAATGGTGCAAAAATGAGCTAGAAAAGAGGGAAAGTGGACTTACCCTTGAAGGCCAATGCTTTTGTTGCTTCTTGGACCAACTTTGATGACTCTAAGCTGCTGGAATTCCTCCCCTTGCTGCTGGAATGGAGTGGTGATGGTAGAGCTTGAAGATGATGAAGAAATGGAGCCCAAAACTTGAAGGAAATGGGGTGATATGTATGTATATGCTCCAACCAATTCTTCTAGCCTTCCCTCTTGAGTTGGGAGGCCAGCAATATTGCAAGAGAGGGAGAGAAGAGTCTAGGAAAAAGTGGAGGGAAATGAGCCTTCTTTTCCCTCCAAAAGGGTCCCCCGGATATAGATATTTTTGGGGGAAAACCAAGACACAGCTGGAAAGCACACATAGTGAAGAAGCAGGCCGGCCTGACATTTTTGCTGCAGGTGGCTGGCCGGCCACTTCCCCAAGCCGGCCGGCTAGGTCAAAGGGAAAAAGTGGCCGGCCACCCCCTAGGATGAAGCCCCAGAAGTTAGCTTTCCAATGGCGCAAACCTTGCATTAAAATTCCTCCTGTAGAAAAAGTTATGCCCTTTTCCTTGAAGCCGCGCAGATTTGGTCCAACCAGACTTCAACCAACCACATCTCCCCCCCCCCCCCGGACTTGAACTTGGGAGATTCTTGAGTGAAAAATGAATCCCTGGAAGTAATATTTCCAATGGTGGTGGCCTCATATCTTAATTCCTCTTGTGCAAAGAGTTACGCCCGTTTCGGTGAAGCCGCGCAAATTTTTCTCCTTCCCAGATTCATGCTGAACCACTTTTGACCAAAAAAGAAGTTGGCTTTTCAGCAAAATTTCTGGCCTCCCACCCTCCTACAAGCTTTCTAACAGTGAAAATAAGGTCTCCACCAAAAATGAGCCCAAACCGATGCAAAATGAAGGTTCGGGGGCCGAAACGCGCAGCCCGAGGCCCCGAAAACTGGCTGTTAGGCACCGGGAGTGGTGTTCGACCACGAAGTGGGTCTCTCAAACCTCAGTGTCCCTCAAAAGGGAGAAAATAAGATGTATGCCAAAATTTAGAGCAAACAGAGATGGTTAAGCGGTCCCGAACTGAGGCACATGGCCAACGGTTCCGAAAAACCGGAAACCGAGCTCCGAAATGGGCAAAATGGCCTATGGCCACAAAATGTAGCCCACGGCCACTAAGAGATGGTCTACAGGACCTCTCCCTCCCCTCAGGAAAAGAAACAGAGAAAATCGAGTCTGGTTCGCAAACCGAGGCAAGGCACAGAAGAGGGTTCGGAAGTCCGGAGGCAGGGCTCACGGCCGCGACTCTGAAACTTCTGAACGAGCACATTACGCAATATCACCAAGCGCTCAACTGGTGACGTCTAAGTCTTAAGGTCGGTAAAAAATGGGGTGTCTACAGGTACCTACTGCTATCGGGTGATGCCGTTTGGGCTGAAGAATTATAGGGCTACTTATCAAAGGGTTGCAACCACTATTCTGCATGATATGATCCACAAAGAAGTCGAGGTGTACGTGGATGACATGATTGTCAAGTCCAAGGAAAGAAACGGCCACTACACCACCTTGAAGAAATTCTTTCAATGGATTAGAGAATGCAGACTGAGGTTGAATCCACAGAAATGTAATTTCGACATAACAGCTGGAAAAATACTGGGTTTCTTGATCACACAGAGGGGCATCGAGGTAGATCCTTCCAAAATCAAGGCCATCCTAGAAATGCCACCACTAAGAACTGAAAGGGAGGTGTGAGGCTTTCTGGGTAAAGTGCAATTCATAAGACGGTTTATTTCTAAATTAACCTTGACTTGTGAACCACTATTTGGTCTCTTGAAGAAAGTAAAGAAGTTCCGATGGGATGATCAATGTTAATTCGCTTTTGAGCAGATCCAGCAGTATCTTCCGAATGTGCCTGTTGTCTCCTCTAGAGCCGGGGGAGCCCTTGATTTTGTATATGTCAGTAACGGGCACAACAATGGGATGCATGCTTGCTCAGGAATCTGAGGATAGGGTGGAGAAAGCCATTTATTACTTGAGCAAGAAAATGTTGGATTATGAGATCCGCTACACTCCGCTGGAGAAAGCTTGCTTAGCCTTGGTATGGGCTACCAGGAAGTTGAGGCACTACTTGTTAGCTCACTCTGTAATTCTGGTTCGAGATTAGATCCCATCAAATATCTCTCTGATAAACCAGAGCTTACGGGTAGGTTAGCTCGTTGGTTGCTTCTTCTCTCCGAATTTGATCTGAAGTATGTCACTCGCAAGTCGGTCAAGGGGAGAGCTGTAGCAGAGTTCCTGACAGATCGCCCAGTAAAAGGGGATGAAACGATAGAATACCTATTCTCGGATGAAGCTATTCTGCAAGTTGAGGAAGAGATTTGGATAATGTACTTTGACGGAGCGTCTAACCAATACGGTTATGAGATAGGTGTGTTGCAGATAGCACCCGACAATTCTTATATACCCTTAGCCTTCAAACTCTGGTTCAAGGTATCCAATAACGAAGTAGAATATGAGGCGTGTATCGCTAGTTTGGAAGCCGCCCTAGAACTAGGGGCAAAAAGGTTGGAAGTTATCAGGGACTCAAATCTAGTTGTTTCTCAAGCCAACGGAGACTGGTAGGTCAAAGAAGAAAAGACGAAGATCTATCACCAGACCTTGGATGCTTTGATTCCTAGGTTTGAGAAGTTGACTTTCACGTATCTATTAAGAGAGAACAACAGGTTCGCTGACGCCTTATCAACTCTATCATCTATGATAGACATCCCGCTTGGAGTTCGGATGCGTCTAATCATCATTAAGCAGAGATATACGCCGGCCTACGAGACTATCGCCGTAATAGATGAAGCACAAGATCAAAACCCTCGGTTCTATGATATCCAGAACTTCTTAGAAAAATAGGTTTATTCGCCTCGGGCAAATGCCAAAGATAAGAGGGCAATACGGCGGATGGCCGTTCAATTTATCATCTGTGGAGGTAAACTGTACAAGAGAGGCCATCTGGAAATGCATAAGTTGTGTGTCGAAGTAGAGAAATCAAAGCGCTTGATGGAGGCCATCCATGGGGGAGATTGCAGAGCGCACATGAATAGAGTAATGTTAGCCTGAAAGATTCTCAGGCAAGGTTACTACTAGTCTACCATGGAGGAGGATTGTATTGGTTTTGTTCGGCGATGCCACAAATGCCAAATTCATGCTAATCGCATGTATATCCCGCCGTCGAAACTGTACAACATGACTTCACCATGGCCTTTCTCAGTCTGGGGGATTGACGCCATTGGGGCAGTTACGCCAAAAGGGTCGAATGGGCATGAATACATTCTGGTGGCAATTGATTACTTCACAAAGTGGATGGAAGCTCAGTCCTACGTAGTGTTGAAAGCAGTGCATGTGGCTAAGTTCATCCGAAACAACATCATTTGCCGATATGGGGTCCCAAATGAGATTATATCAGACAATGGTTCCCATTTCAAGAAAGAAGTGATAGACTTGTTGGAGAAATACAATGTGGCTTTCAATAAGTCATCTACAAACCGGCTGCAAACCAACGGAGTTGTTGAGGCCGCCAACAAGAACATCAAGCATATTCTGCAGAAGATGGTTGAGACCTACAGGGACTGGCCAAATAAATTGCCATTTGTACTCTAGGGTTATAGAACTTTAATCCGGGCGTCTACGGGGGCAACTTCTTATTCTCTTGTCTATGGAATGGAAGCTGTTCTGCCAATCAAAATAGAAGTCTCGTCGCTGCGAGTTATGGCTAAGTGTCAAATAGCAGAGGCGGACTAGCAACAAAGCAGGTTCGAAGATCTGATGTTGTTTGATGAGAGAAGGCTGAAAGTATTGTACCATGTTTAGGGTTATCAACGCAGGATTGCCAGGGCTTTTAACAAGAAAGTTAAGTCCCAGAATCTCACGAAAGGGGATTTGGTGCTGAAAGACAACCGAGCTCCCATCCATGACCCTAGGGGCAAGTTCAGAACCAATTGGACTAGCCCTTATATGGTGGAGCTGTTATTCTCATGGACCTGGATGGCCTAGAATTTTCCCAACCGATCAACATGGACAAGTTAAAGAAATACTATCCCTGAGAGACTCGCTAGGCCAAAAACCCGGAAGGGCAACCTAGGCAAAAGTTAGAGCACAAAAAATTAAAAATAAAGAAAAACTGAGCTCGCAAGGTTGAAAACCCTAAAGGGCGGCCTTGGCAAAAGTTAGAGCGCAAAAGGAGAGCGTTAATACTCGAGTGAACCCAAACCGAACTATGTAAGGCATGATTCCCATCTTCGGGATACATAGGCAACTTCATCTTGAAGTTTGGCTGTAAACACCTCCAAATCAACTGTCATGTCCATGTGTCTGATCAGGTCATCTTTGTCTGTTCTTTATCTGAGAGTTCAGTTGTGATCTTTATTCTGAGAACTAGTTACAATGCTAAGCAGTGTTATTCAGTAAAGGGGCAATTTGTGGTCTTCAGATTTAGGGTTGTACATCTCGAGGATTGATTCCGTGCGTGTGAAACGGTGATCCTTATTGAAAATGGTTTTGAAAAGTTTTGATAAAAGTTGATTTTTGCTCAAATTTTACCTTTTACAACTTAGACTATTTTTGGCCCAAAAAGAAAACTTTCAGTGCTCACAACTTTAATTTCATTGATTTCAATACAAAGTTCTCCAACTTCCGATACAAATCAAAGTTACTTTTATTACATCATAAAACTTGAAAAGTAAAGATCAAAGCAATAAACTAGGGACATAGATGAGTCAGGAGTTCCTGCGTCCCTTGCTCATGTTTGTGGAAGCTTCTGATGCTAAGGTGGGCCCGATTTGTGCCTCATTGTAGCACGCGCCCGCGTGGGACCCTCGCTACAGTTCGGACTCGATTTTGTTTGCGGTTCTTAATTTGAACCAAAGAGTCCAAATCCGGCAAATCGTTTTGAGAAACAGATTTTTGAAAAGAAGTGCCAAACATGGACTGCTTTGCCAAATACAGAGTCGCCACCTAAATATTTTATGGGGGAATTTAGGAAACCCTGACTCGGTGCCAAAGGCCACGTGTCCGTCATCACCAAAGTTGCCTCGGCTCGGGAGTTTGGATAAGATTGGGGAAGGTTAGCTATGAGCACCCCCTCTCGCCCGATCCGAAGATTGGCCTCTACTAACCGTGATATCCATTTTTGAAAACGTTATGTGTTCTTAAACCGGTTATTAGCCTAGAATTACTATGTTATGCGCACAGCACAAAAGTATAGACTAGATTGCCTAATTTGGGAATAAGCATTGCATATCCGTTTGTTTTGGAAAAAGGTTTTGGAATTTGCTACTCGCAAGTAGGCTAAAACACGAATTTCAATGAGCCATTCCAACTCAGGTAATTCGATCTTCATCCACAGGCATTCAAGCAGTTTATATCACATAAGCAGCTAGCCTCATGGTAATCATGTTGTTATGGCAACACTCACACGCATGCAAGAATGCTAAAGCGTAAATGCTTACATCGTACTCCGTGCCAAAACAAAGAACTCGTTAGCAATCAATGCATGATCCAAGTCCATGTTTAAATGTCTAATGCAACGCATACAGAATGTCACTAGAGTAGGCTTGACTATTCTATGAATGACATGTGAAAATGCACAAGTAGCATGTATTCAAGTTAGATTTGAAGTACTAATGCAGTTAGCATGATGCGCCGAGCCCGGTGCGTGCAATACTGATGAATGATGCACGCATGCATAGCATAAGGTATGCTAAATTAAACATGTCCTATTACTAACCATCAAAGCAGGTAAGTAAAAGGGAAGAAAGAAGTGGGGATTGGAAGACATGCACGCACTCACCCACACTTATTACAAATTCGCCCTCGCTCGGAGGAACCGGAAGAATGATACAAATTAACTAACTCGCAAGTTAATTAATTATTACAAATTACCTAATTAATTAACAAATTAACTAAGCATAAGAAAAGCAATAAAAGGGGCCTTGGGAAGAGGGTTCGATGCGCACGTGCTCGGGTCTTGCTCGGAAGTGCACTGTCATGCATAGGCTGCCTCTATTTTCCCTGCTCTACCTCTTTGAAGACTGTAAAAGTCTCAAAATTGCTTCCCTAGACATTGGGAGACACCACCGGCCGAGTAGAATGGCCACCGGCAGTAGGATGTGACCATCGGCTGTTGATGAAGCTATCGGCCCAGGAAGGATTGCCGGTCGGCACTGAACACTGCCGGTCGGCAAAGAATGTCTGCATAATCTGCAATTGACAGTAGCAGAGGGCAAGGCATAGCATGGCAATGCAATTCAAGCAATGTATGCACCAATCCTATCCCTTATCATGTGTATGACTCAAAGGGACATGGTCCTTGGTTCTCGGACCATCAATCGCGCATTTCCATGCGTGGTGGCCCAAGGGACCAAGTGTGCACATTTTGATGTCAAATGCAATGCAAACCAACAAACCAAAGCCCAATTCCTATCACTAGATCAAGGAACAAGACATGCATGCTAGATGCAATGCAACCTAGGCATGCAAGCTAAGGATTCAACATGGGAATGCAAGATGTACATGTAAACATGCAAACAAACATGCAAGGTAAGTATGCAAGCAAGCAAAGGATGGACTTAAGCATGATTTAGGCAGCTCTAATTAGGCCCAAAACAGTGGCCAAAGTGCCCAAAATGAAGGACTAATGGCATGCAAACATGCATGCAAATGATCTCCAACACTTCAAGCATTAAAGAACAATTCTCAAGCACACTTAAGAGGATGCAAATTAAGCTCTGAAAATCATGCTATAAGAGGTGCCAAACCAACTTAAACAAGACAAACATTAGCATGCAAATGGTCTAAGCATTTAAAGCAAGTCAAAGGGGACTTAAACCATGGCTAAGCCAACCAAGCCTCACAAGGCCAAGAAGGCTTAAAACAGGTCCAAGGCAGGCCTAGACCATGCAAAGGGACCCCCTAGATGGCATCTAAGTGGCTCAAATTCAAAAGCATGCACAATGACCAAAACATGGAGCATGCAAGACAAGCTTTCAAAGCTTCAAAGAGGCATCCAAGGCAAGCATACAAGCATGTTAAAGGGACTAAAATAACATGGCAAATGGTCCCAACCCACTAAATTAAGGCAAGGATGCATGCTATACATTCACACACTTAAGGCCAACAAGCTAAAAATGCAAAGGGGCTATACTAAGCATGCCAAAGTCAACCCAAACAACTAAGGACAGACCTCAAACATAGCAAAATAAGCACAAAAGCTTCACAAAGCCAAGCCTAAAACATGCTAGAACAATGGTTTACAACCTAAGGCATGTTAAGGCAACAAAGTGGCATTACAAGGCATGTATGCTAAGCAAGCATGGTGTACCAAAACCAACTAAAAACAGAGGCATATTATGACATAATAAGCACAAAAAACAACTAAGGCATGGTCAACATGAGCCTAAGCTAGGTGCTCCCTCAAGAGGCCAAAAATGGTCCTTTTCAAGGACAACAAGGAGAAGGGGTGGCCCTCTCCTTCTTGGGACCTCAAGGAACCATCCTCACCTCTGAAATCCCTCAAGATTTCAGTGGTGAGGAGGTCCAAACACCAAGGTCTCGGAGCTCACTCAAAATAGCACAAAATGGAGCCCCTCAAGGCTTAAGAGGGGTCAAACACCTCCAAACCACAAAACACTCTAAACAAACTATTTAGAGGGCCCAAAAACAGAACTTTTTTATATTATACACTAAGCTCAAAAACAGTTCTAAGATAGGCAAAAATACAATGCAAAAATGGGGAATAAAGGGACAGACTTCTTACCCTTGAAGACCTTCTTCACAAATGGTGGACCAGCTGTTTCCTTGAGCTTAAACCAGCCCCAAAACTCCAAGAACAGACCTCTGGTCCTTCAAGAACCAAGAAAAGGTGTAACACTATGTGTTTGTGTGCAATAGTAAGCCTAAACACACACACTAAACACAAGAGGAAGAGGGATGTAGAGCTAGGATATAGACAAACCCTAACCCTAGAACTCAAACCCTAAAATGGCTGTCTAAAAATGTCTAACCCTCTCAACAAGAGAGAAGACCTCTCTTTATAGAGCTTTTTGTCTTGTAAAGCTTACAAGACAAGCTTCTAAAGAGAGAGATCCCTCCATACACGTGTATGGAGGGGAGCCAAATGCAAGACAGCTGTGTCAAAATATCTGCAAAAGCAGATGCACAGTAGTCGGCCGGCCAAAGATGCAATTGACCAAAAAAAGATAGCCGACTGGCCATCTATAGTGCCGGCCGGCCAAATAATTGGCCGGTGGCCACAAAACACAGCCGATGGCCTCAAGCCACGGTCGGTGATGGGTGGGGATGGTCTATAAGCCCTACCCTGCCTCTCAAAGGCAAAACACAAGTGTTTGGTGTCAAACCGAGCACAAAATAGTCGAGTCGAGAGGTCCTGCGACGAGGCGCGCTGCCAAGGCTTCTGGGAACTCAAGACGAACACAAACATGGATAAGCACCGAGTGTTCAAATGGCGACGTCCAAGTCTTGAGGACGGTCAAAAATGGGGTGTCTACAGTTGCCCCTCTTTGACAGAACTCAAAAGTCATAACAATGATGGGAGTGAATGTCAAAGCCCTGAGACGACCCATTTTTGACAAGGCCGAAGACTTAGACAAACATGCAAGACAAACAAGGTATGCGTCGGAAGGCAGGGGCTAAATGCAAGACAATGCACGGAGCCGAACATAACTTATGATCATGCAAAGAAAGCTGTAATGAAGCACACATGCGACAGTTTTAAGCTAGCATACACCAAACTACACTACAATGCAGAAAGGATGTAAGAGAATTATGCAATTCTCGATACGTCTCACTCGGAGGATACAATACTTGTGCGGCTCGTCTGGTTGCACTAGCCTCAAATGAACCATACATACAATATCGTGCCTGCAAAGAAAACAACTCAATAGGTACGATGTTGTTAGCGACATGCATGACAATGCAAAAATGGATGCAAAATGATATGCAATATATACAAAACAATGTATAAACAATGCAAATGAAAATGCAATGTAATTGAAACAATGCAAACTATCTGCGAAGCAATTGAATCATGATCCAATCATGAGCGGTTCGAAACCACACCTATGTCAAATAGATTGATGGAGGTAACAAGTCTGTCTACCATAGAACGGTCAACTGAACTATGAGTAGTGTAGGCGGACACAAGAACAAGTATTGGGGGGGGAATGACAAAGGTGGGGAAACGACCCGTTGGGGAAAGGACAACGATCCTAATGCTGGATGCAACGATTACACTACAATGTAATATATAATGAAAATGCTGGGGAAATGGCAATGGATATGGCACGCGGGCCAAACCAAATCTTGCCTAGGCAAAGCATGTATGCATCCAAGCCACGTCTAACATAGAACGGTCCACTGAACTATGCTTCGACACGAGAAGTATGGGCACACTCAACATGGAAAGGCGCAAGCCATAAATGGAAGGTGATGCAATGGAGGCATGTGAATTACAATGCAATGTGCACTGGGATGAAAAAGATACGATGGATAAGGCACGCAGGCCAAACCAAATCTTGCCTAGGAAGGGCATGTACACGTACAAGTCGCGTCTAACATAGAACGGTCCACTGAACTATGCTTCGACACGAGAAGTATGGGCGCATACCAGACCAAGCTCAATCATGGAAAGGCACGAGCCATAAAGCTACAATGCAATATACACTATATGCAATGGAATGGAAATGTGATATAATGGATATGGCCTGCGGGCCAAACCAAATCTTGCCTAGGAAAGCATGTACGCGTACAAGCCACGTCTAACATAGAACGGTCCACTGAACTATGTTTCGACGTGAAAAATATGGGCACATACCAGACCAAGCTCAATCATGGAAAGGCGCGAGCCATAAAGCTACAATGCAATATACACTATATGCAATGATGCATGACAATGCAATTATATATTTTGTTTTGTTTTTGTTTTTGGAATGCAAATGATGCATGAAATGCATGGAATGCGCGACAACACGCGGCTTTTGTAGGCACATCAATGCACTAAAGGTCTTGCACCTTCCGAGGATTTAAGGTCTCCTAGACCGTGGATATTGCACAAGAAATGCATAACAATGCAAGTGAACTTGAAATGCGCAACAACGTGCGGCTTAAGACATGCATGACAATGCAAACGAACTGTGCACATCAATGCGCCAAAGGTTTTGCACCTTCCAAGGATTTAAGGTCTCCTAGACTGTAGATATTGCACAAGAAATGCATAACAATGCAAGTGAACTTGAAATGCGCAACAACGTGCGGCTTAAGACATGCATGACAATGCAAACGAACTGTGCACATCAATGCGCCAAAGGTTTTGCACCTTTCAAGGATTTAAGGTCTCCTAGACCGTGGAATACAATACCTGTGTGGCTCGTCTGGTTGCACCAACCTTAAATGAACCGTACATACAATATCGTGCCTGCAAAGAAAACAAACTTAACAGGTACAATGCGATTAACAACATGCATATTAATGTACTTGAAAATGCGTGACAACGCGAAGCAAGCGGGAAGCATAACAATGCTGTGAAAGCACAGACACGTAAGTGGAGCACGCGGTCTATGCAGGTAACAAAATTGATTATAGGCATGCGGTCTACACAAGCAATGAAATTGGTTTCAAACATGCGGTCTACGCAAGTAGAACATGCGGTCTACGCAAGTAATGAATTTGAATATAAGAATGCGGCCCACGCAAGCAAAACATGCGGTCTACGCAAGCAAAACATGCGGTCTACGCAAGTAAAACATGCAGTCTACGCAAGGAAAAAAATTGATTGCAAACATGTGGTCTACGCAAGGAAAACATGCGGTCTACACAAGTAATGAAATTGACTGCAAATATGCGGTCTACGCAAGCAAAACATGCGGTCTACGCAAGTAATGAAATTGATTGCAAACATGCGGTCTACGCAAGCAAAACATGCGGTCTACGCAAGTAATGAAATTGAACAAACATGCGGTCTACGCAAGTAATGAAATTGAACAAACATGCGGTCTACGCAAGCAAAACATGCGGTCTACGCAAGTAATGAATTTGAACAAACATGCGGTCTACGCAAGCAAAACATGCGGTCTACGCAAGTAATGAAATTGAACAAACATGCAGTCTACGCAAGCAAAACATGCGGTCTACGCAAGTAATGAATTTGAACAAACATACGCAAGCAATGAATTTGAACAAACATGTGGTCTACGCAAACAAAACATGCGGTCTACGCAAGTAATGAAATTGATTACAAACATGCGGTCTATGCAAATAGTGTAATTAATTATAAACATGCGGTCTACGCAAGCAAAACATGCGGTCTACACAAGTAGTGAAATTGATTACAAACATGCGGTCTACGCAAATAAAACATGCGGTCTACGCAAGTAATGAATTTGATTACAAACATGCGGTCTACGCAAATAGTGTAATTAGAAGAGTTGAACGTACACATGTAAGTAAAGCATGCAGTCACGCGAGCAATGTGTATAGAAACTTGAAATTGAACACATGTAAGCAAAGCATAACGCGACAACGCATGCAATGTGTATAGAAGAAACTTGAACACATGTGAGTAAAGCATAACGCGACAGCGCATGCAATGTGTATAGAAGAAACTTGAACACATGTAAGTAAAGCATAACGCGACAACGCATGCAATGTGTAGAGAAAGGAACTTGAAATTGAACACATGTAAGTAAAGCATAATGCGACAACGCATGCAATGTTTATAAAAGAAACTTGAACACATGTAAGTAAAGCATAACGTGACAATGCATGCAATGTGTATAGAAGAAACTTGAAATTGAACACATGTAAGTAAAGCATAACGCGACAACGCATGCAATGTGTATAAAAGAAACTTGAACACATGTAAGTAAAGCATAACGCGGCAACGCATGCAATGTGTATAGAAGAAACTTGAACACATGTAAGTAAAGAATGCGGTCAACGAGTGCACTGTGTGAAGAGGAACTTCGTGACAATTCGTGACAAGGAGATGCATAACGATGTATGACAAGAAAACGCATGACAATGCATGATAATGCGTGTAAAGTGATATGCAAAACAATGCATGTAAATTAGATGGGCGTTTATTGTAGCAGATAAATGCCAATTGATATCAACAAGAGAAAAAGATGCTTAAGAAGGACATCTTAAAAGGAGACCTCCGGTTTACCTCTCGGAGTGGTCATAATATATTTCAAAAGGATACACCTTGTGCATGCCAACTGACGATGAGCTACACATCGAAGACATGAATTGAAAATTCCGCAGAAACAATTTGAGCTGAAAAATGGGTTTCTCTTGCACTTTCTTGCTTATACTTCCAAACCGCAGTTACTACCTTTCCTTCCTGGCCATGTTCACAACTTTCCTTATTCTCCAACGGGGTGACAGACTAGGTTGGTTCAGTATCCAGAATTGAGGTGCATACACGCTATCTCAATCTATGGGGCTGCCATACAGATTTCAAGCTGGGGATACACCCTTGGGTATTTAAACCAGACTTTAGTCTCAGAAATTCCGAACCTTTGCGTTCTAGGCAATAGCCGTTCGACCTCTAGTTTCCACCGTCGCAGTTGGTCTCCTAGGAACTCATTGCAAACGCAACCAAGATGCCTCTGGCAGGGACTGGTTTTCTGAGGGAGCACTTTGATTGCCATTCTGGCTTGAAGCAGACCTAATCTTGAGCTTGAGGTAGAGGCACACCCATACTTCAGAGTAGTGACAAGGCCTGAAGAGGTACATCCGGAGTACAATCACGGAATTTGCTGAAGGTGAAACACACTCAGATGCTTCGATTTTCCCTCTTTTCTTTTGCTTTGCAGTCCGGAACCTATATAGCTTCAGATAGATCCTGATTTTATTGTTCTCACATGACCTGGGTTGAACCCTGCAGTTTTCGAAAGAACAAATTCCCTTTTTTACACAAATGTGGAGAATGGCACAACACTTTGAGCACACAACAAATCATTTTTTGAAAATGAGAAAATGAGTTCTCGACTAGGTATTGAGCCTACGATTGAACACAGCGAAAAAGACTCAACAACAAAAAACAAAAGGTAAACAACCTAAACACATCGAGACACGCTCGGAACGACTCAAATCCATAATCGAGACAAACAAAACAAGAGACACGACACACAGACGTGTTACAAAGACGAGAGACCTCTCAGCGCACGAGGAGCTAGTTTCTCTGGGTATTGTTTCCCACCCTTCTTATTTGTGATTCTCACATCACTCGGCCCTCAGGCTCAGTTTTTTCACTCAAAACCCTTTTGCTCATTTTTCTCTCAACTTACACCTCTCTATTCTTTAATCTCTCATTTTATATCCCTCCCCTGGATGGTTGATGGATAATTTGAAGATCGTGGGTTCATGCCCAGCACTGTTAGCTCACAGCTATTTTCCTCGGTGACGTTTAGTCGATGTTCCGGATGAAGGAGTGGCGTGTTTTGATCCTTTCCGATTCGTGCTTCGCAATTGGTTTAATACCTCGTTGCTTGGAGGATGTGAGAGCTTTCTGCCATTTTGCGGTCAACTTCAGTGGTGCCCTTTTCTGGCAGGTACAGTGCCCCTCTTGGCGAATGCATTGACAATGGGGGAAAGACAGGACACCTGACTCTACTATGCCCCTAGTTCATCATTTTGACCATTTTTTGTTTTTGCTTTTTACTAAAACAGTTTTGACCAACATGAGAGTTAGATTAACATGCTTGTTCAATTTTCGATTTAAAATCATGCAAGTCAGGCTATGAGCACTGAACATTTTCCTTTTGGGTCCAAGAAATGGTCTAGTTTTGGAAAATGGAATAGTTTTCGAGAAAATAGTCAACCTCAGTAAAAATTTTCAAAAACTGTTTTTCAAAGGGCCACTGCTTAACGAGCACGGAACTTACTCTTGAGACGTACAACCTTGGATGTGGACGAAAATTGCCCCTTGCTCGAAGAGAGCTGCATGGCAATGGAAAGTTGCCCCTTGTTTGAACGGCACCGCAGTGCATTGAATGGCAACGGAAAGTTGCCCCTTGTATGAATGGCACCGCAGCGCATTATAATCAGTCCTCGAAGCGATGATTTGCAACCGAACTCTCGGATACAGAGAAGGCAAAGATTATCAGAACCATTACATGGACATGATCGAATTTGAAGTGTTTTAGGGTTGGACTTCAGAATGAAGTTGCCTACGTATCCCAAGGATGGGAATCAAGCCTTACGTAGTTCGGGGTAAGGTACACTCGGGTATTATCCTCTCCTTTTTAGGCTCTAACTTTTGCCAGGGCGCCCGTTGCGGGTTTTCGACCTTGCGAGCTTTGTTCTTCTTTTCTTTTCAATTTTTTTCATTTCTTTTTCTCTTCTTTTTTTTCTTTCTTTTTGTTCCTTTTCTTTTGCATTTTTTTTTGCCTCTTTTTTTTTGTATTTTTCTCTTACTCTAACTTTTGCCTGGGTCGCCCTTCCGGGTTTTCGGCCCAGCGAGCCTCTCAAAGGGTAAAAGTGTAACAAGTCCATGCCAAATGGTTTTAGGGTTTTGAAGCCATCCGTATCCAGGAGAGCGGCTATTGTATTTGATTTACTGAAGGATCCATCTTCGGCTCTTCGAGCATATCGGACATTTTTGCCCCTAGTTCGAGGGGTGCTTTTGTTCTAGCTTTACAAGCTTCCTTTGATCTGATCTTCTTGATTTGACTTTGGTGCCTCTTGTTTGAGGGCTGCTTCAAAATGGCCACATAGGCCTCACGTTGTGGTTGACCGTTGAACGTTCTGAACTCAGGTTCAAGGTTTGAAAGTGAGGGGTCGAATCTCGAGGCTGAGAGCGATCCTAAGCTGCACAATCTCAAGAGCGATCCCACACAAGTCTTCGCAGGACCGTGCAAAATATTTTTTGAAATTTTTTAAGAAAACGACAAATTGCTCGCTCCGAAGACAGTGTAGAACCAATCTGGATCAAGCCAGAGTCCTTCTCAGTACTCACATTAACAAGCATGATCTCAATCATTAAGGGCTTAGCATGCCTCTCTTTCTCTCAATTGATCAAGTTTTGCAAAACCTGAGGAATTCCTTCCTCTTCGTTTTTATCACAATGTTTCGAAAAAAGTTTTGGAAAACTTAGGTCGATGCAATGAATTCAAGGCACAGAAAAGACACAGCTTCTAGTCAAATACTGCCATCTCATTTAGAATTTCTGGCACAACTGGCACACGGCAGAAGCAAACACAAGAGTGTGAAAATCACTGCTGTTCCATTCAAATCTGTTGGCACAACTGGCTCCCTGGCAAAAACAGACTCAAAGGAAAGCAAAAGGACAAACACAAAACAAGCAAGTGATATCCAAGGTAACACCCCCGAAATCACCTGACTCTAACAAAACATGACTGACTCGATACAATAAGACAGACCCGACTGACTCAGTATGAAAGGACTGACTCAAAGCAAAGAGACAGACTCAAAATAACACAACAAGACTGACCCAATACCCAAGTCAGAATGTACAAAACTAGCATTCACAAATGCTCAAAACAGTGCGTGCCATACGCCACATCTGGAGTAAACTGAGTGCCGCCCGCAGGTGGTCCAACCTCTGATCACATAGTCACATTATCCCCCACAAGTTCACTGATCAAGTGCCGATAGACTTTGCAGAGCTTGGTGCGACAATGACCTCATTGTCAATCAAATTTTGTATCTCATGGCGGAGACAGACGCAACTGTCGGTGTTATGACCGGTTTGTTGATGAAAAGCACAGTACTTAGTCGGGTCATGCTTTGGAGGGAGAGGATCGGGTAGAGGCCGTTGTTCTAACGGGTTCAAATGTCCTTTCCTGAGTAGGACCCCTAGAGCTTTAGACAAAGGCATAAAGAGTGGGGTGAAGACCCTCTTGCCTCGGGGTAGATAATCCGAAGTTCAGGGGTTTGAGGTGGATGCACCAACAAAAGGGGTGGCTGGTATAGGCTTGGCTTGCTGATTTTTCCTGGGTGTAGGGTTAGGGTTGGAGGAAACAGTTCTGGTATGACGGTTCCTATCCCGATTTTCTGCCTGGCTTGAACTACCCTCGGTCGGAGTGGGAAAAGTGTCATCCACAGTTTTAGTCACAACTGCGAATACTTGCTGCTTGTTAAACTCCCTGGCCTACAAAGCCTCGACTGCCCACAGTAGTTGTTCATAGGGATCAGTGTCCACCTTGTTCTTTCCACTAGCCTCAGCTTGGTGGATGGTTTGGGTTGCTACTTCTGTGCGAAGCCCCGTTGTCGTCGACATGTCATTGTCAGAGCTTGAGACAGCTTCAGGTTGGCTGAGCTCAATTACAATTCGCCCCAGTAGTGGGGCCTCCTGTGGCATGAAATTCCCGGCATACGGTGCCGCTGGTGGTGAAGCCGACATTCCATAGGCTAGATCGGCCACGGATCTCTGGAGGTCACCAATCATTCCTATCAGCTCGAATGTAGTGGGCTCGCGAGCCTGATACAACTAGGGGGTCCAGACCGGGTGCGCGACAGGCGACCTGGGCGAATGCGATGCATCAACATTGGTTTCATCCCGCAGGGTGATCCTTTGATCTAGCGTAGCTGTCATAACCACAATTTCTTCTGAATTCTGCGTCATCATAAGTCCTGCCTCAGCAAGGGGGAACACTAGCTATTCTGTATCAATTCTTTGGACACTCTGAACTGAAAGGAAAAACAAACAGCATTTCAGCCCACATAGATCAATCACAGGTGTAACCGAACAACTGCACTCTACTACTGATCACTGCTCCCCAGAATCACTGCTCCAAAAACTAAACTTGATACCCGCAGATAACTGATTTCTCAACAATACTGATACTGGTGCCCTCGGGCCCGATACTCAAACTTGCAAACTGATATGTACGTTCCTGTAGAGATACACTCTAAAAGCACATAGCAGATAAGTGAGAACCAAAACACCCCTATGCTGGGGTAGGGCTTCTCTGTCCTATTTTGTCAGGAGCTAGGGTTTCACTATGCACGCAGCAGTTTCAAACAACCTATAATCGGGTAAGCAATCTGTCCTAATTTGGAATGGTCACTATGGATCCGAATATGCACTAGGTCGAATGGTCGAAAAGGGTGCCCGGGTAAAAATCGGGGTTTGTGTTCCCATACTGTCAGAGCCCATAACCGGTCAGCCTTATGGTCATGCCTTGACAAGACAAGCCTCCAGCAAACCGTTCAGGAATGGCAGATGGCAAACACTGTGTTCCTAGGCGCACCAATGCACATGCAATGCAAAGAAACTCATAAGTGTAATCAAAACAGGATATCACGAGTTCGAGTCAAGCTCTCTAAAATCCCCAGCAAAGTCGCCAGAAACTATAGCACGTGCCCGCGAGGGACCCTCGCTACAGTTCGAACTCGATTTTGTTTGCGGTTCTTAATCTGAACCAAAGAGTCCAAATCCGGCAAATCGTTTTGAGAAACAGATTTTTGAAAAGAAGTGCCAAACATGGACTGTTTTGCCAGATACAGAGTGGCCACCTAAATATTTTATGGGAGAATTTAGGAAACCCTGACTCGGTGCCAAAGGCCACGTGTCCGTCATCACCAAAGTTGCCTCGGCTCGGGAGCTTGGGTACGATTGGGGAAGGTCAGCTATGAGCACCCCCTCTCGCCCGATCCGAAGATCGGCCTCTACTAACTGTGACATTCGTTTTTGAGAACGTTATGTGATCTTAAACCGGTTATTAGCCTAGAATTACTATGTTATGCGCACAGCACAAAAGTATAGACTAGATTGCCTAATTTGGGAATAAGCATTGCATATCCGTTTGTTTTGGAAAAAGGTTTTGGAATTTGCTACTTGCAAGTAGGCTAAAACACGGATTTCAATGAGCCATTCCAACTCAGGCAATCCGACCTTCATCCACAGGCATTCAAGCAGTTTATATCACATAAGCAGCTAGCTTCATGGTAATCATGCTGTTATGGCAACACTCATACGCATGCAAGAATGCTAAAGCGTAAATGCTTACATCGTACTCCGTGCCAAAACAAAGAACTCATTAGCAATGAATGCATGATCCAAGTCCATGTTTAAATGTCTAATGCAACGCATACAGAATGTCACTAGAGTAGGCTCGGCTATTCTATGAATGACATGTGAAAATGCACAAGTAGCATGTATTCAAGTTAGATTTGAAGTACTAATGCAGTTAGCATGATGCGCCGAGCCCGGTGCGTGCAATACTGATGAATGATGCACGCATGCATAGCATAAGGTATGCTAAATTAAACATGTCCTATTACTAACCATCAAAGCAGGTAAGTAAAAGGGAAGAAAGAAGTGGGGGTTGGAAGACATGCACGCACTCACCCACACTTATTACAAATTCGCCCTCGTTCGGAGGAACCGGAAGAATGATACAAATTAACTAACTCGCAAGCTAATTAATTATTACAAATTACCTAATTAATTAACAAATTAACTAAGCATAAGAAAAGCAATAAAAGGGGCCTTGGGAAGAGGGTTCGATGCGCGCGTGCTCGGGTCTTGCTCGGAAGTGCACTGTCATGCATAGGCTGCCTCTATTTTCCCTGCTCTGCCTCTTTGAAGACTGTAAAAGTCTCAGAATTGCTTCCCTGGACATTGGGAGACACCACCGGCCAAGTAGAATGGCCACCGGCAGTAGGATGTGACCATCGGCTGTTGATGAAGCTATCGGCCCAGGAAGGATTGCCGGTCGGCACTGAACACTGCCGGTCGGCAAAGAATGTCTGCAAAATCTACAATTGACAGCAGCAGAGGGCAAGGCATAGCATGGCAATGCAATTCAAGTAATGTATGCACCAATCCTATCCCTTATCATGTATATGACTCAAAAGGACATGGTCCTTGGTTCTCGGACCATCAATTGCGCATTTCCATGCGTGGTGGCCCAAGTGTGCACATTTTGATGTCAAATGCAATGCAAACCAACAAACCAAAGCCCAATTCCTATCACTAGATCAAGGAACAAGACATGCATGCTAGATGCAATGCAACCTAGGCATGCAAGCTAAGGATGCAACATGGGAATGCAAGATGTACATGCAAGCATGCAAACAAACATGCAAGGTAAGTATGCAAGCAAGCAAAGGATGGACTTAAGCATGATTTAGGCAGCTCTAATTAGGCCCAAAACAGTGGCCAAAGTGCCCAAAATGAAGGACTAATGGCATGCAAACATGCATGCAAATGATCTCCAACACTTCAAGCATTAAAGAGCAATTCTCAAGCACACTTAAGAGGATGCAAATTAAGCTCTGAAAATCATGCTATAAGAGGTGCCAAACCAACTTAAACAAGACAAACATTAGCATGCAAATGGTCCAAGCATTTAAAGCAAGTCAAAGGGGACTTAAACCATGGCTAAGCCAACCAGGCCTCACAAGGCCAAGAAAGCTTAAAACAGGTCCAAGGCAGGCCTAGACCATGCAAAGGGACCCCGTAGATGGCATCTAAGTGGCTCAAATTCAAAAACATGCACAATGACCAAAACATGGAGCATGCAAGACAAGCTTTCAAAGCTTCAAAGAGGCATCCAAGGTAAGCATACAAGCATGTTAAAGGGACTAAAATAACATGGCAAATGGTCCCAACCCACTAAATTAAGGCAAGGATGCATGTTATACATTCACACACTTAAGGCCAACAAGTTAAAAATGCAAAGGGGCTATACTAAGCATGCCAAAGTCGACCCAAACAACTAAGGACAGACCTCAAACATAGCAAAATAAGCACAAAAGCTTCACAAAGCCAAGCCTAAAACATGCTAGAACAATGGTTTACAACCTAAGGCATGTTAAGGCAACAAAGTGGCATTACAAGGCATGTATGCTAAGCAAGCATGGTGTACCAAAACCAACTAAAAACAGAGGCATATTATGACATAATAAGCACAAAAAACAACTAAGGCATGGTCAACATGAGCCTAAGCTAGGTGCTCCCTCAAGAGGCCAAAAATGGTCCTTTTCAAGGACAACAAGGAGAGGGGGTGGCCCTCTCCTTCTTGGGACCTCAAGGAACCATCCTCACCTCTGAAATCCCTCAAGATTTCAGTGGTGAGGAGGTCCAAACACCAAGGTCTCGGAGCTCACTCAAAATAGCACAAAATGGAGCCCCTCAAGGCTTAAGAGGGGTCAAACACCTCCAAACCACAAAACACTCTAAACAAACTATTTAGAGGGCCCAAAAACAGAACTTTTTTATATTATACACTAAGCTCAAAAACAGTTCTAAGATAGGCAAAAATACAATGCAAAAATGGGGAATAAAGGGACAGACTTCTTACCCTTGAAGACCTTCTTCACAAATGGTGGACCAGCTGCTTCCTTGAGCTTAAACCAGCCCCAAAACTCCAAGAACAGACCTCTGGTCCTTCAAGAACCAAGAAAAGGTGTAACACTATGTGTTTGTGTGCAATAGTAAGCCTAAACACACACACTAAACACAAGAGGAAGAGGGATGTAGAGCTAGGATATAGACAAACCCTAACCCTAGAACTCAAACCCTAAAATGGCTGTCTAAAAATGTCTAACCTCTCAACAAGAGAGAAGACATCTCTTTATAGAGCTTTTTGTCTTGTAAAGCTTACAAGACAAGCTTCTAAAGAGAGAGATCCCTCCAAGTGCAAGATAGCTGTGTCAAAATATCTGCAAAAGCAGATGCATAGTAGTCGGCCGGCCAAAGATGCAATTGACCAAAAAAAGATAGCCGACCGGCCATCTATAGTGCCGGCCGGCCAAATAATTGGCCGGTGGCCACAAAACACAGCCGATGGCCTCAAGCCACGGTCGGTGATGGGTGGGGATGGTCTACAAGCCCTACCCTGCCTCTCAAAGGCAAAACACAAGTGTTTGGTGTCAAACTGAGCACAAAATAGTCGAGTCGAGAGGTCCTACGACGAGGCGCGCTGCCAAGGCTTCCAGGAACTCAAGACGAACACAAACATGGATAATCACCGAGTGTTCAAATGGCGACGTCCAAGTCTTGAGGACGGTAAAAAATGGGGTGTCTACACTCATGCTCGAGCCTAGTCAGGCACTCGCCAGAAAGGGCGCAGCTAAAACAAGGGGTAGGGGGCCAGAAGCTCTCTCGTCCTCCAAGCTGTGAGATACCTAGCCAAATGTGAACCTCGGATGGGGAATGAAACTGGGTACTCTACCCCCTTCTCTAGGCAAGTCTAATCATGTCCAAACTGATGCTTGAACCAGAATGGAAAGTAGAATACATAGTGTGTCAGGCCGATCAACTGAATGCCAAGTTGCCAAGTCATACTGCAGCTCATTTTGGTCAGATTAAGCCAGGGGCAACGCCAAGTAATGTCAATAGCAGACCTGTTGCACATCTAGTGGCACCATCACCCCTCGTTGGGAAAATCCACTAGCTATTGGCGAAAGAAGTATGCTCGAGCTGAGTATGCGGAGCAAGAGTCCACTACCTTCAATTTGTCCATTAGCCACACCTGGGGAGGGATGAAAGAAAAGAGAGATTATATAATAGAGAGATGTATGTTGAGAGAAAAGTGAGAAAAGGACTTTGAGAGAAAAACAGAGCATGAGTGCCGAGATATGTGAGAAACACATATTAGAGAGGGTGGGAAACATTACTTGAAGGAGTAGTGGACTCCTTGTGAATTTGGTGGTCTCTCGCCGATGGAAAACGTCTAGGCCCATCAAAGTCTCGGCCAGCACCAACCCAATGCAACTCTTGCCCTCTTTCAAACCTGGGCCCACTTAAATTAGCTAAATACTAGACCCGCTGAAACTAAGGGTAAGGAGGATATGTGCCAGTATACACAAGCAAATGGCGTGTTACCTAAAACCCCGCCAAAGAAGATTACCTTGGTCACCAATGTCAGAAAATAGATGAATCAGCCTGGGAATATCCAGCTCTCCATTGTGGACCAAGGATCGAGCCTTGTGAAGAGTACGCCCACACATCCGTCCCAAAGCTTGGATGTGGCCGAAACAGGGCTGAGGTATGATTTCTTCGTCGCGCCGGGATTCTATTAGCACCTGAAATTCTTCAATTGTCAGGCATATCTCTTGTCCCCCGAAGCTAAAGACATGTGTAATTAGGTTCCAACATCTAGAAGTGGCATGAAGAAACGAAAAACAGAGCGGAGAATGGCTCAGCGGGAAAAGTGCATTTATGTCAAAACCCCATAAATTCACCTTTTCCGAGCTGTCTAAAATCACAATTCAATCTGAGAGTTTTTCGACGAAAAATGGCTCCATTTGTGAAGAATTTGCAGCTAAAATGAAGAAACTACGAAGTTCAACCTTTTGTAGAAGATAAGGCAGTGAGTGGAAGCTAGGTGTCAACAATCTGGAGGTTCTTCACTTTGGTGGCCGGCAGGCCACTGCTGATGGCTGGCAGGCCTCATTAATGGCTGTCAAGCCACTTTTGGTGGCCGGCAGCCTTTCTCCTCTGGTTGGCATCCTTCCTCTCAGGTCTGCCATCCATTCTTATGCTGAACAGTGTTGGAAGCATGTGTTTTGTTCTCCTCTTTATGTGTTTTAAGGTCTTGTTTTGAGTCCTTTTGATTTTGGCAAGGTTTGTCGAGTTGTATTTGAGTTGTTTTGTTTATCGAGTTGTTGTTGTATTTCTTATCGAGTTGAATATTGCATTTTGTATTTTGGTTGTTTGTCGGTTCATTACCCGATTAAGCTTTTATTTTAATCAAACAGTCTTTGCCATTTCAATTCCCTGTCCATTTCATGCATATATGGTGCTCATGATGCAAAAATAACAACACATTTTTCATAAAACTGTCGGTTTTATTTCGATCATGGCTTTTTACAAAAGAGGAGTACAAAGTTTTAAGGCAAAATAGAACTTCCTAAAGCTATATATGTGCTAATGCTACTAACAAAAAGAAACTAAGCAAAGTATAAATAAATCAGCGCCAATCGCCTCATGCTATAAAGGCCCTCTTCGTCCTCTTCCTTAGAGGAGAAGATTCTGGGGGCACTATCGCCATCAGCTCCACTGTCTGACTCAGACGCTGAGCCGGAATCGGAATCATCACCGCTCTCTACTCCAGAGCCTGACTCAGCATCACCTCCACTCTCAGATCTCGAGCCACCATCATCTCCACTCTCGGAGGACTCAGACTGCAGAATCACTGCCTCCTCAGAGCCACTGGTCTCAGCATCATCGTTACTTAACATTGGCTTCAAAGGGCGCTTCCGGCCTCGACCACGACGCTCCTATCAGCTCCGTGCTGGGGCCCGTCTCTCTCTCATCTCTGTTACTGGAGGAGGTGGTGATGGTGCGGGCGCAGTCGTCACAACTGGTGCTCTCGGTATGGCTGGAACCTGAAAAGATGCAGTATTGGCATATTAGTAGGGATGACAATTTGAAACTGACCCGACGGGGACCCGACCCCCCGACCCTGAATGGGACGATTTTTCCCTGAAAAAAACTCCCCACGGGCTGGGGATGGTATTAAAAAATAAACCCCCGATCATTTTCGAGCCGGGGACGGGGATAGATTTCCCAACCCCGGCTCCGCCCCGGCCCCGGCCCGAGTACACCCCGTATATATCCCCAAATATATATAGTATATGTGTTTAGGTTATTTCATTTCATTACACTCCTCTCTCCCACTCACACTCTCTTCTCTAGGCGATGCTCTCCCTCTCTTTGCTGCGATGCTCACGGCGATGGCGTCGGCGTCGGCCGCTCCTCCTCTCTCCCTCACGGCGTCACTTCTCCCTCTCTTCTCTCGGCCTCTCTCCCTCTCTCTGCTGCGATGCTCACGGGTGTGTTTAAATCTAAAGATCTGGGTGTGTTTAGGTATTTGTTATTTGCTATTAAATCTGAAGATATGAAGATCTGAAAATTTGAAGAAGAAGAAGAACAGATCTGTATATATATCTGATGAAGAAGAACATATCTGATTGTTGTGTATATATAGATATATATATATATATATATCTATGATTAATTTTTTTTTTATGATTGTTATATATATATATATATATCTATGACAGATTTTTTTTTTTTTTTTTTGATCTTCTTAATGTTGCTTTTTGAGCTCACTGATATGTTGATATTGTTGTTTTGGTTGGGGATTTTCGGAGTCGGGGAAACCCGATCCCTGTAGGGGGCGGGGGTGGGGGTGGGGGTGGTGGTGGGTTCCCTGTCGGGGACGGGGACGGGGACGGGGACGGAGGGGAGTTCTGCCATCGGGGATCGGGGACGGGGAGGGTGATCCCCGGCCCCGCTCTGCCCCGCCCCGCCCCGTTGCCATTCCTACATATTAGATACAATGTATAGTTGTCGATACAGTATAATGAAAATGGTGGAATGCAATGAGCCAGATACGGTGCAAGTTTAGTACAGTTTGTCAGGGCAGCATATCAGTGTGATGCGACAAGGGGCAAAATGCATATTGTGATATGAGTATCAATGCTTCAGTAAAAATGACGTGTATAACAGTATGGAGAATACTGAAATACAGGTAAAGAATGAGGGAAAATACCTGGATGCCATAGAGGCTGAGCAACGCCTCTCTCCTCTGCACCATGCCCATTAGGGAGGCTATTAGCTCAAGAGCCCTCCCCGTGAACTCTATAGAGGCCTGCAAATGTATTCGGGTGATCAGTATTTGCAATGAACATATCTGAAATGAAATGTAGGATGCAAACGTAAGGAATGGTCCATACCTGAGTCGGGCCTTGAACCCCGACAAGTGCATGCCTGGCCGCTGCGGGCTTAATCAAGACCTGGTAAGGATCCCCATGTCAACTTGGTCGGAAGCTCTGACCAACCGGTGACCTACCCAGTGGGAGGGGCCCCTCCAGTCCTGGCCGTCGTCGCTCATGTCCTACCTGCCGTAGGGGCACCTGCTGCTCTGCCTGCACGAGTATGAGCGCCCGTCAAGAGAGGCATGAGGTGTGTCTGAATGAATATCGAATAATCCCCCTCCCCACCGAAGTAGTCGGCATCCAAGCCCTCCGTGAATTGGATCATCTCCTGGAAGGAGAGGCTCTCCATGCCCTCATAGATGCTAGAAGAGGCATGGGTACTACTGGCTCAAGCAAACCCATGGTCTGGTGCATGAACCGCTCGCCTAGAAACCAGGCTTGGCAAACTGGGCGCTCTAGCAGAAGTCAAAAATGGGAAGCCCCCCAGGCATTGCCATACTGGTCCCTGACTCTAGCCAGTATCATCACCCAAGGCTGCCAAGCAATCTGCAAACGAGGGATATACAGGTTGTTAGTCGTCGTCAATTGTTGATAAAGCAAAAATAACTGTGAGTTTGGGTTACCTCCCCCGCAACTACTGTGTCGAAGTACCGGTGGAAGAATGAGAAGTTCTCCCGGGTCCTCCGTCGTATCAATGAGAGTATGGCACAAGAAGGGACATCTCCATTTCCGGCTCCGGAGCGAGGGTCGGGAAATATGCATATACCCAAAGTTGCAAGGAAAAGGCGACAGTCAGTATACAGTGTATAGACACAGAGAATGCAGAATGTAGAAAGCAGAATGTGTAGTACAGTGAGTATACAGTGTATAGATATAGAGAATGCAGAAAGCAGAATGTGTGTACAATGTACATAAAGTACAAATGCAGATGCAGAAAGTAGAATGTGTTGTACAGTGTACAGATGTAGAGAATGCAGAATGTGTAAAGCAGAAAGCACATAAATGGAAGATAGAAAATGAAAAGTAGAGATGTAAAGTGTACCTCCTAGGCTCTCCAATAGCCTCCAACCCTGTCTCCCCTCCTGCAAAATGTCGAGTTCATATAGCCATATAGTGTGGCGAGGCCAACTCCTTCCCAATCATAGAGCCGGACCTGAGGCAAGTCCACCAAGGCGCTCAAGAGATACAACCCTATGGTGTTCCACCTGTTCGCAAACAAGGTGGTACCGAAGAGGAACATCAAAAAGGCCCGGGCGTAATGCCCAGTCTCCTTTGGGGTCTGCGGCTCCCTCACGTGAAAATGCTCGGCGAACCGACTATATCATACCATCACCAGTCGGAAGAGAGGTGGGCATGCTCCCAGCAGGTATAGCCAGGCGGCCTCCCACTCGCCTATGTCCATGTCGTAAGGGATCGGATTACCCCCTACTTCTACTCTCGTGAGCATGGAGAAGTCGTAGGGAGTCATCGTCATCTCCCCAGTGGTGGAGAAGTGGAAGGAGTTGGTGGTATCCCACCACCGCTCCACCAATGCACAAAGAAGCGGTTGACTCGTGATATGGCATGATAGCCCCATACAGAATAAGCCGAAGCCGGTCTTATCAATAATGTAACGGACACCGGCAGGGAGCTCCATATACCAGTCCCTCGTGGACGTGGCTCCATAGCCCCTAATAGAGCGAGAGTCCTCCTGTGATCAGAACAATGATATACAGTGATACGAGAATAGGCAGATGAAAAGGCAGTGTAAGAAATATAGTGCAAGAGTGTGATTAAAGCAAGGAACACAGTTAAAGAAGCAAGGAACACAGTTAAAGCAAGAAATGCAATGTACAGTGAAGAAAATATGAGAATATAGTGTATACCTCGATGGCGCTATAAGACAAATGGGAGTCCGCCTCTCGTAGCAAGAGTCCTCTGGTGTGTATCATACAAACTCTCTGAAGTGTCTGATACCCCCGAGTGGTAGCACATGTGTCTGAGGATGGTATATCGCCGGATCAAAGGGGCGTACTCTCAGTGGTAATATCTCGGGCTTAGGCTCGGTCTCCATCTCTGCCAGAGGTGGAATTTCGAACAGAGCTCCGTCATGGGGTAAATCATCCGCCATCTAGAAAGAAGATGCGAAAGTGGTGAAAAATGGAGAAAAACGAAGGAAAAAGGGCAAACTTGGAAAAATTCAAACCCTAGGAGAGAGAAAGTGGAAGGAAAAGTCAAAGCCCAGAAAAAGGCACCAAACCCGAGAGAAACTCTAGGGGAGCACGCCTCAAGTGGTGAAACTCCAAGAAAAAACACCGAAATCAAATTTCAATCGATTAAAAACATTTGGGTGCACCCAATGTTCATACCACCCCTTCCTCCTCTCACGTGTGACGTATTAGGATTGCAAATTGGTTAAAAATATTCGGGTGCACCCAATTTTCACACCACCCCTTCCGCCTCTCGCGTGCAACGCGTTAGGATTACAAATCGGTTAAAAACATTCGGGTGCGCCTGGTGTTCACACCACCCTTACTCCTCTCACGTACGATGCGTTAGGATTGCAAGTTGGTTAAAACCATTTGGGTGCGCCTGGTGTTCACACCACCTGTAGACATCCCATTTTTGACCGTCCTCAAGACTTGGACATCATCGTTTGAACACCTGATGATTGTGCTCGCTCGTGTTCGCTTTGAGTCCTTGAAGGTCTCGGCTGAGCGCTTTGCCCTAGAGCCTCTAATCTTGTCTGTTTTATGCTTGGTTGTGGGCCAAGAGCTTGTTGCTTCACTTCTGGAGGAGAGGGTGACCTGTCGGCCATCCCCCTAGCCTGCCGGCCATGACTTGTGCCTGTCGGCCACCAATGGTGGCCGGTCGGCTACATTGAGGCCGGTCGGCCACTAATGATGGCCAATGGCCATTTTTCTCCTTTTTCAAATATTTTCTTTGCCAGTTGTGCCAGCTGTTGATCACTAAATGCCACCTCCATACACGTGTATGGAGGGATGAATGCAAGCCTTTGGCTTGGATTTCTATATAATTGGGGGTCTCTCCTCCATTTGAAGAGGTTTGATATTTTGTGAGCAAATTTCCTCTCTCTCTCTCTAGAATTCTCTCTCTCTCTCTCTCTCTCTCTCTCTCCTTATTTTGTGCTTGAAAGTGAGAATTCTCTACACTTTTGCACTAAGATCCTTAGCCAAACATCTTCATCTTGGAGCTGAGGTTCTTTGAGGCTTAGTTTGAGCTCCTAAGGCTGGTTTTAGCTCAGAATTGTGGCTGTTTAGTGCTGTGCTTCAAAGGTATAAGGCTTACCTCATTTAAGCTTTGTTTTAGTTGTTTTCTTGGCTATCTTTTTACACTGTTTTGACCTGGTTTTTCAACCATAAAAAAACTATGTTTTTAAGGTTTGAAAATGGTGGTTTAAGTCTTGGTGAGTTAGAGAGTTGTCTCCTCTTTTCGCTCTTTGGCTTGTGAAGCCTTTTGTGCCATTTCTTACTACCTTTACATCAAACTTTTTAGGCCTTTAAACCACTAAAATTCAGAGTTATTTCAGTGGTAAAAAGTATGTTTTGAAGTCCAAAATGGAGGGGTTATCCTTCCTTCCTTGTGTCTCTCTTGCATGCCTAGTTAGCTTCGTATATTAGCTTGATTTTGTAGCTTGTGTTAGCTTAGTTTAAGCATGTTTTAGGCTTTGTTTTTGCATGTTTCAACTCTATTTTGGGTTGGTTGGAGCATTTGTGGCTTGCTTTTTGTACTTGTAGTGCAATTGTGCTTACTAGTCTAGCATGCTTAATGGTTTAGCCTATATTTTGTAGCTTGTGTTAGCTTAACTTCAGCTTGTTTTAGCTACTATTTTGGCCTACTTTAACTCTGTTTTGGGCTGGTTAAGTCCTGCGAGGCTTGTATTGCGTGGCTATAGTGTAATGGTCTTCACTAGCTCATTGTTTTGAGGCCTCTAGCATGAAGTGTTTGAGTTGTTTGCATGTTGTAGCATCATTTTGCATGTGATTTCAGTATATATAGCTCTATCATACTCTCACTTATTTCACTCTTTCATTGCTTTGAGAGTTGTGTTTTGAGTCTTGTTTGCAAGCTAACATGTGAGCATGTTTTTCTAGTCTTTTATGTTTCAATCTCAGCATGTTTTAGCCACTACTTTGGCATGTTTTAGCTCTGTTTTGAGCTAGTTTGGTCAGTTGAGCTTGGTGTTGCATGCCTCTAGTATAGTTCTCTTCACTAGTTTAGTGTTTTTGGCTTTTGAACATATTGTGCATGAGTTGCTTGCATGTTGTAGTATCATTTTTCATGCCATTTCAGCACTGAAATGTCTGCAACCTGCCTCTATTCTTCACTTTTTAATTTGTTTTGAAAGTGGACTTGAGCCCCTTGTTGGCTTGAGTGTGAAATTGAGGCTCTCATGCCTAATGGTTTTAATCCTCTCTTGAGGGTTTCTACTAACCAATAGCATGAGGCCTCTTTCAAGCTCAAGGCACTTGTGGCTTAGGACCTCTTTCCAAATAGAGGACACTCACCTTGGACTTAACCAGTTAAAGAATGATTCGGTAATGTAAAATGTGTAAACAAAACATGACAAGTAAAACTTGAGCAAGTTAAGCATGTTGTGTTGCATTGCATGCGTTTGGATCGGACGTTAATCCAAACACAAGAAATGTGGGACGTTTCATACTCGAAGTGATAAAACGTGTCACGTTTCTTGGTCCGTCACCCTTGATCATGCATGATAGGGTGGTGGTCCTTTGAGTCTTATTTGTGCATTCATTAAGCTTGTACAAGCTTGACTCTTTGGCCATCATGCATTGAAAATGCTTGATTGGTGGCTTGAGAGCCAAGTGCTACACTCCTTTGAGCTTGAGAAATGATAAGGAAGGTGACAGTACACACATTTCTTGAAAAATGCATTGCTTTGCCTCTGTTGCTCTTTGTTGCAGCAAAAATAGAAGTCTGGAAAAAGAGGTGGCTGTAGCTGACCGGTCACTTAAACTAGCCGACCGGCCAGTTAAGGTGGCCGACAGCCACTTTTTGTGGCCAACCAGCCACCGGTCAATTTTTGTGCAAATGTGTTCCTGTGTTGGAGCAGAGGCATTCTGGAAGTTGGTACAATGTTCAGAGGTCACAGCAAGTGCAAACAGAGGCAACCGATGGCAAGGCAATGGATTTTTGAGAGAAATCAACTGAGCATGCATGCATCCCTCGTCCGTCGAGGCCATTTAAATTCCTTTACTAGTTAGTTAGCATAGCTAATTATTCAATTCGTTTTGTAGTATTTTAATTAGCTTAGCATAGCTAGTTATTCAATTGTATTGTTGTAATTAATTAGCTAGAATAGTTAATTAGTTCGTTTTGTAATAATTAGCTTAGCTTAGTGTAGCTTAGCTTATTCATTCGGACCCTCCTTCGAGAGGGCACAATGTTGTAATAAGTGTGCGTGCGTGTGTGCATGTCTTCCAACCCCACGTCTTTCTCCCTTTTATTTATCCACTTTTGATGGTTAGATTAGGGATCATGTTTTGATTAGCATAACTTATGCTTGCATGTTTGCATCATTCATTTGTCTTGCATGTACTGAGGCTCGGCGCATCATTCAAACTGCATCGTCAATTAAATACACTTCCCTGAATACGTGTTTCAAAACATGCTATCAAAGTGTTGCAAATACCATGATTAGGTAACCGAGCCTATTTAGCTGCATTATTGCATGTGTTGCATTAGGCATTTTGTATAGGTAGGATCATGCATATTTCTAACTAGCTTTTGTTTTGGCTTGGAGTACACTGTAAGTTTTATGCTTTAGCATACTTGCATGAGTGTGAGTGTTGCCATGTTTCGCATGTTGCCATGAGGCTATTTGCTTAAATGCTAAACTGCATAAATGCTTGTGGATGAAGGCTCTGTTGCTTGAATTGGAACAATTCGATGATTGTGAGTTTTAAGCCCACTTTACGAAGTGGCAAAATCATGTTTCAAGCCCACTTGAGGGTGGCAAATCCATGTTTTAGCCCACTTGAGGGTGGCAATTTCAAACCATTTTCGAACAAACATGAGTCAAAATGTTCAAATTCTTGCGATTTTAGTCTATACTTGCTTGTGTGCGTCACATAGTAAAGTTAGCTAATAATCAGAATAAGAACACGTGTGTTTATCAAACAACATATCATGCTTAGTAGAGGCCGATCTTTGATCGGGCGAGCGGGGGTGCTCATTTCAGGACCTTCCCCTCTCGTACCCAAGTTCCCGAGCCGAGGCAACTTTGGTGATGACGAACACGTGGCCTTTGGCACGAGTCAGGGTTCCCTAAATTTTTCAAAAATAAAATATTTAGGTGGCGACGCTATAATCTGGAAAAACAGTCCAGTTTTGGCATTATTTGATTCAAAATCGATTTTCCAAAATGATTTGCCGGATTGGACTCTTTAGTGTTTATCAATCTCACATTGCACTTTGTGAGATTAGATTCAGAACCGTGACAGGAGTCCGAACTGTAGGACCAATTCGAGCTCTCCGAAAGGGGAGCGCGAAAAAGTGGAGTCTACACCACCCCTTCCCCCTCTCACATACGACGCGTTAGGATTTCAAATCGGTTAAAAACATTCGGGTGCGCCGGGAATTCACACCACCCCTTCCTCCTCTCGTGTGGGACGCATTAGGATTGCAAATCGGTTAAAAGCATTCGGGTGCGCCCAGTGTTCACACCACCCTTCCTCCTCTCGCGTGCGATGCGTTAGGATTGCAAATCACTTAAAAGCATTTGGGCACCCGGTGTTCACACCGCCCTTCCTCCTCTCGAATGCGACGCGTTAGGATTGCAAATCGATTAAAAGCATTCGGGTGCGCCCGGTGTTCACACCACCCCTTCCTCCTCTTGCGTGCGACGCATTAGGATTGTAAATCGGTTAAAAACATTTGGGTGCACCCGGTGTTCACATCACCATTCCTCCTCTCGTTGCATCCTTCCTCCTCTCGTGTGCGACGCGTTAGGATTGCAAATTGGTTAAAAACATTCGGATGCGCCCGGTGTTCACACCACTCTTTCCTCCTCTCGCGTGCGACGCGTTAGGATTGAAAATTGGTTAAAAACATTCGGGTGCGCCCGGTGTTCACACCACCCTTCCTCCTGTTGCGTGCGACGCATTAGGATTGCAAATCGGTTATTTCATCAAATTCATGAACTATCCCTTAGGGTTCATATGAAAATTTGGGGTTTTTCCATACCAAAATTTATTTTCCTTGATTTAAGCTTATTTACTCACTACTTCATAGTTGATTTCATAATCCACCATCGATTTTACAAAAAGAAACACTTTATCACACAAGCCTATATATATACACATCATTCATCTTGCTAGTTCCATACATCTTAAGATTCACACTTATTTAGACCAAAATGTGAATATATAAGGGTAAAGATATTCCTACCTCAAAGTTGTACGACGAAAAATGAAGGTCCACTCGATGAGCTTCCGAAACACCATGATCTATTAAGATCAAAACGAAGCTCTAGATGAGGATAACAACTTTATTGAAGGCCCAAATATCGATTCTTGCTCTTCTTAGATAAAATCTAGGTTTTTTTTAACTAGGGTTTTGGAATGAGGGTTGTTAGAGAGAGAAGGGGGAGTGGAAGAAATTATGACAGCCATGTTTCGTATTAAGCTTTTTAATTCATTAATTATTTATGTGTTTATATGCCTAATATGAATCTGAATGGTAATTATGCGTTCTATGTGATTTTTGGATGCCTATATGTTGATTGTAGAAAAATCTGTTACAATCTCTGCTATAACTCGAAATTAGAAAAACCTAAATTGATTAATTTATTGTGATCAGCGTAATTTTTAGAGCCTATGTAAAATTTGATTAAAAATTGATTCTGATCAAATTAATTAGGTTAAATTGATTAAACTAAGTGTAATTAATTAAACTTAAGAATGTTTGCTTAGTCTAAGCTAATTACCTTATATAAATATGAAGAGTGATGAGCTTAACTCATCTTTGGAAGCTCAAAAATCTACTGAGATTCATTCTAGAGATAGATTGAGTCAATATAGAGAGAGAAAGGAACTAAATTTGGAGGATTGCTTAGTAGATTAAAAGATAGGGAAGTTTAACTCAAGAATTGCTTCATACAAGTGTTAATCAAAGCCTCTTGGTAAGTTTTGAGCCTTGATTTCTAAGATTAAGTCAATAATTATGTGTATTCAAGAAGATAATGAACTAAAATGCAAGAATTGAGCTTGGAATGAGGAAATTGGTGCTAAATCATACATGCATACATGAATTTGTTATGATCTCTCATGTTTCTTACATGAACTTTGTAATCCATGTTGAATTGGGAGTTATCACTTACACGCATTCATGAATCATAAAGTTATGAAGATTAATTCCATGTTTTGAAAGTCTTGAAAGGGAATTGAAGTTGAATTGATGCATGTATAGAAGTTTTGATCATAATTTTGGCAATTCATAACACTTTTGAGCTCATGGTTTCAAGTTGAGCTCATACATATGTATTTCCATGTAATTTCAAGAGTATGGTTTAAACATGCAAGCTTATACACTTTGGAGTTGAGTTTTGAGAAAAGAGTTTGGAATCTTGCACATATGAGGGTTTTAAGCTCAATTTTGCCAAATTGATGAGATTTTAAAGAAAATGGTTTTTAAGGGGTCATGTATATATGTTTTCTGAAGTAATTTTTTTGTTTTTGTTTTTGAATGATCTAAACATGGCCCAAGGCTTTGAATTTGTGTTTGGAGCTCAAACTTTCGGTTTTAGAAACTCAGAATTTCACAGATGGCAGGAGCAACCAAGTGGTGGCTCGAGCTAACATTGCGAGCTCTTAGTACTTTTCACTCTACAAAAGTTGGCTCGAGCGAACGATGGCTCTACCAACCAAAAGATGGCTCTAGCCATCAACTCATTTTTAGCATAATTTCAAAAGGCGTTTTGAGTTCATATCTTCGCTCCTATCTCTTTCCGGACATTCTTAAGTATGAATTATGACTTATTAAGGATTAATAAGCTAAGAAACAACATAAGTAAATTATTAGGAAAGAGAAGAAAGATTCATTCGGTTTGAACGTTGGGTTTCATCCTTTGAGCATGAACCTTTTAATCTATGTTTTTGAAAGAATTTCTAAGTATGCTTTGAAGTTGTGGATAATCCATGCAAGTTCATGATTTGAAACTTTGTGTTTGAAATTTGACTTTATTCTAGGAATTCTAGAATTCTACCTCACTGCTCTGTCACTCGAGCACACTTTGCATGCATCTAGTATTTTTGCAGACCAAGGGGTTCGCTCGAGCGACCAATGTTGCGCTCAAGCGATGTGCCCTGTTTTCAAGAAACTTTGAAAAGTTGTTTTATATTTTAATTTTCGTTCTATTTTATTTGTGAGCTTTCTTAGGCATACATTGAGCATTCCAAATGAATGAAAAAGCTAGAAAGAAGCCGAAGAGAGATAAACGAATTGAAGAATGGATTGAATTGTATTGTGACACAATTTCTGTATGTGTTACGAATTGTGTAAGGTCAACTTTGAAGACAAATCAACCAACTGAATACTGTGAGTAATATCTTAGTAAAGATATTTTCATGTGTGTTATTTTCTAAATACTTCCTATGTGGTAAGTTTTTCGAACCCATGAATTTGTATTATGAATGAGTATTCTACATGTCTGATTTGTTAAGAATCTCTAAAGTGATTGATAAGTATGAATACAAAATAGGCCCATGGCCATTTGGTATGTTTAATGAGAATATAAAATAGGCCCAAGGCTATTTGTTATATTTGACAAGGACACGGAATGGGCCTAAGGTTGTTTAGAATGTTTGACAAGATAGACATAAGGTCATCTTATATATGAATTGGACCCAAGGTCATTTTGTATGTTTGTTAAATGGTCCAAAGGTCATTTTGAATAAGGAATCGATAGGACTTAAGGTCGTTGTGAATATGAATAGGAATGTGAACGTGATCATGATTATCAAAATGACCACGGAATTGATTGGACCAAAGGTTGTTTGAGTATAAATACGAATGTGAACATGATCATAACTATCAAAATGACCACGAAATTGATTGGACTAAAGTTCGTTTGAGTATAAATACGAATGTGAACATGATCATGACTATAAACATGCCCAAGAAAATGAATTTGAAAATGATGGACTTGAGGTCATTTTGTAAACTTGTTTCGAAGGATCGGATGGGCATTTGTGTATGGATCCATTAGACCTGAGGTCGGTCTATGAATGAGTATTGGACCCAATGTCATTTTGTATAGATGAACTCAAGATCGTTTTGCATATAATGGACCTGAAGTCGTTTTGTATATGAGTTGGACCTGAGGTCATTTTGTATATGGATATGTTGTACTGGACCTGAGGTCATTTTGCTTTGTTATGATCTATAAATCTGATATGAATGAGGATAATATTTCAAATGTTTAAATTATAAGTATGATTTATCTATGTACGAATCTCATTCATTAACCTATTTACTCTGGTATTATTCACTAGGCTTCAGCTCACTCTGTATTTATATATATGCAGGTGAGCAACGGGATGTCTAGCCCCAGCCTTAGTGAGATTATGAAAGGTTATCGAGATTTTGAAGTCAACCAAGGTTGCCTCACGCACGAGGCTTTTGTTTTGATTTTCTTTTGCTTACTTTCGATGGTCATGTAAGACTAGGCCTGTATATAAATGTTTGTTTTTGGTTTGCCAGTTTCTGAATGGTCTTGGACATGTATAATCTTTTATCTTTTGTTGGGTGTGAGTTATTACATAAGTGAAAAGTTTTTGTTATGCCATATATGCATTGCTCATTGGATAAAATTTAAAGTTCTACTTTCGCATCTGGCCCCATATTATTAGTTTTTAATTGATTTTTGTTTAAGGCCATAGGTAATCTCATGATCATTGGCTGATTATGATCTTAACTTATAGGAGCGGGTTCAGGTCGTGACAAAAATGATTTGAAAAAGTGTTTGGATTGCAATATAACTTTGCTGTCCCGGGTTCAGGTCGTGACAAAAATGATTTGAAAAAGTGTTTGGATTGCAATATAACTTTGCTGTCCCGACCAGATCGCTCGAGCAAACTTTCCTTCGCTCGAGCGAAGTGCCAAAATACAAAGGGACCGCTCGAGTGAACTTTTCACCACTTGAGCGGTAAACGCAAGGTCTCAGAAGTTTTGTAAAGCTATAGTGAAAATATTGGGAGCTCGCATACTTCACTCAAGCGAACTTTCTATCACTCGAGTGGTCTTGCCTGCAAACCTGCGAGATACTGGGAGTTATAAATCTCCACTCGAGCGATCACCCAAAAACAGCTGTTACAAGCTAGAGGCAACATATATTGACAACATATTATGTTAGGTTCTTTGCTTATTCAGATGTCTTCTGTAATTAATTTAAGGGGATGGTGATGGAAATTGTATACAGTTGTAGTTTTTTGGGGCATGACCTTACCCAAAAAATAAATGAATGCAAATAAATTATTAAATTTGTTTTACATATTTCATCCTTCACTTTCACTCAAATTTTACTTTAATTTTTTCATGTTTTAACTTCATTTGAATTTGAAACAAACGGGTGACTGGAGAACTACACTAAAGCTTAGGTTAAAGTCGCATGATTTGAGTTAAATCAGTCTAATTATGAGGACCATCTAAATCGTATACATAATAATTATAAAACTCATCTATGATCCTTATAGTGTATTTTGTATCAGTTTAGTCTCCAAGAGTTTTAAATTTCATTTGCGTCCTTAATATTGTAAGACTATATTTTTGTCTTCTTCAAACAGTGTTTAAGCTATATTTTATCTTTTTAACAATGTTTTATGAACCAAAGTGACACAAAATGATTGTTTTAAAAATCATGTATCTATTTTTATCATACTTCAAACATTCAATTATTTAAATTTAAATGAGAATAATTTTAGTGAGGCGTGCTCCTCAATTTGGTGGTCAACTTTTGTACTCAAATCTTATTATTCCTTTATCCCAATCCATTCCTTGTTATACTAGCGGTAACCCATGCTATGCACAGGCAAGTAACAAAAAATGGTAAATAATGTTGAACAGGCTAAAAATTAATAACTAAATACTATGATATTAATTTAGATGGGTATTTAAATAATATAGTTGAGTGATCTCACTATATTTATATAGGTATGCACCACTAATTCAATTTTTTGAAACGCACTCAATTGGATAAACTCAACTGAAAATGAAGAGCAATAGTGGAATTCTATAAATATAAGTTTAAATTTGAAAATAAACTATAAGAACATAGAAAGTGAAAATTAAATAAATTTTAGAAAAAAAAAATGTTCAACTAAAAATCAAGAGTAAAAGTGGATTTTGTAAATATATGATAAAGATAAAAACAAATCAACTTTAAATTTGAAGATAAACTATAAACATATAGAAAAATTAAATTACATAAATCCTAGAAAAATCAGGTACAGAGAAATTTAGTAATTGGGAAAAAAAAGTTGAAATTTGAAAATTCAAAAATAAGATAAAACAAACTTGAAAAGAAAAATAAAAGCTAATATAACTCTAATAACAGAAGAACCATAGAGGGTAATAGTTAAAATATTAGATAATAGTGAAATGTCACCTATAAGTTTTTCAAAATTTAAAATTTGTAAAAAAACCAAAAAAAAAAAAAAACAAAAATTAAGGTAGTAGGTTAAAAATTAGATAAGATTTAAGTGCCACATATAATTTTTTTTTTAAATTTAAATTTTGTGTAGTTAAAAAATAAGCAATTATGTTATTTTATTATACAAATTTTAACTCTATTCTGTGTCTACTACCTATAATTTTAACAATTTTTTGAAATCTAAAGCTACTTAATTAAAATAAAAAAGAATCAAAGCATTACCTTTTTTATTTTTTTATTTTGTTTTGTGTAACACTTCGTACTCCTTGGACTAGTAAATTTCTTTTGACTCTCTTATTATTGTACTTGAAGCCTCTTTGATTGATTTTAGAGTGTTGATTGGGGTGATATCATAATGGTAAAGTAGGATTGAACCAAAAACATTGATTCGGATAATTATTTCATGAGCAGTTTTCACTCTTTTACATTTTTCTCTCTTCGTACTTTAAATCTGGATGTGAGGCTAGAACAATTTGAAATCTTATTTCTAGGGCTTCGATTTGGACATAAGAATGATCTAAAACGGAGTCTGGACGAGTGAGTTATGTTCGTTTGAAATTTGAGTATCCATGTTGGAAGCAAGTCCGCTCGAGCGAACTTTTTACTGCTCAAGTGGTCTATGCTGGATTCTGAGATTCTGGGAGCTTAATTTCACCGCTCAAGCCAAGCTTGGAATGCTCGAGCGGTCTGTTCGATGTCAGGCACTTTAAAGTCACTTTTTGGCCCAAACTTTTCATTCTTTCTTCCTCTCTTCTCTCCCTGTCCTCCATACCTGAAACGCTATACCTCCAAACCTTGATTTCATTTATTTTTTTCACTATGAATCCACCATAGATATTGTAGTAACCCAATTTTTTTTTTTATATAGTCAGTGCATAAATTAATTGAGCAAATTTTCGAATTTGATTGTTGTGTAAATTCTGTGCGAAAACAGTTCAGTTTTTTATTTTTTAAAAATAGTTCATGATCTCAGAAAATTATGAAATTTTTATATGTTGTTTCCATATGAGTCTAACACACTGGATAAAAATTCAAGAATTTAATAATGAGTATTTATTTTATGAAAATTCACGGACTGATTGGTATTCAGTTTAATTTATAGTAGAATTTGAAATTGAGTTTTGGGTGTTCGGACCATGATTTGAGATAAATTTGTTGGGCCTATTTTGGTATATAATTGGACCATGTTTGACTTATGGGTGAGACCTATGATTTTGATTCAATTTAATTTGAATTTGTTTGTGACTCATGTTTAACTGTTTGGTCCTTTTTAATTATATGATTGGTAGTAACCACCTTGAGAGTAGTTATTATTTATTATGTAAGGTTATAATAAATATTTAAAAGTTGAATTTATGGTGTGTACCATATAGTGAAAAATTATATATTTTATAAAGAATGAAATATGTATGTATTGTGTAATGAGCACAATATTATATTTTGTGGTGAGAAAAATTATATTATTTTATAATTTATATTATAAAATTCTGAGATATTATTACAAAAATTAAATTATTTTTTTTGAAAAACTCATCATTGGGAGAGCCAAACCCACATGGGGTTGTCCCCCCATGCCTCTCTCATTTTCCACTCCTTTTTGCTTTCATTTGGCTGAGCATCTTTCTCTCTCTCTCTCTCTCTCTCTCTCTCTCTCTCTCTCTCTCTCTCTGTTTTGTTCTCCATTGTTGCTCAATCTTTGAGTTTCAAATGTGAGTCTTTTGAGTGAGATTTTACAAAAGTGTTGAAAATAAAAGTTGTAGAGCTCGTCATTGTAATAACCCTCGCCACTGTTTACTGATAAGCCATTGATTACTGTTAAACTGAGGCTAAATATGTTAATTGACTGACTGACTGAAAACTGAAGCCGAATTGATTGAGTATATTAGTTAAATTGCAATTCTGTCTGTTTGCCTGCAAAATTATCTGTTCATGTCTTTGTGTTTAAACTGCTAATTGAAGGCCTTATCGGCGGCCGGATCTGAAATTGATTGATGTTCTGTGTCAATTAGATTTTATGTGATTTTATGGTGTATTTAATAAAAAAAAAGGTGTTTTGGTATGATTAAATTTGGATCAATATTGATAAATGGCATAAGTTGCATTATTTACCAAAAAGCCATATTGGTGGGCCACTATCTAAGACAAATTGAGGCTTCATTACACCTAAACACAACATTTGCTCTGTCCATTTGAGAGACAAACCGACTGAGAGGGAGAGAGTTAGGAGATTGAATTGTTCTTGAGGGTTTTGCTTGGAAACTTGAGGAAATTGTAGAAGACTTACAACATTGAGCCTCCATACCTCTAATTCAAGACTTAAGGTAGAATAATTGCCTTCTTAATTGTGTATTTAAGTCCTATCTGGCATGGATCATGAAAGTTTAAAGCGCTAAGTCAAAAATTGGAATAGATTGTTGAATTAAGGCTTAATTGTTGCATGCATGTCTATATCCTTGCATTTTGATGCTGATTTCATGGCAATCGGTGCATGCATGTTCATCTTATTGTTATAGACCATGATTTCATCTTGTTTTTGTAAGAGTTGGCTCACTAGAGCATGTATGTGAGGCTTGGAAGTTATTTAAAGTCATGCATGTCCCATGTTTATCTTGTTCATGATAATTGGTTTGAATTTGGATTTATTTGAACTACCTTTGGGCCTTGAGTTTACAAATTGAGCTTTGAAATATGTTATACTATGGGTTTTGAGGTGTTTCCAGAAAATGGGCCCAAAAGGATCGAATTTGATACATTGAAACTTGATTTGAGCTTGAGGTTCAAATCTGGGAATTCCAGATTTTGAACTCACGCTCGAGCGGGGTGACTGGCGCTCGAGCGTGAAATTCGTGCTCCCAGCACTTTGCACTGTTTTGATGTCCGCTTGAGCGGAAGAATTGACGCTCGAGCGGGTGTCGAGTGCCCAATCGAGCGTGATTTTCACCTACCCAGCATTTTTGACTGTTTTGCAGAACGCTCAAGCGGGTAACTCTATGCTCGAGTGGAAACCTTTGTCTGCATGTCCGCTCGAGCGGAGTAACCTACGCTCAAGCGTGACCCCTGTTTTTTGAAAATTCTGAAAATGCTTTTAAAGTGCATCTTTGCATCCTCATTTCATCCTAGGCATTCTTAGGCCTAGTTTAAGGCATCTTAATGAGGATAGTGATATAGAACCACACCGAGGCAAATTAGGGATTAAGTTATCATTTTCTCAACTGTGTAGCTTAGTGTGTATAGACACCCCATTTTTGACCGTCCTCAAGACTTGGACGTCATCGCTTGAACACTCGGTGATCATCCATGTTTGTGTTTGTCTTGAGTTCCCGGAGGCCTCGACTACACGCCTTGCCTCAGAATCTCTCGACTCGACCATTTTGTGTCTGGTTTTGCACCAAACACTTGTTTTTTTGCTTTGGAGGGCAAGGAATGGCTTTTGGGACATCCCTACACTCCACCGGCCGTGGCTTGAGGCCACCGGCTGTGACTTGTTGCCATCGGCCAAATGTGATGGCCGGCCGGCCAATTTGACTGCCAGTCGACCACTTTGATGGCCGGCCGGCCAAATGTGGTTTTCAACAGATATTTCTGTAGACAACTGGCAGCTGTCATTCCAGGCCATACCCCAGCCCATGCCTGGACGTGGGACTTCTGAGGGGGCTGCAGATTGATATATCTATATCAGTCAAGCTCTCTCAAAAGAAGAGAGATACAAGAGGAAGAGGAGGAGATATACAACCTAAGGAGCAAAAAATCTCCCTCTCTCTCTACATTTTTCTGCCTCTCTCTCTAAGGTTTAGGGCTTGCTTGTGCTCAAAAGTGCATTTTCTTTTCACTTTTGCATACAAACACCTAGTTCTCTACTCACTTTATTGAGCTGAGGTCCTTGAAGGTGATTTTTGGGATGATTTGAAGCCTTTTCTTGGTCCAAAAGTTGCTGATTTGCTGTTGTGCTACAAGGGTAAGACTTTTGTCCATTTTTTTACCCCTTTTTTGCAAAGCTTTTTAGCCTATCTTGCATTTATTTTTGAGCTTAGCATATAACATAGAAAAGTCTTGTTTTTGAGTGCTCTAAATAGTTTTTTAAGGGTGTTTTAAGCTTTGGGGTTGTTTGACCCCTCTTAAGGCTTGTTTGGCCTTTGTTTTGTGCCATTTCGGTTGAGCTCCGGGACCATTGTGTTTGGGCCTCCTCACCACTGAAATCTTGAGGGATTTCAGAGGTGAGGATGGTGCCTTGAAGTCCTAGGAAGGAGAGGGCCACCCCCTCTCCTTGTTGTCCTTGAAAAAGGCCATTTTTGCCTCTTTAAGTGAGCATCATGTTTAGGTTCATGTTGGCCATGCCTTGACTAATATTTATGCTTATTATGTCATGGTATAGCTCTGTTTTTAGTTGGTTTTGGTATACCATGCTTGCTTAGCACACATGCCTTGTAATGCCGTGTTTAGGTCTTAACATGCTCTAGGTTTTGGTCCTTATTCTAGCATGATTTTGGCCAAGATTTGTGAAGCTTTCATGTTTGTTTTAGCATGCTTAAGCTCTCTTTTTGGTTGATCATCACATGCTTAGTATAGCCACCTTGCATTTTGGCTTGTTAGCCTTGGTTGTGTGAGTGTGTAGCATGCGTTACTTGCAGTGTTTCAGTGGTTTGGAACCACCTTCCATGTTATTTCAGTCCTTATAACATGCTTGTATGCTTGCCTTTGATGCCTCTTTGATGCCTCTAAGAGGTGGTGTTGTATGCTCCATGTTTAAGCATTTGTGCACGACTCCATGTGTAGATCATTTAGATGCCATCTAGGTGGTTTTTAGGACTTGTCTTAATATGATTTGGGACTGTTTTGGTCCACTTTGGTCATTTGCTTCATGTGTCATTTAACCATAGTTTAAGTTCTTGGGCTTGGTTGCATGCCTTGCTTGCATTGATAGTTGGATTTGGTATCATCTTAACATGATTTTCAGAGTTTGATGTGCATGCCATTTGTCTATGATTATCCTCTTTTAAGTGTGCTTGAAAGATGTTCTTTAATGCTTAAGCGTTGGGCCATTTTTGCATGCATTGTTTGTGTGTGTATTTGCCTCCATTCCATAGCATTTTGGCTTCCTATTTAGACATGGTCGAGGCTTGTCCATATTGGTCTAAGTCCACCTTTCGCATGTTGTTCAAATGTGATCACATTGCTACATGCTTGCATGCTTTGGTTGCATAATGCTTGCATGTTCATTACTTGCATTATTGACACATGCTTAGCTTTATTGCATTTTGTTGCATGCTTCCCCCATGTTCATATAGCATACTAGTTTGCATGCCTAGGTTGCATGCCATCTACCATGCATGCCTTGTCCCTTGATCTAGTGATAGGGATTGGGCCTTGGTTTGTGTGTGTGCATTACATTTGAAATCAAAATGCATACTTGGTCCCTTGGGCCATCATGCATGGGAATGCGTGATTGGTGGCCCGAGAATTGAGGCCCATCCTCCTTTGAGTCATAAACATGATAAGGAGTGTGGTTGGTGCATAGATTTTCTTAAAATACATTTCCATGCCTTGCCTGCCCTCTGCTGCTGTCAAACAGGTTTCAGCAGGAAGAATTGGCCGGCCGGCAGTGTTGGGTGCCGACTGGCAAAACAGGTTTGGCCGAGAGCATAATTTTGTGGCCGGTGACCATTCTCCATGGCCGGTGGAGTTCTCACTCAGCCGGTAGTGTCCCACAACACTCATAGAAGCAGCCTTGGGAGTCATGCAATTTCCAGAGAAGCAGAACAGTCAAAGCAGAGGCAACTTGTGCATGGCAGTGACTTTCCAAGCGGAGCCGAGCGCGCATTGCATTGGGCCCTCTTCCCGAGGCCGTTTACTGCTTTCATTAGATTAGTTAATTTGTTAATTAATTAATCGGTCTGTAATATTTAATTAGCTTGCAGGTTAATTAACTTGTATTATTCTTTTGGTCCCTCCGAGCGAGGGCGAATCTGTAATAAGCGTGGGTGCGTGTGTGTATGTCTTCCAACCCCCACTTCTTTCTCCCTTTTACTTACCTGCTTTCGATGGTTAGCATTAGGACATGTTTACTTTAGCATACCTCATGCTATGCATGCGTGCATCATTCATCAAGTATTGCATGCACCAGGCTCGGCGCATCATACTAACTGCATAAGTATTTCAAATCTAACTTGAATACATGCTACTTGTGCATTTTCACATGTCATTTATAGACTAGCCGAGCCTATTCTAGTGACATTCCGTATGCGTTGCATTAGGCATTTAAACATGGACTTGGATCATGCATGATTGCTAACATGTTCTTGTTTTGGCTTGGAGTACTTGGTAAGCATTTATGCTTTAGCATACCGCATGCGTGTGAGTATTGCCATAACAGCATGATTACCATGAGGCTAGCTGCTTATGTGATATAACTACTCGAATGCCTGTGGATGGAGGTTGAATTACCTAAATTGGAATAATGCATTAAAACTGTGAGTTTTAAGCCCACTAGATAGTGGCACAACCATCTTTTCTAAAAGCCCACTCGAAGGTGGTAAAACCTGCGTTTTAGCTTACTTGCGAGTAACAAACCATCTTCAAAAATGAACATGCAATGTTTTGTTCCAATTTAGGCGATTTGGTCTCTACTTGTTTGCTGCATGCATAACATAGTAATTCTAGGCTAATAAATGGGATAAGAACACACAACGTTTGCAAAACTGGATATCACGGTTAGTAGAGGCCGATCTTCGGATCGGGCGAGAGGGGGTGCTCATAGCTGACCTTCCCCAATCGTACCCAAGCTCCCAAGCCGAGGCAACTTTGGTGATGACGGACACGTGGCCTTTGGCACTGAGTTAGAGTTTCCTAAATTCCCCCATAAAAAATATTTAGGTGACGACTCTGTATCTGGCAAAGCAGTCCATGTTTGACACTTCTTTTCAAAAATCTGCTTCTCAAAACGATTTGCCGGATTTGGACTATTTGGTTCAGATTAAGGACCGTGACACAAATTGAGTTCGAACTGTAGTGAGGCCCACGAGCGCGTCTACAGTTTCTGGCGACTCCGCTGGGGACTTAGAGAGCTTGACTCGAACTCGTGATATCCTGTCTTGATTTCATTTATGTGTCTCTTTGCATTGCATGTGCATTGGTGCGCCTAGGACACCGTGTTTGCCATCTGCCATTCCTGAATGGTTTGCTGGAGGCTTGACTTTGTCAAAGCATGCCATAAGGCTGATCGGTTGTGGGCTCTGAGAGTATGGGAACACAAACCCGGGTTTTACCGGGGCACCCTTTTCGACCATTCGACCTAGTGCATATCAAAATCCATAGTGACCATTCCAAACTAGGACAGGTTGCTTACCCGATGTTAGGTTGTTTGAAAACTGCTGCGTGCATAGTAAAACCCTAGCTCCTAACAAAATAAAACAGGGAAACCCTACCCCTCCATAGGGGTGTTTTGGCTCTCTTTACTTGCTATGTGTTTTTAGAGTGTATCTATGCAGGGGGAACACACATATTAGTTCACAAGTTTGAGTATCAGACCTGAGGGCATCAGTGTCAGTTTATGAGAATCAGTTATATCTATGGGTATCGGATTCAGTATTTTGGGGGTAGTGATTTTGGGCAAAAGTGATCAGTAGTAGAGTACAGTTATTCAGCTATACTAGCGTCCGTTCTGATTGGTCCGAAATGCTGCATGTTTTCTCTTTCAGGTTCAGAGAGTTGATACAGAATAGCTAGTGTTCCTCCTTGCTGAGACAAGACAGATATCTGATTCGTCAGTCACCGTTCAGTACAGTGAACTTATCATGACGCAGAATTCAGAGGAGATTGTGGTTATGACGGCCGTATCAGACCAAGGAATCACTCTACAAAGCGAGACCAATGTCGATGTACTGCATCCACCCAGGTCGCCTGTCGCGCACCCGGTCTGGACCCCCCAGTTGTATCAGGCTCATGAGCCCACCACGTTTGAATTGATGGGAATGATAGGCGACCTCCAGAGATCCGTGGCCGACCTAGCCTATGGAATGTCGGCTTTGCCACCAGCGGCACCGTATGTCAGGAATTTCATACCACAGGAGCCCTCGCTACTGGGGCGGATTGTGATCGAGCTCAGCCAACCAGAGGTTGCCTCCAGCTACAGCAACGACGTGTCAGCAACAACCGGGCTTCGCTCTGATGTAGTAACCCAAACCCCCGATCAGGCTGAGGCCAGCGGCAAGAACAAAATGAAGGCAGATGCCGATCCCATTGAACAACTGCTGTGGGTAGCCGAGGCTTTGAAAGCCAGGGGGATGAAGAAGTAACAAGTATTTGCAGTTATGACTAAAGCTGTGGATGATGCTTTCCCCACTCCAACTGAAGGCGGTTCAAGCCGGGCAGAAAATCGGGATGGGCCCCGTCATGCGAAGACAGTCCCTGTCATCCCTAACCCTGTACCAGGAAAAGATCAGAAAGCCAAGGCAGTACCTGCCGACCCTTTCGCTAGTGCGTCTAGCAAGAACCCTCAGACTTCAAAGTACTTGCCTCGAGGGCGCAGAGCCTTTCATGCCCTCTACATGCCTCTGTCTAGGGCATTTCAAATATTGGCTAAGAAGGGGCATCTTAAAGCCCTCGAGCCTCGGCCTCTCCCGAAGAATCTCCCTCTCTCGCATGATGCTACCTTGTACTGCGCGTACCACCAACAGTCCGGTCACGGTAGCGATGGTTGTTTCCGCCTTCGTCATGAAGTGCAAGATTTGATCGACAATGAGGTCATCCTCCCGCCTACCTCAGCAAAGTTTGTTACCACTGAGCTGTTGGACTTCGAGGATACTGCAAGTTTGTGATCAGGGGTTGGACCACCTGCGGGTGGCGCTCGGTGTATTTTGGATGTGGCGTCTGGCACACATTTTTGGAGCATCTGCGAATGCTAGTTTTGTAAATCCTGGCTTGCGTGTCGAGTTAGTCTTTTGTTTTGTTTTGAGCCTGTCTCATTGTCTTGAGTCAGTCCTTTTGCTTATGGGTCTGTCTTGTTGTAGAGAGTCAGTCCCCTTTGTATAGAATGTCGGGTGATTCCGGAGCTGTTGCCTCGAACACCGTTTTGTTTTGTAATTACCCTTTTGCTTTCTTTTGAGTCTGTCTCTGTCATAGAGCCAGTTACAACCAGGGAATCTGAATGAAACGGCTGCGGTTATCATGTTTCCATGCTTACTACTATTCTGAATTAGTTGTGCCAGGGGGCTTGAATGGAACAGCAGTACATTCCACCTGTTCTCTTGTGCCCTAAAAATCATTGCATTGACCTAAGTTTTTCAAAACTTTTTGAACACTGCGGTGAAAACAACGAGGAAGGAATTCCTCGGGTTTTGCAAACTTTGATCAAATTGAGAGATAGAGAGGCATGCCAAGCCTTTAATGATCGGAATAATGCTTGTCAGCGTGAGTACTGAGAAGGACCCTGGCTTGATCCAGACTGGTTCCACACTATCTTCAGTGCGAGCGATTTGTCGCTTCTTTAAAAAAAAAAAACTTTCAAAAACAGAATGTTTTGCGCAGTCCTGCGAAGACCTGTGTGGAATCGCTCTTGAGATTGTGCAGCCTAGGATCGCTCTCAGCCTCAAGACTCGACCCCTCATTTTCAAACCTTGAACTTGGATTCAGAAGGTTCAACGATCAACCACAATGTGAGGCCTGTGTGGCCTGATTTGAAGCAGCCCATGAATTAAGGGCAGGGAAGTCAGATCAAGAAGATCAGATGTCATCAAAAGAAGCTTGCAAAGCTAGATCAGAAGCACCCCTCGAACCAGGGGCAAAAGATGCCAGATTGTGCTCGAAGAGCCAAAGATGGATCATTCCACAAATCAATGAAGATCGGCAAGAATGCCAAATCCCAGAGGGAGTAAAGAAGAAAGTATTGCTGAAGAAAAACTGAGTTCCGATCCACAACACTAGGGGCAAATTCAGCCTCCATTGGATGGACTCCTGCATCGTCAGCGAACAACAGTCGTTCTCCTGGATTCAGATGACTTCAGGATCTCAAACTATTCAACATGGACAAAGCTACACTTTTATCCTTGAGAGGCTCGCTGGGCCGAAAACCCGGAAGGGCGACCCAGGCAAAAGTTAGAGCGAAAAAAAAAAGAAGAAAAGAAAAGAATGAAGAAAATGCAAAAAAAATGAATGAAAGAAAAAAGAAGAAAAGAAATGAAAAAGAATTGAAGAACATAGCTCGTAAGGTTGAAAACCCGCAAAGGGCGGCCTTGGCAAAAGTTAGAGCATAAAAAGGAGAGGTTAAATACCCGAGTGTACCTTAACCCCGAACTACGTAAGGCTTGATTCCCATGTTTGGGATACGTAGGCAACTTCATTCTGAAGTCCAGCCACCAACACTTTCAAAGTGACTGTGTCCATATATTGGTTTTGACCATCTTCGTCTTCTCTGTATCCGAGAGTTCAGTTGTGATCATCACTAATGAGGACTGACTACAGTATGCTGCGGCGTTATCCAGACAAGGGGCAACTTTCCGTTGCCATGAGTTGCCATTCAAACCAGGGGCAACTTTCCGTTGCCATGCAGCATCCTTCGAACAAGGGGCAATTTTCCGTTTTCCTTCGGATCCGAGGTTGTGCATCTCAAGCGTAGGTTCCGTACTCGTTGAGCATTGGCCATTTGCAAAAATAGTTTTTGAAAATTTTTACTGAGGTTGACCATTTTCTCGAAAATTATTTCATTTTCCAAAACTGGACCATTTTCTTGGACCCAAAAAGGAGAATTTTCAGTGCTCATAGCCTGACTTGCATGATTTTCAAATCAAAAATCGAACAAGTATGTTAACCTAACTCTCATCTGGTCAAAATTGTTTTAGTAGAAAACCAAAACCAAAAAATGGTCAAAATGATGAACTAGGGGCACAGTTGAGTCAGGTGTTCTATCTTTATCCTGTGGTTAACATTCCTTGCCATAAGGACACTCTACCCGCCAGAAAGGGCACAATTGGAGCTGTCATTAAAGGGCTGAAAGCTCTCTCAACCTCCGAGCAACGAGGTATCGAACCAAGTGCGAAGCACGAATTGGAATGGATCAAGATACTTCATTCCCCATCCGGGGCATCGACCAAACGTCACCAGAAGGAATAGCCGCGAGCTGATACGGTTGAGCGTGAACCCACAACTTCCTATTCATCCATTAAACACCCCGGGGAGGGATAAAAATGAGAGAATAAAGAATAGAGAGGTATAAGTTGAGAGAAAAAGCGAGCCGAAGGGTTTTGAGAAAAAAAACGAGCTTGAGTGCCAGAGGGATGTGAGAATCACAAATAAGAAAGGGCGGGAAACACTACTCGGAGAAACTGGCTCCTCGCGAACTGAGAGGTCTCTTGTCTTTATAACACGTCTGTGTGTCGTGTCTTTTGTTTTGTTTACCTCAACTTTTGTTTTGAGTCTTTTTCAGGTGTTACTCGATGTGTTTAGGTCGTGTACCTTTTGTTGAGTCATAGTATGCTGTGTTCAGTTGTAGGCTCAATACCCGATTGAGAACCCTTTTCTCATTTTCAAAAAAAAAATCGTTTTGTGCTCAGAATGCTGTGCCATTCTGCACATTTGTGCAAAAACATGATTTGGTTTTTTCATACAACTGCAGGGTCCACCCCCGATAAGTGTGAACAGGAAAACACTGGGCCTCTTTGAAGCTTCTGGGTTTTAGATCGCATCTGAGTGTGCTTCAACTTCAGTAGATTCAACCTTCATGGTCCGTCTTGTCAGATTTGGGCTGTTTGTTCAGGATCCGCTGTGTGCAAAATGAACCAAGCGTTGTGTTATGAGCTGTATGCAGATTAATCCCCAGTAGAGTATGAGCCGAGTGTTCAGAATGTGCAGTGGTTGGTATGGTTTGTTTTTGCTGTTGGCTGGTTCGTTATCTGATTATTACAATGCAAGTGTTCAATTTTCAGACAACAGATCAATTTCAGTTCGTTTGAGATGTAACATGATGCAATGCGATGCAATATATGAAATGTACAAATGCAACACTTTTTCAGACAAAAAGTTTGTTTCATTTCATCATCTTTTTCAAGTACATGGTTTTGGAAATAAAAATCTGCCTTCGGCAGTACAAGGTACTCTAGCTACCAGGAAAAGGTACAAAAGAAAAAGAAAAAGAGAAAGAAAAAAAAAAACAACAAAAGTCTGGATCAATGACAAAAGGCCGTGGGTCTAGGGGTCCGTCCTCGTCCTCTTCCTGGACGAAGGTCCAAGAGCATCATCAGCGCTGTCATCTGAGTCTGAGTCCGAGCCGTCTCCGGTCTCCTCCGACGACGACTCTGCCTCCGCCTCTGTCTCCGTCTCAGACTCGTCATCGCCTGGAACTGGCGCCCGTGAGCTACTCCCGACATGGGTGCGTCCCGCCTTGGTGCGGGGGTATACTCTCACATCTCCTCCGGTAGGAATAGAAGGTCCAGCTGGGGCACCTCCTACGGCAGGGATCTGGAAGGGATGCTGAAAAGTACAAAAAGCGAATGCATCAGTGTGTGTACTGTGAACAGAATATTAGTGCAGAATGCAGTGTATGAGTACAGTGTGTAAACACTGTGAACAGAGTATTAGTGCAGAATGCAGTGTATGAGTACAGTGTGTGAACACTGTGAACAGAGTATCAGTGCAGAATGTAGTGTATGAGTACAGCGTGTGAACACTGTGAACAGAGTATCAGTACAGAATGCAGTGTATGAGTACAGTGTGTGAACACTGTGAACAGAGTATCAGTGCAGAATGCAGTGTATGAGTACAGTGTGTGAATACTGTGAATAGAGTATCAGTGCAGAATGCAGTGTCTGAGTACAGTGTGTGAATGCCATGAGCAGTTTATCAGTACAGAATACAATGCATCAGATGCTGTGAGGGCATTATGTCAGGTGTCGTTTTGTGTGTCAGAGTATGTGAAACAGTCTATGTACGGCTCGAGACCGTAGTCAGAAGGACATACCGGAATGCTATAAATGGATAGAAGGTCGAGGCTCTGCTAGAGCATCCCCATCACTGAAGCGGTCAGCTCCAAGGACTGGCGAGTGTACTCAGAAGAGGCCTGCAAAAGTATTAAGAAGCATCAATATTCTGTGGAATATCAAATCAAATGAAATGAACTAACTATGCAGAATGCAATATGTAGTAGTACATACCGGAGGCAGGTCGTAGAAACCGACCAACTCGTGATCAGGCGGAGGGGGTGCAATAGGGATCTAGTAGGTCGCCCCGCCACGCCCTCTGCATGTCATCGCCGTGGGCAGAGCAGGCCAACCAGACCCCTGCCCTCTCTGAACTCCACTCCTGCTGCGGACCCGAGCCCTCCTCGATGCTCCTGCCCCAGCCCCCGCTCCTACCCTAGCTACCGGCACAGCGGGTCTCTCTCTCTCAGCTCGACGGCCACCGCTCAGAGGCCGCATAATGTAGGTCTGGACGTACTCTCTATAGTCGCCCTCGCCCCTAAAGCCCTCCGCGTCCCAGCTGATCGTGTAATCGGCCATCTCTTGGGTGGTGAACCTCTCGGTGTCCCTCATGTGGGTAGGAGGCGGACCCGGAACTATCTGCTCTGGCAAGCCCAGGGTCTGGCGTAGGAAACGCTCACCCAAGTACCAAGCCCAACAGACCAGGCCCTCCAGCAGGATCCGGAAACATGCAGTCTCCTTTGCCCCGGCAAACCGATCTCGAATCATCGCAGGCAATGGAGCCCAAGGTTGCCAAGTGATCTGTAAATGACATGTGGTTTGTTATCTACTGATATTGACAATACAATGTAAAGTGAAGCTTAAATGAACCGCAAGTAAAACATACCTCTGCGGGGGTAATAGTGTCAAAGTAGCGGCAGAAAAAGATGAATGTCTCCCGCGGCCTCCGCACACACCTCACGTCAAAGCGACGCGAAAATGGGACGACAAGGGGGGTCTCTACGTCTGGCACTGGGGCGAGTCTCGGAAAGTAGGCGTAGACCCACAACTGCAGAGCAAATACCAGAAGGGTTATCAGATAAAGCAGAACACAGAATAAAGCGGAAATTGCAGGACCGTGTACTGTGCAGTGTGTTGAGCAAAGTGTACGGTGTATGCAGTGTACAGTCAGTGTAAAGCAGGGTATATGTGTGTGTCGTGTGTGCAGTATACGATCAGCATGAAACAGAAAGTACAGTGTGTGCAGTGTACATAGTACAGAAAATGTAAAGCAGAAAAAGGAAAATGTACCTCCCAAGCGCGCCAATAGCCTCCGAGCAACTGCCCACTGCCACGGGAAGCGGAGCTCATGTACCCATAGAGAGTGGCCAGAGCGGCGCCGCCCCAGTCGTAGTGCAGGATCTGCCTGACATCCACCAGTGCACTAAGCAGGTAGAGAGGCACAGTGTTCGCCCGGTCAGCGAAAATGGTAGTCCCAAACAGAAACATGAGAAAGCCGCGTGCGTATCTCTCCACAGCCTCTTGAGTCATCGGAGCCTCCTCGATCAAAGCTAGCTGGACCCTAAACTGGACCTCGAACCAGGAATATCGAACGAAGCCGGGACGCGCAAGAGGCGGCACCTCGCCGAGCAGATGGATCTGAGCAGCTGTCCACTCATCCATATCAGTATCAAAGGGGATCGGATCACCCCCTACCCTGATGCCTGTGAGCATCGAGAAATTGTAGGGAGTCATCATCATGTCTCCCATGGCTGAAAGGTGGAACGAGTCGGTGGTGTCCCACTACCTCTCTGCTAGAGCGGCAAGGAGAGGCCTGCTCGTCGTCAGCCTGGAAAGCCCTCTGCAAAATGCGCCGAAGCTGGCTTGGTCCATGATGTGGCGAACCGCGTCGGGTAACTCTGCATACCAATCCCGAGCGGTAATATTCCCATACCCCCGGACGGTATGGAAATCTCCCTGTTTTCAAGCAGACAATGGCGAAGAAACGCTAAAGTATAGTTTTGAAAAGCATTCAGATTTGGTAGTGAACTACAACATGTGATGTGTCAGTGTGTTTGCATGGTTTGTTGTAGATACAGCATGTGTGCACATTTTCCAGATTCAAACAGATATCGGGTGCCGGTGTGCTCGTAGTGAACTACAGTGACTGATGTGTCAGTGTATTTGAGTGGTTCAGGGCGAGTGCAGTGTGTGTGCATGCGTTCAGATTCAAACAAATAACAGTTGCAAGTGTGTTCACGGTCGATTACAGTGTACAGTGCCTCAGTGCATTTGGGCTAAGCAGTTAAAGAGCATAATCAGTTATGGCAGCTAAGTGTTCTACATTGCGGAAAGTAAAGCAGAGGGAAGAATGTTACCTCGGAAGCGCCAAAGGACAAATGAGATGTAGGCTCGCGCAAGAGAAGCTCTGGAGGCACGCCCCTCTCGAAGCTCCTGAACTGGCGCAGTCCATCAGGAGGCAGGATGTGAATTGCCGGCCGGTAGGTCGCCGGGTCGAACAGGCAGATGCTCAAGGGGAGGAGCTCGGCCTCTGGATCCATCTCATGCTCTGGGGGAGTCCCGGCCCGTGGAATATCACCCGCCATGTCAAAAGTGGTGCGAAACTGGCCGAAAGAGTGAAAATCGGGCAAGAATATGAAAAGTCAACCGAAAAGTCAACCCCGGGAGCGTGAAAAATGGCCGGAAAGGTCGGGGTGCAGAAAAGGCACGAAAATCAAGAAAAACTTGGGGGAAACAAACCCCCAAGAGATGGAAATAGCAAAGGAGACACCGAAACGAAGAAATGTTCGGTTCAAAGTGTTTGAAACGCGATGAACTTCACGAATCAAACGTCAAAAAGGACGCGAGAATCAAGGAAAACAGAGAATGGAAGAGGGAAAAATGCTCTAGAGAGAGAGAGCAACTATTTTCGGCCAAGGAAAATGAAAGAAATAGGGTTTGAAACCCTATTTTAAAAGACCTGAGGCAAAAAGACTAAACTGTCCCGACTCAGCAACTTTTGGCCGGTCGGTCACATCTTTGGCCAGCCGGCCAAATGTTTGGCCGGTGATGTTTTTTGGTGGCCGGTGGCTTCCCCTTTCGGCCAGTGAGCATCCTACAACCTTGTTTGGGTCAGATCTGTGGTTTGGAACCTTTATTGTTCAAGATAGTACAAGAAAAGGCATTTCTGAAGCTCAACCGACCTCCGTTTCAACCTCGGACCGTGTCTTCTGTGCGTGACACTCGAATTCGTGCAAGGTGTATCCTTTTGGTATCCTTTTTATCTCTTACAAGGTTCGAAAGTTGCCCCACTTGGGTAAAGTTGCCCCACATGGGTTACGTTGCAACGCTCTGTCGTGAACGCGTGCTGATTTTGCGTCATTTCTGTCACGTCGTTACGCACACATCTTGCATTGTCATGCACATGCATAATCATGCATTCAAAATAACAAAATTCATGCATTCGCTACAGTCTGGCGAGACCTTAAATACGCTCGGTCTAGGAGACCTTAAATGCTCTAAAAATGCAAGTTTTTCGGTGTTTGCCATGCCCGAACGACTTTTGATAAGTTGATTATACATGCATTTCAAGTGACGCGCGTGGTTGCGCATTCAGGTTCACATGCATTGTCATGCATAATCAAAAGACGTGCGTTGTCACGCACTTACATCAACATGCATTGTCATGCATCTCAAAAGTCGCGCATTGTCGCGCATTTCGAAATCATGCATTTGACGGTCTGGCGAGACCTTAAACCCGCTCGGTTGCATTGTTATGCATTTCAAATGACGCGCTTGGTTGCGCATTCAGGTTCACATGCATTGTCATGCATATCAAAAGACGTGCCTGGTCACGCACTTACATCAACATGCATTGTCATGCATCCCAAAAGCCGCGTGTTGTCGCGCATTTCAAAATTATGCATCATTGCAAAAAAAAAAAAACAAAAAACAAAAAATGCGTATGCCATGCATCATTATAAATAATGCATATGTCATGCATCATTGTAAACATGCATATGTCACGCATGCCATTGTAAATAATGCATATGTCATGCATCTTACTGTAAATATTGCATTTACGCCCATCCATTGCATATTTGTAAATAGTGCATTGTAGTTTGCATGCATTCACTGCATCACGCCCACCTATGGCTTGCGCCTTTCCATGTTGAGCTTGGTCTGGTATGTGCCCACACTTTTCACATCGAAGCACAGTTCTGCATGTGTACGCGCCTATTCCACGCTGGTATGTTGGTTTGAGGGTTGCGGCACCGTTTCTGTGTTAGATGCGGTTTGTTTGAGTACATGTCTTTCCTAGGCAAGATTTGGTTTTACCCGCGTGCCTTATCCATTATAAATATTCCATTCTATTGCATATTTGTATATGTTGCATTGTAGCTTGCATGCATTCACTGCATCACTTCCATCTAGGGCTTGCGCCTTTCCATGTTGAGCTTGGTCTGGTATGTGCCCGTACTTTTTACGTCTATACACTCATAGTTCTGTATGACCGTTCTATGTTAGACGTGGTTTGTGTGTGTCCATGCCTTTCCTCGGCAAGATTTGGTTTGGCTGCTTGCCATATCCATTATATATATTACATTGTAGTGTAATTTTTGCATCCAGCATTAGGATCATTGGTCTTTCTTCAGCGGGTCATTTCCCCACCTATGTCATTCCACCCAATTACTTGCTCTTGTGTCCATCTACATCACTCATAGTTCTGCATGTGTACGCGCCTATTCCACGTTGGTATGTTGGTTTGAGGGTTGCGGCACCTTTTCTATGGTAGACGGACTTTGCATCTCCATCAATCTATTTGACATTTGTGTGGTTTTGAACCGCTCATGATTTGATTATGATTCAATTGCATTGCATTTTCATCTGCATTACTATACATAGTTTTGTATATCGCATATCATTTTGCATTCATTTTGCATATTGCTAACGATATCTGTACCTGTTAAGTTTGCTTTCTTTCCAGGCACGATATTGTATGTACGGTTCATTTGAGGCTGGTGCAACCAGACGAACCGCACGTGTATTGTATTCTCCGAGTGAGACGTATCGAGAATTACATAATTCTCTTACATCATTTCTGCATCGTAGTGTAGTTTGGTATATGCTAGCTTAAAACTGTCGCATGTTATACTTCGTTACAACTTTCTTTGCATGATCATAAGTTATGTTCGGCTTTGTGCATTGTCTTGCATTTTGCCCCTGCCTTCGGGGCGCATATCTTGTTTGCCTTGCATGTTTGTCTAAGTCTTCGGCCTTGTCAAAAATGGGTCGTCTCTGGGCTTTGACATTCACTCCCGTCATTGTTATGACTTTCGAGTTCTGTCAAAGAGGGGCAACTGTAGACACCCCATTTTTGACCGTCCTCAAGACTTGGACGTCACCACTTAAACACTCGGTGATCATCCATGTTTGTGTTCGTCTTGAGTTCCCGGAGGCCTCGGCTACACGCCTTGCCTCAGAATCTCTCGACTCGACCGTTTTGTGTCTGGTTTTGCACCAAACACTTGTTTTTTTGCTTTGGAGGGCAGGGAATGGCTTTTGGGACATCCTTACACTCCACTGGCCGTGGCTTGAGGCCACCGGCTGTGTCTTGTTGCCATCAGCCAAATGTGATGGCCGGCCGACCAATTTGACTACAGGTCTGTAGACGTCCCCGAACGCCCCGGGAGGATTAAGTCTCGTTCTGTTCATTTGGGGTCACTATAGCTCGGACTCTCAAATTGTCACGGTTCTTAATCTGAACCAAAGAGTCCAAATCCGGCAAATCGTTTTGAGAAACAGATTTTTGAAAAGAAGTGCCAAACATGGACTGCTTTGCCAGATACAGAGTCGCCACCTAAATATTTTTTATGGGGGAATTTAGGAAACCCTGACTCGGTGCCAAAGGCCACGTGTCCGTCATCACCAAAGTTGCCTCGGCTCGGGAACTTGGGTACGATTGGGGAAGGTCACTTCGTGAGCACCCCCGCTCGCCCGATCAAAGATCGGCCTCTACTAACCATGATATCTATTTTTGAAAACATTGTGTGTTCTTATTCCGGTTATTAGCCTAGATTACTATGTGATGCGTACAGCATACAAGTATAGACTGGATCGCCTGAATTGGAACAAAACATTTCATGTTTGTTTGTTTGAAAATGGTTTGATGGTGCTACTCGCAAGTAGACTAAGACGTGGATTTGCCACCCTCAGGTGGGCTTAGAAAACATGATTTTTGCCACTATCTAGTGGGCTTAAAACACACATTTGATGATTTGTTCCAATCCAAATAACCCAACCTTCACCCACAGGCATTCAGGCAGTTATATCACATAAGCAAATAGCCTCATGGTAAGCATGCTATTCATGGCAGTCACTCACACGCATGCAAGTGCTAAAGCATAAAACTTACCGAGTACTCCAAGCCAAAACAGAAACTATGTTAGAAATCGTGCATGGTCCTAAACATACAGAAATTCCTAATGCAACACATGCAAAATGCAACTATAGTAGGCTCGGCTATTCTAAACATGGCATATGGAATGCTACAGCTAACATGTATTCAACTTGGAATTGAAAATACAATGCAGTTAGTATGATGCGCCGAGCCCGGTGCATGCAATACAGATGAATGAATGCAAACATGCTGTCATACTGTATGCTAATTGAAACATGCCCTAATCTAACCATCATAAGCGGATAAATAAAAGGGAAGAAAGACGTGGGGTTGGAAGACATACATCACACTCACGCACACTTATTACAGTTTTGCCCTCGCTCGGAGGGTCCAAATAAATATACAGTCCCGAATAAAAGAATAGTACAGTCCAAATAATACAGTCCAAATAATGTACAAATTCCTAATTAATTAACGAATTAACTAAAAAAATAAATAAACTGGCATGCAAGCCAGGGACTGCCTTGACTCTTCTCCGGGTGATGAATGATGCATGTGCGGGTTGCCTTTGCGCGGAAATCCATGGCGATGCCCCGATTAGCCTCTGTTTGCACTTTTTCTTGAAATGCGCGCCAAACTCCGGAAAGTTGCTGATTCTTGATTTTTGCTGCAACAGAGAGCAGGAAAGGGGCATAGCAATGTATTTCACAAATATATGCATGCCTCGATCCTCGTGCCACCAATCACGCATATCGATGCATGATGGCCGATGAGCCGAATTGCGCAATTCAATGTAGAATGAATGTACATGAAAACACAACAAAACCTAACTCCATCATGGATGATCCGGAGTGTCGGTGACTGGGGAATTGAGACGCGTTCCGTCACTCGGAGTACGAAACGCACCTCGTTTCCCGCGCCCGGGCTAACTCCTATTCCGAACACAATGCAATATGCATGACATGCATGAATGCAACTAAGATACAGCCTAGCATGCACAATGCTATGAAAATGAGATGCCTCGAAATGCGTGCACACGGGCACGCAAACCGAGGAAATGCATGAATGCGATCTAAGATACAACCTAGTATGTACAATGCTATGAAAATGAGATGCCTCGAAGTGCGTGCACACGGGCACGTAAACCGAGGAAATACATGAATGCGATCTAAGACACAACCTAGTATGCACTATGCTGTGAAAATGAGATGCCTTGAAATGCGTGCACACGGGCACGCAAACCGAGAAAATGACACACGCAATGCAAATGACATGGAAATATGATATGGGCTTACACTAACATGAGAGAGCCTCAGCCACACTCACATAAGAGGCCGATGGATGAAAATGAAGTGCCTCGAAATGCGTGCACAGGGGCACGCAAACCGAGGCAATGGCATATGCAATGCAATATGGCTAAAATGGCATATAGAATGCAACATGGACTTATACTAACATGAGAGACCCTCAGCCACACTCACATAAGAGGCCGATGGATGAAAATGAAGTGCCTCGAAATGCGTGCACACTGGCACGCAAACCGAGGCAATGGCATACGCAATGCAATATGGCTAAAATGGCATATAGAATGCAACATGGACTTACACTAACATGAGAGAGCCTCAGCCACACTCACATAAGAGGCCGATGGATGAAAATGAAGTGCCTCGAAATGCGTGCACACGGGCATGCAAACCGAGGCAATGGCATATGCAATGCAATAGCATGGAAAATGATATGAAAACATGCTAATGGAATTTCAGCACTGAAATGTGGGGGAAAACAGCCCCGAAATGAGGCGAAAGTACACCCGATGCATGGAATCTCTCCCGAAATGCAAAATTAGGCACATAGAATGAACTACAGCTATACAAAGCATGCATAATTGGTACATGGAATGAAAAGACAGAAGCAAGGCAGCCCCAAGATAAGCATTTTTACAGTTCAAAGCATGGCCAAACAGCAAACATAAATAGGGCAAAACTAGCATGCAAAAGTGGCCCTAAATATGAGACAAAGAAGCAACTCACAGCTGCTGACCCCAAACATGTTAGGGTCCTTCTACAATATTGAAGAGGGGCCAAAAATATGATGTTTTACAGAACTGTAAAAACCCCAAAAACAAACATAGGTATGGCTAAGCTCTTATGCAAGAATTGGACTGAAAAATGGACAAAGAAGCAAGTGGTAGATGCAAAGCCCAAACAAAAAAATACTCTTCTACAACACTGAAAAGGGGCTAAAAATATGAACATTTACAGTAGATGGCAAGCCCCAAATCAATATACAAACATGCTCAAAATGCAACGCAAGATATAGGCCAACAAAGGGGTATAACATGAAGTATGCAAAATATTCATCAAACAGCCAAGGACCCTTAATGAAACTTGACAAGGGGGTCAAACTATGGCCACTTTTAGTTCTGATCATGGCCGAAAAACAGAAGCAAGATAAGCTAAAAAACATGCAAAAATGAGGACCAAAGAGGGGTATAATGGTAAGTGATACATGGAGGTCCCAAACAAGGATGAGCCCTTCTTGAATGTTGAAGAAGGGCTCAAAATAAACCTAACCACAGTTTACATCATGCTCGAAAACAAATCACACATAGGCTAAAAGAATCATGCAAAATAATGGCATACAAAGGGGTAATGAAGAAAGTGCCAAAAATAAGCTTCAAACTGTAATAAGCCCTTAATGAAACATGGAATATAGCTCAAAAAAATGGCATTTTATGTTTTGGTCGGAGCTCAAAACAGCAAGCAAAGAGGCTAAAAAAATGAGGCAAAAAATGAGCTAGAAAGAGGGAGAAGAGTGCTCACCCTTGAAGACCCAACCTTTGCTGCCTCTAGGACTGAAAAATGTTGCCTCTTAGCTGTTGGAAAGCCACTCCTATCTGCTGGAATGGAGTAGTGGTGGTGGTGCTTGGTGGTGGTGAAGAAATGGGTGTAGGAACTTACGGATTTTGAAGCTTAGAATTATAGAGAGAGAGAGATACAATATAGGAGCTCCAAACAGTTTTTTTCTAACCCTTAATACAGACCTGGGGTGCTGTATATATAGGCAAAAGGGGTGGAAAAAGAGGGAGAAAAAAGGGGGGGAAATTCGGATTCAAAATTCCCCCCAAAAAGGCCAAAAGGGTGAGACAAAGAGGGAAGTGGTAGCTGCGGGTCCCAAATGGCCAAGAGCCCTTCAACAAAGTTGAAAATGGGTTGAAAACAAGGAACTTTGTAGTTTACATCAAGGCACGAAAATAAATACACGTAGGCCTAAACTATCGTGCAAGAAAAGGGAAAAATGGAGGGGTAAAGAAGCAAGTGATAGATGGAGATGTCAAACATCAAGAGGTCCTTAATCAAACATGAAAAGGAGCTCAAAATATGACTATCTCAAGTTCAGGTCAAAGCCCAAAAATGCAGAATGAAGGTTCGGGAGCCGAAACACGCAGTTCGGGGCCCCGAAAGTGGGCTGTTAGGCACCGGGAGTGGTGCTCAACCACGAAGTTGGTCTCTCGGATGACAGTGTCCCTCAAAAAGGAGTAAAAAAAGATATGTGCCAAAAACCAGGACAAACGGAGGTGGTTAAGCGGTCCCGAACCGAGACACACGGCTTGACGGCTCCGAAAACCGGGAACCGGGCTCCGAAACGGGCAAAATGGCCTACGACCACGAAATGTAGCCCACGGCCACTGAGAGATGGTCTACGGGACCTCTCCCTCCCCTCAAGAAAAGAAACAGAGAAAATCGAGTCTGATTCGCGAACCGAGGCAAGGTACAAAAGAAGGTTCGGGAGTCAGGAGGCAGGGCTCACGGCCGCGACTCTGAGACTTCTGAACGAGCGCGATATGCAACATCACCAAGCACTCAATTGGTGACGTCTGAGTCTTAAGGTCGGTCAAAAATGGGGTGTCTACAAGGTCGACCACTTTGATGGCCGGCCGGCCAAATGTGGTTTTCAACAGATATTTCTGTAGACAGCTGGCAGCTGTCATTCTAGGCCATACCCCAGCCCATGCCTGGACGTGGGACTTCTGAGGGGGCTGCAGATTGATATATCTATATCAATCAAGCTCTCTCAAAAGAAGAGAGATACAAGAGGAAGAAGAGGAGATATACAACCTAAGGAGCAAAAAATCTCCCTCTCTCTCTACATTTTTATGCCCCTCTCTCTAAGGTTTAGGGCTTGTTTGTGCTCAAAAATGCATTTTCTTTGCACTTTTGCATACAAACACCTAGTTCTCTACTCCCTTTATTGAGCTGAGGTCCTTGAAGGTGATTTTTGGGATGATTTGAAGCCTTTTCTTGGTCCAAAAGTTCCTTTTTTTACCCCTTTTTTGCAAAGCTTTTTAGGCTATCTTGCATCTATTTTTGAGCTAAGCATATAACGTAGAAAAGTCTTGTTTTTGAGTGCTCTAAATAGTTTGTTAAGGGTGTTTTAAGCTTTGGGGTTGTTTGACCCCTCTTAAGGCTTGTTTGGCCTTTGTTTTGTGCCATTTCGGTTGAGCTCCGGGACCATTGTGTTTGGGCCTCCTCACCACTGAAATCTTGAGGGATTTCAGAGATGAGGATGGTGCCTTGAAGTCCTAGGAAGGAGAGGGCCACCCCCTCTCCTTGTTGTCCTTGAAAAGGGCCATTTTTGCCTCTTTAAGTGAGCATCATGTTTAGGTTCATGTTGGCCGTGCCTTGACTGATATTTATGCTTATTATGTCATGGTATAGCTCTAGTTTTAGTTGGTTTTGGTACACCATGCTTGCTTAGCATACATGCCTTGTAATGCCGTGTTTAGGTCTTAACATGCTCTAGGTTTTGGTCCTTATTCTAGCATGATTTTGGCCAAGCTTTGTGAAGCTTTCATGTTTGTTTTAGCATGCTTAAGCTCTCTTTTTGGTCGTTTTGGTCGATCATCACATGCTTAGTATAGCCACCTTGCATTTTGGCTTGTTAGCCTTGGTTGCGTAAGTGTGTAGCATGCGTTACTTGCAGCGTTTCAGCGGTTTGGAACCACCTTCCATGTTATTTTAGTCCTTATAACATGCTTGTACGCTTGCCTTTGATGCCTCTTTGATGTCTCTAAGAGGTGATGTTGTATGCTCCATGTTTAAGTATTTGTGCACGACTCCATGTGTAGATCATTTAGATGCCATCTAGGTGGTTTTTAGGACTTGTCTTAATATGATTTGGGACTGTTTTGGTTCACTTTGGTCATTTGCTTCATGTGTCATTTAACCATAGTTTAAGTTCTTAGGCTTGGTTGCATGCCTTGCTTACATTGATAGTTGGATTTGGTATCATCTTAACATGATTTTCAGAGTTTGATGTGCATGCCATTTGTACATGATTATCCTCTTTTAAGTGTGCTTAAAAGATGTTCTTTAATGCTTAAGCGTTGGGCCATTTTTGCATGCATTGTTTGTGTGTGTATTTGCCTCCATTCCATAGCATTTTGGCTTCCTATTTAGACATGGCCAAGGCTTGTCTATATTGGTCTAAGTCCACCTTTCACGTGTTGTTCAAATGTGATCACATTGCTACATGCTTGCATGCTTTGGTTGCATAATGCTTGCATGTTCATTACTTGCATTATTGACACATGCTTAGCTTTATTGCATTTTGTTGCATGCTTCCCCCATGTTCATATAGCATACTAGTTTGCATGCCTAGGTTGCATGCCATCTAGCATGCATGCCTTGTCCCTTGATCTAGTGATAGGGATTGGGCCTTGGTTTGTGTGTGTGCATTGCATTTGAAATCAAAATGCATACTTGGTCCCTTGGGCCATCATGCATGGGAATGCGTGATTGGTGGCTCGAGAATTGAGGCCCATCCTCCTTTGAGTCATAAACATGATAAGGAGTGTGGTTAGTGCATACATTTTCTTGAAATACATTGCCATGCCTTGCCTGCCCACTGCTGCTGTCAAACAGGTTTCAGCAGGAAGAATTGGCCGGCCGGCAGTGTTGGGTGCTGACCGGCAAAACAGGTTTGGCCGAGAGCATAATTTTGTGGCCGGTGACCATTCTCCATGGCCGGTGGAGTTCTCACTCAGCCGGTAGTGTCCCACAACACTCATAGAAGCAACCTTGGGAGTCATGCAATTTCCAGAGAAGCAGAACAGTCAAAGCAGAGGCAACTTGTGCATGGCAGTGACTTTCCGAGCGGAGCCGAGCGCGTATTGCATTGGGCCCTCTTCCCGAGGCCGTTTACTGCTTTCATTAGATTAGTTAATTTGTTAATTAATTAATCGGTCTGTAATATTTAATTAGCTTGCAGGTTAATTAACTTGTATTATTCTTTCGGTCCGTCCGAGCGAGGGCGAATCTGTAATAAGCGTGGGTGCGTGTGTGTATGTCTTCCAACCCCCACTTCTTTCTTCCTTTTACTTACCTGCTTTCGATGGTTAGTATTAGGACATGTTTACTTTAGCATACCTCATGCTATGCATGCGTGCATCATTCATCAAGTATTGCATGCACCAGGCTCGGCGCATCATACTAACTGCATAAGTATTTCAAATCTAACTTGAATACATGCTACTTGTGCATTTTCACATGTCATTTATAGACTAGCCGAGCCTATTCTAGTGACATTTCATATGCGTTGCATTAGGCATTTAAACATGGACTTGGATCATGCATGATTGCTAACATGTTCTTGTTTTGGCTTGGAGTACTTGGTAAGCATTTATGCTTTAGCATACCGCATGCGTGTGAGTATTGCCATAACAGCATGATTACCATGAGGCTAACTGCTTATGTGATATAACTGCTCGAATGCCTGTGGATGGAGGTTGAATTACCTGAATTGGAATAATGCATTAAAACTGTGAGTTTTAAGCCCACTAGATAGTGGCACAACCATCTTTTTTAAAAGCCCACTCGAAGGTGGCAAAACCTGTGTTTTAGCTTACTTGCGAGTAACAAACCATCTTCAAAAACAAACATGCAATGTTTTGTTCCAATTCAGGCGATTTGGTCTGTACTTGTTTGCTGCGCGCATAACATAGTAATTCTAGGCTAATAAATGGGATAAGAACACACAACGTTTTCAAAACTGGATATCACGGTTAGTAGAGGCCGATCTTCGGATCAGGCGAGAGAGGGTGCTCATAGCTGACCTTCCCCAATCGTACTCAAGCTCTCGAGCCGAGGCAACTTTGGTGATGACGGACACGTGACCTTTGGCACCGAGTCAGGGTTTCCTAAATTCCCCCATAAAAAATATTTAGGTGGCAACTCTGTATCTGGCAAAGCAGTCCATGTTTGGCACTTCTTTTCAAAAATCTGTTTCTCAAAACGATTTGCCGGATTTGGACTCTCTGGTTCAGATTAAGGACCGTGACACAAATTGAGTCCGAACTGTAGTGAGGCCCACGGGCGCGTCTACAGTGTGTGTTCAATTTGTAACTGTGTAGGGTTGGCATCTGGAGACGCGCTCTAGCTTAACTGTAGCCCAGAACTCTGTGAGTAACAACTGTGTAAAGATATGTTCAATGATGAATATTTTCTGACTGTTAACTGAACTGCTTTCTGAACTGTTACTGTTAACTGAGTGAATGTATGTCCTCTATTCTGAACTGTATTGTGGCATCCATAGCAACTATTGTTTACTGTTATTGCTACTGTTACAGAGATCTCTGTCAATTCCTATCTTGGAACTTCTGTTTACTGTTATGATGGTCATCATTGACTGCTCGTTCTTTTAAGACCTACTATTTACTGTACTGCTATGCTAATAGATGTACCACATATGACTGTTATGACTGAAATACTGATTTAATGAACTGTTTTTATTACTGTAAGGACATTCATTCTTAACCTCTTTACGCATTATGTTATTCACTGGGCTTTAGCTCACTGTTTATATATATATATGTAGGTGTACAGGCACCAGACCGGAGCTAGGAGCTAGGAGTGTGGGTTAGGCTCCCTTTTTGTCAAGCCAACCACTGTGCCTCACTGCGAGGTTCCGAGCCTGTCAAGCTATGGCTTAGGGGTGTTCTAATTTCCCCTGTCTGTCTCTGTATTTGTTTTGTAATAACTGTGTAGTCTGATAACACTATACTGTACTGTTTAACAGGGATTAGGTCCCTGTTCTGATCGACTGTAAATGTTGTACATATTGTTCTGTACTGTTCATGTATATACGTATGAAAAATCTTTTTGCATACAGATTCACAGCTCATTGGACATTGTTTATTTACTGTTTTGGCTTCTGCCATGCCCCTGTACCCTGTATTACTGTCTTACTGTTAAGCAGGCCTTCGGTAATCTCAGATTACTGGCCGGTTACGGTGCTAAACCCATAGGGGTGGGTTTGGGTCGTGACAGTCATGATTTTCGCAATGGTGTTCTCGGATTCATGATCGGGTGATGTTTGTATTTCCGGATTGCTTTTCTTCATATTTGAGGTAGGGACTTTTTTTCATATTATTACATTAAAAATATGTTAGGGTTATTTTGAGAAAATATATATTCATAGGAGGCATTACATATATATATTTTTTTCAGGTTTTTGTTTGATAATTTTTGGAAGATAAATTAGGTTGAAATGTTAAGAATATTGTTATTTTGAAATTGATTTGGGAAAATGATCTTGTGTTGGAAATACTTGTTAAAAATCTGAAAATAAAATAAAATAAATAGTTGTATGAGTTGTATCTATCTCATATTATGGTTAGATAATTTATTTTGGAAAAATAAAGTTGAAATATTTATCTCATCTTTGAGTTTTGGAATTTATTTTTTAGAAGAAAAATAAATTGATATTGATGAATATGGTGTGAATTGTTAAGTTGAGATTATAGAATGATTTTGGGATTTAAGAGTCTAAAAAGTGTGATATTCATGATATTTTGTAAATGTTAATTTATTAATTTTAGAAAAGTTGTGAAATTGTGGTTTGTAAAGATTTGGAAAAATTGGCTAGGCATGAAATGTAGGGGTATTTTGAGTGATGAATCATGTGAATTTATGTTTGGTGTTATTAATTTGGAAGATGGTGAACTTAATGGATTTACTAAATTGATGAATCAAATTAGTTTGGTTAATAATTAAAATCCTTCGTAATTAAAGGGGTATTATTGGGTTTAAATTCCTAACTTTTAATATTATGAGATTAAAAGTGATGATGTTGACCAAGATTGAGATTTGGGAAAATAAGCGAGATTAAGTTGATGTGATATGGTATTTGGTCCATAGTTTTACTAGTTGAGTTATGTTATCATAATAATACTTAAAATTCATATACGAGATATTCGAATTGTTTTGGCGGATTTTGACAATAAAAGAAAACAATATGATTTTAGCTCGTTTGGAGCAAATGGATAAATTGGATTAAAACAAGAATGAGTTATCAAAACTTTTACTTATTTATTTATTTTTCCTTGGTTTAATTTGATGCGGTTGATGTTGATAATCGGATAGTGAACACTCACATTATGTTTTACATTTATAGTGAAGAGAAGATTTTGATATAATTGATTAAATGTTAGAATATTCACTTATGCTTATTGAGAATTATGATTGCACTTGAAGATCTCGAGATTTTACTTGCATGAGAAAAATGAGAATTTGATTCTATTTAATGTTTGGAATGGGGATTAGTTTTGAAAAGATTGTAATTACATTTCATTGATAAGTATGTGAGTTACAAATCGATAAAAACTTGAACCCACTTTGGTGGCATATGTTATTGCTATTGATGAACCTATTGCTTAGAAGTTTTAGTTTTGATAACTGGTGGGGGATTGCCATGTTGGTGTTTAAATGAGGAGATTTTTGGAAAGGTAAGAAAATGTTTGACTTTGGAAGTTTGTTTTATATAAGGAATATTGTTGAATTGTCTTGAAAAGACTAAGTTAGAAGTTGTTGATTTACATGTGGTAAATACATGAACATTGGCATTGTTATATTATCTCTTCGGATTGTATCATGATATTACATTGATAGGGATATGGAAATTGATCACAATGGAGAATTATGTGGAGGAAGTTGGAAATGGAATCATATGAAGGACTGTACATTTTCCGTTATCATTTTATCAAACCACTATTGAAATTGATTTTTAATCTTGCATTGGAAGGTTATGGTTTTAAAAGAGAAATTGTTTTATGAAACAAGATCTATTGTTTTGTTTTTGGTAAATACGGTGGTAAGTCTTAAAAGGTAGTGTAGATGAATTTGATTAAGTTGGCCCATGTGTCCTTGGTGAAAGACCAGAAAACTGCGCAGATAGGTGTCGAGCCTTCCAGTTAATACTGGTAAAAATGACAGATTACAGGTGTCGAGCCTTCCAGTTAATACTGGTAAAAATGACAGATTACGGGTGTCGAGCCTTCTAGTTAATACTGGTAAAAATGACAAATTGGTAGTACTTGTATAGTCTACTTGCAGACTCCAACTTAGGGATTACCTGAGTCATATTTACCATCTTGGAATTTTATTGAAATTATTGGATTAATGTGTTTTCAAATTAGTATTGTGTGTAAGATTTTCAAAAGATGAAAAAAATATTTTGAGCATGACAAGGCATATGCATTCATATCATAAGACTGTATAAAATGAATTTTGATGAATTGTTTAATTATTTGATTCAATTGATAATGAGATAATTGAATGAATTGAAAATGATGTCCCGTTGCTATTGAAACATGTTTATTTATTTAAGTTAACTTGTTGTGGTTAATTAAATAAATTGGATTTAAGAGATTATGAAATAAAATCATACAGTTTTGACATGATATGATTTCACGTATATGTATGAGTATTTTGGTACCCGCATATGTTCTAATGTTTTAATATGAGATTGTTTGGTGAGCTTGTAGTTGCTCACCCCTTGCTTGTACATGTGTACAGGGAATGCTTTTCGGATTTGAAGATCAAATAATGGATCTTACCATTTCATAAGTGTAGTGTAGTGATGGATTGTACTAATACTCTTTATTTGGGTTGTGTCACGCCCCAAACCCGCCCCTAAAAGTTTGGGCATGACCACTTCAGAAACGGACATTTAACTTGATATATATATGAGATATGGGGCCTGAACGGAAGCATTAATATTTTAAAATAACAGAAAACCATCTCCATTGAGCTATAACTACCATGCCAGGATCACTAACGGAACATAAGGCAAATAAACATACAGTGACGTGCATCTGAGAATTTAGCTATATGCTTATACACATACATATACAGACCCAACCCTCAAGATTGGGCGTATAACAAAAGCATTGAAAGATAAAAGGATTATACACACTTCCTCTTTAGACAGACAATCAGGTTACAAAATCAAAAGTTTAGCAAAACTCCGTAAAATGAGTTGCCTTCATCTAAGTGCCTGGACACCCTGAGGTTGACATAAGAGGAACGGATGCCTTGGGTTGAGACTGACCTCCAGGTGGAGTGCCTACAAAAATAGACATAACATAAAGTGAGCCAAAATCAGTGAATAGTAGTACGTAACAATTTAACAATTAACTTGAATTACAATGTACATGTATAAGGGCAGAGGACATATAGTTAGCTTTATCCTGTAATTATTTTCAGAATAGCCTTAGGCCTATGGTTTTCAGCCCTTAAATAGAACGACATTAATCCCTTAAACAGACGGCATTAAGCCCTTAAACAGACGACATTAAGCCCTTTTCATGCATGTATGAACTCAAGAGGTGGCTCGCACGGATTCTAGAGGTGACTCGCATGGCAGCACTTAGTTTCGGGCAGCACTTTGTTTCGTACAAACAGATCATACAGAATGGCCATAGGCCCAGATGTCACAAATTGGTCATAGACCTCACAGATGTTACAGAATGGTTATAAGCCTTATAACTTTCACAGAACGGACATAGGCCTCATAACTTTTACATCGGCTTTAAGCCCAGTTCACATATGTATGGACTCAAGAGGTGGCTCGTACAGATTCTAGAGATGGCTCGCATTGCAGCACTTAGTTCCGTACAACACTTTGTTCCATACCAGAAATCATTAGGTCTTAAAGATCGAACCATCCATATCATGTCCGAGCATAGCATAACTAGCACAGATAAACAGAACAAATTCATATACTTGAACCACGGTATTATTACCCCCGGGCAAGGGCCATAAGACTACGGTATTCTTACCCCCGGGTAAAGGCCTTGTGCTAAGGATGCCATGAATACTTATATATGTATATATATATAGACAACCATTCATTAATTCAAAACGTAACATATCAGAAAATAGAACATTTCTTGCCATATCATGTCATTACAGTACGCTTAACAAAGATAGAACAATTTACATTCTAACGTGGGTTACATAATGATGTTAAACCTTTGCATTCATGTCGTAGATTCTAAACGACCTCGGGTCCATATGTAACACAACAAAATAATCTTGGATTCATACAGATACCATTGTTCAAGGATGAACATAAGTTCCATTTATTCTTTAAGAAGTAACGTAGTATGCTGATAAATAATAGAGGGTTAATATTTGTTATTGACAGAACAAAAGGATTCCAAAGTCATACCGATGTGTGCAAATCTTTCAATGTTCATATAAGTCACACTGATTTCCAATCGTCATAAATGTTTGTGTGCCACTTACGAGGAATAGAGTGTTAGTGACAATAATTATCAACAGTAAATAAAATATACATTTCTATATTGCTGCTCACAGTGATCGGCTCCCGGTAGCAATGGGACGGTGTCCTCGTTTCGACCTACAGCACAGTGCACAACACATAATATGAGATTATACTCAATCCTTTACTTATTCTCTTTGATCATTCGATCAATTAGCCATGGTGATACCAGGCTCATTATTCCTTAATAAGTTATAATCCATGTCTTAGAAAATAGGAGAAGTTGATGGAAAATGGTTTAGGTGAAGAAATGGTACAAAACTGGTTAACAAAAAATGAACAGTTATCACTAATTTGGGCATAACTATTTATGTATTTAGAATTTGGGAGTGAGACCACCTCCATTGGAAACTATACTTCCGGGGCTTGATTTTAGGCTCAAGAATCCCTCAAAACGGAGTCCTGAGGAAAAAGATATGCTTATTCAAAGTTGGCTGGACAAAGCTGTCCCCCGCACGTGCAGGAAACAGAGCCGCACGTGCAGCTCTGGGCAGTTTGCTGTCCGAAAATGACTCTTTTTTCTCCAACACTTGGTTTTTCCATTTTTAAACTTGGTTCTTAACATAAATCACTCAAAAACATGTAAAATTATCTCATAACATGATAAACTAACATCAATCAAGTGCAATTCCATTTTAAACAAATCAATCTTTGCCTCAAAAATAGAAATTCAAGTCTCATCTTCTATATAATCAAGCTTCTATAATATATATACCCCAAAATCATACAAATACATCTTACACATGGTTGATCTTCACACCACAACTTGGTATTCCATGAATCATTCTTAAGACTGAACCCAATTCAAGCAAATTTAAAGAAATCAAGGTTCAATTCCTTGAGTTTAACTCATTTCATTCATAACCCAACACACTTGTTCATTTGCATATTAATTTTCCCCAAATCTGTCATTGATTTTATGTAGTAGATGCATTATTTACAAAGATAATAGTTGAAGCCTCATACCTTAACTTAATTCCTTGTTTTTCCCCTTTAATCTTTTCAATTTTCCAAGCTTCCATGGATGATCCTCTTTCCCTCTCTATTTCTCTTTCACGATTCTCTCTCTCCCTCTCCCTTAGATATTTTATTTGACTTCAAAATGATAAAACCCTCAACTCACATGGCCTATCCATATATGTATATATCACATACTTAAGCTTAACACAAGGGAGAGCCAAACGTGGCCTTACGAATCGCACAAAATTAAATTTCAATTAAACTTTCTAGATGACTCTAAAAATTATGATGATCATAAATATGCCCCCTGTTCTGGTTTATGAAGCCTCTAAGGCCTTCAATTTGCAGTACCAAGTTAACCACCCAAACGTACATTAACGAATCAGACAAATTAGATTTCTAATTAAGTTTCCCAAATAGTTCTAAAAATTTCAATTAACACATCCAAGTCCTCAATTGTGATTTCTGAACCCGTAAAGGTCGGTAATTCAATTTTAAAGTCGTGGCTCAACAGTTAATTCCTCAATTTAAACACATATCATTAAATTAAAATGCATTAACCCATAATGCCATAAAGGTAATATTTAATACGGATTTTGGGGTCGTTACACTAAAAGTGAGTAAAGACAAAATTTAATTAGTTTAATCATCCCTAATCAAATTTCTACAAAAATGCTTATTATTACTTAAAAATTATGCTGATCTCAGATGTAAAATCAATCTCAGGTAATTAAGCCTCTAAGGCTTCCAATTTCTGATTCAATCATTATAATTGTGATAGATGCTTTCCTTACCAAACAGACAGAGGTTTCAATTTATAAGAGCCATGTGCTTAAACTAAATTTCTCGAGAGATTTCACATTAAACATTTAAATGCACAGAACAAGGGACTAAATTATGCCAGAAACACATACAAGGGTCGGGTTATTACAGATTGCGTGCTATTTTTTTTTGTAAAGAGTAGTGACCTCTCTTTTATTGTAAGCCTCAAGGCATTTCTTTTATTTGTATGTAAATGTCATTGTTGTATAACGAGAGGGAATACATATATATATATATATATATTTAATTATTCATCATTTCATCCAAGGATGAAATGTTATTGGTAAATAGACTTAATTAATGAATATTTGCAATGTTATCCGAGTAATAAAATACAGGGCGTGACAGATCTTGCATTAAAGATGAATGAGTGAAGATCAACATTTTGACCGATTGGATTTTGGATTTTTCGAAAGAATCTTCTTGATCTAGCTTCTCTACTTTTATTTTTGAGATAGGATTACTTTTAATCTTGTATCTCTTTATTTTGAGGATGTTTATGTGGTGCTATTATAATATTGATGCTATAATTTAATGTTTGAATTTACAAAATGGTTTTGCTTCAAAAATGGAATTTTCTCTACACTTTCTTAATATTTTTATTAATGGTTATGGATTATGAAGATTTTAGTTAGGAAATAACATTTAACATGATTTGGGGGTAATGAAAACCCTAGTTGTAAAATTTGGGAAAAAGATGAAATTTATTTTTAATTCTTTAAAATTGATGAATGGATTATGATATTTTGAATACGTATTGATTGAGACTTGTGAAATTGGAATCTCTTGAGATTCAATTTAATTGGACCATGTTTGACTTATGGGTGAGACCTATGATTTAGATTCAATTTAATTTGAATTTGTTTATGATTCATGTTTAATTATTTGGTCCCTTTTTAATTATGTGATTGGTAAGTTATTATTATTTATTATATGGGAATATAATAAATAGTTGAAAGTTAAATTTATGGTGGGTACCATATGGTGAAAAATTATATATTTTTATAGTGAATGAAATGAGTGCATATTTCATAGTGAGCAAAATATTATATTTTGTGGTGTACAAAAATGTTATATTTTGTGATGAGAAAAATTATATCATTTTATAATTTATATTATAAAATTTGAAGGTATTATTACAAAAATTTATATTTTTGGGAGACCAATTTATTTTTGGGAAGGCAACCCACGTGGGCTGCCCCCCTCTCCCTCTTTCCTTGTCCTTTCCTTCTTTTTCCTTTCTTTTCTTTTCATTTTTTTTTAGGTTGGCAGAGGCTCCCCTATATGCCTCTCTCTCTCTCTCTCTCTCCTCCAGTGTGTCTCTCTCTCCCTCCCTCTTTCTTTATTTTCTATGGTTGCTCAAGCTTTGAGCTTAGAGTAGGAGTCTTTAGAGTGAGATTTTGCAAAAGTGTTGTAAATGAAAGTCGGAGAGCTTATCATGATCTTCACAATGGTAGTCACGGATTCATGATCGGGTAAGATTTGCCTTCCAGATCTGCTCTTCTTTATTATTTGAGGTAGGGACTTTCTTCATATTTTTACATTAAAGCTATGTTAGGGTTATTTTGAGAAAATATATCATTATAAGAGGTATAGCATATATATATATATTCAGATTTTTGTTTGGTAATTTTTGGAAGAAAAATTATGTTCAAATGTTAAGAATGTTGGCATTTTGACATTGACTTGGAAAAATCATTTTGTGTTGATAATTTTGCAAAGAAATCCTAAAATAAAATTTAATATTTGTATGGATTGTCTATAGCGATCCCGATTTTCCCTTCATTATTTAATTGTATTCCGGGCTCGGGTCCGTGGTTGTTGGTTGTTGTCTTATTCTCATTTCAATCCTTTACTCTTTGTATTTGAGTCTTGGGGTGTGTTGGGCAGGTTTGAAATAGGTTGGTTGTGTTTGGAAACCAAGAGTTGATTCCCAGATTTTGGCCTTCACGCTCGAGCAGGGCTTTTGACGCTTGAGCGGGCCCTTTGCTTTTGTTCCTTTGCTTGAGCGGGGAGTTTGATGCTTGAGCGGGATTATTCAACCCTCAGTACTTTTCTCTGCAGGTCATCAGATGCTCGAGTGTCCACTTTAACGCTCGAGCGGGGACCTTCGTCTGCAGAACTTCTGGAAGTGTGCATTCAACGCTCGAGCGTCGCTTTTCACGCTCGAGCGGGGGTTTGTGTCTGACGCTCAAGCGGGGCGTTCCACACTCGAGCGGACTATGTATTATATCAGTCCGAATTTTAGCATTTTGAATCACTTTTTCGAGCCATTCTCTCTCTCTAGCTTTTCAAAACCCTAATTTGAGAGCTCCTCTCTCTAGAACTTTCTCTCTCTCTACATTTTGATCTTGGTTTAGTGAGATCCAACCCTTGTGCCTTCATTAAAGTGGTAGAACTTTGCAAGACCTCCATTTTGATGCGAAAATCTTGGGGTTTGGAGCACTTCCGAGTTTGTTCATCATCTCCTTTGGGTTTTGAAATTTGAGGTAGGGATAACTACTCATTTTTATGGTCTTTGACATAAACTTGTGGTCATTTTGATTTAATGTTGAAGTTGGGAAATTTTGGATGTTAGGGTTTCAAAATGTTTAAAGAGGGGTTTCATTCTTTTGACCAATACATGTGTATTTTGGGTCTTAAAATAAGGTTATTGATGATATTTGAACCTTTGGGTCAATGTTGAGAAAAGGGGGAGAAAAGCCCTAATTTATTGTGATGAATTAATTTGGGAAAGTTGTGGAAATATGAAATTGAGTTGGAAATAATGAAATTGGGTAATTATGAGATTTAATGGTGAAGTTGGATTGATTAATCACTCACCTTTGAAATTGTAGATAATTTATTTGTTTGATAATTTATTATCTGTTTAGGAATAATTGTTTTGGGCTATTGGTGGAGGATAGTCTTGATTGTTGTAGACACTGCATGATGATTAGGTGAATTAAAACTAATCAATTGAGTATGTCTGTAGACACCCTATTTTTGACCATCCTCAAGACTTGGACGTCACCGTTTGAACACTCAGTGATCATCCATGTTCGTGTTCGTTTTGAGTTCCCGGAGGTTTCGGCTACACGCCTTACCTCAGGATCTCTCAACTCTGTTGTCTTGTGCTTGGTTGGACCAAACACTTGTTGGTTTTTGCTTTGGAAGGTAGAGAATGGCTTGTTGGCCATCCCCACGCCTCACCGGCCATGGCTTGAGGCCACCGGCCGTGTCTTCTTGCCACTGGCCATTGGTGATGGCCAGTCGGCACTTTGTGTGATCGGCCGACCATTTATTTGGCCGATGGACTCCTTTTCTGGCCGGTACCACCTTTTTTCCTTTTTCAGGCATTAGGCATGCCAGCTGTGCCAGCTAGAGTGCACGGATTTGTCCTCTGGAGGAATTGCACCCTTTGCACCCTTTTGGTCCTAGCTTCCTCAAGAAACTTGGATCCTTTGCTCAAGCTTCTTGAGGAAACTTGACCCTTTGTCTTAGCTTCCTCAAGAAGCTTGGACCTTTGGGTTAGCTTCCTTGAGAAGCTTGACCCCCTTGACCCTTTTGTTTAGCTTCCCTTAGAAGCTTCAAGCCTTCATCTTGCTCTATATAAGAGGACCTTCCTCTTCCTTTGAAGAGGTTTAACAAAACCAGAGATAATACATATATATCTGATATATAAACCACTCTCTCTCTATATCTCCCTCTCTCTCTCTTCATTTGTGTGTGTTTGAGAGTTCAAAAGTGTGTTTTGTTCTTAGTTTTGCACTAGGACACATAGTATTACACTATACTTTGGTTCTTGAGGTGTTGAGAGATTGTTCTTGGAGGTTTTGTGTTGGTTTTTATCAGAAAAAGGGGCTAGACTTGCTGTTCTTCAAGTGTTCTTCAAGGGTGAGTATAGTTGCTTTATATTTCCCATTCTTGCACTAGTTTTTAACTCATCTTGCATACTGATTTAAGCTTTGTGTATAACTGAAAAAATTCTTGTATTTGCATTCTTAAGATGTTTCATTAAGGTCTCTTTTGTGTTTGGGGTTGACCTCCCCCTCTTAGGCCTTGTTTGGCCCCTTTTGTGCCTTCTTCGGTTGAGTTTTGAATACTTTTGTGCATGCCTATGTGTTTGAGGCTTTGGGCTGCCATATCAGAGGTTTTTGGGGCTCATTTTTGCGTGATAAACTCTGTTTTGCGTTAAAAAATCCATGCCATGTTTGCTTGGAGTAGGTGTTGAGTAATGCTTTCTTTGTGGCCTTGAATGTCTTCTATCTCGTACCCATTCCCTAGCATGTTTTGGCATCATCCTTCGCATGCTTTTCAGAGTTTAACATGAGTGCTTAATGTCCATTTTTGTCACCTTTGAGTGTTCTTGAGAGTTGCCTTTCATGCCTTAGTCTTAGGCCCTTCGGTTGGCATGTTTATTTTGCATGATTGGCACCATTATTTTAGTATTCTTGGCCATTGTTTTGGGATGGGCTAAGACCTTCCCATCTCGGTTTAAGTCCATCTTTGTATATAATTGCATGTTTGATGTGTTGCATTGCTTTGGTATCATGCTTGCATTGTATCATGTTTGCACATTTGCATATTGTTTAGCTAGTTGCATTTCATATCCTAGCTTGCATGATAGATTGCACGGCATTGCATCTTGCATGTTTGGAACATTGCATTTGGCATGTTCATTACCTTAGTCCCATATGGCATACTTGAGCTACTTCGCATGTTTGAGCCATGTTGCATACATGCATTACATTTTGCTTGGTTTGGGGTGTCAAACCAAGCAAGAGGGGTGAGGTGTGTTCGTACTCCAAGTGACGAAACACATCTCAACCCTCGGTTACCGATGCCCTTGATCTCAACATGATAGGGCATGAGGCATTCATTTGTTTTGTCACATGCATTTACATTGATTTGCAAGCTTGGTGCCTTTGGCTATCATGCATCGAAATGCGTGATTGGTGGCCCGAGGACCAAGGGCCACACTTCCTTGAGTCCATAGCATGATTGGGAGAGTGACCATGCACACATTGCTTTGAAATTTCCATGCCATGCACTGTCTGTCCTCTGCTGCTGTCAAAACAGGGTTCTGCAGGAAGGCATGGCCGACTGGCCACTTACAGTGCCGACCGGCTACCAAAGTCCAGCCGGTGGTTCAATTTTTTGCCGATGGCCACATTCTCATAGCCGGTAATGCTCTATCATGGCCGGTGGAATCCTACAACACTCAAGGAGTTATTCAGAAGGGTCCTGGAAACTTTCATAATTTTCAGAAGAGTAAGGCAGTGTAAACAGAGGCAACAGTGGCATGGTACCGGGTTTCTGAGCAAGGCGAGTCAAGCATGCATCATCCACGCATTCCGAGGCAGAGTTGCGGCGGTCTCTTTAGTTTCATATTTAGGCTTTTTTTTGTAATTAATTTGTTAATTAATTAGAAGTTTGTAATAATTAATTAGCTAGGATAGTTAATTCATTATTCGGCCTGTATTATTATTTCGGACCCTCCGAGCGAGGGCAATTGTGTAATAAGTGTGCGTGCGTGTGTGCGTGTCTTCCAACCCCATTTCTTTCTCCCTTTTACTTACCTGCTTTCAATGGTTAGTATTAGGGCATATTTAAATTAGCATACCTTATGATATGCATGCGTGCATCCATACATTTGTCTTGCATGCACGGGGCTCGGCGCATCATACTAACTGCATAGTATTTCAATTCCGAGTTGAATACGTGTTAGCTATAGCATCATCATATGCCATCTTAGAATAGCCGAGCCTATTGTAGTTGCATCTTGCATATGTTGCATTAGCCATCTTAACATGAACTAGGATCATGCATATGATTACTAACAAGTTTCCGTTTTGGCTTGGAGTACTCGGTAAGTGTTTATGCTTTAGCATCCTTGCATGCGTGTGAGCGACTGCCATGACAACATGCTTACCATGAGGCTACTTGCTTATGTGATATAACTGCTTGAATGCCTGTGAGTGGAGGTTGAATTACCTGAATTGGAATAATGCATTAACTGTGAGTTTTAAGCCCACTAGATAGTGGCAAAACCATCTTTTCTAAGCCCACTTGAGGGTGGCAAAACCTGCATTTTAGCCTACTTGCGAGTAGCAAACCGTTTTCAAAACAAACATGAAATGCTTTTTTTCCAATTCAGGCGACCCAGTCTATACTTGTTTTGCTGCGCGCATCACATAGTAATTCTAGGCTAATAACCGGAATAAGAACGCGTAATGTTTTCAAAACTCGATATCATGGTTAGTAGAGGCTGATCTTCGGATCGGGCAAGCGGGGGTGCTCATAGCTGACCTTCTCCAATCGTACCCAAGTTCCCGAGCCGAGGCAACTTTGGTGATGACGGACACGTGGCCTTAGGCAAACGAGTCAGGGTTTCCTAAATTCTCCCAAAATAAAATATTTAGGTGGCGATTCTATATCTGGCAAAGCAGTCCATGTTTGGCACTTCTTTCTAAAAAATCTGTTTTCCAAAACAATTTGTCGGATTTGGACTCTTTGATGATTCATCGGTCTTGCATTGCACTCTGCGAGATTAGATACAGGACCGTGACAATTTGAGTCCGAACTGTAGTGAGCCCATAATGAACAGAACAGGATTTCCCTCCCGGGACGTTCGGGAACGTCTACAATGTCATTGAATATGACGGATGGAATAACACATTGAATATGTGCTTGGCTTGATCATTGTATATGATAAGTGTTTAAATACATTGTATATGTATATTGTTTGGGAGGAGATAGGGGATGTACTCCATGGTTTGGGAGGAGATAGAGGATGGACTCCTAAATCGAATTTGGGAGGAGATAGGGGATGGACTCCAGTGATAATTAAGTTGGCCGGAGCGTCCAGGGTGAAAGTCCCGAAATCCTAATTGCGTTTGTATAATGTAGATAAATTGAAGTATTGAAATGATGATAATATGAGTTGTAGTCTCATTCGAACTTGAAGTGTTGAAGTGTTAATTATGTGAGTTGTATTCTCATGTTAATTGATCATAACCGAAGTATTGTTGATATGAGTTGTAGTCTCATTTGAACTGTCTGGATGAATAGGGAACCATATCTATGAATTGGTTTGGCTAATGAAATGGAAAGAGATGTATGTTTGTTTATATGAGTTGAACATTTATCATATGCCACTGTTTTAGTTATTGCTCATATTATGTTTAGCATATCTCTACTAGACGTTGGCTCACCCTATATGGGACATCATTTTCAGGTTCAGGTGTTATGCCACATCCAAGGACGTAGCTTGGGAGGTCTTGGGAGTTGAAGACTCTTTTGATTATTTATGTTGTCTTTTTGATATTACATGTAAATTCAAGCCAAGGGCTTAACGTGTATTTGAGTCAATACTCACTTTTTGTAACCAAGTATTGGCTTGGAAAGTTGTAAGCCCGTAGGGCATTTACTTTTGTTGTCAACATGTAATATTTTTGTAAAGAATACTCTGATGAATGGAAATTTACTTTATTCTCTGTCTATGAATATCATGAATGTTAGGTTTATATGTATCTTTTTGAGGGCATTACAACTTGGTATCAGAGCGTACCGGGTTTGAATACTTGGGTACGTGGGAAGTGGTTAGTACCACAATGGGTTTGTCTCACTTGTTGGAGACTTATGTATGATATTATGTGCTTATGTGATAACATGTTTACGTGACTATTTGGGTATAAGATTTAGTTTCTAGGATGTTGGTTGGATCCTTGGGTTTCTGGGAGTCCTGTTGGAAAAGCACTTGATCAATGCTATTTCTAACTGGAACTCTAGCAACGCCTCGGGACTGTCATTATCCGGAAATAAAATTCGTAAGTGCTTATGTGATTATGTGTTTACGTGGAGTGAATTACAGTTGTCCATGTATTAGGACGTGAGTGTTATAGCTTCGGCACATTTGTGAATGTGCTAATGTCTTCGTTACCTTCATTAGGATGTCAGGATGAGGACGTGGTGGTAGGCGAGGTAGGCCTAGGAGGCAGAAGATGCCTATACCAGATGAAATTTCGACGTAGCAGGAGGGTGTTGGTCAGGCCAATGTGGCCGAGCCAGTAGGTCAGCAGGCCATGGGCGCCTTAGCCCGCGAGATGGCAGGAGCTTTAAGGGAATCTATGGACATTCTCAAGGCTGAGAATTAGGTCCAGGCCCATGTTGCTGAGGCAGGCCGTCCTTTCTGAAGAAGGAGTTCTTCTGGTCTAATCTGGACAAGTTTGTGGGTGATCCTAAAGAGCCACTTAAGGCTGATGAGTGGCTTGAGCAGATGATGAAGACGTTTAAGATGCTTGGCATCGAAGACGGAGCCTTGAGAGTGACCTTGGCGTCCTTCCAACTGAAGGGAGACACGGGTCAGTGGTGGAAGTTTGTTCGAGGTCGTATTGGTGGGACTTTGGAGGCTTTCGTCGGTGCTTTCCAGGAAAATTTTTTGCCTCCCGCTGTTAAGGAGAAGTTGAGGGATCAGTTTTGTCAGCTCAAGCAGCTGAATACACCAGTGGCTGAGTTTGAGGCTGCATTTACCAGCTTATCGAGGTTCACACCTGAGCTAGTGGCGTCTGAGGAACGCTGTTGTCTTGAGTTTGAGAAAAAGTTAAGAACCGGGCTCAAGATAAGAGTTGCGGGGTCCATGACTTAGGAGTATGGGCGCCTTGTGGATGCTGCGGCCCATCTTGAGATTATTATGCATGAGGAGGATGAGAGGATGAGGGGCTCCAAGAGGAGTCAGGATGGCCAGGGAGATGGTAGGAGGCAGAGGGGTTCTAACCCTCAGCAGTCCTAGGGTGTGTTTATGAGATCTACCTTTCCAATGCCGAGTTTAGGCTCTGGGAGAGGCAGTCAGGGAGACTTTACCTGCTATAAATGTGGTCAGCTAGGCCACAAGTCTCCAGGTTGCCCACAGAGGGGAGGAGGGCAGAGAGTAGCTTCATCTTCGGCTCGTCCTCAGAGCCAGAGTCAGGGCAGAGGCCAGCCGCTCTCTTATTACCAGTGTGGTCAGGCGGGGCACCTGAAGAGGTTTTGCTTGCAGTTGGGTGGCACATCTGGTGTATCTGGGTAGAGGTAGAGTTTTCAGCCAACTCAGTCAGTTCAGGCCTCAAGGGCCAATCAGGGAGCCTCATCGTCTCAGTCTGTGCAGCAGTTTTTTGCTCCGAGAGGTGGGCAGGTAGATTAGGGGCATACAGGGCATGTGTATGCTGTTACCGCTCAGGATCTTGTACCGGCTCCATCTGTTGTGAGAGGTTCCTTTTTGTTTTGCAACTCGGTTGCTAATGTGTTGATTGATACGGGTGCATCCCATTCCTTTATATCTGCTGCATTTGCATCTGTCTTGGGGTTGGAGTTGGCACAGTTAGCTTCTCCTATTTGTGTAGTATCACCTGTTGGGGGTGAGTTGATTTTAAAACAGGAGTGTAGAGGTTGTGATATAGAGGTTGCCGACCGTCGGCTTCCATTTTCTTTTGTAGTAATGGCTATGTCGGGTTTTGATGTGATTTTGGATATGGACTGGTTATCGTCATACCGAGCTGTTATTGATTGCTACTGCCAGAGGGTTACTGTATGTACCTTGAGCAGGGATTGTTTCCATTTCTTAGGGGATCGGGTTGGTAGTGTCTTGCCACCAGTGTATGATCCGCGAGGGCGGGGTGAGCTTAGTTGTCTTCTCGCTAGCTGTATGAGTAGTGAGTGTGATGAGACCCAGGCCGAGTTGCCAAGAGTGGTTTGTGAGTACTCGAACGTCTTTCCCGAGGATCTTGTTAGTTTGCCACCTCATCGAGAGATTGAGTTCTCTATCGACTTAGTGCCTGGTATGGCACCAATTTCCATGGCATCGTATCGTTTTGCCCCAGCCGAATTGAGTGAGTTGAAGATTCAACTCCAGGAGTTGCTAGATAAGGGTTTTGTCAGCCCTAGTGCTTCGCCGTGGGGAGCACCGGCCCTCTTTGCTAAAAAGAAAGATGGGGCTTTGAGACTTTGTATTGATTACCGAAAATTAAATCAGGCTATGGTTAAGAACAAGTACCCTAAGTCTCGTATAGATGATTTGTTTGACCAGTTAAAAGGGTCCCGTTGTTTCTCTAAGATAGACTTGAGATCGGGTTACCATCAGTTACGGGTCAGGGAGGAGGATATTCCGAAGACGGCATTCCATACGCGGTATGGCCATTATGAGTTTCTGGTGATGCCTTTTGGGCTCACCAATGCACCGACAGTGTTTATAGACTTGATGAACCGGATTTTCTGGGAATTCTTAGATCGTTTTATGGTCGTTTTCGTGGACGACATTCTGATTTATTTACCTTCGGAGGAAGAGCACGAGGAACACTTGAGAGTGGTGCTTGAGCTGCTTAGGGCACATAAGCTGTATGCTAAGTTTGGGAAGTGTGAGTTCTGGCTAAGAGAGGTTAAATTCTTAGGCCATGTAGTCTCCGAGGAAGGGGTGTCTGTTGATACATCCAAGGTAGAGGCAGTGCAGGATTGGGCATAGCCTAAGAGTGTTTTTGAGATCCGCAGTTTTCTGGGATTAGCCGGTTATTACCGTGGATTTGTGAAAGATTTCTCCAGGCTAGCTTCGTCGTTGACTAGGTTGACGCGGAAAGGGGTCAAATTTGTGTGGAGTGAGACTTGTGAAAAATCGTTCCAAGAGGTTAAAGTTAGACTTACCACCACTCCAGTTTTGATTATTCCGGAGAGGGGTTTGGGTTATGTAGTGTATTATGATGCCTCACGAGAAGGTTTGGGTTGTGTAGCAAGAGGGGAAAGTAGTTTTGATATTTATATGTTTATTTTGTTTATTTTATTTATTTATTTTTTTAAAATATCCTTGGGTAAGATATAAATCTGATAAAGAAGTTTGAATTACAGTCAAACTCTTTAATGAAAAAATCAGAATTAAAGTCAAACTCATCTTTTATCTTTAAATATTTTGAAAATCTTTTATCTTTAAATATTTTGAAAATATCTTATATCCATGCTCTAAGTAATGAAAAAGTGAAACAAAAAATATAAAAAAGATTTAAATTATATATATTTATATATAGGAACATAGGAAAATAGAATGAGAGAATAATGAATGTGCCACGTAGGAAAAAGTTTCATGAAATGTTAGGATTGACAATTTAAATTTTTTAAAGAGACCATTATTTATGCTTATATATATAGTATATATAATTGTGTTTCAAGATTATTATATTTTAAATTTGTCATATTATGGATTGAAATGGTATTAAAACAGATAATAAATAAATAAATAAATAAATAATGTAGAAGATCCCAAGTCCAATTTGACATCATTTCAATCTCGCGTACCTCATTTGATTGATAGAGAATTAGTGGTCCAAAACTAAGAAGCAATGACAAAGTTGATTAGGATAATTTATTTATATAAAAATTGTACAACAAAATCTCCCCTTATCTGTGATACTGGGTTGAAAGGAAATAAAGTATAGTTTTTTGGGAGAATAAATAAAGTATAGTTTAATAAATAAAAAAAAGGACCATCTTTCTCACAAATCTGATTTGACATCGGATATAGCTTAGATAATCATTCCATATTAAATGCCAATAATATAACTATATTATACTATACTAATATGGCTATTTCAAAACAATTTCATTTCATTTCTTGTCACTGTCTGAAAGGGTATGTGATGAATTGTAACCATATTTAACAGAACTATTTTACTAGATCCATCACAAGAAAGCATACGCTAAATTATTCTTCGTGAAACAAATGTGTTATACTCACACAATTTCTTTTCCCGCAATCCCCCCAATGAGATGGTAAGACATAATGTATGTAAGGAGAGTTCTGAGAGAATATTAAAATGTTGGTCAAATTTTCAAATTTTACTTACCAAGTCATTTGGGGGTGAATCATTTTTCTATTTATATATAGTTACTAGGTAGGTTTGGAGGTGACACACACAACTCAAATTTATCAATTTATCCAACTACACCCATTTAACACATTGAAAATGGTCCAAATTTATAAATGGGTCTAAATAAGTTTCTCTTTTTGAACCAATTAAAATTGAGTTTATTTGGATTGGACATCATTTGTTTAAATGCACGCACTTCTTCAACCACCATTCCTCCATTCTTCCTCCACGACCACCACCACTGCCACCATCACCACTACTGCCACCACCACTTCACTATACCAAATTAAAGTTTTAGAGAGAAAATTTTAAAATCACATTTTAAGGACAAAATATTTTAATTGCCAAAGGTGTCGTGCTTTTATAAATAAAATTGGACATTTTGAGGTCTTTTGGGAACATGATTTTTAGTGGCTTTTTTTTGTTTCTTTTGGCTAAATTATGAAATGAAAAATTTAGTGGGTTTGGTTTCAATTTTCGGAAAATTGAGTTTTTTATTTTTTGTTTTTTGTTTTGTTTTTAGTGAATATTTTTAAAATTTTAAGTAATTTTTTTTTACTTTTTTAGATGACCCTTACTTAGATGTATCTAAATAGTCAAATATTTGTGAAAAATATTTTAAAAAATTAATAAATTCACAAAAATACGAAAAATGTATTGAACTTTTGTTTTTGTTTTTTTTTTTTGTATTTTTGATATTTAGTGAATTTTTTAAACATTTTTTTTCACAAATATTATAATTTTTAAGTGTATTTATGTTAGGTTTGTCTAATTTTTTTTAAGAAAAAAATTGCTTAAAATATTAAAAAAATTCATCGAAAATAAAAAAGTAGAATTTTCTAAAAAGTGTTTTCTGGAAACCAAAACCAAACAAGCTGAATATTTTTGAAATGACTTTTTAATTTTTTATGAAAAGATGTGCAAAAAGTAGAGTAAACGGAAAAAAAAAAAAAAAAAAAAAACTTTGATTTTTGGATATTTGTTGCTCTTTGGCCTTTTTGGTTACTTTTTGGTGATAAATTACTATCCACTTTTGTGACCATAATTATTGTCTTAAAAGGTAAACCCTTTATTTATTCCAAAAAATGCAATTATTAGCAATATTTTTTAAATTTTGTCACTAAAAATTCAATTTTTTTTAATTTTTTTATTGGACGACATTTTAGAAAAAACAAGAATTACTTGCCTAATATTTTCTACAAGAAAATTTTCACTGTTGATACATAAAAAAAATTTGATCCCTAAAACCTTTACATGTTGTAGCTCCTCTTTCACAACACCTCTTTCAAAACCACCACTAGCGTGGACATTTGTCGGGCAGGGCTGACACTACATAGTACGAGACTTTGTGTCTGCCCAAACCAAAATCCCAAGACCATTCCGTTAATATATTGGGCTGAAAATGTTGGCCCAACTCGACCCTACGGTCTAACCTTTCCAAATCCTAAAAAGGAGGGTTAGGTCGGGCGAGCCAATGGGCCAATGCCCACCTCTACCACTACCCCAAACCAAGGGCTTCTATTTACACACCACATATTATCTTAGGTCATGCCAACTTATAATTTCTTTTAGTTATCATTTTTCCCCAAAAAAAAAAATTACCAAAAAGAACAAGGACACACCAATTTAAAGCCTCCGGTGTAAGCTGCTGTAACGCCCCAAATTTCTAGCCCAAATAATAATACAACAGTTATGGCTCTTTCAAGGAAAACCGAATATAAATCTCCAAACTTACATTACATGATACAATAGTTCTTCATGCAACAATACATTAATCCAACAACAAGTAAATAAACAAATAAATACCTCCAAGAGTTTATAAGTTTCCAAGGCTTGAGCCTGGTTACACAAAGCGGTTATTCAAACCCACACACATACAGCCCTTGGCTTACACACAGAGTCACAGCAAAATGAGATTCTCGTACTCTCAACACACATTTTCTCGCCTTTAGTTAGGTGGTATCACCACATCTTTTCCTACACAAAAATCCCATAGGGTGAACATAAAGCCCAATAGGAAATCCTTAACAAAGTATATACATTTTATACAAGTCTCAAGAGATGAAATGCACATGCCATGCTATGCCCCTTTTCGAAGATAAATCACATTTTCATCTTTTGAAAACCATCATATTCAATGATGTCATGCAATTTCAATTGTTCAAAACTTAACAATTTATTTTAAGGGCGGTAAATACGACTTTGGTAATCCCTACGTCGGTGTCTGCAAGTAAACTATACAAGTACTACCAAATTGTCTGAAAACCCTAGTTGTAAAATTTGGGAAAAAGGTGAAATTTATTTTTAATTCTTTAAAATTGATGAATGGATTATGATATTTTGAATATGTATTCATTGAGACTTGTGAAATTGGAACCTCTTGAGATTTTTCTTGGATTATGAATATTGTTCCTCATTACTCGATTAAATTACTTGAGTGGTGTACATTACCCTTTACTTAAAGCATGTGTGAATACTTAGAAATCTTGGAAATGTTGTTTAAGGGGGTGGTAAATAGCATGCGAGTCCAAGTAAGGAGTCAGTTTTTGGAAAGAGTTGTGTGTTGTTGGTACTCACGTGGGGGAAAGTTTAGGTGCCTAATTGCCCTGTCTTGAGCTTATTACCAGACGAATGTGGGAAAGTATTTTTGGGTGTCCATTGGTCTTGCCGTATTATTGTCGGTAAAAGGGGGAAAAAGAATAATTTTGGGTGCCCATTCCCTGTCATATTAATAGCTGACAAATGTGGGGATATTTTGGATATAAACCTATGTATATGTATGTATTGGGACTCTCTTTAGGGACTTTATAGTGTATTTACCCTCCGGTGTTGAATTGTGAAATTGTGGAAGCCATGAATTCATGTATTCTTTCTTAAATTAATACTATGAGTTGAATTAACTATTTTGGTTGTGATAATATATGAGTTGAATTAAATATGTTTGGTTGTCATAATGCAATATGGATTTTCGAATAACCAAATACTTTGTTGAAAGAATTTGTACTAGGCATCTAACTCATTCTCACTCTGACAATTTCAGAAATCAGTGATGTGCAACTACCCCTATGACAAGGGGGACACTCTTGTGTTTTGTTGGGACACGAAGACTCATGGATGTGTTATGTAGAAGCTCTGAGCATATGTATTTTGGGACTGCGTGTCCATTTTATTGTAACAAGGCATTGCATTGAAGTTTGTACGCCATTAAGGCATTATTATTTTTATCCTTTAACTTCTTGAACTACGTTAATGTTGTTGTAACTAAGATAAGAATTTGGAAATTTGTAATATTTGAGATGTAGTTCAATGGAAAAGAGGGCTTTTGGGATTAGTGTTATTGTTTGGTATGGTAAGATTTCAGATTAATCATGTTACGAGTAATGTTTTAATTTAATTCATTTGGGGGCATTACATTTTGTGTCTATAACTTATAAATTTTAGTAATTTTTGTATTTTGAAACTACTAAACAAATAAATAAAAATAGCATCGCTTTTATTTTTCAAATATTAATTAATTTTATTTTTACTTTGCATTATATGATAATATGCATTGAATGTGCATGACTTGAATATTTCTCTGACAGTTACACGTGCTATGCTTGTGAATATAAAATTCAACTATAGAAAAAAATTCTTATCTGTGATTTTTGTTTAAATACATAAAATATATTTATTTAAATTAAGTTTTAAAATTTTGATTATGAATATGTAATTGTTTATAATTTCAACACAACATTGTTGAATAATAATTTTGTTTGTAAACAATTAACCAAACTTTTATTGAAGTATTTACATATTGAACCCAATCTGTTTAACAATTACATGACATTCAATAACATAATTGAAATTAACTATTAAATAATAATTAAGTAAAAAACATTGATTTTTTGTTATCCATATGTAAAGACTATTATAAATTGAAAATAAAATAGTTTATTTTCATATTTATTAAGGAATTTGAGATCCAATCTTGCGATTCAAAATGTTCTTTGTGCAAAGGACTTTTTATTACAAAAGATGAACTCATCATTTAAAAGTCTAATCCTACTTAATTAGTGTACTTGCTACATATATGCAAACAAATAAATTTAAACCAATAAATATCTCAAATTATTAAAAACTAAAAATGTAAGCAAAAATATAGTAGAGTTACATAATGAAAAATAAATTAAATCAAGTATCCTCCTTATATATCACAACAAATAAATTAATATATTTGAAGAAAAAAATATAATGAAAAATAAATGGAATTGAACAAAAACTTCTTTTAAACTCGTGAATGTGTTCCAAATACTATTCTCGATTGGTAATATTTTTCTCAAAAATATAAATATAAAAATAAAAATAAAAATAAAGATGTGTGAACTCCAACTTCATCACAAAACATCATTCTTTTGCATTGGTGTTTTTGCATTTTGTTGCCATTGTTATTTTTTTCCTGTGCGTTGTAGTTGTAAATTTTTTAAAAAATGAATAACAGATTTTGGAGGCATATAAGTGCATCTATTACATTATTATAATTTCAACAACTAATTTAGATTATGAAGCAAAAATAAATAAATAAATAAATACACCAAAAAAACTAAAATTAAAACAAATAAAAAAAATCTGCAAAAGAAAAAAAGAGCAAAAAATACAATATGAGATTTAAAACATGTGCTTCTTTTCACATAAGATACCAAAAATCTTGCATAATTGGTTAAATCACATGTTTAATTTCTCTGCAATGTTATTTCTGTTCTCTAATCTTTTTGCCTAATTTCATATTGTCATGGAAGTTGTGTTTTGATATTTATAAGTTTATTTTGTTTATTTTATTTATTTATTTTTGTGAAATATCCTTGGGTAAGATATAAATCTGATAAAGAAATTTAAATTACAGTCAAACTCTCTAATGAAAAACTTTGAATTAAAGTCAAACTCATCTTTTATCTTTAAATATTTTGAAAATATCTTGTACCCATGCTCTAAGTAATGAAAAAGTGAAATAAAAAATAAAAAAAAGATTTAAAAATATATATATTTATATATAGGAACATAGGAAAATAGAATGAGAAAATAATGGATGTACCATGTAGAAAAAAGTTTCATGAGATATTAAGATTGAAAGGTTGAAATTTTTGAAGAGACAATTATATATGCTTATATATATAGTATAGATAATTGTGTTTCAAAATTATTATATTTTAAATTTGTCATATTATTGATTGAAATGGTATTAAAATAGATAATAAATAAATAAATAAATAAATAAATAAATAATGTAAAAGATCCCAAGCCCAATTTGACATCATTTCAGTCTCGCGTACCTCATTTGATTCATAAAGAATTAGTCGTCCAAAACTAAGAAGCAATGACAAAGTTGATTAGGATAATTTATTTATATAAAAATTGTACAACAAAATCTCCCCTTATCTGTGATACTGGGTTGAAAGGAAATAAAGTATAGTTTTTTGGGTGAATAAATAAAGTATAGTTTAATAAATAAAAAAAGGACCATCTTTCTCACAAATCTGATTTGACATCGGATATAGCTTAGATAATCATTCCATATTAAATGCCAATAATATAACTATATTATACTATACTAATATGGCTATTTCAAAACAATTTCATTTCATTTCTTGTCACTGTCTGAAAGGGTATGTGATGAATTGTAACCATATTTAACAGAACTATTTTACTAGATCCATCACAAGAAAGCATACGCTAAATTATTCTTCGTGAAACAAAAGTGTTATACTCACACAATTTCTTTTCCCGCAATCCCCCCAATGAGATGGTAAGACATAATGTATGTAAGGAGAATTCTGAGAGAATATTAAAATGTTGGTCAAATTTTCAAATTTTACTTACCAAGTCATTTGGGGGTGAATCATTTTTCTATTTATATATAGTTACTAGGTAGGTTTGGAGTTGACACACACAACTCAAATTTATCAATTTATCCAATTACACCCATTTAACACATTGAAAATGGTCCAAATTTATAAATGGGTCTAAATAAGTTTCTCCTTGTGAACCAATTAAAATTCAGTTTATTTGAATTGGACATCATTTGTTTAAATGCGCGCACTTCTTCAACCACCATTCCTCCTCCACCAGCACCACCACTGTCACGCCCCACTTTTTATTACTCGAAATATTACCAATTTCATTTACTTAATTCCATTTCAGAGATAACATGCGGAAATAAACTCGTATATTCAACTTGTAGAAGTGAATAACATTGCTCTCATTCGTATGCAAGTAAATACAACATGAGTACACTAAATAAATTGCCCTTGGGCTTACATCATTAAAGTCAAGAAGAAGGGTATAACCCTTTTTACATAAATGGCATTCCGCCAACACAAAAGAGGCCCCGTGGCCAACAAATAAGAAGATCCAAAACCTTGTAGAACATCCTGGCTATCACCTGAAAAAGATTCAACAACGTGGGATGAACATATAGTCCAGTAGGGATCTCAACATGATCTCCAACAATAACAACTTACAGATAGCTATGATCATGAATGTTCATTCTCATACTAGAATAGTAATGTGGCAGTTTATACAAAATATACATAAGTATGAACTTTTTTCGAAAACAGCCATTTCATTAGACGCTATAAGCGGTTCATCTTTATTTCCTTTTCATTACCCATTTCCACAAACTTTCATGACAATAACAGTTCTAGAAAACAATTTCACCAAGCCCATTACTCTTCCCCCATTTTCCGTACTTACAACAAAATGACCTTTTTTGAAAACATGTTCACAAATACCCCATTTTCCTTCACACTTTCCAAAATCTTAAAATGGCATTTTGGTTTGTTCCCAATACATTTATATCAATACATGCATGCCTTAAATAAAAGGGAAATAACAAATCATCAACATGTATATAATCCACAAATGAGGCAGCTCGGCCTTTCAAAACTGTAACCATCGCAACCCATAACATACTTAGATACACTGACGATAACAATTACAACTCTGCTCTACCGGTTATATGCACAGTAAGCTAAGGATACGCCAAGCGATAAGCGAGATAATAACTCATTTTAAACATTTCATACCTCATAATAGATAAACATTTTAGTACTGTATCAATCTCAGATAAAAACACTTCCATACTTCACAAATGATACACATTTTAGTGTTGTATCAATATCAACCAAAAACACTTCTATACTTCACAAATGATACACATTTTAGTGCTGTATCAATATCAAACAGTTTCCGGTTTAGAGGTCCATCCCCTATCTTCCCCTAAACCGTGGAGTACATCCCCTATCTCCTCCCACACAACACAATGTATATAAACAATTATCATATACAAATTCCTCAATACAACAAAGCATCAATAACAAGTGTAATACATACACATAAACTATTCAATAATGTTTAACCAACACAAGTGTAACGCATACATCACAATTCAACACACCAATGTCATCCTCCACCGATGACCAAGGACAAAACCTCTAGATGCATGTATTCAGTACACCTAATAAAAGAGACTCAACTCTCAAGCAATCCTTAAACCCAACAACGACACTAGTATGATAGGTAAAGATAAAACCCCCAAATGTGTGTGTTCAACACTCATGATACAATAGTTCAATTCTCAAATTTATTTTCTGAGACTCACATAGAGTTAACATTTCATTTACCATTTTCAAGATCAACTTTCATAATTTTTCAAGTCAACATGTTCCATCACTTATTCCTAAAACACTTTTTCCTTTTTACAAAACCAATTACATTCTCTTCATTTTACAAAATCATTTCCATGGATAATAAGCTATAACCCAACTTGATTCATTACGTTCATTTCAAAATAACTCCAATACCATAATTAATCCTTTAACTGATAACACCTTCTACACAACTCATATTAACAATAGAAATTTACCAACATTGTTCAACCATAAACCCTTTTTATTTTACCAAATCAAAATATAATTTAGGGCTTTCGTTTCTTTCAATAATATCATGCTAATTTTATTCTCTAATTAGTCCAAACCACAGTCAATGATAACAAAACCATTCTCAAACAACCAACCCTAGGTTCCCCTCATGATTTTAAAACAAATCCAACACGGATATGATTTTCATGCAATACAAAATTACCACATGTCTATCTATAGACGGAGTATTGAAAAAGAACAAAGAAATCCCTACCTCAAATGGAGAAGATGAAGGCCAAAAACCAAAGTGCTCCAAATCGCCAAACTTTCAGATTAAAATGAAGATCAAGGGATGCTCCACACTCAATACAAAGGAACTAGGGTAGAAGATCACTAGAACTAGATGTATTTATAGAGAGAAGATGTAGTCTATAGAGAGAAACTCTCAAGTTATTCATTCAATGAACTTCATTAAATTGATTAATGTATCTCATACATTCATGATACATAATGCATCTTCTATATTAATGAATTCATTAGATAGATCAATGTATCTTACATATTCATAATAGAAACATAATGCATCTCTAAGATTCATTCATAATAAATCCATCACATTCAATGTATTAGCATTAGTCTTCTATACATTGTATAAATAGGTATCAATGATTAGTCACCATCTAATTGATGTACATGTGTCTTACTAATGAGATGAATCTAGTATAATCATGCAAAATCTTTGAAAAGTTGACATATATTACAATTAAACAATGAAGGTAAAATCGGGATCGCTATAACCTCCCCCCCTTAAAGAATTTCGTCCTCGAAATTAAGAGTACAGCAGAAACACAAGGCCAACTAATCACATAGCACTCAACACCCGAGCACTTAGAAAAGAAACTATTCTCACCACAAACCTTTGGTTAACTCTCACAAAAGAAAGGGCTTACCAAGGAAACACGTTTCAAAAGGCAACACTTAGGCACAAGAGCCTCAACAAAACCAAACCCTTCCCGAAACAAATCACCAAAACACCCGACTAGCGCTCCAAGCTATGTCACTACTCAACATTCATAACTTCACATAAGACAATCAAAGCAAATCTTTTGTATAAATATAAGAAAAATCATTCTTTTGTTCATGAGACATTTCTCAAAGATAATCAAATTTTCAACGTTGACATTCAAAAATAAATTTTGCATTTTCCATGCGAAACTCAAAAGTTTTGTAAACATTTTTCATAAACCCATAATACATAAACATCTCCAGTTTATTTGCCAAAAACTACTCGTTTGGAAATTCTCATAACATTCAAATTAAATCAAATCCTCAACATTTTCCTTTTTAACAGCGCCCTTAGAAGGCCAAAACACTAGGAAGAATTTATGTTCCAATCTATTTCCAACATAACACCCACCACTCACACGGTGATGCCACAACCAATATAAAACATAACATTTCTATAATAATAGTTAATAGAAATAACAACCTTGCTATCAACACATAAGGCATAAGAAATTCATGATTTTGGAATTTCATCCTACCTTCCTTTACTTATTCAATTTAAAATCATAAACATGGCCCATTGCCTAGCCGAGCTATTAAATGAGACTACAACTCATATATAAACATTTCCATACTTCAATTGATACACAAATTTGCTGGATCAACAACATGTAAAAAAAAACACTTCCAAAAATCAATAAGCACACATATAGTGGTGCTAATGGAGTCCATCCCCTATCTCCTCCCAAACAAAATCCGGTTTAGAGGTCCATCCCCTATCTTCCCCTAAACCGTGGAGTACATCCCCTATCTCCTCCCAAACAAAATGCATATACAATGTATTAAACACTTGGCATATACAACACACAATCAATACACGTATTTTCTGTATTAATTCAACAGTCAAAATCAACGACTTAACTAATGTGATTAGTTTCAGTTTTTCCTAATCCACATGCAATGTCTACAACAATCACGACTATCCTCAAGGTGACCAATGCCAACATAAACCCGATGCCAACAAGTTGACTAATCAACTCAATAAACCGCCACACTTAGTAAACGACACATTGATGTGCCACTCAAAACCATTTACCCCAAACACGGAGTTCCCTACACAAACCCCCAAATTTTGGAATCTCACGGATTTCCTAAAATCGAACCACACCAACATTGCTTTTAAGGGAGTCTTCACCCCCAAGCCTACATAGCAAGCCTGCCCTTCTCCTCAAACTCAAGACTGACATGGTTAACCTCAATCACCCAATCCCTAATACAAATGACAATTTTAACCAATGCTACCCTCGTTATCCGAGGACACAAACTGATTTTCCTTTCAAAGATTGCCGTCAGCATCCACTCAAGAAATTCTCTTCCCACTCACAAACCATACCCAATAACCAATAACACCACTAACTCATTTCACCCACACATAGTCACCAACCGATAACAAGTCATAATACGAACACCACCCAAATACATAATTGATGGGATCACAACAAACTCATTAACTAGCAAAGCCCAAAACACACACCGGTACTATTTCCTCTAACCCGAGATACAAATCTCATGCTCCCTCGTGTAGACATCCTATAAAGTCCAAAAACAAAACCACACTTACTGCACAACACAACAGCCTTCCCCGAGGCATACACTTACCACCCTAAACATACATTTCTATTGCATATAAACATTTAAACATTTAAACACATAATCGAATCAAGTCTATAAAGATAGTCACTCATCCCGGAACTCTCAAGGAATTCCTATCAGAAACCACGTTGATCAGGCGTGTTTCCAAGAGGACCTCAAAGCAAGTTCACCGGCTACGAGTACTATCCAGAAAACTTAATCCCATGCTCATATAAATGCAACATACAAGTCCTAACATTCATGTTAACTATATGCAACATCCTCACAACCTGAAGCAAACCCACTGTAGTAAAAACTACTTCCCACGAGCCCAAAGTATTCAAACCCGGCTCGCTCTGATACCAAGTTGTCACGCCCCACTTTTTATTACTCGAAATATTACCAATTTCATTTACTTAATTCCATTTCAGAGATAACATGCGGAAATAAACTCGTATATTCAACTTGTAGAAGTGAATAACATTGCTCTCATTCGTATGCAAGTAAATACAACATGAGTACACTAAATAAATTGCCCTTGGGCTTACATCATTAAAGTCAAGAAGAAGGGTATAACCCTTTTTACATAAATGGCATTCCGCCAACACAAAAGAGGCCCCGTGGCCAACAAATAAGAAGATCCAAAACCTTGTAGAACATCCTGGCTATCACCTGAAAAAGATTCAACAACGTGGGATGAACATATAGTCCAGTAGGGATCTCAACATGATCTCCAACAATAACAACTTACAGATAGCTATGATCATGAATGTTCATTCTCATACTAGAATAGTAATGTGGCAGTTTATACAAAATATACATAAGTATGAACTTTTTTCGAAAACAGCCATTTCATTAGACGCTATAAGCGGTTCATCTTTATTTCCTTTTCATTACCCATTTCCACAAACTTTCATGACAATAACAGTTCTAGAAAACAATTTCACCAAGCCCATTACTCTTCCCCCATTTTCCGTACTTACAACAAAATGACCTTTTTTGAAAACATGTTCACAAATACCCCATTTTCCTTCACACTTTCCAAAATCTTAAAATGGCATTTTGGTTTGTTCCCAATACATTTATATCAATACATGCATGCCTTAAATAAAAGGGAAATAACAAATCATCAACATGTATATAATCCACAAATGAGGCAGCTCGGCCTTTCAAAACTGTAACCATCGCAACCCATAACATACTTAGATACACTGACGATAACAATTACAACTCTGCTCTACCGGTTATATGCACAGTAAGCTAAGGATACGCCAAGCGATAAGCGAGATAATAACTCATTTTAAACATTTCATACCTCATAATAGATAAACATTTTAGTACTGTATCAATCTCAGATAAAAACACTTCCATACTTCACAAATGATACACATTTTAGTGTTGTATCAATATCAACCAAAAACACTTCTATACTTCACAAATGATACACATTTTAGTGCTGTATCAATATCAAACAGTTTCCGGTTTAGAGGTCCATCCCCTATCTTCCCCTAAACCGTGGAGTACATCCCCTATCTCCTCCCACACAACACAATGTATATAAACAATTATCATATACAAATTCCTCAATACAACAAAGCATCAATAACAAGTGTAATACATACACATAAACTATTCAATAATGTTTAACCAACACAAGTGTAACGCATACATCACAATTCAACACACCAATGTCATCCTCCACCGATGACCAAGGACAAAACCTCTAGATGCATGTATTCAGTACACCTAATAAAAGAGACTCAACTCTCAAGCAATCCTTAAACCCAACAACGACACTAGTATGATAGGTAAAGATAAAACCCCCAAATGTGTGTATTCAACACTCATGATACAATAGTTCAATTCTCAAATTTATTTTCTGAGACTCACATATAGTTAACATTTCATTTACCATTTTCAAGATCAACTTTCATAATTTTTCAAGTCAACATGTTCCATCACTTATTCCAAAAACACTTTTTCCTTTTTACAAAACCAATTACATTCTCTTCATTTTACAAAATCATTTCCATGGATAATAAGCTATAACCCAACTTGATTCATTACGTTCATTTCAAAATAACTCCAATACCATAATTAATCCTTTAACTGATAACACCTTCTACACAACTCATATTAACAATAGAAATTTACCAACATTGTTCAACCATAAACCCTTTTTATTTTACCAAATCAAAATATAATTTAGGGCTTTCGCTTCTTTCAATAATATCATGCTAATTTTATTCTCTAATTAGTCCAAACCACAGTCAATGATAACAAAACCATTCTCAAACAACCAACCCTAGGTTCCCCTCATGATTTTAAAACAAATCCAACACGGATATGATTTTCATGCAATACAAAATTACCACATGTCTATCTATAGACGGAGTATTGAAAAAGAACAAAGAAATCCCTACCTCAAATGGAGAAGATGAAGGCCAAAAACCAAAGTGCTCCAAATCGCCAAACTTTCAGATTAAAATGAAGATCAAGGGATGCTCCACACTCAATACAAAGGAACTAGGGTAGAAGATCACTAGAACTAGATGTATTTATAGAGAGAAGATGTAGTCTATAGAGAGAAACTCTCAAGTTATTCATTCAATGAACTTCATTAAATTGATTAATGTATCTCATACATTCATGATACATAATGCATCTTCTATATTAATGAATTCATTAGATAGATTAATGTATCTTACATATTCATAATAGAAACATAATGCATCTCTAAGATTCATTCATAATAAATCCATCACATTCAATGTATTAGCATTAGTCTTCTATACATTGTATAAATAGGTATCAATGATTAGTCACCATCTAATTGATGTACATGTGTCTTACTAATGAGATGAATCTAGTATAATCATGCAAAATCTTTGAAAAGTTGACATATATTACAATTAAACAATGAAGGTAAAATCGGGATCGCTATAACCACTGCCACCAGCACCACTACTGCCACCACCACTCCACTATACCAAATTAAAGTTTTAGAGAGAAAATTTTAAAATCACATTTTAAGGACAAAATATTTTAATTGCCAAAGGTGTCGTGTTTTTATAGATAAAATTGGACATTTTGAGGTCTTTTGGGAACATGATTTTTAGTGGCTTTTTTTTTGTTGTTTTTGGCTAAATTATGAAATGAAAAATTTAGTGTGTTTAGTTTCAATTTTTTGAAAATTGTGTTTTTTATTTTTTGTTTTTTGTTTTATTTTTAGTGAATATTTTTAAAATTTTAAGTAATTTTTTTTAATTTTTTAGATGACCCTTACTTATATGTATCTAAATAGTAAAATATTTGTGAAAAAATATTTTAAAAAATTAATAAATTCACAAAAATACGAAAAATGTATTGAACTTTTGTTTTTTGTTTTTTTTTTGTATTTTTGATATTTAGTGAATTTTTTAAAGATTTTTTTTCACAAATATTATACTTTTTAAGTGTATTTATATTAGGTGTGTCTAATTTTTTTTTAAAAAAAATTGCTTAAAATATTAAAAAAATTCATCGAAAACAAAAAAAATACGAAAAATAAAAAAGTAGAATTTTCTAAAAAATGTTTTCTCGAAACCAAAACCAAACAAGCTGAATATTTTTGAAATGACTTTTTAATTTTTTATGAAAAGATGTGCAAAAAGTAGAATAAACGGGAAAAAAAAAACTTTGATTTTTGGATATTTGTTGCTCTTTGGCCTTTTTGGTTACTTTTTGGTGATAAATTACTATCCACTTTTGTGACCAAAATTATTGTCTCAAAAGGTAAACCCTTTATTTATTCCAAAAAATGCAATTATTAGCAATATTTTTAAAATTGTCACTAAAAATTCATTTTTTTTTAAAATTTTTTTATTGGACGATATTTTAGCAAAAACAAGAATTACTTGCCCAATATTTTCTACAAGAAAATTTTCACTGTTGATACATAAAAAAAATTTGATCCCTAAAACCTTTACATGTTGTAGCTCCTCTTTCACAACACCTCTTTCAAAACCACCACTAGGGTGAGCATTTGTCGAGCAGGGCTGACACTACATAGTACGAGACTTTGTGTGTGCCCAAGCCAAAATCCCAAGCCCATTCCATTAATATATTGGGCTGAAAATGTTGGCCCAACTCGACCCTACGGTCTAACCTTTCCAAATCCTAAAAAATAGGGTTAGGTCGGGCGAGCCAATGGGCCAATGCCCACCTCCACCGCTACCCCAAACCAAGGGCTTCTATTTACACACCACATATTATCTTAGGTCATGCCAACTTATAATTTGTTTTAGTTATCATTTTTCCCCAAAAAAAAAATTACCAAAAAGAACAAGGACACACCAATTTAAAGCCTCCGGTGTAGGCTGTTGTAACGCCCCAAATTTCTAGCCCAAATGATAATACAACAGTCATGGCACTTTCAAGGAAAACCGAATATAAATCTCCAAACTTACATTACATGATACAATAGTTCTTCATGCAACAATACATTAATCCAACAACAAGTAAATAAACAAATAAATACTTCCAAGGGTTTACAAGTTTCCAAGGCTTGAGCCTAGTTACACAAAGCAGTTATTCAAACCCACACACATACAGCCCTTGGCTTACACACAGAATCACAGCAAAATGAGATTCTCATACTCTCAACACACATTTTCTCGCCTTTAATTAAGCGGTATCACCACATCTTTTCCTGCACAAAAATCCCGTAGGGTGAGCATAAAGCCCAATAGGAAATCCTTAACAAAGTATATACATTTTATACAAGTCTCAAGAGATGAAATGCACATGCCATGCTATGCCCCTTTCTGAAGATAAATCACATTTTCATCTTTTGAAAACCATCATATTCAATGATGTCATGCAATTTCAATTGTTCAAAACTTAACAATTTATTTTAAGGGCGGTAAATACGACTTTGGTAATCCCTACGTCGGTGTCTGCAAGTAAACTATACAAGTACTACCAAATTGTCTGAAAACCCTAGTTGTAAAATTTGGGAAAAAGATGAAATTTATTTTTAATTCTTTAAAATTGATGAATGGATTATGACATTTTGAATATGTATTCATTGAGACTTGTGAAATTGAAACCTCTTGAGATTTTTCTTGGATTATGAATATTGTTCCTCATTACTCGATTAAATTACTTGAGTGGTGTACATTACCCTTTACTTAAAGCATGTATGAATACTTAGAAATCTTGGAAATGTTGTTTGAGAGGGTGATAAATAGCATGCGAGTCCAAGTAAGGAGTCAGTTTTTGGAAAGAGTTGTGTGTTGTTGGTACCCACGTGGGGGAAAGTTTAGGTGCCTAATTGCCCCGTCTTGAGCTTATTACCAGACGAATGTGGGAAAGTATTTTTGGGTGTCCATTTGTCCTGCCGTATTATAGTCGGTAAAAGGGGAAAAAAGAATAATTTTGGGCGCCCATTCCCTGTCGTATTAATAGCTGACAAATGTGGGGATATTTTGGATATAAACCTATGTATATGTATGTATTGAGACTCTCTTTAGGGACTTTATGGTGTATTTACCCTCCGGTGTTGAATTGTGAAATTGTGGAAGCCCTGAATTCATGTATTCTTTCTTAAATTAATACTATGAGCTGAATTAAATATTTTGGTTGTGATAATATATGAGTTGAATTAAATATGTTTGGTTGTCATAATGCAATATGGATTTTCGAATAACTAGATACTTTGTTGAAAGAATTTGTATTGGGCATCTAACTCATTCCCACTCTAACAATTTCAGAAATCAGTGATGTGCAACTACCCCTATGACAAGGGGGACACTCTTGTGTTTTGTTGGGACATGAAGACTCATGGATGTGTTATGTAGAAGCTCTGAGCATATGTATTTTGGGACTGCGTGTCCATTTTATTGTAACAAGGCATTGCATTGAAGTTTGTACGCCATTAAGGCATTATTATTTTTATCCTTTAACTTCTTGAACTATGTTAATGTTGTTGTAACTAAGATAAGAATCTGGAAATTTGTAATATTTGAGATGTAGTTCAACGGAAAAGAGGGCTTTTGGGATTAGTGTTATTGTTTGGTATGGTAAGATTTCAGATTAATCATGTTATGAGTAATGTTTTAATTTAATTAATTTGGGGGCATTACATTTTGTGTCTATAACTTATAAATTTTAGTAATTTTTGTATTTTGAAACTACTAAACAAATAAATAAAAATAGCATCGCTTTTATTTTTCAAATATTAATTAATTTTATTTTTACTTTGCGTTATATGATAATATGCATAGAATGCGCATGACTTGAATATTTCTCTGACAGTTACATGTGCTATGCTTGTGAATATAAAATTCAACTATAGAAAAAAATTCTTATCTGTGATTTTTGTTTAAATACATAAAATATATTTATTTAAATTAAGTTTTAAATTTTTGATTATGAATATGTAATTGTTTATAATTTCAACACAACATAGTTGAATAATAATTTTGTTTGTAAACAATTAACCAAAATTTTATTGAAGTATTTACATATTGAATCCAATCTGTTTAACAATTACATGACATTCAATAACATAATTGAAATTAACTATTAAATAATAATTAAGTAAAAAATATTGATTTTTTGTTATCTATATGTAAAGACTATTATAAATTGAAAATAAAATAGTTTATTTGCATATTTATTAAGGAATTTGAGATCCAATCTTGCAATTCAAAATGTTCTTTGCACAAAGGACTTTTTACCACAAAAGATAAACTCATTATTTAAAAATCTAATCCTACTTAATTAGTGTACTTACTACATATATGCAAACAAATAAATTTAAACCCATAAATATCTCAAATTATAAAAACTAAAATTGTAAGCAAAAATATAGTAGAGTTACATAATGAAAAATAAATTAAATCAAGTATCCTCCTTATATATCACAACAAATAAATTAATATATTTGAAGAAAAAAATATAATGAAAAATAAATGGAATTGAACAAAAACTTCTTTTAAACTCGTGAATGTGTTCCAAATACTATTCTCGATTGGTAATATTTTTCTCAAAAATATAAAAATAAAAATAAAAATAAAAATAAAGATGTGTGAACTCCAACTTCATCACAAAACATCATTCTTTTGCATTGGTCTTTTTGCATTTTGTTGCCATTGTTATTTTTTTCCTGTGCGTTGTAGTTGTAAATTTTTTAAAAAGTGAATAACTGATTTTGGAGGCATAAGTGCATCTATTACATTATTATAATTTCAACAACTAATTTAGATTATGAAGCAAAAATAAATAAATAAATACACCAAATAAACTAAAATTAAAACAAATAAAAAAAATCTGCAAAAGAAAAAAAGAGCAAAAAATACAATATGAGATTTAAAACATGTGCTTCTTTTCACATAAGATACCAAAAATCTTGCATAATTAGTTAAATCACATGTTTAATTTCTCTGCAATGTTATTTCTGTTCTCTAATCTTTTTGCCTAATTTCATATTGTCATGGAAGTTGTGTTTTGATATTTATAAGTTTATTTTGTTTATTTTATTTATTTATTTATTTTAAATATCCTTGAGTAAGATATAAATCTGATAAAGAAATTTGAATTACAATCAAACTCTCTAATGAAAAACTTGGAATTAAAGTCAAACTCATCTTTTATCTTTAAATATTTTGAAAATATCTTGTATCCATGCTCGAAGTAATGAAAAAGTGAAATAAAAAATATAAAAAAGATTTAAAATATATATATATTTATATATAGGAACATAGGAAAATAGAATGAGAAAATAATAGATGTACCACGTAAGAAAAAGTTTCATGAGATATCAGGATTGAAAGTTTGAAATTTTTGAAGAGACAATTATATATGCTTGTATATATAGTATAAATAATTGTGTTTCAAGATTATTATATTTTAAATTTGTCATGTTATTGATTGAAATGATATTAAAACAGATAATAAATAAATAATTAATGTGGAAGATCCCAAGCCCAATTTAACATCATTTCAGTCTCGCGTACCTCATTTGATTCATAAAGAATAAGTGGTCCAAAACTAAGAAGCAATGACAAAGTTGATTAGGATAATTTATTTATATAAAAATTGTACAACAAAATCTCTCCTTATCAGTGATACTGGGTTGAAAGGAAATAAAGTATAGTTTAATAAACTAAAAAAGGAGCATCTTTCTCACAAATCTGATTTGACATCGGATATAGCTTAGATAATCATTCCATATTAAATGCCAATAATATAACTATATTATACTATACTAATATGGCTATTTCAAAAACAATTTCATTTCTTGTCACTGTCTGAAAGTGTATGTGATAAACTGTAACCATATTTAACAGAACTATTTTACTAGATCCATCACAAGAAAGCATACGCTAAATTGTTCTTCGTGAAACAACTGGGTTTGGAGGTATACACAGTACTTGTATCAAAAGTGTTATATTCACACAATTTCTTTTCCCGCAATCCCCCCCCCCCCTTCCCTCAATGAGATGGTAAGACATGATATATGTAAGGAGAGTTTTGAGAGAATATTAAAATATTGGTCAAATTTTCAAATTTTACTTACCAAGTCATTTGGGGGTGAATCATTTTTCTATTTATATATAGTTACTAGGTAGGTTTAGAGGTGGCACACACAACTCCAATTTATCAATGTATCCAATTACACCCATTTAACACATTGAAAATGATCCAAATTTATAAATGGGTCTCAATAAGTTTCTCTTTGTGAACCGATTAAAATTGAGTTTATTTGGATTGGACATCATTTGTTTAAATGCACGCACTTCTTCAACCACCATTCCTCCTCCACCGCCGCCGCCACCGCCACCGCCACCACTATACCAAATTAAAGTTTTAGAGAGAAAATTTTTAAATCACATTTTAAGGACAAAATATTTTAATTGCCAAAGGTGTCGTTGTGTTTTTATAGATAAAATTGGACATTTAGAGGTCTTTTGGGAACATAATTTTTTAGTGGTTTTTTTGTTGTTTTTGGCTAAAATATGAAACGAAAAATTTAGTGCATTTGGTATCAGTTTTCTGAAAATTGAGTTTTTTATTTTTTGTTTTTATTTTTAGTGAATATTTTTAAAATTTTAAGCAATTTTTTAAACTTTTTTAGATGCAATAAAATAGACACAAACCCAAATCTCTTATTTGTTCACCACCATTATAGCAGCAGTCGCGAGAAGAAAAATGGAGAGGGAGAGAGAGAGAGAGAGGTTGCTTATGAAGGAGATTGAAGGAAAGAGCAAGCAAGTATTTTATATATATTCACGTATGCTATTATTTCTTTTAGGTAAGGCTGTGGTGTAGTCATTTAGTTGCTGAGACCATTGTCTTATGAGGATGATGGATGGTGGTGTGAAAAATTAGTGGTTGGTGATGGGAGGTTTTGGGTATAGTTGATTTCTTTTGCAAGCAAGTACAAGTAGATGTTGTGGATGTGACTATGTTGCTGTGTATATTGTTTGGGGCTGCAAATATTAGTGCTTGCATGACCCATGTAATAGATTAGTCTTGCCTTACCTTTTGTACTATAACAATCTCTTTGTATGTATTTTCGTTTTAAGGAATCTTAAAGCAAATTAAGGAGCAGAACTCGTGCTTAAATGGTGGGTGGATATCTTTAGAATTCTGCACATAATCAAGAACTTTAAAAATCAAGAAACCATATCAAACGGATGAATTTTGAATTGAAATTTTTATAGTAGATGAATTACATATTCAATTGCATATCAGAATTTTCTTGTGAAGAAGTATTTTGTGAATAATAGCACGTGGTTAAGGTGACGCCGAAGTGTCAGCCGAGGTGCCACGTGGCCTGGTTGTGTTGTCGAGATGATCTTGACTAGGCCGAGGTTATCTGCGGAGATATCGGAATCTGAGATAAACCGATAAGGGACAAGAGTCCTAGAATAAGGGAGGATTTCATTTTGGATAAAGATAAGGCTCAAAAAGAGTTTATCTCTATTTAGATGAGGGTCCAAGATGAGTATTGAGCTTGAGTCCATTGGAGTGAGGCCTCTAAAGGGATCAGGTCACTACTGGTTATAGAAGCAGGGCACCCCCCCCATGGATCTCAGGTATGTGTGATATACTTGAAGTTCTTTCTTGTGAGTTTAAGCACAATTTACTATCTTTAAGAGATATTGATTACTGACTTGATCGTTGGAGTGCCCCTGGGTGGACAAACCACTGCCGGATTCTCATTCTCTTGTGCAGGTTGTTGGGCTTAATCTATTCTGCTGATGTTCTCTAGCTAAGTTCCCTGTCTGGTTGTGCAGTCGGAAATCTATACCCATAATTTGGCATCGTCTGTGAGAACTTAAAGAGAATAGATGGCCAACAACGGGCAGGAAGAAAAGATTGGGGACGACATCCACAGTGAGAGTGGTGAACATGTAGATCCCAACGTCGGGGAAGAAAACCGCAATGAAGGAGCACAGGATCTGAATCCTGGGGAGAAGGATGTCGGCAAAGAGAGTAATGCCCTGAAGAAAGTTGGTCGATATGAGTATTACAACGAAAGCGACCTCTAGGTATGAAAGGATAGATGCCTGAGAAGGGACGACGAGATGAAAGGGATGGCAAACAAGTTAGCAGACCTACAGTCGGTTGTCAACTTCATGATGAAAATTAACTTGATGCAACCACTGTACCCATTGCAGGACACGCCGGTACCAGCGGCCAAGACTGATGCCTAGAAAGGGGGGCAAAAAACAATCCCAGTGGTCCCACAGGATGGCAAGGAAAAGGAGCGCTCACATCAGTCTTCAAGGGATATCAGGTGAGCAGAATTGGTAAGAGGTGAGTCACAGAAGACATAGTGAACCAAGGGGACCTATAGAAAAGAACTCGGCATATCCATGGAAAGGGCCTTTGCTTTGATATGGTAAATGAAGAGAAATCCAAACGAACGCACAATGACGCCATGAGCAGCGCGGAAAAAAGGCTGAAATCTGTTGATAGCCGAGCTCTTGGTCGAATGAAAGAGGATCTGAGAGACTACCTCCAGAGAAAGAGACTCAGGGCTGAGGTCACATCCCCTGTCAAGCCGAGAACGCCGTTCTCAGTGGAGTTGGATAGGTTTGAGGCCCCAAAGAGGTTCCATATGTCGAGGTTCTAGATTTATGACAGTAAGTCTGCTCTGAACTTTTATGTTGGTTAATATTTAAATTCAATGGCTTTTATAGCGAGAACAAGCAGTTGCTGTGCAAGGTGTTTCCCTTATCCTTTGGGGAAATCGCATCGGATTGATTCCACAAGTTGCCGAAAGGAACTATGAAGAATTGGGAAGGCTTTGAACATTAGTGACGGTGAAAGCCTCAGGGCTTATGCCAAGAGATATTACAAGGTGTTCAACCGAATTCCTGTTTGCAACTAGGAATTGGCGGTCTTGTCTTTTAAGAACGGCCTGAATGACGAATGCCCTCTTCGAAAATCATTGGCAAAAACTCTACCAAAAAGTATGGAGGAGCTCATGGCATGGATCGAGAAGTATGCCAGAGCAGAAGAGGACACGCAGGGGACGAAGACACCAAAGTAGGAGAAGAGAAACGGCTCGCTGAAGCGAGGCTGAGGTAATACTGGTTTAACAGGCAGGAAACAGGGTTGAGGGCTGCACAAGCAATCACCACTATATTCAGGATCCCGGTCTACAAAGTTCTTGAAAGAATCAGGAACCAACCGTATTATAGAGCGCTGGAGAAGATCCTTGGCGAGTTTATGGGAAGGAGCCTTGGGAAGCATTATGCTTACCATAATGAGGATGGGCACTTGACTCAAGGATGTGGGGTTTTGAAGACACACTTGAAGGATATGGTCAGACAGGGCCACCTGAGAGACCTAGTAGATGAGGCCAGGACTAGGGAAGAGCAAGCAAGGCTACCTCAGGCACCGGTAGCACCACCTCCACCATTGCCACCGTAACAAACAGATGGACCTCGGGTGATCAATGTGATTCACTCGAAGGTCAATAAGAATGATGTACGATGGGAGACTCAGAGAGTAAGGCACCTACAACATGTGTTTTAGGTCTAGCAAAAGAAGCCTAGGAAAAATGAGTACTAGGGACCAATGGTTTCTTTTACTGAGGCAGACCTGGATATGGTGCAGTATCTAAACAACAATGCCCTGGTGATAACGCTGAAGACTGGAAAGCACCAAGTGAGGCGCATACTAGTTGATCAAGGCAGTTCTTGTCATCATGTATGATAGATGTTACAAGGAGCTTGGTGTAGACACCCCATTTTTTACCGTCCACAAGACTTGGACGTCACCGCTTGAACACTCGGTGATCATCCATGTTTGTGTTCGTCTTGAGTTCCCGGAGGCCTCGGCTATGCGCCTTGCCTCAGGATCTCTCGACTCGACCGTTTTGTGTCTGGTTTTGCACCAAACACTTGTGTTTTTGCTTTGGAGGGCAGGGAATGGCTTTTGGGACATCCCCACACTCCACCGGCCATGGCTTGAGGCCACCGGCTGTGTTATGTTGCCATCGGCCAATTTGACTGCCGGTCGGCCACTTTGATGGCCGGCCGGCCAAATGTGGTTTTCAACAGATATTCCTGCAGATAGCTGGCAGCTGTCATTCCAGGCCATACCCCAGCCCATGCCTGGACGTGGGAGCTCTGAGGAGCTGCAGATTGATATATCTCCATATCAATCAAGCTCTCTCAAAGGAGAGAGAGATACAAGAGGAAGAGGAGAAAATATACAACCAAAAAGGAGCAAAAAATCTTTCTTTCTCTCTACATTTTTCTGCCTCTCTCTCTAAGGTTTAGGGCTTGTTTGTGCTCAAAAGTGCATTTTCTTTGCACTTTTGCATACAAACACCTAGTTCTCTACTCCTTTTATTGAGCTGAGGTACTTGAAGGTGATTTTTGGGGTGATTTGAAGCCTTTTCTTGGTCCAAAAGTTGCTGATTTGCTGCTGTGCTTCAAGGGTGAGCTTTTACCTCTTTTAAGCCTTGTTTTCATAGCTTGTTTTGCCATATTTGCAACTGTTTTTGAGCTTAACATATAACATAGAAAAGTCTTTTTTTTAGTGCTCTAAATAGTTTGTTAAGGGTGTTTTAAGCTTTGGGGTTATTTGACCCCTCTTAAGGCTTGTTTGGCCCTTGTTTTGTGCCATTTCGGTTGAGCTCCGGGACCATTGTGTTTGGGCCTCCTCACCACTAAAATCTTGAGGGATTTCAGTGATGAGGATGGTGCCTTGAGGTCCTAGGAAGGAGAGGGTCACCCCCTCTCCTTGTTGTCCTTGAAAAGGGCCATTTTTAGCCTCTTGAGGGAGCATATAGTTTGAGTGTGTATTGACCATGCCTTGACTGATTTTCATGCTTATTATGTCATAATATAGCATTGTTGTATGTTGGTTTGGACACACCTTGCATGCCTTACATACATGTCTTGCAATGCCACATTTTGCCTTAACATGCTTTAAGTGTAGACCCTTGTTCTAGCATGATTTAGGCTTAGCTTTGTGAAGCTTACATGCATATTTTGATGTGCTAAGGGACTGTTTTAGGTCATTTGAGTCATTCATGTCGTGCTTTGTATAGCTACCATGCAATCCCTCTTGAATGCCTTAAGTTTTGGCCTCTCTAGCATGCATTACTTGCATTGTTTTAGTGGTTTGGAACCACTTACCATGTTATTTTAGTCCTTATAACATACTTGTATGCTTGTCTTCGATGCCTCTTTAATGCCTTAAAAGCTTGTGTTATATGCTCCATGTTTAGCCTCTTTTGCATGCTTCCATGTTTAAGCCACTTGGATACCATCTAGGTGTTCCCTTTGCATGGTCTAGGCCTACCTTGAACCTGTTTTAAGCCCTCTTGGCCTGGTGAGGCTTGGTTGGCTTGGCCAGGGTTCAAGTCTCCTTGACTAGCTTCAAGTACTCGGACCAATTGCATGCTATGTTTGTCTTGGTTAAGTTGGTTTGGCACCATCATTAGCATGGTTTTCAGAGCTTACATTGCATGCCCTTAGTCCATGTTTAGTCTCTTCCAAGCGTGCTTGAGAGTTGCCTTTTGATGTTTAAGTGTCGGCCCATTAACATGTGCATGTGTGTGTGTGTGTTGGTCCTCATGTTTGAGCACTTTGGCCACTGATTTTGGCATGCTTGCGAGCCATCCTAAATTAGTTTAAGTCCATCCCCTTTGCTTGATTGTGTGCTCACCCTGTATGTTTGCTTGCATACTTGCATATTCGCATTGCATTGCCATGTTGTATGCTAGCTCACGTGCTTAGGATTGCATTGCATGAGTATGCATGCTTGACCTCTTGAAGTGAGTATGATAGAGGTTGAGTTTAATTTGTTTGATTATATGCATTACATTCCACATCAAGATGCACACTTAATTTTTTGGGCCATCATGCATGGAAGTGCGCGATTGGTGGTCCGAGAATCGAAGACCATATCCCTTTGAGTCATAAATATGATAAGAGGTGTGATTGGTGCATACATTGCTTGAAATGCATTGCCATGCCATGTTTTGTCCTCTGCTGCTGTCAAACCAGTTTTTGCAGAAAGATTTGGCCGGTCGGCAGTGTTGAGTGCCGACCGGCAAAGAGTGTTTGGCCGAGAGTATAATGTTTAGCCGATGACCATTCTAAATGGCCAGTGATGATCCCACTCAGCCGGTGGTGTTCCAAAACACTCAGAGAAGCAACCTTGGGAGTTGTGCAATTTTCAGAGAAGCAGAACAGTCAAAGCAGAGGCAACTTGTGCATGACAGTGACTTTCCGAGCGGAGCCGAGCGCGCATTGCATTGGGCCCTCTTCCCGAGGCCATTTACTACTTTCATTGGATTAGTTAATTTGTTAATTAATTAATTGGTCTGTAATATTTAATTAGCTTGTAGGTTAATTAATTTGTATTATTCTTTTGGTCCCTCCGAGCGAGGGTGAATTTGTAATAAGTGTGGGTGCGTGTGTGCATGTCTTCTAACCCCTACTTCTTTCTCCCTTTTACTTACCTGGTTTGATGGTTAGTACTAGGACATATTTACTTTAGCATACCTTATGCTATGCATGCGCGCATCATCTATTAGTCTTGCATGCACCAGGCTCGGCGCATCATACTAACTGCATAAGTATTTCAAATCTAACTTGAATACATGCTACTTGTGCATTTTCACATGTCATTCATAGACTAGCCGAGCCTACTCTAGTAACATCCCGTATGCGTTGCATTAGGCATTTAAACATGGGCTTGGATCATGCATGATTTTTAACATGTTCTTGTTTTGGCTTGGAGTACTTGGTAAGCATTTATGCTTTAGCATACCGCATGCGTGTGAGTGTTGCCATAACAGCATGATTACCATGAGGCTAGCTGCTTATTTGATATAATTGCTTGAATGCCTGTGGATGAAGGTTGAATTACCTAAATTGGAATAATGCATTAAAACTGTGAGTTTTAAGCCCACTAGATAGTGGCAAAACCATCTTTTCTAGAGCCCACTCGAGGGTGGCAAAACCTGCATTTTAGCCTACTTGCGAGTAGCAAACCATCTTCAAAACGAACATGCAATGTTTTGTTCCAATTTAGGCGATTTGGTCTATACTTGTTTGCTGCGCGCATAACATAGTAATTCTAGGCTAATAAATGGAATAAGAACACATAACGTTTTCAAAACTGGATATCATGATTAGTAGAGGCCGATCTTCGGATCGGGCGAGAGGGGGTGCTCATAGCTGACCTTCCCCAATCGTACCCAAGTTCCCGAGCCGAGGCAACTTTGGTGATGACAGACACGTGGCCTTTGGCACCAAGTCAGGATTTCCTAAATTCCCCCGTAAAAAATATTTAGGTGGCGACTCTGTATCTGGCAAAACAGTCCATGTTTGGCACTTCTTTTTAAAAATCTGTTTCTCAAAACGATTTGCCGGATTTGGACTCTTTGGTTCAGATTAAGGACCGTGACACAAATTGAGTCCGAACTGTAGCATGAAGCCCACGGGCGCGTCTACACTTGGCCTTCACTTAGATGATCTGGAACAATCCAACAGCCTAATGGTTAGGTTCAACGGAATGCCGACGTGGCCTCTAGAAGCCACGAATTTGAAGATGCAGGAAGACACCAAGAAGGTAAACACAGAGTTATAATAATTGACACCCCCTCCCCTTACAATGTTATCTTGGGTAGACCGTGGTTGAATGCAATGAGGGCTATTCCCTGAACATTGCACCAGCTGTTGTGATTCCCAACCGAACATGGGATTGAGGAGGTCAAAGGGGATCAAGTGCAGGCAAAAAATTACTCCATGGCAGCAATGAAGGCCATCTACAACGTGCAAGAAGCAAAACAGCAGAAATTGACAACAAGGATATGAAGGTCCTAGATGATGTTGGCAAAGGACCAGCCGACAAGAGTAAAGAAGCGTTAAAGAAGATTCTGGTCCAAGAAGATGATGAAGAGCGCTTCTTCCTTCTCGGCTCAGGCTTAGCTAAGGAGGAGGAAAGGGAGTTAGAGGCTTTCTTGCGAGCTAACATGGTAGTGTTTGCCTAGACGCCCTATGAGATGTAAGGCATCGACGCCGAGGTCACTTGCCATAGGCTTAATGTAGGTAGGTTGGCTAAACCTATCATCCAGCGGGTAAGGAGGCCTACATTAGTACATGTGGAAGCAATTGAGGAGGAAGTGGACAAGTTGTTGGAAGTTCGGGCCATTCAGGAGGTGAACTACCCTACTTGGTTATCCAATACAGTGGTAGTGAAAAAGAAGAACGGTAAGTGGAGGGTTTGTGTGGACTTCACCAGCCTGAATAAGGCTTGACCCAAGGACAGTTTCTCACTGCCTAAGATTGATCAATTAGTAGATGCCACTTTAGGGCATGAAAGGATGAGTTTCCTGGATACATACAGGGGTTACCACTAGATAGCAATGTGTGCCCTAGATGAAGAGAAGACAACATTCATCAACCCGAAGGGACTCTATTGTTACAGAGTGATGCCTTTTGGGTTAAAGAATGCAGGAGCAACCTACCAGTGATTAGTGACCAAAATGTTTAAGCATCTGATTGGGAAAACAGTAGAGGTCTATATTGATGACATGGTCATGAAGACCAAAGAACCTAGGAATCATCTGGCTAACTTGAAGACAATCTTTGACATCCTAAGAACATATTAGCTCCGACTTAATTCTTCAAAATGTGCATTTGAAGTCGGGTCCGATAACTTCTTAGGATACTTGGTCACCAGGAGAGCATAGAAGCAAGCCCAGATCAGATCAAGGTTATCCTTGATTTGAAAAAGCTGACGTCAACCAAGCGAGTCCAAATTTTGACTGGCAAGGCAGCAACCTTGAGTAGATTTATCAGCCGAAGCTCTGATAAATGCAAGCCATTTTTTCAATTGTTAAAGAAGGCCATAGATTTTTTGTGAACAGAAGAGTGCAAAGTCGCCTTGGTCAACTTAAAGAGGTACCTAACAACAACTCTAGTTTTGTCAACTCTAAAACCTAGAGAAGAACTATTCCTGTACTTAGTGGTATCAGATCACGTTGTAGTACACTGGTAATCCGCGAAGAGGAGGGGAAACAGAAGGTGGTATACTACGTGAGTAAGACATTGGCAAGTGCAGAAACTAGGTACCTACCTAGAAAAGCTAACACTAGCCCTGGTAATGGCTTCAAAAAAATTGAATCACTATTTCCAAGCCCACAAGATTGTGGTGTTGTCTAAGCATCCCCTGAAGTCTCTATTGCAGCATGGAGATCTAGCAGGTAGAGTAGCCAGATGGGCAGTGGTACTGGGCTAATATGACTTGGAATTCAGGCCCAGAACATCAATCAAAGGCTAGGTTCTGGCCGACTTTGTGGCCGAGTTTACTCTTGGCACAATTCCAAGGCAAGCTCCAGTGAGCTGCGACTTAGGATGTCCAGGGGAACAGGAAGAAACCCAACTGGAGACAAAGAACCCCATACCAGCAGTGCAGCAGAAGGAAGAGAAACCAAAGCCCTGCGATATCTACATCAGCGGCTCATTTCGCCTGTTTATTGATGGAAGTTTAAATCGTCAAGGAGCGGGGGTGTAATGACCCCAACCTTTGATTAACTATTAAACCATGATTCAAAATACCTAATGAGTAATTAAGAGGAAATCATGTGTTAATTGCATGAATTATATGTTATTTGCATTTGTATCTGTCTATCGTAGAAACATCTATTCATGTTTCTATTTTGTTCTACGAATTGAAGGCCTTATCGACATCCGATCATGAAATTGACTTGGTTTATGTGTTACTAGGGATTTTTAGGAAATTATGGTAGGTTGAATTGAAACTCGATTCGAAACGAATTAAATTAGAATAATTAATGTCAATGTGATTAACCTAAGTCAAGTTTATTTAAGCCTCCTTAATTGAGCCTATATAAGGTTACTTTGACTCCATTAGTTCATTTTGCACCTTCATTCCATGCTCTTTAAGCTCAAAACATGGGAGAGAGAGAGATAGAAGAAAATTGAGATCAAAAGCTAGGAAAAGGGGGAATTACTAAGAATTGTTGGAGAATTACAAAGAACTTGGGACTTTAAGCTTCTATACTTGTGCATTTAAGACTCTAGGTAAGAATTTTGTCCTTAAGCTTTGTAATCAAGACTTTAATACATGAATCCTAGAGCATTAAGCTAAGTTATGCAAGAATTGAGCCAATGAATTAGAAAGAAGGGTCATTACATGCATGTATGCATAATTTATGGATATTGAGTTTTAATTCCACCAATTTCATACATGCAAGAGCTTACCTTTGTTAGACTATGAGAACTCACCATGGTTTTATACCCAAACACCTCATTTGTACATGTTTTTGAAGGTTAAAGTTCTTGACAACACATGCATGATATGTATACATATGTTCAAGTTTGGTTTTGAAGAATTCACTAGCTTTTAGGCCTTAATTTGGGGAAATGGTTTTAAATTCATGATGTTTGACAAGTTTAGACATGTTTTCTCAAGCTTTTGGCCCAAAAAGAACATGATTTGTGGCTTTGAATTCGAGTTTTGGTGCTTGGGAGTGAATCTGAAAATTCCAAAATTCAGCTCATCTGCTCAAGTGACAGAACCTGCGCTCGAGCGACAACGTGCATTTTTGTACTTCCACTCGAGCCGCCAATTGGCTCAAGCGTAAATTGCATGCTCTCTGAAGTTTACATGTTTTGTAGATCGCTCGAGCGACAATAGTTGCGCTCGAGTGAGGACCTCAGTCTCACGTTCGAGCGACCGTCAAGCGGAAAAATGAAGCAACCAGTACTTTTGAAAGTTTACAGACCGCTCAAGCGAAAGAAATTGTGCTCGAGCGACTACTCACATTTTTGGACGTCCGCTCGAGCGAGGGAAGGTGCGCTCGAGTAAGACCCTTGTTTCTAGCATATTTGACTAAGTGTTTTCAAGTGCATTTTCGCATCCTCATTGCATCCTAGGCATTCCTAAGCCAAGATTAAGACATAATAATGAGGATAAGACTTAGAAACACACTAAGAACGAAACGTAATGAGTTATGTATATGCCGAGCATGTGTTTCAATGTGTATCTGCTATGTGTTTGTGTAGGTCACGCGCCATAGACTATCCAAATCGCTTGCTTTCTCTATTCTGCTATCGGAGCCATCTGTGAATAATAACTCTATAAAGTTATGTTTGATTTTACTTATGTCCTGATGATATGAAATGATCAGTTTTCTAAAATGCTATGTTTTACATGAATGATTGTCCAAGTTTATGAAATGTATTCGTGGCATCCTTAGTATCATATGATATGCGTCCTTTATGGGTCTTCAGAATGCCTTTATGGCCATCCGTTTATGGGTTATCGAAAATGTCTCTGTGCACATGAGTCATCAAAATGCCTTATGGTTGTCCTTTTATAGGTCATCAAAATGCCTTCACGACTGTCCCTTTATGGGTCATCAGATTTGTTAACGCCAATGGATGTACCATGTACCATCATGTGACTTCTATAAACAGTGAAGACGAATATGATTATATATACGAATTTGTTTCTGCTTTGACAACTAATTATGTACAAGACTCAGTTTCTGTAGGGACATAATTCAGTAAAAGCTTTACTCTGTTATTATTCGCTGGGCTTTCGCTCACTATTTATATTATTTATGTAGGTGAGCAGGAGCATGACCAGGCCTAAGCTGCTGCCTGGAGTCTTTGTTTTGTTAGCTAGCTGTTGCGCCTCCCGTGGAGGTTCCTTTTGTGATCAAGTCAAGTTTTCGTGGCACATTATGAACAAGTTTCTTTTGACTATCGTATCTGTGTTTCGGGCTAAGTTCCCTTTTGACAATATTTGTAATGTTTGTAATGTAAGGCTACTTTCTTTTGCCATCACTAATTTGTATATAAATTTTTAAGATTATATATCCCATGTATGTCTGCACAGCTTTATAGACTATATATGATTCTATATTTGCTTCCGCAGCCCCTTATTATACGATAATCTGTTCAGAGGCCTTTGGTAATGCAAGGATTGCTGGCTGGTTACGATGCTAAACCTATATGGACGAATTTGGGTCGTGACAGAGTGGTAACAGAGCACGATTCATACCTCAAACACGAGTCCATATGAGCTTTAGGATGTCCTAGTATGAATTAGGGGCATTTCACTGCATGTGTGAGTGTGTGTATTACTTTCTACATGAGAAAACTATATCCAAACATGAACACATGAAATTGAAATGAATGAACTGGGATTGAATGTTCTGAACACTGTGAGAAAACTATTTGCTTGTGCTTATTATTGTTCTATTTACCTATAGCGATGGAAAATGCAAGAAGTGATGATACAGCAGGATCTTCGGAGGCTCGCGTGAGTCGTATGGAACAAATGCTTGCAGCCTTAACAGAATCTCTGAGGCAACAACCCATGCCTCCTCTGCCTCCCCTAGTACAAACTGAACCAGATAACAATGATATAATCAATGTGACCCAAAAGTTTATGAAGATGAAACTGCCATTGTTCTTGGGTGGGATTGAACTATTGAAGGCTGAGACATGGTTACTCAAAATGGAAAAGCTATTGAAGTCTTTCCCTGTTCTGAGATTCAGAAGGTGGTCTTGGCCACTTATATTTTAAAGAATGAAGCTCGAAGGTGGTGGTTGTTAATCCGAAATGATAACGGGAACATGACATGGACTTAATTCAAGGAAATCTTCTACAACAAATATTTCCCTCAATGTTTTTGGGATCGAAAAGTTTTTGAATTTCAAGAACTCAAGCAAGGCAATATGTCAATTGCTAAATATGAAGCTAAGTTCACCGAATTGGCCTAGTTTGAAGGAGGCTTGACTTTGGAAGTGTTTGACCGGGTTGGTGTCTTGAAGTTGCCTATCTATGTAGAAGTATTAGACAAAGCATTGATGGCGGAAGCTACCTTAGTAGCTATGAAGCAAAGCAAGGCCCCAACAACAATAGAATGGAGAGGTAAGAGGTCGGGGAACAAGTTTAGAAAAGCCAACTCCTATGGAAGTAAGAGGCAAAACACAGGTTCCTCCAGCAACTCTAGTCAGAGTAGTGGGTCTATACCAGTTTTTCCGAATTGTGGGAGGAAACATAAGGGCGTCTGTTATCGAGCAATGGGTGCCTATTTCAAATGCGGTAAAACTAGCCACATGATGAGAGATTTTCTAGTTCGGTTCGAGAATACCAATTGGAAGACTGTAACAACCCCGACCTTTGATTAACTGTTAAACCATGATTCAGAATACCTAATCAGTAATTAAGAGGAAATCATGTGTTAATTGCATGAGTTATATGTTATTTGCATTTGTATCTGTCTATCGTAGAAAGATTTGTTCATATTTCTATTTTGTTTTATGAATTGAAGGCCTCATCGGCATCTGATCATGAAATTGACTTGGTTTATGTATTATTAGGGATTTTTAGGAAAACATGGTAGGTTGAATTGAAATTCGATTTGGAACGAATTAAATTAGAATAATTAATGTCAATGCGATTAACTTAAGTCAAGTTTAATTAAGCCTCCTTAATTGAGCCTATATAAGGTTACTTTGACTCCATTAGTTCATTTTGCACCTTCATTGCATACTCTTTAAGCTCAAAACGTGGGGGAGAGAGAGAGAGAGATAGAAGAAAATTGAGATCAAAAGCTAGGAAAATGCGGAATTGCTAGGAATTGTTAGAGAATTACAAAGAATTTGGGAGTTTAAGCTTTTACACTTGTGCACTTAAGACTCTAGGAAAGAATTTTATCCTTAAGCTTTGTAATCAAGACTTTAATACATGAATCCTAGAGCATTAAGCTAAGTTATGCAAGAATTGAACTAATGAATTAGAAAGGAGGGTCATTCCTTGCATGCATGCATAATTCATGGATTTTGAGTTTTAATTCCACCAATTTCATACATGCAAGAGCTTATCTTTGTTAGACTATGAGAACTTACAATGGTTTTATACCCAAACACCTCATTTGTACATGTTTTTGAAGGTTAAAGTTCTTGACAACACATGCATGATATGTATACATATGTTCAAGTTTGGCTTTAAAGAATTCACTAGCTTTTGGGCCTTGATTTGGCGAAATGGTTTTAAATTCATGGTATTTAACAAGTTTAGACATGTTTTCTCAAGCTTTTGGCCCAAAAAGAACAAGATTTGTGGCTTTGAATTTGAGTTTTGGTGCTTGGGAATGAATCTAGAAATTCCAAAATTCGGCTCATCCGCTTAAGCGACAGAACCTACGCTCGAGCGACCACATACATTTTTGTACTTTCGCTCGAGTGACCAAAAGTTGGCTGGAGCGTAAATTGCATGCTCCTAGAAGTTTACATGTTTCGCAGATTGCTCGAGCGACAATAGTTGCGCTCAAGTGAGGACCTTAGTCTCACGCTCGAGCAACTGTCGAGCGAAAAAATCAAGTAACCTGTACTTTTGCAAAGTTTATGGACCACTTAAGCGAAAGAAGTTGTGCTCAAGCGACTATTCACATGTTTGGATGTCTGCTCGAGCGAGGGAAGGTGTGCTCGAGCGAAACCCCTGTTTGCAGCATAATTGACTAAGTGTTTTCAAGTGCATTTTCGCATCCTCATTGCATCCTAGGCATTCCTAAGCCAAGATTAAGACATAATAACGAGGATAAGACTTAGAAACACACTAAGAACAAAACGTAATGAGTTATGTATATGTTGAGCGTGTGTTTCAATGTGTAACTGCTATGTGTTTGTGTAGGTCACGCACCATAGACTATCTGAATCGCTTGCTTTCTCTATTTTGCTATCAGAGCCATCTTGAGTAACAACTCTGTAAAGTTATGTTTGATTTTGCTTATTTCTTGATGATATGAAATGATCAGTTTTTTGAAATGCTATATTTTATATGAATGATTGTCCAAGTTTATGAAATGTATTCGTTGCATTCTTAGTATCATATGATATGAGTCCCTTATGGGTCATCGGAATGCCTTTACGCCTGTTTCTTTATGGGTCATTGGAAATGTCTCCGTGCACACGAGTCATCGTAATGCCTTATGGTTGTCCCTTTATGGGTCATCGAAATGCCTTCACGGCCGTCCCTTCATGGGTCATCGAATTTGTTAACGCTAATGGATGTACTACATACCATCATGTGACTTCTATGAACAATGACGACGAATATGATTATATATACGAATATGTTCTACTTTGACAACTGATTATGTACAAGACTCTATTTCTGTAAGGACATCATTCAGTAAAACCTTTACTCTATTATTATTCATTGGGCTTTCGTTCACTATTTATATTATGTATGTAGGTGAGCAGGCGCATGACCAGGACTATGCTGCTGCCTGGAGTCTCTGTTTCATCAACCAGCTGTTGTGCCTCCCAAGGAGGTTTCCTTTTGTGATCAAGTCAAGTTTTTGTGGCACATTATGAACAAGTTTCTTTTGACTATTGTACCTGTATTTCGGGCTAAGTCCCATTTTGACAATACCTACAATGTATATGACGTAAGGCTATTTTCTTTTGACGTCACTAATTTGTATATAAATTTTTGAGATTATCTGTCCCATGTATGCCTGCACAGCTCTATGGACTATGTATGTTTCTATATTTTCTTCAGCAGCCCCTTATTATACGATAATCTGTTCAAAGGCCTTTGGTAATCTAAGGATTACTAGCCGGTTATGATGCTAAACCTACAGGGGTGGGTTTGGGTCGTGACAGTGGGTAAGAGTGGTGTTGGTATTGCTAGATGGGCAAATGATTAAGCAATCTATTCATTTGGGGTTCAAGGCTTCAAACAACAAAGCAGAGTATGAGGCACTAATTGCAGGACTAAGACTAGCAGCAACCATTGAAGCTGATGATGTGGTAGTTTTCTATGACTCTCAGCTTATTGTGAATCAAGCAACGGAAGAGTATGCAGCCTGAGATGAAAAGATGATAGCCTATGTCAAAGAGGTTGTCAAGCTTCTAACACTATTTGAGAATTTTCGGCTACAACAGGTTAGCTGAGATGACAATAGCCACGCTGATGCCTTAGCTAACCTAGCTAGCGCTATAAAATCAGATGAGGCTAGGACAATAATGGTTGATTATTTGTCAGGACCAAACATAAAGCCTCTGATAACGGAGTACGAAGCAATGTGCTTGGAAATGGGTCCTAGCTAGATGGACGTCATAGTTGTGTTCCTCAAAGAGGGCAAACTGCCAGATGACCGAAAAGAGGCACACAAAACCAGGTTGAAGTTGGCCAGGTTCTGCCTGTTAGTAGAAGGCCATTTGTACAGAAGATCCTTCACTAGACCTCTACTTCGGTGTGTGCACCCCTCTCAGGTAGAGGATTTTTTGTATGAGATCTATGAAGGAGTTTGTGGAAGCCATGTAAGGGGCAGGTCTCTTGGCCATAGAGCCATCTCCCAAGGATACTGGTGGCCATACATGCAAAAAGATGCAAAAGCCTATGTCAGGAAGTGTGAGAAGTGTCAAAGGTTTGCACCTATGATACATCAGCCAGTAGCAAATCTGAAGCCAATGTCTAGTCCTTGGCCGTTTGCCCAGTGGGGCATGGACCTGGTGGGACCACTGCCCCAGGCAACTAGATAAAGAAAGTTCTTACTAGTAGCCATAGACTACTTTGCAAAGTAGGTAGAGGCTGAACCTCTTGCGAAGATTCGAGATATTGATGTGAAGAACTTCATTTGGAAGAACATAATAGCCAAGTTCGGGATCCCAGGGGCTATTATAGCAGACAATGGCACTCAGTTTGACAACAAGCTGATTAAGAGCTTTTTTGCAAAATACAAGATTAAAAACTATTACTCTACTTCTAGTTTCCTCCAGAGTAATGGTCAGGCAGAAACATCCAATAAGACCATCTTGGATGGGATCAAGAGGAGGCTGGAAGCAACCAAGGGCAAGTGGGTGGAGGAATTACCCAATGTGCTGTGGGCATATCAGACTATGCCGAGAATATCAACTGGGAAGTCCCCTTTTGCCATGGCATATGGCACTGAAGCAGTCATCCCACTGGAGGTCGGCATCCCTGGAATCAAAACACAGGGAGTAGAGAATGGGACAAACGAGACATTCCTGGCCTGAGATCTAGACCTGTTGGAAGAAAGAAGTGAGATAGTAGTAATTCGGCTGGGGGCATACCAACAACAGCTTGCTAGGGCTTACAACAAGAAGGTCAACCCAAGGGATTTCAAGGTTGGGGACCTCGTCCTTAAAAAAGTCATCGGCAATAAGAAGGATCCCAAGGAGGCAAGTTTGGCCCAAATTGGGAAGGGCCTTACAGAATCATCTCGGTTGCCAGCAATGGAGCATATCGGCTAAAAGACAGTGATGGCAAGGAGTTGCTAAGACCCTAGAACACTTGCAATTTAAATTTTTTCTATTATTAGCTTTTGTTTTTTCGAGATTTATGTAATTAGCTGAAGTCTTAATAAAATGCTAGTTTTATTATGTTTTTATTAAAAAAACTTGTGCAATAGGACTGAAAGTCTTATGACAGTGTTTCTGAATGAAACATGACGAATAACTTAGACTTATTATATGGTAGAGTTGAATTATACTTACCACATGATAGAGTTGAACTAAGTTTGCGATGTTTCTGAATGAAACATGATGAATAACTTAGACTTATTACATGGTCGAGTTGAATTATACTTACCATATGATAGAGTTGAACTAAGTGACTACAACAAAACTAACTATTTACGGCATCATGTTTTCGGCATGCATTAAATGCATGTCGTAATTAGTACATTCTACAACATTTTTTTTTGCAAGCCGTTAATGTTTTGTCAATAACGGCATCCATACCATGTAAGTCATTAATTCATATATTTATGGCATGCAAAAGTATGTCGTAAAAAATGTATGTTTTTACGACTTACAAAAATATGTCGTAAAATATTTACACTTAAGACGACATACATTTCATGTTGTAAAATATTATATTATAACTTTACACGACATGCTAATGAATGTCGTGAAAACTTCTACAAAAATAAAAAATAAAAAAATTCAATCTGATTTTTTTATGACATGCAAAAGTATGTCGTAAAAAATGTATATTTTCACGGCATGCAAAAATATGTTATAAAATATTTGCACTTAAGATAACATAAATTTCATGTTGTAAAATATTAAATTTTATATTTTTTTGAATTCAGTGATTTTTTTAGAAAATTAAAAAATATTTTCCTTCTAAATATATGTAAATTTTTTGAATTTAAAAAGTTACAAAAAAAAATTATTTAAAAACTTATGCCACACTCCCTCTCATTCTAGATCCATACCTGTTTTTGTCCCAAACCACCTCATTCTCTAGAGAAATTATATTTTAATTATAAATAATAAAAAAAATTCTAGATGTTCTTAAATATTTATAAATTTCTAGTAGATCAAAATTAACTATTTACAGCTTTATGTTTACAACATACATCAAATGTTTGTCGTAGTTAGTGTATTCTACGACATTTTTTTTTGCAAGCCATTAATACTTTATCAATAACGGCATACATGCCATGTAAGTCATTGATTCATATATTTACGGCATGAAAAAATTTGCCGTAAAAAAAATATACTTTTACGGCTTGCAAGAATCGTTGTGCAATATTTATACTTAAAACGACATGTATTTCACACCGTAATAAATCATAATTTTATACGACATACATTTACATGTCGTGAAAACTTTAACTAGAAAAATTAAATTTAACACCAAGTCAAATAACATTTATCACCAAATAGTAACCCACTAAATATATATATTTTTTTTTAGAGAGAAGTAACCCACTAAATATAATAATTCACTTTTGTAAAATAAGAGCATCCTCAAAATATTGAAAGTCAGCATTTTTGGTATTCTTTTCATTTTCTATTTACTATTTTCAAAAAAATGGGAAGAAATTTTGCTCAAAATAACCTGCTAATTATAATTTTTTTTTTTTGCAAAAAAAAATGTAAATAATAAAATGAAGAAAATAAAAAAAAATGTATTTTTTATGGCAAAAATAGTAGTTAACATGCCTTAATATTCAATCATATTCTCCAAGATATGATTTAACAATTCGAACATTATTTATTTTTTAAAATTAAAAATCACTAAAAATGAAATAAAATTAATGAAAAAAATATTACAAAATCAACAAACAAAACAAACAAGGCAATGAGAGATGTATTATATACCCACCTTATTTAGACAGTGAGAGGTAGTTAGGCCTTCTCTCTTCACACACAACAAACAAAACAAATCAACTATTTAGATAGTGCTCCATCTTCGTCTCCATCAATTATTTGGACAGTGCTCTATCTCCGTTTCCGTTTCCTTCTCTGTCTCTATCTCCGTCGCCGATTGGGTCTCTCTTGCTCTAGATTCAAGTTCGTTCTTTCTCTCTCCGATCCTGCTCTCTCTATCTTTGTTCGCATTTTTCTCTCTATGTCTCCCTCTCTTTCCCAATCTCTCTCCCCATCGAAGACATTTGCAAAGTCTCGACCTTCATATTCTCAAGGTATAATTTCTATATCTATTCTCTCTTCTTCATCAGTTGGAATTTTGGAAATTGAAACCCTAGTTTCGAGTTTTTCTATGACTAGAGTTTTTTTTTATCTATTATTTGCTTACTTTGATCGATTTCATATATACGGTTAATTTTATTGAGATAATTTTGACTGATTCAATCAGTTATCTCTGTATAAATATTAGTTAAGATTCATGATTTGTAGTAGTATTCTTAAGATCTGATTAGGGTCTCCAATTTTTTACAGCATGAGATGAGGGAATAAAAACAACTGAACAAACAATCTCTACTCAAAAGATTCTCAAAAACAAAATATCAGTTCAAGGATGGATCAATTCCACCCTATGTTACACGGACTCGGGTACGGGTATTGGGTGCGGATGCATATTTAGGGGTCGGACACTTCAAAATTAAAAATTAAGGATACGTGGATATGTATCCAAATTTGGATACGAGTTCGGGGATACGTTAAATAGTTTTTTTTTTTGAAATATTTATTATATGAAAGTCAGCATTGAAAGTCAGCATTTTTGTAAAATAAGAGCATCCTCAAAATATTGAAAGTCAGCATTTTTGGTATTCTTTTCATTTTCTATTTACTATTTTCAAAAAAATGGGAAGAAATTTTGCTCAAAATAACCTGCTAATTATAATTTTTTTTTTTTGCAAAAAAAAATGTAAATAATAAAATGAAGAAAATAAAAAAAAATGTATTTTTTATGGCAAAAATAGTAGTTAACATGCCTTAATATTCAATCATATTCTCCAAGATATGATTTAACAATTCGAACATTATTTATTTTTTAAAATTAAAAATCACTAAAAATGAAATAAAATTAATGAAAAAAATATTACAAAATCAACAAACAAAACAAACAAGGCAATGAGAGATGTATTATATACCCACCTTATTTAGACAGTGAGAGGTAGTTAGGCCTCCTCTCTTCACACACAACAAACAAAACAAATCAACTATTTAGATAGTGCTCCATCTTCGTCTCCATCAATTATTTGGACAGTGCTCTATCTCCGTTTCCGTTTCCTTCTCTGTCTCTATCTCCGTCGCCGATTGGGTCTCTCTTGCTCTAGATTCAAGTTCGTTCTTTCTCTCTCCGATCCTGCTCTCTCTATCTTTGTTCGCATTTTTCTCTCTATGTCTCCCTCTCTTTCCCAATCTCTCTCCCCATCGAAGACATTTGCAAAGTCTCGACCTTCATATTCTCAAGGTATAATTTCTATATCTATTCTCTCTTCTTCATCAGTTGGAATTTTGGAAATTGAAACCCTAGTTTCGAGTTTTTCTATGACTAGAGTTTTTTTTTATCTATTATTTGCTTACTTTGATCGATTTCATATATACGGTTAATTTTATTGAGATAATTTTGACTGATTCAATCAGTTATCTCTGTATAAATATTAGTTAAGATTCATGATTTGTAGTAGTATTCTTAAGATCTGATTAGGGTCTCCAATTTTTTACAGCATGAGATGAGGGAATAAAAACAACTGAACAAACAATCTCTACTCAAAAGATTCTCAAAAACAAAATATCAGTTCAAGGATGGATCAATTCCACCCTATGTTACACGGACTCGGGTACGGGTATTGGGTGCGGATGCATATTTAGGGGTCGGACACTTCAAAATTAAAAATTAAGGATACGTGGATATGTATCCAAATTTGGATACGAGTCCGGGGATACGTTAAATAGTTTTTTTTTTTGAAATATTTATTATATGAAAGTCAGCATTGAAAGTCAGCATTTTTGTAAAATAAGAGCATCCTCAAAATATTGAAAGTCAGCATTTTTGGTATTCTTTTCATTTTCTATTTACTATTTTCAAAAAAATGGGAAGAAATTTTGCTCAAAATAACCTGCTAATTATAATTTTTTTTTTTTGCAAAAAAAAATGTAAATAATAAAATGAAGAAAATAAAAAAAAATGTATTTTTTATGGCAAAAATAGTAGTTAACATGCCTTAATATTCAATCATATTCTCCAAGATATGATTTAACAATTTGAACATTATTTATTTTTTAAAATTAAAAATCACTAAAAATGAAATAAAATTAATGAAAAAAATATTACAAAATCAACAAACAAAACAAACAAGGCAATGAGAGATGTATTATATACCCACCTTATTTAGACAGTGAGAGGTAGTTAGGCCTCCTCTCTTCACACACAACAAACAAAACAAACAACTATTTAGATAGTGCTCCATCTTCGTCTCCATCAATTATTTGGACAGTGCTCTATCTCCGTTTCCGTTTCCTTCTCTGTCTCTATCTCCGTCGCCGATTGGGTCTCTCTTGCTCTAGATTCAAGTTCGTTCTTTCTCTCTCCGATCCTGCTCTCTCTATCTTTGTTCGCATTTTTCTCTCTATGTCTCCCTCTCTTTCCCAATCTCTCTCCCCATCGAAGACATTTGCAAAGTCTCGACCTTCATATTCTCAAGGTATAATTTCTATATCTATTCTCTCTTCTTCATCAGTTGGAATTTTGGAAATTGAAACCCTAGTTTCGAGTTTTTCTATGACTAGAGTTTTTTTTTATCTATTATTTGCTTACTTTGATCGATTTCATATATACGGTTAATTTTATTGAGATAATTTTGACTGATTCAATCAGTTATCTCTGTATAAATATTAGTTAAGATTCATGATTTGTAGTAGTATTCTTAAGATCTGATTAGGGTCTCCAATTTTTTACAGCATGAGATGAGGGAATAAAAACAACTGAACAAACAATCTCTACTCAAAAGATTCTCAAAAACAAAATATCAGTTCAAGGATGGATCAATTCCACCCTATGTTACACGGACTCGGGTACGGGTATTGGGTGCGGATGCATATTTAGGGGTCGGACACTTCAAAATTAAAAATTAAGGATACGTGGATATGTATCCAAATTTGGATACGAGTCCGGGGATACGTTAAATAGTTTTTTTTTTTGAAATATTTATTATATGAAAGTCAGCATTGAAAGTCAGCATTTTTGTAAAATAAGAGCATCCTCAAAATATTGAAAGTCAGCATTTTTGGTATTCTTTTCATTTTCTATTTACTATTTTCAAAAAAATGGGAAGAAATTTTGCTCAAAATAACCTGCTAATTATAATTTTTTTTTTTTGCAAAAAAAAAATGTAAATAATAAAATGAAGAAAATAAAAAAAAATGTATTTTTTATGGCAAAAATAGTAGTTAACATGCCTTAATATTCAATCATATTCTCCAAGATATGATTTAACAATTCGAACATTATTTATTTTTTAAAATTAAAAATTACTAAAAATGAAATAAAATTAATGAAAAAAATATTACAAAATCAACAAACAAAACAAACAAGGCAATGAGAGATGTATTATATACCCACCTTATTTAGACAGTGAGAGGTAGTTAGGCCTCCTCTCTTCACACACAACAAACAAAACAAATCAACTATTTAGATAGTGCTCCATCTTCGTCTCCATCAATTATTTGGACAGTGCTCTATCTCCGTTTCCGTTTCCTTCTCTGTCTCTATCTCCGTCGCCGATTGGGTCTCTCTTGCTCTAGATTCAAGTTCGTTCTTTCTCTCTCCGATCCTGCTCTCTCTATCTTTGTTCGCATTTTTCTCTCTATGTCTCCCTCTCTTTCCCAATCTCTCTCCCCATCGAAGACATTTGCAAAGTCTCGACCTTCATATTCTCAAGGTATAATTTCTATATCTATTCTCTCTTCTTCATCAGTTGGAATTTTGGAAATTGAAACCCTAGTTTCGAGTTTTTCTATGACTAGAGTTTTTTTTTTATCTATTATTTGCTTACTTTGATCGATTTCATATATACGGTTAATTTTATTGAGATAATTTTGACTGATTCAATCAGTTATCTCTGTATAAATATTAGTTAAGATTCATGATTTGTAGTAGTATTCTTAAGATCTGATTAGGGTCTCCAATTTTTTACAGCATGAGATGAGGGAATAAAAACAACTGAACAAACAATCTCTACTCAAAAGATTCTCAAAAACAAAATATCAGTTCAAGGATGGATCAATTCCACCCTATGTTACACGGACTCGGGTACGGGTATTGGGTGCGGATGCATATTTAGGGGTCGGACACTTCAAAATTAAAAATTAAGGATACGTGGATATGTATCCAAATTTGGATACGAGTCCGGGGATACGTTAAATAGTTTTTTTTTTTAAATATTTATTATATGAAGATGAGTTATATTATATAAATAACAAATAAAAATATATGAAGATGAGTTATAATATATATTTTTTATAAATATTTTTATTTTAATATACATTAATTATTTAATTTATTTATTATATTTTTTAAACAATGTGTTCTAATTAATTTTTTATTTTATTTTACATACATGTGTTTATTTTTTTTATTAATATATATAAGTATATATTATCTTATAAATATATTATATGTTTTATAATAATTATTATTTAATATAGAATAATAATAGTTATTATTATAGTTATTAACTATTATTATTATTATTATTATAGTTATTATAATAAATATATTATCTAATAAATATATTATATGTTATATAATAATTATTATATAATATATAATAATAATATTTATTATTATAGATATTAACTATTAATAGTTATTAACTATTATTATTATTATTATTATAGTTATTATAATAATAGATAGATACGAATAGATAGACAGAGATATGAATCAAGAAGAAGATAAAACAACAGAGAGAGAGAGAAGGAGAAAAAGCGAAGCGATTGCGATCGCGATCGCGATCGCAAGGGAGAGAGAGAGACCGGATGGAGCTTCGATCGATTGATGGAGCTTAGATCTTCAACTGGATCGACCGGATAGAGCTTCGATTGGAGGTCTTCGATCTTCGACTGGATAGAGCTTCGACTGTATCAGCTTGATGGAGCTTTGACCAGGTTCTCTCTTGCTCTCTCCTCTTTCATTTCTTTTGCCGTCTGTGAAGAGCTATGTCCGAGAGAGAACAGACGAATCTGACATAGATCCCACACCCGCACCCGTGTCGTGTCGTGTCGACACGGGTACTTCGCCCCAAAGTATCGAGTCCATGTAACACAGATTCCACCTAAACATAAAAAAATATATATATAAATATGATACGGTTCTGCTTGTCAATTTAATAAAAGGTTCTTTCACCCCTCAAAAGGTCCTTTCAAGCGGTGGAAAAACCTGATTGTATGGTTATACTTCTTGAAAATGAACCTTTTACTGTTAATAACCCAAGAGTAGTCTCTTTTTTAACTTCGAACATTGCTGAATCAAGCCAAAACAAACCCTAACCTATTGCCCTACCCTTTGGTCTTTGAATTAACACCAAACCTCCTTAAATCATTGATGTCCAAAACTTCCAACAGAAACTCTCTGTTTTGGAAATAAAAAATAAAATAAGAATCCACCACAATTCCTATTATAGGCAGGCCAAGTTTCTCAAGGCTATGTCAGAACTACACTAAAAAAACCTGAAACAACCACCATTCCCATAATCCCTAACATCTTGCCTACATCTTCATTTTAGTAGCTTGAATGCCACTATCCATTCCCTGCCCAAGCTCTGCAGTTGCAGCTATGGCTTATTGCGCAGACCAAACATTGCATAAACCAACACCTACACCAACACCCACTAACCATTGAACCTTCATCTCTTTGACCAACCATACGAGCTGCAAAAACCTGCTACATTCATTCCAACTGCCCTTTTTGTCTTTTCCACCTACCAATGATCTTAATAGCGGTGATGGGTCATACATCACCAACACATGATGAAATAATCAGATGGCACCATATATAACCCAAAATCTAAGCCTGATATATAATTTGGAAAACTTTTGTTCATCTTTAGAAGTCAGACCAAGTCTAGTAATGTTTATAAGAAATTACAATAGGATTCTTCTGGTGCTCATAAAATTGGTGTTGCTGGAAATAGTTCCAACCAATCGTGCCATAGAACCTCACTTGCCCTTAGCTTTTTAGAGTTAATCCTATGTGCATCCTTTTATGTTGCTCAATTTATATACTCTTTTGCCTCAAAACCAAAAGGTTCAACATAAGTTTGTTAGACGTTATATCTTCAATTCGTTGTCTGCTTTCTATAGAAGGCTTAAGGAACACTCTTAATCTGACAGACCAAATAAAATCAAAATGAAGAAGTGTTATAAGAATTAGTTTCCTTCTCTATTAATTACTAAGTTGGGTGAAATTCATGGTGAAATGACTCAAAAATTTTGCTAAGCTATGTTTGTGGCCAAATCCATCACAAAATGAGGCTTGGTTGGAGACTTAAAAAATATAATAAAAAGAAAATAATTTCATACTACTGACTTCTTGAATTCAGACTATGATCTAGTAATAACAAGCAGCCAAGTATTGTTTTTATACATAGTAGTGATTGCCTCTGCCTAGCTATTTCTTGCCTGTATTTTTGAATAATGACAGGTAGCATGTCCAGTGTATGTGTAAAATATGTTGTCTATCATTGTTTCTGTTAACTTTTGTCTTGATGATGGCTAAGATGTTTTTAACTTCATACTTGGCTAGAGTGTGATTGGAAGTAGATGTGGAGGCATATTATGATAGTGACATTAGTTCATTGAATGTGAGCATACCCAATCACTGACTCTGCCATTATTTGAACCTTTTATCAATTTGTGCCAGTTAAGCTCTGGGGCCCAATATGAGAATCTAAGTGCATAATGTGATGAATTGATAGCAATCTTTTGCATTTTTTTTTTCTTTTTGAGATTAACTTTTATCCTTATAATTTAGTCCCACAACAATTGACAAAAATTGGATTATTCAGGTTATTTGTTAATGCTTGATATCATTTTTTTTTTTTAATCTTTAGTAGGGAGAAAATGAACTTTTGGAGTTGATGGCAAGTATGACAGCATGTCAAGTTTTCAAGGGACACAATCAGGTCATATTGAACCTGTGGAATTCAATTTCCTGACCATGCAAAATTTGAATTCTCTTCCTGGAGAGTCCAAATATTTGACTAATTGATTTACGATTTGTAGTTATGCTTTTTGGATGTTTAAAGTCGTATTTTAGAGATTAGTGAATCTTGTGATTTGAATATTTTTCTTGGTTTGTATGTTGGAAGCTGTTATCAAGTTGATATGATAGAAGTTGAGGATGGAAGTTAGTATGCATGTTGTTTGGTGTATGGATATTAGATTTTTTTTTGCTTACTTCATAGTTGTTGCTTCTGCTTGGTTTGTTCACAAGTTGCATTTTCTAAGCTATTGTCTACATACTGTTAGGTAATGTTATATTCTTGTATATATATATATATATATATATGTGTGTGTGTGTTATATATTAAAAATAACTTTCTACGGCATATAAAATTATGTCATGAAAAGTATAATGATTTATGACATGCAAGAAAATCCCGTAAAAGATTATATATGACATACAAAGTATGTCATAAATATATTAAAAATGACCTTCTACTGCATGCAAAATTATGTTGTGAAAAGTGTGATGATTTATGACATGCAAAAAAATGTCGTAGCATATTATATACGACATACAAAGTATGCCATAAATATATTAAAAATAACCTTCTACGGCATGCAAAATTATGCTGTGGAAAGTATGATGATTTATGGCATGACAAAAATGTCGTAAAAAATTATATACGACATACAAAGTATGTCATTAATGTTTAATTTATTACTTTTTATAACTTTACCTACATGCCGTAAATGACGCTCAACTTTTCACGGCATGTCATATAACAGCATTTGTGTGCATGCCGTGAAAGAGTTTTTACGGCATGCATTGTAAGCCGTAAAAATTCAATTTTGTTGTAGTGAGTTTGAGATATTTCCGAATGAAACATGACGGATAACTTAGACTTATTACATGGTAGAGTTGAACCATATAATAGAGTTGAACTAAGTTTGTAATGTTTCTGAATGAAACATGATGAATAACTTAAACTTGCCATATGGTAGAGTTGAGCTCAACTTGCCTATGGTAGAGTTGAACTAAGTTTGTGATGTTTTTGAATAAATCATAACGAATAACTTAGACTTATTACATAATAGAGTTGAATTATACTTACCATATGATAGAGTTGAACTAAGTTTAATCTAGTTAGAAAACCTTGGCTAGGATTCGTTTGAATCAAACTTTGGCACAAATTAGAGAGGCATGCTTAATATGGACATAAGCGATACTTTGGTTCACATTAGGGGGCAGGAAGTGAGAATGAGCATAGATAGATAGAACAATCCGAGATGAGTCAATCCGATATAAGAGTACTATACTATACCCGAGGTATTTGGTACCCAAGATCACCAACCAGGTTGTTAAACCTAGAAGGGTTGGAAGGGTGAGGTCTTGATAAAAGATAGCAAGCATGAGTAAAGAAGTAACACTTGTTGAAAGTTATTTAAAGAATTTTTATGAAGTGCCAAGTGGGGAGATCACAGCCATAGATGCATCCGAGATAAGTTGGTCCAAGGTGACTAACTAAGACTGGATCCGAGGTGATACTGGTTCAAGGTGTTCTAACCCGAAGTGATCACACAAGAAAATTGTACTTAAGAGAAGTGCAAAAATATTCCAAGTATGGAAGCATACAAGACAATGAAGACAGATAGAGCTTAAAGAGACAAGCATTCAATACGTAGAAGAAAAAGTGAAAAATGCATTCAAAAGAGAAAACTTGTTCAAATACAGAGAAAAAGGCACTTCGGCCTAGTATAAGAGACAACTTGTTCGGATAAAAAGAAGGCACATCGGCCACATTGAAACTTAAAATTGTTCAAATAACAAGTTACAACTGAAAGAAGAAAGTTACAACTAAAAAAACTCTAGGCAAACTATCCCACTTCGGCGGTTGACAGAGTTTCAGTCTCAGTAGACAGTGGGACGGTTTTCTCGACAGTCTTCTTAGCCTCAATCTTGACGTCGATCTCGAGAAGGGTCTCATCAAAGCTCTTCTCTGTAGCCTGGACCTCAGCTTCAAAAGTGGTCTTCTCAGGAGAGGCACTCTTGGAAACCTCGTCGTCTTCATCCTGAATTAAGTCTAGGACTTGATCATTCAGAGTGGGAGACTTGGCCCCCGTAGCAACCTCCTCCTCTTCACCAGTTTCCTCAGCTTCGTCTTCACCTTCAAAGTCTTTTGGAGAGGGAGGGAAGGGCACGCTGAACTGGTTAATATCTCAGAGTGGAGAGTCCATTGGGATAGACAACTTGTTGAGTGTTGCCGTCCAGCTGAGGTAATAACCTCAGTTGCAGGCTTGATTAACCTAGGCTTTGTATGCATAACGGATGACGACTTGCCCTTCTGAGAACGCCTTTTCGTTGGCCACCTTGATCTCGGCCTCCTTGATAGCCAGGGCCTCTTGGAGCTTAGCTTGGCTTCCGCGATTTTGGCTTCAGCGTCCTTAATCTTGGACTTGAGTACCTCGGCCACAACCTCAGCTGCCTCAGCTCTCTCTTCGGCTTGGTCTTGCGCGCATCTGGCAGCCTTGGCCTGATCTAGCAAAGCCTTGATCTTGGTCTCGGCGTTGTTGAGGGAGGCAAGGTAGCTAGCAGCGTCTTGAGTCTTTTGGACTAATTCCTTTTTGAAAGCCTCGGCCTTCATTGCAAAAGAGTGAGCATGCTAGATGGCCTAAAAGGAAAGGAACAAACAAGTTAGTAAAATTGCTTATGTGCAAGGAGCTGAAACATGAAGCTAAATGAAAAAGTATAAGTGCTGGGAACTTACTAAAATAGAGTGTTGCATCATCAACCTGAAGTTTTCATATTCAGTGATCTCGGCCATACGATTCAATTCGGTAGGTAAGAGAACAGTGGTGGAAAGAGCGGTACCGACCTCAATGCTGTCAATTACACATTCAGCAGCAGTCATCGGTCGGTCCTCAACCACGAATGCAGGGGCCAGGGCTCATCGGCTCGGAAAACACCTGGCCCCATTGAACCTTCTAACCTCGGCTTCTTAGAACGCTGTTGGTCGGAATGCTCGGCTTTAACAAGCCTCTTCTCGACGACAATTGTGTTCTTCTCAATCTCGACCAATTTGGAGATCAAGACAGTATCTTTAGAGTCTACTTGGGTAGCAGAGGCCTTTGCTTTGACTTTTTTGATTCTTTTTGGCTTGGGCTTTGGTTGGGATTGAGAAGGAGAAGAGTGAACAATAACCACTCCTGGAAGGTCGGCCAATAAGTCTTCAACGACAGCTTGACTGTGGCCCATATCGTCGGCTGTGGCAGTAATGGTAACTCTGGGGAGGAAATGAATCGCAAGCAATACGATTTGAGGATTATTTGGATCGTACGCTAATGCCTCTGAATCTCGATGCTTGTGACTTTGGGTTCGTCCAGCAGGGGCATTGGAAACTCAACAATGTCACTAGCGCTAGGATGGTGGAATAAGTTGAGCTGGAATTGAAGTGGATGGTTGGTCCACTGGATCTAATGAGGAGGCCTGATCTGGCCTTGGTGTGGAAGTAGTCGATTGAGTGGCTGCCAAAGTCTTGCTCCTTCTGGAAATGTCGGGTAGAGGACTTCGGTAGGTCGGTATGTAGTTAAGCAGTAGTGGGGCTTTGCGTTTCTCAATTGGCAAACCTAATAGCCTTTTCAGATCTTTGCTAAGGAAGAAAGTTTGGCGAAAGTCCTTTGATGGTTGAGGAAGAATTGCAAAAAGCGCCAAGTAAACATTAGTGCAGATAAATGAATTGACAAAGTCTTAACAGAGATGGAGTTATGGGATGACTCAGTTCTTACCCTCATCCTCTCTAAACACTGCTCGACGTAGAGGAAAGAGATGAAGATCATCATCAGGTACAAACTCCTAATTGTTCGAGAGAATGAAGCAGTCATCTTCAGCACCCTTGTTGGAGTCTGGGAGGTCGGCTATAAGTTTGAAGGCGGTGGATCTGGGCTTGAGGTAGTACATGCAACCTTTGTCAGACTTAAGGCCACACATGGTGTAACAAAATTGAATGTCAGCTAGTGTAATCCTAGCATTTTCTTGGCAAGCTAGTTTGATTATACCGTTGATAACACTATATTAGTTGATGGCTAGTTGCATGGGAGTTAAGTTTGTAGCAGTGGAGAATGTCTTGGAAAAGAGTGTCTAAAGGAAACCGAAGTCCACATTCAATGAACGCAACTACGGGGAAGGGCATGGAGTTTCCATCAGGTATGATAGAGTCCTCCTTCCCAGCCAACCTGATTTGAACGTCACTTGGGATGGAGAACTCTTGCCTAAAGTATTCTAGCTTGGTTGGGGTGTCTACCCTCCACCTAAACATGCCCATTATCTCAGTAAGGGAAGGTTTGATGAAAGAGGCTTGGTAAAAGGCTTGGTAAAGGGTTAAAGACCTCGGCTAAACCCTAGAGAGCACTAGGGTGAGGATTGTGAAGATCTAAAAGGAAATTTGTTTTGGTTTTCCTAAGTATGTGATTTCTAGCAAATCCCAAACCTAGAATCTACAAAGATAAGCAAGAATGAGAGGCCGAAATCTGAAAACAAGTAAAAAAAACAAAGAAAGGACATGATTCAGAATCAAAAAAAATTAGAGGCAAGCAAGATTCAAGAATCAACCAAAGCAGAACTATAGAGGAAAAACACAAATATACAAAGAATAGTGCAAGACATACAAGAAAACCAGCAAGCATGAAGATGGAAATGCTAAAAACAGCATATGAAACAATGTTGAAACAAAACACAAATAGATGGGATCGAGTACAAGAATCAGCATAAACAATCACAATGCATACAAATTGACATATATTTGCACGAATGGTGAAGATACGAACAAAATGACGAAAAACAAAGTATAAGTATGAGTGATTGCAGATACAGTATGGACATGTGGCAAAAAAGAAATATATTGAAAAACAATACGACTGAAATCAAAAGAAACTAGGAACTTACCGATTGGGGCCGAAGATGAGGACACCGGTTTGAGGTTCACCGGGGTCAGACGATGACAATGAGTGAAGCATGGCAGTAAATGCTTCGCCGGAGGTGATAAACCGGGCGGTTGCAGAGAGCTCAAGAACACAGTAATGGAGGATTTAGGGAATTAAGAGATAGAGAACTTGAGCAAAGAGAAAACGAGAGAATGAGAAGTGAGGAGACGGAAAGAGAGAGAGGTGTTTTGTCAAAAATATGAAAAGGTGCAAAACATAATGAGATGCCTTGGACAATGTGCTTGTCAGGCGTCGTGGCCAAAAACGACGCGCCTGATAGTGCGTGTCAGGTATGAACCAATAAGGAAAGGACACGTAGATGAAACAGTTGAAAAGACTGTGCGTAATAGCTCATGCGCAGGCAGAACTCTTGGAATTCTTGAAATAATGAGGCCATAACCTTGGCTATAGGAGCGATCTTGACTGAGATGCTTGAAAAATTGGATTCTTGGTTCTTGATCCTTGGGAAAGTGGACAGCTGAGTCCTAGTTATATGAAGTCGACGAGTCATGATATCGGTAAAAAAGAAAAATGAATTTTTTAGCCGACATATAGTGTGGACAAACGATGTAGCTTCCATCACCTCAGATTGCTAAGGTAATAGAACCTAGGGGACAGTTGTTGGGAAGCATTTTGTGAATAACAGCATATGGCTAAGGTGATGCCGAAGTGTCAGCCGAGGTGCCATGTGGCCTGATTGTGCTGCCGAGATGATCTCGGCTAGGCCGAGGTTATCTGCGGAGATACCAGAATCCGAGATAAACAGATAAGGGACAAGAGTTGTCACGCCCCCAAACCTGCCCCTAGAAGTTTGGGCATGACCACTTCAAATGTAGCACTTAACTCGATGCACATAAGATATGGGCCCTGAACAGAAGCATTAATATAAAAAATACACATAAAACAATATCCATTGAGCTATCACTACTATGCCAGGATCACAAACATTGCATAAGGTAGATGAACATACAGTGACATGCGTCTGAGAATTTATTTATGCACATATACATATACATATACAGACCCAGCCTCATACGTGAGCGTATAACACATTGGGAAGTAAAAGGATTGTATAGACTTCAACCTTAGACAAACATTCAGGGTACCAAAACCGAGAGCTTAACAAAACTTCACAAAATAAGCGGCCTCCATCTAGGTGCCTGGACACTCTAAGATGGACAAAGAGGAATGAATGCCATGGGGTAAGACTGACCTCCAGGTTGAGTGCCTACAGAAACAAACATAACATGAAGTGAGCCAAGCACAGTGAGTAATAGTACGTAAACAATCCAATGGTTAGCTTGAATCACAAGATATGTAAAGGCAGAGAACTTATAGTTAACCTTATCCTGTAATTGTTTTCAGAACGGCCATAGGCCCAATTTTTAATCAGAACGGCTTTAAGCCCAGTAATATACAGAATGGCCATAGGCCCAGTCTTTAAACAGAATGGCTTTAAGCCCTTGAACAAAGTGGCATTGAGCCCTTAAACAGAGTGGCATTAAGCCCTTAAACAGAGTGGCATTAAGCCCAAAATACAGAACGGCCTCAACCGTGTTCATGCATGTATGAACCCAAGAGGTGTCTCGTACGGATTCTAGAGGTGACTCGCATTGCAGCACTTTGTTCCATACCAGAAATCATTAGGTCTTAAAGACCGAACAATCCATATCATGTCATGACATAGCATAACCGGAACAGATAAACAGAAACAGAATAATCTCAGTTTTCTAAGAATACCATTATACAATAGTGCACATAAGTTTCTTATGGTTTAGTTACAGATTAACACAGTTGTCTCGCGTATAACAGAATAAGAATAGTAACTATTACAGAGAGTACATAATAATGTTAAACCTTTGCATTCATATCGTAGGTTCTGAACGACCTCGGGTCCATATGTAACATAACAGAATTATTTTAGATTCATACGGATACACATAGCTTTTCCAATTATTCTGATTCTTCGGAGATATCTATACTCGATGACTTATAACTGAAAGGCCTCAGGCCCATTAGTAGCAAAACGGTATGCTCTCATATTTACACTGAAACCGTTATTCAAGAATGAACATAAGTTCCCTTTATTCATTAAGAAACGACGTAATTTACTTACGGAGAATAGAATGTTACAATTAACTATTAGTCAGAATCATACAGAGGTACACACATTTGTTTAATCGTTCATATACGTTAACATAGTTAACCTGCAATTAACAGAGTGCTAATGGTAATTGTTAGCTGTAAGTAAAGCATACTATGACAGTACTACTACTCACAGTGTTGTGGCGGAGTGCTACTCCCTCTTGAAGCATGTCCTACACACGTACAAAGTTCACAAATTAGCTTCCTTTTTTCTTGTCAAATTACTTCCTGAGTCATTACGCTTCAAATGAATTTACAACCATCCTAAGATCATGAAAAAAATATTTTAAAAATATCAGAGGGTCGAGCATGCAAAACTGAGCAGACATTTTTTTTCGGGTCTAGGCCACACGTACAGCAGTCCCCTCCGCACGAGCGGACATGGGCCGCACGTGCGGTCCCCCTTCCCCGCACGAGTGGCCAAAAGAATAATGTAATTTCCAATTTTTCCCTATTGTCTGCACGTGCGGCTATGACCTCCGCACGTGCGGCCGTGGCCCCTGTTTTGGGCAGCTCGAATGCAACTGCAAAATCAACAACACCAACACCTTTTACATGCAAAACAAGGGTAAATTAATGCAATACATTAACCCAACATCACTATAACATGAATTATAAGTTGAACATCACAAAATAAACATGTTTAGAAGTTTAATCAAGTCACAACCCTTCCAAATTCCATCTTTGAATCCAAGTTCCTTATGTCCATAAGACATAACACAATACATAGTTATAATTTCATGGGTTTGGCATGGAAACCAAAGATTGAAGTGTAAATCCTACACAACACTTAAATTAGATCTCAAAGCAACCAATTGATGAGAATAACTTTTAATCAAACATGAATCACACACAATTCTCCATTACAACCCTAATTGTATAAATATGAAACTAACAAACCCTTCCTCACAATTGAAAGGAGGATTCTCACACATGTTCAATAGAGAGCTTATGTAAAGTAAATTTAACATACCTTGAGTTCAAATTCTACAACCCTCACAAGGTTCTTTAACCTTCTTCTTGAAGAACTTCCTCTCAAGCCCTTTTTCTTCCCTAATTTCTCTCTCTCAGGAGATTTTCTTATAATGACTCTAAGTCTAATGTTCAAAGTGCAAAGATATTTATATAAAAGGTGAGTACGGACAAAAATTTAATCAGTTTAATCATTCCTAATCAAATTTTTACAAAAATGCTTTTTATGACTTAAAAATTATGTTGATCTCAAATGTAAAATCCATTTCAGATTATTAAGTTGCTAAGGCCTTCAATTTCTGATTCAAACACTAGGATTGTAACAGATATTTCTCATATTAAACAGATACACATCCATAAGCATAAGATTCTCTTCATTAAACTTACTTTCACATACAATTTTACAATAAGTATTTAGATGCACAGAATAAGGGATCGAGAGTATATCAGGAAACATGTACGAGGGTCGGGTTATTACAAGAGTCCTAGGATAGGAGAGGGTCTCATTTTGGATAAAGATAAGGCTCGAGAAGAGTTTATCTCTATCTAGATGAGGGTCCAAGATGAGCATTGAGCATGAGTCCATTAAAGTAAGGCTTCTAAAGAGATCATGTCACTGCTGGTTATAAAAGCAGGGCACTCCCATGGGTCTCAGGTATGTGTGATATACTTGAAGTTCTTTCTTGTGAGTTTAAGGGCAATTTGCTATCTTTGAGAGATATTGATTACTGACGTGATCGTTGGAGTGCTCCCGGGTGGACGAACCACCGCCGAATTCTCATCCTCTTGTGCAGGTTGTTAGGCTTAGTCTATTTTGCCGGTGCTCTCCAACTAAGTTCCATATTTGGTTGTGTGGTCGGAAATCTACGCCCACATTTCTCATAATTTTTGGGAGTCAAAATCTATATTGACTGGTGCGTTCAAATCTGTCTTGAAAACTAGTGTAAAACAGTAACTTCGAAAGTGTCGTTCTCTTTGGGTATAAATCTGAAATTATCAAATTAGCGTCATTAGAACCAGTTACGAGTCTAGTTTCTTACATTTTTGGCCTTGCATTGATTGCTGGTATATACTAAGAGAACCATTAATTTCTTTAAAATGCTACAGAAAACAATCTATTTGGGTATAATTAATTGTAAATAATTATTTTGATAAGCAAATTAAGTAAAACCAATTGAGTTTGAAACTTAGGATATATTAGTCGATATCTAGAGGGTTTTGGAATTTTTCGAACAGCATGGAGTGAGTTTTTAATTTTCAAAGTTAGCGAATAGATTGGGCAAACTAGTTTAAAATTTTATTTTATCTTAAAGTTACTTTTAATTAAGTTTCAATCTGAACCCATGTCATGAGTAATTTGAGACCTTGAAGAACATGAACTTAGGTATTATTTAAGAGTAACGGTGAGTGGAGTTGAGCTGTGTTAGTGCGCTTTAGTTTGGGGTTACTTAGTTTATTATTCCTTTTAGTATGTTTTGTTAGACTTATTTATTTTGATGATTTATTTAATTATCTTTTTAATTTATTTGGAAGAGAAAAATAGAATCAAAATTTATTTTGTCCCATTATTTCTTACCTAAAAATTTTATCCTAAATGTTGTTAGAATGTATTTAATATTTGATTAAATCAGAGGTTCAAATAGCCTAAAACAAAGGTTCAAACAGTCCAGCACAACAGCAGGCTAAAAGGTTCAAACAGCCCAGCACAGCAGCAGGCCAAAAGGTTCAAGTGGAAGATATTCAAATTAGTAATGATGGAGTGGAAGATATTCAAATGAATACAACAGCTATAAATGACTATAAGTTTCATTATATATACCAAAGCCTATAATGTAAACAAGTAGCAAAAAAATCAGAAAATATTTCTTAATCTATAATCACTCTCATCTATTGTCTGAAAAATTTTCTGAGAAGTGATCTTCAATTTTGTTTACATTCTCTCTCAGAAATTATACATTAAGTTGTATAGCTTTAAGCCCATCTTTTCTATGTGAGGATTACAGCAAAACCAGAATCTCATTTTTATATCTATCCTTGAGAGATAATTCTTGTAGCTTTCTATAAAAGTAAAAACACCTTCTTTTCAACCTTGTAAGAGTGTAGTACACTCAGTATTCTTGACTTAGAAAGTCTGTGGAGGATTGCTCCATCTGTGAAAAGGTTGCTAGCACCCTGTGAAGCTAGAGTATAGTGAAAAATCTCAAGTGAAGCTTGAGGAGTGGACGTAGGCCGAGTTGAAGTCGAACCATTATAAATTTGTTTGCCTCTCTCTCCCTTATCTCTTTATTTTATTTAAATTGCCATAGCTATATTTCACATTTTCACTGTGCTAAAATTATTAACGGACATAGTTGTTAGAACACGTGTTTTAATTATTTTTATTTCATTAATTATATTTATCTATTGTGCTAGTCATAATTTTTATTAGGGTATTATTAATTTTAATTGTAAAAACCTAATTCACCCCCTCTTAGGTTGTCTTTTGGGTAACAATTGGTATCAGAGCTTGGGGCTCTTGTTTAGATTTAACAATCTTGAGTTTTTGATCCATAGCAACCATGTATTCTACTTACTCTGCTATAAGAGAAGCTAGCAATAGGCCACCTCTTTTTTATGGTAGTAATTACATTCATTGAAAAGAAAAAATGAATTTGTATCTTTAAGCTACCAATTATGCTTTGTGGCTCATTATCACTAAAGATCCTAAAATCCCTACTAAGGTAGTAGACCATATCAATGTGCCTAAACTTGAGGATGAATTTGATAAGCGTGATTATAAACTCCTTCAAGCTAATGCTAAAGCCAAGCTTATTCTTGTGTGTGGACTAGATGCAAATGAGTACAATAGAATTTCTGGGTGTATTACTGCTAAAAAGATTTGGGATAAACTTGAAATCATCTATGAAGGAACTAGCCAAATAACAGAGTCTTGGATTGGCATACTTATTCATGATTATGAACTCTTTACTATGGAATCATTTGAATCTATTTCTGAGATGTTTTACAAATTTACCAATATTATTGATGTTCTAAAATCTCTTGGTAAATCTCACACTAATGGTAAGCTTGTAAGAAAAATACTTAGGTCTTTGCCAAATGAATAGGAAGCTAAGGTTACAACTATCCAAGAAGCAAAAGACCTAACAAAATTAGGCATTGAAGAACTCCTAGGCTCACTCATGGCTCATGAACTTTCAATGATGGATGGCAGCAAAAAGGAAGCCATTTGGGGAGAAAATGATGGAGTAGCCAACCTGTGTCTCATGGCTCTTGGAGAAGAACAATTCACTCAAGATGAGGTAATTTCTAATTATGTAGAACTTGAAAGTGCTTTCAATGAATTACATGACATATTTAGAAATGTTTGTGCTAAGAATTCTAAATTAGAGAAAATAATTACTTCTCTTTCAAATGATGTGGGTGCTTTAAAAATGAAAAATACTACTTTGAAAAATGACTTTACCTCTATTGCCAATGAGAAAAATATTTTGAAAAACAATGTTGAGGATTTAAACAAAACTCTTGAAAATTTTGTAAAAGGAAAAGAAAACCTCAACAAGCTTTTTGGAAATAAAAGATGTGTTTTTGACAAAGTAGGCATTGGTTTTGATCCTCCTAAACCTTTTATGAGATTAAATGTTCTTGAGACTAATCCCCATGGACCTAAGAAAGTATGGGTACCAAGAAAGAAATCAAGATATTTTGTAGGTGGAATCTCAAAGAACACCAAGGACTTCGAGAGGAAATGCATAACAAGAGTGTTCAATCTAAAGAGCAAAATCAGCTCCTACAAGAAGAAGAATGATGAAATGAAAATCACCAAGATGAACAATAGAGGTAATGTATAGGTGAAGATTCCAAAGAGGTAAATGAATGTATAACTCCTAACACACTTTTAAGCTTAAAGTTCTATATTCTTTAAGGTGTGATTTGTGTACAATAGGTTGTGTCTAATCATTGCTTCCATGTAACCTAATTGGACTAAGTTTGCTAAATCATGTTCTGCTAGTTTCTTTCAAACATTCATTGAACTCAAAAATGAGAATTATATTATTTTGATGAATGCCTATTAGAATATGAATGATTCATGTATTCATTAACATTTTATATCATGTCACCCATTGCTATGAAAAAGAGATAAGAAGTGAAATTTTTTTTTGTGAGTATACTTTTCACATCTTATATATGACTTCATACTAATATGTTAATTCCTTTTTTAGTCATGTCTTTGTAGAATCAATTTTAATGTCATAGCATGTTTTTGAGATGCATGCTATCTATATTTTGAATTCTACATTTGTGATCGCAAGAATATGCTCAATATGAAAATTTCATGCTTATATGCTTTACATTGGAATATTTGAATGAGTTGTGAAATTCCTTGATTATGATCCATCAACAATGTCTAAATGAAAAGAAGTATCATACGTTTGTAGAGACATTGCATCTATCCTATTGAATATCTTTTGAATATGGATTATATTGGCATACATCTCATGAAATGCTTTTGATTGATGAATTGTTGAATTAATTGTTTATAACATTCATGTTGTGTTCCATATTAAATAAAATGTTTTATCACACTTGAGTATGTGGATTGAATTGATGAAAATGCCTCTTGATAATGTTATGTAATTAAATGAGATTGTTGCATCATTTCTTAATAAAACAAAGAGCATGCATATTATACTATGTGCTACAACTTGAAAATTCTAAAAAACAACATTCCAAACTCTTGTTTGATCATTGAATTATTTTTCACCTTTTGAGTTTGTGATAAGAAGTGATTTGTGCTATATTTTATTGAGTAATAGTGATTGTTCTATGAATGCTATATTTACACAAAATCATATTAGAAAAGGGTAACACCAACTTAGGGGGAGAAATCATTTTGCTGACATACTTGTTAAACCCTTTTGAGATAAACTCCTCATGAAAGAAAATTGAAGATTGAAAAGCTTCTAACTCATGAACCAAAGGTATGCCTCCTACACTCTCTTAAGCTTTTGAGGTAAAAATTCTATCTTATATCCTTCGAGCTAATACTATTATTACTTTGATATGAAAAAGATTTATTATGCTTCATATGATTTGCAATGTATACTCTTTGATGATACTCTTGCCTAAGAATCGTGCATGTGCTTAAATGTATGCTATATATTGAAATTCATGATTTTTCTTGGCACATGGATTGCTATACCTTGAACATGCTTCATTTTTTGGAATTACATTAGCGCTATGAGATTATATTGAGTTTAACCTATTATGAGCAATATTTGGTATTCTACATAATGCTTGAGTTATGATTGTTAAATCTTCTAGATTGCATATTGGTATCCTTGATAGATTGCATGTTGGTATCATTTTGGCATCCTTATTGGTAATATTTGGCATCCTATTTGATATTATTGAGGAGAACATTTCAGTTATGAGCTTTCATTTATCATATCTCCTATTGATTTTGCCAAATGAAACAAGGGGAAGAATTTAAACTAGATTATTTTTTTTAAAAAAAAAAGAAATCCCCTCAGATTCTATTCTATTTTTGATATCACACTTATGAGCTTGCACCTCACATATTTTTTTTTTATCTTGTATAAAATCTGTACGCTCTTGCTAGAAATTGATTGTTAGATCATGCGCAACTGCTTCATATATACTTTTAACAATTTGGTATCTCCTTGGCTCTTGCTTGAAAATAGATTGAAATAACATGAATTCTTCATAATGGATAAGCTCATTGATTCATTGTTGCCATATTATCTTGCTACAATAGCATGTGTGTCTCATCCTTGACATTTGGAACTTCTTCTTATTGCACCCATGGCATTTATCTAAACTTGATGCTACATTGTGATAATACTAGTGCCATCAATTTAAGCAAAAATCCGGTTCAACACTCACGAACAAAACATATTGAAATTCGACATCATTTTTTAAGAGATCATGTTCAAAAAGGGATATTGTACTTGAATTTGTAAACACTGACAAGTAATTGGCGGATATTTTCACAAAACCCCTAAGCGAGGATTGCTTCAATTTTATTCGTGGCAAGCTTGGAATGTCGATTTTTACTTAAAAAGTTTTGTTATGACTGTGAAACTTGAATTTTTGTTAAAATGATATATGTGTATTGCTACATTGATATGGAAACATTTATATCAGTTGAATGTTCTCAAGTCATTCATATATATATTCTCCTTAACAGTTTGCTATTCTCCACTGTGTAATTTTTTTTTTGGGTTCTGCATCTTAAGGTAAAATTAAGTTTGCATAAATTTTTTTAAAACCCTCATGGTATTTTTTTTGCATTACCATTCTAGCAACACCAACGTCCCATTAAGTTTAATTTCTGCTTGTATTATTTTATTTTAATTTATTTTATTTTTTTATTTTGCTATTAGGCTTAATTTCTTTTATTTTTATTTATTTTTTCATTATTATTTTTTGTTTGGGCTTAATTGACGCCCCTACCCCCGTGCTTTCATCGAGCGCAACGACTCCCCGCTGACTATCAAAGGGCAAGAATGACGTTGCTCCAAATCGGGCCATGGAGGTGGTCTTCCATTTAAGCTCTTTATTTTCGGCCTTCAGTGCACCTATTTCTGCTCGCGCATCCTTGTACATGCGCTGGAGCAGAGAGAGTTAGGCGTTGACCTAATGGAGCTCATTCATCCTGTTCTGCAATCGGTGAGCCAATTTTGTGACTGCAGTCACCGTCTCCATACAGGACGTCAGTGTGAAATGATTGGCTTCAATGTCTGATTGAGCTGCCATTATTTGCTCAATTGACATCATAGGAAGGTTGGGAAGAGTAGGAGCCGGGGCACTCAGTCCAGCAACGCTTACAGGATCGTTCAAGTCCGGAAACAAAGTGAGGGGACGGGATGAGGAAGCCATGGTTTAGTAGTGAGAGATGTAAAAGAAATGAGTTGCAAAGAAACAGAAGAGAGTGGTGAAGAAGAGATAGAAGAGAATGGTGAAGAAGACAATGGAAGAGTGTGTGATTAAGAAGAAGGCAAAAGAGAAGAAGACATGGAGGGAGAGGGAGCCGAGGCGAGTACAAATTGAGGCCTACTTTTGTTGGCCAATGAGGTAAAAGTGAGGCCATGTGTCAAGCGCGTTTATTGAAGGAAAAAGAGAGACGTGGGAGAGTTGTATGTGTATGCATATATATATATATATATATGTTTTGAATTGTATAGATGCCATTTATCCCTATCATTTTCCTCCTCCTCCTCCAGATTCTGACCCATGATTTCCTTTTGATAATGTCACAGGGGGAGAAATTATATGATGTTATGTATTATGGTATTATTTTGTTATGATGTTATGTATTATGGTATTATTTTCGGGTTATGGTATTATTTGAAAACTAATCTAATGATTATGTATTTATAGTTTGATATCTTAGTCTCATATCATGTCTCTAATTAAAGCTTATTTATTACACATGTGCTAACCTATGTATTTATAAATGAATTCAGGAAGCATGACTTGAGGGGGAGCTTTTCTTACTCCCAAATCAAATCAAAATATCATTGTGTGCCATCATAAAAAAGGGGGAGATTGTTAAACTTATTTATTTTGATGATTTATTTAATTATGTTTTTAATTTATTTGGAAGAGAAAAATAGAATCAAAATTTATTTTGTCTCATTATTTCTTGCCTAAAACTTTTATCCTAAATGTTGTTAGAATGTATTTAATATTTGATTAAATTAGAGGTTCAAACAGCCCAGCACAGCAGCAGGCCAAAAGCTTCAAGTGGAAGATATTCAAATTAGTAATGATGGAGTAGAAGATATTCAAATTAGTAATGATGGAGTGAAAGATATTCAAATGAATACAACTGCTATAAATTCAAATGAATACAACGGCTATAAACGACTATAAGTTTCATTGTATATACCAAGCCTCTAATGTAAACAAGTAACAAAAAAATCAGAAAATATTCCTTGATCTATAATCACTCTCATCTATTCTCTGAAATTTTTTCTGGGAAGTGTTCTTCAATTTTTGTTTACATCCTCTCTCAGAAATTATACATTAAGTTGTATAGCTTTAAGCCCATCTTTCATGTGTGAGGATTACAGAAAAATCAGAATCTCATTTTTATATCTATCTTTGAGAGATAATTCTTGTAGCTTTCTGTGAAAGCAAAAACACCTTCTTTTCAACCTTGTGAGAATGTAGTACACTCAGTATTCTTGACTTAGAAAGTCTGTGTAAAATCTGTGGAGGATTGCTCCATCTGTGAAAAGGTTGCTAACTCCCTGTGAAACTAGAGTATAGTGAAAAATCTCAAGTGAAGCTTGAGGAGTAGACGTAGGCCGAGCTGAAGCCGAACCACTATAAATTTGTTTGCCTCTCTTTCCCTTATCTCTTTATTTTATTTAAATTGCCATAGCTATATTTCACATTTTCACTGTGCTAAAATCATTAACTGACATAGTTATTAGAACATGTGTTTAAATTATTTTTATTTCATTAATTATATTTATTTATTGTACTAGTCATAATTGTTATTAGGGTATTATTAATTTTAATTGTAAAAACCTAATTCACCCCCCCCCCCCCCCTCTTAGGTTGTCTTTTGGGTAACATGTTTGAATTAGTAGTGACATGTAGTTTTAATACTTTGTTCAAGGCACTAGTTGGACTTTCATACTTTATTCGAGGATTATATTATACCATGTTTAGGTGAGTAGTTACATACTACATATTTTTATAAATGTTCCCCTACCCTAAACTGTTGGAAAATTTAATGGTTGTTTCAGGACTAAACTATTTTGATAAATTATTATATTATCAATGGAATTAAATTATTTCTGAAACATGTGTAAATTTGACATATTGTAAACTATTTGTTATGGTCTCATATTTATAATGTTGAACTACCATGTTTTGCGAAACTGAATTGTATTGATTATCGGGACCATTTGTATATTTAGTCCAAGAAAATTATTTCACTGTGTGTGATGACTCTGGCTACTAGGGAACATCTCTTGTTTAGGCCGTGATAACTCTAGTGCTCAACGATTGTAAGGAAAAGACCTAGGCTAGGCTAGGTGACCTTCAATCAAATTGTCTTAGAGAAAAGACTCGGGTTGCCACCCTGAGAATGACTTTTGGTTCGATATTGGATCCAATGAGCTTATTGCCTTGAGAACTTGGTAGCATGTTACCTGTTATTCTTGGTACCCAGAAAATCATTGGTGTTCATGTTGTGATCTGTTTTAAGTGAAAAATGTCATTTATCATATTCTTGAGAGACATGAGTATTTTAACTGTTGAACTGTGGAATCTTCTTTTTGAAACAGATTATCTTTATCAAAATGGTATGCCAATCTAGTTTCTGTGATACATATTTTATTTTGGTATTAAATCCTATTTTCAAAATTGTATTTACTATCCATGTTGCTACTCATTAAGCTATCAGCTAACTTAGTTATTTATCATTTCCAAGTGTTAGAAGGACTTAGAGTGAACTCATGGCGTAACGAGGACTCAATTGCATGGACCTCTAGGACATTCATTTATTTTGTTTTAGATTGTTATGTCAAGTTTGTGCTCATTTCTATTTTTTTTTTTTTTTTTTATTGAGGTTCAATTAGGATTATTTTGATATGTGAGCTGTTTATACCGCATAAGTTTAGATAGTATTAATTACGGTTGGTTTTGCTGTTTATACTTGTGGCATGTCACTGGATTGAGTTTTGGTTATTTATTACTGGACTATTGTATAGTTGTTCAATGTGATTATGGATTTGTGTTTAGACTTACATGTGCCTTGGGCTAAGGCCCTATGGGCCACGGCTGGTCATACCCGGGTTTGGGGTGTAACATTATCTCTCAATCATCAATACTCTGCATCATTTTCGCAGTCTCCCTCAAATTAATGTTAACGAAATGACATGAGAAGATTTAATTGACAAAAATGGAGAAGGAAATACAAATAAGAACAGTAAACGAAACCCAAAAACTAAAACCAAAAAAAAAAAAAAACCCCAAAACTGAGACCCGTATATTACACAGTATCCATAAAACATATTCTTCGCCTCACTAGAGATGCTTTGAGATTATGCCGACGTTTGTCTCCCAAGATACAACGGTTGACCACTGTTGCAGTGGCACCTTACTGAGCTGCTCTGGTGAACTAGAACTATGGCATACTCTCTGTTTGACAGAAGAGCAGAAGAACAAAGACAGTAAAGAAATCTCTGAGATTTAGGCCTCAATTGGGAATAGATTATTTTAGTAATTTTTTGACTTTTTGGCTAAAATACGAGGTAAAAAAAGCAGTATATTGGGAATAACTTTTTATATTTTACGAAAAAATGTGCAAAAATTATAGAGAAAAATGAATCTTTAGATTTTTTAGTGACTTTTTGGCTAAAATTAAGAGTTATCAAATGAAGCCTTAGTGTGTTGAGATTGAAAAGGAGAGGTACTATCTATACACATGTAGGGACTGCCCAGCCTTAATGACATGTGTAATGCCCCAAAATATATGAAACCCAAACCTACAGTTATATCTTATAATCATCATTCAGCTCTCATTAACCAGGTAGAAACTTATAATTAATCTCAATCCTTCGGTAAGCAAAACATGTTAAACCCATTGTTTCCTTCATAGATTCCTTTTGGAGATTTATAAAATAAAATTACATGCATTAATACATTCACCAATCCTAAGACATGAATTTATAGTATGTAATTATGAGAACGAAATCTAAACTAATACAAGTGTAGGCTTTAAAGGTTACAAATTCAAGGCCTAGCCTCATTATATCAAAATGAGTTCAAAATTCAATTTACAAAAATATATATACAAATAGAACAAGCTTCATGCTCCAAAATCCTTCTTGAAAGTATCCATAATTTCATAGTTTTATGGAACTCTTGCAATTTTTTCCAATCAAGCATGATTTTTGCAGGTTGATGGATTAACATTCCAATCACTTTTTCAATGTAGTGGGTGATGGCTGAGTTTGTCTGTCATGTTTGGCCCCCTCTGATGGGCTCTTTTAATCTTCTTTCAGCAAATATAGAGAAATTTCATTGAAAGAAGCTAGAAAATGCGCGCGCGCGCGCGCACACACACACACACACAAAAAAAAAAAAAATTAGTCTCCATCAAGAGTTTGGTGACTTGGTGGTCCTCCAACTAGACCTCAATTATGAACCATGCTTTGTTAACACATTCATAGACTGCCTTGTGGTCCTTTAATTGCATTTGGATTGTTTAACATTCTCTTTTAGTTGGGGAACTTCATGGAAGATAAGATAAGATTAGGATCTACATTAAGCTTACATTTATTATATCTCAATCATCAGTGCTCTTCATCAGTTTTGTTGTCTGATATCACATCTTTACATAATTTAACCATAACAAACACCGTTCATTACTTTACCAATATATACATATACTACTTAGTACAAACACATGTTGCACTCAAATTTCTTGGAGGATGACTTGAACTCCATTTTTTGGGGTGAGAATGAAAATATCATCTGGATAGTGGACATAATTTGGTGAAAGAGTGAACTTGTAGCGCTGCAGAATCATTGAGAGCGCAATTTTTGCCTCATTGGTGGTGAAGTTCAAACCCACACAAGTCCGAGGTCCCATACCAAATGGGTAAAATGCTGCTGGGTTGTTGTTGGTAGCTTTAGCCACTCCTTCTGCAAATCTGTCTGGTTTGAACATATGAACATCCTTTCCCCATATTTGGGGGTTATGATGAAGTGATAGAACTGAGAAAAAAATGTTTATATTAGCAGGAAGAATTAGGTCCCCCAGTTTAACTTCTCTTTGAACTTTCCTTGTCATGGTAATCACCGGAGGATATAGTCTTAGAGACTCATTAATGATCATGTTCATCTAACATGAAAAAGATAAGAGGGTGAACAAATTAGAATTTGTAGCAAATTGAATTCCTATTGTCAAATAGAGAAGAATCATAAATAGTAAAAGAGTTTGCAAAAATTGTGAATTATATCATATTGAATCTTAAAACATAAGAGTCTCTTGATTTAGTGTACTATGTAATGTTATACACACAGATATCTATATAAGGATAAAGATATAGTATTTGCATGAAATAAATATTAATATAAACAAATTATTTATATGTATATACATATAGAACCACATATATATTTATATAGAAAAAAGCTAAGAAGTCCAATAGAGTAGCCAGAAAAGTTATAGAAAATGAAATATGTAGTGTAGATTCAAACTTAATGTGATTTGAATGATACTCACAATGAATCCCGTCCACACACGTCGTTCATGTTTGATTGGAGGTTTGAGGAGGAGGATTGGAGTACGAGTGCGATGGGTCCCCCTCATGCTATGTTTGGTTAGGAAATGTGTGGGGGAATTAGTAATTCTTATTGGAGTAGTAATCCTACACTATGGGGGACTAGCAAAGCTTGGAAACACATGGCATCAAGATATAATCCTATGGGATTAATGGGTAAAACACTAGTTTATCCCTTAGCCTATATGACTGCAATAATGAATGAATGGTAACTGTGGAATTTCATAGGTTTAATCCCAATCAATTAATACCATCACAATACTACACAAACATACTTTATTTTACATTTCCAACTTAATATCACCACATTACTAATCTCTTCGTTCAATCTCACCGTACTCATAATCTCATTCAACGTAATCAATCAAACAAGTGCGGCCTTCATTCTATGCAACTTTTCGAATAACTTTTTCTGCGGTCCATATAGCATTGCTAATCAATATATCTAAGTCACTAAGAATTGTAGCGAATTGTAGTAAATCATTAATTTAATCACACAATTTACTTAATTTCCAACAAAAGCACAATTTGAATTGTTTTAGTTTAAACTGGTATCAAATTGTTTGGAAAATAGCACAATTATAATGGCCATAAGTTGAGTTCATTGTTTGAAGTCCAAGAAGAATAAAAAAAAGTTGCATAATTTAACCAAAGATGGTAATTTGCTCACAGTTTTTAGTCTTGCAATGCCATCCGAAGTTGGAGTTTTTAGGCCAAATAACTCGTGGACTTCCTTCCTTGCTTTCTCTTGCCAATCTGTACAGATTGATAGAAGAAAAATGGTCCAAGAAAGCAAGTTTGTAGTGGTTAAATGTCCAGCACCATACACTGTCTTGATCTCGTCGATCATTTGTTCTATTGTAATCCTCTTGCTGTCATCATATTCATGAACAATCTTCACAAGTTGTCCAAGATAATCATTCCCAAAGTGATTACCAACTTTTTCATTTTTCTTATTCTCTCTTTTCTTTACAAGCTCTAAAATGGAGTATTTGATGCTTCGTTCAAGATTCTCTGCTTCAACCTCATCACTGGTTTTTAGTAGCCACCTGTAAAAAAATTGATAACTGACTAATGATCATATGCAGATAGTTACCATAAATAACCTATCTACCTTCCTAATGGACATAATACAAGTAACCATATTACTTAAATTAGTTTTAAATAAACTAAATGGTCACATATATATATTATATAGGGTGAATTACATTATTGGTCCCTATAGTTCTAGAAGATTTCACTTTAGTATTTGTAGTTTCAATTTCATCAATTTAAACTCTACACTTTCAATGTTTGAATGTGGTCCATTCATTAGTTGTCATTAATATTTTAGACAAAAAATTGAGACATACGAAGCTAGAGAGACCAAAGTAGAATTCAAAAGAAACCACCGGTATAATATATTTATTTTTCTTTCTGTGTATGAATTACTAACATTCCTAGGTGAGTCACACATAATCATTTTTCTGTCTAAATACTAATGACAATTGATGTAACTACTACATTGAAACACAAGTGTAAGCATGGAAATCAAAGTAAATTTCACTTAAATTAGAAGGACCAACAGCGTAATTTTGCCTAATGTACATTACAACATGAGATTTCTAATCCAGTTATTTTCATGGAATTTTCCAAGTTGTGTGATGGCATCCCAAAACAAAAGTGAAACTCAAGGCATATATGAAGGGTCATGTTGTAAAGATGCTTTCTTAGTTATTTCAATTTGCCCTCTTTATACATGTACATGTGTAAGTTTGTAGACTTGATCGAACAGTCCACACTTACATGGTATGACTTGGTGATTGGTTGTAAGAACTGAGTGGTATACATATCATTTACTATGTTTATGAAGTTCAAGTTGAAGGGATGCCTACTTAATTGTTTGTGCTGGCCATTTCTTAGTGCAAATGAGTAGATTTAGCTCTATCCAAGTCCCATATGTTTGAAGGTAAAACATTCGTTTGACAATGGCTTTAGTTAAAATTGAATTTATCATCACTTAGGATAATGATATATCAACATAATTTTTTTTTTTATTTATATAAAATGATGTGTTCTTCTATAGTCCTTCCATTTTAAATTTAAATACCTCTCGTTATGACTCATAATTTTAAAAATGTTACTGCCACATCATTATGGATGAAATTTTTTTAAAATAAATTATTATTATTATTATTTAAAAATCATTTTCCTTATCAAATGTCACATTTAAGTGTGCTCAAATCCTCAAAGAAAACCATGTCAACTAAGATTTCAGAAATTGTTGAAGTTATTAGATCCATCTCATGGAAAGAAAAGCCAATAATTGGTTTGTTCAATAAGAGTTTTATTAACCTTCATGAGACATTTAACAGTAATTGTACCAAGTGATAAATTACCTGATGCCTGGAAACCTTACATTATAAACATTTTTAACAGTAATTGAAGTCAGTTTTGCCACCATCTCAAATATGTGCTTCCCTTCTCCGTAGCTACTCCCAAAAGCTGTTCTCGAAATTACTTCTGTTGTTAATAGTCCAAATTCTTTAAAAACATCGATCTCTTTTCCTTCAAACCCTTTCCACCTTGTTAGCATTGTCTCAACACTTGCACTCATTTCTGGAATCATACCCTGCATGTACCATCCCCACATATTATTACTAGAAACTTAGAACATTTAGTGTAATTTCTTATATGGAAAACACATTGTTTACTAAGGAGTATGCTCCCTGAATGCTAAAGGATAGTCTAGTGCACGAGAGTCCTACCATTGCGGGAATAGGGAAATTTCACACTCGCACACAAAGAAATTGTTTCAGTGTGTCAGTGAATAATAAACAAAAATTTAACTTTGCCTCATAAGATAATTTATGGCAATAAACTTACTTTCAAGCTCTCGGCATGAAAAGTGTAATTGGCCAGTTTTCGTATCTTTGCCCATTTTTCACCTTCATTTGTTATAAGTGCTTCCCCTAAGAGCTTCTTTGCGTAGCCTTCCATGTCCATTTTTGGATACGCACCTTCTTTGTTGTTCAATATTTCTTTGATAAGCTCAGGTTCTGTAACAAACAATTGGGCTTGTGGACCATGCCAATTGAGAAAATTTGTTCCTATACTCCAACAGGGAAAAATGAAAAGAGAAGAAAACAACTTAAAGTTAGATCTCTACATAATTCCACCATTAATTAGTTAAACAGTATCATAGGTTGGGATTGAAAAAGGTAAAGCTTTTCCTTTGTTTCTATTTCTTTTGTATTTGTTTATGGGCGAAAGGTAAAGCTTTTTATGCTAAACTCTTGCCTTCTAGTTCATGTAGCCATTTCAATTTATTTTTAATTTTGATACACTCTCCTTTAGTTAAAATTTAAAGCTATCCTTATTACATTTTAGATAGTCTAGACCAAACGATCCTTAGTATACTACAATTTTGAATATTAAAAAAAAAGAAAAAGAAAAAGAAAAAATCTCAATAAGAAAAATATTTCACAGATTTCTTTCAACAAAGTTTGACTTTTTCGTCTTGAATTGACTCTGTCTTCTTCTTCTTCTTCTTCTTTTTTCTTTTTTTTTTTTTTCAACTTTTTAAATTTTTTCTTATTTCAAGATTAAAGGAACCTAAAAAAATAAATAAAAGAAATAAAAAAGAATGCAAGAGAGAAAAAACTAGAACATAAAGGTGGAAGGCAAAGGAAAGTTGAGTTGCAAGAACAGAGGGCATTGAGAATGTTGTGATTAATATTTATATATATATATTTTTTTGATCGGCAAAGAAATGAACTTTATTGATTGATGAAGAGGAAAAACTAATACAACAATAAAGAAAAAAAGAGGGTGAGTACAAAAAGCATCCTAGCAAGCCAAATCAATCCCAATTAGGTTGGCAAAATAAGACCGCCCAATCATATGCTGGCACACAATCTACAGTTGGTGAGGAACCAACCACAAACACCCAAAAACAACCTCACCAGACAAACCAAAACAAGAAAACAAAGATTTATTACCATAAATCTTGGTCCATGAGTAAACATGAGGTTGAATTCTTGGGAATATGTCATGTGATATTTCCATATGTTTGCCCATGGATTGACTTCTCATGCTGGTGATCTCTTTGGTGCTGCCATGGGGGAATCTATACGGTGGACCTTTGATTCCCTGTGACCTCATTATGCTTTGTATTCGCATCGGAGTCCACCATACCTTGTGAACAAACCTAATGAGAGTCCAGAGGAGATAAACACAAAGACAGCTTAAGAGGATGATTAAAACAGCTCCAAACACACCCATAACTACTTATCCAATTTTGTCAACTCTAAACTTAACTGATGAAACTTAGTTAATATTCCTTTATGATTTCATTTATACTTAGTTTCTATGTGCTCTAAGTGAGGTTTCCGAATCTTTTTTGCTGAATTTAGAAGACAGAAAAGTCCAAATACCAGTTTTGGCTCTTGGCTCCATTTGTTAAAAGTTAATTTCTCAGTTGATGGATCACATGAAATTTTTAAATATTTTTAACCCGAGTAATGTTACGAATCATGAAAAAAAATCATAAAAATGATCATGAAAGATTCTCCACCTTTAGATTATACCTAGAATAAAATACCACACACTAATCAAGGGATGAAAAATCTTTATCATACATTTCATGATATTTTTTTCATGACTCCTAATATTATTCTTTTTAACCCACAAAATGTTGGGACTCTTTTTGTTGAAAGGTGCTCCTAAATTTAGCTCTTTTTAATGAACTCAGTGGTGATGTTTGAAGAGATAGCGACCTATAAAAAATTTGAAATTTATGTTGTTATCATGACAGGCAGCCTTCTACTAATAATTTGATGAAAAATCTTGACAAATCCAAGCTTTATATTTTAATCAGTAATGCTTTATATGATTTTTTTTTTTCATTTTTTTATATCAACATGTCATATGGAAACATATTGTTTAACTTCCTTATTTTTTAAGCTTTATATTTTAATCAGTAATGTTTTATATGATTTTTTTTTTTTCATTTTTTTATATCAACATGTCATATGGAAACATATTATTTAACTTCCTTATTTTTTAAGCTTTATATTTTAATCAGTAATGTTTTATATGATTTTTTTTTTTTCATTTTTTTTTATATTAACAGGTCACATGGAAACATATTATTTAACTTCCTTATTTTTTTTAATGATTTTTCCAAAAAGAAAAAATAAAGGATAAATTACATTAGTACTCTTGCATTATGTCTCGTCTGTCATTTTTGGTCCTTAGATCCTTATAATTTTATATTTTATATCAATATACTCTAATTGACATTGCCAATTAGGATTTTTGAAAGAAAATGGTTATTGAGTTGTTAAGTTTAACATATTGAGTTGAACAAATTTATAATTTTGCCTATAAAACTATAATACATTTCATTTATTCGTGCATTTTAATAATAATAAAAAAACACTAACAATTATAATTAATTGGAATTGAGATAAAATCATAAATGTAAAATTAAAATCGAATCAATTAAAATTATAGACTAAAAAAGACGCAATGGTGAAAATATGAGGACTACCAATATAGTTTACCCTTAAAAAAAAATGAATTCTACAAAACCAGTATAATGCAAAAACAGTGATGAAAAATCTAGTGACATATAAGATTGGGAGAGAATTCTCTCGTGTCCAAATCTGGACCGTAAAGACATTGTCTAGGCCATGTTTTCATAATTTGAAATTTTTATTTTTTAAAACTTTTTATATATATCATTTATACAAAAATTAGGTCTATTTGATAATTGTATCATCTTCATTTTATTGTGTTTGTCTCTATAAAAATAAATGTTAAGTGTATTTTTGAAAATGGATTATTCGTTTTTTTAAAAGACAAACAAGATAAAATAAATATACGTCAATTATCAAATCAACTTAATTTTTGTGTAAATGATATACATGAAATGTAACGCCCCAAAAAAAGAAAATTATAACATCATATAAGTACATCAACCAACGTTTATTATAAGAAAAGACGTAATTCTTCAACCTTTGCATCATTGATCATTAAGGTTTGTACAAAATAGTTTCACATGCGAAATATACATTCAATGATATCAAATACATGAATCTATAGCATGTAGAATATCAAATCCAAAAATAAATAAATGTCCTCAAGGGCTTACAAACTCTAAGGCCTAAGCCCGGTTACACAAAAATGGTTCCTCAGACCCATACAATTATAGCCCCTGGCTAGCAAAAATACATCACAACAAAAAAAAGAGCCATATGCTCTCAACAATTATGCCCACACCCTAATTCGGCATAATTACCACATCATTTCCTGTACCAAAATCCCATAGGGGTGAGTATAAAACCCAGTAATAAATTCTTAACAAAATATATATATTTTATACAAGTTTCTCAAATGAAATGCACATGTCATGCTATGCCTTTTGAAAGAAAATCATATTTTTCATCATTTGAAAACCATCATACTCAATGATAACTTAAAATTTCAACAATTCAGAAATTTTCAATTTAGTTCAAGGGGCGGTAAATACGACTCAGGTAATCCCTAAGTTGGTGTCTGCAAGTAGGCATAGCTAGCACTACCAAATCCTCACTTCACCGGTGACTAACCGAAAGGCACGTGGTACCTCCTCCGCGCGTGTTTTCGGTTTTTCACCCCGGACACTCAAGTCAACTTAATCAAATTCATCTACACCACCAATCTGGACTTACCAATGTATTTACCCCAAAATATTTCAATAAATCTCATTTCATAATGTTTCTTTCTCAATGCAAAGTTTCAAATCCCAATTCAAAATTTTATAACAAACAACGTATTGAAATACCAATGCAACAATTAACCACACAATGTAATAGTTATACATGCGATGCCACATCCTTCCATTTACAAAACTTCCACACAAATATTCCATTTGTGATCAAAATTTCCATTTTTCTTCCCAATGCATTTCACAAGGTTACCATATATCTATAAAGATTCATCATTAGTAACAACATTACCACGCATCACGTGTTCTCAACAATTTAGCCATTTCATGACTATATCTACAACTTCAACAATAAATCCCAAAATTTTTCATTTCTCATATTCAACAAAATTTACCATTTTAAATAAAATCATATAAGAAATTTCCCAATCATTCATTCATTATGGCATATTAATAAGTAAAGAAAAATGACTTAGACCCCCAGCTGGGGGTGCTGGGGGTCGGCTCCTATTGGACAAAAAAACTGATTTTTTTTTGTTTTGTTTTTTTTTATTTTTGGCCAACACCTGTGCGACACGTCACTGGGGGTTGTCAGTGGGGGTCACCCCACTGGGGGTTTGTAGCATTTCCCAATAAGTAAATAAAGATTTCCTAGATTCTCAACCCTTTTCAAAATCTCAAATTTCTAGGTTTTTGACAAAAAGAGACATCTCTTCATCTTTTTGAAAAGCAACTCACCCAAAGCGCCTTTTCTCACACAATATAGTTGAAACCCTCAAGAAATAGTTTGGAAAGAGTCAAAAGTTAAGCCCACTCTTAAAACTTCTATCATTCTTGAGCCAAAACCAAAATTTTCTTAAAATCATCAAGGAAGCTCCCAAAAAACAACACAAATCTTGCAAAAACATATATATGACTCTAAGAAAATCCCTACCTCATTCTTGTTAAAAGAAAAGAGATGAAAGCCCTAAATTTGACGGTTTTGAAATCCAATCTCCACCACACAAGATGAAGCCCTCGGTTAGCTCTTCAAATTTGATTAAGGGAGTTAGGTCAAAACTCTAATGGATATAAAGAAATCAAGGGTTTAAGATGTTTGGTGGAGGTTTTTAGAGAGAAAGGGGAGCAAAAGTTGGTTTTTGAGTGAGAAAGAGATATACAGAAGTGATACACACACAACCCAAGAAGAAAGGAGAAAGCTGATTTTCGGACTCAGCGTCTCCCGCACGGTGCGGCACTCACTTCCGCACATGTGGAGCGTGCCTCCCGCACGTATAGTACTCCCCCCCCGGCACGTGCGACATCTCCTCTGCACCTCCTTCTAGACGTGCCTTTTATGCAGACCCATGTTCCCTGTTTCCCACACGTGCGGCCTCACCTCCTGCACGTGCGGCCCAAGGCCCTGCATGTGCGGCTCTGCCTCTCCCAACCAGGAAACTCTACAGCTCAACATGAGCCACTCCGGACCCAACCTTGCACCTTCCGAACATGAGAAACTCGACACATAAATAAATAAAAGCAAAGACTTGAAACAAGTTTCCAAATACAACAAAACGAACCATTAACAAGACTCTTGGTTAAACCCGACACCCTTATAAGGCAAACCTAAGGTTAAACAAAGAAGAACGAGACGAATGACATACTCGATCATCACATGAAAATTTCTAAAAAATAAACAATTTGAATTATCAAAACAAAATCAATAATAGACTCTAAAAAAACTAGAAATCTCCTAGATATTGATTTATGATTATGTATCTATTTTAATGAGTAAATAGCAATCACAATCAAACAATCAAAGACAAATCAACACAACGATTTAACGTGGAAAAATCACAATTGGAGCACCTCCAATTGTGATAAAAAAAAGCACGAGCAAAAGACACAAAACAATCTATTAAGAAGACAAAAAGAATTATACAAGTGTACTCTCAATTACATAGTGAATCCACGTCCGAATTGAACCAACCCTTATGTGCCTCTTCCAGCCCTGTCTTCACCTCGGAATTGTCTTGCCCAAGATTGAATCCACAACACTGATGTCGAATCATGACTATGAGCCACTCCGGAATCCACTAAAGCTTTAGGCTCAAATTTCACGAAATCCACCGAAGAACAACACTCTCTTTTGTATTGAACGAAACAAACAATCCTTTGATGTATACTTTTCAAACTAGATTTAAACTCAAACAAAACATCAAAGAAACTAGCAAAGAAACTCCAAATATAAACCCTAATATCCAAGAAGAAGTTTTGGAAGCCGTAACCTAAAATTTGGCTAAACTGCACCTTTTATAGCAAATTGTTTCGTGATCTCCACTTGAGCTCAAGAATGGAAGCTCGACCAGACTAACGCTCGAGCGCAGGAAGTTTCACCCGAGCGCAAAAACACAACTTCCAGTACTTTTGCAGACAGTTCAAACTTCTGGAACCAAAGATTCTCCGCTCAAGTGGACAAAGGGTCGCTCGAGCGAACAAGCAACTTCGACTACAATTTTGCTTCTGGAACATGAAAGAATTAACTTCTGAAACATCTTTGCAACGCACAATTCAGGTTGGATTCGCATCTAAAAACTCAGAGCCTCACTGAAATAAAAGTTATACAAAATTACAACTGAAATGAGTTTTGTCAAACGGAATTGCCAAGAATAAAAACCTAACAGACTCCACATACCCAAACAATACCCCTCCCGTCCAAATTTGGACCAGCAATAATCCTTTCCCTTCAAGATTTTCTACTCAATTTATCTGTATCACATCATAGATAGAGACTAGGAGATTAAAAGTGTGGCATCGATAGCAACCCCGTATATATATATATATATATAAGGGTTAACCTCTATAATTTGATCTAATTCTATTTTTATTTTTATAATTTTAAATTGAATAATTTAATTTTACACTTCAAATGTAATTTTAATTCGGTTATTTTGTTCATATTGGAGGTGAACATTAAGAATTTTGGGATACTTGTCAAGTTTCTAAGGTGTAAACGTAGACAAAACTAATAAATATTTAGATGGAATGACCAAATTAAAACTTGACTCAAAGTGTAGAAATCAAATTATTCTAATTGAAATAATAAAAAGTAAAGTAAAATTTGAATAACACTATAGGAGTGAAAAGTGCGATTAATCCTAATCATATATATATATATATAAGTAGTGTTATTTCCATTCTTTTGTGTCACATTCTAAGGGCTTTTTTTTTTTTTTTTTTTAAATGCACATCAACATGTTTTTTCTATTTACATATAAAGTTCTATATAAATTCAATTTCAATTATAATATCTAATTTTATATGAATTATTTTTGAAAAACATTTATTTTTCATATATTTTTTCTCGTGTATTCATTTTTGTCGTTGTTAAAATTCTTTTATATGTTTGATATTTTAATTTAATTTTTGTGATATTTGAAAAAAAAATTATCTTGATATACAAATAAATAAATAAATAAATAAGACAAAATGTACTTAATTATGTGTATCGCATGGATCAAATTAATTTTCTCTTATATTTTATATATATATATATATATTATCTTATTGATGTCTTAATATTAATTTATATTGAATTTTTTATTTAACATAAAATTATTTATTACAAAATATTTATATTTAATTCATTATTTATATTTATAGGTACATAAAATTTTATGTACCTATATGCAATATGTATAAATAATTCAAAAAGAATATTACAGAAAAAATTAATACTCTACATAATTAATTTATGTATTTTCTTTTTAATCCAATCATAACATGCATATTTATATTTAATCTTCTAAATAAATTTTATGTAGTTATATTTCTACATATTTTGATTTTTGAAATAAATATAAAAAAATAAAAATTAAATTAAATAATTAAAATCACTTTTAGTTTTATAGGAAGACTTACATATATATCCTAATAAGTAAATTTATTATCCAATAGGTCCTATAATAATTAATGGTGTTTTTCATCAAACACTATTTAAAAAAATCAATAATTGCTAATTTTCAATAACAATTTGAAAATTTTGTCAAAAAAAATGTCACAATTATAAGTTTTAGTGACAGTTTAAAAACATCATCACAAAAAAAGTCACTAATTTTTATATTTTAACGACAATTTTAAAAATTCGCCACAAAAAAAGTCACTAATTGTAAGTTTTAACGACAATATATAAAAAGTATGACAAAAAAAGTCACTAATTATCAATTTTTAACGACGATTTTACTAGAACTTATTTTCAATAGGATTGAATTGGATTAAGTCCAACAATTAGGACTCATTGGTAGTTCACCCTTTTATGTTACTAATTCTCTTTCTAATTTAACTATTTTTAATATGAAAATGAGTTTTTATTTTACAATCTTATAATTTAATATATATCATATAAAATCATTATATGATAATTATATTTTTATAACACAATAGAACTAAAATTATCAAAATTAATAAATAATTTAACTGAATTTATTAATTATAAGTACTCAAGTAAGACTTTTATAAAACGATAAAGTTAAAATTATTAAAATTAAAATTTTATTTTAAATTAAAATTAATAATATTTTTTTGTAACACATATCATAATATAAACCCTAGATTTAAACTCAAACAAAACATCAAAGAAACTAGCAAAGAAGCTCAAAATATAAACCCTAATATCCAAGAAGAAGTTTTGGAAGCCGTAACCTAAAATTTGGCTAAACTGCACCTTTTATAGCAAACTGTTTCGTGATCTCCACTTGAGCGCAAGAATGGAAGCTCGACCGGACTGACGCTCGAGCGCAGGAAGTTTCAGCTGAGCGCAAAAACACAACTTTCAGTACTTTTACAGACAGTTAAACTTCTGGAACCAAAGATTCTTCGCTCAAGTGGACAAAGGGCCGCTCGAGCGAACAAGCAACTTCGACTACAATTTTGCTTCTGGAACATGAAAGAATTAACTTCTGAAACATCTTTGCAAGGCACAATTCGGGTTGGATTCGCATCTAAAAACTCAGAGTCTCACTGAAATAAAAGTTATACAAAATTACAACTGAAATGAGTTTTGTCAAACGGAATTGCCAAGAATAAAAACCTAACAGACTCCACATATCCAAACAATACCCCTCCCGTCCAAATTTGGACCAGCAATAATCCTTTCCCTTCAAGATTTTCTACTTAGTTTATCTGTATCACATCATAGATAGAGACTAGGAGATTAAACGTGTGGCATCGATAGCAACCCCGTATATATATATATATATATATAAGGGTTAACCTCTATAATTTGATCTAATTCTGTTTTTATTTTTATAATTTTAAATTGAATAATTTAATTTTACACTTCAAATGTAATTTTAATTCGGTTATTTTGTTCATATTGGAGGTGAACATTAAGAATTTTGGGATACTTGTCAAGTTTCTAAGGTGTAAACGTAGACAAAATTAATAAAAATTTAGATGGAATGACCAAATTAAAACTTGACTCAAAGTGTAGAAATCAAATTATTCTAATTGAAATAATAAAAAGTATAGTAAAATTTGAATAACATTATAGGAGTGAAAAGTGCGATTAATCCTAATCATATATATATATATATATATAATTATTGTTATTTCCTTTCTTATGTGTCACATTCTAAGGGCTTTTTTTTTTTTTTTTTTTAAATGCACATCAACATGTTTTTTCTATTTACATATAAAGTTCTATATAAATTCAATTTCCATTATAATATCTAATTTTATATGAATTATTTTTGAAAAATATTTATTTTTCATATATTTTTTCTCGTGTATTCATTTTTGTCGTTGTTAAAATTCTTTTATAGGTTTGATATTTTAATTTAATTTTTGTGATATTTGAAAAAAAAATTATCTTGATATCCAAATAAATAAATAAATAAATAAGACAAAATGTACTTAATTATGTGTATCGCATGGATCAAATTAATTTTCTCTTATATTTTATATATATATTTTTTATCTTATTGATGTCTTAATATTAATTTATATTGAATTTTTTATTTAACATAAAATTATTTATTACAAAACATTTATATTTAATTCAATATTTATATTTATAGGTACATAAAATTTTATGTACCTATATGCAATATGTATAAATAATTCAAAAAGAATACTACAGAAAAAATTAATACTCTACATAATTAATTTATGTATTTTCTTTTTAATCCAATCATAACATGCATATTTATATTTAATCTTCTAAATAAATTTTATGTAGTTATTTTTCTACATATTTTGATTTTTGAAATAAATATAAGAAAATAAAAATTAAATTAAATAATTAAAATCACTTTTAGTTTTATAGGAAGACTTACATATATATCCTAATAAGTAAATTTATTATCCAATAGGTCCTATAATAATTAATGGTGTTTTTCATCAAACACTATTTAAAAAAATCAATAATTGCTATTTTTCAATGACAATTTGAAAATTTTGTCACAAAAAATGTCACAATTATAAGTTTTAGTGACAGTTTAAAAACATCATCACAAAAAAAGTCACTAATTTTTAAATTTTAACGACAATTTTAAAAATTCGCCACAAAAAAAGTCACTAATTGTAAGTTTTAACGACAATATATAAAAAGTATGACAAAAAAAGTCACTAATTATCAATTTTTGATGACGATTTTACTAGAACTTATTTTCAATAGGATTGAATTGGATTAAGTCCAACAATTAGGACTCATTGGTAGTTCACCCTTTTATGTTACTAATTCTCTTTCTAATTTAACTATTTTTAATATGAAAATGAGTTTTTATTTTACTATCTTATAATTTAATATATATCATATAAAATCATTATATGATAATTATATTTTTATAACACAATAGAACTAAAATTATCAAAATTAATAAATAATTTAACTGAATTTATTAATTATAAGTACTCAAGTAAGACTTTTATGAAACGATAAAGTTAAAATTATTAAAATTAAAATTAAAATTTTATTTTAAATTAAAATTAATAATATTTTTTTGTAACACATATCATAATATAAACCCTAGATTTAAACTCAAACAAAACATCAAAGAAACTAGCAAAGAAGCTCCAAATATAAACCCTAATATCCAAGAAGAAGTTTTGGAAGCCGTAACCTAAAATTTGGCTAAAATGCACCTTTTATAGCAAACTGTTTCATGATCTCCACTTGAGCGCAAGAATGGAAGCTCGACCGGACTGACGCTCGAGCGCAGGAAGTTTCAACCGAGCGCAAAAACACAACTTCCAGTACTTTTACAGACAGTTCAAACTTCTGGAACCAAAGATTCTCCGCTCAAGTGGACAAAGGGCCGCTCGAGCGAACAAGCAACTTCGACTACAATTTTGCTTCTGGAACATGAAAGAATTAACTTCTTAAACATCTTTGCAAGGCACAATTCGGGTTGGATTTGCATCTAAAAACTTAGAGCCTCACTGAAATAAAAGTTATACAAAATTACAACTGAAAGGAGTTTTGTCAAACAGAATTGCCAAGAATAAAAACCTAACAGACTCCACATACCCAAACAATACCCCTCCCGTCCAAATTTGGACCAGCAATAATCCTTTCCCTTCAAGATTTTCCACTCAGTTTATCTGTATCACATCATAGATAGAGACTAGGAGATTAAACGTGTGGCATCGATAGCAACCCCGTATATATATATATATAAGGGTTAACCTCTATAATTTGATCTAATTCTGTTTTTATTTTTATAATTTTAAATTGAATAATTTAATTTTACACTTCAAATGTAATTTTAATTCGGTTATTTTGTTCATATTGGAGGTGAACATTAAGAATTTTGGGATACTTGTCAAGTTTCTAAGGTGTAAACGTAGACAAAATTAATAAAAATTTAGATGGAATGACCAAATTAAAACTTGACTCAAAGTGTAGAAATCAAATTATTCTAATTGAAATAATAAAAAGTAAAGTAAAATTTGAATAACACTATAGGAGTGAAAAGTGCGATTAATCCTAATCATATATATATATAGTGATCCCGGTTGTCCCTCTACTGTTCTGTTGTATTCCGGACTCGGTTCCGTGAAGTTGGTAGTTGTATCTATTTTGTTGTCATCCTTTAATCCCGTTTGTTTGAATTATAGGATGTGTTGGGCTTGTTTCGAACAGGTGGGTTGAACCTTGGTCTGAAATCTTGTTGCCAAGTTTTTGGTCGTCCTACTCGAGCGGGTCTTGTTGCGCTCGAGCGGATATTGCACACTCTCAATTTTTCGTGTCCCTGCAAAACTTCTGCAGGTGTGATTTTTATGCTCGAGCGGGTTTCTTTACGCTTGGTGCTCGAGCGGGAAGTACCTTTTTGGTGTAAGTTCTGGGAGGGGGAAATCTACGCTCAAGCGGACTGGTTTTCGCGCTCGAGCGGATGTGCTTTATTCTTGTGTCTTGGCGCTCGAGCGGGCCTTCTTGCGCTCGAGTGTGTCCAGATTTTTGTTCTCGACGCTCGAGCGTTGTGTTTTCCGCTCGAGCGGGAATATCGTATATCAGTTGGCAGCTGGGCATCTTAAAATCACTTTTTGCATTCTCTCTCTCTCTCTCTCTTACTTTTCCAAAAAGCCATTTGAGAGCTTCTCTCTCTAAAACCATAACTTCTCTCTGAGTATTGATCTAGCTAGGGTGTTTTCCTCACCTTTGGTCTTCACAAGATTTTGGTTGATCGTCGAGGGCTATCCATTGATCCGAAAATATTGAGTTTTGGAGCACGTCGAGTTTCCTCACCTTCTTTCCTTGAGCTCCGAATTTGAGGTAGGGATTCCTACTCACTCTTATGGTCTTTGACATAGATTTTTGGTTGTTTTGAGAAAGTGTTGTAGTTGGGTAATTTCGGGACTTAGGGTTTCAAAATGTGTTAAAGAGGGTTTTGTGATTTTGGGCTCATAATATGTATTTTTGGGTTTCGAAATGGTGTTATTGATGTTGGTTGTTGAAATATAGACTATTGGGTCAATATTTGGAAATGGGGTAGAAAACCCAAATTGGTTGTATAAATTAATTTGTATGATTAATTTGAGAAAATGATGGTTATATGGAATTGAGTTGGGAATAATGAAATTGACTCATTATATGGTTGAATAGTGGAGTTGGATTTATAAATCGCTCACTTTTGAAAACATTGATATTTTATCTGTTGGAACTTTTATTATCTGTTTAGAAATAATTGCTTGGGCTACCGGTGAAGGGTAGTTTTGATTGTTGTAGACAATGCATGATGATTAGGCAAACTAAAACTAATCAATTGGATATGTCATAGAGTATGACGGTTGATAGAATACATTACCGTTATGTATTGATTGATTGTGTATATGACCTATGTGTATATACATTGTATGTGTGGGAGGAGATAGGGGATGTACTCCACAGTTTAGGGGAAGATAGGGGATGGACCTCTAAACCAGATGTCGTTTGGGAGGAGATAGGGGATGGACTCCACTGATACAGCTCATATGCTTGTCAGATAATGTATTGATATAGCTCATATGCTTGTCTTGGAAGTGTTGATATAGCTCATATGCTTATCATTGGAAGTGTTGATATAGCTAATATGCATATCTATTAAAATGTGGATACAGCTTGTATGCTTATCTGTTGAGATGTTGATACAACTAGTATGTTTATCTATTGTAAAGTGGGAAGTGTTTAATATGAGTCATTGTCTCATATAAGTGGTTGGCCAGGTTTTGAGCCGTTAATGTAAATTGTGAAATTGATAAGAAACGGAAACTGAACATTTATCAATTGCTAATATCTTAGTCAATGCTCATACTGTGTTTAGCATATCTCTACTGAGCGTTGGCTCACTCTTTATGGGACATTATTTTCAGGTACAGGTAGTATGCCACCTCCAAGGATGAGAGTTGAAGACTATTTTTGTTTATTTTGATGTATTACATGTAAATTCAAGCCAAGGGCTTAATATGTATTGAGTTAGTACTCTTCTTTTTGTAACCAAGTGTTAACTTGGAAAGCTGTAAGCCCATAGGGCATTTGCTTTTGTTGTTAACATGTAATACAGTTGTAGGAATTACTCTGGTGAATAGAAATGGTTAATTTTGTTTGTATCAATGCATGTCTAAAATGTTGGGTATTATGTATTATTTTGAGGGCGTTACAACTTGGTATCAGAGCGTACCGTGTTCAAATACTTTGGGTACGTGGGAAGTGATTAGGATCACAATGGGTTTGTCTCGCTTGATAGAGACTTAGATGTAGTGTCATATGCTATGTGTTTAAATGATAACATGCTTATGTGACTATGTGGGTATGGGATTTAGTTTCTAGGATGTTGATTGGATCCTTAGGTTTCTGGGAGTCTTGTTGGAAAAGAACTTGATCAATGTTGTTTCTAACCGGAACTCTAGTAACGCCTCGGGACTATCATTATCCGGAAATGAAATTCGTAAGTGCTTATGTGGAATGAATTACAGTTGTCCATGCATTAGGACGCGAGTGTTATAGCTTCGGCACATTTGTGAATGTGCTAATAGTCTTGGTTACCTTTATTAGGATGTCAGGAAGAGGGCGTGGTAGGTGTGGCAAACATAGTAGGCAGGAGGTACCTTTACCGGATGACGTTCCGGCAATGCAGGAGGGAGTTGGTCAGGCCAACGTGGCCGAGCCAGCGGGTCAGCGGGCTATGGGCGCCTTGGCCCGAGAGATAGCGGGAGCTTTGGGTATTCTCAGAGCTGAGAATCAGGTTGCTGAGGCAGGACCTTCTTTCTTGAAGAGGGAATTTTTCCGGTCTAACCCGGACGAGTTTGTTGGGGATCCGAAGGAGCCACTTAAGGCTGACGAGTGGTTGGAACAGATGGAGAAGACGTTCGAGATGCTTGGCATCGAGGACGGGACTTTGAAGGTGACCTTGGCATCCTTCCAACTGAAGGGAGATGTGGGTCAATGGTGGAAGTACGAGAAGGGCAGTGTTGGCGGTGCATAGGAGGCGTTTGTGAATGCTTTCCAGGAGAAGTTTTTATCTTCAGCTGCAAGGGAGAAGCTGAGGGAACAGTTTTGCCAGCTTAAACAGCAGGGCTTGTCAGTGGTCGAGTTTGAGGCTACTTTTACTAGTCTATCCAGGTTTGCACCTGAACTGGTGGCATCCGAGGAACGTCGTTGCTTTGAGTTTGAGCAGAAGTTGAGGCGTGGGCTCAAGCTGAGGGTTGGAGGGTCGTTTATCCGGGAGTATAGACGTTTGGTGGATGCTGCTGCTCATATGGAGATTATGATGCAGGAGGAAGATGAGGGGCAGAGAGGCTCCAAGAGGAGCCAAGATGGTCAGGGTGACGGCAGGAGACAGAGGGGTTCTAACCCTCAACAGTCTCAGGGTGGTTTGGCCAGATCAACCTTTCCAGTGCCGGGTGCGGGCTCTAGGAGAGGTAGTCAGGGAGGCTTGACTTGTTTTGCATGTGGCCAGCTGGGTCACAAGTCTTCGGTTTGCCCGCAGAAGGGAGGGAGTCAGCGAGCTGCTTCTTCTTCAGCTAGACCTCAGGGCTAGAGTCAGGGCAGGGGCCAGCCTTTGTCTTGCTATCAGTATGGTCAGCCTGGGCACCTGAAGAGGTTTTGCCCATAGTTGAGTGCCACTTTGGGCGCGTCTGGTTGCAGGCACACGCAGGGTTATCAGCCAGCTCAGTCTATGCAGGCCTCGAGGGCCAATCTGGGAGCTTCGTCATCCCAGTCAGTGCAGCAGTCTTTTGCTCCTAGAGGTGAGCAGGTAGATCAGGGGCCTGCAGGGCGCGTGTATGCTGTTACCGCGCAGGACCTAGTACCGGCTCCATCAGTAGTGAGAGGTACCTTTTTGTTTTGCAACTCGGTTGCTAATGTATTGATTGATACGGGTGCATCTCATTCTTTTGTATCTGCTGCATTTGCATCTGTTTTGGAATTGGAGTTGGCACAGTTGGCATCTCCTATACGTGTAGTATCGCCTGTTGGTGGTTAGTTGATCCTAAAACAAGGTGTTAGAGGTTATGATATAGAGGTCGCCAACCATAGGCTTCATTTTCCTTTTGTTGTCATGCCCATGAAGGGTTTTGATGTTATTTTGGGTATGGACTATACCGAGCTGTTATTGATTGCTACCGCCAGAGGGTCACCGTGTGTACCTCGAGCGGGGAGTGTTTCCATTTCTTGGGGGACCGGGTTGGTAGTGTGTTGCCACCGGTGTATGATCCGCGAGGGCGGAGAGAGCTTAGTGGTCTACTTGCTAGCTTTATCAATAATGAGTGTGATGAGACCTAGATTCTATTGCTGAGGGTGGTTTGTGAGTATTCGGATGTCTTTCCCGATGATCTCGTTAGTTTGCCACCTCACCGAGAGATTGAGTTCTCTATTGATCTAGTGCCCGGCACGGCGCTGATTTCTATGACACCTTATCGTTTTGCTCCAGCAGAGTTGGTTGAGTTGAAAGTTCAGCTCCAGGAATTGCTAGATAAGGGTTTTGTTCGCCTTAGTGTTTCGCCGTGTGGAGCACCGGCCCTCTTTGCTAAAAAGAAAGATGGTGCCTTGTGATTATGTATAGACTACCGGAAGTTGAATCGGGCTATGGTCAAGAATAAGTACCTTATGCCCCGTATAGATGATCTGTTTGACCAGTTGAAGGGTTCCCGTTGTTTCTCTAAGATAGACTTGAGATCGGGTTACCACCAGTTGAGGGTCAGGGGGGAGGATATTCCTAAGACGGCATTCCGTACGCGGTATGGCCATTATGAGTTTCTGGTGATGCCATTCGGGCTTACCAATGCACCGGCAGTCTTTATGGATTTGATGAACCGGATCTTCCGGGAATTCTTAGACCGTTTTGTAGTCGTTTTCGTGGACGACATTCTTATCTATTCGCCTTCTGAGGAGGAGCACGAGGAACACTTGAGAGTGGTGCTTGAGTTGCTTAGAGCCCATAGGCTGTATGCCAAGTTTGGGAAGTGTGAGTTCTGGCTAGGAGAGGTCAAATTCTTAGGCCATGTGGTATCCGGGGAAGGGGTGTCTGTTGATACATCCAAGGTAGAGGCAGTGCAAGATTGGGCACAGCCTAAGAGTGTGTTTGAGATCTGCAGTTTTCTAGGATTAGCTGGGTATTACTGTCGGTTTGTGAAAGATTTCTCCAGGCTAGCTTCGCCGTTGACTAGATTGACGCGGAAAGGGGTCAAGTTTGTATGGAGTGAGACTTGTGAAAAGTCGTTCCAAGAGTTGAAGGTTAGATTGACCACCGCTCCGGTTTTGATTATTCTGGAGAGAGGGTCGGGTTACGCGGTTTATTGTGATGCCTCACGAGAGGGTTTGGGTTGTGTGTTGATGCAAGAGGGAAAAGTGGTAGCTTATGGCTCACGTCAGTTGAAAATACAGGAGAAGAATTACCCTACACACGACCTAGAGTTAGCAGCAGTGATCTTTGCCTTGAAGATTTGGAGGCACTACCTTTATGGTGAGAGGTTCGAGGTGTTCTCGGACCACAAGAGTTTGAAGTATCTGTTTACACAGAGAGACTTGAATTTGAGGCAGAGAAGATGGATGGAGTTCATTGAGGACTATGATTTTGAGTTGCACTATCACTCGGGAAAGGCCAATGTTGTGGCTGATGCCCTTAGTAGGAAATCCATTAGTGATGTAGCTTGTATAGCCATCCGAGAATGGGAGATGTTGGGTGCACTTGGCGAGTTTGACTTGCTTCTGGGTGAATTAGCTAAGGCTGCGGCCTTGTTTTCTGTTGTTGCGCAGCCTACACTTGTGACCCGAGTGTTAGAGGCACAGAGAGGTGACCTTGAGGTAGAATCCCTCCGAGAAAAGATCTCAAATGGGAAGGTTGAGAAGAGTTTGACGGTGTATCCCGACCTGAGTGTGAGATACCGAGATCGTTTGTTTGTGCCGAAGTCTTGCCAAGAGGAAGTACTCCGAGAGTTCCATCATTCATGTCTTGCGGTGCATCCGAGAGGCACTAAGATGTATCGGGATTTGGGTCGCCAATTTTGGTGGCGGGGTATGAAGAGAGATGTGGCTGTTTTCATATCTAAGTGCCTTACTTGCCAGCAAGTGAAGGCCGAGCATCAGAGGCCAGCAGGTTTGTTGCAACCCTTGCCTATTGCCGAGTGGAAGTGGGAGCATGTCACTATGGACTTCGTTGTAGGTCTTCCGAGGACTCAGCGGGGTAGTGATGCCATTTGGGTGGTTGTAGACCGATTGACTAAGTCGGCGCATTTCATTCCTATGCGTGTGAGAGATTCGGTAGATCATCTTGCCGACTTGTATATTCGGGACATAGTGAGATTGCACGGGGTCCCAGTGACGATCGTCTCAGATAGAGATCCTCGTTTTACTGCTAGGTTGTGGCAGAGTTTGCAGAGTGCCTTGGGCACTAGGTTGACCTTTAGTACGGCTTATCACCCTCAGACAGACGGGCAGTCCGAGCGTACTATTCAGATCCTTGAGGATATGCTTCGAGGTTGTGTCCTTGACTTTAGTGGGACGTGGGAGAGGCACTTGCCCTTGGTGGAGTTTGCCTACAACAACAGTTTTCAATCTAGCATCGGTATGACACCGTTTGAGGCCTTGTATGGCCGACCGTGTAGGTCTCCAGTGTGTTGGGCCGAGGTGGGTGATGCACCTTTGTTGGGTCCGGAGTTGGTTAGGGAGACGACGGAGAAAGTTGAGCTTATCCGTAGGAGGCTTGTTACAGCCCAGAGTCGCCAAAAGAGTTATGCCGACTGTTGGAGAAGGCCTTTGGTGTTTGAGGTAGGTGATCATGTCTTCTTGAAAATATCACCTAGGCGAGGTTTGATGAGGTTCGGGAAGAGTGGGAAGTTATCCCCTCAGTTTATTGGTCCCGTTGAGATCCTCGAGAGGATTGGGGAAGTTGCTTATCGTTTGGCTTTGCCACCGCAGTTGTCTGGGGTTCATGACGTCTTTCATGTTAGTATGCTTCGGAAGTATGAGGTGGATCCATCCCATGTGTTAGATTGGACCGACTTTGAGGTAGATGAGGATGCCTCGTATGAGGAGAGACCGGTTCAGGTCTTGGATAGGCGGGATCAAGTCTTGCGAGGCAAGACCATTCCCTTGGTAAAGGTTTTGTGGAAACATCACGGAGTGGAGGAAGCCACTTGGGAACGTGAGTTGGAAGTCCGTAAGGAGTATCCGGACATGTTTATTGATGTGTAATTTTGTAATGAAATTCTGTAATATTGTTGAACTTTAAGAGCATTGTATATGTCTTAAGTTGTAAAACATTGTGAATGTTATGGTTAATGGAAGTTTGTTTTAACATTGCGTATGTTAAGTATATTGTGGAAATGCAAGCATAATTTTAATGTTGCAAGTGTTAAGAAAATGTGAGAAACAGGTTGAAATTGGTAGGTTTCAAAAGAATGCATGTTGATAATGCGGGTTGTTATGAATATTGTGTTTTGCCTCTTAAAAAGAGATGGGATTGACCGGTAATGGGTCGGGTTGTTTAAATGCTGTAATACTGTTGAGAATAGAGAAAACCGGTTTTTGAAAAACTTGTGTTTAATTTCAGGGACAAAATTCTTGAAGGGGGGGAGGTTATAGCGATCCCGGTTGTCCCTCTACTGTTCTGTTGTATTTTGGACTCGGTTCCGTGAAGTTGGTAGTTGTATCTATCTTGTTGTCATCCTTTAATCCCGTTTGTTTGAGTTATAGGATGTGTTGGCCTTGTTTCGAACAGGTGGGTTGAACCTTGGTCTGAAATCTTGTTGCCAGGTTTTTGGTCCTCCCGCTCGAGCGGGTCTTGTTGTGCTCAAACGGATATTGCACACTCCCAGTTTTTCGTGTCCCTGCAAAACTTCTGCAGGTGTGATTTTTACGCTCGAGCGGTGACGCTCGAGCGGGTAATCTGGCACTCGAGCGGGAAGTACCTTTTTGGTGTAAGTTCTGGTAGGGGGAAATCTACGCTCGAGTAGACTGGTTTTCGCGCTCGAGCGGATGTGCTTTATTCTTGTGTCTTGGCGCTCGAGCGGGCTTTCTTGCGCTCGAGCGTGTCCAGATTTTTGTTCTCGACGCTCGAGCGTTGTGTTCTCCGCTCGAGCGGGAATGTCGTATATCAGTTGGCAGCTGGGCATCTTAAAATCACTTTTTGCATTCTCTCTCTCTCTCTCTTACTTTTCCAAAAAGCCATTTGAGAGCTTCTCTCTCTAAAACCATAACTTCTCTCTGAATATTGATCTAGCTAGGGTGTTTTCCTCACCTTTGGTCTTCACAAGAGTTGGGTTGATCGTCGAGGGCTATCCATTGATCCGAAAATATTGAGTTTTGGAGCACGTCGAGTTTCCTCACCTTCTTTCCTTGAGCTCCGAATTTGAGGTAGGGATTCCTACTCACTCTTATGGTCTTTGACATAGATTTTTAGTTGTTTTGAGAAAGTGTTGTAGTTGGGTAATTTTGGGACTTAGGGTTTCAAAATGTGTTAAAAAGGGTTTTATGATTTTGGGCTCATAATATGTATTTTTGGGTTTCGAAATGGTGTTATTAATATTGGTTGTTGAAATATAGACTATTGGATCAATATTTGGAAATAGGGTAGAAAACCCAAATTGGTTGTATAAATTAATTTGTATGATTAATTTGAGAAAATGATGGTTATATGGAATTGAGTTGGGAATAATGAAATTGACTCATTATATGGTTGAATAGTGGAGTTGGATTTATAAATCGCTCACTTTTGAAAACATTGATATTTTATCTGTTGGAACTTTTATTATCTGTTTAGAAATAATTGCTTGGGCTACCGGTGGAGGGTAGTTTTGATTGTTGTAGACAATGCATGATGATTAGGCAAACTAAAACTAATCAATTGGATATGTCATAGAGTATGACGGTTGATAGAATACATTAACGTTATGTATTGATTGATTGTGTATATGACCTATGTGTATATACATTGTATGTGTAGGAGGAGATAGGGGATGTACTCCACGGTTTAGGGGAAGATAGGGGATGGACCTCTAAACCGGATGTCGTTTGGGAGGAGATAGGGGATGGACTCTACTGATACAGCTCATATGCTTGTTAGATAATGTGTTGATATAGCTCATATGCTTGTCTTGGAAGTGTTGATATAGCTCATATGCTTATCATTAGAAGTGTTGATATAGCTAATATGCATATCTGTTAAAATGTAGATACAGCTTGTATGCTTATCTGTTGAGATGCTGATACAACTAGTATGTTTATCTATTGTAAAGTGGGAAGTGTTTAATATGAGTCATTGTCTCATATAAGTGGTTGGCCAGGTTCTGAGCCGTTAATGTAAATTGTGAAATTGATAAGAAACGGAAACTGAACATTTATCAATTGCTAATATCTTAGTCAATGCTCATACAGGTAGTATGCCACCTCCAAGAACATAGCTTGGATGATGATGAGAGTTGAAGACTCTTTTTGTTTATTTTGATGTATTACATGTAAATTCAAGCCAAGGGCTTAATATGTATTGAGTTAGTACTCTTCTTTTTGTAACCAAGTGCTAACTTGGAAAGCTGTAAGCCCATAGGACATTTGCTTTTGTTGTTAACAAGTAATACAGTTGTAGGAATTACTCTGGTGAATAGAAATGGTTGATTTTGTTTGTATCAATGCATGTCTAAAATGTTGGGTATTATGTATTATTTTGAGGACGTTACAATATATATATATATATAAGTAGTGTTATTTCCTTTCTTATGTGTCACATTCTAAGGGCTTTTTTTTTTTTTTTTTTTTTTAAATGCACATCAACATGTTTTTTCTATTTACATATAAAGTTCTATATAAATTCAATTTCAATTATAATAACTAATTTTATATGAATTATTTTTGAAAAATATTTATTTTTCATATATTTTTTCTCGTGTATTCATTTTTGTCGTTGTTAAAATTCTTTTATATGTTTGATATTTTAATTTAATTTTTGTGATATTTGAAAAAAAAATTATCTTGATATACAAATAAATAAATAAATAAGACAAAATGTACTTAATTATGTGTATCGCATGGATCAAATTAATTTTCTCCTATATTTTATATATATATTTTTTATCTTATTGATGTCTTAATATTAATTTATATTGAATTTTTTATTTAACATAAAATTATTTATTACAAAATATTTATATTTAATTCAATATTTATATTTATAGGTACATAAAATTTTATGTACCTATATGCAATATGTATAAATAATTCAAAAAGAATATTACAGAAAAAATTAATACTTTACATAATTAATTTATGTATTTTCTTTTTAATCCAATCATAACATGCATATTTATATTTAATCTTCTAAATAAATTTTATGTAGTTATATTTCTACATATTTTGATTTTTGAAATAAATATAAAAAAATAAAAATTAAATTAAATAATTAAAATCACTTTTAGTTTTATAGGAAGACTTACATATATATCCTAATAAGTAAATTTATTATCCAATAGGTCCTATAATAATTAATGGTGTTTTTCATCAAACACTATTTAAAAAAATCAATAATTGCTAATTTTCAATGACAATTTGAAAATTTTGTCACAAAAAATGTCACAATTATAAGTTTTAGTGACAGTTTAAAAACATCATCACAAAAAAAGTTACTAATTTTTATATTTTAACGACAATTTTAAAAATTCGCCACAAAAAAAGTCACTAATTGTAAGTTTTAACGACAATATATAAAAAGTATGACAAAAAAAGTCACTAATTATCAATTTTTAACGACGATTTTACTAGAACTTATTTTCAATAGGATTGAATTGGATTAAGTCCAACAATTAGGACTCATTGGTAGTTCACCCTTTTATGTTACTAATTCTCTTTCTAATTTAACTATTTTTAATATGAAAATGAGTTTTTATTTGTAACGCCCTCAAAATAATAACATTAAACCCTCAATTGAGACATTCCTTGACATGCAAAATATCCACATTCTTCTATTAATCAGAGTTTCATTACAATTGTATTACATGTTAACAACAAAAGCAAAATGCCCTACGGGTTTACAGCTTTCCAAGTTAACACTTGGTTACAACAAAAGGATGCTAACTCATCTACACATTAAGCCTTGGCTTGAATATACATGTAATACATCAAAAGAAACTAAACAGCAAAAAAATCAGCTCGCATCTAGCCTCCCAAGCTATGTCCTTGGAGGTGGCATGCTACCTGTACCTGAAAATGATGTTCCCATATAGGGTGAGCCACAGCCCAGTAGAAATACACTAAACCAACCATGAACAATGACTAAAAGATTAGCAATTGATAGATGGTCAACACTGATACATCCACATAAATCACATTTTATGTCATACGACTTATGAGTCCAAGTTACTTTTCATTTTTCCTTTTTCAACAGATAAGCATATTAGCTCTATCATCATTTCAACAAGTATGTATAAAAACTATATCCCACATTCACAGATAAGCATATAAGCTATATCCACATTCTCAACAGATATATATAACAACTATATCCCACATTCACAGACAAGCATATAAGCTGTATCTACATTTCACAAAGATAAGCATATGAGCTCTATCTTCACTTCTCTAGACAAGCATATGAGCTGTATCTACGGAGTTCATCCCCTATCTCCTCCCAATGCTATCTGGTTTAGAGGTACATCCCCCATCTTCCCTTAAACCGCGGAGTACATCCCCCATCTCCTCCTCTACACATAACGTATACAAACACATTGGTTCTATATACAATCACCCAATATATACAGTTAATGTGTTCTATCAACCGTCAAATTCCATGACACATTCTATTGATTAGTTTTCGTTTGCCTAATCATCATGCATTGTCTACAACAATCACGACTATCATCCACCGATAGCCCAAAGTAGTTATCTCTAAGCAGAAAATAAATGCACAATGGATATTCAATCAACATTTCATTTCGGTGAGTGATAATTAATTCAACTACACCCTTTAACCCCATATATTCCCAATCTCAACAATTTCATTTCATTTCCTCATTTCTCACAATTAATTATCCCAATTAATCAAACAATGTAATTTGGTCATTTCCATAATTAACATTACGACCCTTAGGTCCCATTTTCATCAATGATTCAACATTTATTCCATTTCTCTATGCCAAACATGCATCTAGGTTTATTATAAATAAAGCCCCAACTTTTGTAAAATAACACAAAAGCTCCAAACTTTCACAAAATTACCAAACCAACCCCAACATCTCAAAATGCCAAAATTTAAAGACAAAATCCATAGAGTGGAGTAGGATATCCCTACCTCAAATCCGGAGTCCCAAGAGAGAAGATGACAAAACCCAACGTGCTCCAAAACCCGAAATTTTCAGATTAAAATGTAGCCCTCGACGATCAACAACTTTTTTGTAAAGGCCAAAGGTGAGCAAATCACTCCTACTAGATCAAAACCTAGAGAGAAGGTAGAGTTCTAGAGTGAGAGGCTCAACAATGGTGTTTTTGGAAAAGTAGGAGAGAGAAGAGAAAGTGAAAAAGTGATTTGAAAAGTCAAAACTCGGAACTTAAACCCAGTCGCCCCGCTCGAGCGTCAAACACCCCGCTCGAGCGTCACTCATAGACTCCCGCTCGAGCGTCAACCATCCCACTCGAGCGGCTGATGCACACTCCCAGAACATTTACAGAACCAGGTCTCCGCTCGAGCTTCCAACTCCCCGCTCGAGCGGCACTTACACAACCCCGCTCGAGCGGCCAATCCCACGCTCGAGCGTCCAACACTGCACAGGAAATACTGGATGGGTGCAATTCCCGCTCGAGCGCCAAAACCCCCGCTCGAGCGGACAAGTCAAAATCTGGGCAACTAGTTTTGGTTTCTAAACTCAACCAACCTGTAACAAACCTGCCCAACACATCCCATAACTCAACTACAAAGTAAAAAGGATGTAAACAAGATAATAATCAACTACCAACCTCCACGGACACATGTCTGGATCATTGTACAACAAGGGTAAATCCGGGATCGCTATATTATTTTACTATCTTATAATTTAATATATATCATATAAAATCATTATATGATAATTATATTTTTATAACACAATAAAACTTTAAATTATCAAAATTAATAAATAATTTAACTGAATTTATTAATTATAAGTACTCAAGTAAGACTTTTATAAAACGATAAAGTTAAAATTATTAAAATTAAAATTAAAATTTTATGTTAAATTAAAATTAATAATATTTTTTTGTAACACATATCATAATATAAACTCTAGATTTAAACTCAAACAAAACATCAAAGAAACTAGCAAAGAAGCTCCAAATATAAACCCTAATATCCAAGAAGAAGTTTTGGAAGCCATGACCTAAAATTTGGCTAAACTGCACCTTTTATAGCAAACTGTTTCGTGATCTCCACTTGAGCGCAAGAATGGAAGCTCGACCGGACTGACGCTCGACCGCAAGAAGTTTCGCCTGAGCGCAAAAACACAACTTCCAGTACTTTTGCAGACAGTTCAAACTTCTGGAACCAAAGATTCTCCGATCAAGTGGACAAAGGGCCGCTCGAGCGAACAAGCAACTTCGACTACAATTTTGCTTCTGGACCATGAAAGAATTAACTTCTGAAACGTCTTTGCAAGGCACAATTCGGGTTGGATTCGCATCTAAAAACTCAGAGCCTCACTGAAATAAAAGTTATACAAAATTACAACTGAAAGGAGTTTTGTCAAACGAAATTGCCAAGAATAAAAACCTAACAGACTCCACATACCCAAACAATACCCCTCCCGTCCAAATTTGGACCAGGAATAATCCTTTCCCTTCAAGATTTTCTACTCAGTTTATCTGTATCACATCATAAATAGAGACTAGGAGATTAAAAGTGTGGCATCGATAGCAACCCCGTATATATATATATAAGGGTTAACCTCTATAATTTGATCTAATTCTATTTTTATTTTTATAATTTTAAATTGAATAATTTAATTTTACACTTCAAATGTAATTTTAATTCGGTTATTTTGTTCATATTGGAGGTGAACATTAAGAATTTTTGGGATACTGGTCAAGTTTCTAAGGTGTAAACGTAAACAAAATTAATAAAAATTTAGATGGAATGACCAAATTAAAACTTGACTCAAAGTGTAGAAATCAAATTATTCTAATTGAAATAATAAAAAGTAAAGTAAAATTTGAATAACACTATAGGAGTGAAAAGTGAGATTAATCCTAATCATATATATATATATAAGTAGTGTTATTTCCTTTCTTATGTGTCACATTCTAAGGGCTTTTTTTTTTTTTAAATGCACATCAACATGTTTTTTCTATTTACATATAAAGTTCTATATAAATTCAATTTCAATTATAATAACTAATTTTATATGAATTATTTTTGAAAAATATTTATTTTTCATATATTTTTTCTCGTGTAGTCATTTTTTTCGTAGTTAAAATTCTTTTATATGTTTGAAATTTTAATTTAATTTTTGTGATATTTGAAAAAAAAATTATCTTGATATACACATAAATAAATAAATAAGACAAAATGTACTTAATTATGTGTATCGCATGAATCAAATTAATTTTCTCTTATATTTTATATATATATATTTTTTTATCTTATTTAGAGCGATCCCGGTTGTCCCTTGCTGTTCTGTTGTATTCCAGACTCAGTTCCGTGGAGTTGGTAGTTGTATCTACCCTGTTGTCATCCTTTAATTCCATTTGTTCGGGTTTTAGGATGTATTGGGCAGAGTTGTTACAGGTTGGTTAGGCTTTGGTTTCAATTCTTTGTTGCCCAGTTTTTTGGAGGTCCGCTCGAGCGGGTCTTCTTGCGCTCGAGCGGAGATTGCACACTTCCAGTTTTTCGTGTCCCTGCAAAACTTCTGCAGGTGTGATTTTTACGCTCGAGCGGGTTTCTCTACGCTCGAGCGGTGGCGCTCGAGCGGGTACTCTGGCGCTCGAGCGGGTAGTACTTTTTGGGTGTAGGTTCTGGGTGGGGGAAATCCACGCTCAAGCGGACTGGTTTTCGCGCTCAAGCGGATGTACTTTATTCTTGTGTCTTGGCTCTCGAGCGGGACTTTTTGCGCTCGAGCGGACTTAGTATTTGTTCTTGACGCTCGAGCGTTGTGTTTTCCGCTCGAGCAGGAATGTCGTATATCAGTTGGCTGTGGGGCAGTTTTAAATCACTTTTTCTCATTCTTTCTCTCTCTTACTTTTCCGAAGAAGCCATTTGAGAGCTTCTCTCTCTAGAACCTTGCCTTCTCCCTAGGTATTGATCTAGTAGAGGTTGTTTCCTCACCTTTCGCCTTTACAAAAGAGTTGTTGATCGTCGAGAGCTATCTTTTGATCCGAGAAACTCGTGGTTTGGAGCAACTTCGTTTTCGTCATCTTCTTTCCTTGAGCTCCAAATTTGAGGTAGCGATTCCTACTCACTCTTATGGGTTTTAACATAGATTTTGAGCTTATTGTTTAAATGGTTGATTTTGGGACTTAGGGTTTCAAAATGTGTTACAGAGGGTTTTGTGATTTTGGGCTCATAATATGTATTTTGGGTTTCAAAATGGTGTTATTGATGTTGGCTGTTGATATATAGACCATTGGGTCAATATTGGGAAATAGGGTAGAAAACCCTAATTGGATGTATAAATTAATTGGTATGATTAATTTGGAAAAATTGTGGTTATATGGAATTGAGTTGAAAATAATGAAATTGGTTCATTATATGATAGAATAGTGGAGTTAGATTTATTAATTGCTCACTTTTGAAAACATTGGTATTTTATCTGTTGGAGCTTTTATTATCTGTTTAGAAATAATTGCTTGGGCTACCGGTGGGGGTAGTTTTAATTGTTGTAGACAATGCATGATGATTAGGCAAACTAAAACTAATCAATTGGATATGTCATAGAGTATGACGGTTGATAGAATACATTAACGTTATGTATTGTTTGATTGTGTATATGACCTTTGTGTATATACGTTGTGTGTGTGGGAGGAGATAGGGGATGTACTCCACGGTTTAGGGGAAGATAGGGGATGGACCTCTAAACCGGATGTTGTTTGGGAGGAGATAGGGGATGGACTCCACTGATACAGCTCATATGCTTGTCAGATAATGTGTTGATATGGCTCATATGCTTATCTTTGGAAGTGTTGATACAGCTCATATGCTTATCATTGGAAGTGTTGATATAGCTAATATGCATATCTGTTGAAATGTGGATACAGCTTGTATGCTTATCTGTTGAGATGTTGATACAACTAGTATGTTTATCTATTGTAAAATGGAAAATGTTTAATATGAGTCACTGTCTCATACAAGTGATTGGCCAGGTTCTGAGCCGTTCATGTAAATTGTGAAATGGATAAGAAATGGAAATTGAAATGAAACATGAACATAGTGGTCATGAAATGGAAATGGGTTATGAATTGGTTTATAGAAATTGAACATTTATCAATTGCTAATGTCTTAGTTATTGCTCATACTGTGTTTAGCATATGTCTACTGGGCGTTGGCTCACCCTATATGGACATTATTTTCAAGTACAGGCAGTATGCCACCTCCAAGGACATAGCTTGGATGATGAAGAGAGTTGAAGACTCTTTTTTTTGTTTATTTTGATGTATTACATGTAAATTCAAGCCAAGGACTTAGTATGTATTGAGTTAGCACTCTTCTTTTTGTAACCAAGTGTTAACTTGGAAAGCTGTAAACCCATAGGACATTTGCTTTTGTTGCTAACATGTAATACAGTTGTAAGAATTACTCTGATGAATAGAAATGGTTGGTTTCTTTTATGTTAATGCATGTCCATAGTGATGGGTTTTATGTATTATTTTGAGGGCGTTACATTATTGATGTCTTAATATTAATTTATATTGAATTTTTTATTTAACATAAAATTATTTATTACAAAATATTTATATTTAATTCAATATTTATATTTATAGGTACATAAAATTTTATGTACCTATATGCAATATGTATAAATAATTCAAAAAGAATATTACAGAAAAAATTAATACTCTACATAATTAATTTATGTATTTTCTTTTTAATCCAATCATAACATGCATATTTATATTTAATCTTCTAAATAAATTTTATGTAGTTATATTTCTACATATTTTGAATTTTGAAATAAATATAAAAAAATAAAAATTAAATTAAATAATTAAAATAACTTTTAATTTTATAGGAAGACTTACATATATATCCTAATAAGTAAATTTATTATCCAATAGGTCCTATAATAATTAATGGTGTTTTTCATCAAACACTATTTAAAAAAATTAATAATTGCTAATTTTCAATGACAATTTGAAAATTTTGTCACAAAAAATGTCACAATTATAAGTTTTAGTGACAGTTTAAAAACATCATCACAAAAAAAGTCACTAATTTTTAAATTTTAACGACAATTTTAAAAATTCGCCACAAAAAAAGTCACTAATTGTAAGTTTTAACGACAATATATAAAAAGTATGACAAAAAAAGTCACTAATTATCAATTTTTAACGACGATTTTACTAGAACTTATTTTCAATAGGATTGAATTGGATTAAGTCCAACAATTAGGACTCATTGGTAGTTCACCCTTTTATGTTACTAATTCTCTTTCTAATTTAACTATTTTTAATATGAAAATGAGTTTTTATTTTACTATCTTATAATTTAATATATATCATATAAAATCATTATATGATAATTATATTTTTATAACACAATAGAACTAAAATTATCAAAATTAATAAATAATTTAACTAAATTTATTAATTATAAGTACTCAAGTAAGACTTTTATAAAACGATAAAGTTAAAATTATTAAAATTAAAATTAAAATTTTATTTTAAATTAAAATTAATAATATTTTTTTGTAACACATATCATAATATAAACCCTAATATAAACTCAAACAAAACATCAAAGAAACTAGCAAAGAAGCTCCAAATATAAACCCTAATATCCAAGAAGAAGTTTTGGAAGCCGTAACCTAAAATTTGGCTAAACTGCACCTTTTATAGCAAACTGTTTCGTGATCTCCACTTGAGCGCAAGAATGGAAGCTCAACCGGACTGACGCTCGAGCGCAAGAAGTTTCGCCCAAGCGCAAAAACACAACTTCCAGTACTTTTGCAGACAATTCAAACTTCTGGAACCAAAGATTCTCCGCTCAAGTGGACAAAGGGCCGCTCGAGCGAACAAGCAACTTCGACTGCAATTTTGCTTCTGGAACATGAAAGAATTAACTTCTGAAACGTCATTACAAGGCACAATTCGGGTTGGATTCGCATCTAAAAACTCAGAGCCTCACTGAAATAAAAGTTATACAAAATTACAACTGAAAGGAGTTTTGTCAAACGAAATTGCCAAGAATAAAAACCTAACAAACTCCACATACCCAAACAATACCCCTCCCGTCCAAATTTGGACCAGCAATAATCCTTTCCCTTCAAGATTTTCTGCTCAGTTTATCTGTATCACATCATAGATAGAGACTAGGAGATTAAAAGTGTGGCATCGATAGCAACCCCGTATATATATATATATATAAGGGTTAACCTCTATAATTTGATCTAATTCTATTTTTATTTTTATAATTTTAAATTGAATAATTTAATTTTACACTTCAAATGTAATTTTAAGTCGGTTATTTTGTTCATATTGGAGGTGAACATTAAGAATTTTGGGATACTTGCCAAGTTTCTAAGGTGTAAACGTAGACAAAATTAATAAAAATTTAGATGGAATGGCCAAATCAAAACTTGACTCAAAGTGCAGAAATCAAATTATTCTAATTGAAATAATAAAAAGTAAAGTAAAATTTGAATAACACTATAGGAGTGAAAAGTGTGATTAATCCTAATCATATGTATATATATATATATATATATAAGTAGTGTTATTTCCTTTCTTATGTGTCACATTCTAAGGGCATTTTTTTTTTTTTTTTTAAATGCACATCAACTTGTTTTTTCTATTTACATATAAAGTTCTATATAAATTCAATTTCAATTATAATAACTAATTTTATATGAATTCTTTTTGAAAAATATTTATTTTACATATATTTTTTCTCGTGTATTCATTTTTGTCGTTGTTAAAATTCTTTTATATGTTTGATATTTTAATTTAATTTTTGTGATATTTGAAAAAAAAAATTATCTTGATATACAAATAAATAAATAAATAAGACAAAATGTACTTAATTATGTGTATCGCATGGATCAAATTAAATTTCTCTTATATTTTATATATATATATATATATTTTTATCTTATTGATGTCTTAATATTAATTTATATTGACTTTTTTATTTAACATAAAATTATTTATTACAAAATATTTATATTTAATTCAATATTTATATTTATAGGTACATAAAATTTTATGTACCTATATGCAATATGTATAAGTAATTCAAAAAGAATATTACAGAAAAAATTAATACTTTACATAATTAATTTATGTATTTTCTTTTTAATCCAATCATAACATGCGTATTTATATTTAATCTTGTAAATAAATTTTATGTAGTTATATTTCTACATATTTTGATTTTTGAAATAAATATAAAAAAATTAAAATTAAATTAAATAATTAAAATCACTTTTAGTTTTATAGGAAGACTTACATATATATCCTAATAAGTAAATTTATTATCCAATAGGTCCTATAATAATTAATGGTGTTTTTCATCAAACACTATTTAAAAAAATCAATAATTGCTAATTTTCAATTACAATTTGACAATTTTGTCACAAAAAATGTCACAATTACAAGTTTTAGTGACAATTTAAAAACATCATCACAAAAAAAGTCACTAATTTTTAAATTTTAACGACAATTTAAAAAATTCACCACAAAAAAAGTCGCTAATTGTAAGTTTTAACGACAATATATAAAAAGTATGACAAAAAAAGTCACTAATTATCAATTTTTAACGACGATTTTACTAGGACTTATTTTCAATAGGATTGAATTGGATTAAGTCCAACAATTAGGACTCATTGGTAGTTCACCCTTTTATGTTACTAATTCTCTTTCTAATTTAACTATTTTTAATATGAAAATGAGTTTTTATTTTACTATCTTATAATTTAGTATATATCATATAAAATCATTATATGATAATTATATTTTTATAACACAATAGAACGAAAATTATCAAAATTAATAAATAATTTAACTAAATTTTTTAATTATAAGTACTCAAGTAAGACTTTTATAAAACGATAAAGTTAAAATTATTAAAATTTTATTTTAAATTAAAATTAATAATATTTTTTGTAACACATATCATAATATAAACCCTAGATTTAAACTCAAACAAAACATCAAAGAAACTAGCAAAGAAGCTCCAAATATAAACCCTAATATCCAAGAAGAAGTTTTAGAAGCCATAACCTAAAGTTTGGCTGAACTGCACCTTTTATAGCAAACTGTTTCGTGATCTCCACTTGAGCGCAAGAATGGAAGCTCGACCGGACTAACGCTCGAGCGCAAAAACACAACTTCCAGTACTTTTGTAGACAGTTCAAACTTCTGGGACCAAAGATTCTCCGCTCAAGTGGACAAAGGGCCGCTCAAGCGAACAAGCAACTTCGACTACAATTTTGCTTCTGGAACATGAAAGAATTAACTTCTGAAACATCTTTGCAAGGCACAATTCGGGTTGGATTCACATCTAAAAACGCAGAGCCTGTAACGCCCTCAAAATAATGACATTAAAACCCATCACTAGACATGCATTGACATAAAAGAAACCAACCATTTATATTCATCAGCGTAGTTCTTACAATAGTATTATGTGTTAACAACAAAAGCAAATGCCCTATGGGCTTACAGCTTTCCATGTCAACACCTGGTTACACAAAAGAGGAGTACTAACTCTATACAAAATAAGTCCTTGGCTTGATATACATGCAACACTAACAAAATAAACAATAAGAGTCTTCAACTCTCATCATCATCTAAGCTATGTCTTTGGAGGGGGCATACTACCTGTACCTGAAAATAATGTCCCATATAGGGTGAGCCAACGCCCAGTAGAAATATGTTAAACACAGTATGAGCATTAACTAAGACATTAGCAATTGATAAATGTTCAATTTCCATAAATCAATTCATAACCCATTTCCATTTCATGACCACTATATTCATGTTTCATTTCAGTTTTCATTTCTTATCAATTTCACAATTTACATCAACGGCTCAGAACCTAGCCAACCACTTATATGAGACAGTGACTCATATTAAACGTTTCCCATTTTACAATAGATAAACATACTAGTTGTATCAACATCCCAACAGATAAGCATATAAGTTGTATCCACATTTCAACAGATATGCATATTAGCTATATCAACACTTCCAAAGATAAGCATATGAGCTGTATCAACACTTCCAAAGATAAGCATATGAGCTATATCAACACATTATCTGACAAGCATATGAGCTGTATCAGTGGAGTCCATCCCCTATCTCCTCCCAAACAACATCCAGTTTAGAGGTCCATCCTCTATCTTCCCCTAAACCGTGGAGTACATCCCCTATCTCCTCCCACACACACAACGTATATACACAAAGGTCATATACACTATCAATCAATACATAACGTTAATGTATTCTATCAACCGTCATACTCTATGACATATCCAATTGATTAGTTTTAGTTTGCCTAATCATCATGCATTGTCTACAACAATCAAAACTACCCTCCACCGGTAGCCCAAGCAATTATTTCTAAACAGATAATAAAAGCTCCAACAGATAAAATATCAATGTTTTCAAAAGTGAGCGATTAATAAATCTAACTCCACTATTCAACAATATAATGAACCAATTTCATTATTTCCAACTCAATTCCATAAAATCACAATTTTTCCAAAATTAGGGTTTTCCACCCGATTTCCCAATATTGACCCAATGGTCTAAATATCAACAACCAACAACGATATCATTATTTTGAACCCACAATACACATTTTAGACTCAAAATAACAAATCCTCTTTTAACATTTTGAAACCCTAAGTCCCAAAATTTACCCAACTTCAACACTTTATCAAAACAACCAAAAATCCATGTCAAAGACCATAAGAGTGAGTAGGAATCCCTACCTCAAATTCGGAGCTCAAGGAAAGAAGATGAAGAAACTCAACGTGCTCCAAAACTCAATATTCTCGGATCAAAGTGTAGCCCTCGACGATCAACCCAACGTTTACAAAGGCCGAAGGAAAAGGAAACACTCAAACTAGATCAAACCCTAGAGAGAAGGGAGTTTCTAGAGAGAGGAACTCTCAAAATGTCTTTTTAGAAAGTAAAAGAGAGAGAAAGAATATAAAAATTGATTTTAAAATGCCCAGCTGCCAACTGATATACGACATTCTCGCTCGAGCGGAGAACACAACGCTCGAGCGTCAAGAACAAAAAACTAGGTACGCTCGAGCGCAAGAAGGCCCGCTCGAGCGCCAAGACACAAGAATAAAGTACATCTGCTCAAGCGCGAAAACCAGTCCGCTCGAGCGTAGATTTCCCCCTCCTAGAACTTACACCAAAAAGTACTACCCGCTCGAGCGCGAGAGTACTCGCTCGAGCACGACCGCTCGAGCGTAAAGAAACCTGCTCGAGCGTGAAAAACATGCTTGCAAAAGTTCTGCAAAGCACCAAAATACTGGGGGTGTGCAATATCCGCTCCAGCGCAAGAAGACCCGCTCGAGTGGACCTCTTAAAAATTGGGTAACAAAGAATTAAAACCAAAGCCCAACCAACCTGTAACAACTCCGCCCAATACATCCTAAAACTCAATCAAGCGGAATTAAAGTGTAACGCCCTCAAAAAATACTTAAAACCCATCACTTTAGACATGCATTGATATAAAAGAAACCAACCATTTGTATTATCAGAGTAATTCTTACAACTGTATTACATGTTAACGACAAAAGCAAATGCCCTATGGGCTTACAGCTTTCCAAGTTAACAATTGGTTACAAAAAGAGTGCTAACTCAATGCATAATAAGCCCTTGGCTTGAATTTACATGTAATACATCAAAATAAACAAAAAGAGTCTTCAACTCTCATCCTCACCCAAGCTATGTCCTTGGAGGTGGCATACTACCTATACCTGAAAATAATGTCCCATAAAGGGTGAGCCAACGCCCAGTAGAGATATGCTAAACACAGTATGAGCAATAACTAAGACATTAGCAATTGATAAATGTTCAATTTCCATAAACCAATTCATAACCCGTTTCCATTTCTTTTCAATTTCACAATTTACATCAACGGCTCAGAACCTGGCCAACCACTTATATGAGACAATGACTCATATTAAACATTTCCCATTTTTCAATAGATAAACATACTAGTTGTATCAACATCTCAACAGATAAGCATACAAGCTGTATCCACATTTCAACAGATATGCATATTAGCTATATCAACACTTTCAAAGATAAGCATATGAGCTATATCAACACATTATCTGACAAGCATATGAGCTGTATCAGTGGAGTCCATCCCCTATCTCCTCCCAAATAACATCCGGTTTAGAGGTCCATCCCCTATCTTCCCCTAAACTGTGGAGTACATCCCCTATCTCCTCCCACACACACAACGTATATACACAAAAGTCACATACACAATCAATCAATACATAACGTTAATGTATTCTATCAACCGTCATACTCTATGACATATCCAATTGATTAGTTTTAGTTTGCCTAATCATCATGCATTGTCTACAACAATCAAAACTACCCTCCACCGATAGCCCAAGCAATTATCTCTAAACAGATAATAAAAGCTCCAACAAATAAAATATCAATGTTTTCAAAAGTGAGCGATTAATAAATCTAACTCCACTATTCTACCATATAATGAACCAATTTCATTATTTCCAACTCAATTCCATATAGCTACAATTTTCCCAAATTAATTATACCAATTAATTTTAAACAACAAATTAGGGCTTTTACCCCCAACTCTCACTATCAACTCAAAGGTTCAAACATCACCAACTAACAACTATATCATCATTTTGAAACCCAAAATACATATTATGAGCCCAAAATCACAAAACCCTCCAAAATCAACCATTTAAACAATAAGCTCAAAATCTACGTTAAAACCCATAAGAGTGAGTAGGAATCCCTACCTCAAATTCGGAGCTCAAGGAAAGAAGGCGAAGAAACTCAACGTGCTCCAAAACTCAATATCCTCGGATCAATGGATAGCCCTCGACGATCAACCCAACTTTTACAAAGGCCGAAGGAAAAGAAAACACTCTAACTAGATCAAACCCCAGAGAGAAGTGAGTTTCTAGAGAGAGGAACTCTCAAAATGTCTTTTTAGAAAGTAGGAGAGAGAGAAAGAGAGAAAGTAAAAAGTGAATTTAAAATGCCCAGCTACCAACTGATATACGACATTCCCGCTCGAGCGTCAAGAACAAAAACTAGGTACGCTCGAGCGTAAGAAGGCCCGCTCGAGCGCCAAGACACAAGAATAAAGTACATCCGCTTGAGCGCAGATTTTCCCCTCCCAGAACTTACACCAAAAAGTACTACCCGCTCGAGTGCCAGAGTACCCGCTCGAGCGTAAAGAAACCCGCTCGAGCGTGAAAAACATGCTCGCAGAAGTTCTGCAGAGCACCAAAATACTGGAAGCGTGCAATATCCGCTCGAGCGCAATAAGACCCGCTCGAGCGGACCTCCTAAAAACTGGGCAACAAAGAATTGAAACCAAAGCCTAACCAACCTGTAACAACTCTACCCAATACGTCCTAAAACCCGAACAAATGGAATTAAAGGATGACAACAAGATAGATACAACTACCAACTTCACGGAATTGAGTCCGGAATACAATAGAACAATAAAGGGATAACCGGGATCGCTATAACCTCCCCCCTTAAAGAATTTCGTCCCCGAAATTAAACACAAGTTTTTCAAAAAAAATAGGTTTTCTCCATTCTCAACAATATTACAACATAATATTAAACAACCCGACCCATTACCGGTCAATCCCATCTCTTTTCAAGAGGCATATCACATTATTCATAACAACCTGGATTATCAACATGCCTTCTTTTAAAATTTACCAATTTCAACTCATTTTCCACAATTCCATAATACATGCAACATTATCATCATGCTTGCATTTCCACAATATACTTAACATATGTAATGTTATAACAAATTTCCATTAACCAAAACATTCACAATGTTTTACAACTTAAGACACATATAATGTTCTTAAAGTTCAACAATATTACAAAATTACCAATACATGGTTACACATCAACAAACAAGTCCGAGTATTTCTCGCGGACTTCCAACTCACGTTCCCAAGTGGCTTCCTCCACTCCGTGATGTTTCCACAAAACCTTCACCAAAGGAATGGTCTTGCCACGCAGGACTTGATCCCGCCTATCCAAGATCCGAACCGGTCTCTCCTCATATGAGGCATCCTCATCTACCTCCAAGTCGGTCCAATCTAACACATGGGACGGATCCGGCTCATACTTCCGAAGCATACTCACATGAAACACGTCATGCACTTCGGACAACTGCGGTGGTAAAGCTAAACGATAAGCAACCTCGCCAACCCTCTCAAGGATCTCAGAGGGACCAATAAACCGAGGGAATAACTTCCCACTCTTCCCGAACCTCATCAAACCTCGCCTAGGTGATATTTTCAAGAAGACATGATCGCCTACCTCAAACGCCAAAGGCCTCCTCCTACGATCGGCATAACTCTGTTGGCGACTCTGGGTTGTAACAAGCCTTCTACGGATAAGCTCAACTTTCTCCGTCGTCTCCCTAACCAACTCCGGACCCAACAAAGGTGCATCACCCACCTCGGCCCAACACACTGGAGACCTACACGGTCGGCCATACAAGGCCTCAAACAGTGCCATACCGATGCTAGACTAAAAACTGTTGTTATAGGCAAACTCCACCAAGGGCAAGTGCCTCTCCCACGTCTCACTAAAGTCAGGGACACAACCTCGAAGCATATCCTCAAGGATCTGAATAGTACGCTCGGACTGCCCGTCAGTCTGAGGATGATAAGCCGTACTAAAGGTCAACTTAGTGCCCATAGCACTCTGCAAACTCTGCCACAACCTAGCAGTAAAACGAGGATCTCTATTTGAGACGATCATCACTGGGACCCCGTGCAATCTCACTATGTCCCGAACATACAAGTCGGCGAAATGATCTACCGAATCTCTCACGCGCATAGGAATGAAGTGCGCCGACTTAGTCAACCGGTCTACAACCACCCAAATGGCATCACTACCCCGCTGAGTCCTCGGAAGACCCACAACGAAGTCGATAGTGACATGCTCCCACTTCCGCTCGGCACTAGGCAAGGGTTGCAACAAACCCGCTAGCCTCTGATGCTCAGCTTTCACTTGCTGGCAAGTAAGGCACTTCGATACGAAAACAGCCACATCTCTCTTCATACCCCGCCACCAAAACTGGCGACCCAAATCCCGATACATCTTAGTGCCTCCCGGATGCACCGCAAGGCGCAAATGATGGAACTCTCGGAGTACTTCCTCTCGGCAAGACTCCGGCACAAACAAACGGTCTCGGTATCTCACACTCAGGTCGGGATACACCGCCAAACCCTTCTCAACCTTCCCATTTGAGATCTTCTCTCGGAGAGATCCTACCTCAAGGTCACCTCTCTGTGCCTCTAACACTTGGGTCACAAGTGTAGGCTGCGCAACAACAGAAAACAAGGCCGTAGACTCAGCTGATTCACTCAGAAGCAAGTCAAACTCGCCAAGTGCACCCATTATCTCCCATTCCCGGATGGCTATACAAGCTACATCACTAATGGATTTTCTACTAAGGGCATCGGCCACAACATTGGCCTTTCCCGGGTGATAGTGCAACTCAAAATCATAGTCCTCAATGAACTCCATCCATCTCCTCTGCCTCAAATTCAAGTCTCTCTGTGTAAACAGATACTTCAAACTCTTGTGGTCCGAGAACACCTCGAACCTCTCACCATAAAGGTAGTGCCTCCAAATCTTCAAGGCAAAGATCACTGCTGCTAACTCTAGGTCGTGTGTAGGGTAATTCTTCTCGTGTATTTTCAACTGACGTGAGCCATAAGCTACCACTTTCCCCTCTTGCATCAACACACAACCCAAACCCTCGCGTGAAGCATCACAATAAACCACATAACCCAATCCTCTCTCCGGAATAATCAAAATCGGAGCGGTGGTCAATCTAACCTTCAACTCTTGGAACGACTTTTCACAAGTCTCACTCCACACAAACTTGACCCCTTTTCGCGTCAATCTAGTCAACGGCGAAGCTAGCCTGGAGAAATCTTTCACAAACCGACAGTAATACCCAGCTAATCCTAGAAAACTGCGGATCTCAAATACAATCTTAGGCTGTGCCCAATCTTGCACTGCCTCTACCTTGGATGTATCAACAGACACCCCTTCCCCGGATACCACATGGCCTAAGAATTTGACCTCTACTAGTCAGAACTCACATTTCCCAATCTTGGCATACAACCTATGGGCTCTAAGCAACTCGAGCACCACTCTCAAGTGTTCCTCGTGCTCCTCCTTAGAAGGCGAATAGATAAGAATGTCGTCCATGAAAACGACTACAAATCGATCCAAGAATTCCCGGAAGATCCGGGTCATCAAGTCCATAAAGACTGCTGGTGCATTGGTAAGCCCGAATGGCATCACCAGAAACACATAATGGCCATACCTCGTACGGAATGCCGTCTTAGGAATATCCTCCTTCCTGACCCTCAACTGGTGGTAACCCGATCTCAAGTCTATCTTAGAGAAACAACAGGAACCCTTCAACTAGTCAAACAAATCATCTATACGGGGCATAGGGTACTTATTCTTAACCGTAGCCCGATTCAACTTTCGGTAGTCGATACACAATCTCAAGGCACCATCTTTCTTTTTAGCAAAGAGGGCCGGTGCTCTCCGCGGCGAAACACTAGGGCGAACAAAACCCCTATCTAGCAATTCCTGGAGCTGAATCTTCAACTCACTCAACTCGGCTGGGGCAAAACAATAAGGTGCCATAGAAATCGGCGCTGTGCCGGGCACTAAATCAATAGAGAACTCTATCTCTCTGTGAGGTGGCAAACTAACGAGATCCTCTGGAAAAACGTCCAAGTACTCACAAACCACCCTCGGCAACACAGTTTGGGTCTCATCGCACTCACCACTCAAAAAGGTAGCAAGTAGACCACTAAGCTCACTCCGCTTCTCGGATCATACATCGGTGGCAACACACTGCCAACCCGATCCCCCAAGAAATGAAAACACTCCCCGCTCAAGGTGCAAACCGTGACCCTCTGGCGGTAGCAATCAATAACAACCCGGTATGACGATAGCCAGTCCATACCCAAAATAACATCAAAACCCTTCATGGGCATGACAACAAAAGGAAAAGGAAGCCTATGGTCGGCGACCTCTATATCACAACCTCTAACACCTTGTTTCAAGATCAACTCACCACCAACAGGCGATACTACACATATGGGAGATGCTAACTCTGCCAACTCCAATTCCAAAACAAATGCAAATGCAGCAGACACAAAAGAATGAGATGCACCCGTATCAATCAATACACTAGCAACCGAGTTGCAAAACAGAAAGGTACCTCTCACTACTGATGGAGCCGGTACTAGGTCCTGCGCGGTAACAGCATACACGCACCCTGTAGGCCCCTGATCTACCTGCTCACCTCTAGGAGCAAAAGACAGCTGCACTGACTGGGATGACGAAGCTCCCGGATTGGCCCTCGAGGCTTGCACAGACTGAGCTGGCTGATAACTCTGCATCTGCCTAGAACCAGACGCCCTTGAAGTGGCACTCAACTGTGGGCAAAACCTCTTCAGGTGCCCAGGCTGACCACACTGATAGCAAGACAAAGGCTGGCCCCTGCCCTGACTCTGGCCCTGAGGTCTAGCTGAAGAAGAAACAACTCGCTGACCCCCTCCCTTCTGCGGGCAAACCGAAGACTTGTGACCCAGCTGGCCACACGCAAAACAAGTCAAGCCTCACTGACTGCCTCTCCTAGAGCCCGCACTCGGCACTAGAAAGGTTGACCTAGCCAAACCACCCTGAGACTGCTGAGGGTTAGAACCCCTCTGTCTCCTGCCGTCACCTTGACCATCTTGGCTTCTCTTGGAGCCTCTCTGCCCCTCGTCTTCCTCCTGCATCATAATCTCCATATGAGCTGCAGCATCAACCAAACGTCTATACTCTCAAATAAAGGACCCTCCAACCCTCAACTTGAGTCCACGCCTCAACTTCCACTCAAACTCAAAACAACGGTGTTCTTTGGACACCACCAGTTCAAGTGCAAACCTAGACAAACTGGTAAAAGTAGCCTCAAACTCGGCCACTGACAAGCCCTGCTGTCTAAGTTGGCAAAACTGCTCTCTCAGCTTCTCCCTAGCAGCTGAAGATAAAAACTTCTCCTGGAAAGCATTCACAAACGCCTCCCATGCACCACCAACACTGCCCTTCTCGTACTTCCACCATTGACCCGCATCTCCCTTCAGCTGGAAGGATGCCAAGGTCACCTTTAAAGCCCCGTCTTCGATGCCAAGTATCTCGAACGTCTTCTCCATCTGTTCCAACCACTCGTCAGCCTTAAGTGGCTCCTTCGGATCACCAACAAACTCGTCCGGATTGGACCGGAAGAATTCCCTCTTCAAGAAGGAAGGCCCTGCCTCAACAACCTGGGCCTGAACTGGAGCCTGAACTGGATTCTCAGCTCGAAAAATACCCACAGACTCCCTCAAAGCATCGGCTATCCCTCGGGCCAAAGCGCCCATAGCCTCCTGACCTGCTGGCTCGGCCACATTGGCCTAGCCAACCCCCTCCTGCTGTGCCGGAATATCATCCGGTAAAGGCATCTCCTGCCTACCACGCCTGCCTTGCCTACCACGTCCTCATCCTGACATCCTAATAAAGGTAACGAAGAACGTTAGCACATTCATAAATGTGCCAAAACTAACCACACACGTCCTAATACATGGACAACTGTAATTCACTCCACGTAAGCACATAAACACATAAGCACTTACGAATTTCATTTTCGGATAATGATAGTCCCGAGGCGTTACTAGAGTTTCGGTTAGATACAGCATTGATCAAGTGCTTTTCCAACAAGACTCCCAGAAACCCAAGGATCTAATCAACATCCTAGAAACTACATTCCATACCCACATAGTCACATAAGCATGTTATCAATTATGCACATAGCATATGACACTACATCTAAGTCCCTATCAAGCAAGACAAACCCATTGTGATCCTAATCACTTCCCACGTACCCAAAGTATTCGAACCCGGTACGCTCTGATACCAAGTTGTAACGTCCTCAAAAAATACCTAAAACCCATCACTTTAGGCATGCATTGATATAAAAGAAACCAACCATTTCTATTTATCAGAGTAATTCTTACAACTGTATTACATGTTAACGACAAAAGAAAATGCCTTATGGGCTTACAGCTTTCCAAGTTAACACTTGGTTACAAAAGGAGTGCTAACTCAATACATAATAAGCCCTTGGCTTGAATTTACATGTAATACATCAAAATAAACAAAAAGAGTCTTCAACTCTCATCCTCACCCAAGCTATGTCCTTGGAGGTAGCATACTACCTGTACCTGAAAATAATGTCCCATAAAGGGTGAGCCAACGCCCAGTAGAGATATGCTAAACACAGTATGAGCAATAACTAAGACATTAGCAATTGATAAATGTTCAATTTCCATAAACCAATTCATAACCCGTTTCCATTTCTTTTCAATTTCATAATTTACATCAACGGCTCAGAACCTGGCCAACCACTTATATGAGACAATGACTCATATTAAACATTTCCCATTTTTCAATAGATAAACATACTAGTTGTATCAACATCTCAACAGATAAGCGTACAAGCTGTATCCACATTTCAACAGATATGCATATTAGCTATATCAACACTTCCAATGATAAGCATATGAGCTGTATCAACACTTCCAAAGATAAATATATGAGCTATATCAACACATTATCTGACAAGCATATGAGCTGTATCAGTGGAGTCCATCCCCTATCTCCTCCCAAATAACATCCGGTTTAGAGGTCCATCCCCTATCTTCCCCTAAACCGTGGAGTACATCCCCTATCTCCTCCCACACACACAACATATATACACAAAAGTCACATACATAATCAATCAATACATAACGTTAATGTATTCTATCAACCGTCATACTCTATGACATATCCAATTGATTAGTTTTAGTTTGCCTAATCATCATGCATTGTCTACAACAATCAAAACTACCCTCCACCGATAGCCCAAGCAATTATCTCTAAACAGATAATAAAAGCTCCAACAAATAAAATATCAATGTTTTCAAAAGTGAGCGATTAATAAATCTAACTCCACTATTCTACCATATAATGAACCAATTTCATTATTTCCAACTCAATTCCATATAGCTACAATTTTCCCAAATTAATTATACCAATTAATTTTAAACAACAAATTAGGGCTTTTACCCCCAACTCTCACTATCAACTCAAAGGTTCAAACATCACCAACCAACAACTATATCATCATTTTGAAACCCAAAATACATATTATGAGCCCAAAATCACAAAACCCTCTTTAACACATTTTGAAACCCTAAGTCCCAAAATCAACCATTTAAACAATAAGCTCAAAATCTAGGTTAAAACCCATAAGAGTGAGTAGGAATCCCTACCTCAAATTCGGAGCTCAAGGAAAGAAGGCGAAGAAACTCAACGTGCTCCAAAACTCAATATCCTCGGATCAATGGATAGCCCTCGACGATCAACCCAACTTTTACAAAGGCCGAAGGAAAAGAAAACACTCTAACTAGATCAAACCCCAGAGAGAAGTGAGTTTCTAGAGAGAGGAACTCTCAAAATGTCTTTTTAGAAAGTAGGAGAGAGAGAAAGAGAGAAAGTAAAAAGTGAATTTAAAATGCCTAGCTACCAACTGATATACGACATTCCCGCTCGAGCGTCAAGAACAAAAACTAGGTACGCTCGAGCGTAAGAAGGCCCGCTCGAGCGCCAAGACACAAGAATAAAGTACATCCGCTTGAGCGTAGATTTTTCCCTCCCAGAACTTACACCAAAAGGTACTACCCGCTCGAGTGCCAAAGTACCCGCTTGAGCGTAAAAAAACCCGCTCGAGCGTGAAAAACATGCTCGCAGAAGTTCTGCAGAGCACCAAAATACTGGAAGCGTGCAATATCCGCTCGAGCGCAATAAGACCCGCTCGAGCGGACCTCCTAAAAACTGGGCAACAAAGAATTGAAACCAAAGCCTAACCAACCTGTAACAACTCTACCCAATACATCCTAAAACCCGAACAAATGGAATTGAAGGATGACAACAAGATAGATACAACTACCAACTTCACGGAACTGAGTCCGGAATACAATAGAACAGTAAAGGGATAACCGGGATCGCTATAACCTCCCCCCTTAAAGAATTTCGTCCCCGAAATTAAACACAAGTTTTTCAAAAAAAACAGGTTTTCTCCATTCTCAACAATATTACAACATAATATTAAACAACCCGACCCATTACCGGTCAATCCCATCTCTTTTCAAGAGGCATATCACATTATTCATAACAACCTGGATTATCAACATGCATTCTTTTAAAATTTACCAATTTCAACTCATTTTCCACAATTCCATAATACATGCAACATTATCATCATGCTTGCATTTCCACAATATACTTAACATATGTAATGTTATAACAAATTTCCATTAACCAAAACATTCACAATGTTTTACAACTTAAGACACATATAATGTTCTTAAAGTTCAACAATATTACAAAATTACCAATACATGGTTACTCATCAACAAACAAGTCCGGATATTTCTCGCGGACTTCCAACTCACGTTCCCAAGTGGCTTCCTCCACTCCGTGATGTTTCCACAAAACCTTCACCAAAGGAATGGTTTTGCCACGCAGGACTTGATCTCGCCTATCCAAGACCCGAGCCGGTCTCTCCCCATACGAGGCATTCTCATCATAGATAGAGACTAGGAGATTAAAAGTGTGGCATCGATAGCAACCCCGTATATATATATATATATATAAGGGTTAACCTCTATAATTTTATCTAATTCTATTTTTATTTTTATAATTTTAAATTGAATAATTTAATTTTACACTTCAAATGTAATTTTAATTTGGTTATTTTGTTCATATTGGAGGTTAACATTAAGAATTTTGGGATACTTGTCAAGTTTCTAAGGTGTATACGTAGACAAAATTAATAAAAATTTAAATGGAATGACCAAATTAAAACTTAACTCAAAGTGTAGAAATCAAATTATTCTAATTGAAATAATAAAAAGTAAAGTAAAATTTGAATAACACTATAGGAGTGAAAAGTGTGATTAATCCTAATCATATATATATATATATAAGTAGTGTTATTTCCTTTCTTATGTGTCACATTCTAAGGGCTTTTTTTTTTTTTAAATGCACATCAACATGTTTTTTCTATTTACATATAAAGTTCCATATAAATTCAATTCAATTATAATAACTAATTTTATATGAATTCTTTTTGAAAAATATTTATTTTTCATATATTTTTTCTCGTGTATTCATTTTTGTCGTTCTTAAAATTCTTTTATATGTTTGATATTTTAATTTAATTTTTGTGATATTTGAAAAAACAATTATCTTGATATACAAATAAATAAATAAATAAGACAAAATGTACTTAATTATGTGTATCGCATGGATCAAATTAATTTTCTCTTATATTTTATATATATATTTTTTATCTTATTGATGTCTTAATATTAATTTATATTGAATTTTTTATTTAACATAAAATTATTTATTACAAAATATTTATATTTAATTCAATATTTATATTTATAGGTACATAAAATTTTATGCACCTATATGCAATATGTATAAATAATTCAAAAAGAATATTACAGAAAAAATTAATACTCTACATAATTAATTTATGTATTTTCTTTTTAATCCAATCATAACATGCATATTTATATTTAATCTTCTAAATAAATTTTATGTAGTTATATTTCTACATATTTTGATTTTTGAAATAAATATAAGAAAATAAAAATTAAATTAAATAATTAAAATCACTTTTTGTTTTATTGGAAGACTTACATATATATCCTAATAAGTAAATTTATTATCCAATGGGTCCAATAATAATTAATGGTGTTTTTCATCAAACACTATTTTAAAAAATCAATAATTGCTAATTTTCAATGACAATTTGAAAATTTTGTCACAAAAAATGTCACAATTATAAGTTTTAGTGACAGTTTAAAAACATCATCACAAAAAAAGTCACTAATTTTAAAATTTTAACGACAATTTTAAAAATTTGCCACAAAAAAAGTCACTAATTGTAAGTTTTAACGACAATATATAAAAAGTATGACAAAAAAAGTCACTAATTATCAATTTTTAACGACGATTTTACTAGAACTTATTTTCAATAGGATTGAATTGGATTAAGTCCAACAATTAGGACTCATTGGTAGTTCACCCTTTTATGTTACTAATTCTCTTTCTAATTTAACTATTTTTAATATGAAAATGAGTTTTTATTTTACTATCTTATAATTTAATATATATCATATAAAATCATTATATGATAATTATATTTTTATAACACAATAGAACGAAAATTATCAAAATTAATAAATAATTTATCTAAATTTATTAATTATAAGTACTCAAGTAAGACTTTTATAAAACGATAAAGTTAAAATTATTAAAATTAAAATTAAAATTAATAATATTTTTTTGTAACACATATCATAATATAAACCCTAATATAAACCCTAGATTTAAACTCAAACAAAACATCAAAGAAACTAGCAAAGAAGCTCCAAATATAAACCCTAATATCCAAGGAAGAAGTTTTGGAAGCCGTAACCTAAAATTTGGCTAAACTGCACCTTTTATAGCAAACTGTTTCGTGATCTCCACTTGAGCGCAAGAATGGAAGCTCGTCCGGACTAACGCTCGAGCGCAGGAAGTTTCGCCCGAGTGCAAAAACACAACTTCCAGTACTTTTGCAGACTGTTCAAACTTCTGGAACTAAAGATTCTCCGCTCAAGTGGACAATGGGCCGCTCGAGCGAACAAGCAACTTCGACTACAATTTTGCTTCTGGAACATGAAAGAATTAACTTCTGAAACATCTTTGCAAGGCACAATTCGGGTTGGATTCGCATCTAAAAACTCAGAGCCTCACTGAAATAAAAGTTATACAAAATTACAACTGAAAGGAGTTTTGTCAAACGGAATTGCCAAAAATAAAAACCAAACAGACTCCACATACCCAAACAATACCCCTCCCGTCCAAATTTGGACCAGGAATAATCCTTTCCCTTCAAGATTTTCTACTCAGTTTATCTGTATCACATCATAGATAGAGACTAGGAGATTAAAAGTGTGGCATCGATAGCAACCCCGTATATATATATATATATAAGGGTTAACCTCTATAATTTTATCTAATTCTATTTTTATTTTTATAATTTTAAATTGAATAATTTAATTTTACACTTCAAATGTAATTTTAATTTGGTTATTTTGTTCATATTGGAGGTTAACATTAAGAATTTTGGGATACTTGTCAAGTTTCTAAGGTGTAAACGTAGACAAAATTAATAAAAATTTAAATGGAATGACCAAATTAAAACTTGACTCAAAGTGTAGAAATCAAATTATGCTAATTGAAATAATAAAAAGTAAAGTAAAATTTGAATAACACTATAGGAGTGAAAAGTGTGATTAATCCTAATCATATATATATATATATATAAGTAGTGTTATTTCCTTTCTTATGTGTCACATTCTAAGGGCTTTTTTTTTTTTTTTTTTAAATGCACATCAACATGTTTTTTCTATTTACATATAAAGTTCCATATAAATTCAATTCAATTATAATAACTAATTTTATATGAATTCTTTTTGAAAAATATTTATTTTTCATATATTTTTTCTCGTGTATTCATTTTTGTCGTTGTTAATTTTCTTTTATATGTTTGATATTTTAATTTAATTTTTGTGATATTTGAAAAAAAAAATTATCTTGATATACAAATAAATAAATAAATAGGACAAAATGTACTTAATTATGTGTATTGCATGGATCAAATTAATTTTCTCTTATATTTTATATATATATTTTTTATCTTATTGATGTCTTAATATTAATTTATATTGAATTTTTTATTTAACATAAAATTATTTATTACAAAATATTTATATTTAATTCAATATTTATATTTATAGGTACATAAAATTTTATGTACCTATATGCAATATGTATAAATAATTCAAAAAGAATATTACAGAAAAAATTAATACTCTACATAATTAATTTATGTATTTTCTTTTTAATCCAATCATAACATGCATATTTATATTTAATCTTCTAAATAAATTTTATGTAGTTATATTTCTACATATTTTGATTTTTGAAATAAATATAAAAAAATAAAAATTAAATTAAATAATTAAAATCACTTTTAGTTTTATAGGAAGACTTACATATATATCCTAATAAGTAAATTTATTATCTAATAGGTCCTATAATAATTAATGGTGTTTTTCGTCAAACACTATTTAAAAAAATCAATAATTGCTAATTTTCAATGGCAATTTGAAAATTTTGTCACAAAAAATGTCACAATTATAAGTTTTAGTGACAATTTAAAAACATCATCACAAAAAAAGTCACTAATTTTAAATTTTAACGACAATTTTAAAAATTCGCCACAAAAAAAGTCACTAATTGTAAGTTTTAACGACAATATATAAAAAGTATGACAAAAAAAGTCACTAATTATCAATTTTTAACGATGATTTTACTAGAACTTATTTTCAATAGGAATGAATTGGATTAAGTCCAACAATTAGGACTCATTGGTAGTTCACCCTTTTATGTTACTAATTCTCTTTCTAATTTAACTATTTTTAATATGAAAATGAGTTTTTATTTTACTATCTTATAATTTAATATATGTCATATAAAATCATTATATGATAATTATATTTTTATAACACAATAGAACTAAAATTATCAAAATTAATAAATAATTTAACTAAATTTATTAATTATAAGTACTCAAGTAAGACTTTTATAAAACGATAAAGTTAAAATTATTAAAATTAAAATTAAAATTTTATTTTAAATTAAAATTAATAATATTTTTTTGTAACACATATCATAATATAAATATTATTACATTAAGTAAAGTTAGCCCCATTGTGATATGATGTCAGACATCATATTTATAAAAGTGATTTACATAAATGTGTAGTGCCTAATCTAATATTGATTGATTATAGTAATACAACTCAATACCTTTTTTTTTTTTTTTGGGGTTAAGTTTTTGGAAGATAAATTGACCAATGTCAAATAATAAATAGTATAGAGTATTATTTTAAAGAATAATGATTCATCAAAAATGATTGTATATATTTAAGGTACCTATTGATGTTTCTTGAATAAATTTTAAATAAATTTTTTGAATTTATAGTATTACTGATAATGCACCTTCGTGAGCTTTGCCAGAAAGGATACACAAAAATAATTTGTTTGGAATAAAAAATTTGCAGTTATTATGATGTGTTACATAACTGATCAGAACCCATTTGAAAACTGAAATTATTAAAGTTATAGAGATTTGGTGCTTGATTCTCTTTGAGGACACTGTTTATGATTTGAATTTGTAATTCTGTATGCATCAATATGAACAACTCTTACGATATTACTGATATAAACATAAATCCTACCTTTGAATCAACCCACCTTAAACACTTTTTCGTATAACAAAATGCTTAAATATTGTCATATAAAAATATTACAATAGATCATAATCAAACACCACTTAAAACATAATTAAAGACTCGATGCACTACTTTAGACATAACCAAAAACTTAAGAAATTAGCAAAAACATTTTTGATTAATAACCAAAATAATACACCATGAGTTATAACCAAGTCATAATTTTTATATTGTCGAATTTTCTGTTGTTTTTATTTTTATTTTTTCATAAAAAATGTTTTGATACAAGTGGAATTCATGATTTTTGGAAAGTTTGATTAACATAAATGAGGATTTGATCAAATTCTTTTTTTCTTTTTAAACTTGAAAGAAATTGTTTTTATGAGCCTTTTACATATGATCACATTGTGATAAAATTTTCATCAGTCATTAGTAAATCTGTACATATTTGACTTCCAATTGTTAAAATTTTCTATACATAAAGTATTAAGACTCAATTAATTTTTTATTTTAAAAATGAATTTCCGTAAACCACACAAATAACAAGGAAATTCAGCTTTTGAGTTTTGATGGGACTTTTGTCCTACATGGCAATTAAACTAAAAGGCTTAGATTAAACTCAAACTTGATTAGTTTTGATATCAAGTTGACATCCTCAAATTTTTATTAGTCGAATCCATTCTCAAAATCTTTTAATTAAGTCAATTTCCAAGATATAAAGCGAGATAAAATAAATGAAACAATCAAGGTTCTCTCTTGCATAAATCTACAATGATGAAGTGTCCATTACAAATAATTACAAGTGCCCCAGGCTACATTTAACAATTTAAAAGAAAACAAATGAAATCAAAAAAATAATCAAGACAAGACAAGACGGGACACTTTAAAATGAATTGGCATTCCGCCTTAAGTAATAGGCCCCATGGCCAACAATCAAGGAGACTTTAAGTAACAACGTGAGATAAATTGTTACGACCCCATCCTACCCCAAAACAGGATAGTAGTTGTGACTAGTCAGTAGTGTCTGATTACTGAAAGCCTAGCAAGACAAAACTGGACCAACAACATTAGAACTTATGTGGAATCATTTGTCCATTAATTACCAATAGTTCATTCAGAGCATGTGCATAAGTTATATGAAAACAAAACAAGTAAGCTTCTCATTTTATTTACTTTGACATTTACAAGTTCAAACAATACAAAAAGAAAAGTACAACATTTAGAAACATGCTCTTAACAAAAATCAAAACATATATACAAAGTTATCGTCTCTAAATCACCATTCCAAAAAGTACAAAACAAAAAGAAAAAGACTTCTAACTTAACGTCTCTTCTCAAACTTATTCTTCATCATCACCTACATATATATAGGAGAGAGGGGTGAACCAAAGCCAGTGAATAATATAGTAAAGTGGTAAATGAATGAACATCGATAAATTTTATAGAGACAAAGCACAAAATTATTTCAAACGTAATATAATTTAGTTAAGTCAACACAAGTTTAACTTACAAGCTAGACATAGTGATGAACATTCCAAGGCTTTCAAGTTAGAGTCTACAACAGGTGGCAAGAGGAGCTCGGTTAGTTAGAGGTTATTGACATGATTTCCAATAACAAACATGATCCAAGATGTCATCTTAATAGATGATACAAGAGTATAGGATGTTCATTCATAATAAATCAATATCATAACTTTCTTAAACATATCATATGTTTGCATTTTGAATCATAGTTTTAACAAACATACCTTTACTACACTACTACTGAGAAATGGCTCCTTGAACACATCCGATGCGTGACATATACAAAACAAGAACAAAATATCAACTTGTTAAATAAACTTATATAAACATAACATTTCAAATATCTAAACTTAGCTAAGTATTTTCCTTAAATTTCTTTTATGTATTTAGTGTTGTTCTAGGTCTAGTTCAAGTCTCAACTAGGTTTCAATGGCATACAAGGAGTGTCCTATGTGACAGAGGGTTGTAAAACAAACTTGCGCACAAAATCGGACATTTTTCCACATCCGAGGCTCAAGCCGCACATACAGGAGAGGCAGGGCACGTGTGGGTTGCACGTGTCTTTATTTTCAAAATTGATTTTGGTAAGTTGGGGAGTTGGCCACACGTACGGGGCTCACAACCGGACATGCAGGGTTGGGCAAAACAGCCCTGTCTGAAATTCAGCCTTGGTTCTAAGTTATTTTTTCTCAAATTCTACGTTAGGGATCTTACAAACTCAATGAAAAATATGTAGAATTGATGGAAAACATGAAAGCATAGTCATTTTCAAAATCATTAACAATAAAACTTAGTTTAATTCCAAGATTAAGAGTTTAAATTACAAGATTTGTCAAGAACTTCATGAATTAAATCCTTTTCAGAAACTTTTCTTTCCTTTCCTTCAAAACATGAATTTAAGCTATAAATCTCTTGAAAATTAAAGGAACATATGAAGATGGAGGTTCAAATTCATCAAAGACATTAAAAACTAAATCAAGAAGATGGATTTCTAAACTTCCTACCTAATTTTTCAACCTAGCTCAACTTTTCTTATTCTCTTTCAAATTTCTTCATTTCTAACTCAAATTAATCCTAGTTTCTTCTTGTTCTTAGATTCTAGAAGTGTTTATGACAAGATTTAGAATTGAAATCTTACCTTAACTTGGTTAAAGAATGATTTTTGGTGAAGTTATTGAGTCCCTCTTCTTTTCTCTCTTTTTCTCCTTTCTTCTCCATTTCTCTAGCCTTCTTTCGATGATTCTAGGCTACTGCATGATTGTTCTTCTCTTCTTTGGTTTGATTTAGCTTTTATGAGGTAAGGTAGGGCAATAATTAGTTATAAGGGATAAAAAGGAAAGGTGTATGTATGCTTCACCAAGTTATCTAATTTGCTTACTTAGTCTGGTTAGTTAAGTTTAACACTAATTAAACAAGGTTCACACTAATTAATCAAGATTAAGTTTCACACTTAGGATATGGTCAAACTATGTGATTAGAGGCGGTCAGGCTACTTCACAAATTACTAAGCTGAGGAGAGACCTAGATAATATTATCCGGGAGTGCGATACTTTTTTAAGTATTCTCTTCTAATCATACTTACTTAACACTAATCCCAATTAGCAAAAATTCATATAGCATGAAATGGACAAGCACATTAGACTAGGATCTTTAAGCTCCTCAATTTGTTCAACAAGTCATCCTATAGTTTTCAAAGCAAGCCTAAAGTCATTCCCCTAACTCAAAACATGAAACAAATGATTTTCCTAGACTTAGTTTTCAAGCTAACTTCTTCTTCTCTTTTCTAATTCTAATGAGCTCTATTTGACATAAACATATAACACAAGGCATGAATGTAAGAAACATGACATGTGTCATGCATGAATGCTTGGTTGTCACATTCTTCCCCCTTTAAGAAATTTGGTCCTCCAAACTTGCCTTTCCTTAACTTGGAAATAAACCAAGGCACCTCATCCTTATTTCATCTTCTTTTTCCCAAGTAGCATCTCTCTCATAGTGTTCTTTTTGTTCTATCTTCACCATTGGTGTAGTTTTGTTTCTCAATTGTTTTACTAATAGGTTGCTCCTCATATTCTAAATACTTATCAATGACCAACCGGCGATAATCTATCATGTGGGAAGGATCCCGAGCATAATCTCGTAAGATAGAAATGTGAAATACATTGTGGACTTGCTCCATCTCTGGCAATAATGCTAATCGGTATGACACTAGACTACTCTTCTCCAGAATCTCAAACGACCTTATGTAACGTGGAGCTAACTTTCATTTCTTCTCAATTCGAGTCTGGCCCTTCATTGGAGTTATCTTCAAAAACACATGATATCCAACTTCGAACTCTAGATCCCTCATCCTCAAATCTGCATAACTCTTTTGGCGATTTTGAGTCGTTGTTGAACAATCTTGATTTTCTAGGTGATGACTTGAACAATTTCAGGCCCCAACATTGGCTTACCTCCAATTTCCGTCTAACAAATTGGTGATCTACATTTTCTTCTATACAGTGCCTCATACGGTGCCATGCTAATACTTGCTTGGAAACTATTGTTGTAGGTGAATTCTGCCAATGGTATATGAGTTTCCCAACTTCCCTAGAAATCCAAAGCACATAAACGAAGTATATCCTCCAAAGTTTGTATCATCCTTTCTGACTATCAATTGGTTTATGGATGGAAGGCAGTATTGAACCTCAATTCTATTCCCATTGCTTTCTACAAGCTTTGCCCAAATGTAGAGACAAATTTGGAGTATCTATCTAACACAATAGAAACAGGCACACCATGAAGTCTAACAATCTCATCTATGTACAAGGTAGCAAGTTTGTCCATGTCGCAAAAAGATTTCATAGGTAAGAAATAGGTGAACTTGGTCAATCTATCTATAATGACCTGAATTAAATCCATACCTCTTGGTGTGTGAGCCAAGCCAACTATGAAATCCATCATGATACATTTCCATTTCCATTTCGGGATAGAAAGAGGTTGAAGTAGACCGGCTGGCTTTTGGTGTTCTACTTTAACTTGTTGGCACTGAAGGCAACGAGAAACAAATTCTGCTATGTCCCTTTTCATGTTTGGCCACCAATAGACTTGCATGAGGTCTTGATACATTTTGGTATTTCTGGGGTGGAAATTTAGAGCGTTGTGCTTCTTCTATGACTTTCTTTTTTAGCTCTGGCATATCATGAAAACATAATCTGCCTTCAAAATGCAACACTTGATCTTTGATTGTGAATCTGGGTCTTGGATTTGAGTCAATCTCATCAAAAACTTTCTTAAAGTAAGCATCATCCAATTGTTTTTTGTTGATTTCTTCAAAGGTTGATGGTTGAGCTAAAATTGCAGCTAAAGTCCCTCCAATCTCATGTTAGACCAATTCCACTTTCATTTTCTTGAAATCTTGTAGTATGTTTCCTTGTTTGGTGAATAAGCATGCCAAGTTCTCCATTGACTTTCAGTTGAGAGTGTCTGCCACGGTGTTTGGTTTGCCAGGATGATACTGAATTTGCAAATCATAATCTTTCATCAATTCTAGTCACCTCCTTTGTCCCTTGTTGAGTTCTTTTTGTGTGAACAAATATTTCAAGCTCTAGTGGTTTGTGAACACTTCGTACGTAGCCCCATACAGATAATGACGTCATATCTTCAATGCAAAAACAACGGCTACCAATTCTAAATCATGTGTTGGGTAATTCTTTTTATGTGGCTTTAATTGGCGTGAAGCATAAGCAATAACTCTCTTGTTCTGCATTAAGACACAACCTAATCCCTTATGAGATGGATCACTATAAATAACAAACTCCTCCGTACCTGATAGTAGTACAAGGACTGGTGATGTGATCAGCCTGGTTTTCAATTGTTGATAAGCAAAATCTCTTTATTCTATCCACTCGAATGGCATTCCTTTTTGTGTCAGTTGGGTGAGTGTCACTGCTATCTTGGAGAAATCTTTGACAAATCTCCTGTAATGACCTACCAACCCAAGGAAACTCTAGACTTTTGTTACATTAGTAGGTCTTGGCCAGTTGACTGTTGCTTCAATCTTTTGAGGATCAACATAAATACCTTCTTTGTCGATAACATGGCCCAAAAAAGTCACACTAGTCAGCCAAACTCGCACTTCTTCAACTATGCATATGACTTTTATCTCTAAGAGTTTGAAGGATCAAACTCAAATCTCATGGTCTTCGTCACTTTTGGAGTAAATCAAAATGTCATTAACAAAGATTACAACAAATTCATCTAAATGAGGTCTAAAAATTCTATTCATCATATCCATAAATGCTGTAGGGGAATTGGTAACCCCAAAAGGCATGACCAAAACTTCGTAATGGCCATACCTGGTTCTAAACGCCATCTTCTCAACATCCTCTACATTGACTTTGAGCTGATGGTAACCTAATCTAAGATCAATCTTCGAAAAGGCTTGTGCCCCTTGTAGTTGATCAAATAAATCATCAATCCTAGGCAATGAATATTTATTCTTGATAGTCACCTTATTCAACTCCTTGTAATCAATACATAGACGAAGTGTACCATTCTTCTTTTTTAAAAAATAACACTGTGCACCCCAAAGCGATGTGCTGGGTCAGATGAACCCTATGTCTAGCAAGTTTTGCAATTGAATTTTCAACTCCTTTAGTTCTTCAGGTGACATTCTATTAGGAGTATTAGAAATAGATGGAGTTCCCAGTGCACCATCAACTATAAACTCAATTTTCCTATCAATCAATTGCTTGGTAAGTCATCAGGAAATACATATGGGAATTCTCTCACCACTAGGATGTTGTTCAAGCTGTCATTAGATTCCTATATAGTTAAAACACTACACAAATAACCCTAACACCCTTTCTTGAGCAGTCGACAAGCCTTCATGGATGAAATAAAATAAGGTGGGGGTACTACTCCTTTTCTCCGTGAAAGAAAAATCCTCTCTGATTTGGTGATTGAAATGTAACACTCTTTGTTACACAAACTATAGTATCACAATTAGTTGAAAACCAATCCATTCCCAAAATAGTATCAAAATGGTTCATGTCAATGGGCAATAGATCAATAGTCAAACTAACATTCCCAACTAATATATAGCAATCCCGATAAATAGATGTACATATAGTATACTCGCTAGACGGTGTAGCCACCAACAACAAGAAATCCAAGTGTTCTGATGGTTTGTTCAATTTACTCACAAATTGACTAGATACAAATGAATGTGTAGAACCTGAATCTATGAAAATATACATGTCATGAGCACAAATTGAAAGTATACCAGATACAATGGGCTCCATACTCTGAACATCTCCCAAGAGTAGTGCAAAAACCCTTGCTTGTCTCACTGGTTCTTTTCCCATGCTAGGCCTTGTGTTTGATTTCTGAACCGATCTCGATGAACTACTTGTATCTTTTGAAGTATTTTGCCGGGCCTCTAGACAATCTTTTATTTGATGTCACATTTGACCGCATTCAAAGCAAGCACTTGTAGCTTGATGACATACTCCGAAATGATTCTTACTGCAATCTGGACAAATTGGGGCAGTTCTATTTCCTTGGATAGCACCACGGTACTTCCTACACTTGGCTTTTTGATAGGTGGATTTTCTAGCCCTTTCCTTATGTCATATCCCTGTCTCTTGTTGAACCATTCTTTGGATTTTTGTTCGTCTTTTGTAATTAGCTCGGCCATGATTGCCTTATCCAAAACCTTTGCATATATAGGTAACTTAAAGAGATTTACACTACAACAAAACTAACTATTTACGGCATGCATTAAATGCACATCGTAGTTAGTACATTATACGACATTTTTTTTTTTTTTTGCAAGCCGTTAATGTTTTGTTAATAACAGCATACATACTATATAAGTCGTTAATTCATATATTTATGACATGCAAAAGTATGCCGTAAAAATGTATGTTTTACAACTTACAAAAATATGTCGTAAAATATGTGTATTTAAGACAACAAACATTTTATATTGTAAAATATTATAACTTTACACGTCATGTTAATGAATGTCGTGAAAACTTGTACCAAAAAAAAAAATGCAATCTGATTTTTTTATGACATGCAAAAGTATGCTGTAAAAAATGTATATTTCACATCATAAAAAAATATGTTATAAAATATTTGCACTCAAGACAACATACATTTCATGTCGTAAAATATTAAATTTTATATTTTTTTGAATTTAGTAATTTTTTTTAGAAAATTAAAAATATTTTTCCATCTAAGTATATGTAAATTATTTGAATTTAAAAAGTAAAAAAAAAATTATTTAAAAACTTACGCCACACTCCCTCTCATTCTAGATTCATACCTTTTTTTTTTGTCCCAAACTGACCCATTCTCTAGAGAAATTATATTTTAATTATAAACAATAAAAAAAATTCTAGATGTTCTTAAATATTTATAAATTTCTAATAGATATGACAAATTTTTATTTTTTTTTCCAATAAACTAGATATTCTAGTTATAATTTAGATTTTTTTTAATACAAAAATAATTTATAAACTTATACTTAAATCTTTTTTTCTAAAATTTTCTACTCTTATTTTTTATTTATTTATTAATATTGTTAAAATTATACATTCTTCACCTCCCAGATTTTTTTTATTATTAATATTGTCATTTTTTTTTTAACAGATTTATTGCAATCTGTTAGCTCACACTTTTTTTTTGTATATACGTCTCTCTCTCTCTCTCTCTCTCTCTCTCTCTCTCTCTCCATCGACATCTCACACAAACACACGAGCACCACCAGCGACCACCACCAGCCACTGCCCCTTCGATGATGTTAGTTACACGAGTACCAATCGATTGATTCCGAGCTTGATTCTAAGAGTTCGATTCTGATTCTAAGCCCCTTCCACGGATTTGATTTTCTTTGTGAGTTTCTAACTTATTTAGTTTCCATTTGATTAATTTGGTATATATTTGTTGGCTACATATTTTGTATAAAGCCAATCATAGTTCAACACGTGGCAGGTTGAGGATAATACGGGAAGACAATTCAAACCTTCGATCATGATCGTACACGTGGCAGTTAGTATTGGTTTTCATAAGATCTGCGTAGTACTGGATCAGAAAAGAGATGTAAAGTGATGTGGCTTCAACGGTTACTCACATTTAAATTCAAAATCAGGAGGGAAGCCTAACTGCAGGTATTGGCATAGTGGAGCTAACTATAAGGCAACATGATCAGCAATCATGGAGGAGCGGTTCGACGGTTAGAAGTGCAGTTCGATGGTTATCCTTGAGAAGTATAAATAGCAGAGAAGGCCCCAGAAAAAGCTCTCAGACTCAGATCCAAAAAACCAATTTTATCAACTTTGTTTCCTTTCCAATTTTTACATTTCATGTTCTTTACATTACTGTACTTTAAAATTACTGCACTGCACTTCGTTCATAAGAGTAGTTTCAAGTAGATTGTTGCTGTAAACCTCTACAAGGTTGAATTGGATCATTGTAAGTCTTTCATTTTTACTTAATGAAATGCTACAATTGTTCTTCATTTAATCATTGTCAGTTAATTCTCCTAAGCAAAGCCACCAGTAAAAGCCCTCTTCATTGAGGCTGAAAGAACAAAAACACAATCGTCTGATAATTGGTTGGCAATTAATATTCTGTAAGGACTGATTGATCCTTGCTGGCATGCTCACAATTACAAAAATAACCTTCAAAAGCCAAAAAAGCCAACATATATTTTTGGCACGCCCGGTGGGACTAATTGAAATGGCTAGACATAGGAGACAAGGAGAAAATGAACGCTTGGAAGAAGGCATGGAAGGAGAGGTAGAAATGTCTAATCCAGAGGATAATGTGATAACACATCCTGTGGAAACACCCATTTTATCAGAACTTATGGTCGAATAGACCAGCACGTCAGAACAAGTACCACTTGTTCATAATATTGGACGAGGCTGAGGAATTGGATCATCCACTGTTCTATTTACTCAGCCAATGAATCCATGGGGTGGCCTAGTAGATGCCATGGGACAGCAGTTAATGAACACAATGGAAAGGTGGGCAACATTCATTTTGAATCGAATGAATACCCACCAACCAACAAACACAAGACACATGGAGGAAATTTCAAATGTCCCTCAGCAAAGATTGGATAAAGATAAACAGCCTATACAAATTAATGGACATTCTAATGGTCAAACTAGTAATCAAAACTATGAAAGACCATTATTTCAGTCTTGGTATAAACATATTTCGAGGCCTATAGCAAGTCAAAATGCCTCATTACTTAACAGTAAAGCCATGCAAATTGGTGAATCTGGCCCAGTACAAGAAAATGGCATAAGGATGGTTCCAAATCCCATGTTCGAAGCCATACCTGGCACGAGGGGGTTCACTAATCCTTTATTCAAATTTATACCTGGGGGGTTGAAAGGTTTTCCTATAACTGGAAGAAACACAACACCTGTTCCAGCACCTTTCGCAGGTCCTTTCACAGGATAGGCTCAAAGGGGTCACCCATACCCCCAACAGCAGCCAGCACCACAAGGACAACTAGTCCCAAATATACCACCCTATGGACCAAGAGGACCCCAGGCACAAGGTTGTCCACCAAATTCTGTGTTTGTTCCTCCAGTAGTGGTTCAACAGGCACAAAATATGGTCCCTAGGGACCAAATTGCAGATATTGTTAGAGAGATGTGTGGACCAATGGCTCGAGGGGTTCAGACTCCTGTGTACAAGAAACCATACCCAAAATGGGTAAATAGGGTACATGAATACCCAAGAGGTTTCAAGATACCAAATTTTGCCCTTTTTATGGGAATGGAAACCAGTCAACGATTGAGCATATTGCTAGGTTCGCGGCTCAGTGCGGTGAATTTACCAATAATGACTATATGAAGTTAAGATTATTTCCAAATTCTCTAACTGGGGGAGCATTTGTATGGTATATTAACCTTACGCCTGGCTCTATCCAAACTTGGCAACAAATGGAAGAGGCATTTCATGCCCAATTCTTCCAAATAGAGACATGGTAAACTTGGCAAGATTGAGTCAAAGGCCTAATGAGAAGGCTACTCAGTTTATTGCCAGATTTAAAAGAGCACGAAATAAATGTAGGATCATCTTACCAGAGCCTGAATTTGTGAGATTGGCTCAACATGGTCTAGAGTTTAGGCTTCGAAAGAAGTTTGACTCAACTGAGTTTAGAGACTTAGTGGAATTAACCTATAAGGTGTCTATGTATGAAGCATTACTAGAAGAAGAACAAGATCGGAGTAATGCATCATACAAGACGTATTATAGAGATCCTAATTATGAAATTGATGCAACAGAGATTGTAGGGAAAGAACCTGTGATCTGTGAGGCATTAATTCATAAAGACACAACAATTGATCAGCAGTTTAAAAGGAAAGACCTTCATAAAAAATACTCTTTTGACTTAACAAAGGCAGATGACATTTTTGATCATTTGCTTGTTGCAAATTTCCTGAAGTTACCAAAAGGAGTCAAAATTCCATCTCTAGAAGAACTTAAAGGAAAAATTTATTGTAAATGGCCTAATTCTTGGTCTCACTCAACTAAAAACTGCATTGTTTTTTGAGACAGGATTCAAGAACAGATTCGAAAGGGGAGTTTAAAATTCCCAGCTAAAGCAGAAAAGGCCATGGGGATTGATACTAATCCATTCCCAGAAATTAGAGAGGTGGCAGCCAATGTTATTAAGCCAGACTTCCAGAACTTGTCCTTGAAAGAATTAGAATAAGTCAATGTGCAGATGCATGTTGCCAGCCAGACAACTGTCAAGAAAGACACTGGAAATCTACCAGCTATTGGACAAGGTTTCTCAGACCAGAGGGAAGACTCTGATGAAGAAGCACTAGATGACGATTCTTTAGAAGCAGCTGTTATGCAAAGAATGTGTCCTAGATGCAGGCTGAGCTACAAGTGGTTTAAAGGGCTTCCAATTGATGGGAAGCAATATTACAAGGATGTACAGAGGCATCCTAAACCAACCAGTGCTTATAACAAAAGGCCATATCCAACTAGTATTAGGCAACAGCCATTAATGGCTGAGCCAACAACCGCTAGAATGCATTCTAAAGGCAAGAGGCCTTTACATGAGTCCAGACCACCTAATTATTATAGAATGAAGAGCAGTCATCCTGAAAGGAGACCGGAGAAGGGTTCAGTTTATGGGATCAAAGCCAAAGATTGGCCTCCTAGACCAGTCTCACGCAGGATGAAAAGTGGCCACCTTCATCAAAGGCCTGAGTTAGGCCCAAAACAGGGAGTTAAGGCCAAGCAGTGGCCTTCACAGCCAGCTTCGAAGATGGCATCGAAGGAAGAAAGAAACAGTTCAATAGCTGGGTCAGTAGGTTCATGGGTACCTAGAGTTCCAGATTGGTTTGTCATGCAGAACAAACCTAGGGAGATGTCTACCCAAAGAAATGTTGTTGGAAACCAAGGTAGGATGGTCAAATCTCGTTTGGTGGCTCCAAACAATTGGGTATTGCTTAAGCACCCAAAAACAAAAAACCAAATATGGTCCCAGTGATTTCTGGGTCCCAAAAAAGGAAGATCCAATGAAGGTACACTCAGTACCAGAAGGATCTGAAAGAATGTGGAGAAAGCTCTTCATTGGTTCAGCTAAAGAGCCAGGCAGAAGGAGAAGAAGATTCAAAGTCAGACCATAATCTAAAATCGACTCTTCCAAACAAAAGAAGTTGTAACAAGGAGCAGTTGGCCAAAGTTCATTCTGAACTAAAGGCCAAGGAATGATCCAGCTTGGCAGGATTGGAAAAAGCTTTGATGGAAAGTGATAGTGAGATAGAAGATGAAGTCATCACAGGCCAAAAGAAGGGGATGGTTGAGGAAGAAATGTTTGAAGCCTTCATGGCTGAATAGACATTTTTGGTCGAAAAACCAACAGAAACAAACCATTTGAAGGACGTTACTAATACAGAAGTGCCAGAATGCAGAATGGAGGACACTTTTGAAGTAATTAAACAAGTTAACCAAGAGGGAAAGTAGGTACAGCCAGTCGTCCAATTTGGCTCGTTTCCTCCAATGTCAGTGAATATGGTGCTTATATTACCACAGGAGTTTCAAGCTGAAGATGAAAACTAAGGTCAGGAGATTGACCCAATTCTAGTCTCTAGTGAAGACTTACAAGTAAGTATGGTGCAAGACGAATCCGAAGTAGCCACCCCAATAGAAACTGAAGACGAGAGTGAGGAAGAGGTAAGTATTAACCTCTCATACCATTTTGAGTATCTCACGACATCCATGACACAGCATGTCAAACCCTTGTATATCAAGGCCTTCTTCGATGGAATACAGATAAATCGGATGCTGGTGGATAACGGGGCAGCAGTAAACCTGCTTCCAAAATCTTCGTTGAAGAAACTAGGAAAGAAGAACCCCAGACTAATCCCAACCAGTACAGCCATTACTGGTTTCGCTGGAGACAAACAGATGGCCCTAGGTATTTTGCCCATCAACCTGAGTGTGGGAACTAGGGACTGCATGACAGCATTCTTCGTTATCGACAGCAATGCTAAGTATAATGCTTTACTTGGAAGAGATTGGATTCACACCAACAAATGTGTGCCTTCCTCTTTACATCAGAAAATCATGATGGCCTTGTGCAATGGAGAGACGAGGGAGATCAATGTAGATCCTCAACCCTTCATAGCTTGTGCAGATTTTGCGAAGGCCAAATTATATACTGAAAGAGTGGCACCACTCAGTATACTGAGAAAACCTTATGGATCAGCCAAAGTGACGGCTAATGAAGAATTTGCACATCTAAAGTACTTGGTCCAGGAGAGTACTGATGAAGAGTTTGTCATTAAGGATGACAATGAAGCCTGGTTGTAGGCAAAGAGATGAAACCCATGAAGCCAGGTCTTTAGCTCTAATTAAGTTCTCAGTATTGGATGTAAAATCAATAGTCCAGAAAGTGCAAGAGCAAGAGAAAGAAGCCATGATGATTAGTTGTAAGAAGAAATAGCAACAGATCAGATTTTTTGCCTTAGATAAATATTGTGCTTTGAACATTGAAACAAAAGTCCAGGAGATACAGGAGGAAGAAGCATTGTGGACAGACTTTGTCTATGAGGAGGAGGGTAATGATGTTAAATCAAAGAAACTGGGAGCAGAACAAAGTAAGGAGATTGCTTCGAAATCAGAAGGAATCAAAGAAGGAGCATCAGTAAGTTCTCAGATACAAGACTCCTTGGAAGAAGTAAATTTAGGGGAACGTTCTATACAACAGCCCACCTATATAAGTGCTTGGTTGAATGCTCTTGAAATGGACCAGTTGTTGGTTGTTTTGAAGAAATATAAAGATTGTTTTGCATGGTCTTATAATGAACTACCAGGATTGGATAGGTCATTAGTAGAACATAGGCTCCCTATGAGGCCTAATTTCAAGCCATACAAGCAAAAACCAAGAAGAACGAGTCCAGAAGTGATTTAGAAAGTTAAGGAGGAAATTCTTAGACTCTTTAAGGCAGGCTTTATTAGGACAGCCAGGTACGTTGAATGGCTATCCAATATTGTGCTTGTAGTTAACAAGAATGGTAAAATGAGGGTATGCATCGATTTCAGAAACTTGAATCTAGCAACTCCAAAAGATGAGTATCCTATGCCTATAGTAGATTTGTTGGTAGACAGTTCAATAGGGCATCAAATTTTATCAATGATGGATGGGCACTCTGGTTATAACCAAATCTACAATGCAGAGAAGGATGTCCATAAGATAGAATTCAAATGTCCTGGAAATATTGGCACCTTCGAATGGGTTAACATGCCATTTGGCCTGAAGAATGCTAGGGCTACATATCAGAGGGCTATGAACACTATCTTTCATGACCTCATTGGAGGGTATTTAGAGTGTTATATTGATGACATTGTAGTGAAATCCCAATCCATGGTGGAACATTTGTTTCACTTAGAAGCAGCTTTTGAAAGAATGAGAAAGTTTAAGTTGAAACTCAATCCTCTTAAGTGTGCTTTTGGCGTATCATCTGGAAACTTCTTGGGCTATGTAGTACACAAGAAAGGAATACAGATTGACCAGAATAAAGCCAAAGCCATCATTGAAGCCAGACCTCCATCAAGTAAGAAAGAATTACAAAAGTTCCTTGGACAGGTTAATTTTCTTCGAAGATTCATTTCTAATACTGTAGGGAAAACTAAAGTATTTTCTTCCTTGTTAAGGCTAAAAGATGAAGAGGAGTTTGTGTGGACAGCAGAGCATCAAACTGCTTTCGAAGGAATCAAAGCCTACTTGGCTAACCCTCCAGTACTGATGCCACCAAAGGGTGATAAGCCCTTGAAGTTGTACATAGCTGCAACAGAGGATTCATTGGGAATTTTCTTAGCCTAAGACAATGAAGAAGGCAAGGAGCAAGCTGTTTATTACCTTAGTAGGTTTCTAAATTCTTGTGAATGTAAATACTCAGCTGTAGAAAAGCTGTGCCTTGCATTGTATTTTGCTGCAATGAAATTAAGATACTATCTTTTGCCTACAACTGTCTTGGTAATTGCAACCATAGATTTTGTTAAATATATGTTATCTAGACCCTTGTTGAGGGGAAGAATTGGCAAATGGATACTAACTTTATCAGAATTTCATCTAGAATATGTCCCCCAAAAGGCAGTAAAAGGACAAGTTTTAGCTAATTTTTTGGCAAACCATCCATGTCAAACTGAAAGCCAAGAGATAATGGAACTTGGTATGGCTAGTGTTAAACCATGGAAAATGTGGTTTGATGGATCAAAAGCCAATAGTTTAACTGGAATTGGTATAGTAATTAAGTCACCACAAGGAGTAGAAACCACGCATGGTTTCAGAGTGGATGAAATTACTTGTTCTAATAATCAGGCTGAATATGAAGCCTTGGGACTGGAAATACTTATTGGATTACAAGCTCATGCAGTTGACATATTTGGGGATTCTCAATTGGTAGTTAACTAGGTGAAAGGGATTTTCAAATGTCAAAGTATAAGCATGTTGCCATACTATGTTGTTGCATTACATCTGCTTTCTCAATTTCAGATAGCAAATGTAACTCATGTCCCAAGATTCTTGAATAATAAAGCTAATGATGTGGCTTAGAAAGCTTCGAATTTCAAGAGAAGGGATAATACTCAAAGGGACATAAGCCAAACAACATATCAGAAAGTAATACCACCCCTAAATAAAAGGAATGTGGTCCTGGAAGTCAATCATAATGACTTACAAGAACAAGATTGGAGGCATCCAATAATGCAATATTTGGCTGGCCCATCTTCGAAAGCCAGCAGAAAAATTAAATTGCAGTCTATGCAATACATAATGTATGGTAATGCTCTCTACAAAAGGGGGGGAGATGGGTTATTCTTAGAGTGTTTAGGCCCAAAGGAAGCATTGACAGCTATGGCTGAGGTTCATGAAGGCATCTGTGGTGCTCATCAGCCTGGTGTGAAGATAAGATGGCTGTTTCGAAGGCATTCCTACTATTGGCTAACTATCCTTAAAGACTGCATAGAATATGCAAGAGGTTGCCAAGCATGCCAAAAGCATGGCACAATAAGGCACATGCACATTACTGACCTGCATGCAGTTGTGAAGCCTTGGCCATTTAGAGGATGGGTCATGGATATGATGGGGAAAATACACCCACCCTCTTCGAAGTATCATTGTTTCATCTTAGTGGTCACTGATTACTTCACTAAGTGGGTCGAACCTAAGCCATACAAGGCTGTAGACCAGACTGAAGTCATTGGATTCATTAAGGATTTAATCCATAGATTTGGTATCCCACAGACTATAACTGTTGATAATGAGACTGTATTTGATGGGAAAATGGTAAAGTCTTTTGTGGCAGAGTTTGGAATTAGCCTTGTTAATTCCACTCCCTATTATGCACAAGCCAATGGTCAAGCTGAATCATCCAATAAGTCTTTGAAAAAAGGAATACAAAAAGTTATGGAAGACAATCCTAGGGATTGGCATAACTTATTGTTGGATGTATTGTGGGCTTATTGGACTTCTCCAAGGTCAAGCACAGGAGTCACTCCTTATGCCTTCGTATATGGGCATGATGCAGTGCTACCTGTAGAAATTAATGTTAAGTCCTTGAGGGTGAGATGCCAAGACCAGTTAGATCTTGAGCAATACCATCAGAGTATGTGCTTGGAATTAGAAAGTATAGATGAAGCTAGGATTCTGGCATTAAATAACATTCTTTTCCAAAAGAAGAAAGCTGCTAAAAACTATAATAAGAAAGTCAAGTACATTAGTTTTAATGAAGGTGATTTGGTATGGAAGACAATACTCCCAATAGGGATTAAAAGCCACAAGTTTGGCAAATGGTCACCTAACTGGGAAGGACCGTATCAAGTTCATAGAGTCTTGCCTATGGGAACATATCATTTAAAAAATTTGAATGGATATGTACATCCCAAGAAAATTAATGGCAGCTATTTGAAACCTTATTATCCAACCGCATGGGAAACACAAGGAATAGAATAAGTGCTAAATAAAATAACATGAGAACACTCAGATGATAAATAAGAATGTTTATTTCATAAAGAGTTGAGTACATATAGCCATAGATTGGCCCAGAAGTCAACACAATGTCTCAGTTGTTCTTTTACAATAGATGCTCTATTCTGAAGTGATGGGAATAACTGGATGGCTGTAGCCATCTCCTGCTTTCGATCAGCCAGTCCTTGATTGGTAATCTGCAATTTGGTGGTAGTACAATCTAAGGCTTGGTTGACTGCTGATAGCTCCTCTTCAAGTTGAGTTTTCTTCTCCAATAGTTGAGCTCGAAATTGGAGAACAGAGGAATGTTGTTCCTTTAATTCTGACACCTCAGTATGTACTTTGGAAACAAAGCTCTGATCCCTCACTAATTTCTCCTCTGCAACCTTGGCAGCATGACAAATGTTGATGTAAAAATCAATGGTGGCTGCTACCTGAGATACAAAACTGGAGACAGCCATGCCAGATTGCTCAGCAATCTTGCAACATTGGAGGAAGCCATTTTTGATTATAGGCCTCTGTAAGGCTTCGAAAGGAATCCTCGAAAAAAATGCCAGCAGCTCCAGACAGCTGTCCAAGTCTATCGAAGGCAAGGAAGTCTTACCACTGGAGGAAAAGCTCTCAAAAATTTCTAGTAGAGAATCAGCTAGAACTAATGGCTCAGTCTCATTGCTAGTCATTGGAGAGGTGGAAGGTATGTCAAAAAGACTAGCAAGTCTAGCCTCAAAGATATCCACCTCATCCATTGACATGGAAGGTGCAGAAAGAGCCCTGGTAGAAGGAAGAAATAACTGCATAGGAATAGGAGAAGAAAGTGGAGTATCCTTAGTAGTCTCTATAGTTTTGGCTACTAGTTGGTCAAGAGAAGAAGGACTGGAGCTAGGCAAAGATAATGGACGATGGATTGGAGAGCTACCAGTACCTTCTCTATAGGAATCAGCTACCATCAAAGATGAAGTAACTGCTAGAATTTCCTTAGGAGGGGGAGGAGAAGTAAAACTCGAAAGAGAATCAAATTAAGTAAAATAGAAAGACAAATGAGGGAGGTATGGAGTTAAGCCAAAAGAAAGAGAAGCAGGAATACTTGGCCTCAAGAAGGATATGGAAAATATAGGGCCAGGAAGTGGGAGAATTATTTGAATGGGCTTCACATCTTGAGGTTGTTCAACTTCAACTAAAACTAAAGGAATCCTTATTGGAAGAATAGACAAAGTAGTTATTGCTGCAAAAGAAGAAATACAAAATAATGTCAAGCCTCAGTATTGAGAATTTAAGAAAGATGAATAGAAGTACAAAGGAGCTTACTGATTTCAGAAGTAATGGCTATGATTAGGAAGCAGCGAAGAGTATAGTGTCCAGCAGCTTGTTGTTTTCTTACAACCTCTTTCTGGAGTGTATCAGCGGTGGCGGCTTTATCCCTGAGCATTTGTTGTTGCTTCCTCTACTCGGCCCTTTAGAATACGATAAGCTCTTTAGAATGCTCTGCTTGCACTGCTTTAGCGGATGCTTCGTAGATGGGATCTCCAGTGAAATCAGCAAGAGAGACAGGCATCTTCTTTCTTCTTTTTAAGGGTGTTTCTTGCTCTTGTTCTACCTCTCCTTCTTCTACTACCTGAACCCCAGGTGCTTCCTCTTCAGGGTCAAGTAAAAGCTTTCTTTTCTTTTGTTGTTGTTTGCTCCTAAGAAGATTTAAAACTTGGACCTTTTGGGGAGAATCTCCCTGTGAGGCACCCGCACCACCTTCAACAAAAGAAGAACTAGAAGTAAGGCTAAAAGCATTATAAAGAAGAAGAAGAAGAGAAAAGAAACAAGGGTACATACCTTTCTTCGAGGCAGCTCAAGTAACTCTAGGAGAAGTTGAGGCAGTACGAATAGGCTTTGTAATGGCAGGTGCAAGAACTGTGGTAGCAGGAACAGTAGAAGAAGTAACAATTCCAGCCCCTTTCGATTTAGGTTGAGGTATATCCAACACCATTAATAGGTCTTGGGGAGGAATGGCCAAGTTTACCTCTATATTGGTCACCCACCAGTTTTGGAACCTTTTCAATAGGTTACTTTGAGGAATGAAAGGGAAATACTCAAACTCAATCAAGTCCTGGATAAATTTAGAAGTTGCTTCTTCTAATCTGGATCTTTGAACCTTTAAGGCCCTGCTGGTAAGACATAAATTGGTCTGGCTGCAGAGAGGTATTGGGACCCCTTGTGAGAGGCCAAATTGCCTAGCAAATTGAGCAGGACAATAGGGCTCAGCAATGCACTTGTAAGCTCTGGGGTTCATAGTCCAATGAATAACTCTCTAGGGATTAGAATAGAGGCCCATATGTTCTTTTGTTGGGGTGAAGAGCAGAACCTATCACTCAGAAAGGTTTTCAACTAAGATGGTCCAATGGTGGTAGGTTTAAAGGGACGGAAGTTATGGGAAGAAAAGGAAGCTGGGAGTTGGTGGAAGAAAGAGAAGTAAAAAGCAAAGGTAGAAGGATAGAGTGAAATGTTGGCTAGCCTCATGCCATGAGTAGTAGGATTTGGCTCGAAAAACTTAAGGCATTTAGATTGTAGTTCAGTAAAATATGCGAAAAGCCAAAGCTGAAGTATCCAAAATGGACCTCCTTGATTAGCATCCAAAGGTTTCTCACAAAAAAAAGAACAGGCTCTATATACATGACGTAGAACGTATGGAGCTAAAGCCACCTTTTTCTGTAAAACAAGGGCTTTGGCAAGAGGGGCGAATTCAGGCATGATCCTCTGAGAAGAGGTGCAAAAAAAGAATTTGCAAAGCCAATATAATATGAAAGAAAAGAATTCCCTATCAGTCACAGGGCCCTCCCTTTTATTCTCGGCCTTGACAAAGTCACTATAAGATGAGTTAAGAGAGGGGAGGGAAAAAGGGGTTTGTAGGTCAGGTTAATCTGGGGGTTCCGGTGGGGGACAATCCTAATAAATGGCAGATATCAAGAACAATAAGGGCCATCATCCCACATCTGAATTGAAAGAAATTGAAAACAGAATTCTAAAAGCAAAGGGTAGCAGGTATTAAGAAAGGGTCCTCTGAAATAGTGAACCTGAATAATTGGAGGGCGTCGAAAAGGCAGAGCTCTTGAAGGTCCAGAGTCCTATCAGGGACAACCCGATCATACCACTCTTGCCACTCTAGTCTCACCGTGGGACAGCAGCGATGAGGGTGGTTCATCCTCCAGCTTCCCCAGTCAAGACCACCTTCGTAAAGGAGACAATGGTCCTCTAGACGTGGGTATAGAGCTAGAAGCTCAGTAAGGATCTCCTTGAAGATGGGCCCAAGCACATACTCTTGCTGCTCATAACGACGAGGAATGAAGATGCGTCTGTCAATGGCGCTTTTCTCACCAGCCTTGTACTTCTCACATTCTGCGTCAATAATCCTTTTCAGGGTCACAGACGAACTCGCACTCTCCACGACCGGTATTTTCAAAGAAGGAGAAGCCATTGATAGATTTGTCTCAAAAGACGAAGTCGGGAAAGAGAGTAGAGGAAAAGGAAGGTCAGGAGAGATGAAGGGTTAAGGTGAATTCAAAGCACGAAACAAAAGGGTTTTAAAACTTTTGTGTCTGAAAAAATATACCCAGTCGTGTTGCACGAACGGAATTCACAAAGAAGCACTAAAGCTACGGATGCGAAAAGTTTCTTTCTATATTGATAATCATGGAGGGAAACACATCTCAAATACTAATGTCAGCTTCGAAATAAAATATTTGGCTTCGAAGCCAATTTTTGGTGCCAAAATGAAATGACAAATGGCTTCGAATGTCGAAAGCTTACTTCGAAGCACATTCCATGCCTCACGGTGAAAGAGTGTTTAGATATTTGTTTACTTCAAAAGGATTAAGAACCTGTTTTATGGTTTCTTAGTGAGAGTAAATCCTTCGAAGCAAAACTTGAAATCCCTCGAAGGTAGGAATGGTTTGTTCTAAGTTCCAAACCAATAGTTGGTTTGATAATATACATAAGAGATTGCTCTTTTAGAATAAAACAATGCAGTCCTTAAAGGAGGCTTCCATATTTCTGAAAGTATGGACTGTTGTTCGAAGCAAAATTGGTCAATTTAAAACTGATTGATCGTACTAACCATATGTTGGATATGATTAAAGCAAGCTTTAAGGGGAAAGATTGTCGAATTCGAGGCTCTGATTCTGAAAGGTCACTTCCATATGGTAAGAGAAGTCAAATTGTTTTCAAATATTTCATTGAGAGTCAAATTTCGAAGAGAAAATTGATGATCTCGAAACCACAATTTTGTTAGTTCTGGGTAAAATTAGACCACATCAAATAACAAAACAAAATCTCTCCGCTTTATTAAGATAAGTATGATTACATCAGAGGCCTTGCTTAGGCACATATTCAAGCTCATAAAAGTAAGGAACAGAGTAGATGACAAGGTCATGGAATTTGGTCCATCTATGGTCAATAAACTTCTGTTCCTTTTTTATTCTATCTTCTATTTTCTCCAGGCTTGGTTGCTGAAGTTGGTGTGCTCTTACTTGACAAAAGAGTTTTTTGGCCTTTATTTCGAACTCTGTTTCTTTTAACCCTTGTTCCATCTCAGCCATATCCAAATCATCCCAGTACGTAGAGTTTTTATTCTTGAAGTTATCATATTCTTCGATGAGGTTCTCTGCTTCATACTGGGTATGAACTCGAAGGGCTGAAAGTTGGTTCAAAGACTGGGTGTTGGCCATAGAAGTTTGGTGCCAATGAAGAAGCAATGGGAGTTGGTCCAAAAACATCTGGAGCTCTGCTTGGGGGATAGGGTTGAGGACATGACATCAGGTCATAACATCACTGGCCCATCGAAAGTTCTTGAGAGGAACATCATCCTCAAGAACGTTGAAGGGCAAGTGAGAAAAGGCCGCAAATAGAAGTTGGGCTTGCTTTCGCTGAGTTAGAGTAGAGAGAGGTAGAGGATTATAGGGGGGGACAACCTGGTCCTCAAAGAGGGCAAGCCTCAGTTTCTCTATCTAGTGGGGATTTTGCGGAGGAGGAGGTATGGAAGTTTCCATCTCAAAAGAATGAGGGAATTGGGGGGTGTTAACACAATCAAGCCAGTCAAAAGAGCAAAGCTTTGCCTTCTGGGCTAAGAACGATGGACTATACCCTTGTGCTTCTTCTGGATGTCGGATAGCTTGTATTATCTTCGTAGGCATAGAGGATGTGTACCATGCTATGAGCAGATTGTCCTCCAAACTGCGGCGGCAGTCAATGGATACATATGGATAAACCACTGAGCTCCGAGCAGAGGGAGGAAAAATTAGAGGGTCGACAAATTCAACGAAATGATGATTAACTCGTTCCCTTAACTCCGATTCTTTAGGTTTGGGCCAACTTCTCCAACTAGAAGCTCCAGAGGAAGAAGAAGCTGCAGCCTCATCCCACGCAGAAGGTTTTAGGTTAGAAGAAGAGCTCCCAATATCCATATTTGCAAAATTTTGGGTTAAAGAATCGTGGATCACAGGTTCGTAGTCCAAAGATTGATAATTTGCAAAAGCTTCCATGACTTGAATATAGGAAAGTGGGTAAAGGTAGCCAATAAATGCATGAAGGTTCTTTTGAGGAAGAACAACATCATCAAACAACTCTTCGTATGCTTGATCAACGTAAGAGAAGATTGGCTTAGCCATCAAAGATGTATCAGTCTTTTCGAATACTGGAATAAGTGGGATGCTCAAAGGATTAAAGGAGAATTTAATGCAGATGATGAATGACGATTGCATTTCTGGAAAAATACAAAGCCCATGCACGTTCTAAAACATGGATAAAATACCTTGATCCACTAATATCACCAAGTATTGGGTATATTAGTGCGGGGGGTAATGTTGGCTACATATTTTGTATAAAGCCAATCACAGTTCAACACGTGGCAGGTTGAGGATAATACGGGAAGACAATTCAAACCTTCGATCGTGATCGTACACGTGGTAGTTAGTATTGGTTTTCATAAGATCTACGTAGTACTGGATCAACAAAGAGATGCAAAGTGACGTGGCTTCAACGGTTACTCACATTTAAATTCAAAAATCAAGAGGGAAGCCTAACTGCAGGTATTGGCATAGTGGAGCTAACTATAAGGCAACATGATCAGCAATCACGGAGGAGTGGTTCGATGGTTAGAAGTGCAGTTCGATGGTTATCCTTGAGAAGTATAAATAGCAGAGAAGGCCCCAGAAAAAGCTCTCAGACTCAGATCCAAAAAACCAGTATTATCAACTTTATTTCCTTTCCAGTTTTTATATTTCCTATTCTTTACATTGCTGTACTTTAAAATTCCTGCACTGCACTTCGTTCATAGGAGTAGTTTCAAGTAGATTGTTGTTGTAAATCTCTATGAGGCTGAATTGGATCATTGTAAGTCTTTCATTTTTACTTAATGAAATGCTGCAATTGTTCTTCATTTAATCAATGTCAGTTAATTCTCCTAAGCAAAGCCACCAGTAAAAGTCCTCTTCATTGAGGCTGAAAGAACTACAGCACAATCGTCTGATAATTGGTTGGCAATTAATATTCTGTAAGGACTGATTGATCCTTACTGGCATGCTCACAATTACAAAAATAACCTTTGAAAGTCAAAAAAGCCAACAATATTGTTGCTTGCATATCTATTTTTTCTGGTTTCTATTCAATTAATTCGGTAAGAGCCTTGAATTGCATCCCTTATTCGATTAATTCAGTTTCTCCTCTCTCATCTCTCTTTGATTTTGATTTGATTTCTAGGGTTTTGATTTTGATTTTGATTGTGATTTGATTTCTATTCAATTAAGCTAAATTTTTCTCCCTTGCAGTTTCATTTCAACTTTATGATCTCAAGCAGCAAGGATTCATAGAGAGACAGGAGGTTATGAGGTATTTTGAATTGTGTTGTGTTTATAGCTCTTCAATGAAAATTTCTATTGATTTGGGTGGTTTGAATGTCTCTGTTCTTACAGAAATTGTTTCCAATTGCTAGTTGAATTTTGCTTTGTTCAGTATTATTAAATTTTGATGGAGATATTAGTTGCTTAGTATTATTAAATTTAACTTGCAAGAAAGATATACTTGAAGTAGGAACAGAGATTAGAAGAACAGATGAAACCTAAATGATGATTGTGCTTAGTTAGTATTATTTTGATGGCATGCATTGAAAAACAGATGAAACCTAAATGATGATTCTTGCACACCTCTGACTGGAGCACCATCTATCAACTCATACTTTGCAAGTGTCTCAGTCTCAACATCGGTGTTGGCCCCTGATCCTGTTGATTCATTGCGTCTGATCTCAAGGTCCATATTTGTAATCTTTATTCTTACAAGAAGAAAATATATCTTGCCCACAATAACGTCTTTCAGATGATACCTGAGTAATGAACACCAAAGTCAGCCAAGACATACATCCCTGCTTTTTATTGAAATTTAAGTGACAAATTACAACTAAACTGTGCCAAACACCGAGGCAGCTAATTTGGTTAGGTTAGATTGTGAATCCAAAATCCAAATAGAGAAGTTGTCCAATCGAAAGCCTAATACATATGGATTAATATCAGCTTTAAGTTATAAGAAGCTTTGATTGATTGAAGAAGTGGGACCTGGGTTTAGTGTCCTGCACAACCCAGTTGAACTGAACAACCAGGAGCTGCCTTTTCTTTTCTTTTTTTTCTTTTTTTATCAACATTCAGTTTATTGGATTAACAAAGTTTAATTATTACTAGGTGTCTGAACAAGAGCATAGTAAGCCACAGATAATAAATTACTAATCAAAAACACAAATTTGTCATTCTTGCTGACTTGCTTTTATTGTACTCAAATTCTATATGAAGGCAATCTTCAATCCCAACTTCCATCTGCAAGGTTAAACGGTTAGAGATTGAGAAAATCCTATTGGGATTTGGTGATTGTGTTATGCTTCAGACAAACATATACTAAAAATATATAGAATTGGAAATTAGAGTTTCTAACTTTGATTATGCTTTCCCATCTAATACGTAATTTCTCATGAATATGAAGCATGGCATAATGGAGATAATATAATTCTCTCTCTCTTCTTCTTCTTCTTTTTTCCCTATAATTGCATAGGCCAACACTAAAAGCACCCTGATCCTAGCCATAGACTCTAGTCTACCCTTCGGAATGGCCACTGGTCAACAAAGATCAGTTAGTGCGAATGTAAAAGACATTGCAGTACCACATTGACCTTAGTACTATTGTTAATATCGGGAGGTGGGCTGTAATTGCGAACCTGATGCATAAAAATTGAAATAAATAGATCAGAACAATAAATTTCTAATTGATAAATTTCATGAACAGCACAATAATAGTACAGTTGCAAACTGGAAGAAAAGACGCAACTGAAAGAAGCTGAGTGAGCAACAAGACCCTAATTATCCAAACAAATTAATAAGAAACAATTATCATAAACTAGATGAAATACAAATTTTAAACTGATTAGCGCATGACTTGTGCACAGGCCAATGCATCCAACGAGAGACATAAATGATGAATAACACAACCTGCTAAAGGCACAGTACATGATGCCTGTAACATAGGAAGCACTTTAGCATAGGTCAGATTAAATTAGTAAGTACAATTAATTATTATTTATGCCTTTAAGAGAAGGAAAGAGAGATTATACTATAGTAAGGGATCACAAGTTACAAAAAACTCAACTCAACTAGGCTTTAATTTCAACTCATCGAGGTCAACAAGATAATACCTTCCTTTTCATTCAGTTACTTTGAATAACCCATTTCAAAATTGTAACTAAAAGAGAGAGCGGTCTATTTAACATCAATTCATATTAAAGATAGAGATGGTGGAGGCAGAATGATGAAGTCTTACATAAGCGCAGTACAAAGCCCATTATAAAGCTCAAAAAAGTGCCTGCACTATAAATAAACAATAGCTGAAGCTATAGACCTAGGAAGACTTGGAAGGGTGATAGATTAACTCAGAAGTTCAAACTCTCAAATTCCAAAAACATAAAAAAAATAAAAATAAAAAGGAATTAACATTAAGATGTGAAAAATTCCATAACTTGAATGAGGGATTCCAAAGGACCTAAAAAAGTTTCACAAGGTGTGGCGTGACCTCCCTGAGATCAGCAGCAGAGTGCAAAGATAAGTACTGGTTAGATAAACTTTCCATAAAAATTATCTCCTTGCCACAATACTCCTTTTGTCAAAGATTGAGACCACAACTTGAAAAGAAGAGAGATTCTAAGCATGCTTAGAATCTAAGGCACAATTAATGCAAGTCTCAACTATTAGACTAGGCTAAAACCACATCTCCAGAGGTGAAGGTAATAATAGGTAATAGTAGCCTGAGATGTAAAGTTGAATTCTTTTTGTTAGTCTAGTCTCTCTCCTCTCTATACATACATACATACATACATACATACATACATATGTATATAGTCTAGTCTAGTCTAGTCCCTTTTAAACATAGAAAGAGCATGCCAAGCCAAGCCACTGAATATGGCATATGCTAGTTTAACATTTCATCACCAAAAATATGGCATATGCTAGTTTAACTATTATTACAGATGACTTGAGTTATAAAATTTCAAGTTTTACATTACTCGATGTGCTTTTCTAATTATTGCTTTTTTTTAGTTGCATTTGGTAGTTGCTAAAAAGTTATCTTTTTGTTAGTGGGAAAGTTTGGCTTTTTTTGCTCAGAACAAACAGTCTTTTGCTTTTTGACTTTTTTATCCAAAAAGCAGCTTTTTTAGCTCATGCCAAACTGGTAATTAGTTAGGTTGTCTGATTTTTGGTTGGCATAATGTTAATTCTTCATGCATAAGCACATCACACTGATGTTTGGTTGCAGGAGTTTCAAGAGCTGGCAAAAAAATGCTATTATAGGTTATCTAGGTGAGCAGAACATTAATATCGGCAAGCCGGCTGACTTCTGTTGATGTAGATTGGTGTAGTGAACAATTCATTTATTGTGGATGCTAGAAGCTTGGGATTTTGGGGTGCTATTTTGCTATCATAATGCAAGCACCGGATTCTAATTGATCTTGTAGGTGAGTTTTTGGTGTAGGCTATGGATAAGAAATGATTACTAATATTTGGTACTTTCATTTTATGTTAATTGATTGGATCTTAATTATTATACACCAAGATAACTTGGTAGCGGAACTAATAAAGTACTATTGAAGTAAATGAATATTGTGCTCATCTTTTTCAATAGTTTACATTGCACCTTGTTTGGAGTAGTGGAAGCTAAAGAATCATGACTCTGTATGTCACTACAAAAAAATTGCTTTCTTGCGACAGTAAAACGCCGTCGCAAATACTCCAAACGCCGTCTCAAAAGGTTTTTTGCGACGGTAAATGGCTTTTTGCGACGGCAAGGGGGGGTTGCAAAAGGGTTTTATGCCGTCGCCTTTTGTTTGCGATGGAAAAATGCCTTTTTTGTGACAGAAAAATTCTGTCGCAAATAACGCGTGAAAATCTAAGTTTTTTTGAGACGGCACATTGTTGCCATCGCTAAAAGGGTTTTTTGCAACGGCAAAAAATACCGTCGCTAAAAGTTTATTTGAGACAACACCTGATGCCGTCGCTAAAGGACTATTGGCGACGGCAATAACACCGTCGCTAAAGGCCCTACTTTTCAACCAATTTCCCTGTCTTTTGCGACAGTAAAGCTGCCGTCACAAAAAACCCTGGTTCAATTTTCTTTTTGAGACGGTGTTTGTGCTACCGTCTCAAAAAAAAATTGTATTAAATTATTAAAAATATGAAAATAACCTGTATTAAATGAAAAATAACTAAAAAAAAATTGATAATTACATAATAATATAAATACATACATAAACAAAAGTTTGCACATAATGAAAATTCATAATATTGTTCCATTCATAACAGTACATAAATAAAAATTCATAACAATAAAAATTATCCCACTATTTAAAATCTGATATTTAAAGAAGGCTACTAATCAATTGTAATCTGGCTCAACCTAAAGAACAGAATAATACACCATATCAGAAACTACAATTGTTTTTGCTTACATAATAGCAATGTGTTCCACTCTGCCGGGAACAACAAATAAATCAAATTGATATTTAAAGAAGGCTACTAATCCATACACAAAGAATCAATTCAATCTATGCAAATTACAATTGCTCTTCATTTTCTGATGCCTAGTCTGAATCTTTAGATTTAAACATTCATTCATCCCCTGATGGTTCAGCAAAAGGTCATCTGAGTTTAAGAACAGAGGGTTGGCAGATTTAGATATTGTCTGTGCAATATCCCGTGCAACTTCAATTTTCTTGAGTGTAAGAAATGACTGATTTTTGGAAATGGCTTCACCAATCAGTTGAGCACTCTTGGCTTCACCTTGGATATTAAATATTTTTGACAACAATATGAGAGAAAGAGAGAGCTCATATAAACACATGGATGAAGTTGAAAAGCACTTCCCTCACCTGGGCTCTAATAATAGCACTTTTTTTGTCCTGCTCGCTTTCTCAACAACAAACTTGGCCCTCTCAGCTTCTTCTGCAGCAATTTGTTTTGCTTCAATTGCAGCTGTAAACTCCTTCCCAAAAGTTAGGCCTGTGATAGACACATCGTCCAAGGCAATGTTGAATGAGGCTGCTCTCTATGTCAATATTTTTCGAATTTCCTGACTAACAGCCTGTAAACAACAAATCAACAATTTAGTTGGAGAAAAAAAATGATCTACTGAGTTTTTAATGGACAATCCGAAGAAAGTTGTGAACTGTCTATAGGAACTATAGGAATGGGATTTTAATCATTATTACAAAAAAAATTGGCCAAGAAGAGCTATCTTAACCTATTCAGCACAAATAGCAGGAATTAAATACCATAATAACTAAAGACAATCGACCTAGAGGAGATTGTTATTCATGGTTCTAGGTGGAATTGACTTGTTTGTCAAACTTGGGAGTTGGATGAGATTAAGGCTGCTATAACTGAGGATATGAAGCCTTCATTAGTGGCTGATAAGGTGGTGGGGCTGCATCTTCTGATGGGCAGTTCTCTATAAAGTCTGCCTGGAATGAGTGGAGAATTCATGGTTCTAGAGTTGCTTGGGCTAAGATTCTTATTCCTAGAATCAGTACTGTGGTTTGGGTTGCCATTCATAATAGACTGAACACTCTTGAGACTTGTAGTATTTGGTACTAGGAACTCTGCTATTTACTGTCTCTGTGATACTAGGACTGAGGATCATAATCACTTGTTTTTTAATTGTCCATTCTACTACAGGGTTTGGAAGTTATGCAGGATACGTGCAATATGAATGTTCCTCTATCAAATTGGACAGGTTTGGTAGATTGGTTAACCAGTAATATTGAAGGCAATTGCACATTTATCAACAATGAGGAGATAAAACTAACTAATTTTTCTTTTGATATCTTCAATATATGATTTTTTTTTTCCCTTGACTTTTAGCATTTTCGCAACAACCAAACAGACCATATATGATCACTTTAAACTTTTTTGCTATATGCTAGATCTGGAAACAAGAATATATAAGAATGGAAACTCATATAACAATCATGAGTTCCGTGTTCTATTCTACTTTTCCATTTTTCTTTGATGGAAAAGACAAGTAGCTGCAGATTTGTTTTTTCCATCTTAGCTTTGATTCTCAATTTTCAATTTCTGATGTCTACTTGTTGTTTAAGGGTTCACTTTCCCCACCGCAATAATTAAAGTCAAAAAAAGTTGAAGAAAAGCAAAAGCTTATTTAACCTTTTTATTGTTGTTGTTTGTATGTGTTGTGTTTTGGTGTCAAAGTTAATTTTAAAAAGAGGAGAACACCCCTATGGAGAACTTGCAGTTGATCTGTCTTTTTTGAAAGTGGGTGATTTTTTGGGGCATTTTCCAAGTAAAATAATAATAATTCCATTCAGAGAATTTTAGAGTTAACATTTTTGTTGATTTGAAGAGTATTAGAGGCAACTAAAATCTTTGCTTGGTGAGAAAAATTTATCTACACACTTAGATGTTAAATATATCTTATAAATATGAAATATTCAGATTCAAATCAATAAAAATGTTGTTTTGAATGATGATCACATGGTCTGATAGGTAAGGATGAACAATTTTTCAACCTCACAAGTTTCTTCAACAATTTAATTTCCTTTGGGTTTTGTAAAAGAACAAAAGTACAAAAAAATTCCATCTAAAGAAAATCCATTGCACAATGTTTACAACTTTATATAGAAGTGAACAAAGTATAAGACAAAGCCATATTTGAAAATAATGACCCCTATAACTTGCATTAAGTTGAAAGCACGTATTAAATGGGCAAAATTTCATAAATAAACAAAACAATAGAACCGGGGCATCTCTAGTTGATCAATCTTTCTCAATAAAACTAATTGTTATTAGACATACCTACGCAGATGTATCCCTCTGTCAGAAAGGACTCCAATATAATGTGTGTGCCAAGTTATTGATAACATAGTTTCATCAAGGCAATCAAGAGTGGGTTCACTTTCAAAAGTAAAATAACATAATAGACCTGGTACTTTCTGAAATTACAGATGCATATAATAACAAGATATTGGAAGATTGGCATACCTTGAAACATCTAGAGCAATTTTCATCCGGAGATGCCAAGTTAACGTCGATCCATGAGATGGGCCTAAAATATCAATAAAAAATATAAGTTAGAAAAAAAAAATAGCATATTCATGTGGACAGTGAATTTTTTTTTTTAACTTTTTTTTTAATTTTTTTTTAAATACCATGCAATTGGGATTCCAAAGACCCATTATGCATTATCTCATAAACAAGAAACCTTGCCTCGCCATGAATGCAGTAACCCAATAGCGAAACAATATTTTGATGCTCAATTTTACTTAACCAATCCATCGCACTTTGCAATTTGAATTGGTAATTAAAACAATCCATAAGTCGAAACGAGAAAAAGAGAAAAAAAAAAAAAATTGGACCCAGTGAAATTCCATTTACAGCATCTTCAAATTCAAATTTAAAGAGAAAAAAAAAATCACATAAGGTGAACAAGAAGCATCACAGGGGTAGCTATATTTTCTCAAGAATCTTGAAGGAATAGTGAATGAGATTTTATTTATAAAGAAGATACCATGGCTCTGTTGGCTTTTTGCAATGGAGTTCTTCAAGTTTTTGTGTCTATAGATCCAGAAACAAAACAGAGACAGCAAAATTCCACAAAGGAGAGTTGAAGCAACAATGAGTGCTATAATAATTTTCTTATTCAAATCCTAGTGGTGCACTATAACAAAAATAAGAATAAAAAAAAGACAAAGAACAATGACTAAGAATAACAAAAAAATCTAAAAAACTAATGTATAATTCAAATTCATTTCAAGTGTGATCATATTTAAAATAAATTTAGATCACACTAATTTTTTATATATATTTTTTTGTATTTGGGTTTTAATCTCTAGCAATACTGATTTTGCGGCATGTTTCAGGGAGGGTTAAATCTTTGTTTAATAACAATACGATGATTACATTATCTTATCATAATTTATATTTTTCTCATAATATATAATTATTATATTAATTTAATAGATCTCCCACAACACATGATAAACAAAATGCCATAAAATAATAGAATATTACAACACAATTAATCATTTACCTTAACATAGGTTAATTATTTCTTTTCCACTGCTCAAGGGCTTCTCTTACCTTAGCATAGATTAATTATTTCTTTTCCACTACTCAAGGGATTCTCTCTCCTCTCTCTCTTTCTTTTTTTTTGGGGGGGGGGAAGTTTCCTTGTAATTGTACATTACTGTGTTGGGTTGACAACACATTGTCAGTGTGCATTATAGTAATGATTTATCATAATCAATTGCAATGGTGAGCCATGTAAAAACCAGCCCCTACCATAGACTCCAAGGACCTTATTGTCAGGAATAATAACCAAAATCACAGTAAAACAGAGAGAAACTGACTAAATAACAATTGAAATAAAGTCAGAAAAGACTGAACCAGCATATATTTCGTGTCATAAAATTGGGAATGGTCCATAAAATTGATATAGTTCGCCTTCACGCCTGTTACTGCTAAAGAATAATTCTAATAATTAGCAAAAGATAAGGCAATGCATGCATATAAGAAATTATCCACCATAACCTGCAGTGAGTAATTCTAAAGGTTTGATATATGTAGCCACTACATCAATATTACCCTGGTTTAAATCTCACAAATATCATATATCAAAATTTTTGCACAAAATTATGATACTTCTGAATCAATGATAAAAAAAAAATTAAACTGGATTTGATAAAAAAAAAAAAAAAAAAAAGTTCAAAATAGTCAAATATAAAAAAGCCATGGCAACCTTTAAAATATTTCAAAGTGAAAAATGATTTTTCTTTCTTTGACAAAAAAACATGAAACAATAAATTATGCAACAATAATAAGCCTCAAATGGTTTCGAATCTACTAACATGTGCATGAACAAGATGTGGTTCAATGTGCAGCTGGAACATTGGAAACACTGTCGTCATAATGTCATTTTGGGACATAAAGCACCCAACTCTACTTTTGTCCCTTTGAACTCGAGAAATAAGATGTGAATGAACACCTCCAACCTGTTTATCAGATACTATTTTATGATAAAACTATGAATACAAGAAGGAGTGACAGGGTAGGACTTGGGGAGGCCAGGCAACATCGGAAGATCTGCTCCTCCTCCGACGCTGCTCCTCCTCTTCCGACGTTGTTCCCTCTCCTCCTCCGACGCTGCTCCAACGCCGTTCGCCGTTGATCGAGAGAGAGAGAGGGGGGTAAGAAGAGATTAGGGATTTTTGGGTTTGAGATTGGGGATTTTTTGTTTTGGGGGGAGGAAGGGGAAGAGATTAGGGATATTTGTTTGAGATTGGGGATTTTTTGTTGGGGGGCGGGAATGGAAAAAAAAGGAACGGGAATAAAAAATAAAAAATAAAAAATAATTTTTTTTTTGTCAGAAATGAAATTTAAATAACAAAATAACGACGTTTAATTTTTTTTTTTTTTTGCGACGAGGGTTGCCGTCGTCAAAAAATTTTATTTTTTGTTAAAATATATCTTTTTTCGTAGTTAATGAATTTTTTTAAAAAAAATTCTTTTTTTTTAGTTACTAAGATTGAAAATTTATTTGTTTCATTTTTATTTTAATGAAAAAAAATATTATTATTTTTTATTTGGTAGAAGTAGGGGTAATATTTTAATGAAAAATATTTTCCACTAAAATAAAAGTTAATTTTTCGTGGTCAATGAAAAATATTTTTCTGCGGCCCATTTTTTTTGGTTATTAAAAATCATAAACTAATTTTTTGTGGTAGAGGAGAGAGAGCGGCAGTAGTGGTGAAGGTGGTGGATAAGAGATGATGGTGGTAGTGGTGGTGGTGATGGCGAAGGAGATTAGTGGTGAAGTTGTGGTAGTGGTAGAGTAGATGGAGTGACAAGGGTGAAGGAGAGGTAATGGTAGTAGTAATGGCAGTAATGGTAGTGGTGGTAGTGGAGTGGTGGCAATGGTAGTAGTAATGGTAGTCATAGAGGTGAAGTGGCGACAGTAGTAGTAATGGTGGTAGTGGAATGACGTTTGCAGTAGTGGTAAATGTGGTAAAGGAGATGGGTGGTGAGAGAGAGAGATGAATGAGAAACAGATAGAAGAGAGACAGAGAGAGACAGAGACAGAGTGATGAGCGAGAGAGGGACACAGTGGTCGCTAAAAGTGCATTTTCTTGTAGTGGATAGATAAATCGAGAGGGAGCTCAGTAAATAGAGAAGACGGAAGGCAGAGAGTGAGCAACACGAACACAGTGTGAGAGAGAGAGAGAGAGAAAGAGAAGAGAGAGAGAGGGAGAGAGAGACAAAAAGATAAAGAGATAGAGAGTGAGAGATAGAAAAAAAGACAGAGAGAGAAGAGAGATAACGAGAGAGCCAGAGAGAGATGAGGGATGAGAGAGATAGAGATGAGCGAGAGAGACAGAGAGAGATGAGAGAGATAGAAAGAAGAGAGATGAGTGAAAGAGACAGGGAGAGAAAAGAGATGAGAAAAGAGATAGATGAGTGAGAGACACAGAGAGAGTGAGACAGATAGACAGAGAGAGAAGAGTGATGAGTGAGAGAGAGAAAGAGAAGAGAGAGAGGAAGATGAAAAAATGGGTAAAAAGATATAGACAGAGAGAGAGAGAACAAAAAAGAGCGAAAAGAGATAAATGAGAGAGTGACAGGGAGAGATGAGCGAGAGAGATAAAGAGAAAAGAGAGAGGCAGAGAGATGAGAGAGATAGACAGAAGAGAGATGGATGAGAGACACAAAGAGAAAGAGATGAGAGAGATAGATAGAAGAGAGTTGAGAAAAGAGATGAGAGAAGAGATAGATGAGTGAGAGACACACAGAGAGAAAGAGAGACAGATAGACAGACAGACAGACAGAGAAGAGTGATGAGTGAAAGAGAAGAGAGAGAGGAAGATGAAAAATGGGTGAAAAAAGGCAGAGAGGGGGGTAAGAAGAGATTAGGGATTTTTGGTTTTGGGCGGGGTGGTTTGAGATTGGGAATTTTTTGTTTGGGTTGGGGGGGTTACAGAACGGGAATGGAAAAAAAATGGGGGGAGTGGAAAAAAAAAGGAGGGAGGGAAACATAGCGGGAATGAAAAAAAAGTCGGTCACAAATGAAATTTAAACAACAAAACGTGGTTTAACCTTTTCTTTTTCTTTTCTTTTTTTTTTGCGACGGGGGTTGTTGTAGCAAAAAAAAACTATTTTTTGTTAAAATAAATTTTTTTTGTAGTTAATGAATTTTTTTTAAAAAAAAATCATTTTTAGTTATAGATTGAAAATTTATTTGTTTTGTTTTTATTTTAATGAAAAAAATTATATTATTATTTTTTTTTATCAAAAAGTCACATTTTTTTGCGACGGCAAGTTGTGCCGTCTCGAAAAGGCACATTTTTCGCGACGGCAAGTTGTACCGTCTCAAAAAGTCACATTTTTTTTTGCAACAGCAAGCTGTGTCGTCTCAAAAGGGCACATTTTTTGCGACGGCAAGTTGTGCCGTCTCAAAAAGTCATATTTTTTTGCAACGACAAATTGTGTCGTCTCAAAAGGTCACATTTTTTGCGACGGCAAGTTGTGCCGTCTCAAAAAGTCATATTTTTTGTGATGGCAAATTGTGCCGTCTCAAAAGGTCACATTTTTTGTGACGGCAAGTTGTGCCGTCACAAAAAATGACTTTTTGCGACGGCAAATGTGCTGTCGCAAAAAGTTCCGTCTCATAAGCCCACTTTTCTTGTACTGTGTGTTGATTGTTAGTTGATATTGATATTTGTGTTTAGATTTTGTTCACAAACAAAAATCAAAGTTCTGTTCACAAACATTGTGTTTAGATTTTGTTCACAAACGGAAATCAAAGTTCAGAGGTCTGTATAGTGGATAATGAAACCAAGGAAAAATGGTGATGCTCTTTGGATAATAGCTCAATGGTCTCACGAGGAACATGATTGTGACCATGTCAACAATCTTTTCTTTTTTCTTTGTAACCAAGAAGATTTGGGGACGTGTTAACAAGAAGATTTGTTGACAATTCTATGAATCCATTTTTTTTTTCTTAATCGCCATCTCAGTAGTCTTCTTTGATTTTTAGAAGTTGTTGGCATGTGGTTTATACATTTTTGTTAAGTTTTTTGTATTTGAATGTTAAAATGATGCTAGTGTGAGTTTATTTATTTGTTTTAGATTAGTAGTGAATATGAATTTGGTTGACATTTATGTAAATTTGGAATTCTGATGTGATTTGATTGAATTAATATATATATATATATATTTGTAATATTGTTTGATGTTGTATAGAGTAAGAAATGATTTTGTAATGATGTAAGGAAGTGAATAGAATAGGTAAAATATACCAGGAGATATAGAAACAAGATAATGAATGTATATATTTTAAAAATAATCTTCTATAGCATACAAAATCATGCCATGAAAAGTATAGTGATTTATGGCAAGCAAAAACAAAATATCGTAAAAGATTATATACAGCATACAAAGTATGTCATAAATATATTATAAATAATCTTCTATGGCATGCAAAATTATATCGTGAAAAGCATAATGATTTATAGCATGCAAAAAAAATTCGTAAAAAATTAAATACGACATACAAAGTATGCCATAAATATATTAAAAATAACATTTTACGGCATGCAAAATTATGCTGTAAAAAGTATAATAATTTATGACATGCAAAAAAATGTCGTAAAAGATTATGTACGGCATACAAAGTATACCATAAATGTTTTTTTTACAACTTTACATGTATGCTGTAAATGACAATTACCTTTCCACGGCATGTTATATAACGGCATTTGTGTGCATGCCGTGAAAGAGTTTTTACAGCATGCATTGCAAGCCTTAAAAATTTAATTTTGTTGTAGTGTATATGAAAGTAAATTTTAGTTTATAATTTTAATAATTATATGTGCAAGTAAACTTAAATAAAAAATTTGTTGATACTTATCATTTTATGAATAAATTTTTTTATTAATATATATATATATATATAAGAGGGGTCTCATTTTTATAGTTCGCATTAGGCCTCACAAATCTCAGGCTGGCCCTGTGTACATTGCAAGCAAAATCAAAGGACTGAATTGAATCTATTAGATCACGAGCTTCAACTCTTTTATAATTGTCCTATATTGTGATTTCAAACATGTATCACTAACCCATTTAAGACTAGTTTCTTGATTTAAATCTTTACTCACAAACGAGTTCACCATTATTTAATGCTTTTGCAATTTTAACAACTTACTCTCTCAAAATTAAGGGTTAATTACGAGTCAATACTATTTAGTAGGCTTGAATATCTGTAAGTCCTAAGCATTTTTTAAACAATAATATTAGGAAAACTAATTAGTGTACCAATCAACACATTAACTAAATACAATATTAGATAGGACCATGTTAAATGGTGAAATCTACATGTATGTCTTTTGTCTTAGTTATTGTGTTAGTTGGTACATGATCGGTGCCTAAAAATACACATTTAATCCCTTAATATACACTTTATTAGTTTATTAATTTGTATTAATTTATAGTTTTGTGTGATTTTTATGTGTTTATATATATATTAGATCTTTATACCTATATTAATGTAAATAATACCTTTTAAATGTTTTATATATTATTATATTATAAAGTATACAGTAAATTACTGTGCACTTTACGAAAAAACGAAACAAAACAAAAGAAAAGAAAGGAAGAAGAAAGAAAAGAGAAAGAACATAAATAAAATAATAATAATAATAAAAAATGCAAACAAAGGAGGTGGTGGTGGCTAATCACCCTGTGATGCCCCTAAAATATGTATTCACTTTAAAAACCCTAATGTTTGAATTATTTTCTTAAAGCCCCTCGGTTACTTGAATTAATTCGAATCTTGTCGGTTAGCATTACTATTTTTATTTTTATCAAACAGGAATTTCCCTAGCCGGATTAGGTTCCCTAACCTAATTTAATTCTACATAAGTTACATGTATTTAACTCCAAGCCCTCACTCTTTATTTAAATTCAAAACTTACCCCAAAAACTAGTACTTGTACCTTGTACCTTGAAGTACCATCAATCATGTAAGAGAGATATATATATATATATATATACCTTCAAAAGTGTGCCCTAGGACCAAAATTAATAAAAAAAATGGCCCTTCCACCCTTCCCTATGGCCGGCCCTTCTAGGAGAAACTGAAAGACCATTTTCAAAATATATCATCATGAAATTCTAAAAAAAAACACAACCTAGTGCCCTAGACCTAGGATGCAAATTCCAAAACTAGTTCCATTTTAACTAAGTGTTGCCTAATCCTTGAGTAAGCCCCCCTCCCCCCCCCCCCTCAAAAAAAAAATCACTTCTATTCCTTTAAACTTCAAACAAATCCTAAACTTTCCATCTATTTCCAACTAATGGGCTTTTAGGACATTTTACATCAAAATTGCCTATATATACCAACCTCCCCTAGCTTGGCAAAGCACAAACACCACACCCACACACACACATTCGGCTAGAGAGAGGGAGGAGAGCAAGAGAGAGAAGTCTAGATGAGAAAAAGGAGGAAGAAGAGAGCCTTCTTGTGCAAAGTAGCAAATAAGCCACAAACACAACCTTCTCTTTCATTTTCCTTTTTTCAATACATGTTTCTAAAGGTTCTAAATAATGTTTTCAGATTTGTTATTAATGAGTTCTTATGTTAAAAATGCTAAGGGTTGAGTATTGATTCCATCTCTCTTGTATTTTCCCTATTTTGGCACAAAACCATCTTTTTTTCATACCAATCTCTCAACTTTCCAAGGGCACTCTTTCAAGCAAATTTTCTGAGTTAAATATATGTTATTTAGCATGTTTTATTCACAAAAGAAATGAAAACTTTCCCTTGGTTGAACCCTTATCTCATAAAACTTCTTATTTTGGGCATGGTACCTTAGAATCTGTTTTTTCAGCCCACTTCCAGAAATTCTAGAAAAACGTGTAAAATTATTCTGGACCTCTATTTCATGTCAAAATCTTCCTTGAGGAGTTAACTTTCAAGTAAATTGGTTTCATCGAAAAACATTAAGTGGTTTGCAAGAAAATCAAATTTTCGTAACGGTCGACGGATCTGGACAGAATCTAGACAGCGCTGAAATATTTTCTGAATAACTTAGAATCTGGAAAAGCAATCCCATTTCCGAAAAATGTTCTAGAAACTAGATCAAATTTCCTACGAACCATAAGAAGGCCGAGCCCGGTGAAGGATCTAAAATAGACCTTTCATTTTAATCTTTATGCGATACTAAATCTGGAAATTTTGTTATGTGTGGATGTTTTATACCCTTGAGTTCATGAGATTGCTTATTAGCTTATGATCATATCTTGGCATGATATTATATGTGTCGTGGTTATGTTATTTACCTTTCTCATCTTAAGAATGCATGCTTATATGGATATTATTGTCTTATAAGTTGGACTAACCTTGATTTAAAACATTTAATTCAACAGGAAACCTAATAGGGAGGGAATTGGGTTTTCAAACCCTTGAGTAATGAAAAGATGAGAATATGTGATATATGGATTGTTGGGATGTGTTCCCTATTTGAAAGTTAAAGTCTTGCGCAAGTGGTTTTCGGAACCCTTGAACGGAGCGGTTGTATTCGGACCCTAGGTGGTTTGGTGTGAGGAGGGATTTGGCCAAGGCCCTATTTTACCGTCTCTTTTGAGGCCCTGCGGTTGGCGCTACGCGGTATATAACCGTTGGTAGGCATCCAAGGTTAGTTCTGCAACAAAGTAGCAAAAGAGGGGGCATACCGAATAATCCGCGTCCGATTCTTGTGGTTGGGAGGACGAAATTTCTTTGGGGGATTTCTAGTTTATTGGCATCTAACTTAGCCTTTTATTTATTTACTTGAGTATCATGCTTTATTACTTGATGTTATATTGGTGTTTGTGTATTGGACTGGGAAAAAGAGACGGGGTGTGTGTGTGTTTACTGGGCATTCAAAGCTCACGGCGTATCATGCCAGGTGACGAAGAGGAACTCATAGCTGGAGACGACGAGCCGGAAACCTTCGAAGACTTTTGGCTATCTTAGGAAGGCTAGAAAATTCCTTTTGTTATTTTGTAAGACTCATGTGAAGATTTAAGCTTCTTTTGGGATGTCATGTAATGGAACCATCTTTTGAATTAAATATGTTTGTGGTTGTTATGTATTTATATTCTATGTATGAACCTTATCGTTGCTTATGAGACCTTGTGTCAATGCCTTTTAAGATCTGTCAAAAGGGCAGTGCGCTGCCTAAGAAAGCTGGACTTAGAAGGGAGGCTAATTCGACTCCACCAGCGATCTGGGATCTTACTTGGTTATTGACCATAGGACTCATTAGTGACTCTCCCTTGACTGCAACTAATAGTGTAGAATCGGGATGTCACAACTTGGTATCAGAGCCTAGGTTCAACCCTTAATCCTCGCAACCCTATACGCGACTCTAGAAGCCATTACCCCTTATCTTATTTTATTCTATCACGCTATTCTAAGAAGATTAACTAATGAAAGTCTTTTTCCACCTTAGGATGTCATCGGGAGACTATCTAGGACGCGCCGTCAGTCTCGACTCGTGGGGTACTTTCTGCAAGCAAGGAAGGAGGGCCATGTCGGTTAGCCCCTGCTTTAGCCGCCGACGCTGTATAAGTGCTGCCGAGGAAATGATCAAAACTGAGATACGTAAGGTGGAGATGGAGTACTCCCGCTATACGAGGGAGCAGAAGAGGTCCCTGGTGCGGCGCCGCCTACAATTCTTGAGCCGGGCAGTGAAGAAGGCGATCCGAATAGAGCAAGATGATCAGAGGATAGACTTCTTGATACACCAAGCTTTGACCACCAAAGCATACCACCAACCACCAACTCCGGCTGAAAGTTACACATCTTCTTATCAGGAGCCAGGCAACCATCAACCAATGAATATGGAACAGTCACCAGAATAGCAAAGAGCAAACCCAGCCTACCCTATAGAGGTGTCATCTGAACACAATCCCCCCTCACCAATGTACACCCCCCGCTCTCCGGACCAAGCCACTGACTCCGCTGACAAAGATCCAAAAGAAGACTTTGATTGGTCGGGAAACGAGAACTAGTTCGAGGAGTAATGAAAGTAGGCTTTTGTAAGACCCGCTGATGGGGATCCTTAGAATAAGATAGTGTAACAACCCCATCACGTATAATGATTAGTACTTGACTAATTAAGAGGATTTGAAATTTTATTGCCGAGTATTATAATTTAATTTGGGATTTATGAGGATTGTGGGATCTGATTCGTATATGATTCTATTAAAGATTTATTTTGGAATTAGAAATTGCGGGTCCAAATGGCTTAAGGAAGTGAAGTTAAGAAGTCGAATCAATTTAATCTTAATTATGGACCTATTTGAGAGTTTAATTAAATATTCGATTTAGTTTAGTAACATTGAGATCCGATTAATTAGGTCCACATTGGAGAAAATTAAGTTAATTAAATTATGAGAATTGAGAATTGTGATTATTACGAATTAAATTTATTTATGGGGTGTCCAATTTGGATATGTAATTTATTGACGGAAATTTGAAATCTGATTAGAAACTAAAGGCCCAAATAGCTTGAGAAACCAAAATTGAGGATGAAAATAAGTTTAATTTAATATTTGGAGCATTTTGGGAGCCTGACAAAAAATCTGATTCGGATTGATAAAATTAAACATAATTAATTGGGCCTTAATGGAAGTCAAGTTAGACTAATTAAATTATGTAGGAATTATGATTTGTTATAATTAATTTAATTATGTGTTGATCAAGATTTATTAAGATTAAGTGATGCTTAATTGAATTAATCCTAGACATAAATTAAATTATGGAACAAATTAGAATTGTGTGTAGGTGTGCAGAGAAACTTGTGTGGGGGTATTGAGAAATCTGATTGTGTGCATATGTATAAGTGATGTGCAGGAAGCTTGACCCAAGGTGCACGTGTGCAATATGTGTCAACAAGAAAGGTGTGCTTGTGTGTGTGTATATGTTGAAATATTTGAATGAAGGCTTATTTGGGTGTTCTGCTGGAAACCCGTGTGAGAGAGGGAGAGAGTGTTCCAGGCACTTAGTTGCTGGAAAATAAAATAAAATGGGGGAGTTGCTCTATGTCAAGGAGAGAAAGATGGAGCTCAAGGAAGCATGGGTTTAAAGAAAGGAAAGGGGAAATTCAAAGGAAATTCACCACTCAAGAACTCTAGGTATGGAATTTAAGTTCAAATCTTTTAGATTAATTACTTAAAAGCTGGAAAAAAAAAAAGAAGATGAAGAAAATCAAGTTAAGTGTAGGATTATGGAAATAAATTTGAAAATTAATTAGTTTGAGTTTGATTTTTATTATTCTTTATAAATTTGAGGTTCATCCTTACATGCATGTTAGAATTTCAAAGTTTTAGATTTAATTCATGTGTAAAAAGACTTATGAGATTAAATTTGGGTTTGCATGTAAAATCAAGGTAGGACCAAGACTATGAATTATGATTTCTTAAATTTGTTAAACTTGGGTTCAATTTCATATAAATAGATGAAGTTAGCAAGATGATGAATAAATGGAGTTATGTTCAATTTATGGAAATTAAATTAGAAATCAATTATTTTGACTTTAATTTTGTAATCTTGCATGAGATTAAGTTCCATTTGTTACATGCATGAATAAATTTTACAAGTTTAATACTCTAAGATACATACATCATGGATTTTGAAGGATTTGGATTAATTCAATCTCATATTTTGAAGAGAAAAAGGAAATGTTTTATGAACATCAAGTTTATGGGAAATTAGAATTAATCCTAATGCTAGATAAAGCTTTGATTTTATAATTAGATTTTTAATCCATGCATGTAATGTAATTTAAGATTTTATTTAAATTAAACATATTTTGATTATGAATTAAGTTGAGGTTACAAATTAAGTTGGGTATAAGATTATGGAAATTAGTTGGAAAATTTATAAGAAGTTTCATGACTCCAATTTCATGATTTCAAGGAAAATAAAATGACCTTGACGCCAATTTTATGTGATTAAAGAGAAAATGAGAAATTGAAGCTATGATCAAATGTATGAAAATTAACGTAGAAATTAATTACTTTGGGTTGAATTTATTTGTCCTAACATGAAATTGAGTTCCAATTGTACGTACATTATGAATTTTTCAAGAGTTTTGAAAGTTTAATTCGTGTTTTAAAAATTAGTGGGCTTGAAATTGGGTTTGATATGGAAAAGACGAGTTAAAACTAAATTTGGACAATTAGAGCATGATTTTGAATGAATGATTTCTAATTGAAAGTGTTTACTAATACAATGGCTCTCCATTTTTGTGTACCAAAAATTCATGCTTTGAGGCTTTGAATATCAAATTTGAACTTCAATTGCAATTCTAGAAATTTCAGAATTTACGCTGTCCGCTCGAGCGAGGAAAGTCTCGCTCGAGCGTGAAAATCGATCTCCCAGAAGTTTTTCAAATTTAAAGTACGCTCGAGCGACCAAAGTGGCGCTCGAGCGAAGACCCCATTTTTAGCATATTTTGAAAAATTGCATTTAATTCACATTTTTATTCTCATCTCTTTCCAAGGCATTCTAGACATGATTTATGGCTCAATAAAGATTAATAAGCTACCAATCAACATAGATTAGTTAGTTGAAGAATGAATCATTGATATAGTGGTAATTGTTTAAGAAGCCAAGTAAAAGATCAATCTATTTGGAAAAGAAGGGCTTAGTAATGAAAGAATATGTGAAATAAGAACCCGGTTCATTTGAATGAGAAAGAATAAGCATAGTAGAACTTCAGACTACTTAGACGAAAAGACTAGGAAAGTCAAGTTTGATCAAGGGAGTAATATTGTATTTCAATATGTATATGTTATGTGCTTGTGTAGGTCACGCGCCATTGTCTGCCTGATTTATCTGATATGTCCAGTCCGTCTGATTTGCTTCTACGGCTATCTATGAGTAATAACTTAGTAAAGTTATGTTCAACTGTATTTATTTTCTGTGTGATAAAATGAGATCTATTTTCTGAAATGATATGTTCTGTTTAATGAATGATTGTCCAATTTCTGATATGTATTCGCGACATCCTTAGCATCATGTGATATCTGTTGGCTGTTACCCGGTATCGGAGGTTCCTTTATGGAACTTAATCTGTTAGCACTCTGTTACTTGTATCGAAGGCCCCGTCACGCGGACTCAGCATATTTATGTTCTGTTCTGTTACCCGGATCCGAAGGTTTCTTTATGGAACTGGTTATTCGTAACCTCACGTGTATACGTTCTGTTCTGTTATGTTCTGTTAATGCTAATGGATGTATCACGTATGCTTGCGTATGACTTATGATTTTTGTCTGTATATGATCTGGACAAATTATGATTTTGATATGAAACTGAATTATGGTTTCTGAATCTGTACGGACTCATTCATTAAAACCCTTTACTCTGTTGTTATTCACTGGGCTCTAGCTCATTGTATTATTTATGTATGTAGGTGAGCAGGCACGCGACCAGGCTTAGAGGTATCTGCCTAAAATCTGTTTTTGTCAGCCAACCTATGTGCCTCCCGTGGAGGTTCCGGATATGTCAAGTAATTATCGCTAAGTGATTTAAAGTTTAAGTTATGTTTTCTTGTTTGGTTAAACAAGTCTTGTGTATTTTGTAAAAGGGACTAAGTGCTTTTTGCTTGATCTGTATATATATGATGACTTAAAGATAATGTGTATATATGTACATAAAAAGTTTAAATCTTTTCTGTCTCATATAAGTCTGCACAGCTCAATGGATGTTGTATATTGTTATTTGCTTCCGCTAGCCCCTAATATTATGACAATCTGTCTCAGAGGCCTTCAGTAATCCCAAGATTACTGGCCGGTTACGATGCTAAACCTATAGGGGTGGGTTTGGGTCGTGACAGATAGCCTGAACTTTGTAACGCATAGATGCTCTTTGAATGTAACTCCGATATAGGAGCCCTTTTGTAATGATGCCTATTATAATATATAAATGATGTATTGATCTATTTTATTGGCTGTTACTTGCTTTAGTGCACCCTAAGGAAACTGAACCTTTATTTCAAATCTAAGTAGTAAGATTTTCTAAGACTAGAAACCAACTCATCACGTGCCGTGAATAGAATGGTGGACACGCGAGCTAATAACTATACCAAAACCAGCGACAATGTACGAAATTGTCCCAGAAATCAACACGGACCCATCCCCGTAGGGGCTGACATCCCCAATAACCTAGGTCATCAAATTTTGGAGGAACTGGGGCAAATAAGGAACAATCGGCAGAATGAGAGGACTTGACTCTTTTCTGAGTTTCGGAAGCAGAGGCCCCCAAAGTTTACAGGCGTACCGGACCCGAAGATAGTTAAAAATTGGCTTCGGCAGATAGAGAAAATGCTAGACACCATGGGCATAACTGTAGACGCGCCCGAACGTCCCGGGAAAATCTCGTTTTGTTCATTGGGCTCACTACAGTTCGGACTCAATGTCACGGTTCTTAATCTGATCTTGCAAAGTGTAATGCGAGATTGATAAATCACCAAAGAGTTCAAATCCGGCAAATCGTTTTGAAAAACTGATTTTTAGAAAGAAGTGTCAAACATGGACTGCTTTGCCAGATACAAAGTCACCAGCTAAATATTTTATTTTTGGAAAATTTAGGAAACCCTGACTCGTGCCTAAGGCCACGCGTCCGTCATCACCAAAGTTGCCTCGGCTCGGGAACTTGGGTACGAGAGGGGAAGGTCATACAATGGGCACCTCCACTCGCCCGATCAAAGATCGGCCTTTACTAATATGATATCTTGTTTTCGAAAACACATGTGCTCTTATTCCGGTTATTAACCTAGAATTACTATGTGATGCGCACAGCATACAAGTATAGTTTGGATCACCTAAGTTGGAACAAAACATCTCATGTTTGTTTTTTAAAGCGGTTTGCTTCTCGCAAATAGGCTAAAATGCGGATTTTGCCACCCTCAAGTGGGCTTAGAAAACATGGTGATTTGCCACTCTCAAGCGGGCTTAAAACTCACAATCAATGAATTGTTCCAATTCAAGTAATCCAACCTTCACCCACAGGCATTCAGGTAGTTATATCACATAAGCAGTTAGCCTCATGGCAAGCATACTATCATGGCAGTCACTCACACACATGCAAGGATGCTAAAGCATAAACACTCACTGAGTACTCCAAGCCAAAACAGAAACTAGTTAGTAATCAATGCATGATCCTAGTTCATGTTAAGATGGCTAATGCAACACATGCAAGAATGCAACTAAGATAGGCTCGGCTATTCTAAAATATCATGTGAAATGCAACTTGATACATGTATTCAAATAGGAATTGAAATACAATGCAGTTAGTATGATGTGCCGAGCCCGGTGCATGCAAAACAGATGAATGGATGCAAACATGCAAGCATAAGGATGTTAATTGAAACATGTCCTAAAACTAACCATCGTAAGCTGGAAAATAAAAGGGAGAAAGAAATGGGGTTTGGAAGACATGCATCGCACACACGCACACTTATTTACAACAGTTGTGCCCTCTCGACGAAGGGTCCGAATGAATAATATAGAACCAGCTAGCTAATCTAAGCTAATCTAATTAAACTAGTTATTACACAACAGAATGAATAACAAGCTATAGCTAATTAGTACACAACTCTAACTAATTAACAAATTAACCAAGTTAGCAATTGAATAAGCATATAAACTATATGATGTAGGCTGCCTCAGCTCCGCTTTGGATGACAAAGGATGCATGCATGTTCGAGTCACTTTGTTCGGAAATCCTTCGCGACGCCCCGACTTGCCTCTGTTTGCAGTTGATCTCAGAACACTGCACAAAGCTCCAGAAGGCTGAAACTCCACCAAGGGAACCTGTGGGAAGGCTGCCGACTAGATATTGGCCTTGGAAACCACCTGCCGACCACCTTTTGTGGTGAAAACCAGAAAAAGTGGTCGGCCTGCCACTTTATCTGGTCGGCCGACCAATTTTTGCTAATGGTTTCTGGTTTTCTGCAACAGAGGGCAAGAAAAGGGCATGGCAAAGTATTTGCAACACATGTATGCGCGACCACCCTCCCTATCATTACATAAGCTCAAGGGAGTGTAGGCCTCGACCTTCGGGCCACCAATCACGCATCTCGATGCATGATGGCCGAGGGGCCGGATTGCGCAACTCAATATGGAATGAATGCACATATAAACACCTAAAGCTTAGAACTCCGTCATGTATAGTCAAGAGTGTCGGCAACTGGGAATCGAGGTACGTTTCATCACTTCGAGTATGAAACGTGCCTCGTTTCCCGTGTTTGGGCTGACTCTTATCGCAAACACAATGCAGCAAAACATGTCATGCACAATGCGACCTCAAGTATGCAACCTAATGCGATACCACTTAGACATGCAAGCATGCAAGGGATGGACATACAAACATACAACTAGCATACACAATGCTATGAATTACATGGCATGCACAATGCTCATGACGCTTGCATACACAATGCACATGATAACTTACATGCACAATGCAATGATCAATCATGCGACAACATGGCATACTCAATGCTATGAACTACAATGGCATACTCAATGCAAAATGGACTTAAACCAAAATGGATGGGCCTCAGCCACATCCAAATCAGTGGCCAATAGATAATGGAAATAAGGCATCAAAACACATACGATCATGCACAACGCAACGGCCCCAAGTCTAAGGCACAAAACACAACTTTTCAAACGCATTGAAAGGATGAAATATGGAGTGCAATGACACATGTTTCAACTCTGAAATGGCATACAAAATGACTTCGAATTATGCAAACAACATGTAATGCAATTAAGCATGCAAGATGGACTTAAACTGGATATGGACAAACCTCAGTCATGCCCAAAACAGTGGCCAAAATGGACTGAAATGATAGCATGATAAGCAAGGAAAAGCATGCTCAAATGATGGCTCGCAAGCAAGGCACAAAGCTCAAACTCTCAAATACAATTAAAGAGTGATAAACATGAGAATATGGCAAAGATGAAAGCTCTGAAATTCCATGCCAAATGATGCCAAGGCATGCAAACATCACAAGTATAGCATGGTAGGGACCTCAAAACTCAAGACTAGTCAAGGCATTTGCACTATAGCTATACAAAACATGAGTCATATGACCGAAGTAGCCCAAAATAGTCCTAAAATAGTCCAAAATAATGCTAAAATATGTATGGAGCATAGCCAAGACAAGCTAGCATGAAGGGCCAAAACATCATGCATTCTAAGCTAGTAAACATGATTTACACTGCAAGCATATGAAGCATGTGAGAGGCTACCAAACCAGCCAAAAATAGAGTCATGGCATGCCAAATGATGACCAAAAACCCACTGAAATATGACCAATACATGCAAGAATGACATGCTACTTTGATAAGCCACAAAAGGGATTACTCTACACATGCAAGAGGCAAACCCAAGGTGACCAAACCAGCCATAGATAGAGTCTAGGCAGGCCCTAAAAGTCACCAAAAGGTGTCTGAACCAAGCCTTGAAAGTATGAAAACATGTGCTCCTTTGATAGGCAAAAAATACAAGCAAACAAGACCAAAAGAGAGAGGGTCATCCCTCTCTGATTTAGGGCCTCAAAACCACATGCCAACCACTGAAAATCCACCGAATTTCAGTGGCTTAAAGGCCATGCAAGGGTTAACTCAAAGGTCTTATGGCATGGCACAAAACAAGGCCAAATAGGGCATGCAAGAGGGAAGATGACCCTCAGCACCAAAAGGGCCCTAAACAAACATGAAAAACACTTAGATATGGAGCTTTTTTCAATTGACAACAAAGCTCAAATAAGTATGCAAGTATGGCTAAGAGAGTGATCAAGACAAAGCTTAAAAAGAGAGAAAATAGATTACCCTTGAAGCTCGGCAAAACCATCAAGTTCCTCAGCTAAAAACCACTCTTTTAACCTCCAAAAATAACCTCTAGGAACCTCAGTTCAATGGTAAGGATGTATGGCTAAGAGTTGGGGTGTTAAAGGTCAAGAACAATACACACTTTTGGCTCAAAATATAGAGATATAGAGAGAGATATGTGTTTGTGCCTTAAGAAATTTTCTCAACCTTTGGAATGGAGAGGGAGCCCCTCTCTTATAAAAAAAACAAAGGTTCAAGCTTCTTGGAGAAGCTTAACATGGATGCAATCCCTCCATACACGTGTATGGAGGATACAGTCTGTGCTCTCCAACTGGCAGAGCTGGCATCCACACAGTCAAACAAAACAGGAGGAAACCTGCCAACCAGAAAAGGTGGTCGGCTTGCTACTTTTAGTGGTCGGCCAACCACCTAAAGTGGTTTCCCAAAAAAAACGTGGTCGGCCAGGGTAATTGGTGGTCTCCGCACTGAAAGCAAGCCAGTGGTGGGATGGGAAACCAGAAAATATGGCCCAAAGACCAAGAAAACCAATTTTCCAACCAGAAAATCGGCTGGGGGGGAGAAAAGTGGTTTCCAAGGAGAAAGCTGGTCTCTCACCCTTGTACCACCTTCCAAACAAGGAAAACAAGGTTCGTGCCAAGAACGAACCAACACGGATGCAAAATAAGAGATCGGAGGCAAGACGCGCGGCCGAGGGCTTCGAAAACTGGCTGTTGAGCACAAAAAGTGGCGTATGACCACAAAAGTGGTCTCCCGGACCACAATGTTCCTCTAGATAGAGGAAACAAGGTGTGTTCCAAAATATGCGCCAAACGGAGAATGGTAAGCGGTCCCGAACCGAGGCGCATGACCAACGGCTCCAAAAACCGAAAATTGATCTCCAAACGAAAAAAGTGGTCTACGATTGCGAAGAGTAGCCTACGACCATTGAGAGATGGTCTACAAGACCTCTCCCTCCCTCCGAGAGGAGAAAACAAAACTTGGTCCACGGACCGAGTCAAAGTACAAAGGGTCCCAAGGTCCGGAGGCGAGGCTCTCAGCCAAGAACTCCGAAACCTCAAAACAAGCACAACATGCACTATCACCGAGCGCTCAATCGGTGACGTCTGAGTCTTAAGGTCGGTCAAAAATGGGGTGTCTACAATAACCGAGGCTGCTAATAGAATAGCTTTGGCAGTATTCGAGCTTGATGATGAGGCTGACCATTGCTGGGAGTTAATCAAGAATACTCGTGATGTAGCAAGCCTATCATGGAACCAGTTCAGGGAACTATTCCTAAATAAATATTTCCCAAGTACTATCCGCCGAGAATGAGTCAAGGAATTTCAAAACCTGGAACAAGGAAATATGACTGTGACTCAGTATGCTGCAAAATTTGAAGAGCTAGCCCGTTACGCAACTAGATACGTAGCAAATGATAAAGAGAAAGCAAGGATGTTCGAGTGGGGCCTGGACCTTACAATCAGGGGAAGAGTTCTTCTGCAACGACTCCCCTTATATGTTGAGGTGCTGGAGACGGCATTAGAATCTAAGAGGGAAGTAACCGACGCCAAGAAAGCTTGGAACAAGAGAAAAGGGAGTCAAGCGTCTATTGGACCTCAGAGGATCCAGAAGGGAAGCATGACCTCAAAACCCTACTCCAGACCACAACCACAACAGCAACGACAGCAACCGCAGCAACAGATCCAGAGAGGAGGCTATTAACAAAAGCCGATGGGACAAATCCAATGCTTTCATCACCAACAATTAGGGCACAAAAAGAGCGAATGCTCCCAACTCCCTCCATCTGGATACCAAGAAGGAGGTTCTGGAGCAAATGCCCAGGCATTAGGTGGGTAGAAGCCTTGGACAAATAAGGCAGGATCTACCGGGCAGCAGCACCAGAAGAGTGGAGGAACTCAGAACGCCAAGACCAGTGGCAACCAGAAGGCAACCAGCAGAATCTTTGCCCTGCAAGAGGAAGAAGCGGACCCGTCTGTAATTGAGGGTAATTTAGTACTATACAATTCTTGGGTGCATGTTTTATTTGATACCGGTGCATCGCATTCTTTTGTATCCTCTGCTTGTGCTAAGTCATTAGAACTTGTGTGTGAACCTTTAGAAACTGCCTTAAGTGTAATGTCACCTATGGGAGGATGCGTTCGGGTAGGATCGATCTGTAAGGACTGTAAGATAAGGATGCGAACCTACGCTTAACTTGCGACCTTCGTATCATGGGAATGTCGAACTTCGATATCATCTTGGGCATGGATTGGTTGTCCGCCTACCAAGCGGTGATCGACTGTCGTCAGAAGAAGGTGGTAGCTCACACGCAAGATGGAACACGTTTCCAGTTTAAGGGGGATAGACAAGACCCCATGGCTTCAACAAAACATCGAACGCAGTGGCACGATCAACTTGCGAGTAGGATATCAAGTCTGATTCTAAATGATGAGGGCCAAGGAGAAATAGAACTTTCGCGCGTAGTATGAGAGTATGCAGATGTATTTCCCATGGAATTACCAGGATTGCCGCCAACCCAAGAAGTGGACTTTAGCATCGAGCTACAACCTGGAACTACCCCAATATCCATGGCTCCGTATCGCATGGCACCAGCAGAACTACGAGAATTGAAGACACAACTACAGGAATTGCTCGAGAGAGGATTCATTAGGCCATTACTTCACCATGGGGAGCACCCGTGTTGTTTGCTAAAAAGAAGGATGGGTCGTTGAGGCTATGCATCGATTATCGTCAACTCAATCGAGTCACGATTAAGAACTGATACCCACTCCCAAGGATTAATGACCTTTTTGACCAACTTAGAGGCTCAAGATGCTATTCAAAGATCGATCTCAGGTTAGGTTACCATCAATTACGAGTCAAGGAGGAGGATATACCAAAAACTGCATTTCGTACTAGATATGGCCACTATGAGTTTGTAGTAATGCCCTTCGGATTAACCAATGCACTGACAGTATTCATGAACCTAATGAATAAGATTTTTAGACCATACCTTGACCAGTTTGTAGTAGTATTCATTGATGACATCTTGGTATATTCAAGGTCTGAAGAAGAGCATGAGCAACATTTACGGACTGTCCTTCAAGTTCTTAGGGATAACCGGTTATATGCCAAAGCGAGTAAATGTGAGTTCTGGTTGAATGAAATAAAATTCTTAGGGTACGTGGTATCAGAGAATGGGATTACGGTGGATCCAACCAAGGTGGAGGCAGTATTAGATTGGAGACAACCAAAAACCGTGTCAGAAATCCGCAGCTTCTTAGGATTGGCTGGTTATTACCGGAGGTTCATCCAAGATTTCTCCAAACTAGCTAAACCAATGACTCGTTTGACGCAAAAGGGAGTAAAGTATGAGTGGGACGAAACTTGCGAAAAATCCTTCCAAGAGCTAAAGAAGAGGTTAACTAGTGCGCCAATTTTGACCATCCCAGAACGAGAAGAGGGGTACACTGTGTATTGCAACGTGTCTAAAGAAGGGTTTGGTTGCGTGCTCATGCAAAATGGAAAGGTCTGCATATGGGTCCAAGCAGTTGAAACCTCGTGAGCGCAACTACCCCATACATGACTTGGAGTTAGCAGCCTTAGTTTTTGCCCTATAGCAATGGCGACATTACCTGTATGGGAAACAATTTGAGATTTTCACAGATCACAAGAGTCTGAAGTATCTATTCACACAAAAAAACCTTAACTTGAGACAAAGATGATGGATGGAGTAGCTTGAGGATTTCCAGTTCACTCTCTCATATTACCCCGGTAAAGCCAATGTAGTAGCAGATGCTCTAAGTCATAAGAGCAGAGGGATGATGACTAAGATCTCCGTCAAGGAATGGGATATGGTTAAGACACTCAATGAGTTCAGGATCCAAGTGGAATCTCGAGATACGAAAGCATATCTTAGTGCACAGAAGGTGATGCCTAAGTTGATGAATGAGGCCATGGAGGCCCAGAAGCATGATCAAGGGGTAGCCTATATCAAGGGACGTTTGGAATCAGGAGAGCCCATGTCCGATTGGGTAATTCGCCCCGATGGGAGTTTAAGATACCAAGGTAGATTATTTGTACCAAGTGACGAGTTACTTAAAGAAAAGGTACTAAAGGAATGTCATCATTCTACATTTGCGATGCATCCAGGAGGGACCAAAATGTACCAAGATTTGAAGAGACAGTATTGGTGGAATGGAATGAAGAAGGAAGTGGCTAGGTTTGTAGCGAAATGTCTGACATGCCAGCAAGTGAAGGCGAAACATCAGAAACCAGGGGGAATGTTGCAACCTCTACCAATAGCCGAATGGAAGTGGGAGTATGTGACGATGGATTTTGTGACAGGGTTGCCTAAGTCACCCAGAGGGCACGATGCTATATGGGTAATAGTTGATCGCCTCACCAAGTCAGCACACTTCTTACCCTATACGATGACCGACACTTTAGAGTCTATGTGCAGACTCTACATTGGGGAGATTATTCGACTACATGGAATTTCGGTATCTATTGTGTCAGATCGTGATCCACGATTCACCTCTCGATTTTGGGAAAGCTTACAGGAAGCTCTTGGTACTGAGTTATGTTTTAGCACCGCCTTTCACCCATAGACAGATGGACAATCTAAGCGCACTATCCAGACACTCAAAGATATGCTAAGAGCTTGCGCAATGGATTTTCAAGGAAATTGGGAACGACACCTACCCCTAATTGAATTCGCCTACAACAACAACTTTCAAGCTAGCATCGATATGGCGCCTTTTGAAGTATTATATGGACGACCTTGTAGATCGCCGATTTGTTGGACGGAAGTGAGTGATGCAAATCTGATAGGACATGAACTTGTTCTAGAGACTACTGGGAAGGTCAAATTGATCCGACAACGGTTAAAGACTGCCCAAGACCGTCAAAAGAATTATGCAGACAGGAGGAGAAGACCATTGATGTTTGAAGTAGGCAGCCACGTGTTCCTGAAGGTGCAACCTAGGTGTGGAGTCATACATTTTGGGAGAAAGGGGAAGTTGTTACCACGATATATTGGCCCTTTTGAGGTATTGGAAAGAGTGGGCGAAGTAGCATATAGACTAGCTCTACCCTCGCAGTTAGCAGGGATACACAACGTCCTCCATGTATCTATGTTGAGAAAATACATCGCTTACCCATCATACGTCCTCAAATGGGAAGAGATCAGTCTTGACAAAGATGTTACGTTTAAAGAAGGACCGGTAGCAATACAAGATCGTCGAGAAAAGAACCTTAGAGGCAAGACGGTTCACTTGGTGAAAGTGCTATGGCGTCATCGGGGAATTGAGGAATCTACTTGGGAACATCAAGATTGGGTGAAAGCAAACTACCCCGAGCTTTTCGAAGGCAGTATGTAGTTGAATTTCGAGGACGAAATTGTTTTAAGGGGAATAGGTTGTGAAGCCCCTGAAATATGTATTCACTTTAAAAACCCTAATGTTTGAATTGTTTTCTTAAAGCCCCTTGGTTACTTGAATTAATTCGAATATTGTCGGTTAGCATTACTATTTTTATTTTTATCAAATAGGAATTTCCCTAGCCGAATTAGGTTCCCTAGCCTAATTTAATTTTACATAAGTTACATGTATTTAACTCCAAGCCCTCACTCTTTATTTAAATTCAAAACTTACCCCAAAAACTAGTACTTGTACCTTGTACCTTGAAGTACCATCAATCGTGTAAGATATATATATACCTTGAGGAGTGTGCCCTATGACCAAAATTAATAAAAAAATGGCCCTTCGACCCTTCCCTATGGCCGGCCCTTCTAGGAGAAAGTGAGAAGACCATTTTCAAAATATATCATCATGAAATTCTAGAAAAAAACACTACCGAGTGCCCTAGACCTAGGATGCAAATTCCAAAACTAGTTTCATTTCAACTAAGTGTTGCCTAATCCTTGAGTAAGCCCCCCCCCCCCACAAATCACTTATATTCCTTTAAACTTCAAACAAATCCTAAACTTTCCATCCATTTCCAACTAATGGGCTTTTAGGACATTTTACATCAAAATTGCCTATATATACCAACCTCCCCTAACTTGGCAAAGCACAAACACCACACCCACACACACACATTCGGCTAGAGAGAGGGAGGCGAGCAAGAGAGAGAAGTCTAGAAGAGGAGAAGAATGAGGAAGAAGAGAGCCTTCTTGTGCAAAGTAGCAAGTAAGCCACAAAACACAACCTTCTTTTTCATTTTCCTTTTTTCAATACATGTTTCTAAGGGTTCTAAATAATGTTTTCAGATCTGTTATTAATGAGTTCTTATGTTAAAAATGCTAAGGGTTGAGTATTGACTTCATCTCTCTTGTATTTTCTCCATTTTGGCACAAAACCATCTTTTTTTTATACCAATCTCTCAACTTTCCAAGGGTACTCTTTCAAGCAAATTTTTGAGTTAAATATATGTTAGTTATCATGTTTTGTTCACAAAAGAAACGAAAACTTTCCCTTGGTGGAACCCTTATCTCATAAAACTTCTTGTTTTGGGCATGGTACCTTAGAATCTGTTTTTGTAGCCCACTTCCAGAAATTCTAGAAAAATGTATAAAATTATTCTGGACCTCTATTTCATGTAAAAATATTCCTTGAGGAGTTAGCTTTCAACTAAAATTGGTTTCATCGAAAAACATTAAGCGGTTTGCAAGAAAATCAAATTTTCGTAACGGTCGACGGATCTGGACAGAATCTGGACAACGCTGAAATATTTTCTGAATAACTTAGAATCTGGAAAAGCAATCCCGTTTCCGAAAAATGTTCTAGAAACTAGATCAAATTCCCTACGAACCATAGGAAGGGCGAGCCCGGTGAAGGATCTAAAATAGACCTTTCATTTTAATCTTTATGCGATACTAAATCTAGAAATTTTGTTATGTGTGGATGTTTTATACCATTGAGTTCATGAGATTGCTTATTAGCTTATGATCATATCTTGGCATGATATTATATGTGTCGTGGTTATGTTATTTACCTTTTTCATCTTAAGAATGCATGCTTATATGGATATTATTGTCTTATAAGTTGGACTAACCTTGATTTAAAACATTTAATTCAACGGGAAACCTAATAGGGAGGATATTGGGTTTTCGAACCCTTGAGTAATGAAAAGATGAGAATATGTGATATATGGATTGTTGGGATGCGTTCCCTATTTGAAAGTTAAAGTCTTGCGCAAGTGGTTTTCGGAACCCTTGAACGGAGCGGTTGTGTTCGAACCCTAGGTGGTTTGGTGTGAGGAGGGATTTGGGCAAGGCCCTATTTTACCGTCTCTTTTGAAGCCCTGCGGTTGGCGCTACGCGGTATATAACCGTTGGTAGGCATTCGAGGTTAGTTCTGCAACAAAGCAGCAAAAGAGGAGGCATACCGAATAATCCGCGTCCAATTCTTGTGGTTGGGAGGACGAAATCTCTTTGGGGGATTTCTAGTTTACTGACATCTAACTTAACCTTTTATTTATTTACTTGAGTATCATGCTTTATTACTTGATGTTATATTGGTATTTGTGTATTGGACTGGGAAAAAGGGACAGGTGTGTGTGTGTTTATTGGACATTTAAAGTTCACGGCGTATCACGCCAGGTGGCGAAGAAGAACTCATAGCTTGAGATGATGAGTCGGAAACCTTCGAAGACTTTTGGCTATCTTAGGAAGGCTAGAAAATTTCTTTTGTTATTTTGTAAGACTCATGTGAAGATTTAAGCTTCTTTTGGGATGTAATGTAATGGAACCATCTTTTGAATAAGTATGTTTGTGGTTGTTATGTATTTATATTCTATGTATGAATCTTATCGTTACTTATGAGACCTTATGTCAATACCTTTTATGATCTGTAAAAAGGGCAGTGCGCTGCCTAAGAAAACTAGACTTAGAAGGGAGGCTAATTTGACTCCTCCGGCGATTTGGGATCTTACTTGGTTATTGACTATAAGACTCATTAGTGACTCTCCCTTAACTGCAACCAATAGTGTAGAATCAGGGCGTCACACACCTACCCCTCAATTATATATAAATATATATGTTTTATTATAATATTACAAGTACTTTGCCTATAAAAATAGGAGAAAGAGGAGAGAAGGAGAGGCCAGAGGAGCTCAAGCGAGTAGAGAGCGCTTCAGTCCATGGGATGAAGAGAGAAAGGAAAAAATAGACAATACTACAAAAAAAAAGTTAAAGATCACACTTTGACAAATGAAAATCTCACTTTATTGGAAGTGTGATAAAAAAAAAATTAGATTGATATTTTAATCATACTTGATTTAATTGAGTGCAATAATATTTATTTTTTATGTCACTTTTCAATTAAGTGTGATTATATATATATATATATTCTTTAATCACAAATTCTAATTAACATGTAGTTATAGTTAATTTTTATGTCATTAAGTATTATATATATATATATATATATATTTTAATCACACTTCCAATTAACGTATAATTGTAAATAAAATTTTCAATCTTGGCGCCAATTCTAGCGTCACCCACAAATAGAGGCACGATTCTTCCCTTTTCCAAACAAGATAGAATTTTCCAAAACACAGCATGACTCTTCCTTTCCAATTCTCTTTGCCTCTCTTTCTGACTCATTAGCCCTAATTCAGTTTTCTTAATCTGCCATCTCTGAAACCACCGTCTCTCTGGTCTCTGGAACCACCTCTCTCTCTCTCTCTCTCTCTCTCTCTCTCTCTCTCTCAAAAATACTCTCGCTTGCCTTTTCACGCACACGAGCACCTTCACCGTCAGCAGCGTCCTTCGCGACCACACCCTTCACCGCGACTGCGACTAACACCGACGACTACGACTATCTATTAAGTTCTCTCTCTCTCACTCGTTTGTTGCTCTCACTCTGCCCCATTCCCTCTCCTTCTAATTTTCAAAACCCTAACAAGTGATTTTTGAAGGCTAGGGTTGGTCAAGGTCGTCTATCTCCTATGTGATTTTGATTTTGATTTTGATTCAATTTGTTCATTTCCAAGTTCTTTTTCTTTAATTTAATTAATGTGTAAATTATGCACACCACCTGTTTGCTAATATGCCTCTGAAAATAGAAAGTATAAAATCTGTTGGTGTCTCAACCATGAATAAAGAGGCATTCTCACTACCAGCCACCAACATTAAGCTATAAAATCTGGAATAGAAATTTATACTCAGGGTCTAGTAACATATAATGAACCTTACCAAGCTTAAACAAAAGAAATATAATGCTGCTTTCAGAAGGTGTAGTATAGCCATCAGTTCAAGGTGGTGGTGATTATTAGGAAATTGTTGAGATATAGAAGGAGCTAGAATTGATTAGAAAGACCCATAAAATGTCTGCTATCTTCTTTGATAGTCAACTCATTAATTCCATTAGTCCTGTAAAAAAAATTTCCCTTTCTTTTTTTTTGTTTCTTATTGAAATAATATTGCAGTGTGCACCTTCTACCAGAAAGGAGTCTGTTCTTATGGAAGCCAATGCAGATATGAACATGTTAAAGTTTTTCGATCACAGTCCTCCACTGTATCTTCTTCCACAATTTCTCACCAATTTTTGGTTTCTGATTCAATTTTTGGTCTCATTCATTCTGTATATCTTGTATCAGGAATTGGCATGGCAGAGTAATTCCTCAACCTCTGGAATGGATGCCAACTTTACATTGAGGGCATGCCCAATATGTAGAAAGGTTTCATACTTTGTCATTCCTAGTGTCATTTGGTATTCTACAAAAGAAGAAAAACAGGAAATTGTTGACAGCTACAAAGCAAAACACAGGTATAATTATGTGGGTCATGTACTTCTCTTGAAATGGTTATTAGTTCTCCAATTCTCTTAGATATAGGTTGTCTCAGGTTTGTTATAGTAGATTCTTTTATTAGTTTATTCTATAAAATTGCAATTATTGCTCTTTATAAGATTAGTTTTGATACGAGGATTGGGCACACATCCATAATAGTTAGTTACTCAATTCAAAACTATTAAAATATGATATTAATGTATGAGTTAGCTACTAGAAAGATTAGAGATGGGAATAAAGGGTTTGAAGCATGATGTTGTGGCATACAACACCATGATTGGTGGGTTTTGTAGAATTGGAGAGGTTGGAAGGGCTGAAGAGTTTTTTCGAGAAATGGGGTTGAGTGGTATGGAGAGTTCTTGTCTCACGTTTGAGCATCTCATTAATGGGTATTATAAGATTGGGGATGTAAGGCTTTGGTGTTTTTGAGAGTTGCAATGAGAAAACATGAGATTACATCGAAGAGGAAGAGTTAAGAGTTTCTAATAAAGGGATTATGTCAAGAGGGGAGGACAGAAGAAGCATTGAAGCTTCAGGCAGAGATGGTAGGGAAAGGGTTTGAACCAAATTTGGAGATTTATTGTGCTTTCATTGATGCAAATACAAAACAAGGGAATGATGAACTAGCAGGGATGTTGAAGAAGGAAATGCTAGAAACTCAAATGCCTAAGAATCAGGATTAGCTGATTTTATCCCTCAGCATTGTGAGGTGCCTTTGTTTTGGGGTCAGATTGTTGCAATCTTAAATGTATGATTTCGTTTTATGTAACATGAATTGGTGTGCATTCTGAAAGTTTTGTTTTCTTGGCTTTGTACATAGTAGAAATTTGAGCCCTTGCCTAATCATTCCTTTGGAGAGAGGCGGGCAACACATCTTTCTTGACATACAGCTTGCTATATGGTGAAAATTATTTTGGGAGCTGGCGCAACTACCTTAAGTTGGATTTTGCTCCTAGATAAGTAAACACAAAACCTGGTGAAAGATGCAAAATTTAACTTTAGGGCTTTCCTTCCTCAAATGAAAGATTTTATGCAATTTTTTTTTTTTTTTTTTTTGTTTCCTATAAGTAACTCATCCCATTTGCATAATAACATGTATAGTATAACTAGGAATTATTAACACTTGATCAAAATTGGCTTACATTTTAGTAAATTGATGAATTTGTTTAATCCTTTTAGAGCAGATTTAACGGTTGATTGCTTGTTTTGAAATCCTCATTGTGATCCAAGTCAACCTTCCACTCAAAAGTAAAGAATGCTTTGTCATTCCATGTCTTTGATTTCATTGCCTACTCATTCCTCTTATACAAGATGAGAATGTAACTTCTTTCTGTATATATACAGGTAGATTTTTTTGTGGGTTCTATTCAACTACCTTAAATTGAAGTTTTGAACAGGTACTTCAAATTTAGTCTCCTTTTGCAACTTCAATAGTTGATTTTCTACTGCATTCCTATGAACATCACTATATGTTATTGTTCTACTCAGCCATGGAACTTTCTATATCAATTTGTTCAACAGTCCCTAAGGAAATGTTAATACCATTATCAAATTTTTTTTTTTTTGACATATTGAAAACATATATATCGACTTTAGGAGCTTTTATGAGCATATATCCAAAATTTAGAAGAGGCTTTGAGATCTCAGAAATAAGATAATGCTGTTATAGTTTTTTCGTCCTCTTTGTTATATAGTTCGATTGATAGATGTTCTACCTTTACTGATGATATTATATTTAGTTTTCATGTCCAGCTGTTTTCGGCAAAATGTCAATTTTTGGGTAAAGCTTCTTGCCATTGGTTGCTGATAGAGGGGAGGAGATTAGAAGTAAGTACTTAATACCATATTATTGTGACGGAGAGGATTTCATACCTTTTTTTGCTATTTTTTTTTTTTTTAAATTTTATTTTATTCAGTCACTCAATGAAATGCCAAATTGACTTGTAACAATTAGGATCTGTGAAGAAGCAGAAGGTTAATCCTAGCCAACTCTTTCCTACAAGTCTCAAAATTCATTGAACTCTTACCTAGCAAAAAGAATAATTCAAATGAGAAGTTGTAAAGGAAGAACAATTCAAAAAGAATAATTCAAAAGGTTAATAGAATAAAAATGTTAAATTTTACCAATCATCATTGCTTTTATTGTTTTTGACTTTCAGGTCGTGGAGCACAGACTTGGCCATTTGCCTTTTACTGAGAAGCAAGTAGTCACTCCAACAGGTGTGTTTTAGGAGAAAAATTAGTAGCAAGCCATGGACTCAATTCAAGTCTCTTCCTCTCTCTCTGATGAAATTTGGAATACAAGTAGGCTACTTCCTTTTTATCTCAAGTTTCCTTCAGTTCTCTGAATTTAAACTGAGAACTTTACATGCCTTCAATTTTTATTTGTTTGTGTTTTTTTACATATATGATTGTGTGTTTTCTCTTGCTAGCTTATAATTTAGTGTCTCCTGATGGTGTCAATTTTATGAAAAGATATTCCTCTGCATATGGCTAAACTAGATTTTTAAACTAGCTATAAATTGTTGGGATTAACTTATGCGGAGTAATGACTGATGACCGTGAATGTTGTTTCATTGGGGTGTGATTCATTCCTTTTTTGTCATCTTTTTTGAAAGCATGTATTTCCTTCGCTTTTAGAAAGTGTACATGAGAATGAAATAATGTGGCCAGCTCACTTTTAGTCTTCTTACTCATTTTCTTTCTTTCTTGTTGAATAATTTTGTAGTTTTCTGTGACATCTAACATTAACCATTCATGACAAATTAGTGTTAACTTTAAACTTCATTTAGATATTAACATTTGGCATCATACTGTTCTCTTGTTTGTCTTTACTTTCAATGTCATAAAGAGGGAGTGCATATCCTTTTATTGAAAAAGAAAACAGAAAAAAAAGGTAGTGGACTACTTACATATTTCTATCTGCAGCAAATTGGAACTGTTCACATTTTTTTCCCCTTTTGGTACATGTAACTGTTTTATGTTGTATTCTTAAGTTGCCTATCCCAAAACATAAATTTGTTAATTTGTTGGTATACTAATGCAGGTCAATATATACTGGGGTTGACTTCTACAAGAAATTGTGTGGAGTTTCCATTATTCAAAGGTGAGCATTAAATCAGGTATTAATAGAGGCACTTCTGGTTCTGGAAATAATTTTATTGAATTCATTATAAAAACCAAAAAAGATCTTTCTGGGAGACAAATTTCTTGCCATTGATACTAGAATTAACTCCTTACCTTACAGTGATTATCATACTCCTGCTAAATCCTTATGTTGTATTTGGTTGACTAGAATGAAATGGTCATTATTTGGCTTCCTTATCGAATGATCATTTCTAAGGAATGATCGTTTCCCATTGCAATGGTAAATTATGATTCCATTGGTAATGTAATTTTTAATTATTTTTTTATTTTTTTTATTTTTTATTTTTATTTTTTTACGCAAGAATAGACATTTTAAATGAATGATCATTCCATTCGAATTAACCAAACACTACCTTGTAGCCCAAAATTATTTCTAAAGAGGCAAATTTTGCCTCTGAATTAATTTATGTTTTCATTTTTCAGGTCAGAAATTGCTTGGAGAGATGCAAAATATGGTCAAAGAATTCAAAGATTTTGTGTTTCAAGTTTTTTCATTTTTTTAATATATGTAATCACGGTTAATTTTTTTTCTTTTTTATTAATTCCTTTGTATATACGTTTGAACATTCAACTTTTATTTATAAAATATATGATGTTGTTCCATTCAATATGTGGTTGTAATTCAAAGGATGGTATATAGTGTGTACTACATTCTTTAAAGGCGTATAAAAATAATATTGATTATTCTTCAAATATGTTGAATCCTTTTTTTTATCACACGTATTAACTGTGATGAGAAATGCATATAACGTGTGATTTTATCTTATTATTAATCACATGTTTTATTAGATATTAATCACGTTTAAAATATGTGATCTAAATATTTATTATCATAGATTTTGAGTTATACATTACAGATAAAAAGTGTGATCTAAATATTTATTATCACACGCATAATGTGTGATGGAATCATCTTTTAATGGCACTCAAAATGTAATTAAAAATAATCATCTTTAATCACTCCCAAAGATCACACTTTGATAAAATTTAAAACGTGTGATTAAATAACATACATTATATATAAAAAGTGTGATCTATTTATGATTTTGTAGTAGTGAGAGAGTGGGAGAGTGGTTTGTAAATATTAGAGTGTGAAATGAAACAATTCAGACCCAGTCCTTGCAATGTGAACGAAAATCCTAGGGAATAGGATTAAACCTTAGTGAATACAATTATTAGTTCTAATGAGAGTAATTTTGTGCTTATGAGAACCACTAATAATATTATTACTATAACTCAGCAAATCATTCTTACTTTTAAGGGATAAGAAAGTTATAACTGGTGGCATGAAAATTAATTTTGCAAAATTCTATGACAGAATTTCATGGGATTTTCTCTAGTAAAGACTCAATAAACTTAATTTTGCCTCAAAATTGGATTAAGTAAAGATTCTCTCCTAATCTTTTAGTGCTTTGTGTGGAAAGATTGTCTAATAGGCTGATTGACAAGGTGAAAGATGGCAAGTGAAAAAAGGGATTAAAGCTTCTAAATAGAATTAATGCTCAAGAGATGTTAATGCTTGAGGGAAACTACCAAAGAAGTATACATTAACGGAGAGGATCTCAATCTGCCATTTAGATACTTGAAATGGGAAACATTAAATAAAATTTTAAAAAAGAAAGCATTTTATGACAAAAATCTTCTAATTTACTTTTAGAGCAGGGAGGGAATTAGTGGCATGCAATACTTGGTTTCCAATTTTTTGGCTCTTGTCTTAAACACTCTCTCTGTCAACTCTTAATTCAGAAATTAACAATTATTTTAACACGTTGTGATAGGAAGAGAAAGAGTATAGAAGAGAAGAGAAGAGAGTTTGCCTCATGTCTTAGTAAAAACTCTAGAGTGGTGCAATGGCAGTTAGGAGCTGCTCCTGTGCAGTGGTAGTTTGTGTCTTTATATCTCTCTTCCCCCACTTTTTTGTTTTTGTTTTTGCTTTTGCTTTCAATCTAGGAGGCGCTTGCATTCTTTGCTCACGCCACTCCTCAAACCCAACTTAAATTTCTTTGAATGAAATTTAATGGGTTTATTTCCTCATATGGGAGATTTGGAATATTTTTAGTTCACATACCGTACATATTCAGAAGAAAACTTCCCTCTTCTCTCTATTTTACGGCCGTTACCAACTCATCTTTCTTCCTTACCCCAATCGCATACTCACATCACAGCTCTTACACAGCTCTCTCTCTCTCTCTCTCTCTCTCTCTCTCATATAAAGTCTCTTCCTCTATCTCCCTTACATATGCCTTTTCATTTTCATTTTTTTAAAAAAAAATTATTTTTCCCAATAAGATATTGTTTTCTGTAATTCGTGTTCATGTCCAGGTAACCTATGACACAATATCTATGGAACTTAGCAATAGCATCTTCACTTTTCCCTGTTTATGTATGTAAATGGTTGTATGTATGAATATATAGGAAAACACAAAGATCAGTGTGGAGAGATGGGCAAAGAAAGAGAAGCCCGCGCATCTCAGCCCCTGATCCATGGAAGCCGGTGCCACACCAACCAACACCACCAACCAGTTCGCACTCACACAACCGCTTGCGGATGGAGGAAGACCACCACCACCACCAGGGTGCCCCCTCCGATACCACTACCAGGGCCAGCATCAAAAGAAAACTCCAGCAACCTCTACTTAATTCTCTTCTAACCAAACCCAAACAGGTCTTTGCATCTCTGATTTTTATTCTGTAATTGTATGTATATATTTGTTTCTTTCTTCTTTTAATTATCAATTGTTATGCTCTTTTTATGTGCTTGTATTTCAATCCCAAAAGTCTTGGAAGACAGAAGGCAAGCCACAGAAAATAGTATAAAGTCGCGTGCCATTCATGCATTCTTGTTTGCATATGACATAATCCTGTACAATAAATATATCATTATTTTCAATGTTGGCTATCGTTGTAGTTTGTTTGTTGTAGTAATGAATTCTCTGCATCTACTTTTTTCCATTAATTTATTTTGTAGATTTTTTCTTATTAATTTGTTTGTTTGCTGAACTTGATGCGAGTAGCTTAATTATTTGGTGTCACCATTTTCTATTTGTCTGTCAAGTAGAGACAAACAGATATGACTCAATAATTCTTCAAGATTGTAATAATAAAGATTGCTTTCAATCTGATCTTAAGGGGCTATTTGTGTACATGTGAAATTATTTATCGGCTTCAAATCTTTAACATGTTCTATAAGTGCTGGTTTCAAAATCCATTTCAAATTATGTGCAGGGCATAGAGAACCCAAATCATGAACATCATTCAACCAATAGTGGTGAGTTGTTTTGTTCCATAACATATGTCACTGTGTTAATTACACAAATTAAGGTTTCTTACTCGATAGCATGTCACACCACTATGTAATTCAATTGTTTCCTGAATCAGATCAACCATTGGTTATCAAACTTGAAGGAAGTGCAAAACTTGATGATAATGCTACCTCCACTGGTTGTGCAATTTTCTGTCAAATTTTCAAATTTATCATATCGATCATGAGTATGAGGATAATGTCTTAATCGTAGCTTGTTATCGCTTCACTAGGTCAACCATCAGTTATGTCACCCATTCCATTCATGCCAGAAAAACGCATCCTTGAGCTTGTCTTGGACATATTGCAAAGGTGAGTACTACTCAAGTGTATTTTGCACCTTTTGAAGTTTAGGAATGGTAAAAGGAGAAAATGATTTAGGATATTTCTTGGAGGAAATATTTTGTTGTTTAAACATTTTTCTTTGGTATCAGGCAAGATACACATGAAATATTTGCTGAACCAGTTGATCCCAAAGAGGTTTATTTTTGGTTATTGATTTCATCATTTGATTGTTTTGATCCCTACTAACCCAATATAATTGATGAGATTTGGTGCTTCTATGTAAGGTTGAGGATTATTACGAAATTATTAAAGAGCCTATGGATTTTGGCACCATGAGGGCTAAACATCATGAAGGAATGTATACAAATCTTGAGCAATTTGAGGTTTGTTCCATTGTTGAAAGTTACTGTCATAATCATTAATCTACTTCCCAAGTTAAATTGTTCTTCACCATCTATTTATTGTCTGTTATAATATGCAGCATGATGTATTTTTAATACCAAGAAATGCGATGCATTTTAACTCCACGGGTACCATTTATTTCAAACAGGTATTGTTACCAGATTCTAGAACAATTGTAGCTAACACGAAGATCTTGATTTTTCTCCAATAATTGAATACCATAGTCTGATATTTCACAGGCTCGTGTCATATATGATCTAGCTAAGAAGGTTTTTCATGTTCTAAAAACTGATTTTGAAAACTTTGAATCGGAGTTCTCGGAGACAAGACGGAGATCAAGTAGGAGGCTCCAGGCAGAAGCCAAGGGTTTGAATTTTAACTCAAGTCCTAGGTTCACTACAAATGTTAGATCCAGTGGTATGACTAGTGATGTTTCGTCAAAAGGCAGACGATGTTCTTTAAATGGTCCATCAAATCTAAGAAGAAATATCCAAGGAAAACCTGGGTTCTCTCGTACTCGTGTTGACACTGGAGAACATGATTTTCCCCTTGGTAAGTCTGGAATCTCTAGTTTTATATTTGCTTTCATTAGTGTTCGTGTGTGTATGTGTATGTGCGCATCTCTGTGCAATGTGCATGCAAGTCTTGTCGTAAAATGTAGTTTAACTGTCTTGTGTTCCTTGCATTCTGTAAACAGTTGCTAGAGATGGTAGAAGATCTAATTTTGTTGAAGTGGATTGGCGTTGCACATATAAACCATGGTTATCCTTCCACAATGAAAATGATCCTATTTTCTCAACAATTCATAGTGCCCCACAACTAGTGTCTCCTGTAAGATTTCTTTCCTACTGTTTCATTCTAGTGAAATGATCTCTCTTACCTGTCTTATAACTATTTGCATCTCTTTTAACTCTATATTTTCATTTCTAGATTGTATTAAACCATTTAAAAATTTGCCTCACTAAGACAATTTCATGTGCTCTAATACATCTAAATTGTTTATAGTGGTAGTTTTGAATCGCTTTAGTATTTGCTTTATGAACAATAAAGATTGACTTGTCAGATAGTCTTGATTATCTAACGTGAGGATAATTACTTGGTGATTGTGGCTGTAGGTGAATCAGTGTGATATTAGCTACAGGGAAAGTTTGATGTTGTTTGCTAAAGGTTTAGGACCAACAGCCCAAATGATTGCCAACCGAAAGTTACAAGGATGCTTGAAAGATGCTCCCAATTTTCAAACTCCAGCTTCAAACTCTTCCGGACAAGTTGCTACATGTCAAGTTCCTGCTGCATTTGCCTCTGCTCATAATGGTCCTAGGACTCTGGATACATTAATCCCAAATACGTCTTGGGACTTATTTGATCCCCTTCCTGGGTGTTGTTCAGCCCTTGAAACAACTACTGACATAATTGATTTGACTGACGCTGATGATGGAGAAAGGGCTCATATGAGTGATAGGATGGGTGATCGTAGTGCTTTGGAGGGAAAAGTTGTGAGCAACCGCGAACGTGACGGGAAGAAGACTTTTAGTGTTAGTGACAGAGACAAGGTTCTTGAGAAACAAATCAGTAACACTCATCTGGGATTGAGTTCTTCCACTTCCGGAGCTGAAGTTTTGAATTACTGCAAGCCTCTGGCTGCAACAGTGGACTTGAGCAAAACAGATAGCCAAGTGCAGCCATCGAATTTAGCTTCAGAGAATTCTTGCTCAAACAAGATTGAATTCAAGTTGAGAAACAGTAACAGTTCGACATCATCATCTTCATGGATCTGGCATACCAGTGGGGTCTCAAGTTTGGGTCTGTCCGATGGCTCCATGGCAGCTGCAGTGGGACCAAAAGGTGAGAAGAGTAGCTCCTCCCTGCAGCAAGGGGGCCACACTGTGGAATCAAATGGAGTTGTGCCATTAGTCTCTCCGTTTGCTTTTGATCTACCTTTCTTGAAAGCACGGCTTAACCAAACAAATCATTTGAGGCAGGACGGTTTCTTGCAACCCAAATTCCAGCAAATTTCTGTTAATGAGGGACCAATTCCATCATCATCATCCTTGGCCCAAGTAAGCAACAAGCGAAGGACTTTTGGGCGTACCCACCAAGCAGAACTGACCATTCAATCTTCTCAGTTGGCTATGGCTATAAATAATCAACAATATTCAGTACCATCGGACACTCCGGATACTAATTTGGCTTTACAGCTACAGCTTTAAGGACTTTCAGAGTAACTCGAAACTTTCCACAAGTACAAGCCGGAAAATGTTAAAACATTCTGAAAAATTTAATGTGATCATGTTACTTCTAGTTGGTGTTTAATTTTTATTTCAGGAAAAGTTGTTGGATTGTCTTTGATGATTTCATGACTAGTATCATAGCACTAATATGCGGCTTTAATGGCTAAGTGGTGGATTTGGGCTTGTTTAATTCACAAGTAATTAAAATAATCATGAATCACATACATCATTGCTAGTGATTAGCTAAAAGTTAGCAAACACCAAACTATTATCTATTAGATAGAGATTTTGGAAGCAAAAAGGGGGAAAATTGGGGCAAACACCAAACTATTAGCTTTTTTAGCTGCTGCACACCCTGTAATTCCCTCTTTTAAACCAATGTGCTACATGCTAGGCAATTGTACTATAAGAAACAAATCAAAACTAGCATTGTATGGAATCAAGCTCAAACCCAGTAGCTTTGTTGTTTCCTTAACAAATATTAAATTTACCAATGGGGTAGCTTTTGCTATCTTTTTTGCCATTTGGATTTTTTATGCTCCTAATGTTTTAGGGCATCCCGACAATTATATATACCTGCTAATCCGATGCCCACCCTGCCTCATATTGTGCCGGAATGGTATTTCCTACCAATCCATGCCATTCTTCCTAGTATACCTGACAAATTGGGAGGTGTAGCCGCAATAGCACCAGTTTCTATATGTCTGTTGGCTTTATCTTTTTTTAAAAGTATGTATGTACGTAGTTCAAGTTTTTGCCCGGTTCACCAAGGATTTTTCTGGTTGCTTGTGGAGGATCGCTTACTACTAGGTTGGATCAGATGTTTACTTGTGGAGGCACCATTTGTTATGCTCACAATGCTAGTTTTGCTCGTGTGAGAATCAACTCTCTCTTCAAGAATCTTTTGAGCAATGCTCTCATGGTCAATCAGAACAAAGTTCTTGCTTCACATCCTTTCTGATTTTGATTGATACCCTTGTCGATACAGAAAAGGATGTCGATCAACCTCTTGAAGTAGTAGTCCTAAAAACATGATCAAATGACAAGCAAACTTTTGTATCTCTCTTGAAGCAGTTTGCGTTAACAGGCAATGACATTGCTGGTGGGTGCATAGTTGACTCTGGTATAAGATATTCTTGTATTATCAAACTTGCATATGATATTTTAGAAAGATAACTGCAAAAGTACTTCTCACAGTTGTACCTGAAGAGGCCCAATTTAAATCCATTGAAATTTGATCTGTGCTATGAGCAAGGCAAGGCAGAAGGGTTTGTGAACCTTTCTATGATCACCTGTCACCTCAAAGCAAGTTGGCATGCTGTGGTAGCTAATTTGGTTATTAAAGCCTGAGGGGTCATTTGAAGTAGTGCATAGATCTCAATCGAATAATGGTCATGCCATAGATGACCGTAAAAGCGTACCTGAAACTCACCAACAGATGAATCAATGGTTCATATATAATTGTATAACGAAAAGACTACTTTTCTACCCAGAGGACTGCTCTACAAATGCTTAATTTTGGTATTGTATGTTCTCATTTATATTGTATTAAATTTTCCATGCTAGAAATACTTAATAAAGAAGTAGAGATATTTATCTCCGCTATTTATGTCATTGCAACATATATAAAGTTGATACATATCTTGAGAAAACTTCATTGTAAGTGCTTCTAAGTTCTACTGCTAGCAAACATCATCACAATTAAATAGATATTTCTTAACAGAAAAATTATAATGAGGTACCAACTAGCAGACACTCGCATTGTATGCGGTATTTAGTAGCTAACCAGAAAACGTTGATACCTTAGCGGACTATGTTTTGGAACGTACATTCGGAAACATGGTACATTTTCACTCCAAAACAGCAAATTTAGCAATCCAAAGCGATCCCAACAGTTTTTCTCAATGTATTTCCTTAAGGTTCCCTTAGGTGTAAAAAAAAAAATCAATATAATAAACTAAAATCTAAGGTGAGTGAAATTTTGATATGACAAAACATCAAAAATAGATTATAATGCTTATAGAAATGTGTTGCTATTAAATGATTAATTTGGAAAAAAAAGAAGTTACATTTTTATTGGAAGTCTAGTTAAAAAAGTCTTTAGTGTAAATTATAGAAGTACCCTATCGTATAACCATTTACAGGTAACATAATTTCATAGAGATTTCTCATTTTGGTCTTTCAATCTACTTGTTGCATTTTAGTGCAGTATTATCCTTGTTTTATTCTTATAAGGGTTTAATTTCCTTGAGGGGCTGCGATGAATGAAGCTAGGTGTGGGTGAAAAGAGAAGTTTGGGTCTGCATATGGATCCCCAGCCAAGAGGGATGAAGTCTGTGTAGGAAGAAACACGAGTGAAGAAACAGATGAGGCAAGGTTTTGCTGCTGGTAATAGTTGAAATGATGTGGTTTTGAAGCCACACTGGTGTCCTTCGTTAAATGGCACCATTCCATTTATTTTCCATGCTTCTCAGCCTTTGAAACCTCAGATAACGACGTGGTGATCTCTCGGTTAAAGCTCCAGCAGATGGTGATAGACAATTTCTTCAGAGGATCTGAACTCCTTGTTTATTACCTTGTGCAAGTAGAAGTACCATTCTCTCTCAACAATGAAAAAGAAGCTTTGTCGCAGTGCAGCAGGCAAAACTGGAAATCCAATCACTTATTTACAACAATATATTTCCTCCAATTTTTTCTATTTTGGATCTCATTTTTTAGTATTCAAATGGTCCTGACATGCCAAGCCTGCTCCATCATATTGACATGAATCGGACAAGGCCAGAGCTGCATCAGATATCCCAAGGCTCCCTGTCTTTCTAAACTCTATATGCCATCCAATTTCCCATTTTGTTTGTGTGTGTATATATATATGTGAACCATGATTCATATAATTAGATTATAGAATATCAAACCCATCCAAATATCAAACCCCCCTACAAATTAACCTCTGTTTTATTCATCCAAACATTCACAAATAGGAGATTCTGGTGCCTCTAATTAACAAAACAAAACAAAAACAACAATAAAACTTGTCTTTTGCTCTTTACATCCTATGCCAGGATTTTAAATCTTAAAAAAGAAAAGAAAGAAAATTGATACTAATTATTTTACTTATTTACTTTGTATTATCAAAAATCAATTTTATTTTGAAAAAAAGTAGATTACCCATAAAAGTTTGTTGGTTTACGATTTTCAACTGACTTGTTTGACTCATTCATTGAGAATAATGCTAGGATGATTCTAATTTCTTTAGGATCGGATGCTTTTCAATTGAGATGTTTAATTAGACGGTCCACTCTAGTTTACTGTTGATACAATTTGGATCCGTTTTGATAATTCAAATTGTTCATTTTGTAACGCATTTTAAGAAAATCAAGCATACCAAAAATCAGGTCAATCGGATATCGAGAGCTATTGATTGGATCATGTTTGTCTGAAAAATAATTAACTGTTTTGATCAAACAATGGGAAAAATAATTTGAGTATAGGAAATTCTTAATCATTATATGGTGTGACCTGATTGATCATTCAACCAACAACTACATCACAGGAGAGCTATAGAAAAATTCATTCACGGTAAATTAGATATTTTTTTCATGGCGTTTTGGTCCTCTCAAAGATGAAATTCTGGTTTCGTCTTGTTATTTTACACATAAAATTTTTTGCTACACGAGTTTTTAATACTACATAATACTCTGAAACTGCTAAATAGTTACCTATAAAAGATGAACTAAAGTACTCTGACAACATTTGATGTGACACATTAATAGCATAGCAATCCCAACTTAAGACGTAAAAAAGAGACATTCATTACATGTCTATACCTTACACCAACAGTGCATGAATAGAGAACAGTTTCTTATATATAGTACTCCATGATTTAAAGCCCAAACCCTACAGACTTACAAGCCCTCCATTCCAACAAACCATCAACTTTTCATAAGACAAAAATTTACACACACACACACACACACAAAACAATCAGTGTGTTTGGTTTGAATTTTTTAAATTTAATTTTTTAAAAATTGAGTTTTTTGATTTTCGTATTTTTTTATTTTTAGTGAATATTTTTAAAATTTTAAACATTTTTTTTATTTTTTTAGATGCACCTTACTTAGATGTATCTAAAAAGTAAAAAAATTGTGAAAAAATATTTTTAAAAATTAATAAATACATAAAAATACAAAAAGTATACTGAATTATCATATATATTTTTTTTTTTTGTATTTTTGATATTTAGTGAATTTTTAAAAGATTTTTTTAAATTTTTTTTTTTACTTTTTAAGTATATAAATGTTAGGTATGTTTAAAAATTAAAAAAATTGTTCAAAATATTAAAAAAATTTAGTAAAAACAAAAAAACACGAAAAATAAATAAGTAAAATTTTCTAAAAAGTGTTTTTGAAAAATAATAACCAAGCATGTCTCTCACACAAACCATGGTGTTCACGGTCATGGCAATGGCATTGACAGCCACAACCAGCATACCCACCACCGCTATGGCACGCAACACAAAACGACTAGTAGAAGGGCCCCATTTTGAATGCTGGCGATATGTGAGTTGTGTTGAAGGATGTCATGAGGATCTACGGAGATCGTTGAATGAGCGACGAATTACGTTAGGTTTTGATTATATAAGGAAATATATATATATATATACATACATATATATAACAACAACAAACAACAATGGAAAAAAGTATATATTATTTTTTAATTTTTGTAGGGTTTAAGCAAATAATCTTCAATATTGGTCCAACTGAAAAGTAAGCTTTGAAACAGTAAAATGTTACAGTTTCAAAGCATGATCTATTAAGCATTATCCTTATTAATCAAACTGGAAAACATACTATGAAACTGCAAAATTTTACAGTTCTAAAGAATGTTATGAAACTGTAAAATTTTACAATTTTAAAACATGATTCATTTTAGCACCAAAGAAACTGAAACAATAAAATTTTACAATTTTCACCGTCTATAACTAAAACTTAAAAACAACTTTTTCAGAACTTGAAAATTTTCTCCATTAACATAGGAAAATAGAAGTGTGTAGCAGAGAAAAGGTAGAAAATTTGAGAATTAGAAGGAGAGAAACAGATATATGGAGAATATTGTACTTTAGCAACTATTTTTGGTTTAGATCTAGCTGGATCTCATGTAGATTTACTTAGATTTGATGTAGATCTAAGTAGATCTACTCATCTTCTTCGTCGAAAACTCGTCTCTTTTGCTGTCAGTGAAAGTGAAGTAAGGAGTTAATGGTCGGTCGTGCTGGTGAACCCCAAGCAATGATGGTTGTCGGTCGTCGGTGACTATACATTAAAAAGAAAAAGAGAAGAAGTAAGGGATGGTCACCGGTCACCAGAAATCAAGAAGAGAAAGAGATAGAGAAAAATGAATGCACAGAGAAGAATGAAGAAGAAAAATACATAGTGGACTTTTGAGAGTATTCTAAAGATTGTGGGACGATATAGACTTATCCTCTTTTATAAAGGACTTTCAAGTAATTTGCCCAATTTTAAATGTACTAAAAAAGCCCAAATTTAGCCTAGATGACCCAAGCGCAATCCAAAATCTTCAAGTCCACATTTTGAAACCCATGGGTTAGTTGGACTCTAAAAATTTACAATGGACAAGCCCAAGCCATTAATCGGTCAAAGCCTATGGGCTTGGGCCTAAGCTGGACCAACTCATTACTAAGGTTTAGGGATTGCTTCTTGGCTAAGTAAGATTAGTCGAACCATTCTCCGTTCTTTATGATACCAATCCGGGAAAAATTAATAAAGAAACAATTCTATTCAACAAGCAAAAGGAGAGAGATAAATTCAAACCACTGATAGTTCGAGGGATTCACATGTAGGTTTTAATAGGTGAATTTATTGCTATTGTTTGGTATAGCTTTTAAAACAGATTATACATTATAACTTAACAGATTATAGATTATGACTTTAATCAGAAGCTGTTAATCCGTTTGGTATAACTGTTTGGATTATAGATTTAAGTTACTGAGTAGTGTTTGTTAAATTAGCTGTGAAGTAGCTTTTTAATTAACTTTTATTTTTTATTATTCACTATTTATCTACATTTCTCATGAAAAATAATAATAATATTTTATAGTCCATCTTTTTCTATTTTTAAAAATAATAATAATAAAAAATTCTAAGAGTATAACCATGAATTAACATGTCCATAGTAAAAACTGATAATCAGAAGCAATGGGTGAACAGCTTCTCAGAATCAGTTTTTTTGACTTAAAATAAGTTGTTAGAATCAGAAGCTGTTTGAAATAAGTTTAACCAAACAGTCCAAAATAACTTTTTAAAAGCCAGAAGCCATAAGTTGGCTCAAAAAAGCCCCACCAAACACCCTCATTGTCTAATATATCTTATAATAATTAACGACATTTCATCAAACTTTATTAAAAGAAGTCACTAATTGTTAATTTTTAGCGACAATTTAAAAAATTTATGACAAAAATGTCACTAATTATAAGTTTTAACGACAGTTTAAAAGAATCGTCAAAAAATGTCAACTTTTAACTTTACTAATTTTCAACTTTTAGCGACAATTTGAAAAACTCGCCAAGGAAAATTGCCACTAATTGTAAGTTTTAGCGACAATTATAAAAATCGTGACAAAAAAAATCACTAATTTCTAATTTTTAGCAACATTAGCAAAAAATCGACTCAAAATTATTTTTTGCGACGATTTTACTAGGACTAACTTTCAATTAAACTTAATGGGAATTAAGTTCACCTCCGATCGTCGTCTTTGACTGCCAGCTACAACCACCCGACCTCTGGTTGCCTCTTTAGTTGTTGCTTTTGACTGGTGGCGACCAATACCAACCTCTATCAACTACCTCCAACAATTTTTTTTTTGTCATTTTCGATCTCCATCATGTCACTACAACCACCACCTCTTCAAATCTAGTGGTGATAAGAGAAAAAAAATATGAGGAAGAATGAAGAGAATGAATAAGAGGGATAAGGAGCCCTTACTAGAAAATAGTTCTCATCATTCTTCACATTCATAGATCAACATGAAGAATCAAAGACAAATTTAGTGATAAATTTATCATTGACTCATTTAGTGATAAATTTATCAATGACTGTTTGTAAAAAAAAAAAATTAAAAAGCAAATCTAGTCATTACCGTCTGTAGACACCCTATTTTTGACCGACCTTAAGACTCAGACGTCACCAACTAAGCGCTCGGTGATGTTGCATATTGTGCTCGTTCTAAGGTTGCGGAGTCTCGGCTGCGAGCCTTGCCTCCGGACTTCGGGGCTCTTTTGTGCTTTGCCTTGGTTTGCGAACTAGGTCTTGTTTTCTCTATTTTCTCTTCCCGAAGGGAGGGAGAGGTCTCGTAGACCATCTCTCAGTGGCCGTAGGCTACGTTTTGTGGTCGTAGGCCATTTTTCCCGTTTGGAGCCCAGTTTCCGATTTTCAGAGCCGTCGATCGTGTGCCTCGGTTCGGGACCGCTTAACTACCTCTGTTTGCTCTGGTTCTTGGCACACACCTTCTTTCCTCCCTTTAGAGGGACACTGTGGCCCGGGAAACCACCTTCGTGGTCATACGCCATTTTCGGTGCCTAACAGCCTGTTTTCGGGGCCACGGACTGTGCGTTTTGGCTCCCGAACCCTCGTTTTGCATCCGTCTTGGTCCATTTTTGGTAGGGACCCTATTTTCATTGTTAGGAAGGTGGTAGTATGGTGGAAGGCCACCTTTTTCCCTTGGAAACCAGTTTTCTCTTTTTCTCTCTTCTAAAGCCGATTTTTCTGACAGAAAGCTAGTTTTTCTCACTTTTGAGTCACAATTTCTGGCTTTTCATACCACCATTGTGTTGTGCTCATCTGGGAGGCCACCAATATGGGTAGGCCGACCAGTAATTCTTCTTGCCCTTTTGAACCTTGCTAAAAAGCTGATTTTTCTCTCTCTTGGGTCACTTTTTCTGGTTTTCCACCATATAGTTGTGTTGCACTCATCTGGGAGGCCACCTTTCTGAGGTGGCCAGCCAGTATTTCTCCTTGAACCTTTTGACCCCTGGTCGGCCGACCAGGGGGAGTGGCTGGCCGGCCACTTGAACTGGTCGGCCTGCTTCTTGCTTTTTGCTCTCTCTGAATGCAATCCAGCTGTATCAGCTGGGAGGCATTTGGACCATCCTCCATACACGTGTGTGGAGGATATTTGAGGCTTCTTAGAGAAGCTTTGGAGCCTCTCCTATATAAAGGAGAGGCTTGTCTTCATTTGCAAGGGTTCAACAATTTTTGCTAAGGCATATACACTCCACCCTCCATAGCTCTCTTTTTTAAGCTCCAAACCCTAATATTCTCACACCATTTGCACTACACCTCATAGCCTACCACCTCCACCATCCATTCAAGCATCTTGGAGCTGATTTTTAGAGGTTGAAGAACTCTTTTCTTGGTCCAGAAGTTGCTGGAAATATGCTCTTCAAGGGTGAGTCTCTATTTCCCCTTTTCTTGCATTATTTTGCTCCATTGATTAGCCTTGTTTGCAACCTTTTTTGGACTTTGTCATAAACTTAAAAGTGTCTTATTTTGAGCTCCTCTTGAAGTTTGATTAAGGATACTTTTCTGTTTGAGGTCTTCTACCTCCTTATATGCTTCATCTCTCTTATAGGGCTTATTTTGCATGATATCTTAGCCTTACTTGCAAGAATTTTTGAGATTTTCTATGAACTAAAAAAGGTCTTATTTTGAGCCCCTCTTGAAGTTTGATTGAGGATACTTTTCTGTTTGGGGTCATCTTCCTCTTGGCATGCTTCATTTTCTCATGATTAGGGCTATGCATTAGAGCATTCGCATTGTCCTTGGTTTGGCCTCTTAGCCACTGAAATCCAGTGAATTTTCAGTGGCTTAGATGTGTTTTTGAGAGCTAAAATCAGAGGGGGATGACCCCCTCTCTCCTTGTCTTGTTTGTTGGCCCTTTTGGCCTTCCAAAGGGCCCCTTACTTGCATGTTGTGAAGTCACTTTTTAGGCCCAATTTGGTGAGTTTGAAGGTCTGCCTTAGCTCTGTCCAGAGCCTCTTTGACCATATTTTGTGTCCCTCATGCATGTGTGGAACAATCCTCCTCAAGGCCTTTCAAGAGGACCTTTCATTGAATGCTTCCTAGACTAATTTCAGGGCCTTTTTGGTGAGTTTTAGGGCTGTCATAACTTATTTCTAGAGATGGTTTTTCCCTTTTGTCTGTCTATCATATATGTGTAGAACAACCCCTCGCATGGCTTTCCAAAGGGGCTCATCATTCTTGCATGTGTTGACTGAGTTTCAGTGGTTATTTGGGCATATTTTGGCATGAAATACTTCTGTTTTTAGCTGGTTGGGTGAGCCTTTATATGCTTCATATAGTTGTAGAACAACTCATGGTTCACTAGCTTTCTTTGCATGCTTTATAGGCCATTGATTCTAGCATATTTTGGCTATGCCTTAAACTGATAATGTGCTTATTTTGGATTGCCCTAGCTCTGTTTTTGGGTCTTGTGGTCGAATGATGTTAGTTTTGCATGCTTGTAGTTTAAGGTCCATGCTTAGCTTTGAGTTTTGAGATCCATTCCATGCATATACTGAGGTGTGTTCATGTTTTGAGCCTATTATTCATCACATTTCAGAGCTTTTTTGAATGCCATGTTGCCATGTTTTTATCTCTTTAAATGCGTTTGAGAGTCGGGCTTGTATACCCCATTTACCGACCATTGAATGAGCTCCATTTCGTTGCATTCCGAGTCATCATTTTAGGTCAATTTCCCACTGTTTCAGACCTGCCTAGGGTCTTTTTTGGGTTGGTTTTGCCTTTGGTACATTGCTTTGGGTACCTCTAGTGTAACGCACTTCACTAGTTTCGGTACCCGAGCCCCTTAGCTTGCATTGGGTGCCATATTTCCATGATTCGGGACCATTGCGCATCATATTTCAGTGCTGGAAATTGCATGTTTGTATGCCATCTTTCATCCCTTGTCATGCTATGGCATTTGATGCCTTAGGTTCGGTCCTCGGTATTCGTGCATATGTGTACGCATTTCGGTTGTCTCATTTTCATCTAATGACCACTGATGTGAGTGTGGTTGATGTCCACTTATGTTGGTGTAAGTCCATCATGCATTGTGTATGTCATTTTAGTCCATAGCCTTTACGTATGCTAGGTTGCATGTTAGAGCATTGTGTATGCCATGTTACATCGAGCATTGTGTATGCCTTTTCATAGCATTGCGTATGTTAGGTTGTATGTTAGTCGCATTGTGTATGCCATCTCATTCGCATCGTGTTTGAGATAGGAGTTAGCCCAAGCACGAGAAACGAGGGACGTTTCGTACTCCGAGTGACGGAACGTGTCTCAATTCCCGGTCGCCGACACTCTGGATTACCCATGATGGAGTTTAGGTCTTGTTGTGTTCATATGTGCATTCATTTCACATCGAGTCGTGCAATTCGACTCCTCGGCCATCATGCATCGAGATGTGTGATTGGTGGCACGAGGATCGAGGACTACACTCCCTGAAGAGTAGTCATGCATACATATGTGAAAATACTTTGCTGTGTCCCTTTCTTGCTCTCTGTGGCAGCAAATAAAAAATCAGCAGCTTTTTAAAGCCTTGCACAGCATTTCGGCATTAATTGCAAACAGAGGCTAATCGGGGCATCGCAATAGATTTTCGCGCAAGGCAACTCGAGCATGCATCTTTCATCATTCGGAACAGAGCTGAGGCGATCCATGGATTTGCATGCTAATTTACTTGCTTTCCTGGTTAAATTGTTATTTAATTAGGGTTTTGTACTTATTCGGACTATAATTATTATTCGGACTGTATTATTTATTCGGACCCTCCGAGCGAGGGCAATGTTGCAATAAGTGTGCGTGTGTGTATGTCTTCCAACCCCACATCTTTCTCCCTTTTATTTACCAGCTTATGATGGTTAGATTAGGGCATGTTTCAATTAGCATACTTATGCTTGCATGATTGCATCTTTCATCTGTCTTGCATGCACCCGGGCTCGGCGCATCATACTAACTGCATTTGTATCTCAATTCCGAGTTGAATACTTGTTAGCTGTAGCATTTCACATGCCATCATTAGAATAGCCGAGCCTATTGTAGTTGCATTCCTGCATGTGTTGCATTAGGCATTTCTGTATAGTTAGGATCATGCATGGATTTCTAACATAGCTTTTGTTTTGGCTTGGAGTACTCGGTAAGCGTTTTTGCTTTAGCATCCTTGCAAGCGTGTGAGTGACTGCCATGATAGCATGCTTACCATAAGGCTATCTGCTTTCGTGATATAACTGCTTGAATGCCTGTGGGTGAAGGTTGGGTTATTTGGATTGGAACAATTCATCAATTGTGAGTTTTAAGCCCACTTGAGAGTGGCAAATCACCTTATTTCAAACCCACCCAAGGGTGGCAAATCCACGTCTTAGCTTACGTGCAGGTAGCACCATCAAACCATTTTCAAAATAAACAAACATGAGATGTTTTGTTCTAATTCAGGCGATCCAGTCTATACTTGTATGCTGTACGCATCACATAGTAAATCTAGGCTAATAACCGGAATAAGAACACATAATGTTTTTAAAACTAGATATCATGGTTAGTAGAGGCCGATCTTTGATCGGGCGAGCGGGGGTGCTCACGAAGTGACCTTCCCAATCGTACCCAAGTTCCCTAGCCGAGGCAACTTTGGTAATGACGAACACGTTGCCTTACGCAACGAGTCAGGGTTTCCTAAATTTTCCAAAATAAAATATTTAGGTGGCGACTCTGTATCTGGCAAAGCAGTCCATGTTTGGCACGTCTTTCAAAAAAATCTGTTTTCAAAAACGATTTGCCGGATTTGGACTCTTTAATGATTCATCGGTCTTGCATTGCATTGCATTGCAGTTGCATTGGACTCTTTAATGACTTTGAGTCCTGAACTGTAGTGAGCCCAATGAACAGAACGGGATTTTCCTCCCGGGACGTTCGGGGACATCTACACCGTCACAAATCAACACAAGAATCAAAGATATATTCAGTGATAAATTTTGTCATGCCCCGGATTTACACGGTTCATCTCATGTGAATAAACCACCTAATGATGAACAATAGTTAAAAGTTGATGGGTCGTTTCACACACCAAAAATAAACTCTAAACTATACCAAATTCCTTAGAATAGTGGTAAGTCCAAGTATCGATCTATAGGGACAAACAAGAAATTAAACTAATTTAATTGTTAGATTCCTAAATTAATTTTGATAAAAAGATTAAAGGAGTCATAAACTAATAATAATTAAATTAAACAAAGTGATTAAACTATCAATTATAAATAAAATTGGAATTATTGATTTTTGGGAAAAACCTAAGATAATGAGTCTACCACTAGTTACATAAATAAGGCTTCAATTTGAGATTCAATTATGTTACAGTTTGAACTAAATGATACTTTGCAACTACAAATTCGAAGCATTTAACAAGAAAATTAACACGTTCAATGTATAGGCACAAACTATCACAAGTAGTACGAGTCGTTCGCTCTAAACTAGGATAGTAACACGACTCGTCCCTCGTAGTATGTCTCGTCTCATACCTTAAACATGAAAGCACAAAAAACTATTGTATGGAAAGCATTCAACAATCACAAAAAAAAGAATACTTGAAGAGAATACTGAAAAATATATTTAAAACTTCTTAAACACCATACAATTTGTTCAAACCTTTACATAATCAAAAAGCAAAAAGAAAACCCTATTTACTTGGCTAGGGTTTCATCAAAACCATAGAAATAGTAGCCTAGCCACTTATGGAGGAGAGGGAAGAGGTGGAGGAGGAAGAAGCCACCATGGGAGACATTTTTCAAGCTTCAAGTTCTTTTCTTCTAAACCCTAGCCCCTCTCTCCCTTTTCTCCCAAAAATCTTCGAACCCCTTTTCAGTCTTTTTTTTTTTTTTTTCCTTTTTATTGCTAGCAGAAGAGCCTTAAAATTTCATGCATGCAACCCTAGGTGGGCCGCACATGCGGTGGGGCTTGGCCGCACGTGCAGTGAGGTGGTAGGCCAGGATTTTTCGCTCCTCGCACAGAGAATCTGCTTTTGCGCCCTTTTTGATTGAATTTGCGTGTTACCTACCAAATCTGTACAAGTGCACAAAACACATCATCTCCGCGAAGTAAACAATATTGAAAGACTAAAAATGTAACTTAAGTGGCCTCAATGTGGTACCTTTCAGCCTACATCACATCCCCCAACTTACATTTTCCTATTCCTCAAGAAAAACAAAAGAAATAAGAAAAGTAAAATAACTTTAAGCCACTTTCATAAGAATCACGATTGCATTTAGCATATGCAGCAGGCCTTTCAATCATAAGGTTACCCTAAATGGACGAGTATAGTCTCGTGAGGGCTTCTAGAAATGATATCCACAAACATCAACATATTCATATTTTCTCAACAACAATTAACCACACTACTCCACCTAACAATCAACTTATGTGCCACTACAGTGTGATATTAAGACATGATGAGTCATTGAAGGCACAATGGACAAGCATGAAGCAATCTATTGAGCAAACACTGCAATTCAGTATTACAAAAATTAAGTTCCATGTACTTGTGAATGCTAGTAGACACATCATCAGTACCCTCGGGGTGAAGTGTAATATCCATACTAGTTAACTGTCCACTATAATAGCCCAGTGTAACTCATAATGATACCCAACATATACAGAAAAACTAAAATTTTGCAACAAGGATTCTCAATTTATTTATTTATTTATTTTGAAAGACTGTGCAATGTCTTGATCCATTAAGCTTTCTAATCAACCCATGTAACAAACATTGGCCAATGACTCCCAAACCAGACGGTTTTAGGGCACTACGTGTGAAGACACCTCTACGAGCTTAAGAACTCGAGATGAAAAGGCCATAAACCCGAACAAGTCTTTATTATTATTATTAATTTTTTTCATAACTGTGCAATGTCTAGGTCCCTTAAGTTTTCTAATTAACCCATGTAACAAGTATTGGGCCAATGACTCCTAAACCAGATAGTTTTAGGGCACTTGGTGTAGAGACACCCCTACGAGCTTAATAACTCGAGTTAAAGAGGTTACGAACCCAAACAAATCAAGGGTTTTTTTTTTTTTTTTGGAGAATCAAGGCTACTCATTTATTATTTTCTGCAACACTAGCAATTATCAATGATGTACACCAGGGATTAGAATAGAGAGGTCACCACTATGAAAGTGTGTTCATGTGAATCAAGGCATACTCATGACATGTGTACTAATACCACAAATACAAACAACTCTTCTAGTGCAAACGTCACATACAAGTATCTACCCAATAAACCATTTTCATACAAGTCCACTATGTTCCCCAATTAACATATGCTCATATCACTACCATACTGGTACAAAGTGAACATCAAGTGAAGTGGTGCAATCAAATGCAGCAAGTACAAACATAAATTGTTTTTATAAAAACCCTCATCCCCCAACTAGAATACAACATTGTCCTCAATGTAAGCAAGTGGAAAGTAGATAGTAAAATGAGAGACAAAGGATCTTACAAGATGGCGTAGGCGCACATCCAGCGAGGCAAGGACACACCAAACACACACACACACACACACACACACACACATTTTTTTTAGGGACTGTACAATATAAAAGAAAAATAAAAATAAAATAAAACAAAACAAAAATAAATAAAGAAATAAAACAAAGAAAATATAATAGATATCAGTGGTTTGGATCCGGCAGTGGTGGAAAATGTTGCTCAAATAGGGCATGCATTAGCGTCCAAGTCTCGAATGCCTCATCATGAACCCTAACGCCAAGCTAATCAAACCGCTGCTGGCTCAACTCCCAGTATACGTAGGAGTCAGTTTACAGAGATGCAACTGGCTATTGATCCCTATCAAATGCCATCTACGAGTAATCCCGATATACTTGATAGTCAGCCTGGAAATCAACCATAGATTGCTGAATAGTGGCTTGATTATCCAAAAGAGCCGATATTACACCCGCGTCATATGGAATGGCATTGGCGCGCCGACTGGCTCTATCGGAACATCATTAGGATTGGCTGGGGCATTAGGGAGAAGTAGTGGAGATGGCAGACGAGCAGTGGTTTGGCATCATTGTACCATAAAGCATTGGTAGCAGAAGCTGAACCTCAATGGGTTCGAGTGGGTATATCCCTTGGCCTTTTATAAGTGCAATGATGAGGTTGGCGAAAGGGAGGGCCCATGTAGAACCGCCTCAGGTGTTGCGGAACTTGATTTCATTAAGGATACAGGCCATCTGGTTAAAGATCAAAATAGGGATGTCGACCCAAAACCCAAAGTCAAATTTATGCAAGGCACGAAGGAAATCCCCTCGCCACTCTTTCTTGTGGCCTAGAAGGATGACATTCTTTTTAGAACCACATTAAGGAAGAGGAGGCAGCGTGGTAAGTTAGCCCGCCGAATGCTAGTTCGGTTGTCATCATCCTGTCGCCCCTCATAAAATTCGGTCACTAATGCTGGGACTGTGAGTTCCCGAGTGAACACCGGGATCTGCTCTTCATTGATAGTGTCCATGGAATAGTGGAGAACCTTAGCAATGGAAGCTGGTGTGAGCACTAACTCCACTCTGTCAACAATGGAGAATTGAGCTCCTAGGGCCTCGTCACTAATGTACACGTTCTGATAAAAGACTCGCACAATGTGAGGATACACCGGTTCAGTGATGGTGCAGATGTTAGGAGGCCCTGGTCTTCAAGTTGTCGGACACTCCACGCAGTGGGTTGATGGCGGTGGAAGAAGTGCACATCCAAAGGTGTGTCATAGGCAATTGGTTTGTTGGCCCAGGTGTCGACTAGTACATCCCTAGCGGCGATGTTAACATTGCGAGGTCATTTGGGTGCTCAGCGGGATGATGTAGATATATCTGTACAAAATAATACAACCAACACAACCAAAAATGTGGAACTATTATATCAGCACTCGTCAAATAACGCATGCATACACAAATCACTCAAAATGTCATTGTCATCCCACCACAAGATTTTTTTTTTTCAAATTTTTTTTAAAGAAAATAAAAATGAAATAAATAACCAACTTAAAGAAAAATAGGCAAACCAAAGTATGAAATAAAATAATTAAATAAATAAATAAGTTAGTAGAGGAAAAGGAAAGAAAAGAAAAGAAAATAGAACAGAATAAAATAAAATAAAAATACAAAAAATAAAAATAAAACACTAAACTACTAAACAATTAAACTAACAATTAAGTCACTAAATAAACAATAAAACTAAAATCACTAACTAAACAATTAAAACAAAAATAAAAACAAACCAATTAAACTAACAATTAAATTGAAATTAAAGAAATAAGAACCACTAACTAAACAGTTAAATTAAATAACTGCATTATACAAAAATAGGCTACAACAAGCTAAATTATTATTATTATTATTATTATTATTATTATTATTATTATTAGTGATTATGTTTTAATTTATTTTTTTTGGGTTGCACGTGCGCCAGAGATGGCCGCACGTGTGGTGGTTCAAGCCTAGATTTTTTTTTTGTTTATTTGTTTTAATTGTAGGGTGAACTGCACATGCGCCGGCGTCAGCCACAAGTGCAGTGGTCGGTTTATGCTAAGCAAATTTTATTTTTATTTTTTTAAAATGAGAGAATGAAGATCATGGACAATGATGATGAACAAGGCTCAAAAATCGCCATTAAACTACCAATGGACTAATATTACAAGTGAAAACTAAGAAATCTAAACAAAAAGAGGGTGATTATCTTTTAAAAAAAAAAAAAAGGAAGAAAATCAAGGAAGAAAAATATGTAAATCCGCTGGAAAAAATGGCCATCGGAAGGTTGCCGGTTGGAGAAGATGGTGATGCTCTGGTGGGAAGGTGGTGGTGAGAAAAAGGTGAGTGAAGGTTGAAGGAAGAAGGGTTGGTGATGGTGGGACTTTGTGGAGTTGTGAGTTTGTGAGTTAGAGAGAGAGAGATAGAGACAGAGCAAAGAAGATGATGAGAGGTAGAGAGAGAGAAAATATCTGGAAAGTGATGGTGAAGGTGGGTCTAGGGTTTGGCTTAATGAAGTCAAATTTTTTTTTGAAGAAATAAAAAAATAAGTAAATAAAATAAAGAATCTGCATGTTGTTTTTTTTTTTTTAAGAAGGCTGCTCATGTGCCCATGTGGGCCGCACGTGCGGTGAATTATGGGCTACTTGTGTGGTAGAATTGGGCCGCTCCAGCGGCATAAAAGCAGTAGGCTTTTGGGCCTTGGCCGCTCGTGCGTCCTGGGCCTCCGCTCGTGCGCTCAAATATATATATTTTTATTTTATTTTTTTTGGGTGGACATGGACCGCTTGTGCGCCCATTTGGGCAGCACGAGCATTGAATTTTGGGCCTTTCCAATGGCGGAATTGGGCTGCTCTAGCGGCACTTGCGCAGTGTGCTCTTGGGCTTGGGCCGCTCGTGCAGCCTGGCCCTTCGCTAGAGCACCCGTGCATGGACTCTTCGCTCATGCGCCCATTTGGGCCGTACGTGTGGTCTGTTGTAAATTTTTTTTTTTATTTTTAAACCCTAATTACAATCCAAAAAATTTTCAAACCAATTCTACCTTCATTTCACATCCGAAATAAATATAGCAATTCAAAAAAATAAATAAATAACTAAATACTCAATAATGGTATAATCTTCACGCAAAAACCACAGGTACTACTTTTCTCCCCAACAATATTTGTAACTTTCTCTATTCTCTAACAGGGTGACAGACTAGGCTAATTCGATATCCAGAATCGAGGCGCATAAAGCTAACTCGACCTATGGAGCTGCCATACAGAGTTCAAGCCGAGATGGTTTTGAAGTAATCTCCACACCTCTGGGTATTTAAACCAAACTTTAGTCTCGAAAATTTCAAACCTTTGCGTTTTAGGGTTTGCCATTCAAACTCTAGTTTCCACTGTCTCAGTTGGCCTCCTAGGAACTCACTACAAACACAGTTAGGTGGCTATACTAGACCATTAGATGTCGTTCGGGCATGGCAAACACCAAAGGAATTACACCTTTAGAGGATTTAAAGTCTCCTAGACTCAAAGCAATTACTATGGAAGATATATTAGGTTCGTCAAGTGGATAACCTCAATCATCTCCCCTTTCTCAATACCATCCACAAAATGTTTCAATCTTTGGCCATTGACCTTGAAGGTCATACCATCTTGTGGATTCTTAATCTAAACCGCCCCATGTGGAAAGACTTTAATAACCTCATATAGGCCATCCCACCGAGACCGGAGTTTACCCGGGAACAAACACAATTTGGCATTGAATAGCCGTCCTTTTTGGTGGGGCTTGAAGGACTTGTTTATCATGAAATGCCTTAGTCCTAGCCTTGTAAATTTTAGAGCTCTCATACGCATCATTGCGGAGCTCCTCTAACTCATTAAGTTGGAGTTTTCAGTGGTCACCGGCTTTGGCCATATCAAAATTGAACTTCCTAATGGCCCACAAAGCCCAGTGTTCTAACTCAACAGGGAGATGGCATGGTTTCTTGAACATAATCCTATATGGATATATCCCGATGGGTGTCTTATATGCAGTGCGATAGGCCCAAAGTGCATCAACCAACCTAGTGGACCAATCTTTCCTATCGGGCCTCACAGTTTTCTCGAGGATGTGTTTAACCTCCCTATTAGAAACCTCTACTTGACCACTAGTCTGGGGATGATAGGGAGTGCCAACTTTGTGAGTGATCATGTATTTGCGCACTAATGCCTCCTGGGCCTCCACTCGTGCGCTCAAATATATATATTTTTATTTTTATTTTTTTTGGATGGACATGGACCGCTTATGCGCCCATTTGGGCAGCACGAGCATTGAATTTTGGGCCTTTCCAATGGTGGAATTGGGCTGCTCTAGCGGCACTTGCACAGTGTGCTCTTGGGCTTGGGCTGCTCGTGCGGCCTGGCCCTTCGCTCGAGCACCCATGCATGGACTCTTCGCTCATGCGCCCATTTGGGCCGCACGTGCAGTCTGTTGTAAATTTTTTTTTTTTTTAAACCCCAATTACAATCCAAAAACTTTTCAAACCAATTCTACCTTCATTTCACATCCGAAATAAATATAGCAATTCAAAAAAATAAATAAATAACTAAATGCTCAATAATGGTATAATCTTCACGCAAAAATCACAGGTACTACTTTTCTCCCCAACAATATTTGTAACTTTCTCTATTCTCTAACAGGGTGACAGACTAGGTTAATTCGATATCCAGAATCAAGACGCATAAAGCTAACTCGACCTATGGAGCTGCCATACAGAGTTCAAGCCGAGATGGTTTTGACGTAATCTCCATACCTCTAGGTATTTAAACCAAACTTTAGTCTCGAAAATTTCAAACCTTTGCGTTTTAGGGTTTGCCATTCAAACTCTAGTTTCCACTGTCTCAGTTGGTCTCCTAGGAACTCACTACAAACACAGTTAGGTGGCTATACTAGACCATTAGATGTCGTTCGGGCATGGCAAGCACCAAAGGAATTATACCTTTAGAGGATTTAAAGTCTCCTAGACTCAAAGCAATTACTATGGAAGATATATTAGGTTCGTCAAGTGGAATACCTCAATCATCTCCCCTTTCTCAATACCATCCACAAAATGTTTCAATCTTTGGCCATTGACCTTGAAGGTCATACCATCTTGTGGATTCTTAATCTAAACAGCCCCATGTGGAAAGACTTTAATAACCTCATATAGGCCATCCCACCGAGACCGGAGTTTACCCGGGAACAAACACAATTTGGCATTGAATAGCCATCCTTTTTGGTGGGGCTTGAAGGACTTGTTTATCATGAAATGCCTTAGTCCTAGCCTTGTAAATTTTAGAGCTCTCATACGCATCATTGCGGAGCTCCTCTAACTCATTAAGTTGGAGTTTTTAGTGGTCACCGGCTTTGGCCACATCAAAATTGAGCTTCCTAATGGCCCACAAAGCCCGGTGTTCTAACTCAACAGGGAGATGGCATGGTTTCCTGAACGTAATCCTATATGGATTCATCCCGATGGGTGTCTTATATGCAGTGCAATAGGCCCAAAGTGCATCAACCAACCTAGTGGACCAATCTTTCCTATCGGGCCTCACAGTTTTCTCGAGGATGTGTTTAACCTCCCTATTAGAAACCTCTACTTGACCACTAGTTTGGGGATGATAAGGAGTGCCAACTTTGTGAGTGATCATGTATTTGCGCACTAATGCCTCCGAGAATCGATTCCAAAAATGTTTGCCACCATCACTAATTATGGCACGTAGGAACCCAAAATGACAAAAAAATGGTTTCATGGAGGAATTTAACCACAACTTTGTCGTCATTCGTTCTGGTGGCTACTGTATCAACTCACTTGGAGACATAGTCCACAGCCACTAAAATGTATACAAATCCAAAAGATGGTGGAAAGGGACCCATGAAGTCGATGCCCCAAACATCAAAAATCTCAACAATCAAAATGGGGGTCATTGGCATCATATCTCGTTGTGACATAGAGTCCATGCATTGACAACACACACAAGGTCTACAGAAGTTATGGGCATCTTTGAAGATAGAGGGCCAGTAGAACCCACAGTGTAAAACTTTGGTGGTTGTTTTCTGCCAACTGAAATGGCTGCCACATGCATGAGAGTGACAAAATGTGAGAATGCTATGGGTTTCACTCTCAGGCACACAACGCCGAATCACTTAATTCAGACATTACTTGAACAATTTTGGGTCTTCCTAGAAATAGTGCTTGACTTGTTAAAAAAATTGGTCTTTGTCTTGCTTAGACCAAGTTTTAGGAATTTGATCAACCGCCAAGTAATTCACTATGTAAGCAAACCACGGGAGGGTTACTTGTGATACCGCAAGAAGTTGGTCACCCGGAAACGAGTCGTGCAAGTCTAAGGGATCACTTGTGTTCTCAATAAAGAGGTGGGATAGATGATCTGCAACTACATTCTCGGATCCCTTCTTGTCTCGAATTTCTAGGTCAAACTTCTGAATGAGTAGAATCCACCTAATCAACCTAGGTTTGGTCTCTTTTTTGGACAATAAGTACTGCAAAGTGGCATGATCAGTGAACACAATGACTTTAGACCCTAGGAGGTAGGACCAAAACTTATCAAGTACAAACACAATAGCTAGTAACTCTTTCTCAGTGGTAATGTAGTTTAATTGATCATCAGAAAGAGTACGACTAGCATAGGATATAACATGGGGCACTTTATTCACCCTTTGGCTCAACACGGCACCAAGGGCATAATCAGATGCATCGCACATGATCTCGAACGGAAGGGACCACTTAGGAGATTGCATGATAGGGGCAATAGAAAGGGCCACTCAAAGTGTTTCAAACACTTTCAAACATGCGTCATCAAAGATAAAAGGTGTGTCTTTAGCAAGTAAACTACACAAAAGATGGGATATTTTGCTATAGTCTTTGATGAATCGACAGTAAAAACCTGCATGCCCTAGGAAAGACCTAACTTGATGCACAGAAGTGGGTGGAGGAAAGCCTGCAATGAGGTCAACCTTAGCTTTGTCAACCTCTATACCTCGAAGGGACACAATGTGTCCCAACACTATACCCCCGTGAACCATAAAATGACTCTTTTCCCAACTCAAAACAAGGTTTGTCTCCACACATCAAGTAAGTACTTTAGTTAAGTTTTGGAGACATTCCTCAAAAGACGGCCCAAACATGGAGAAGTCATCCAAGAAAATCTCTAAAAATTTCTCCACCACATTGGAGAAAATGGCCATCATACACTATTGAAAAGTCACCGGTGCATTACATAGCCCAAATGGGATGCGCCTATAAGCAAAAGTGCCAAAAGAACATGTGAAGGTGGTCTCTTCCTGGTCAGCGGGGTACACCAGGACTTGATTATACCCTGAGTAGCCATCAAGAAAACAATAAAAACCCTACCCCGCAAACCTCTCAAGAATTTGATCAATAAATGGCAAAAGAAAATGGTCCTTCCTAGTCATGGAATTCAATCGCCTATAATCAATGCACACTCACCGCCCAGTAGTGGTTCGTGTGGGGACTAACTCTCCCCATTCACTCTTAACAACAATGGTGCTCGATTTCTTGGGCACCACTTGTGTGGGACTTACCGACTTGCTATCTGAGATGGGGTATATAATACCTACATCTAACAATTTCAACACCTCCTTTTTCACTACCTCCTTCATGTTGGGATTAAGTCTCCGTTGCATTTCTCGAGAAGGTTTGGCGTCCTCCTTTAGATGTATATAATGCATGCACACGGAGGGATCTATCCCTCTCAAATCAGCCATCAACCACCCTATAGCACTCCGATGTGCCACAAGAACACTCATTAGTTGACTCTCCTGCTCTACAGTCAAGTCAAATGCAATGATGACTAGTAAAGTATCCTGAGGCCCTAAAAATGTATGCTTGAGTGTAGCCGAGAGTGGCTTCAACTTAAGTGTAGGTGATGTGATTAGAGATGGTATGGTAGGTCCCCTACACAGAGGAGGAAGGGGGTTAAACCGGGCTTTCCATGGAGGAAAATCCAGTGTAACAGAAGAATTAAGTAAGGCATTCACCTCCTCCATTAACCCGTTAATATCAAAATTTTCATATCCAAAATGAGCTAAACAAACCTCTAAGGGGTCCTCTACAAGAATGGAGGGTAAAGCCTCCTCCACAATCCCATCCACAACATCCACAAATAAACACTCCTCTCTTTCATGGGGTTGTTGGGATGCTTGGAAAATACTGAGTTTCACTTGCATATTTCCAAATGAAACATCCATAACCCCGATATGACAATTTATGCATGCATTGGCCGTAGCCAAGAAAGGTTGACCTAAGATCATCGAGATTTGTTTCCTAGAGCTGGCTACTGGTTCCATATCTAAAACCAAAAAGTCAAAAGGAAAATAAAACCTATCGACCTTTACTAGCACATCCTCAATCATGTCACGTGGCACTTTGACGGACCGATCAGCCAACTGGAGAGTAACAATAGTGGGCTTTAACTCGCCAAGCCCGAATTCCTTGTACACAGAGTATGGAAACAAATTGACACTAGCCCATAAATCTAACAAGGCACTATCAATGGTTAAGGCACCCGGGTATTTAAGCTTAGGAGGTGTGTCATTCAATAAAATAGAGCTTACTTGCTCCATGAGTATGACCTTTTGGGACACATGTGTCTTAGATTTACGCTTTTGCGTACAAAGGTCCTTTAGAAATTTAGCATAGGAGGGTACTTGCTTAATCGCCTCCAACAATGACAGGTTTATTTTAACTTGTTTAAACACCTCTATCATTGCTTCCATGGATGCCGCCTTCTTATTAAAAGGGGACGATATATCAAGGCATTGGGGAAAGGGTGCCTTTGGCACATATGGTGCCTTGGACTCATGTGAAGTACTAGGGATTAAGTCATCCCCCTTAGGTGTTTCTCCTTCACCCTTGCTCTCATTGGGTTTACCACCGTGGTCACCCTTTTCAGCCTTAGTTCCCTCAGACGCAAATGGCCGAGGCTCTAACTCTCTCCCACTTCTCAAAGTGATCATCACTTGCACCTATTCATGGTGCTTTCCATTCCCACCCGACCCCTCTGCCTTATATTGACCCTTAGGGTTGGCCACAGTCTGACTCGGTAATTTTTCCTCATCTCTCCTGTTCATGTTGTTAGCCATTTGACCCAGTTGGGCCTCTAGCTTGGCAATAGAGTGAGTATGGATGTGAACTACCGGTGTTAACCCCTTAAGTACTGAAAGAACTTCCAACACGTGAGTCTCAAAGGCAGAATTGCCTTGCGGAACAAGCAGGGGTTGTGGTTGCCGGTAAGGTTGTGGGGGACGGTAAGGTTGTGGTGGTCGGTAGGAAAATTGGTTGGCAAAATTATTAAAATTATGCCTTGGTGGTGGAGGATTGTAAGAAGTGCCTTGTGAAGGAGGTCTCCATGAAAAATTAGGGTGATTTCTCTATCTCGGATTATATGTGTTGGAATATGGGTCATTACCTGGGTTGGAGAATTCTTAAGCTACATTCACATGCTCTTGGACTAATTTCGGAAATTGTGATGCCGAAAGACACTCACTCAGGTCATGAGCAGGACTCGCACAAATAACACATGCCTCTTGAAATTGAGGCTGATCTTGCTGTGTAAGGGTATGTCCTGAATCTAATAATTTGTCCATCTTGTGGGACAATGCCTCTACCTATTGGGCTAACTCTAGGTTTTGCCCTACCTCATAAATGCCCCTGGTTTTCGAGGCTCCAACTACCGGTTGCTAGACTTGACAGGCTGCGGAGGCATGGTGAAGGGAAATCACTTAAGTTCTCAAATAATTGCCATGCCTTGGCGTCATTTTTGGACATGAATGTCCCACTACAAGAAGAATCCACCATTTGACGGTGAGGCTCAGTTAAACTATAGTAAAAGGTTTGTACAAGTTGCCAATCAGGCACTTGGTGGTGGGGACACTGTTAGAAAAGGTCACGAAGTCTTTCCCATGTTTCATGAAATTGCTCGTCATCAATTTGAGCAAAATTGGTGATGGCTAGCCTGAGTTGGTTGGTCTTACCAATGGGAGAGTACTTTTCCAAAAACTTCTGCTACAATTGGTCCCAAGTTATGATAGAATTAGCAGGTAAGGAGCTCAGCTAGTGTTTGGTTTTGTCCTTTAATGAAAATGAGAACAATCGCAACATTAAGGCCTCATTTGTGAAATTTTGGATCCTCACTGTAGAGCAAATTTCCCGAAATTCATGCAGATGTTTGTAAGGGCCATCATGAATTAATCCATGGAATGATGGGAGCATTTGGATGGTGTTGGTCTTAATCTCATAGTGAGCAATAGTGGTGTCGGGTAACTGGATGCATGATGGTGATGTATATGCTGTGCGTGTGAAGTAATCCTTAAGGGTCCGGTTGGGCCCATTTAGGCCATTCGGGTTTGCCATCTCTAATGGTTAGAAAGTATGGATATGGATATTCAAGCCTAGAGACACGGGTAGAGGCTCTAAGTTTCCTAAGAGTCCTTTCTAGTTCAAGGTCCAAGCTCCACAATTCAGGGCGACAAGAACAGCACCCATGCATACACTACTCACACACACACACTAAGTTCTGACTTTTGTGCACTAAGTTATGAAAGCAAAATACCAAAAAAGAAAAATACTCACAGCGATTTAATGAAAACGCTTTACTCGTCTTGCGGGTGCTTGACGTGTGGACGTTGTCCCCAATTTCCACTTGAGCTCTCTAGTTTTAGCACTATGGTGCTTTGCTTCTGAGTATTTGCTTTTGTGTTTTTTTTTTTTTTTAAGCACTTTGGTGATGTGGTTTGTTTTTAAAGCTCGGTTGCACTTCGCTTGCACTTCGGTGATAGCTCCACTTGCAAACATTCTGCACACTTAGCAACACTAAAATATAAAATCTTAAACTAAAAATTAAAATAGGAATGTAACTTTAATTTACTCAATTTCGCCAGAGATTCCCGACAACGGTGCCAAAATTTGATGGGTCGTTTCATACACCAAAAATAAACACTAAACTATACCAAATTCCTTAGAATAGTGATAAGTCCAGGTATTGATCCACAAGGACAAACAGGAAATTAAACTAATTTAATTATTAGATTCCTAAATTAATTTTGATAAAAAGATTGAGGGAGTCATAAACTAATAATAATTAAATTAAACAAAGCTATTAAACTAGCAATTATAAATAAAATTGGAATTATTAATTTTTGAGAAAAACCTAGGGTAATGAGTCCACCACTAGTTACATAAATAAGGCTTCAATTTGAGATTCAATTATATTACGGTTCGAACTAAATAATACTTCGCAGCTACAAGTTTGAAGCATTTAACAAGAAAATTAACACGTTCAACGTATAGGCACGAACCATCTTAAGTAGTACGAGTCGTTCACTCTAAACTAGGATAGCAGCACGACTCGACCCTCGTAGTATGGCTTGTTTCATACCTTAAACATGAAAACACAGAAAACCATTGTATAGAAAGCATTCAACAATCACAGAAAGAAGAATACTTGAAGACGATACTGAAAATATATTTAAAACTTCTTAAACACCATACAATTTGTTCAAACCTTTACATAATCAAAAAGTAAAAAGAAAACCCTATTTACTTGGCTAGGGTTTAATCAAAACCATAGAAATAGAAGCCTATCCACTCATAGAGGAGTGGGAAGAGGTGGAGGAGGAAGAAGCCACCATGGGAGACATTCTTCAAGCTTCAAGTTATTTTCTTCCAAACCCTAGCCTCTCTCTCCCTTTTCTCCTAAAAATCTCCGAACCCCTCTTTAGTCACTTTTTTTTCCCCTTTGTATTCCTAGCAGAAGAGCTTTAAAATTTCATGCACACAACCCTAGGCGGGCTGCTCGATCGCCCATGTGGGCTGCACGTGCGGTGGGGCTTGGCCGCACGTGCGGGGAGGTGGCAGGCTGGGATTTTTCGCTCCTTGTACGAAGAATCTGCTTTCGCACCCTTTTTGATTGAATTTGCGTGTTACCTGCCAAATCTGTATAAGTGCACAAAACACATCATTTCCACCAAGTAAACAATATTGAAAGACTAAAAATGTAACTTAAGTGGCCTCAATATGATACCATTCGGCCTACATCAACAACTCTCATGCAAATGAATATAATATAGTCACACAATATGTGTGTTTATCTAGTTTTATACATTCCTAAATACAATATCTAAGCTGAACGAATGTTTTGTAATTAAAAACATACATAGATGTTATAAATTAAATTGAACGCTTGGAGGCTTACATCATACACAAGGGTGTAACCCTTACAAGAATGGCACATGACCAATAAATAATATAAATGGCCTATGGCCTACAAATAACTGAACCACCGTATATGGTTCCGAACACAACTTCACGTCATAGTCCACATCCACACATATACGCCTGAAAAATATTTTCAGCCATGTAAGGTAAGCATAAAGCCTAGTAGAGAATATTTCAAAAACTAAACATGTTCCAACAACATTAATGATCATGATGCAATACATATATACAATATGTCCAAATGCATTTTCAAATCCATTTGATTTCTCAACAAAATCCTTTCTTTCCAATTACCAAAACCTTATGTTTAATCTAAACATTTTTTGAGTTCAAATCATCCATTTGATATAAAATCCCTTTACAAAAACCAATCTAGGTATTTCAATACCAACCAGCAAATACATTGCTAAATCAAATGGGAAAACATCGCTAAACAACAGCAAATACATTGCTAAAACCTTTTTCTGATTTCCAAAATCACGTATTATTCTTTTCAAAAGAAAATAGGACGGTAAATACAGACACTAGAAACTCTAGGCAAGTGTAACATTTCATGGAAATTTTGTCCACAGGAAACTGCAACTGGCACCCATGTAAACATAGGCAATACAAGCACTACTATTGCCATTTCACAAAAATTTCGTCCGCGGGATCGGCACCCATGTATACGTGCGGGTTTTTGGACTATCACCATGAACACATAGGCCAACTTAATTTAATATAACCACACCTCCTACCTAGATTCCACCCGGTATTTACTTCGTTCAACAGAGAGATATCAATGTTTTTAAAACATAATATGAAAGTCTTTAAACAACCTCTCAAATAAAAACATATAGTTTTGAGTTATAAAAATCGATTACATGCTCCATGGTATGAATGATTTCAAATTGTCTAATCCACATGCAATTTCTAACACACGACAATGCTATCCTCCATCGATAACCAAAACAGTTATCTCTAATGCAATAATTAAAAGATAACAATATATATATTTTCTAAAAGAGTAACAACACCCATTTTTAAAATCCTACAACCATTTCATTCTCATCTCTTTCCAACCAAACCATTTACCAAAATCAATCCAATGCCCAAAACAATATCATTTAGGATTTTTCTACAAATTGGGCCTTTTTCACTTTTAGAAAACCATACGCATTTTTTATGACAAAAAATAACTGTAGTAGCAAAATCATAGCCCAACAATCCCCCAATTTCACAAAACCCCCCAATTTCACAAAACCCTCAAGCCCAAAATAACATTTCGAAATCAACCAAATGAATACCAAATATTAAGAACAAAATACGTCACAAATATGCTACCGAACTCATATTGAGTTTAGGAAATAGACCGTACCTCTTGAAGCGAAGAGGAGAACTTGGAAAAACTCAAAGTTGGTGAAATCATGAAACTCTTGGATCAAAAGAATGCCCTTGATGAGATCTACAACCTTTCTCAAAGGACCAAGGTGAAAAGATGCCTCTACGTGAGTAGATCTAGAGATCTAAGTGAAAAAGTTGAGTTTAGATAGAGAGAGAGAGAGAGAGAGAGAGAGAGAGAGAAATTCACGGTGAAAAGAGGAAAAGAGAAGGAAAGAGAAAAGAAATAATGAGGGAAGAGTGTTTTGGAGCCTATTTGTAGTAGCTAGGTAATAATAGAATAATAGTCACAAAGTCAATGAAAAGAATAAGTCAAAACCCCCAAAAGTTGGGTGTAGACGCGCCCTTGGGCCCCATGCTACAGTTCGGACTCGATTTGTGTCGGTTCTTAATCTAATCTCACAATGTGCAAAGTGAGATTGACAAATCACCAAAGAGTCCAAATCCGGCAAATCGTTTTGGAAAACAGATTTTTGTAAAGAAGTGCCAAACATGGACTGCTTTGCCAGATACAGAGTCGCCACCTAAATATTTTATTTTAGAGGAATTTAGGAAACCCTGACTCGTTTGCCTAAGGCCACGTGTCCGTCATCACCAAAGTTGCCTCGGCTCGGGAACTTGGGTACAATTGGGGAAGGTCAGCTATGAGCACCCCCTCTCGCCCGATCCGAAGATCGGCCTCTACTAACCATGATATCTAGTTTTGAAAACACATGCGTTCTTACTCCGATTAATTAGCCTAGAATTACTATGTGATGCGCGCAGTAAAACAAGTATAGACTAGATCGCCTAATTTGGAACAAAGCATCGCATATCCGTTTGTTTGAAAATGATTTGAAATTTGCTACTCACGAGTAGGCTAAAACACAGATTTCAATGAGTTGTTCCAACTCAAACAATCCAACCTTCACCCACAGGTATTCAGGCAGTAATATCATGTAAGCATATAGCCGCATGGTAGGCATGCTGTCATGTTAACATTCACATTCATGCGAGATGCTAAAGCATAAATACTTACATCGTACTCCGTGCCAAAACAATGAACTAGTCAGTAATCATGCGTGATCCTAGTTTAAAAATGGCTAATGCATCGCATACAAAATGTCATTAGAATAGGCTCGGCTAATCTAAGGATGACATGTGAAATACAACAATTTTGATGCACATATTCAAGTTTGGAATTCGAAATACTATGCAGTTAGCATGATGCGCCGAGCCTGGTGCATGCAAGACTGATGAATGATGCACGCATGCACAGCATAAGGTATGCTAAATTAAACGTGCCCTAACACTAACCATCAAAGCAGGTAAGTAAAAGGGAGAAAGAAGTGGGGGTTGGAAGACATGCACACACGTACCCACACTTATTACAAATTCGCCCTCGCTCGGAGGGACCAAAAGAATAATACAATTTAATTAACCTACAAGCTAATTAAATATTACAGACAATTAACTAGTTAAGCAAATTAACTAAGCTAATTAAGCAGTAAAAATCAGCCTCGGGAAGAGGGTCCAATGCATGCACGCTCGGTTTCGCTCGGAAATCCGCCACCATGCACAAGTTGCCTCCGTTTTCCCTGCTCTGCACCTCTGAAAATGGTACAATTCCCAAGGAACACTCTCTGGACATTGTGGAACACCACCGGCCAAGGGGAATGGTCACCGGCCATGGCAGGGTGGTCATCGACCATCCATGGAGCCATCAGCCATCCATAAATGGTCGATCGGCACTTGGTGTAGTCGACCGGCCAAAGCTTCCTGCAGAATCTGTTTTGACAGCAGCAGAGGGCAAAACAAGGCATGGCAATGTATTTCAAGCAATGTTTGCACCAACCACACTCCTTATCATATTCATGACTCAAAGGGGCATGGTACTCGATTCCCGGACCACCAATCGCGCATTTCAATGCGTGATGGCCCAAAAACCAAGTATGCATTTTCAATGTGGGATGAAATGCACACAAACAAACAATGAGCTCAACCTCTATCATACTCAATTCAAGATGCAAAGCATGCATGCCAATGCCATGCAACCTAGGCATGTAAGCTAGTATGCAACATGACAATGCAAACAAGCACACAAGGCATGAAGCATCAATGCTAGCCAACAAACATACAAGATGTAATACGGATGTTGAAGCACGCAAACACACATGTGATGGGCTAAGTATGCAACAACATACAAGGCTAATGGACATGCAAGACATGATGCAATCAAAGCATGCAAAGTGTAAGACATGTAACAACATGTAAAGAGTGGGAGTGGACTTAGACTAATTTGGACAGCTCTCAACTAGGCCCAAAACAGTGGCCAAAAGCCATAGAAATGAGGGCCAAAACACATACAAACATGCATGCATACAAGGTCCAACACTTAGGCATATAGAGACAACTTTTAAGCACACTTAAAAGAGGAACATCATGGGCATATGGCATGCATTATAAACTCTGAAATCATGTTATAAAATGATGTCTAATCAATCTAAACAAGGCAATGAAAGCATGCAAGCAAAGTCCGAGGTCTAAGGCTCACTAAAGAGGTATTGAACTACCCTTAACAAAACCAAACATGGCATGAATTGAATGACCAAAATCAGAGTTTTAGCATGCTAAAACAAAGCCAAAAACACAACGACGTGGCATCCTAGAGGCCTACACATGATGGCATATGCAATGGCACATTCATGGAGCATTAAACATGAACTCTTTAAACCTTTGAAGGAACACCAAATGCAAACATACAAGCATGCTAAATGGACTGAAATGGCATGACAAGTGGTTCCAAACCACTGAAACAAAGTAAGGATGGCATGCTAAAGGGGTCAATGCTCAAGGCATACAAGGGAAATTACATGGTAGCTATACAAAGCAAAGAATGGATGACCCAAATGACCAAAAACAGACCTTTGGCATGCTAACACACGCATAAAAGCTTCACAAAGCTAGGCCTAAATCATGCTAGAACAAGGCTCAAAGCACAAAGCATGTTAAGGCTAAAACATGGCATTACAAGACAAGTATGCAAGGCAAGCATGGTGTGTCTAAACCAAGTAAAAACAGAGGTAAAACATGGTAAAATACTACCAAATACCTACTGAAACATGGCCAACATGGTCTCAAAAATGTTGCTCGCACATGAGGCTTAAATGGCACATATTGAAGACAACAAGGAGAGGGGGTGGCCCTCTCCTTCTTGGGACCTTAAACCACCATCCTCACCACTGAAATCCCTCAAGATTTCAGTGGTGAGGAGGCCCAAACAAGGTGGTCCCGGAGCTCACCAAAATAGCACAAAAATAGGGCCTAACAAGGCCTAAGAGGGGTCAAACAACCCCAAAGCTAAAAGCAACCTTAAATAACTATTTTAAGCAGGTAAAAACAAGACTTTTATATGTTATACACTAAGCTTAAAACAGCAAGCAAGGTAGGAAAAAAGACTATGCAAAGATGGGATAAAAAGGGCAAGAATCTTACCCTTGAAGACCTTCTTCACAAGGATCACTCCAGGAACTTTCTTAGCTCCAAACCAGCTCAAAAACTTCAAGGACAACCCCCCAATGCTTCAGCAACCAAGGTAAGGTGTAATGGTAGGTGTTTGTGTGCAATAGTAAGGACAAACACACACTTAACTTACATGGGAGGGAGGTATAGAGATAGAATACACACACACTTCTAACCCTAAAAAAACCCAGACCTCTGGAGCTTTTTTTTTTTAACCCTAGAGGAGGGAGTAGAGGCCTCCTCTTTACAGAAAATCACTCTTGCAAAGCTTACAAAACAAGCTTGGCAAGAGTGAAATCCCTCCATACATGTATGGAGGGGGGAAAAGGTGTATGCTAGCTAGCACAGCTGGCATAAAAATATCTGCAAAAGTAGATGCACAGTGATCGGCCAGCCAAAAATGCTATTTTGACAAAATAAATGGCCGACCGACCACCTAGAGTGCCGACCGGCCAAACATCTGGCCAATGGCAACAAAACACTGGCCGGTGGCCTCTAGCCATGGCCGATAATGTGTGGGGATGGGCCATAAGCCATTTCCTGCCCCTCCAAGGCAAAACACAAGTGTTTGGTGCAAAACCAAACACAAAACAGTCGAGTCGAAAGATCCTGAGGCAAGGCGCGTGGCCAAGACCTCCGGGAACTCAAGACGAACACAAACGTGGATGATCACCGAGTGTTCAAACGGTGACGTCCAAGTCTTGAGGACGGTCAAAAATGGGGTGTCTACATTGGGCCCAAAATCGAACCAAAATTTTTGAAAATAACTCACAGGGATCGACCCTCAAGACAGTGGTGTCGACCCTCAAGAAGAAAAGTTGAGACACTAATGTGTGCAGCAGACAAGGGTCGACCCTAGGAACTAGTGGTGTCGACCCTATATTTCAGTAGCAACACCCAGAACACAACAGTAGACAAGGATCGACCCTGGGACCCGTGTTGTCAACCCTATAAACCAACAGAGACACTAAGAGCAAGGCAACAAGGTGGTGTCAACCCCCAGAAAGACTAGTGTTAACACCAGAACACATTTTCCAAGTTCCCAAAGAACTTTTCAACATAAACAAGCGCGAATAAACAATCCCAACAAGTCAAAATCGAACTGTACTCCTCCAAAACCAAGATACAATAACTACAAAGACTACAAAAATGAAAATAAAGGAGTTAAATACACTCGCTAATAGTTTAAAGGACACGAGTGCTACAACCTCCCCACCTTAGAAACTTTCGATATCGAAATTGAAGAAACGCCAAAAACCAAAAAGGCCACCAAATGGTACTAGTGAATACGACATCACCCACGCTTAGATCCATTTTGGGATAAGTTCCCAAGTCCCAGTCCAACTCCTCTGGGTTCCAAAGACATCCGAACACCAAGAATGGTAAGAAAACCTCACGGATAACTCTTCGATCCACATAAGTCTCCGTGGTCTATGAGACAAGAAATAATAACCATATCTCCTCGAACTTAAAGACGTCATCTACGCCTCAACTACCAACAATACCCAAAACATAATTAACCTAACAACGTTACGGCATATTGATGCTCGACAATTCCAAGCCAATGCAAAATAAACATACAACATGTAGCTAACAACTCAGGCTAGGTCAAAACCCGACTTCCCAATACAAGATATAAGATGCCCCATTCAGGTTAAAGAAAATTTCTTATTTTCCCCATTTGTTTCAAAACACTTTGCTTTCCCAAAAGGTGTTCAAACTCACACCGTCACAACCCAAATACATTTTCAACAATCCATAACAAAACTCAGGGATTTTCAAACTATTTTTCTGAAGCCACAAGTGTTACTTATAACACCAAAATCAATTTCATTTTCAAAATTTTATTATTATTATTATTATTATTATTATTATTTGTTGGATTCAACTTTTTATTAAACTTACATTTCAAACCGAAACCGTTTTAGTTCAAGAAAACTACTCAAGGCCACAACACCAAAAAGAAAATTTATAGCGTTTGGTAGAGTTTTGGAATTATGATTTGAGAATAGAGTTATATTTTGAGTTTTTGAGTTTTTGAATTATGATTTGAGTGTGGAAAATTTGTTTGGTTATGAGTTTTAAAAAGATTTTTGAATTGAGTTTGAAATTTTTGATGTGACATATGATATTTGATTCAAAAACTTATAACTCATAACCAAACACACAACTCAGAATTCTATTCAAAGCTCATAATTTTTTTAAAAAAATTTTAAAAATATTTTTTATTAACAATATAAAAAAATAACGGGTGCCAATTGCAAAAAAAAAAAAAAAAAAAAAAAAAAAAAAAAAAAAAACCCCAACAACAACACTGTTCCAGTCAACCGGTTGGACGTCCTGGGGACACCTGGGAGAATGACCAAGTACACGTGTTTTCAAAAGTAGGTGTAGAATCACATTTCCAAAGCTCAAACCAAACACAACATTCCAACCAAGGACTGGAATCACATTTCTAGAGCTCCATCAAACGCAATCCTTCGGTAGAGTTTTCTAAATATGATTTGAGAATAGAATTGTATTTTGAGTTTGTGAATTTTGGAATTATAATTTGAGTGTGGAAAATTTGTTTGGTGAATGAGTTTTGAAAGAGTTTTAAATTGAGTAGAGATTTTTGATGTGATATATGATATTTAATACAAAAACTTGTAACTCATAACCAAATACAGAACTCAAAATTCTATTTAAAACTCATAAATTTTTTTAAAAAATTTTGAAATTTTTTTATTTAAAATATAAAAAATAACAGGTGCCAATTGTAAAAAATTAAAAAAAAAATGCATTGTTCCAATCAACCGGTCGGATGTCCGGGAGGATGATCAGTCGGACGTCCGAGGGGACGACCAGTTAATCCAAATTTTCCTGCCTATGACTGAGTTTTTAAAAGTGAGTGTGGAATTAATTTTTGAAAACTCTAAACAAACAACACACTCAAAACATAGGGTAGAAATATGTTTAGAGCATATAACCAAACACACTTGTTTTCCTCAAAATCATTCCTTAGCGTTCCTCTGGTGAACCATAAAACAGTCACCCAACAAAACCCATCACATCCACAATGATGCCACAATACCAAAACAAATTTTTCACTATGAGAATCCCTAAATTTTTTTGAAATGTTAGCAATGCAATAACACAAGATAAAGAAATTTCACACCCACCAATCACATAATGATGCAAAAGCACAACATAAGACCAAAGTTCCCAACCGTAACCCCAAACCAGTTACCATAAAGTCAGAACAACTTCCCAATTATCCATACGGGACTTACATGCCACACCAAGACACCGTTCAATTACACAACCCTCAATTCCAACCTATTTCCGAGGTGACTATATATCAACCAATCCAAATACTAACCAATCAACTATCCAACACCACTATCCCACACCAGCCTCCAAACACTGACATACCAATTAACTTCACATAACCCAACATCAACACCAACACCTTGCCCAACCTCACTAACTCCGAAATGGAGTTCCATACACAACCTCACATGTTCGTTGAATCCTTCAGGATTCCTCAAAGTTAACCTAGAGTACCCTAGTTCTGAAATGGAGTTCCACTATCAAAACCAAACAACAAACACCACACCAAAGTGACCCAGCACTATTGTACATTAGACCACTCTTAACAACACATTAAACACACTATTGTTACACCAAGGCAACCTTCTAGGATAGTCCCATGACCAATCCCCTTCGACACAACATCGAACAACCCCCAACCATGCACCGGTACACACCACACATGCAAAACCCATTACTCACTGCACAACATCTCACCTTTAACCCCAAATAGGTTATCTCAACACTAATGCCCTCACTCTGCCAATGTACTCACAATCCCAACCAAGTTCACAACAATGAGTTTCACATATTTATTCTCCCGTACCAAACTAATTCGCAAAAGCCTACCACAATACAACACCACCGACACCACATAATAACCCAAACCGAACAATAAGTAAACACAACACCTCCATACATTAGTGACCAATAGAGTCACTCGTTAATCCACATTCTATCCTATCACCCATTATATAAGTACAACCATGTGAGACCAGGAAAATCCTCTCACATGGATTTTGAAGATCCAACGAAGAAATGAACTTTGTTCCTGTGGACCTGCACAGATGAGCATGATCGGTGCCACCCAACTAGGATTACCGGCCAGAGACACTCCGATGGTGAAGTTAGTCACTTGATTGAAAAAATGAATATATAGAAATGAAGAGTGCTTGTGTGCTATGTAGAGGAAAGAGATCACCTCCCTCCTTCACTAGGATGCCCTCTTTTTTATATAGATGGGGGGGTCTAATATTTGTTTGGTTTAGTCCCAATAAGCTGATATATTTTTTTTTCTAGCTCCCACAACTGCCCCAAAACTTTCATTGTCTGCGGTAGAAGGAATGAGAGTTTTTCTTGCCAAGTTACCCTGTTCAAATAAATGTTAGGTCTTTTGATAAATGAATGGATGACTGTATGAATGCATGTATGTTTGAATGCATGTATAAATATATATATATCTATATATAAGGGAGAGAGGTTAAATAAATGATGGTGATCATAGTTATGAAATTATATCACATGAGTTCCAAACAAATCATAACGATGGGCCACAGTATTGTTACCCTCGGGCAAGGTCGTAGGCTGCGGTATTATGACCCCTAGGCGAGGGTGTAGGCCACGTTATTCTAACCCACGAGTGTAGGTATAGGCCTTTGCTGATGGCGCTCTGTGCCAAGTGCGAAGATTATGCTGTACTCGGAGACTTTTACTGATTTTAAATGGCGATCAAGTGCCAATATTGCAAGGATTTTGAATAATGCATCGTGTCAGTGATGGCCTGTACTGAATGAGGTAGACATGTTAATCACAAATAATATTTCTTCGTTTTTAAGGGATTGCCAAGTAGATATTGGGCCAACTATTTAATTGCCGAGTACATTTTAGGCCAATTAGCATTGGCCGGTTTGCATTTAGTCCAATGTAGACTTGCCCCATTGCTTTCGAATGACAGGTGTTAGTCAGAAGGAATGCAAATTGGACTTGCCCTATTCCCCTATGTTGCGGGACAGATTCGGCTTTGGTACAAAAATATGCGAACTGTTGAGTTGTCAAATGTAAAGTGCCGAGTGAGTGTAAGAGTTGTTTAGTGAGTTTGGCAATGATCGTTAAGCCGATTAAATTGTACCATCACCATAATGAGAAGTACTGCCAAGTACAAAAAAATGCCAAGTACAAAGTACAAAGTATAGTTTCCCATTGTTTTCGAAGGACAGTGGTTATTCGGAAGGAATTCGGATTGTTGAATACGGCATTGATCAAATGCTAGGCTTAGCGGCAAAAGTGTTGTTTGAGCTGTGATATGTGGCACTGCATATAAAATTGACAAATTTTGGGTATGGAATTTGCAAAATCAGACCATACGGATGTGTTCAGAAGGTGCCAAATAGTTGGAAACGACTATTGGATTGTTGTAATCTGACTTCTGATAGCGTAACTGTAACCAAAACAATTTGAGGGCTCAGATTGATTGAAAATTGTGCACTGCGATGTACTGAATAATTTCTTGTAATGTGATGCCATGTGCTGAGTTTATGTAAAAAAATATAAATGAAATTGTTGCCTGTAAGATTTGAACACGTGCCCTAACAAGGAATAAATAATGCTCAACCATTGTGCCACAACAAAGCCTTGTGTTTATTTTGCACAAATTATATATTTGAACTAAATTGTTGTTCAACTACTATCTTTATGTCAAAACAACGGGATGTATCCTAGCCACAATGCACTAAATAATTTCTATTTATTTGCCCACTCTGGTTCGTCGTCTTCGGCGAAATAGTGGAATTTGAAGGCAAACTTTGATCGGCCTATATAGCTTCGTTTTAGGTCCGATTTCGATGCCATTTTTTGTGTTGGACTCATCTCAAAGAGTACTTCACACTGGTATGGTCGAAACTGGGTTTTGAGAATGTTGAAAATTGCAATTTGTTGAAACTATAGGCTGTTGCGCAATTATCAACAAGCGTCGGTCAATTTTTTGCTCTTCTGGTTAGTGGCTTTGGACTCCTTGAGTCGATGCGAATCCTCTGGTATTGTTAGATGTGGATTTTGGCAAGTTGAGATGCTAGTTCTATGTCGATGCCGAGATTAGTGCCGAAGAATATTGCTGCCGAAGCCGAGATATTATTGCCAAATATTGTTGCTGAGAAGTTAGTGCCAAACAAGCTGATGATAAAATGCAGAGTTGATATTAATATGCTCTTGATAATATGCCGAATCACAAAGTTGAATCACAGTTGATAAGCAATGTTGCGGTATAATGTTTTGCCGAATACTGTTACCGAATAATGTTGCCGAAGCCTAGTTGATAATATGTAGAATGATATGTCGAATTGAAAAATGGTAATGATTTGCAGAGTTGCTAATATGCCAAACAAGCCAAATAAGTTGTCGAAGCTGAGTTGATAACATGTAGAGTTAATATGCAGTTGATAACATTCAAATACAAATTGCCGAATAAGCCAATATATTGCTGAAACTCCTTGTTGATAATATGCCAAATAAAAGTTGCCGAATAAGTTGTAATAATGTGCCCAATATACACCAATACTGTGCTGAATAATGATTACTTTGGCTCAAATTTTGGTTGCCAATAATGTGCCAAATAATGGTTGCTTGGGCTCAGAAATTTTGGTTGCCAATAATGTGCCGAATAATTCCAACAATGGGTATGGTTGCCAATAATGTGCCGAAACAACATAAATACAAATCTTAAATTATTAAGGAAAGACATGAGCCATTTGTTTCTTAGTTGGAGGGCCACAAAACGTAATTCCTTAATTCAATAACATGTATATCGCAAGAATCAATTTTAAATAAACTCCTGTGAAGAAATAAATAAACAATTCTAGAAGTGGGTTCGGCTGAGCAACCATTTGTATAATGCTGAAAAGAAGCTTCCATAAACAAAAATGTGAAACCCAGTTTTAGAGAGAGAAAATGAAAATGCTCAAGTAGATTCAAGAGCACTGCATCTAAATGTATAAAAAAGACGTAATTGAGGCAGCAATTGATCAAGAATATGCATACATACTCGGCCATAAAACGGCTTTGTTTAAACAGCTTTGTAAAGGATCGTGGGGCATAAAACAGCTGTTTAAAGTAAAACAAAAAAAAAGGCTATAAAATGGTTTATTGATAAACCCTACTTTGTGGTGCGTCATTTATACACCTAAACGGCTTTATTGATCAAGAATATTTTGTTTGTTTTTGTTGGTTGTAGCAGACAAAAAATGATATTCCAACAGCCCACCACAACTGGAATCATAGATACTATATGTACAAAACCAAGTCGAATTGGAATGAAAGTAAGAGACCCAGCCGTGGGCCGTATTACTTGGGATTGATTTTGATTTTTTAGAAAGTGTACTAACCTCAATTCAACCAGTACATGTTTACTTACAGTAGTATGTTTGTTGTGTTCTTCGTTGATCTCATTCAGTCTTTCCTACAGACGGCGCAATTGTGAGACCGGGAAAATCCTCTCACATGGATTTTGGAGATCCAACGAAGAGATGAACTTTGTCCATGTAGACCTGCACAGATGAGCATGATCGACGCTACCCAACCGGGATTGCCGACTGGAGACACTCCGATGATGAAGTTAGTCACTTGATTGAAAGAATGAATGTATAGAAATGAAGAGTGTTTGTGTGCTGTGTGGGGGAGAGAGATCACCTCCCTCTTTCTCTGGGATGCCCCCCTCTTTATATAGATTGGGGGGGTCTAATATTTGTTTGGGTTAGATCCATTGCAGGCCTTGTTTGGTTTAGTCCCAATAAGCTGATATATATTTTTTTCTGGCTCCCACAACCAAAACATTAAGTCCCCTAGTCAATCTACCACTTGCTAATACTTACCGAACAATAGCCCTGAACCAAACCTCGACACGTACACACGACACTTACAAGGCTTTCAAGGTCATACTATCCTAACTCCACAGAAGAACAAAACCCGAGTCACTACATTCCCAACTACTCTCTCAACCAACTTAGAATGCTACATGAGCCAAAACATGACCCATCTCCAAAGACAATCACCTCATCACCGTTAATCCAAACCTCGACCAATAAACACTAAACCATTGTGACCCTATACATAGGTCACGCACCAACCATGGGTTACATACCCGACCAACCCTTCTGAAAACATCTCTTAACTTAACTAGAATTGAGGTACACATCTCTCGCAACCAAATACAATAATAAATTCTAAAACTTAGGAAACATCCATAGTATCACTACCCGAAATACAACATAAGGTGTTCAGAACACACCACCCACCAAACACTAACAACCAATACTACGATAAGGGACTAACATCCCTTCACAAGAAATAACCAACCAAATAATACCAAGATCCACTAACATTACCTACCATTATGGTACAAGTCTATACCCAATAAAACTATACGTTATTCTCAAAACACAAGTAATTCTAAGTCTTTCTATACCAAGAATAAAGGAATACTCCATCTTTGCATACATCCCTACACTACGTTGTACCAGTTCATTAGGTCAACCTTAGACCAGCCAACCGAGGCAACGCGTTGCCAAAACACTAACTCAAAATCAATCACACCATCCATGATCTCCTAACACACCTCGTGCCTTACCGAATTGCCCACAACAACAATAACTCTACCTGGTATTCAACTAATTGCCTCACCCAATTACAGGAAATAAACATGCCTATTCCAACCTATCATACATCATCTATAATGAACAACTCATGGCCTAAATGGCCTAACTAACTTCACCAACCCCAAGGGAAGTCAAACCACAACACTACATCCCAACCAACCACACCCCACAACATGGGTTTCTAAGTTACCAACATTGAAGTCAGAACCATACACCACCACTACAAACACATACAAGTTCAAACCTAACTTTTCGTGTTTTAGAAATTCTGACACCACCTACATCCCCTACACCTGACCAATCGAGGTCATGACTAACTCCAAAACCGTGCTAGTCCAAAGATTACCAACCAACACCAAACATACACAATACCACCCAAGTAAGCATCAGAACTCAACCCCTACATACCGTCACAAAGGACTCGAATACATTACCGTCTCTCAAAGACGTACCAACTGCCACCAAGGCAACCCATGTTAACTCACAACCAACGCTAATACACAACTAGTATAGCACACACTGAGGTACCCACTCCGAGTTTACTATTTCTTTCCAGACGTCTATATAAAAGAGAGAATACCCACCACCTAGGAGATATAACACTAGTACCCTCCCCCAAATATTAACATAATTACATAACGATTATTCAGACAACCACATTGAGACTCCACTCAAATCACACATCACCTACCACATAACACATAATCGTGTTAAGTCTACAAAGATAGTTATCCATTCCAGCGCTCATTTAGATTTCCCATTAGAAACAACATTGATCAAATGCGTTTCCAATAAGACTTTCAAGTTAGTCAAATAGACAACGAATAATATCTATGAGTCTCAACACTATATCCACATAAAATGAAATACATAAGCATGTTATTACTTAGCATACAACATACAAATGTCCTCACCGAGCATGATAAACGCACTATGGCTAACCACTTCCCACGAGCCTAAAGCTTTCAAATTCGGTTAACTCTGATACCAAGTTGTCACGCCTTGGATTTACACAGTCCAACTAACGTGAATAAACTACCCAATGATGAACAATAGATAACAACTCTCATGCAAATGAATATAATATTGTCACACAATACATGTGTTTATCCAGTTTTATACATTCCCAAATACAACATCTAAGTCGAATGAATGTCTTGTAACTAAAAAGATACATAGATGTTATAAATTAAATTGAACGCCTTGTGACTTACATCATACACAAGGGTGTAACCCTTATAAGAATGGCACATGACCAATAAATAACTGTAACAACCCCGACCTCTGATTAACGTTAATCCATGATTAAGTATGCCTAATTAGTAATTAAGGAGAAATTTTGAATTAAAATGCATGTGTGTGTTGCATTGTTGTGTTTATATCTGTTAGGTGTAGAAAGATCTGTTCACGTTTTAGTTTCGATTTGCGAATTGAAAGCCTTATCGGTGTACGAATCAGAAATTGACTTGATTTATGTGCTGATTAGGATTTATAGAATTTTATGATAGGTTTAATTAAAATTCGGTTCGGAGCGATTAAATTTGATTAAATTAATGCCATTTGATTACTTTTGACCAATTGTTACTTAATAAGCCATTTTGACCCCACTAAGTTACCTTTTTCATTTTGTCTCTTCCATTTTCTTGATGCCCAACGTGAGAAAGAGAGAGAGAGAGTTGGGAAAAATTGATTCAATAGGAAAGTTTGCTTAGAAAATTAGAGGAGTTTGAAGAAGACTTGGGAGATTGGGCCTCTACACTTAGAATTCAAGGCTTGAGGTAGGAAATTCACCCTCTTGATTATGAATTTAAGTTGTTCATGCATGAATTCAAGTAAATTGAGCTATAAGATGTGAGAATCAAGCTTAAGGACTAGAGGGAAAGGTCAATCCATGCATGCATGCATGTTTCATAGCATTTTGAAGGATGATTTTCAAGAATTTCCTCATGCATGTGTTGAGTTCACTTTAATTTTGGGAAAACAATGAGTTTCATGTTATTGAATAGCTTTTGATCATGTTTGGGGGAGCCTTAGCTCAAAAAAATGTGCATGCATGTTATGTTCTTGAATTAACTTTGAATTCTAAGTTGAATTTTGTACAATTGGCATACTTTTGGGCCATGATTTCTTGAAATGATTTTTAATACATGTTTTTTTATGAGTTATTATGTGTTTTCTCAAATTTTGGCCCAGAAAAATGAGTTTTGGATGTTCAAAGATTGGATTTGAGCTTGGTGATTAAATCTAGAAATCCCAAAAATTTGATCCATGCTTGAGCGGGAAACTCCACGCTTGAGCGTGCACTCTGAGTGCATGCACTTCCGCTCGAGCGTCGATGTTTATGCTCGAGCATGAAATGCATATACCCAAAAGTTCTTGTGTTTTGCAATCCGCTCGAGCGGGGGAATCTATGCTCGAGCGAAGGTCTAAGTCTCACGAACGTGAAAATCATGAATCCAGTACTTTTTAAGAATTTACAGTCCGCTTGAGTGGGAAAAGTCACGCTCGAGCGGAGCTTCATTGTCTACATGTCCGCTCGAGCGAGGAAAGCCACGCTCGAGCGTGGACCTTATTTTCAGCAAGTTTCAAGAAATATTTTCCAATGCATTCTTGCATCCTCATTCCATCCTAGGCATTCCTAGGCCATGTTTAAGATTCCATAATGAGAATTAAAGGGTAGAAACACACTAAGAGCCAACGAAGTAAGTAATGTACAATTAGAACGTGTGTTTCAAGTATGCGTCTGTTATGTGTTATGTAGGTCACATGCCGAGTACTGTTTGACCAATCTGCTCCATCTATCTGCCTCAAGGCCCATTGTGAGTAATAACATAGTAAAGTTATGTTCAACTTTATTTATTTTTTGTGTGTTGAATTAAGATCTATTTTCTAAAATGATATGTTTTGTACAATGAATGATTGTCCAATTTCTGTTATGTATTCGTGACATCCTTAGCATCTTGTGATATTTGTTGGCTGTTACCCGGTATCGGAGGTTCCTTTATGGAACTTAATCTGTCTGCACTCTGTTACCCGTACTGGAGGCTCCGTCATGGGGGCTCAGCGTGTTTACTCTCTATTACCCGAATCCGGAGGTTCCTTTATGGAACTGGTTATTCGTAACCCTTACGTGTCTACATCTGTTCTGTATCTGCTCTGTTAATGCTAATGGATGTATCACATATACTTAAGCATACCTCATGATTTCTATCCCTTATAAGAATGGCACATGACCAATAAATAACTGTAACAACCCCGACCTCTGATTAACGTTAATCCATGATTAAGTATGCCTAATTAGTAATTAAGGAGAAATTTTGAATTAAAATGCATGTGTGTGTTGCATTGTTGTGTTTATATCTGTTAGGCGTAGAAAGATCTGTTCACGTTTTAGGGAATACCGACATGATCCCAGTTGTCTGTGAATTTCTATATGTCTTTCCAGAAGAATTACCAAGGCAGTTGATAGACCGTGAAATTGAGTTTACAATTGAAGTAGCATCGGGAACTCAACCCATTTCTAAGACTCCGTATAGAATGTCGCCAGTTGAGATGAAAGAATTGAAAATGCAGTTGCAAGATTTATTGGACAAAGGATTTATTCGTCCGAGTGTATCTCCGTGGGGTGCACCAGTTTTGTTTGTAAAAAAGAAGGATGGAACACTCCGTCTTTGTATCGATTATAGAGAACTTAACAAAGTCACAATCAAGAATAAGTATCCATTGCCAAGAATCGACGATCTATTTGATCAGCTTCAAGGGGCACAGGTCTTTTCTAAGATTGATCTACTGTCTGGATACCATCAATTAAAAGTCAAGGCTGATGATGTTGAGAAGACAGCTTTTCGAACTCGGTACGGTCATTATGAATTTTTGGTTATGCCCTTTGGAGTTACTAACGCCCCAGCAGCCTTTATGGATTTGATGAACCGCGTCTTTAAGTCCTATTTGGATGAATTTGTGGTGGTCTTTATTGACGATATCCTCATTTATTCAAAGAATGCGGAAGCTCATGAGACCCATCTTCGCTTAATTCTTCAAACCCTCCGGGAAAAGAAATTGTATGCAAAGCTAAAGAAATGTGAATTCTGGCTACTCGAGGTGGCATTTCTAGGGCATATTATCACAAAGGAAGGAGTTTCTGTTGATCCACATAAAATTGAGGCGATTGTGAAATGGCCGACTCCCACCAACGTGACCAAAGTGCGTAGCTTTATGGGGTTAGCTGGCTATTACAGGAGATTTGTTCAAGATTTTTCCAAAATTGCTGTGCCACTTACACAATTGACTCGAAAGGGAGTTGCATTTGAATGGTCAAAAGGGTGGGAGTCTGCTTTCCGAGAATTGAAGATGAAGCTAACCACAGCTCCAGTCCTGGCTTTACCGTCTGGCACCGAAGGGTTTGTAATTTACAGTGATACGTCCCATAAAGGATTAGGGTGTGTGCTTATGCAAGGTGGAAGGGTTATCGCCTATGCTTCACGACAGCTTAAACCCCATGAAAAGAATTATCCCACGCATGATCTTGAGCTCGCGGCGGTGGTTTTTGCTTTAAAGATATGGCGGCACTATTTGTATGGTAGTACCTGTGAAGTTTACACCAACCACAAAAGCCTTAAGTACCTTTTTACCCAGAAGGAATTGAACGTGCGGCAGCGTCGGTGGTTAGAGTTAATTAAAGACTATGATTTACAGATCCATTATCATCCTGGTAAGGCCAACACGGTTGCAGATGCTCTTAGTCGGAAAAATATGGGAGATTTGGTCAACTTGTTTACGGAGCAAAAGGAATTGGTAAGTGAATTGGATAAAATGAGTGTGGAGCTTAAGATACATGGACAGGAAACAGTACTAGCAGCAATAATGGCTCAACCGACTTTACTCGAAGAGATCAAGTCACATCAAATGGAGGATCACATTCTAAAGAAGGTATGTGATGAGTTAGAGACAAAACCAAAATCGGGGTTCAGTTTAGTGGATTCGGTACTCAAATTTCAAAATCGATTATGTGTCCCCAATGTGTTGGAACTTAAAAGGAAATTGATAAAAGAAGCACACGCCTCAAGATTTTCCATGCATCCGGGAAGTACTAAAATGTACCGGGATTTAAAACAAAATTTTTGGTGGCCAAGCATGAAAAAGGACATTGCAGAATTCGTCTCTAAGTGTTTGCAATGTCAGCAAGTGAAAGCGGAGCATCAAAGACCAGCGGGATTACTACAACCCCTTCCAATCCCGGCATGGAAGTGGGAACATCTAACCATGGATTTTGTTGTGGGGTTACCACGGACACCTCGGGGTATGAATTCTATATGGGTCATTGTCGACCGATTGACTAAGTCCGCCCACTTTCTACTAGTGAAGACTCAGTACAATGCAGATAAACTGGCGATCATTTATGTGAATGAAATTGTAAGACTGCATGGTGTACCGGTCTCAATTGTATCGGATAGGGATCCGAAGTTCGCTTCCAGATTCTAGCAAAGTTTACAAGAAGCCATGGGTACAGAATTAAAGTTCAACACAGCTTTCCATCCTCAAACTGACGGTCAATCCGAGAGAACGATACAAACTCTGGAAGATATGCTCCGGATGTGTGTGCTAGAGTTTCAAGAAAGTTGGGAAACCCATTTACCGCTGGTAGAGTTCGCATACAACAATAGTTACCACTCAAGTATTGCAATGGCACCCTATGAAGCTTTGTATGGAAGACCGTGTCGTTCCCCCGTATGTTGGGCTGAAGTTGGAGACAAATCCTTGCTAGGGCCTGAAATTGTTCAGTTGACAACTGAAAAAGTTAAAATTATTCGAGAAAGATTAAAAACGGCTCAAAGTAGACAAAAAAGTTATGCGGATAACTGACGGAGAGATTTGGAATTTGAAGTGGACAGTCACGTCTTTATAAAAGTTACTCCGATGAAAGGCCATCCAAGATTCGGGAAAAGAGGGAAGTTAACGCCCCGCTACGTTGGTCCCTTTCAAATTTTGGAAAGGGTGGGTCTGGTAGCTTACCGGGTTGCCCTTCCGCCACATATGGGCCAAGTACATAATGTGTTTCATGTCTCTATGCTTCGGGGGTATCTTGCGGATCCATCTCATGTTGTTGATTATCACCAGATTGAACTAGATGATAAGTTAACTTATGAGGAAAAACCAATCCGCATTTTGGATCGGCAAGTGAAACAATTACGAAATCGAGAAATTCCAATGGTAAAAGTGGAATGGCAGGAACATTACGGAACCGACGCAACTTGGGAAAGAGAGGAGGAAATGCAACATCAGTATCCGCATTTGTTTCTACCCTAAGGTAAAGCAAGTTTGAGGGACCAAACTTATTTAAGAGGGGGAGAGTGTAATAACCCAACCCTCGTACATGTCCTTTGTTATATTTCGGATCCTATTTTGTGGTTTGAATGCTTACTGTGAAATTCTATGAGAAATTAGGGATAAGAAAATGAACTCCATGTTTAAACCATATAATTAAGGATGTCTATCTGTTCAATAAGAAAAGTATCTGTTACATTAGAAGGTTTGAATCAGAAATTGGAGGCCGAAAAGGCTTAATTATCTGAAATTGATTTTATACATGTGATTAGCATAATTTTTAGGTAATATTAAGCATTTTTGGGAAATTTTAATTTTGGATGTTTAAACGATTGACTTTTGTCTTATTAGCTCTTATAGATATATATGTGTTCTTTGAGCTTTGAACTTAGTCCAACACATTTCATGGAAAAGGATAGTGAGAGTAAGAGTAGAGGGAAATGAGAAGGGAGTTTCAATAAAGGCTAGAGATTGAATAACCTAGAGAAACTTTGGGAGATCTCAACTCAAGGTAAGTTTGTCTAACTTTTATAATTCCTCTCTTGAAATTTGAGGATAATACAACCATGATAATTGAACCCAAGGTGTAATTGGATCATGTTTTATCCATTGGATGAGTTTGAATTAAGTTGCTTATGTATGTATGTAGAGAAATTAGCTTTGATTTCTTACTTTCTCATGAAAGATCATGAAGAACTTACCTTGTATATATATATATGTGATAGTATATGTGATGTTGATGCAAAAAGGAAATTTGATATAAGAATTCAAGAACTAGTGTTTATCTAGTTTAATGTATGTATTTGAAGCCTTTGTAACTTGAAGTTTAGGCTATGTATTGTCAACTAAAATGGTTAAAATGAGCCTTGTGAGGATGTACCAAAAGATTGGGATTTTGTAAGAATTTCGGACAATTTTGGGCAGAATCGCCGCACGTGCGGGGGTCATGGCCACACGTGCGGGAGGTGCTGCCGCACGTGCGGGAGTCATGGCCGCACATGCGAGAAATGGTGAAAAACAGGGGGCTTGGCTACTGTCTAAAAGGCACGTGCGGGACTTCTTGCCGCACGTGCGGGAGAGCTTGCCGCACGTGCGGGGCTCACAGCCGCACGTGCGGCCCATGCTGAAAAACATGGATCACTCCGTTTTGCGTGTAAAACCCTCTAATGTTGTCGAAATATGTATTTGATGCCTTTTAATATGTATAAATTCCTTCGAAGTGAAACGAAACATAAAGTAATCTGATATGAAAAATAAACTAAATTGTAAAGGTTGAATGTGTGCAGGGCACACTCCGGGAGGAACAAGCACATCATCGCAACACTGTGAGTAGTAATAACATTATCCGCTTTACATATGGCTAATGATTTTCATTAGCATTTCGTTTACGCAACTATGTTAATGTTTCAAGTATGCAATTGTTCGTATTTCAAGTATGTATGTTAATGTTCAAGTATGTTCCAAGTATGTAAAGAAAGAAGACTCTGAGCCTACGGCCATTCAATATAAGTTGTTATGATATGAAACAAAGTGCTACACGGAACTAAGTGTTACGACATGAGCCACCTCTATAATCCGTGTGAGACACCTCTTGAGTTCGTATAAGTATATTCAAGGGCTTAGTGCCAAATTATCCAAGAGCGTAACGCCACTCTCTTTAAGGGCCTTGTGCCACCATGTTTAAGGGCATCATGCCACCATGTTTAAGGGCATTATGCCACCATGTTCAAGGGCTTTGAGCCATTATGACTTAAGATGTGATATGCCAACTGTTATGTTCAAGATTGGGCCTAAGGCCGTTATAAGATGAACACAGAATCAGGCTAATTATGTGACCTCTGCACTTCCATATATATTGATATATGTCATGTTTCAAGTTGAGCATTGTTTCATTTATGTTTTACTATTTACTGAGCCCGGCCCACTCTCTGTTATGTCTGTTTCTGTAGGCAACCAACCAGGTGATCAATCCTAACCCATGACGCCCGGTTTCTTTTGTCAACCCTCATGTATCCAAGCACTCACGAGGCCACTTATTTTGTGAATTTTATTAAGATAATTGGCTTACTTCTTGGCTATCCTTCCAAGGTTGAATGTATATAACTTCAACAGTTTTTTTGTTACATGCCCGATTATAGGGCTGGGTCTGTATATGCTTTTGTGTATATGTACTGCTAAGGGATATTTTGGACTTTATCGGTCTATTATGGTGCATGTGATGTATGAGATCCTGGCATATTAGAATAGCTCAATGGAATTTGTTTAGCTTATTATTCTTTTGATATTTTACGCTTTCGATAAGGCCCCATATGCTATATACACCAAGTTATATGTCTCTTTCTGAATGGGTCATGCCCGAACTTTTAGGGGCAAGATTGGGGCGTGACACTAAGAGAACCCCCTACCTCGAAATTAGAAGCAAAGAAGCTAGGTTGAGCGCATCCCCTCGAAATCCCAAAATCTAATTGGTTGGAAAAGTTGACCTTCACTTCTTCTTCACCCTTGATGCACGACCCATGATGGATTGTTGGTAAAAATAGATAAAATCAAAGGTTTGAGGGTTAGGGTTTCGGACTTAGGCAAGAAGGAAGGGAGAGGGAAGAAGAAAATATAAGAAATGATCCAAAATCCCGTTTTTTAAAGCTGCTGTCCCGAAAATCCCGCTCGAGCGTCCCTATTCCCGCTCGAGCGGACATGTTCTCAGCACAGATTCCAAAACTTCAAACAGATGCAACTCTCCCCTCCGAACTTCGTTTTAGGTCGTTCTTGTGTCCAAATTGAAGCCCCGGAAATAATATTTCCAATGGTTTTAACCTCACATCCAAATTCAAAGTGTGGAAAAAGAAAAGGACAAAAGAGTGACGGATGGTCGCAGACAAATCATTCTAATTCAAGCTTTTGGTCCAATCTTACTTTACCATCATATTACCACCTCAACCAATACTCCAAAATAAAATAGAAAGTTCCAAAACACTAATAAAAATGTCCAAAAACGAACCCCTGTGCCTCAGAAATACAACTCAACTTGGAGACCCGCTCGAGCGCCCAACCTTGCGCTCGACCGCGAAGACCAACAAAGACGTCCGCTCGAGCGTCAACTCCCTCGCTCGAGCGGAAAATCACAACTCCCAGAATCTCAGGCCGTCTGCACAATTTGCTGGAAACCCCAAAAGTACGCTCGAGCGCCTACTGCTCCGCTTGAGCGGAGGGAAAAAGTTCCAGATTGTTTGGTAAAGGTCACAAATTCCAGCTTCAAAGGCATAACCCAACGGATCGTTCTTTAATTCCGATAGCAAACACATTAACCCCTAATTAAATAAGGATTACTTCCTATACGCACTTTGGGGTCATTACAATTCCAACATGGTTAGAGTATGTCACCATATCCATCACATTTATTACATCATACCATTTTATCACCTGCATCCTTTCTATGTTAAGCTTAGTTCGGCATGTGCTCATACCTTACCCTCGGTGAAACATGGTTCTGTCATGTGTAAGTACCCATTTTGCGCTGAGGCCAATATTGAGCGTGTCGACACCTTTTCTGTGTTAGACGTGGTTTGTTTTGTGTCCATACCTTTTCTAGGTAAAATGTGGTTCGGCCTACACCCTTTATTCACTTCATCTATTGCATCTATTGCATTGTACTTTTGTCTTGTTGCATTCAGCATTTAGAATTATTATCTTTCTCCAGCAGATCATTCTTCACTTATATCATACCACCCAATCACTTGTACTCTTTTTCTTTCTACAAAAAACATAGTTTTGTAGGTGCTCGCACCCCTTTCACATTAAAACATGATTCTGTTATGTGTAAGCATCCATGTTGCGCTGAGGTCAATATTGAGGATGTAGGCAGTTAGCCCGTGTTAGGTATCGTTTGGCTCGTGCCTCCATTTTTTTCTATATAAAACGTAGTTTGATTTGCATCCTCATTCCTTTATGATATTTGTGTGGTAAACACTGCTTGTGGTTTGATTATATTATTGCATTGCACTGTGTATTATTTGCATTCTGCCCCTGAACTACGTTGGTTTGATTTCTTGCAATAGGATACATAAGCAACCCTTAAGTTCAACCAACTGCATCTGTATTTTGTTTGTTTGCCCAAGTCTTACGACCTTGTCAAAATGGGTCGTCTTCGGGCTTTGATATTCACTCACGTCATTTCATGACTTCGAGCTCTGTCAAAGAGGGGCAACTGTAGACACCCCATTTTTGACTACCCTTAAGACTTGGGCACTTTATTCCGAACACCCGATGATGAAAATTACACTATGCAATCTTTTGAATTCTCAACGAAGAAATTTGGATTCAAGCTCTAATCCCAACCTTACACCCCATTTTGACCAAAACTATTTTATACCTTAAAAACTCTCTTTTTCAAAATATTTTTCCAAATGCTTCTATGATGTTTCGAGGCTCGCATTTTATTTAAAATATTACACTTTTTGGTAAACCGAGTAAGGACAAAGTGGAAATAAATGGAAGGGATGTGAACTCTTTGAAAAATCTTTAAAAACATCTTATTTATAGGCTTGGAGTTGAATAAAATAGGAGGAGAGGGAAGAAAACTAGTTGGGGAAGAGATTGGGCATCAAACCGTTAAGAAAGAATGAACAGCCTTCACTAAATTAGGCATATCTCTCTCACCACTTAGAATTTAGAGGTGAGGCCACCACCATTGGAAAGTAGACTTCCAGAGTTTCAATTTACACTCAAGAATCACCTAAAACCGAGTCTGGATGAGGGAGATATGCCCATTTGAAGTCAGACCTAAACTGTACTCTTTTGGACCCGGCCGGGTCCATTTAGAACCAGCCGTGCCCCATTTAGACCCGGTCGGGCCTCAATGAAAACTTTTCCAGAGTTTCTTTTTAGGCCCGGCCGTGTACAACTGGCGGGAATTGGACAACTAGCTTTGTTTGAAGATATTTCCAACCAAATTGGCTCAAATTCTATAAATAGGACATCCCACTTCAAATTTTAAGGTTAGAAAAACCTTCCAAGAAGCTTAGACATTGATGAAAGCTCTTGAACCTTCAAGCTTCTTTTGTTCTTCAAATCAACCTTCACCCTCCATACACCATTAAAGCTTGGATTTGAAGCTTTCTTGTAGAGAATTCAAGGCATATTTTCAGAACCTAGAGGTTAGAGAATTGTTCTAGGAGATATTTGTAGGAGCATAGACATAATTTCCTTACAAAACTTTTCTTCACCTTCAAACCTTCTTCAACTATACATACACCATTGGAGCTTTTTGTTGAGATTTCAAACTAAAGTTCAGAAACTTGAGGGTGTTGGAATCAAGTTTGTTAACTAAGAGTTTAACTCTATTTTCAAAAGGTATAATTTTGCATCTTCTTCTTTCATTTTCTTCTACTCTTTTTCTCTATTTTTCTTGTCTTTATATACTGATTTTTAGAGTTTGTAAAGGCTAAAAAATGTGATTTAAAAGTTCCAAAAGTAGAGCGGTTAGCCACCCTTCCTTAGTCTTGCATACTAGTTTTGTATCTCTTTGTTTTCCCCTATCTTTTGTGCTTTTTTAACATGATTTTAGCCACTGTTTTTGGGCTATTTTTGGACTATTTTCAGAGGCTAAAATATGTGATTTGAAGTTGTAAAAAGTGGAGGGGTTAGCCACCCTTCCTTAGGTTTGCTTGTTTGTTTTGTTCTCTTTAATCTTTGCTTACTTTTTCTAGTTTTTCAAACTATTTTCAGCTTGTTTTTGGGGTTGTTTTGTCACTATTTTTTTGGTTTTAGGGGCTGTTTAATTCATTTAATTAATTTATGCTTTGAATACTTTGCTTGTTGTGTTGTACGTCCTCATGGCTTCGGTTGTATAGGCCTTAGACACCGAGTTATTCTAGTTGATAGCTTTTCTTACTTAATTCCATGTAAAGAGTCCCACTTGTCTAACAATCAATCTTGTATAATCACCTATGCATTCTCTCTGCTTTCTTGGTTTTCTCTTTGTTTGTAAGCGTTGTTTCAAACAAGTGTTGTTTAAGCTTGAGAAAGAGACATTCCATGCTAAATGGTTTAATCTCTTCGGAGGTTCATTAACAGGGCATTACATCTCTCTCATGCCAAAAATAACTTCTTGTTTGACACCTCTTTTCATTAGTGGACTTAATTCTCATTTTTGGACAAAATGATTAAGTAATGGAAAGGTAAGATGAAAAAGGCTAACAAAAGGCTAAAATCAATCAAACTGACGTAAAAAAGATTAATAAAATGGGTTGGATTCGGCCGAACGTTATGTCGAGTCCATCGCGTCAAGAGTCATCACATATCAATTCATGGTGTCTTGATGAATCTTGAGGCATGTCTACTTCTCTCTTTGAACATTGCATTTTGAGAGGAGAAAAGGGTGGTTGTCTTTCATTGCATTTATTAATTTTGTCCAAATCGTGTCCGAACTCGTCAAGCCATCAATGTGCTTGTTAATAATTTTGGAGCCGAATCTGTTCTTCTCTTGAAGTTCCCCATGATAAAGAAGAGCGGAAGGGACAAACATGGTTTAAAGTTGCTTTGTCTACACTGTTTTCACCCCAGAGCACAAAAATAGGTTTTGCATGAAATTAGGGCACGACCGGCCTTGTTTGGACCCGGCCAGGCCTCATTGGGGGCCGACAAAGCTCCAATGTGTGGTACACAGAGCAGTGGCTGAGGGTGAACATAGGGCAGTTTCCCAACAAGGCAAACAGAGCAGTTTCTGAGGAACATTAAGTGCAATCATTGGTTTATTTATTGGATTGTTGTAATAACTTAGATTAGCAAGTGTAGTTGATTAATTTCATTTGGTTTGTAATAGCTAGTTAATTTGGTAATTAGCTTGGACACTCATTCAGACCCTCTTGCATGAAGGCAAAACATGTAATAAGTGTGTATGCCTTCCAATCCCATTTCTTTCTCCCTTTTATTTACTTACTTATGATGGTAGCAAAGAGTATCATGTTTCCTTAGCATTTTCCACGATTTGCATCCATTCGTCTTGCATGCATCAAAGCTCGATTCATTATTCTAAACAAAGCATTGTTATTGTTTAAACTCTTTGAAAACATGTTTAAACCGCATGCTATCACATTGGTTCATATGCCATACTAGTAGCCAAGCCTATGATTGCATATTGCATGTGTTGCATTAGTCACTTGCATATTAGAGCATGCATTTTTCTAATTGTTTTATTTCTTTTGGCTTGCCTTAGAGTACTAGGTAAGCATTTATTGCTTTAGCATATTGCATGCGTGTGATTGTTGCCATGTCAAGCATGATTACCATGAGGCTAAGTGCTTAAATGATATACCTATTTTGAATGCCTATGGAAGAAGGCTAATTGCTTAAATTAGGGTATTTGATGAATAAACATATGACATCACTTTTTCAAGTGGTACATATTCAAAACAATTTTCAAACAAACACAGAATCAAATGTTTCAATTTTTGCAAATTAGTCTATACTCGTGTGCGTCACATAGTAAGATAGCCTAATAAATCAGAACAAGAATATATGATGTAAATAAGAATCACATAATGATTAGTAGAGGTCGATCTTTGATCGGGCGAGTGGGTTGCTCAATTCATGACCTTCCCCTCTCATACCTAAGTTCCCGAACCGAGACACTTTGGTGATGACAGATAAGTGGCCTTTGGCGCGAGTCTCGTGTTTCCTAAATTTTTCAAAATATTTAGGTGGCGACTCTGTAATCTGACAAAGCAGTCCACTTTTGGCATTTGATTCAAATCGATTTTCCAAAAGAATTGCCAGATTTGGACTCTTTTTGTGTTTTCACTGTTTCACATTGCACTTATGAAATCAGATTCAGAACCACAGGAGTCCAAACTGTAGGGCCTAGTCTTATCCGAAAAGAGCACAAAATTATTATAAGTTATCACATTATTTTTTCTATTTTTCTATATATTTTTTCATAAAAAATTAAAAAATTACTAAAATTGTCTATTCGCAAATGAGACTTAAGTGATGGAGTTTCTCTCTCTCTTTCTCCATATATTTCTTTGCTTTCGTAAATTGTTTTTGTAATTTAATAATAGATCATAAATGAATAGGTTTTATTAGGGTGTTCGTAAGTCGGGTTGGACCTGATAACCTCTCGTCTACCATCCATTCAAATTTAGATGAATTGAAAAGAAGACATCTGCACTCGTTTACTCAGACTATCAAAATTATTTATTCTATAATAAATTGATTTGGACCATTTAATTTTAAGAAGTCAAATGAATACTTGTCCAGCCCTAATCTCACTAGGCTTTGTTTGAAAATAAATTATTTTAATAATTTTCAAATTTTTTATAAAAAAATTTGTTAAAAAATAAAAAAATAATATAATAATTTATAATAATTTTTTAACCAAAATTGAAAATTATCAAACGATTGTTTCAATAATGTGAGAGAGGTGTGATCAGTGTTACCTTGTGTTGGGTTCGGTCATTAAGAGTGCATTCACATGGAATGGAATGGGATTGCACCATTGGGTTTTGCAGATCCATTGGGTTCTGCAGATAAGCCACCAACCACGCAAGGCCTCCTGGCATCCTATTTGGTGGCCCTCCACGTGGGTCCCCACACGCTTCCCTTCCTTTCCTTGCTACTTCTAACAATTATGTGCCGTTTGGCACCGCTTTATTTTCAGTTTAAGTCAATTTATAATTTAAAATAAGTTATTTTTATAAATTTGATGTAATTTAATGGTGTAGATTATAATTTTTTATAAGTTAATTTTCAGCTTTTTCTTTGAGTAGGTGAGGAACTGTTTTTCCATTTTAACTTAAACGGAAAGCTAAAAATTGAGAGGCAAAATTACTTAAATGCTCCTTGTCTATTTCAACTATTACCAAAAACGCAAGTATATAAACTCCCTTTCTCAAAATACTATTCATTTGCTCGCTAGAGAGAGAGAGAGGCGATTTTCGACGAACAAACCAGGACTTTCTCTCTCACGAACCACTATCTCTTATCTCTTCTCTCTTTCTCTCTCTTCACGATCTCTCTTTTTTCTCTCTCTCTCTCTCTCTCTTTCTCACGATCTGCTCCGTCATCACCTCCCATCACCATCGCCATCGCAACATAACCACTACCACCTCTCTCTCTCTCTCTCTCTCTCTCTCCGGTTGCGTTGTTTTCCGGCGCTGTTTGCCACTATCAGGATTGACCGTTGCTCTCTCTTTCTGTCTCTCTTTGCAATCGCGATTGCGATCTCAAACCCTAATCACCACTATCCCTCTCTCTCTCTCTCTCTCTCTTGATCTGCATTGTTCTCTGGCGTTGAAACCCTAGCCTCCGGCGGCGGTTAATAAATTAATAAAATAATATGTAATAAATTAATAAATTAAACAAAATTAACAAAAAGAAAGAAGAGGCGAAAAAAATGAAGAAAAAGAAAAAAAATCAACAAATTTTATATTGGTACCAATATTATTTGGTATTAATTATTAATAAATTAATATTGTATATTTTTGTAATGAATTAATTATTAATTGATACTAATTAATAACAACTGTTGATTATTAATATTAATTGAGACTATTAAAAATTAATTATTAATATTAATTTATACTAATTGATAATTTTAGTATTAATTGAGACTAATTAAGCCATTAATTTATACTAATTAATTTATAAAAAGCTATTTTACAACTTCTCAACCAAATACTACTCTGCTGCTTAAATTTATAATCTCACAGCTGTACCAAACAGGTTAACAGCTTATGTTCACAACTATAAATCATAATCTGTTAAGTTATAATGTATAATCATTTTTTCACAGCTCTACCAAACGGAGCCTATATATGTGATGTATTCTCTTTTCTTTTCTATTCTTTTTTCAAATTACAAAAAAATAAAATATATTATAATATTAAAAAAATAATTACAAATTTATAAAAAATATTTTCAATTCAAGTCTCACTTTTTTTTTTTTTTTTTTTTTTTTGATCGGAGGTGCGAGTTTTGAGACTTGCACTCAACATTAACCAGACTTGCACTAAAAATAAAAATTAAAAAAAAATCATTTATTTGTAGTTTTTTTTTTTTTTTTTTTTTTTTTTTTTGTCCTTTTTCAAATGACATGAATTTTTTAAGTTTCTAACATTACTCTTTCTCAAACAAAAGTGTTAAAAACTCCAAAAATTCTACTAAAAGTTCAACTAAATGTCTTGCATGTAAAACATTTGGTAGTGAGTCCCACACCCATATGAGATATTTGATAGAAATTTTAGGGTCTCTAACATTATTTGTTTGGGAAAAATTAAAGTGCAATAGTCTTAAAATCTAAAAGGATGATAAAAGATGAACAGTAACTTTGTTTGAAAATATTTTTTAGTTTAAAAATTAAAAAATCATTAAAAATTTAAAACAAGAACAAAAATATCAAAAAATTAAAATTTTCATTTTCACTCTATTTTTTATATATTTTTTTTGTAAAAAGTCAAAAATTTATCCCAAATATACTAATTTTTTTTATCTCATATTTTGGTTAAAAAATTAAAAAATTACTAAAATAGTTTGTTCTTAAACGAGTTAATCTCTAGATTGTTTGGTTTGAAATTTTAAAAAATGGTTTTCTGAATTTTTAATTTACATTTTTGTATTTATAATTTTTTATAAATATTTTAATCATTTTTTTTAACTTTTTAGATCTACTTAATCTTGATATACTTAAAAAGTAAAAAATTTATACAAAAATCTTTTAAAATATTCATTAAATACAACAACAAGATACAAAAATATATTTAGTTTCCATTTTTTTTTTTTTTACCCTTTTTGTATTTGGTGAATTTTTTAAAGTTCTTTTTCACAAATATTATTTTTTAAGTGTATCCAGATTAGATGTTTTTAAAAAATAAAAAGTTTACGTAATTTTTTTTTTAAAAAAAATCACTAAAAAAAATACACAAAAAAATAATAAACTTTTTAATTTTCTAAAAACTGTTAAACCAAGCATGTTCCCAAACACTCATATGTGTTGAATTATAGGATCTTGAATTTCGAGAATTACAAAACATCATCTATTAATTGAATCTTAAGGTACAAAATGAATGTGGATAGTTTAGGAAAGGAACATAGTATCGGTGAGATATAAAAATAAAATAAAATAAGTATTGTAATTACACATACATTTAAAAGTGTAAAATTTATGTAATTCATTAAAGTCACGATCACTACAATTTTACTGTGATCTAGAAATAGTTAAAAATGAAATAAGAGATAGTCACCCTCCTAACTACATACATATATATATATATATATAAAATTAGGGCTACACATATCATGGTAGTGTGGATATTATAAATATTGGACATTAATCACTTGAATGTGAATTTAATTTTTGGTATTTTAACCCTTACGACATGTTGTTCTAACTCTATGTACATGTAGTTGAGAGGGAGCCTATTATCTTTGTATTTCTTATAACATTTTTTTATTACTAGTGATGGTATACACGTTCGTTGCACGTGATATTTTTAATTATATTTTTGAAATAGAATACTTTATAATAATATAAAGGAAATAGAAATTAAAAAAAATAGTATTTCATAGTAAATTTATAAACTATGTGGATTTATCAACCAAACACAAAAATAGTACTTCATACTAGATGAGAAAAGTGAGAGGTTCAGTATTAGAAAATTATAGAACCATTGATATAAAGCAAACTGATGATGTACAAATATGATTTGGCTGATGAATAACTAAGTAGAAATTGTAAAAAAGAAGAAACTTATATCCATAATTTATCGAGAATCTTGATAAATGATCTAGATTCAATTCTTAAATGATGAGTTATACTTTTAAAATAAATCTCAACCACATATGTATTTTCTAGATAAATTTTCCATAAAAAATTTGAATTTGTAAATGTCCTCCTAACAAAGACAAATATGTGTTATCAAAAAATGATTAGATTCTCTCTTATGTAGTAAACATAAGTAAAAGTTGAATATGTGAAAAACAACAAAAAAAAACTACACCTTGTATAGATGGTAAAGTGTCTCTCAGTGAATAGATATGTCTATTCAATTTAATTTTGTAATGATTTGTGGGAACATGACCATTTGGTCTATATTATAAAAAATATTAATTTTTAACTTTTAAAATTAAAGTTGAGTTTAAATTTGAGAGAACTTGACGGTGTCATGGGGCTCACTAAAAGTTCTATTTCGATGATTTGAACTATTTATTTTGTAGAACCCTTGGTATATATCATTCATATAAAAAAATTAGATTAATCTGATAAGTATAGCATTTTTATTTTGTCACATGGTTATGAAAAAATAGATGGCAAATATATTTTTAAAAATAAACTATTGTAACGCCCCCAAAATAATACAATAAGGATAACTCATATGCGAAATAAATATGAGAAACAGTATACTTTCATATATCAGAGTTCAATGTTTAACAACCATTTAAATGCCATGTAGGCTTACATCTTTCCAAGTCATTGCTTGGTTACACAATTTGAGTCTCGCTCATTACATCTTAAGCCCTTGGCTTCACAAATAACAAACATACACACATAAGGCATAATTAAGAAGCTCTTGCTTCCCCAAAGTCCATCCATGCTATTGTCTTGGAGGTAACATCTCACATGCACCTGAAAATGATATTCCCGTATAGGGTGAGCCAATAGCCCAGTAGAGATAATCTATCACAATATATGAGGTTTAGCAAAGGTATAAATACCACGTGCATAAACAATTTCGATACAAAATTATCCACAAGGCCTGCATATTCATATGCCACTAAAACCTAACCTTATTTCCATTTTCCTTCAATTCATTTCCAATTCATATATGCTACTTGTAGACGTCCCCGAACGTCCCGGGAGGGAAATCCCCTCCCGTTTTGTTCATTTGAGGTTCACTACAGTTCAGGACTCAAAGTCACGGTCCTGTATCTAATCTCGCAGAGTGCAATGCATGACCGATGAATCATCAAAGAGTCCAAATCCGGCAAATCGTTTTTGAAAATAGATTTTTTGAAAGAAGTGCTAAACGTGGACTGCTTTGCCAGATACAGAGTCGCCGCCTAAATATTTTATTTTGGAAAATTTAGGAAACCCTGACTCGTTGCCTAAGGCTACGTGTCCGTCATCACCAAAGTTGCCTCGGCTCGGGAACTTGGGTACGATTGGGGAAGGTCAGCTATGAGCACCCCCTCTCGCCCGATCAAAGATCGGCCTCTACTAACCATGATATCGAGTTTTGAAAACATTATGCGTTCTTATTCCGATTAATTAGCTAGAATTACTATGTGATGCATACAGCATACAAGTATAGACTAGATCGCCTAATTTGGAACAAAGCATTGCATATCTGTTTGTTTGGAAATGTTTGAAGTTTGCTACTCGCAAGTAGGCTAAAATGCGGATTTCAATGAATTATCCCAATTCAAGTAATCCAACCTTCACCCGCAGGCATTCAGGCAGGTATATCACATAAGCATATAGCCACATGTTAAGCATGTTGTCATGTTAACAATCACACTCATGCGAGATGCTAAAGCATAAATACTTACAGTGTACTCAGAGCCAAAACAAAGAACTTGTTAGTAATCAAATGTATGATCCAAGTCCATGTTAGAATGGCTACTGCATCGCAGGCAAAATGCAACTAGAATAGGCTCGGCTAATCTATGGATGGCATGTGAAATGCAACAGATAATATGTATTCAAATTGGAATTGAAATACTATGCAGTTAGTATGATGCGCCGAGCCCGGTACATGCAATACAGATGAATTATGCAAACATGCAAGTATAAGTATGCTAATTGAAATATGCCCTAAATCTAACCATTGTAAGCGGCTAAATAAAAGGGAGAAAGAAATGGGGTTGGAAGACATGCATCACACACACGCACACTTATTACAATTGCGCCCTCACTCGGAAGGTCCGAATGAATAATACAAGCCACCTAATTAACTAACTCACAAGCTAATTAATTATTACAGAACCGAATTGAATAACTAGCTACAACTAATTATTACACAACTTAATCAATTAACAAATTAATTAAACTACAAATGAAAGACAACAAACAAATAGGGAAAGCAGTAAACGGTGCTATTCCAGCTCTGTTTGAAGAAGAGGGAGATGCGTGCTCGCTTTGGAAGGCCTTCTGGTTGCTCTTTAGAGGCTCTGTTTGCAGGGTGTCTTCCAGTGCTTGTTGCTGGACCTTACCAAAACACTGCAGGGGAAGTCACCAGTGGCCTGCCAGCCATGGAAGGATCACTGCCGGCCAAAGGTGGTCCATTGCCAGCTAAGGGTGGCACACTGCCGGCCATCAGTGACAGGCTGTCGGCCACTGGTGTGCTGTGACACCAAACTGCAACGAAGCACAAAATAGAGAAAATGGAGGGTTTTCCAAGGACATGTACGCACCATGGCACTCCAAATCACCTCAAAACATCAAGGGAGAGGCCTAGTCGGATCCACGACCATCAATTACGCATCCCGATGCATGATGGCCAAAGATCCAACTTGTGCCAATCAATATGAAAATGAATGCACATATAAAGCAAGTAAAGCCTAGAACTCTATCATGAATCATCAAGAGCTTCGGCGACCGAGAATTGAGACATGTTCCATTACTTGAAGTACGAAACGCCCCTCATTCCTCGTGCTCGGATTAACACTTAATCTAAGCAATACAACACATAAGCATGGAAAACATGCAACATGACCTAAATGTGCAAACATGAAACTGAACCAAGCATGCAACAAGCATATAAGCATGATGTGAGGTGATGACCTTGGACAACATGACAAAATGCAACGTGAACATGTGAGCATGCAAGGTATGCAAAGCTAAACAAGTATGCAACAACGTACGAAATGAAACAAGCATGCGGCAACATGGTAAGATGGGCTTACACCAAAGATGGACGGCTCTCAACTAGGTCCAAATCAGTAGCCAAAGCGATGAATTAAGCCAAACAACACACTCAAGCATGCGAAATGCGAAAGGTTCATCAAAGGGGCCTAAAAGGGGGAACTCTCAAAAGTGCCTAAGAAGTGACAAATGTGCAAGTGCAACAACACTTTATACCCTGAAATGAGATGATAAATGATGCCAAATCATTTAAATAGCTCAAGGATAGCATGCGCGAATCACTGAAACACGAAGCTTGCAAGGCCAATTACACTACAGCTACACAAAGCACGAAGGATATGGCAAGGGCAACCCAAAATAGTCATAGTACATGTTGATATGAGACTAAAATATGCAAGAAAGTAAGCCAAAGCAAGCTAGCATACAATGCTAAAACATAGGACATGCAAGGCTACAAAAGAGGCAATGCACTGCACCTATTAGAACCAATCATGGCATGACTTGGACAACCAAAAACAGAGTTACATCATGGTATATTAGGACCCAAAATGTACTGAAATGATGAGCCAAAAACTTAGGCTAAGTGGCATGCTCAAAAGTCCATTCTTGAGGCATAAAGCACAAGCTATACAAAGCAGTCAAGGCATGTCAAATGAAAGTGTATGACAACATTTCATGGATTGAAATAGCATATGGAATGAGGGCAAAGCATGCAAACATCACATGTATGGCGTGGTAGGGGCCTCAAAACCCAAGACTAGCCTAAGCATTTACACTATAGCTATACAAAGCATGAGTGGTATGGACATGGCAGCCTAAAACAGTCCTAGAACACTTCAAAATAAGCATAAAATCAAGTTTGAGCAAAGCCAAAATATGCTAGTATGATGAGTCAAAACATCATGCACAAAGGGCTAGTAAACATGATTTGTTCTACACGTATATAGAGCATGCAAAGGATGATTAAACCAACTATGGATAGGGTCATAACATGCCAAATGATGAGCAAATACATGCTAGAATGTAAACCAAACAAGCTAAAATGACATGGCAAAGCATGGAGCATATGAAGCTAGTTTAGGGGATTTACACTACAAGTGCATCATGCAAGCATGGGGTAACAAAACCAACCCAAAACAGGTTCATGGCATGGTAAAAAATCACCAAAAATGGACTAAAATGGACTCAACAAAAGCCAAGCACACATGCTACTTTGATGAGCTATGGATGGAGTTACACTACACATACTATATGCATGCAAAATATGACCAAACCAGCCATGGACAGGGCCAAGGAAGGTCCTAAAAGTCACAAAAATAGGCCTGAACCAAGCCTAAAAAATACATAGAAGGATGGTCCTTTGGAAGGCCAAAAATGCAAACAAAGAGGAACACAAAGAGAGGGGGCTACCCCCTCTGATTAAGGACCTCAAAATCACACCTTTACCACTAAAAATCCACTGGATTTCAGTGGTAGGAAGGCCAAACCAAGGCTAGCTCGGAGGCTCCAAGATATGGCTTAAAACAAAGCCAAACAAAGCATGCAAGGGGGCTACACACCCCAAACAGCAAAGTGACCTTAACCAATCTTAAAAAGCACTTAAAAACAAAACTTTTTCCAATTATAAACAAAGCCTAAATCAATATGCAAAGAGGGCTAAAGCAAGGTGCAAGAAAGTGCAAAAATGGGGGAAATGCTCACCCTTGAAGACCCTTTTCGAAACCAGCAACTTCAAGGGGTGAAAACCAGTTTTTAGAGCTTAAGAATCCTTCCCAAGAAGCTTAGTCCAATGGTGGTGGTGTATCTCTATGGGTTGTAGTGTAAAAGTGCAAGGAAATCCAACTTCAAAGCACAAAACACACACAATATAGAGAGAAAGAGAAGTTTTTCTCTTCAAAGTTGCAGAACCTCTGTCAAAGAGGATGGCATCCTCTTTATATAGAAGGATGAAAAGGCAAAGCTTCTTCAAGAAGCTTTGCAAGGGCTTCATCCCTCCATACACGTGTATGGAGGGGAGCAAATGAAAATCCAGCTGGCTCAAAAGATCTGGAGGAAAACCAGCTGAAATAGGGGGGGTGCCAGCCATCAGCAATGGCCGGCAGTGGCTCACTGATGGCTGGCAGGGCTTCACCAATGGCCGGCAGGATCAAAGAAATGGCTGGCAGTTCCATACCATGGCCGGCAGTGCACCAAAAGGGTCACTCTAAAAGGACCTAGCCAAGGTCCAAAAAAGGGCCAAAAAGGATACAAGGTCCGGGAAGCTCGAACCGGTGACGTTGCGCCATGACAGTCGAGTACTCGGCGAGCAGTCGAACTAGTTGTTGGGTGTACCTGCAAGCACAACCAAGTCCCGAGGACGGTCAAAAATGGGGTGTCTACACTACTCAATTCATGAGTTAAATTCATTATCTTTCTACCATCAAAATGAGACTACAACTCAATGGTTCTCCAACTATGCAAAACACACATTAACACTTCAAACTTGCCATTTTACAGATATTTCGTCCGAAGGAACCGGCACCCATTTATATATGAAATTTCGGGTCTTTCACCCAGGACACTCTGGCCAACTTGTTTAAAATGGAGCCCATCCCCTTTCTCCTCCCAAACAAATATACATGTGCAATGTATTTATAAACGTAATCACATATGGAGTACATCCCATTTCTCCTCCAAATAAACATACATATATAATGTATTTATAAACATAATCACATGTGGAGTACATCCCCTTTCTCCTCCCAATAAATATACATATACAACGTATTTATAACATGGTCATATTCAATGACACCAACAATGAACTAGCACTAATCGCCTAATCCTGATGCAATTTCTACAACAATCATAGTTATCCTCCACCGATAGCCCAATACAATTATTTCTAAAGAGATGTTCAATCTCAAAGAAAATATTTTATCCAAAACTTACATAGGTGAGATAATACATATCCAATATCACCATCTATACCCATAACCTTCCAATTTCACATTTTCAATGTTAATTCCCAATTATTTATACAAAATAATAATTTAATAAAAAATTAGGGCAGAATCCCCCTTTTTCCAAATATCAACCCAAACACCAAAATCAACTATTTCGACACAACATGATCTATTATTCAGGCTTCATATTCATTTACCTCATATTCATCAAAACCCCTCTTTTCATTTCACCCCCAAATCCTAGATTTTGTCCAAACCACAACCAAAATCTCATCATCTACACACAATAGCAAATAACTAAGCTAAAAACCATATTAGAGTGTAGAAATTCCCTACCTCAAGTGTAGAAGAAGAAAAGAGTCAAAACCCCAAAATCAACAATAATGAAATTCGATCTCCACTGCACACAATGAAGCCCTCGAGAAGTTACACAACTTTGGCGAACGAACTATGGCCAAAATCTCATTGGATTTGGAGAAATCAAAGGAAGAAGATGGTTTCTAGAGAGAGAGGCTCTAGATCTGGATATTTCTGAGTTTTAGAGAGAGAGAGAGGGGATTGCAAAAAGTGATTTGAAAAGCTACATTCGCGACCTGATAAAGCATGGTCCGCTCGAGCGTGAAATACGCTCTCCCAGTATTTTTGCAGACACAGGTCAAAGTGCAGGAACCAAACATTCTCTGCTCGAGTGAGGAAATGGACGCTCAAGCGAACAAGCAACTTCGAATGCATTTTTCCTTTTTGCTTCGAGGGGCGCTACCCCTCGACCCCCGCGAGCTGATCGGGTAGCTCGACCCCCGACTGTCCCAGTCGAAGTGGCAAAACGTGAAAGATGGATTGAAACCGAGATTGCTATAACCTCCCCACCTTAGGAAATTTCTTCCCTGAAATTACAAATCAGGCTCTAAATCATCATTGAACTATTCTCAACCATGTTATTCCCACCAGTTCAACACCATGACCCATTCTCCGGTCATCTATTCACACCGACTCGATTCACAAGTCCCAAATTAAAATGAAATTTTCAATTTTCCCAAAACATTTACAACGTTTAACCAAAGTCCAAATTTTCAAAAATCGTACATAGCATATACAATGCTTTCGAAAATGATACAACATTATCAATATTCCAAATTCTCAAAACATAAGCAATGTTTATGTTGAATCCATGTTCTTCCCAAACAACTATAACATATACAATGTTTTCATAAGTTAAAACATATACAATGCTTAGACTTTTCATTAATGCAATAAATTCTCAATACATGCTCATTTATCAACAAACAAATCCGGATATTTCTCTCGGACTTCTAATTCACTTTCCCAAGTCGCTTCCTCGACTCCATGATGTTTCCACAATACTTTTACCAAGGGAATTGTCTTGCCTCGCAAAACTTGATCCCGTCTATCCAAGACTCTTATCGATCTCTCCTCATACGAGGCATTCTCATCTACCCCTAAGTCGGCCCAATCCAACACGTGCAATGGATCCGGCTCATATTTCCGAAGCATACAAATATGAAACACGTCATGAACTCCGGAAATTTGTGGCGGTAACGCTAAACAATAAGCAACCTCTCCAATTCGCTGAAGGATCTCAAAAGGGCCAATAAACTGAGGGGACAACTTCCCACTCTTCCCAAACCTCATCAAACCCCGTCTAGGTGATATCTTCAAAAAGACATGATCTCCCACCTCAAAAGACAAAGGTCTCCTCCTACGGTCGGCATAACTTTTCTGGCGACTTTGAGTCGTAGCTAGCCTCTTACGAATAAGTGTCACTTTCTCTGTTATTTCTCGAACCAAATCTGGACCTAACAAAGGTGCATCACCCACCTCGGCCCAACACACCGGGGATCTACACTGTTGACCATACAAGGCCTCAAACGGTGCCATGCCAATACTCGATTGGAAACTATTGGTATAGGCAAATTCCACTAAGGGAAAATGCCTTTCCCATGAACCCTTAAAATCAAGGACACAGCCTCTAAGCATATTCTCAAGGATCTTAATGGTACGCTCGGACTGCCCGTCAGTCTGAGAATGATACGTAGTACTAAAAGTCAATCTAGTGCCCAAGGCACTCTGCAAACTCTTCCACAATAGAGCAGTGAAACGCGGGTTTCTATCCGAAACAATCGTCACAGGTACCCCGTGCAACCTCACTATGTTCCTAATGTACAAGTCGGCAAGACAATCTACCAAGTCACCTATGCGCATGGGAATAAAATGCGCCGATTTAGTCAAACGGTCAACTACCATGCAAATGGCATCATTACCCCGTTGAGTTCTCGGAAGACCCACAACGAAGTTCATCGTAACATGCTCCCACTTCCACTCAGCTATAGGTAAGGGTTGCAACAAACCCGCTGGCCTTTGATGCTCGGCCTTCACTTGTTAAAAAGTAAGGCACTTTGATACAAACACAGCCACATCATTTTTCATACCTCTCCACCAAAACTGGCGACTAAGATCATGATACATCTTTGTGCCTCCCGGATGCACCGCAAGGCGCGAATAGTGAAACTGTCGGAGTACTTCCTCTCGGCAAGACTCCGATACAAACAAGCGATCACAGTATCTCACACTCAGGTCGGGATACACAGTCAAACCTCTTTCTACTTTTCCATTGAAAATCTTCTCTCGGAATGATTCCACTTCAAGGTCACACTTTTGCGCTTCCAACACTCGATTCACAAGTGTAGGCTGTGTAACTTCTGAAAACAAAGTCGCAGACTCAACAGACTCGCTGTAGACACCCCATTTTTGACCGTCCTCAAGACTTGGACGTCACCGTTTGAACACACGGTGATCTTCCATGTTTGTGTTCGTTTAGAGTTCCCGGAGGCCTCGGCTCGCGTGCCTTGCCTCAGGATCTCCGAACTCGACCGTCTAGTGTCTGGTTTTGCACCAAACACTTGCATCTTGCCCTTGAGAGGCAGGGTGGGGCTTGTAGACCATCCCTACCCATCACCGGCAGTGGCTAGAGGCCACCGGCTGGTGTCTGCTGCCACCGGCAATATTAGTTTGCCGGCCGGCACTATTTGTTGCCGGTCAGCACTTTTTTGTGCCGGTCGGCACTCCTTTTGGCCAAGATGGCATTTTTGGCCGGCCGATTGCTGTTCATCTGCTTTTACAGATATTTTTAGACAGCTGTCTTGCTTTTGCATCCCTCCATACACGTGTATGGAGGGATCCCCCTCTTGTAAAGCTTGTCTTGTAAGCTTTACAAGAGAGATAGAGAGGGCTCTCTTAAAAAAAAGAAAAGGAGAGGGTTTTAGATATTTTTGGAGAGCAAGAACAGCCATGGTTGAGCTCTGGTTCTAGGGTTAGTGTTAGATACACAATCTATCTCTCTTTCCCTCTTATTTGTACACTAGGTGTTTTGTGTCTCACTATTGCACACAAACACCTAGTGTTTCACCTTCCTCTTGGAGCTGAGGTTCTAAAGAGTTTGTTTTGAGATTTTGGTGTTGGATCCAAGCTCAAGGAGGCCATTGGAGCACCATTTGTAAAGGGGTCTTCAAGGGTGAGATTCTAGTCCTTTTTTTCCCCATTTTTGCATTGATTTTATACCTATCTTAGAGCTGTTTTTGTGTTATTGTATAACATAAAAAAGTTCTGTTTTTAGGCCCTCTTTATTGTTTATTAAGAGTGTTTGGTGGTTTGAGGGTTGTTGACCACCCTTAGGCCTCAAAAGGCCTATTTTTGAGCCATTTTGTATTAGCTCCGGGATTTTGGTGTTGAGGTCTCTTCACCACTGAAATCTTGAGGGATTTCAGTGGTGAAGACGATGCTTTGAAGTCCCAAGAAGGGGAGGGCCACCCCCCTCTCCTTGTTGTCCTTGAAAATGGCATGTTTTGGCCTCTTAAGGAAGCCTATGCTTAAGTGTGTGTTGAGCATGTTTGGTTTGTTTTTCATGCTTATATATCCATAATATAACATGATTTCAAGTTGGTTTTGGAACTCCATGCATGCTTAGCATAGTTGCCATGTAATGCCTTGTTTGTGCCTTAATGTGCCTTAGGGTGTTAGCCTTTGTTGGAGCATGTTTTAGGCTTGGTCTTGTGAAGATTATGTGCTTATCTTGCCATGTTTTAGCTCTGTCCATAGTCGTTTGGGTTGATCTTGGCATGCTTGATATAGCTCCTTTGTATTTGGGCTTGTTGGCCTTGAGTATGTGCATGTGTAGCATGCCATCTTTGCATTGTTTTGGTGATTTGGAATCATTCTACATGCCATTTCAGTCCCATTTCCATGCTTGTTTGATTGCCTTGCATGCCTCTTTAATGCTTTGGAAGCTTGTGTAGCATTGCTCCATGTTTTGGTGCCTTTGCATGCCTTTGTTTTTTGAGCCATCTAGATGCCATCTAAGTGGTCTTTTGGGCCTTATGTTATGAGCTAAAAATCTGTTTTAGGTTGTTTAATGCATGCCATGTTTGTTGTGATAAACATGCTTCAAAGCTTCATGACTTGCCTAAAGTACTTAGACCATGCTTACATGCATTTGCTTGTCTTGCTTGATATGATTTGGCATCATTTTATGACATGATTTCAATGCTTATGTTGCATACTAATTACTCTTGTTTGTCCCTTTCAAGTGTGCTTGAATGTTGTTTGATTTGTGCTTAAGTGTTGGTCCTTATGTGCATGTGTGTGTGCATGCCATTTAGCCCTCATTTTATAGCACTTTGGCCACTGTTTTAGGCCCTTTTTAGAGTTGCCTAATTCATGTATAAGTCCATCTTGCCATCCATTTGCATTGCCATATGTATGCTTGTATGCTTGCATAAGCTTGTCACCATGCCATGTTGCATCCTTAGCTTGTATGCCTAGGTTGCATTGCATCTTGCATGCATGCCTTGTTCCTTGACTTGATGATAGGAATTGGGCCTAATTTGTTTGATTGGTTTGCATGCATTTGAAATCAAAGTTGCATACTTGGTTCTTTGGGCCATCATGCATGGAAATGCGTGATTGGTGGTCCGAGAACCGAGACACATGTCCCTTTGAGTCATTACAATGATAAGAGACATGGTTGGTGCATACATGTCTTGAATTGTGCTGCCATGCCTTGTTTTGCCCTCTGTTGCTGTGAGTTGCAGGTCCTGCAGACTTTCTTTGCCGACCGGCAGTGTAAGGTACCGGCCGGCAACCTTTTCTCTGCCGACAGCTTCAATTTTGTGCCGATGGATACACACCAGTGCCGGTGGTGATTCCACTTAGCCGATGGTACTTCTCAGTGCCTAGGGATGCAACCCTGAGGTTTTGACAGCCTCCAGAGGAGGAAAGGAAGGAAAACAGAGGCAGCTTGCGCATGGCGGCGCGCTTCTCGAGGCGTTTTACTGTTTTTCTTAGTCTATTTAATTTGTTAATTAAATTAGTTAACTTGTAATATTAATTAGCTTGCGTAGTTAATTAATTTGTAATATTTATTCGGTCCCTCTGAGTGAGGGCAAATCTGTAATAAGTGTGCGTGAGTGTGTGTATGTCTTCCAACCTCACGTCTTTCTTCCCTTTTATTTACCTGCTTATGATGGTAGATTAGGGCACGTTTAATTTAGCATACCTTATACTATGCATGTGTGCATTCATGCATTCGTACTACATGCATTAGGCTCGGTACATCATGCTAACTGCATTTGTACTTCAAATTCTAAACTGAATATGTGATAGTTGTGCATTTCTCACATGCCATGTTTAGGATAGCCGAGCCTATTCTAGCAACACTTTGTATGCGATGCATTAGGCACTTAACATGGACTTGGATCATGCATGTTTGCTAACAAGTTCTTTGTTTTGGCACGGAGTACGATGTAAGTATTTCCGCTTTAGCATATCGCATGAGTGTGAATGTTGCCATGTCAGCATGCTTAACATGTGGCTAGATGCTTATGTGTTAAAATATTTTGAATACCTGTGGGTGAAGGTTGGATTGTTTGAGTTGGAAAAACTCGTTGAAATCCGTATTTTAGCCTACTTGCGAGTAGCAAATTCCAAAGCATTTTCAAACCGAACGGATATGCAATGTTTATTTCCAAATTAGGCAATCTAGTCTATACTTGTTTGCTGCGCGCATAACATAGTAATTCTAGGCTAATAACTGGTTTAAGAACACATAAAGTTTTCAAAAACGGATATCACGGTTAGTAGAGGCCGGTCTTCGAACCGGGCGAAAGGGGGTGCTCATAGCTGACCTTCCCCGATCGTACCCAAGCTCCCGAGCCGAGATAACTCCGGTGATGACGGACATGTAGCCTTCGGCACCGAGTCAGGGTTTCCTAAATTCCCCCATTTTAAAATATTTAGGTGGCGACTCTGTATCTGGCAAAGCAGTCCATGTTTGGCATTACTTTTTCAAAAATCTATTTCTCAAAACGATTTTCCAAATTTGGACTCTTTGGTTCAGATTAAGAACCGTGACACAAATCGAGAGTCCGAACTGTAGCGAGGTCCCCCCCCCCCCGGCGGGCTTGTTACACTCGCCCACTTGCAAGTCAAACTCATTAAGAGTACCTAACATTTTCCATTCTCGGATGGCGATAGAAGCTACACTGTTAACTGGCTTTCTACTCAAAGCATCGGCCACAACATTGGCCTTCCCGGGATGATAATGCAACTCAAAATCATAATCCTCTATGAATTACATCCACCTCCTCTGTCTCAAATTTAAGTCTTTCTGTGTAAACAGATATTTCAGACTCTTGTGATCATAAAACACTTCAAATTTCTCACCATACAAATAATGCCTCCAAATCTTCAAGGCAAAAATCACCGCTGCTAACTCTAAGTCGTGAGTAGGGTAATTCCTCTCATGTATTTTCAACTGCCGTGAGCCATAGGCTACTACTTTACTCTCTTGCATCAATACACAACCTAAACCTTTCTTTGAAGCATCACAATATACTGAATAACTCAAACCCTTCTCCGGGATAATCAATACTGGAGCAATGGTGAGTCTAACCTTAAGCTCTTGGAACGACTTTTCACAAGTCTCACTCCACACAAACTTGACTTCTTTTCTCGTCAACTTAGTCAAAGGTGAAACTAATCTAGAGAAATCTTTTATAAACCGACGGTAATAGCTAGCCAAACCCAAGAAACTACGAATCTCGAAAGCATTCTTAGGTTATGCCTAATCTTGCACTGCCTCTATCTTGGATGAATCTACAATCACCCCTTCCCTTGACACTATATGCCCTAGGAATTTAACTTCTTTCAGCCAAAAGTCACATTTCCCAAACTTAGCATACAGCTTATGAGCTCTAAGTAACTCAAGTACTACTCGTAAATGTTCCTCATGTTCCTCTTCAGAAGGTGAATAAATCAAAATGTCGTCCACAAAGACAATCACAAAACGATCTAAGAATTCACGGAAGATCTGATTCATTAAATCCATAAACACAGCTGGAGCGTTAGTTAGCCCAAAAGGAATTACAAGAAACTCATAATGACCATACCGCGTACGGAATGCCGTTTTCGGTATATCCTCCTCCCTTACCCTCAACTGATAATAACCCGATCTTAGGTCTATCTTAGAGAAACAACAAGGTCCTTCAACTGATCAAACAGATCATCTATACGAGGCATTGGGTACTTATTCTTAATAGTAACACGGTTTAACTTTCTGTAATCAATACAAAGCCGTAATGCTCCATCTTTGTTTTAAAAAAGAGAGTCGGCACTCCCCAAGGTGAAGTACTAGGGTGAATAAAACCCTTATCTAACAATTCCTGGAGTTGAATCTTCAGCTCACTCAATTCAGCAGGTGCAAATCTATATGGAGCCATAGAAACTGATGTCGTGCCAGGCACTAAATCAATAGAGAATTCGATCTCTTGGTGAGACAGTAAACTGACAAGATTCTCGGGAAAAACATCCTAGTATTCACAAACTACTCTCGGCAATTCAATCCGAATTTCATTACACTCACTACTCAAAAAGCTAGCAAGGAGACAACTAAGTTCACTCTGCCCATATGGATTATATACCGGTGATAAGACTTTATCCACACGGTCTCCCAAGAAACAAAAACAATCACCGCTTAAGGTATATACAGTAACCTTCTGACGGTAGTAATCTATAACAGCCCGGTATGACGATAACTAGTTCATACCCAATATGACATCAAAACTAAGCATGTCAATCAATACAAATGCAAAAGGAAATCGACGACCAGCAACCTCGATGTCACAACCCCGACAACCCTGTCTCAAGATAGTCTGACCACCAATAGGTGACTCTACACAGATAGGAGATGCTAACTGTGCCAACTCTAAACCCAAAACTGATGCAAATGCATACGAAATAAAAGAATGGGATGCACCCGTATCAATCAACACATTAGCAACTGAATTGCAAAACAAAAAGATGCCTCTCACTACAGAAGGATCAGGTACAAGGTCTGGCCCTACAACTGTATACATACGTCTAGTAGGCCTCTGCTCAACCTGCTCACCCCTCGGAGCATAAGCCTGATGCACAGACCAAGCCGAAAAGGCTCTTTGATTGGCCCTCGAGGCCAGTGCTGATTGTATCGACTGGTAACTCTGTGTCTGTCTCGAACCAAACGCACTAGGTGTACCACCCAACTGTGGTGCCCTGCCTGCCCGCACTGATAACAAGTGAGTAGCTGGCCTCTTCCCTGACTCTAGCTCTAAAAACGAGCCGAAGAAGATGCTGCTCGCTGTCCTCCTCCTCTCTGAGGACAAGCTGGAGACTTATGACCCAACTGACCACACTTAAAGCAAGTAAAATCTCGCTACCCACCTCTCCCAGAACCTGAACTCGGTATTGGAAAAGTGGACCTCGACTGAGTCCCCTGGGACTGCTAAGGGTAGGAACCCCTCTGCCTCTTACTGTCCCCCTGACTATCCTGACTCCTCCTAGAGCCCCTCATCCTTTTTTCTTCTGCCTGCATAATAGTTTCAAAGTGGGCTACAGACTGCACAAGGCGTCCAAAATCTCTAGCCATGGAACCGGCAACTTTATACATTAGTCCAGTCCTTAACCTCTTTTCAAACTCCAAACAATGGCGCTCCTCAATAGCCACCAATTCAGGTGCAAACCTCGACAGACTAGTAAAGGTTGCCTCAAACTCAGCCACTGGCGTGTTCAACTGCAACAATTTAGAGAATTGATCTTTCAACTTCTCCCTAATCGTGTGAGGCAGAAATTTATCCTGGAAAGCCTCAACAAAAGCCTCCCAAGTCCCTCCAATACGCCCATGCGCATACTTCCACCACTACCCCTTCAACTGGAAAGACGCCAAGGTCACTTTCAGCTGATCATCCTCGATGCCAAGCATCTCGAATGTCTTCACTAATTGTTCTAGCCACTCATCCGCCTTCAATGGCTCCTTAGGATCACCCAAAAACTCATCCGAATTCGACCAGAAAACTCCCTTTTTAAGAAAGATGGCCCTGCTTCAGCTACTTGGGCTTGGACCTGATTCTCAGCCCTGAGAATGTCCATAGATTCCCTCAATGCTCTAGCCATTTCACGGGCTAAGACACCCATGGCTTGATGACCAACTGGTTTAGCCACATTGGCTTGACCAATTCCTTCCTCCTGTGCCGGAAGATCATTCGATAAAGGCACCTCATGCCTCCGAGGCCTACCATGCCTATTACCACCATGCCCACGTCCAGACCTCCTAATAAAGGTAACAACAGGATTAGCACATTTATAAACGTGCCAAATTTAACTCACTCACGGTCTACTACATTGGGCAACAGTAAACCACTCCACATAAACATGTAATCACATATACATATACGAATTTCCTTCCTAGATAATGACCGTCCTACGGCATTGTTAGAGTTCCAATTAGAAATAACAGTGATCAAGTGCTCTTCTAATAGGACTTCCACAAACCCGTAGATTCAATCAACATCTTAGGAACTAAATTCCGTACCCACATAATCACATAAGCATGTTATCACATAAGCAAACAATATATGCTAACATCTCAATTAAGCGAGACAAACCCATTGTGGTACTAACCACTTCCCACGTACCAAAAGTATTCAAACCCGGTACGCTCTGATACCAAGTTGTAACGCCCCCAAAATAATACAATAAGGATAACTCATATGCGGAATAAATATGAGAAACAACATACTTTCATATATCAGAGTTCAATGTTTAACAACCATTTCCCATGTAGGCTTACATCTTTCCAAGTCATTGCTTGGTTACACAAATTGAGTCTCGCTCATTACATCTTAAGCCCTTGGCTTTACAAATAACAAACATACACACATAAGGCATAATTAAGAAGCTCTTGCTTCCCCAAAGTCCATCCATGCTATTGTCTTGGAGGTAATATCTCACATGCACCTGAAAATGATGTTCTCGTATAGGATGAGCCAGCAGCCCAGTAGAGATAATCTATCGCAATATATGAGGTTTAGCAAAGGTATAAATACCACGTGCATAAACAATTCCGATACAAAATTGTCCACAAGGCCTGCATATTCATATGCCACTAAAACCTAACCTCATTTCCATTTTCCTTCAATTCATTTCCAATTCATATATGCTGCTCAATTCATGAGTTAAATTCATTATCTTTCAACCACCAAAATGAGACTACAACTCAATGGTTCTCCAACTATGCAAAACACACATAAAAACTTCATACTTGCCATTTTACGGATATTTCGTCCGAAGGAACCGGCACCCATTTATATATGAAATTTCGGGTCTTTCACCTAAGACACTCTGGCCAATTTGTTTAAAATGGAGTCCATCTCCTTTCTCCTCCCAAACAAATATACATGTGTAATGTATTTATAAACGTAATCACATATGGAGTACATCTCATTTCTCCTCCAAATAAACATACATATACAATGTATTTATAAACATAATCACATGTGGAGTACATTCCCTTTCTCCTCCCAATAAACATACATATACAATGTATTTATAACATGGTCATATTCAATGACACCAACAATGAACTAGCACTAAATCGCCTAATCCTCATGCAATTTCTACAACAATCATAGCTATCCTCCACCGATAGCCCAATACAATTATTTCTAAAGAGATGTTCAATCTCAAAGAAAATATTTTATTCAAAACTTACATAGGTGAGATAATACATATCCAATACCACCATCTATACCCATAACTTTCCAATTTCACATTTTCAATGTTAATTCCCAATTATTTATACAAAATAATAATTTAATCAAAAATTAGGGCAAAATCCCATTTTTTTCCAAATTTCAACCCAAACACCAAAATCAACTATTTCGACACAACATGATCTATTATTCAAGCTTCATATTCATTTACCTCATATTCATCAAAACCCCTCTTTTCATTTCACCCCCAAATCCTAGATTTTGTCCAAACCACAACCAAAATCTCATCATCTACACACAATAGCAAATAACTAAGCTAAAAACCATATTAGAGTGTAGAAATTCCCTACCTCAAGTGTCGAAGAAGAAAAGAGTCGAAACCCCAAAATCAACGATGATGAAATTCGATCTCCACCGCACACAATGAAGCCCTCGAGAAGTTACACAACTTTGGCGAACGAACTATGGTCAAAATCTCATTGGATTTGGAGAAATCAAAGGAATAAGATGGTTTCTAGAGAGAGAGGCTCTAGATCTGGATATTTCTGAGTTTTAGAGAAAGAGAGAGAGGATTGCAAAAAGTGATTTGAAAAGCTACATTCGCGACCTGATAAAGCACGATCCGCTCGAGCGTAAGACACAGACTCCGGCTCGAGCGTGAAACCCTACGCTCGAGCGTGAAATATGCTCTCCAGTATTTTTGCAGACACAGGTCAAAGTGCAGGAACCAAACATTCTCCGCTCGAGCGGGGAAATGGACGCTCGAGCGGACAAGCAACATCGAATGCATTTTTCCTTTTTGCTTCGAGGGGCGCTGCCCCCTGGACCCCTACGAGCTGACCGGGCAGCTCGACCCCCGATCGGCCCAGTCGAAGTGGCAAAACGTGAAAGAAGGATCGAAACCGGAAAGGTTATAACTATTTTTTTTTAAACAATCACAATAAAATTTACATGGAGAGTCGTATAAAATGAACAATTCAGATCATTAAAACAGAACTTGTAGTGAGCCTCACAAGCCCGTCAAATTCTATCAAGTTTATATTTGAATTTTTGAAAATTTCAATCATAAAATTATGTATTATTATATGAAAAATGCTAGAGATCCACAATTTTATATCTACAAATTCAATTACAATAATGTGGTAAGACAATTGGACACTATATCTACTGCTATAATTAAGTCTGTGACAAATTAAAAATTAATATATATTAGCATCAATTATGACACATCATTGTGGCTTAAATTAGATTTTCTTAATAGTTTCAATTATTATTATTATTATTATTATTATGGTAATTATGTAAACGGGTCCTGTAATTTACATGATGTGTCAATTTGGTCCATATTGTTTTAATTTGCTCGATTTTGCCCTTTCATTTAACGGATTGTGCCATATTGATCTAATAAATAATAGTCGTCAGGTTTAGCGGATGGAAACTCAAACGATGTGTCAATTTGGTCCTTATAATTTACACGATGTGTCGATTTGGTTTATGTTGTTTTAATTTGCTCGATTTTGATAGGGACCAAATTGATACATCGTTTGAGTTCTCGCCCATCAAATCTAACGACTGTTATTTATTGGACCAATATGACACAATCCGTTAAATTAAGGAGTAAATCGAGCAAATCAAAATAATAAAAACTAAATTAACACATCGTATAAATTATAGAAATTATTTGCATAAGATAATTATTTGCATAATTTACCCTTATTATTATTATATGAAATTCTCTGACCGGTGAAAATCATAAAGTAACCACTCAAAAAAATTCAGAAATTTTAGTCTGTTACAATATGGTGCATGTGAGTACTTCCATGTAGTGAGAGCAACGTATTGAGAAGAGTATTTTGGGAATAAGAAAAAGTAAAAAACAAGTGAATAGAATTTTGAGAATATGACAAAAATAGAAAACAAGTTAGCATGCTCACGCTTTTAAAATAGTTTAGTAGATAATGGAATTGCAATGGTCTTCAATGTGATCTAATTTGGAGATCAACCACATAAATCTTGCATTCTGATATGTGCCTATAATTTATAGTTCATGTGCTTTTGTTTTTTTATGTTTTTCATCTCTCACCAATTCTAATTACATTACAACAAATAACGGTTTTAGGAGCCAAATTTTTGTCCCCAAAAATAAAAATTTTGTAACAAAAAATATTTAGAAATCAATTCTTGTCGTTACGAGAATAATCACTAAAATATTGTTTTGAAAAGATTAAAAAAAAAAATTAATGACAACTTTAAAAATATCACTAATAAATAAATTTTAGGGAAAAATAATTTGGTCACAAAATGATTTATTTTTTGAGACAAAAATTTGGTTTCAAAAGGTAGTAATTTATCACTAAATGTTTAATTTTGTCGCTAAAAATACAATAATAATACTTTTGGCAATAAAAAAAATGAGGTATTTACATACAAATCTTAATTTATGAACTTATATTCCATTAAGTCCGAAATAAGATTTTTTGGACCTTCAAATCTCATTAAATTTTTAATAGTCGCAATTGCCCTTCTAATAATGATTGTTCATCATTTATGATTATCTATAAATGAACGTGATGATTAGACATTTATTTTGATTTTTAAAATTTTAAAATATCAATTTTCAAATTGACAAAAAAAAAATTTGTGCCAAATTTTTTTTTTTTTGAAAAAATAGAATTTTTTTTTTGGTGCAAAACTAGAAATTTTGTATTTATAAAGGAGCATGATAATGGAACATTGATGTGCAAAACAGAGGAAAAAAAAATCTTTAAAAATAAAAACAAATTAATAATGTTCTCAGTTTTAAAACTGAAAAAAAAAACTGATACTCTTCTTGATTTTATTAGATAATTGAATCAAACTAATAAATAAAAGGGTAAAAATATTTAATCCCATGCTCTATTTTTTTTATCAGTTAGTGAAACAATTATCTATATTACAATGCAAAATTGATATTGTTCTTAATTTTAAAAATTGGAAAAAAAAAAAAAACTGATAATATTATCATTTTTATTAAATAGGACTTATTGGTTCAAAAAAAATTAGATTGGACATGAACTACCATAACATTTGTAAATAAGACTTTTAGTAATTAATTCTAAAAAAATTGCATCCTTAAATTTTTTCCCTTTAAAATTTTAATTTGTTGTGGTGTTAGGTGTTACGGATTTCTAACAACATGTCATAACTGCAAAAATATAAAAATTTTAAAAAAAATACTAAATGAAAAAATGTCAAGAATTTTACTCAAAAAATAATGTGTGGTCTAAATTTAATTATTGTACATTAGGACACATACTTAAAACAAATTACAAAATCATACGCTGACTTTTTAATTAATTTTTTGTATAAATATTTTGAGTTTATAAGATTACTTTTAGGATGAAAAATTTCATGTCATGACAAACTGTGCAACCCTAAATAGTATATGTATTAATTATGAATATGAATGCATGAATAATGCATACAAAATAGCTGAAAAGACATTGGCAAGTGTAGCCAAGGATTTCCCTAAGACTTTTGTGGACCCTTTTGTTGTAACATTCTTTCATGAATATTATACCCAATTCCTTTTTCTCAAAGTGTCAAAGTCTATGCATAGTTTGTTTTGTTACCGTCCAAAATGGGGGTTGTCATGACTCATGCCTCCACCACCACCTACCACCACCACCATAACCACCACCCCCCATGCCATGCCCATCCATATTGCACTTTCTTGTTGGTTTTGTTGTTGCGAAGCCTAAAGGCCCACAAATTCATGCATGTGCAGAGTCAAAAATGTTAGATTTATTTATTTTGATAATTTATTTAATTATATTTTTAATTTATTTGAAAGAAAAAAATAGAATCAAAATTTATTTTGATGATTTATTTGAAAGAAAAAAATAGAATCAACATTTATTTTGAAAGAGAAAAATAGAGTCAAAATTTATTTCGTCCTATTATTTCTCACATAAACCTTTATCCTAAATGTTGTTAGAATGTATTTAATATTTGATTAAATCAGGAGTTCAAATAGCTCGAAACAGAGGTTCAAACAGCCCAGTACGGCAGCAGTTCAAAAAGTTCAAAAGGTTCAAGTAGAAGATATTCAAATTAGTAATGATGGAGTACAACGGTTATAAACGGTTATAAATTCAAATGAATACAACGGCTATAAATGGCTATAAACGGTTATAAATTCAAATGAATACAATGGCTATAAACGGCTATAAGTTTCATTATATGTACCAAAGTTTTTAATGTAAACAAGTGGAAAAACAAACCTGAACATATTTTTTCATCTATAATCACTCACATCTATTCTCAGAAATTATACACTGTGCCTTATAGCTTTAAGCCCATCTTTCTTGTGTGAGGTTTACAAAAAAATCAGAGTTTCATTTTTATATCTATCTTTTGAGAGATAATTCTTGTAGCTTTCTGTGAAAGCAAAAACACCTTCTTTTCAACCTTGTAAGAGTGTAGTACACTCAGTGTTTTTGACTTAGAAAGTCAGTGTAAAATCTGTGAAGGATTGCTCCATCTGTAAAAAGGTTGCCGGCACCTTGTGAAGCTAGAGTATAGTGGAAAATCTCAAGTGAAGCTTGAGGAGTGGACATAGACCGAGTTGAAACCGAACCACTATAAATTTGTTTGTCTCTCTCTCCCTTATCTCTTTATTTTATTTTAAATTGCCATAGTTATATTTCACATTTTTACTGTGCTAAAATCATTAACTAACATAGTTGTTAAGACAGTTGTTTTAATTATTTTTATTTCATTAATTATATTTATCTATTGTGCTAGTCATAATTTTTATTAGGGTATTATTAATTTTAATTATAAAAACCTAATTCACCCCCCTCTTAGGTTGTCTTTTGGATAACAATTGGTATCAGAGCCTAGACTCTTGCTTTAGATTTAACCATCTAAGAGTTTCGATCCATGGCAACCTTAGCTAGCACTAGCACTACTGAAGGACAAGCCACCAATGGGCCACCATTATTTGACAGAAACAACTATAGTCATTGGAAAGATAAGATGACCCTATACCTACAAGCCACTGATTATGCTATGTGGATTATTGTCACCAAAGATCCAAAAATTCCTACCAAATTAGTAGACAATATTAGTGTACCTAAAACTAAAGATGAATGTGATGAGAAGGATCACAAATTATTGCAAGCCAATGCTGAAGTCAAACTCACCCTTGTCTGTGGATTAGACTCTAAGGAGTATAATAGAATTTCAAGTTGTGATTCAGCAAAAGAAATTTGGGACAAACTTGAAGTAACTTATGAAGGTACAAACCAAGTAAAGGAATCTCGTATTGATATGCTTCTTCATAGTTATGAATTGTTTAAAATGAACTCTGATGAATTTATTTCAAGTATGTTTACCAGATTTACTGAAATTGTAAACTTTTTGAAATCTCTTAGCAAAACTTATACTAACAGTGAGTTGGTAAGAAAAATTCTTAGGTGTTTACCAAAGAATTGGGAAGCAAAGGTTACCACCATTATAGAAGCCAAAGATCTCTCCACACTTAGATTGGATGAGCTTATGGGTTCCCTTATGACTCATAAGATCACCATGAAAGGACATGAGGATGTTGAAAACAAAAAGAAAAGTGGAATAGCATTTAAAGCCTCATCAAATTAAGAAGAACATGAAAACTCCAGTGAGAATGAAAGCTATGCCATGTTTAGTAGAAATCTCAAAAAGCACTTCAAGAAAAACAATTATGAAGGAAGAAGACGTTTCAAGAAAGAGTACAACAAAGATAACAAGAAAGAGCCTATTATTTGCTATGAGTGCAAAAATCCTGGACATATGAAGATGGATTGTCCAAAATTGAAGAATCATGGAAAATACTACAAAAGAAACAAAAAGGCCGTGGTAGCAGCTTGGGAAGAACATGAAGATGAAAGCTCAAATGCTGAATTGAAAATGAAGTAGTCAACTTATGTCTCTGGCTCTTGAAGATGAAGACTCTACTCAAGATGAGGTAACTACTCTTTATGAAGAACTTGAAAATGTATTCCATGAACTATCAAATGAATTTAGAAAATTTTGTGCCAAAAATAATGTGTTGAAGAAATTTGTTGCATATTTATCTATTAATGTAGAAGAATTAAAGAAAGAAAAAATGATTTTGATACTATCTCTAATGAGAAAACTACTTTAAAAAACAATGTTGATGATTTAACAAAAACATTTGAAAATTTTGTAAAAGGTAGAGATAATCTCAACATGCTTCTTGGAAATCAAAGATGTGTTTTTGATAAAGCGGGTATTGGATATGACCCTATTAAGAAACAAAAGAATCTCAATACAATTTTTGAAAAGGCACCTCTCATGGCATACCCTCATATTACTTGTCATTATTGTAGAAAGAAATGCCATTATATATCTTATTGTCCATTCAAAAAGAATATGAACATGGGAATTAAAAAGATTTGGATTATTAAGGGATCTAACAAAACTAACCAAGAAGGACCCAAGAAACTATGGATACCAAAAACCAACACTTGATTGTCATCTTGTAAGTTTACTTTAAGTCCAAAGCTAAAAAAGGGAAGTGGTACCTTGATAGTGGATGTTCCAGACACATGACCGGAGATAAATCATTCTTTACTAAACTATCATCGAAAGATGGAGGATTTGTTACTTTTAGAGACAATAAGAAAGGAAAAAATCATCGGTATTGGTAGCATCGATATTTCTCCTAACCCTTCTATTGAAAATATTTTACTTGTTGATGGACTTAAGCATAACCTACTTAGTATTAGTCAATTATGCGATAAAGGTAATCGAGTTATTTTTAATAAATCACATTGCACAATTGAAAGCACAAATGATCATAAAGCTTTATTCGTTTGTAATCGCCATGATAATGTTTGTGTTTTTCATCTTAATGATTTTTATGCTAGTGGTATTAAATGTTTATATGTTAATAATGAAAATAGTTAGTTATGGCATAGAAGACTTGGTCATGCTCATATGGATTTAATTTCTAAACTTTTGAAAAATGATTTGGTCATTGGACTTCCAAAAATTAAATTTGAAAAAGATCGGGAAGCGGTTTGTTTCCGCTTTAGAGGCTTTGAGCTTGTTTCCACTTTGGAGGAATGTGGACGGCTCTTGCGGCTTCCTTATGACTTGGATGCTTTGGCGTCTTTGTCCGGGAAAGACGGCAAGAGGGCCTTGACTTTCTTTCTGGGGATTCCTCGCGACTTGGTCGAATGTTCTTCGGGTGATAACGGGATGCCCCCAAGTGTTCTATGGAATTCCTCTTCAAGTATTTTGCCTCTCATGAGTGCTTTGTGACGCACCAATCCCTTGGAAGCCTGTATCTTGCAATGATGTTTCTTTTCATGAACCGGCATATAACTGTCTTTGTGACATTGGAGTAGCTGCTTGGGCCAATGCTGCAGGAATTGTGATGAGGAAGGTTTCATCTTTGTAGTGCTTGTCAACAAGGAAAACAAACTAAAACATCATTTAAATCAAAATCTCATATTTCCACAACTAGACCTTTACAACTATTGCATATGGATTTATTTGGTCCCTCAAGGACATCTAGTCTAGGTGGTAAACATTATTGTCTTGTTATTGTTGATGATTATTCAAGATTTACATGGGTTATGTTTTTAGCATACAAAGATGAAACCTTTTCTTTCTTATTTCTAATATTCGAACCGACCATGGTAGAGAACTTGAAAATGAGAAATTTGAATTGTTTTGTGATGAGCATGGTATTGGACATAATTTTTCAGCACCTAGAACCCCTCAACAAAATGGTGTAGTAAAAAGGAAGAATAGAACTTTAGAAGAGATGGGTAGAACAATGCTTTGCGAAAATAATCTTCCTAAATATTTTTGGGCTGAAGCCGTTCACACCGCATGCTATATTTTAAATCGTGCATTAATTAGACATATTCTCAAAAAGACTCCTTATGAACTTTCGCATGATAAAAAGCCCAACATTAGTCACTTGCATATTTTTGGTTGTAAATGTTTTGTGCATAATAATGGTAAGGATAACTTAGGTAAATTTGATTCAAAATTTGATGAAGCAATTTTTATTGGCTATTCCTTAACGAACAAAGCTTATCGTGTTTTTAATAAAAGAACTCTTGTTGTGGAAGAATCTATACATGTGGCATTTGATGAAACTAACATCTCCACTCAAAAGCAAATTGTTAGTGATAATATAGATTTGGAACCAAATGTAGAAGATTCAAGTATCTACAAAGAAGAGAACCAACTATGTAGGTTGAACAAAGAGATTGAACAACCTATTCTTCCACCTCAAGAAGAAGGAGAAAACAATGATGATTTGCCAAGAGAATGAAAGTTTGTTCATAATCACCTTAAAGATTTAATCCTAGGTGACCCTCCAAAAGGTATTGAAACTCGCTCTTCAATTAGAAACATTTGTAGTAACTTGGCTTTTCTCTCACAGATTGAGCCTAAAAACTTTCAAGAAGCCGAATTCGATGAACATTGAATGATAGCTATGCATGAAGAGCTTAACCAATTTGAGAGAAACAAAGTGTGGGAATTTGTGCCAAAACCTAGAGATCATACCATTATCGGTACCAAATGGATCTTTCAAAACAAGCTTGATGAATCCGGCACAATTATAAGAAATAAGGCTAGACTTGTTGCACAAGGATACAATCAAGAAGAATGTATTGATTTCGATGAAACCTTTGCTCCGGTTGCTATATTAGAAGCCATTCGCATGTTACTTGTATTTGCATGTTTTAGAGATTTCAAACTTTATCAAATAGATGTAAAAAGTGCATTGCTTAATGGTTTTATAAATAAGGAAATCTATGTTAAACAACCCCCAGGTTTTGAAGATCATGCTTTTCCAAATCATGTTTTTTAATTACCAAAAGCTTTATATGGTTTGAAACAAGTACCTCGTGCATGGTATAAATGATTAAGTAAATTTTTAATTGAAAATAATTTTTCTAGAGGAACGATTGACACAACACTTTTTGTTAAAGCAAAAAATGATAATTTACTTATTGTGTAAATATATGTGGATGACATTATATTTGGTGCTACTAATGGAACATTGTGTAAAGAATTTGCTAAGTGTATGCAAGGTGAGTTTGAGATGAGCATGATGGGAGCGCTAAATTATTTCATTGGGCTTCAAATCAAACAATGCAAGGAAGAAATTTTTATCAATCAAGCTAAGTACACAAAAGAACTACTCAAAAAGTTTGGTATGTATGACTCAAAAATAGCTGGAACACCTATGAGTACATCCATTAAGTTAGACAATGATGAAAAAGGTAAGTCCATTGATCAAATAAAATATTGAGGTATGACCGGCTCACTTCTTTATTTAACTGCAAGTAGACCCGATATTATGTTTAGTGTTTGTATGTGTGCTAGATATCAATCAAATCTTAAGGAATCACATCTCAATGTTGTTAAAAGAATTTTTAGATATCTTGTTGGCACTCAAAAGTTGGGACTGTTTTATCCTAGAGATGTTGCATTTGATTTAATTAGTTACTCGGATGCTGACTTTGCCGGATGCAAACTTGATACAAAAAGCGCCAGTGGCACTTGTCACTTTCTTGGTAACTCATTAGTATCTTGGTTTAGCAAAAAGCAAAATTATGTTGCTTTATCAATGGCCGAAGCTGAATATATAGCTTTCAGAAGTTGTTGTGCCCAAATACTTTGGATGAAACAACAATTGGAGGGCTTTGATTTCCATTATGATCATATCCCTATTAAATGTGATAATACTAGTGCCATCAATTTAAGCAAAAATCCAGTTCAACACTCACAAACAAAACATATTGAAATTCAACATCATTTTTTAAGAGATCATGTTCAAAAATGGGATATTGTACTTGAATTTGTAAATACCGACAAGCAATTGGCGGATATTTTTACAAAACCTCTAAGCGAGGATCGCTTCAATTTTATTCGTGGCGAGATTGGAATGTCGTTTTCTACTTAAAAAGTTTTATTATGACTGTGAAACTTAAATTTTTGTTAAAATAATATATGTGTATTGCTACATTGATATGGAAACATTTATATCAGTTGAATGTTCTCAAGTCCTTCATATATTTATTCTTCTTAACAGTTTGCTATTCTCAACTGTGTAATTTTATTTTATTTTTGATTCTGCATCTTGAGGTAAAGTTAACTTTGCATACATTGATTTTTTTTAAACCCTCATGGTATTTTTTTTGCATTACCATTCCAGCAACACTAACATCTCATTAAGTTTAATTTCAGTTGGTATTATTTTATTTTAATTTTTTTTATTTGCTATTAGGCTTATTTTTTTTTTTCTCATTATTATTTTTTGTTTGGACTTAATTTTCTTATTTTTTTCTGCTTTTTAATTTTATTTTTCAATACTTAACCATAAAAACAAAAACAAATCAAAATACAAATACAAATATTTACATAAAAAAAAAAACACCCTTCATTTTTTTTACGACCACACGCTGATCAAAATAAACATACAAAAAAAAACACCTTCAATTTTTTCCGGCCATACGCCGATCTTGCTTACTCGCCTCTTCCATCGTTTTTTTCTTCTTTTTATCACATTGGGCGACCCTTGACGCCCTTGCCCCCATGCTTTCGTTGAGAGCGACGACTCCTCACTAACTATCAAAGGCCAAGAACGGCGTTCCTCCAAATCGGGCCATGGATGTTGTCTTCCGTTTAAGCTCTTTATTTTCGACCTTCAGTGCACCTATTTCTACTCGCGCATCCTTGTACATGCGCTGGAGCAGAGAGAGTTGGGCGTTGACCTGATGGAGCTCACTCATTCTGTTCTTATGAGATCGTTCAGGTCCGAAAATTGAGTGAGGGGACGGGATTAGGAAGCCATGGTTTAGAGGTGAGAGGTGTAAAAGAAATAAGTTGCAGAGAAATAGAAGAGAACAGACTAAGGTTTGGCCTCCTCCGTTCAGTTTTTTTTTTTGTCTCTCGATGAGGAAAAAGAACAGAAGAGAGTGGTGAAGAAGAGATAGAAGAGAGTAAGGAGAAAAAAAAGAAGTAGACAAGTGTGATTAAGAAGAAGGCTGAAGAGAAGAAGACAAGGATGGAGAGATAGCCGAGGCGAGTAGCAATCAAGGAGAGCTGCTTTTGTTGGTCGGCTGACGCAAAAGCGAGGTCGCGTGTTCGACGCGATTTTCAACGAAAAAGAGAGGTGAGGGCAATTCATATATATATATATATGTATATATATGTTTTAATTATCTATTTTTTATGTCATTTATCACTATTATCTTTCTCATCCTCCTCTAGATTCTGATCCATGATTTCCTTTTGATAATGTCACAGGGGGAGAAATTATATGATGTTATGTATTATGGTATTATTTTCAAATTATGGTATTATTTGAAAACTAATCTGATGATTATGTATTTATAGTTTGATATCTTAGTCTCATATCATGTCTCTAATTAAAGCTTATTTATTACACATGTGCTAACTTATGTTTGTAGAAATGAATTCAAGGAGCATGACTTGGGGGGGAGCTTTTCTTACTAGTAAATCAAATCAAAACATCATTGTGTGCCATCATAAAAAATGGAAAGATTGTTAGACTTATATATTTTGTTGATTTATTTAATTATGTTTTTAATTTATTTGGAAGAGAAAAATAGAATCAATTTTTTTTTTTGATGATTTATTTGAAAGCGAAAAATAGAATCAACATTTATTTTGAAAGAGAAAATATAATTAAAATTTATTTTGTCCCATTATTTCTCACCTAAATCTTTATCCTAAATATTGTTAGAATCTATTTAATATTTGATTAAATTAGGAGTTCAAATAATCCGAAACAGAGGTTCAAACAGCCCAGCACAGCAGCAGTTCAAAAGGTTCAAGTGGAAGATATTCAAATTAGTAATGATGGAGTACAACGGCTATAAACAACTATAAATTCAAATGAATACAACGGTTATAAACGGTTATAAGTTTCATTATATATACCAATGCCTCTAATGTAAACAGGTGGAAAAAAAAAAAAAACCTAAAAATATTCTTTGATCTATAATCACTCACATCTATTCTCAGAAATTATACACTGAGCCTTATAGTTTTAAGCCCATCTTTCCTGTGTGAGGTTTACAGAAAAACCAGAGTTTCATTTTTATATCTATCTTTGAGAGATAATTCTTGTAGCTTTCTGTGAAAATAAAAACACATTCTTTTCAACTTTGTAAGGGTGTAGTACACTCAGTGTTCTTGACTTAGAAAGTCAGTGTAAAATCTATGGAGGATTGCTCTATCTATGGAAATGTTGCTAGCACCCTGTGAAGCTAGAGTATAGTGAAAAATCTCAAGTGAAGCTTGAGGAGTGGACCTAGACCGAGTTGAACCCGAACCACTATAAATTTGTTTGCATCTCTCTCCCTTATCTCTTTATTTTATTTTAAATTGTCATAGTTATATTTCACATTTTTACTGTGTTAAAATCATAAACTAACATAGTTGTTAAGACACTTGTTTTAATTATTTTTATTTTATTAATTATATTTATTTATTGTGCTAGTCATAATTTTTATTGAGATATTATTAATTTTAATTATAAAAACCTAATTCACCCCTTTTAAATTTTCTTTTGAGTAACAAAAAAGACTTGAATTCAAGGGATAAAAAAAAAAACAAAAACAAAAACAAAAACAAAAACAAAAACAAAGAATGAGATGAAACAACCCATGCTCTGTTTCGCGTGCGTGTGTGTGTACCAAAAAGATTTGTACAGCGTTTTTTTGGTGGGACTTTGAGAGCACATGGTGAAGCTGCTGTGCTTTTGCCTTCTACCATAAAGCTTGTTTGTATTGAGTGTGTCGTGGGTTCACTGCTTGGTAACACTTGCATCTACTTTCCAGGAAATTCACAACTATTTTTCATGAATTTCTTTGATTAATATATGATAAAGGTTTAAGACCCACAAATTTTTTTTTTTTTTTTTTTTTTTGTAATTTGACCGATAATTATATAGTATGATAAATATTAACTTTTAATTTGTTACAATATAAAATCCAATTATTTTGTCACATCATTATGAATAAATTTGTGAGTTTAAAATAAAAAATGTTTGACACTCTAAAAAAATTTCACAATTTGACCTACAATTAATATAATAGGGTGTCTACTTTTGATTTGTTATACACCCAATGATATATGGTACAACTCCCTTGTCACAACATTATAAGTGAATTTGTGAATTTAAAATTATGAATCTCTAACACTTCTAATAAGTGTTTACTTTTGATTTGTTACACATCAATAATATAGGGTCCAACGCCATTATCACAACATTTGTAAATAAATTTGTGAATCTAAAATTATGAGCCTCTAACACTGCTCACCTAAATTTATGGAACTCTAACAATACTCTTAATATATAGAGCACGTAATGAAGAAAAAATCTTTTGAAATTTTGGTAATGTTTGGTTTCAGTTTTAGAGTTTTTTTTTTTACTCTTAAAAAATAAATAAATGTTATTTTTAAAAAAATAAATATCAAAAAAGTATTTTAAAAATTTTTAAAATTATTTTCTCCCACAATAAATGTAAATTCATATGAAAATAATGAGTGTTTATTATTTATTATTTTTTAACAGAAAATAGATTTGAAAAATGCTCATAAATCTGCTAATGGAATGAATAAACATGTCCAATAATTAGTATTTTAAATTAATTCATATTTCTCATTCAACAAACCATTCAAAATATATATATATATATATTATAATTGCACAAAGTATAATGCATACACCTAATTTGGTGAGTGAAAATGCATGACTAAGACTCATAATTTGGTGAGTGAGAGTTGGAATGCACCACCAATTGCAAAATAGAAAAAACAATGAATTGTTGATTTTATAGTCTCTCAAATAAATTGTCTTTAAAAAAATTAAGTTGATATATTGTAAACACTCCATTTTTTACCGTCCTCAAGACTTGAACGTCATCGTTTGAACACTCGATGATCATCCATGTTCGTATTCGTTTTGAGTTTCCGGAGGTCTCGGCCACGCGCCTTGCCTCAAGATCTCTCAACTTGTCTGTTTTGTACTTGGTTGTGGACCAAGGACTTGTGTTTTTGCTCCTTAGGGAAGAGGGTGGCTTGTTGACTATCCCCTCAACCCATCGGCCAAGGCATGAATCCATCGGCCTTGTTTTCTTGCCATCGGCCAAAAGTGTTGGCCGATCGGCACTCTTTTTAGTCGATCGGCCCTTGTGTTGGTCGATCGGCCATGTTTTCCGGCCGAACCCTGTTCATCTGCTTTATGCAGATATTTTATCCCAGCTGTCACAGCTGGCATCCACAATTCAGCCCCTCCATACACGTGTATGGAGGGATTTGCCCCTTTGGCTTAGCTTCTCTAAAAAGCTTTGAAATTGAATTCTATAAGAAGGGAGCTCCTCCTCCCTTCTCAGAGGTTCTGAAAAATAGGGTTAGAGAAGTTGTATCTATCTATCTCTATATTTCCCTCTCTTTATATCTTTGTGTGTGTTTTTGTGCTCTAAAGGGTGTTTTGTTCTCACTATTGCACACAAACACCTAGCAATACACCATCCTTGGTTACTAAGGTGCTAGGGAGTTGGTGTTAGGATTCTTGAGGTGATTTTGATCAAAGAAAGTTGCTGGAGTGGTGTTCTTGAAGAGGTTCTTCAAGGGTGATCAAACTTGCTTTTAATACTCCTTTCTTGCTTAAGCTTTTAGACCTTCTTGCTTATTGTTTTAAGCTTAACTCTAAACTACAATAAGTTCTGATTTTTGATGCTCTAGATCTTTGGTTAAGGTCTCTTTTTGGTTTGGAGTTGTTTCCCCCCTCTTAGGCCTTGTTTGGCCTTGTTTTAGGCCATCCATTTTGGCCCTTGTTCTTAGCTTTGCATGACCTTCCTACCACTGAAATCCAAAGGATTTTCAGTGGTGGGAAGGTGGTTTTGGAGTCCTAAATAGGAGACGGTCATCCCCTCTCCTTATTGTCTTGAATGCTAGTATAAATGGCTTATATTGGTAGCATGTTTGCTTAACTTGTTTTAGCTCTATTTCAGCAAGTATTTGGTGTTATTTTGCCATGATATACCTCTGTTTCAAGCTGGCTTAATGGCCTCTTACATGCTCCATATACTTGTCTTGCAATCCCCTCATTTGCCTTAATATGCATTATGTTGTAACATGTCATTCTAGCATGCTTTTGGCTCAACTCCATAAAGCTTTTAGCCTTGTTGTAACATGCTTTAGCTCTGATTTGAGTTGTTTTTACCATATATGCCATGCTTTGTATAACCCTAAGGCAATCTAGCTTGTTAGCTTTGAGTGTCCAAGTCACTAACATGCTATACTTGGGTCATTTCAGTGATTTGGCATCACTTGTTATGTTATTTCAGTCCATATAGTATGCTCATATACTTGCACTTATCACTCCTTTAATGTTTTAAAGAGTTGATGTTTCATGCCTCTTGAATGGACCATTGTGTATGCCTCCATGCTTAGGTCATTTGGACGCCATCTAAGTGGGTTTTGGGGCTCATTTTAACATGCCATAACTCTATTTTTCATTTCATGAGTCATGCCATGTTTGGTTTTGATAGGTGTAGTGTAACACCTCTTTTGTAGCCTTGCATGCCTCATGCTTTCGGCCCTTTGTTCTAACATGTTTTGGCCTCATTCCTTGCATGTTTTAGGCTTACTTGGGCATGCTTTAGGACTGTTTTGGTTCACTTTGGCCATTTGCACCATGTTTCGCATAGCCTTGGTTTGAACCCCTTGGCTAGCCTTAAGCCTTGAGCCTTCTTGCATGATTTGCTTGTTTTGTTTGATTGGTTTGGCACCTTTCCATGCATGATTTCAGAGCTTACAATATATGCCACATGTCCATGTTTGTCCTCTTTTAAGTGCTCTTGAAAGTTGCCCTCCTATGCCTAGGTGTTGGACCATTTACATGTGCATATTTGCTTTGCATTTTCATGCTTCCAAATCATGATTTTGGCCACTGACTTGGGTATGTTTGAAAGTAGCCCATTTTGATTTAAGTCTATCTTACCATGTTGTTTCATGCTTGTTTCATTTTGCATGTTGTTGCATGCTATGCATGTTTGCATACTTAGGTTGTATGCCTATTGCATATTGTATGCTTGCATGCTCATGTCGCATTAGATTTGTATCATGCTTGAGTTGCTTGCATGCTTAGGTTGCATTGCATTGTGTATACATCCCTTGCCTCTTGATCAAGCATGATAGAGGTTGGGCCCCCTGTAGACGCGCCCTTGGGCCTCATGCTACAGCTCGGACTCGATTTGTGTCGGTTCGTAATTTGATCTCACAATGTGCAATGTGAGATTGATAAATCACCAAAGAGTCCAAATCCGGCAAATCGTTTTAGAAAACAGATTTTTGTAAAGAAGTGCCAAACATGGACTGCTTTGCCAGATACAGAGTCGCCACCTAAATATTTTTTATAGGAAAATTTAGGAAACCCTGACTCGTTTGCCTAAGGCCACGTGTCCGTCATCACCAAAGTTGCCTCGGCTCGGGAACTTGGGTACGATCGGGGAAGGTCAGCTATGAGTACCCCTCTCGCCCGATCCGAAGATCGGCCTCTACTAACCATGATATCTAATTTTGAAAACGTTATGCATTCTTATTTTGGTTAATTAGCCTAGAATTACTATGTGATGCACGCAGCAAAACAAGTATAGACTAGATCGCCTAATTTGGAACAGAGCATTGCATATCCGTTTGTTTGGAAAATGGTTTGAAATTTACTACTCACGAGTAGGCTAAAACACGGATTTCAATGAGTTGTTCCAACTCAAGCAATCCAACCTTCACCCACAGGCATTCAGGCAGTAATATCACGTAAGAATATAGCCACATGGTAAGCATGCTGTCATGTTAACATTCACACTCATGCGAGATGCTAAAGCATAAATACTTACATCGTACTCCGTGCCAACACAATGAACTAGTTAGTAATCATGCATGATCCTAGTTCATGTTAAAATGGCTAATGCATCGCATACAGAATGTTACTAGAATAGGGTCGGCTAATCTATGGATGGCATGTGAAATGCGACAGATGGCATGTATTCAAGTTAGATTTAAAATAATTATGCAATTAGCATGACGCGCCGAGCCCGGTGCATGCAATACTGGTGAATGATGCACGCATGCATAGCATAAGGTATGCTAAAGTAAATATATAGCGATCCCGGGTTTACCCTTGTTGTACAGTGATCCGGACATGTGTCCGTAGATGTTGGTAGTTGGTTATTATCTTGTTTACATCCTTTTTACTTTGTATTTGAGTTATGGGATGTGTTGGGCAGGTTTGTTACAGGTTGGTCGAGTTTAGAAACCAAAACTAGTTGCCCAGATTTTGGCCTGTCCGCTCGAGCGGGGGTTTTGGCGCTCAAGCGGAGAATACACCCATCCAGTTTTTGTTGTGCAGTGTTGTACGCTCGAGCGTGTAGTTGGCCGCTCGAGCGGATCTGTGTGAGTGGTCGCTCGAGCGTAGAGTTGGGGGCTCGAGCGGAGGCCTGGTTCTGCAAAAGTGCTGGGCGAGTGCATTCTGCGCTCGAGCGGGAGTTTGTGAGCTCGAGCGGAAGTCTGTGAGTGGACGCTCGAGCGGGGTGTTCTACGCTCGAGCGGGAGACTGGGTTTAAGTCCCGAAATTATGACTTTTCAAATCACTTTTTACTTTCTCTTCTCTCTCTTACTTTTCCAAAATCACCATTGTTGAGCCTCTCACTCTAGACTCTACCTTCTCTCTAGGTTTTGATCTAGTAGGAGTGGTTTGCTCACCTTTGGCCTTTACAAAAAGGTTGTTGATCGTCGATGGCTACATTTTAATCTGAAAATCTCGGGTTTTGGAGCACGTTGGGTTTTGTTGTCTTCTTCTTTGGGGCTCCGAAATTGAGGTAGGGATATCCTACTCCTCTCTATGGTCTTTGTCTTTAAATTTTGGTATTTTGAGATGTTGGGGTTGATTTGGTAATTTTGTGAGAGTTTGGGGCTTTTGTGTAATTTTACAAAAAGTTGGGGTTTTATTCGTAATAAACCTAGATGCATGTTTGGCATAGAGAAAAGGAATAAATGTTGAATCATTGACGAAAACGGGATCTTTAGGGTTGTAATGTTAATTATGGAATTGACCTAATTACATTGTTGATTAATTGGGATAATTAATTGTGAGAAATGAGGAAATGAAACGGAAATGTTGAGATTGGGAATGTAAGGAAAAGGGGTGTAGTTGAATTAATTATCACTCACCGAATTGAAATGTTGATTTAATATCCATTGTGCATTTATTTTCTGTTTAGAAATAACTGCTTTGGGCTATCGGTGGAGGATAGTCGTGATTGTTGTAGACAATGCATGATGATTAGGCAAAGTAAAACTAATCGATTGAATGTGTCATAGAATATGACGGTGGATTGAATACACTAAATTTATGTATTGATTGATTGTATATAGAATCCTTGTGTTTATATGCGTTATGTGTAGAGGAGGAGATGGGGGATGTACTCCGCGGTTTAGGGGAAGATGGGGGATGTACCTCTAAACCGGATAGATTTGGGAGGAGATGGGGGATGAACTCCGTAGACAGAGCTCATATGCTTGTCTAGAGAAATGAAGATAGAGCTCATATGCTTATCTTTGAGAAGTGTAGATATAGCTCATATGCTTGTCTAGAGAAGTGAAGATAGGGCTAATATGCTTATCTTTGTGAAATGTGGATGTAGCTTATATGCTTATTTGTGAATGTGGGATATAGTTTTTATACATATCTGTTGAGGCAAGGATAGAGCTAACATGCTTATCTGTTGGAAAAGGGAAAATGAAAAGTAACTTGGACTCATAAGTCGTATGACATAAATATGTGATTTATGTGAATGTATCAGCGTTGGCCATCTATCAGTTGCTAATATTTTAGTCATTGTTCATGGTTGGTTTAGTGTATCTCTACTGGGCTGTGGCTCACCCTATATGGGAATATCATTTTCAGGTACAGGTAGCATGCCACCTCCAAGGACATAGCTTGGGAGGCTAGAGGCGGACATATCTTTTTGTCGTTTTATTTTGTTGTATTACATGTAATTACAAGCCAAGGGCTTAAAGTGTAAATGAGTAGTACTCTTTATTGTAACCAAGTGTTAACTTGGAAAGCTGTAAGCCTGTAGGGCATTTTGTTTTGATGTTAACATGTAATACTTATGTAATGAGACTCTAAGAACTGAAGGAATGTGGCTAGTTCATATGTCAATGCATGTCTTATTTGATGGGTATAATGGTATTATTTTGAGGGCGTTACAAAATATGCCTTAATACTAACCATCAAAAGCAGGTAAGTAAAAAGGAGAAAGAAGTGGGGATTGGAAGACATGCACACACGCACCCACACTTATTACAAATTCACCCTCGCTCGGAGGGACCAAAAGAATATACAAATTAATTAACCTACAAGCTAATTAAATATTACAGACAATTAACTAGTTAAGCAAATTAACTAAGCTAATTAAGCAGAAAGAATCAGCCTCGGGAAGAGGGTCCAATGCATGCGCGCTCGGTTTCGCCCGGAAATCTACCACCATGCACAAGTTGCCTCTGTTTTCCCTGCTCTGCTTCTCTGAAAATGGTACAATTCCTAAGGAACACTCTCTGGACATTGTGGAACACCACCGGCGAAGGGGAATGGTCACCAGCCATGGCAGGGTGGTCATCGACCATCTATGGAGCTATCGGCCATCCATAAATGGTCGATCGGCACTCGGTGTAGTCGACCGGCCAAAGCTTCTTGCAGAACCTGTTTTGACAGCAGCAGAGGACAAAACATGGCATGGCAATGCATTCCAAGCAAATGTGTGCACCAACACACCCCATATCATGTTTGTGACTCAAAAGGGCATGGTACTCGATTCTTGGACCACCAATCGTGCATTTCAATGCGTGATGGCCCAAGGAACCAAGTTGTGCATTTTCAATGTAGAATAAAATGCACATAAACAAACAATGCGCTTAACCTCTATCATACTCAATTCAAGAGGCAAAGCATGCATGCCAATGCAATGCAACCTAGGCACATGAGCTAGTATGCAACATGAGCATGCAAATGAACATGCAAGGATGCAACTAACAAGCATGCAAAGTGTAATGTCAACAAGCATGGAACAAGGCCAAATATGCAACAACGCATAAGGCAAGCATGCAACATATGCAAAGGATGGTCTTAAACTAATTTAGGCAGCCTTCAAACAAGCCCAAAACATTGGCCAAAAGCTATGAGGATGGGGCCAAATGCACATACAAGCATGCATGCAAATGGACCAACACTTAAGCATCAAAGAGACGACTTTTAAGCACACTTAAAAGAAGATAAACATGGACACATAGCATGCATAGAAAGCTCTGAAAATCATGTTATAAAGGTGTCAAACCAAGTAAACGAGACAAGCTAAACATGTAACAATGGTCCAAGATTCAAGGAAAGCCTAAGAGGGCTTAAATCATGGCTAAGTCAAGCAAGCCTCACAAGGCTAAAAGGACTTAAAACAGGTCCAAGGCAGACCTAAATAAAGCTAAGGACACACCTAGATGGCATCTAAGTGGTCTAAACATGCAAGCATACAAAAGAGGCCACACATGGAGCATAAGATGACAACCTTGTAAAGCATTAAAGGGACATCAAATGCAAGCATACAAGCATACCATGAGGACTGAAATGATGCTATAAGTAGTGCTAAACCACTGAAATGATGCAAGGATGGCATGCTAGAGGGGTCACTGCTCAAGGCATACAAGAGAGTTTGCATGGTAGCTATACAAAGAAAAGCATGGATGACTCAAATGATCAAAAACAGTCCCTTAGCATACTAAAACAAGCATAAAAGCTTCACAAATCTAGGCCGAAATCATGCTAGAACAAGGGTTAAAACCTAAAGCATGTTAAGGCAAAAATATGGCATTACAAGACATGTATGCAAGGCAAGCATGGTGTGTCTAAACCAAGCAAAAACAGAGGTAATACATGGCAATATAAGCACAAAAAACAGCTAAGGCATGGCCATCATGCACTTAAACAAGATGCTCACACATGAGGCAAAAATGGCCCTTTTCAAGGACAAGGAGGGGGGGTGGTCCTCTCATTCTTAGGACCTTAAGGCACCATCCTCACCACTGAAATCTTGAGGGATTTCAGTGGTGAGGAGGCCCAAACAAAGTGGTCCCGGTGCTCACCAAAATAGTACAAAAATAGGGCCAAACAAGGCCTAAGAGGGGTCAAACACCCCCAAACGACAAAGCAACCTTAAACAACTATGTTAAGCACTCAAAATCAAGACTTTTATTAGTTATATACAAAGTCTAAAAACAATTGCAAGATTGGTTAAAAAGCTATGCAAAAATAGAGAATAAGGGGTGAAGTTCTTACCCTTGATGACCCTCTTCACAAACAATGCTCCAGTTGGTTCTTTAAGTTCAAAACTAGTCAAGAACTTCAAGAACAGCTCCCTAGCACCTCAGTAGCCAAGGTAAGGTGTAATGGTGGGTGTTTGTGTGCAATAATAAGACCAAACACACACTTATACACAAAAGAGAGAGATATATAGAGATGGGAGATATGCAAACCCTAACCCTAATATCAGAGCCCTCTGGAAAAATGTTGTAACCCTAATGGAGGGAGAAGAGGCTCCCTCTTATAGAGATTCACTCTTGCAAAGCTTCCAAAACAAGCTAAGCAAGAGTGAAATCCCTCCATACATGTGTATGGAGGGGAGCAAAGTGGGTGCCAGCTATCACAGCTAGCACAAAATATTTGCCAAAAGCAGATGCACAGTGGTCGGCCAGCCAAAAATGTAATTTGACCAAAATAGATGGCCGACCGACCATCCAGAGTGCTGACCGACCAAATATTTGGCCGATGGCAACAAAACCCAGCCGGTGACCTCAAGCCATGGCCGGTCATGTGTGGGAATGGCCAACAAGCCATTCCCTGCCCCTCAAAGGCAAAACACAAGTGTTTGGTGCAAAACCAAACACAAAACAGTCGAGTCGAGAGATCTTGAGGCAGGGTGCGTGGCTGAGACCTCCGGGAACTCAAGACGAACACAAACATGGATGATCACCGAGTGTTCAAACGGTGACGTCCAAGTCTTGAGGATGGTTGTAGACACCCCATTTTTGACTGTCCTCAAGACTTGGACGTCACCGTTTGAACACTCGGTGATCATCCTTGTTCGCGTTCGTCTTGAGTTCCCGGAGGTCTCGGCTACGCGCCCTGCCTCAGGATCTCTCGACTCGATTGTTTTGTGTCTGGTTTTGCACCAAACACTTGTGTTTTGCTTTGGAGGGCAGGGAATGGCTTGTGAGACATCCCCACACTCCACCGGCCACGGCTTGAGGCCACCGGCCTTGTTTCCTTGCCACCGGCCATTGGTGATGGCCGGTCGGCACTATTGATGGTCGGTCGGCATTATGTTTGGTCGGCCGGCCACTGTTTTTGATCAATCGGCCACTTGTCCTGACCGAGACCTTTTTTTGAGGGAGCTTGACCCTTTTGAACATTTTTTAGCTTCTCCAAGAAGCTTGACCCTTTTTTAGCTTCTCCAAGAAGCTTGACCTTTTTTAACCTTTTTTTAGCTTCTCCAAGAAGCTTGACCTTTTTTAGCTTCTCCAAGAAGCTTGACCTTTTTTAGCTTCTCCAAGAAGCTTGACCCCTTTTTTAAAGCTTCTTGAAGAAGCTTGAATCTCTTGACCCCTTTGCCTAGCTTCTCTAAGAAGCTTGGCCTTTTTGATCCAAGCTTCTAAGAGAAGCTTGGCCTTTTTGCTCAAAGCTGCCAAGAGAAGCTTTACCCCCTTGGTTTCTCTATATAAGGAGAGCCTCTCCTTCCATTTGAGAGGTTAGAAAATCTGATATATAAGATATATATATATATATCACTCTCTCTATATATCTCCCTCTCTCTCTACATTTGGGTGGGTTAAAGGGTCCAAAAGGGTCTAGTTCTTGGCCATTTGAACTACACCTCCTAGCACAACACTTCCATCATCGCTTGGAGGTTCTTGGGTCTTGTTTTCAGAGGTTGAAGGTTACATTTTTAGGTCTAGAGGCTGCTGTCCCCTTTTGGCTACAAAGGTAACCCATTTTCCCTCTTTATTCCCCGTTTTTGCACACCCTTTTAGTCTGTCTTGCTTGCTGATTTGAGCTTTGTGTATAACATAAAAAAGTTCTGTTTTTTTGTGTTTAAGATACTTCATTAAGGACACTTTTGTGTTTGGGGTCGTTTACCCCCTCTTAGGCCTTGTTTGGCCCCATTTTGTGCTATTTTTGGTGAACTTCGGGACCACCTTGTTTGGGCCTCCTCACCACTAAAATCCCTCAAGATTTCAGTGGTGAGGATGGTGGTTTAAGGTCCTAAGAAGGAGAGGGGTGACCCTCTCCCATGTTGCCTTGATTGTTGCCCTTTTTGGCCTTCCAAAGGGGCTCCTATTTGCATGCTTTCAAACCTTGTTTCAAGAATTTTTCAGTGGGTTTTAGGACCCCCATAAGCCATTTCCAGAGTTGATTTGGTCTTGCTAAATGTCTATCTTGCATGTGCTTAATAACTCCTTGCATGGCCCTCTAAAGTAACTCATTATTTTTGCATGCCATGGTTGCGTATCAGTGGTTATTTGGGCCTATTTTCACATGTTTTATTCACTAATTTTTGATGGTTTGGTGAGATTCCATGTGTATCATACACTTGCTTTGTATTCCTCTATTTTGCCCAGAAATGCATCTTGCCTTTGGACCACCATGCTTGCATATTTTAGCTTAGCTTTGTGAAGTTTTTGGTCATGTTTTAACATGCTTAAGGTCTGTCTTGGGTCTTTAGATTCACATTTTCCATGTTTAGTATAGCCCCTTTGCATTTTGGCTTGTTGGCCTTAAGTGTGTGAGTATGTAGCATGCTTTATTTGCTTTGTTTTATTGGTTTGGCACCATTTGTAGCATAATTTCAGTCCCTTTGACATGCTTGTATGCTTGCCTTGGACACCTCTTTAATGCTTTCAAAGTTTGTGTAGCATGCTCCATGTTTTGGCATTTGTGCATGCCTTTGAATTTAGGTCATTTGGATGCCATCTAAGTGATCTTTAGGCCTTGTTTTAATATGCTAAAATTCTGTTTTTAGTCATTTAATTCATGCCATGTGTGGTTGCACTAAGTGTAGTTCAATATTTCTTTGGTAGGCCTTAGGAATTGGACCATATTTGCATGCATGTTTGCATGTCATTTAGCCCTTATTTCATAGCATTATGGCCACTGTTTTGGGCCTAATTAGAGCTGCCTAAATCATGTTTAAGTCCATCTCTTTGTTTGTTGCATGCTCTCCTTGTATATTGTAGCATATTGGTGAGTTGTTGCATGTTTGAAATCACATGATTGAATGAAGTCACATGTTGGCTTACATGCTTGAATGCCTACATTAGCCTTGCACACTTGTTAGTCACATTGCTCTATGCCTTGCATTTCTTGCATGCTCATTTGCATTGCCGTATTGCATGCCTAGTTAACATGCTTAGGTTGCATTGCATTGGCATGTATGCTTGGCCTCTTGACTATCCATGATAGAGGTTAAGTCCCCATTGGTTTGATTGTTTGCATTGCATTTGACATGGAAATGCATAACTTGGTCTCTTGGGCCATCACGCATTGAAATGCGCGATTGATGGTCCGAGAACCAAGGAGCATGTCCCTTTGAGTCACTAACATGATAAGGGACATGATTGGTGCATATATGCCTTGAATTGTATTGCCATGCTCTATCTTGCCCTCTGTTGCTGTCAATTGCAGATTCTGCAGGAGCTTTCTGCCGACCGGCAGTTCTAAGTGCCGACCGGCAATCCTCCCTCTCCCGATAGCTTCACCAATGGCCGGTGATTACATTCCATTGCCGGTGGGCATTCTACCCAGCCGATGGCATTCCCCAGTATCCAGAGAAGCAATCCTGAGGTTTTGGCAGCCTCCAGAGGAGTAAAGAAAGGAAAACAGAGGCAGCCTATGCATGGCGGTGCACTTCCGAGCAAGACCCGAGCACGCATTGCATCGAGCTCTCCTCCCGAGGCGGTTTATTGTTTTTTCTAGCTTAGTTAGTTTGTCAGCTAATTAGGCAATTTGTAATAATTAATTAGCTTGTAGGTTAATTATCTGTATTATTCTTTTGGTCCCTCCGAGTGAGGGTAAATTTGTAATAAGTGTGGGTGCGTGTGTGCATGTCTTCCAACCCCCACTTCTTTCTCTCTTTTACTTACCTGCTTTTGATGGTTAGTATTAGGACATGTTTACTTTAGCATACCTTATGTTATGCATGCGTGCATCATTCATCAGTATTGCATGCACCAGGTTCGGCGCATCATACTAACTGCATAAGTATTTCAAATCTAACTTGAATACACGCTACTTGTGCATTTTCACATGTCATTTATAGACTAGCCGAGCCTACTCTAATTGCATTCTGTATGTGATGCATTAGGCACTTAACATGAACTAGGATCACGCATGTTTGCTAACTAGTTTATTTGTTTTGGCACGGAGTACGATGTAAGTATTTATGCTTTAGCATCTCACATGCGTGTGAATGTTAACATGATAGCATGCTTACCATGTGGCTAGATGCTTATGTGTTAAACTATTTGAATGCCTGTGGATGAAGGTTGGATTGTTTGAGTTGAAAAAACTCATTGAAATCCGTATTTTAGCCTACTTGCGAGTAGCAAATTCCAAAGTATTTTTCCAAAACAAACGGATATGCAATGCTTCTTTCCAAATTAGGCAATCTAGTCTATACTTGTTTGCTGTGCGCATAACATAGTAATTCTAGGCTAACAATTGGAATAAGAACACATAATGTTTTCAAAAACGGATATCACGGTTAGTAGAGGCCGATTTTCGGATCGGGCGAGAGGGGGTGCTCATAGCTGACCTTCCCCAATCGTACCCTAGCTCCCGAGCCGAGGTAACTCTGGTGATGACGAACATGTGGCCATCGGCACCAAGTCAGGGTTTCCTAAATTCCCCATTTCAAAATATTTAGGTGGCGACTCTGTATCTGGCAAAGCAGTCCATGTTTGGTACTTCTTTCCAAAAATCTGTTTCTCAAAACAATTTGCCAGATTTGGACTCTTTGGTTCAAGATTAAGAACCGCGACACAAATCGAGTTCGAACTGTTGTAGCGAAGGCCTCACCCGGGCGCGTCTACAACGGTCAAAAATGGGGTGTCTACACCCCCTTATTTGTTTTGTGCATTTCATTTGATATTGAATTGCACACTTGGCTCCTTTGGCCATCATACATCGAAATGCGTGATTGATGGTCCGAAGGTCGAGAACTGCACTCCTTTGAGTCTTAAACATGATAAGGGGTGTAGTTGTGCAGACATTGTCTTGTAAATGTATTGCTATGCTCTATTTGTCCTCTGCTACAGCAACAGGAGCTTTTCACAAGAAGATATGGTCGATCGACCACATTCAGTGCCGACCGGCAACAAACACTTGGCCGATAGCCTTATGTTTGGTCGATGACCAATTTCCCATGGCCGATGGCCCTATTTCTTGGTCGATGACCTCTCACAGTGTACACAAGATGGTTCAGAAGTGTCACAGAAGTTGGCATAATTTTCAGAGGTACAAAGCAGTGCAAACAAAGGCAACATGAAGCATGTCGATGGATTTCTGAGCGAAGCCGTCCGAGCATGCATTCATTTCTCGTCTCGAGGCCATTTCAGTGTTTTAATAACTTAGATTAGTTATTTATTTCGATTTGGTTGTGTAAATAATTAATTAGCTTGTTAGTTAGTTAATTAGATGATTTGTATTATTCTTTCGATCCCTCCGTCGAGAGGGTGCAATTATGTAATAAGCGTGCGTGTGTGTGATGCATGTCTGCCAACCCCCATTTCTTTCTCCCTTTTACTTAACCGCTTATGATGGTTAGTTTTAGGGCACATTTAATTTAGCATCCTTATGCTATGCATGTTTGCATCATTCATCTGTATTGCATGCACCAGGCTCAGCGCATCATACTAACTGCATTATATTTCAATTCCTACTTGAATACATGTATCGAGTTGTCGCATCTCATATGTCATCTTAGAATAGCCGAGCCTATTTCTAGTTACATTTCGCATGTGTTGCATTAGCCATCTTAACATGAACTGGGGCCATGCATTGATTTCTAACTAGTTCTCTATTTTAGCTCGGAGTACACTGTAAGTGTTTATGCTTTAGCATCTTGCACGTGTGTGAGCGTTAACATGACAGCATGCTTGCTTGTGGGTGAAGGTTGGATTACTTGAATTGGAACAATTCATCAAATCCGCATTTTAACCTACTTGCGGGTAACAAACTTCAAATCATTCTTCAAACAAATGGATATGCGATGCTTTGTTCCAAATTAGGCGATCTAGTCTATACTTGTGTGTTGTGCGCATCACATAGTAATTCTAGCTAATTAACCGGAATAAGAACACATGTGTTTTCAAAAACAAGATATCATGCTTAGTATAGGCCGATCTTTGATCGAGCGAGCGGGGGTGCTCATAGATGAGATTCCCCAATCGTACCCAAGTTCCCGAGCCGAGGCAACTTTGGTGATGACAGACACGTGGCCTTAAGCGCGAGTTAGGGTTTCCTAAATTTCCCCAAAATAAACTATTTAGGTGGTGACTCTGTATCTGGCAAAGCAATCCATGTTTGACACTTCTTTACAAAAAATTAGTTTTTCCAAAACGATTTGCCGGATTTGGACTCTTTGGTGATTTATCAATCTCACATTGTACATTGTGAGATCAGATTAAGAACCGTGACATTCGAGTTCGAACTGTAGCATTAAAGCCCAAGGGCGCGTCTACAGTTTCTGGCGACTCTGCTGGGGAATTTAGAGAACTTGACTCGAACTCATGATATCTTGTTTTTATTACACTTATGTGTTTCTTTGCATTGTATGTGCATTGGTGCGCGTAGGACACCGTGTTTGCCGTATGCTATTCCTGAACGGTTTGCCGAAGGCTCGCTTCGAGACGCGTGTCATAAGGTTGACTGGTTGTGGGCTCTTCCACGACGGGAACACAAACCTCGGTTTTTACCGAGGCACCCTTTCTGACCATTCAACCTAGTGCATATCGGAAACCATAGTGACTATTCCAAACTAGGACAGGTTGTTACCCGATTATAGGTTGTTTGAAACCGCTGTGTGCGTAGTGAAACCCTAGCTCCTGACAAAATAAGACAGGGAAACCCTACCCCAACATAGGGGTGTTTTGACTCTCATTTGCTTGCTATGTGCTTTTAGAGTATGCCTCTACAGGGAATGCACGTATCAATTTGCAAGTCTGGGTATCAGGCCTGCGAGCATCAATATGTTGAGAGTCAGTTACATCTACGGGTATCAGATTCAGATTTGGGGCAGTGATTTTGGGAACAGTGATCAGTGGTTGAGAATAGTTCATTCAGCTTGTGTTTGCCAACTGTGTGTTGTCTTTATTTAAACTATTATGCTGCTCGTTTTTCTGGTCATTTTATTTTCCTTATTATGCTTTATTTATCTTTTTGCAAGGTAGTTTAACATTATTACGTCCGACCAGTTAGATATCCCCCGAGCACTCTGGGGTCAGAGGTCATAGACTTAATCGATCCAGGGATCTGATAGACGGATAAGCAGTGTTCCTTTCTTTACCCCCGGTTACCAGACGGAGGTCAAAAAGGTGCAGTGTATCAGTACAGCGGTCGCCAGATCACTAGTCTACCCCACCAGTGAACAGTCAAGCTGAGGTCTCAGTTTCTACTGCAGGGACAGATTTACCGACAGTTCAGTTAGATCAAGATAACATGGCAGGTTTAGAGGAGATGATGCGTCAGCTTCAGGAAAGTATGAAAATCATGCAGCAGGATGCTGCCCGTCAAGCAGCATTTGCCGCAAGCCAGGCCGAGGTCATGGCCCAACAGGCAGAGTTAATCACCAGGCTACAGCAGCAAACCGGAGCGTCTGCTTCATACCAAGTTCCTCCCCCACCAAGAGTTTCCATACTCGGGGAGCCAGCACCTGTCCAGGATGATACGGACGTTCCAATAGGGCCGACTCCACCCCCGATTCTACCCCAGCTATCCAAAGTACAGACTAACCTACCGGATTCTCCTTTTGAGTTCGAGGTGGACCCCACAGCGTTAAAAGTGAGCAAGCTTGAAAAGCTGTTCAAGAAATCTCAAGATGTGAAGTCCATTCCGGATATTAAGGATGGGTATACCGACTCGGCCGTGACGCTGCCAGACCGGTTTAAAATGCCGCACATAGATCGTTTCGATGGGTCTGGAGATCTTATGGTGCATTTGTGGCTATTTTCGGATATACTGAGGCCGATAGGCCTCTCTAGATTGCAGAAGCTTTCCTTGTTTGGCCGGACCCTGTCGGGTGTAGCGGCTATTTGGTATGCAAAACTGGAAGACTCTGTCAAAAGGAGTTGAGAGGAGATGGCCGAGGACTTCATAGCTCAATACTCCTACAATACACAGATTGAGATTACAACCCGTGATCTCGAGACAACTAGGCAGGAGCCTAAGGAGAGTTTCTCCGATTTTGTGACCCGGTGGAGGGCCAAAGCCTCGATGATGATCATCAGGCCCGTTGACAAAGATCAGATTTGGATAGTTGTGCGCAACCTCCAGCTCAAGCTTATGCAGAAGATGATCGTTCTCCCCCTCTCCACATTTGCAGATCTACATGAGATAGGGGTGCAAATCGAGGATGCTATGAAACAGGGTCTGATTGACCAAGATAGAAAGCAGCCGAAAAGGGCATTCAACCGTAGTACAAATGAAGGCACAAGCAGTGCTACAGCTACCAGATCTTCGGATGTGGAAATGGTCACCACCACCACCCCAAGAACCTTTGCAGCTACACAATTCACCGGCGCGTCCAGAAGTAGCTCACAAACAACCAAATATTCTCCCGAGGCCAAAGAACCTTCACTCCATTATACATGCCCCTATCCAAAGCTCTGGGGGTTTTGATCAAGAAAGGGCACTTGAAGCCCCTAGAGCTGCGGCCACTACCAGATAAACTTCTCGCTTCTCATAACCCGACCAAGTACTGCGCCTTTCACCAACAGCATGGTCATGACACCGACCAATGCTTTCGATTGCGTCATGAGATTTAGGATCTCATTGACAATAGGGTGATCGTGCCCCCAGAGAAACCGAATGTCACAACCAACCCTCTCCCACCACACAACCAAGCTCCACCTGCCAAACGCATCAATCTTATCCAAACTGGGGTTGTGTCATACGACCCTAGCATATATATCACCCCTTCTCACCTACCCAAGCCAGAGGTGTTCATTCTTGACAGCACTGACTTGTGCATGTTGGATATCTCCCAAACCCAGCCTGATACAGTAGTGGTGGCCATCGAAGATGGAAGTAGGTCAATTGTGAGGGTAGATCAAATTGATGATACGGAGCCTGAGGGGTCTGCGAGCTTCATATACAACCCGAGCGGTTATATTACATCAACAAGCCAGGTTAGGCCGGATGTGGAATTACCAGTAGGGGCAGAGATTTGTGTAGTACGGGAGGATGGACCTAATCAGGGGCTAGATGACCTAGCGGATCTAGAAAAAGACATTGCAAATCTGCAGTTCTTTGAAGAGCAAGACTCAGGGGACGTGACTGTCAACTAGTTTGGTTTGGATAAGTAAGCGGAATCTACTGGGTGGCTTGATGACCAGCCGGATGTTGTTGAACAACCTCAGCTAGAACAGGATCCGTCAGGTACGGGGACATCAACTGCGGCCGGAAGGGCCGAAGAGCAGAGTGCATCACCGGAGAGCACCAGTGTAAAGAATTTTGCTCAGAATACGGGCAGTTTGGGAATAGAAGAAACTGAACAGCAGGCTGTAATAAAGCAGTTTGAGCGGGAAAGGGTTGAGGATTCTGAGAGAGTCAGAAAGGCCAAAGCCCCTGTGGGGACAGAGCATGCTGCGAACACAAGAATGGAAGGTGTTGTGGGCACAGGAATAGTTGTAACGGAGCCGGACAGATGTCTGTCGGCTGCCGATGGTATGTGGTGGGAAGATGATGATCTATGTCTTACTCACATTGATGAAGATTGGGGACAAAGCCAACCGGATGATACCTGGTATATTGGCAAAGTTGACCACATGACTAGGAGTGGGCGGTATTTCAAGCCCCCACACTTAGATCAACCAGAGGCGTCTGGAAAGGACAAGGAGGCAGAGAAGCAAAAAGACAAATTACTCGAGGAGGAGGCTGTGATGAAACAGCTAAAGAAGATACAGGCAGACATCTCCATCTGAAGACTGCTTATGGCTTCAAGAGTACATAGACAAACCGTCCTCTCTACAATGGACAAGGCTAAACTTTCAATAGATACCACGCCTGAGCAGCTGGTAGGATTGGTTTTTCCGGGAGGAGCTTCCCCGACGTTGACCTTTTCTGACAAGGAACTACCGCCTGAGGGCACAAATCACAATAAACCTCACTACATCTCTGTGGAATGTAGAGACAAATGGATACCGGTGGTTCTTGTCGATACAGGATCCGCTATTAACGTATGCCCGTCAAGGACAACATATGCAATTGGGTTGAAGCCCGTTGTAGACGCGCCTGCGTGAGGCCCTCGTGCTACAGTTCGGACTCCATTTGTGTCACAGTTCTTAATCTGAACCAAAGAGTCCAAATCCGGCAAATCGTTTTGAGAAACAGATTTTTGAAAAGAAGTGCCAAGCATGGACTGCTTTGCCAGATACAGAGTCGCCACCTAAATATTTTATTTTTGGGGGAATTTAGGAAACCCTGACTCGGTGCCAAAGGCCACGTGTCCGTCATCACCAAAGCTGCCTCGGCTCGGGAACTTGGGTACGATTGGGGAAGGTCAGCTATGAGCAACCCCTCTCGCCCGATCCGAAGATCGGCCTCTACTAACCATGATATCCGTTTTTGAAAACGTTATGTGTTCTTATCCCGATTATTAGCCTAGAATTACTATGTTACGCGCACAGCACAAAAGTATAGACTAGATCGCCTAATTTGGAAATAAGCATTGCATATCCGTTTGTTTTGAAAAAAAATGTCTTGGAATTTGCTACTCGCAAGTAGGCTAAAACACGGATTTCAATGAGCTATTCCAACTCAGACAATCCAACCTTCACCCACAGGCATTCAAGTAGTTATATCACATAAGCAGCTAGCCTCATGGTAATCATGCTATCATGGCAACACTCACACGCATGCAAGGATGCTAAAGCATAAATACTTACATCGTACTCCGTGCCAAAACAAAGAACTCGTTAGCAATCAATGCATGATCCAAGTCCATGTTTAAATGTCTAATGCAACGCATACGGAATGTCACTAGAGTAGGCTCGGCTAGTCTATGAATGACATGTGAAAATGCACAAGTAGCATGTATTCAAGTTAGATTTGAAATACTAATGCAGTTAGCATGATGCGCCGAGCCCGGTGCATAAAATACTGATAAATGATGCACGCATGCATAGCATAAGGTATGCTAAATTTAAACATGACCTATTACTAACCATCAAAGTAGGTAAGTAAAAGGGAGAAAGAAGTGGGGGTTGGAAGACATGCACACACTCACCCACACTTATTACAAATTCGCCCTCGCTGGGAGGGACCGAAAGAATAGTACAAATTAACTAACTCGCAAGCTAATTAATTATTACAGACTAACTAAATTAATTAAACAAATTAATCAACTTAAGAAAGCAAGAAAAAGGGCCTCGGGAAGAGGGCTCAATGCACACGTTCTCGAGTCTTGCTCGGAAGTCCACTGCCATGCGCAAGCTGCCTCTGTTTTCCCTGCTCTGCCCCTCTGAAAACTTCCAAAGTCTCAGAATTGCTTCCCTGGACATTGGGAGACACCACCGGCTGAGGAGAATGGCCACCGGCAGTAAGATGTGATCATCGGCTGTTGATGAAGCTATCGGCCACGGATGGATTGCCGGTCGGCACTATGTGCAGTCGATCGGCAAAAAGTTCCTGCAGAATTTGTTTGACAGTAGCAGAGGACAGAGCTTTGCATGGCAATGCAATCCAAGCAATGTATGCACCAACCATATCCCTTATCATGTTTATGACTCAAAGGGACATGGTCCTTGGTTCTCGGACCATCAATCGCGCATTTCAATGCGTGATGACCCAAGAGACCAAGTTGTGCATGTTGATTTTAAATGTAATGCAATGCACATAGTCAAACCAAGGGGCTTCTACCTCTATCATGACTCACTTCAAGAGGTGAGGCAATGCATGCACAATGCAATGCAACCTAGGCATGCGAGCTAAGGATGCAGCATGGCAATGCAATGCATTTATGCAAGTATGCAAGCAAATATGCAAGGCAAGCATGCAAACAAGCAAAGGATGGACTTAAGCATGGTTTAGGCAGCCCTCATTAGGCCTAAAACAGTGGCCAAGGTGCTCAAAAATGAAGGACTAATAGGCACACAAACATGCATGCAAATGATCTCCAACACTTCAAGCATTAAAGAGCAATTCTCAAGCACACTTAAGAGGATGCAAACATGGACATATAGCACGCAAATTAAGCTCTAAAATCATGTTATAAGATGATGCCAAATCAATTTAAACAAGACAAGCAAAACATGCCACAATGGCCTAAGTGCTCAAGACAAGCCAAGGAGGCTTAAACCAAGGTCAAGTCCACCAAACCTTACAAGGCTAAGGGGACTTAAAACAAGTCAAATGCAGACTTAAACAAAGCCAAGGGTGCACTTAGATGGCATCTAAGTGGTCTAAAAGTGCAAGCATACTCCGAGGTCTAAACAAGGGGCATAAGGTAACAACCTTTAAACACGTTGAAGAAGGATTAAATGCAAGCACATAGGCATGCCACAAGGACTGAAATAACATGACAAGTGGTTCCAAACCACTGAAATGATGCAAGGATGGCATGCTAGAGGGGTCAATGCTCAAGGTATACAAGAGAGTTTGCATGGTAGCTATACAAAGCAAAGTATAGATGACTCAAATGACCAAAAACAGTCCTTTAGCATACTAAAAAAAGCATAAAAGCTTCACAAAGTTAGGCCAAAATACATGAGCATGGTAGTCTAAATGTTAGGCACATGTTGAGGCAAATCATGGCATTACAAGACATGTATGCTAAGCAAGCATGGTGTACCAAAACCAACTCAAAACAATGCTATTTCATGACAAAATAAGCATAAATAACAGCTAAGGCATGGTCAACAAGAGCCTAAGCTAGGTGCTCCCTTAAGAGGAAAAAATGGTCTTTTTCAAGGACAACAAGGAGAGGAGGTGGCCCTCTCCTTCTTGGGACCTCAAGGCACCATCCTTACCACTGAAATCCCTCAAGATTTCAGTGGTGAGGAGGCCCAAACACCAAGGTCTCGGAGCTCACCCAAAATGGCACAAAATGGAGCCTTACAAGGCTTAAGAGGGGTCAAACAACCCCATAGCTTGAAGCGACCTTAAACAACTATTTAGAGGGCCTAAAAATAGAACTTTTTTATGTTATACACAAAGCTCAAAAACAGTTTCAAGATAGGCTAAAAAGCTATGCAAGAATGAGGTAAAAAGGGACAAAAGTCTTACCCTTGTAGACCCTCTTCACAAATGGTGGACCAGCTGTCTCCTTAGGTCCAAACCAGCTTCAAAACTCTGAAAACAATCCCCTAGAACCTCAGTAGCCAAGGGAAGATGTAATAGTAGGTGTTTGTGTACAAAACTAAGGCTTAAACACACACAATACAAGAGAATGAGAGATATAGATATAGGATAGATACAAAACCCTAAACCTAGAACCAGAGCTTCTCTAACAATTTTTTCTAACCCTAATGCCAAGAGAGGAGCCCTCTTCTTATAGGCAACTCCCTCTTGTAAGGCTTCCAAAACAAGCCATCCAAGAGGGAAATACCTCTATACACGTATATGGAGGGGAGCAGAGTGGGTGCCAGCTATCACAGCTGACACAAAATATCTACTAAAAGTAGATGAACAGTGGTCAGCCATTCAAAATTACCATTTTGGCAAAATAAATGGCCGACCGGCAACAAAGAGTGCTGACCGGCAATATACATTGTCGATGGCATAAAATCACTGGCCGGTGGCCTCAAGCCATGGCCGGTGATGTGTGGGGATGCCTCACAAGGCATTCCCTGCCCCTCCAAGGCAAAACACAAGTGTTTGGTGCAAAACCAGACACAACACGGTCGAGTCGAGAGATCCTGAGGCAAGGCGCGCAACCGAGACCTCCGGGAACTCAAGACGAACACGAACAAGGGTAATCACCAAGTGTTCCGATGGTGACGTCCAAGTCTTGAGGACGGTCAAAAATGGGGTGTCTACACCCGTGGACTTTGAGCCAACTGCCCAGGTGATAAGGGCCTATGACAATACTAGCAGAGAAGTGATGGGGACCGTGAAGATTCATACTCAGGTTGGTCCAAGACAACACAAGATTGACTTTCATATCTTAGACATTCCCGCAACCTTTAATCTACTCGTAGGCGTCCGTGGCTACACCAAGTAAAGGCGGTCTCTTCCACCCTGCATTAGATGTTGAAATACCCCCACGGGAAGGGAGTGGCTATAGTTTTTGGGAATTCGTCAATCCATCCGCCGCCAGAGGTGTCTACACCGGTTTTGGAATTTGAGCATGGCACGGAGAATGTGTTCCTATCAGGATTCACCCTAGCCGAGGCCCAGGTTGTTCGGAATATCTTAGCTGTTGATGAGGGGTTGTATGTCAGTCAGTGTACCTCATGAACAAGCTCCAGCATATCTCTAGGATGGGACTAGGAAAAAATGGCCGGAAGGGCATTGCAGTATCGGCCGAAGTGCCACACAACCCGCATACCTTTGGTTTGGGTTATTTGCCCACCAAAGAGGACTGGGTGAGAAAAGGTAAAGAAATGGCTGGGAGAGCCAAAGCCAAGTAGACCGGGAGACATTTTGATTTGATACATCGGCCTATTCAGGGCACCCTGAACGGACGCTTCGTCTGGGAGGGGGAAGACTTTCCATTCGGTGGCTTCCTAGAGCCATGGTTGAACGCAGAGAAAAGGCGCCTGCCAGGATTTGAAATCTTCTTCGACTTGCAGTTATCCAGGGATGATGTTGCCGAGGAGCAGACAGACCCATCAGCTGAGGTTGAGCAGTGTAAGGAAGTGGATTTCGAGAACACCGAGATCGAAATGGGGGTAGCACTGGCTTGTCTACTATCAGATCTTCCGATCGTACATGAGTGCTTGGGGGATGATCTCTCAGTGTCTATGATTGGGAATGAAACGGTTGTGAGCCCACCTTTGAGCATTTTGGATGCATCCATCGTACCTTCCCTCTTCTGGCAGTACGATGAGGGATTCTTATTGAGCAGCACCGGGTCAGGTAGTGAGCCGTAATCTGATTCCACCGAGTCTAGTGGGTCGGAATCAAGTTCCAGCTAGTCGAGTCTGAGTTCGGTATTCCTGGGAGTGATAACTCGGATGCCACAGTCCTGTCTAGGTCGTCTTTTTCGTTCTCTTTGGAGTCTGTTGTAACAGAAGAATCAGATGGACTGGATGAAGTGCTTAATGAGAACAGAATGGTTGTGGCTTTTGATTACTTTTCTATACCCTTGATTTATTGCATTAATTCAGACTCTCAAAACTTCGATGAAAACGACGAGGAAGAAATTCCTCCGATTTTGAAATATTTGCTAGAACAAGAGCAGGAGAGGTTTGTAAAACCGCTGGTTGATGAAATGACCCAAATTAATGTTGGTACTGAGAAGGACCCGCGGCTGGTCCAGATCGGGTCCACGTTGTCTTCGGAGGAACGTGAGCGCTTAGTTACTTTATTAAAAGATTTCAAAGATGTTTTCGCGTGGTCCTATGAAGACATACCTGGAATCGATCTTGAGATTGTACAGCACCGGATCCCTCTTGACCTAGAGGCCCGACCTGTCAAACAGAAGCTCAGAAGGATTCGCCTTGATTGGGCTCTCAAGATCAAAGAAGAGGTCACCAAACAAATTGACGCAGGTTTCCTGCTGGTATTTGAATACCCAACTTGGTTGGCCAACATAGTTCCAGTGCCAAAGAAGGACGGCAGAATTCGGGTATGTGTGGACTTTAAGGATTTGAACAAAGCTAGTCCGAATGACGACTTTCCTTTGCCGCATATCGATGAGTTAGTGGACTTCACAGCGGGGCATGCGTTGCTTTCGTTTATGGATGGTTTTTCACGCTAAAATCAGATCGTAATGGCACCCGAAGACCGGGAGAAAACTACTTTTACCACCCCGTGGGGGACCTATTGTTATAGGGTGATGCCGTTTGGGCTGAAGAATGCTGGAGCTACATATCAATGGGCTGCAACCACAATATTGCACAACATGATCCACAAAGAGGTTGAGGTGTACGTGGACGACATGATTGTCAAGTCCAAGGAAAGAAAAGGCCACTACACCGCCTTGCAAAAGTTCTTCCAAAGGATCAGAGAATTTCGATTGCGGCTGAATCCTCAGAAATGTACGTTTGGTGTTACGGCAGGGAAAATGTTGGGGTTCTTGATTACACAGAGAGGTATCGAAGTCAACCCTTCCAAAATCAAGGCCATCTTAGAAATGCCACCACCAAGGACTGAAAATGAGGTGCGAGGCTTTCTGGGTAAAGTGCAATTCATAAGACGGTTTATTTCTAAATTAACCATGACTTGTGAACCACTCTTTAGTCTCCTGAAGAAAGGAACGAAGTTCCAATGGGACGGCCGATGCCAAGCTGCTTTTGAACAAATTAAGCAATACTTACAAAACCCACCTGTGTTGTCATCGCCTGAGCCGGGGAAATCGTTGATTCTGTACCTTTCAGTGACTGAAACTACAATGGGCTGCATGCTTGCACAAGAGTCCGAGGACAAAGTGGAGAGGGCTATCTACTATCTAAGCAAGAAAATGCTGGAGTATGAGACCCGCTACACTCCGCTAGAGAAGGCTTGTCTAGTCTTGGTATGGGCTACCAAGAAGCTGCGACACTACCTGTTAGCTCACTCTGTAATACTAGTTTCGAGATTAGATCCCATCAAATATCTCTTTAAGAAACCGGCACTTACGAGTAGGCTAGCCCTTTGGTTGCTTCTGCTTTCCGAATTTGATCTGAAATATGTGACGCGCAAGTCAGTAAAGGGGAGAGCGGTAGCAGAATTCCTAGCCAATCACCCAGTGGACGGGGATGAAGCAGTTGAGTACCTATTTCCAAACGAGGCTATTCTACATGTCGAAGACGAAACCTGGACGATGTACTTTAACGGAGCGTCAAACCAATACGGGTATGGGATATAGGTGTTGTTAATAGCACCTAACAATTCCCGCATACCTCTAGTATTCAAACTTCGTTTCAAAGTCTTGAACAACGAAGCAGAATATGAGGCATGTATTGCTGGTTTAGAAGCCGCCCTAGAACTAGGGGCAAAACGGTTGGACATCATCAGGGACTCGAACCTTGTTGTATCTCATGCTAAAGGAGATTGGAAAGTCAATGAATAAAAGATGAGAATATACCACTAGACCTTGGACTTGTTGATTCCTCGGTTTGAGAAGCTGAACTTCGCTCATCTGTTAAGAGAGAACAACAGGTTCACAGATTCACTAGCAACTCTATCCTCTATGATAGACATCCCTTTTGGAGTCCTAATGCGTCTGATCATCATTGACCAGAAGTTTGTGCTGACTTACGAGCTGATTGCTGCCATAGATGAGGTTCAAGATAAGAACCCCTAGTATTACGATGTTTGAAACTTCTTGGAAAAATAGGCATATCCACCAGGGACAAATGCCAAAGATAAGAGGGCAATTCGAAGAATGGCTGCTCAGTTCATCATATGCGGGGGTAAGCTGTACAATAGAGGTCATCTGGGAATGCATAAGCTGTGTGTTGATGCTGAAGAGTTGAAGCGCCTAATAGAGGACATCCATGGGAGAGAGTGCGGAGCGCACATAAACAGGGTAATGCTAGCTCAGAAGATCCTTAGATAGGGTTATTACTGGTCTACCATGGAGGAGGATTGTATTGGCTTTGTCCAGCAATGCCACAAATGTCAGATCCATGCAAACCGTATAAACATTCCGCCGTCGAAGCTATACAACATGACTTCGCCATGGCCATTTTCAGTCTGGGGGATTGATGTGATCGAGGCTGTAACTCCGAAGGGGTCCAATGGGCATGAGTTCATTCTGGTCACGATAGACTATTTCACAAAGTGCGTTAAGGCCCAATCTTATGCGGTGTTAAAGGCTTCGCATGTTGCAAAGTTCATCAGGAACAACATCATCTGTCGCTACGGGTCCCGAACAAGATCATTTCAGATAATGGTTCCCACTTCAAGAAAGAAGTGATCGACTTGTTGGACAAATACAACGTGGCTTTTCATAAGTCATCCACATATCGGCCGCAGACCAACGGAGCAGTTAAGGCCGCCAACAAGAACATCAAACACATTTTGCAAAAAATTGTGAAAACCTACTGGGACTGGCCAGATAAACTGCCATTTGCAGAAAATGGTGGAAACCTACTGGGACTGGCCAAATAAACTGTCATTTGCTCTGTGGGGCTACCGGACTTCAATTAGAACTTCTCCTAGGGTGACTCCGTATTCATTAGTCTATGGGATGGAGGCCGTTCTGCCTATCAAAATTGAAGTTCCGTCATTGCAAGTACTGGCTGAGTGTCAGATAGCTGAGGTAGATTGGCAGCAGAGCAGGTTCGAAGAACTCGTGCTGTTTGATGAGTGAAGGCTGAAAGCATTGTACCATGTTCGGGGTTATCAACGACGAATTGCCAGGGCTTTCAACAAGAAGGTTAAGTCCAGGAATTTGAAAGAAGGAGATTTGGTGCTCAAAGACAACCGAGCTCCCATCCATGACCCTAGGGGCAAGTTTAGACACAATTGGACTGGTCCTTACATCATTAAGTCTATCTGGTCGGGTGGAGCTGTCGTTCTGATGGACCTAGATGGCCTAGAGTTCTCCCAACCGATCAACATGGACAAGTTGAAGATATATTTTCCTTGAGAGACTCGCTAGGCTGAAAACCCGAAAGGGCGACCTAGGCAAAAGTTAGAGCACAGAAAATTTGAAATCATAAAAACTGAGCTCGCAAGGTTGAAAACCCGCAAAGGGCGGCCTTGGCAAAAGTTAGAGCGTAAAAGGTGAGGGTTAATACACGAGTGAACCTGAGCCGAACTACGTAAGGCTTGATTCCCATCTTTGGGATACGTAGGCAACTTCATCCTGAAGCCCAGCCACAAACACTTCCTCGATCAACTTTGTCCGCGTGATCATGTTTGGTCATCATTGTCTATTCAGCATTCAAGAGCTCGGTTATGATCTCCGGTGCAGTGCTACTAAGACTAGGGGCAACTTTCCAATTGCTGGAATCTGGGGTTGTGTATCTCAATGACAGATCTCAGGCGTGTCCAGTTCTGATCCATATAAAAAATGGTTTTGAAAAGTTTTAATAAAAGTTGATTTTGCTCAAATTAATCTTTTTACAACTTAAACCATTTTTGGACCAAACGGAACATTTTCAGTACCCATAACCTTCAATTTCATTGATTTCAATACAGAGTTCTTCTACTCTTGAATACAAATTGAATTTGCTTTTCATTACATTCATAAAGAAAACTTAAAAGTTCTGATTAAAGCAAATAAATCTGGGGCATAGTCAGGTGTTCCTGTGTCCCCTCCCAGAGCTGGTCGAAGCCTCTGATGCCAAGATGGGCCCAATCTGTGCCTCTTCATTGAACCAATCTATGCACTCATCAGAGAGGGTGCAGCTGAAAGTATGAGCGAGGGCCAGAAGCTCTCTCATCCTCCATGCCGTGGCATGCCGAGCTAGCTGCGCGCCTCAGACCGGAAATGTGGCAGGGTACTCAATCCCTTCTTCCGGGCAAATCTGATCATGTCTGAACTGGAGCCAGAACCGAAACGGAAAATAGAGACACAGTGTGTCATGCCAATCAACTGAACCCCAGGCTGACGGGTCATGCTGTAACTCATTGCCGGTAGATTGAGCTAAGGGCAACGCCAAGCAATGTGATCCGCGGACAAACTGCACATCTAGTTGTACCACCATCCCTCATCCAGGGCATCGACTAGACGTCGTCGGAATAAATAGCTGCGAGCTGAATATGCCAGACATGAGTCCACCACTCTCAACTTGTCCATCAACCATACCTGGAGAGGGATGAAAAATGAGAGATTAAAGAATAGAGAGGTGTACATTGAGAGAAAAGTAAGAAAATGATTTTGAGAGAAAAACCGAGCCTGAGGGCCAAGTGATGTGAGCAATATATATGTGAGATGGGGTGGGAAACATTACCTGTAATAGTAGTGGACTCCCCGCAAACCTAACCGTTTCTCGACGATGAAAAGCATCCAATCGCATCAACGTTTTGGCTAGCGTCATGGCAATGCAGCTTTTGCCCCCTTTCAAGCCCTCGGCAACCTCAATCAAATGAGTGCTAAACCCACCGGAGCCTGGGCGAGCAAGAAATGAGACAACATGCACAAGCAAAGCGCATGTCGCCGATAACCCTGCCAATGATGGTCGCCGCGGTCACCGGCATCAGAAAATCGACAAACCAAGCTCGGAATGTCCGGCTCTCCGTCGTGAATCAATGACCGAGCGTCATGCAAATTAAGGCCGCACATCTATCCTAGGGCATGGATGTGGCCGAACCGGAGTTGAGGCAAGATTTCTTCATTACGCTCAGATTCCATTAAAGCTTGGAAATCCTCGTACGTAGGACACATCTCTTGACCGCAAAAGCTAAAGACGTGTGTTACCGGATTCCAAAATCTTGCCGCGGCATAGAGGAATAGAAAATGTAGCGGGGTGCGACCCAACGTGAATAGTGCATTTATGTCAAAGCTCCGGGAATTCAGCTTTTTCGAGCCATCGAAGTTGGCAATCCAATTTGTGAGATTTTGGACAGGGAACTCTTCCATTTGGTGCAAATCAATGTTGAAATGAGAAAAACTACGAAGCTGTGGCTTTTGTAGAAGATAAGGTGTTGAGTGAAAGACAAGTGTCAACATTCTGGAGGTTCTTGACATTTTTGGCCGATCGACCAAATATAGTGCCGACCGACCATCCCTTTTGGCCGATCGGCTAAAAATGTTGGCCGATGGCCATTTCTTGTGGCCAATGGCCTCTCCCTATGGCCAATGGCCTCTTCCTATGGCCGATGGCCTCTCCCCTTGTTCTATGAACAGTCTATGTGTTGAACATGTTGGGAACTTGTGATTGGTTCCACTTCCAATGCCTTCCGGTTTTGAGTTTGAGAAGTCGCGCCTATTTGCTTATCGAGTTGTCGTACATTTGTTTATCGAGTTGTAATTTGCATTTTTTAAGTCTTTGTTTTGCTTATCGAGTTATATTTACACTTGGTTAGCTTGTCAAGGTGTTTGTTTTGTTTATCAAGTTGTTTTGCTGTTAGTTGGTCCACTACCTGACTAATTGCAATTCGAGTGTTTGGTTTTCAAAACAAAAGTTCAAATCTCATTTACATTATAATGCGATGCAATGCGATGCGATGCGATGCAATGCATAAAATGTACAAATGTAACACTTTTTGAACAAAATAGCTGTTTCATTTCATCATATGTCTCTTTTGCAAAAAAAAGAATAAAATAAAATAAATAAATGCATAGTTTTGGGAAAATAAAACCTGCCTGAGGCAGTACAATGTGCTCAAACTACCAGTAAAAAGAAAAGTAAAGCAAAAAAGGGAAAAGCAACAAAATGTCTGAACAAAGCTAAAAAGAAGAAAAACAGCAAGTGTCTGGATCAGTATCAGTCATCTCGAGTGCGGGAGTCGATCCTGGTCCTCTTCCTGGACGAGGGTCCAGGGTCACCACCGCCGGCTCCGTAGTAAGAGTCTGAGCTGTCTCCGACCTCACCCTGGGACGACGCCGCCTCCTCATCAGAATCATTGGAGGAGGGCTCTCGTGAACTGCTCTTAGCACGGGTGCGCCTATGTCTGCCTCGGCTGTGGATAGTCATCCTCCGCCTGACTCCCCCTCCTCCTCGGGCAGGTACGGATGGTCTAGTTGGAGCACCTCCCGTGGCCGGAATCTGGAATGGGGCCTGAAAGAAACAAATAGCAAATGCATCAGTTATGCTACGCAAAGCAGGATATGAATACCGAATACAATGTGTGAGTACAGTGTATGAATGATGTGGGCAATGTGTGAGTACAGTGTATGAATGCGGTGGGCAATGTGTGAGTACAGTGTATGAATGATATGGGCAATGTGTGAGTACAATGTATGAATGTTGTGGGCAATGTGTGAGTACAGTGTATGAATGTTGTGAGCAGTGTGTAAGTACAGTGTATGAATGTTGTAGGTAATGTGTGAGTACAGTGTATGAATGTTGTAAGCAGTGTGTGAATACAGTGTATGAATGCTGTGGGCAATGTGTGAGTACAGTGTATGAATGTTGTGAGCAGTGTGTGAGCACAGTGTATAAATGCTGTGAGCAGTGTGTGAGTACAGTGTATGAATGCCGTGAGCAATGTTGTGAGCAGTATGTGAGTTCAAGTGCATCAGTACCGTGAGTGCTATGTATCAAGTGCCTTATCGACAATGTGGTACATTAGATCAGTATGGAACAGATTATGCAAAGTTTGAGACGGCGATTAAAGGCACTTACCAGGATGCTGTAGATGGTCAATAGGTCGACGCTCCTCTGCAGCATCCCCATCACGGAGGCAGTCAACTCCAGAGACTGGTGAGTGTACTCGACGGAAGCCTACAAAAGTGTTGAATTTATTAGTATTCTGCGGAATATCAAATGAAATGAAATAACTGCACAGAATGCAAAGTATAGTAGTACATACCGGGGTCGAGCCGTAGACTCCGATAAGCTCATGATCAGCCGGAGGAGGAGTGATGGGTATCTGGTACGTCTCCCCACCCTGTCCTCAGCATGTCATCGTCGTAGGCATCTCTGACCATCCAGCTCTCTGTCCTCTCCAGGACCCACTCCTCCCACGAGCCTGAGTCGCCCTCGATGCTCCTGCTCCTGCCGCTGGCGCCACAGGCCTCTCTCTCTCGGCTGGGCGAGCACCGGTCAAAGGCCGCATCAGATAAGCCTGGATGAACTTGATGTAGTCGCTCTCATCTCTAAAGGGCTCAAAGTCCTAACCAAGCGTGTAGTCTATCATCTCCTCTAGGGTATACCTCTCAGTGTGCCTCGTGTGGGTAGGAGGAGGTGCTGGAACTGTCTGCTCTGGCAAGCCCAAGGTCTGCCGCAAGAAGCGCTCCCCGAAATACCATGCCCGATAGACCGGCCCTTCAGCAGCATCTTGAAACGGGCAGTCTCCCAAGCACCCCCGTACCTATCTCTCACTCTATCGGGCAACACCGCCCAGGCCTGCCAGGTGATCTACAAACGACAAAATATACAGTTTGTTATCTACTATTGAAAGTACAATGTAAAGCGAAGCTTAAATGAACTGAAAGGTTTGAAATACCTCAGCTGCGGTGATGGTATCGAAATAACGGCGGAAGAACAGGAAAGACTCCCTAGGCCTTCGCTCGCACCTCACGTCGAATCGGTGAGAAAAGAGAACCATGGGGGGCATCTCCTCATCCAGCACTGGGGCAAGCCTAGGGAAGTAGGCATACACCCACAACTGTAGAGTGTAACAGGGCAAATATCAATATGCTTATCAGATAAAGCAGAAATCACAGAACAGTGTGCAGTGTGTGCAGTGTACAGTCAGTGTAAAGTAGATTGCATGTTCGCAGTAGTGTGCAGATTGTGCAGTGTGTGCAGCGTACAGTCAGTGTAAAGCAGATTGCATGTTTGCAGTGTATGCAGTGTACAGATAATGAAAAGTAGGATTGAAAAGACAGAAAGGGGAAGTATACCTCCCAGGCTCGCCAGTAGCCCCCAAGCAACTGTCTATCGCGGTGGGAAGATGAGCTCATATATTCGTAGAGAGTGGCCAAGCCTGCGCCACCCCAGTCATAGCGCTGGATCCTGGTCACGTCCACCAGTGCATTCAGCAAGTAAAAGGCGACAGTGTTCGCCCGATCGGTGAAGAGTGTGGTCCCCAGCAGGAACATGATAAATCCGCGAGCATACTGCTTTACCTCGTCCCGAGTTGTGGGCGCCTAGATCCTGAAGTGGTCCTCAAACCAAGAGTACCTCACAAATCCTGCACGGGAGAGAGGAGGCTGAGCACCAAGCAAGTAAATCTGTGCGGCGTCTCACTCGTCCATATCGGTGTCAAAAGGGATCGGATCAACCCCTACTCCGATACTTGTGAGCATGGAGAAGTCAAAGGGAGTCATCGTCATCTCCCCGGTAGTAGAAAGGTGGAAGGAGTCGGTGGTGTCCCACCACCTCTCCACCAGTGTGCCTAGAAGAGGCCTACTCGCAGTGAGGCACGAGAGTCCTCTGCAGAAAACGCTGAAGCCTGCATGATCAACGATGTCACGGACTGCATCGGGCAACTCCATGTACCAACCGCGGGCGACGATATTCCCATACCCTCGGAAGGCATATGAATCTCCCTGTTTTCAAAACAAACAGTTGCGAAGCAATATTAGAAATACAGTGTTGAAAAGCATTCAGAATTAGTGAAAATGCAGTGTGTGTGCATGTGCTCAAGATTATACAGGTATCGGGTGCAGGTGTGCTCGTGGTGAACTACACATATGATGTATCAGTGTATCTGGATTAAGCAGTTAAAGAACAGGATTGACTATCGCAGTTATATATTTTACATTGCAGAAAATCAGACAGAGGGGAAGAGTGTACCTTAGAAGCGTCGTAGGACAGGTGTGACTTTGACTCGCGCAGCAAAAGCTCTGGTGGCGCGTCTCGCGCATAGCTTCTGAAGTGGCGGATGCCATCGGGAGGCAACACGTATATCGTCGGCCTGTAGGTCACCGGATCGAATGATCGAATGTGAAGAGGTAGAAGCTCGACCTCAGGGTCCATGTCATCTCTGGGGGAGCCCCATCCCGTGGAATGTCGTCTGCCATCTCAAGTAGAGTGCAAAAATGGCCGAAAGTGTAAAAATAGTTGAGAATGCGAAAAGTCAACCCAAAAATCAACCCCGATGGGTGAAAAATAGGAGAAAAGGTCAGAGTGTGGAAAAGGCACGAAGACCGCGGTATGACTCGGGGGAAACAAACCCAAAATGGTGGAAACCAAGAAAGGGACACCGAAAATGAATTTCGATCGGTTCAAAATGTGCGAAATGGGAAGGGTTTCGCAAATCAAACGATGGAAAAGGCTCGAAAACAAGAGAAAAACACGGATCGAAGCAAAGAAAATCACCTAGAGAGAAGGATGGAGGATTTTCAAGCTTGGAGAAGTGAGCATATAAGGTTTGGAACCTTATATTTAAAGACCCGTGGCTAAAAGGACAAAACTGCCCCAAAGTTGCCATTTTTGGCCGATCGGCCAAATTGTTAGCCGATCGGCTAAATGTTTGGCCGATGAGCTCATTTTGTGGCCGATGGGTGACCGATGGACTCCCCTTGTGGTCGATGCACCTCCCACACCCTTGGTTGGGTCATTTATGTTGTTTGGGACCTTCATCTCTCAAGACAGTGCAAAAAAGTAGACTTTGAAAGCTCAACCGGCCTTCATGTTGACCTCGAATCGTGCCTTCCGAGTGCGGCACTTGATACGTACGAGGTGTATCCTTTTTCGTATCCTTTTGTCTCTTGCGAGATTCAGAAATTGCTTTAGATACGTTGCATTACAACGTTTCGTCGTGTTTATAATGAGCGCGCATTGGTTATACGTCATTTCCCTTTTGCATTGTTAAGCACATACTATATGCGTTGTAGCGCATACCATCCTTGCATTGTTATGCACGTATTATATGCATTGTAGCGCACACCTCTTGCATTGTTATGCACGTACTATATGCGTTGTAGCGCACACCTCTTACATTGTTATGCACGTACTATATGCGTTGTAGCGCATACCATCCTTGCATTGTTATGCACGTACTATATGCGTTATAACGCACACCTCTTGCATTGTTACGCATGTACTATATGCGTTGTAGCGCATACCTCTTGCATTGTTATGCACGTATTATATGTGTTGTAGCGCACACCTCTTGCATTGTTATGCACGTACTATATGCGTTGTAGCGCACACCTCTTGCATTGATATGTACGTACTATATGCGTTGTAGCGCATACCATCCTTACATTGTTATGCACGTACTATTTGAATTTATAGCTGTTTATAGCTGTTGTAGTCATTTGAATTTATAGTCGTTTATAGCCATTGTACTTCCATCATTACCAATTTGAATATCTTCCACTCCATCATTACAAATTTGAATATCTTCTACTTGAACCTTTTGAACCTTTTGGCCTTTTGAAACTTTATAGCCATTTATAACCGTTGTACTTCCATCATTACTAATTCGAATATCTTCTACTTGAACCTTTTGGCCTGATGTTGTGCTAGGCTATTTGAACCTTTGTTTTGGGCTATTTGAACTCCTGACTTAATCAAATATTAAATACATTCTAACAACATTTAAGATAAAGGTTTAGGTGATAAATAATGGGACAAAATAAATTTTGATTATATTTTTCTCTTTCAAATAAATTATCAAAATAAATTTTAGATTCTATTTTTCTCTTTCAAATAAATTAAAACATAATTAAATAAATTATCAAAATAAATAAGTCTAACAACGATAATATATTTTACGTATGTTTTGACTTACCATAAATTATTTTATATAAGTTTATGTTTTATAAATTATATTAATATTTCAATTATGTGGGTTATTCTCTGAACTCTATTTGTTTAAAATGAAACCCATGGATACATTTGTTTATATTTTAAAGAATATTTGACTATAACCTTATAAACAATTGTGTTTTGCAAGTACCACCATGGGAGTCCCATGTCTTGGGAGACTTAAATAACCATTGGCCTCTGTTTGACCACTTTGTGACCCCTCTGTCTGTCATGGATCCATTGACCCTCTGATTTCTAGTGTGGAACAAAGTGTTGTACGGAGTTAAGTGCTACACTGTTGTGGGAGCCACCTCTAGAGTTCATACGAGCCATCTCTTGAGTCCATGCATCTGTTCTGTTCTGTTCTGTGCTGTGCGGAGATAAGTGCTACACTATTGTGGGAGTCACCTCTATAATCCGTACGAGCCACCTCTTGAATCCGTACCTCTGTTCTGACTGTCACTCCTGTGACCTCTGTTCTGTTCTGTACCGTGGTTATGGTTATTTATTTACATAATTTCTGTATTTCAGTTTTTGCCACTTAAATGATTTATTTACCAAATTGAGTTATGTAAATGTTTTGGCTTAACTAACCATCCATGGTTATTTTGTGTCCCTTATACTTTTGGTATAATATTTCTCACTCTGTTATGTGCTTATAGCTGTTTACCAATTTTCAGGAAACAATGCAATTCAGAAATAGCTTTTGGAAAGTCTTAGACGCGGGGCTGCGGAACAGACACACACAACATTTTTTATGATATTTTTTATATGTAAATATTGGCCTTTTTGGTCAATAAATTTTGTAATAAAAATAGAAACTCCGATGATTATGGCACCCTCATCTAAATATTACTTCTGCTCGTGTTTATTAATTTGTTTAAGAATTGGCCTGAGGTAACCTCAGTTACTGGCCATCACGATGCTTAACCCTTGGGTACGGGGAGCGGGTCGTGACAAGTGGTATCAGAGCAATGGTTTATAAAACATAAAAAAATAAAAATAAAAATAAATCATCATTGGAGCATAGGACATACGCACATTTAAGAAATAGGATAGCGGGTAAATAGTCCCAAAATATTACATTTTGTTAGTCGATTTAATTATATTATAATTTTATATGATTATATATATATATATATTTTTTTGGTGCATAATTTGTGAAGGATATTCGATATAATTTTTATTTGTTATAGCAAAAGAAAGAAAATATATAGAGGGTGTCGGGCTCAAACACCTACCAAAATTATAATATAATTAAATACATATAATTTTCAGTTCAGTATTCAAAAAAAAAAAATTATTTCGACTTTTAAAAGTGGGTTCAAATTATAAAGATACTAATTTTGAAACTATTTCCCATCAATGAAAGGTTCATCTCAATTTTTTTCAACTCTTGCATATGATTTTATCATTGTATTCTCATGTTATTTTATTTTTATTTATTTTTATCGTAAACAAAACGAGTGAAAAGTTTTTAAAGTCACTTATTATTTCTCATTTTAGCCAAAAACAATTTTTGACAACTAGACTGTGAGTTATTTTTGGTAAAGTTCTTTTGAGGTAATATTTTCTATCAGATTAATCATCTAATATATATTTATCAGAGTGTGCAGCGGATAACTCATAGATGACAAATTTCGATGACGAAATTTTAAAAGGAGGGAAGATTATAACAACTCAGATTTTTAATTATTCTGTAGAATTTATACTAATATTATTTAATCACAGTTAGGAAAATATATAATTTATTATATATTATTATGTGTAATTTTGTAAAACAATATAATTATTAAAAGCTTATGGGTCAAAATAATAATAATAATAATAATAATAATAATAATAATAATAATAATAATAATGGGTGTGGTAGTAAAATAAATAATTAATTTTCTGTTGGTATACGATAAATTGTAATTTAATTAAAAATTAATTAATTTATATAATTATATTAGAAAATTAAGTTAAAGTGTAATTATCTTAAATATTTATATAAGATAAATATAAATTTATATAATTATGAATCAAATTTTGGAGAAATATATGCGTTGGCCAACCAATGGCCTCCTTATAAATAGGGAGGTGATTCAACTGGGTGAAGGAAGAAAAATGAAAAGAGGATAGAAAGAAGGAAAGACAGGAAAGGAAAGAAAGGAAAGAGAAGGGAAGAAAAGGAAGAAAAAAATCATAGAAGTCGAAAGAGTATTTGATAGTAGAAAGAAAGAGTGCGATATTAAAATTAAAGTGAGTTATATTATATTTTGAGTTACCATAATATATTTTACGTTTATTTTGACTTACCATAAATTATTTTATATAAGTTTATGTTTTATAAATTATATTAATATTTTAATTATGTGGGTTATTGTCTGAACCCTATTTGTTTAAAATGAAACTCATGGATACGTTTGTTTATATTTTAAAGAATATTTGACTATAACCTTATAAACAATTATGTTTTGTAAGTACTACCACGGGAGTCCTATGCCTTGGGGGACTTAAATAACCATTGGCCTCTGTTTGACCACTTTGTGACCTTCTATCTGTTAGGATCCATTGACCCTCTGATTTCTGGTGTGGAGCAAAGTGTTGTACGAAACTAAGTGCTACACTATTGTGGGAGCCACCTCTAGAGTTCGTACGAGCCACCTCTTGAGCCCATACATCTGTTCTGTTTTGTGCTGTGCGGAGATAAGTGCTACACTATTGTGGGAGCCACCTCTATAATCCGTATGAGCCACCTCTTGAATCCATACCTTTGTTCTGACTGTCACTCCTGTGACCTCTATTCTGTTTTGTTCGGTGCTGTGGTTATGTTTATTCATTTACATAATTTATGTATTTCAGTTTTTGCCACTTAAATGATTTATTTACCAAATTGAGTTATGTAAATGTTTTGGCTTAATTAACCATCTATGGTTATTTTGTACCCCTTATACTCTTGGTGTAATATTTCTCACTCTGCCATGTGCTTATAGCTGTTTACCAATTTTCAGGAAACAATGCAATTCAGAAATAGCTTTTGGAAAGTCTTAAACGCGGGGCTGTGGAATAGACATACACAACATTTTTTATGATATTTTTTATATATAAATATCGGCTTTTTTGATCAATAAATTTTGTAATAAAAATAGAAACTCCAATGATTATTTTGGTATCCTCATTTAAATATTACTTCTGCTCGCGTTTATTAATTTGTTTAAGAATTGACCGGAAATAACCTCAGTTACTGACCGTGACGATATTTAATCCTTAGGTACAGAGAGCGAATCGTGACAACTACAACCATCATCAACACCGCCTCGACTATTGTTACCACTGGTACCATCATATCACCACTATAGTTACTGTCATCGCTGTTATCTCTTTACCACCATCACCACTAGTGTCATTGCTGTCATTATTATAATCATTACCATATATACCAATATCATTTTACTATTACTCTCATAGTAGTCAATGTAATTATCACCACTACTACAATAAATCTACTAGCTCCTACATTTACAATCATTGCACAGTAATTACTCTTTCATCACCACAACTATTATTATTTTACTATCACCCCCAACTATTATCATTTTACTTCCACCATCATTGCCATTATGATGAAAAACATTTTACTCCTTTTTTTGGGCCAATCAAACAATGAAAAATAAAATATTATACTGTAAAAGAAACGTGGCTTAATAAATTCAATCTCAAGTGCGACATATTGTTATCAAACAACACTAGTTCTGTTTCATATTTAGGGTCGTCTAAAAAGCTAACATATCTCTTGTGGGAAGGAAAAAAAAAAACCAATATATTAGTTTATTTGAATCATATAATTTCTTTATTTTTTTCATTTTTTTTTCATAATAAATCAATAAATCAAAAGAAAAATTATTTTCCAAAATAGACGTAAATAAGCTCATAGAAAAAATAATACTAAAGATATTAGTTTATTTGGTACAATTCTATGTTTTTTTTAAACTTTTCTAATGCCATTTTAGAGTGATTACAGTAATTTTTTTATGAGAAATTAATTTTCCAAATGAAATAAGATCTTTTTAGTAAAATAATTTTTTTTAGCCAATAAGTTAATTTTTTAATTCCAACCAAACAATAGTTATAAAAGAACGGATAAAAGCAATTCTAAATGTGTTATACTTCATGCCAATTTTAAAATTAAATTTGACAATAATTTCAAAATTCACCTTCAATAGTGTCATATTTCATATTAAATTAAATTATAGCAATGTTAATACATGTGCTAAAGTTGAAACATTTGGACAAAATACGAAAATTTAGCAAAAGTTATTCCCTATCTCTGTCATGATGAGATTTACAAAAGATATTTACATTTAGTTTTTTTGTGATTTTTTTAAAATATAATATATATTATATTATATTTTTAATTTTTGTAATTTTTTTTTTGTATCGATTTAGTTTCGATAATTCTAATTATATCAATTTATAAATTTTTTCACATTAGTCTAATTAACATTTAGTAAAAAATTGAACGAAAATTACGTATAAGTAGTCAACTCAAAAGGGTACGCACTATTTCAAATTATAAGTTAACCTTTTTTTTACTTTGAAGAGAATGAGTGAACTATTTTGTACTTTGATTTTAGTCCTATTTTTAAAGTCTTACTTTATCAATTGAGTTAAATTAACACAATATAAAAAATTTAAGGTGAAATTGACGAGACTAAAACTATAATAATCAAATTGATCCCAATGACAAAGTATGAATATAATTTATCATATATATGTATATATAAACCATTTAAATAAGTTTAGGTGCTTTATCTGTTTGTGGTTTCAATGCTGGTTGTTTTGTCTGATTCAAAAATAACGTTTATCCTAGTGAATTTTACAGACTTATTGAACAAGCTTCTCAAATTCAAACATTTAGGGTATGTTTGATTTGCATTCGGGAGATGAGTTTTAAGAAAAAAATTTTAAAAAATTATTTAGTTTGAGTTTTTCTCAAAAAAATTTCAAAATCACTCTCTCTCTTACACATCAATCAATTACTTTTTCTCTCTCCTCTCTCCTTCTCAATCACTTTTTCTTTCACACACATCTATTCAAATTCTTTCAAAATATCAAATCATCCCAAACTCTCCAAAAAACAACTCTCCCAAAATATACAACCAAACAAACCAAAAAAATTTCTAAACTCTTCCTATATTTTTTTTCAAAAACAACTCTCCCAAAAATAAACCAAACAAGCCCTTACTTTTCTAGTTAGAGTCAAATTAAGAGATAGCACTGCCAAAGGCAACCAACTTCTAGTGAATAGTAAGATATAACTTGGAGGTGCCTTAGCAACCCAATTTGTAGTAGATTTATCTTGGATTAAATTGCCCAACTCATGCAAAATGATAACTAATGAGTAAAGAATTCTATGATGAGGAACTTTATTAAAGTTTATCCAAAAAATATTCATAAGTTATAATCTAAGAACAAGATTCATTGCCTCACAATAATTTTAAATCTGTATCATAATACTTTTTTTTTTGTTAAGAGTGCCCCCTCATTGTTTGCATGCATTGGCCTCGTTTGGGAAGTGGCTATTTTAATAGGCTATTTTAGTTTTTGTGTTTGGGAAGTTGAGATGAATTTTATTTGAGTTGTTGTATTGAAAAATGTGTTGAAATGATGTTTGAAATTAGAATGACAAATTTGTCCCTAAAAATATATTTTTTTAAATTGTTGTCAAGGGATAAAACCGTAATTTACCATTGATGGAACAAATTTTGTAACTGACAGTGTAGGCACAGCCTACACTGCCGCTGTGCAGTCCTTATTTTTTTATTTTTTTTATTTTTTTTTGAAAAAGCTTGCAAAAGTGGCTTTTTGGCTAAAAAATTTTTTTAGGCTATAATAGCCGCCCAAACCACTTCCCAAACAGCTATTGTATTATCTAATTTACGAATCAAAATTGATTACATTCAAAATTATACAGAATTAACATTCAAGGTTATGCATGATTATATACGAAATATCATTTTTTATTTTCTCTTTAATCCTGTGGGGATATTTGTTTTGAGGGATTGAGAGGTGGAATTTAAGGATGGCAATGAGAATCTTACTCTATGCAAATATATGAATTTTTTCTTTTTTTTTTTACCTATAAAATTAATTAAGTGAGTTTTTTTAAATATTCATAGGATATGGGTCGGAATGGGTACCCGCCCATTTCCCCATATGTTAGGGTTCTCATTTTCAATCTCACTCTCACGGTTTCTCATTCTCATTCTCACTCACTCTCACATAGCAGCGAACGCAACGATCTCCATAGGTTTTGCAAAGGCAACGATCTAGCGGCGGCAATCTCCGTCGGCGTTACCACGGTGGTTCTCCGGCGTGGTGAGTTTCTCTATCTCGTTCTCTCGTTCTCTCTTGTTCTGTGTGTGTTTACAAATTCATCTATTCGTCACTTTCTAAACTTCCAAACAGAGTTGTTGCTTCGTAGAGTTGTTGGCACTCTACTGCAATTGGCGAAACCTGTCGAAGAGACTTACGCATCAATCAGCAGAAAATACGGTTAGCTTCACAGAGTTGTTGCTTTGATTCATGGAAATTTTAACTCAATGTTGTTTGAAGCTATGGATTTAAATCAGTTGTGAATTCTGATGCATTTGGAAATTGTTAGCTTTGATTTCTCATGTGGAAGATGAAATTGATTTACTGTCTATTTATTTTCTTGGGACTTTGCTATGTTATGTTATGTTAAAAGGGTTTAGGGTCAAAATGGTTTGCATAAAAGCTTTGTTACAAAAATGGCAATTCCCTCTGCAAATGATCAAGATCAATATAGCTACTCCTTAAGTTTTTAAGCAAATAGGTCATCTCTGTTTTGATGATTGGTTGCTTTATATAGTCAAAATAAAATGAGTGTTTTAACTTTCCATTGAGAGAGAGAGAGAGAGAGAGAGAGAGAGAGAGAGAGAAGAGAATGTTGGGTGGAAAGTTGATCCCTTTTAGCTTGTAGAGACAGAAATAGGGGTTTTTAGAGAGAGAGAGAGAGTCTTGGGATTTTAGGGATTGTTTCAGGTACTAATCCAATCTTTCAATTTTAATTTCATCAATTATTGATCAATACTGTTGAACTTTCACTTTGTTGTGTTGATCAGCTGTTGAATTGGCTAATGCTCCTCTGTTCATGTAAAACTAATTAAAGAATGGATCCATTCTCCTAAGATCTGAAAAAATAAAATAAAATAATGAAGAAAAGAAATAATAAGATTAACCAATTATGATTTGTCCAAATTATTGTTGATGCTAAAAAGTATGCCCAATTTAGTCCCCATTGGATGGGGGTTTGGGAGGGGTAGAGTGGGTGGTTGTTGTTCCTGTTATATCCATAGTATGTGAGATTCATAGGACTATTCTTCCCATTGGTTTACATAAATCATCATCTCAGTAAATAAATAAATACATGCTTCTTTTGATGATTGCCTCTTGCTCTAAAGGTGATTGTGGAGAAGGCTGAGAGAAGTGATATTCCTAACATCGACAAGAAAAAGTAAGTGAAGTTATTTTCAACTTGATAGCAAATTTCTGTCTAGCTAATTATTTTGGAAGTATTTATCCTTTGTTTGTTTATCACCCTTATGCCAACCATAGTTACCACAAGTGAATGACAAGTTGTCCAAGTTTGGCATGGAAATCTGCACACCTTTCTCTCATCACCTAGAAATTAATAACGGACATGACCTGCAATACTCGTCTCGAAATGAAATATATGTGTGGAATATTCTTTAGTATGCCTTGAATAGCTCCTTCATGTTTTTTCCTTTCTCTTTTTCTATCTATGTATATATATAACTGCATGAAGGCTGAAGTAAGATTGAAATTGAAGAAAATGAACAAATGGAAAAATTTGCAGTCATGTTGATGCAGCACTAGGAAGAAGAATAAATTGGGAATTACAATTCCAAAACAACTCTCAATAATCAATTGTTCAATATTCATCAAGTCTAGTCTCAAAATCAAATTCAAGTTACCAAAAATAAAACCCTTGCAAATAATTTAGGGGTGGTTTGGCATCCCCCATATAATCTATCTTTTTATTTTTTTTTCATCACATCACCTCTCTACTTTTCTGCACATTTTTTTCGTAAAAAGACAAAAAGTGCACTTATTTAGATCATTCCAAACAACCCCTTAATAAAAACTAGAAATAATCCTAATAAAGAAAATAAAATAAAATAAAATAACTTTATTTTTCAATTGTTGTCATCCAATGACTTTCCGGTTCGCATCACATGTATGTGGTATTGGCTATTACATGCCTCTCGTTTTTTGGAGGGGAAGGTGGGATGCAGTTGTTTTGTGTAACTCGTTCCACGCATCTCTCAGTTGCTTGCTTAATTTGAAGGGTTGACCCCAAGAACTCCCTCCTGAATGATGCAAAGTCTATGGCTGAGGGACAGTGATTATTTTAGTGTTTATTTGCTTTACTAGTATTGAAATCCTTTTGATTGATTTGAATAAGATTGTTAGGGACATGATTGTCCAGGCTGACCTGATATGGGTCTAGTTGAATTAAGCCTTACTATGAACATCTAACTACTTTAATTATTTTGTGCAATTCATTTATGATGTTTAGAATTATACGGATAGATACTTTGACATGTGTATTTAGAGTGAAGTCATCCATATGTAGGTTTTGGTTGGCAAAGAGTTTCGTTCAAAATTTTTGTACCGAATGGTTAGTCGCAAATCCATTGGACTATTGTGGCCCATAGGGGGGTGAAACGCAAATGGAGAGATAAGGAGGCATATGGGTTTAGGTGATGAAATGACCATTTTGACCCTCTACTATTTAATTATGTATTATATTTAGTAAAATTCAATAAAATTTAAATGTCTCAATTTAAAAATAAAATTGTTTTATTTAATTTTTATTGATGTTTTATTTATTTATTTTTTTAAAATAATTTTTTATAGATGTTTTATTTTCAAATTTTGTTTATATTTTATTTAATTTCATTATTTAATTATTATTATTTTAAAATAAATTTATTTAAAATTTTAATTAAAAAAATAACATATATTTTTATTGGTATTTTATTTATTTAATTTTTTAAAAATAAATTTATTTAATTGTGTAAAACAAATAAAATAATTTTTTATTTAATCTAGTTAAAAATAATTAAAATATTAAAGATATGTTTAATATTGCTATTATTTAGTAAATAATTGAAAAAGGGTAAAATAGCTATTTGAACATTTATCTTTCTCCATAATATCCCAAACAAACATAGTATTCATATCATATCTAACCAAATAGTCCTTTCCTGATATGTAATCCCATGACTAAATAAATATGGGATACAAATCCAGTTCAACCAAATAGTCCGGGGACAATGTATTCCAAGACTAACAGTCCGATAAATTATAATCTCTCTTATTCAGTCCGTCCAAACAAACCCACCCTATATCTCTTATCCAAAGGAGGTCTTAGTTTACTAAGAGTATTTTTTCGAAAAAAACTCTGTTTGGTAGAGCTTTGGAATTTTAGTTCCAGTCATTGGTTCTCACGTGGTGTTTGTTTGTAACTTTCAAAAATTAATTCCATGCTCAATTTGAAAACCCGGTCGAAAGCGGAAAAATTTGAGCTAACCGGTCATCCCATTGGACGTTCTACCGGACGTGTCACCGGTCGTCCGACCTGTTGACCGGAACAGTGCAATTTTTTTTTTTTGTTGCAATTGACACATGTTAATTTTTATATATTTAACAAAAAATATTTTCCGAATTTTTAAAATTTTTTTATGAGCTTTAATAGAATTTTGAGTTGTGTTTGGTTTTGAGTTGTAAGTTTTTGTATCAAATATCATGTCACCTCACAAATTTTCCACTCAATTCAAAACTTATTCATTAAACAAAATTTTCACACTCAAATCATTATTTCAAAATTCACAAACTCAAAATATAATTCATATTCTCAAATCATATTTAGAAAGTTTTATCAAATATTACTTCTATTTATTTTGGTATGGTAGCAGACATGTCGGCCATGTAAATTTTTACTTGATATTGGGAGTAATTTGCTTTATGATGATGGTAGGTAAGAGTCCGTTTTCAATTTTAGATAGCATTTTTGAATGACATGGCTAGAAAAAGGGGGGCCCATGTTGATAGGGCTCTAGTTGAAGAGGCCCATTTTGGCTGCTTTGGGAGTGTGTTGACTTTTTTTTTTTTAAAACCGACTAGAGAATAATTATAAATATAAAAAAAATTTATTATCAAATAAATTACTAATTTACAATAGTTAAAAAAATCAATAGAATCTAATACAACTAATAAACCAAGCCCCGTACTAAATTAAACTACTATCACTCCCACAAGTCCAAGCTCAACAATTACAACTCTCATAATGGTGGATAAATAAACCATCCTATAAAAGATATCGAACTTCTCTTTATAGGAGTTGAACTCAAACTTTCACATCAAAGAAGGCATTAATCAGGTCCTTTTTCGCAATACATCGATTTTGCAGGGTTAATGCTGAAAAGAAAAAACAAACACCCCCAAAACTCGCTGCAACAAAGTTCGCAGGAGCTCGATCTTCCCGTCGGCGAGGCAAGGCTTTGGGTCACCGGCCACTCTTACTCTCTCTCTTCTCTCTCTCTCTCTACGCATATATATATGTATGTATATTATTGGTAAATTGATTTTGGACTTTTGTATGTGCAAATCGATTGAGATTTTGAGAGTTTTTGTGGGTTGTTCTATGCAGTTTTGATCGGTGGGAGAGAGATTTATTCAATGGCCAAGAATTCGAGACCAAGGAAATTATCTGTATACCTTTACATTCCCAACATCATTGGTGGGTTTCTAGTTTACTCTCTCCTTCTTTACCAGTTAGGGCACAACATTGTTTTTTAAGATTGCGATTTTTCTCTTCCCTTTCAAAATTGGTGTTGATTGCATAACACTACAGTATAGCATTGCCATTTGATTTTGTATTATGTGTCCATAAATTCATTTCATGGGTATGCAACAAATTATATAGAATCATTTTATGGGTATGCTTATATGGGTATGCAACAAATTAAATGTAATTCAATTCTTGTTGCTATTCTGCAAATATATTATTGCTTGTATATTCGGTTTGCATCTTGTTATCTTGCCACTTTTGGGTTATTAATGCTTAGATGGGTAGGTATATCACATTTTCATGTTAAGTCATGCTCAAGCCATATCCTAATTTCTTTAAAAGCTTTTAGTAGCGGCTCAAGGTTTCTAGAGGCGTCAGACCAAACATTAAAATGAGTCTTTGGAAAATTGGGGCTTTCGACAATAATAATTTTTTGAATTTTTTTTTATAAGGTCTTAGGCAATTTGATATATGAACCACTCCAATAGACAAACTCAGGTTTAAGCATACATTTGAGTGAAAGCTTTACTAATGACAGAGGTAAATTTGAGAGCCACAAAAAATAGCCTTGAAAATTTGAGTAAACATTTGAGTCTTTGAGTGAAAATTCGAGTAAAACTCAGTTTTGATATAAGTTTGGGTTACGGAGTGAAGAGTGTTTTTGAGTGATTTTTATCCAAATTTAAATTTGTTATCGGTTTCATCCAAGGATTGGAGATGCCCTTTATATGGGAATGCATGATTCATTAGAATTATTTTCTATGGTTGGTTACTCACATATTATATTCTTCCATTTGCTTCATTTAATTCTTTTATGCTTCTATGTGTATGCAGGATACATAAGGGTTCTTATGAACTGCTTTGCCTTCTACATTTGCTTTTCAGACAAAAAGCTTTTCTCGGTTCTCTATTTTGTTAGGTGATAACATATTTTATTTGTTTATGTATTATGTATTATTTTTTGTTCATAATGATTTTTGTAGCCCCTATTTGTGTGTAGAGGTTAAAGTGTTAAATGCTTGGATGTGTGGTTTCAGCTTTGTCTGTGATGCCTTGGATGGTTGGTTTGCTCGCAAATTCAATCAAGGTACGAATTTGAATTCATTAGTTCTATCCGGATCAGCTATACGTTACTTCAGTGTCTAGTCCCGATTAGATGGGATAACTTCCTGATAATACAAGTTGCACACTCTGGGTTTCTTTATTTACATAAGATGCATGGCTTGAAGCAAAACAGGAATGACTAGTTACTTTATATATGAAATGGAGCGCTAAAACTATTTATTATCTATACAACTCTAAAATTTTTGCTGCCATAATTTTATTTGCTTGTTTCTTTTCCCTCCCCTCATTCTAATGTCTATGTTTTAGAATGGACTATGTGATCTCTTCCTCTGTGTGTGTCCTCCGTGAAACCTAATGTACTTAATACACATTTTAGTTATTGATAAGCAGTAGAAGAGTTCCTCTAGAAATCTTAGTAAATTAACAGAAATTTTCTTGTTTTAGAGAATTTGAAGTTGTTACTGAAATGACTGTCAGCTGGACTATACATCTTGTTTGATAGCAAGGTTGCATACTATTGCTGAACTGCTATAATTTAGGGTCTTTTGCAATTTCATAAATATTAATGGGTAATTTGATTTACATTTCCCCCTTTCTCCTCTTATTTCCAGTTTCGACCTTTGGAGCGGTTTTGGACATGGTTACAGATAGGTAATCTTCTATAAAACTCCTCTCCCCCCCCCCCCCCCCCCCCCTCCAAACACACACAAAAAAAAAAAAAAAATGAAGAAGAAGAAAAAAAAGGGACAATTTTCCTCTGTCATCTTCTGTAGTGTTTTTATTATAAATATCCTCAATTATTCCATTTTCTAGTTTGACCGTTTTGATCACAATGTCTTGTGTTTCAGGATTAGTACTGCTTGTCTACTGGTAATTCTCTCCCAAATATATAGGTAGAATTTACTCTACCCTGTTTTTGTAGTAACTGCACCTTGATTTATTATGTGTTTTTGAGGTTTTCTATGTGTGATATTTTCCAGGCCTGGCCTAGTTTTCTTGTCATTGCTTGCTTTGGATATTGCCAGCCATTGGTTGCAGATGTACAGGTATTTTGACATAAGAATTTATATTTTTCATGTTATATTGTATATTTGAATAAGCTTGAATGGATCTGGCAATTTGATGTTACAAGTCTATTTTCAAGAGAACTTCTGATGAATCATTATTTTTTTCCCCCTTCCCCACTTCTTCATTGCAGTACTTTCTTGGTAGGCAAAGTGAGTCATAAAGATGTAAAAGACAGTACTAATTGGCTATTCAAGGCATACTACGGCAATCGGATATTTATGTGCTACTGCTGTGTTGCTTGTGAGGTGAATGTTTCTTTGGATTACCTTTATGGTTAAGACAATTCTTTCATGTCTATGCTATTTTTCTCTTAGTCTGAGTGGCTTTGTTCTGCAGCTTCTTTACATTATTCTATTTCTTCTTGCAAAGAACCAGAATGAGAATCTGAAAAATGTAAGGCTTCATTTGGTTGAGTGTGTTAAAGTTTCTGCCTGAATGTTGTGACTTGTGAGGATTTACCCGGTTTATTTGGTTTTATTCTGTTGTTTTAGGTTATAATGAATGCTACAAAACAGAACTCAGTTCTTTCTGTTCTACTTGTTTTACTTGTGGTTGGATGGGCTATCAAGCAAGCAGTAAATGTTATACAGGTAAAAAGTGCTGCTTTACTTAACCTACCTAATTAAATGCATCACATACTAGTTTAAATTCCTACAATGGGTTGATGTGAGCTTAATTTTTCATGTTATATTTTGTATATAAATGTGTAAGTTTCATATGTTAGATTTGTGCATATGCTTTTGATGCTTATTTATGTCAAGATTCTTTGTAATAAACATTTGCTAGTGACTGTTGTAAGTATTAAGGAATGAAACCAAACCAAACCAAACTAAGCCTTAAGTCCTATCAAATAGGGTTGGCTACATGAATCCTTCTTCTTCACTCGACTCTATCAACGGCCATTTGGTTAGTCAAATTAAAAAGTTTCGTATCTCTATTTATTACTCCTATCCAGTCACGAATATACTTATTCTTAACACTGTCTTTTCTATCTTAGTATTTTCATCTCAGTAACACTCATCTTATCTGCATGTTATTTCATAGTTGGCCAACATTCCGTCCCATACAACATCCCTGGTCTAATAGCCATTCTATAGAACTTTTCTTTTAGTCTAGTGTTTAAGTCACCCCGCCTTAATTCTATAGACCACATCCGCTCCAATCTCCCCAGCTACTGTGATAATTGATCATAAATAATAAAAATGTTCACTCTTAGGTAGTTCTTGGTTTTCAATTTTCACTTCTCCTCTGTTTTTATTGTTATTGTTACTATAATTACACTCCATGTATTCTGTCTTAGTTCTGCTTATCTAAAATTGTTTAGATTCAGGTACTTCTCTCCAAGTCTCAAACTTAATGTTAACTCATTCTTTAATCTCATCCACTAACACGATATCATCTGCAAAAAATATACACCATGGCACATTATCCTGAATATTTCTTGTCAACTTATCTATAATTAAAGCAAAAATATAAGGACTTAAGATTGATCCGTGGTGTAACCCTATAGTAATTAAAAATTCACTTGTTTCTCCAGCAGGCAATCTTATAGTGGTCACCACACCTTCATACATGTTTCTAATCACATCAATGTAACGTTTTGTCACCCATTTCTTCTCTAACACCCACCATATTATATCTCGAGGCACTCTATTATATACTTTCTCAAGATTGATAAAAACAATATGAGTGCCTCTTTTCTTTTCTCTATACTTTTTTATTACTCTCCTCAAAAGATAAATCGTTTCTATTGTTGACCTACAGGCATAAATCCAAATTGATTATCTGACACCTCTGTTATATCTTGCAATTGACGTTCCATCACTCTCTCCCACACTTTCATTATATGACACATTAGTTTAATTTCTCTATAGTTGTTGCAATTCTGGGCATCTCTTTTATTCTTATAGCTTGTTACTAAAATACTATTTCTCCACTCCTCTGGCATTTTCCTAGTCAACAAAATCTTGTTAAATAACCTAGTCAACCAAGCAATGCCTTTTTAACCCAAATATTTCTAAGTTTCAATAGGGATATCAAGTTTTATTTGATTTCATCTTCTTAAGTGCAATCTCTACTTCAAAGTTCTTAATCTTGCAATAGAACTTGTAGTCTTGGTTTTCCTTATTACTGGCTATTTCCTCCCCTTTTGACCTTCCTCTATGTTCCTCATTTAACAACTTCTCAAAATAGTTCTTCCACTTCTCTTTAATCTCTTCATCCTTCACCAACACCTTAAAGTCCTCACTCTTGATACACTTAACCTGATTAAAATCTCTTATTTTCCTCTCTCTTATCTTAGCAAGTTTGTATATTCTCCTTTCTCACTCCTTACTACCTAGTTTAGTGTATAGGTCTTCCTAAGCTTTCAACTTAGTCTCTCTCACTACTTTTTTGACCTCTTTATTAGTCAATCTATAACTCTGGTTTTCTTCAGTTCTATCCTTTTGTCACTTTTTAAAGTATTCTTTTTTCGCCTTTACTACCGCTTGAATCTCCTCCTTCGGCCACCAAGTTTCCTTAGAGTTGGGTCTCTTTCCTTTCGACTCTTCAAGAACTTCCCTTGAAATTCTCCTCATACAATTGGCCATCGAGTTCCACATAGTGTTAGCATCATCTTCTAAGTCCCAGGTACTTTTTTATCCATTCTATTCTAAATATTTCTAGTTTATCTCATTCTAGGCCCCACCATCTTGTCTTACGACACCCACTATTCTTCCTAACTTGGTATTGCCCTTTAAAGTATAAATCTAGTACAAAAATCTTATGTTGAGACGTCACTCTCTCCAAGAATCACCTAATAGTTGCTGCATTTTAGATAGTCCACTTTTTTTTTACTAGAAAGTAATCTATTTGGCTTCTAACTGACCCACTCTTAAAGGTTATCAAATGTTTCTCTCTCTTCGTATACATAGTATTGGCCACCACCAGGTCAGAAGTCAACGCAAAACCTAAAATACTCTCTCCAGCCTCATTTCTATTACCAAAACCATACCCACCATGCATCCTCTCATAACCTAGTTAACTATTCCTATATGGCCATTGAAATCTCCACTTATAATTAGGTTTTCTCCTACGAGTATCTCCTATAATACCTCTTTTATTTGGTCTAAAAAATCTCTTAGTCTGATCATCTAATCCTTACTTGGGGGGTGTATTCACTAATAACATTCACTATATTTTCTTCAATAACTAGTTTAACTAATATAATCCTATCACCTTTCCTAATGACCGCAACTACAGTTCCTACAAAACACTTGGTAAGATGTTAGTAAGTTAGGTTAAGCACAATTGGGCATTCGATACTTCTCTATAAGCTCGAACGGCAAACCCCTCCCTCTAGAAACCTAGAGGTACAACCAATGTTAACAGAAAATGTTGAAATATGGTGCACTTTCGTTCCAAAATGATTAATTTAGCGATCCAAAGCAATTCATAATTATTTATTTTTTTTCAAATAATATTTTCTTAAGGTTTCCTTGGGAGTAAAAAATATCAAATATAATGAACTAAATCTAAGGTGAGTAAACTTTTGACTTGACAAAATTGTAAAAACTGGGTCATAATGCTAATAAAAATGTGTTACTATATGATTAATTTGGAAAATAACTTACATTTTATTAGATTTCTAATTGTTGAAAAAAAAATAAAATTACTCTAAACTAGAAGTACCTTGAATTCTTATAGTGCAAACCATATAAGTATACCCTTATTGTACCACAATTTACATACAATTTAGAGCATGTAACGTACTGCTTTCCCATTTCTGTTCCACGTACTGAAACGATCTACGTTCCAAGTAACATAGGGTACGACCACTTGAACTAGGCTCAAATTCTTAGTACCTAATAATTGGTTGATAATAAAGAAGAACACACTTCTTGTGTAGAATATTGTTTCTTCATAGGCTTTTTGATACTAATAACACTTAATAAATTTTTTTCATTAATTTATCAAAAAAAAAAGGAAAAAAAAAATCATTAAAACTTTGACTAATCATATGCTTTTATCTAATTTTCTACCATTCGTTTGTTTTTTTTTGGTTTTTTGGTTTTTAATTTTTAGAGTGGGTTGTGAATTTCCAGAATGGCTGTGATTTTGGTTGGGTAAGAGCTTGGTTTGAAGCACAGAATTATAGACTCTTGCAATGATGCTACCAGCATTAATAATAGGCAACCTAGGAGTTGTGTCATCTAAATTGCCATATCTTGAAACACGGAGCAACAAACTCTTACAGTGATGCTTCCGACACTATCAGCCGATGTAGGGGATGCATGTGATAATCTAAAATAACCTTTTATTTTATCTTAGTTCCTCATGATTATGGTATGGGGAGTTTCATTAAGAATTTTACTTAGGTTGTGTTTGGATCATAGATTTAGGTAGGAATTCGGAAAAAGAAAGCAAAAGGTGAAGAGAAATGTGAATGAAATATTTTTCTCTATTTCTCTCGTCTTTTTCTTTCCCTTTCTAAATCCCTATTCAAATCCATGATCCAAACACAACATTAGTCACTAAATCCTTATGAGTCCATTATACTTAAAAAATGATAATGTCATAATATCATTCTACATTAATAGAGACCTGGGTTCACAAAAACTGGTCTAATTGATAGGTGTTCTTTTTGTGATGATGATTGTTGTTACAATTTTCAAGTGAACTTCACAAGTTGATTTTTCATGATTGATTCAAGACAGGATAGAGAAGTTTTGTTCGGGATTATAGTCATATTTGGTGAATTTGGTGTAGACATGTCATTCTTTTCTGGATTCTTATTTTCACTGTATTGTATCATAACTGTAGTTACTTTGACTGAGTTAACTTGGAACTCCTTTTATGGTTCTCAGATAAAGACAGCAGCAGATGCGTGCGTGGATTATGACATCAACAAAAAGCAGAAGCCATAATATTGAAAAAGAAAATGTCCCCACGGCAATGTTGCTTCCACAAAGATGCAGACTATTTTATCATCCTGATCGCATTGAGTTGTCATCTGGTTAAACAGAGAACATGCTTCAAGCAGTGTCTGTGTCCCACAGTTTTATGGTTCGTGACTAAATGATTTTGACTTGCTACAGGAAGGAAGATACTTAACTCTGTATGGTTTTTTGTATAAGTCACAATGGGAGTGTGGTTTTGTGTTTCTTTTTTAAAGCCTAGGTCATTTGGCACTGGAAGGGCCATTGTACATTGTCTCATAGACAGTATGAAGATGGTTTATCATTCAATTTGTGTTGCTTTGGATTCCGGATAAGTACCCGTCTTCTATTAGTTGGCTCTATCTCTCCGGCTTACAATTTTAAGGTTTTTTTGGGACAAATTCAAAGGTATTGATTCTTTATGTAATAGTGTCCTATTTGTCCTCTTTTTTAACTTCTATTAGTTGCTTCTATCTCTCTGGCTTACAATTTTGAGGGTTTGTTGGGACAAATTTAAGGGGTATTGATTCTTTATGTAATAGTGTGCAATTGGTCCTCTTTTTGAGCTTCTTCGGTTTTTAACCCCCTTTCTAATCTTTTAAAATTGGGTTTGTTTCTTGAATTTAAATAGGGATTTAGAAAGTGAGTTGAAGGAAGGAAATATGAATGAAATATAAATTAGCTTGGTTGTTTTGAGTTTTTCAAAAATACCTTTCAAAAAATTGTACTTTCTTATTTTTCATATTTTATTGTCTTTACTGATTTTTTTTAATATTTTAAGTAATTTTTATTTTTATTTTTATTTTTAGACACATCTAATATAAATACACAGAAGTATAATTTTTGTGAATTTTTTTTTTAAATTTTTTTTACTAAATATCAAAAATACATAAAAATTCAATATATTTTTCGTATTTTTATGTATTTATTAATTTTTTAAAATATTTTTTCACATTTTTTTTAACTTTTTAAATACATTTAAGTAAGGAGCATCTTAAAAAAAAAAATGCTTAAATTTTAAAAATATTTACTAAAAATAAAAAAATACGAAAAATAAAAAATTAATTTTTAAAAAACTTAATCCAAAAAATTCAAACAATATACAGAATTAATTTTTTTTTTTTTTCACTTTCTCTTGTATTTTTTATTATTTTCCTGTCCAATTTCCTATTTAAATCTATGAATCGATTTCACTTCTTTCCTTCCACTTTCATGTAATAATTTTTTTTTTTTATTTTTGATCCGCACCAACAAAATTTTCATCTATGCTTTTGAGTTCTCAGAAAAAGAGGAAACACAATTTTAATTAAAAAGAGGGGAAAAAAAAAGTACAAGAGGAGAAGAAGTCACCACAGAGAACAATAATAAAAGTAAAAGAAACACATGCTCATATCCTACATATGCCTCACCAATTCCTAAAAAATAATAATAATAAAAATAATAAAATAAATGAGAAACCCCCTTTAAAAGGAGCAATTAATACCAAAAAAAGAGTAAAAAGACAAATCCCCCACCCCCCAATCCTCTACTTTTTATTTTCCTAATTAATAGTATTCTTTTTGTTAACAAAAAAACAAAAAAACGAAAAAAAGGGATTTCCGGTTTCACATAAACATGAAGTTTCATTTAAGTGACACATGAAATCTAACACAGGATCACAACAATAATTCAAAATTTGAAAGTTAAACCAAAAAAGAAAAAGAAAAGAGAGCATAACAAATATTCAACTGATTTCTCTAATGTTTACCATTGCAATATCAATGAACAATGAGAAAGCTTCGAAAAGCGGTGCTCCCACTAGGTGTGGAACAAGGACTAGAATGGCCAAATAATCGAGTTCAGGACTGTTCATGTCACCGTCGATGAAGTCTGACCGAGTTCAACACTGTTTATGTCGGAGTCTCAGCAAGTTTAAATCCATACATGAGCTGAGCACAAACCAGATCATAAAAGCAAATTTGTAAACAAATCTGGACTCAGACTGTAAATTGAAGTTACAAAGAGTTCCTCAGATGCAAAAAGATCCATTGTGTATAAAATTACAACCATCAAAGGCAAATAAATAACAATGATAATTCTCATTGACATAAGATACTGTAACAACGATCCACTGCTGCAGCCAAATCCACGAACCCCTTTCCAAATCTTTCCTAAACACTAACGAGTAAACTAGTGAAATTATGCCAAACTTAAATCAATATAGGCTAAACCCGAACGAATATATGATGTATATATGTACCTTTAGGTATCACTTTGCTGTGGCTGGAGGAGGAGATTCATGCATTTGTTTGCGGCTACAGCAGAGTGAAGGGGGTGGGGGTGGAGGAGCCATGAGCTGAGAAGCAGCAGCTAACCTCTGTTGCTGTGCTGATTTAGATCTGACAATCACCCAAAGTTTGCTTCTTAACTTCATGCAATCAACATAGGTTATGGAAAACAGATAATTGGAATAAGCCATGTAAATAACAATGAATTGAGTAAGAGATTGAAAGCTGAAATGAAAATAAAAGGATTTAAATAACAAACGAATGAGGAGAACTTCTTCATACCTTTAAGAGTAACAATAGTGGTGAGATTGAAGAAAAGGAGCCACAAAAAAATCCCTGTAAAACTTAAACTAAATCATCCAATTATGGCTAACTTATCATCAAAGAAGTCCACAGCAGCTTTAGGAGATGCAAAGGGACTAGCAGGGACGTTGTGTTCCAAGCTACATTCAAATACAACAACATTTTCAAAACAATAAATGCAAACTTAAAAAGAGATTATTTCAAACCCCAAAGTAGAATAAACCCAGAAAAGCCAGGGGATTGCAAAAAGCTAATAATTAAGGAAAATCTAATTAAAAACATGAGGATTGCTATTATGGGTTGCATTTCTGTTGATCCAAAAAGTAAATACCTTTCTGGTAAATCACTTTCTTCATGCAAATGGGGGCTTTCTTTGCCACTTCCATTGCCAATGTCGTTACTTGCTATTGATGTTTCTCTCTCTTTCTCTTTCTCAGATACATTTGCAGTCTGCTGCAATTGCTGATCACCCGCAGCAGTTGCTGCAACTGCCATTGTGGGGTTGGATCCATTCTCTGCAGGAAAAAAATAGATTGGCATCAACATTTTCATTTCTCAACTCAACGTTGATTCTACTAAGCATAATAACCACTGTGACCTAAACAAACAATAATTCAAGGTTAACACATTTCTCAGATTGAAATCAAAATGAGAAACACCTTCTATGACTTCACGACTAACAGGCAAAATTTACCTCCAAGACTGCAATACAAGAACCATTGTGAACAAATAGTTGAAGAATCGATAAACCCTCTCTCTCCGTTCTTCATTACCTTCTTCTCTGCCCTGCCATGCCCATGCATTCATTGGGGTTTTGATAAACACTCGGATTTTGGGGAATCGCAAGAAAAGATCTGGTCCAATGGCCTTAGGAGTATGTAGTCAATTATAAAAAAGGAAGCGAAAAGATAGTGATCTAGTCAGAGACAGTTTTAATGGCATTTTGAAAGTATACAAAAAAGTAATTTGTACTTCTAAAGTGTTAACCAAACACAACCCAAATCTTTTGCTTTTTTGGACTAAAGAATATTAGTGCCCTGTCATGGCATCCTGTTCTGTAATCCAAGAAGAAAGTAGGGTGTCCTGTGAGTTGTATGACAATTAATTGTCATCATGTCCACTAATACAGTCTACAGTCCTTCCTTAAAATGAGTAATTAAAACATTTATATTTAAAGAAAAACAAAAACTAATAAAAGAATATGACAATTGAAGAAACTAATGCATGTTTTGGGTGTTTTTGCAGGCATTTTACAAACATTGTATACAACTTCTCTCGAAATGATTATTTCCCCTGAATAAAAAAAGAATAATAGAATTCTTTTATAATTGTTGAGAAACCATTGTAAATTTCCAATTTCTTCTTTTCTTTCATTTTTCTTCTTGGCCATCAAATGATTATGGAAAAACAAAAATTTAGCCAATATTAACAGTGGAAGTAACTGGAAAAGCAAGACCCAACAATAATCACACAAAAAATAAAGTTCAACTAAAGTACCTTTGAAGAAGTCCTATCATTATCTCTTTCTTAATAAAGGAGATTGTTTAAGTGCTAAACTCTGATTCCCTCCACAATCTTTTCATACAAGCTGAAAATGACAGAAGGAATAAAGTATATTATCAATGAAGGAAGGAAACAGTTGAGTTTTGATACTGACCAAGCATGCTTGGCAAAGAACACAACAAAACAGAAGCTTGATAATATTAAAGTTGGTGCAAGCTATGATTTCTTTTGGAATTCCACTTTCGAAACCAGTATAAAAAGTAACACATATGCAAGAGCAATATTATTTTTCCAAGCAGATCATAATTACTAGTCTATGAAGTGCAGATAGAAGTGTAAATGTGCCAGCTTTACAAACAATAAAAAATCATCAATATTTTATTTATATTTGTTCATATAAACTTTATAACTTGGCCACTGAAATTTAACCTGAAACATGATTTCCTTGCTGGAAGCACTTTCAACTCTTCAAATGAGTCCAAATCTAATATTGAGTGGATGGAGAAAGGGATTGAATGAAATAGTCTTTCAGTTCAACACTTCCGTAGAAAACAGAAAAGTGAAAGACAAGAATTTTACATACCTTGTTGTCCGGATTCACAGCACATCAGTGACCAACATAAAAATACAAAAGTGAATGGAATTACAAATAGCAACAGAACATAGAGAAAAAGGGGTACAAAACACACACAGATGAAGAACAAACAAATAAACAATCATGCACTAAACAAAAAAGCAAAAAATCCAGAAATTGCATACAAACAATACTTAATCACTTGCTTACCAAAACTATACAAATTGCAATCCCTTGTAAGTAATTAAATCAATGCACAATAAATCCAGAAATTGCAACACCTAGACTTGTAGATTCAGCTAATTCCAACAAAATTAACTCAAATTTCAATGCTAATACCTATATCTACATTCACATATACGGTGAGAATCGATTGAATTACCCGTAGCTCTCTAGGGTTTGGTCGTCCTTCAAGATCTGCCATCGCCGGCACTGAGGTGGTGGTTCTGCGGCAGATGGAGGTGCTGCGTGACGGGCAACAACGGCGGATCGGTGATGGCAGATCCAACACTGATGGTGATTGTTGTTGTTGGGGATGGGAGTTTCAACGCTAGGGTTTCTACAGGGGAGAGAAAGATAATAAAACCCTACACTACAACAAAATGCACTTTTAACGACCAAATTTAGGGACTAAAAAAAATTTAGTCACCAAAACGTGTGGCATTGGCGACCAAAATTTTTTTTAGCCGGCAAAAGTACAATATTTTGCTACTAATTTTTTTTACTCGGGAAATATTGATTATTGGCGACTAAAAAAAAATTTAGTCGCTAAAAATGGCACAATTGGTGACTAAAAAAAAATTTAGTCGCTAAAAATGACACAATTGGCGACTAAAAAATGTTTTAGTCGCTGTATAGATAGTTTTGGCTACTAAAATTTTTTAGTCGGCGAATGAAAAACAAAAATTTACTTTCAGAGTTTTGGCGAATAAAAAGTTAAGGAACCAAAAATTTATTTTCAGCGACTAAAAAATGATCGCTGTATAGCTAGTTTTGGTTGCTAAAATTTTTTTGTCGCCGAATAAAAAATAAAAATTTACTTTTTATCTTTGACGACCAAATTTATTTTTCAACAATGCTAGAGGGCCACAATTTTTGGGGCCACAATGAATCAAAACTGCCAAAACGACGTCGTTTTGGCATGTTTTGCACTCAAAACGACGTCGTTTTGACAGTTTTGAGCCATTGTGGCCAAAAAAATTGTGGCCCTCAAACATTTTCCTTTATTTTTAGCGACTAAAAAATATTTTAGTCACCAAGGAATTAAAATATTTGAAGGGAAAATTTCGAATTTTGGAGGGATTTATAAAATCAATTGGCGACCAAAATGTTTAGTTGCCAAATTACTTCTTTTAGTGACTAAAATAATATTTAGTCGCCGTTAACTAAGGTTTTGGCTACTAAAAAAAATTCAGTCAGCATTGATCAAACTTTGTCCATTAATTACTCTCTGTCAGTCCTCCTCCATTTCACTCTCTCATCATCCCTCTTCTCTCTCTCTCTCTCTCTCTCCATCGCAGGTGACCCTCCTATCGGCCACTGTCCACCACTATCGCACACGAGCACCCACCTCCTCACCGGCGACAGTACAACCCACCTCCCCACCGGCGACGGTACCACCCATCTCCCTACCAGCAACGGACAACAGTAGCTACTTTGATTTGCATCTCCTCCAGTGCACACCAGGTATTTTCAGCCTCTTCCACTCTCTCTTTATATATATATATATATATCTTCACCCAATTTCTAGGGTTTTATAACAAAGGATTTTTTTTTTTTTGGTTATAAATCAGAGCGTTGGAGCTTCTCTTCTATCTATTTGTTGCAAGAGCAGCGTTTTTTCTCTCTATTTCTCGCTCGCAACAACCATTGGAGCACACCCTAGTATTTCCCCTTCTCTCTCTCTCTCTCTCTCTCTCTCTCTCAACCATTGGAGCACACCCTATTAAATCCAATTAATTCTTCTATTGTCCTACATAATGATTCTTAACCGTACTTCCATTCAATTCTAATTTTCTTTTAATCAATTAGTTTGTGTGTGATGATGTTGCTATTGTTGTTGTTGGTAGTTTATTTGTTGCTGTTGTTTGGTCTATGCTTTTTATTGTAGTTATTTTCCACTCTCTTGCTCACCATGTGTTTGACAAAATGTTGAAACGAAATTGGTGAAGTTGAATTGACAATTTGTTTGCCTTTTTATAATTGAAATTGAAATTGAAATTGAATGTTGTGGAAAGTGAAATTTCAAAGTCATTGAACCTTCCTTGCATTCTTCTGGGCAGACCCACTAGTTGACTTGGAAATTAACACCATAAACAGGAGTATGTTTGATGAGTTAATAAAGCCTCATTTTAATTCATTAGTACCCTCTCACACAATCACACACACATATAGATATACGAATTTAATTCTTGTTGAACTGTATTGTTTATGTGAATCACATACTAATGTTTATATTTGGATTCAATCTCTTTTTGTCAGTAAAGTCCATTGCTGTTTAAAAATTTGCTCTTTTTGTTAGTAAAGTCCATTGCTCTTTTTGTCAGTAAGTTAATCCAACCATTTGCAGCAATAATGGAAGCAATACAACTTCACATACTTTTAACAGGTTATAGTGGCATACATATGTAGCCAAGTGAACCATTAGCCTTTAAAGAGCAATGTCAATAGTATTTTTATCCTTTAGATAAGCATTCTAGCAAATGGTATATGATTTCTGTGTTAAGCATGTATAATCCAAAATGTGTGGCAAGGTGACGAGTTATGCCTCTATACTGACAAACCAACAAAAGTAGGTAAAGCATTTGTGAGCAGCTAAAGCATACGTGATCAACAAATTATGCTCAACAACGTGGTTATGCTAGTAAATACTTCAACTTAACAAGTCCCATAAAAAAATCAGGAATAACAGAACAAACTGGCAATGCAAAATTAACCTCTATTTATGCCAAAATATCCCCAATTCTCTGTACAAAACCCTAATTTTGGAGTCAGCTAGCAAAGAACAATAAGATTAACACTAAGAGCAAAAGTGAAAAGATAATCTCAAAGAATCATATACAGTTGTCGGATTAATAGATGCAACACGTGATGGTTGCTTGTTTGACAAACGCCAAAATTTTACCTACAACAATCAAGAGTAGCCAATGGAGATTACCATTGCTCAGTTCGCCTTTCCCGCTATTGAACTTGTCAATCCTTGTTACTTCTCTTGCTAATCCAACAGTTGTCTTATTAGATGCTAATCCAGCTGCCAATAGAAAAGCATGTGAATTTACCAAACAGTCCAAAGTGCCTAAAGTAAAGTCCACATGGAAAGCTCACAAAAGCAAGAGTAAAATTGGCAACTGGAAAAGGGAGCCAATGCACTGTAGCAATGACAACTCCCTCTTATTATATACAAGAATTAATTAATTAATTACATAAATAAATACCCAAAGCAAAATTCTGGTTGTTCAACTATAATTTGTGAAAGATGCATGATCCTAACGTCCACGTGTATTGGGGAATTATAACATGTTTAAGAACTCTTAGAGAGGAAAAAAAAAAAAGTATTACAAAAGTCAATATTATAATTTTTTAAAAAACATGATAGACTTAGAATATGAATAGCAAGAAAACATAAAATAGAGTATAGAAAAATATTGACACATGCACAATTAAGAAGACAATATAATGAGAAAGACAGCCAAACAAAATTTGTTTACCACATCATAATGAAAATTCCCCAAAACCAAACAAAATTGAATGGAAAATACAGGCTTAATTCACCACTACCAATATATTGTCACCCCACCAAAATGGATCTTTAAAAATTGGTTCAGGATTGTCATGTTATATAACCAAATTACAAAAGCAAGCACCCATTTCATTTAAATTTAAATCTAGCAAAAGATGGAAAATAATACCAGAAAAGAGCAATCAATATAATAAGAAAAAAAAAATGAAAACAAGATGACATACAATATGATCAATTAACACTTTTCTCCATGAGCTTGGCATCATCCATCATAGTTCCACTTGGGAAGCTCTTCGGGACCTTTAAAAGGTACAAAAAGAGTAAAAAGTCTGCATAAGACCAACAACAACATATATTACAAATCAATGTGGCTAATCAAGAAGATAAACAATAACCACAAGAATAAAATGGAAACTAAATATTTAAATAAGGAAAAACTGTTACCCTTGCTCTACTTCTGAGATCGATGCTAGAATCACCAATCCTTTTCAACAATTAAAAAAAAACCTTGGGTGAATAAGACATAAAACAATTCAAAATTAACTATGTAATTTGGAAAATTCTATAAAAACTAAAGACAACCACCACCAACACTTAAAAGAGGGAAAGAAAATCACCAAAGATTGTATATTGACAAGACTATCATTAATAGAGTTCCAAATTCAAAGAATGAGGGGAAAAAATTCCCAAATAAAATCATTGAAAATTTGTATCAAATGACGGCAAATATTCTGAAAACTATAGCACATGAAGATTAGGAATGTAGCTGTTATTGATTGCTGCTTGATACATACCCAATTAGAAGTTGTTACTCAAACCCAAAAATGATGGCGTGTAGGTTTGGTAGAGAGTGAGAACTGATGAGAGAGGAAAATACAACTAAGAAAGAGAAAACTCACATCACTCATATGAAAACAACAAAAGCCCTACATGGAAAAACCCTAAACCCACAACAAAAGCAGGAACATCAACACCCAACAAGGCCATGATTAATTTCGAACCATTATCAGATATGATGTAGCTAGCATGGTTCTGTAGAGTAAGTGCTCAAGTCACCCTCCAAAGTTTTATAAACTATAAGAACCTTCCATATTTCAAAGAATGATAGAGAAGTTTCATTGAAACATAGTTGTTAATTTACTCCAAAGTAAAATCTTTGAAAGCCTCAAACCATTTTTCACTCCCATACATCTACCAATACAAAATTCAATTACCCAACACGGGGTGAAGAGGAGATCAAAAAATGAGTAATATGGGTCAAAAGAACACTACATACACGTACACCATACAAGCAAATAAACTCCCTCTCATTAACTAACTCATAGCTCAAAATTCTAAATCACATCAAATAGACAATAATGGGAATGAAGCCCATGTTCCAAGTTCCTATTCCAAGTTAATCTTCTAGCACTTTCCATTCCAGATCATAATTGTGTTTGAAAAATGTTTGAGACCCCTTTTTGGAGACCCCCACAACGCCCTTTGGATCTCCATCATTGATGTATGTGTGGAACCCATTCATGTATGTGTAGGGCCCACACAGATCCAAAGGGGGTTGTTGATTGTATTTTTGACAAGGTTATTGGGTTTTGAAAAGAAAAATTTGGATTTAAAAATCATATCAGAATTAATAAATGAAAGCAATCTCTTTGTATAAAATATAATAGTATGAGAGAGTAATCTCAACAAATTTCAAAGTTGTGCGTAGTATGATAAGCTAACATGTAAATGGAACCAAAACAACCACCAAATCAAACAAAGAATGGGAAATTGCGAAGTGGAATTCGCAGCAAAGTCTTGAATATATAAGCCACATGTTAGAATTGGTCAAGAAAACAAAGTTACAAGAATCAAGAACAGAGAAAATAATAATGTTTACCCTAAAATGGAATCACAAGTTGTCTGCTTGTAGATGGAGATAAGCCTCTGCGATGATCAAGATCCGAGGGCTTCAATGGAAGCGGTGACGATGAGTGGTCTGAGATCCGACGTCTAATCAGACGGTGGAGACAAAAGACGGAGCCGCCTTATGCCGCCGCTCGGAAATGGAGGATGAGACGGAGACTGGTTAGCAGGGGAAGAAAGAAAAGAGTTATGATCCTGTGCAGGTTCATAACTGTGTTGATGGTGGAGACTTGTGATGGAGTAGATAGTTATAAACATATAGGACACGTTTGTTTATAGAGAGATAGAATGGAGGAGATTCATATTAAGGACAAACGTATAGGATCCGTTTGTTTTTAGAGAGATAGAATGGAGGAGATTCATATTAACGATATTAATAGTGAGAGGATTGTTAGTGAATTGATTAATAGTGAGGAATTGTTAAATTATTTTTATATAAAATAATAAAATAAATAAAAAATATAAAAAATTAAATATTATATTTAAAAAAATTTCTAATATATAAAAAATAAAAAAAATAAAAAAATTTCTAATCCCCTCACTATTTTTCTAATACCATCTCTATCTCCTCCTTACCAATTCCCCTTCCTCCTCCTTACTAATATCAAGAGATTATTAATCCCCTCCCTATCTCTCAAAACAAACACCCCATTTTTAATCTCCTCCTCACTATCAAACCCAATCTCCTCCCTATAATCCCAAACAAACGGGGCCATAAAGGCTTCGTTTGGGTAGTGGTTGGTTTTTTGATTTTTTTATATTTTTAGTTATTTTAGCTTTGAGTTAAAAAGTCTGGGTTGGGAAAGATTTTTTATTTTTAATTTTTTTGTGAGAGAAAGAATATAATAATTATGGGTTAGATGTGATATTTTGTCTTATTAGGTTAAAAAGTCTATTTTTTTTAGGAGGACTATTTTAGCCAAAAAAAAAAAAAATCTAAAAAACCACTCCCCAAACATAGGCAAAATAATTGTAGTTATATTTGTGATAAAATTTACAATTAGGAGGTGTTTAGAAAGAAAGTTTGTTTAAAATAGTTTACTAAAAGATAAAATAAATTAAAATAGTGAATAAAATAAAATATCATATTTAATTTATATTTATATATTTTTTTTTTACAACCATCGAATTAATTATTAAAAAAAAATCAATTTCTTAAATATAACTATTTTAGTCAAGTTAAAATAGCTAAAAAGTCAACTGGCCAACACTTCCCAAACAAGGGCTTAGTAGTATTAGGGTAATTTACAAACGATTTGGCTTGTCACCAATTGAAAGTTAAACTGGATCAGATAATTGAGATCTCCAACCGATAAGAGTTATTAAACGAAAGGCTCTTACTAATAAGAATTTATAAAAATAAGATCTAGTTAAATTTTTTTCAAAGACTTTTATTGATAAGAGTCTTCCGTTTAATGACTCTTATAGATCAGAGCCTTTCGTTTAATATTTCCTACCGATCATAGATCTCAACTATTTAGTCCAGTTGAAATTTCAACTAGAGACAAGCCACTCCCAATTGCGAATACACTTTCATATTTACTTAAAATACCGACTGTCTTTGTGATTTAGAAAATTATAAATATTTTTTCATTAAAAAAATTTATTTAACAGAATTAATTATAAAAATAAAATTTCTAATTACTCTTTTATACAATAATAAAATTACTTGTATTATTAATTAAAATATATTTTGACATTATTAAAAAAATTAATTAACTTTATAATTTATTAATAAAAAGACTCTTTTGTTATGTAATTTAAAATTTGACGGATATAATCTAATTTTTAAAATTATAGAGAACAATTTCTATTTTAAATAAATTTCATAAAGTATATTTTTAATTTATTTTATATTAATATCCAAGGAAAAGAACAAGAGTGTCATTTGTGTATCAGCATATGGCAAATAATTGTAGTTTTTCATTTTTTTTTCTAAAGATTTTTTTGTCTTTGTACTTAATTTTGTGTGGAAACTTTGTATAAGTCTATATCTAGGTTTGTAGACTTTGTAGAAAGTTGTAAAGTTTTTGGCCGTATTGGTGTCAACAAATTAGATATGTAATAATGTTAGGATAGACTTTTTGGATTACGATGACTTTTGATTTTTGTTTGTATAAACAAGATGTATTCTATAAATTGGCATTCAAACCAATGAATAAATCAATGTAAATTCTCTCCATCTTCATTGCCGAAACTTCTCCTTTCCTTGTTCTGTTTTTGTTGCTTAACTCAATAAACATAGTAGAATAGTAGTAGAAAGCTTATTTCCTTTATTTGTAATTGGTATCAAAACTTGGTGAAGAGCTTTTGAAAGTAAGATCAAACTATGTAAGTATTTATGTCTATGTATAAATTTTGATAATAGTGTATGGTGTGCTTAATGATATAAATAAATAAATAAATAAAATAAAAATTTCAAAATCAAAAAAATATTATTAGTCCAGTTTAGTTTTTAATTGTGTATCATTTGTATTTTATATTTTCATAATTATTTGTTTCTTTTATAGTTGTTGTAAAATCTATATGCTTAGTGTATGTTAAAGTCCATATACTCATTAAGATCTTTTGACTAGTGGCCATAATTAGGCTTTTTAAGTCTTTAAGATCATAAAGAAAGGTTTTAAGCATCAGATAAATACATTAGGAGGGTCTTAGGTACCAACAATAATCTATAATGACAATTAACCCTTGAGATATAATATGCTTTGGAAATACAAAAAATAGTGTTAATAATAAATAAGACCATAGCTTGCATATTACTAAAGAGTCTGCAAATATAAATAGTTCGCATTCTAGTTTAAATAATATTACTGATATTATGTGTTCTTGGTATTCTAAATTAGATAAAAATCAAAAAATAAATCAAAACTATCTAGAAATCAAAGTTGAGTCTATAGAATATAAAATAGACAATTTAGGTTCTATAATAAATATTAACTTAAACAAAAAAGCAAAAACCCAAATAAATAATTTGGTGACAAAATTAGAAATCATATCCTTCATAAACAATGATGGAATGAATACTCCAGGAGATAACTCCATTCCTAGGCTATTTTATGATACAGAAGATATTATGGTACTTCAAACCAATACCTATAATAGGACTAAATTTGAAAATATTGTTGAAATATTAGATTATTAAAGAAAATTATATAAAGATCTAGATTTAGGTATTGATGAAAGAAATAGGCTACTAGATCAGATAAGAGAAACTTATCTAGAACATGAAACCCTTTTACAACACTTTAATTATGATATTAATATGTCAACTAATGATGATGATAGCTAATCATCCTCATCTGAAGAAACTGTTGGAAAAATTATACCAAACTACATGGATAATATAATTTAAAAATATGTAAACAGTTTTTGGGAAAAATCAAAACTGAAATAAATTGACAAAACAACGTAACAAAACTTACAATACATAAATTGATAAAACTTGATCGAGTCGAGTGTGTGACACTTTTTCTTTAAGACAGATTCGTCCTCCCACCAGTGTTTAGGATTCAATGGACGTCTATCTCCCAGGATACAACGATCAATATCTTGCACTAGCAGCACTACTATTGCAAGCTTAACGAACTTCGCTGCGCATGTACTCTCTTTATAGGAAACTTAGACTCAAGAAATATGAATAATAAATGCAAAGTAAAAAAGAAATGACCATTCTACTTTTAAAATGAAGTGAGGGAGATGGAATATATAGACTTCTATGTGACTCTTTAGAAAGATTGTGACCCGAAGATGGAATATATAGACTTCTATGTGACTCTTTAGAAAGGCTGTGACCCTTTTATAGGACACACCGTTCCATCTCATGAGACACAACCATTGGAGTAAATTTAAATTCAAAATTTCCAACAATCCCCCACATGAATGAAATTTACGGAAAGGATATGCAACAATATGCAGACAAAGAGAGAGTACATTAAGGAAATACCTTGCATCGAGATAGGTAGTTTTTGACTTTGAACCTTCCCTAGTGAAAGCCTATCGGACTTCCTAGCTAATCAGTGGACGTGATGCCTTGAACTGTTCAGCCGTTTGTATAAGCCAATTGTAGCGACCCTAATTTTCTTTAGTAATTATTTATTATTATTATGGTTATTATTATCTTATTTTATTTTTGACTTTATTAATTGTGTGGTCACATGAGAGTTAATGTGATATTTAATGGATTTAATGTTGTAATTATTAATTGGGTGGTTACATGAGATTTAATGTGATATTTAATGGATTTAATGATGTAATTATTAATTGGGTGGTTACATAAGGTTTAATGTGATATCTAAGGCATTTAATGTTGTAATTAATAAATTTACTACATATTATAGTTTATTAAGCTATTATATATTGAGATTTAGGTTTATAGTATAATATTATTAGGTTATACTAGCTCTTAGGTTATTATATATATAATAACATAGAAGTATTCAACTAGGTTTAGGAGATCAAAAGGAAAAGAGAGACCAAGTCGTGAGAGAGAGAGAGAGAGAGAGAGAGAGAGAGAGAGAGAGAGAGAGAAATCAAAGAAGACAAAGAAAGGGGCGGCAACAAGGAAAAAAGAGGAGAGGGAAGAAAAAGAAAGATTAGGGTTTTGTTTTGGTGACTCTAGTAGTTTTCTAAATATTCTTTGATCTTCAAAATAATATTGTGAGTACAAAACTCACTTCCCTTGATTTATGTTTAATTCGTTGTTTTTAATTAATTATTTATTTTTATTTGTTTGATGTTAGTTTAATTTTGTTTTTACATAAAGATGATACATTAATTTTAATTATTTTGATTAGTTGTAGATGTAAGATTTAGGGTTTATAGATGATTGATTGATTTTAATTGTTTTGGTTAGTTGTGTATACAAGGTTTAGGTTTTTTTTTTTTTCTTTTATGCATTTATTTTATGGTTGTAATCACATTCATGATTATATAAAATTAAAATAAACTTAGAATCCATAGATATTGGTTAGAGGATGGATTGATTCGTTATTTTTATTTATTTATTTTTATTTGATGTTGGATTGATTTTGTATTTGCATGTAGTTGATTAATTGATGTTAATTATTTTGATTGGTTGTGTATGCCAGGTTTAGGATTTTTATATGGATTTATTTTATGGTTGTAATTACACTCATGGTCATATGAAATTAAAATTAATTAAGAACCTATAGATAAATTCCTTATACTCTACCATGACTCCATGGATTGTTGTTTTATTTGAGTGATGGTGAGAAAGAGTGTATAAAAAAAAGTGAGGATTATGAGATTTATTTGAATGCCTTAGGCTCGGCATTGTTATGTTTATTCTAATGTGTGAGATGTTGTGTATATATATATTGTTGCCTCGTTCTCATGAGTAGACGAGTGTTTTGATTTGCGCGCGTACGTATATGCTAACCATCCGGGGAGTGTGAGTCAAACTCGGGTCGATATCCCCGTGCAAGTTTGGCTTCGGAGTGGTGTTAGGTATACGGGAGGCACATGGGATATATGTGTAGGCCGGAAGGGGAGGGCCAAAGTGGTGGAGTTAAGGTACAAAAATTTAATTATGAGTTTATTGATTTGTACATCTTGAAAAATAGTAGTCGACCTCAATAAATTATGAAATTTAAGCAGAGGCATGTATACGTGATTTTGGACAACTTTTGTGTTGTAACTGTTTATTAAAAAGATTGATTAGAACTTATAATCGGATGATCCTGATTATAGTAGTTTTAATTCATTTTGGCAATGCAGACGTTAGATGCAGTTTTAACCCCACTAAACGGGCTTATTTTTATTGGTTTCGCATAAAGTGAAGTAAAACATTATTCTACACACTTTTCGTGTTTTGAACTTTTCCCGAAAAAAAATCATCTTAGAGAAGTTTTTGTTCATTTTCAGCTTCAGATTTTTCGATTGAATTCCATTTAGGTTTTTCTATCAAGTTTGTCTCTCAACCTGTTCAATTTCTGTTAATTTCGTTCGGGTTGTCTTTTAGGAAATTTGATTCTGTACAACTTTTGTTCTTTGAGCTTTGGTCAATTCGAATTATTTAACCCTGAAACGCTATTTTTTTTTTTTTATGCTTTTATAGCAGGTTACTTAAGATTAAATTATACTAACTTTGTTTTGCAGGATGGGGGTCTTACTAACTTTTTATGCAGGGCTGACCCACCATATTTTTATTTCTATTTTGTCTATTTTATAATCAATTTATATTTCATTGTGTACGAACAAGAAACTAAATGCCACCGTATCTCGAGAAACTATACATTCGTCTCGGTACGGTTGGAACTACTTGTCTTGTTCTGTAACAAGAAATAATGTACTTTTTGTTTGTGTCTGGTGGACACGTGGGTGCCAATTCTTGTACTCATACTAGTATACCTGTATACTGACCCGTTTTGTCTCTTGGCAATTCGGATGCGTTCTGTTTGAGCGCAGCTGAGCTTCCTTTGCAGGATTAGTAGAGGCTTTGGTGGTGACAAGAAATAACTGTGATCGTAGGATATGTCGTTTGGACTTCTTTTATTTTTTTGAGCTTAGGGTTGTTAGTAGTTTATGTATTTATTATTTTTTTATGACTTTAGTATTGGAATAATTTCGCCTGGTTTGTAACCATACATTATTTAAGTTTATTTTGACTATTTATTGTTACTTTAATGTTGAGGTATTGGTTGGTTATGAAATTTATGGTGGATGGTTTGGTTGGCGTTTAGTTTTTTATTTCACTCTTAGGATTTGGATGATGGAATATTAATTGGGGTTTAGTCCTAAATTAATATTTAATTGTCCAAATTTTGGGGCGTGACACCAAGACAACAGAATTCACACAGAATATCTCTAGACACAGTTTAGTTCTCCCGGTTGTGCCCGTTTTGGCCTTAGGCAAGTCCTGGTGTTTCATGAGTGCTTTAGAAAATTTAGCATTTTCAATTCTCATAGAAGCGGCCCCTTCACACTCATATAGGTGATCCTTATTTCGAGTCTCTTAAATACTCCTCTTGAAAGATACCCCTCAAGGATTTTCAAGATATAAGTGATCATTAAAAGCATAGCTTACCCTAAGTCCCCTATATACAACACATGTTGCAGATATCACTCTCATCATAGGAATGGATAGGAGATAGACTCCTTTAGTGATTTCTGGCGAGCCATACATAACTTAGTTGTCCCTTTGAACTTAGTTCTTGGGATCTCCAGTCATCTAAGTAGGGTTACCATTATGATGACTCTAGTGTAATAGTCTTTAATCACATTCCCCTCGATGAACTTTCCCTCATTTGCTTTCTGGTCAAACTTTTTATTTAGCGGTCGCTATTTTTCGTTTGACATTCTCAATTATATATCATTGAGTAGTTAGTGGATCCATTATATTATCCTTGGACAATATTCACAACTGAAAGCAAATGTCATATGGTATTAAGTCTTTGATCACATCGAGACTTATCGTTACTCTATGTCACTCCTATTTTCAAATAATAAACATAGAGTTGTTCCTTAGGAGTTAATGAAGCCATTTTTGCTTCTACTCCAACTATGTCCTATAAAAAGAATTGAGATTCTTTGTGGACCTACAATCGGAACAGTTACTTTGGTAAAATCCTCCAAGCACCCCCACATTTAAGTATTCCAAGGAAACTTAATTTTTCTTGTTGGTGTATAATTAATACAACCCCACAATTTTGAGATAAATCAGGATGTATCATTAATTGACGTGCTTAAACTAAATAACAAGATGTAAATTGCTTTGTGAATATAATTACAATACTAATTTGTCTAAAATACAATTAGACTTCATAACTTGCTTTTGCAGTATAAAGAAGAAATGACTAATACCGGTTGTGGCCACAACACTTTATCAAATAACATTTCTGTTGCCATGATTAATTTCTTTTTGTTTACTGGAACCCTTAATTCCAAACTCAACATGGAATATAAATATCATTGTATAAATATATTTACATCTTATTTGTCTTATTCAGTATTGGTGACTCATCGACAATTACCAAAGTGTCTTTTACCCATGAAATATTTTTACTCATATAATATTTCATTATGGAGTTATCAGTCACCACACAAATTATAATCATTATTTCAAAGAATAATTAGAATTCCTCTTATGTCAAAACACATAGGTTCACATTTTTATCAACACTTTGATAACTAATTAATATCAAATTGTCAACTCTACAACATATGTAGACATGGACAAGATTAACAAGTCAATCATTATCATAATTTTCCCATTAATCTCTCTCCCCCACATTTGTGATAATACATAAATTAACACAAACAACATGATTTATTTCTAGACAAGTGTCACTGTCACAAATAATAACTCATTCAAAAATATTTGGGCCAAAAATGGAATTATCTCTACTAATTCAAAAGATAAACTCCCACATTAAGAACATGATTCAGGGTTAAACCAAATCTACTAGACAAGGGAGATAAAGATTGAAGACATCCTATCTCACAAAATTCAAAGTTACTTTAAAAATAACTTTTAATTGATTATAAAAAGATAATAATCAACACAAAAGATTCCTTAATCTATTTTCAATTAAATGAAAGACACTACTATTTAAATTATCATGTTTAAATATCTCTAGTGATCCAGATTGCATTTATATGGCACAAATAGTACTATCACAATCAAACAAAAGTTATTTACACATAATTTTTCTCATAATACACCAAAAGAAATTCATTGATGATGCCATCATCACAGTCATAAATTAATTGAAAATTTCGCAGTATATAAATATTTGTATACAAAATAATTTCAATTAAACTTTAATAAAAAAATTAATCAATCAATTCTATCAGCATATATTTGATTATCGACATCAAATTAATTTATCTTACAGAACCATATAAATTTACCAACCGGTACAAAAGCACTGCCTATCACGATATTTAAGGGAACTAACAAATGTAATATTTATAGTTACCAAGCATTGATTGATATTTTCATGTTGTAGTAAAACCAATACCAATATAAGTGCATCCAGTTACACAACATAAATACAAATTTGATAATGACAAGAAAAAGAATAAGAAAAAAAAAAAAAAACAATATCATGTAAAGATTAAAACTACTTCTTTATTACCCCTTTATTAAAAGATCAGTGTGGCAAGCATATCTTCATCTGCCTATATTTTGTGCACAACAATGGTTAAGGACACCTAAAAATCTTGGCACTAATTTTTAGGTGTTAATATCTTTATTTTTTTTAGTAAGATGGTATTATACACTTCAAACAATTTTCACAGCCTTACCTTAGCAAAATAAAAATGTCATAATCCATCTCATAACAATAAAACTACAAAACGAAAGATATTTCTCCTTTTCCTTTTCCCATTTCTGATTTCTGATATTATTATTATTATCTCAAACCAAAAAAAATAAAAAAATAAAAATTAACCAAACCATGTATAAGATCTATAAAACATGATAAGTAGAACAAACCAGAAACTTAAAATTAAAGAGAAATTTTACATTACTAGCATACTTATTTGGGAGGTTCTTGATGGCACTTGAGAAGTGAGTATTTTGGCCCTCTTCCATCGCCTTGCAATCAAACCTATAGCAAGGAACCAGCACTGCAAAATTGTCGTCTGCCTCATCATCACTCTGGAAATCAGGGGCGTGTGGTTCCGACCACCCAATTGACCAATCTGAGTCATCGGATTCAGACCCCGACAAACAAACACCATCTGATGGCACAACTTTTCAGAAGAAAACCACCAATCGACCTAACTGTATATACATACATATATGTATATGTCTATATATTTTCCACAAATCTTAATGTTGTGTTTCCTGCTAATTTCAAAGCGGCATCACCCGCATTTGCAAACCGATTAACCCAACCAGGAAGTTTAGGCACACCAAGCCTTTCACAGAATTCACAAATCAAAAATCATACTTGATTTTTATGTTTTTTTTTTTTTTAAAAAAAACATTCTTAAAATTACCACAAAAAAACTATTCCTTAAATCCAAAACATGATTTAAAAATTAATTTTTTTTGAGTCTTATAAATAAATAAACCACTAAATTTGATATTTGGATGATTGGATTACCCAAACTTAATTCAACGTTTAAGGACCCAATGTTAAGTTCCTAACAGTTTGGGTTGTCACCTTTGTACTGAATATCATCATGCTGATTGGTTTCACAACGGATTCAAAAGGCATTAACACATCACTGCCCAAAGTACATTGACCCGCCAAAAACCAAAAAATTGAACCAATTACAACATACAAAATGTAATGAACAAAGAGACAAAGAAACGGTGGACCCAATCTCCGAGTCGGCGTTTCGAATCTCGTAGTTGGACCTCCGTCGAGTCTGAGTGAATATGTCGGCGTCCCATCCACCATGAACAACCCGAAAATCCTCTCCGATATTGGCCCTGGCTTCATGTTCTCATACTTGATAGACTCACTCATTCTCATAATCATCTCTTTCTTGCCCTTTAAAGACGTGGCAAGAACATCAACCTTGTCCAAGCGATGGCAATTCGAGACCAAGAACATAGAATTGGACGAAACCCTCTTTGTAAAACCACAAAATGATCAATCCAACGAAGAAACTATAGGGAATCAAAGAAGGGGTTTCATCGATTTCTCAATGCAGTTCATTCAAGGTTTTCGCCCAGTGAGTGTGGATAAGATTTTGCCTCTCATTTTCACATCCCGAGAACTTTGTTTAAGCCATGCAAAATTTTGTTCAATTCACCATAGGTCAAAATGCAAAAGTTGTTGAACTTGACTTTTCAGAACCAACATGAGATCAACAAGATTTTAGTCTGGATCGTGATAATAACCATGCTGATTTGTTTGAATTGCCACCATGTGTTTATGAACACAAAGAGCCATTCATATCTTTGAAGTTGTTTGCAAGCAAATTTAGGGTGACTAGATTGTAACATGAAGATTACCAAAGTAATGCATGATTTGTACAACAGATTATCCTAAACCCATAATTTATTTTTAATTTGTATTTTAAAACAAGAAGAACTTGTTCAAACTCAATGCATCATACCACTAGGAATGCCATAAACTGACATCCGTTCATCAAAAGGCCATACAATGAAAAACCAAAAAAAAAACAATTATATTTTTCCAAAAACTATAAACAGGATTGAGTCAGTCTTAAGATTGTTGGAAAAATTATACCAAACTATATGGAAAATGTAATTTAAAAATATGTAAACAGTTTTTGGGAAAGATGGGAATCAAGCCTTACGTAGTTCCGGCTTAGGTTCACTCGAGTATTTTCACTCTCCTCTTACGCTCTAACTTTTGCCAAGGCCGCCCTTTGCGGGTTTTCAACCTTGCGAGCTCAGTTTTTATAATTTCAAATTTTTTGTGCTCTGGCTTTTGCCTAGGTCGCCCTTTCGGATTTTCGGCCTAGCGAGCCTCTCAGGGGTAATATTTCTTCAACTTGTCCATGTTGATTGGTTGCGAGAACTCTAGGCCATCTAGGTCCATCAGAACCACAGCTCCACTTGACCAAATAGACTTAATGATGTAGGGACCAGTCCAATTGGGTCTGAACTTGCCCCTTGGGTCGTGGATGGGAGCTCAGTTGTCCTTGAGCACCAAATCTCCTTCTTTTAGATTCTTGGACTTAACTTTCTTGTTAAAAGCCCTGGCAATTCTGCGCTGATAGCCTTGAACATGGTATAGTGCTTTCAGTCTGCGCTCATCAAAAAGCATGAGTTCTTCAAATCTGCTCTGTTGCCAATCTGTTTTGGCTATCTGACACTCAGCCAGCACTCGCAAAGACGGAACCTCAATTTCAATAGGTAGGACGGCCTCCATCCCATAAACTAATGAATACGGAGTCGCCCCAGTAGAAGCTCTAATTGAAGTCCGGTACCCCCACAGAGCAAACGGTAGCTTGTCTGGCCAATCCCGGTAGGTTTCCACCATCTTCTGCAATATGTGTTTGATATTCTTGTTGGCGGCCTCGACCGCTCCATTGGTTTGCGGCCGATATGTGGATGACTTATGAAAAGCCACGTTGTATTTCTCCAACAAGTCAATCACTTCCTTCTTGAAGTGGGAACCATTATTTGAAATGACCTCGTTTGGGACCCCATAACGACAGATGATGTTGTTTCTGATGAATTTTGCAACATGTGACGCCTTCAACACTGCATAGGATTGGGCCTCAACCCACTTTGTGAAATAATCTATCGCTACCAGGATGAACTCATACCCATTAGACCCCTTCGGGGTAACAGCCTCGATCACATCAATTCCCCAAACTGAAAATGGCCATAGCGAAGTCATATTGTATAGCTTCGACGGCGGGATGTTCATGCGGTTTGCATGGATCTGACATTTGTGGCATCGCCGAACAAAGCCGATACAATCCTCTTCCATGGTAGACTAGTAGTAACCCTGTCTGAGGATCTTTCGTGCCAGCATTACTCCGTTCATATGCGTACCGCATTTCCCTCCATGGATGGCCTCCATCAGGCGTTTTGATTCTTTAGCTTCAACGCACAGCTTATGCCTTCCTAGATGACCTCTCTTATACAATTTACCTCCACAGATGATGAACTGAACGGCCATTCTTCTTATTGTCCTTTTGTCCTTGGCATTTGCCCCTGGTGGATACCCCTCTTTCTCCAAGAAATTCCAAATATCGTAATACCAGGGGTTCTCATCTTGAACCTCATCTATAGCAGCGATTGATTCATATGCTGGCACAAACTTCTGATCAATGATGACTGGACGCATCCGGACTCCAAATGGGATATCTATCATGGAAGACAGAGTTGCTGGTGAATCTGCGAACCTGTTGTTCTCTCTTAACAGATGAGCGAAGTTTAACTTCTCAAACCGAGGAATTAACAAATTGAAGGTCTGGTGATACATCATCATTTTTTCTTCTTTGACTTTCCAATCTCCTTTCGCTTGAGATACAATAAGGTTTGAGCCCCCGATGACGTCCAACCATTTTGCCCCTAGTTCTAGAGCTGCCTCTAGACCGGCAATGCATGCCTCATATTCTGCTTCGTTGTTCGAGACTTTGAACCGGAGCTTGAAGGCTAGAGGGATACGGGAATTGTCGGGTGCTATCAGCAACACTCCTATCCCATACCCGTACTGGTTGGACGCTCTGTCAAAATACATCGTCCAGAACTCGTCGTCGATATGCAAAATGGCCTCATCTGGAAATAAGTACTCAACTGCTTCATCTCCTTCCACTGGATGATCGGCTAAGAATTCTACTACTGCTCTTCCCTTGACTGACTTGCGCGTTACATATTTCAGATCGAATTCGGAAAGCAACAACAACCAACGAGCTAGCCGACCCGTAAGTGCCGGTTTCTCGAAAAGGTATTTGATGGGGTCTAACCGCGAAACCAACATTACGGAGTGAGCTAACAGGTAGTGCCGCAGCTTCTTGGTAGCCCATACCAAGGCCAAGCAAGCCTTCACCAATGGTGTGTAGCGAGTCTCATACTCTAGCATCTTCTTGCTCAGATAGTAGATGGCCCTTTCCACTTTGTCTTTTGATTCCTACGCGAGAATGCAGCCCATTGTGGTCTCAGTTACTGAAAGGTACAATATCAACGGTTTCCCCGATTCTGGTGGTGACAACACGGGTGGGTTCTGTAAATATTCCTTGATCTTTTCAAAAGCAGCTTGGCACCGGCCGTTCCACTGGAATTTCTTTCCTTTCTTCAGGAGACCAAAAAGTGGTTCACAAGTCAAGGTTTAATTTTGAGATAAATCGTCTTATGAATTGCACTTTACCCAGAAAGCCTCGCACCTCCTTTTCAGTCCTTGGTGGTGGCATTTCTAGGATGGCCCTGATTTTGGAAGGGTCGACTTCGATACCTCTCAGTGTAATGAGGAACCCCAGCATTTTCCCTGCTGTGACACCGAATGTACACTTCTGAGGATTCAATCGCAACCGGAATTCTCTGATCCTTTGAAAGAACTTTTGCAAGGCGGTGTAGTGGCCCTCCCTTTCTTTGGACTTGATAATCATGTCGTCCACGTACACCTCAACCTCTTTGTGGATCATGTCGTGTAATATTGTGGTCGCAGCTCGTTGATATGTAGCTCCAGCGTTCTTTAGCCCAAATGGCATCACTCTGTAGCAGTAGGTCCCCCACAGGGTGGTGAAGGCAGTCTTTTCCCGGTCTTCTGGTGCCATCACTATTTGATTATAGCCTGAGAAGCCATCCATAAACGAAAGCAAAGCATGCCCCGCTGTGAAGTCCACTAACTCATCGATATGCAGCAAGGGGAAGTCGTCCTTCGGACTAGCTTTATTCAAGTCCCTGAAATCCACGAACACCCTGATCCTGCCGTCCTTTTTCGGTACCGGAACTATGTTGGCCAACCAAGTCCTGTATTCGGATACCTGCAGGAACCCTGCGTCAATTTGCTTGGTGACCTCTTCCTTAATCTTGAGAGCCCAGTCCGGGCGAATCCTCCTGAGTTTCTGTTTAACGGGTCGGGCCTCGGGGTCAAAAGGGATCCAGTGCTGTACAATCTCAGGATCGATTCCAGGCATGTCTTCGTAGGACCACGCAAAAACATCTTTGAAATCTTTTAATAAAGCGACTAAGCGCTCGCGTTCCTCCAAAGACAACGTGGACCCGATCTGGACCAGCCGCGGGTCCTCTTCAGTACCGACATTCACAGTAGTGATTTCATCCATTAAGGGTTTAACAAATCTTTCCTGCTCTTGTTCAATTAAACGTTGCAAAACCGGAGGAATTTCTTCCTCGTCGTTTTCATCAAAATTTTGAAAGTTTGAGTTAATGCAATAAATCAAGGGCACAGAAAAGTACTCAAAAACCACAGCCACATCATTCTTATTAAGCACAACCAAATCGTCCAATTCTTCGGTTACAACAGACTCAAAAGAGAAAGAAAAAGACGACCTGGACAGGACTGTGGTATCCGGGTTATCATCCCCAGGAATACCGGACTCAGACTCAGTTGAGCTGGAACCTGATTCTGACTCAACAGACTCGGTGGAATCAGATTCCGGCTCACTACCTGACCCGGTGCTGCTTGACAAAAATTCTTTTTCATACTGCTAGATGAGAGAGGGTGCGATAGATGCATCCAAAATGTTTGCTGGTAGGCCCGTAGCCGTTCCATTCCCAATCACGTATACCGAGAAGTTATTCCCCAAGCACTTCTGTTCGATCGAAGGATCTGAAAGTAGACACGCCAACACTACCCCCATTTCACTTTCAGCGTCCTCAGACTCCATTTTCTTGCTCTGCTTAGCCTCAGCTAATGGGTCTGTCTGCTCTTCGGCAACGTCATCCCCGGGTAACTGCAGGTCAAAGAAAATCTCAAAACCTGGCACGCGTTTCCTCTCCGTGTTCAGCCACAGCTCTGGGAACCCACAAAATGGAAAGTCCTCCCCCTCCCGGACGAAGCATCCGTTTAGGGTACCCTGAATGGGCCGGTGCATTAAGTCAAAAGGCTTCCCCGCCTTCTTCGCTCTGGCTCTCCCAGCCATCTCTTTACCCTTTCTTATCCAATCCTCTTTGGTGGGCAGATAATCCAAACCAAAGGTATGTGGGTTATGTGGCACCTCGGCCAATGTTGCGACGCTCTTCCGGCCGCTCTTTCCTAATCCCATCCCGGGGATGTGTTGAAGCTTATTCATGAGGTATACTGATTGAGCACTGGCATACACCCCCTCATTAACAGCCAAAATGTTCTGTACGACCCGGGCCTCAGCCAAAGTGAAACTGGATAAGAACACATCCTCCATACCGTGCTTAATTTCCAAAACTGGCGTAGATACTTCCGGCGGTGGATGGATCGATGAATTCCCCAAAACAATGGCTACTCCCTTTCCATGGGGTATTTCACCATTTGATACAAGGTAGAAGAAACTGCCTTCACTTGATGCAGCCACGGCCGCCCCAAGAGTGGATTGAAAGTGGCGGGAACCTCTAGGACGTGAAAGTCAATTTCATGCTGCCCCGGCCCAACCTTGGTCTAAATTTTCGCTGTCCCCATGACTTCTCTGCTTATGTTGTCGTATGCCCGAATCACCTGGGTTGTTGGCACAAAGTCCGCGGTCTTCAGACCGATTGCATAAGCAGTCCCCGTTGGACACACATTGATGGCGGACCCTGTGTCGACAAGCACCACGGGTATCCACTTTTTCCTGCACTCCACGGAGATGTAGAGTGGCTTGTTATGGTTCGCACCCTCAGGTGGTAGTTCTTTATCAGAAAAGGTCAACATCGGGGTAGCTCCTCCCGGAAAAGCTAAGCCCACCAGCTGTTCGGGCGTGGTGTCTATTGAGAGCTTGGCCTTGTCCATGGCCGATAAAACAGCTTGTCGATGCACTCGCGATGCCATAAGCAGTCCCCAGATGGAGATGTCTGCCTGTATCTTTTTCAACTGCTTCAGTACGGCATCTTCTTCGATTTGCTTCTCTTTCTGTCTCTCACCTTCCTTATCCTTCCCAGATGCCTCTGGCTGGTCTAGGTTCGGGGGCTTGAAATACCGCCCGCTTCTCGTCATATGATCGACTTCGCCGATATACCAGGTATCATCTGGCAGATTACTCCCCCAATCCTCATCCGTGTGGGCAAGACATAAATCATCGTCCTCCCACCACATTCCGTCGGCAGCCAACAGACACCTGTCTGGCTTCGATTCAATTGTACCCGCAATACTCTCCGTCCACATGCTCGCAGCATTCTCTATCTTCGTGCGCACAGCACTTTTAGTCCCCTCAGGGCCCTTGGCTTTCTTGATTCTCTCAGCATCCTCAAACCTTTCTTGTTCCAACTGCGTCAGTACAGCTGGCTGTTCAATAATTCCCGCATTCATAATGCCCAAGTCTCGAGCGGAATTCTTAGCACCGGCGCTTTCCGGCGATGCATTCTGATTTCCGGCCCTTCCGGCCACCACTGATATTCTTGCCCCTACCGGGCCCTGTTTCAACTGAGCTTCGTCAACAACGTCTGGCAGGTCATCAAGCCACTCGATGACCTCTGCTGACTCCTCAAAATCTGACCAGTTGACTACCACGCCCTCTAGCTCTTGTTCATTGAAAAATTGGAGGTTGGCAAAGTCCTCTTCCACAGCTGCCAGGTCATTTATCCTCTGACCAGATTCATCCCCTTGTATCATGCAAAGCTCTGCCCCCGCCAGCAATTCAAAGTTCGGCCCAACTTGGCCCACTAATCGGATGTAGTCACTCGAACTGTATAAAAAACTCTCAGATTTATCAGATCCTGGCTCAACAATCCCATTTTCCCCTGGAATCTCCCCCGTTCTGTCTTTGACAGCCACCACCAATGGTTCGGGTTGGGCTCTGAAGATGTCCAACATGCACAAGTCAGTGCAGTCAGGAAGGAGCACCTCCGGCTTGGGTAGGTGGGTTGGGGTAATATATATGCTGGGATCGTAAGACACGACCCCAGTCTAGATAAAGTTGATTCTTTTGGGAGGTGGAGCTTGGTTGTGCGGTGGAAGAGGGTTTGTAGTGACATTGGGTTTTTCCGGAGGCACAATCACCTCTTGTCAACAAGATCCTGAATCTCGTGACACAATCTATAACATTGGTCGGTGTCATGACCGTGTCGTTGGTGATATGCGCAATATTTGGTTGGATTGTGGGAGGGGGGAAGTGGATTTGGCAATGGCCTTGGCTCCAGGGGCTTCAAGTGCCCTTTCCTGATTAATACCCCTAGAGCCTTGGACAGGGGCATATACAGTGGGGTGAAGGTTCTTTGGCCTTTGGGTTGGAATCGGGTGGTTTGTGTGTTGCTTCCGGACGCGCTGGAGAAAGGTGTAGCTGCCATGGGTCTGGAAGGGGGGATGGTGGTGACCATGCTTACTTCTGAAGCTATAGCATTTGTGGCATTGCTGGTGCCTGTGTTGTTGTTGCGGTTGAAAGTTCTTCGGGGTTGCTCTCTATCTTGGTCAATCAGACCTTGTTTCATAGCATTCTCTATTTGTACCCCCATCTCGTGCAAATTTGAAAAGGTAGGGAAAGGGAGCACAATCATTTTCTGCATCAGTTTTGGTTGGAGATTGCGCACAATCATTCGGATTTGATCTTTATCTGTAGGCCTTAGGGTCATCATTGAGACCTTTGCCCTCCAACGGGCCACAAAATTCGAAAAGCTCTCCTTAGGCTCCTGTCTTGTTGTCTCAAGATCATGGGTTGTAATCTCGATTTGAGTGTTATAGGAGTACTGCGCAATGAAAGCCTCGGCCATCTCATCCCAGTTGCGTTTAACATCATCTTCTAATTTTGCATACTAGATAGCGGCCACCCCTGACAAGGTTCGGCCGAATAGTGAAAGCTGCTGTGGTCTGGTGAGGCCCATCGGTCGCAGTATATCTGAGAACAACCGAAGATGGACCATGGGATCCCCGGATCCGTCAAAGCGGTCGATTTGTGGCATTTTGAACCTATCTGGTAGCGTCACAGCCACATCGGCATATCCGTCCTCAATGTCTAGGATGGACTTCACCCCTTGGGATTTCTTGAACAACTTCTCGAGCTTGCTCAATTTCAACGTTGTATGGTCTATCTCAAACTCAAAGGGAGAATCCGGTTGATTGACAGGCGTAGGTGCCTTGGATAGTTGAGGCAGAATTGGGGGCGGAGCTGGCCCCGTTGGTATGTTCGTTTCTGCCTGGACATTTGGTGCCTCCCCGGGTGCCGGGACTCCTGGTGGGGGAGGAACTGGGTGTGAAGCAGGTGCCCCGGTTTGTTGTTGTAACCTGGCAATTAACTCTGCCTGCTGGGCCATGATCTCGGCCTGTTGTTTGGCAAATTCATCTCGGCGAACAGCATCCTGCTGCATGGCTCTCATGGTGTCCTGCATCTGACGCATCATTTCCTCAACTCCTGTTGGTGCCGCCATACTGCCCTAATCTGTCTGAACTATTGGCAGGTCTATCTCTATAGCAACAATTGGGATCTCAATCCGACTGTCCACTGACGGGGTAATCCACTGCTCTGGCAACCTCTGCTCGGATACACTGCGTCTTTTCGACCTCCGTCTGATAACCGGGGGTAGGGAATGATACACTGGTTGTCCGTCGACCAGATCCTCAGATCGATGGAGTCGGCGACCTCTTGTCCAGAGTGCTTGGGGAATATCTGCTTGGTTTAAAGCAATTGTGCTAAACTACCTAGCAAAAGGATAAATAAAGCAATAATAAGGAAATAAACGAGCAGACAAACGGACAGCATAACAGCGTAAATAAACACAACACACAGTCGGGTATAATTAACACGCAATTGATACACCGTTCTCAAAGACTGATCATTATTCTGAAATCACTGTCCCCGAAGCTGAATTTGATACCCGCAGATAATTGATTCCGAAAATATTGAACTGGTGCCCGCAGGCCTGATACCCAAAATACTGAACTGGTGCCCGCAGGCCTGATGCCCAAACTTGTAAACTGATACATGCATTCGTATAGAGACGCACTCTAAAAGCACATAACAAACAAGTGAGAGCCAAAACACCCCTATGTTGGGGTAAGGTTTCCCTGTCCTATTTTGTCAGGAGCTAGGGTTTCACTACGCACGCAGCGGTTTTAAACAACCTATAAACGGGTAAGGAACCTGTCCTAGTTTGGAATGGTTACTATGGATTCCGAATATGCACTAGGTCGAATGGTTAAAAAAGGGTGCCCCGGTAAAACCGGGGTTTGTGTTCCCGTCGTGGCAGAGCCCGCAATTGGTCAGCCTTATGGCACGCTTCTCGAAGCTAGCCTTCGGCAAACCGTTCAAGAATAGCATATGGCAAACACGGTATCCTAGGCGCACCAATGCACATGCAATGCAAAGAAACACATAAGTGTAGTCAAAACAAGATATCATGCGTTCGAGTCAAGTTCTCTAAATCCCCAACAGAGTCGCCAGAAACTGTAGACGCGCCCTTGGGCCTCACTACAGTTCGGACTCAATTTGGGTCATGGTCCTGTATCTAATCTCGCGGAGTGCAATGCAAGACCGATGAATCATCAAAGAGTCCAAATCCGGCAAATCATTTTTGAAAACAGATTTTTTGAAAGAAGAGCCAAACATGGACTGCTTTGCCAGATACAGAGTCGCCACCTAAATATTTTATTTTGGAAAATTTAGGAAACCCTGACTCGTTGCCTAAGGCCACATGTCCATCATCACCAAAGTTGCCTCGGCTCGGGAACTTGGGTACGATTGGGGAAGGTCACTTCGTGAGCACTCCCGCTCGCCCAATCAAAGATCGGCCTCTACTAACCATGATATCTAGTTTTGAAAACATTATGCATTCTTATTTCGGTTATTAGCCTAGATTTACTATGTGATGCGCACATCATACAAGTATAGACTGGATTGCTTGAATTGGAACGAAACATCTCATGTTTGTTTTGAAAACGGTTTGCTACTCGCAAGTAGGCGAAAATGTGGATTTGCCACCCTCAGGTGGGCTTAGAAAACATGGTTTTGCCACTATCTAGTGGGCTTAAAACTCACAGTCGATGAGTTGTTCCAATCCAAATAACCCAACCTTCACCCACAGGCATTTAGGCAGTTATATCACATAAGCACGTAGCCTCATGGTAAGCATGCTATCATGGTAGTCACTCACACGCATGCAAGGATGCTAAAGCATAAACGCTTACCGAGTACTCCAAGCTAAAACAAAAGCTATGTTAGAAATCCATGCATGATCCTAACTATACAGAAATGCCTAATGCAACACATGCAAAAATGCAACTACAGTAGGCTCATCTATTCTAAACATGGCATATGAAATGCAACGGATAACATGTATTCAACTCGGAATTGAAATACAAATACAGTTAGTATGATGCGTCGAGCCTGGTGCATGCAAGACAGATGAATGGATGCAAACATGCGAGCATAAGTATGCTAATTGAAACATGCCCTAATCTAACCATCATAAGTCGATAAATAAAAGGGAGAAAGACGTGGGGTTGGAAGACATACATCATACACACGCACACTTATTACAATTGTGCCTTCGCTCGGAGGGTCCGAATAAATAATATACAGTCTGAATAAATAGTATAGTCCGAATAAATACAAAATCCTAATTAATTAACAAATTAATCGAGGAAAGTAGGTAAATCAGCAAGTAAATCCATGAACCGCCTCAGCTCTGATCCAAATGATGAATGATGCATGCTTGAGTTGCCTTGCGCAGAAATCCATTACGATGCCCCAGTTTGCCTTTGTTTGCAATTGTTCTTGGAATATTGCGCAACGCTCCAGAAGGCCGCTGATTTCTGATTTACTGCAATAGAGAGCAACAAAGGGGCATGGCAAAGTATTTTCACATATGATGCATGACTACTCTTCAGGGAGTGTAGTCCTCGACCCTCGTGCTACCAATCACGCATATCGATGCATGATGGCCGAGGAGTCGAATTGCACGGCTCAATATGAAATGAATGCACATGAAAACACAACAAGACCTAAACTCCATCATGGGTAATCCAGAGTGTCGGTGACAGGGAATTGAGACACGTTTCGTCACTCGGAGTACGAAACGTACCTCGTTTCCCGTGCTTGGGCTGACTCCTATCCCAAACACGATGCAAATGGGATGGCATACACAATGCGATTAACATACAACCTAGCATACGCAATGCTATGAAATGGCATACACAATGCTCGATGTGACATGGCATACACGATGCTCTAACATGCAATCTAGCATACGCAATGCTATGGACTGAAATCACATACACAATGCACGATGGACTTACACCAACATGAATGGACCTCAGCCACACTCACATCAGTGGCCATGAGATGGAAAAGAGAAAATCGAAATGCGTGCACACGTGCACGCATACCGAGGACCGAACCTAAGGAATAAAATGCCACTCTACCAAAGCATGGCAAGGGATGAAAGATGGAATAGAAACATGTAATTTACAGCACTGAAACATGATGCTAAATGGTCCCGAAACATGGAAATATGGCACCCGATGCATGAAATAAGCCCTGAAACTCAAAGCTAGGCACATGCATTGAATTATAACTATGCAAAGCAAGCATTATTTGGCCATGAAGTACAAAGACAGAGCCAAGGCAGTCCCAAAACATGCACATTTCTAGTTTAAAGCATGGCCAAAAAGTGCTAGCATGATAGATTAAAATAGCATGCAAATTTGGCTAGCAAGCATGGTTTACATGGCATGTATATGAAGCGTATGAGAACTCATCAAACCAGCCAAAAACAGTGAATAAAATATGACAAAATATGCCCAAATAACCACTGAAATGCAACCAATGCATGCAAAAATGATGAGCTCCTTTAGAGGGCCATACAAGGGGTTATTAAGCACATACAAGATAGACATGTAACATGGAAAAATCACCTCTAGAAATGAGTTATGACAGCCCTAAAACTCACCAAAAATGGCCTGAAATTGATCAATAAAGCATACAATGAAAGGACCTCTTGAAAGGCCTTGAGGAGGGCTGCTCCACACATGCATGAGGGACATAAAATATGGCCAAAAGGGCCTTGGATAGACCGAAGAAAGACCTCAAAACCCTCAGAATGAGGCCTGGAACATGACTTCAAAGCATGCAAAAAGGGGTCCCTTTGGAAGGCCAACAAGACCACCAAACAAGACAAGAAGAGAGGGGGTCACTCCCCTCTGATTTTGTCTCTCAAAAATGCATCTAAGCCACTGAAAATCTACTGGATTTCAGTGGCTAAGAGGCCAAACCAAGGCCAATGCAAATACTCACATGCATAGCTCAAAACATGAAGAAATAAAGCATGAAAGGGGGGAGATGACCCCAAATAGAGAAGTGACCTTAAGTAAACATGTTTATAAGCTCAAAAGGAAAATTTTTCTAGTTTATGACAAATCTCAAAAATGCTAACAAGTAGGACCAATATAGATGCAAAATAGGCCTACAAAGAGGGATAAAGCATATAAGGATGTAGGAGGCCTCAAACAGAAAAGTGTCCTTAATCAATATTTAAGAGGAGCTCAAAATATGACACTTTTTATTTTATTACAAAGTCCAGAAATACTTTCAATTAAGGATAATCAATGGAGCAAAAAAATGCAAGTTTAAGGGAAATAGGTGCTTACCCTTGAAGAGCAGCAAAGCTGGAGCTTTTGGACCAAGTTGGTGAACTTTCAACCCTTGCAAATTAGTCCCAAAGTGCTGGAATGGATGGAGGAGGTGTGGTGCTAAGGGTTGTAGTGTAAATGGTCCAAGAAAACTAGGGTTTGGAAGCTCAAGTGTAGAGATATATATAGAGAGAGTGTTGTAAGCCTTCAGATGGGTTCAACCCTTGCCAAAGAAGATCAGCCTCCCCTTTATAGAGGAGAGGCTCTAAAATATCCCAAAAGGGCTTCACATATGTATGGAGGATGGTCCAATTGCCTCACAGCTGGCACAACTGTGATGCATTCAGAGAGGGCAAAAAGCAAGAAGCAGGCCGACCAGTTCAAGTAGCCGGCCAGCCACTCCCCCTAGTCGGCCGACCAGGGGTCAAAAGGTTCAAGAAGAATTTCTGGCCGGCCACCCCAAAAAGGTGGCCTTCCAGATGAGTGCAACACAGCTGTATAGTGAAAAACCAGAAAAAGTAACCTAGGAGAGAGAAAAACCAGCTTTTTAGCAAGGTTAAAAAGGGTCAAGATGAATTAATGGTCGGCCTACCCATATTGGTGGCCTCCCAGATCAGCACAACACAATGGTGGTATGAAAAGCCAGAAATTGTGGCTCAAAAGTGAGAAAAACCAGCTTTCTGTCAGAAAAATCGGCTTTTGGAGAGAGAAAAAGAGAAAGCTGGTTTTTCAGGGGAAAAGGTGGCCTCCCACCATCCTACGACCTCCCTAGTAATGAAAATAGGGTCCCTACCAAAAATGGACCAAGATGGATGCAAAACGAGGGTTCAGGGGCCAAAACGCGCAGTCTGAGGCTCCGAAAACAGGCTATTAGGCACCGGAAGTGGCGTATGACCACGAAGGTGGTCTCCCGGGCCACAGTGTCCCTCAAGAGAGAGGAAACAAGGTGTGTGCCAAAAATCGGAGCAAACGGAGGTAGTTAAGCGGTCTCGAACCGAGGCACACGACCGACGGCTCCGAAAAACCAGAAACCGGGCTCCAAACGGGAAAAATGGCCTACGACCACGAAGCGTAGCCTACGGCCACTGAGAGATGGTCTACGAGACCTCTCCCTTCCTTTGGGAAGAGAAAACAGAGAAAATAGGACCCGGTTCGCAAACCGAGGCAAAGCACAAAAGAGCCCCGAAGTCCGGAGGCAAGGCTCGCAGCCTAAACTCCGCAACCTCAGAACGAGCACAATATGCAACATCACCGAGCACTCAATTGGTGACGTCTAAGTCTTAAGGTCGGTCAAAAATGGGGTGTCTACAGCATGCATTGGACCCTCTTCCCGAGGCTGATTTTTACTGCTTAATTAGCTTAGTTAATTTGCTTAACTAGTTAACTGTCTGTAATATTTAATTAGCTTGTAGGTTAATTAAATTGTATTATTCTTTTGGTCCCTCTGAGCGAGGGCGGATTTGTAATAAGTGTGGGTACGTGTGTGCATGTCTTCCAACCCCCACTTCTTTCTCCCTTTTACTTACCTGCTTCGATGGTTAGTGTTAGGGCACGTTTAATTTAGCATACCTTATGCTGTGCATGCGTGCATCATTCATCAGTCGTGCATGCACCAAGCTCGGCGCATCATGCTAACTGCATAGTATTTCGAATTCCAAACTTGAATACGTTCATCAAAATTGTTGTATTTCACATGTCATCCTTAGATTAGCCGAGCCTATTCTAATGACATTTTGTATGCGATGCATTAGCCATTTTTAAACTAAGATCATGCATGATTACTAACTAGTTCATTGTTTTGGCACGGAGTATGATGTAAGTATTTATGCTTTAGCATCTCGCATGAATGTGAATGTTAACATGACAGCATGCCTACCATGCGGCTATATGCTTACATGATATTACTGCCTGAATGCCTGTTGGTGAAGGTTGGATTGTTTAAGTTAGAACAACTCATTGAAATCCGTGTTTTAGCCTACTCGTGAGTAGCGAATTTCAAATCATTTTCAAACAAACGGATATGCGATGCTTTGTTCCAAATTAGGCGATCTAGTCTATACTTGTTTTGCTGCGCGCATCACATAGTAATTCTAGGCTAAATAACCGGAATAAGAACGCATGTGTTTTCAAAACTAGATATCATGGTTAGTAGAGGCCGATCTTCGGATCAGGCAAGAGGGGGTGCTCATAGCTGACCTTCCCCAATCGTACCCAAGTTCCCGAGCCGAGGCAACTTTGGTGATGACGGACACGTGGCCTTAGGCAAACGAGTCAGGATTTCCTAAATTCCACCAAAATAAAATATTTAGGTGGCGACTCTATATCTGGCAAAGCAGTCCATGTTTGGCACTTCTTTACAAAATCTGTTTTCCAAAACGATTTGCCGGATTTGGACTCTTTGGTGATTTATCAATCTCACATTGCACATTGTGAGATCAGATTAAGAACCGACACAAATCGAGTCCGAACTGTAGCATGGGGCCCAAGGGCGCGCCTACAGTTTCTGGTGACTCCGCTGGGGAGCTTAGAGAACTTGACTCGAACTCATGATATCTTGTTTTGATTACACTTATGTGCTTCTTTGTATTGCATGTGCATTGGTGCGCCTAGGACACCGTGTTTGCCATCTGCTATTCCTGAACGGTTTGCCGGAGGCTTGCTTTGTCTAAGCATGCCATAAGGCTGACCAGTTATGGGCTCTGCCAGTATGGGAGCACAAACCCCAGTTTTACCAGGGCACCGTTTTCGACCATTCGACCTAGTGCATATTCGGAATCTGTAGTGACCATCCCAAACTAGGACAGGTTGCTTACCCGGTTTTAGGTTGTTTGAAACCGCTGCGTACATAGTGAAACCCTAGCTCCTGACAAAATAGGACAGGGAAACCCTACCCCAACATAGGGGTGTTTTGGTTCTCATTTACTTGCTATGTGCTTTTAGAGTGTATCACTACAGGAACGCACATATCAGTTCGCAAGTTTAAGTACCAGGCCTGAGGGCATCAGTATCAGTATTTTGGGGAATCTGTTATATCTACGGGTATCAGACTCAGTTTTGGGGCAGTGATTTTGGGGAACAGTGATCAGTAGTAGAGTATAGTTTTCAACTATGCCTGTGTATGTTCTGTTTGGGCTAAAATGCTGCTTGTTTTCCCTCTCAAGGTTCAGAGATTTAGGTTCAGAGATTTGGTGTTCTCCTTCGCTGAGGCAAGGCAGACGTCTGATCCGTCAATCGCTAGTTGCATCATCTCCGTTCGGTTCAGCGGACTTATGATGACCCAAAGTTCAGAGGAAATCGTGGTTATGGCAGCCGCATTAGACCAAGGGATCATCTTGTAGGATGAGACCAATGTTGATGTACCACATTCGCCCAGGTCGCCTGCCGCGCGCCCGATCTGGGAGCCCCAGTTGTTTCAAGCTCGTGAGCCCACCACGTTCGAGTTGATAGGAATGATTGGTGACCTCCAGAGGTCTATGACTGATCTCGCCTACGGAATGTCGGCTTCGCCACCAGCCCCATCGTATGCCAAGAATTTTGTACCATAGGAGCCCTGCTACTGGGGAAAATTGTGATCGAGCTCAGCCAGCCAGCCTGAAGCTGTCCCAAGCTATGGCAACGACATGTCAACAACAACTGGGTTCCGCTCTGATATAGCAACCCAAACCCTCGATCAGGCTAATGCTAGAGGTAAGAACAAAGTGGGAACAGATGCTGATCCCGTTGAACAACTGCTGTGGGCAGTCGAGGCTTTGAAAGGCGGAGGGATGAATAAGCAGCAAGTATTCGCAGTCATGACTAAAGCTGTGGATGATGCTTTCCCCACTCTAGCCGAGGATAGTTCAAGCCAGGCGAAAAATCAGGATAGGCCCCGTCATGCCAGAACAGTCCCTTCTGCTCCCAACCCTGCACCAGGAAAAGATCAGAAAGCCAAGGCAGTGCCTGCCGACCCTTTCACTAGTACGTCTAGCAAGAACCCTCAGACTTTGAAGTATCTGCCTCGAGGATGCAGAGTCTTTCATGCCCTCTACATGCCTTTGTCTAGGGCATTTCAAATTCTGGCTAAAAAGGGGCACCTTAAACCCCTCGAACCTCGACCTCTTCCAAAGAATCTCCCCCTCACACATGATGCTGCCTTGTACTGCGCATACCATCAGCAAATCGGTCACAGCACCGACGGTTGTTTCCATCTTCGCCACGAAGTGCAAGATTTGATCGACAATGAGGTCATTCTCCCACCCACCTCAGCAAAGTCTGTTACCATTGAGTTGTTGGACTTTGAGGATACTGCAAGTATGTGATCAGGGGTTGGACCACCTGCGGGCGGCGCTCGGTGTATTTCAGATATGGCGTTTGGCACGCACTGTCGGGAGCATTTGCGAATGTAGTTTTGTAATTTCTGGCTTGGGTGTTGAGTCAGTTCTCCGTTTTGTTTTGGGTCTGTCTCATTGTCTTAAGTCAGTCTTTTTGCTTAAGGGTCTGTCTTGTTGTGTCGAGTCAGTCCCACTGTATAAAAATCGGGTGGTTCCAGGGTTGTTGCCTCGGATATCATTATTTTGTTTTGTAACTATCCTTTTTCTTTCTTTCGAGTCTGTCTCTTCTGTAGAGCCAGTTGTAACCAGGAAATCTGAATGAAACGGCTGTGGCTATCAGGTTTTCGTGCTTATTGCTACTTCGAGCTAGTTGTGCCAGAGCATTTGAATGAAACGGCGGAGCATTTGACTTACTCTTCTGTACCTCGAATTCATTACATTGACCTAAGTTTTTCAAAACTTTTTTAACACTGTGGTGATGAAAACGAAGAAGAAGGAATTCCTTGAGATTTGCAAAACTTTGATCATTTGAGAGAAAGAGAGGCATGCTAAGCCCTTAATGATTGAAAACATGTTTGTTAACGTGAGTACTGAGAAGGACCCTAGCTTGATCCAGATTGGTTCCGCACTGTCTTCAGCACGAGCGATTAGTCGCTTTCTTAAAAATTTTCAAAAAACATTTTGTGCAGTCTTGCGAAGACCTGTGTGAAATCGCTCCTGAGATTTTGCAGCTTAGGATCGCTCTCAGCCTCAAGACTTGATCCCTTGCTTTCAAACCTTGGACCTTGGGTTCAGACTGTTCAATGATCAACCGCGATGTAAGGCCTGTGTGGCCAGATTTGAAGCAGCCCTCGAACAAGAGGCACCAAAGTCAGATCAAGAAGATCAGACCTCATCAGAAGAAGCTTGCAAAGCTCAATCAGAAGCGCCCCTCAAACCAGGGGCAAAAATGTCCGATGTGCTCGAAGAACCGAAGACGGATCCTTCTGCAAGTCAATACAACAGCCACCCTCCTGGATACGGATGGCTTCGAGATCCTAAAACCATTTGGCATGGACCTGTTACACTTTTACCCTTGAGAGGCTCGTTGGGCCAAAAAGCCGGAAGGGCGACCCAGGCAAAAGTTAGAGCAAGAGAAAAATACAAAAAAGAAGAAAAAGAAAAATGCAAAAAGAAAAGAAGAAAAAATGAAGAAAATGAAAAGAAAAGATGAAAAAGAAAAGAAAAGAACAAAAAGAATTAAAGGAAAGAAAAAACAAAGCTCGCAAGGTTGAAAACCCGCAAAGGGCGGCCTTGGCAAAAGTTAGAGCGCAAAAGGAGAGGTTAATACCCGAGTGTACCTGACCGGAACTACGTAAGGCTTGATTCCTATGTCTGGGATACGTAGGCAACTTCATCCTGAAGTCCAGCCACAAACACTTCCAAATCAAGTGTGTCCATGTAATGGTTTTGATCATCCTTGCCTTTTCTAAATCCGATAGTTCGGCTGTGACACGACCGGAACTACATAAGGCTTGATTCCCATGTTTGGGATACGTAGGCAACTTCATCCTGAAGTCCAGCCTCATACACTTTCAAAGTAACTGTGTCCATATATTTGTTTTGACCATCTTCGTCTTCTCTATATCCGAGAGTTCGGATGCGATCATCACTAATGAGGACTGACTACAGTATGTTGCGGTGTTATCCACACAAGGGGCAACTTTCCGTTGCCATGAGTCGCCATCCAAACCAGGGCAACTTTCCATTACCGTGCTGTGCCCTTTGGAACAAAGGGCAATTTTCCATTGCCTCCGATCCGAGGTTGTACATCTCGAGAGTAAGTTTCATGCTCGTTGAGCACTGGCTGTTTGCCAAAATGATTTTTGAGCATTTTTTACTGAGGTTGACTATTCTCTCAAAAATTATTTCACTTTCCAAAGCTGGACCATTTTCTTGGACCCAAAAAAGGAAAATTTTCAGTGCTCATAGCCTAACTTGCATGATTTCAAATCAAAAATTGAACAAGCATGTTAATCTAACTCTCATTTTGGTCAAAATTGTTTTAGTAGAAAGCCAAAAACAAAAATGGTCAAAATAATGCACTAGGGGCACAGTTGAGTCAGGCTTCCTGTCTTTCCCCCATATTCAACATACTTGCCAAGAAGGGCACTCTACATGCCAGAAGGGCACAGCTGAAGCTGTCAACAAAGGGCTGAAAGCTCTCTCAACCTCCGAGCAACGAGGTATCAAGCCAAGTGCGAAGCACGAAACAGAATGGATCAAGATACTCCACTCCCTTATCAAGAACATTAACTACACGTCACCGGAGGAAATAGTTGCGAGCTAACAATATTGGGCATGAACCCACGACCTCTTGTTTATTCACCGACCATATCTGGGAAGGAATGAAAAATGAGAGAGTGAAGAATAGAGAGGTGTGAGTCGAGAGAAAAGTGAGCAGAGGGGTTTTGAGAGAAAAATCGAGCCTGAGGGCCGAGTGATGTGAGAATCACAAATAAGAAAGGGTAGGAAATAATACCTGAAGAAACTGGCTCCTCGCGATTTCTGAGGTCTCTCGTTCTTATAACGCATCTATGTGTCGTGTCTTTTGTTTTGTTTACCTCAACTTTTGTTTTGAGTCGGTCTCGAGCGTGTCTCGTCGTGTTTAGGTTGTTTACCTTTCATTTTTCTTTTTCGTTATTGAGTCTTTTTCACTATGTTCAGTCGTAGGCTCAATACTCGGTTGCAAACCCTTTTCTCAAATCACTTTGTGCTCAGGGTGCTGTGCCACTCTCCACATTTTTGCAAGGCAAGATTGGTTCCTTCAACAAACTGTAGGGTCCACCCCCGATAAGTGTGAACAGGAAAACCTGAACCTATCCGAAGCTTTTGGGTTCCAAACTGCGAAGCAAGAACTTTTGGAGCATCTGAGTGTGTTTCAACCTCTGCAGAGTTCAGAATGGGCTGTGTGTTCAGAATAAGCGGTGTGTTGTATGAGCTGCGTGGATTCGCTGTGTGCAGAATAAACCGAGCGCTGTGTTATGGGCTATATGTTCGGAATGAGCAGTGGGTTGTGCGAGTTATTTTGTCATTAGCCGGTTCACTGCCCGGTTATTACAATACAAGTGTTTGATTTTCAGACAAAAGATCAATCTCATTTACATTGTTGTGTAATATGATGCGATGCAATGCGATGCGATGTAGGAAATACACAAATGTGACACTTTTTCAGACAAAAAGCTTGTTTCATTTCATCATCTTTTCAAGTACAAAGTTTCGAAGAAAAAAGAACCTGCTTGCGGCAGTACAACGTACTCAAGCTACCAGCAAAAAAGAAAAAAGTAAAACAAAAAAAGGAAAGGCAGCAAAAATCCAGATCAGCATCGACCATCTCAGGCCTATGGGTTTGTCCTCGTCCTCTTCCTAGACGAAGGTCTAGGAGCATCGTCATCAACACCGTCGTCTGAGCCCGAGTCATCTCCGATCTCCTCCTCGGACGACTCTGCCTCTGTCTCTGCCTCGGCCTCTGACTCATCATCATTTGGGATCGGTGCCCGAGAGCTACTCCCGACATGAGTGGGCCCCACTCTGGCACGGGGGAATACTGTGCCACCTCGCCCTCCTCCTCGAGCGGGAACAGAAGGTCCAGTTGGAACACCTCCTGTGGCCGACATCTGGAATGGAGGCTGAAAAACACGAATGGCAGACGCATCAGTATGCTATGCAAAACAAAGTATGAATACTGTGAGCAGTGTATCAGTACAAAATGCAGTGTGTGAATACAGCGTATGAATACTGTGAGCAGTGTATCAGTACAAAATGTAGTGACTGAGTGCAGTGTATGAATGCCGTGAGTAATGCTGTGAACAGTCTGTGGGCTACAGTGTATCAAATGCCGTGAGGGCCGTGTATCGAGTATTGTGTTGACAGTGTGATGCATCAGATTATGTGAAACAATTTATGTATGGTTTGAGACTGTGGTCAGAAGAACATACCGGGATACCGTAAATGGCCAGCAGGTCGAAGCTCCGCTGTAGCATCCCCATCATGGAGGCGTTCAACTCCAGGGACTGGCGAGTATACTCGGAGGAAGCTTGCAAAAGTGTGCATCAGTATTCTGCAGAATATCAAACGAAATGAAATGAAATGACTGTATAAAATGCAGTAGTACATACCGGAGGCAAGTCGTAGAAACCGACTAACTCGTGATCAGCTAGAGGGGGAGCGAAGGGGATCTGATAGGTCTCCCCACCCCGCCCTCTGCATGTCATCATCGTGGGCAGTGCTGGCCAACTAGCTCCCTGTCCTCTCTGAGCCCCACTCCTGCCACGGACCCGAGCCGTCCTCGCCGCTCCTGCTCCTGCTCCTGCCCTAGCCGCCGGCGCCGCTGGCCTCTCTCTCTCAGCCCGACGGCCACTACTCAAAGGCCGCATGATGTAGGTCTGGACGTACTGTGTAGTCGCCCTCGCCCCTGAAGCCCTCAGCATCCCATCCGATCGTGTAATCGGCCATCTCCTCCAGGGTGTACCTCTCGGTGTCCCTCATGTGGGTAGTAGGCGGACCCGGAACTATCTGCTCTAGTAAACCTAGGGTCTGGTGCAGAAAGCGCTCACCTAGGTACCAAGCTTGACAGACTGGGCCCTCCAGCAAGATCCTGAACCAGGCGGTCTCCTTAGCGCCGGCAAACCGCTTCCGAACCTCAGTTGGCAATGGAGCCCAAGGCTGCCAGGTGATCTGAAAATGATATGCAGTCAGTTATCTACTGTTATTGAAAATACAGTGCAAAGCGAAGCTTGAAATAAACTCTAAAGTTGAACATACCTCTGCGGGGGTGATGGTGTCGAAGTAGCGGCGGAAGAATATGAACGTCTCCCGGGGTCTCCGCACACACCTCACGTCGAAGCGTCGGGAGAATGGAACGCCGAGAGGAGTCTCCACGTCAGGCACTGGCGCAAGCCTCGGGAAGTAGGCGTAGACCCACAACTGCAGGGCAAATATTAGTACGCTTATCAGATAAAGCAGAATGCAGAATAAAGCAGAAATGGTAGAACCGTGTGTTGTGCAGTAGATTGTACAGAATGTACAGTGTGTGCAGTGTACAGTCAGTGTAAAGTAGATTATATGTGTACTGTGTGTGCAGTATACGGCCAGCGTGAGGTAGACCGCAGTGTGTGCAGTGTACAAAATACAGGTAATGTAGAGCAAAAATGTAAAAAAGAGGAAGAAGATGTACCTCCCAAGCTCGCCAGTAGCCTCCGAGCAACTGCCCGCTGCATCGAGAGGATGAGCTCATGTACCCATAGAGTGTGGCCAAGGCTGCCCCACCCCAGTCATAGCGCAGGATCCTGGTCACATTCACCAGAGCGCTCAACAAATAGAGGGGCACAGTGTTCGCCCGGTCGGCGAAGATGGTCGTCCCCAGTAAGAACATAAGGAAGCCGCGCGCGTACTGTTCCACCTCCTCCTGAGTCATCAGAGCCTCATCAGCTAAGGCTGGCTGAATCCTGAAGTGGTTCTCGAACCATGAGTATCTGACGAAGCTTGGACGAGCAAGAGGTGGTAGGTTGCCAAGCAAGTACATCTGAGCGGCCTCCCACTCGTCCATGTCTATGTCAAAGGGGATCGGATCACCCCCTACCCCGATGCCGGTGAGCATCGACAAGTCATAGGGAGTCATCGTTATGTCTCCTATGGCAGAGAAGTGGAAGGAGTCAGTGGTGTCCCACCACCTCTCCACTAGAGCGGCAAGGAGAGGCCTGCTCGTGGTAAGTCTGGAAAGTCCCTTGCAGAAGGCGCTGAAGCAGGCCTGATCAATAATATGGCGGACCGCGTTCGGTAGCTCCATATATCATCCACGGGCCATGACATTCCCATACCCCCGGCAGGTATGGAAATCCCCCTGTATTCAAAAAAACAACAGTTGCGAAGCAATATTCAATATACAGTTTTGAAGAATATCCAGTATAGATATAGCGTGTGTGCACGCGTTCAGATTCAAACAGACATCGGGTGCCGGTGTGCTCACAATGAACTACAACATATGATGTGTCAGTGTGTTTGAGTGATTCAGTACAGATATAGCGTGCGTGCACGTGTTCAGATTCAAATAGACATCGGGTGCCGGTGTGCTCACAGTGAACTACAACATATGATGTGTCAGTGTGTTTGAGTGGTTCAGTACAGATATAGCGTGCGTGCACGTGTTCAGATTCAAATAGACATCAGGTGCCGGTGTGCTCGTAGTGAACTACGACATATGATGTGTCAGTGTGTTTAAGTGGTTCAGAGCAAGTGCAGTGTGTGTGCGCGTGTTCCAATTCAAACAGATATCAGTGCAAGTGTGTTCACAGTCAACTACAACATATGATATACCGGTGTATCCGGGCCAGACAGCTAAAGGCAGAATCGACTATGGCAGTTGAGTATTCTACTTTGCAGAAAATGAAACCGGGGAAAGAGTATACCTCAGAAACGCCATGAGAAAAGTGTGTCTCGGGCTCACGCAGAAGAAGCTCCGCTGGCACCCTCCTATCAAAGCTCCTGAACTGGCGAAGATCGTCAGGAGGCAGCTCGTGAATCGTCGGCCTGTAGGTTGCCGGATCGAATGGATGGACGCTAAGAGGCAAGAGCTCAGACTTTGGGTCTATATCTACCTCCGGGGGAGCCCCACCGCCTGGAATGTCGTCCGCCATCTCGAGAATGGTGCAAAAGTGGCCGAAAAAGTAAAAATCGAGTGAGAATACGAAGAGTCAACCGAAAAGTCAACCCCGGGAGGGTGAAAAATGGCCGGAAAGGCCGAGGTGCAAAAAAGGCACGAAGATCGAGGAAAACTTGAGGGAAACAAGCCTTGAGTGGCGGGAATCAAGAAAAATGCACCGAAACGAAGTTTCGTTCGGTTCAAAACGTGCGAAACAATGAGGTGTTCGCGAATCGAACGTCGAAATGAGCCCTAAAACTGAGGAAAAAGGGGGAATGAAGGAAGAAAACTGATCTAGAGGGAGAGGGGAAGAGATTTCGAGCAAGAGGAAGTGAAAAGAATAGGGCTAGAGGCCCTATTTTAAAAGACCCGTGGCCAAATGTCCAAACTGCCCCAATTCAGGCAGATTTTGCCGATCGGCCACACTGTTGGCCAGTCGGCCAAATAGATGGCCGGTGATCTGTTTTGATGGTCGGGTGGATGGCCGGTGACCTCCTTCAGTGGCCGGTGAGCCTCCTACACCCTTGTTTGGGTTAGATGTGTGGTTTGGGGCCTTCATTGCTCAAGACAGTGCAAGAAAGTGCATTTTCGAAGCTTAACCGGTCTCCGTTTTGACCTCAGACCGTGTCTTCTACGCATAGCACTTGAATACGGGTGCGGTGTATCCTTTTGGTATCCTTTTGTCTCTTTCAAGATTCGAAAGTTTCCTCACACGCGTTGCTTTACAACGTTTTGACGTGAACGCGCATTGAGTTATATGTCATTTTGCTCGCATTGTTAAATACTCTCGGTCTAGGAGACCTTAAATCCTCTGAGGGTGCAAAACCTTTGGTGCTTGCATGTCCGCATGTGTTGTAGCAGACATCATCCGTTGCATGCACACGCGTTGTAACATGCATGACTTGTACCTCCCCACGGTCTGGTGAGACCTTAAGTACGCTTGGTCTAGGAGACCTTAAATCCTCTGAAGGTGCAAGTCCTTCGGTGTTTGTTGTGCACGAACGACTTTCGGTAGGTTTCATCTTATCATACACTTCGAGCGACACGCGTTGTCGCGCATTCTAGTTCTCATGCATTGTCATGCATTTCAAGCGACGCGCGTCGTCGTGCATTCAAATTCATTGTGCATTGACATGCATATCAAAAGACGTGCGTTGTCACGCATTCGCGTCATCATGTATTATCATGCACTTGTCATGCATTTTTCCCTCATTTACATTTTCATGCATTTCAAAATACAAAAAAACAAACATGCACTTTTCATGCAATTCAAAAAACAAAACAACAAACAAAAAACATGCATCATCATGCACTTTTCATGCATTTAAAAAAAAAAAAAAGACAAACAAACATGCATCATCATGCACTTTTCATGCATTTTCAAAGAAAAACAAAAAAAAAAAAGACCAATGTGCATATTGTCATGCATTTCACTGTAAGTAGTGCATATGTCATGCATCATTGAAAATAGTGCATATGTCATGCGTTGCACTGTAAATATTGCATTTACATCCATCCATTGCATATTGTATATATTGCATTGTAGCTTGCGTGCATTCACTGCATCACCCCCATCTACGGCTTGCGTCTTTCCATGTTAAGCTTGGACTGGTATGTGCCCATAATTTTTGAGTTGAAGCACGGTTATGAGATTTTGTGTACGCACCTATTCCACTGCTGGTATTGTGGTTTGAGGGTGACGACACCATTTTCGTGTTAAACACAGTTTGTATGTGTCCATGTCTTTCCTAGGCAATACACAGTTTGGCTGCAGGCCTTGTCCATTACATCCATCGCATGTTAGTATGTAGGTTGCATTGTAAATTGTGCAAATGTCATGCATTCATTGTAAATAGCGCATTGTCATGCATTCGTTGTATTGTACATAGTTTGTATTGCATGCATTCGCTGCATCACATCTATCTATGGCTTGCGCCTTTCCTTGTTGAGCTTGGTCTGGTATGTGCCCATACCTTTTCACGTCGAAGCACAGTTATGATATTATGTGTACGCGCCTATTCCACTGCTGGTATTGTGGTTTGAGGGTGACGACACCGTTTCTGTGTTAGACGCGGTTTGTATGTGTCCATGCCTTTCCTAGGCAAGATACGGTTTGGCCGTAGGCCTTATCCATTGTATATATTACATTGTAGTGTAATTTGTTGCGTACAACATTTAGGATCATGGTCTTTCCTCAGCAGAGCATGCCTCACTTATGTCATTCCACCCAATTACTTGTTCTTGTGTCTGTCTACATTACTCATAGTTCTGCATGTGTACGCGCCTATTCCACTGCTGGTATTGTGGTTTGAGGGTTGCGGCACCTTTTCTATGGTAAACGGACTTTGTATCTCCATCATCCTTATGACATCTGTGTGGTTTTGAACTGCTTATGGTTTCATCATGTTTTAATTGCATTGCATATCATTTGCATTGTTTATATATAGTTTTGTATATATTGCATTATCATTTTGCATCCATTCCGCATTATTATGCGTTGTCACACATAGGTTGCATTGTCATGCACTCCTTCAATTGCGTTGTCACACAGCTTTCGATTGCATTGTTATGCATGTTGCTAACGATATTGTACCTGTTAAGTTGCTTTCTTTTGCAGGCACGATATTGTATGTATGGTTCATTTGACGCTGGTGCAACCAGACGAACCGAACAGGTATTGTATTCTCCGCGTGAAACGTAGCGAGAAGTACATAATTCTCTTACATCCTTTCCGCATTGTAGTATAGTTGGATTTGTGTATGCTAGCTTAAAATTGTTGCATTGTATGTGCTTCGTTACAGCTTTCTTTTCATGATCATAAGTTATGCTCGGCTTCTTACATTGTTAGTTGCATTTTGCCCTTGCCTTCGGGCGCATATCTTTATTGTCTTGCATGCTTTGTCTGAGTCTTCGGCCTTTTCAAAAATGGGTCGTCTCTGGGCTTTGATATTCACTCCCGTCATTGTTATGACTTTCGAGTTCTGTCAAAGAGGGGCAACTGTAGACACCCCATTTTTGACCGTCCTCAAGACTTGGACGTCACCGTTTGAACACTCGGTGACCACCTACGTTTGTGTTCGTCTTGAGTTCCCGGAGGTCTAGGCCACGCGCCTTGCCTCAGGATCTCTCGACTCGACCGTTTTGTGTTTGGTTTCGCACCAAACACTTGTGTTTTGCCTTGGAGGGGCAGGGAATGGCTTGTGGGCCATCCCCACACATCACCGACCATGGCTTGAGGCCATTGGCCAGTGTTTTGTTGCCATCGGTCAGATGTTTGGCCGGTCGGCACTCTAGATGGTCAGTCGGCCATTTATTTTGTCAAAATAGCATTTTTGGCTGGCCGATCACTGTGCATCTGCTTTTGCAGATATTTTTATGCCAGCTGTGCTAGCTGGCATACACCTTTTTCCCCCTCCATACACGTGTATGGAGGGATTTCACTCTTGCCAAGCTTGTTTTGTAAGCTTTGCAAGAGTGATCTTCTATAAAGAGGAGGCCTCTCCTCCCTCCTCTAAGGTTACAAAAAATCCCAGGGGAACTCTGGTTCTAGGGTTAGCATAGTGTATCTATTTTATCTCTATTTCTCCCTCTCTTTTGCTCTATGTGTGTGTTTGTCCTTAGTTTTGCACTAGGACACCTACCATTACACCTTACCTTGATTGCTGAGGCATTAGGGGGCTGTTCTTGAAGTTCTTAAGCTGGTTTGGAGCTAGGAAAGCTGCTGGAGTGATCCTTGTGAAGAAGGTCTTCAAGGGTAAGATTCTTACCCTTTTTACCCCATCTTTGCATAGTCTTTTTGCCTACCTTGCTTGCTATTTTAAGCTTAGTGTATAACATATAAAAGTCTTGTTTTTACCTGCTTAAAATAGTTGTTTAAGGTTGCTTTGAGCTTTGGGGTTGTTTGACCCCTCTTAGGCCTTGTTAGGCCCTATTTTTGTGCTATTTTGGTGAGCTCCGGGACCACCTTGTTTGGGCCTCCTCACCACTGAAATCTTGAGGGATTTCAGTGGTGAGGATGGTGGTTTAAGGTCTCAAGAAGGAGAGGGCCACCCCCTCTCCTTGTTGTCTTCAATATGTGCCATTTAAGCCTCATGTGTGAGCAACATTTTTGAGACCATGTTGGCCATGTTTCAGTAGGTATTTGGTAGTTTTTTACCATGTTTTACCTTTATTTTTACTTGGTTTAGACACACCATGCTTGCCTTGCATACTTGTCTTGTAATGTCATGTTTTAGCCTTAACATGCTTTGTGCTTTGAGCCTTGTTCTAGCATGATTTAGGCCTAGCTTTCTGAAGCTTTTTTGCGTGTGTTAGCATGCTAAAGGTCTGTTTTTGTTCATTTGGGTCATCCAAGCTTTGCTTTGTATAGCTACCATGTAATTCCCCTTGTATGCCTTGTGCATTGATCCCTCTAGCATGCCATCCTTGCTTTGTTTCAGTGGTTTGGAACCACTTGTCATGCCATTTCAGTCCATTTAGCATGCTTGTATGCTTGCATTTGGTGTTCTTTCAAAGCCTTAAAGAGTTCATGTTTAATGCTCCATGAATGTGCCATTGCGTATGCCATCATGTGTAGGCCTCTAGGATGCCACGTCGTTGTGTTTTTGGCTTTGCTTTAGCATGCTAAAACTCTAATTTTGGTCATTCAATTCATGCCATGTTTGGTTTTGTTAAGGGTAGTTCGATACCTCTTTGGTGAGCCTTAGACCTCGGACTTTGCTTGCATGCTTTCATCGCCTTGTTTAGATTGATTAGGCATCATTTTATAACATGAATTCAGAGTTTATAATGCATGCCATATGCCCATGATGTTCCTCTTTTAAGTGTGCTTAAAAGTTGTCTCTATATGCCTAAGTGTTGGACCTTGTATGCATGCATGTTTGTATGTGTTTTGGCCCTCATTTCTATGGCTTTTGGCCACTGTTTTGGGCCTAGTTGAGAGCTGCCCAAATTAGTCTAAGTCCACTCCCACTCTTTACATGTTGTTACATGTCTTACACTTTGCATGCTTTGATTGCATTATGTCTTGCATGTCCATTAGCCTTGTATGTTGTTGCATACTTGGCCCATCTCATGCTTGTTTGTGTGCTTCAACATCTGTATTACATCTTGTATGTTTGTTGGCTAGCACTGATGCTTCATGCCTTGTGTGTTTGTTTGCATTGTCATGTTGCATACTAGCTCACATGCCTAGGTCGCATGGCATTGGCATGCATGCTTTGCCTCTTGAATTGAGTATTATAGAGGTTGAGCTCATTGTTTGTTTGTGTGCATTTCATCCCACATTGAAAATGCATACTTGGTTCTTGGGCCATCACGCATTGAAATGCACGATTGGTGGTCCGGGAATCGAGTACCATGCCCCTTTGAGTCATGAATATGATAAGGAGTGTGGTTGGTGCAAACATTGCTTGAAATGCATTGCCATGCCTTGTTTTGCCTTCTGCTGCTGTCAAAACAGATTCTGCAGGAAGCTTTGGCCGGTCGACTACACCAAGTGCCGATTGACCATTTATGGATGGCCGATGGCTCCATGGATGGTCGATGACCACCCTGCCATGGCCGGTGACCGTTCCCCTTGGCCGGTGGTGTTCCACAATGTCCAGAGAGTGTTCCTTGGGAATTGTGCCATTTTCAGAGGAGCAGAGCAGGGAAAACAAAGGCAACTTGTGCATGGTGGCAGATTTTCGAGTGAAACCGAGCGTGCATGCATTGGACCCTCTTCCCGAGGCTGATTTTTACTGCTTAATTAGCTTAGTTAATTTGCTTAACTAGTTAACTATCTGTAATATTTAATTAGCTTGTAGGTTAATTAAATTGTATTATTCTTTTGGTCCCTCCGAGCGAGGGCAAATTTGTAATAAGTGTGGGTGCGTGTGTGCATGTCTTCCAACCCCCACTTCTTTCTCCCTTTTACTTACCTGCTTCGATGGTTAGTGTTAGGGCACGTTTAATTTAGCATACCTTATGCTATGCATGCGTGCATCATTCATCAGTCTTGCATGCACCAGGCTCGGCGCATCATGCTAACTGTATAGTATTTCGAATTCCAAACTTGAATACGTGCATCAAAATTGTTGTATTTCACATGTCATCCTTAGATTAGCCAAGCCTATTCTAATGACATTTTGTATGCGATGCATTAGCCATTTTTAAACTAGGATCATGCATGATTACTGACTAGTTCATTGTTTTGGCACGGAGTACGATGTAATATTTATGCTTTAGCATTTCGCATGAATGTGAATGTTAACATGACAGCATACCTACCATGCGGCTATATGCTTACATGATATTACTGCCTAAATGCCTGTGGGTGAAGGTTGGATTGTTTGAGTTAGAACAACTCATTGAAATCCGTGTTTTAGCCTACTCGTGAGTAGCAAATTTCAAATCATTTTCAAGCAAACGGATATGCGATGCTTTATTCCAAATTAGGCAATCTAGTCTATACTTGTTTTGCTGCGCGCATCACATAGTAATTCTAGGCTAAATAATCAGAATAAGAACGCATGTGTTTTCAAAACTCGATATCATGGTTAGTAGAAGCCGATCTTCGGATCGGGCGAGAGGGGGTGCTCATAGCTGACCTTCCCCAATCGTACCCAAGTTCCCGAGCCGAGGCAACTTTGGTGATGACGGACACGTGGCCTTAGGCAAACGAGTCAGGGTTTCCTAAATTCCCCAAAAATAAAATATTTAGGTTGCGACTCTTTATCTGGCAAAGCACTCCATGTTTGGCACTTCTTTACAAAATCTGTTTTTCAAAACGATTTGCCGGATTTGGACTCTTTGGTGATTTATCAATCTCACATTGCACATTGTGAGATCAGATTAAGAACCGACACAAATTGAGTCCGAACTGTAGCATAGGGCCCAAGGGCGCGTCTACAATTATGATTTGAATGTGACATTGTCTTATATGGCTAAAATAACCTATTTCGTCCTATATAACTATTTTAGCCTAAAGTGGTATCCTAAATAGGGGCACAATTCCTTTCTAGGTTTTATTTACAATCCTCCGTATAGAAAATATGAGAAAATTGAACACTGAACATAGACAATTAGGCCCCGTTTGTTTGGCGGCTTCAGCGGCCAGACTGGACTAGGATTATTGTGGGTTCCACCCACAGCATATTTGATATTGTTTGGGAGGGTCGGCTTCACAGTCTAGGCAGCTTAGCAATCTCCCTTAGGAGTAGAATTAAGAAAATAGTGAGCAACTTCAGTCTGTCCGGTCATTAGCCCGGACGTCCAGTACAATGCAATTTTTTCTCTTTTTATTTTTATTTTATTTTATTTTATTTTATTTTATTTACAAACAGGGGTGTGAGGGAATCAATTTGGATTTATGCCTAGCAGGTCAACAATGGAAGCAATTTATCGTTTGAGAAGAGTAATAGAAAAATATAAAGAAAAGAAAAGAAAAGAGATATTCATATGGTATTTATTGACCTTGAAAAAGCATATGATAAAGTGTCCCGGGATATAATATGGCGGGTGTTAGAGAAGAAAGGGGTGACAAAAGGTTACATTGATGTGATTACGGATATGTATGAAGGGGTGGTGACCACTATTAGATCGCTTGCTGGAGAGACAAATGAATTTTCTATCACTGTAGGGCTACACCAAGGATCTACTTTATGTCCTTATCTTTTTGCTTTAGTTATGGATGAGTTGACGAGAAATATTTAGGATGATGTGCCATGGTGTATACTTTTTGTAGATCTAGTGGATGAGACTAGAGAAGGAGTTAACACAAAGTTGAAAATTTGGAGAAAAGCTCTTGAATCTAAAGGATTCTGGATAAGCAGAATTAAGATAGAGTACATGGATTGTAAGTTTAGTAATAGTAACAATGAAAGCAGATGAGAAGTGAAGATTGAGAATCAAGAACAGACTAAGAGTGAACATTTTTGTTATTTAGGGTCAATTATCACAACAGCGGGGGAGATTGATACGGATGTGGCCCATAGGATTAAGGCGGGATGGTGTAAGTAGAGAAGTGTGTCTGGGGTACTGTGTGATAAATGAATACACACTAGACTAAAAGGTAAGTTCCATAGAACAGCTATTAGACCAGCGATGTTGTATGGGACAGAGTGTTGGGCAACCAAGAAACAACATGTAAATAAGATAAACGTGGCTGAGATAAGAATGCTCAGGTGGATGTGTGGCAAGACTAGAAAAGACAGAATTAGGAATGAGTGTATTCGGGAATGGGTAGGAGTAGCACTGATAGAAGATAAATTGAGAGAGAATCGATTGAGATGGTTTGGTCACATTCAACAGAGACCAATAGAGGCTGTAGTGAAGAGATGCAATATTCTAACGGTAGATGAGAGTGTTAGGGGATGGGATAGGCCTAGATTAACATTGGCTAGCGTTGTAAATAGAGAAAATGATCTACTTAATTTGACTAACGAAATGACCTTTGACAGGGGCGCGTAGAGAAGAAGGATTCATATAGTCGACTCCATTTGATGGGACTTAAGGCTTGGTTTGGTTTGGTTTTTTACAAATATAGCCGGCTGGCCAAACAAATAGTTGGCTAGCCAACTCTCTTTTTTTTTTTTTTTTTTAACAATCCTAAGTGCACCTTTTGGTTTTAATTTTTTTTAATATAGAAATGATTTTTTAATTTATTTTATTTAAAAATAATTTAACAATCCCATTATTAACTATCTCCCACACTATTACCAAAACAAACACACTTTCGTGTCCAGTCATTTGACGAATATATAGGTAGTAACTGGAAAAATTATAAATAAGTGGCATCCTTTCAAAATAATTATAAATTTATAGAAAAGTTTATAATTTTAATCATTAAAGTTCATAAAATTTATCATTAATTTGATTTTTTTTTCTTTCAAACTTGCACGGAATTATTACTTTTCCCTAGTAGTTATATAAGTTTGGTTAGAATGGAATAATGATTCTATTATAATGTTTATTCTTAATTTAATTTATTGAAAAAATGTATTATAAATGGAAGGGTTAATTACAGTTTTAGCCTCCAAAGTTTGTGCTTGTGTCATTTTGGCATCAAATGTTTAAAAGAGTTTTAATTTGATCATCAATATTTAAATTGTGTCAATCTAAACCTCATTGTATAAACAGTGTTTGAATTTAGTCCCCTAATGTTTAAATTGCGTGTGTAGATTGGGGGATTAAATTGAAAAATTTACATTCGAGATCAAATTGACACAATTTAAATATTAATGACTAAAATGATACAAGATTCACATTTTGGGGACCTAAATTGTAATTAATCTTCAATAGAATTATCTTTAACTATTATAATAAAATAATCATTCAATAAAAAAATAAAAATTAATTATTTTATTTCAGTAAACCAAAATGTCAAACAAAGAAAGGTACATTGGGAAATTTAGACCACATAGGCTATATGTGAGGCACCAAAAGTATAGATTTCTCGAATAGTTTCAACAAGGTAGGTTACATGAATTAATGGTACAATTACAATGTGGGTGTGGGTTGGGTCTTTTCTTATTCCTTTCATTTTCAATTTTTATTTTCCTTTTCCCACTGAATCTTACGTACAGTGAAAAAAAAAAAAAAATCTTTTCTTTGATGGTATACAAACTCCACTCTCTGAGTGACTTTTTTGAGTTGGGGTATGGAGTACAGGGTTTGAATGCTACTAATAAACTTTAAATTTGTTTTAAAAAATTCAAAAAAACAAAAATTTGGCATCTTCTTGGACACTTTTATTTTGGTTGCAATGAAGGTCTAAGCTAAAAAAATAAAAAATAAAAAAATAATTAATTTACCTCACTACAAGAAAAAGTATTTTTGGCGACTAAAAAAGCACCTTTGGTTGTTGAAAGTATAGGTTTTGCCGACTAAAAATAATTTAGTAGCCAAAAGTAAAATTTTTGGCGACTAAACAAATTTAGTAACCAAAAGTATAGGTTTTGGCGACTAACAATTTGTTTGGTCGCCGATATAAGACTTTTACCGACTAAAAATAATTTAGTAGCCAAAAGTGAGGCATTGGGCGACTAAAAAAATGTTTAGTAGCCAAATGTGATGCTTTTACCGACTAAAAAAATTTTAGTAGCCAAAAGTGAGGCTTTTGGCTACTAAAAATAATTTAGTAGCCAAAATTGAGGCATTGGGCGACTAAAAATATGTTTAGTAGCCAAATGTGATGCTTTTACCGACAAATAAAATTTTAGTAACCAAAAGTGAGGCTTTTTGGCGCCAAAAGTGGTCTCTTTTTTTTTTCTAGTAAATAATTTATTTTTACATAAATTATGTTCAATAAAAAATAATTATATTTATATATATACTTTTATATTAATTTGAGTCTATAATATATGTTACATATATAATCATGTGGTGTTATAGAGGCGTAGTGGAAAGAGTGTGCTGTATAAGGTTTATGGTGTGAGAGGTTGATGGTTCGAATCTCCACAAGAGCAAATGAGAAGCTAGTGAATGTAAATTTATTTTTTTTTCACGAATGACCTTTTGGCGGCTAAAAGGTTTGGTCGCCAATTCCTTGAGTAATGTTGGTAAATGTATAATTTTAAAAAGTAAAATTGACTATTGGCGACCAATAATTTAGTAGCCAAAACATTTATTTTTGCCGACCAAATAAAATTTAGTAGCTAAAAGGTATCATTGCGGACTAAAAAAAATAATAGCCGAATGTTGCACTTTCAGCGACCAAACACGCGTTAGTCGCTAAAACATTCGCCGACAGGGTTTTGGCGACTAACTTGGCAACAAAAAAATTTAGTCGCTAAATGGTATCAGCGACTAAAAATCCGATCTTTGGCGACTAATATTTTGGTCGGCAAAACTGTTATTTCTTGTAGTGCCTTCACAAATTCCTTAATAATTTCAAGATTCAAACTCAATGTGAAAAGTATGAGTTGAAAAATTGGACTACTCTACTTCACTATGGTCCACATGTCCTAGTGCTATACACTATTTTCCTAGTTATGTGAAATTTAGAGATCAATTCTTTACCTACCTAAAAAAATCTATGTCGGTTGTGATTCGAAATGGATTCAATTACTACAAATCTCAAACACACAAAATAAATAATCCAATCATGTAGTACGTATGAAAGTGATTTAGTTTATTGTTTCACAATCTATAAATCAACACAAAAGATTTTAACATGGAAAAAAAATCATAATTAGAACACCTCCAGTTGTGATAAAAAATCACGGATTAAAAAAAGTCACTACACAATCCACTGTGAAGACAATAAAATTACACAAGAGTACAAACAATTACTCAACACTCACTCAGGAATTGACTTCCACTTCTTATGTCTCTTCCATCAACATCTTCATCTTGGGATTGATTAGTCCAATGTTGGATCCATAACACTCAAGTTGAATCCATGACACTAAACAACTTTGAACTTCTTCAAAGCTTTAAAGCCCAAAATCTTCGAAATCCACTGATTAAATGCTCTAGAGAAGTTGAATCATGACAAGCCCCTTGATACGTGCAATTCAATCCATGTGAGGCGACAAACTCACAAAATCATCATGGGAAAACAATAGCTAGGCTATCTAGATGAATGCACAAAAGTCCTCTAGTCTCAAGTTTCAGTTTTGGAAGCAGTAATCCTAAACACATGCAATTTATACAGCTTTATACAAAGTAGGGTTGCAAAGACCGCTCAAGCAATGTGTCTAAGAGACGATGGAACAATAAGTGACTTCGCTTGAGCGGTAGAAACTTCGCTCGAGCGGAGAATGAATCCTCCTAGTAGCTCAGACCAAGTCAGAACTATTGGGCGAACCTTTTCAGTGCTTGAGCACACAATTCACTACTCGAGTGGTTAGTGAACAATGCTAGGCACAAACAATACAATTCAAATGTGTTTGTTTGCAGAATTGACAAAACAAGGAATCTAACAATACCAAAAGAATAAAAAATAGAAGGGAAAAAAAATGTGTCAAATAATAGCATTATGTACATGCACGTTGACAAGCACAGACAAATTGCTATAGGTTGTTTTGAGAAGTAAGTTACAAGTTAACTTTTTGACTCTTTTTTGACTCTTTTTTATAAATATATATATATATATATATATGTAAAAAAATAAAGAGGAGATTTGACTTAAAATAAATTAAAAACTAAAAAATAACTTTTAATCTGGTACCCAAAAAGGCCTTTATATAGATGATCGTGATAGTAGGATGAGGATAGTGTAAATATAGTGTTTGTATACTTTTTTAGTTGTTTTTTTATTTTTTATTTTTTGCATTGTATTTCTAATATTAATTTAGACAATAATTATAGGGATATCAACATACTTTGACATTGAAAATTCAGTGTGCAATGTACACCGTATGTAACTTTAATACAAAATTATATAAGTTTTTATGAAAATACATACATGATCTCACAAAAATACATAAGTTCAATACAAATTTGCATATATTCGTGAAAACTTACGTGATTTGTAAATTTAGTCAAATTTATAATCAACTTACCTATTTTTGTGAGATCACTTATGTAAATTCGTTAAAAATTACGTAATTTTATATTAGAATTACATAAGGTATGCATTGTACATTAGATAATTTTCCCATAATTTAATATCATAGTAATGTGAAAATTACTTTCTACAATATTCTGAACAGAATTTTATATAAATCTTTTGTTTATATACCATTATTATTATTATTATTATTATTATTTTATTATTATTATTATTATTGTTATTACTTACAATAAGCATACCGACACATTCACAAAAGGGTCAGGTGTGTGGAGCCATTAAAACTTGGTATGTTGGTTCGTGATTTTTTGTCCAATGTATGTTTCTTACAAAAACAATTAGGGAAATCTTTTAAGGTGGGGGGCATATATTACTCACATTATTGAAAGGAAGAAAAAAAAAATCCATAATAAACAACAACAAGATACTATTAAATTTATACATTTGTTTTTGGGTCCATTGTTAAGATTCAATATTATGAGGTTTCGTATCCTAAGCTTTTGGCAAATTCCTCTTTTGAAAAAACATTCAGATTGTTGTCTCTTTCTTATTATTATTTTCAAATAATCAATATGGGATTGTGTGTATGCAATAGTTAATTGTTTGGTTGGCATGGTTGAGCAAAAATAAAAAATAAAATAAAATAAGAAAATAAGATGGATTGATTATGTCCTGAGTATCTCCTCTAAAATCTTTCTTGGTTTAATCAAACATGTGTTGTTTTGTTGTGAAGAGATGGTTGACATTTGCAGTAAGTTGAACAAAGAATGGAGGCTATTTGTCTAGTAAAGAATCAAGAAAATCGTGACTCAGAATATGCAGAAAAAAAAATGGATACAATAGTCAGAAATTACAACCTGTCTGGCATGCCTCATCATGCCCGTGATGTCAAGCTTGGCAGCCTCAACCAGGTCGCAACCAAGCTACAAGGAAATCAGCTCTCAGTACTTTTTCTTCAGTTAAGTCTTGCACCCGCGAACAAGTACTCGGGCCCGCGGAGAAGGGACTGGTGGCTACGACTAGGACGTGGTCCAGGCCGCGATGAAAACATGCTTCTAGCATTTTTCATTGTAACCCGCGAAGGAGGTCTAGCGCTCGCGACAAGCTCATCGTGCCCGTGACCATGAGGCTCGCACTTGCGAAGGTCTAATGTCTATTTATATCAAGCTTGTTCGGTTTTGTTATGTTCATCCCCTGAGTCTGTATTTTGAGTGAGTATTCTGAGAGAGTACTTATAGTGAGATTACATTATATATTTTTCTCATGTTTGTTTGATGATTCATTCTCATTTGATCTTACATGAAAATCATCAAGCCTAAACCAAAATCAAAAAATAGTTCATGTATGTTGTTTGAGGAGTGAGTGTGTCATGGATTCGACATCTCTCTAGTAAAGGCTGATATCCACAGATTGAAGGATATAGATTAGGTACTTGTAGGTCTCAAGCAAGCACGTGTGCCTAGATTGGTCGGTGTAAGAAATCTCTTGGACTACTCTTCTTCATAGTGGATTGTTATTGTGGCCGAGGGCCTATGGTTTTTTAATCACATATTGGTGGATTCCAACTATGGTTTTTCCTCGTAAAAATCATTGTGTTGTGATTGTTATCTATTCTTTCTTGTCTTATTGAGCTCAGTTGGTTCGAATCTATTTAAGTAATAATCACAAGATCATGAGACTGTAATTTTTCAATTGGTATTAGAGCAAGACCCTTGTTATTTTTTTTTTATAAACAAAGCTATAGTAGTGTGATCTGATCTTTGTGTTTATTGACTATGGATTCAAACCAAGGGGGAAACAACAATAAATGTCCTCCCTTACTTGACGGAACAAACTACTCTTATTGGAAAGCTCGTATGAGGGCTTATTTAAAGTCTATCGATGAGAGAGTTTGGCAATCTATCATAAATGGTTGGAGTGAACCTACAATCATTGTTGATGAAGTTACTACTCCTAAACCTGTTGATAGATGGGATAATAATGATTACTCAAGTTCAAACTGGAACAGGAAGGCTATTAATGCTCTCTTTAGCTTTTGTTACACCTGAGGAATTCTGTAGAATTTCCACGTGCGAAGTAGCTAAAGATGCATGGGATAACCTTGAGACAATACATGAAGGCACAAATTCTGTTAAACGATCAAAACTTCGAAGACTCACCACTAATTTTGAAACTCTTATAATGAAACATAAAGAGTCTTTTCATGAATTTTACGCCAAACTTACGGATATTTTTAATTCTAGTTTTACCTTGGGCGAGAAAATTTCAGAATCTAATATTGTAGCAAAAATTTTGAGATCTCTTTCCGATCACTTTAATCAAAGTTACAGCAATAGGAAAAGCTCAAAACATTGACACTCTAAAGCATGAACAGTTGATTGGGAATTTACAAACCTATGAGTCAAATCTCCTCTCAAGGAAAAAACAAAAAGATGCTTTAGCTTTCAAAAGTTCTCATGAGGATGTAAATAAAGCTAATGTTAATGATGAATTTGAATCCGAGATGTTGGCATTGTCCAAAAAATAGTACAAAAAATTCTTAAAAAAGAAAGCGTCAAATCTCAAGGATTCAACTTTTAAAGAAAAAGGGAATGAAAAACTCAAAATTTTTGTAAAATCTGATAAATCTACTTCTTGATTTCAAGAAGTTAAATGTTATGAATGTGGCGGTCTTGGTCATATTACTCTTGAGTGCCCATTTAAGAAAAATAGGAAGAAAGTTCTTGCTATCACTTGGGATGATGAAAGCGATTCAGACCAGGAGAAAGATGAAGGAAGATCAAGTGGAAGTTCATTCATGGCATTTCATGCAACCCTAGATGAAAAGGCATTGGTTGCTAGGACTGATCTTCTGAGCAAAAACTCTAATGATGAGTCCTCTGATAGTAAAGAAGAGGATCTCGAGAAAACCTATGAGAAGACGTGCAAGGAATGCCACAACGTCACAAAGCAAAATTTTGCACTCACTTCAAATCGAAAGAAATGTGATGAAGTCAAAGATTCCTTACAGAAAGAACTCGATGGGGTTCAAGCAAAAATAGGAATCCTCATCATGGACAAAGCCTCCCTGATTGACAAAGTCAACACTTGTGAGAACGAAAAAACCTTTTTTTCATAGTGCTCACGATAAGCTGAAGACAAAAGTTTGCATTCTTTCAAAAGAGGCAGAGAAGAGAATTGAAATAATAAAGGAACTTGAAGAGAAATGTGCAAAAAGGGAGTTGGAACTGATAGGAGCCAATGCTACTAGCAAGCTTTGGAACACCAACTTGAAGAACTTGAATGAAACCCTTAGTGCTCAGCAAATGGGGTTTGATGAGAGTGGTCTAGGTTACATCAAAGTTGTCAACTTCGAATCCAAGTCTTCCATCTCAGTTAATTCTCAAGGAGTGCAAGGTTTTGTCACCACAAAAAGTAAAATTTCCACAACTCCTCTTGTTCCTCAAATTCCTAAAAAGAAAAGTGACAAGTTTGTATGTCATCATTGTGGTAAAATTGGTCACATACGCTCGTATTGTTTTGATTTATACGGTTTTGTTAAAAGAAGTGATAGAAAATCCAACACTTCTTGGGTAAGGAGACAACCTTTTATGTCAAAACAGAATTTTGTCAAACCTCCTCATAAAAAAACCAAGGCAGTTTGGATTAGAAAGAGTGACCTAATGTTTTGTGGTTCACACCGCCCTTAAGGCTCATGACACTAGTGTGTGGTATCTTGATAGAGGTTGTTCACGTCACATGTCCTATGACAAATCCTTGTTTACCACAATTGATCAATTTGAAGGAGGTCATGTCACATTTTGAGACAGTAGTACTTCTAAAGTCATCGGTAAGGGATCTATAAGTGCTCCTGAACTACCTAAACTTGAAAATGTTCTTCTTGTGGATGGACTCAAGGAAAATTTGATTAGCATTAGTCAAATGTGCAATTCACATCACGAGGTTTTATTTTTAGAAGACAAATATCAAATTTTGGATTTACAAGGAAATACTGTGATTCACGGAATTCGCACATCTGACAATTGCTATGGGATTCATTCCCCAAATGATCTCACATGTCATTCTGCCATCATAAGCAATGTTGATCTTTGGCATCAATGGTCTCACGTTAATTTCAAAGATATAGTCAAAGTAGCCAACAAGGAACTTGTTTGAGGCATTCCTATATTGGGAAAACCAACCAACACTGTGTGCGAATCATGCCAATTGGTTAAGCAAACCAAAGCTCCTCATAAAAAGATGAATCATTTGGAAACGAAGGGCCCTCTTGAGCTTGTTCACATGGATTTGATGGGACCAACACGAACTGAAAGTATTGGAGGTAAAAGGTATATTTTCTTAACCATTAATGATTTTTCCTGGTTTACTTGGGCAATGTCTTTGTGAGAAAAATATGAAACTTTGAGGCTTTTAATTCCTTGGTCCATAGAATTCAAAAAGAACAAGGGTGGGCTATTGGGCAAATCATATGAATCTGAACGGATCATGGTCGTGAATTTGAAAACAGTTTTTTTTTTTTTTTTTTTCCAGATTATTGTGATTTGCACGATATTAAACATGAAATTTTCTCTCCCATTACTCCACGACAAAATAGAGTGGTTGAGAGGAAAAATCATGTTGTTGAAGAAATGGCTAGGGTTATGCTCATTAGCAAGAAACTCTCACTCAATTTTTGGGTCGAAGCTGTTAACACTGCTTGCTATGTCATAAACTGTGTGTATTTGAGACCCGGAACTTTGCACACTCCTTACGAACTTTGGAAAGGAGTAAAACCAAATATCAAATATTTCAAAACTTTTGGAAGCAAATGTTATATCTGCAAAGATAGAGAACAATTGGGTAAGTTTGATTCTAGCAGCGATGAAGGTATTTTTCTTGGTTATTCCACTACAAGCCATGCTTTTTGTGTTTATAATTCTTGCACATCTATTATGGAATCCATAAATGTGCTTGTAGATGATGCAGGAAGTTCCACAAGCCAATGTGAAGATGTGGTGAAAAGTGGAGATCACATATTCAACATCACACCAACTGAACATGAGAAGACTCAAACGCCCAACAAATAAACTATGGAAGCTTAAACTCATGAGGAAAGTGAAGAAGTTCAAGATAAAGTGTGTTCTGGTTCATCAACATGTCCAACTTCAACATTGGAGCCATCATCAAGGGTACAGCTTAATCCTCCTGTGCTACAAGTGATAGGTAATGTCACAGACCGAATGAAAACTCGAAAACAACTTCGGGAAAAGGTATCCCATTTTTGTTATGTGTCGATGATTGAACCTAAAAATGCAAAAGAAGCCTTACATGATGGCTTTTGGATAAATGTTATGAATGATGAACTTGGCCAATTTGAGCAAGATAAAGTTTGGACTCTTGTCTCTAGACCTAAAGATACTAATGAGATAAGTACTAAATGAATTTTCAAAAATAAATCTAATGAAAATGGTACTGTCACTTGAAATAAGGCTAGGTTGGTCACTCAGGGATACAGTCAAGTTGAGGGTGTGGATTATGAATCTATTAGAATTCTCTTTGCCATTGCATGCTACCTTAGGTTCAAATTGTATCAAATGGATGTCAAAAGTTCTTTCCTGAATGGATTTCTCAAAGAAGAAGTATTTGTTAAACAATCAAAAGGTTTTGAGGATTTGCATCGCCCTTCCCATGTCTACAAATTAGACAAAGCTCTTTATGGTCTGAAATAGGCCCTAAAGCTTGGTATGAGAGATTGACATCTTTTCTTATTGATAATGAGTTTCAAAGGGGAGGGGTAGGTAAAACATTGTTTGTTAAAAGAACCAAGGATCACATTCTTGTTACCCAAATTTATGTGAATGATATTGTGTTTGGATTGACTTCGGAATCTCTCGTCAGTTATTTTCCTGAATGCATGACACATGAATTTGAAATGAGTATGATCGGTGAGTTGTCTTACTTCTGGAGTCTTCAAATCAAACAATTGTCTAATGGAATGTTTGTGTATCAAACCAAATATGCTAAGAATCTTGTATCTAAATTTGGTCCTGAGACACTAAGCATATACGAACACCCATGAGCACTAGTGTTAAGTTGTCTAAAGATGATACAAGTAAAGATGTTGATCCCACCCTGTATAGAAGTATCATAGGAAGTTTGCTTTATCTCGCACTCAGTCGTCCTCTTTCAGTGTTGGGCTGTGTGCTCGATATCTTGTCCTAAAGAGTCACATTTATTTGTAGTCAAACACATCATTAAATATGTGAATGGAACTCTAGGACTCGGGATTTGGTACTCTTTTGACTCCTCTATCAATATTATTGGGTTTTCTGATACGGATTGGATAGGATGTGCCGATGATCAAAAAACACATCTAGGGTTTGTTTTTACATAGGTCATAACTTGGTGTCTTGGCATAGCAAAAAGCAAAATGCCATTTCTCTCTCCACCGACAAAGCCTAATATATTGCGGTTGGAAGTTGCTGTGCACAATGATCTGGATGAAGCAAATACTTCATGACTACTGTTTGGACCAACAAAAAGCTCTCTTTTGTGACAACACAAGTGTTATCAACATTTCCAAAAATGTTGTCCAACACTCACGCACAAAACACATTGACATCCGTCATCATTTTATTCATGAGTTAGTCGAAGAAGGGTTGCTTGTTCTTGACTATGTGTCAACTGAGAATTAAAAAGCTGATATTTTCACTAAACCTGTAGACATCTTTGGTTTGAATACCTTAGAAAGTCTTCAAGGGTTTTTCTCATTGATTGATTCTATCTTCTTTCTTCAAAATCAGTCCTATGTTCTTTATTGGTTTTTCAAAAATTGTGTTTTGCAAAAATTGGTTTGATCTTTCTGAGTGGGTTTCTCTTTATTTTGAATGACTTGAGGATTGATGATTATTTTTTATTTTTTATTTTTTAATCTCACTTCGTACACATTTTATAGAGGTCTTCAAGTTTAGCCTTTGCCCATAAAAGTTCTAACAATGTTCGTCATGATTGTGTTTTCATCTTTTGAGGATTTTCCAGGTTCAAATGACCAATGTATGATGATGAGAGCATAACCTTCTTCGTGTCTATGTGAAAGGTCAAGGAAAGGGCTACATGACTGAGTGTGTTATAGCTGTCATGATTTAGATGATAAAATTCATGTTTCATGGATTTAGCTACCACTCTTTGCAGTGTGAAAGCCGCCTCTGACAGCCATGTGTTTCATTACTAAAAAAAAAGGGAGGGGGCGGCTGGTATGAATCTCTGAAATGGTAAAGTTCTCTGACTCATACATTGACATGAAGAAGACTGGCATCCAATAAGGAGCGTGCCACAATCCATAATGTGAATTATTCATTTCACTATTTTCATGGCAATGTTAAAATTTGTGAACTTCAATTTCACCTAACACACTTTTTTATGAGATTCAAAATTTTCTTTATCCAACTGCCTTCGAATAAGGTTGTTGGCCCATCTCATGATCCTCATTTTTGCTCAAAACACTTGTTTTATGGTTTATTCCAGTGAACTCACAAGGTCCCTTATTTTTTCCCCATTTCAGTGTGTTTCTTTGTCTTCCTGCTTCTTAATTGTGCTCTGGTGTGTCAATCCACGCCTACAAGTGTTTAAGTTGTTTGCGCCTGCGGTATGCCCAACCGCACCTGCGATAAAAGAAGGATAAAATCTTCACGACAGCAAGTCGCGATTGTAGACTATGTTTCTTCTTCCCTCTCTCTACGGCGTTTTGTTTTTCCTCCAAGCCTTGTTGGTTTTCCTCCTCTTTTGTCTTCATTTGGCTGATTTCTCTCTCTAATCTTTTGTTCTTGGTTAGATTTTTCTCTCTTGTTCACGGTTTTGTTTTTTTTTTTAGTGCCCTAGGTTTGTCTTTTTCTATTTTTCTTCTTCTCTTGGGTTTTATCTCTTTCCTCTCTCTTGCATTTCGGTTAAGGGTCTTTTTATAGTCTTGTTTTTGGCCATTTTATTATGTTCTCCTTTTGTCTCATCCCTTCTGTGCTTGCGTGTGGTTATCATGGCCAAATCCTCTAGAAAGTGGCAAAAGAATACTGCCCAAAACCCCTCTTTAACAATGCCATTTTTCCCTCCCTTGATCATGAGAAAATTTTTGAGGACCATTTTTGACTTGTACTGCCTTGGTTGAGTGTAATGTCAAGCGTAATACGTTTGATGATGTGCAAATTGGGGGGTGGTTCGCTTCCATTGGAAGTGCTCGGGTGTTGTCTTATGATGGTTTAGTGAACAAATCTTGGGTTCATGAGTTCTTTTGTAACATTCATAACATTGCCCTTGGTGACTCCTCTTTCGATTCGTTTGTTCGGGGTAATACCTTCACCTTTTTCTCTGATTTTTTAGTATAATATCTTTATATTGAGTGTCTTGTTGAGTGTGATTATCCCGCCGACATGAGAGGTTCTCCTGACCCTATTGATTTCAATTTGGCTACCCACTCTTTGTTAAGAGTTCCTCACTTTTGGGTTCTCGGTACTCTCCTTCATAACCGTGATCTTACTCCCTCATATCGACTGTTGAATCATATAATGGCTACTAACGTCACTCCTACTCTCCACTTTTCTAATTTCAATCAGGATAAAGGATATTTTTTGTATTGCATAAGTCATAATCTATCCATTGATCTCCCTCTTGTTATCTTTTGCCATATACGGGGTATTTTCTCTGGCAAAAAGAACCTTAGGCTACACTATGGGTCTCTTCTCACTACCTTTCTTTCTTTCCATAACATATGTACTGAGTCGGAGAATGACATTATTGATGGTGGTCTCCCTATCTCCAAATGGATTGTTAGCCTTAGCAATGCCCAGGTGCGGGGGAGAGCTAATAGAGTTCTAGGAAGACATGACAGTCGTGGAGGTACTGCTGTTACTGGTGTAGCTGTTGAGGGGGAGCACGTTGCCTATGCACCAACTGAGGGAGAGCAAGGATCGTCTCTTTAGGTGCAACTGGTTTAGTTACAAACTGCTCAACTTGCTTTCCAGGATGAGATACAAGTCCATATGGATCATATGGAGGCTCGCTTTGATCCCATTGACCACTCCACTTTTTCTTTTGCTGATCAAATACGCGAGTTGTACTCCTTTCTTCGCCAGTCTCCACCGTCTTGATTTTATTTATTTATTTTGTTTATTGTTAGACTCAGGTTCTTTGCTTTGTTTTTTTGAAGTGTTTTACATGTTTAGGTTGTATTGGTTCTTTGTTTTTCTTTGACAATTTTGGACAAAAATGGGGGGAGTACTTATTGTAATGGATGATATTTTGATATGAATGCATGCTCTTTTGGTTTCATTTATTTATCTAACATTTTGTATGGATCATGTATCTAATGATTGTGTGCAGGGATACAATATTGGATTTTGTCTCAGAATTGCCAAAGGCTGAGATTGTTAGGTTTTTTATCCTAAGTTTTTGGCAAATTCCTCTTTTGACAAAACATTCGGATCATTGTCTCTTCTTGATTATTATTTTCAAATAATCAATATGGGATTGTGTGTATGCAATTGTCAATTGTTTTCATTGGCATGCTTGAGGACAAAAAAAAAAAAATTAATCAAGATGGATTGATTATGTCCTGAGTATCTCGTCTAAAATCTTTCTTGGTTTAATCAAACATGTGTTGTTTTGTTGTGAAGAGATGGTTGACATTTATAGCAAGTTAAACAAAGAATGAAAGTTGTTTGTCTGGTAAAGAATGAAGGAAATCGTGCTTCAGAATGTGGTGAAAATAATGGATACAAAAGTCAAAAATTGAAGCCTGTCTGTTATGCCTTATCGTGCCCGCGACCTTCATCATCGCGCCCGCGATGTCAAGCTTAGCAGTCACAACCAAGCCGTGACAAAGCCGCGAGGACATCAACTCTCAGTACTTTTTCTTCAGTTCCATCATATGCCCACGAACACGTACTCGTGCCCGCGAAGAAGGGACTGGAGGTCGCGACTAGGACACGGTCCAAGCCACAACGAAAACATGCTCCCAGCATTTTTCACTGTAACCCGTGAAGGAGGTCTAGCCCCCATGACAAGCTCATCGCGCCCGTGACCATGAGGATCACGCCTGCGAAGGCCTAATGTCTATTTATATCAGGCTTGTTCAGTTGTGCTATTTTCTTCCCCTAAGTTTGTATTTTGAGTGTGTATTTTGACAGAGTACTTGTAGTGAGATTACATTGTATATTTCTCTCATGTTTGCTTGATAATTCATTCTCATTTGATCTTACATGAAAATATGAAGTCTAAACCAAAATCACAAAAAAGTTCATAAGTGTTGTTTGAGAAGTGTGTCATGGATTCGATATCTCTTTAGTAAAGGTGAATATCCATGGATTGAAGGATAGAGATTAGCCACTTATACGTCTCGAGCAAGCATGTGTGCTTGGATTGGTCGGTGTAAGAAATCTCTCTTATTACTCTTCTTCATAGTGGATTGTTATTGTGGTTGAGGGCCTATCACATGTTGGTGGATTCTAATTGTGATTTTTCCACATAAAAATCTTTGTGTTGTAATTGTTATCTATTCTTTCTTGTATTGCTGAGCTCGGTTGGTTTGAATCTATTTAAGTAATAATCACAAGATCATGGGACTATAATTTTTCAAATATTACAAAAATTATCATGAGAATTACATCAATATAACTTAGAAATCCACAATTAGCAACCTAACTGAATTTATGATTAACAAATTCAACACTATCAACTCAACAAAAAATTCCACAATGGAGAAAAACAATAAACTAAACAAATCACATGATTAGAATGAAATGTTTAGTCAATTCAATTCTTACCATTAAGTTTTCAATTTAGAGTATAAAAGAATGAACCAAAAAAATAAAATAAAATAGAGCACTGTTGAGATATGGTTTATATCTCAGATTCTTTCTCATCATTTTATCATTGTTTGTGTTTATCATTGTTTATATTTATCCTTATCGTATAAAGTGTATAAATATAACAAAATATGTAATAAAAAATATTCTTTGAATTGGATCAATATACAGAAAATTGTTCCAAGTTCATATCAAAGTAATGGCATCCGAAACCACTTCTTCAAGCACTGCTACTCCCTAAACAACGTCAGCAACATCACTTTCACATATCTCTCTCAATCATACTCATCATTTCCTCGCTTCTAAACTTAAATCCAAAAAATTTCTCTATTGGAAAACTTAACTTCTCTCTTACCTACGTGACGAACAATTGTACCAATTTATTGATGGTTCATTCTCTTGCCCACCATCAACTATCATTACTAACAGCATCACCACTCCCAACCCTGCTCATTCTGCTTGGTAATGTCAAGACCAACTAATCATGAGCCTTATCATTGCTTCTCTCTCAGATAAAATTCTACCCATTGCCGTTAGATGTACATGTACCTCCACTCGTGATCTTTGGCTCACGCTTGAACAATCCCTTGCATCCCCATCTCATACTCGCCTTCTTCAACTATGTTTGAGCCTTCACCAATTGAAACAAAATGATCGCTCTACCACTGCCTTCCTTCACGACGCCAAAATTATTGCCGATGAACTCGCTGTTGCCGATACTCCTCTATCTTTTTATGAGTTTAATCTCTATGTTTATCAAGGCCTTCATCTCGACTTCAAGGATGTCATCATGACCCTCAATACCCGACCGAACCCTATTTCGTTCTCTGAAGTCCATAGCCTATTGTTAAGTCATGAGTTTCTTCATCGCAACACGACCACATCTACTCCTACAAATGTTCTGCAAGCTCACTTTGCCCAACCCATATCTCGTGGTCGTTCTCGTGGAGGCTTCTCTGGTGGCCTTGGTCGAGGTCGTGGGGGAGATGGGCATGACAGAGCAGTCCATGGCTTTGGTCCTCGCTTCTCTTTTCCTGGTTCTAGCTCTTCGTATGGTGGTTCAAGTCTTCTTCATACTCCTCCTGCAAATAACCGTGCCTGCTATTAACTCTGCAATCTATCCCATCACACTGCTTCTTAATGCTATCACCGGTTTGATTGAATGGTTGCTCCAAGTGCTAACTTCACTAGTTACGGTTCCGAACTCGCTCAAGTGCATATGGTGGCTTGAGTTCCTTCAATTCCTCTCACATATATTGGTTTTCGGATACCGGTGTGACCCATCATGTCACCCCCGATTTCACCTCTCTCTCCCATATTGATGACTATCATGGTACCTCGCATCTTCATGTCGGCAATGGTATGGATATTCCTATCACTCATTTTGGTTCCTCCACTCTTTATTTCCCATCTCACTCTTTTAATCTTAACTCTATTCTACTTGTTTCTACATTTCAAAAATCTCTACTTTTTGTCCATCAATTTACTAAAGATAACAATGTGTTTTTTGAATTTTATCCCTCATATTTTTTGATTAAGGATCAACTCACCAAGAGAACTATTTTTCAAGGAAAGAATGAAGATGGCCTTTATCGACTCTCTCCAACATCTTCTCTAACTCCCGTAGCATTCTCCCCCGAGGTTGTGTCCCCTCTATGTTGGTATTGTCACCTTGGTCATCCCCATGACCGTGTTCTTCGTTCCATTCTTCAATCCCCCTATCTTCCTGTTCAGCATCCACGGACCCAAGGAACAATGTGTCATGCCTATACACTCAGCAAGTCCTCTCGACTTTCCTTGCCGTCCTCTCCCGGTCCTAGTTTGGCTTCTTTGGATTTAATTTTTAGTGATGTTTGGGTCCATTCCCATTTATTTCTGAGTGAAGGTCATAAATATGTCGTAATTTTTGTCGATAACTATTCTAAATTTATTTAGTACTTTTCAATGTGTAATAAATCTGATGTGTTTCAGATTTTTAGAAATTTCAAAACTTTGGTTGAACGCCAGTTTTCTCGCAAAATTAAAATCATGCAAACCGATTGGGGTAGTGAATATCGTAAACTAAATTTGTGTTTTCAATCCTTGGGTATTATTCACAGCCTTCCATTCCCACATACGCATGAGCAGAATGGTTCGGTTGAATGATGTCATTGCCACATTGTTGAAACTGGCCTTACCCTTCTTGCTCATGCTTTTGTGCCGCATAAGTATTGGCATTTTGCATTTGACACTACCATTTACCTTATTAACCGATTGGCCTCTAAAGTCATTAACAATATCTCACCCATTCAATGTTTGTTCTCTAAATCGCCCGACTACAAATTTTAAAAAAAAATTGGTTGTCTTTGTTTTCCTTTTCTTCATTCCTACAGCACCCAAAAAATTTCCTTTCGGTCTGCCTCTTGTGTGTTCCTAGTATACAGTCCAACTCATCATGGCTATCATTGTCTTGACCCCTCTACCAGTCGTGTGTATATTGCTTGACATGTTCGGTTTGATAAATCGGCATTCCCTTTCTCTACGTCCTGTGCTTCCTCTTCCCACCAACCCAACCCACCGCCCTCTCAACCATATGCTATTGTACCATCTCATGTGTCCACCTTTCCTATCCTACATCGGACCTAGCCCTGGACTCTGACTCACTACACGCAATTCACACATCCTCCTTACCCGACTACTTTGCACCAATCCATAGCTTCACCTCACCTTGCATCACCTCCACCCAAGTAGTCCACCGCCACTACTTCCTTACCCACACAGTCCCTTGCCTCCAATATTTTGACCCCCTTACCCTTGCCTCCTCTTCTCTCTACCACTCTCGTGGCCTTAATCTTGTTATTGATCTCAATTCACCAACCATCCCCATGCCTATTCCCAAACAAACTCATCCAATGGTTCTCTGGAATATATCAACTCAACCCAATGCTTTACTCACCACCTCTGCCTCTACAGATTCGGTCGAACTTACATGTTTTACCATAGCCAATAAATCTTCCATTTGGCGCAAAGGTATGACCGAGGAACTCAATCCACTAATCCGTAATGGCACTTGGAGCTTACATTTGGTCACTCCTGGTATGAACATGGTTGGATGTAAATGGGTATTTCGAATCAAACGACGGGCTGATAGTTTTATTGAGCGCCATAAAGCGTGCCTCGTCGCCAAGGGATTTCATCGACAAGAGGGCTTGATTATTTTGAAACATTTAGCCATGTGGTTAAACCTACCACCATTCAAGCTGTTTTGTCCATTGTCGTTTCCAATAATTGGTCAATTCATCAACTCAATGTACATAATGTATTTCTTCATGGTTGACTTTAGGAAGCTATATACATGCAACCACCACCTGGGTTTGTCGAAGCCAACCATCCGTCATATGTCTACAAAGTTCATAAGTGATTTTATGGCTTGAAACAAGTCCTACGTGCATGGTTTTCTCGTTTGACGGGTTTCTTAATTACACTTCAATTCACAACATCTAAATCTGATAGTTCTTTATTTGTGTATCGCCATGACTGCTTACATTCTTATTTATGTTGATGATATCCTAATTATCGGCAATTCACCTTCCTATATTCACCAGCTAATTGAAACTCTCAGCAAAGAGTTCTCCATCAAAGATCTTGGCAATTTGAATGATTTATTGGGCATTGAAGCTTGCACACAATCACAAGGTCCTTTGTTTTCTCAACGCAAGCATATACTGGACCTCTTACACAAATCTGGAATGTTGCTCTCCACGCCGATTCAGACACCAATTTCCACTAACACCAAGCTCCCTTCGGCAACTAGCACTCCTATGGCGGACCCTACACTCTATCGCATGGTAGTTAGTTCTTTGCAATATCTCACTCTCACTCGCTCGGACAAGTCCTTCTCTCTCAATCGGATGTGTTAATTTATGCACTCTCTAATCGAAGAACATTTGTGGGTTGTTAAACGAATCCTTCGGTATCTCAAAGACAAATCATGTTATGGTCCCTTATTTCAACCCACATCTTCTACATGCCTTAAAGCCTTTTTCGACACCGATTGGGCTGGCTGTATTGATGATTGAAAAGCCATAGGTAGTTATGCGGTTTATCTTGGTGACAATTCGATTTCATGGTGCTCTCGCAAACAACAGATAGTGGTGCGATCTTCTACCGAGTCTGAATATAAGGCCTTGGCCGATGCTTCTGTTGAAATTTCGTGGCTACAATCCTTGCTCACTGAACTTTGCATTCAGTTATCCTCTCCACTAATTCTTTGGTATGATGATCTTGGCATAACCTACTTGTCCGCAAACCTAATATTCCATGCTTGTACAAAACATGTTGAGATTGATTTCCATTTCGTCTGAGAAAAGGTTGCCCACAGGGAGCTTCAAATTCATTTCCACTAAAGACCAACTCGCAAACATTTTTCCAAATGGATTGCCTTATCAATCTTTTTAATTCTTTTGGGACAAGCTGAAAATTCACCCATTAGAATGTTTCACTTGAGGAAGGCTGTTGAGATATGATTTATATCTCAGATTCTTTCTCATCATCATATCATTGTTAGTGTTTATCATTGTTTATATTTATTCTTATCATATAAAGTGTATAAATATAATAGAATATGTAATACAAAGTATTCTTTGAATCTGATCAATATACAAAAAACTATTCTAAGTAGCACTTTTTAAAAAATTTCAAATATAAATTTTTTTTACATGATTTACGGATGAGGCACTATTATAATTTTATAAAGGACAAATTAGATACAAAATTCATATATAAGGGAAATAGTGTAAATATGAAAAACCAAGAGGAGGTACGTGACACCCCCGCATTCTACATTGGCTCCACCTTTGATCATATGCACCATTATTAATCAGGGTATGTGGTTAAATAGTTGTGTAGCACTCTTTGTGGTATGAAGTATCGGGTTCATCTTCAATGGAAAGAAATTTGATACCCTTTGTGATGGTTGATTTATTTCTCTCCAATTATAAGGATTGTATTTGGTTAGTAATGGTTGTTGGGCTTAGCTTGGTGGATTGGTTGTTAAATTTTTTTAACTTTATAGCTATGGTGGGTTAGTGATCTGTTAGATGATGTAAATATTTCTAATTATTCTTCTATCTATTGACAAAAAATAAAAATAAGAATAAAAAGTCATATAGACTCCTGTTATGTATGTTTGTGGTGTAATATATATATATATATATACTAGCGTATGCCCGTACCTGAAGGCATGGTATAAATAATGTTGTGATCAAAATACAGTTGTAATTCATACGTATCATATCAAAATTTATGAAGTCTGTAATATTTTTTGACAAAAATATTGAAAAAATATAAAGAAATTCTATTCTTTTTAAAAAATTGTAACAATTTTACTTGTATCATATGCTTTATAAAACTTGAATAAAATAACAACGAAATAACCCAAAACTCCAGTGATGTAGCTCACAGAGAAGCACCGAAATACTCCCACTGTCGGCAAACAAATAATTATTCGGTTGTTTATACCCATTGATATATATAATACTACCAAACAAATAATAATTATGTTGTTTATACCCATTGATATATATAATACTACCAAATAAATAATTATTATGTTGTTTAAGAATTTCAATTTAGTAGTTTGTCCAACAAACAATAAAAGCTAAATAAATTAAGATTCTAAAAATAAAAATAATAATAAATACAGTATTGTGATTTCTCAAAAGTCGTGGAATTTTCGGACCCCCTTCCTTGGTCGGTTTTGGGTCACCCAAAGCTCTTGACTTCATTTTCTATTGCTTTTCCTGCTTGCTTTTTCCATCTAGCCAATCACATTCCGCCCCGCATGGTCTTTGTTTTGATGAACCAATTTCCAGAGCCTTCAAAGCTTACAACAACTTGAAAGTGTTCAAAAAGTTTAACTATCCTTGGCAACAACCATAATTTATCTGGCAATAGATTCTAACACCTTCAGATTTTAACACCTTCAAACTACTGATTTATTTGGCAATAAATTCTAACCAAGCAAGTCCCCAGGGTTGGTTTGGAGGTTTAAAAATGTATTACTCATAAAAGTAATGTGTCACCTAGTGTATATCCGTGTCTAAATTAATTATAAGATTAAAATTTAAAAGTATTGATTTAAAATGCAATTTATCAAATTTATTGACTTTGAAATGAATTTTGTAAAAGTACCCAAACATAAATACACAACAATAAAATTAAAGTAAAAACTGAAAAATATAATTTATTATAAGAATTTGAAGTCAAAATTCTATTAGTAAAAAAACTCTTCTTTTCAGTTTTTGAACAAATCACACACTCCCACACTCCCATTATTTCTTCTCTCTTTCTCAAAATCCATTTTTATGATCATTTTTTTAACATAACCTAATTTAAACCTAATTTAAATTTTGAGTTTAAATTTAGCTACACAAAAAAATAAAAAATAATAATAAAAAAAATTTCTACATTAACATAACTCATAAACTCAATTTAAACTCAATTTTCATACAAATTTAAATTCACGACTTTTTTTAACAGAACTCAAGTTAAACTCCATTAAAATTTTGAGTTTAAATTTATCCACAAAAAAAAAACCAACATTTTCTATAGGCATTTTTCAAAAAGAGTGGATTTAAAAAATAAAATAAAATTAAACCCACTTTTTTTTTTTTGTATGGTGTTGTGCCGGGTGAGCCCCTAACCTCTCTGCACTGTCTCCCACTCATTCTCCCTCTCCATCTTTCCCATTTTCTCTCTCTAATCTCTTCAGAAATGTCTATCTTTCTCATTCTCTCCTCTCATAGGAAATCAACACCTATTCTCTCTCTTTCTCATTCTCTCCTCTCTTTCTCAGTTTTAATCTTTAAAAAAAAACCAAATCTTAGAAAAACAAATAGAAACCCAAATCTTAGAAACACAAACCAAATTGATGTATATCAAGTGTGATTCCATTGAATATATGGATTAAGATTTAGAAAACACAAGCCCAAACATCCCCAAAATCGAAATTCCCAAACATCCATGCCCCGTGGGGTACAAAAAGGAGGCTTTTAGCCCAAACCAAAATAACCAAAAAAATAAACAAAATAACCAAAATAACACACAAAGGTTGATTATCCAACTACTACACATCATTATGCTTTATGCGCATGCACCTACTGAGACAACGTGTCCAGGCTTCGTTCTATCATTTCCTATAGTACCACCACAAGCATTTCATACTCTTTCCAATTTTCCCAGGTTGCCAAAGTATGCAAGTGGAATTCCAAATGCTCATCTGTAAGCCTAAAAAACAATCTATTCCAACATGATCCTAAAAAAAACATAACCTAAACTCTAAAAAACAAACTATATCTGTTAGTCAAAAGATATCAGACAGTTATATTGGTCAATATACCACAGGAACAGGCAATCAAATCAAATCTGCATGATTGACAAAATATGGATGCTAACATCCATCACAACTTCTACAATAAAAAAAATTTATGCAGTAGACAACAACAAAGTAAGATGGGAAGTCAAAATGCAATAATCACTATAAACAACTCCTCTTCATACATTCCTTTTAAGTCCATAGTTTCATATATTTTTCCTAATATCATAATTGGAAAGAGACATGTAGTTAAAGTATAATGTCAAAAACTTTTCAAAAGAGAAAAAAGAAAGTTAATAGATATACACATATAAAACCCAAAAATCATGGCCTTATTAAATATCGTAAAGATCTTTGGTGAGATTTCTGAAAACAAATGCCAAATCTTTCAACATTTTCGAACCAAAAGCAAACCCCCCATGTCGAATTCAAAACCAATTGATTATTTTAACAAATCCGAACACACACAAATCCAAACCCATTTTAGAAACTCATCTCTCTCTTGACGATGGAGGACGGAGGCGCCGTGGCAGGAGAAGAGATGAAGAGTTGCTATCGATGGAGATCCGAGGCGACGTAGCGGTGGAGACGACACGACAGTGGAGAGTTGCTATTGGTGGTAGCCGAGGGAGAGGGGGAGGGAGAGGAAAAGAGGAAGAGATCTCTGAGGAGAGAGAGTTTGAGGCCTAAGAGTTTGGAGAGAGAGAGAGAGAGAGAAAAGAAGTGCAAATTTGAAATGGAAAATGCGCCTCTTGGGTTTGTCTTGGGTTGGCAAAGGAGGGAACGTGGGGTGACAAAACAAATAGGAACAGGAAGGTGGGTGGGATGTAGGAGAAAGTTAAGGGGGTTATCTCAGCTGTCCATCTAAATACATAAATAAATCATGACCATTAAAATGTCCTAGTAGGACAATTGTCTCTAGAATAAATTCAAAAACCCTCTTCCCTTATTATATATATATGAGAAAGCAATAATAGACACTATTTTATTGAAATATTAAATAGAAAAGTTATTTATAGATCGAGTCAAGTCATGCGCTGGCTTGACCATTGTCTAACTAACTTTAGGCATACTAAGAAAATTAAAAAGCTTACAACATGACCATATGTTCTCTATAGTAGTAGTAGAGGACAAAACATGTCGGATTTTATGACATAACACATCCACTAAAACTTGAGAGTCAGTACATATTGAGATGCTTGTCATCTTCTATTATTTCGCCTAGTGTTTGGCTTTGACACGCCGTGGCCTTTGCCGCAAGTGTTTATGGTAAGTGCAATCGGTAAGCTTGCTGCACTCTTGGATCTGATAGGATATCAAACAAATCAGAGCAACCAGAGCAGAGCAAGCCACAGCAAAATCAGTCCACTACAAGCAGTGCCAGCTCATCCAGTGTAACAGAATAATAACTGCATTAGTTAGTGGTTGTAACTAGCTGTAGTTAGAGTATGTTGAGTTTAGAATTAGTTAGAACTAGAGTTAGATTAGATGGTTATGAATGTATATAAATATCAATGTAATCTGTCATTGTAAAGATACGATGGAAGTATAATATAGAAAATTCATTTCATTCTCTGAAATTCATCATGGTATCAGAGCAGTGCCTGCCCTAGCGAGCTTCAGAGATGTCATCCATGGCGTTTTCAACGGCACCACCTAAAGCTTGACTCAACAAATTTCATAATCTAGAAAACACAGTTACAGAATATACTCAGAGCAACTGATCTTCTTGGTATTCTTGATGGATCATCTTCATGTCCTTCTCCTTTTGTTCTTGATTCAACTGGAAAAGAGATACCTAATCCTGAATTTTCTAAATGGAAGATAATCATCTTCTCAGTTGTGCCACTGCTGCTCTCTCACCATTGATTTTCACTTCGGTTCTTCATCTCAAAACTAGCTCTGAAGTATGGCTAACTCTGAATAAGCGTTTTACCTCTCTTTCTAGATCTCATATCCATCAATTGAAGAATAATCTGAAATCAATTTCTAAGAAAACTAAGTCTTTGGAACTCTACTTGAGTCATATCAAAGAATTGGTTGATCAATTGCATCTTGCCTTAGCTTCAGTTGGTGATGAAGATATAGTTCTCATCATATTGAATGGATTACCAAGTGAATACAATGCTTTTAAAACTACTATTAGAGCTCATTCTGAAGGGATTACTATGTATGAATTATCTTCTTTATTGTGTTTTGAAGCTTTACATATTGAAGAGAAAGAAAAATCTTCTTCTGAGCTTTCTCTGGCCTATGCTGTTATGAAAGATAATGCTTCTTCTTCAAAAGGTTTTTCTACATATCATCATGGTAGATCTAACTACAGAGGAGATTCTCGAGGTAATTACAGAGGGAATAGGTCTAGTGGTAGATATTCTTCTTCTTCTAGAGGAAGGTATCAATGCAAAAATCACAATCAAATTCGATCTACTTTTGGTTCAGTTTGTCAGATTTGTGGCAAGCCAAATCACTATGCATTTGAGTGTTGGCATCGTATGGATCCTCATTTTCAACAGTCAAATCAGTCTTCTCCACAGCATTTTCCTGCTTCATCTGGTTCTAAAGCTTACACTGCATCTACCTCTAAAGTTGCTTCCCAGAATTGTTCTCTTCAGCCTTGGTATCTTGACTCTGCTGCCACAGATCATATTACTAATGATCTTGGTAATTTGACTACCTAGCAACCTTACACTGGTTTTGAGAAAGTCACTGTGGCTGATGGCTCTTCACTACCTATCCATCATACTGGTTTAGGTCTTTTACCTAGTCCACATCATTCTATCAAACTCAAAAGAGTGCTACATGTCCCTTCTTTTTCTTCTAATCTTCTTTTCGTTCAGCAATTAGCCAAAGACAATAATTGTTCTATTACTTTTAATAATTCAGTCGTTTCCATTCAGGACAACAATACCAAAGCTACACTCCATAAAGGTTTCCATACGCATGGTCTTTATCATTTTCCTTTGCATTCTTCACCACAAGCATTTCACAGCACCACTGCTTCTCCAGATTCATTCATGCTTTGGCATCAAAGGCTCGGCCATTCTTCAGCTTCCAAGTTTCAACATCTTCATAAGTTTTTGAATGTACCTTTAGGTTCAAATAAAACTTCATTTTCTTGTATTGATTGTTCTATGTCTAAGAGTCATCGGTTGCCTTTCAAATTGTTGAATTCTCATGTAAGTCAACCATTAGCTCTTATTCATAGTGATGTTTGGGGTCCTTCTCACCCTGTTGGTTCTACTTCCATCTATAAATACTATGTGTTGTTTGTTGATGATTACTCTCGCTTTACTTGCCTTTATCCTTTGCGTTATAAAAGTGAGGTTTACTCCAAGTTCTTGGAGTTTAAATCTTTTGTTGAAAAACAATTTGGATTTCCTCTCAAAATCCTTAGAACAGATGGTGGTGGAGAATTTATTAATCATCAAATAGAACATTTTATCAAAACAAATGGAATTTTGCATCAACAATCTTGCCCTCATACACCCTCTCAAAATGGTGTTGCTGAGAGGAAACATAGGCACATTACGGAAACTGCTATTGCTCTTCTCCATCAGTCTTCTTTACCACTCACCTACTGGTTTGATGCTATTGCCACTGCCACTTTTCTTATTAATAGGCTTCCTAGTGCTTCATTGTTTCATGCTTCCCCTTTTCAACTTTTATTTCACACTTCTCCGGATTATTCTTTACTTAAAGTGTTTGGTTGCCTTTGCTATCCTTGGCTTTGATTTTCTTCCACTCATAAGCTACAACCTAAATCTAGCCCTTGTGTATTTTTGGTTATCATCCATCCATTAAAGGTTACAGGTGCTTCAATTTGCAAATTGGTCAAACTCTTATTTCTAGACATGTTATTTTCCATGAAACAATTTTTCTCTTTTCTACTACATCTCCTACATCTACTACACCTACTCAATCTAGTCTCTCTTCCTTCTTTTGGTCTTCTTCTCCTAAGTCTGTTCCTCCATAGCCTCGGCATCCCATGCCTCCTTCACAGTCTCCTCTACTGCCATCACAGCCTCTGTCTATTCCTTTATCACTGTCATGACCCGAACCCACCCCCGTGGATTAAGGTCATAACCGGCCAGTAATCAAAAGATTACCTACGGCCTCAAACCAAACAAGACATATAGCAACTGAGTGAAGGGGGCCAAAACGGAAGCAAACTTAAAAATTTTGTCCAATGAGCTATGCTTACATGGCATGTCAAAACATTTCACATATACTTAATAATAACTCACACCACATATCAGTACTTAACATCTTATATACCCAAGATCATTGAAACACATAGTCAACCATGCCAAAAGCTTATACACATAAATGGTCTATCATGACCAATAAAAGTAGAAAAAGAAGTACAAAAGATCATAAACAAGCCTCTTGCGTGAGGCACCTTGGCTGACTTCACAAAACTCGGGTTCCTTTCTTAAATTCCACTAAGGCTGGGGTTGAACGTCCCTTTGCTCACCTACATACATATAAATGAGAGTGAGCTAACGCCCAATGAATAATATCAGAGATTAATGAATGAGATTCGTTCATAAATGAATCATACTTATAATGTACATATTTGAACCACTATTCTCATTCATACCAGATTTACAAATCTCAGCAAAGCAAAATGACCTTAGGTCCAACACATGTCCATATGCAAAACGACCTTAGGTCCTATTCTTATATAAAACAATACGACCTCAGGTCCATCTATACGAAACGACCTTTGGTCCAACCAACTCTCTATTGAAAACGACCTTTGGTCCAATTCAAACACATCAAACGGCCTCGGGCCCAATTCAAACATATCAGGCGTATCAAACGGCCTCGGACCCATTCTCTTTATATTTATATCCATGCGTATTTCATATTCATGATCATGATCCCTTTCATTCAAATGGCCTTTGGCCCATTACGGTATTCCAACATATCAAATGACATATTCAAACAGCCTTTGGCTCATCTTTGCATTCATGTCTAACTGCCTTTGGCCCAATCGTTCGTATCTGATGGCCTTTGGCCCAATCATTCATGTCCAACGACCTTTGGCCCAATCATTCGTGTCCAACGGCCTTTGGTCCAATCATTCGTGTCAAACGGCCTTTGGTCTAATTCAGATATATCAAACGTATCAATGGCAACGACAAACGGCCTTAGGCCCAATTCAGGTATATTAAACGTATCAAATGGCCTTATACAAAATTAGGCATATGGAACACTCATTCATATTTCAAATCAAAAAATCCATGAAGCTTATGCAGAAGTAGCATTCGGAAAGTAACATACTTGAAAATATCTTTACGAAGATATTACTCACAGTGTTTTGCCGGTGGATTGCCCTCGAGCTCGACTGCCATTCGTGTCAAACGGCCTTTGGTCTAATTCAGATATATCAAATGTATCAATGGCAACGGCAAACGGCCTTAGGCCCAATTCAGGTATATTAAACGTATCAAATGGCCTTATACAAAATTAGGTATATGGAACACTCATTCATATTTCAAATCAACAAATCCATGAAGCTTATGCAGAAGTAGCATTCGGAAAGTAACATACTTGAAAATATCTTTACGAAGATATTACTCACAGTGTTCTGCCCGTGGATTGCCCTCGAGCTCGACTCTACACATTACATAACACATATGGGTCACAAACCATTCAATCCGTGCTTAATTCATACATTCCTCTTAGGCTCATTTCTTATCATTTTAACTCATTCACAATGCTCAATGCATGCCTAAGAGTGCTTAGAAATGAAAGAGAACGGAAAACAAATCACAAAATCACTTTTCAAAATATCTGAAACAGGGATCCCCGCTCGAGCGGACCCCTTTGGTCTGCAAAAGTGCTGGTTACTTCACTTTTACGCTCGAGCGTGACTTCGAACGCTCGAGCTGAAAGTCAAACTACATGGCTCCCCGCTTGAGCGTGAATCTATCCGCTCGAGCAGACGTCCATATCTGCAAAAGTTCTGGGAACTAGCATTTCATGCTCGAGCGGCACTTTCCCCGCTCGAGCGGACATGCCGAATTCTGGAATTTCTAGTAACCAGTTTAAGCTTCAAACTTGCATTCAAATCAGCATAGCTTGCATTTTATAACCCATAACTCTCATATACAACTACTAATGAGCTACAAACACCAATTTACTACATTATGAAGCTCAAATCTTATGAATCAATCACATGCAAACCCAAATTATACCAAACTTACTTCCAATACATTAAATTCATGCATTCAAATTTCATATCTTCATCAATCATGCATGCATGTCAATTCTTGACTCCATTCCTATTTCAAATGGTACAAATGGTGCTCATAACCATGAAACTCAACAAAACTATGCTTGCATGTATGATTCAACACTCAATTTCTCATATTCAACTTCTTACATGCTTGATTATGCAATTTCATGGCAATTCTATGCATGCATGTGCATATAAACTTCAATTGCATCATAATTAACTCAATTCAAGTTCTTGATCATCATCAAACATGAATTCACAAAATCACAACTTAAACTCGTGAATTTACTCACCTAGGAGCTTCAATCTTCACAAATTTTTGTTAATTCTTGATTGTAGCTTCCCAATCCACAATCTTTGAGTCAAAATGCACAATTCTCCCTCTTTCTCTCTCTAGAATCGACACACTCTCTCTCTAGAGAGCAAATTCAGATTTTGAGTTCACAAAATGAGGGACTTAAGTGTATATTGGCCTATTTATAGGCTTGCTTGATCACATTGATTAAGTTTAAGTAATGGCACTCTAATTAACCATTTGGAATCTAATTATTTTGATCCAAATCAATTTTCACCATAGGCTCTAAAAATTACGCTAATCACAATGGCGTAATCAATTTCGGTTTCTGTGACTGATAAGGCCTTCAATTTTTAGTTCAAAGCACATATTCTAACAGATTTTCCTACGATGAGCAGATACAAAGCCAAAATCACATATAATTATGCAATTAACACCCAAATTCAAATTAAGCACATAACTACAAACATAATCATGATTAATTAACATAACACGGACCAAGGTTATCACAATCACCTTCCCAGCATAATCAATTGTCCACACAACCTATTCAGTCATCTCAGTTGCCTCAACAGTTCCAGCAACCTAGACTGTCGCAGCAATCTCCACTACTTCAGTAGTCTCAACATACACAGTAGCTTCAGCAGTCTCAACAGTCTCAGCAGTCTCACCAGCCTCTTATTCCTATTAATTCTATTGCTATTCATCTACCTCTTTCTACTCCCTCTTATACTTCTAACACTTATAGTATGCAAACCAGATCCAAGTCTAAACTTTCTTCTTCTCTTCCTTCTTCTTCTTGCTTTCTTACTTCTAGTCCTGCTTCCTCGACTGAACCTCTTTCTTACAAATCTGCTCTTACCTCTCCTGTGTGGTTTCAAGCCATGTTAGATGAATATTTTACCTTGCAAATGCAGCACACTTGGTCCTTGGTTCCTCTTCCACCAAATAAACAAGCCATTGGGTATAAGTGGGTTTTTAAACTTAAGAAAAATTTTGATGGTACTGTGGCTCGGCATAAAGCCCACCTTGTTGCTAAGGGATTTCTTCAAGAACATGGCATTGATTTTCAGGACACTTTTAGTCCTATTGCCAAACAGCCCACTATACGCATTCTTTTATGTTTGGCTTTGCACTCTAACTGGTCTTTAAAGCAATTGGACATCTCCAATGCATTTCTCCATGGTCGTTTGGAAGAGGAGGTCTATATGGTTCAACCTCCCGGCTTTGTTGATCCTTCTCACCCACAGTTGGTCTGTAAACTTCATAAGGCTTTGTATGGCCTCAAATAGGCACCTCGGGCTTGGTATTTCACATTTTTTTCCTTTCTTATCTCTCAAGGTTTTGTCATGAGTCAATGTGACCACTCCTAGTTTGTTCATAAAACTTCTACCACTATTACCCACTTGCTTATTTATGTCGATGACATACTTCTCACTGGAAGTGACTCCGTTTATATTCAATCCTTGTTAACACATATGCACAAGGCTTTCTCCATGAAAGAGTTGGGTTCCGTTTCCTATTTTCTGGGCATTTCTGTTACTTCTTCCCTGGGTTTCTTTCTTTCTCAGCATAAATATGCTTCTGAACTGTTGGTAAAAGCTGGTATGGTGGATTGTAAACCTTGTGCCACCCCGGTCTCTAGCAAGCCTTCTTCTTCTGCAACTGATGTTCTTCATTGCTCTAATCCCTTTCTCTATCGCAGTATTGTTGGCGGTCTTCAATATTTGACTATTACCCGGCCTGAATTAGCCTACGCTGTGAATCAAGCTTGGCAATTTATGCATTCTCCTTCTAATGCCAATTTTCTACTGTAAAGCGAATTCTCTGCTATGTTATGGGTACCTTGTCTCATGGTCTCACCTTTTCTCCTAACTCATTTCAGTTGCAGGCTTTCACAGATTCAAATTGGGCTGGTGATCCTTTAGATCTGTGTTCTACTTCCAGCTATTGCCTTTTTCTTGGGTCAAATCTCATTTCCTGGTCCTCTAAAAAGCAGGCTACTGTGTCCCGTTCGTCCACTGAAGCTGAATATCGGGCTTTGGCTCATACTGCTGCTGAGGTCACTTGGTTGCAAATGCTCTTAGCTGAGTTTGCTATTTCTCTTCCCTCTCCTCCTTTCAGTTGGTGCGATAATCAATCTGCTCTTTCCCTTGCTGTCAATCTAGTTTTTCATAGTTGATCCAAACACATCGAGGTCGATTGCTATTTTGTGTGAGAAAAGGTTGCTGTCCATCAGTTAGTTCTTCACTATATTCCTACTTTGGATCAAATTGTGGATGTGTTCACCAAACCTCTTTCCAATACCAGGTTTCAATTTCTCACAAACAAGCTTTTGGTGTCTCCTCCACCCATTCGCTTGCGGCGGAGGAGGGGGGGTGATAGGATATCACACAAATCGGAGCAACCAGAGTAGAGCAAGCCGCAGCAAAATCAGTCCACTACAAGCAGTGCCAGCTCATCCAGTGTAACAGAATAATAACTGTATTAGTTAGTTGTTGTAACTAGCTGTAGTTTGAGTATGTTGAGTTTAGAATTAGTTAGAACTAGAGTTAGATTAGATGGTTATGAATGTATATAAATATCAATGTAATCTGTCATTGTAAAGATACGATGGAAGTATAATATAGAAAATTCATTTCATTCTTTGAAATTCATCAGGATCATGCCTTCCATTGTAGCATACTGAAGCACATTCGGCCGTGCCGTCTTCATGTCTCCAAGATCCATCCACCATGATTTTATATTCCTGAAAATCAACATCAAAAGGATCATCATTAACAATTATACAAGTTGTATTTGGTTGTTCTGCTAAAGGTCCTTCTGAATTAAGGCTATGAAATTCAAGTTGAGTTAACACTTCAATAGACCCTGGGTTCCTACATCAGTTTTGTATTAAAGAAAAATGTTACGTATATATATATATATAATTCTTTTGTTTTTGATAAAGTTACTATACTTTGTGGTTAAAATATAAAATTATATATTTTGTGATAATATTAGGTATTTTTTTGGTGCGTTACCGAAAAAAGGAAAAAAAAAAAAAGTGTGTAATGTCATCATAAAAATATGTAACATTACAACAAAAATGTGTGACTTTATTTTTGCATAACAAATTATTGTGATTCTATTAAAAAAATACATTACATTTGTCAAAAAATACATAATATGTAGTACAAAAATGCGTAATAAAAGTATATATAGTACACATCCTATAAGTGGTGTGCAACGAAGGGTTTCTTTATTAATATACTAGAATGTTGAATACATATATGAGACAAAGATGTGAAACCACATAAGTGAGTTCCACAATAGGCTGAAATAGCTAAAAATAAAAATGCTACTACGAATTGTCACATCAATCTCTCTATTTTTTTGTATGAATTTTTGTAAAAAGTCAAAAAATCAACTAAAATAATCAATTCACAACGGAGCCCATAGAGTCTATTATCTCACACTTATCTCTTTTTGTAAAGGGTTTGGTTTCTTTCAAGCTGGCCATCTCAATTTGAAAGAGTGTTTGGGCTTTGTAGGCCTATTTTGGGACCAATTATAATTATTTGAATTGTTCACTTTTTAAGACACCTTGAGTAAAGTATTTATGCAAAAATCAAGATGATCGGATATCATTAGCTATATCTTTGAATCAAATTTATATTCAAAAAATGGATGGTTGTTCTTGAAATTATATTTGCTGACCATTTTTATGAAACAAATATATTTCAAACATATAACTACTGATATTCAATCATCCTGATTTTTTGTATAAAAATTCTAATCAACAAGTTGTAAAAACTAAATGATCTAGATCACCGAAATTGATTTCGAAATGAATTTACGAAACTCAAACACTTTTTCAATCTTTTTGTAAAATCTTTTATGTAATTAGACTTATCATAATTAATATTTTTTAATGTATTTTTAAATTCAACAAGTGTGTTTAAAGACGATAAATTAATTACTCAATAAATACTACTAAACTAAGGCCAACACAAATGACATTTAGCGGTCGATAAACTTTGGCAAGGCTTAATTCAGGCCATATTCAAATTCGAAATTATTATTTTTTTTGGGCAAATTATAAGGGGTTTTATTAACAAGTACCCTTAGAACACTTGTCAAGGGAGTTCGGATCCTCTGCCATGGTCTCCTGTAGTGCTTCCTGCCATGGTCGCCAAAACGACGTCGTTTTGGTTGAAATTTTTTTTTTGTTTTTTTCTCATTCCCTTTTTCTTTCTCTCTCATTTGCTTGAACCCTAACCCATTGAGAGAAGCAGATGTGAAACGGAGTAGTAGGCGCAAGCACGACGAGTCGGCTACAATTGTGGTGACAACTAGGTCCTACAATATTCATTCTCACCTAGTATCATTGATTGCTAGCCATCTCAGCAACAAAATCGAAGGAAATTCAAAACCCATTTTGGTTCTTCACTCAATGAATCACATTGATTTGTCAAACAACAAAATGATTGATTTTTTTAATGAAGCTCTCGCTTAACAGCTTCAATAGTCAAGTGGGTCAAGAGATTTGGAAACTTTGCTTTTGTTTCCGGTTGTCACCATTCATCCTCATTCGTTCGTTGTTGTTGACCCAAATTCATGGCCTCATGGGACTTTCTTTTCTTCTTTTTTTCAAAGGTTTTTTTTTTTTTTTTTGATTCTTTGTGTTCTCTTAATGATATACATTCTTGGGTTTATATTAGTTTTAGTGAACCCCATTTTGACTGATTAGCCAATCATTAAGTTTTATTTGATGCTTCAAGCCTAATCTAACCAAACCAAATATTTTGATTTTAGATTGTTTGAATCAAACCCCATAAATGTGATCATGTTAAAGGATGGTGACAACAGCGAGAAGTCTAATTCAAAGATTTTCCATTGAATTTGATTTTGAATATCAATCAAGAAAGGAAAATAAACCCCATGAGGGTTCAAGAGAGAGAAAGCCGAAACAATTCTGAAAAGCATGGTATTTGTAGAGACAGGAACAGAGAGGCTTGTAGAGAGAGAAAATGAGGAGCAAAAATAGGAAAAGATGAGAGGGTTTAGGAGTGTTTATGTGGTGTGGTGAGGAGAGGATAAGATATACGAGTTTGGATCATCTTTCGTCGTTGTCGCTTGGCCTCGCTGCCCCCGTTGCTTGGCTTAGCCTCACCACTGTCTCCGTGGCCTCGCCTCGTTGCTGTCGCCATGGTGTGTGGGTTAGGTTCTTAGCTCTCAACGAAAATGGGGAAAGGAAAAAATAAAAAAATATATATATAAAAAAAAATCAAAACAACGTCATTTTGATCCATGGCAGGGAACGCCGCAAGAAGGCACGACAAATGATCTGGACTTTTGTTAAGGATATATTAGATCTTCTCAACCACCTCCACTACCATAGAAAATATAAAAAGTCTATAAATGTATTTTGTTATAGAGTAAACTATCATTTTCTCCAATTGTTTCTATTTTAGTATTATATATTTCTCCAATTGTTTCTATTTTAGTATTATATATTTTTCAAGATAGAGTTTCTTTGTTTGTTTTTTTCTTAATTTTTTTATATAAAAGTAAAAGTCGTTTATTTTTAAATGATAATTCGTGACTTTTTTTTAATTGTTAAATAGCTTTTTATTTTCAATTATAATTAAATAATATGTCCCTTTTTTTTAATGAATTCTTTACTATATATATATTAGCATTTAATTGTCTTATAATTTTTAAATTCATTTTATTTTCATCATATAATTAAATTATGATTGAAAATAAGGAGCATTTAAAAATTAAAAAAAAAATGTTAAGAAGGAAAAAAAAAAAAAACAAACTCTATTTTGAAAAGTATATAATGTTAAAATATATGGAATTAGTAAAAAAGGTAGTTTAATCTATAGCAAAAATACATTTATAGTCTTATATTTCCCAATTATAAATACACCCCTTAAGATTTATTTAAAATATAATTTCTCCTTTGTGATTTTGAAAATTACGTCACACCCATTGAAGTTTATAATTTCTTAACAAATGACCCATTTTATTAATAAATTATCAAGTCAATTAACATTCAATGATATTAGAAATTTATTTTAATTAATAATTCAAGTAATTTTATTGTTGTATATAGGAGAGCAATTAAAAATTTATTTTTTCTTATGTTAAATAAATTTTTTTGATAAAGAGGTATTTGTAATTTTTCAAATCATGAGTGACAATCTGTAGTTTAAGTAAATATTAAAAGATATATTTGTCATTTATTTTTTTATTTTTTTGTTGATTGGACAATTATTTATCTCTTCAAAGAGCCAAATAATGGACCTCAAATTTGTTTACAGACATGTGAATAATATATATCATTTCATTAGTTCAATTGTATTTTTAATATGGGCGGTCATTTATCAGGTTAGGCTGGTATCATCTAAAAATAAATTTTGTCTCTCTTTAAGTTTGTTTGGCCTTAACATTATATCTCTATAATCAAGCCAAACCGAGCCTTAAATAAATTATAATTCACAAGTCCATCTATCAGCCCATGTACACAAGTTAAAAAATAAAAAATAAAAGAAGAAGAAGAAGATAGAGATTCAATAAATCTGTGATTGCAATATTCATTTGTACTTGTGATTACAATATTAATCTGTACATCTAATAAAGAGGAGTATTCTCTGTCAACGAATAAATGAAAACAACGATAAATAATAGTAGTGAAGCCAATTGCTTTTTCGCCCACCATCAGCCCTTGCATTGCAATCACAGCTTATAAACTCAAACACATACATACAACACATCTTATATATATATACAGACCATGCAAACTCTCTAATCTGATCCCACACAAAATAAAATCGCAATGAAACATATCGAAATTATAATAAATAACTCATAATAAACTTAAGAATTTGCAGAATTCATAAGAAACGCAGTTTTTTAAAATTAAGACAAACCCTAATGCCAACAATAAAACGATATATATATTTTCAATATAGGTCAAGCTGATTGAGAAATGTATTTTCCAAACCCAACCCATTAATCAATCAAGTTGAAAATATCAATCCAGTCCAATCTTATGAGCTAAAATAATATTCTCAAGCCCTAAAAAATAGGATTGAACCGGATGAGTTGGGCGGGCAGGCGGGCCGATGCCCACTCCTAATTTTTAATGGTACTATTTCATGAAAAAATTTATAATACACACTCCTTATGCATATTTGGTTACAATCTTTGTGATATTTGGCTATGACTTATTATGATATTAGTTATAACATTATTTTGATTATAATCCAAAAGACATTAGTTATACTTTAGGTGGTGTTTGGTCATAATTTTTTTTTAATTACAATTATAGTAGAATTAAATTATAACATTTATAATAATCAAATTAATAAATATTATATTATATCTATGATACACACATTTTAGGAATACGTAGTCCAACTAAACTAATGAGATGGTACCGTGTGTATTGTTTTTCTCTCCAAATAAATTATTATATCACTTTTTACTTTTTTTTTATATATTTTTCGTAAAATTATAAAAAAAAAATTAACTAAAATTGTGAATTCTGGAACCAACACTTCCCGCCGTGAAAAACTAGTTTTGGTACGTCATTGAAACTCCAATGCCTATTTTGTACGGTACTACTCCATATTTATTCATATTTAATGCTACATCAATCAGGGTGACCCACATAGCCGACGGGGTTGGCTTCCACTCTAATTATATAAAATACGGTCCAAAATAATGATCTTTTGAAAAATTTAATTTTTTTTTGCAAATATAATTATTATATTTAAAAAATATTATTCTTTTAAAATTATCTGTTAATAGTATATTTTTTTGAAAAATATCAATTATCATAATTATAATTTCTATATTATTAATAAATTTAAAAACAAAATAAAATAGTAAATTCATATTATTTTATTCTTTGATTTTTGATAAGAAACTAATATTATGAAATAATAAAAAATTGAATAAGAAATTAATATTTTGAGATGAAAGAAATAATATTTATAACTTTTTATAAATACGAAAAAATTTATACGTATTAAATTAGACAACTAAAAGTTAAACAAGAATAAATTGTTGAAAAATCTAACCTAAAATGGATATAAGATATTTAACAAAAAACATTTATTGAAAAAAGGTCTATCTTTTGTGAAATAACTTTAGTGACAAGATATTAAGTTCAATAAATATTTTTTATTGAAAAAAAAAATAAAAATCTACATTCTGTAAAATTGCTTTTTGACAAGTCCTTTTATTGTTTTAAAAATATATTTTATTTTTAATTTTATTCCTTAATTTATTTGTTATCGTTTTTTTTATTTGTGAACTTTTGTTGACTATTTGTTCAAATTAGTTTCCATCTGTTCAAATTTATATCAATCTGGTTCAAGTTTTTTGTACAAATTTTATTATTTGTTCAATTTTTTCCACTTACCTGTTCAAATTCTTGTCCTACTTTTTAAATTTTTATCTGTTCAATTTTTTTATCTGTAAAAATAGCAATTCATTTTTTTTATCTATTGAAACATATTAGATCTACTCCCTCCGTCCAAAATATAAATTCTTTGTTCTATTTTTCATTGTCCCAAAATATCAATCCATTTTTAAAATATTAAGGAATAAAATAATATAGATTTACTATTTTGTCATTTTTTTAAATTCATTAATAACATAAAAGTACAATTATGACAATTGATATTCTTAAAAAAATGTACTATCAAAGAATAATTTAAAAAAATATTTTTAAAATGCAATAATTGTATCTATAGACACCTCTCTCTCATCAATTGGGGGGGAGGGGGGTGGAAACCATCATCCAAATCTAAGTTTCAAACTCTCAAATCTTTCTTCGCCAGGGTATTATAATCTTAGCGATAGATTAGATACAGATTAAAGATTGTAATTGTTTTCTAAGTTCTTTTAAATTAGTTTGTTCATCTTTAATTTTCTTTTTAATTGTAGCAATGCGTTGACAATAATTCATAATTGAATGACCAGATGCAAGAGATAAGAGTAATCGTTGATTAGCTAATTCTTCTTGTAAGTTAGCAATATATAGAATATTATCATTAATTTCAAGACGCAAATCAAAAATTAAAAGCATAAAAAACATTACGTATATTGAAATGAGAAACTAAAATACAAAATAAAAGAAAACTTACAATGGGTCACAATCGTGGAAGCAGATTGCATGCAGCATTCACTAAGTACATTCACACTATAAGCATCCTCAAACTTACAAACTCACACTTATACACTCAAATTTACACATTTAAAATTTGTTCACATTAAATTTGATATTGTGAAAGCATGTATTCTTCAGAAGAATAGCTAGCTTTTATAGAAGGAGAGACTTAGATTTGAAATTGTTTGGAGTTCAGGAATCTTCTTTCACTTTTGTCCTTGAAAGGCATTATTGAATTGCTTTATGGGTAGAGAATCCACTTTATGAGTTTGCTTGAGAATTATTGAATTGGTTTGTCGGTGGAGAATCCACTTTATGAGTTGGCTTGTCTTCTTTTGAAATTATTGTATGACGGAATTGTTGAAATTGCAGCGATCACATGATTTACAAATTGTTGAGATTCACGCCTTGACATGTTTTTGAGTAGTCATTGTCAAGATGTTAAGTTGGGATTTTGGTGATGGTGTTACTAAATTGATTGGGGAAGATATTTTTAAAAACGAAACTATCGGTAGCCTAGCCTTAAAACGAAACTAAACTCACACTTATAAGCATCCTCTAACTTACAAACTCACACTTATACACTCAAATTTACACATTTAAAATTTGTTCACATTAAATTTGATTGTGAAAGCATGTATTCTTCAGAAGAATAGCTAGCTTTTATAGAAGGAGAGACTTGGATTTGAAATTGTTTGGAGTTCAAGAATCTTCTTTCACTTTTGTCCTTGAAAGGCATTATTGAATTGCTTTGTGGGTAGAGAATCCACTTTATGAGTTTGCTTGAGAATTATTGAATTGGTTTGTCGGTGGAGAATCCACTTTATGAGTTGGCTTGTCTTCTTTTGAAATTATTGTATGACGGAATTGTTGAAATTGCAGCGATCACATGATTTACAAATTGTTGAGATTCATGCCTGGACATGTTTTTGAGTAGTCATCGTCAAGATGTTAAGTTGGGATTTTGGTGATAGTGTTACTAAATTGATTGGAGAAGATATTTTTAAAAACAAAACTATCGGTAGCCTAGCCTTAATGAGAATTTGAAGAAGTTTTCCAATACAATATCATCTTCAGAATCATAAAGGGATTCTGCATCAGCCATATGAATCATTTTCATTTTAATGACTTTTTTATATTTATGTTCAAATCCATATTTGGAAATTAAATGATATTTTTCCTTAAGTTTATGTTTTAATTTAGTTTTAAAAGCTTTATAATCAAATGATTTTTGGACTTGGGACTAGAAGATATAACAGAAGGGGCAGGATTAATAACAGACTTTTTCTTGGAATTTTTGTAGAATGAGAGTAATTGATTAGGGTATAGTTTTGATGGAATCTTAAAATTTTCCCACCATTTTGATGCGATCTGGCAAGCAAATAAAGTGGTTTTGATGACTACATAAAGAGTGTATTGCCAAGCCATGATCAAAGGAAATTTGAAGTCAATAGTGAAATATACAAATTCTGGATAAGGGGGATTAACCTCTTTTCGATAAATATGGAAAGATATTTTATGAGGTTCAGGTAAGGCATCAAATTGTAATCCAAATTGATTCTACCAAGGTTGAAACCAGGTGGGCATTTCTCTTTTAATGATCTCAAAATTGGGTCTAAAATGGATCCACCATGAATGTTGGAAGAATCACCTTTGGAAATAGAAAACATAAAACTATGCCTGCTGGTAATCATAATAATTGTATTGATTAGGTTTGACACTTGAATCAGAAATTTTTCAGAAAATTGACAGACATCCCCATTTCCCTGGAGAAATGATTTCGTGAATATGGAGTTTAGAATATTGAAGAAGACTCTTGTCTTCCTTAGAGTAAACATGATCAATGGTGATGGAGCGAGTTTCCTCGAGAATTTTTTCATAACAAATTCAAGAGTGTTGACCAGAGTGTTGTATATAGTGCCAATTGTTGGGAAGATAATGAGAAATAATAGATTCAGGTTTGGCATCAGCATGTTAAGGAAATGGAAGGAATGATCAGTGGTGATTGGAGTAATTGGATAAGTAGTATCATGGGTATAATAGCCACGATCAGAAGGGACTAGTTTAAAATTGTGTCCTCTTTTAGAGGAAGTAGCTTGTGAGGGGTTGTTGAGTTTTTGGGCCATCAAGAAAAAATATGTATGAAGTTTGATTTTCCGACGACGATAGCGATTAAAAATATGTTGGTATTTAAAAAGTTTTTGATAAGGGCAGAGGTTTTAATGTGGAGATGTCTGTAGATCCCTGCAAGAATTCATGAGTAAGAAAGTCAGGGAGAGAATTAGAGTCACCACGAATATATTCAGTTTAAAAATAAAAAACACACAAAATGGCCTACCACTGAGTGAAGGCTTGTCGAAACAATATTCTTAACATCAGTCTCAAGGACTTCTTTGACAGCCTTGCAGTCAATACGTAATAAAAATTCTTGATTGAGTAAATCGAATTCACCTTTTTTAATACAAGAAACAATAGATAAGATTTCTTTCTAAATAGTAGAATACCGTATTTGTGGTCCTTTCTATATGGCGGAGGTAAAACGAACTAATTGTTCCTTACCTCGATAAAGTTGTTTAAGTATACACCATAGCCAACATCACTTGTGTCTGTCTCAACAATTTTATATGCAGTTGGAGTTGGTAAACATAATAAAGGTAAGAATTTTGCTAGTTGTTTGATTTGTTGGACAGCAACAGTGTGTTTGGTTGTCGAAGGAGATGGGTTTTTGTGTCAACAAGAATAAATAATTTTCGTATCTTTATGAATATCATTGTAAAATTCAGAGATGTAATTTAAACTGCCTAAAAATCGCCGTAATTGTGTTTTGTCAAGAATTTCATCAGGAAATTTGCTAGCAAATTCAATGGATCTCTGAATTGGAATGATTGCGCCTTTATTGATAATATGAACCAAAAATCGAATAGATGTTTGAAATAATTGCATTTTCTTAGCATTGAGGACTAAGCCATTATTTTTAATAAATATTATAAAATTTATACAAGTGTTTGCTATGTTGAGATATAGAATTAGAATAAATTAATACATCATCTAGGTAAACAATTATAAATGCTATGTAACGATTGAAAATATCGTTCATAATGTTATGAAATTCAGAAGGAACATTTTTTAAGCCAAAAGGCATAACATTCCATTCATAGTGGCCAAATGGAACAGCAAAGGTAGTTTTGTATTTGTCTTTCTCGGTAATTTGAACTTGCCAAAAACCATAATTCATTTCAAATTTTGAGAATATTTTTGCGTCATATAAATAGCTTAACAAGTCCTTTTTTATTGGGGATTGGAAACTGGATCCATTGTAAAACGTTATTAAGTGGTTTATAATTAATAACTAATCAAAGTGTGACTTTGTAACGCCCCTAAAAATAATTACAATAAACTAACTCCAAACACTAAAACAATGTGATACAAATAAAATAAGAAGCTTTAGCTAATATACAAAAGGTGAAACATGCGATATACATTCACAAATTGTTCATCATGAATCTACAACACGTGCTGCGAGAAATAATAGGGAATGAAAGCTTAATAGATATTCATATGCCTTAAATGCTTACATCTTTCCAAGACCGTGCTTGGTTACAACAAATGAATCATAAGCTCAATACAAATAAAGCCATTAGCTTGTACAAAAGGTAAATACAAAACAAACAAAATTAAGTCTTCAGCTCCACAGTCCTCCCAAGCTAAGCACTTGAAAATGGTTTTTCTTAAGTAGAGTGAGCCAAAGCCTAGTAGAAACAATCTAGCGCAATATAGGAATCTTAACAAAGATATAAGTAGGATATGCATATACAATGCCCATGATAAAATCATTCGTATTGTCACAAGATCATCATATGCCAAGTTTCGTATCTCAAGCCATTTTATCTTAATTTATTTCATGACAATTCATTTCACCTCAACACATGAGTCAAGTTCATTGTTATCCAGAAAACCCAACTGAGGCTACAACTCAATGGTTCTCTAACCAATGCAATCATTACACAACACTTAAAATTTGTCATTTTACGAAAATTTCGTCCACGGGAATCGGCACCCATGTATATACGAGCGGTTTTCAGGACTTTCACCCTGGACACACATACCAACTTCATTAAATGAAGCCCATCCCCTTACTTTTTCCAAACATGGAGTACATCCCCTTTCTCATCCCAAACATCATACATATACAATGTATTAAAAACGCAGTCATATTCAATGACAACCGATAAGAGATTAGTTTCAATTCACATAATCCTCATGAAATTTCTACAACAATCATAGCTATCATCCGCTGATAGCCCAAAACTGATATTTCTAAACAGATATACAATGTCCAAAACAGATAAACTATCCAAATTTCTATAGATGAGATATAACAAGTATCCAACTCCACCATTTACATAAATATCTATCCAATTTCACATTCCCAATACCAATTCAATTATTTATACAAAATAATTATTTGAAACATTTTAGGGCAAAACTCAATTTTCTTCCAAATCCAACTCATGTGTCAAAATCAACAAATTTAACGCAACACAACCTCATATCTAGACCCACATCATTTTTAATACCTTCATTTGAAAACCCCTATTTTGATTTTAAACTACAACCCTAGGTTTGTCTGAAATCTTTCAAATCCCAACATTATTTACACAATCAACAAATAACTAAGTTAAAAATCATAGGAGAGTGTAGATAGTCCCCACCTCAAAGTTAGAAGACGCACAAAGCAAGGAGAAAACTTTAAAGACGCCGAAACTAACTTTTGTTTAGATCAAAATGGAGCTCTTGAGATGCTCCATCTTTTTCCCAAAGACATTAGGTTAGAGAAACCAACGGATCTAGGTGAAAATGCAAAGAGAATGTGAGTTCTAGAGAGAAAAGCTTAAGATCTAGGGTTTTGAAACGTTTTAGAGAGAGAAAGAGATGAAAAAATGATATAAAAAGTGGCTGTTACGAACTACTATACGCATAGTCCGCTCGAGTGCAAGAGTTGATGCTCGAGTGTCAGACACAATAAGTTATTCCGCTAGAGCACAAGAAGTGACGCCTGAGCGCAGAATGCACACTCCCAATAGTTTTGTAGACAACAGACCGACACTCGAGCTTAAGACAGACCGCTCGAGCGCCCACCTGCTCGAGCATTGGAAACATCGCTCGAGCATAGAATACACTCTCCTAGTAGTTTTGCAGACATGCAAAAGTACTGAGAGTTCACAAAGCCCGCTTGAGAGCAAGAAGTACCGCTCGAGCATAGGAACAAAATTCTGGGCAACAAGAGTTTGGAAACTAAGTAACCAACCTGCCTTAAATGCAACCATAACAATCCAATAGCCCAAATTTAAGGAGATACAAGGGAAACAAGATGTGAACAACAATATAAAACCATGAAACCCGAGTCCGGGATACAACAAGGGTTCAGTCAAAATCAGAATCGTTATAACCTCCCACCCCTCTTAAAGAATTTCATTCCCGAAATTTCAAATCAAGTTTTACAGTTATGCTTAAACCAATTACAATAATTATTATCAATCAATTCCAATTCCGTGACCCATTTTCCAGTCATCCATCATCATCAACTCGATGCACAAGTTTCAACATTGAAAGTAAAATTCACATTTTCCCAAAACATTTATAATGTTTTCATTAAATCCATGTTTCCAAAACATACACAACATATACGATGTTTTCATATTCTCAAAACATATACAACATGTTCATACTTTATTAAAACAACAAAATTTCATTACATGCTCAAACATTAATAAATAGGTCCTGATATTTCTCACAAACTTCCAACTCAAATTCCCAAGTTGCTTCCTCAACACCGTGATGTTTCCACAATACCTTAACCAAGGGAATTGTCATGCCTCGCAATGGTCCCGAGTATCTAAGACTCTCACTAGTCTCTTCTCATACGAGGCATCCTCAACAACCTCTAAATCGGTCCAATCCAATACGTGCAATAGATCCGACTCATACTTCCGAAGCATGCTAATATGAAGCACATCATGAATCCCAAAAAGCAATGGCGGCAAGGACAAACGATAAGCTACCTCTCCAATCTGCTCAAGGATCTCAAAAGGCCCAATGAATCCAGGGGACAACTTCCCACTCTTTCCAAACCTCATCAAACCCTCCTAGGTGATATCTTCAAGAATAAATAGTCTCCCACCTCAAAAGACAAAGGTCTCCTTCTATGATCGGTATAACTTTTCTATTGACTCTGAGCCGTAACCAATCTCTTACGGATAAGTGAAACTTTCTCAGACTAACTTTGGACCCAACATAGGTACATCACTCACTTTAGCCCAACACACAGGGGATCTACACAATCGGCCATACAAGGCCTCAAACGGTGCCATGCCAATACTCAATTTGAAACTATTGTTATAGGCAAACTTCACTAAGGGTAGGCACCTCTCCCATGACCCCTTACAGTCAAGGACACAACCCTAAAGCATATCCTCTGAAATCTGAATATTGCATTTTGACTGTCCGTCAGTCTGAGAGTGATACGCAATGCTAAAGGTCAATCTCGTGCCCAAGGCACTCTGTAGGCTCTGCCACAACCGAGCCATAAAACGCATATCTCTATCCAAAACAATTGTCACTGGGACCCTATACAACCTCATTATGTCCTTAATGTAAAGGTCGGCAAGATAATCTACCGAGTCACTTACACGCATTGGTATAAAGCGAGCTGACTTAGTCAACCAGTCAACTACCACCCAAATGGTATCACTACCCCGTTGGGTCCTCGGAAGGCCCAAAACAAAATCCATCGTGACATGCTCCCACTTCCACTCGGCTATAGGCAAGGGTTACAACAAACCCACTAGCCCCTGATGCTTGGCCTTCACTTGTTGACAAGGCACTTCGACACAAACACGGCCACATCCTTCTTTATTTCCCTCCATAAAAATTGGCGGCTAAGGTCATGATACATCTTTGTGCCTCCCGGATGCATCACAAGTCATGAATGGTGAAATTCTCAGAGTACTTCCTCTTAGCAAGACTCCGACACGAAGAGACGGTCAAGGTATCTAACAATCAAGTCAGAGTACACATTCAGGCCCTTCTCTACCTTTCCATTGGAGATCTTCTCCCAGAGGGATTCTACCTCAAGTTCACCCCTCTGTGCTTCTATCACTCGGTTCATAAGTGTAGGTTGTGCAACTACCAAAAACAAAGCCACAAACTCAACAGACTCTCCAAGACGCAAGTCAAACTCCCTAATAGCACCCAACATCTCCCATTCCCGGATGGCAATGCAAGCCAAACTGCTAATGGATTTCCTACTCAAGATGTCGGCCACAACATTGGCTTTTCCCAGATGAAAATGCAACTCAAAATCATAATTTTCTATGAACTCCATGCACCTCCTTTCCCTCAGATTCAAGTCGTTCTGTGTAAACAGATATTTCAGACTCTTATGATCAGAAAACACCTCAAACTTCTCTCCATACAGATAATGTGTCCAAATCTTCAAGGCCAAGATTACAGCCACTAACACTAGGTCATGGGTAGGGTAGTTTCTATCATGTGTTTATAATTGCTGCGAGCCATAGGCTAGGACCTTTCCCTCTTGCATCAAAACACAACCCAAACCTTCTCGTGAGGCATCACAATACATCGAATAGCCCAAATCCTTCTCCAAAATAATTAAAACTGGAGTAGTGGTAAGTCTAAGCTTAAGTTCCTAAAAAGACTTCTCACAAGTCTCACTCCACACAAACTTGATCCCTTTCCTCGTCAGTCTAGTCAATGGTGAGGCTAGCCTAAAGAAATCCTTCACAAATCTACGATAGTACCCGGCTAACCCCAAGAAACTACAGATCTCGAAAGCATTCTTAGGTGGCTCCCAATCTTTCACTGCCTCTATCTTGGATAAATCTACAGTCACCCCTTCCCCTGATACCATATGGCCAAAGAACTTAACTTCTCTCAGCTAGAATTCACATTTCCCAAACTTAGCATACAGTTTGTGGGCTCCAAGAAACTCAAGTACCACTTGCAAGTGTTCCTTGTGCTCCTCTTCAGAGGGTGAGTAAATCAAGATATTGCCCACAAAGATGACCACAAAGCGGTCTAGGAACTCACGGAAGATCCGGTTCATCAAATCCATGAACACAACTGGTGCATTGGCTAGCCCAAGGGGCATCACTAGAAACTTGTAGTGTGGAATGCCGTCTTCGAAATATCCTCCTCCCTTACTCTCAACTGGTGATAACCCGATCTCAAGTCTATCTTAGAGAAGCAATAAGATCCCTTCAACTAATCAAACAAATCATCTGTACAAGGCATTGCGTACTTGTTCTTAACAGTTACCCTGTTCAACTTCCGGTAATCTATACAAAGTTGCAATGCATCATATTTCTTTTTGGAAAAAAAAGCCGGTGCTTCCCAAGGTGAAGTACTAGGGCGAATAAAACCCTTATCTAACAATTCCTGGAGTTGAACCTTCGACTCACTCAACTCGGCATGTGCAAATCTATCCGGTGCCATAGAAATCGGTGATGTGCTAGGCACTAAATCAATAGAGAACTCGATCTCTCGATGAGGTGGTAAACTGGTAAGATCATTCGGAAAAACATTTGGGTATTCACATACTACCTTTGGCAACTCAACTCGAACTTTATCATACTCGGTACTCAAGAAGTTAGCAAGAAGGCAACTAAGCTCACTCCGTCAACGCAGATCATACACCGGTGATATGACTATCAACCTGGTCCCCTAAGAAATAAAAGCAATCGCTGCTCAAGGTACATACAATAACCCTCTAACAGTAGCAATTTATAACAGCCCCAATATGATGACAACCAGTCTATACCCAACATGATGTCAAAACTAGACATATCAATCAACACAAATACAAAAGGAAGTCGGCTACCGGTAACCTCTATGTCACAACCCCGACACCCCTGCTTCAAAATAACCTCACCACCAATAGGTGACTCTACAAAGATAGGAGATGCTAACTGAGCCAACTCTAACCCCAAAACTGATGCAAATGAAGACGAGATAAATGAATGGGATGCACCCGTATCAATCAACACATTAGCAACTGAATTACAAAAAAAGAAGGCACCTCTCACAATCGAAGGTGCTGGTACAAGATCTAGTGAGAAAACAACATACACACGCCCTGTAGGTCTCTGCTTAGCCTGCTCACCCATCGGAGCATAAGCCTGATACATTGATTGAGTCGAAGAGGCTCCTTGATTGGCCTTCGAGGCTTATGCTAACTGTGTAGGCTGATGGATTTGTGTCTGTCTCAAACCAAACGCACCAAGTATGCCACCTAATTGAGGGGAAAATCTCTTCATGTGCCCCAATTGCCCACACCGATAACAAGTGAGCAACTGCCCTTTCCCCTGACTCTGGCTCTGAGAATAAGCCGAAGCGATGTAGACCGTTGTCCTCCTCCTCTTTGCTGGCAAATTGGAGACTTGTGGCCCAACTGGCCACACTTGTAACAAGTGAAATCTTCCTGACCACCTCTCCCAGAACCTGAGCTCGACACTAGAAAAGTGGACCTCGACTGAGCTCTTTGGGACAGCTGTGGGTTAGAACCCCTCTACTTCTTACAGTCCCACTAAATATCATGACTCCTTCTGGAGCCAATCATCCTCTCCTTCTCCATCTACATTACGGTCTCAAGATGAGTCGTTGCCTTCACCTGGCCACTTTGAACATTAGCCTGGTCCTTAACCTCTTCTTGAACTCTAAACAACGGCGCTCTTCGGTCGCCAAAAGTTCTAGTGCAAACCACGACAAGCTAGTAAGCATGGCCTCAAACTCGGTCACCGAAGTGTTTAACTGCACAAGCTTGGAGAACTGATCTCTCAACTTCTCCCTAATAGTGGGAGGTAGAAACTTGTCTTGGAAGGTGTTGACAAATGCCTTCCAAGCCATCCTAATGCGCCCACATGCATACTTTCACTACTGACCTGCATCTCCCTTCAGCTGGAAGGATGCCAAGGTCACTCGCAACTGGTCGTCCTCGATGCCAAACATCTCAAACATTTTTGCTACTTGCTTTAGCCACTCATCCGCCTTCAATGGCTCTTTCGAATCACCCATAAACTCATCCAGATTCGACTGGAACAACTCCCTCTTCAAGAAAGATGGCCCTACCTCAGCTACTTGAGCTAGGACTTGATTATCAACTTTGAGAATGTCCATAGACTCCCACAACACTCCATCTATTTTGCGAGCGTTGGCACCCGTGACCTGTTGACCAACTGGTTCTGCCACATTGGCCTGACCAACCCCTTCTTTCTGTGCCGAAATTTTATCTGATAAAGGCACCTCATGCCTCCTAGGACTACCACACCTACCACTACTACGTCCACGTCCTGACATCTTAATGAAGGTAACAAAAAAGATTAGTACATTTACAAATGTCCTGAAGCTAATTCACTCACGTCCTAATACAATGGACAATTGTAATTCAGTCCACATAAACACAAAGTCACGTAAATACACACGAATTTTCTTCCTAGATAATGACCATCCCACGGCTTTGCCAGAGTTCCAATTAGAAACAGCAGTGATCAAGTGCTCTTCCAACAGGACTTCTAGGAACCCATAGACCCAATCAATATCTTTGGAATTAAAAATCATACCCATATAATCACATAAGCATGTTATCATGTAAACACTTCATACATACTAAAGCCTCTACCAAGCGAGACAAACCCATTGCGGTACTAACCACTCCCTACATACCTAAAGTATTCAAACCCAATATGCACTAATACCAAGTTGTAACGTCCCCCAAAACAATTACAATAAACCAACTCCAAACACTGAAACAATGTGATATAAATAAAATCAGAAGCTTTCATTAATCAGAGTTAATACACAAAAGGTGACACATGCGATATACATTCACAAATTATTTATCCTGAATCTACAACATGTGTTACGAGAAAGAATAGGAAATGAAAACTAAACAGATATTCATTTGACCTAAAGGCTTACACCTTTTCAAAACCGTGCTTGGTTACAACAAAATGAGTCATAACCTCAATAAAAATAAAGCCCTTGGCTTGTACAGAAGCTAAATACAAAATAAACAAAATTGAGCCTTCAGCTCCACAGTCCTCCCAAGCTAAGTCCTTGGCAAAGGCATATCACCAGCACCTGAAAATGATTTTTCCCAAGTAGGGTGAGCCAAAGCCCTGTAGAAACAATCTAGCACAATATATGAATCTTAACAAAGATATAAGTATGATATGCATATACAATGCCCATGATAAAATCATTTGTATTGTCACAAGATCATCATATCATATCTCAAGCCATTTTATCTTAATTTATTTTCTAACAATTCATTTCACCTCAATCCATGAGCCAAGTTTATTGTTATCCAGACAACCCAACTGAGGCTACAACTCAATGGTTCTCTAACCAATGCAATCATTACACAACACTTCAAATTGGCCATTTTATGAAAATTTTGTCCATGGGAATCGATACCCATGTATGTACGCGCGATTTTCGAGACTTTCATCATGGACAAACAGGCTAACTTAATTAAATGGAGTCCATCTCCTTTCTTCTCCTAAACATGGAGTACATCCTCTTTTTTCTCCCAAACATCATACATATACAATGTATTAAAAACATAGTCATATTCAATGAGAATCGATAAGAGATTAGTTTCAATTCACCTAATCCTCATGCAATTTCTACAACAATCATAGTTATCCTCCACCGATAGTTCGAAATAGATATTTCTAAACAGATATACAATCTCCAAAATAGATAAACTATGAAAATTTTCATATATGAGATATAACAAGTATCCAACTCCACCATTTACATAAATATCTATCCAATTTCACATTCCCAATACCAATTCCATTATTTATACAAAATAATTATTTGAAACATTTTAGGGCAAAACTTCATTTTCTTCCAAATCCAAACCATGTGTCAAAATCAACAAATTTAACGCAACACAACCTCATATCTACACCCACAATCATTTTCAATACCTTCATTTGAAAACCCCTCCTTTGATTTTAAACCAAAACCCTAGGTTTGTCTGAAATCTTTCAAATCCCAACATTATTTACCCAATCAACAAATAACTAAGTTAAAAATCATAGGAGAGTGTAGAAAGTCCCTACTTCAAAGTTAGAAGATGAGCAAAGCAAGGAGAAAACTTCAAATACGTCGAAACGGACTTTTGTTCAGATCAAAATAGAGCTCTTAGGACGCTCTACCTTTTTCCCAAAGACATTAAGGTAGAGAAACCAATGGATATAGATGAAAATGTAGAGAGAAGGTGAGTTCTAGAGAGAGAGAGGCTCCAGATCTGGGGTTTTGAAATGTTTTAGAGAGAGAAAGAGATGAAAAAGTGATGTGAAAAGTGACTGCTATGAACTGATATACGCATAGTCTGCTCGAGCGCAAGAGTTGATGCTCGAGCGTCAGACACAATAAGTTGTTCCGCTCGAGCATAAGAAGTGATGCTCTAATGCAGAATGCACACTTCCAGTAGTTTTGTAGACAACAAACCGACGCTCGAGCTCAAGAAAGGCTGCTCGAGTGCCCACGTACTCGAGCGTAGGAAGCACTGCTCGAGCATAGAATACACTGTTCCAGTAGTTCTGTAGACCTACAAAAGTACTGAGAGTTCACAAAGCCCGCTCGAGTGCAAGAAGTGCCACTCAAGCGGAGGAGCAAAATTCTGGGCAGCAAGAGTTTGGAAACTAAGTAACCAACTTGTCTCAAACGCAACCACAACAATCCAATAGCCTGAATTTAAGGAGATGCATGGGAAACAAGATGTGAACAACAATATGAAACCATGAAACCTGAGTCCGGGATACAACAAGGGTCGGGTCAAAACCAGAATCGTTATAGCCTCGCTCTAATTCAGTATTTTTATTAACATGAAAAATAGGACATGACCATGGAGATTTACTGGGTCTAATTAATTAATTTTTATTAAGGTGGTCATTGATTTCTTGTTTGCAATGTTTCATTAATTTTGTGTCCATTTGGATAGGTCTATCTTTAGTAGGAATTTGTCTTTCATTAAAATCGTTTTGTATGGTAGATCAACCATATGTTGTTTGCAATGACAGAATGCAAGATGCAATTCAGAACATAATTCAAATAAAGGTTGAATTTTTTGAATAATAGATTTAACATGGGTTGTTGCAATTCTCGGTCAACAACTTTGTAAGAAATCTCTTTTTTAGGTAAACAAATTTGTTTTTGTTTATACATAAAAGTTGTTTTTAAAGTATTGATTTCATGTTCATGGGAAGGAAATAAAAATTTGAAAACGATGTCATGATTGATGACAGTAGTAGAAATCCCTTCATTGGTTACAGCAAAAAGAGCAATCATTGTAAGAAAAAAGAGTTCCAAATATAATTAATTGAGACATATTTTAACTAAAAAAAATTCAGTATTGAGAGAGATACCTTGGTAGCATATTTGAGAATGGGATATTTTGTAATTAATATCCATAGATCCACCATTAGCCGTACTTAGAGATTGATTAGTTTTTTCAAAATATATTTAAAAGGTACAAGACCTTCTTGAATACAATTGATATCAACACCGGAATCGACAAGTGCCATAGTGGTCAAAACAAAATCATGTATGACGACTTTGATCTCCACATACCATTTTTGAAATGTGATGCTATTGAGAAGGAAATTGACAAAATCATTAATAACTAATGGTTGTTTTGTAGCGTTCTTGTTAGATGATTCTTGGAGATGTGGTTCATAAGGAAATGACGTATCAACAAGAAAATGATCAGTATCACTAGGATTTTCTTCTAATGCAAGGACATAAGATTATAGATTTTGAACATCAACTTTGAGATTGCGAATCTCATTTTGTAAATCTTGAATTGTTGGTGTATTTAATGGAGTAGTAACTTTGCTGACACAGTCGAGAACATCTTTAAAATCATACGTATTATATTTTAATTCTTGAGTAGTATTTGTGGTTGGAGCATTTTTTTGTTTGGAATTAGAATAGTTAAACATAGCTTCTTGTTGTTTCTTTTTTTCTTTTTTCTTTATTTATTTATTTATTTATTTATTTTTTCTTGATCTTCAATACAATCAGTAAATTCAAGAATCATTTTTTCATATGTCATGAGAACATTAATACTTAGACCATTCATTTCTAAAATAACTTTATAATAATCAGTTGTTGATTGGTACGGGCAATTGTGAGATTCTTCAGGATGGTTTTCTGGTTCTTCAACAGAGGAGTGAAAATATCATTATCAATTTCATTAAGTTGGAATTCATTATCAGAAGGATTGTTAGAGGAATATACAGATTCGAATTGGGGTCCTTTATCCAAAAGAACAATGGATTTTAATTGACTTTTGAGTTCATCTGAGGCATCAAGTTCATGAATTTTCTTTTTAGTAAGACATTTATTTGCATAGTGGCAGGCTTGACACACTTCCAACAATTAGAAAATTTCTTAGAAGAGCTTGGTTTGGGCTTAGATGTGGATGTATTTTCGGTGTGAAGAAATTTTCTCTTTTTGTAGTAAGGTTTTTGTTTGTAGTTTGAAGAATTTTTTGGTGGAATACTTGCATGATTTATGAATAGAGGTTCTTCGGGAAGAAGATCCAGATACCAGAGGAAGGATGGAATTACAACCAAACTGATAACAGAATTGACTATGTTCGGTTCGGTAAGTAAAGCGTTCATTTTTTAATTGATTTTTGAGTTTTTTATCATTGCATAATGATAAACCTTCAGCATAGATTTCAGATATAAGTTCACCAAATGTGTATTAATTATAAGGGATTTGACCATTATGTTTAACACTAATTCTGGTTTTAACTTTTTCGGCAAATAGTGTAGGAAGTCCGGCGATAAACCGTTCTTTCCAAAAGTCTTGATTAGCATCATGTTGTTGATAGAGTTTGGAGAGGAAGATATCCTTATACCATCAGAAATGAGTTGAAGTTGGGCAACGTAAATTGATGAGAAGTTCTTTAGATTGTTCAAGAACTATTTGAGTGTTGCCAATGAAGTGTTTTGTGATAACAGTGGCATGGGTAGTAACTACATCACTAGTGGGTTGCCTAGTTGTGGGATCTACAATGAGAATATCATTTTGACCTTTTTTGACAGCAATTAAGATTGCCTGACATTGGTCTTGGGTAAGGTAATTATCCCACCAACCTTTGAGTTGGCCATAAAATCTGAAATAATAAGCATACAGGAAATGGTACTATCATTATTATTGGAAGGGTCTTTGGCAAGGGTCGCATTAGCAGCCATCACCATGTGTTGGCCAAGATTAAGAATTTGGTAATCTGATTTGTCATCAAGATTCCATTCTCGTAGGTCACTTCCTAAATAGGAGAAAGGAGTTTCACAATGCACTACAACAATTTACACTTTTGGCTACCAAATTTGGCGACTAAAAAGGATTTAGTTGCCAAAAGTTCAATTTTTGGCAACTAAAAATTATTTTGATCGCCGTTGGTTCAAGTTTTTGCTACTAAATTATTTTAGTCGATGTATATTGTTTATTGGCGACCAAAAAAAACATTAGTCGGTAAATTTTCCACAATAGGCAACTAAAAAAATTATTAGTCGCTGTTACTCTAGTTTTTCAACTACCAAATTTTATTTTAGTCGTAGTATACTAATTTTTGCAGACTAAAATAAATTTAGTTGCCAAATAATAGCCACATTTGCACTGTTACTCTTTGGCGACTAAGAATTTTGTCGGCAAATATGCAGTTTTGGCGACTAAAAAATATTTAGTCGCGGTGTACTCAATTTTTTCCAACAAAAGAACAATCAGTCACCAAATAGTCAACTTATGGTGACTAAAAACATTTTAGTCTCTAAAAGAGTTATAATATTTAGTGAGAACATATTTTAGGCACCCAGATTTGAGTCCCTTTCCACTGTCTCTCTCTCACACAAAGAACCTCACCTCTTCTCACTTCACTGAAGTCCCTCACCACCGTTACTCACATCCGTCGCACATCGCCACCGCTGCAAATCACCATTGCCACCGCCAAAAAACAAACAAGTTCTTTCTCTTGATCCCCCCCTCTCTCTCTCTCTCTCTCCCCTTCCTCTATTCTTCCATTTTCTCACTCTTGCTCTAGGGTTTTACAAGATTTACTAAGTCTAATTTTGTGTTTATTTCTAAAATGGGCTTGGTTTAAGTGGTTTGATTTCTAGGGTTTTATGGGTTTGATACCTTTCTCCTCTCTTTTCCTTTCTCTACCATTAGGCACAAAGTCCTAATTCGACTTATTGTGTATGTATTTCCATGTATGGCTGCTCATTAGTTTCAAATTGTGTATGTATTCTCATGTATTTTCATTATTTCAATTGAAATTTAAAAAATAAAAAAATAAAAATTGGAGGGGCATAGAACTCAGGACTTGAAGGTTGAGGCAACAATGGTTAGAATAGGCCACCATATTCCAAATATGCAATGCCAGTCATGGTTACTGTAAAACCTTATTATTGTAAAGCTTTTTACATAATTCTTATCCTATCCAACAATAAAAAAAAAATAAAAAATAAAAATTATTATTTTGTCCATACTCCAGTTACATCACAGTAACCTTAAACATGAATGAAACTCTTTGCGAATAAGCCAAGCCATTATGTGTTTTGGGATGGGTCTCATCATCTTAGATCCTTGCCATGATTTAGAATTCATATTTGCAACTGACTGCATTAATGGTGTAATTGGTGATTTGATTTTAATAGACTTACTCACCTCGGTGGTCAAAGATAATTTGTTTGGAATGAGAAAATTTGTTAGTTTCTTGGAAGGTTTTGGAGGCACTAATCCAGTTTTCTTTCCTTGTAGATTGATTTGATTTTGAAGAAGTTGTTCGAAGATGGTATCATGAAGCGCAAGGATTTGTTTTTTACCTCCAAACTTTGGTTTGAAACAATCTTTATTTTGCTTAAATCTGGTATTAACATTTTAAAGAGATCGATATATATACATACATATGTATTTGCCTATGCTATGTTTTACTCGTTGTTTAGAGTATCTCATGTCGCATCTTATCTGAAACACAAAGGTGATTTTAATTTATGCTAAAAATGTAATGATATGTAGGTGTAGTGATCATGCTCCAGAAGATGTACCAGAGGCACTAAACAGAACTTTGCAAGATTTGCAACTTGACTATGTTGATTGGTAGCATGTATGTATTGCCTCATAGAAAGTTTAGCTTGCAGTCATGCCTGTTAAAAGTTAACTAGAAGAGTTTTTCTTTTTCTTTTTTCTTTATTTTCCTTCAAAAGTCTAGTTTTCGCTTTTATTTGCTAAAGTTAATATAGTTAAAGAATTGTTTTATTGTCTTGGAAGATTGAAACTGTATCTAGAGGCCGAAGACTTAGTGGGAACTAGGAAGATGTTATATTTGAGTAATAGGCATCCCTTAAAAGACAATTTTAATGTTTCCTGAACCTTGAACGGGCATAGAACCAATGGTTTGATGATCAATTTCTGGAGTTTATTGATGTCACATGTGGCCTAAAAATGACTCCATCAGATTTAGATATCATAAACAGTTAATATTTACCTCGTCAAATGTTTCATGGTAGATATTTTTAGTTTTTCCTAACTGAAGTGCTTAATTATTGAAGATCAACTGGCCTGTCCGGATGAAGAAAGGGTCAATTGGTTTTAGGGACCTATAGGTAAATAAGTCTAGTTAATATGATTGATTGCTAAGTGTCGCTTTATTTAACTTCCACTATTTTTCTTTATTCTGCATTTGGTCAAGGTTTTACATGCATAATTCTAACGTCAAAAGATGAATTATGTGTTTCATATAATGCTCTTGGGGGACATGAACATTATTTAAGCACTGCAAATGATTTTCTCCTACCAACTTTGGTTCTATGCTTCACTTGTTATAAGGGCTTTTGTTACTTCTCAACATGCAGGATAAGGTTTCCATATCCATGGCAAAGGGCGACTCCTTGGTTTAAAAAAACTACTCTCATAAAAGAATGAAAAGATTGAAAAACTACTCGCATCACCACTTGGAATACTGGCAAAATGACCATTTAATACTAAAGAATAAAAATGGATTGGGGGCACCAGATGTAATGTTTACTCCTTTATCTCCTTTGTCTTCTCGATGAACGAGCAACCAATACAGTACAAGCAATGAAGGAAATATTATTGGTTGCCCAGGCACCAAATGTAATGTTTCCTTCTTTATTTCCTCATGATATTTCCTCTTCTTAAACTGCTGCATTATTTTGGTTCTGTACTTGCGTTCATTCTTCATTTTCTGATACCTGCACTATTCCTTGTGTATATATATATATATTATTTCTCATAATGAGCAGTAAAGCTCAAAATGGTAGAAGTGGTGCATGGAAAGTGTTGACTACTACCCCTACCCCTGTTAGTGTTCACTGCTGCCCCTACCTCTATCAGTTTTTTATTTGATTGAAGTTAGGTTTGATTCAAGGGTCAAAAAAACTTAGTGCTAATGGTGCTAATGGGCTGAAAATTGTTTAGATTGGATTCAAGTTAGACTTGAGGCACTTTGTCTTTATAGGTTGTACAAGCACTTCAGCTCCTATTCCAGCAAATGGTTCTCAAAGGTCACTCTAGTAGTATTGAAACTATTAGACTTCTGCTTCAGCTTTATATGAATCTAGTTTGAGAGTTAGAGCAAAAAACGCCTTGAACTTAGTTGAAAAAGGGCTTTCACGGGGCGAAAATGCAAAACAGGTCCCAACCCAATGTATGGATGTTACAGGTAGCATCCTCGTGACAAATAGGACCTGTGGCCACAGACGACATGTAATTTGCACGTGTAGTTTGAGAGTTATAGCCGAAAATGCTTTAAACTTACATTGAAAGAATTTATTTCTTTAATCACTACAAAGTAGCAACTCCATTAATAAAGTAGCAACTTTAAATATCGTTTGATAGAATAAATTAGCAACTCCATTAAGAATTTATTTACATATTCCAATGATATATCTTGTTTGCTAGAATTTATTTCTTTAATCTCAACTGCTTTGAACACTTTAAATATCATTAATAGTTCTTTAATGCATTAAATACTCATACATTGTCATACGGAAAGAGAATATGCATTAAGTTAGAAGATTAAGCATAAGATGTTCGTCTCTGAAGTTGATGACTAATTGAAAAATTTTCAGCAAAATATTATTCCTAGATCTCTAGCAATCTAGCAATGTAGCTGAGAACATTTGACACAGACAGTTTTATTCATTCTGTATTACAGTGTTTCATTACATTGACACACACTAGTGTTCATTTAGTGGGGATAAAGATCCCATATCGTCAAATATTTAACCAACTGTTGCATTTGCTACCATTATGTTTTGGTGGGTTTAAATATTATCCTCTATCTATCTGAGACTTTGAGAGATCGTTAGTTTTTTCATGTATCTTGCTATAGTTGAATTGTCATAAAAAAGTTCTTAGATTCTCTAAAGAACATTTTTTTAATTTTTTTTGGGTAAGTTTCTCTAGAGAACATATCTGCTCTTTTCAAATTTTTATTCATAATGATGAAAACCTGTAACCACATACAAATTCTTATTCAACAGTGACAACTGCAATACATCCATTGTCAATTTCCATAGAACCTGCCCAAATCCTGATTGTTCATATGATTTGTGTCTTAATTGTTGTTAAGAACTCAAAAAAGGTTATCAGTCACTAGATATTGATTTTTTCTCAGGGATGTTCAATGTGCTTTCCTGTCAGATCTGCAGGACGTGATGGGAATGATTTTGGAGTAAGGCAAGCGTCTTTTAGAAAGAGCAATCATGATAATTTTCTTTACTGCCTAAATGTTGATCACATGGAAGATAGTGAGTTTGAGCACTTTCAAATGCACTAAATGAGAGACGAACCTGTCATAGTTAGAAATGTTCTTTCAAAGACTTTTGGTCTTAGTTGGGAACCAATGGTCATGTGGAGGGCTTTCAGAAGTGCAAAAAGAAGATTGAAAGACGAGAGCTTTTCTGTTAAGGCCATTGATTGCTTGGATTTGTGTGAGGTAAGTGTTTGATTCATGTAGATTTCTCCTTTTCTTTTGTGCTTTCCTCTGTGCCCATTTATATTTTTCTCGCTTATGATGCTTATTATATCTCATTAGTAGCCAATGTTCTTGCTATTTTGTTTTTTCACTATCTCTTTTCAATTAAACATATATTATCTAACCTGTTGTTACCATGCACCTTTACACAAAAACTTGAACTTAAAGCCCCCGAACTACAGTGTGTCTAATCTATTATTTTGTAAATTCAAAGATGCATTTGAAAATTAGCTAAGGAATAAGATGATGGGTATTGTGTTTTTGTGTGTGTTAGAAATTGGGTGCCCATATGGCATGACACATGAACCTTTTGAACCTTATCCATGTAAATTTAAATTTAAATTCAAAACTTATTTGAATAACCACTCACGATATCTATATCTATCATATCAATTGATATGGATAGATGGTATATTTATCCTATATATCTGATACGATATATGGGATATGGTATATGGTATAATGAAACAACGTATGTTTTTTTCCATACTGACTCTCTCCCATTAAAACAACAATCAAGCTTTTTGCACTATGGCTTGTGTGGGTGATACTCATATTGTGGTATCACTCCGTTGTTAGGTGTTTGTTGTTCGCATTTTAGAAGCACGTGATTTACCCACGAGATTCTTTGCTTCAGGTTCTGTCACTAAGGTATGATCTGAAATTTTTATCCACTGCGTTATACATGATTTACATTGGTATCAGAGCATTAATGGGTATTTTTGTGCTTATTTTATGCATTAAAATATGTGTATAATTTATATAAATATATACATGTTATATGCATGAAAATTAATGTTTTTTTTTCACAACTTTACATGCATGATGGTTTTACATGCTTTAATTTCAGTCTGCAAATTTTACATATTTATAATCCTTGTTTCAAAACCTTCGAAACCATATATTATTTGTGAGATTTGGATTTACGTTTGATGAGATACATTAAACCCTAATTTGGGTTCGTTTTTAATTTCTTGATGGCTTAAGGAGGAAGAAGAAGTGCAGGTTTCCGCACTTCCACTCTCATTAGAGAGAGAGTGTAATAAACCTCATAATTTATGTTCATTAAATGCTATTTTTGAGACCACAAATGTTTTTATTTTGGAAAATGAAGTCCAGTTGTACCAAAATTAGACCAGAAAACACCTCGGAAGGCGGCGCGTGAGCCACACGCACCATATGACGCTGTTAGCGGCTTCCACGCGCTACCACGCGCGCACTGTCCGCGCCATCACTCGCGCATCAGCCGCGCTATCTACGCGCGCGCCGTGCGCTGAGCAGCGTGTTGAGCCGGGCCGTTTTTTCTCCGCCGACTTGGCTGCTGATGTTAAGGCACTGTTTGTTTTTTTTTTTTTTTTAAATCCAGAATTGGTTTAAATGGCCATAAATAATTCGTTATAGATTTGTTTTATGTGTGGTTGGCACTGTTAGATTCATAATTAAATTTTCTATCTTCTGTAAAATTTTAAAAATTTTATGAAAATAAAAAATATTTTTTCTGTGATAATAATTCATTACTTTTCTTTAAAATGCTTCTGGTGTTGCATGAATAATTTTTTGGGGTTGAAATTTTTATTGTAGACTATTGTAAAGGTTTACTATTTACTGGTATAATTGTTTCAGTTTACCAGAGTCTGCAATATTTATTTCTAATTTTATGTTTGTTTATTAGTTATTTAAAATTCCAGAATATTTCAGAAAAATTCCAAAAAATTTCAAAATGATGTACATTCTATTATGGCATAATCTAAATATTAAATACAGCATATTATTGTTTTTTTGGTTTGTAATATCTTGCAATTAGAGAAGCATGATTAGTTTTTATTTATTTATTTGAATTCCAATATTAAATGAATGAATATAGCATGAGTTATTTATAAATTTACATTAAGATGCTATTGTATGAAATTTATCATGCTTTGTATATGCCATAAGTAGTGGGAGATTGGTTGTTTTTTTTTTTTTTTTTTTTTTTTTTTTTTTTTTTGTGTGCATGGAATTAAATTAAATTTTGATAATTGTCATTAGAGGCGCAAGAGATGATTACGAGCATAGCAAATTTTCGATATTGAGACGTGTGTAATATTATTATTATTATTTAATTTAGATTCTTTTGTTGCAAAATAATTTTTGTGTTGCTATCATTAATATCCCCAGCGCATTTGTTTACTCTGTATGTAGAAATGACTGCTAAGACAGTGGTGGCAGACTTAACTAAGGGAGAGAAATTGGATGGCGACAATTGTGACATATGGCGCTGTAAGATCCAATACCTCCTCAATGAGCAAGAAGTGTTGACCATACTTGAACAAGTGATGGTTGAGCCAGAGCAGGGCAATACAGCTCAACATCGTCGTGATCTTGAAGTCTTTCAGACTTGGCGTAACAAAGATTGGTGTGCGCACTTTACTATGTTGAGCAGAATGCACAATGACTTGATTAGTGAGTTTGAGCATTGCCCAACTGCATTTGAGATGCGGGAAGCTCTCAAGCAAAAGTTTGGTATTACCTCTTTGGCAAAGCAACGTGGGTTGACTATGAAATTTGACTCCTATCAGAAAAGAGCGCATCACTCGATGAGGCAGCATTTGAGGGTCATGTCAACCATGATACATGAGCTTGCGGCTGCTGGGCACAATTTGACTCAAGAACAACAAGTACAAGCTGTGATTCGCTCTCTACCAAATTCTTGGGAGCAGATAAAGCAGAACATGATGCATAATGAGAGTGTGAAAACATTCAAAGACATATCGCATCATTTAGAGCTAGAGGCTGAGTGCCTTGAGGTGGCTAAGTTTGATGGTTCTGCTATGGTGGTTGAGTCGAGCTCACGTAAGACTTCTCAGTTCAAGCGTGGAAAAGCAAAAGGTGCCCCTAAGAAGCAAGTAGCAGCTGTGCTAAAGCCCAATGGCGCTAGAAATTTTCAGCGTAGGGGCAAGAGATGCGGCAAGAAGGTAAAGGCTAAATTGACATGCTTTAACTGTAACAAAGAAGGACACTTCGCTCAGGATTGCCTTGAGTAGAAGAAGACTTCGGAGCAACAGACCACATCGCGAGGGACAGAGTAGGGTTCGTTGAGTATCGCTGAGTACCTACTGGGAGCAGAAAAGTCTACATGGGGAACGAGTCCAGTGTGGAGGTGCTTGGCATTGGTACATATAAGCTGGAAATGCGACGAGGGTGTACCTTGTATCTTCGTGATGTTCTTTATGCTCCAGATATTCGGCGAAACTTAGTTTCAGTTATTAGCATGATGTGCCTTGGTTTTAGCTTTTGTTTTGAGAATAATGGTGTTAGCATTTATTTGGGAACAATTTTTTATGGTTTTTGTTATCTTTCAGATGGTTTTTTAGATTTGGATGTGGATGATTCTAGTTTTAATAAAAATGCTGTAGACGTCCCCGAACGTCCCGGGAGGGAGATCCCGTTTTGTTCATAGGGGCTCATTACAGTTCAGGACTCAAATGTCACGGTTCTTAATCTGATCTTGCAAAGTGCAATGCAAGACTGATAAATCACCAAAGAGTCCAAATCTGGCAAATCATTTTGGAAAACTGATTTTTAGAAAGAAGTGCCAAACATGAACTGTTTTGCCAGATACAGAGTCGCCACCTAAATATTTTTTATGGGGGAATTTAGGAAACCCTGACTCGTTTGCCTAAGGCCACGTGTCCGTCATCACCAAAGTTGCCTCGGCTCGGGAACTTGGGTACGATTGGGAAAGGTCACTTCGTGAGCACCCCCGCTCGCCCGATCAAAGATCGGCCTCTACTATCCATGATATCGAGTTTTGAAAACATTATGCATTCTTATTCCGGTTATTAGCCTAGATTTACTACATGATGCGCACAGCATACAAGTATAGACAGGATCTCCTGAATTGGAACAACACATCTCATGTTTGTTTATTTTGCAAATGGTTTGATGGTGCTACCCGCAAGTAGGCTAAGACGTGAATTTGCCACCCTCGGGTGGGCTTAGAAAACGTGATGGTTTGCCACTCTCAAGTGAGCTTAAAACTCACAGTCAATGCATTATTCCAATTCAGATAATCCAACCTTCACCCACAGGCAGGTATATCACATAAGCACATAGCCTCATGGTAAGCATGCTATCATGGCAGTCACTCACACGCATGCAAGGATGCTAAAGCATAAACACTTATCGAGTACTCCAAGCCAAAACAGAAGCTATGTTAGAAATCTATGCATGATCCTAACTATGCTGAAATGTCTAATGCAACACACGCAGGAATGCAACTACAATAGGCTCGACTATTCTAAAGATGGCATGTGAAGTGCTACAACTAACAAGTATTCAGCTCGGAATTGAAATGCAATGCCGTTAGTATGATGCGCCGAGCCCGGTGCATGCAAAACAGATGAATGAATGCAAACATGCTATCAAAAGTATGCTAATTGAAACAAGCCCTAAACTAACCATCATAAGCTAGTAAATAAAAGGGAGAAAGATGTAGGGTTGGAAATTATACATCACACACACGCACACTTATTACAATTGTGCCATCGCTCAGAGGGTCCGAATAAATAATACAGTCCGAATAAATAACAGCTACAGCTAATTATTACACAACATTAACTAATTAACAAACTAGCTAAGTAAGCATGTAAACTACATGAATGTGACTGCCTCGGCTCTATTTTGGGTGACGATGGATGCATGCATGCTAGAGTCGCCTCGTCGGGAAATTCCATCGCGATGCCTCGTCTCGCCTTGGTTTGCAACTGATTTTAGAAATTTGCACAAGGCTCCAAGAGGCTGAAACTCCACCCTGGGAAGGTTGCCGACCAGATATTGGCTTGGGAAACACCTGTCGACCACCCTTTGTGGTGGAAACCAAAAAAGGTGGTCGGCCTGCCAGAAAACCTGGTCGACCGACCACTTTTTGCCTCTGGTTTCTGGTTTTTTCTGCAACAAAGGCCAGAGAGAGAAAAGGCAATGTATTTTCAACAAATGTGTGCATGACCACTCTCCCTGTCATTGCACAAGCCCTAGGGAGTGTAGTCCTCGATCCTCACGCCATCAATCACACATCTCGATGCATGATGGCCGAGGAGTTGAATTGCACGACTCAATATGAAATGAATGCACATATCAGCAAGTAAAGCCAACAACTCTATCATGGACAGTAAAGAGTGTCGGCGACCGAGAATCGAGGCATGTTTCGTTACTTGGAATATGAAACGTCCCTCGTTTCCCGTGTTTGGACTAAACCCTACTCCAAACACAATGCAACAAATAAGGATGGCATGACATGCACAAATGCAACTAGCATGCAATCCTAATGCAATGCGACCTAATCGTGCAAACATGCAAGGATGAGATGCGAACATGCTACTAGCATACACAATGCTATGAACCATATGGCATACACAATGCGACTAACAACCTAGCATACGCAATGTAAGGAAATGAGATGGCATACACAATGCCTAAAACAACATAACATGCACAACACATTGTAACATGGCATACACAATGCAAGGTGGACTAGTACCAATATGAGTGGACCTCAACCACACTGACATCAGTAGCCATATGATGGAAATGAGACAACCGAAACACATACAAACATGCACGATGCAAGGGATCGATCCTAAGGCATCAAATGCCACTCTACCAAAGCATGGAAAAGGATGCAATATGGCATACAAACACACAAATTCCAGCTGTGAAACATGATACAAAATGGTCCCGAAACATGCAAACATGGCACACAATGCAAGCTAGGGTGCCCGGGTACCGAAACTAGTGAAGTGCATTACACTAGAGGTACCCAAAGCAATGCACTAATGGCAAAACCAACCCCAAACAAACCCTGGACAGGTCTGAAATAGTGGGGAAATGGCCTAAAATGATGGCTCAGAATGCAACGAAGTGGATCTCATTCAATGGTCGGTAAATGAGGCATACAAGCCCGACTCTCAAACGCATTTAAAGAGTATAAAACATGACAATATGGCATTCAAAAAAGCTCTGAAATATGATGTATAATGGGTCCAAAACATGAACACACCTCAGTATATGCATGTAATGGACCCCGAAACTCAAAGCTAAGTAAGTGTATTGAACCACAAGCATGAAAAACAAACACCATTCGACCATGAGACCCAACAACAGAGCTAAAGTAGTCCAAAATATGGCCAAAAAGTGCTAACATGAAGGGCCAAAACAACATGCAACATAGGCTAGTAAGCATGGTTTTCACTACATGTATATGAAGCACAAGAGAGGTCACCAAACCAGCCAAAAATAGAAATATGGCATGCCAAATAAACCCCAAAAACCCATGTAAACTCAGTCAACACATGCTAGAATGAGGTGCTCCTTTGAGAGGCCAATCAGAGGGTTGTTCAACAAATACAAAATAGACATGCAACATGGAAAAACCACCTCTGGAAATCAGTTATGAGGGTCCTAAAACTCACCAAAAAGGCCCTGAAATGGGTCGATGAAGCATGCAATGAAAGGTCCCTTTGAAAGGCCTTGAAGAGGATTGCCCCACACATGCATGAGGGACACAAAATATGGCCAAAAGGGCTCTAGACAGAGCTAAGGTAGACCCTATAACTCACCAAATAGGGCCTGAAATGTGACTTCACAACATGCAAGTAGGGGCTCCTTTGTAAGGCCAAGAAAGCTAGTAAACAAAACAAGGGGTGAGAGGGTCACCCCTCTCTGATTTTAAGGCTCAAAAACACATGTTAGCCACTGAAAATCCACTAGATTTCAGTGGCTAAAAGGCTAAACCAAGGCCAACACAAATGATCTAATGCATAGCTCGAAACAAGTGGAAATGAAGCATGCAAGGGGGTAGATGACCCCCGACAGAAAAATGACCTTAAACAAACGTGTTTATAAGCTCAAAATTTTTTTTTTTTTAAGTTTATGACGAAACCCAAAAATGCTTGCAAGTAAGGCTAAACAATGAAGCAAAATAAGGGCCAAAAGAGGGAACTAGTGTCTTACCCTTGTACCGCAGAGGGCCAGCAGCTTCTGGACCAAAATAGGAACTCTCCAACCTCTGAAAATGAGCTCCTATGTGCTTAGGTTGATAATGGAGGTGTTGTGCTTGGAGGTGTAGTGCAATGGGACCAAGAACAAGGGTTTTTGGAGCTTAGAATATAGAGATATGGAGGGAAAGTGTATGTATGCTCAAAACAGGTTTTGAACCCTAGCAATGGAAGAGGGCCCTTTCCTTTATAGAGGAGAAGGTCTAAAGCTTCTCCAAGAAGCTTAAACGCTAGCTTAAACATCCTCCATACACGTGTATGGAGGATGCATTCTGAGGCTTCCAGCTGGCACATCTGGCTTCAACTCATTGAGACAAAAAAGGAGAAAGCTGGCTGACCAGTGCAGGTGGTCGGCCGACCACTTTCCCTGGTCGGCTGACCAGGTCAAAAGGTGCAGGTGGTCGGCCGACCACTTTTTCTGGTCGGTCTGCTACTTTTTCTGGTTTTTCAGGACAAAAAAATTGGTCTACTGGAAAGAAAGGTCATCGGCCAGTGATTGGGAAGTCCAAAAGTGGTCGGCTAGGTGTCTAAATTGAAACCCCAGAAGTTAGCTTTCCTATGGCACCAGCCTTGCCTCAAAATTCCTCCTGTGCAAAAAGTTATGCCTGTTTTGGTGAAGCCGTGCAGATTCGGTCCAACCGGAGTGATGCCCTACTTCAATCAACCATATCTCCCCCGTCCGGACTTGGCTTTAGGAGATTCTTGAGTGCAAAATGAATCCCCGGAAGTAAGATTTCCAATGGTGGTGGCCTCATAGCTGAAATCCTAGTATGCAAATGAATAGGCCTGATTCAGCGAGGACTGCTCGTCCATCTCTTAACGGTTCATGCCCATTTTCTCCCCCAACTGGGTTTCTTCCCCCTTCTCTTCTTTTCTTCAACTCCAAACCCCTAAGTAAGGTGTTTTGAAAGATTTTTCAAAGATCTCATCTCTCTTTCATTCATTTCTATTTTGTCCTTGCTCAGTTTAACGAAAAGCGCAACATTTAACGAAATGCGAGCGTCGGAACATCGTAGGAACTTTATTTTCAAAACATTTTGAAAGAGAGGGTTTCAAGGTCCAAAATATTTTGATCAAGATTGTTTCGGTCCAAAAGGGGTGTGAAGTTGAGATTTGACTGTCTCCTTGCTGAAGAAACTAAATCTTTGCCTTGCACACCTTTCTCCACCAAGTAAACCATCAGTAGTGCCCAAGTCTTAAGGGCGGTTAAAAATGGGGTGTCTACAGTTGCCCCTCTTTGACAGAACTCGAAAGTCAAGAAGTGACGGGAGTGAGTGTCAAAGCCCAAAGACGACCCATTTTTGACAAGGCCGAAGACTTGGACAAACAAACAAAATATAGATAAATAAATGGTTGTGCCCGCAGGCTACTTACGTATCCCTTTGTAAGGAATCAAACCAGCGTAGTTTAGGGGTAGGATGCAAAATGATATGCGGGAAGATTTTGATAATTGGACTTATACGCTACGCGAAGCCGGTTTGAAAATTGGACTTATATGCTATGCGAGGCCGGTCTGATAATTGGACTTATACACTTTCGCGAAGCCGGTTTGATAATTGGACTTATACGCTTAGCGAAGCCGGTTTGATAATTGGACTTATACGCTTAGCAAAGCCGGTCTGAAAATTTAGGGTTTATGCAATGCAATGTAATGAAGCAATACAAAAGATATGCAATGTAATAAACATAATGTGATGCAATAGTTAGGAAGTAAAGGTACCTTACAGGGGCAATTGGCAATGACCTGCCTCATGCTGTTGGGGACCTTCTTATTCTTCTCGGTTGAACCGTTAGTACTACTTTTCTCGCTGACTGTGGTCACAGCTTTCCCTATTCTCCAACAGGGTGACAGACTAGGTTGATTCAGTATCTAGAATTGAGGCGCATACATATGCTATCTCAATCTATGGGGCTGTCATACAGATTTCAAGCCGAGGATATACCCTTGGGTATTTAAACCAGACTTTAGTCTTGGAAATCCCGAACCTTTGAGTTCTAGGCATGAGCCATTCGAACTCTAGTTTCCACTGTCTCAGTTGGTCTCCTAGAAACTCATCGCAAACACAAGCAAGTGGCTATACCAGACCATCGAAAGTCGTTCGGGCACGACAAGAACCAAAGGAATTGTACCTTTAGAGGATTTAAGGTCTCCTAGACCGGAGAGTGCACAAGATAGTGCAAATAAAGATATAGGATTTAAGGTCTCCTAAAACAGTGGATTTAAGGTCTCCCTGACCAGAATAAAATAGATATGATGCAATGGATGTAACAGATAGAGCAATAGATGCAAAAGGGGTAACACACTCCAACCACGCTAGAATCGTGAGAGGAGGGAGATCAAAGAAAATCAATCAGGAGTGCATTCCACGCAACCGGAGATAAATTCCAAACACGTTGAAATCATGTGAGGAAAGGGACACTCAAACCACGCTGAAATCGTGAGAGGAGGTCCGAAAACAACCGCCCAGGTGCGTACACAACACAACCTGAGATGAATTCCAAACATGTTGAAATTGTGTGAGGAAAGGGACACTCAAACCACGCTGAAATCGTGAGAGGAAGTCCGAAAACAACCGCCCAGGTGTGTACACAACACAACCTGAGATGAATTCCAAATACGCTGAAATCGCGTAAGGAACGGGACACTCTAACCACGCTAAAATCGTGAGAGGAGGTCCAACAATCCGCCCAGCGCATCTACAACGCAACCTGGGATAAATTCCAAACACGCTGACATCGTGTGAGGAACAGGACACTCAAACCACGCTGAAATCGTGAGAGGAGGTCCAACAATCCGCCCAGCACATCTACAACGCAACCTGGGATAAATTCCAAACACGCTGAAATCGCGTAAGGAACGGGACACTCAAACGATGCTGAAATCGTGAGAGGAGTTCCAACAATCTGCCCAGCGCGTCTACAACGCAACTTGGGATAAATTCCAAACACGCTTAAATCGCATAAGGAACGGGACACTCAAACCACGCTGAAATCGTGAGAGGAGGTCCAACAATCCACCCAGCGCGTCTACAACGCAACCTGGGATAAATTCCAAACATGCTAAAATCGCGTAAGGAACGGGACACTCAAACTACGCTGAAATCGTGAGAGGAGTGGCTCGAAAACAAACAATCAGGAGTGCATTCCACACAACCTGAGATAGCCCCAGAGGAGAACGATCCTAAACGTTGCACAGCGTGAAAGGATAAACCATACAAGATAACACAAGATGCAAATAAATGCAATATGTACGATGATACGATACATGTTACAAGCAATGTAGAGCATGACGTTTACGAAATGCAATAAACAAACAAAGCGGCACTTTAGAAAGCACCTCATGGAGTGAGTGGCGGTAAACCGCTTTACTCTGACGGGGAATGGTACTCAGGGAGAGCACTTCTGATTGCCATTCTGGCTTGAAACAGTGAAGCTCGTATCAGCACACTGCTCATTCTGAACACGCAGCTCATAACGCAGTATTCTGTTTATTCTGAGCACACGGCTTATAAAGACAGAGCTTGCAGGAGTTGAAACACACTCAGATGCTCCAAATTTTCCCTCTTTCCTTTTGCTTAGCAGTCCGGAACCCATATAGCTTCAAATAGGTCTTGGTTCTACTGTTTTGCCATGACGTGGATTGAACCCTGCGGTTTTATGAAAGAACAAATCCTATTTTGCACAAATATGGAGAACGAAATAGCACTCTGAGCACAAAACGATTCATTTTTGAGATTGAAATGAGAAAAGGATTCTCAACCAGGTATTGAGCCTACAACTGACCACAACCAAAATAACTCAACAACGGAAAACAAAGGTAGAACAATCTAAACACAACTCAACAAAGGGAAAACCAGGTAAAACAACCTAAACACATCTGTTGACAATCAAACAACTCAAAACAAGAATCGAGACAAGCAAAAACACACAAAAACAACACTCAGCTGTGTTATAAAGGCAAGAGACCTCTCGATGCACGAGGAGCCAGTTTCTTCGGGTATTTTTTCCCACCCTTTTCTCATTTGTGATTCTCACATCACTTGGCCCTCAAGCTCTATTTTATTGAAAAAGCCCTTTTCTCTCTTTTTTCTCTCAGCGCACATCTCTCTATTCTTCAATCTCTCATTTTTTTTATCCCTCCCCTGAGTGGTTGACAGATAAATAGAAAGTTGCGGGCTCTTGCCCCTAGCATTCCGCTCGATTCTTCTTCTTGTTCACAACAGTGAGTTTCTACCACAGAGGGGCTGCATTACAACTGTGTGTGTAGCAAATTTGCAGCTGACATCTGTTGACGATGCTCTGCTGGGGAGTTTAGACGTAATCAGATCTGCCCAAACAAGGAAGTGGAATATCTTAGCCCATTCCAATTCGTGCTTCGCACTTGGCTTGATACCTCGTTGCTTGGAGGATAAGAAAGCTTTTTGGCCCTTTCACTGTTAACTTCTGCTGTGCCCTTTCTGGCAAGTATATTGACAATGGGGGAAAGACAGAACACCTGACTCAACTGTGCCCCTAGTTCATCATTTTGACCTTTTTTTTGTTTTGGTTTTAAAACAATTTTGACTAACATGAAAGTTATATTAACATGCTTGTTCAACTTTTTGATTTTGAAAATCATGCAAGTCAGGCTGTGAGCACTGAAAATTTTCCTTTTTTGGGTCCAAGAAATGGTCCAGTTTTAGAAAAAATGGAAAAATTTTCGAGAGAATTAGTCAACCTCAGTAAAAATTCTCAAAAACTATTTTTGCAAACGGCCACTGCTCAATGAGCACGGAACCTACTCTTGAGATGCACAACCTCAGAACCAAAACAAATAGGAAATTGCCCCTTGTCTGAAGGACACGCGGCAACGGAAAGTTGCCCCTTGTTGAATAGCATCGCAGCACTCTGAATGGCAACGGAAAGTTGCCCCTTGTTTGAAAAGTATCGCAGCACACTGGACGGCAACGGAAAGTTGCCCCTAGTCTGAATAGCGCCGCAGCACGTGGCAACCAGTCCTCACAATGACAATTACAACCAAATTCTCGGATACAGAGAAGACAAAGATGACCAGAACCATCACATGGACACAGTCGAATTTGAAGTGTTTTACGGCTGGACTTCAGAATGAAGTTGCCTACGTATCCCAAAGATGGGAATCAAGCCTTACGTAGTTCGGCGTTAAGGTACACTCGGGTATTAACCTCTCCTTTTGCGCTCTAACTTTTGCCAAGGCCGCCCTTTCTGGGTTTTCAACCTTGCGAGCTTTGTTCTTCTTTTCTTTTCAATTCTTTTCATTTCTTTTCCTTTTTTTTCATTCTTTTTTCTTTTTTCTTTTTTCTTTTTTCTTTTTTCTTTTTTTTTTTCTTTTTTTTTGTTCTTTTCTTAGCTCTAACTTTTGCCTGGGTCGCCCTTCCAGGTTTTCGGCCCAGCGAGCCTCTCAAGGGTAAAAGTGTAGCTTTGTCCATGTCAAATAATTTTGAGATCCTGTAGTCATCTAAATCCAGGAGAATGGCTGCTGTTCACTGACGATGTAGGAGTCCATCCAATAGGGGATTGAATTTGCTCCTAGTGTTGTGGATAGGAACTCGGTTATCCTTCAGGAATACATTTTTCTTTCCTCCCTTCTGGGATTTGGCATTCTTGCTGATCTTTATTAGCTTGAGAAACATTCCAATTTTTTTGACTCTTCGAGCACATCTGACATTTGTGCCCCTAGTTTGAGGGCTTTTGATCTAGCTTCGCAAGCTTCCTTTGACTTTCTTGCCCCTAGTTCGTGGGCTGCTTCAAATCTGGCCACACGGGCCTCACATTGTGGTTGACCGTTGAACATTCTGAATCCAAGTTCAAGGTTTGAAAGTAAAGGGGTCGAGTCTCGAGGCTGAGAGCAATCCTAAGCTGCACAATCTCAAGAGCGATTCAACATAGGTCTTCGCAGGACTGCGCAAAATATTTTTTGAAATCTTTTAAGAAAGCGACTAATCGCTCGCACGGAAGACAATGTGAAACCAATATAGATCAAACCAGGATCCTTCTCAGTACTCACATTAACAAGCATGATTTCATTCATTAAGGACTTAGCATGCCTCTCTTTCTCTCAAATGATCAAATTTTGCAAAACCCGAGGAATTCCTTCCTCTTCGTTTTCACTACATTGTTCAAAAAGTTTTGAAAAACTTAGGTCAATGCAATGATTTCAAGGCACAAAAAAAGTAGGCGAAAAGCACTGTCATTTCATTCAGAACTTCTGGCACAACTGGCACAAGGCTGAAGCAAACACAAGAATGTGAAAATCACTATTGTTTCATTCGAATCTGTTGGCACAACTGGCTCCGAGGCAGAAGCAGACTCAAAAGAAAGCAACCAGTTTATGGGTCACCACTGGAGATACAATTTCATTGAATTTATGTGTCTTAAATTATTTTGGCTTATATAATTTCTCACCTGCACTTGCCTTTTTAGATTTTTAATCCTGGCCGTTGGATATGGGAACGGCGCTTGCCTTTTTAGATATTTAATCCTGGCCGCAGATCTGGGCGCGGAGCGAAGACACTAGCCGACAACACGCCACAAAATGCGGAAGGGAGCACCAATCGGGGGACGACACGTGGTGCGGGGGGGAGCGTCCCAAGTAATATTAGTGTGACGCTTCGGGGCACCTATATAACTCAATCCCTAACTCTCTTCCACCAGTATAATTTTCCAGAGAGTGACTTGCGTCATCCGAGAGAGTAAGTGACGTCATTTGAGAGTGAGTTATGGCATCAATGCGACGTCGTTTTAGAGTCCAAAACATGAACATCTTCCTCACATATGCCCGATGTTCTATACCTAAAGAGAGATTATTAGAAAAAATTAGAGCGCTCTTCACAACTAGGCCACCAAATTATGTGAGGGTTGCACATGAATTACACGAGGACGGGCAACAACATCTCCATGCCCTTGTTCAATTTCCATACCGTTTTCAGACGCAGAATGAACGGTTCTTCGACGTTACTCACGATCGAACTAGTCGCCATTTCCATCCGAATGTACAAGGGGCCTACAACCAACAGAATGTGCTGGAATACATCTCCAAACATGGGGGTTACACGGAATGAGGTGAATTCCATGAGAGGAGCTGCTGCGCTAACCAGAATAACAAAGAAAATATATATCGCGATGCACTTGCCACCGGCACCAAGGACGAAGCACTAGCAGTGGTACGAAATGGCTATCCAAAATGTTTCTGGTTAAATTATGACAAGTTGTCATCAAATTATGACCGGATTTCATTTAATCCACCATTGCCGTATGTTCATCCATTTACAGACACAGTATAGATCGTTTCAACAGGCATACAGCAATGGGTTACAGACAATATAAGAGACGAAGCCCAAAGACCGCACAGGCCCAAGAGCATTATAATTGAAGGCCCATCTCGAATTGGGAAAACATGTTCGGCCCGGTCTTTGGGACCACATAATTATTATTCTGGCCACATCGACCTGAGGGACCACAAGGACGACGCTTTCTACAACATAATCGATGATGTGGCCCCACAATTTTTGAAACATTGGCGCGAGTTTATTGGAGCGCAACGAAATTTTTTTTCAAATTGTAAATATGCCCGCCCAAAGAAAATAAAGGGCGGGATTCCAAATATTATATTATGCAACCCCGGAGCTGATTCTAGTTACAAAGAGTTCTTGGAAAAACATGAACACGCAGGGCTCAAAGCGTGGACGATCAGAAACGCAGAATTCTACACAGTCGATCAGCCCCTGTTCGCTAGAACAAATCAAGAAGAGGCATCGTAATGCCAAGAAAAAGGCCCAACGCAGGAAGATATTCCACTTCCAATGCGGCTGTTCGATATTCCATACAAACAGATGTGCCGAACCACATACATTGAAGAGAGAGGACGCTGTCAGGGGCCTTTTACGATACTTTGAAGAACCCGATGTGGTTCAAAGCAGTGGACATGTCCAGACCGGGCAATCAGGGGATGTACAAGATAGATTGCCTATTCAACTACAATCTTCGGAAAGCACTGGGCATCCGGACGTTTACGGCGACAATGTATACATGGCTGACATCCAGTGGTCGCAGAAGCCTGTCGGAGACTGTATTTACCCAGCTTATTGCACGAAGGATGATGAACAAATTATTCAGCTTTGGGATTATTAGTCCTGTAAATTATTGTCTCGCATTGACCATTGTACTCGACGAGCTTTCATATTATGTAAAAGATTGGCGATGGGAAAATATTTATGTAAATTTTTATGATTAATTAAAAATACAATTTCATTGAATTTATGTGTCTTAATAAATTCGATTTCTGAGCAGGTTTAAGCTGGATAAATGGGCTGTAATTGGAAAACAGACCAACGGACCAATTACAACAATGAGGCCCATTTCATGTTTATTAGGAACAATTAACATAGGCCCAGACATGTGGCACAACAGCCCATTAGAGATAGGCCCAGACATATGGCACAGCAGCCCATTAGAGATAGGCCCATCAGTAAGCGGCCCATCCAAACTATGAAAGAAGTGGACACTAAAGATAAGGCCCAAATTTTATTGCGCATAAAACAATTACAAAATAATAATTTACAATTTATTTTTATGATCCGAACATCCACAACGACGACGCACGGGAACAACTGTTTCAGGCGCAGCGGCTGAATCTGTATCTGCAAAATAATTCAACCAGTTCGTGGGTCACCATTGGACCACATGTAAACATCTTCAAACTTGGGCGTATACGCAGGATTAGGAAACTGGTCCAACACAACGACAAATTCACATTGGCCATTGTCAAGTATACCAGATGGATCAATGTCCGCAGTTTGTTCCACAGCCTGAGTAGGGGCATCACGCATGTCGCTTTCAAGTCCAGGCGTATCAGCAGCAATTTCGGAAAAACCACCAGTTTGACGTAAAACTACACCCTGGATGTAGAGTCCTAACAGCTTCAATTTTCGGGATTGTCGTTCATCCCTTTCAGTACCAATCTCCGGCAAATCAAAATGGAAAAAATGAGGCTCATCATACGGGAGAAAATCGTCAATCCTCTAGATGGAATCACACAACAATTTAGACGTGAATCATTTTTTTTTTTGTAAAAATTATGTTTCCGTAGTTTAAAATAACTTCATCCGGAAACACCAGATCTGCTGGATGTTGTCCAACGGCGACTAAAATTTAATTTAGTTCTGGCGGTATATGGACGCCGTTGTGAAAATCGGAAAGTCGTCACCATAATCGATGGTCAGGAACCTCACCATTAAAGCATCACGTCGATCTTATTTTATAGACGTAATGTGTTGACCGTGACAGGGTCAACATAAACAGTTAATATTTTTAAAAACGGTTACTGTATAACGTATGGCACAGAATAACAACAGATCACAAACGATGCAAACAAACCAAGGCGTGGGCCATACGTAGGTTAACTGTTTACACCTTCCGCCTGCGCTTCCCTTTAAATTTAAATTTCCCGCTTGCGCTTGCCTTTTTAGATTTTTAATCCTGGCTGCAGATCTGGGCGCGGAGCGGAAGCCCTAGATGACAACACGCCGCGAATTGCGGAAGGGAGCAGCAATCGGGGGACGGCACGTGGCGCGGGGGGGAGCGTCCCAGGTAATATTAGTGGGACGCTCCGGGGCACCTATATAACTCACTCCCTAACTCTCTTCCGGGGGTAAAGTTTTTCAGAGAGTGACTTGCGTCATCCGAGAGAGTAAGTGACGTCATTTGAGAGTGAGTTATGGCATCAATGCGACGTCGTTTTAGAGTCCAAAACAAGAACATCTTCCTCACATATGCCCAATGCGATGTCGTTTTAAATTAATTATTCGCCCAAATTTATAAACTCGGATCTATAAGAACATGTATTAGGCATTCATACAGCATAAGAGAATTGTGTGTCTGACAATTCAAGCAGACCGCTGCGCTAGCACAATGTCAGAAGAAATACAACAAGCCGATCTTACAGATAACCTCCATCAAAATGATGAGGGGGATTTGGAAACCGAAATCATAGACGCCACATCAAACCTGCCGGTTTCCAATATATCAATAGCAAATCCAAAGATAGGAGATGCAATGTGGCAGAAGTTCACATTCAAATCAATGATAATTGACAAATGCAAGCTAAGCTACAGGCCACAATGTCCATTGAATTCTACTGGCCGCGTCGAAGTCGAAGTACGGGACACACGATTACGAGCGGATGATCAATTACAAGCTCGATTTACTTTTCCAGTTACATACCCAGTAGACATCACATATTATGGAAACACGTATGCTGCTGTAGATAAGAACGGATGCCCATGGACAGCGTCGTACAGATTGCTACAAACAAACATCAATGACGGCGTGAAATATTGCAAAATGAAAGCCACGTTGGCTTTCCAAACATCAGCTTTTTCAGATGAAATTACTTATCGGCCGCCATTAATAACTGTTCTGTCCAAAGTATTCAACAATAGCCACGTGGATATTTGGCACGTGGAGCGGAAAGTGGCGAAGGCAAGACTAACACGCTGTAATTCTGAATCACATTTTCGATCCACAATGACATTGTCAGCACCAATGGGCCAATACGGTTCTTCGGCCCAAAGGATAATGGCGGCACGATTATCATCAAGTTCTATTCGGGAGCGGAGACACTAGCCGACAACACGCCACAAAATGCGGAAGGGAACACCAATCGGGGGACGACACATGGCGCGGGGGAAGCGTCCCAGGTAATATCAGTGGGACGCTCCGAGGCACCTATGAAAGAAGTGGACACTAAAGATAAGGCCCAAATTTTATTGCGCATAAAACAGTTACAAAATAATAATTTACAATTTATTTTTATGATCCGAACATCCACAACGATGACGCACGGGAACAACTGTTTCTGGCACAGCGGCAGAATGGCTGTTGTTCGCAGACGATGTAGGAGTCCATCCAATGGGGGGTTGAATTTGCTCCAAGTGTTGTGGATAGGAACTCGGTTATCCTTCAACAATACCTTTTTCTTTCCTCCCTTCTGGGATTTGGCATTCTTGCCGATCTTCATTAGCTTGAGAAACATCCCAATTTTTTTGACTCTTCGAGTACATTTGACATTTTTGCCCCTAGTTTGAGGGCTTTTGATCTAGCTTCGCAAGCTTCCTTTGACTTTCTTGCCCCTGGTTCGTGGGCTGCTTCAAATCTGGCCACACGGGCCTCGCATTGTGGTTGACCGTTGAACATTCTGAATCCAAGTTCAAGGTTTGAAAGTAAAGGGGTCGAGTCTCGAGGCTGAGAGCGATCCTAAGCTGCACAATCTCAAGAGCGATTCCACACAGGTCTTCGTAGGACTGCTCAAAATATTTTTTGAAATCTTTTAAGAAAGCGACTAATCGCTCGCGCGGAAGACAATGTGAAACCAATCTAGATCAAGCCAGGATCCTTCTCAGTACTCACATTAATAAGCATGATTTCATTCATTAAGGGCTTAGCATGCCTCTCTTTCTCTCAAATGATCAAATTTTGCAAAACGCGAGGAATTCCTTCCTCTTCGTTTTCACCACATTGTTCAAAAGTTTTGAAAAACTTAGGTCAATGCAATGATTTCAAGGCACAAAAAAAGTAGGCGAAAAGCACTGTCATTTCATTCAGAACTTCTGGCACAACTGGCACAAGGCTGAAGTAAACATAAGAATGTGAAAATCACTGTTGTTTCATTCAAATATGTTGGCACAACTGGCTCCAAGGCAGAAGCAGACTCAAAAGAAAGCAAAAAGACAAACACAAAACAAGATAGTGATATCTGAGGTAACAACCCCGGAATCACCCGACTCCAACACAACAGGACTGACTCGATACAACAAGATAGACCCGACTGACTCAGTACAAAAAGACTGACTCTATACAAAACAACAAGACTGACCCAATACCCAAGTCAGAAGGTACAAATTAACAACATTCGTGAATGTGCTCAAAACAGTGCATGCCATCCACCATATCTAGAGTAAACTGAACGCCATCTGCAGGTGGTTCATCCCCTGATCACAAGGTCACATTATCCCCCAAGTTCACCGATCCAGTGCCGATAGACTTTGCAGAGCTTGGCGCGGCAATGACCCCGTCGTCAATCAGATCTTGTATTTCGTGGCTAAGACGAAAACACATGTTAGTGCCATGGCCGGCTTGTTGATGGAAGGCACAGTATTTGGCTGGATCATGGGAGGGAGGAAGTTTATTCGGGAGAGGCCGAGGCTCTAGGGGTTTAAGATGGCCTTGTCTTATATGGATTTGAAAAGCTTTGGACAAAGGCATGTGGAGGGCATGGAAGACCCTCTGACCTCGGGGTTGGTACTTCAAAGTTTGTGAATTTTTACTGGATACACCAGTAACGGGATTGATGAGCGCCGACTGGGTTTGCTGATCTCTTTTGAGTGCAGGATTATAGCTGAAAGGAACATTTCTAATACAACGACCATTCTCCCGGCTTGGCCCTTGATTCAAACTACTCTCATTTTGAGTGGCAAAAGCGCCATCCTCAATCTTTGCAACAACTGCAATTACTTGCTGTTTATTCAGCCCTTCGGCTTTCAAAGCCTCCACAGCCCACTGAAGGTGTTCATGGGGACCAATGCCTGCCCTTACCTTGTTCTTACCACCTGCCTCCACTTTGCCAAGGGTTTGGCTTTCTTCAAATGCAGCCAGTCCCAAGATTGGGGAGCCTTTTGTCATGGAATTCCCGGTATCTGATGTGGTCGATGAGGGAGCCCATGTCTCGGAGGCCAGATTTGTCACAGTTCTCTGAAGATCTCCGATCATTCTTTTCAGCTCAAAAGTAGTGGGCTCACCGGTTTGAGATGATTGGAGTCCAGGTGCATCCATCATGCATAAGTCCATGCTTTCTGGAATGAACACCTCAGGCTTGGGTAGATGGCCTGGGGTGATGTATATGCTGGGGTCGAAGGTGGATGGTAGTGTATGGATGAGGTTGAGGTGGGGAGGTGACGAGTCAGTACTAACCTAAGGTCCTTAGGGTGGAGCTAGGATCTCTTCATCAATAAGATCCTGAATCTTATGACGGAGGCGGATGCAACGGTTCGAATCATGACCGTGTTGTTGATGATAGGCACAGTATTTGGCTGGGTCATATCTTGGTGGAAGAGGATTTAAAAGGGATTAGGGTTCTAGGAGTTCTAGGTGCCATTCTTCTTGTAGCTTTTTCAAAGCTTGGGAGAGACTCATGTAAAGAGGGTTGAACTTTCGGGCTTGGGGCCGATTCGAAGTGGCGGGTTTTTGGCCATTGAGGGAAGTGGTGATAGAGTCTACTTCTGAGCATTTCACAGATGCGCTACCATCAGTAGTACCATTGGAACTGCGAGCAACATTTCTCTTCAACGGCTCATTATCTTCTGCAAAGATCCCTTGTTGGATGGCATCCTCGATTTGAACCCCCATTCCATGAAGGTCTGGAAAGGTAAACAGTGGTAGTATGATCATTTTCTGCAACAACATGCCATGTAAATTCTGAACAATCATCCTGATCTGATCTTTGTCGGAAGGCCTTGTAGTCATCATTGAGGCCTTTGCTCTCCATCTCGTCACGAACTCTGAGAAACCCTCCTTTGGTTCTTGGCGGGTGACTTCGAGATCACGAGTTGTGACCTCGATCTGTGTGTTGTAGGAGTATTGAGCAATAAAGGCCTCAACCAGCTCTTCCCAATTCTGTTTCACAGAGTCCTCCAATTTCGCATACCAGATTGCGGCTATCCCAGACATGGTTCGGCCAAAGAGAGACAACTTCTGAGCTGTGGTCAAACCCATTGGCCTCAAGATATCAAAAAACAGGTGGAGGTGCACCCATGGGTCTCCAGAGCCGTCAAAGGGATCGATATGCGGCATTTTAAACCGCTCCGGCAAGGTAACTGCAGATTCAATATACCCGCCCTCTAAATCCAGGATGGAGTTCACTCCCTGTGCCCGCTTGAATAACTCCTCCAATTTATTGACCTTAAGTGCAGTTGAGTCAACCTTAAATTCAAATGGAGCCTCGCTTTGATGGACAAGAGCTTTAGAGGTCTGTACTAGGATTGGCTCCGCCGGATTGCCCTGAGTCTCTCAGACATTAGCAGTATGGGCAGTGGCTCCGGGTGTCGGGTTACCTGTGGGAGGTGCGTGAGATGTAGAAGTCGCAGCCTGCTGTGGTTGTTGTTGTTGTAGCTGGGTTTTCACTTCGGCCTGACGAGCCATGACTTCAGCCTGACGAGCCGTGACTTCAGCCTGATGAGCCGTGACTTCAGCCTGGCGGACTACGTCCTGCTGCATGCCTCGATTGTTTGTTGCAGGTACCGCATCTATTCTTCCATACTGGCTGAGGGATACTGAGCCATGGGAACGGGTGATTGATCTCGTGCTGAGTTGAATGCAGACAACTATTCCCAAACCAGACTAGACCCAGGTGAATTGAGATGTGACTGCCGTAGAAACTATACTGGTGAATTCTGCCTGAACCTCTTTCGTCTTGTAATCGGTGGGGGTGAGGCGAACACAGGTTGCTTCTGAGCCGATTCTGACCTAACAAAGTCTATCAATATAAGTCCAGTGTACTCGGGGGATATTAGAGCCTTCTGAAGCTATGGTTCCAAGACTACCCTAGCAAAAGAGAAAATAGACAGCATCTCAGTCTGATTTCACTAGAACAGATACGAGCATAGCTGAATGACTGCACTCGTTACTGATTTCTGCCCCAAATTCTGTTTGTGAACTGATACCCTCAGGTAAAATTGATTCTCCCAAATACTGATGCCCGCAGGCCTGATACCCAAACTTGCAAACTGTTACATGCATTCCTACAGGGACACACTCTAAAAGCACATAGCAAGCAAATGAGAACCAAAACACCTCTATGTTGGGGGTAGGGTTTCCCTGTCCTATTTTGCCAGGAGCTAGGGTTTCACTACGCACGCAGCGGTTTCAAACAACCTATAATCGGGTAAGCAACCTGTCCTAGTTTGGAATGGTCACCATGGATTCTGAATATGCACTAGGTCGAAAGGTCAAAAGGGTGCCCCGGTAAAACCGGGGTTTGTGTTCCCGTCGTGGCAGAGCCCGCAACCGGTCAGCCTTATGGCACGCTTCGCAAAGCGAGCCTCCGGCAAACCGTTCATGAATAGCATACGGCAAACTCGGTGTCCTAGGCGCACCAATGCAAATGCAATGCAAAGAAACACATAAGTGTAGTCAAAACTAGATATCATGAGTTCGAGTCAAGTTCTCTAACTCCCCAGCAGAGTCGTCAAAAACTGTAGACGTCCCCGAACGTCCCGGGAGGGAGATCCCGTTTTGTTCATATGGGCTCACTACAGTTCAGGACTCAAATGTCACGGTTCTTAATCCGATCTTGCAAAGTGCAATGCAAGACTGATAAATCACCAAAGAGTCCAAATCTGGCAAATCATTTTGGAAAACTGATTTTTAGAAAGAAGTGCGAAACATAGACTGCTTTGCCAGATACAGAGTCGCCACCTAAATATTTTTTATGGGAGAATTTAGGAAATCCTGACTCGTTTGCCTAAGGCGACGTGTCTGTCATCACCAAAGTTGCCTCGGCTTGAGACCTTGGGTACGATTGGGGAAGGTCACTTCGTGAGCACCCCCGCTCGCCCGATCAAAGATCGGTCTCTACTAACCATGATATCGAGTTTTGAAAACATTATGCATTCTTATTCCGGTTATTAGCCTAGATTTACTACGTGATGCACACAGCATACAAGTATAGACTAGATCTCCTGAATTGGAACAACACATCTCATGTTTGTTTATTTTGAAAATGGTTTGATGGTGCTACCCGTAAGTAGGCTAAGACGTGGATTTGTCACCCTTGGGTGAGCTTAGAAAATGTGATGGTTTGCCACTCTCAAGTGGGCTTAAAACTCACAGTCAATGCATTATTCCAATTCAGATAATCCAACCTTCACCCACAGGCATTCAGGCAGGTATATCACATAAGCACATAGCCTCATGGTAAGCATGCTATCATGGCAGTCACTCACACGCATGCAAGGATGCTAAAGCATAAACACTTACCGAGTACTCCAAGCCAAAACAGAAGCTATGTTAGAAATCCATGCATGATCCTAACTATGCTGAAATGCCTAATGCAACACATGCAGGAATGCAACTACAATAGGCTCGACTATTCTAAAGATAGCATGTGAAGTGCTACAACTAACAAGTATTCAGCTCGGAATTGAAATACAATGCAGTTAGTATGATGCGCCGAGCCCGGTGCATGCAAAACAGATGAATGAATGCAAACATGCTATCATAAGTATGCTAATTGAAACATGCCCAAAACTAACCATCATAAGCTGGTAAATAAAAGGGAGAAAGACGTGGGGTTGGAAGACATACATCACACACATGCACACTTATTACAATTGTGCCCTCGCTCGGAGGGTCTGAATAAATAATACAGTCCGAATAAATAACAGCTATAACTAATTATTACACAACATTAACTAATTAACAAACTAGCTAAGTAAGCATGTAAACTACATGAATGTGACTGCCTCGGCTCTGTTTTGGGTGACGATGGATGCATACATGCTCGAGTCGCCTCGTCGGGAAATTCCATCGCGATCTCTCGTCTCGTCTTTGTTTGCAACTGATTTTAGAAATTTGCACAAGGCTCCAAGAGGCTGAAACTCCACCCTGGGAAGGCTGCCGACCAGATATTGGCTTGGAAAACACTTGCTGACCACCCTTTGTGGTGGAAACCAAAAAAGGTGGTCGGCCTGCCAGAAAACCTGGTCGGCTGACCACTTTCTGCCTCTGGTTTCTAGTTTTTTCTGCAACAAAGGCAAGAGAGAGAAAAGGCAATGTATTGTCAACAAATGTGTGCATGACCACTCTCCCCGTCATTGCACAAGCTCTAGGGAGTGTAGTCCTCGATCCTCGCGCCATCAATCACGCATCTCGATGCATGATGGCTGAGGAGTCGAATTGCACGACTCAATATGAAATGAATGCACATATAAGCAAGTAAAGCCAACAACTCTATCATGGACAGTCAAGAGTGTCGGCGATCGAGAATCGAGGCATGTTTCGTCACTTGGAATACGAAACGTCCCTCGTTTCCCGTGTTTGGACTAAACCCTACTCCAAACACAATGCAACAAATAAGGATGACATGACATGCACAAATACAACTAGCATGCAATCCTAATGCAATGCGACCTAATCGTGCAAACATGCAAGGATGAGATGCGAACATGCTACTAGCATACACAATGCTATGAGCCATATGGCATACACAATGCAACTAACAACCTAGCATACGCAATGCAAGGAAATGAGATGGCATACACAATGCCTAAAACAACATAACATGCACAACACATTGTAACATGAAATACACAATGCAAGGTAGACTTACACCAATATGAGTGGACCTTAGCCACATTGACATCAGTAGCCATATGATGGAAATGAGACAACCGAAACACATACAAACATGCACGATGCAAGGGATCGATCCTAAGGCATCAAATGCCACTCTACCAAAGCATGGAAAAGGATGCAATATGGCATACAAACACACAAATTTCAGCTCTGAAACATGATACAAAATGGTCCCGAAACATGCAAACATGGCACACAATGCAAGCTAGGGGGCCCGGGTATTGAAACTAGTGAAGTGCGTTACACTATAGGTACCCAAAGCAATGCACTAATGGAAAAACCAACCCCAAACAAACCCTAGGCAGGTCTGAAACAGTGGGGAAATGGCCTAAAATGATGGCTCGGAATGCAACGAAGTGGATCTCATTCAATGGTCGGTAAATGAGGCATACAAGCCCGACTCTCAAACGCATTTAAAGAGTATAAAACATGACAATATGGCATTCAAACGAGCTCTGAAATACGATGTATAAGGGGTCCAAAACGTGAATACACCTCAGTATATGCATGTAATAGACCCCGAAACTCAAAGCTAAGCGAGTGTATTGAACCACAAGCATGCAAACCAAACACCATTCGACCATGAGACCCAAAAACAGAGCTAAAGCAGTCCAAAATATGCCTAAGATCAGTTTAAGGCATGGCCAAAAAGTGCTAACATGAAGGGCCAAAACAACATGCAACATAGGCTAGTAAGCATGGTTTTCACTAAATGTATGTGAAGCAAAAGAGAGGTCACCAAACCAGCTAAAAACAGAAACATGGCATGTCAAATAAACCCCAAAAACCCATGTAAACTCAGTCAACACATGCTAGAATGGGGTGCTCCTTTGAGAGGCCAATAAGAGGGTTGTTCAACACATACAAGATAGACGTGAAACATGGTAAAACCACCTATGGAAATAAGTTATGAGGGCCCTAAAACTCACCAAAAAGGCCCTGAAATGGGTCGATGAAGCATGCAATGAAAGGTCCCTTTGAAAGGCCTTGAAGGGGATTGTTCCACACATGCATGAGGGACACAAAATATGGCCAAAAGGGCTCCAGATAGAGCTAAGGCAGACCCTAAAACTCACCAAATAGGGCCTGAAATGTGACTTCACAACATGCAAGTAGGGGCTCCTTTGTAAGGCCAAGAAAGCTAGTAAACAAAACAAGGGGTGAGAGGGTCACCCCTCTCTAATTTTAAGGCTCAAAAACACATGTTAGCCACTGAAAATCCACTGGATTTCAGTGGCTAAAAGGCCAAAAAAAGGCCAACACAAATGCTCTAATGCATAGCTCAAAACAAGTGGAAATGAAGCACGCAAGGGGGTAAATAACCCCCGTCAGAAAAATGACATTGAACAAACATGTTTATAAGGTCAAAAAAAAACTTTTTTAAGTTTATGATGAAACCCAAAAATGCTTGCAAGTAAAACTAAACAATAAAGCAAAATAAGAGCCAAAAGAGGGAACTAGTGTCTTACCCTTGTAGAGCAGAGGGCCAGCAGCCTCTGGACCAAAATAGGAACTCTCCAACCTCTAAAAATGAACTCCTATGTGCTTAGGTTGATAATGGAGGTGTTGTGCTTGGAGGTGTAGTGCAATGGGACGAAGAACAAGGGTTTTTGGAGCTTGGAATAAAAAGATATGGAGGGAAAGTGTGTGTATGCTCAAAACAGGTTCTGAACCCTAGCAATGGAAGAGGGCCCTTTCCTTTATAGAGGAGAAGGTCTAAAGCTTCTCCAAGAAGCTTAAAATCTAGCTTAAACATCCTCCATATGGAGGATGCATTCTGAGGCTTCCAGCTGGCACAGTTGGCTTCAACTCATTGAGACAAAAAAGGAGAAAGCTGGCCAACCAGTTTAGGTGGTCAGCCGACCACTTTCCCTGGTCGGCTAACTAGGTCAAAAGATTCAGGTGGTCAACCGACCACCTTTTCTGGTCGGCCTGCTACTTTTTCTGGTTTTTCAGGACAAAAAAATTGGTCTACCGGAAAGAAAGGTGGTCGGCCAATGATTGGGAAGTCCAAAAGTGGTCGGTTAGGTGTCCAAATTGAAGCCCCAGAAGTTAGCTTTCCAATGGCACCAGCGTTACATCAAAATTCCTTCTGTGCAAAAAGTTATGCCCGTTTTGGTGAAGCCGCGCAGATTCGGTCCAACTAGAGTGATAGCCTACTGCAATCAACCATATCTCCCCCGTCCGAACTTGGATATAGGAGATTCTTGAGTGAACAATGAAGCCCCAAAATTAAGATTTCCAATGGTGGTGGCCTCATAGCTGAAATCTAAGTATGAAAATGAATAGGCCTGATTCAGCGAGGACTGCTCATCCCTCTCTCAACGGTTCGTGCCCATTTTCTCCCCCAACTGGGTTTCTTCCCCCTTCTCTTCTTTTCTTCAACTCCAAACCCCTAAGTAAGGTGTTTTGGAAGATTTTCAAATATCTCATCTCTCTTTCATTCATTTCCACTTTGTCCTTGCTCGGTTTACCGAAAAGCGTAACATTTAACGAAATGCGAGCGTCGGAACATCGTAGAAACTTTATTTTCAAAACATTTTGAAAGAGAGGGTTTCAAGGTCCAAAATATTTTGATCAAGATTATTTCGGTCCAAAAGGGGTGTGAAGTTGAGATTTGGCTCTCTCATTGCCGAAGAAACTGAATCTTTGCCTTGCACATCTTTCTCCACCAAGTGAACCATCAGTAGTGCCCAAGTCTTAAGGGCGGTCAAAAATAGGGTGTCTACAAATGCCAATGGCTCTGTTTCTAATATTGTATCGTTTTGTGATAATGATGAGATGGCATGCTAGATTAGGCCACACAGGGCAAGACAGGATGACTAGATTCGCTAGAGAAGGTCTTTTAGGCCCACTTGCTAGTCACTTTGCCTACTTGTGAGCACTGTCTTGCTGGAAAGGCAGCAAGGAAACCATTTCGAAAGGCCAAAAGGGCATCTATCCCATTACAACTTATTCATTCTGATATATGTGGACCAATGAATGTGAGGGCAAGGCATAGAACCCCTTATTTCATCACATTTATAGATGAATGCACACATTTTGGCCATGTCTTTTTGATTTCTCACAAGTCAGAAGCATTGGATTACTTTAGATGGTATGTTAATGAGGTTGAGAATCAATTAGACAAGAGCATTAAGGCTTTAAGGACTGACCGGGGATGCGAGTATCTATCTGAGCAATTTAAAGTACTCTGCGAGGAAAAAGGAGTTATCAGGCAATTGACAATTCCTGGGACTCCGTAGCAAAATGGTGTAGCGGAGAGAATCTCACATTGCTTGACATGGTTAGATCTATGATGGCGCAAGTAGATCTTCCCATTTCTTATTAGGGACATGCTTTGTTGACTGCTGCTTACGTCCTTAATCGTGTGGCCTCCAAATCAGTTCCTTCCACCCCATATGAGATGTGGACTGGCAAAAAGCCTGATTTGGGCAATTTGCGACCTTGGAGTTCGGCAGCTTACATACACAACGCTTCTCATAAGTTTGGGAAGTTGGGCCCTAGAGGAAAGAAGTGTATCTTCATTCGCTATAGTGAGCATTCTAAGGGCTATGTGTTTAGTGGGGAGCATCCGGATGGAAGTGTAACTAAAATTGAGTCACGAGATGTGGATTTCCTAGAGGAGGATTTCCCTAGCTGAGGTGAGGTAACTAGAGAAGTAGAACTCTATGAGATGGAGGATCTACTTGAAAGCGCACCTAGTAGCCTAGTAGAGAATGAGGAGATAATCCCTCAAGCTCCTAGGGACAGTGGGAGCGATCTACCAATCCATGGATTAGATCCAATGGATGAGGATTCTCAATTATGTAGAAGCAAACGTGGAGCTATACCTCGTCGTCGTTTTGAGATTGAAGGGGAAGCATTCATGATTGCTCCGAGTGATGAGATGGAGCCTAAGAATCTCAAAAAGGCTCTCTCATCCCCTGCCAGTAAAGAATAGAGTACTGCAATGGATAAAGAAATAGAGTCTATGAAGAAAAATCATGTTTGGCACTTGGTTCCACCAGGGCGCAAGACTATTGGGAACAAATGGGTTCTCAAAATCAAGTGTGAGGCGGATGGTTCCACAAAAAGGTATAAGGCTTGCCTAGTGGTGAAAGGTTACACCCAACAAGAGGGTGTGGACTATGAGGAAACCTTTTCACTAGTTGTGAGGTTTGCCTCCATTTGCCTAATTCAGGGCATAGTAGCTAAGTTGGACTTAGAGCTATATCAGATGGACGTTAAGACTGCATTTCTCAATGGAGAATTGGATGAAGAGATCTATATGGATCAACCAGAAGGCTTTGTGGTAGTAGGTCAGGAGCGCAAAGTTTGCAAGCTTCAACGATCTATTTATGGCTTAAAGCAATCATCCAGATAGTGAAATCTGAGATTTCATCGAGCCATTGTTTCTAATGGTGTTTACGATGATCGATGAAGATCACTATGTGTACGTTAAGCGGTCTAAGGACATTTTTCTGATACTGTCATTATATGTAGATGACATATTATTGGTTGGAGATGACAAGGACATGATTGTTGCCACTAAAAGGTGGTTGTTCTTTGCATTTGAAATGAAAGACATGGGTGAAGCAAGCTATGTGCTCAGTGTTAAGATCCTTAGGGATCGCTCTAGGAGACTTCTTGGTTTGTCTCAAGAGACTTACATTAAGACTATCCTAGAGCGATTCCAGATGCAAAGCTGCAAACCCATTGACACTCCTATTGCGAAAGACAAAAGCCTAAGCCTTGATATGGGTCCAAAGACTCTAGAAGAGAATGAAAAGATGTCACGTGTTCCCTATGCAAATGTTGTTGGAAGCTTGATGTATGCTATGATGTGTACACGTCCTGACATTTGTTATGCAGTCGGATTGATGAGTCGTTACCAATCCAACCTAGGACCAGCTCATTGGAAAGCAGTTAAGAGGATATTACGATAGCTTAGAGGGACTGCAGATTGCACACTTTGCTACCAAAGTTCAGATCTACATCTAGTTGGCTACTGTGATGCAGACTGGTGAGGAGACTTAGATGAGAGAAAGTCTATTTCAAGATATGCTTTCATGCTTAGCGATGGTGCTATTTCTTGGAGTAGTAAGAAGCAATCTTGTATCGCCTTATCGACTATGGAGGCTGAGTTTGTGGCTTGTTCATCTACCGTTCAGGAAGCCATTTGGTTGAGGAGATTCCTTCAGTATTTGGATATTGTCACACACACTTCAGACCCTGTGACTATCCATTGTGACAACATAGCTGCACTCGCTTACGCTAAGGATTCTAAATACCACGGGAGAACCAAACACATTGATCTGAGGTTCAACTTTATTAGAGACATTGTGGCGCAGAAAGAAGTGATCCTGGAGCACATCCCTACGAGTCGCATGGTTACGGACCCTTTAACTAAGCCCATTGCTAGAGATGGTTATCTTACTCATGTTAGGCTTTAGGAATATGTAGGTAGTGATATCTATATGTGTATTCAGTTGAACTCATATTTTTTGGGATATTTATGCCATTAGTATTCATATTTGTTTCTATTACACATTTATGCTTATTATTTTTTGCAATGGTTTGTGAATTAGCATACACAGAAAAAATAAATTGATGTTAGCAGGCAAGATTGGCTCACTCACATGAGCAATCGCCCTTGGCGCTAGGTAGCGAGCAAGGATGAGACTAGTGGCTTATTGTATTTGGAGCAAATAGAGAAGCTAAAATTATCCACTAGCTATGTCGCCTTCGTTGCAGCCAAGATGAGGTCTTGTTAGAGACTGACCATAGATATGAGAGTAATCAATTTTCCATGATGTGCCTGTTATGGATAGCCAGATGCTTGATCTCATTTGATGTCTGAGAGGCGAGCAAATAGAGAATTCGAGTTAGACGCTAGGAAGCGACTTGTGCGCTTAAGAGCAACTAGACTAAGATCTATATGGTGTGTGAGTTTAACATCACTTTTTGGAAGAGTTACTCCACTATAACATGCATTCGTACTGCATGTGCTTATCGACCCGTTAGTGAGGTGAAAGAATTGTTCCCTGCTTCTTCATCGTGTGAGTCCTAAAAGTCATTTTTCCCTAAATGACTTCACTTTGTGCCTTTTATGACCTTTGACTATGTCATCAGATGAGGAGTTGATGTTCAGCTACTTTGGTATGTTGCCTGCGGTCATGTATGATTCGGCTTTAAGGGACATTACTGGGAAAGTGGTCAATTTCAAATTAAATGATATGAGGGTGAAGGGAAGTGTGACGCTCCGAATCTACACTATTGGTTGCAGTCAAGGGAGAGTCACTAATGAGTCCTATGGTCAATAACCAAGTAAGATCCCAGATCGCTAGAGGAGTCAAATTAGCCTCCCTTCTAAGTCCAGCTTTCTTACGCAGCACACTACCCTTTTGACAGATCTTAAAAGGTATTGACACAAGGTCTCATAAGCAACGATATGGTTCATACATATAAGTATTAGAATGTAAGTACATAACAACCACAAATATCCTTAATTTCAAAAGCTTGTTTCATAACATTACATCCCAAAAGAAAATTTAATCTTCGCATGAGCCTTACAAAATATCAAAAGGGAAATTTCTAACTTTTTTAAGATAGCCAAAAGTCTTCGAAAGTTTCAGGTTCGTCGTCTCCAGCAATAAGCTCCTCTTCGGCACCTGGCATGATACGCCGTGAGCTTTGAATGCCCAGTAAACACACACACACCCTGTCCATTTTTCCCAGTCCAAAACACAATCACAAGGATAACATCAAGTAGTAAAGCATGATACTCAACTAAATAAATAAAGGGTTACAAGTTAGATGTTAGTAAACTAGAAATCCCCCAAAGAGACTTCATCCTCTCAACCAAAGGAATCGGACGCGGATTATTCGGTATGTCCCCTCTTTTGCTACTTTGTTGCAGACCTTATCTCGGATGCCTACCAACGGTTATGTACTGCGCAGTGCCAACCGCAGGGCCTCAAAAGAGACGGTAAAATAGTGCCTTGCCCAAATCCCTCCTCACACCAAACCACCTAGGGTCCAAATACAACCGCTCCGTTCAAGAGTTTCGAAAACCACTTGCACAAGACTTTAACTTCCAAATAGGGAACGCATCCCAACAATCCATACATCACACATTATCATCTTTTCATTACTCAAGTGATCGAAAACCCAATACCATCCCAATTACGTTTTCCATGGAGTTAAATGTTTTAAATCAAGGTTAGACCAACTTAACAAGATAATAATATCCACATAAGCATGCATCATTAAGATGAAGAAGATAAAGAACATAACCATAACGCATACAATATCATGCATTTTATGATCATAAACTAATAAGCATTTTCATGAACACAAGAGCATAAAACACCCATGCGCAACAGAATTTCCAGATTCAATATCACATAAGGATTAGAATGAAAGGACTATTTTAGATTTTTCACTGGACTCGGCCTTCCTATGGTTCATAGAGAATTTAATCTAGTTTTCAGAACATATTTCGGAAATGGGATAGTTTTTCTAGATTTTAAGTTATTTAGAAAACACTCCAGCGCTGTCCAGATTCGTCGACTGTTATGAAAATTTCATTTTCCTACAAACCGCTCACTGTTTTTCAATGAAACCAATTTTTTTTTTTTTTTTATAAAGATAACTCCTTAAGGAAGATTTTGACATAAAATAGAGGTCCAGAATAATTTGCTACATTTTTCTAGAAATTTTGAAAGTTGGCTGCAAAAACAGATTCTAAGGCACAATACCCAAAACAAAAAGATTTTGTAAGAAAAGAGATTCACTAAGGGAAAATTCTCATTTATTTTGTGATGAAAACATGCTAACTAGCATATATTAAACTCAAAAAAGTTTCTTGAAGGTGTGCCTTTGGAAAGTTTGAGAGATTGGTATGAAAAAGATAGTTTTGTACCGAAATAAGGGTAACTACAAGAGAGGTAGAATCATGGCTCAACTCTTATCATTTTTAATGCAAGGAAATCATTAATAACACATCTAAAAACAATGTTTAGAACCCTTAAGAGCATGTATTTGAAAAAGGAAAATGAAAGAGAAGGTTGTGTTGTGGCTTACTTGCTAGGCTTGAACAAAAGTGCTCTCCTCTTCCTTCCTCTCCCTCTCAAGACTTCTCTCTTGCTCTCCTTTCTCTCCTCTAGGCCGAAAGTGTGTGGGTGTGTGTTGTTTGTGTATGCCATGCTAGAGGGTGGTGGTATTTATAGGCAATTTTGGTGTAAAAAGACATAAAGGCCCACTAGTTGGAATTGGATGGAAAAGTTTGGATTTACTTGGAGTCTAATGGGATAGGGAGTGATTAGGGAACTTAATCATGGGATTAGACAACATCTAGTTGGTCTCTAGTTGGAGTGAAACTAGTGTTGGGAACAAAACCCTAGGTTTAGGGGTACTAGGTGCTAGGATTTCTAGAATATCATAATTGCAATTTCTTGAAAATAGGCCCCTCACAATCTCCTAGGGTGGCCGGCCGTTGGGAAGGGAGATGGGGCATTTTTTTATTCAATTAAGGTACTATGGACACATTTCCCAAAGTATATATATGTATCGATCTCAAATTGATTTATGGTACCTATAGTATAAAAGTACATGTACTAGTTTTGGGGCAATTCCTAAAATTAATAAAAGAAGTGAGGGCTTGGAATTAAACTCATGTATTGGAATCTTACTTATGTAGAATTAAATTAAATTAGGCTAAGGAACCTAATTCGGCTAGGACATTCCTGGTTCGATAAAAGTAAAAAAAAAAAATGCTAACCGACAAGATTCTAAATAATTCAAGAAACTGAGAGGTTTTAAGGAAATAATTCAAACATAAGGGTTTTCAAAGAGAATACAATTTTTAGGGGCTTCACAGGAAGATCATCTAGTTCTACATCTTTGCTCTGTATTCACTGTCGACAACTCACATTGCTCTCTATGGGATGCTGATTGGGTGTGAATATAATGCGGGACCTAGCCGAGTCAAACATGCACTTTGAGGGATTAGAGATGTTTTTGGACCGATGTAGCTAGATGGGTCTAGGTACATGAGACAATATTTCTGTTCATTTTGGGTTGATGTCTCTATACTGACTCATATTGAGTTTCTAGCATAGAGCTCCCACATGCAGGTGTCTTCAGCAGTCGCACGGTGCATTGGCTAGTATGAGATTGTTCATTTTTTGGGGAGATTGAGATTGAGATGTGGCATTGTCATGCCAACTCATGTGCGAGTGGGAGATGTTAGAAATTGGGTGCCCATGTGGCATGACCCATGAACCTTTTGAACCTTATCAATGTAAGTTTGAATTTGAATTCAAAACTTATTTGGATAACCACTCATGATATCTATATCTATCATATCAACTGATATGGATAGATGATATATTTATCCTATATATCTGATTCGATATATGGGATATGGTATAATGAAACAACGTATGTTTTTTCCCATACTGACTCTCTCCCATTAAAACAACAATCAAGCTTTTTGCACTATGACTTGTGTGGGTGATACTCATATTGTGGTATCACTCCACTGCTGGGTGTTCGTGCATGTTAGAAGCACGTGATTTACCCATGAGATTCTTCGCTTCAGGTTCTGTCACTAAGGTATGATCTGAAACTTTTACCCGCTACATTATACATGATTTACAGTGTGTGATTGTGTCTATAAGTTTAACTTTAATGGATTGATATTAACAATGTTGGATTTGCTATAGTTTATACATTGATGAATCATGTAATGTGTGTTTTGCATTTAGCAAGTAACAAAATCTGTGGAATATTCTGGCTAGTGATTTTACTTATATTTTTTTTCCTAAGCATAAAGCCCTTGATAGAGCGGAATGGCAAAAAATGATTCATGTAGCGAACCCCGCTTGATTGTGACACGAGGTTTAGTTTGGCTTGGTTTGGTTTGGTTTTAGCTAAAAATTTTCTTATACTTGAAAATCATGATGGGATTACATATTTCATTCTTGTGTTGCAGGTTGAGATTAACATTCACCAGTTCTTCAAGGGCTATTTAGAGGGTCGTAGGCATCAGATTGGGTGGCCTGAGATGTTGAAGCTAAAGGATTGGCCGCCAAAAAATTCATTCAAGGAAAGTTTGCCAAGGCATGGTGCTGAATTTGTTGCTATGCTTCCCTACAATGATTATACTCATCCCAGATTTGGTCTTCTGAATTTTGCTAGAAAGTTTCCTGATGGTGCTTTGAAGCCAAACTTGGGGCCCAAAACATATATTGCTTATGGATCTCCAGAAGAGCTTGGTGGCGGTGATTCAATGACTAAACTTCATTACGACATTTTTGATGTGGTACTTATTCATTCTGAAAAACTCCTACTTGAATTTTCTTGTTAGTCTTGTTTAATACTATAGCCAACTTCATGATTCTCACATCATGTATATGCTCCTCACCTTGGTCTTTAACATAGTTGACTATATGATGCAAATAAAAAATCTTCTGTTATGTTTGTCAAATCTTATTAACATTGCAATAAGTTGTACATGGCATTCCATTGATTTCAACTTATATTTTGGCATTCTCTTCCTATATAGACCTAGTCTTCCAAATTCTTATTCCTGTCCTGTTACATAACGATGAAGTTTAAGCTATTCACCTTACTATTTCATATCACAAGGTTATGATATGTTTTCTTTTTAAATTCATGTCTAGGTTAATGTACTGACACACAACCAAGGTGAAGATTACTCAACAATGACATAAAATTATCAAAAAATTGCAGGAGAAATATGAACAATAGTACCAAAAAAAAAAATTAATGGTTTGCTCTTTAGGTGTCCAGATCTTCTATTCTCAAATATTATTAAATTTGGCCATGGTTTCCTTTTTTTTCCTTGGTGACATTAGGAACATATTGGATGGTTAAATAAAAAAAATTAAAAGTGAGACACATGATGGTAAATTGCTTGCCTTGGTTTATGTCTAAGTACATACTATGTTTCCTTTGTTTTCACAATTGTTTGTTCCTTTGTTATTTTGATTCCCTGTTTTCTAAGTCTTACGACTTGTAATTTTATTTATGATTTCCCTAAAATTGGAGCAGGGTGGTGATTTTTTTTTCCATTTCCATGATATTCTTTAGTTCTTTTTAGGGTTGTACCTTACCTTTCTATGCATAAATCTATGAAGGTGCCTTCAACTTCTAACTTTTGTTTAATTGGTTGTTCAGTTTTTAAATATTGATTAAATTTATCTAGCGGATACAGATAGTTTCCCTGATTTTTCTATGTTATACATGTTTTTTTCTCGTTCTTTTTGGTTTTGATTCTACTTTCTACTACCATATGTCATTTGCCTATTCTTGGTTAGAAAAATCTTACACTCTTGTTAGTTTTCTTTCATCTAAATTTTTTTTTGGAGCCTACATGTCATCCATAAAATTTTATTTAGTTGCTCTAATAGTGTACTAGCATGCCACCTCAAAGACTTTGGTGAGTTGTGTTCAATAGTGTACTAACATCCCTTGGAACATATATTTAAATTGCTCTTTAGTGAGTTGTGTTCCTTTTATATGATGACTTTGAGAAGCCTTTGAATCTTTGTTGGAGTGTTTTGTAAATTGTTCTAAATAGTATATTTGTATTTGTCAATGACAAGGAGATTAGGTGAGGGTGTGGGACGAGTCTTCCTAGGATGGAACACCAATGATGCAAGAGGAAATATCAAGATAGGTGCTTGGGAAGAAGGGATATTTAAGAGGATTTGGGGTCAGCCCAAAACTCTCTTCCTCCAATTATGGATCAAATGCTACAGCACAACGAGAGGTGGAGATGCAAAGACTTTAGATTCGAGAGGGAGATTACTTTTGGCATGAAACATATTACTATTGATGTGGTGTAGATTACTAGTGGATATTTTTGTTTTGTGTACGGAAGACATGGTTTTTGTATGATTCTCTGTTTGTACGGATTTATTATTTTAGGATGGATTATATTTAGTTTGTATGGAATTTGACGTTAAAAGACAAAATTTTTGGATGGTTGAAAGTGAAATAGAAACAGGTATATGTATGGTTTTGTTTATATACATGATGTAGGTTGAATGAAATAAATACAAGCTGTGGAGAAATTAATAATAATAATAATAATAATAATAAACACTAAATGAAGTTCTTGGCGACTAAATGTTTAGTAGCTAAAAAAAAAAAGAGTGAACTTCTTGGTGACTAACCAATTGGTAGCCAAAAAGGAAATCAATATTTTTAGTGACTAAATATTAGGTAGCTAGAAATAAACCAAAGATTTTTGCAACTAAAAATTTAGTAGCCAAAAATGTATAAGACTTTAGGCAACTAAATAGTTTAGTAGCTAAAAAAAATAAGATGAAAATAATTTCTTTTGGTAACTAAATATTTAGTAGTCAAAAATAAATGAGACTTTAGGAGACTAGATAGTTTAGTAGCTAAAAAAATAAGATGAAATATAAAAAATTTTGGCGATTAAATATTTAGTAGCTAAAAATAAATTAGACTTTGGCCGACTAAATAGTTAGTAGCAAAAAAATAAAATAAAATGAAAAAAAAAAAATTGGCAACTAAATTCTTTGCTCCCTAAAAGTAGTAATATTGTCACTAGAACTTAAAAATTGGCAACTAAAAATGTATAAGACTTTAGGCGACTGAATAGTTTAGTAGCTAAAAAAAATAAGATGAAAATAATTTATTTTGGTAACTAAATATTTAGTAGTCAAAAATAAATGAGAATTTAGGAGACTAGATAGTTTAGTAGCTAAAAAAATAAGATGAAATATAAAAAATTTTGGCGACTAAATATTTAGTAGCTAAAAATAAATTAGACTTTGGCCGACTAAATAGTTAGTAGCAAAAAATAAAATAAAATGAAAAAAAAAATAAAAATTGGCAACTAAATTCTTTGCTCCCTAAAAGTAGTAATATTGTCACTAGAACTTATCCATGACTAAAAGTATTAGTCGCTGAAAACTAAAATTAATTTTGTTTCAAACTTTTGGCGACTAAATATTTAGTTGCTAATTTATGACTTTTGGTGACTAAAAAATATATAGTCGCCAATATTTTTCTCGACAATTAGTCAACGACCAATCTGGCAACCAAAATATTTAGTCGCTAAAAACCTTCAACGACAAAAACTTGACCTTTGGCGACACAAAATTTAGTCACAAAAAGTGCCATTTCTTGTAGTGATGGTGTTCTTCTAATTGTAGATCTATTGGAGTTGGGCGAGGGTAATAATTACGAATTGGTGGTTAAGCAGTAACAATAGAAGTTTCTTGGATTTGATTTGGAGTATTTGTTGTGAATTGTTCATATAAATTGTGTATCATGCCATTATCTTGTACAACATTAATCGTGCCACTATGAGTAGCATCTTTACTACCTTCCCATTTTGGAGTGGATGGAATCGGAGGAATAGTTGTATCCACATTGGGGTAATAGATGGGTTCATTATCAGTGAGGACTTTGGTGAGTGCTTATTTTAGTTTGGGAAAATGAGTGAGAGCACTAATTAGTGCTACCACTAATGATGTGGCAGTGGGTCCCACCATGAATGATTTGATGTTTTGGCCTTGGTGTTGTATTTTTTTTTCTTTTTTTATTGAGTGTCATGTCATTAGTGGTCTTTTTAGAGCTCCAAAATTAGTGATCTCTATCATTGTTGTTTTAGTTTGTTTAGTTCAACTAAGAATTCATCGGAAGGATTGGTAAAAGAATAAGCAGTATATGGTAGATTTTTTATTAGAGGAGGTCGGCGTGTTTGATCGGGAGGTTCTGAGAGGTAGAGTTTGTTAATTCGTTCTTCAATATGAGTTATTTGTTCATCAATTGTTTGAAGGTGTATGTTTGTATAGTTTAATTGTTCATAGACTTGTCCTATGTCAAAACTTATAGATGGAGTTGTTTTGGAGGATTAGGTTCCCTTCATAGGTGGTCGGTTGTATGGTTTAGCAAAAAAAGAGAAACCAGCACCTCGAAGAGTGCAAGTTTTGCTTAGAGGATGTATAGATTGAACAGGCTCACAACTAAGAATAGGCCAATTTTTTTTGTATGACATTGAAATGTGCTAATAGGGGGTTTTGTGGAACCATTATTTGATGTTGAGGACAATATTGGTTAAAATACCAATGAAAAAAGGGTATATGTTGTTGTAATTGTTATAGAATGAGAAAATACTCAAATGGAATAAGTTGTGTTCATTGGTATGATTTTTCTTTAAAAAAAAAAAATTGGTTTAGAGTTATAAAGAGCATTGTATTCTTGGGAAAGTAAGTCATGATTAATTATGAAATCTTGTTAGACAACATTAATTGATAGGGAATCTATGTCGAAGTCAATATCTTGAAAATGACTAAAATCAACACAATTTGTGTGTGGGATTTGATTTTGTTGTCTTCAAGTTGAATGTGATGTTAAGTTTATTGAATGATCAGTAAGATATTAAGGGATTTGAGCCGGAGTATGATATCTTGTAGAAGGCAGTTATGAGGATGCATGAGATTGAGTACGGACAGATCTGGATCATTAGAAACAAATAACAATAGATTCATCTAAATTCTAGAGTATAGAAATTGGATTTGTTTGAGGTTGAGAGGTGAGGGCTGGGACAACATTGGGAATAACCCATGTATCGTCATCATCTTCTGCATTGGCTTGTAAAACTTCTTGCCAAGTGATGACTTGAGAAACCATAATCTCAGAATTTTCTTGATAAGCATGGAATAAAATGGTTGATTGTTTGGGATTTGGAGCTCTATATTTGAATCCAGGGCATGAAGTAGTCAATGCTTTAGATAAACATGCTAACAGACCATAATAATAAAAGAAGGAGAATCCATCTTATAACATTTGGTTAGAGTAAGTTTTGAGGATAGTAGGATTAATTAAAGGGACTTCGAAATTTGGAAAACATTCAAAATAAATTGGTCCATGTGCAAGACTAGATTTAATAACACCTAGAAATAAATCATCATTATCATGGTGTCTCATATCTCGGATGGTACATATTACAGATTTGTTATGATGTAGGCTTGTCATGGGTTTGACTCCAACCTGGACAAGACTAAGATGTATGACATTGAATTTTTTTTGAAATTTGAGAATTGTGTCATGACCTAATAATTTAAAATTCTAATTGTCTTGGGTAACAGGTAAAATGTAATAACTGTAATAACCCGACCCTCGTATATGTTTTCTAATATATTTTCAGACCCCATTCTGTGTTTTTGAATGGTTGTTGTGAAATTCCATGAGAAATTGAGGCTAAGTAAGTAAACCCCATGTTTAAGGGTACCCATCTGTTCAACAAGGGAAAATATCTGTTACATCTCTAAGTTAGAAGCAGAAATTGGAAGCCTTAGGGGCTTAATTATCTGAAACTGATTATATGTATATGATCAGCATAATTTTTATATAATATTAAGCATGTTTGGGAAATTTCAATTTCGGATGTTTGAACGATTGATTTTTGTCTTTATTCAATATATGTGTCTATCCGAAGCCTCTTTGAAGAAGACTTAGGAATTTCTCATAAAACCCCCTTGGGGGACAAGTGAAGGGGAGAGTGGAACAAGGAAGGATTGAGTGAGAGAAGACCTAGAGGGGAAACTTCAACAAGATTGGAGATCGAATAATCTAGGGAGATTTGGAAAGATCTAAGCTCAGAAGTAAGTTCTTTAGCTTCTCTAACTCCTCTCTTGAATTTGAGTGTGATTCCATCATAATTGTACAACCTGGACTTGGAACATGCTTTTAAATCGGATGATTTTGAACTAAGTTGTCTATGCATATATGTGGAGAGATTATCTTTTGTTTCTCATGAGAATTATGAAGAACTCACCATGCATATATATGTGATGTTGAATGCATAAGGAAGTTTAGTTATGTTTGAGAATCAAGAATCTAGTTTATGTCTAGATTGATATGTATGTATTTGGAGATCCTATTAACATGAGTTTTAGGTTATGTTTTATTGATTAAACATGTTAATTTGAGCCTTGTGGAAGTGTCCCAAAAGAGTGTGATTTTGAAGCAAAATTCAAACTGAAATTGCAGAATCGCCGCACGTGCGGGATTCATGGCCGCACGTGCGAAACCCAATCGCCGCACGTGCGGGGGTTGTGGCCACACGTGCGGGGGAAGAACAAATTTGGGGTTTTGATTCTGCCTAAAAGGCACGTGCGGGACCAGCCGCCGTACGTGAGGGGATCCCAGCCGCACGTGCGGCACATGTGGTAAAATACGGGTTTCTCCGTTTTGCGTGCTGAACCCTCGAATATTTTTAGAATTTGTATTTTATGCCTACTAACATGTGTAAAATTCCTTCAAGGTGAATTGAACCAAGAGAGGATTTAACAAAGAGAAGTGAACTAATTTGTAAGTTTGAATGTGTGCAGGACACACTCTGAGAGGAATTATATTCTCCGCTACAACACTGTGAGTAATAGTACTGTAATTATACGTTTAGCACTGTTAATGATTCTTATTGTTAACACTCTGTTCTTTACAAGTGATTACGGTAACGTTATGTTGTTTGGAAAAGAATTAAGAATGTAAGCCCCGCTCACCAGAAATATGAGGTTCTGAAGGTCCTATCAGGGGCTCCTATAGTCTGTATGTTACCATGCACGCCTTATGCCTTATGATATAGCTGTTTACCTAATATGTTCATCGGAAATATACAAATAAAACCACAGGTCGTTTTATACGTTAATGACTACTGAGAAGGGAACTGGAAATCAATACCTGTATCATGCGACTCCCGTTATAAGGTGAATTATTCTGTCCCTACTGATCGTACAGTATTGACACATATGACTCTGTCAATGGGTATTGTTAATGTTCTGATACGCATAAGATAATTATGTTAATGCGTAAGAAACCATGGGGTATAAAGTACACTATTATGGAAGTATATTTTTTGAACCGGGAGATATTCTGTTCTGTTTGATCAATATGTTTATGCCATGACAAGATGTGAAATGTTATGTTCTTAAGACCTATTAATTTCTGGTATGGAACAAAGTGCTGTACGGAACTAAGTACTGCGGTGCGAGCTACCTCTAGAATCCGTACGAGCCACCTCTTGAGTCCATACATATGTGAAAGTTATGAGGCCTATGGCCAATCTGTTAATATATGGGCCTATGGCCATTCCGTATGATTTCTTATTATGAAACAAAGTGATGTACGGAACTAAGTGCTGCGATACGAGTCACCTCTAGAATCCGTGCGAGCCACCTCTTGAGTTCATACATGCAAGACAAGGGCTTTATGCCATTCTGACAAGGGCTTTATGCCATTCTAATAAGGGCTTGATGCCATTCTGACAAGGACTTTATGCCATTATGTGAAGGGCCTCGTGCCACTATGTTCAAGGGCTTAACGCCACCATGCTTAAGGGCCTTGTGCTATTACGTCGAAGGGCTTATAGCCATCATGTTTCAAGATATCATGTTTCAAGAATGGGCCAAGGCCGTCATGGAATTAATACGGATTCAGACCAATTATGTGTGTATCTTTTATGCTTTGATGTACTATATTTCAAGTCAAGCACTGTTTTATTAATGTATTACTATTCACTGAGCTTGACTCACTTTGTGTTATGTCTATTTCTGTAGGTAACCAACCAGGTGGTCAGTCCTAGCCATGCCACTATTTTCTTTTGTCAACCTCTGTGGGTCCAGGCACTGCATGAAGCCCTTTATTTATGTAAAGTCTGTTAAAATGTTTGCTTATTTTTCATTACCCAATTTAGGTTGAATGAATAGAACTTCAATGATTTTTGTATAAGCCCATGGTGGGGCTGGTACTGTATATGTGTTTATATATAACCGATGCTGCAAGATATGGTTTGGAACCTTATCTATTTCTATGGTGCATGTGATGCATATGAGGTCCTGGCATGTAGATGTAGCTCAATGGAGATTATATGTACTGTTATTTTCTTACTTTATGCTTCCGATAAGGCCCCGTATGTTATATACAACAGGCTAAATGTATGTTTTCGAACGGGTCATGCCCAAACTTTTAAGGGCGGGTTTGAGGACGTGGCAAGTGGTATCAGAGCACGAGTTGCCATCCCACACACGAATCCATTGAGCCTTAGGATGTCTAGATATGACTTAGGCATCATGCATTACATTCGGAAAGCACATGAAAAGATTGATGGCAATGTTAAATGTATTTTGTTAACGCTAATGATTATGATCCATGTTTATTGTATATTCTTGGCATTGGCATATACTGTGATTGATTGTTGTGCAGAACACGGCGAGAATAAGAACAAGGGATTCTACCTCCCTCCCCCCCCCCCTCAAAAAAAAAAAAAAAGATTTGGTGGACAATGTAAGGTATGCAGATGGGATTAGATTAATGGAATTGCCCGATAGAAGAGTGATAAGAATTCAAGTTGAGTGGTAAGATAATTTATATGCCCATGATCAAGTGAACTGTATGTTATTGATTGTTATTGATGGATTGATAGATATCTGCCGAAAATGATAAACATCTATTTAGCTGAATTATTTACACCTTAAATATGGATTATTTCTAAAACTTAGTGATTGGATAAGAGAATATATGCAATGTGTACTTTGTGTAATATGGCCACGTCCTCCCTATCATAGCAATGTTTAGACCTGCGAGTTTAAGAGGTTATGGTACTCAGCTAATTTGATAACCATAAGTTTTGCAGGACATTTGTAATGTGTTGAGAAGGATCAGCTGTGATAAGAAGTTATACATATAGAGACTCTCTTCGTAATTGTATAAAGAAATAATTGATTATAACCTTGTTCCCTACTGATGGGTTATACGAAATAAGGGAATGATGTACGTATTAGTTGTTCAAGTATCATGAACTATGATTTTGAAACAAATTATGATTTCATGAGCCGAGAAAATTATTGGCAATTTCTGATAAAGAACCGAGGAATTTGTCATAGAAATTTGAAATCTATAATCTATTTTGTTATGTGTAATCTGTAATCCGTGATTAGGATTTCTTCTAAAGAATAGTTGAATGACAGGAAGAATCTCACCCACGTTATAAGTCTGTTCATATGATACTTGTGAAAAAATGAGTAGTTGTTGACTACTTTGAGACTGAAGCTAAAGATTGATAATTTGGCAACTTATTGCAAGAATTAAATCCTGCTTATGTATAGTCATGATTTATAAGTACGAAATCATTCGCATGTGAACCGTTTTGTAAGACATTGTGAACTCTGATAGGAATAAATGGAATTGGGAATATGCTATGTTAATGGTTGGTTGAGGTTATGCATCGGGCATTTACCTCTTATTGCAAGTTAATACGGATTTGAACGATATGCAATACGTGGTTACGAATTGATTTACGATGGAATATTCTTTTCCTATATCATTGTCTATTTGATTTTGACATTACAGAATTGGGATGAATGTGATAACTATGATTGTGGCATATTTAATGAGATCTATGATTTTATAAATGGATCTAGTAGTACCTGCATACGGGAAGTAACTGGATACACTGTTTATATGACATAACTGAGCTGCATGACAGGTCTGTGATTCCTGAATGACTTTGGACTTATTTTGTTCTGTCAGTGATGAATAATAACCTTTTGTAATCCACAAGCAAACTATGTTATTTCTTGATGAATAAATGGAACCGTATTCATCTCTAAATCAAGGTATCTGGATGAAGTTGAGATTATTCTGTTGCGTTACGTATGGACCTGAAATTGTTTCGAATCTACGACATGAATGCAAAGGTTCAACATCAACATGTAACTCACGTTAGAATGTGAACTGTTTTATCTTTGTTAAGTGCACTATAATGACATGATATGACAAGAAATATACTAGTATTCGCTATGTTACGTTTTGAGTTAATGAATGATCGACTATATATATAAGTATTCATGGCATCCTTAACACAGGGCCCTTACCCGGGGGGTAATAATACCGTGGTTCAAGTATGTTACAAGTTCCCGGTACCGGAGGTCCCTTTATGGAACTAACAAGTATGTTTCATATTGATTTATTAGCGCTATTGGATGTACCTATGTATAATTAAACATGAACTCTAATTTTTGTTTAAAGTTCAAGCATAATTAAGAATATGTATGAATTTATTTATGTGTATCCGTTCCGTTTATGTGATGTTATGACATGATTTTGAATTTGACTTCTGGCTTTACTTCTGTTAAAATACTGTTACCATAATTGTCAATTTAGAATATGATTCTTTCTGTGTTACTGTATGTAGAAGTGGAGCTATAAGAAAATCTTGATGTATATGGTGACCCTTCTTTCCGTCGTACTGATCTTATTAAGAACGCTTACATATACTACTGAACCAATATCATAGATGCCTTTGACATACCTTTGAAAATAAGAACAATTGGGAGGTTAGTGGCTACACACTCGAGAGACTTAATTGTGCCTGTTGAAACGAAGTGGACCTTGTAAAATAAATCGAACCTTGTTGATGGGCTTCGGTATCCGACTCCATTATGTTTCGTGTGATTTGAATTTAACTACATAATCGATTTCTTTCGAATGATATAACCTTAGGTAATAACTCATCTCTAAGTGACTTGTAATATGTGGTTTACCAGGAAAACAAGATTTGCACATGAATTATTAATATTGGGTTAAACTGGTTACAACCGTAGTAAAGAACATTTCTTTTGTGATTGAAATTAATATATGCCATGAGAATATACGAAATATGTGCTTAAGGAACCGGTATCCACTATATTTATGTATTAAAGAATTGATGTTGTGGAACTTATCGTCAGGAAGCTATTATGATTATAAACCCTGCTCACAAGGGATGTCCTATAATGGACTCTTATGGCCTTATTTCATCTAACATGTGATTTGCTGAAGTATGCAGTTTGTTTTGTATGTGGATAACTCTCGTACTGTAGAGAATATCGGGTTAATTGTGAACTATTCGAACTAAGGAATTATGTGAACATCTATAATAGAATTGAGTAATGGTTTCTGATTGAAACTTCTAATCTCTTACATGATGAAACAAGTTTGAGGGACCAAACTTATTTTAAGGAGGGGAGAGTGTAATAACCCGACCCTCGTATATGTTTTCTAATATATTTTCAGACCCCATTCTGTGTTTTTGAATGCTTGTTGTGAAATTCCATGAGAAATTGAGGCTAAGTAAGTAAACCCCATGTTTAAGGGTACCCATCTGTTCAACAAGGGAAAATATCTGTTACATCTCTAAGTTAGAAGCAGAAATTGGAAGCCTTAGGGGCTTAATTATCTGAAACTGATTATATGTATATGATCAACATAATTTTTATGTAATATTAAGCATGTTTGGGAAATTTCAATTTCGGATGTTTGAACGATTGATTTTTGTCTTTATTCAATATATGTGTCTATGCGAAGCCTCTTTGAAGAAGACTTAGGAATTTCTCATAAAACCCCCTTGGGGGACAAGTGAAGGGGAGAGTGGAACAAGGAAGGATTGAGTGAGAGAAGACCTAGAGGGGAAACTTCAACAAGATTGGAGATCGAATAATCTAGGGAGATTTGGAAAGATCTAAGCTCAGAAGTAAGTTCTTTAGCTTCTCTAACTCCTCTCTTGAATTTGAGTGTGATTCCATCATAATTGTACAACCTGGACTTGGAACATGCTTTTAAATCGGATGATTTTGAACTAAGTTGTCTATGCATATATGTGGAGAGATTATCTTTTGTTTCTCATGAGAATTATGAAGAACTCACCATGCATATATATGTGATGTTGAATGCATAAGGAAGTTTAGTTATGTTTGAGAATCAAGAATCTAGTTTATGTCTAGATTGATATGTATGTATTTGGAGATCCTATTAACATGAGTTTTAAGTTATGTTTTATTGATTAAACATGTTAATTTGAGCGTTGTGGAAGTGTCCCAAAAGAGTGTGATTTTGAAGCAAAATTCGGACTGAAATTGCAGAATCGCCGCACATGCAGGATTCATGGCCGCACGTGCGGGAGCCAATCGCCGCACGTGCGGGGGTTGTGGCCGCACGTGCGGGGGAAGAACAAATTTGGGGTTTTGATTCTGCCTAAAAGGCATGTGCAGGCCGCACGTACGGGACCAGCCGCCGCACGTGCGGGGATCCTAGCTGCACGTGCGGCACATGTGGGAAAATACGGGTTTCTCCGTTTTGCGTGCTGAACCCTCGAATATTTTTAGAATTTGCATTTTATGCCTACTAACATGTGTAAAATTCATTCAAGGTGAATTGAACCAAGAGAGGATTTAACAAAGAGAAGTGAACTAATTTGTAAGTTTGAATGTGTGCAGGACACACTCTGAGAGGAATTATATTCTCCGCTACAACACTGAGAGTAATAGTACTGTAATTATACGTTTAGCACTGTTAATGATTCTTATTGTTAACACTCTGTTCTTTACAAGTGATTACGGTAACGTTATGTTGTTTGGAAAAGAATTAAGAATGTAAGCCCCGCTCACCAGAAATATGAGGTTCTGAAGGTCCTATCAGGGGCTCCTATAGTCTGTATGTTACCATGCACGCCTTATGCCTTATGATATAGCTGTTTACCTAATATGTTCATCGGAAATATACAAATAAAACCACAGGTCATTTTATACGTTAATGACTACTGAGAAGGGAACTGGAAATCAATACCTGTATCATGCGACTCCCGTTATAAGGTGAATTATTCTGTCCCTACTGATCGTACAGTATTGACACATATGACTTCTGTCAATGGGTATTGTTAATGTTCTGATACGCATAAGATAATTATGTTAATGCGTAAGAAACCATGGGGTATAAAGTACACTATTATGGAAGTATATTTTTTGAACCGGGAGATATTCTGTTCTGTTTGATCGATATGTTTATGCCATGACAAGATGTGAAATGTTAGGTTCTTAAGACCTATTAATTTCTTATATGGAACAAAGTGCTGTACGGAACTAAGTACTGTGGTGCGAGCTACCTCTAGAATCCGTACGAGCCACCTCTTGAGTCCATACATATGTGAAAGTTATGAGGCCTATGGCCAATCTGTTAATATATGGGCCTATGGCCATTCTGTATGATTTCTTATTATGAAACAAAGTGATGTACGGAACTAAGTACTGCGATACGAGTCACCTCTAGAATCCGTGCGAGCCACCTCTTGAGTTCATACATGCAAGACAAGGGCTTTATGCCATTCTAAGAAGGGCTTTATGCCATTCTAATAAGGACTTGATGCCATTCTGACAAGGGCTTTATGCCATTCTAATAAGGACTTGATGCCATTTTGACAAGGGCTTTATGCCATTCTAATAAGGGCTTGATGCCATTCTGGCAAGGACTTTATGCCATTATGTGAAGGGCCTCGTGCCACTATGTTCAAGGGCTTAACGCCACCATGCTTAAGGGCCTTGTGCCATTACGTCGAAGGGCTTATAGCCATCATGTTTCAAGATATCATGTTTCAAGAATGGGCCAAGGCCGTCATGGAATTAATACGGATTCAGACCAACTATGTGTGTATCTTTTATGCTTTGATGTACTATATTTCAAGTCAAGCACTGTTTTATTAATGTATTACTATTCACTGAGCTTGGCTCACTTTGTGTTATGTCTGTTTCTGTAGGTAACCAACCAGGTGGTCAGTCCTAGCCATGCCACCGTTTTCTTTTGTCAACCTCTGTGGGTCCAGGCACTGCATGAAGCCCTTTATTTATGTAAAGTCTGTTAAAATGTTTGCTTATTTTTGATTACCCAATTTAGGTTGAATGAATAGAACTTCAATGATTTTTGTATAAGCCCATGGTGGGGCTGGTACTGTATACGTGTTTATATATAACCGATGCTGCGAGATATGGTTTGGAACCTTATCTATTTCTATGGTGCATGTGATGCATATGAGGTCCTGGCATGTAGATGTAGCTCAATGGAGATTATATGTACTGTTATTTTCTTACTTTATGCTTCCGATAAGGCCCTGTATGTTATATACAACAGGCTAAATGTATGTTTTCGAACGGGTCATGCCCAAACTTTTAGGGGCGGGTTTGAGGACGTGACAATAACCCTCACGCTATCCTAGCCATACTCATATGCATTTGTGTGGGTCAGTCTTGTAAGCTTGCGTTTCTAGTCTTGTCCTTGTTCGTTTAAGTGTTACAACATGTTTTGTACCTTGCTTGATGTGAGCTTAGCCGAGGTCGTCTTCAGTCTAGAATTACCTTGGAACCACTTTGTTTGACCTCCACCTTCGCCCTGACATATTGGCCGAGATGTCATTATCTAGGCCGAGGTGTGAATCATCTAGGCCGAGATGTTACCTTTGCACCTAAGTGATCTTGTCTCGGAGAGGTATGACCTAGACCGAGGTGTGGCACATCTAGGCCAAGGTGTGGCACAGCTTAGTCAAGTGTTGTCCTTCCTAGCCGAGGTCATTATTCCCTACTTGCCGATGTCTTGTTATTAGCCGAGATCATTACTCGCCAGAGTGCCCATGCCGTCTTGCTTGTTGAACACACTTTGTCATAGTTTTGTCTTTTCACTCAGCCACCTTTCTGTGTAGCACCAACCAGCCGTTGCCACGTGCCTCTGTAGAGGGTTAAGTCAGCCAGCAGACTTGGAAATAGCTATATGTCTTTGTTTGTGAGGAGAGAGAAGCTCTAGAAGAAGAAGAAGAAGTTTAGAGTGAGAGAGTGAGTTTCGAGCTTGATTCCTAGAGATCAAACCATTAGATTCGCGTATTGAGGTTAGATTCTTGATCTACTCTTGTCATTCTTATTGGTCATCTAGCTGCATTACATGATCGAACCCGTTTTGCATGTCATGCATCAATTTAAAGTCGGTTTTAGAAAGAGAAAATGGTGTTCACGTGTTCTTGAAAGAAAGGTCTTATTTGATCTGAAAGTTTGCATTAAGTTTCATGTTTTTGTGTTTGTTCTCACTAGATCCCTGAACATGGGTACCTAGGTCCATGTTTTTGAACTCACAGCATGAAATCTCAGATTTTGTAACAGCAAATCACGATCTTTGCATTCATCTTCCTCATGTTCATGTTTTTCATGTTCATCATGTTCTTCAAGAAAGGGAAACCCAGATTTTTCCCGACTTCATTTCTTTGAATGTGGCCATCGAGGCCACACATCGGCCAGGGGATATGAAACCTCGGCTTAGACCTGGTAGTTGCCCAGCATGTTTCCCCGAGATAAAGAACTGTGTTTGTTTTGATTTGACCTAGTCTTGAGGAATGCCGAGATCATCTGCATGCATATGAAACTTGTTTGAAAGTGCATTCAACAGACTTTGCCATGTGTTTGTAGGGTTTGGACTTGCCTTGACCCCGACGTTTGAAGAACTAAGTGAGTGGTATTTTTAATAAAGCTATGTTATAATGCTTTGATAAAGTCTTGTTGTGCTTGTTTTGGAAAGTATTTGTAAGCATGAATGGTTATTCCTAATTGGAAAATATATATATCTTGTTTTGATGACATTCTTGGAAAGTCCGTACGTGCTAAGGGACTATAAGCAATTGTAGCACAAAGTTTGAAAGTCCGTACGTGCTAAGGGACTATAAGCATTTGTAGCACAAAGCTTGGAAAGTCCGTACGTGCTAAGGGACTATAAGCATTTGTAGCACAAAGTTTGAAAGTCCGTATGTGCTAAGGGACTATAAGCATTGGTAGCACAAAGTTTGGAAGTCCGTACGTGCTAGGGGACTCTAAGCATTAGTAGCACAAGTCCTTAGTGTCCGGGGACTATAATGCAACGACACCATTGAACTGAGATATCTCCCTTGTCTTGCCTTGTCTTGTCTTGTTTGCCACTGACGGTTTACCGAGTGGGTTTTGTTTGCCGAGATATCATCACTTGTATTATAATGATGTTAGTAAGCATCCTTTGAAAACTTGACAGATTTGGAAGATGGACTTGGTTCATCCCTTGACTTGCACTATTATGTTATGTATTGTTTGATAAAGATCTTGAATACCAGTCATGCAAATCCCTTTATTTCTTATACCATTCACTGAGTATCCAAGCTCACCCTCTCTATATATATGTAGGTGATGAGCAGGAAGGCGGTGACGCCTAGGTGTGACTCGTAAGCTTGTTTTGGGTTTTTGGTTATGTCGGCCTAACTTGTATTCATGCCGGCAGTCTTGAAAACTATGCTTCTCGGCTTAAAATGTTTGTAATTTACACATGTCGGCTGGAGAAGCCTTTTGATCAAGATGTAAAATGTATTTTGTCCCTTATTGTATTTGTATTCAAGTTGTAATACTATGTAAAGTTGTATGCCATTCCATGTAACTTACGCACTGCTCTTCTGGACCACTTGTATTTTTAAATTATTGCTTCCGCACTTGTGAGCCCCATATATTTTTATACTCTGATTATGTGTGGATTTTGAAGGTTGGCCTTTGGTAATCCCGGATTACTGGCCATCACGGCACCAAACTAGTAGGGGCGGTTTGGGGTCGTGACATAAAATTTGTTCAACTGTTTTCATTTTGTAGGTTTGTTTAAGTTCAAAATTTTTATCATCTAAGCAATCAATGTCTTTGGTAGGTAACTTCTAATTTTTGAACTCCAAACAATTTAAAATCTGAAGAAGGCCCACTTTCACAATATCAATGACTACTGTATGATTTCAAATATAGTGTGAACAAATTTGAGTGTGTAAGTTTGAGGATGCTTAGTGTTAATGTACTTGCAAAATGCCATGTCCAATTTACTTCCACGATTATGACCCATTGTAAGTTTTCTTTTATTTTGTATTTTGGTTTCTCATTTGAATGTAAGTATTGTTTGTTATGTTTTTAATTTCTGATTTATGTCTTCAAATTAATGATACTATTCTATATATTGCTAACTTACAAGAAGAATTAGCTAATCTACGATTACTCTTATCTCTTGCATATGGTCAATCAATTATCAATTATTGTCAACACATTGCTACAATCCATTTTATGAGTTGGCTTGTCTTCTTTTGAAATTATTGTATGATGGAACTATTGAAATTGTAGGGGTCACACGATTTACAAATTGTTGAGATCCACGCCTTGACATGTGTCTGAGTAGTCATCATCAAGGTGTTAAGTTGGGATCCTTGGTGATAATGTTACTAAATTGATTGGAGAAGATATTTCTGGAAACGAAACTATTGGTAGCCTAGCCTTAGTGAGAATTGGAAGAAGTTTTCCAATACAATATCATCTTCAGAATCAGAAAGCCATAAGAATCATTTTCATTTTAATGCCTTTTTTATATTTATATTCAAATTCATATGTGGAAAATGAATGATGTTTTTCCTTAAGTTTATGTTTTAATTCAGTTTTAAAAGCTTTGTAATCAAATGATTTATTGGACTTGGGACTGGAAGACATAACAGAAGGGGCAGGATTAATAGCAGACTTTTCTTGGAGTTTTGGTAGAATGAGCGTAATTGATCAGGGTATTGTTCTGATGGAATCTTATAATTTTCTTACCATTTTGATGCAATCTGGCGGGCAAGGAAAGTGGTTTTGACGATTACAGAAAGAGTGCATTGCCAAGCCATGATCCAAGGAAATTTGAAGTCAATAGTGAAATATAGAAATTCTGGATATGGGGGGATTAACCTCGTTTCGATAAATATGGAAAGATTCTTTAAGAGGTTCAGGTAAAGCATCAAATTATAATCTAAATTGATTCCACCAAGGTTGAAACCAGGTAGGTATTTCTCTTATAGTGATCTCAAAATTGGGTCAAAAATGGATCCACCATGAATGTTGGAAGAACCGGTTTCAGAAATAGAAAACATAAAACCAGGTGCAGCTTGACTTTTTCATGCCCCCCTTTCAGAGAGCTCGAATTGGTCCTACAGTTCGGACTCCTGTCACGGTTCTAAATCTAATCTCACAAAGTGCAATGTAAAACTGATAAACACCAAATAGTCCAATCTAACAAATCTTTTTGAAAAATAGATTTGAAATCAAATAATACCAAAACTAGGCGTGCCCCGTGGGTTGTTCTGTCCTAATATTTCCACGACTGATCTAGAGTGCTACCTGGTCTAGTCCTGGACTACCCTCTCCCACCTACGGGTGTTAATAAATGTCTTCACGTCCTCTATAGGAAAGTCATAACTCTGGGCTTGACCTGACCTCCTTAGACATTTCCCTCATGTTATTTCCCTTTTGTGCAGAAAGGATCTTACGTCGTCTAAAAAAGCGTAATCATCTGTTTGATATTTCTTTCATTTGGAAGAGGTTTAATGATGCCCCTCAGATCGGGTCAAACTACTTGCCACATGACTGGTTTTGCCAGCCCTACGGGTCAGTGCAGGTCTCTGGTTTTCCTCAGTCTGTGTCCTCCCCTTAGACTGTTGCGATTGTCTCCTTCTTAGGGGGTACGAGCATCCCTTATTTTACCCTTGAGAGACCAATGGTTGATTTTGGTCTTGCTTCAAGGCCCTGACTTGGTCGGCAAGCTCCTTAAGCTGCTGGTTCATGGCTCATATGGTTCAATCACAACTAGCTAACTTTTGCACCCAATTGTTGCTCTCTGAGTTTCCAATGGCAAGCATGTTTCTTTCTTCTTGCTCACGTTGTTACTGCGACGTTTTGACATTTAAAGGGCACCTTTATTGGCTTGGGGAGAGGTTCCTATCATGTTCATCCTAAGTAAATAGGTTGGCGTCTTCCATCGCCATGGATAATCAAGAATCTCAGCAAGTGGAGCTAAGCTTTCGGCTGTAGAATTCCCACAAACGGTGCCAAATTGTGATGAGTAAAAATCAAACCACTTAGGTTGCGGCGATGACAAGACAGAGATAACTCAATTCTTGGCATGAAAAACACTTAGATAAAGGTAAATGGGAGTGGTTGGAGTAGCCTAGGGACCCTCCGATGCCTAAGTCAATGGTAGAATTAGACAAAGGTGCAGGATTATAATAGTGAGGTTCATGTTGAAGTGTGTGCATACCTTCACTGTGCTGTTTGTTTCCCCTTTCATAACTTGCTCCTACTAATCGTTGTTGGTTGTTAGGCTTTCTCTCACTCCTGACATCATCCCCTTTTTCTTAGGGATTGTGCTTCACTAGGTGCAGATTTCTAGGAGTTGGTTGAGCCAAATAAAGGGATATGAGTTGACTGGGTCTGCACCCTTCTTAGACGCGCTATCTTTTGCCGCTGTTTTGTCCTAAAATTTCCTTGGCCTAGTCTAGACCTAGGCCATCAGGCCAGACTCAAACTATTCTAGGTTGAATTCTACCTTGTTGGTGAGGCTGCCTTCCTACTGTCAGCCCAGGAATTCCAGTCCTACCTTATGTTGATTCGGTTTTTGCCTCCCACAGTACCAAATCAAATAAATACAACTTTTCAAGATAAAAATGACTATGGTTCATAAAAAAAACTCTTAAGACTAAATGAACCAACATTCCTCCATATGGGATTTATGGATAAATTTGCCTTTAGATTAAAAATAAATCAAAGATATTGAAAACTCAGAGTTTATTTTGTTATAAGGCTCAAATTTTAGAGGGCTTTTTACTTATTTATTTATTTATTATTATTATTATTATTTTACTTTTTTGTAATTACCCAAATCTATGTTGAATATGAAATTTTGAGAAAAGAATTTAACAAGTATATTCACCCAAAAAGAATTTAACAAATAGACCTATGGCAAAGCAACAAAAAAATCTATTTTGAAACTAATTTAACGCGGGTCAAGTCCAAGGCCATCTATGGCAAAACAACTATATATCTGATATCATGCAAACTATGATTCAATATGACAGAACTCAAATTTTTCTTACCATGTGAACCAAATGACATGATTTTTTGATCTTGTGTTTCATCATTTAAGCTAAGTATAAATTTAAAGTCAAAACATCACTTTTTAAATTTTTTTTTATAATGTGCAAAAATAAACACCAATGACCTAACGCAAAATTATGATCTAAACATCATCTATAAAGATCAATCTTCCTTTATTATTTGTAATATATATACATATGTTTGTGTTACATTTTTTAATTTAAAAAAATTCAAAAGTGCCAAAGTAATGCACATATAATAGTGCACAAATAACACAAATAGTGCACATATAGCACACAAAATGCACATATAAAGCACTTAAATTAGTTCTCAAGCAATGGAACATTGAAGTCTTTGGAAATGTGGAATCTAAACTCAAGCTTCTGGAACAAGAACTGCATTCGCTTGACCTAACAGCTGAAGATAGACCTTTAACTGTATTAGAACTTGCTAGAAGAAGGGAGGCAAAAGGGGAAGTATGAAAGTTGACCAAAATGGTAGAATGGGTTTGGTTTCAGAAATCTAGAGTTAATTGGGCATTAAAAGGTGATAAAAACACTAAGTTTTTCCATATTTTGGCGGCCTCAAGAAACAGTAGAAATGCATTGTGTTCATTAAACGTAAATGGGACCATCAAGGAGGATCCTGAAGAAATAAGGGCTGAAGTGTTGCAGCACTTTAGGAATCAGCTCACTGAAACTTGGTTCAGAAGGCTAACTTTATCAGGTTCTTTCAAGTCTATTGGGGGTGATGCAATTAGGGATGCATTAGAAGCTGAATTCTCAGAAGCAGAAATTTTATCAGCCATCAAATCATGTGATGGGAATAAGGCCCCTGGGCCTGATGGATTTAATCTATTGTTTTTTCAAAAGTGTTGGCCGTCACTCAAAGGTGATGTATTACAATTCGTGAAGGAATTCCATCAAAATTCTAAGCTGGCTCATGGAGTTATCAGTTCTTTTGTTGCCCTGGTCCCAAAATATGATAACCCTTCTTGCCTTAATGACTATAGGCCTATAAGTCTCATAGGCTCTCTGTACAAAATCCTAGCAAAGGTTCTATCTAATAAGATCAAGCAAGTGATGCCTATGGTTATTAGCGAGTCTCAATTAGCATTTATTGGAGGCAGAAATATTTTGGATGGAGTTTTGATTGCCAATGAAGTTATTGATGGGTGTAAGAAGAATAAGATAAAAGGTTTTGTCTTGAAACTTGACTTTGAGAAAGCCTATGACTCAATAAATTGGGGGTTTCTTTTCTCTATATTGTATAACTTTGGGTTTGTTAAAAGAATTTAACAAGTATATTCACCCAAAAAGAATTTAACAAATAGACCTATGGCAAAGCAACAAAAAAATCTATTTTGAAACTAATTTAACGCGGGTCAAGTCCAAGGCCATCTATGGCAAAACAACTATATATCTGATATCATGCAAACTATGATTCAATATGACAGAACTCAAATTTTTCTTACCATGTGAACCAAATGACATGATTTTTTGATCTTGTGTTTCATCATTTAAGCTAAGTATAAATTTAAAGTCAAAACATCATTTTTTTAATTTTTTTTTATAATGTGCAAAAATAAACACCAATTACCTAACGCAAAATTATGATCTAAACATCATCTATAAATATCAATCTTCCTTTATTATTTGTAATATATATACATATGTTTGTGTTACATTTTTTAATTTAAAAAATTCAAAAGTGCCAAAGTAATGCACATATAATAGTGCACAAATAACACAAATAGTGCACATATAGCACACCAAATGCACATACAAAGCACTTAAATTAGTTCTCAAGCAATGGAACATTGAAGTCTTTGGAAATGTGGAATCTAAACTCAAGCTTCTGGAACAAGAACTGCATTCGCTTGACCTAACAGCTGAAGATAGACCTTTAACTGTATTAGAACTTGCTAGAAGAAGGGAGGCAAAAGGGGAAGTATGAAAGTTGACCAAAATGGTGGAATGGGCTTGGTTTCAGAAATCTAGAGTTAATTGGGCATTAAAAGGTGATAAAAACACTAAGTTTTTCCATATTTTGGCGGCCTCAAGAAACAGTAGAAATTCATTGTGCTCATTAAACGTAAATGGGACCATCAAGGAGGATCTTGAAGAAATAAGGGCTGAAGTGTTGCAGCACTTTAGGAATCAGCTCACTGAAACTTGGTTCAGAAGGCCAACTTTATCAGGTTCTTTCAAGTCTATTGGGGGTGATGCAATTAGGGATGCATTAGAAGCAGAATTCTCAGAAGCAGAAATTTTATCAGCAATCAAATCATGTGATGGGAATAAGGCCCCTGGGCCTGATGGATTTAATCTGTTGTTTTTTCAAAAGTGCTGGCCGTCAATCTAAGGTGATGTATTACAATTCGTGAAGGAATTCCATCAAAATTCTAAGCTGGCTCATGGAGTTAACAGTTCTTTTGTTGCCTTGGTCCCAAAAAATGATAACCCTTCTTGCCTTAATGACTATAGGCCTATAAGTCTCATAGGCTCTCTGTACAAAATCCTAGCAAAGGTTCTATCTAATAGGATCAAGCAAGTGATGCCTATGGTTATTAGCGAGTCTCAATTAGCATTTATTGGAGGCAGAAATATTTTGGATGGAGTTTTGATTGCCAATGAAGTTATTGATGGGTGGAAGAAGAATAAGATAAAAGGTTTTGTCTTGAAACTTGACTTTGAGAAAGCCTATGACTCAATAAATTGAGGGTTTCTTTTCTCTATGTTGTATAACTTTGGGTTTGTTAAAAGAATTTAACAAGTATATTCACCCAAAAAGAATTTAACAAATAGACCTATGGCAAAGCAACAAAAAAATCTATTTTGAAACTAATTTAACGCGGGTCAAGTCCAAGGCCATCTATGGCAAAACAACTATATATCTTATATCATGCAAACTATGATTCAATATGACAGAACTCAAATTTTTCTTACCATGTGAACCAAATGACATGATTTTTTGATCTTCTGTTTCATCATTTAAGCTAAGTATAAATTTAAAGTCAAAACATCATTTTTTTAATTTTTTTTTATAATGTGCAAAAATAAACACCAATGACCTAACGCAAAATTATGATCTAAACATCATCTATAAAGATCAATCTTCCTTTATTATTTGTAATATATATACATATGTTTGTGTTACATTTTTTAATTTAAAAAATTCAAAAGTGCCAAAGTAATGCACATATAATAGTGCACAAATAACACAAATAATGCACATATAGCACACAAAATGCACATATAAAGCACTTAAATTAGTTCTCAAGCAATGGAACATTGAATTCTTTGGAAATGTGGAATCTAAACTCAAGCTTCTGGAACAAGAACTGCATTCGCTAGACCTAACAGCTGAAGATAGACCTTTAACTGTATTAGAACTTGCTAGAAAAAGGGAGGCAAAAGGGGAAGTATGAAAGTTGACCAAAATGGTGGAATGGGTTTGGTTTCAGAAATCTAGAGTTAATTGGGCATTAAGAGGTGATAAAAACACTAAGTTTTTTCATATTTTGGCAGCCTCAAGAAATAGTAGAAATTCATTGTGTTCATTAAACGTAAATGGGACCATCAAGGAGGATCTTGAAGAAATAAGGGCTGAAGTGTTGCAGCACTTTAGGAATCAGCTCGTTGAAACTTGGTTCAGAAGGCCAACTTTATCAGGTTCTTTCAAGTCTATTGGGGGTGATGCAATTAGGGATGCATTAGAAGCTGAATTCTCAGAAGCAGAAATTTTATCAGCAATCAAATCATGTGATGGGAATAAGGCCCCTGGGCCTGATGGATTTAATCTGTTGTTTTTTCAAAAGTGCTGGCCGTCACTCAAAGGTGATGTATTACAATTCGGGAAGGAATTCCATCAAAATTCTAAGATGGCTCATGGAGTTAACAGTTCTTTTGTTGCCTTGGTCCCAAAAAATGATAACCCTTCTTGCCTTAATGACTATAGGCCTATAAGTCTCATAAGCTCTCTGTACAAAATCCTAGCAAAGGTTCTATCTAATAGGATCAAGCAAGTGATGCCTATGGTTATTAGCGAGTCTTAATTAGCATTTATTGGAGGCAGAAATATTTTGGATGGAGTTTTGATTGCCAATGAAGTTATTGATGGGTGGAAGAAGAATAAGATAAAAGGTTTTGTCTTGAAACTGGACTTTGAGAAAGCCTATGACTCAATAAATTGAGGGTTTCTTTTCTCTATGTTGTATAACTTTGGGTTTGTTAAAAGAATTTAACAAGTATATTCACCCAAAAAGAATTTAACAAATAGACCTATGGCAAAGCAACAAAAAAATCTATTTTGAAACTAATTTAACGCGGGTCAAGTCCAAGGCCATCTATGGCAAACAACTATATATCTGATATCATGCAAACTTTGATTCAATATGACAGAACTCAAATTTTTCTTACCATGTGAACCAAATGACATGATTTTTTGATCTTGTGTTTCATCATTTAAGCTAAGTATAAATTTAAAGTCAAAACATCACTTTTTAAATTTTTTTTTATAATGTGCAAAAATAAACACCAATGACCTAACGCAAAATTATGATCTAAACATCATCTATAAAGATCAATCTTCGTTTATTATTTGTAATATATATACATATGTTTGTGTTACATTTTTTAATTTAAAAAAATTCAAAAGTGCCAAAGTAATGCACATATAATAGTGCACAAATAACACAAATAGTGCACATATAGCACACAAAATGCACATATAAAGCACTTAAATTAGTTCTCAAGCAATGGAACATTGAAGTCTTTGGAAATGTGGAATCTAAACTCAAGCTTCTGGAACAAGAACTGCATTCGCTTGACCTAACAGCTGAAGATAGACCTTTAACTGTATTAGAGCTTGCTAGAAGAAGGGAGGCAAAAGGGGAAGTATGAAAGATGACCAAAATGGTGGAATGGGTTTGGTTTCAGAAATCTAGAGTTAATTGGGCATTAAAAGGTGATAAAAACACTAAGGTTTTCCATATTTTGGCGGCCTCAAGAAACAGTAGAAATGCATTGTGTTCATTAAACATAAATGGGACCATCAAGGAGGATCCTGAAGAAATAAGGGCTGAAGTGTTGCAGCACTTTAGGAATCAGCTCACTGAAACTTGGTTCAGAAGGCTAACTTTATCAGGTTCTTTCAAGTCTATTGGGGGTGATGCAATTAGGGATGCATTAGAAGCTGAATTCTCAGAAGCAGAAATTTTATCAGCAATCAAATCATGTGATGGGAATAAGGCCCCTGGGCCTGATGGATTTAATCTGTTGTTTTTTCAAAAGTTTTGGCCGTCACTCAAAGGTGATGTATTACAATTCGTGAAGGAGTTCCATCAAAATTCTAAGCTGCCTCATGGAGTTATCAGTTCTTTTGTTGCCTTGGTCCCAAAATATGATAACCCTTCTTGCCTTAATGACTATAGGCCTATAAGTCTCATAGGCTCTCTGTACAAAATCCTAGCAAAGGTTCTATCTAATAGGATCAAGCAAGTGATGCCTATGGTTATTAGCAAGTCTCAATTAGCATTTATTGGAGGCAGAAATATTTTGGATGGAGTTTTGATTGCCAATGAAGTTATTGATGGGTGGAAGAAGAATAAGATAAAAGGTTTTGTCTTGAAACTTGACTTTGAGAAAGCCTATGACTCAATAAATTGGGGGTTTCTTTTCTCTATGTTGTATAACTTTGGGTTTGTTAAAAGAATTTAACAAGTATATTCACCCAAAAAGAATTTAACAAATAGACCTATGGCAAAGCAACAAAAAAATCTATTTTGAAACTAATTTAACGCGGGTCAAGTCCAAGGCCATCTCTGGCAAAACAACTATATATCTGATATCATGCAAACTATGATTCAATATGACAGAACTCAAATTTTTCTTACCATGTGAACCAAATGACATGATTTTTTGATCTTGTGTTTCATCATTTAAGCTAAGTATAAATTTAAAGTCAAAACATCATTTTTTTAATTTTTTTTTTTATAATGTGCAAAAATAAACACCAATGACCAAATGCAAAATTATGATCTAAACATCATCTATAAAGATCAATCTTCCTTTATTATTTGTAATATATATACATATGTTTGTGTTACATTTTTTAATTTAAAAAATTCAAAAGTGCCAAAGTAATGCGTATATAATAGTGCACAAATAACACAAATAGTGCACATATAGCACAAAATGCACATATAAAGCACTTAAATTAGTTCTCAAGCAATGGAACATTGAAGTCTTTGGAAATGTGGAATCTAAACTCAAGCTTCTGGAACAAGAACTGCATTCGCTAGACCTAACAGCTGAAGATAGACCTTTAATTGTATTAGAACTTGCTAGAAGAAGGGAGGCAAAAGGGAAAGTATGAAAGTTGACCAAAATGGTGGAATGGGTTTGGTTTCAGAAATCTAGAGTTAATTGGGCATTAAAAGGTGATAAAAACACTAAGTTTTTCCATATTTTGGTGGCCTCAAGAAACAGTAGAAATTCATTGTGTTCATTAAACATAAATGGGACCATCAAGGAGGATCTTGAAGAAATAAGGGCTGAAGTGTTGCAGCACTTTAGGAATCAGCTCATTGAAACTTGGTTCAGAAGGCCAACTTTATCAGGTTCTTTCAAGTCTATTGGGGGTGATGCAATTAGGGATGCATTAGAAGCTGAATTCTCAGAATCAGAAATTTTATCAGCAATCAAATCATGTGATGGGAATAAGGCCCCTGGGCCTGATGGATTTAATCTGTTGTTTTTTCAAAAGTGTTGGCCGTCACTCAAAGGTGATGTATTACAATTCGGGAAGGAATTCCATCAAAATTCTAAGATGGCTCATGGAGTTAACAGTTCTTTTGTTGCCTTGGTCCCAAAAAATGATAACCCTTCTTGCCTTAATGACTATAGGCCTATAAGTCTCATAAGCTCTCTGTACAAAATCCTAGCAAAGGTTCTATCTAATAGGATCAAGCAAGTGATGCCTATGGTTATTAGCGAGTCTTAATTAGCATTTATTGGAGGCAGAAATATTTTGGATGGAGTTTTGATTGCCAATGAAGTTATTGATGGGTGGAAGAAGAATAAGATAAAAGGTTTTGTCTTGAAACTTGACTTTGAGAAAGCCTATGACTCAATAAATTGAGGGTTTCTTTTCTCTATGTTGTATAACTTTGGGTTTGTTAAAAGAATTTAACAAGTATATTCACCCAAAAAGAATTTAACAAATAGACCTATGGCAAAGCAACAAAAAAATCTATTTTGAAACTAATTTAACGCGGGTCAAGTCCAAGGCCATCTATGGCAAAACAACTATATATCTGATATCATGCAAACTTTGATTCAATATGACAGAACTCAAATTTTTCTTACCATGTGAACCAAATGACATGATTTTTTGATCTTGTGTTTCATCATTTAAGCTAAGTATAAATTTAAAGTCAAAACATCACTTTTTAATTTTTTTTTTATAATGTGCAAAAATAAACACCAATGACCTAACGCAAAATTATGATCTAAACATCATCTATAAAGATCAATCTTCGTTTATTATTTGTAATATATATACATATGTTTGTGTTACATTTTTTAATTTAAAAAAATTCAAAAGTGCCAAAGTAATGCACATATAATAGTGCACAAATAACACAAATAGTGCACATATAGCACACAAAATGCACATATAAAGCACTTAAATTAGTTCTCAAGCAATGGAACATTGAAGTCTTTGGAAATGTGGAATCTAAACTCAAGCTTCTGGAACAAGAACTGCATTCGCTTGGCCTAACAGCTGAAGATAGACCTTTAACTGTATTAGAGCTTGCTAGAAGAAGGGAGCCAAAAGGGGAAGTATGAAAGATGACCAAAATGGTGGAATGGGTTTGGTTTCAGAAATCTAGAGTTAATTGGGCATTAAAAGGTGATAAAAACACTAAGGTTTTCCATATTTTGGCGGCCTCAAGAAACAGTAGAAATGCATTGTGTTCATTAAACATAAATGGGACCATCAAGGAGGATCCTGAAGAAATAAGGGCTGAAGTGTTGCAGCACTTTAGGAATCAGCTCACTGAAACTTGGTTCAGAAGGCTAACTTTATCAGGTTCTTTCAAGTCTATTGGGGGTGATGCAATTAGGGATGCATTAGAAGCTGAATTCTCAGAAGCAGAAATTTTATCAGCAATCAAATCATGTGATGGGAATAAGGCCCCTGGGCCTGATGGATTTAATCTGTTGTTTTTTCAAAAGTTTTGGCCGTCACTCAAAGGTGATGTATTACAATTCGTGAAGGAATTCCATCAAAATTCTAAGCTGGCTCATGGAGTTATCAGTTCTTTTGTTGCCTTGGTCCCAAAATATGATAACCCTTCTTGCCTTAATGACTATAGGCCTATAAGTCTCATCGGCTCTCTGTACAAAATCCTAGCAAAGGTTCTATCTAATAGGATCAAGCAAGTGATGCCTATGGTTATTAGCAAGTCTCAATTAGCATTTATTGGAGGCAGAAATATTTTGGATGGAGTTTTGATTGCCAATGAAGTTATTGATGGGTGGAAGAAGAATAAGATAAAAGGTTTTGTCTTGAAACTTGACTTTGAGAAAGCCTATGACTCAATAAATTGGGGGTTTCTTTTCTCTATGTTGTATAACTTTGGGTTTGTTAAAAGAATTTAACAAGTATATTCACCCAAAAAGAATTTAACAAATAGACCTATGGCAAAGCAACAAAAAAATCTATTTTGAAACTAATTTAACGCGGGTCAAGTCCAAGGCCATCTCTGGCAAAACAACTATATATCTGATATCATGCAAACTATGATTCAATATGACAGAACTCAAATTTTTCTTACCATGTGAACCAAATGACATGATTTTTTGATCTTGTGTTTCATCATTTAAGCTAAGTATAAATTTAAAGTCAAAACATCATTTTTTTAATTTTTTTTTTTATAATGTGCAAAAATAAACACCAATGACCAAATGCAAAATTATGATCTAAACATCATCTATAAAGATCAATCTTCCTTTATTATTTGTAATATATATACATATGTTTGTGTTACATTTTTTAATTTAAAAAATTCAAAAGTGCCAAAGTAATGCGTATATAATAGTGCACAAATAACACAAATAGTGCACATATAGCACACAAAATGCACATATAAAGCACTTAAATTAGTTCTCAAGCAATGGAACATTGAAGTCTTTGGAAATGTGGAATCTAAACTCAAGCTTCTGGAACAAGAACTGCATTCGCTAGACCTAACAGCTGAAGATAGACCTTTAATTGTATTAGAACTTGCTAGAAGAAGGGAGGCAAAAGGGAAAGTATGAAAGTTGACCAGAATGGTGGAATGGGTTTGGTTTCAGAAATCTAGAGTTAATTGGGCATTAAAAGGTGATAAAAACACTAAGTTTTTCCATATTTTGGTGGCCTCAAGAAACAGTAGAAATTCATTGTGTTCATTAAACGTAAATGGGACCATCAAGGAGGATCTTGAAGAAATAAGGGCTGAAGTGTTGCAGCACTTTAGGAATCAGCTCATTGAAACTTGGTTCAGAAGGCCAACTTTATCAGGTTCTTTCAAGTCTATTGGGGGTGATGCAATTAGGGATGCATTAGAAGCTGAATTCTCAGAAGCAGAAATTTTATCAGCAATCAAATCATGTGATGGGAATAAGGCCCCTGGGCCTGATGGATTTAATCTGTTGTTTTTTCAAAAGTGCTGGCCGTCACTCAAAGGTGATGTATTACAATTCGTGAAGGAATTCCATCAAAATTCTAAGCTGGCTCATGGAGTTAACAGTTCTTTTGTTGCCTTGGTCCCAAAAAATGATAACCCTTCTTGCCTTAATGACTATAGGCCTATAAGTCTCATAGGCTCTCTGTACAAAATCCTAGCAGAGGTTCTATCTAATAGGATCAAGCAAGTGATGCCTATGGTTATTAGCGAGTCTTAATTAGCATTTATTGGAGGCAGAAATATTTTGGATGGTGTTTTGATTGCCAATGAAGTTATTGATGGGTGGAAGAAGAATAAGATAAAAGGTTTTGTCTTGAAACTTGACTTTGAGAAAGCCTATGACTCAATAAATTGAGGGTTTCTTTTCTCTATGTTGTATAACTTTGGGTTTGTTAAAAGAATTTAACAAGTATATTCACCCAAAAAGAATTTAACAAATAGACCTATGGCAAAGCAACAAAAAAATCTATTTTGAAACTAATTTAACGCGGGTCAAGTCCAAGGCCATCTATGGCAAAACAACTATATATCTGATATCATGCAAACTTTGATTCAATATGACAGAACTCAAATTTTTCTTACCATGTGAACCAAATGACACGATTTTTTGATCTTGTGTTTCATCTTTTAAGCTAAGTATAAATTTAAAGTCAAAACATCACTTTTTAATTTTTTTTTTATAATGCGCAAAAATAAACACCGATGACCTAACGCAAAATTATGATCTAAACATCATCTATAACGATCAATCTTCCTTTATTATTTGTAATATATATACATATGTTTGTGTTACATTTTTTAATTTAAAAAAATTCAAAAGTGCCAAAGTAATGCACATATAATAGTGCACAAATAACACAAATAGTGCACATATGGCACACAAAATGCACATATAAAGCACTTAAATTAGTTCTCAAGCAATGGAACATTGAAGTCTTTGGAAATGTGGAATCTAAACTCAAGCTTCTGGAACAAGAACTGCATTCGCTTGACCTAACAGCTTAAGATAGACCTTTAACTGTATTTGAACATGCTAGAAGAAGGGAGGCAAAAGGGGAAGTACGAAAGTTGACCAAAATGGTGGAATGGGTTTGGTTTCAGAAATCTAGAGTTAATTGGGCATTAAAAGGTGATAAAAACACTAAGTTTTTCCATATTTTGGCGGCCTCAAGAAACAGTAGAAATGCATTGTGTTCATTAAACGTAAATGGGACCATCAAGGAGGATCCTGAAGAAATAAGGGCTGAAGTGTTGCAGCACTTTAGGAATCAGCTCACTGAAACTTGGTTCAGAAGGCTAACTTTATCAGGTTCTTTCAAGTCTATTGGGGGTGATGCAATTAGGGATGCATTAGAAGCTGAATTCTCAGAAGCAGAAATTTTATCAGCAATCAAATCATGTGATGGGAATAAGGCCCCTGGGCCTGATGGATTTAATCTATTGTTTTTTCAAAAGTGTTGGCCGTCACTCAAAGGTGATGTATTACAATTCGTGAAGGAATTCCATCAAAATTCTAAGCTGGCTCATGGAGTTATCAGTTCTTTTGTTGCCTTGGTCCCAAAATATGATAACCCTTCTTGCCTTAATGACTATAGGCCTATAAGTCTCATAGGCTCTCTGTACAAAATCCTAGCAAAGGTTCTATCTAATAGGATCAAGCAAGTGATGCCTATGGTTATTAGCGAGTCTCAATTAGCATTTATTGGAGGCAGAAATATTTTGGATGGAGTTTTGATTGCCAATGAAGTTATTGATGGGTGGAAGAAGAATAAGATAAAAGGTTTTGTCTTGAAACTTGACTTTGAGAAAGCCTATGACTCAATAAATTGGGGGTTTCTTTTCTCTATGTTGTATAACTTTGGGTTTGTTAAAAGAATTTAACAAGTATATTCACCCAAAAAGAATTTAACAAATAGACCTATGGCAAAGCAACAAAAAAATCTATTTTGAAACTAATTTAACGCGGGTCAAGTCCAAGGCCATCTCTGGCAAAACAACTATATATCTGATATCATGCAAACTATGATTCAATATGACAGAACTCAAATTTTTCTTACCATGTGAACCAAATGACATGATTTTTTGATCTTGTGTTTCATCATTTAAGCTAAGTATAAATTTAAAGTCAAAACATCATTTTTTTAATTTTTTTTTTATAATGTGCAAAAATAAACACCAATGACCAAACGCAAAATTATGATCTAAACATCATCTATAAAGATCAATCTTCCTTTATTATTTGTAATATATATACATATGTTTGTGTTACATTTTTTAATTTAAAAAATTCAAAAGTGCCAAAGTAATGCGCATATAATAGTGCACAAATAACACAAATAGTGCACATATAGCACACAAAATGCACATATAAAGCACTTAAATTAGTTCTCAAGCAATGGAACATTGAAGTCTTTGGAAATGTGGAATCTAAACTCAAGCTTCTGGAACAAGAACTGCATTCGCTTGACCTAACAGCTGAAGATAGACCTTTAACTGTATTAGAACTTGCTAGAAGAAGGGAGGCAAAAGGAGAAGTATGAAAGTTGACCAAAATGGTGGAATCGGTTTGGTTTCAGAAATCTAGAGTTAATTGGGCATTAAAAGGTGATAAAAACACTAAGTTTTTCCATATTTTGGCGGCCTCAAGAAACAGTAGAAATTCATTGTGCTCATTAAACGTAAATGGGACCATCAAGGAGGATCTTGAAGAAATAAGGGCTGAAGTGTTGCAGCACTTTAGGAATCAGCTCACTGAAACTTGGTTCAGAAGGCCAACTTTATCAGGTTCTTTCAAGTCTGTTGGGGGTGATGCAATTAGGGATGCATTAGAAGCTGAATTCTCAGAAGCAAAAATTTTATCAGCAATCAAATCATGTGATGGAAATAAGGCCCCTGGGCCTGATGGATTTAATCTGTTGTTTTTTCAAAAGTGCTGGCCGTCAATCTAAGGTGATGTATTACAATTCGTGAAGGAATTCCATCAAAATTCTAAGCTGGCTCATGGAGTTAACAGTTCTTTTGTTGCCTTGGTCCCAAAAAATGATAACCCTTCTTTCCTTAATGACTATAGGCCTATAAGTCTCATAGGCTCTCTGTACAAAATCCTAACAAAGGTTCTATCTAATTGGATCAAGCAAGTGATGCCTATGGTTATTAGCGAGTCTCAATTAGCATTTATTGGAGGCAGATATATTTTGGATGGAGTTTTGATTGCCAATGAAGTTATTGATGGGTGGAAGAAGAATAAGATAAAAGGTTTTGTCTTGAAACTTGACTTTGAGAAAGCCTATGACTCAATAAATTGAGGGTTTCTTTTCTCTATGTTGTATAACTTTGGGTTTGTTAAAAGAATTTAACAAGTATATTCACCCAAAAAGAATTTAACAAATAGACCTATGGCAAAGCAACAAAAAAATCTATTTTGAAACTAATTTAACGCGGGTCAAGTCCAAGGCCATCTATGGCAAAACAACTATATATCTGATATCATGCAAACTATGATTCAATATGACAGAACTCAAATTTTTCTTACCATGTGAACCAAATGACATGATTTTTTGATCTTGTGTTTCATCATTTAAGCTAAGTATAAATTTAAAGTCAAGACATCATTTTTTTAATTTTTTTTTATAATGTGCAAAAATAAACACCAATGACCTAACGCAAAATTATGATCTAAACATCATCTATAAAGATCAATCTTCCTTTATTATTTGTAATATATATACATATGTTTGTGTTACATTTTTTAATTTAAAAAATTCAAAAGTGCCAAAGTAATGCACATATAATAGTGCACAAATAACACGAATAGTGCACATATAGCACACAAAATGCACATATAAAGCACTTAAATTAGTTCTCAAGCAATGGAACATTGAAGTCTTTGGAAATGTGGAATCTAAACTCAAGCTTCTGGAACAAGAACTGCATTCGCTTGACCTAACAGCTGAAGATAGACCTTTAACTGTATTAGAACTTGCCAGAAGAAGGAAGGCAAAAGGAGAAGTATGAAAGTTGACCAAAATGGTGGAATGGGTTTTGTTTCAGAAATCTAGAGTTAATTGGGCATTAAAAGGTGATAAAAACACTAAGTTTTTCCATATTTTGGCGGCCTCAAGAAATAGTAGAAATGCATTGTGTTCATTAAACGTAAATGGGACCATCAAGGAGGATCCTGAAGAAATAAGGGCTGAAGTGTTGCAGCAGTTTAGGAATCAGCTCACTGAAACTTGGTTCAGAAGGCCAACTTTATCAGGTTCTTTCAAGTCTATTGGGGGTGATGCAATTAGGGGTGCATTAGAAGCTGAATTCTCAGAAGCAGAAATTTTATCAGCAATCAAATCATGTAATGAGAATAAGGCCCCTGGGCCTGATGGATTTAATCTGTTGTTTTTTCAAAAGTGTTGGCCGTCACTCAAAGGTGATGTATTACAATTCTTGAAGGAATTCCATCAAATTTCTATGCTGGCTCATGGAGTTAACAGTTCTTTTGTTGCCTTGGTCCCAAAAAATGATAACCCTTCTTGCCTTAATGACTATAGGCCTATAAGTCTCATAGGCTCTCTGTACAAAATCCTAGCAAAGGTTCTATCTAATAGGATCAAGCAAGTGATGCCTATGGTTATTAGCGAGTCTCAATTAGCATTTATTGGAGGCAGAAATATTTTGGATCGAGTTTTGATTGCCAATGAAGTTATTGGTGGGTGGAAGAAGAATATGATAACAGGTTTTGTCTTGAAACTTGACTTTTAGAAAGCTTATGACTCAATAAATTGGGGGTTTCTTTTCTCTATGTTGTATAACTTTGGGTTTGGTTCTAAATGGATTAGTTGGATCAAAGATTGTGTGTCTTCAACACATATCTCTATTTTGGTAAATGGATCACCAACAGTTGAATTCAAACCTTTGAGAGGGCTTAGACATGGTGATCCACTATCACCATTCCTTTTTAACATTGTGGTCGAGGGTTTAAACATCCTGTTGGGCAGAGCATTTGTAGACACCCCGTTTTTGACCGTCCTCAAGACTTGGACGTCACCGATTGAACACCCGGTGATCATCCATGTTTGTGTTCGTTCGGAGTTCCCAGAGGCCTCGGCTACGCGCCTCACCTTAGGATCTCCGAACTCGACCGTTTAGTGTCTGGTTTTGCACCAAACACTTGTGTTTTGCCTTGGAAGGGTAGGGAATGCCTTGTGAGGCATCCCCACACATCACCGGCCATGGCCATGGGCCACCGGCTGGTGTTTTGTTGCCATCGGCAATGTATATTGCCGGTCGGCATTCTTTTTTGCCGGTCAGCAGTCCATTTTGTCAAAATGGAAATTTTGAGCAGCCGACTACTGTTCATCTACTTTATGTAGATATTTTGGGCCAGCTGTGATAGTTGGCATCCACTCTGCTTCCCTCCATACACGTGTATGGAGGGATTTCCCTCTAAGAAGCTTGTTTGGAAAGCTTTGCAAAAGAGGACTTCTATAAGAGGAGGGCTCTTCTCCTTGTCATGGGGTGAGACATTTTAGAGATAAAAAATACAGAGGAGAGCTCTGATTTTAGGGTTAGGGTTTGATACACACTCTCTCTCTCTTTTTCTCACTTGTGTGTGTCTAGGTGCATTTGTGTCTTACTATTGCACACAAACACATAGTGTTTCACCTTCCCTTGGCTACTGAGGTTCCAAGAGGTTGTTCTTGAAGTTCTTGGGTGGTTTTAAGCTTGGAGAACCAGCTGGTCCACCATTGTTGAAGAGGGTCTTCAAGGGTAAGAAACTTACCTTTATATTCCCCATTTTTTCATTGTATTTTTACCCATCTTCAAACTATTTTTGTTCTTAGTGTATAACATAAAAAATTTCTTTTTTTAGGCCCTCTAAATAGTTTGTTTAGAGTGTTTTGTGGTTTGGAGGAGTTTGACCCCTCTTAGGCCTTGAAAGGCCCCATTTTGTGCTATTTTGAGTGAGCTCCGGGACCTTGGTGTTTGGGCCTCCTCACCACTGAAATCTTGAGGGATTTAAGAGGTGAGGATGGTGCCTTGAGGTCCTAGGGAGGAGAGGGCCACCCCCTCTCCTTGTTGTCCTTGAAATGGACCATTTTTTGGCCTCTTGAGGGAGCACCTAGCTAAGCTTCATGTTGACCATGCCTTAGTTGTTTTTTGTGCTTATTATGTCATAATATGCCTCTATTTTTTGTTCGTTTTGGTACACCATGCATGCTTAGCATACCTACCTTGTAATGCCATGTTTAGGACCTAACATGCCTTAGGTTGTAAACCGTTGTTCGAGCATGGTTTAGGTCTAGTTTTGTGAAGCTTGTGTGCTTGTTTTGCCATGATTAAGGTCTGTCCATGGTTGTTTGGGTCGGCCATGGCACGCATTATAGGCCCCCTTTGCATTTTGGCTTGTTGGCCTCAAGTGTGTGAGTATGTAGCATGCACTACTTGCTTTATTCTAATGATTTGGCATCATTTATAGCATAATTTCAGTCCCTTTGACATGCTTGTATGCTTGCTTTGGACACCTCTTTGAAGCTTTGGAAGCTTGTCTTGCATGCTCCATGTTTTGGTCATTGTGCATGCTTTCGATTTTCAGCCATTTAGATGACATCTAGGTGTCCCTCAGGTGTTGTTTAGGTCTGCTCGAAACCTATTTTAAGTCCTCTTAGCCTTGTGAGGCTCGGTTGATTTAGTCTTGGTTTAAGCCTCTTGGCTTGCCTTGGATTTTTGGCTTTGTTTGCATGCCTTGTTTGTCTTGTTTAATTGGCTTAGTACCCTTTGTAACATGATTTTCAATGCTTACATTGCATGCCATTACTCCATGCTTAGCCTCTTTTAAATGTGCTTGAAAGTTGCCCTTGTTTGCTTAAGTATAGGCCCATTAACATTGTGCATGTGTGTAAGTGTGTTTGGTCCATTTTCTTAAGTTTTTGGCCACTGTTTTGGGCCTAATTAGAGCTGCTCATATCAAGCTCAAGTCTCCCCCTTGTTTGTTTGCATGTTTGCCTCGCATACTTGCTTGCATAATCGCATGAATGCGTCGCATTGCCATGTTGCATCCTTAGCTCACATGCCTAGGATTGCATTCCACTTGCATGCATGCTTGGCCTCTTGAAATGTTTGTGATAGAGGTTGAGTCTCTTTGGTTTGTTGGTTTGCATTACATTTGACATCAAAATGTGCCCACTGGGTCTCTTGGGCCATCACGCATGGAAATGCACGATTGATGGTCCGAGAACCAAGGAGCATGTTCCTTTGAGTCATTACCATGATAAGGGACATGATTGGTGCATACATTACTTGAATTGTAGTGCCATGCTTTGCCTTGCCATCTGTTGCTGTCAATTGCAGATTCTGCAGGAGCTTTCTGCCGATCGGCAGTGTCCAGTGCCGACCGGCAATCAATCAGCAGCCGATGGCTTCATAAATGGCCGGTGACCACATACCACTGCCAGTGGCAATCCTACTCAGCCGGTGGTGTTTCTCAGTATCCAGAGAAGCAATCCTGAGGTTTTGGCAGCCTCTAGAGGAGTACAACAAGGAAAACAGAGGCAGCCTATGCATGGCGGTGCACTTCCGAGCAAGACCCGAGCACGCATTGCATTAAGCCCTCTTCCGAAGGCGGTTTACTGTTTTTCCTAGCTTAGTTAGTTTGTTAACTAATTAGGCAATTTGTAATAATTAATTAGCTTGTAGGTTAATTATCTGTAATATTTATTCGGTTCCTCCAAGCGAGGGCGAATCTGTAATAAGTGTGGGTGAGTGTGTGTGCATGTCTTCCAATCCCCACTTCTTTCTTCCCTTTTACTTACCTGCTTTGATGGTTAGTAACAGGACATGTTTAAATTAGCATACCTTATGCTATGCATGCGTGCATTCATGCATTTGTATTGCATGTACCGGGCTCAGTACATCATGCTAACTGCATTTGTATTTCAATTTCAAATTGAACACGTGCATCAATTAACTGCGTTTCACATGCCATGCTTAGGTTAGCCGAGCCTATTCTAAGTACATCTTGTATGTGTTGCATTAGTCAATGTGACATGAACTAGGACCATGCATGTTTGCTAACTAGTTTATTGTTTTGGCACGGAGTACTATGTAAGTATTTTCCTGCTTTAGCATATCGCATGCGTGTGAGTGCTATCATGACGGTATGATTACCATGCGGCTAGATGTTTATGTGATAAACTGTTTGAATGCCTGTGGGTGAAGGTTGGATTGCCTGAGTTGGAATAGCTCATCGAAATCCGTGTTTTAGCCTATTTACGAGTAACAAATTCCAAAATGTTTTTCAAAACAAACGGATATGCAATGCTTATTTCCAAATTAGGCGATTTAGTCTATACTTGGGTGCTGTGCGCATAACATAGTAAATGATAGGCTAATAATTGGAATAAGAACACATAACGTTTTCAAAAACGGATATCACGGTTAGTAGAGGCCGATCTTCGGATCGGGCGAGAGGGGGTGCTCATAGCTGACCTTCCCCAATCGTACCCAAGCTCCCGAGCCGAGGCAACTTTGGCAATGGCGGACACGTGGCCGTTGGCACCGAGTCAGGGTTTCCTAAATTCTCCCATTTTCAAAATATTTAGGTGGCGACTCTGTATCTGGCAAAGCAGTCCATGTTTGGCACTTCTTTCAAAAATCTTTTTTCTCAAAACGATTTGCCGGATTTGGACTCTTTGGTTCAGATTAGGAACCGTGACACAAATCGAGTCCGAACTGTAGCGAGGCCCCCACGCGGGCGCGTCTACAGTTTCTGGCGACTCCGCTGGGGATTAGAGAGCTTGACTCCAACTCGTGATATCCTGTTTTGATTTCATTTATGTGTTTCTTTGCATTGCATGTGCATTGGTGCACCTAGGAACACAGTGTTTGCCGTCTGCCATTCCTGAACGGTTTGCCGGAGGCTTGTCTTGTCAAGGCATGACCATAAGGCTGACCGGTTATGGGCTCTGACAGTATGGGAACACAAACCCCGGTTTTACCGGGGCACCCTTTTCGACCATTCGACCTAGTGCATATTCGGATCCATAGTGACCATTCCAAGCTAGGACAGGTTGCTTACCCGATTATAGGTTGTTTGAAACTGCTGCGTGCATAATGAAACCCTAGCTCCTGACAAAATAGGACAGGGAAACCCTACCCCAATATAGGGGTGTTTTGGCTCTCTTTACTTGCTATGTGCTTTTAGAGTGTATCTCTACAGGAACGTACATACCAGTTTACAAGTTTGAGTATCGGGCCCGAGGGTACCAGTATCAGTATTGTTGAGAATCAGTTATCTGCGGGTATCAGGGTTCAGTTTCGGGGACAGTGATTTCTGGGGAACAGTGATCAGCAGTAGAGTACAGTTGTTCCGCTACACCCGTGTTTGATCCATTTGGGCTGAAAAGCTGCTTGTTGTCTCTTTCAGTTCAGATAGCTGGTACAGAATAGCTAGTGCTCCCCCTTGCTGAGGCAGGACTTATGACGACGCAGAATTCAGAAGAGATCGTGGTTATGACAGCTGCATTAGATCAAGGGATCGCTTTGCAAAGCGAGACTAACATTGATATGTCACATCCACCTAGGTCGCCTGTTGCGCACCCGGTCTGGACCCCCCAGCTATACCAGGCTCGCGAGCCTACTACATTTGAACTAATGGGAATGATAGGTGATCTCCAGAGGTCTGTAGCGGATCTCGCCTACGGAATGTCAGCTTCATCTCCAGCCGCACCATATGCCGGGAGTTTTGTACCCCAGGAGCCCCCGTTGTTGGGGCGAATTGTGATTGAACTTAGCCAACCGGAGATGGCCTCCAGCTATGGTAATGACATATCAGCATCAACCCAAACCCTTGATCAGGCTGAGGCCAGAGAAAAAGACATAGTGAAGGCAGATGCCGATCCTATTGAACCACTGCTGCGGGCAGTCGAGGCTTTGAAAGCCGGGGGGATGAATAAGCAACAGATATCCGCAGTCGTGGCAAAAACTGTGGAGGATGCTTTCCCCACCCCACCTAAGGGTAGTTCAAGTCAGTCAGAAAATCGAGATAGGCCCCGTCATGCCAGAACAGTTCCTCCTATTCCCAGCCCTGCACCCGGGAAAGATCAGAAAACCAAGGTGGCGCCTGCCGACCCTTTCGCTTGTGCGTCTAGTAAGAGCGCTCAGACTTCAAAATACCTGCCCCGAGGGCGCAGTGTCTTTCATGCTCTCTACATGCCTCTATCCAAGGCACTTCAGATCCTTGCCGAGAGGGGACACCTCAAACCCTTGGAGCCTAGGCCTCTTCCGAAGAATCTCCCTGCTACGCATGATGCTACCCAGTACTGCGCGTACCACCAACAGACAGGCCATGCAACCGACAATTGTTTCCGCCTCCGTCATGAGGTGTAAGATTTGATCGACAACGAGGTTATCCCCCCGCCCACCTCAGCCAAGTCCGTTACCACCCAGTTATTGGATTTTGAGGACACAGATACTGCAAGTATGTAATCAGAAAGTGAACCACCTACGGGCGGCATTTGGTATATTTTGGATGTGGCGTTTGGCACGCATTTCTGAGCATCGGTGAACCCTAGTTTTGTAAATTCTGGCTTGGGTATCGAGTCAATCTTTTGTTTTGAGTCTGTCTCTTTGTCTTGAGTCAATCTTTTTGCTTAAGGGTCTGTCTTGTTGTATCGAGTCAGTCCTCTTTGTATAGAATACCAGGTGATTCTGGGGTTGTTGCCTCGAACACCGTTTTGTCTTGTAATTATCCATTTTTGTTTTTGAGTCTGTTTCTGCCAAGGGGCCAGTTATACCAACAGATCTGAATGAAACAGCTGTGGCTATCTCATTTTCATGCTTGCTTCCAATATAAGTTAATTGTGCCAGAGGACTTGAATGGACTGACAGTACATCTCGCCTGCTCTCCTGCACGCCAAACTCATTGCATTAGCCTAAGTTTTCCAAAAACCCCTTTTAACACTGTGGTGATAAAAACGAAGAGGAAGGAATTCCTCGGGCTTTGCGAAATTTTGATCATTTTGAGAGAAAGAGAAGCATGCTAAGCCTTTTTAATGAATGAAACCATGCTTGTCAGCGTGAGTACTGGGAAGGACCCTGGCTAGATCCAAATTGGTTCCACACTATCTTCGGCACGAGCGATTCGTCGCTTTCTTAAAAAATTTCAAAAACAAATGTTTTACACGGCCCTGTGAAGACCTGTGTGGAACCGCTCTTGGGATTGTGCAGCCTAGGATCGCTCTCAGCCTCAAGATTCAACCCGCCCGTTTCAAACCTTGAACCCATTCAGAAAGTTCAACAGTCAACTGTCGGAGGAGGCCCGCGCGGCCAGTTCTAAAGCAGCCCTCGAGCAAGAGGCACCAAAGTCGAATCAAAGAGAGTAGATCTCGCCGGAAGAAGCTCGTGGAGCAACCGGGATAGATTTTTCTGCAAATCATTGCAACAGCCGTTCTCCTAGATACAGAGAGGCTTTAACTTCAGAAACCATTTGACATGGACTTGCTACACTTTTACCCTTTGAGAGGCTCGCTGGGCCGAAAACCCGGAAGGGCGACCCAGGCAAAAGTTAGAGCAAGAGAAAAATACAAAAAAAAAAAAAGAAAAAGCAAAAAATACAAAAAAGAAAAGAAAAGAAAATAAAAGAAAAAATACAAAAAAAATGCGAAAAAGAAAAGAAAAAGAAATGGACAAAAATTAAAATGAAAAGAAGCTCGCAAGGTCGAAAACTCGCATCGGGCACCTTGGCAAAAGTTAGAGCCTGAAAAGTGAAGGTTAAAATACCCGAGTGTACCTTAACCGAAACTACGTAAGGCTTGATTCCCATGTTTGGGATACGTAGGCAACTTCATTCTAAAGTCCAGCCCCCAACGCTTTCATAGCGTCTCGGTCCATGCAATGGTTTCGACTTCATCCCAAAGTCTAGTCGCCAACACCTTCCAAGGTGATTGTGTCCATATATCTGTTATAACCGTCTTCGTCATCTCTGTGTCCAAGAGTTCGACCACCACCAATGAAGACTGTTTGCGGACTATTGCGGCACCATCCAAACAAGGGGCAACTTTCCGTTGCCACGAGTTGTCGTAAGCCGCCATTCAAACCAGGGGCAACTTTCCGTTGCCGTGCGGCATTCTTCAAGCCAGGGGCAATTTTCCATTGCCCCGATCCGAGGTTGCGCATCTCAAAGAGTAAGTTCCATGCTCGTTGAGCATTGACTGTTTGCAAAATAGTTTTTGAAAATTTTTACTGAGGTTGACTATTTTCTCGAAAACTATTTCGTTTTCCAAAACTGGACCATTTTCTTGGACCCCAAAAAGGAAAATTTTCAGTGCTTACAGCCTGACTTGAATGGTTTTCAAATCAAAAATCGAACAAGTACGTTAATTCAACTCTCATCTCGATCGAAACTGTTTTAGTTGAAAACCAAAACGAAAAATGGTCAAAATGATGAACTAGGGGCATAGTTGAGTCTGGCGTTCTGTCTTTCTCCCGTCGTCAACGTACTTGCCAGGAGGGCACTCAACCCACCAGAAGAAATAGCTGTGAGCTAAGGGCATCGGGCGTGAACCCGCAACTTCCTATTCATTCATTAATTACCTTGGGGAGGGACGAAAAATGAGAGAATAAAGAATAGAGAGGTGTAAGATTGAGAGAAAAAGCGAGCTGAAGGGTTTTGAGAGAAAAACCGAGCTTGAGTGCCAGAGTGATGTGAGAATCACAAATGAGAAAAGGGTAGGAAACAATACCCAGAGAAACTGGCTCCTCGTGATTTGAGGTCCCTCCTCTTTGTTTAACGCGTCTGTGTGTCGTGTCCTTTGTTTTGTTTACGTCAACCTTTGCCCTAGGTTTCTCCCGAGCGTGTCTCGTTGTGTTTTAGGTCGTGTACCCTTTTTGTTTGAGTCCTCCCCGCTGTGTTCAGTTGTAGGCTCGATACCCCGGTTGAAAACCCTTATTTAATTTCGAAAGTTAATCGTTTATGCTCAGAGTGCTGTGTCATTCTCTACATTTGGGCGAACCAAAAGAAGGAAGAGAAAAGTTGGGGCATCCAAGCATGTTTCAACCCTAGCCGGTTTCACCTTTGAAGGCTGTCTTGTCAGATGGGGCTGTTTTGTTTAAAGTTTGTCGTGTGCAGAATAAACCAAGTGTTGGGTTATTGGGTTGTATGCAGATTAATCCCCAACAGAGTGTGGACCGTGTGTTCAGGTTAAGCAGTGGTTTGTATGGGTTGCTTTGCTGTTACTTGGTTTGGTTATCTTGTTATTACAATGCAAGTGTTCAACATTCAGACCACAGATCAATTCCATTTACATTGAGGTGTAATATGATGAGATGCGATGCAATACATGAGATATGTAAATGTAACACTTTTTAAGCAAAAAGTTCGTTTCATTTCATAATCTTTTAAGTACAAAGTTTTGAGGAAAACAAAAATCTGCCTGCGGCAGTACAAGGTAATCTATCTACCAGCGAAGAAAGAAAAAGAAAGAGAAAACAAAGGAAAAAGTACAAAAAAAGGAAGAAAAGCAGCAATCTGGGTCATCGTCAGTAGTCTCGAGCCCGGGGGTCTGCCCTCGCCCTCTTCCTGGACGAAGGTCCAAGAGCATCATCAGCATCGCCGTCTGAGCCTGAGTCTGAGTCACCTCCAGCCTCCTCAGATGACCCGGCCTCTGCCTCTGCCTCGGACTCGTCATCGTCGTCGTCATCATCGTCAGGGGTCGGCGCCCGAGAACTACTCCCGATATGAGTACGTCCTCCCCTAGTACGGGGACGTGCAGTGTCTCCACGCCCTCCCCGAGCAAGAATAGAAGGCCCAGTTGGAGCGCCGCCCACCGAAGGGATCTGGAAGGGAGGCTGAAAATCACAAAAGGCAAATGCATCAGTATACTGTGGACAGTTTATCAATGCAGAATGCAGTGTATGGGTACAGTGTGGGAATGCTGTGAGTAGTTTATCAGTGCAGAATGCAGTGTATGAGTACAGTGTCAGAATGCCGTGAACAGTTTATCAGTGTAGAATGCAGTATACAGTGTGTGAATGCCGTGAGCAGTGTATCAGAGCAGAGTACAGTGCAGAATGCAGTATATGCAGTGTATCAGATGCTGTGAGATCAGTGTGTCAGATGTTGTGCCATGCATCAGATTATGTGAAGCAATGTATGAATGGTTTGAGGCCATTGTTAGAAGAACATACCGGAATACTGTAAAGGGCCAGAAGCTCGAAGGTCCGCTGCAGCATCCCCATCATGGAGGTGCTCAACTCCACGGACTGCCGGGTGTACCCGGAGGACGCCTGCAAGAGTATAAGATACATCAGTATTCCGCGGAATGTCAAATAAACTAAAATGAAATGCTAGATGCAAGATGCAGAATGAAGTAATACATACCGGAGGCAAGTCGGGGATGCCGGCTAACTCATGACCAGCCGGGGGAGGAGCAAAAGGGATCTGGTAGATCGCCCCATCCTGCCCTCAATATGATAGTGCAGTGGGCAAGGCGGGCCAGCCAGTCTCCTGTCCCCCCCGAGCTCCGCTCCTACCATGCCCTCGAGCCCTCCTCGATGTGCCCGCTCCAGCCCCAGCTCCCGCTCCGACTGCCGGCGCCGCTGGCCTCTCTCCCTCAGCTCGGCGACCACCGCTCAAGGGTCGTATAATATAGGTCCGGACGTACTCTGTGTAGTCGCCCTCGCCTCTGTGATGCTCCTCACCCCAGCCGGTGGTGTACTCCCTCATCTCTCGGGCGGTGAATCTCTCTGTGTCTCTCATATGGCCAAGAGGCGGACCCGGCACTATCTGCTCCGGTAAACCTAGGGTCTGGCGCAAGAAGCGCTCGCCCAGGTACCAAGCCCGACAGACCGGGCCCTCCAGCAAAATCTGATAGCGAGAAGTCTCCCCGGAGCCCTCATAATGATCACTCACCACGGCCGGCAACGGGGCTTAGGGCTGCCAGGTGATCTGAAAATGAAATGCAGTTTATTATCCATCTGTTATTGAAAACATATAGTGCTAAGCAAAGCAAAAATAAACTCTTAAGTTGAACATACCTCCGCTGCGGTGATGGTGTCAAAATATCGACGGAAGAAAACGAGAGACTCCCGTGGTCTCCGTACACATCGCACGTCGAAGCGATGGGAAAAGGGGACGCCGAGCGGGATCTCCTCAATAGGCACTGGGGCAAGCCTAGGAAAGTAGGTGTACACCCACAACTGCAGAACAGATGTCAGTATGACTATCAAATAAGGCAGAGTACGGAATAAAGCAGAAATAGCAGAACCGTTTGTTGTGCAGTGTATTGTGCAGGGTGTACAGTGTGCGCAGTGTGCAGTCAGTATTGTGCAGAGTGTACAGTGTGTGCAGTGTGCAATCAGTGTAAAGCAGAGTATATGTGTGCCGGGTGTGCAGTATACAGTCAGTGTGAGGCAGTGTACAGTATATGTGCAGTGTACAGAATACAGAAAGCAGGAGACAGAAATGTAAAAGGGGAAGAAGATGTACCTCCCAGGCTCGCCAGTAGCCACCAAGGAGCTGTCCGCTGAGGTGGGAAGAAGAGCTCATATAACCATACAAAGTGGCCAGAGCGGCGCCACCCCAGTCGTAATGGCGGATCTGCCTGACGTCCACCAGCGCGCTCAGCAGGCACAAGGGCACGGTGTTCGCCCGATCGGCGAAGGGTGTCATTCCGAAGAGGAACATGATGAAGCCCCGAGCATACTGGTCCACCTCCTCTGGAGACATCTGCGCCTCCTCTGCCAAAGCTGGCTGGACCCGAAAGTGGCTCTCAAACCACGAATACCGGACAAACCCCGCTCGAGCGAGGGGAGGCTGAGTACCGAGTAGGTACAGCTGGGCAGCGTCCCACTCATCCATATCTGTGTCAAAGGGGATCGGATCACCCCCTACCCCAATGCCAGTAAGCATCGAGAAGTCATAAGGGGTCATCGTCATATCCCCTACAACGGAGAAGTGGAAGGAATCGGTGGTATCCCACCACCTCTCCGCCAGAGCAGCGAGCAAGGGCCTGCAGGTAGTCAGGTGAGAGAGCCCCCTGCAAAAGATGCCAAAGCCGGCCTCGTCGACGATGTCCCGAACGGCATCCGGCAGCTCAAGGTACCAGTCCCGAGCGCCGGTGTTCCCATACCCGCGAATGGTATGGGAATCTCCCTGTAATAAAAAACAACAATTGCAAGGCAATATTCAAAATGCAGTTCTAAGAAGCATATGGGCAGATGTGGCATGCGTGCATGTTTTCAGATTCAAACAAATACCGGGTGCCAGTGTGCTTACAGTGAACTACAACGTGTGATGTGTCAACGTGTTTGGGTGGTTCAGGGCAGATGTGGCATGCGTGCATGTTTTTAGATTCAAACAAATACCGGGTGCCGGTGTGCTTACAGTGAACTACAACGTGTGATGCGTCAGTGCGTTCGAATGGTTCGGTGCAAACGTAGCATGCGTGCATGTTTTCAGACTCAAGCCAATATTGGGTACCAGTGTGTATACAGTGAAATACAGTGTGCGCCATGTGTTCGGGTGATTCGGGGTCAGTGCAGTGTGTGTGCATGTGTCAATCTCAAGCAGATATCAGTTGCATGTATGTTTATAATCAACTACAGTATACAGCATATCAGAGTTAAGCAGTTAAAGGGCATAACTAGCTACGGCAGTTTTGCATCCTACATTGCAGAAAGTAAAGCAGAGAAAGAAAGTTACCTCGGAAGCGCCGAAGGACAGGTGGGAGGTGGGCTCACGCAGTAGTAGCTCGGGAGGCACGTGCCTATCAAAGCTCCTGAACTGGCGTAGTCCGTCAGGGAGCATCTCGTGAACCGCGGGCCTGTAAGTCTCCGGATCGAACGGTCGAATGCGGAGTGGCAAGGGCTCGACCTCGGGGTCCATCTCGAGCTCGGGAGGGGCTCCGAAGGTCGTCCGCCATCTCGAAGTGGGCGTGAAAATGGCCGGAAGATGAAAAACCGGCCAAGAAGCCGAAAAGTCAACAAAAAGTCAAACCCCGGGAGGGTCAAAAAAGGCCGGAAAAGCCGGAATACGAAAAAGACACGGGTCTCAAGAAAAGCTCGAGGGAAACAAGCCCCGAGTGGCGAAAATCAAGAAAGAAACACCGAAACAAAGTTTTGTTCGGTTGAAAATGTTCGAAACGCGAAGGAGATCGCGAATCGAACGACGAAACAGGAGCTAAAACGCAAAAAAATGCGGCAATCGAGGGAAGAAAACACTCTAGAGAGAGGGGGGTGATTTTCGACTAGAGGCAAGTGAAAAAAATAGGGTTAGAAACCCTATTTTAAAAGACCCGTGCCGAAATGACAGAACTGCCCCGATACAGCAATTCTTTGCCAATCGGCAACACTCTTTGCCGGTCGGCAAAATATTGTGCCGATGGAATTGTATCAGTGCCGATGGACAGCCGGTGACTCATTTTGATGGCCGGTGGACATCCGGTGGTCTTCTACAATGATTTTGGAGCTTCCTACACCATTGTTTGAGTTATATGTGGGGTCCAGGGCCTTTAGTGCTCAAAACAGTGCAAAACAACGCATTTTCAACGCTCAACTGGCCTCCGTTTTGACCCCGGGCTGTGTCTTCTGTGCGTGGCACTCGAATTCGTGCAAGGTGTATCCTTTCCGTATCCTTTTGAATTTTACCAAACTCAAAAGTTGCCCCATCTGCATCGCATTTCAATCGCACTGTCTTGTGCATCACATTTCAATCGCACTGTCTTGTGCAATCGCGTTGTCTAACGAATCGCGCGGTTTTGCGCATCTTATTGCATTTTGCATGCATTCAATCGCGCTATTTTGCACATCTCATTGCATTTTGCATGCATTCCGTCGCACTGTCTTGTGCATTGCATTCCGTCGCGCTATCTTGCGCATCGCACTGTCTTGTGCACTCGCGTTGTCTAACGCTTCGCGCGGTTTTGCGCATCTGATTGCATTGTGCATCGCATTCCATCGCGCTATTTTGCGCATCACACCGTCCTGTAATATCATGGTCTGGCGAGACCTTAAATACGCACGGTCTAGGAGACCTTAAATTCTCGGAAGGTGCGAAACCTTTAGTACATTGGCATGCACAGCCCATTTACATTGTCATGTATCTTAAGCCGCATGTTGTCGCGCATTCCATGCATCATGCATTGGCATCTCAAATACAAAAAACAAAAACCAAAAAAACATGCATTGTCATGCATACATTTTGCATCCCGGTCTAGGAGACCCTAAATCCTCTGAAGGTGCAAGTCCTTCGGTGTTTGTCGTGCTCGAACGACTTTCGGTGGTCTGGTAAAGCCATCTGCCGATGTTTGCGGCGAGTTCCTAGAAGACCAACTGGGATGGTGGAAACTAGAGTTCGAACGGCTTATGCCTAGAACGCAAAGGTTCGGGAGTTCCGAGACTAAAGTCTGGTTTAAATACCCAGGGGTGTATCCTCGGCTTGAAATCTGTATGGAAGCCCCATAGATTGAGGCAGCATGTCTGCGCCTCAGTTCTGGATACTAAACCAACCTAGTATATCGCCCTGTTGGTAAGATAGGGAAAGCTGCAATCATAGCCGTTGCATCATAGTGCCTTGTCATGCATCCATTGTAAGTAGTACATTGTCATGGTAAATCTTGCATTATAGAAAATAAACATGCATTGTCATGCATCTCCATTGTAGTTTGCATGCATTCACTGCATCACTTCCATCTATGGCTTGCGCCTTTCCATGTTGAGCTTGGTCTGGTATGTGCCCATACTTTTCACATCGAAACATAGTTCAGTGAACCGTTCTATGTTAGACGCGGCTTGCACGTGTACATGCCTTTCCTAGGCAAGATTTGGTTTGGCCCGCAGGCCATATCCATTGTATCCATTTCCATTTCATTACATATTTGTAGATATTGCATTGTAATTTGCATGCATTCATTGCATCACCTTCCATCTATGGCTTGCGCCTTTCCATGTTGAGCTTGGTCTGGTATGTGCCCTTACTTTTCACGTTAAAGCACAGTTCTGCATGTGTATGCGCCTATTCCACGCTGGTATGTTGGTTTGAGGGTTGCGGCACCTTTTCTGTGTTAGACATGGCTTGTTTGTGTACATGCCTTTCCTAGGCAAAAATTTGGTTTGGCCCGCGTGCCATATCCATTGCATTGTAGTTTGCATGCATTCATCGCATCAATTCCATTTATGGCTTGCGCCTTTCCATGATTGAGCTTAGTCTGGTATGTGCCCATACTTTTCGTGTCGAAGCATAGTTCAGTGGACCGTTCTATGTTAAACATGGCTTGTATGCGTACATGCCTTGCCTAGGCAAGATTTGGTTTGGCCCGCGTGCCATATCCATTGCCATTTCCCCAGCATTTTCATTGTCTATATTACATTGTAGTGTAATTGTTGCATCCAGCATTAGGATCATTGTCCTTTCGTCAGCGGGTCGTTTCCCTACTTGTGTCAATCCCCCCCAATACTTGTTCTTGCGTCTGTCTACATTACTCATAGTTCAGTTGACCGTTCTATGGTAGACAGACTTGTTACCTCCATCAATCTATTTGACATTTGTGTGGTTTCGAACCGCTCATGATTGGATCATGATTCAATTGCTTTGCATATAGTTTGCATTGTTTCAATTACATTGCATCTTCATTTGCATTGTTTATACATTGTTTTGTATATATTGCATATCGTTTTGCATCCATGTTCGCATTGTCATGCATGTTGCTAATAACATCGTACCTGTTAAGTTTGTTTTCTTCACAGGCACGATATTGTATGTACGGTTCATTTGCAGCTGGTGGAACCAGACGAGCTGCACAGGTATTGTATACTCCGAGTGAGACGTATTGAGAATTGCATAATTCTCTTACATCCTTTCTGCATTGTAGTGTAGTTTGGTGTATGCTAGCTTAAAATTGTCGCATGTTTGCTTCATTACAGCTTTCTTTGCATGATCATAAGTTATGTCTGGCTCTGTGCATTGTCTTGCATTTTGCCCCTGCCTTCGGGTGCATACCTTGTTTGTCTTGCATGTTTGTCTAAGTTTTCGGCCTTGTCAAAAATGGGTCGTCTCTGGGCTTTGACATTCACTCCCGTCATTGCTATGACTTTCGAGTTCTGTCAAAGAGGGGCAACTGTAGACACCCCGTTTTTGACCGTCCTCAAGACTTGGACGTCACCGTTTGAACACCCGGTGATCATCCATGTTTGTGTTCGTTCGGAGTTCCCGGAGGCCTCGGCTACGCGCCTCGCCATAGGATCTCTGAACTCGACCGTTTAGTGTCTGGTTTTGCACCAAACACTTGTGTTTTGCCTTGGAAGGGCAGGGAATGCCTTGTGAGGCATCCCCACACATCACCGGCCATGGCCATGGGCCACCGGCTGGTGTTTTGTTGCCATCGGTAATGTATATTGCCGGTCGGCATTCTTTTTTGCCGGTCGGCGGTCCATTTTGTCAAAATGGCAATTTTGAGCAGCCGACTACTGTTCATCTACTTTATGTAGATATTTTGTGCCAGCTGTGATAGCTGGCATCCACTCTGCTTCCCTCCATACACGTGTATGGAGGGATTTCCCTCTAAGAAGCTTGTTTGGAAAGCTTTGCAAAAGAGGACTTCTATAAGAGGAGGGCTCTTCTCCTTGTCATGGGGTGAGACATTTTAGAGATAAAAAATACAGAGGCGAGCTCTGATTTTAGGGTTAGGGTTTGATACACACTCTCTCTCTCTCTCTTTCTCTCTTGTGTGTGTCTAGGTGCATTTGTGTCTTACTATTGCACACAAACACATAGTGTTTCACCTTCCCTTGGCTACTGAGGTTCCAAGAGGTTGTTCTTGAAGTTCTTGGGTGGTTTTAAGCTTGGAGAACCAGCTGGTCCACCATTGTTGAAGAGGGTCTTCAAGGGTAAGAAACTTACCTTTATATTCCCCATTTTCGCATTGTATTTTTACCCATCTTCAAACTATTTTTGTTCTTAGTGTATAACATAAAAACTTTCTGTTTTTAGGTCCTCTAAATAGTTTGTTTAGAGTGTTTTGTGGTTTGGAGGAGTTTGACCCCTCTTAGGCCTTGAAAGGCCCCATTTTGTGCTATTTTGAGTGAGCTCCGGGACCTTGGTGTATGGGCCTCCTCACCACTGAAATCTTGAGGGATTTCAGAGGTGAGGATGGTGCCTTGAGGTCCTAGGGAGGAGAGGGCCACCCCCTCTCCTTGTTGTCCTTGAAATGGACCATTTTTTGGCCTCTTGAGGGAGCACCTAGCTAAGCTTCATGTTGACCATGCCTTAGTTGTTTTTTGTGCTTATTATGTCATAATATGCCTCTGTTTTTTGTTGGTTTTGGTACACCATGCATGCTTAGCATACCTACCTTGTAATGCCATGTTTAGGCCCTGACATGCCTTAGGTTGTAAACCGTTGTTCGAGCCTGTTTTAGGTCTAGTTTTGTGAAGCTTGTGTGCTTATTTTGCCATGATTAAGGTCTGTCCATGGTTGTTTGGGTCGGCCATGGCACGCATTATAGGCTCCCTTTGCATTTTGGCTTGTTGGCCTCAAGTGTGTGAGTATGTAGCATGCACTACTTGCTTTATTCTAATGATTTGGCATCATTTATAGCATAATTTCAGTCCCTTTGACATGCTTGTATGCTTGCTTTGGACACCTCTTTGAAGCTTCGGAAGCTTGTCTTGCATGCTCCATGTTTTGGTCATTGTGCATGCTTTCGATGTTAAGCCATTTAGATGACATCTAGGTGTCCCTCGGGTGTTGTTTAGGTCTGCACTAAACCTATTTTAAGTCCTCTTAGCCTTGTGAGGCTCGGTTGATTTAGTCTTGGTTTAAGCCTCTTGGCTTGCCTTGGGTTTTTGGCTTTGTTTGCATGCTTTGTTTGTCTTGTTTAATTGGCTTAGTACCCTTTGTAACATGATTTTCAATGCTTACATTGCATGCCATTACTCCATGCTTAGCCTCTTTTAAATGTGCTTGAAAGTTGCCCTTGTTTGCTTAAGTATAGGCCCATTAACATTGTGCATGTGTGTAAGTGTGTTGGGTCCCTTTTCTTAAGTTTTTCGCCACTGTTTTGGGCCTAATTAGAGCTGCTCATATCAAGCTCAAGTCTCCCCCTTGTTTGTTTGCATGTTTGCCTCGCATACTTGCTTGCATAATCGCATGAATGCGTCGCATTGCCATGTTGCATCCTTAGCTCACATGCCTAGGATTGCATTCCACTTGCATGCATGCTTGGCCTCTTGAAATGTTTGTGATAGAGGTTGAGTCTCTTTGGTTTGTTGGTTTGCATTACATTTGACATCAAAATGTGCCCACTTGGTCTCTTGGGCCATCATGCATGGAAATGCGCGATTGATGGTCCGAGAACCAAAGAGCATGTTCCTTTGAGTCATTACCATGATAAGGGACATGATTGGTGCATACATTGCTTGAATTGTAGTGCCATGCTTTGCCTTGCCCTCTGTTGCTGTCAATTGCAGATTCTGCAGGAGCTTTCTGCCGACCGGCAGTGTCCAGTGCCGACCGGCAATCAATCAGCAGCCGATGGCTTCATAAATGGCCGATGACCACATACCACTGCCGGTGGCAGTCCTACTCAGCCGGTGGTGTTTCCCAGTATCCAGAGAAGCAATCCTGAGGTTTTGGCAGCCTCTAGAGGAGTACAGCAAGGAAAACAGAGGCAGCCTATGCATGGCGGTGCACTTCCGAGCAAGACCCGAGCACGCATTGCATTGAGCCCTCTCCCCGAGGCGGTTTACTGTTTTTCCTAGCTTAGTTAGTTTGTTAACTAATTAGGCAATTTGTAATAATTAATTAGCTTGTAGGTTAATTATCTGTAATGTTTATTCGGTTCCTCCAAGCGAGGGCGAATCTGTAATAAGTGTGGGTGAGTGTGTGTGCATGTCTTCCAATCCCCACATCTTTCTTCCCTTTTACTTACCTGCTTTGATGGTTAGTAATAGGACATGTTTAAATTAGCATATCTTATGCTATGCATGCGTGCATTCATGCATTTGTATTGCATGCACCGGGCTCGGTACATCATGCTAACTGCATTTGTATTTCAATTCCAAATTGAACACGTGCATCAATTAACTGCATTTCACATGCCATGCTTAGGTTAGCCGAGCCTATTCTAAGTACATCTTGTATGTGTAGCATTAGTCAATGTGACATGAACTTGGACCATGCATGTTTGCTAACTCGTTTATTGTTTTGGCACGGAGTACTATGTAAGTATTTTCCTGCTTTAGCATATCGCATGCGTGTGAGTGCTATCATGACGGTATGATTACCATGCGGCTAGATGTTTATGTGATAAACTGTTTGAATGCCTGCGGGTGAAGGTTGGATTGCCTGAGTTGGAATAGCTCATCGAAATCCATGTTTTAGCCTACTTACGAGTAGCAAATTCCAAAATGTTTTTCAAAACAAACGGATATGCAATGCTTATTTCCAAATTAGGCGATTTAGTCTATACTTGTGTGCTGTGCGCATAACATAGTAAATGCTAGGCTAATAATTGGAATAAGAACACATAACGTTTTCAAAAACGGATATCACGGTTAGTAGAGGCCGATCTTCGGATCAGGCGAGAGGGGGTGCTCATAGCTGACCTTCCCCAATCGTACCCAAGCTCCCGAGCCAAGGCAACTTTGGCAATGGCGGACACGTGGCGTTTGGCATCGAGTCAGGGTTTCCTAAATTCTCCCATTTTCAAAATATTTAGGTGGTGACTCTGTATCTGGCAAATCAGTCCATGTTTGGCACTTCTTTCAAAAATCTTTTTTCTCAAAACGATTTGCCGGATTTGGACTCTTTGGTTCAGATTAGGAACCGTGACACAAATCGAGTCCGAACTGTAGCGAGGGCCCCACGCGGGCGCGTCTACAGCATTGCAAATGGGTTTGATTAAAGGGGCAGCTGTTGGTTCTATTGGTATGAAGATAACCCACTTGCAATTTGCTGATGACACAATATTGTTGTGTGAAGTTGACTGGGAAGAGGTAGTCACAATAAAAAGGATCTTAAGATGTTTTGAAATTCTGTCCGGGCTCAAGATTAACTACCACAAGAATGTAGTCTGTGGGGTTGGGATAAATGAAGAGTCTCTTGAAGACCTTGCTGCTAAACTGAATTGTTTGCATCAAAAATTGCCACTCAAATATTTGGGTTTACCTTTGGGAGCTAATCCAAGGAGAAGAAGGACTTGGCAACCAATGCTTGACAAATGTAAACAAAGGTTGGCTTCTTGGAAAAGGAGATTCCTTTCATTTGCAGGTAGGTTGACGTTAATTAAGTCTGTGTTATCTTCTTTACCGGTTTATTACTTATCTTTGTTTAAGATGCCAGAAGGGGTTGCAAATGAGTTTGAGAAAATTCAGTCTATATTCTTATGGGGTGGTGATGAACTTGGGAGGAAAATTCACTTGGTTAAATGGGGAGAGATCACTCAAAGTAAAAGTCAAGGAGGTTTAGGAATTAGAAGGGTGAGATTATGGAATAATTGTCTTTTGTTGAAATGGTGGTGGAGATTTGGTGTTGAAGATAATGCACTTTGGAAACAAGTGATATGCTGCAAATACCCTGAGGTTGGTAGAGGTTGGTGGCCTTTACCAGTCGAAAATTTCAAGCTGTCCATGATCTGGAGAGATATTACGGGTGTTGTTGGCGTGTGCCCTCAGCTGGTGAATTTTTTCAAGCAAAACATAGTGCTGGACATTGGTGATGGAAGGAGAACAATGTTCTGGATTGACACTTGGATTGGGAATATCTGTTTAAAAGATGAATTTCCCATACTTTTCTCTGTGTCTCTAGACAAATCTGAGTCTGTGGCAGGGGTGAGGAACAGGGGTATGGGTTTTCAAGAATGGAAGCTTAATTTCAGAAGAGCCTTATTTCAGTGGGAAGTGGAAGAGTTGGGGAGGCTGAATTTGTTATTGTTTAATGCTCTAGTGCTTAGGTTTGGTAGGATGGACAGCATCAGATGGAAGGCAAATAAATTTGGGTTCTACACTGTTGACTTTGCTTATAGCTAGAATGTTTTACCTTCTAAGGTTATTAGCACAGTAATTGGGTTCATTTGGAAGAATGTGGCTCCACCAAGGGTTCAATTTTTTGGATGGTTATCATGGAAAGGGAGGATTAAGACATCTTGCTTTCTTCAAAGGCTTGGTGTTCTCAGTAGAGGGTCTAATGTGAATTGTATATTCTGTAATAATGATTTGGAATCTATTAACCATGTGCTGCTGTTTTGCCCCTTTACTTGGAGAATTTGGTCAAAAATTTTGGATTGGTAGGGTGTTAAATGGGCAATACCTAGCTCTATAGGCAACCTTTTTCTCTGGTGGGTTGGTACAAAATTCAAAAAAAAGGAAATGGTGCTTTGGAATATTATTCCGTTGGCAGTACTTTGGTCTATTTGGAAGCAACGTAATGACAGTATTTTTAATGGATCTCTGGTGGACTTTGAAGAGTTATGTGATGCTATCAAAATCAGGATTGCGTTATGGTTCAGATCTTCTTCCCCCTCTCTTTATTTCTCTGTCAATGATATAGTGTATAACTTGCAGCAAGTGAGGTTCTGTCTCTAGGACAGAGTTGGGTGATTTAGTTGTGTATGCTAGGTGATTTAGTTGATTTGCCACTGCTATTGAAGAGTAGGATTTGCCAATGCTGGGGTTAGCTGGGAGGTGAATAGGTATGTCAGTTGGTCTGAAATTCTGCTAGTGTGTGGAATGAGGTTCTGCTGCTGGCATCAAGTTTACTGGCTATAAGGTCTGTCAAGGTGCCATTCTGTTTATACTGGATTGAATGGTATATTAGTTGGTTTGAAATTCTACTGGGGTGTGGAATAAGGTTCTGCTACTGTTGGGAGGTGCATAGGTATGTCAGTTGGTCTGAAATTCTGCTGGTGTGTGGAATAAGGTTCTGCTGCTAGCATCCGATTTACTAGCTATATGGTCTTGGAGTTGGTTTTTGCACTGGTTTGTCTTGTGTCAGAAGCAGTGGTGGTTGTTGCCAACCCTTGAGGTTCTGTTTTGTTTATCTTTTGAACAAGTAGTGCAGACCCTTGTAAATCATGAGCTTTTGTTATCTGCAGCTCTTGGTGCTGTTGTCTTGGTGCTGGTTTGGTATGGCAATCTGAGGGCCTTAGTTCTTGGTGTTGTTGTCTTCATTCTGTTATCTGCAGCTCTTGAGTTACAATCTCAAACCCTTGAGGTTCTGATATGGTTGCCTTTTGATCAAGTAGTGCAGACCCTTGTCTTGGTGTTGGTTTGGCATGGCAATCTGAGGGCCTTAGTTCTTGGTGCTGCAGCTCTTGAGTTACAATCTGAGGGCCTTAGTTCATCTCATCTGGATGGTGCTGTTTTTGTTTTTAGTTCATCTCCTTCAGTTGGTGTTTTTTCTCTCTTTTCCTGTTGGTTTCTCACCAACTTTTCGGTGGTGCTAGCAAATGATTGGGTATCCTCCTTAGTGCCAACCTAGTTGGGATTGAGGGGGGTATTTTGATGCTTTTTGCACTTCCTTTCTTTATTGATGTTTTTCCATATGTAATGTATGTTTTCTCATCAATAAAGTTCTTTTTGCTGATCAAAAATAAATAAATAAAACACATACAACACAAATATTGCACAAATAGACCCTATTTGTTCCCCTTTCTAATAGTTTTTAATGAAATTGGCAATATGTTTTAACTAATAGCTCTAATAATTTTCTTGTTGTATAATAGGATAGTTATGATTTATTTTATTTTTTTGGTCAACTCAGTTGAATGACAAATTCTGATAAGAGAGTATTTGTAATTTTCAGAACCACATAAAGCAATCTATGTATTAAGCAAACCTCAGGGAATGCATTTGTAATTGTTTGAGCCGAGTACAAAAATTGTATATTTGGTAGTAACTATATACAGATTGTATCTATATTATTTGTATGGGGGATTTTAAATGTTGATCAGGGGATTTTGACCAAATCAATAAATACAGACATGTGGAAAGACATGTGGATTGGAAAAAGTTAATAAATGCTGATCAGAGGATTTTGACCAAATCAATAAATGTTGAGTGTTTTTTTTTTAAATAAAAAATTTAAAAAATTCAAATTGGGATATTGAAACTCCCACAGGCTTTGGGGGTTAAAACCCCCTTTTGCTTAATATATAATATAGATATATATAGATATAGATAGATAGATGTAGATATAGATAATATAATATAGATAGTATAATATAGATAGATAGATGTGTTGAAATTTTCAAAGAATTTTGTTTATGCTGGTCTTTAATGCATTAAAATTTAATTATGAGGGGGTTTTGACCAAATCTCCCAAAAGGCATGGGAATTGGGAGAAATTAATAAATGCTGAGTTTTTTTTTTTTTTTTTAAACAAAAAATTTGAAAATTAGGATTGGGATATTGGAGCTCTCATAAGGCTTGTGGGTTAAAAACTCCATTTTCCTTATATAATACTAGCATATCACCCGTGCTATGCACGAATTGTGTTTATAATTATCTATATATGTGAATTGTGATTTTTAAATATTTTTTTTAATGTCTTCTTTTTTTCCTTTTTTATATTATATTAAAGTTTAATATTTTGATAATAATCATATGTGTTGGATTTTTCACGAAATTTTTTTCATGTTTGTTCTTAATGAATTAAAGTGTTATTATGAGGGATAATAATCATATGTGTTGGGATTTTTCAAGGAATTCATGTGTTGGATTTCAAATAATTTTTTTTATGCTTGTTCTTAATGCATTAAAGTGTTATTATGAGGGTAAGACTTGGGAGTTGGGAGAAGTTAATAAATGTTAAATTTTTTTGTTTTTAAAAATCAAAAAATCAAGAAATTTAGATTGGGAGATTGGAGCTCCCACAAGGCTTGAGGTTAAAAACCCCCTTTTACTTAATATATAGTATAGATATAGGTAATATATAGATAGGTTTGTTGAAGAGTTCACTTTCTCCTTCATAAACTTCTCAGAAAAGCAAAGACATTACTTAAAATTCCAGTTTTGCCCTTGTAACATAAAACAAAAACATTATCAAAATAAACTCAAAATGCATCTCTCTCATTCTAATCACTACCTAGCATTACACTCTCTACTTTGAACCACCATTCCGTGTGTCCTCCATCCCCAAACCACTGGCTCCACTACCTCCCCCATAGTTCCAAAACAACCAATATGCATTTTTTTATTGTTCAACAAAACCAAACCATAAACTAACAGTCATGCTACACTCACCTCCACCAACACCAAATGCCTTTCAAACCACACGAAACAGAATGCAATAAATGCAAAAAAATCACCACCACAATCGAACACAATTGCCACCACAGCTCACCCAAGTCACCATGGTCTTTGAAACCTGCAACAAACCCTAACAAACACTCAAATCCACAAACACAAACCAAACCTAATAAACACCCAAATCCACAAACGCAAGCATAGAATTGAGAGTTCAAACTTACTATTAAGACCCCTAAATTCATGTAACACAACACCCAAATCAAGAGAGAGATAGAAAGAGACAAAAATTGACAATTTCATGGTAATAGGGCATGGGCATCAATGCGACCACCTACCAACCCCATTCTTTACAACCATTCATTTCACTGTCTAATCACCTATCCTACTGCTATGCACCACCAGTCCAACCTTGATGACTTCTACAACCACTAATAGAACTTAATAGCTACAAATGATGGGTCTGAGTTCCAACTTTGATGACTTCTACAACCACCAATAGAACTTAGTCGCTACAAATGATGGGTCTAAGTTCGTGAATGATGGGGATGAGATGTTGCAATAGCGAGGGTCATTGCAGGGAAAATTGTTGGTGGATTTTGGGTTGTCTCATAGGTATTTGGGGCTTAGAAGGGTGAGATTATAGAGGTGGATGGCATGGAGGATTGAGGAGCCATGACATGGTAGGAATGGTGGTGGAGGGAATGCATCGGCCATGTGGGAGGGACTACGATACGACAATTCCATGGAAGGGCTGAGGATTGTTGCGGGTTATCTAGTGAACATGGGGTGGAGAGATGTTGTAATAAAGGCTTAGGGATGTTGTTGTCGCCAGGATTGAAACAAACTAAGTTGAGCCGATTAATAAGTTGTTCAATCTTGGCTTAAAAACTTAATAAAGTTCAAAATATGTTTAAACTTAGCTTGTTTACAAAACGACCTGATCTCGAACGAGTTTTTAATGAGTCAAACACGAGTTGTGCTCGAGTAACTTTATTTTTTTATAGTTTATATAAACTTATCAACCATTGTATTAAGTTGTTTAAACTTGGTTTGAAAACTTTAGTGATGATAAAATTATATTCAAATTTGACTTGTTTACATAATAAGCAGATTTCAAATAAGTTTTTAGTCGAATGCGAGTTGAGCTTGTGTAATTTGATTCGTTTAACGATCCTAATTGTCACATTAAGAGAGAGTATTGAAAAGAACAAGAAGAAGAGAAAGGTTGTAAATGTGTGGTATATAATTGGGTATTATGGTAGATTTACCCTTACATTGGACGATGTTAACTGACAAGAGAGGTCAATGTGCTTTCAGGAAAAAAAAAAAAAAAAAAAAGGAGAGGGGGGGAGGGGGTTAAGTATGGTTTTTGAGTTATACAACAGGCTAGTGTAATTTACCATCAAAAATTGAGTGAGACCAACTTTTTGTGATTACAAAAATTTACTAAATTTTGTAAATTGTATACAACTTTTTGAAAACAAAACTAGACAACAAACAAATTTTTCTTTACAATTTTTAAAATTCTATAAATATACCTAGAAAACTGTACATATAAACATTACTAAACGACTGCCAAGTGATCATGGCTTAGCCAATTTGGATTTGTGTTTCTTTTTTTTACTGTATCCTTTTTCACGTTTCTTCGTTTTGTTTTGTTTTGTTTTCTTTCTTTTTTGTTTTGGTCATAATTCAATCAACGTTTTACCAGCCAGGACTAGACCTGTGCCTGCCTCATAAATCTGCTTCAAGCATGATTAAAAATAAACCTAACAACAAATCACACTGAAAGCAGTTCTGGATTTCAATACAAAGCTAGAATAGAATTCAAAACTTCGGTAAAAGAGCTATTTATTTAGGCATTCACTTTGTGAGGGGGACTAACTATCCTCCTTGGACAGCCTTGGCCATGCCAAATGCAGCTGCAGTTGCAACCACTTCGATCAACGCTGTTTGCAGAGCACTCTTGATGGGTTTATTTCTAGTAAACACTGTTGGAAAATAGACTTTTAGTGGCGTTTAAAAAACGCCGCTATAAGTGTCAAAAACGCCGCAAATTCCTTTTGCAACATTTAACACCAAACGCCGAGGATGCAGCCGTCACTATAGCTTTGTGGCATTTTAAAAACGTCATGATATTAGTATAGGCGGCGTTTTTACGTTTTTAAAAACGCCGCCAAATGTCCTAAATAACAGTACCATGACATCACTGTGATATTTAGCGACATTTTTAAAACGCCATCGTATCTTTTTAAAAACAGATGACCGTTAGATTTAGGGTTTAAGCGGCGTTTTGAAAAACGCCGTGATATCCTTTTTCATTTATTTTTTTTTTGAAATTGTGCTAACTTTAAACCCATCAAGAAGTATTCAGAGATTCTGAAACAATTTTCAAACTACTCTGCAAAAGAAAAACATTATTATAAATGCTTATAGTATGGTAATTTTAAAGAACTAAGTTGAACAGAAGCTAGTGTAAAAACAAAATTGTTGGAGTTCCTACTAATACATCCAAATCCACAATTCATGTAGTCAAGTAGTCTAAGAGAATACAGCAATGAAAACTTTCCATAAAAACCAATCTGCCTTTTGAAGCGATGCTCATCACGTGCAACCATTCCACGCATGCCAGCCTGAATAGAAACAGCAGAGAAGCACAATTCTTTATAAGCTTTCCTAGCAAGATGCATACAAAAATCTCTCTGAATTCTCAGACAAGAAGCCTCTCCTAATGTTCTCGTAAACTTGCCGAGCAAGTTGTCCTGTAATCAGCACAAGGAAAAAATCATTGAGTCATATACTTTCAAGACCTCAGCAATGAGCTAATTAAAGAAGTTCATGAACAGGAGTGAAAAAAGATGGTAGTCTCTTCTATGGCTTGGACAGGAGTGAAAAAAGCCCCACAAAATATCCTTCAAACTTTAATCAGCATTCTTTTATTAGCCAATGACCATTACTTTTATTAAGCCCCGCAAAAATCACCATTTACTTTTATTATCTACAAAATAACATGCATGCACCTAATTCCAACCCATGAAAAGTAACTGTAACATTTACATAGTCCATAGAGAAAAGTACCTGTAACATTTGCCTATAGGCAGCAGTTTCATTTGTGCCCAAACAAATCCCTTTGGCTGAGTATGCTTTTAAATTTTATAAAATATATAATATTAAAAAAAAAACTATATTTGGCTGAGTATGCTTTCTAGCATGTCTCACTCTATCACCACTAAAATTAGATGACCAAAACTATTAACAACTAGCAAAATCCTTCCTTTTATTGGGCTTGGCATATACAGACTTGGATCTGCAATATGGTAAGGAAATCATAATTGCCCAGTGACATAATCTTACATTCTGCACTTTTGGTGCCTAAAAACTACCAATCAATGTTTACTAAAAATGGAGCTTTCATATATCTTTGCAAAGAAGTCAGAGAGAGAGAGAGAGAGAGAGAGAGAGTTCTACCTGCCAACGAGAAATAGGTAATTTTATGCTTAAATGGGATAGACCTCCATTAGCCTTCCCAAGATTGCCCTCACTATTTTCAAAATCAATGGGATTTACTTTATGAGGCATAGTCGAGGACCCAATCTCACCAGCCTTAGTTATCTGCTTGACATTTGAACTTGAAAAAACATAAGTTCTAGCAGAGGAAAACCAGTAGCAACATATTCACAAATATATCAGAAAGTTCACCTGCTTGAAGTAACCTAAAGATATGTAGCCCCACATGTCCCTATCAAAATCAATTAAGATGTTAAACTGGATAATTGCATGGAAAAATTTTGCCATATAGTCATGAGTTTCGATTTGCATAACATGTTCAAATTGTATTAAATTAGATCAGGTAAATATGCATGAATATGCTTGCATCATAAGCCCTCTGTAAGTTTCATTCACAAATCATTCTGTTTTTAAAACGATTTTTAGAACAGTGGTTCAAATTATCACATTGATAATCTAGAGCAGCAACTAACTTGCAGAACATGGTTAAACTATGAAAGCATTAGCTAGAAGATAATGACCCGAATTCCGAATTTTCAAGGAACACATATAAGTGATGTCCTCTATCACAGTTTAATATGGATGAATTAATTGTTAGATAAAAACAATAAGGAGCAAGCACGGGATAAAAATTCGAAAGAAAGTTCACTAATGAGTAACTAATAGGTAATAAAGACTACCGACTTCTCTAGCTTTGTACATAGAGTAGCCGTGTAGTGGATGGTAGGTCTTTACGAGCCAACAGATAGCATATCAAAAGGATCCATCAAAATGTGGTTACTGATAAGAGAGTAATAATTCATGTTAACATACAATAACACTTTTAGACAGTTCCATGAATTAATTACAGTGCAAAGGCAACATATGAACCCAGATAGCCAAACATTTGCCTAGTAGAATAGACAATGAAATGAAGAAATTTTGAAACTCATACATCAAGAAAAGGCTCATTGCACAAGCAAACTGCCCAATCCCATTCATCAGATGTACAAAAAAACATAGCAAACTGCCAAATCCCATTCATTATCATGAAATGCAAATTTTTAAAATTTAGTATCTTTCCATCAAAAGATTGAAAGTCGGAGCTAATCATGTAAAATTCAACAGTTCATAAATCACTGACCAAAATCCCCATCATAAAAAATAAAAATAAAATAAAAAACACTCCAAAACTTCTAACAATAGAACAGGTTCATAGCAAGCAATCCTCTCACTGTCTAATTCTATGTAAGACTTGCTCTTAAACAACTATTTCTGAACTCTAAACTAAAGTCCACCTTGAACTCCATTTTATCTCTACCATTATAATTGACAGTGCAAGACAAACCCCTCACACACTTTTAGCAGAGTTTCATCCATCCTTCACCTTTTTTTTTATTCAAAAGCTGCTATCAGTTACATAACATCATACTTAGCATTTGCAAGGAATTTTGAGAAATTTGATGAGGGTCACAGGAAACTAATGTTGTATGAAACCATGAGATTTCCAACATCTGAAATAAGAAATGGTGTTCCAGCAAGCAATCATATCAGTTACTAGTATTGAAAGTTCTTCAACTTAAATACACCTCATATGCTAAGTTGCATTTATAACAACTTCATGAAGAATCAGAAACTAACTTACACATCAAATCTTGTTAACTGATTACCACTTATGCCACTATCTCTATGAACTAAATCAAGTCCTAGGTCAGAAGAAATAATATCCCATTAATTAAAAACCTTTTTTTACAATCTTATTACTAAATACTAAGTAATTACATAAGAAAGTGGAAACAGTTTTTAAAATTGCCAATAAAATTACATCCAAAATTGGATATTGTTTAAACATTATAAATGGACAATCCAAAACTAGCAACCATCAATCATATGGAAATTCTATATCCAACATTTTCTGAAACCACTTTAGAATAGTGGTGAAACATGTATGCAATCTGAGAGGGCAATGTAGGTTAAAGATTCATAAACAATGAGACAGACAAAAAAGATATGTAAAACATTTCTATAAAAGTTGATGACAATTGGCAAAAGTAGAATTAGGAAAAACATTGCACGCATACAGAAAACAGAAAGTCAGCATTATACACTGTGTGTTAGTAAATATGTATTTTGTGCCCAATGTTCTATGTTTATACGATATCCAGGGTAAAACAAACCAAAATAAAATCATAATAAGTAATAATTTTTTTGCAAATTCTATCACTTTAACTTCAAAAATAAAAAATAAAAAACTTCATGAATTCTCTTGTATAAACTAGTTGTGAAAGCAAAAATACCTTTAACTCTGTTGAGCTCCCGACATTGGAAGATAAGTACCCAATTTGTACCTTAAAACGAAGAGAGCGAGGGCCTTATTTAAGTAAACAAATATTTTGCTTTCAATACTGGAATCACCCATCACCCTCATTTTCAAAGATATCTACATGCTCCCATGCCACATTTGTTATCATAGCTAATATAAGAATGAGGTGTTCAAATCTTGGCTCTGTCATAGGCAGAAACAGCATCTAGTTGTTCACAAACCTTAATAGGAACACTTTATTATTAACTACACCAACCTTCAATCCTATTCAATGATAAGTTGTGATCTTATATAAAATTGATCATACCATACGCAGAAACAACATCTAGTAATTCACAAACTTTAACAGGAACACTTTATCATTACTACCAACTTCAACCTCGAATGCCTAAAGGGTTACAACCCTACAGAAATTACCATTATGAAAAAGCTCTAGCAAAGATATGCACATTAATGATAAATACCATGGTCTAATAACTAGTTTCCAGTATTATAAAAAAATAATAAATAAAAACTATTACATTGGAAGATATTAAACTTCAGTTAAACTTAAGTGTCCTCAGCAACAACATATCTTTGAAACATCAAAACAAAAGTAGAAAGGATTGTTAACATTTCTCAACAGGTTTTCGTTTCCTCTAATCAATGATTCTTAACCTGTTCAAAAAAACACATTAAAAAATGTAAGTATATACTAAAGGCAGCTTTATAATGAAATCTTAATTGCCAAAGCAGTGGAGATACCATATGAAAACTAGTCATTATGTGATTGTACATGGTTAAATTCTACTAGTTTACTAAAATAGGAGCACAGAACAAGTGGCTAGTTCAAGTAAAAATATTGTTAACTAGCACTGCAAGAAAAATATCATTAGCCAATAACAGAATTTGGTAAACATGCAGCTTTTGATAACTCAGCTTAGGAGAAGACCATAATTGGATTTGCTTTATGCACAAATAATGAAAAATATATGTATTCTTGATCACTTCAGCAAAAGAAAACCCATCCTTATAATTTATTTGACATGTCATACTCGCGTGTATTGAAAACATTCATGCAATAAGTCACACAAAGTTCTAACACGATTAAAATAAATACCTCTAATACAAAGTTTTGACCACTCCCAAGGATGATTTCCTCCAAGAAACTGAAACAGACAGTTTTGAGTTATAACACATTTTTGTTTGCAGATAAAATATTTACTTCAGTACAAAAAATAAGTCCGACAATCACCATTTACCTTGTCTTTGAAATACTGAAACTATCTATTAACAGAGTTGAATTTAGTAACAAAAATGACATAAAAGAAAGACATGTGTTTGAACAAGGAGAATTTTACCTAAAGGAGGAGGGGATTTGGAACTACATAGCAGTCTTGAAATTGAAACTGCCTCCAAAACCTTGCCTCAATTGTGACTATACGCAACACAGTTCTAAAATTAACACATGTACAATTCACATTCAACCAAAAACTGACAGATTTTATGTTTCCTATTTTTCAGAGGCATATTAGCAAACAGGTGGTATGCATAATTTACCCATAAATTAAATTAAAGAAAAAGAACAATGACAAACCAGGTTCTAGATCAACTATTTTATTATGTAATTCCTTTTCAATCAATAAATCAATGACAAACCTGTTCTAGCCAAACCTGTTCAAGCACAAACGCAAAGATTGACATCGCTGCAAAGATTGACACAGTATGGTTGTGATGGTGGTTCTGTGACTCTGTACACAAACGCAATAGAGATTAGCCTCAATAGACTAACCCTAGAATTGTATACAAAGCATAAAGGCAAAGATCACCACGAACGAGTCAGAAATAGAGTCGGTTTGAGGATGTTAATATGCACATAGGGACTCAAACTTACAGATCTGAACGAAAGCAATCAATCGATCAAATCCAGAGAAGAGTGTTCGATCGCGATCAATAAATTAAAAATCAATCAATCGAGATTTGCCTAAAAATCGATCAATAGACATAAATTAGTATATATATATATATATATCAAACAGATTTGAGATCGTAGATCTAAGTTTGTATATAAACAAAATCAAAAAATCAGAGGACTCACAAAATTAATCTTCAAATCGGGCTGATCGAGAGCTTTGAGCCAAGATGGAGAGAACTAGACTACGAAGCTCGATCTAGTGACCTTTCAACATAAGAAAGAGGAGTGATGAAGAGATAGAAAACCTAGATCTATCAATTGCTGCGTGAAATAGAATAGAAGAATGAAAAACGCGTGGGTCTTAAAAGGGAAAATACGTTCGTACACCAAAACATGCGTGTTTTTTAAAATGAGTTATTTACAAAAATATTTTGAAAACCTTTAAAACGACGCTTTTTGAAAAAACGCCATAACAAAAGCGTGGTTATAAACTAATTTTCTTGTAGTGGAAGTAACCCTTCACATAGCCAAAAATTAGCAACGCGAATAGAGTTAAAATTACTGATGTGATCACAGCCTTTCTCGCGATTGGAATGAACATGTATGGGATTAGGGGGACTATTCCACCTACGATGTATGCAATCGCAATCGTGAGCGCGCTGTGTACTGCTCTCCTTGGATCCGGTTTCTCCAATCCCAGCTCAAACCTACACTTGTCATGGAAACTTTTTGGTTTGGTCACCAGTTTTTTTTTACTTTTTTTTTTCTTTAGTCAATGCAAGCATTAAAACCATTGGAATTGGAAAAACAAGAAACAAATGGAATATGGAAGGAATATTAGTGATACAAATATATAGTAGATGATGCAGAATTTTAGCCCAAAACAAAGAGGAAAGTTGGAAAAGAGAAATAGGAAACAAATGTGACAAATTTCATACATGGTGGGTAAGGCAATGAGTTATTTTTGTTTTAATAAGAAAATATTAAAATCAATTTATTGCTTTAGAATTGTCAACTCTATATGCATTTTATCAGAGCATACAATTGAGGTCTATATCGCTGATTGAAATTTCTACTTCATAGTACCTGAAGGAAATTAGGTATAAAATTGTATAGCAACAATTATTGCTATACACTTGGATTTAGAAAGTGAATGACTAACATAATCAAAATAGGACTCATTGTTGGGAAATACATAGTGGACACGTGAGTCTAACTAAACATATTTGAACTTTTCTCCAACTGGTGATAAATCAAATCTTTTTCCTTAACTTTGTGTTTTGGAAATAATTTTTGATAACTAAAATAGAAAATTAACATTGTAGCCTATGATGGTGGAGACTATACTTAAATTATACTGTGTTTGGATTGGGTAATTTAGGAAGAAAAGAAAATAAATGTATGTTTCTTGATTGATATCACCGGATTAGATTAGTAAAGAAGACAAAAATGAGAAGGAATTGAAAGAAACCATTTATATATTAATTCAGTTCTTAAAAAATATATATTTTTAAAATATCCTTGACTAGCAAAAATGAGAAGGAATTGAAAGAAACCACTAGTATGCCTTAAGTTTGGATTTCAGTTCTTCTACGTGCACAGAATCTGATTACAGAACTTGTGTTCGGTTCTGTAATCTACTAGTCGAGTTATAATATGCTGGTTGTGTGTGTAAATGACAATGAATTTTAACTTATGTAATACTTTCTTAGTTCTTGTTGGGCTAGTAATATTATGTGTGTGGATTGATTTTGTTAGCTGCTGAAACCACCAGTTGCTTAGATAATCTTGAATCTGCGCTAGCTGGTTTTTGTGTACATGTTACTTTTTTTCCCCATATGTACCAAGTTTTTAAAACAATACCACGGTCATGTTTATTTGGCGATTTAAGTTGGATAAAATTATTAGTGAAATATTGATTAGGGAAGAGATTTTTAATTTAAGAATTGTTAATGAGGGGATTAAATAAAAATGTGTTTATTTTGATGATAGTATGAGAGATGGGGGTGATGAGATTGTTAAATTATTTTTATATAAAATAAATTAATAAATTATTTTTATATTAAAAAATTAAAATAAATATTAAAATGCACTTGGTAAAAAAATTAATATTTTTTTATATATAAAATAAATTGAATTCCTTCATTATTTTTTTAATTTCATCTAAAATCTAGCCAAACTGTTTTATTTTACTGAAAGGGACTATCCATCTGTCTTTTCATGTCACTACGTACCAAAGATGCTATGGGTGAAATTTACAGTCATGTAGTTCAATCGGCTACTCGGATCCTTTAAATAACAAGACTGGTTTAGACCATTAAAAAATATATTATTAATAGCGTTAATATATTAGGAATAATAAAAAAGAAAATGAAAAAAAAAAAGAAATAAGGCATAGAAAGTAGGTGGAGTCTACTGCCACATCATTAATGCTCTTTCTAATACTCTCAAGCATTTTTCTTTAAATAAGCATGACCTACATGTCTAAAAAAAGGTATCCAGAAAATTGTTGAGAAAATAGTAAGTATTTTGAATTTGAATTTTCAATTTGGAAAGTTCTAATACAACACTCTTCAAAAGGTGCATCATATGCCCTTTTAATTATAGGCAGTGGCTTTGGTCCAGTCCAAGATCGGACTTGATCGTGCTGTTGGGCTCGTGGGGGCCCACCACGGGTCCCGTTTTGATAATCCGAACCGTTCAATATGTAGAACTCGTCGAGTACTATATGCCTATAAAAAATCACGTTGATCGGATATCGATAGTTATGTGAACAAAACAGTTTTTTATCAACCGTTAATTGTTTTCCCGTCTATTTTTTTTATACAAAACTGATTTGATCACATAGCTATTTATATCCGATCAACGTGATTTTTTACAGGCATGTAGTACTCGACGAGTTCTACACATTGAACAGTTCGGATTATCAAAACGGGCCCAAAAAATGAACCCCATGGACCGAACTGGACTGATCCAGTCTTGATCTCAACTTGAGACAAGTTGGACCCTAATTTTTTTTTTTTTAGTTATTATTAATTTTTTTCCCTGATATTAAGATTTTATAGCATAAAGGACATTCAATATTTTCATAATGTCTAAAGTCCCTCAACAATATTTTTATAATGTCTAAGGTCCCTCAACCTTGATTCTCTTGACCAAATTTCTCTGGATGAGTTTCTCTACTTTTCTTCTCATTTCCCCTAATTTCTCTCATTTTTAGCAATCCAATATTCTTTTCTTCCGAAATCACCCAATCCATGTAAAAGATATACGACCATTTTGGGGGGATAAAAAACAAAACCAGTATAATAATGGATAAGTTGAGCCAATCAAGCCAATAATGGTCGATCAAAACTGATTTAAGAATTAAAATGCGTAAAATAGGTGTTTCATTGATGAATAGAGTTGCAATGAAATATTAGATAAGAGCATTACTTGAAGCATACATTGTTACACAAATAGCTGAGACTATGATAGTGTATTATTCTCAGAATTTCTCTGGCCCAATTCTTCCTAGAATTTCTCAACATTCCTCTAATGCATTTCTCTGGTCTAATTCTTCTCAGAATTTTTCTAGCCCAATCCTTCCTAGAATTTCTCTGATGCATTGACTGACTGGAGGAGTGGTTGATGGAGAAAATTCAATCCAGAGAATTTCTCTCCAGAGAAATTCTGAATTTCTCTCCAGAGAAATTCTGAATTTCTCTGGATTCTCTATCTGTGTTTTAACCAAATTTATCTGGACTTCAGAATTTCTCTCCAGAGAAATTCTTATACCAAGGGTAATCTGATACTAAAATCATGACTGTAGTTAAAGAAATGGTCTTTAACTTACATCCAAGGCTTCTAGATCTCAAATGAAAAAAAAAAAAATTCAGTTCACAATTTGGAATTTTTTCTATTAAACTAATTGTCCCTCACCTAGACGAAATTCACGAAAATTTCGAAGCAAAGTTGGAGCATAACACTGAAAAATGAATCAACTTCACAAAAATGGTCTTTGGCTCATCCCAGCTGCTGAATCTCTAGTGTGTAAATCCTCCACAATAACGTTTGAAATCCCACTGGACATTTCACTGCCTATTCCAACCCCAGAACATATTGGAGTTGTGCCTGAGAGTGAGACTCTTGAAGCAACCTATTCCAACCCCATAATCATAAATCTGATGCAACTCCAATAAAGAGATTATGTTGAAATGTTCTGATTTTGGAAACTCCACAATAATGTTCAACTCCAAAATCATTTTTCTAGACAACATCGGTATTTGGATTTTGGAAACTCCACAATAATGTTCAACTCCAGGTAGGTTGCTTTATTTTTCTGGTTTTCAGGTATAGACCCAGGTAGGTTGCTTCAATCTCTATACCATCGGTATTTGGAGCATTGAGAAGAAGACGAATTGGAAGAACTAGATACTGATACTGATGATCAACAACAACATCAACAACAATTTGAAGAAGAAGAAGAAGAAGCAGCAGACGGGGGTTCGTGGGTCTGGACGTGTTTGAGCAAGAGTACTGGTACAATTGAAACCCTAGGGTTTCCCTTTATGATTGCACTTGGGGCTGCTCAGGGACACAGATTTTCTAATCCGAATGTTGTCGATCGTAATTCTTATAAGAGTATGGGGGTGAGGGACCTTAGACTACAAAAGAACATATTGTGGACCTAATCCACTACTAAAAGTTGGATAGGGACCTTAGACCGATTTTCCCTATTTTATTTAAAATTCATAAATTCTTTAATTATATTTCATATTAGGTTTAGTTATAATATTTTTTTTATTTGTTAATTATGATTTAAAAAATATAAAATTATATCATTTTTTATTTTATTTTTATAAAGTATATATGACACCAACTTTTTGAGAAACATGGACTACATTGTTTTCGTTGAATTTTATTTCGAAAATGAGATGGATGTGTAACATGTTTGTCTTGTGTAATTATCTCTGGCTTCGATCATTGCCATTCTTTCTCTCCAAATTGATATCTGAGAGGGTAATTTATATGAAAATTGGGCCGAGCTGGGTAATGGGCCGTTATGGGCCGCAGTGCGAAGGGTTGAGCAAAGAGGTATAAAGTTACTCCGGCTTAAGGGAGGTGTAAAGTTACTTCGGTTCGCAAGAGGCCTGAAGTTACTCCGGTCCCAAAGAGCTTATTGTAGTTCAGTCATCACTCCCAAAAGTTATCCCGGTTTGGACCGGAGTATTGGTAATTCCGGTCTAGACATACCGTGGTTAGCACTAAGAAGAGCCAAGGTAAGAGCAGTGAATGGAAGTGCCAAGCTAATGTTGTCTCGGCCTAGTCTACGGCTTAGCATAGCCATGCTTACCTCGGTCTTGTTGAAATCTGATCATAGTGAAACCATCTCACTTGGTTTATGCAGTGAGGGGGTGTTGAAGGATGAACATTATCTTTCAGGAGTATGAATCCTAGGAGGACTCTACATTGAGAAGTAAAAGTCCTACCAGGATTGTGCCACGCGGAACCTATAAAAGCTTACAACATCACCTATGAAGAGGTAACACGACTTTGATACACAGCTTTTTGTCTTTGTCTATTTTGCTGACTTAGGCATCGGAGAGGTATCCGGCACACACCCGCCGGCTAGCTCACATTTGTGTTTTCAGGGAGTGAAGCGACGACGTTTGGAGGAGCACAGACTTGATCAACAGGATTATACGATAAGGTTTATTTCTTTCCCGTACAATTGGCACCGTCTGTGGGAACTTCACGAAGAGCAAAACCTCTTGATCAAGTTTTCCTCGCTAGTTGGATGGCGCACAACGAAGATTTACCACAGTCTGCCATTGATGGACAAACACCACTGGGGGGTGCAAGACGCGAAGGCCTACCTTCTATCCCTCCCATGGTGGACTTGGAGCCACAGCGACAAAATCTCAGGAGAGATACAAGGGGGAGGAGGCGGACTAACAGCCCCCGTCACTCTTGTTCACGAAGTCCTGACAGACAAAGGCGGAGGATTGACCCTCAAACTCTCGAGGACCGCGTGAAGGAGCAAGATGAATTAATAAGGAAGATGACGGCGGACATGGAGGCCATGAAGCGCCAGATGAAGGGAAAAAGAGTGGCGACAGGAGAGAGGCGCAAAAGCAAGACGCCCCCTCGCCGCTCAGAAGACCGTGGAAGGCATTCCACACCATCACAAGCTGAGAGTAGAAGCCTCAGGACAGGCGATACTCAATCCAGAACCTCCAGAACTCGTTACACCAGGTCTGAGAGAACGAGATCATTGAGGTCTTACACTGAGGGAAGTACCTATCAACCCTCGCACTTGCACCAAACATCATCTAGGCAGACGGAGTTGCCAAGATCATCCGATTTGCGAATCATGCTAGAAGAAATGGCACGATTAAAGGAGGCTACTAGGGCGCGCGACCCTCGTAGGGTATTTGCCCTTCAGCGGTTGGCTCCTCGGACGCATGAAAGCGTCGAGGTTGGAATGCCATTACCACGCCCTGCCTACGAACCAACTGACAAAGCATTAGCAAGGCTGCAGACCTCGCCGTTCGTTCCGACAATAGAAAACGCGCCCCTACCTTCAGGCTTCCTTCAGCCCAAATTCACCACGTACGAGGGGAAGACGGACCCCTATATACACCTAAGGCACTTCCGCCAGGTTATGGCGGTATATCGGCGAAACGAGGCTTTGATGTGCGTCCTCTTCCCATCAAGCCTTGGTGACCTAGGCTTGACTTGGTTCGAAAAACTTCCAGAAGGCAGCATAGCCTCCTGGGCACAATTGGCAGAGGCCTTTGTCACAAGGTTCAGAACAAACACCAAAACCCCAGTGGAGATTGACCAGTTACTCTCCATCGACATGGGCGAAAAGGAGACACTAAGATCCTACAATAGTCGTTACTGGGAGACATTCAACCAGATTGGGGACTGCCCCACCAATCTCGCCATTGCACAGTACAAAAGAGGTCTTCCAGTCAGAAATAAACTAAGGGACTCAATCACCATGACACCGCCCCTCACCATGGAGGCCTTGATGGAAAAGAGTGCATCAGCACATCAGGGTGGAAGAGGATGGCGCCCGTGCTAAAACAAAATCTGGCACGACCGTAGTACCAGATAAAAAGACCACAGCAAAGATCAACGCGGTAGAATGTCCGAACAAAAACGGACGAGGCAGGCGAGACAACGCAGAGGACCAGGACAAAAGATGGTTGAGAGTTTGTACTACCATAACCACGGTATTCGAGAAATCGATCTATCGGATTCTGAGCGAAATACGTGATGAACCTTTCGTCAGATGGCCAGCTAAGCTAGGAGAAGCACAGAAAGACTACGATGAAAGATCGCGATGCACCTTCCACAAAGAAAAAGGGCATCGCACTGAAAATTGCATGCCATTGGGACAGCATCTGGAGGAGTTGGTGGCTGCCGGTCACCTGGATAAATACATTGAAGGAGGGACGCAACCAGCCCCCTAGGACCACAATAACCCCAATGGAATGCCAATTGACGCCTCACCTCAAGGTGTTATCAATGTGATACATGGAGTATTCGAACCTGAGCGTATATGTGAGCTCAGAGGATCGATCAAGAAGGCTGAGCACTTAAGGGAGGTACTAAGCGCCCAACCTACCATCAAAAAAGGGAGAACAAAGGCCAAGAACGTCATGTCTTTTTCAGACAAAGACTTGGAAAGAATATATTGCCTTCACAACGATGCACTGGTCGTCACCCTCCGCATCAAGGATTACGACGTCAAACGAATTCTAATAGACCAAGGTAGCTCGTGTGAGATAATGTACTACGGCACCTTCAAACAACTGAAATTGGAGGACAAAGACCTGGCACCAGATGTATCCCCCCTGATCGGATTTAACTCAATGCCAGAGTGGCCAGTTGGCAAGATTATCCTTCCAGTCAGGGCAGGAAGCGTGACGAAACAAGTGGAATTTTAGGTATTAAAGGTCCCTTCCACTTACAACATAATCTTGGGAAGAACATGGCTCCATGCCATGAAATCAGTAGCATCATCCTACCATCAAGTAATGCGGTTCCCCAGCGAAGCCGGAATAATTGATGAGGTCTTTAGAGATCAAATTATGTCCAAACAATGCTTCGTCACAGTTAATGGCAGCCGCGTTGCCAATGGATATGTTCATTCAGTGGAAGAACCTGAGAGCAATGAACTATTCGCAGATGTCGGCAAAGCAGCTGATCAAAAAGCGGTGGAAGACTTGGTAGAGGTAAGAATAGATGAAAAGAACCCTGATAAGTTCTTTTTGCTCGGTTCTTCATTGTCCAGCACTGAGAGGTTAGAGATCTTGGAATTCTTGACCTCTAACATCGAAGTGTTCGCCTGGACACCCTACGACATGCCAGGCATTGATCCAAACTTCATCTGTCACCAACTCAATGTCCACCCATTCGCCAGACCAATCATTCAGCGCACTCGCCGATCGGCACTCCACCACACCGAGATAGTGGCGGAAGAAGTGGGAAATCTGCTAGAGGCAGGAGCTATCAGAGAGGTGCACTACCCCAGATGGATTTCCAACACAGTCGTAGTGCCAAAAAAGAATGGCAAATGGCGTGTCTACGTCAACTATAAGACAGTCAACAAAGCATGCCCAAAGGACAGCTTCCCCCTGCCACGGATAGATCAATTGGTAGACCTAACGACGGGGCACAACCAACTTAGCTTTCTTGATGTGTACAGAGGTTACCATCAGATCGCCATGTACGAACCAGACCAGGAGGTCACATCCTTTACAACTCCAAGAGGGCTGTATTGCTACAAGGTCATGCCCTTTGGCCTAAAGAACGCAGGGGCAACATTCCAAAAAATGGTCACCAAGATGTTTGAGCCGTTGTTAGGCAGAACAATGGAGGCTTACATCGACGACATGGTGGTCAAAAACAAGGATGAGAATGACCATCTAAGGGACCTAGGAGCGATGTTCCAGATTCTGAGGAGGCACAAGTTGCACCTTAATGCATCCAAGTACGCGTTCGGTGTAGGATCTGGCAAATTCCTAGGCTTCTTGGTGACCAACCGGGGTATAGAAGTAGACCCCTCCCAAATCAAAGTTATTCAAGATCTGGAGAGGCCTAACTCAGTAAAAGAAGTACAGCATCTTACCGGCATGGCAGCTGCACTCAACAGATTCATTAGCCGGTCGTCAGACAGACTACGACCATTTTTTCAAGCATTAAAGCCAAGTTCGAGTGGGACAAAGAATGCGACCGCGCACTGGAAAACTTGAAAGAATACATGTCTTCTCCACCATTGCTTGTCACCCCAAAACTTGGAGAAGAACTCTTCCTGTACCTGGCAGTCTCCCAGCACGCAATTAGCGCAGTGTTGGTCCATGCAAAAGGAATCCAACATCTGCCCATCTATTATGTCAGCAAGACATTACTGGGTGCTGAAACAAGGTATTTGCCACTGGAAAAACTGGCCTTAGCCTTAATGATGGCATCAAGGAAGCTGTCGCACTACTTTCACCCCAACACCATAGTTGTCCTCACAGCTTTCCCATTAAAAGCTCTGTTTGAAATAGTGAACTTTTCTGGGAGAATCTTGAAGTGGGCAGTAGAGTTGGGACAATTCGACATCAAGTTCCAGCCCAGAACCGCGATAAAGGCCCAAGCTTTGGCAGACTTTGTCGCGGAATTTACTCCAGGAAGTCATCATATCTGCCCAGTCGACCTGACTGACACAACCGAAGTAAGGATAGAAGTTGACGCCGGAATAGCGCAACCCCTGGTGCAGGATACTCAGTCAGACCCTATGGCAGACCAAAGTAAAGACAGCAAGGAAAAAGCGAACCAAGCTACGCCAGGCCAAGACTCGCCAACAAATAAAGACTTGGTACAATCAGATAGCGAGGGGCAGACAGCAAGCATGGATCTTGAAGAAAACACCAGCAACATTCTTGACCTCACGACATCATCTGACCCCTCTACTTGCTGGAAGTTGTTTGTTGGAGAGATGTGGAAGCTCTTTGTGGATGAAGCATCCAACCGGCATGGTGCAGGACTTGGCATAGTCCTCATCTCACCAGACAGCCTGGTTGTGGAGCAAGCAATCAACCTTGGCTTCCCAGCATCAAACAACGAAGCAGAGTATGAAGCATTTCTTGCAGGACTCAAATCAGCATTCTACATGAAGGCAATCGAACTAATGATCTACAGCGATTCACAGCTGGTGGTAAACCAAATTTCTGGCGACTATGAAGCAAAGGATGACAGGATGGCCAAATACCAAGAATTGGTCAGAACAGAGATCAAGAAATTTGAAGTAGTAAGGATAGAACAGATTGGCAGGAAGGAAAGCTGCAGAGCAGACGAACTAGCAGGCTTTGCGTCAATGGCAGATACATCCATCCCTCATCCAATACTAATTGACTACCTACCAAGACCAAGCATTAAAGACCCCGAAGCAGAAGAGGTATGTTGCGCCGACCTAGGCCCCTCATGGATGGATCCCATCATACTATTCTTAAAAGACAACATCTTACCGGAAGACAAGAAAGAAGCCAACAAAATTCGAGCAAAGTCGCAGCGATTTTGGCTCTCTCCATCTATGGCATTGTACAAAAAGTCATTCTCTGGACCTTATTTAAAGTGTGTCCACCCAAGCAAAGTAGAAGCCTTCTTGTTCGAGATACACGAAGGCGTATGCGGAAGCCACAAAGGAGGAAGATCGTTAGCTTACAGAGCCATTTCGCAAGGATACTGGTGGCCGTACATGCAAGCAGACTCGGAGAAGTATGTGAAGAAGTGCGAGAAATGTCAGAAGTTCGCACACCAAATACATCAGCCGGCCAGAGAACTCCTACCATTGACCAGCCCATGGCCCTTTGCAATGTGGGGCTTGGACATAGTAGGACCACTTCCAACAGCACCCGGAAACAAGAAATTCTTTCTCGCAGCAACAGACTACTTCACAAAGTGGGTGGAAGTGGAAGCATTGGCATCAATTAAGGAAAGAGATGTGAAGAAGTTCATCTGGTAGAATATCATTACTCGATTCGGCATACCTAAAGCCCTAATATCTGACAACAGCACTCAGTTTGATGGCAGAATCTTTAGAGGCTTTTGTAAAGAATACAAGATAGAGTTCTACAATTCTACACCGGCATATCCTCAAGCAAATGGCCAAGCAGAAGCATCAAATAAGGTTGTCTTGGATGGACTGAAGAAAAAGGTTAGAAAAGGCAAAAGGCAAGTGGGCGGAGGAACTTCCCTATGTTTTATGGGCTTACCGCACCACACCTCGACGATCAACAGGAGAAACACCATTCTCCTTAGCCTACGGCATGGAAGCAGTAATCCCACTGGAAGTTGGCCTTCCCACAATTAGAAGCGAAAATTTTGATCCAGACTTGAATGGAGAAGCCATAGCACTGGAGCTTGACCTCGCCGAAGAAAGAAGAGAAAGAGCACTAGTTCACATTGCCTCATACCAACAAGAGTTATCCAGGAAATACAACAAAACAGTGCATCCAAGGCAATTCAAGATCGGAGATTGGTTGCTACGCAAAGTGATGGGAAACACCTTAGTACCAGGAGATGGCAAGTTAGGGCCTAATTGGGAAGGACCTTACAAAGTGATCGGATTAGCTGGCAAATGGGCATACCACCTGGAAGATGAGGACGGCAAAGCCATTCCTAGGCCTTGGAATACTGTCAATCTCAAACTATTTTATTTTTAGCTTTTTCTTCAAAATACTTGTAATTTTCTTTTTTCACAAATAAAACAAGTAGCTTTCTTTTCAGCATAAAGGTTTTATTCTGTAAAAAGAGATTGCATTAAGTAGAGTTAGGAAAAACCAACACCCTTCCTAAGCCCAGGATAAGGATCCAGGCTGCAGGACGTTTGGTAAGAATAACCAAACACTTTACTCTAGGTTTGCTGGAAAAACCAATCTAGAGGTTGGCTGGAAAAACCAACAACACCCCTCCTAAGCCCAGGATAAGGATCCAGGCAGCAGGACGTTTGGTCGGAATAACCAAACATTTTATTCTAAATTGGCAGGAATAACCAATTTAGAGGTTGGCTGGACTAAACCAACTCTTCGTACTCTTTAGCTGAAGTAAGAACATCGGCTAAAGAGTGGTTGGCTGGACTAAACCAACTCTTCGTACTCTTTAGCCGAAGTAAGGACATCGGCTAAAGAGTGGTTGGCTGGATTAAACCAACTCTTCGTACTCTTTAGCTGAAGTAAGGACATCGGCTAAAGAGGGGTTGGCTGGACTAAACCAACTCTTCGTACTCTTTAGCCGAAGTAAAGACATCGGCTAAAGAGTGGTTGGCTGGATTAAACCAACTCTTGATACTCTTTAGCCGAAAAAAGGACATTGGCTAAAAGAATGGTTGGCTGGACTAAACCAACTCTCAGTACTCTTTAGCCGAAGTAAGGACATCGGCTAAAGAGTGGTTGGCTGGACTAAACCAACTCTTCGTACTCTTTAGCCGAAGTAAGGACATCGGCTAAAGAGTGGTTGGCTAGACTAAACCAACTCTTCGTACTCTTTAGCCGAAGTAAGGACATCAGCTAAAGGGTGGTTGGCTGGATTAAACCAACTCTTGATACTCTTTAGCCGAAGTAAGGACATCGGCTAAAGAGTGGTTGGCTGGACTAAACCAACTCTTAGTACTCTTTAGCCGAAGTAAGGACATCGGCTAAAGAGTGGTTGGCTGGACTAAACCAACTCTTCGTACTCTTTAGCTGAAGTAAGGACATCGGCTAAAGAGTGGTTGGCTGGACTAAACTAACTCTTCGTATTCTTTAGCCGAAGTAAGGACATCGGTTAAAGAGTGGTTGGTTGGATTAAACCAACTCTTAGTACTCTTTAGCCGAAGTAAGGACATCGGCAAAAAATTGGTTGGCTGGAAAAAACCAACTTAGAAGTTGACTGGGTTAAACCAACTCTTTGTACTCTTCAGCCGAAGTAAGTATATCGGCTAAAGAGTGGTTAGCTAGTAAGCTCAGTCAGATTACTCAGCTAAGACCGGAATAAAGTATCTCGGCCAAAAAATATTGTGTTTTAAGTTACAGTTAGAAAGCAAGCACAAACAGGAAAGCAAACCGAGATAATAGTTGGAGCAAAAGAATTCATTAAAAAACTCATTACAAGTGCAAACATACAGATCAAACCGGAATAAGTGTTTAATACAAAAGATGATCTTCATTGTTCAAATTCAAAGCAAATACAAAGGAGGGGCCTCAGCCCGGTTACAAGAGCAAAAGGGAAGAAGAAAATGCTGAAAACAAGCAACAAGAAAAGAAAGTACAGAATCAGTTGAACAGATCATCAAGATCGGTATCAATGTCAACACGAAGACCGGTTTCAGACGGAAGATCGGTCTCGGTTGGGAGCTCGGTGTCTATTGGAAGCACGGTTTTAGTCGTCAGGTCTTCAACCGTTGGCTCCAACCGAGCTGATTGATCGTTGGCTTGACCATTGACGACCGGGGTATTATTGGTCTCAGTGTCTTCATCATCATCTGAACCCTCAAGAAACTGCTGTTGAACGGATGCAGCGTACTCCGCCAGTGAGCTCGGTATGAAGTACTGAGGAGGATTGTAGACCTCGGTCTCAGGTTCACAACCGAGCTGCACCACGGCTGCCCTCCAACCACATTTAAAGAAAAGATCTTTAGCGGCCTCACATTGTCGCATGTAGAAGGCCTCCCCCTCCTTGAAGCCTTCAGCATTTGCATCATTCACCTTCTTGGATAGCTCGGCAATCTCTTCATTTTTCTTTCCTTCAAGGTTGACTAGCTCGCGAAGGTACTTATCCTTCATCACGGTCAATGCCTTCTGTTTGTCAGCATTAGCCGAAGTAACTAGTCCGGTCAGACGAGCTACCTTGGCCTCTAGCTCGGCTGCCTTCTATTTGGATTCTTTTAGCTCGGTGGTTTTTGCTTCAACTTCGGCCATGGCTTGCCTTGCTGTTTTACGAAGCTCCAACACACGCTTGTGCGCAATTTGACTCTTTTGTATGGCCTGAAAAAGAATACAAAGAAACTTATGATAAAACCGAACAAAAAGTTGGAAAAATTAGAGAGAAGATGCGCTATTGACCAGGATCATTGATTTTATTGCAGACCGGATGGCCTTGAGCTCGGTCAACTGTTTGTGATGCTCCATGTCTGGGGGCAGACATACGCTCTTAGTCAGGTTGAAGGCCAGCATATGGTCTTTGTCAGCCACCACGAAGTCAGTATCACAAATAACACGGTTTTGGAAAGTCATTCTTGGAGACCATTTGGAGGAGCCAGCTCGGTCGGCACACTCCGGTTGCGGACTTGGTGGAGGGCTTGGTGGAAGAATGGTTTCATCTTCATCAGCAAGGCATTGCTCGGTTTGGATAGTCCGAGCGCGCTTGCTTGGGCGTGATGAAGAGGGTTGCTGAAATGGGAGGGCCACCATGGTTTCCTGAATTTGGTTCGGTGGTGTTACCTCGGCTCGGTTTGTTTCGGTAAGAAGGGCCCTTACTCTGTTCCTTTTGGCCATCTCTTGTTCGGCAGTCAAACGGACAAGAGTGATCTGGGGCAAAGTGGGGTCCGGTTCAGGAGCGTCCTCTAGCAAAAAGTCTGTTACTTTGGCTTTGCGTCGGTTGCTATATCGGTATGTCGGCTCAAAATCCAGAAGCTTGGCCCAACTTCTTTCAGGGTATCGTAGTGCGGCGCGAAGTGTGTCTAGGTTGGGGTAACTGTATAATGATTTGAGGTGGGCTGAATCTGCATAAAGAAGACAACTGTTAGTTCGGTTCAGAAATAGGAAACCGAAATAAAAAGAGAAGCAGTCAAAGAAACCGAAGTAATTATACCGGGGGTTCCTTTCTTCCAATTTATACTATGGCCAGGGATCTGGGCTTGGTGATCTTCAAAATTCCCAGATACCCAGAAGAAGTTATCGTCGTTCAAGTCTTTATCTGGTGTGTCCTTTATTATTTTCTCTCGGTGGTGACGTATTCTAAGATAATAAACCCAGCCATCTTCTTTCGAGCCTATAGAGTATTGATGGAAGATCTCGGCTAGACCGAGGTTAATGCCAGCACGGCGATTTAGTTCGGCTATACCATTTATTATACGGTATGAGTTCGTGGAAAGCTGGGTTGGGCAAATTCTGGTTTGCCTAAGAAATTCACAAAGCAAGGGTTGAACAGGAAATCTTAATCCGGTTTCTACTATGGACAGAAGGGTGAAGGGTACAAAACCTTGGTTCCCCCATGGAGTAATATCTTGCTGGGCTAAGGTGAGGTGGACATCGTCAGGGATGTTGTACTCCCTTCGGAATTCGGCCAAACCACCAGGTGTCTCTACTAAGAATCTATACTTCCCCATTTATGTCTTAAGTTATAAATAAATAAAAGCCGAGTGTTAGATCGGTCGAATATTCGAGCTGAGTAGCTCGGTTGAGCGCTCAAAGAAGTGCCTGGGCAATCTAAGTCTTCAAAAGTGAAAAAATGAGAACAAAGGTGTTAAGCACAGACCGTTGGACCGTGCTAAAGAGAAAATAAGGGCAAGATACATCAAGTCCTAGCCCGGCTATTCGAAACGCTACGTGTCTTAGCTCGGTTTGTGCAAAGTGCTTTGTTATCCCAGTTTAGGCAAGGTACTCAATAAGTTCGGTATGTTCAAAGGCATTTGCTATCTCGATTTGCACAATGGATTTATTATCTTGGTTTTCGCAAGGATTTGTTAGCCCGGCTGAGCTTCTAGGGGCAGCTTTCTTAGTTCGGTCTAAAAATTAAGAACGCTGGTTTAACCCCGAGACATAGCTCGGTCGGAATTAAGGTTTCCCAGTAAACTATTGTACAGCCCTAGTCCGGTTCATTAGCTCGGTTACTAAGCTCAGTATTGTACTTTGGCTTGTTGAGACTAATGGGGTAGCATGAAGTATTAGTTCGGTTGGATAGTCTGCCTAATTCAGCATTAACTACAAACAACTTTCTAGTCCGGTTGCATCATGATTTTGGATTGAAAACCAGTGTTCTACAGGATATTACATGTATTCGAGAGTTCTATTGCTAAGTTTTTCCGGAAATATACAAATCAAGTAGAGAGAAAGTGTTTCGCAAAAACATAAACCTAAAGTTATGGATTAAACAAATGCGAAGAACAAGGACAACAAGGCAGGTTTGAGTAGCTTACCAGAACAAGAGAAGATGAGAGAAACGGCAGCAAAACCACGAGGCTTCTTCAAAACAAAGAACTCTGGAAGCTTAGAAGCTCAAGAACGAGAGGGAGAGAAGAGGAAGTGAGTAGTGCAGTGCTTGATCCAAAAGAAGTGTTTTTGTTTTGATACAAGGGACAAAGGCGGGAATTGTTCAAATTACGCGAGGTACGAGGGCGGCATGACAGCTACCTTTAGCCAATCAGAGTGTGCCACGTGTCATTAAGATAAGAATCGATTCAGTCGCTGTGATTGAAGGGACGTTTTGACCGGACAAGCTGAGCCCGGTATGGGATTTAGTTCGGCTGGAAAGGCTTAAGAGTTTTAGCTCGACTGGAAAGACTAAAGGGTTTTAGTTCGGCTGAAAAGGCTGAAACTTTTTTAGCTCGGCTGTGGATAGGTAATCCCTATCATACTTTGCAGATGGAATTAAGGGGCAATTGAGAGGGTAATTATATGAAAATTGGGCCGAGCTGGGTAATGGGACGTTATGGGCCGCAGTGCGAAGGGTTGAGCAAAGAGGTATAAAATTACTCCGGCTTAAGGGAGGTGTAAAGTTACTTCGGTTCACAAGAGGACTGAAGTTACTCCGGTCCCAAAGAGCTTACGGTAGTTCGGTCATCACTCGCAAAAGTTATCCCAGTCTGGACCGGAGTATTGGTAATTCCGGTCTAGACATACCATGGTTAGCACTAAGAAGAGCCAAGGTAAGAGCAGTGAATGGAAGTGCCGAGCTAATGTTATCTCGGCCTAGTCTACGGCTTAGCATAGCTATGCTTACCTCGGTCGTGTTGAAATCTGATCATAGTGAAACCATCTTACTTGGTTTATGCAGTGAGGGGGGTGTTGAAGGATGAGCATTATCTTTCAGGAGTATGAATCCTAGGAGAACTCTACATGGAGGAGTAAAAGTCCTACCAGGATTGTGCCACGCGGAACCTATAAAAGCTTACAACATCACCTATGAAGAGGTAACACGACTTTGATACACAGCTTTTTGTCTTTGTCTATTTTGCTGACTTAGGCATTGGAGAGGTATCCGGCACACACCCGCCGGCTAGATCACATTTGTGTTTTCAGGGAGTGAAGCGACGATGTTTGGAGGAGCGCAGACTTGATCAACAGGATTATACGAGAAAGTTTATTTCTTTCTCGTACAATATCACTTAAACCTATTCAATTTAACTTAGGTCTATTTTGGCAATCTCATTAAAAGTTAATTTTTTGATTTTTTTTAAACCATATTATCTTTTTATCTCTTTACATATTTTTTTTAAATTTTATTTTTAAAAAATCAAAAATTAATTTTTAATCAACTTCTCAAAACACACTACAAAAATTTTGCACTTTTGTAGCCACTGATAGGGTGATGTGTCGACCACTGACTGACATTTTTGGGTTTTACACAAATAATTATTTTTTTGAGAGAATTATAAATCAGTGTAGATTTTTAAAATAAATTTTAAATTAATAATAAAATTTATCAATTTTAATAATTGATGTTATAAGTTTTCTTATTGGTTTTGTAATTTTTATTTTTTTTTTGGATCTTACCACTGATTAGTAATTTCACCTTATATTTATGCTATTTTGGATCGATTAATACGATTTTAGGTTGGGTTTGGTTGGGAGATTTAGAAAGAAAAAAAAAAAAAATTAGGTAAAATGTGAATAAATATATATACATTTTACTTAATTTCACACATATTTTCTCTTCCCTTTTCAAATTTGTCAACCAAACACAACCCTAGTAGGTCTAAATCTCCAATAGTCTAGGGTCAGAAATAGATTCTGCTTCATTTATCTTTTTTTAAGAAGGAAAATGATATATAAGCTCACTTTTTATATCAATTTTATAGATACAATGATGTGTAAGTGATATGATTGGTTGATAATTAGAAAAGATATGAGAAAAAAATGTTACATTTAATATCCTAATTGATTGTCATATCACTGAATTTGAAAATTGAATCTAATTTTTATTTTTCTTATTTTTAATCTTGAATAATAATCAGCTTGTTTGGTTCCAGTTTGTAAAAAATAGTTTTCAGAAAATTTCTACTTTTTTATTTTTCATATTTTAATATTTTTAATGAATTTTTTTAATATTTTAAGAATTTTTTTTTTAATTTTTAGACACACCTAACATAAATACACTTAAAAAGTATAATATTTGTAAAAAAATATTTAAAAAATACACTAAATACCAAAAAATATAAAAAAAATACGAAAATTTAATACATTTTCGTATTTTTGTGTTTTTATTAATTTTTAAAAATATTTTTTCACAAATATTTTACTATTTAGATACATCTAAGTAAAGTGCATCTAAAAAAATATAAAAAATTACTTAAAATTTTAAAAGTATTTACTAAAAACCAAAAAACGTGAAAAACAAAAAGTTCAATTTTTAAAAAATTAAATTCAGAAAAGTGAAACCAAACACATTGAATGTTCTTGGAAGAAAGTATAGTTGTGCACCATGTAAAAATGTAAATAGTTTATAAAGAAGAAAAAGTTATTAGATATTTTTGAAGTACCGTATTACATGTGTACATACGTAAATAATACTCTTGATTAATGAAAAATCTCAATACATTTTATTATAGATTGTTATTCTCTCCATATTTTTATGAAAAGGCTCCATTAAATTATTCAACAAATATAAGTCAGTATATTTACATATAAATTTTTTTGCTATGTAAACCCGTGTAAGCACATCTATCATAACTCAGTTCAGTTCAAAAAACAAATTATTAAGATAGTTTTCGTATGTTAACACTTGTAACCCTAATACACTTTTTTCGCTACATTTACTCAGATACCTTGATTATCAAAAAAAAAAAAAAATTGTTACAAAATTAATTTTGAGCAGTAATTGATTACCTCACTTTATAGACAAAACGAAAGCATGAGAAAAGTAAGAGCAGGTTACCCGCAATTTGCGTGTTTAGGACAAAACACTCGATCAATTGTAATTTCCAATATGTTTTTTTAATGAATAAATTATAAATATATCTTTTAAAATTTATTTAAAATATAAATTATCTTCTGTAATTTTAAAAATTTATTTATTAGAATTTTTTATTTAACAAAATTAATAAAAAAAATTAAAATTCTAACTGCTCTTCTATACAATAATAAAATTATTGAAATTGTTAATTGAAATATATTTTTGACATCAGTAAAAATAGTTAATTCACTTGGTAATTTATTAGTAAAATAAGTTATTTGTTATGCGATTAAAAATTTTAAAGGACAGGATATAATTTCTAAAATTATAATAAATAATCTATATTTTAAATAAATATTAAGAGTGTATTTATAATTTATTATTTTTTATATATAAACTATATATATATATATATTTTAAAGGGCAACTTTAAACTTTTTCACATGAGTGATTTCATGTTTGACAGTCAGTAGCGACACCATGAATTTGATTGAGGGGATAATATTAAGGTAAATTATTGAGTCTAACAGATTTGTGACCCAAGGTTTATTTTATTTCATTTAATAAAAAATTAATTATTAATATTTTAAAATTATTCCAGTATCACCTATATCGCAATTAGGGATGTTCAAATTATCTAATAAATTAAAAAATTAAATCAAACTGATCTTTTTGGTTGGGTTGGATTTTGAGTGCATTGGTTTGGTTTTAGATTTTCAAATCATCAAACCGATAAGATTGAATTGATTCTTAGTTTAGACATTGCCTAAACCGAACCAATCCGAGAATCGAACTTATTTATATTAACATGTTTTTATTTTATTGTTCTATTACAATGGACTTGATTACATCTAATAATTCTTCATATACAATAATTATTAGGTAAACAAAGGAACTACTAGAAGCTTTAGTCAGATTTCACAGTTGATTTAATTTGTATCGGTTGTATTAACAGATTTAATTTGTACTGATTATATATATATAAACTTGAGTTGGATTTAATTTGTGTTGGCTTGCATTAAACAATATTTTGCTCTTTATTTGTGTTATGTTTAAATGTTAAAGACTTGTTTATTTTAATTATTTATTATTGATTGATTTGCTTATTTTTAATATAGTGGAGCTGTGATTCCAACTTGAATTACATTGGGTTAGGTTGGTTGTAGTACAAAATTAGTTTGGTTGTGATGGGTCGTTGAACACACCAAAATTAAATACTAAACTATACCAAATTCAATCAGAATAATGGCAAGTCCAGGTATTGATCCACAGGGACTATTGTGAAATTAAACTAATTTAATTGTTAAATTCCTAGATTAATTTTGATAAAAAGATTGGTTGTTTATAACCTAATTTAATAACGAGTAAATTAAACTAAGGAATTAAATTATCAATAATAAATGAAATTGAGTTTACTGAATTAGGGAAAAATTCTAGGGTAGAGAATTCATCACTAACCACATAATTAGGGTTTCCAATTGAAATTAATTATGCTATGGTTTGAACGGATTAATACTTCGCAACTACAAGCTCAAAGCATTTAACAAGAAAATCATCACATTCAATGTACGAGCACGAACCATCTCAAGTAATACGAATCGTTCACTCTAAACTAGGGTAGTGATACGACTCGTTCCTCGTAGCATGGTTCGTCCCATACCTTGAATGTGAAGGAATAGAAAACTCATGTATGGATAATTTTCAACAATCACAGAAAGTCAAATATTTGAAAAGATAATGAAAATTATATATAAAGGAATTCTAAAACACCATACAATGGTTCAAACCTTTACATAATATAAAATCAAAAAAAGAAAAACCTATTACATGGCTAGGGTTTCTTCAAAACCCTAGAAAAGGAGACTAGCCACTCATGGAGGAGTGGGAGGAGGTAGATGGAGAAGGAACCACCATGAGAGACATCTTTGAAGCTTCTTGTTTCTTCCTCTCTTTCAAACCCTAGCCTCTCTCTTTAAGTCAAAACAATTTCAGAACCCTAATCCAGCCTTTTACTTGCCTTTTTATACTTCCAATCTCGTCCAAACAGGTTTAAAACGTCAGTTTGACTTTCCCAGAAAAAGTCAACGCACGTGCGGAAAAAGTCAAAGCACGTGCGGGAAAGTCAACTCTGCCCAAATTTCGCCTTTTTGCTCATTTTATGCTCCAACGATGTACAACCTGATTGACACTCAACACACATAAAATATACAGTTTGACCAGCAAGTGAAGTTAAGAGATTCTAATTAACGGCCTCAATGATGTACATTTCGGCCTTAATCACATCCCCCAACTTACCACTTGCTAGTCCTCAAGCAAGTAAAATAAAATAAAATTAAACAAAATCTATCTATTTCCTCTTTCGTGGGAAAACGGTTGAATTTAGCATATGCAACAAGCCTTTAAACCACAAGGTTACCCCAAGTGGACGAGTAAAGTCTCGTGAGGGTTTCCAGAAATGATACCCACAAACATTAACATATTCATATATACTCAACAACAAATGACTACACTACTCCACCTAACAATCAACTTATGTGCCACTACAGTGTGATATTTAGACATCATGAGTCATTAAAGGCACAGTGGACAAGCATGAAAGAACCTATTGAGTCAAAACCACAATTCAGTTAATACAAAAGTAAAGTTCCCTATACTTGTGCATGCTAGTAGACAAGTCATGAGTACCCTCGGTGTAAAGTGCAATCTCCATATTAGTTAACTATCCACTATAATAGCCTTGTGTAACTCATAATAACACCCATCATATACAGAAAGACTAACCTGTTGCAGCCAAGATTTTCAAAAGTTGTTTTTTTTTTTTTTTTTTTTTTTTACTGTGCAATGTCCTGATCCATTAAGCTTTCTAATCAACCCATGTAACAAGCATTGGGCCAATGACTCCCAAACCAGATGGTTTTAGGGCACTAGGTGTAAAGACACCCCTACGGGCTTAATAACTCGAGTTGAAAAGGTTACGAATCCGAACAAGTCATTCTTCTTATTTTTCCTTAACTGTGCAATGTCCATGTCCCTTAAGCTTTCTAATTAACCCATGTAACAAGCATTGGGCCAATGACTCCCAAACCAGACGGTTTTAGGGCATTAGGTGTAGAGACACCCCTACGGGCTTAATAACTCGAGTTAAAAAGGCTACGGACCCAAACCAGTTAAGTGTTTTTTTTTTTTTTTTTTTTTTTTTTTTTAAGGAATCTTGGCTCCTTATTTATTCTTTTTTGCAACTATAGCTATTATCAATGATGTACATTAGGGATTATAATAAAAAGATCACCGCTATGATAGTGTGTTCATGTGAATTAAGACATACTCATGATAAGTGTACTAAAATCACAAACACAGACAACTCTCCTCGTGCAAACATCACATGCAAGTATCTACCCAATAAACCCTTTTCATACAAGTCTACTATGATCTCCAAATAACATATGCAAATATCATCACCCTACTAGCAAAAAGTCACATCAGGTGAATTAATGCAATCAAGTGAAACAGGTATAAGCATGAATTATGAGCCAAATAGGAATGCATAAAAGAAAATATAACCCTCATCCCCTAACTTGAATATAACATTGTCCTCAATGGAAAAGTAAAGAGAAATGAGAGAAAATTACCAGAATTGTAGGTGCACATCTGTAGACACCCCATTTTTGACCGACCTTAAGACTTAGACGTCACCAGTTGAGCGATTGGTGATGTGGCATATCGCGCTTGTTCAGAAGTCTCAGAGTCGCGGCCATGAGCCCTGCCTCCGGACTTCCGAACCCTCTCCTGTGCCTTGTCTCGATTTGCGAACCAGACTCGATTTTCTCTGTTTCTTTTCCTAAAGGGAAGGAGAGGTCCAGTAGACCATCTCTCAGTGGCCGTGGGCTACATTTTGTGGCCATAGGCCATTCTGCCCATTTCGGAGCCCGGTTTCCGGTTTTCCAGGATCGTCAGGCCGTGTGCCTCGGTTCGGGACCGCTTAACCATCTCCTATTGCTCCGGTTTTTGGCATACTTTCTATTTTCTCCCTTTTGAGGGACACTGGGGTCTGAGAAACCCACTTCGTGGCCGAACGCCACTTTCGGTGCTTAACAGCCCATTTTCGGGACCTCAAACTGCGCGTTTTGGTCCCCGAGCATTCGTTTTGCAACATTTTTCGTTCATTTTTGGCAGGTACCTCTGTTTTATCACCGCGGAGGTCACTGAAGGGTGGGAGGCCAGTAATTGTTGCAGCAACCAGTTATACATCCTCCGACGCCCTCTGACGCCCGTTTTTCGCACTTCCGTGCTAATGTTGAACACCTTGGGCCCATTTTCTCGAACTTTGAACCACATATTTGTGATGTACACACATGAGAGGACCCTAAAAGTTGGTGGCCAGCCATTAATTCAACTTGACCCTTTTGACCCCCTCCTTCCGGGCTAATGTTGAACCCCTTGGACCCTTTTTCTTGAACTTTGAACCACATATTTGTGATGTACACACATGAGAGGACCCTAAAAGTTGGTGGCCGGCCATTAATTCAACTTGACCCTTTTGACCCCCTCCTTCCGGGCTAATGTTGAACCCCTTGGACCCACTTTCTTGGACTTTTAACCACAGGGTTGTGTTGTACACACATAGGAGGACACCATCAACTGGTGGCCGGCCAGAAAATCTGCTTGACCCTTTTGACCCCTAGCCGGCCGGCTAGGGGGTGTGGCCGGCCGGCCACCTGGAGCAAAAGTAATAGGCCGGCCGAGCTCCTTGCACTGTGCACTTTACAGCTGTGGAGCTTTATCCCCCAAAAAAGATCTTTATCCGGGGGATATTTTGTGGGGGAAAGTTTGTCTCCTTTTCCCCCACCTTTACACCCTCTTTTTGGCCCTTATAACAAGCAAGATGTATCACATTCAAGGGTTTGAAAATTTGTTCTTCAAGCTTCCATACACAAAGCCATCTCTATACCTCTCATTTTCTTGAAAATTCCTAAGTCCCTAATCACCATTTCTTCTACACCACCAAGCTCTACCACCACCACCTCATTTCCAGCAACAAGGAAGGCTTCTCAAAGGCTAAAGGAGCTGCAAATTGATCCAAGAAGCAACAAAAGCTTTAGTCTTCAAGGGTGAGTGACATTTCTCCTCTTTGACCCTTTTTCTTGATCCATTTGTAAGCCCCACATGCTTTTTGTTTCAAGCTCCGGACCTAACTGAAAAGGGCCCTCTTTTGAGCTCATTTTCACTTTTCATTAAGGGCTCAACCCTGTTTGAGCCCTCCATGATGCACTTGCTTCATTGATCCTCTTATATGTCATAATCTTGCATGCTATTTTTGGCCCATGATTAATCTGTTTTCGAGCATGTTGTAAACTGATATTAGGCATATTTTGAGCCCCTATTCAACATTGAAGAAGGGCTCAACACCATTTGGGACTTCCATGTTGTACTTACCTTTATACTCCTCTTTTATTCCCCATTCTTGCATGCAATGGCAGCCTACCATGCTTTTGTTTTTGGCCATTTTACAGTTCTGAAAAAGTTCTTATTTTGGTCCATTCTTCATGTTTCATTTAGGTCCTTTCATGGTTTGGGACCTCCATATGCCACTTACCTTTATATCTCTCTTTTATTCCCCATTCTTGCATGTTTAGTTAGCCTATCATGCTTTTGTTTTTGGCCATTTTATAGTTCTGGAAATAGTCCTATTTTGGCCCATTCTACATGTTTTATTAAGGGTCTTTGGCTGTTTGGTGAATATTTTGCATACCTCATGTTATAGCCACTTTTGAGCCTCATTTTGCATCACATTTCTATCATGTTTGTATACTGATTTTGAGGCTACCATATACTGTAAATATTCATATTTTTGGTCCCTCTTCAGTGTTGTAGAAGGGAATTTTTCAGTTTGGATTTTGCTTATATCACTTGTTTCATTACCCCTCTCTTGGCCCCTATTCTTGCATGCCATTTTTGCCATATCTATACTTGCTGTTTGGCCATGTTTATAACTGTGAAAGTGCCTTTTTTGGGACTGTCTAGCTTCTGTCTTTGCATTGCATGTCCATATTGTGCATGTTTGGCATAGCTATAGGCCATTTCGGGTGCCTAAATTTGCATTTCGGGACAATTCCTTGCATTTCATGTCATTTCGCCTCATTTCGGGACTGTTTTCCCCCATATTTTAGTGCTGAAATTCCGTTAGAATGATTGCTATCCATTTCATGTCATTTGCATTGCGTATGCCATTGCCTCGGTTTGCGTGCCCGTGTGTACGCATTTCGAGGCACCTCATTTTCATCCGCCGGCATCCTATGTGAGTGTGGCTGAGGCTCACTCATGTTGGTATAAGCCCATATCATGTTTCCATGTCATTGCATTGCATTCTGCCATTGCCTCGATTTGCGTGCCCGTGTGCACGCATTTCGAGGCACTTCATTTTCACTCCTCGACCTCTTATGTGAGTGTAGCTGAGGCTCTCTCATGTTAGTATAAGTCCATATCACATTTCGATGTCATTTGCATTGCATATATCATCGCCTCAGTTTGCGTGCCCGTGTGCACGCATTTCGAGGCACTTCATTTTCATCCATCGGCCTCTTATGTGAGTGTAGCTGAGGCTCTCCCATGTTAGTATAAGTCCATATCACATTTCTGTAGACACCCCATTTTACCGCCCTTAAGACTTGGGCGTTACTGATGGTTTGCTCGGTGTTGAGAGATGTGCAGGGCAAAGAATCAGTTTCTTCGGCAAGGAGAGAGGCAAATCCTTCAAAACACTTTATTTAGGGGTTTGGAGTTGAAGAAAAGAGGAAAGGAGAGGAGAAAACTAGTTTGGGAGAAGTTCGGCATGAATCCGGGTAGAAGCGAGTCGCGCAGCCCTCGCTGAATCGGGCTTATCTGTCTGTACGCTTGGAGTTTAGTTATAGGGCCACCACCGTCGGAAAGCTTACTTCCGGGGCTTCATTTTGCACTCAAGAATCTCCTAGAGCCAAGTCCGGGTGGGGGAGATATGATCAGTTGAAGTCGGGCATCATCCCGGTTGGATCGAATCTGCGCGGCTTCACGGAAAAGGGCATAACTTTTTGCACAGAACGAATTTTAATGCAAGGTTTGCGCCATTGGAAAGCTAACTTCCGGGGCTTCAATATGGACATCCACCGGCACTTTTTTGACCTCACCGGCCACCCATCGGCACTCTGTTTGTGCCGACCGGCAATTTATTGTGCCGACCGGCCATTTATTGTGCCGACCGGCACTTTATTTTGCTGACCGGCAATTTTTGCTAGCCGACGACCTTCCGGAGCATTCTGCAGATTGAGTGGATTCCAGCTGTGCCAGCTGGAATGCACAGAATCGATCCCCCACGTGCATGTGGCTATTTTGCACCATTTGCACACCTTTGGCCCCTTTTCTTGCACCCTTTGCTCAAGGCTTCTTGAGGAAGCCTTGACCCCTTTTCTTGGCTTCCTCAAGAAGCCTACCAGCTGTCCAAGCTTCTCCAATAAGCCTTGAACCCCTTTGACCCCTTTCCCTTGACTTAGCTTGTAAGTTAAGTGCTTTATTGCATATATATGCACCTCTCCTCCTCCTTTGTTTAGGTTAGAGACTTGAGGCAAAAAAACCAGAGATATACCATATATATCTGATATACATACACACAACCCTTGATCTCTCTCTATATCTCTCTCATTCAACCACCAAATACCCTTGTTCTTGGGTCATTTCTTCATCAACTCATAGCACAAGGCATCCAACGCCTATTCCAGCAGCTTGAGGCTGTCCTCCAGAGGTTAAAAGCTCCCAAACTCAGTCCAAAGGTTGCTAAAGATTGGTTCTACAAGGGTGAGTCCTACTTTCCCTCTTTTGCGCATTTTTTTAGCCTATATCTTAGCTCCTTGTGGTTACGTCTTTGGGCTCCGACCCAAACTTCAAATCATCATATTTTGAGGTCCTCTTCATGTTTGATTGAGGACCTATTGCTGTTTGAGGACAGTAGCTTGCACTTGCTTCATTACCCCTCTTAAATGCCATAATCTCGCATGTATTTTTTGACCTGTGTATGATCTGTTTTAGAGCCTGATGTAAATTGAAAATAGGCTTATTTTGAGCCCTTCTTCAACATTGAAGAGGGCTCAACACTGTTTGAGACTTCCATGTTGTACTTCCCTTTATATCCTCCTTTTGGTCCCATTTTTGTATGTCTTGGCAGCCCCTGATGTTGCTGTTTTTGGACCTTACTCCGAACTAAAAGTGGCTTTATTTTGACCTCCTGAACATGTTTTATTTAGGGTCTTTGGCTGTTTGATGAATATTTTGTGTACTTCATGTTATAGCCCTTTTGTGGCCTTAATCTTGCATAAATTGTTTGCCATGCTTGTATCTGTTTTTGAGCCTTGCCATGAACTGTAAATGTGCATATTTTGGGCCCCTATTCAATGTTGTTGAAGGGCCCTAACCCATTTGGGGTTAGTAGCTGTGAGTTGCTTCATAATCGCATGTTTAGGGCCGTTTTTGTATGCCATTTTAGCCCCATCTTTGCTTGCTGATTGGCCATGTCATAAACTGTAAAAATGCTTGTCTCAGAGCTGTCTTGCTTCTGTCTTCATGCTCCATGTCCATATTATGCATGCTTTGTATAGCTATAAGCCATTTCGGGTGCCTAATTTCGCATTTCGGGAGGAATTCCATGCATCGGGCGTACTTTCGCCTCATTTCGGGGCTGTTTTGCCCCTCATTTTGCTGCTGAAATCCCATTGGCATGTTTTCATATCATTTCCATGCCATTGCATTGCGTATGCCATTGCCTCGGTTTGCGTGCCCGTGTGCACGCATTTCGAGGCACTCCATTTTCATTCATCGGCCTCTTATGTGAGTGTGGCTGAGGTTCTCTCATGTTAGTATAAGTCCATGTTGCATTCTACATGCCGTTTTAGCCATTGCATTGCATATGCCATTGCCTCGGTTTGCGTGCCCGTGTGCACGCGTTTCGAGGCACTTCATTTTCATATTATGGCCACTGTTTTAGGCCTATTTGGGGCTGCCTAATTCATGTTTAAGTCCATCTTCTATTTGGTTTGCATGCTTACCTTGCATGTTTGCTTGTAAGCTTTGCATGATTACATTGCATTGTTCATGTTGCATGATAGCTAACATGCTTAGGTTGCATTGCATCAGCATGCATTCCTTGTCCCTTGATTTGGGTGATAGGGATTGGGAGTTTGTTTGATTGATTTGCATTGCATTTGAAATCAAAGTTGCATACTTGGTTCTTTGGGCCATCATGCATGGAAATGCGTGATTGGTGGTCCGAGAATTGAGGCACATGCCCCTTTGAGTCATTATCATGATAAGGGACATGGTTGGTGCATATATGCCTTGAATTGTGCTGCCATGCTTTGCCTTGCCCTCTGTTGCTGTCATTTGCAGATTCTGCAGGAATACTCTGCCGACCGGCAGTGTAAGGTGCCGGCCGGCAATCTTTTCTCTGCCGACAGCTTTAATTTTGTGCCGGTGGCAACATCTCAGTGCCGGTGGCAATTTCACCCAGCCGGTGGTGTCTTCCAGCATCCAAGGAAGCAGTCCTGAAATTTTGGCAGCCTCCAGAGGAGCACAGGGAAGAAAACAGAGGCAGCCTATGCATGGCGGCGCATTTCCCGAGGTGGTTTACCTGTTTTCCTAGATTAGTTAATTTGTTAATTAATTAATTAATTTGTAATATTTAATTAGCTTGCGTAGTTAATTAATTTGTAATATTTATTTGGTCCCTCCGAGCGAGGGCATATTTGTAATAAGTGTGGGTGCGTGTGTGCATGTCTTCCAACCCCCACTTCTTTCTTCCTTTTATTTACCTGCTTATGATGGTAGATTAGGGCATATTTATTTTAGCATACCTTATGCTATGCATGCGTGCATTCATGCATTTGTTGACATGCACCGGGCTCGGCACATCATGCTAACTGCACTTGTATTTCAATTCCAAGTTGAGAACTTGTTAGTTGCAGCATTTCACATGCCATCTTTAGGATAGCCGAGCCTGCTTAGATTGCATCTTTGCATGTGTTGCATTAGCCATTTTTAAACATGAACTAGGATCATGCATATGATTACTAACTAGTTTCTGTTTTGGCTCGGAGTACTAGGTAAGCTTTTATGCTTTAGCATATCGCATGCGTGTGAATGTTGCCATGATAGCATGATTACCATGAGGCTAGCTGCTTATGTGATATAACTGCTTGAATGCCTGTGGATGGAGGTTAAATTACCTAAATTGGAATAATGCATTAAAACTGTGAGTTTTAAGCCCACTAGATAGTGGCAAAATCATCTTCTCTAAAAGCCCACTTGAGGGTGGCAAAATCTGCATTTTAGCCTACTTGCGAGTAGCAAACCATTTTCAAAACAAACACGAAATGTTTTGTTCCAATTTGGGCGATTTGGTCTATACTTGTTTGTTGCGCGCATAACATAGTAATTCTAGGCTAATAACCGGAATAAGAACACATAAAGTTTTCAAAAACGGATATCACGGTTAGTAGAGGCCGGTCTTCGGACCGGGCGAAAGGGGGTGCTCATAGCTGACCTTCCCCGATCGTACCCAAGCTCCCGAGCCGAGACAACTCCGGTGATGACGGACATGTGGCCTTCGGCACCGAGTCAGGGTTTCCTAAATTCTCCCATTTTAAAATATTTAGGTGGCGACTCTGTATCTGGCAAAGCAGTCCATGTTTGGCACTACTTTTTTAAAAATCTGTTTCTCAAAACGATTTGCCAGATTTGGACTCTTTGGTTCAGATTAAGAACCGTGACACAAATCGAGAGTCCGAACTGTAGCGTGAGGTCCCACGCGGGCGCTGCTACAGTTTCTGGCGACTCTGCTGGGGATTTTTAGAGAGTTTGACTCGAACTCGTGATATCCTGTTTTGACTTCATTTATGTGTTTCTTTGCATCGCATGTGCATTGGTGCGCCTAGGAACACAGTGTTTGCCATCTGCCATTCCTGAACGGTTTGCCGGAGGCTTGTCTTGTCAAGGCATGTCCATAAGGCTGACCGGCTATGGGCTCTGACAGTATGGGAACACAAACCCCGGTTTACCGAGGCACCCTTTTGACCATTCGACCTAGTGCATATTCGGAATCCATAGTGACCATTCCAAACTAGGACAGGTTGCTTACCCAATAGGTTGTTTGAAACTGCTGTGTGCATAGTGAAACCCTAGTTCCTGACAAAATAGGACAGGGAAACCCTACCCCAACATAGGGGTGTTTTGGCTCTCTCTTACTTGCTATGTGCTTTTAGAGTGTATCTCTACAGGAATGCATATACCAGTTTACAAGTCTGGGTATCAGGCCTGTGGGCATCAGCATCAGTATTTGGGGAATCAGTTTTACCTGAGGGTATCAGTTTACAGGCAGATATTTAGGAAACAGTGATCAGTATTGGGTACATTCATCCTAGTATGCTCAAATCTGTTCCAGTGAAATTAGGCTGAGATGCTCTCTGTTTTCCCTTTTGCAAGGTAGTCCTGGAACCATAGCTTCAGAAGGCTCCGATATCTCCCGAGGTTCATCGGACTTGTGCTGATAGACTTTGTCAGGTCAGAGACTCAGTTCAAGGGTAATCAGGGCCAGAGCAGGCTAGTCAGGCACAGATCATCAGTTCAACAGTCTTCAGATCAACAGTCATTATCCATCTCGCCTGTGTGCAGTTGGGTTGAGATATCTGCTTTTGCCACAGAGACAGATATACCGGTTGCTCAGTTAGATTAGAACAGTATGTCGAGTCTGGAAGAGATGGTGCGCCAACTCCAGGATAGTATGAAAGCCATGCAGCAAGACACTGTCCGTCAAGCAGAATTCGCCAAGCAACAGGCTGTGGTCATAGCCCAACAGGCAGAGACAATTGCCAGATTGGAGCAGCAAACTGGAGTATCCACTTCGCACCAGGCTCCTCCCCCACCAAGAGTTCCCACACTCGGGGAGGCAACCCATGTCCAGGATGATACGGACATTCCAGTCGGGCCAGCTCCACCCCCGATTCTGCCTCAACTCTCCAAGGCACCCACTCCTATCAACCAATCAGATTCTCCCTTCGAGCCCGAGGTGGAGCCCGTGGCATTAAAAATGCACAAGCTTGAAAAGCTGTTCAAAAAATCTCAAGGTGCGAAGTCCATTCCGGACATTGGAGACGGATACATTGACGCAGCTGTGACGCTGCCAGATCGGTTTAAGATGCCACAAATCGATCGTTTTGACGGATCTAAGGATCCCATGGTACACCTGCGACTATTTTCAGACGTCCTAAGACCAATGGGCCTCACTAGATTGCAGAAGCTGTCTTTGTTTGGCCGGACCCTGTCGGGTGTATCGGCCGCATGGTATGCCAAATTGGAGGATAACGTCAAGAGAAGTTGGGATGAGATGGCTGAGGCCTTCGTCGCACAATATTCATACAATACCCAAATCGAGATTACGACCCGTGATCTTGAGACGACGAGGCAGGAGCCTAAGGAGAGCTTCTCAGAATTCGTGGCCCGCTGGAGGGCCAAGGCCTCAATGATGACCATTAGGCCAACAGATAAGGATCAAATACGGATGATTGTGCGCAATCTCCAGCCTAAGCTAATGCAGAGAATGATTGTAATCCCCTTTCCCACTTTCTCAGATTTACACGATATGGGGGTACAAATCGAAGATGCAATGAGGCAAGGTCTGTTTGACCAGGATAAGGAGCAGCCCAGGAGGGCATTTTCCCGTAGTTCGAATGTGACCACCAGCGGTGACGCAGCTGCAAGATCATCTGAAGTGGGCATGGTCACCACCACCACACCAAGAGCAGCCACCCCCTTTGTTGGTGCATCCACTTCAAACCCCCGAACTTCAGACTATCTGCCCCGAGGCAAGAGGGTTTTCACCCCACTCTATATGTCTTTGTCTAAAGCCCTGGGGGTCCTACTCAGGAAAGGACATCTGAAACCGTTAGAGCAACGGCCTTTACCCGATCCTCTCCCTCCAAAACATGACCCGACTAAGTACTGTGCTTTCCATCAACAAACCGGTCATGACACCGACAGTTGCGTCCGTCTCCACCACGAGATACAAAATTTGATTGACAACGGGGTCATCCCCGCACCAGGTCCTGCGAAGTGTATCGACACTTGATCAGTGAACTTGTGGGGGGATAATGTGATGTGATCAGAGGTTGGACCACCTGCGGGCGGCACTCAGTTTACTCCAGATATGGTGTATGGCACGCACTGTTTTGAGCATTTGTGAATGTTAGTTTTGTACTTTCTGACTTGGGTATTGGGTCAGTCTTGTCGTTTTGTATTGGGTCAGTCTTTTCATGCTGAGTCAGTCGGGTCTGTCTTGTTGTGTCGAGTCAGTCCTGTTTTGTTAAAGTCGGGTGATTCCGGGGGTGTTACTTCGGATATCACTATTTTGCTTTGTGTTTGTCCTTTTGAGTCTGTTTCTGCCAGGGAGCCAGTTGTGCCAACAGATTTGAATGAACAGCAGTGATTTCCACACTCTTGTGTTTGCTTCTGCCGTGTGCCAGTTATGCCAGAAGTTTGAATGAGATGACAGTGCTCTTGGCCTGCCTTTTCTGTGCCTTTCAAGTCATTGTAATGACCTAAGTTTTCCAAAACTTTTTTTGAAACATTGTGATAAAAACAAAGAGGAAAGAATTCCTTGGGTTTTGCAAAACTTGATCAACTGAGAGAAAGAGAGGCGTGCTAAGCCCTTAATGAATGAGATCATGTTTGTTAATGTGAGTACTGAGAAGGATCCTGGCTTGATCCAGATTGGTCCCACACTATCTTCGGCGCGAGCGATTTGTCGCTTTCTTAAAAAATTTCAAAAAATATTTTGCGCAGTCCTGCGAAGACCTGTGTGGAATCGCTCTTGAGATTGTGCAGCCTAGGATCGCTCTCAGCCTCGAGACTCGACCCCTCATTTTCAAACCTTGAACTTGGATTCAGAAGGTTCAACGATCAACCACAATGTGAAGCCTGTGTGGCCTGATTTGAAGCAGCCCATGAACTAAGGGCAAGAAAAGTCAGATCAAGGGGATCAGATGTCGCCAAAAGAAGCTTGCAAAGCTAGATCAGAAGTATCCCTGGAACTAGGGGCAAAAATGCCAGATATGCTCGAAGAGCCGAAGATTGGTCGTCCTGCAAATCAATGAAGACTGGCAAGAATGCCAAACCCCAGAAGAGAAGAAATAAGAAAGTATTGCTGAAGAACTACTGAGTTCCTATCCACAACACTAGGGGCAAATCCGGCTCCCATGGGATGGACTCCTGCATTGTCAGCAAACAATAGTCACTCTCCTGGATTCAGACAGGTTCGAGATCTCAAAACCATTTGACATGGACAAAGCTACACTTTTACCCTTGAGAGGCTCGCTGGGCCGAAAACCCGGAAGGGCGACCCAGGCAAAAGTTAGTGCAAGAAAAAAAAAAGGAAAAGAACAAAAAAGAAATGAAGAAAAGAAGAACAAAAAAAAGAGAAAAAGAAATAAAAAAATTTTGAAAAGAAAAGAACAAAGCTCGCAAGGTCGAAAACCCACAACGGGCGTCTTGGCAAAAGTTAGAGCCTAAAAAGGAGAGGTTAATACCCGAGTGTACCTTAACCCCGAACTACGTAAGGCTTGATTCCCATGTTTGGGATACGTAGGCAACTTCATTTTGAAGTCCAGCCCTGAAACACTTCAAATTCAACTGTGTCCATGTGATGGTTCTAGTCATCTTTGTCTTTTCTGTATCCGGGAGTTCGGTTGCAATCATCGCTCTGAGGACTGATTACAATACACTACAATGCCATTCAGACAAGGGGCAACTTTCCGTTGCCATTCAATGCGCTGCGGTGCCGTGCAAACAAGGGGCAACTTTCCGTTGCCATGCAGCTTCCCTCCAGCAAGGGGCAGTTTTCCTCCAAATCCGAGGTTGTGCGTCTCAAGAGTGGGTTCCGTGCTTGTTAAGCATTGGCCGTTTGCAAAAATAGTTTTTGAGAATTTTTACTGAAGCTGACTACTTTTCTCGAAAATTGTTCCATCTTTTCCAAAAACTGGACCATTTCTTGGACGCAAAAAAGGAAAATTTTCAGTGTTCATAGCCTGACTTGCATGATTTCAAATCAAAAATCGAACAAGTGTGTTAATCTGACTCTCATGTTGGTCAAAATTGTTTTAGTAGAAAACAAAAACAAAAAATGGTCAAAATAATGAACTAGGGGCACAGTTGAGTCAGGCTTCCTGTCTTTCCCCCGTTGTCAGAACATACTTGCCAAGAAGGGCACTCTACCTGCCAGAAAAGGGTACAACTGAAGTCAACAACAAAGGGCTAAAAGCTCTCTCATCCTCCAAGCAACGAGGAATCAAGTCAAGTGCGAAGCACAAACTGGAAAGGATCAAGATATTCCACTCCCTCATCTGGACAGATCTGATCACGTCCAAACTCCCCAGCGGAGCATCGTCAACCGATGTCAATTGCAGATCTGCTGCGCGTCTGGTCGCATTGCAACCCCTCTGTGGGAGAAATTCACTGTTGTGAACAAGAGTCTGGTAAAATACCAAGGGCAAGAGCCCACAATTTCTAGTTTATCCATCAACCACCCAGGGGAGGGATGAAAAACGAGAGATTAAAGAATAGAGAGATGTGCGCTGAGAGAAAAAGCGAGAAAAGGGTTTTGAGAGAAAAACCGAGCTTGAGAGCCGAGTGATGTGAGAATCACAAATAAGAAAGGGTGGGAATAATACCCGGTGAAACAGGCTCCCTGTGCACGTCTGTGTGTCGTGTCTTTTGTTTTGTTTGTCTCGATTCTTGCTTTGAGTCGTTCCGAGCGTGTCTCGACGTGTTTAAGTTGTTTACCTTTTTTTTTTTTTTCCTTGTCGAGTCGTTTTGGCTGTGGCCAGTCGTCGGCTCAATACCCGGTTAAGAACTCATCTCTCAATTCCAAAAAAATCATCTTGTGCTCAGAGTGCTGTGCCATTCTCCACATTTGTGCAAAACAGTATTTGTTCTTTCGAAAACTGCAGGGTCCACCCCCGATAAGTGTGAACGGTGAAACCAGGACCTATCTGAAGCTATGATAGTTCCAGACTGCAAAGTAAAAGCAAAAGAGCGAAAATCGAAGTATCTGAGTTTGTGTCAACTTCAGAAAATTCCGTGATTGTACACCGGACGTACCTCTTCAGGGCCTTGTCAATGCTCCGAAATATGAGTGTACCTCTACCTCAGGCGCAAGATCAATCTTGCATTGTGATGCACGTTCCAATTGCATTGTTATGCACCCACTTCACTAGCATTGTTATGCTCATCCATTGCATTGATTTTGCACATCTATCCAGCATTGTCATGCTCATTACATTTGCATTGTCATGCACCTTTTCACTTGCGTTGTCACGCACTTTCCACTTGCATTGTTATGCACGCTCTCTTATTCGGAAACACTAGGATACGTCCGTATGCTTTCCCTTCTCATTCGTAAACTCCGGGATACGTCCCTATGTTTCTTTCTCTTTTTCCGAAACTCCGGGATACGTCCCTATGTTTCTCTTACCTTTCCGAAGCACCGGGATACGTCCCTATGTTTCTTCTCCTTTTTCGAAACACCGGGATACGTCCCTATGTTTCTCCTTCTTTCCGAAACACCGGGATACGTCCCTATGTTTCTTCTTCCATTCCGAAACACCAGGATACGTCCCTATGTTTCTCTTACCTTTCCGAAGCACCGGGATACGTCCCTATGTTTCTTCTCCTTTTTCGAAACACCGGGATACGTCCCTATGTTTCTCCTTCTTTCCGAAACACCGGGATACGTCCCTATGTTTCTTCTTCCATTCCAAAACACCGGGATACGTCCCTACGTTTCTCTCTCTTTCCGAAACACCGGGATACGTCCCTATGTTTCTTCTCCTTTTTCGAAACACCGGGATACGTCCCTATGTTTCTCCTTCTTTCCGAAACACCGGGATACGTCCCTACGTTTCTCTCTCTTTCCGAAACACCGGGATACGTCCCTGCGTTTCTCTCTCTTTCCGAAACACCGGGATACGTCCATACGTTTCACTCCTCATTTTCCGAGACACTGGGATACGTCCTTATGTTTCTCTCCCTTTTTCCGAGACACTGGGATACGTCCTTATGTTTCTCTCCCTTTTTCCGAGACACTGGGATACGTCCTTATGTTTCTCTCCCTTTTTCCGAGACACTGGGATACGTCCCTAATCTTTGGGATACGTCCCTAATCTTTGGGATACGTCCCTCATCTTTGGGATACGTCCCTAATCTTTGGGATACGTCCCTCATCCTTGGGATACGTCCCTCATCCTTGGGATACGTCCCTCATCTTTGGGATACGTCCCTAATCTTTGGGATACGTCCCTCATCCTTGGGATACGTCCCTCATCTTTGGGATACGTCCCTAACCTTTGGGATACGTCCCTAATCTTTGGGATACGTCCCTCATCTTTGGGATACGTCCCTAACCTTTGGGATACGTCCCTAATCCTTGGGATACGTCCCTAATCTTTGGGATACGTCCCTCATCTTTGGGATACGTCCCTAACCTTTGGGATACGTCCCTAACCTTTGGGATACGTCCCTAACCTTTGGGATACGTCCCTCATCTTTGGGATACGTCCCTAACCTTTGGGATACGTCCCTAACCTTTGGGATACGTCCCTATGTTTCTCCCTCTTCAGTTAAAAGCGTTCGGAATACGTTCCAATGCTCACACCATTCCGAAACACCGGGATATGTCCCTATGTTTCTCCCTGTCCCATTTCCCCACACAATTTCAGTGTGTTTGGAATTCATCTTAGGTCGCATTGTCATGCACACCTCTTCACTTGCGTTGTCACGCACATTCCACTTGCATTGTTTTATCAAACCGGCTTCGCGAAAGCGTATAAGTCCAATTACAAACCGGCTTTGCGTAGCATATAAGTCCAATGTTCAAACCGGCTTCGCGTGGCATATAAGTCCAATTATCAAAGTCTTCCTGCATATCATTTGCATCCTGCCCCTGAACTACGCTGGTTTGATTCCTTGCAAAGGGATACGTAGGCAGCCTGTGGGCACAACCATTTATTTATCAGTATTTTGTTTGTTTGTCCAAGTCTTCGGCCTTGTCAAAAATGGGTCGTCTCTGGGCTTTGACATTCACTCCCGTCATTGTTATGACTTTCGAGTTCTGTCAAAGAGGGGCAACTGTAGACACCCCATTTTTGACCGCCCTTAAGACTTGGGCGTTACTGATGGTTTGCTCGGTGTTGAGAGATGTGCAGGGCAAAGAATCAGTTTCTTCGGCAAGGAGAGAGGCAAATCCTTCAAAACACTTTGTTTAGGGGTTTGAAGTTGAAGAAAAGAGGAAAGGAGAGGAGAAAACTAGTTTGGGAGAAGTTCGGCATGAATCCGGGTAGAAGCGAGTCGCGCAGCCCTCGCTGAATCGGGCTTATCTGTCTGTACGCTTGGAGTTTAGCTATAAGGCCACCACCGTCGGAAAGCTTACTTCCGGGGCTTCATTTTTCACTCAAGAATCTCCTAGAGACAAGTCCGGGTGGGGGAGATATGATCAGTTGAAGTCGGGCATCATCCCGGTTGGATCGAATCTGCGCGGCTTCACGGAAAAGGGCATAACTTTTTGCACAGAACGTATTTTAATGCAAGGTTTGCGCCATTGGAAAGCTAACTTCCGGGGCTTCAATCTGGATATCCACCGGCACTTTTTTGACCTCACCGGCCACCCATCGGCACTCTGTTTGTGCCGACCGGCAATTTATTGTGCCGACCGGCCATTTATTGTGCCGACCGGCACTTTATTTTGCTGACCGGCAATTTTTGCTAGCCGACGACCTTCCGGAGCATTCTGCAGATTGAGTGGATTCCAGCTGTGCCAGCTGGAATGCACAGAATCGATCCCCCACGTGCATGTGGCTATTTTGCACCCTTTGCACACCTTTGGCCCCTTTTCTTGCACCCTTTGCTCAAGGCTTCTTGAGGAAGCCTTGACCCCTTTCTTGGCTTCCTCAAGAAGCCTACCAGCTGTCCAAGCTTCTCCAATAAGCCTTGAACCCCTTTGACCCCTTTCCCTTGACTTAGCTTGTAAGTTAAGTGCTTTATTGCATATATATGCACCTCTCCTCCTCCTTTGTTTAGGTTAGAGACTTGAGGCAAAAAAACCAGAGATATACCATATATATCTGATATACATACACACAACCCTTGATCTCTCTCTATATCTCTCTCATTCAACCACCAAATACCCTTGTTCTTGGGTCATTTCTTCATCAACTCATAGCACAAGGCATCCAACGCCTATTCCAGAAGCTTGAGGCTGTCCTCCAGAGGTTAAAAACTCCCAAACTCAGTCCAAAGGTTGCTAAAGATTGGTTCTACAAGGGTGAGTCCTACTTTCCCTCTTTTGCGCATTTGTTTAGCCTATATCTTAGCTCCTTGTGGTTACGTCTTTGGGCTCCGACCCAAACTTCAAATCATCATATTTTGAGGTCCTCTTCATGTTTGATTGAGGACCTATTGCTGTTTGAGGACAGTAGCTTGCACTTGCTTCATTACCCCTCTTAAATGCCATAATCTCGCATGTATTTTTTGACCTGTGTATGATCTGTTTTAGAGCCTGATGTAAATTTAAAATAGGCTTATTTTGAGCCCTTCTTCAACATTGAAGAAGGGCTCAACACTGTTTGAGACTTCCATGTTGTACTTCCCTTTATATCCTCCTTTTGGTCCCATTTTTGTATGTCTTGGCAGCCCCTGATGTTGCTGTTTTTGGACCTTACTCCGAACTAAAAGTGGCTTTATTTTGACCTCCTGAACATGTTTTATTTAGGGTCTTTGGCTGTTTGATGAATATTTTGTGTACTTCATGTTATAGCCCTTTTGTGGCCTTAATCTTGCATAAATTGTTTGCCATGCTTGTATCTGTTTTTGAGCCTTGCCATGAACTGTAAATGTGCATATTTTGGGCCCCTATTCAATGTTGTTGAAGGGCCCTAACCCATTTGGGGTTAGTAGCTGTGAGTTGCTTCATAATCGCATGTTTAGGGCCGTTTTTGTATGCCATTTTAGCCCCATCTTTGCTTGCTGATTGGCCATGTCATAAACTGTAAAAATGCTTGTCTCAGAGCTGTCTTGCTTCTGTCTTCATGCTCCATGTCCATATTATGCATGCTTTGTATAGCTATAAGCCATTTCGGGTGCCTAATTTCGCATTTCGGGAGGAATTCCATGCATCGGGCGTACTTTCGCCTCATTTCGGGGCTGTTTTGCCCCTCATTTTGCTGCTGAAATCCCATTGGCATGTTTTCATATCATTTCCATGCCATTGCATTGCGTATGCCATTGCCTCGGTTTGCGTGCCCGTGTGCACGCATTTCAAGGCACTCCATTTTCATTCATCGGCCTCTTATGTGAGTGTGGCTGAGGTTCTCTCATGTTAGTATAAGTCCATGTTGCATTCTACATGCCGTTTTAGCCATTGCATTGCATATGCCATTGCCTCGGTTTGCGTGCCCGTGTGCACGCGTTTCGAGGCACTTCATTTTCATATTATGGCCACTGTTTTAGGCCTATTTGGGGCTGCCTAATTCATGTTTAAGTCCATCTTCTATTTGGTTTGCATGCTTACCTTGCATGTTTGCTTGTAAGCTTTGCATGATTACATTGCATTGTTCATGTTGCATGATAGCTAACATGCTTAGGTTGCATTGCATCAACATGCATTCCTTGTCCCTTGATTTGGGTGATAGGGATTGGGAGTTTGTTTGATTGATTTGCATTGCATTTGAAATCAAAGTTGCATACTTGGTTCTTTGGGCCATCATGCATGGAAATGCGTGATTGGTGGTCCGAGAATTGAGGCACATGCCCCTTTGAGTCATTATCATGATAAGGGACATGGTTGGTGCATATATGCCTTGAATTGTGCTGCCATGCTTTGCCTTGCCCTCTGTTGCTGTCATTTGCAGATTCTGCAGGAATACTCTGCCGACCGGCAGTGTAAGGTGCCGGCCGGCAATCTTTTCTCTGCCGACAGCTTTAATTTTGTGCCGGTGGCAACATCTCAGTGCCGGTGGCAATTTCACCCAGCCGGTGGTGTCTCCCAGCATCCAAGGAAGCAGTCCTGAAATTTTGGCAGCCTCCAGAGGAGCACAGGGAAGAAAACAGAGGCAGCCTATGCATGGCGGCGCATTTCCCGAGGCGGTTTACCTATTTTCCTAGATTAGTTAATTTGTTAATTAATTAATTAATTTGTAATATTTAATTAGCTTGCGTAGTTAATTAATTTGTAATATTTATTTGGTCCCTCCGAGCGAGGGCATATTTGTAATAAGTGTGGGTGCGTGTGTGCATGTCTTCCAACCCCCACTTCTTTCTCCCTTTTATTTACCTGCTTATGATGGTAGATTAGGGCATATTTATTTTAGCATACCTTATGCTATGCATGCGTGCATTCATGCATTTGTTGACATGCACCGAGCTCGGCACATCATGCTAACTGCACTTGTATTTCAATTCCAAGTTGAGAACTTGTTAGTTGCAGCATTTCACATGCCATCTTTAGGATAGCCGAGCCTGCTTAGATTGCATCTTTGCATGTGTTGCATTAGCCATTTTTAAACATGAACTAGGATCATGCATATGATTACTAACTAGTTTCTGTTTTGGCTCGGAGTACTAGGTAAGCTTTTATGCTTTAGCATATCGCATGCGTGTGAATGTTGCCATGATAGCATGATTACCATGAGGCTAGCTGCTTATGTGATATAACTGCTTGAATGCCTGTGGATGGAGGTTAAATTACCTAAATTGGAATAATGCATTAAAACTGTGAGTTTTAAGCCCACTAGATAGTGGCAAAATCATCTTCTCTAAAAGCCCACTTGAGGGTGGCAAAATCTGCATTTTAGCCTACTTGCGAGTAGCAAACCATTTTCAAAACAAACACGAAATGTTTTGTTCCAATTTGGGCGATTTGGTCTATACTTGTTTGCTGCGCGCATAACATAGTAATTCTAGGCTAATAACCGGAATAAGAACACATAAAGTTTTCAAAAACGGATATCACGGTTAGTAGAGGCCGGTCTTCGGACCGGGCGAAAGGGGGTGCTCATAGCTGACCTTCCCCGATCGTACCCAAGCTCCCGAGCCGAGACAACTCCGGTGATGACGGACATGTGGCCTTCGGCACCGAGTCAGGGTTTCCTAAATTCTCCCATTTTAAAATATTTAGGTGGTGACTCTGTATCTGGCAAAGCAGTCCATGTTTGGCACTACTTTTTCAAAAATCTGTTTCTCAAAACGATTTGCCAGATTTGGACTCTTTGGTTCAGATTAAGAACCGTGACACAAATCGAGAGTCCGAACTGTAGCGTGAGGTCCCACGCGGGCGCTGCTACAATTTCTATGTCATTTGCATCGCGTATGCCATTGCCTCGGTTTGCGTGCCCGTGTGCACGCATTTCGAAGCGCTTCATTTTCGTCTACTGGCTTCTTATGTGAGTGTGGCTGAGGCTCTCTCATGTTAGTACAAGTCCATGTTGCATTTTTCATGCCATTGTATTATGTATGCCATCGCCTCGGTTTACGTACCCGTGTGCACGCATTTCGAGGCATATCATTTTCATGGCATAGTGCATACTAGGTTGTATCTTAGATCACATTCTGCCATTTTCTCGGTTTGCGTGCCTGTGTGCACGCATTTCGAGGCATGTCATTCCATAGCATTGTGCATGTTAGGATTGTGTCTTAGTTGCATTTCATGCATATCATGCATATTGCATCGTGTTCGGAATAGGAGTTAGTCCAGGCACGGGAAACGAGGTACATTTCGTACTCCGAGTGACGGAATGTGTCTCAATTCCCCAGTCACCGACACTCCGGATTATCTATGATGGAGTTAGGTTTTAGCTGTAGTTTCATGTGCATTCATTTTATATTGAGTTGTGCATTTCGACTCCTCGGCCATCATGCCTCGGTATGCGTGATTGGTGGCACGAGGATCGAGACATGCATATATCTGTGCAAATACATTGCTATGCCCCTTTCCTGCTCTCTGTTGCAGCAAAACGAAGAATCAGTAACTTTTTGGGGCTTGGCACGCATTTCAAGAACAGGTGTAAACAGAGGCTAATTGGGGCATTCCGGTGGATTTCCGCACAAGACAACCCGGACATGCATCATCCATCAGAAGCAAGGCAGTCCCTGGCTTACATGTCAGTTTTATTTATTTTCTTAGTTAATTTGTTAATTAATTAGGATTTCGTGATATTTTGGACTGTAATATTCTTTTATTCGGGACTGTAATATTTGGACTGTATATTTATTCGGACCCTCCTAGTGAGGGCACAACTGTAATAAGTGTGCGTAAGTGTGATGTATGTCTTCCAACCCCACGTCTTTCTCCCTTTTATTTATCCGCTTATGATGGTTAGATTAGGGCATATTTCAATTAGCATACAGTATGACAGCATGTTTGCATTTCATTCATCTGTATTGCATGTACCAGGCTCGGCGCATCATACTAACTGCATTGTATTTTCAATTCCAAAATTGAATACATGATAATTGTAACATTTCATATGCCATCTTAGAATAGCCGAGCCTGCTATAATTGCATTTTGCATGTGTTGCATTAGGCATTTTTGTATAGTTAGGATCATGCATGATTTCTGACGAAGTTTTTATTTTGGCTTGGAGTACTCGGTAAGCTTTATGCTTTAGCATCCTTGCATGCGTGTGAGTGCTGCCATGAATAGCATGCTTACCATGAGGCTATGTGCTTATATGATATAACTGCCTGAATGCCTGTGGGTAAAGGTTGGGTTATCTAAATTGGAGTAAATCATCAAATGTTTCAAGCCTACCTGCGGGTAGCAAACCATTTTCAAAAAGCGAACATGAAATGTTTTTGTTCCAATTCAGACGATCTCGTCTATACTTGTATGCTGTGCGCATCACATAGTAACCTAGGCTAATAACCGGAATAAGAACATACAATGTTTTCAAAAATTGATATCATGGTTAGTAGAGGCCGGTCTATGACCGGGCGAGCGGGGGTGCTCACGAAGTGACCTTCCCCAATCGTACCCAAGTTCCCGAGCCGAGGCAACTTTGGTGATGACGGACACGTGGCCTTTTGGCACCGAGTCAGGGTTTCCTAAATTTCCCAAAATAAAATATTTAGGTGGCGACTCTGTATCTGGCAAAGCAGTCCATGTTTGGCACTTCTTTCAAAAATCAGTTTTCTCAAAAACGATTTGCCGGATTTGGACTCTTTGGTTCAGACTTAGAACCGTGACTGACAAAAGTCGAGTCTGAGCTGTGGCGAGGCCCTCTCCCGCGGGCTTGTTACAACATCCAGGTAGGCAGAGAGTAACATATATACACTTCACACCGTTTTTTTTTTTTTTTTAGAAAAGAAAGAACTAAAAGGAAAATAAAAATAAAAATAAAAGAGACAAAGCAATATACAGGTGGGGACTACGGGGAAACCGGTGATGGTGGTGGCAGGAAATGCAGGGACCTCTGGTTTTTTTGGAGGCCCGAGCAGATACACGTTTGACTCATAGCCTGCACACACCAAAAGCAAATAGACACAAAACCGTAGAACCAATCATGAGAATAAAATAAAATATGAAAGCACAAGTTGGTCCACTAATGTCCCACATGCAATTCCCCTTTCTTTTTTTTTTTGTTTTTTTGGTAAATAAAAACGAAAATAATTAAATAAATGAATAAAAAATTACCTTAAATTAAATTAACTAAATTATAAACGAAATTAAACTAAACTAAACTATAAAATAACTAAACAACAAAAGAGACTAAAGTATAGAATAAAATAACCTAAACTAACTGATATTTTTTTATTTTATTTTATTTTATTTTATTTTATTTTATTTTATTTATTTTTATTATTTTTTTTTTTGAAAAATAAAAGAGAAGAAAATTAAAAAAAATAAAATAAAATAAAAACGAAACTACTTATTAATTAAATGAACAATTACAGTACAGAAGAAAAATAAAAATAAAATCACTAACTACACAAGTATAATAAAAATAAAAATAAAACCAAAATCTACTAACTAATTAAATTAACCAGAATCACTACAAAGCAATTTAAACTAAACAAATATAGCAAATAAAAAAAAAACAAAATTAAGATTATTGTTAGCACCATGCTTTCTGAGTTTTTTTTTTTTTTTTTTAAAAAAAAAAAAAAAATCGGCGTCCCGCACGTGCGGGGCCCAAGCCGCACGTGCGGCTTGGTCAAGGATCACTCCCCCGCACTTGCTTATTTAGCAGTGCCCAACCATGTTTTGGTGAGATGGTGCTGTATGTGCGTGCACAGTGCCGCACATGCGGGAAATTGTTTTTTTTTTTTTTTTTTTTTAGGAAAAGGTAGATTTTGTTTTTATTTATATATATATATATATATATTTGTAAAATTGAACAAGTATAACACCTTCTTTTTTTTTCTTTTTTTTTTTAAACAACAATTAACAAATAAAACAACTTTTTTTAAAAAAAAAAAAAATCAAAACTAAGCATTTCTACCTTCAATTGACATCCGAAATAAATATAGTACATAAGAAAATAACGGAATGCCCACTAAAGGTATAATCTTCACGCGAAAACCACAGGTACTACTTTTCTCCCTAACTGTGTTTGTAACTTTCCCTATTCTCCAACAGGGTGACAGACTAGGTTGATTTGGTATCCAGAATCGAGGCGTATAAAGCTACCTCAACCTATGGGATTGCCATACAAAGTTCAAGTCGAGGTAGTTTTGAAGCAATCTCCACACCCCTGGGTATTTAAACCAGACTCTAGTCTCGGAAATCCCAAACCTTTGTGTTCTAGGCTCTGCCATTCGAACTCTAGTTTCCACCGTCTCAGTTGGTCTCCTAGGAACTCACTACAAACACGGTTAGGTGGCTATACCAGACCGTCAGATGCTGTTCGGGCACGGCTAACACCAAAGGAATTACGCCTTTAGAGGATTTAAAGTCTCCTAGACGCAAATAAAGCATGACGAGAACAAAGAAAAACAAAATAACATAGAAGGGAAAGAAAAGAGAATAAGGAATCAATCTATCAATCATAATAAAATGGGTCCATCAAACCCCTGGGTAAAGGAAAATGATCCTTCCTAGTCGAGAAATTTAGTCTCCTATAATCAATGCAGCCTCGCCACCTAGTAGTGGTTCGTGTGGGGATTAACTCTCCTCCCTCATTCTCAACAATGGTGATGCCCGATTTCTTGGGCACCACTTGTGTGGGACTCACCCACTTGTTATCTGAGATGGGGTATATGATACCCGCATCCAACAATTTCAAAACCTCCTTAACTGACCCATCAATATCAAAATTTTCAAATCCAAAATGACCTAGACAAGCCTCTAAAGGGTCCTCTACATGAATGGAGGGTAAAGCCTCCTCCACAATCTCATCCACAACATCCACTAATAAGCACTCCTCTCTCTCAGGAGGTTGCTGGGATGCTTGGAAAACATTAAGTTTCACTTGCATGTTGCCAAATGAAACTTCCATAACCTCGGTCCGACAATTTATGCATGCATTGGCCGTAGCCAAGAAAGGTCGACCTAAGATCACCGGGATTTGTTTCTTAGAACTGGTTACCGGTTCCATATCTAACACTAAAAAGTCAACAGGGAAGTAGAACCTATCAACCTTAACTAGCACATCCTCAATCATGCCACGTGGCACTCTGAGGGACCGGTCAGCCAATTGAGGAGTGACAGTAGTGGGCTTCAACTCGCCAAGCCCAAATTCCTCGTACACAGAGTACGGCAATAAATTGACACTAGCCCCTCAATCTAATAAGGCCCTATCAATGAAATGGTCCCCTATAATGCATGCAATGGTTGGGGCACCCGGGTCCTTAAGCTTAGGAGGTGTGTCATTCAACAAGATGGAGCTTACTTGCTCCATGAGTAGGACCTTTTGGGACACATGTGTCCTAGATTTACGCTTTTGCGTACAAAGGTCCTTCAGAAATTTGGCATATGATGGTACTTGCTTAATCGCCTCCAACAAGGGGAGGTTGATTTTTACCTGTTTAAAGACATCCATCATTGCCTCCATAGATGCCGCCTTCTTATTAAAAGGGGACGGTGTATCGAGGCAATGGGGAAAGGGTGCCTTAGGCACATATGGAGTGCTAGGGACTAACTTATCCCTCTTAAGTGTTTCCCCCTCACCCTTGCTCTCATTAGGTGTACCCCCATGGTCACCCTTCTTAACTCTAGTTGCATCTGGTGCAACTGACTGAGGCTCTAACTCCCTACCACTTCTTAAAGCAACCACCGCCTGCACTTGCTCATGTTGCTTACCATTCCCACCCGAACTCTCTGCCCTATATTGTTCCTTAGGGTTGGCCACAGTTTGACTTGATAATTTTCCCTCCTCTCTTCGATTAATGTAGTTAGCTATTTGACCCAATTGGGTCTCTATCTTGGCAATAGAGTGAGTGTGGGAGTGAACTATCGGTGCTAACCCCTTAAGTTCTGAAAGACCTTCCAACACCTGAGTCTCGAAGGCAGAGTTGCCCTGAGGAACAGGCAGGGGTTGTGGTTGCCGGTATAGTTGTGGGGGTCGATAAGGTTGCGGTGGTTGGTAGGATGATTGGTTGGCAAAATTATTGAAATTCTGCCTTGGTGGTGGAGGATTATAAGAAGTACCTTGTGAAGGGGTTCTCCATGAGAAGTTAGGGTGATTTCTCCATCCCGGATTATATGTGTTGGAGTATGGGTCATTACCCGGGTTGGAGAATCCTTGAGCCACATTCACATGCTCTTGGACTAACTCTGGAAATTGTGATGCCGAAGGGCACTCACTCAAGTCATGAGTAGGGCTCGCACATATAACACATGCCTCACGGAATTGAGGCTGATCTTGCTGGGTAGGGGCATGTCCCGTAGCTAATAAGGGGTCTATCTTGCGGGACAGTGCCTCTACTTGTTGGGCTAACTCTAGGTTTTGCCCGACTTCATAAATGCCCCCTCTTTTTGGGGCTCCAACTACGGGTTGCCAGACTTGCTGGGTTGTGGAGGCATGGTGAAGGGAATTATCACTTAAGTTCTCAAACAATTGCCATGCCTCGGCATCATTTTTAGACATAAATGTCCCACCACAGGACGAATCCACCATTTGGCAGTGTGGCTCAGTTAAGCCATAATAGAATGTTTGAACAAGTTGCCAATCAGACACTTGGTGGTGGGGACACTGTTGGAGAAGGTCTCTAAGTCTTTCCCACGTCTCATAGAATTGCTCGCCATCCATTTGAGCAAAGTTTGTGATGGCTCGCCTAAGTTGGTTGGTTTTACCTATGGGAAAGTACTTCTCCAAAAACCGTTGCTGTAATTGGTCCCAAGTTGTGATTGAATTAGCAGGTAGAGAATTTAGCCAGTGTTTGGCTTTATCCTTTAACGAGAATGGAAACAATCGCAGCATTAAGGCCTCATTTGTGAAATTTTGGATCCTCACTGTCGAGCAAATTTCCAGAAATTCATTCAAATGCTTATAAGGGTCATCATGAGTTAGTCCATGGAATGATGGGAGCATTTGTATAGTGCTGGACTTAATCTCATAATGAGCAGCAGTGGTATTGGGCAATTGGATGCATGATGGTGATGTATATGCAGTGGGTGTAAAATAATCCTTAAGGATCCGGTTAGGCACATTCGGGACATTAGGATCTGCCATCTCTAATGGCTCAATGTATGACTATGAATATTCAAGCCTAGGAATATGGGCAGAGGTCCTAAGTCTCCTAAGGGTCCTTTCTAGTTCAAGGTCCAAACTCCACAATTCAGGGCGACAAGAACGACGCCCGTGCATACACTACCCAAACACACACAACAAGTTCCGACTCTGTGCACTAAGTATGAAAGCAAAATACCAAAGGAAGAAATACTCACAGCGGTTTAATGAAAACGCTTTACTCGTCTTACGGATGGTTGAGGTGTAGACGTTGTCTCCAACCTCTGTTTGAGCTTTGACTTCCGTTTTAGCACTTTGGTGCTTTGCTTGTGAGTGTTTGCTTCTGTTTACTCACTTTAGCGCTGTGGTTTTTTTTTTTTTTTTTTTTTGAAGCTCGGCTGCACTCCGCTTGCACTTCAGTGATAGTTCCAATTTCAAACGCACTGCACACTTAGCAACACCAAAAGCATAAAATCCTAAACTCAAAATTAAAATAAGAATGTAACTTTAAATTAACTAATTTCACCAGAAGTCCCCAGCAACGGCGCCAAAATTTGATGGGTCGTTGAACACACCAAAATTAAATACTAAACTCTACCAAATTCAATCAGAATAATGGCAAGTCCAGGTATTGATCCACAGGGACTATTGTGAAATTAAACTAATTTAATTGTCAAATTCCTAGATTAATTTTGATAAAAAGATTGGTTGTTTATAACCTAATTTAATAACGAGTAAATTAAACTAAGGAATTAAATTATCAATAATAAATGAAATTGGGTTTACTGAATTGGGGAAAAATCCTAGGGTAGAGAATTCACCACTAACCACATAATTAGGGTTTCCAATTGAAATTAATTATGCTATGGTTTGAACGGATTAATGCTTCGCAACTACAAGGTCAAACCATTTAACAAGAAAATCATCACATTCAATGTACGAGCACGAACCATCTCAAGTAATACGAATCGTTCACTCTAAACTAGGGTAGTGATACGACTCGTTCCTCGTAGCATGGTTCGTCCCATACCTTGAATGTGAAGGAATAGAAAACTCATGTATGGATAATATTCAACAATCACAGAAAGTCAAATATTTGAAAAGATAATGAAAATTATATATAAAGAATTTCTAAAACACCATACAATGGTTCAAACCTTTACATAATATAAAATCAAAAAAGAAAAACCTATTACATGGCTAGGGTTTCTTCAAAACCCTAGAAAAGAAGACTAGCCACTCATGGAGGAGTGGAAGGAGGTAGAAGGAGAAGGAACCACCATGGGAGACATCTTGGAGCTTTTGTTTTTTTTCTCTTTTTCAAACCCTAGCCTCTCTCTTTTGATCAAAACAACTTCCGAACCCTAATCCAGCCTTTTACTTGCCTTTTTATACTTCCAATCTTGTCCAAACAGGTTTAAAACGTCGGTTTGACTTTCCCAGAAAAAGTCAACGCACGTGCGGGAAAGTCAACTCTGCCCAAATTTCGTCTTTTTGCTCATTTTATGCTCCAACGATGTACAACCTGATTGACACTCAACACACATAAAATATACAGTTTGACCAGCAAGTGAAGTTAAGAGATTCTAATTAACGGCCTCAATGAAGTACATTTCGGCCTTAATCAGGTTGTGGGTCCAAAAATTTGAAATGAATCATAATTGGATTGATTTCAAATTTCGTATCAAATCGAACCCATACTGTTCCACGAACACTCCTAATCGCAACAATGAAATTATCATCATACTATTCAAATTTATTGAATTCTCAAACAATGAGAAATGAAAATAAAAAAATGCCAACATATACAAATAATAAAATTAAATGCTTTTTGAGATTTGTTTGTGATGCAAATAATAATCCAAGCGATGTCCATATTCTAATTAATAGTGGGTCGTGTTCATTGGCAAATAAATAAATTTAGGGGATATACATATTTTTTAAGAAAAAAATAAAAAGGAGCAGCTTGCCTCTGGTCTAAGATTGGATTAGACGGTGCTGTTTAGTCTGTGGGAGTCCATCACGGATCTCATTTTGATAACCCGAACCGTTCAATGTGTAGCACTCGTCAAGTACTATATGCCTATAAAAAATCACATTGATCGGATATCGATAGTTATGTGATCAAATTAGTTTTGTATTAAAAAAAATGGATGGTGAACAGATTAACAGTTGACAAAAAGCTGATCCAATGAGATAGCTATCGATATCCGATCAACATGATTTTTTACAGGCATTTAGTACTACGACGATTTTTACGCATTGAACAGTTTGAATTATCAAAACGGGACTCGTAGTGGACTCTCACAGGCTGAACAATACTGTCCAGTCCGATCTCAGACTGGTGACACGTTGCTTCCAAATAGAAAAACATTTTAAAAATCTTAAACTAAAATGTAATTTATGAAAAATTGCAATGGAACGTGCACCTCTCCTAGATAAAATACATAAAATATATAAATTCTATATTAAAAAAATGTAATGGTCATATCTAAAATGGTAGATCCCATTTTTCACAATAATTAAAAAAATATATTTGAATGTGTGAGCAAAATTGCACTCACCATCGTGTTTCCTTCTTTTATCATTGAGAGGTAATAAGTATAATAATCTGTTTAAATTGCTGAACTAAACAAGCTTAAGTAGTTAGTTAAGCGATAAAAATTTAAAAATAAAATTTAAAATCTTGAATTTAAGTTCTATGAAAGGGCCACTAAAATTTGCCTAGGCATTAACTTTTAATTCAATAATGCAAATATGCTTGGAAGATTATATGTAAGAAAAATGCTATGAATCCCACTTACAAACTCCAAATATATTTTGAATGAGAGTTGTGTGGTTGAGATTAAATTTGTATAGTATGAAATTCATAGTAGAATAAATTTAAATTACATGAGGATAATTATAAATAATATCTAAATAATTAAGTCTGAATTTGCCATGAAATGAAAAGTTGAATTTACACAACCGCGCGGGCTTCAGTTTTATGGGTCAATTATTTTGATTTTGATTGCTTATCCCACAAGCGTTGCTGCATAAGCCCACAAGCCTTCTAGAGCCATTCAACGAGTAGAGCTGTCTCTGGAGTTTTATAGCTCTTCTCATAAGCTCTTCTTTTTTTTTTTTTTTTTGAACGGCGAAGAAGAAGATCTTTATTGATGAAACATACAAAGTATGACAAAAACATCAATAAAGAGGAGCTTGAAGCTAACACAAGCTTCAAGCTCCAGTTGGCAAGAAGCCAACAAGAAAAGAGAAAAACAGAATAAAACAGAACTGCTATGAAACAGAATAGCTATGAACAAGCCAAAAACAGAATAAAACAAAACTGCTATGAAACAGAACCCGCAACCAAAAAGCAGATCCAAAAATACAGCAGCAGCCAAGATGCAGATCCAAAAATACAGCAGCAGCTCGGAACTGATATGAACAAAATAGAGCTGATCCAAAAATACAGAACTGATCCAAACCAGCTACTATAAGCAAAACTGATACGAACAGCAGCAGAATTTGCAGAATTACACTATGGACAGAGTAGAACCACCTGAATAAAACAGAACCTGCAGAATAACACCACAGCAGCAACAAATCTAACACAGCAGGATTACACTACGCAAACACCAAGCCAACCAAAGCAACTCAAGTGCGAATGCAGTGCCTGACACCTGAAGCATTGAATTGGAAATCATTGATGGAGAATGGAAAGTGGTTGGAGGAGGACTTTAACCAGATCGCTAGCCTGAAAATGATGAGTTCCTGCAGCAGCTGGGTGTTAAGATGGGAGGCTTGAAAGAGGCACTCGTTTCTGATCTTCCAAATGGACTAGAGGGTGACCAAAGGAATGGCACGCTAGATTCTCCTCTCCTTTTTCTTGCAGATGAACCCTGCCCACCACTGCAGCAGATCTTCAATAGAGACAAGAACGACCCAGAGAATACCCCACCATTGTAATAACCCAGTCCAAACTTTCCACACCAAAGGGCAGTGAATCAGAACATGCTGGACAGTTTCCTGCTGCGAGTTACAAAAGAGGCATGAGGTGGCAGCCGATCTATCCAATACGCCAATCCGTTGCAAGAAGACAGAAGTTTTAACCTTGTGTTTCCAAGCGAGCCAACCGAAAAATTGTATTTTAGGTGGTAGATAATTGAGCCAAATCAAATCACTAGAAGGAATAGTGTTACCCAAGGCAAGATTAGAATGATTATAAAGAGTGGAAACAAAAGACTTGCTAGGATGAAGTGCTGCCCACACAGCTCTATCATCAATTCCTAGATTCAAGGGAGGAGGAGTAGCTAAGGTGGTAATGACTCTGTGAAGTTCATCATTTTCCCATTCGAAGAGGGCTCTTCTGAAGTTAAACACCCAAACGGAAGATGTGGTTGACACAAAGTCCTTGAGAAGTCCTTCCTTACTATTGGACAGTTGAAAGAGCCTGGGGAATGCATCTTTAAGGCAATGAACCCCACACCATTGATCATACCAAAACTTAATACGACAACCATTCCCCATTTTTAGATAAAGATTACTAATATAGAACAATAGAAGGGACTCATGCTTATCTGCTGCTGCCAATATGCCACCCCAGATATTAGAATGATGAATTCTAGAGCAAAGGTTAGGAATCCAAGACCCTCCTAGAAACTTATATTTACTACATAAGACTCGCTTCCATAATGAATCATGATCTGAGGGAAATCTCCACCACCATTTGAGTAGCAAGCACACGTTCACATCCCTAATTCTTTTGATGCCCAATCCTCCTTGCTTTATGCTCTTTGTTACCTCAGACCACTTAACAAGATGAATCCTCCTCTTTAGATCTGGGCCTCCCCAAAGAAATGAAGCTTGAATTTTGTCTAACTCCTTAGCTACGCCTTCAGGTATTTTAAACAGAGACAAGTAAAATACAGGCAAGCTTGACAGCACTGCTTTCACCAGAGTCAACCTCCCAGCATGGGAGAGAAACCTCCTTTTCCACCCAGCAAGCCTCATTTTGACTTTATCTACAATTGGTTTCCACATCCTCTTTCTTTTGGGATTAGCTCCCAGCGGCAATCCAAGATACTTGAGTGGTAAACTATGGGTCTTGCAATTCAACAGATGTGCAAACTCCTCTAGAGTATTGCCAGGGATACCAACCCCACAAATCAGACTCTTATGATAGTTGATTTTGAGACCTGACACTACTTCAAAGCACCTGAGGATCCTTTTCAAAGTGAGGACTTCCGAGAACTCCGCTTCACATAACAGAAGAGAATCATCTGCGAATTGGAGATGAGACAACTGAACTTGATTATTTCCAATGGTGACCCCTTTGAGCAAATTCAACTCCCGAGCTCGGAGGAGGAGAATGTTAAGAGCTTCAACAACCAAATTAAAAAGGAAAAGGGATAGAGGATCTCCTTGCCTGAGGCCTTTTTGAGGATTAAATTCCTTAGTTGGAGAGCCATTTACGAGGATTGAAATTCTAGAAGTAGAAACGCATTCCTTGATCCATGAATTCCATTTGGGACCGAACCCAAAGTTTGATAACATTGAGAGAAGAAAATCCCAGTTGACAGAATCAAAGGCCTTTTCGAAATCTAGTTTAAACAGCAGCCCAGATTTTCTGGATTTAAGCCAACTATCTACAACTTCATTAGCAACCAAAACTCCATCCAAAATGTTCCTGCCTCCCAGAAAAGCTGATTGTGAGTCACCAATGATCCCAGGCATAACTTGTTTAAGCCTGGAAGCTAGAACTTTAGAAAGAATTTTGTACACAGAGCCAACAAGGCTTACAGGCCTAAACTCATTTAAGGTGAGAGCTTTCTCTTTCTTTGGAATCAGTGTAATGAATGTACTATTGAAGCAATTTGGTAGTCTGCCACTGGAGTGAAAATCCTTCATAAAGTTAAGCACCTCCCCCTTAAGCATCTTCCAAAACTTTTGAAAAAACAGAAGGTTAAAACCATCCGGCCCAGGAGCTTTGTTTCCATTACAATCAGCTACTGCTGCCTAGACTTCTTCTTCAGAGAACTCTGCCTCGAGCAAAGAGAAATGATCACTAAGCCGAACACTCTTGAAATCACCAACAAGAACTGGCCTATGCTTCCAAGTCTAGGAGAAATGATTAGAGAAATATGAGCACACTTCATGTTTAACTTGGTCTGGTGCCTCAATGACTACATCTCCCACTGTGATTGAATTAAGGGAATTTCAATTTTGCCTACAGGTAGCCATAACATGGAAAAATCTTGTATTTTTATCACCTTTCATATTCCAATCCTGCCTAGACTTTTGTAGCCATTCCCATTCTAACTTCTTGCTTAACTTCCATATCTCAATCTTTTTCTCTCTTTGCTGCTTCAGGTCATCCTCCATCAAAGGCATAATCTCAGCTTTCAAGTCCAATTGATGAAGTTCATTTTCCAGAAGATGCAGCCTAGAAGAGACATCACCATATTCCCCTTTACTCCATTTTTTTAGAGCCAACTTGAGGGCATGCATCTTACGCTAAAGGATAAATCCAGCAGGACCTGAGAACTGTGACTGTCTCCAATTATGTTCCACAAAGGATGCAAAGTTCAAATGCAACATCCATGCATTTAAGAACTTAAATGGTTTAGGCCCCCAATCTCTAGAATCCTCCATAAGTACAATAGGGCAGTGATCAGAGGAGACTCTAGCAAGACCCCATTGTTTGAATTTAAACTTTTCTAGCCATTTAGGATTGAGCAAAAACCTATCAATTCGGCTCCACATGTGGCCATCAGTTGCATTACACCAGGTGTACTTTTTGATTGACCTTATTCATTCAAGGTCTTACTATCGATGGATTACAAGAAAATAAACAAATCCACACATAACAATCAAATAGAATCAATACAAAATAAAAATAAAAAATCAAATTAGGTCAAAGGAGAGAAAGAATCATCTTTGATCAATCCTTGTAATAAGATTTAATTGAACTTTGATGAAAAAATTTAATCATAGAATCGTCATACAATGCCTAATCGAATTGTAGAGGGTGTGATTTGATTTTTGTCCAATAAGAAGCATATATATTTGATGTCAAATGAATATTTAAAAAGAATTTGAGCATAACTATATTGATTGTCTACATAACAAAAGATCCAATCAAAATAAATTGTTAGCTCTACCAACAAATCAAGGGAAGTTATAAACTTGTAATGTGATGTGATAATTATAGTCAGTTCACTATAGCAATTCGCACTTTTGCCAGCAAATGTTATCCGCGACTAAATTTTTTGGTTGCCCCTTTGGTTGCCAATTGAGAATCGTGAAAAGTAATTAGCGACTAAAAAGTTTTTTAGTTGGAAAAAAGTTATATTTACCGACTAACTTTGTAAAATAATATAAACTTGTAACGTTAGTTAATTTTGAATTTGGATGATGTGTTCCAACTTTATAAAATAATATAAAATTGTTCTATCTATCAAATTGAAAGGATCAAATTGGTGAGAGTGTCCCCTTCAAGGATGAGTAATACCTCCACCGCATGTTACTTCCCTGGGTTCGTTATTTGATCCATTCCTCCTTGTCATATCTAAGTCCAGTAACATAGACAGATACAAAAACCTCTAGAATATCTCTTTTCTAATCAATGTAGGACTTTTCTTATTCCCAAACACCAACTACTCACTAATGCCTATTACTTTCACTAATTTCTCATGCATGCATCATGTGAAGGATCTTAAACAGACGAATGATTAATCAACTTTTATATTAAAATGCACTGAACATTAGTCACATCGAATCATAACCAACATTGATTGAAGATCACTTTGATGATAAACAAAGACATGTGAAAAGAGTTTGATATTTGTCGGCTCAACTGTCTAGATCATAGTTGGCCTCACTCAGATAAATTTTTGGACTGAAAAAGATGGAAAACCGAAGTCTGGTATTGCACTCAATCCCTGCAGGTCCCATTGATCCATAATTCAATTAGTTACTTGCACAAATTTTATTTTTATTTTTTAAAATTTTTTGAATGCTTGAATTTAGATCAAGTAGGGGATGGATATTGATGTTGTGTTTGTCTTATTTATTCATCAAGAATGGTTTATACTAACGTTCATTTTTAAATCTTATCCATCCATGCGTATGGTTGGTTTTGTAGTTTTAACTTTGGACTAATGCAAGTTGCTCGAGATAGAATCAAGATTGAACAAATTTATATATATAAAATTAAACTATTAAAAATTAATATTACAAATATACATATTAATATGATAAGACCTACCAAACAAACGTATCTTTTGTTCGCAGGCATCCTCATTATTTTTACCATGGATAAACTTATGTTGATGTGTATATTTTTTTTTTCTAATTTAATTTTGCGTATATAAATTTCTTGAATATTTTTAGATAGATTTCCAAGAGTTTCAAGATGATGAATTTCAGAAAAGCTACTTACTATAGGAATACATTAGGTACCATGGCAGGTTGGATTTGGCATGGTTCTAAATCATAGAACATGTGTTTCTTTAGACTTGTTTGGTTAGGAGATTTGGAAAGGGAAAGGAAAAGGGAAAGGGGAAAAGGTGTGGAAAGGGAGAGATTTGGAGAATTTGAGGAGGGATTTAGAACATGTGTTTCTTTATGCTTATTTTATTCACATTTCACCTGTTTTTTTCCTTTCTTTTTTCAAATCTCCTTTCAAATCCCTAACCAAACATAGCCTTAGGGTCAACCAAGAAATTTGGAAGAATTCAAAAACAAAAAGATGGAGAGTGAAATAAACAATACAAGAAATTGTAGTTTTGGCGACTACTTTTGGTGACACTATCAAAATTGCATAGCTAAAACATCCTTTCCGCGATGCAAAAATCATTTTCATCGCTAAAAAGGTTAACATTAGCGACGTGATCAACAAGTTGTTGCTAAAAAGTCAAATATAAATTAGGCGCCTAAAAAAAATTAGCGCTCCAACATGAGGAAAATTTTAGCAATGATCAATGAGTTTTAGCGACAAAACAGTCCCTTACTATTAGTATAAGGGTTACGGCAACATAGATGGCGCGCCGGCAAAGGTTTAAGTCTTTAGCGACAAACATGCATTGGGTTGCTATAGGTTTCTATCTATACAATATATATAAAGCATGGATTCGAAGTGAACAGTATTTTCGGCCAAAGATGAACAGTGTTTTCTGCAATGGTTGAAAAGTCGATTTTACCCTTATGCTTTATAATTTTTCTTCTCTGGAAGCAAGGGTATTGATGGGAAACTGACTTCAAAATTTGTTTGCTTACAGCTATTAATGAAAAGATCCATCGTATGCCCCTCTCTCTCTCTCTCTCTCTCTCTCTCTCTCTTGTGTATAGGTTTTTGAGTTTAGCACTTCATCTTTAAAATCGATTCAACATAATTGATCATATATGGAATTTCTATGAGAATCCGACCAACAAAATTAGGGTTTCTTCTTCTCTTCAAGTACAGTACCTAATTTATTTATTTTTGTTTATATTTTGGTATGTAAAAAAGGGTTTTTCGCTTAGAACTTCATTTCATCTTCAAAATCGATTCCACAGAATTGATCGTGTATGGAAGTTCTATGAGATCCGTCCAACAAAATTAGTTTTTTTTTTCCCATTTTTTTATGTAATGTACACAATTTGTTTTGTTTGTTTATTTTTTGTTGTGTAAAAAGCGTTTTGTTTTTCCCCCTAATTTTTATTTTTATTTTTAATTTCTATTTGTTAACGATTTTCTTTCTTTCTTTCTTTCATTTGCTTTTCTTTTTCTTTTTCCCTTTTGAAGGGTTGTGTGGTTATTGTGTTTTGTCTTTTGGGTTTCCCCGTAGATTCGATTTCTTTCTGTTCAGGTAAGAAATGTTTTAGTTTTTGTGTGGAGATATGCTTTGGATTAGGTAGATATACCCAGGAGCATGGTAAGTCATGGATTTTTGGTGTGTTAAGAATACAATATTTTGAAAATTAAATTAAATTACTCATTGATTGACCAGACTTTTTATTTTTATTTATTATTGTGGTGACTTTGGTTGGTGCAGTGTCTAGGTGATGATTAATAAAGAGATACGGAGGTCATCTAATATTCCATATGACGTCCGAGTGGAAATAGGTCCATATTTTCTGGATTCACCTCCTGTTTTGGACAAGAACAACAGATAATTGCCAAAGCTTAATGAAAGCACATCAGATTATATTCGTACTGGTTTAACCACAAGTTGAAGGCTATTTGATTGTAATGATAATTTACCTCTATTATGCAGCATATGATTGCTTTTTGCTGCTCGAACTTTGGTTTGTTTATATGATTTGTGCATTTGAATTGATCAGACTAGATGGAGTGATTTAGAAAACAATTTGTTCCTCATTATTTTAACAATCGAATGGTTTGCATTTCGAATGATCAAGTCTAAAATATTTGGTATAATTTCATGATTACACTTTTGTTTTTATTTATTTTTTTCATCTATCGAGTGCATTTGTAATTATGTTTAAAATCATATGTTCTATTTTGTGTCTATATGTTGGGAGGTGGAAAAGAGAAATGTGATGATTTATTTTTATTTTTATTTTTCAATTGATTATTGAAATCATTTTTTGTTGTTACCTATATCAAATTAGGTTAGTTTTACAATTTTTTTTTTTTTTATAGCCAGTTCAAGTATAAAAATATGATGTACAATCACTTTCTTGATCTCTTATTTTTATTTTATTTTTTCTTGTACAAAATGTCTTAAATTAATAAGTGATACCGATTAAATTTTCACGCTTAATGTTGAGTGCCTATTTATTTATTTATTTTGTTAAAATAAAATTTAAAAAACAATTGAAAATTTTGTTTTGAATATTTGAGTTTATTGTTAATTTCTGTTTCTTTTCTTTTCAATGGCTAAGCAAGTAAGCGAAACAAAACTACTAAAGCAAGCCAAGCTAAGAAGGCTTCCTTCTAGAATGTATTTAGTTCACCATGACAATCACTCTTCCAATTCTACGAGTGTGAAAAATGACTTTGGTTATTGTGTTTGCACTGTGTTTATGTAGCTGCTGTGAAACTTCTATTCCCTTGTACCAAGAACAAGTGGCTACTTTAGCAATGACATAAATATAGGTTCTATTCAACTTTATTTTAGCCATATTTTTTGACCTTTTTTTTTTTTTTTGGACCTTATGTTTCAGCTTATCAATTCTACTTTGTTTTGTCGGAAAAAGTTCGCTGTCATGGTTGTTGCATGCCAGTTTGACTGTATCATTTTTTTTTTGACCTTTTGTTTCGGATTATCAATTCTACTCTATTTTGTTAGAATAGGTTGGCTGCCATAGTTGCTGTCGGTTATAAGGAGGGCAATGATCCTTTGTACAAGTTAGAGATTTTCTTCTACACTTGTTAATATGTTTAGTAATGCAATTGAGAGGGATTTTTTCTTATGATCTTTTTTTCCTCCTCCTTTTTTTAATTAAAAGGGGGGGGGGAAAGAAGATAAACATTCATTTGGTTATTTTTCCATTTTGTTGAATATGAATGTCTTTACTTGTGTTCAAAAGCAAAAAAATTGGTAAAACTTCTAATGCAACTGTAAGGGATTTCCCCTAACATTTGACATAATGTTAAGATTAACGTTAAAATATTTAAATTTTTAAGTTTGACATGCTTGCTTAGTACATTACATATGTGAGGCAATTTAGTCCGGAGGCATGAGAAACGACCACCATTTTTGTTATTCCATATAATTTTTTCAAAAGGTTCGATTTCCTTCTTTTCTTGATGGTAGAATTCTGCATTTTGTTCGATTTTATTGAAATCTGATAACTTCTTAATTCTCCATTCTAATTCAACAAGTGCTTTACATAGTTATTTATACAAAGATACAAACTATCAATCATAACTAACTCTTAACAAACACATCTAGATACATTCTAACAAACTCTAAGAAACTTGTATTCTAACCACCACAACTAATCCCACTATAACAATCCATCTTGGTATTGTTACAGTCCCGTGGTGCATAAGATTTAACAGACAAATGCTGAGACTACACTTGTGTCATGTGCTGCACTTGTTCTTTGAGTTGTGTAGTAGGTTGTAGCTCCAGCTCTGACTTAGGCTCTGATTTTGCTTTTGTGTTCAAGATCTCTTCATATTTCCTATGTGATTTTGCAATAGTTTACACCCGAGATAAATACTCTAAGCATGTATCTGATGAGAATCACCCTATAATAGAGCAAAAGCAAAAGACAGTGGATGGTTCTAGATCACGTGCATCATCTGAAAAGGTTGAGGAGTAGCATATAATGTTTCATGTAAATGTAAAGTTGTTACAATTGTAGATGGTTAGGGGTTAGTTACATAATTGATTCAATAGTTAGATATAGCTTAGGTGTATGTCATATCTTGAATAAGATATAAATATACTATGTACTACAGGTTATTCAATCAATAAAGAAATACTTCTTCTTTTTCAGCAGTTTTGCTTTATGGTATCAGAGCCATAACTCTAACGAGCATAGATCTTGTGAAGGTTCTTCAATGGCTACCTTGGAGTCCTTATCTTCATCTCTTCCCCCGAATCTTACTCTTCTGATTTCTAACTTGAACTACTTTGTTACAGTCAAGTTGGATACCACAAATTACATTGTTTGGAAAAATCAATTCCAAAACATCTTAAGAGCAACAAATCTCTTGAGCTATGTTGATGGATCATCTGTCTATCCATCTTTAACTGTGGTTGAATCTTCTGGCAAGACTGTGATGAATCCAGAAGTCTTGATATGGAAATTGATCGATTCACATCTTTTTAGTTGCATTACTGCAACTTTAACACCTGCGGTTTTCACATTTGTGTTTCAATGTGTGACTTGCAATGAAGTTTGGTCTCTTCTTGCTAAAAGATTCACCTCTCTCTCTCGATCTCACATTCACCAGTTAAAGAACAAACTTAACAATATCTCGAAGAAATCTTCTTCGATGGATGAATATTTGTAGCATATCAAGAACATTTCAGATCAGCTATCTCTTGCCGGATCTCCTATTGATGACGAAGATCTCATTCTTATCAACTTAAACGGATTTCCTGCTGAGTTCAATGCTTTCAAGACCACTGTTCGAGCTAGATCTAAGGCTATAGCTATGGAGGAACTTGCCTCATTACTCTGCTCAGAGGCTTTACATGTTGAATCTGAATCCAAAGATTCTATATCAAATCTCATTGTGGCTTATTCTACTACAAGAGATTCACATCAATCTCGGTTCAATAATCAGTCTTCTTCTAATTTTCGAAGCAATTCAAATTCCTATCACCGAGGGAATAATTTTTCCAGAAGAGGATGGTTTTGTCGAAATCGTAGAGGAGGAAATAGATCATATCACACAGGCAGACAATTTCCACATGCTTCATCTTCATCACCTTCTTCATTTGGTGGTTCATCACTGTTTTGCCAAATTTGTGGCAAACCTAATCATGCGGCTCTTGACTGTTGGTTTCGTATGGATGCTTCCTATCAGTCCTCTTCACAGTCCTCTTCACCATCTTCTCCATCTCCTACTGCTTATGTGGCATCCTAGTCTTTTTCTTTCCCTGCTCCACCTGCTAATTGGTATGTTGACTCCGCTGCAACTACACATGTTACCAATGACCTTTCTAATCTACAACAGTATAGTCCATATTATGGCTCAAATTGTGTCACTGTTGGTAATGGCTCATCTGTTCCCATTATGCACACCGGCCAAGGTATTCTTCCTACTTTCTTATTTCCTTTTAGACTTCGTAACATGCTTCATGTTCCATCTATCTCTTCTAATCTTTTATCCGTCCATCAATTGACTGCTGATAATAATTGCTCTATCACATTTGATGATACTTCTTTTGTTATTCAGGACAAGCATTCAAAGATTCCTCTGTATAAAGGTCTTTACAGTCAGGGCCCTTATCAGTTACCTTCCACTCTACCTAGGCATGTCTCTCCTGCTGCCCTTGCTGCACCTGTGTCATCTACTACTTGGCACCGGAGGCTAGGGCATCCCTCTTCACACAAATTGAACTTTGTTTTGAATAATTTTCAATTACCTGTTTCTAGTAAATGTAATAACCATGTCTGTACTCATTGCACTGTAGCAAAGAGCCACAAACTTCCATTTACATTGTCCAATTCCACTGTTAATAAATCATTATCCCTCATCCATAGTGATGTTTGCAGTCCCTTTTCTTCTTCTACTTCTGGTTTCAAATACTATTTGTTGTTTGTGGATGACTTTAGTAAGTTTTCTTGGGTATATACTATTTCCTATAAAAATGAAGTCTTCTCACGTTTTAAAGAATTTAAAAGTTTTGTTGAAAATCAATTTTCCACCACCCTGAAAGTGTTTCGCACAGATAGGGGAGGTGAATATACAAGAAATCAGTTTGAGCAATATCTTAAATCTCATGGCATCTTACATCAATTGTCTTGTCCTCACACTCCTCCTCAAAATGGAGTGGCTGAAACAAAGCATCGTCATATTATCACCACTACCATTGCATTACTTCATCAATCTGGCTTGCCTCTCTCTTTTTGGTTTGACACTCTTGCTACTTCTGTGTTCCTTATTAATAGGTTACCTAGTTCTTCCTTGTGTCAACAAATTCCTTTTGAAAAATTATATCATAAGCCACCGGATTTTGCCTCCTTTAAGAGCTTTGGCTGTCGATGTTTTCCGTGGCTCAGGCTTTACATTTCTTATAAACTTGCTCCTAGGTCTATCCCGTGTGTTTTCATTGGTTATTATCCTTCTGTTAAAGGTTTTCGGTGCTTAGATCCTCTCACAGGTAAAGTATATCTCTCTCGTCATGTTGTTTTTGATGAATCCTTGTTTCTATTGGTTGCTCACCCTATTTCGTCTATTCCTTCCCCATCTCTTTCTCATCTTTAACATTTTTTCTGGCCTACTGTCAAGCTTACTGTTAATTCTCCTCTTCCATCTACAGCTTCTTCTTCTTCCTCTGGTTCTCCTCAATTGTCTCCCTTGTCTTCTTCTTCTCCCTCTTCTTTTTCCAAATCCCATCCTCTCACTATTTCCATTTCTTTTCCTGTTCTAATTGATTCTCTTACTATTGATCTTAGTTCACATCCTCTTCCTGTTCTATCTTCATCTACAGTCAATACACATCCTATGATCACCAGATCCAAGAAGCAACTTTCTCATTAGTCTTTGCTGGTCTCTACTGTTAGTGACCCTGCTCTAATTGAACCTCATGGTTTCTCTGATGCTATTAAAACTCCTGCTTGGGGTGCTGCTATGATTGAGGAATTTCAAGCTCTCCAACGTCAAAAGACTTGGACATTGGTTTCTCTTCCCTCTGGTAAACATCCTATTGGCTGTAAATGGATTTTCAAACTCAAAAAAAAATTTGATGGATCTATTGCTCGGCATAAGGCCAGGCTTGTGGCCAAAGGCTATTTTCAGTCCGAAGGCATCGATTATCATGAAACTTTTAGTCCCGTCGCTAAACAGCCCACCATTCGAGTGTTTCTTAGCCTCGCTCTTCATTTTTCTTGGCCTATTAAACAGTTAGATATCTCCAATGCATTTTTGCATGGCATCTTAGAAGAAAAAGTTTTCATGACTCAACCTCTAGGCTTTGAGGATTCTGTTTATCCCTCTCATGTTTGTCTACTACATAAAGCTTTGTATGGTCTCAAATAGGCCCCTCGAGCCTGGTACTCAACTTTTTCTTCTTTCTTGGTTTCTTATGGTTTCACCAACAATAAATATGACTCTTCTCTCTTTATTTTTCATCGTGGTTCTGCCATTATTCTTTTGCTTGTCTATGTTGATGACATTCTCATCACTGGGAATGATATTCCTCTTGTTGCTTCTCTCATTAAGCATATGCACTCTACCTTTTCTATGAAGGAGTTGGGGAATCTCTCTTATTTTCTTCGTATTGTCATCCATCATACTGCCACTGGTTTTTTTTTGTCATAGCATAAATATGCTTCCAAGATTCTTGCCAAAGCTGGAATGCTTAACTGTAAAGTTTCCACTTCTCCTATGGCTACTAAGGTTGTGGTTGCTTCTGAGTCTTCCCTGCATTTTTCTCAGCCTTCCCTTTATCGCAGCATTGTCGGTGCGTTGCAATATCTTACGATCACTCGGCCCGACCTCTCTTATGTTGTCAATCATGCTTGCCAGTTCATGCATGCACCCACAATGGCTCATTTTAATGCTGTCAAATGCTTGCTTCGATATCTTCAGGGTACATTGGCCTATGGGCTCGTCTTTTCATCCGGTCCTTTAGCTCTTCATACTTATTCCGATTCTAATTGGGCTGGGAGTGTTCTTGATAGGAAATCTACTACTTGGTATTGTATATTTTTGGGTCCCAATTTGGTCTCTTGGGCTGCTAAGAAGCAATGCACTGTGTCTCGCTCTTCAACTGAAGCCGAATATCGGGCCCTTGCTCAGACGACTGCTGAATTGGCCTGGCTTCACATGCTTCTCTCTGAGCTTCATCTTTCTTCTTCTTCTCCTACCTTATGGTGTGACAACCTTTCTGCAATTTCTCTTGCCTCTAATCCTGTCTTTCATGCTCGCTCAAAACATATTGCTGTTGATTATCACTATATTCGTGAGCAAGTTCTTGCTAAACTAGTGGTTGTCAAACATGTGTCTTCCTCTAACCAAATTGCTGATATCCTTACTAAACCACTCTCTTCTGATCATTTTTCTTACCTACAGTCCAAGCTAATGGTTCGTGCCTCTCCTATTAGCTTGCGGGGCCCTGATGAGAATCACCCTATAGTACAGCAAAAGCAGAAGACAGTGGATGGTTCTAGATCACGTGCATCATCTGATAAGATTGAGGAGTAGCATATAATATTTCATGTAAATGTAAAGTTGTTACAATTGTAGATGGTTAGGGGTTGGTTACAGAATTGGTTCAATAGTTAGATATAGCTTAGGTGTATGTCATATTTTGAATAAGATATAAATATACTATGTACTACAGGTTATTCAATCAATAAAGAAATACTTCTTCTTTTTCAGCAGTTTTGCTTTAGTATCTTCCTCTTTTATTGCTTAGAACTGTTATTCATGTATATGGCTATTCATGCATATGGCATGATTAGTGCTTAAACTGATTGCTATGCCACTAGTATATGATTAGACTTTGGTTGATTTTGATTGGTAGTTATGCTAGAATTTCCCAAAGAGGATCTTGATTGATGATATGCCGAGAAAAAAGTAGTTGGGAAATCTCTTAGTAGAGTACTTTAATAGTCAATTTAGTTACATGGTTGGCTTTGGAATGTGCTCCAATTGTCACGATCCAAACCCGATATCTAAAGGTTTGGCGTTGCAACAAGACAATAAAAATAAAATAATTTTAAAATTTCTGTAGTAGTAGTGCAAGTGGATAAATTAAATTCATGAAAATAAAATAAATGGGTACCAAAAAGTTTTTTAAAAAGGAAGATAGTCATTTGAGCTTTATTTTATTACAAGAGTCTGATCAGAATTACAGATAGCAAATAAAAAAAAACACTGTGATTCATTTCTAATCTTAGTCTCGATCCCAGTAAATCTCATCACTTGAAAAGGGATAACAGCTATAAGCACATGGCAGCGTGAGAAATATTATATAGTGAGCATGAGGGTCCAAAGATCCATGGATAATTAGTAGGCTAAACAAAGATTAGTTTGGTAAATGAAACACATAACTAATTCTAAATAACAGAAGTAGAATGCGGAAATCATATAAGTAAATAATCATAACCACGGTATAGAACAGAACAGAATAAAGGTCACTGGAGTGACAATCAGAATAGAGGTTAATGGATCCATGACAAACAGAGGGCCACAAGGTGACTAATCAGAAGCTAATGGTTTATTTAAGTCCTCCAAGGCATGAGACTTCCGTGATGGTACTTTCAGAAAATAATTGTTTATAAAATCATTAACAAATTATTTCTAAAACATATCCATGAGTTTCAATTTAAGCAAATGAAAGTCAGAAAATAACCAATGTAATTGAAAAATTAAAATAATTTATAAAACACAAATTGCATAAAACAAATTATGATAATTCAAAACATACGTAAAATATGTTATCGTAGCTCAAGGTGTAATATAACTCACCTATGTTAATTCCAACTTTTTACTTTTCGTTCACTGTGACCCACTATATACTCCAAACTAATTTCAAAGTTTTATTTATATAATAAAAACAACTAGAGGCAGAGAGAGACTAAGAGAGTTTGGGGAAAAGGTGAGGATGTCGTTGATGATGGATAGCTATATATATATAGGAGGAGACGTGGGCAGCAAGAGGCATGGCCAGGAAGCCAACTTGAGGGGCACACCTTTTAGTCGCACAAAAAATGTTATGTTTCAGCATATTTTGATTTAAGAAAATTATAGAGAAAAATATAAAAATAACATAATACTCAACAAATAATATCAGATAAAGTTAAAATTATTATTACTATTTTTATTTTGAAATAATTTTCAGTATAAAAATATACAGACTATTAAATTTAAAATAATGTGAATAATTATTCAGAAAAATATACTTTTTTTATTTTATATAAATCACATGCTTTCAAAATTTAATATTAACGTGGTGTTAAATTAATTGAACATTTGGGGTGTCACATTTCTCCCCTTCTAAAAAGAAGTTTGTCTCCAAAGTTGTTGTCCCTTGGTTTTCGAAGAGGTGTGGGTATTTGGCTCGTATTTGATTTTTCATTTCCCACATAGCTTCTTCGACACGATGATTTCGCCATAAAACTTTTACAAGAGGTATAGTCTTATTTCGGAGAACCTGATTATGACGATCGAGAATTTGCACTGGTTGTTCTTCATAAGAGAGATCTTCTTGAACTTCCAGGTCCTCATAATCAACAACATGTTCTGGACCTCGAAGATACTGCCAAAGCATCAACACATGAAATAGATTGTGGACATTGGACAGATCAGGTGGCAGTGTAAGGCAATATGCCACAGGACCAATCCTTTCTAGTATCTCAAATGCCCCGATGTAACGTGGGTTTAACTTTCCTCGCTTCCCAAATCAGATAACCCCTCTTGTTGGTGAGATTTTTAGGAAGTGATCTCCTATTTGAAATTCTAAGTCTCGTCTCCGTGTATCTGCATAGCTTTTCTAGCGACTTTGAGCAGTGTGAATTCATTGTTGGAAGAGTTGAATTTTATCGCTCGTTATTTGCACGATCTCGGGGGCCTAACTGTTTCCTGTTTCCAACTTCCGTTCAACATAAAGGCGATCGACATCTCTTTCTATACAGTGCTTCGTATGGTACCATTCCGATGCTTACTTGGTAGCTATTGTTATAGGCGAACTCCACCAAAGGTAGGTGATCATCCCAATTACCTTTCAGGTTTAGCACATATACGTAACATATTTTCCAAATTCTGGATTGTTCTTTCAGATTGCCTATCAGTTTGTGGGTGATATGCAATGCTAAACTTCAATGTAGTTCCCAATGCCTCTTGTAATTTGTTCCAAAAGTGAGACACGAATCGGGGGTCTTGGTCAGACACGATTGAAACTGGGGTACCATGTAATCGAATGATTTCTTTGATGTACAGAGTGACAAACTTAGTAAGGGGGTATGTCATTTAGATTGGCAAAAAATGAGCCGATTTGGTCAATCAATCTACTATAATCCATATTGCATCATTCTTCGAGATTGATTGTGGTAATCTGACCACGAAGTCCATCGTAATGTGCTCCCATTTCCATTTAGGAATAGGGAGTGGTTGCAATGTTCCTGCAGGTCTCTAATGTTCTGCTTTAACCCGTTGACATTGCAGGCATTTGGAGACGTGGCTTGCTATGTCTCTTGTCATTCCTGTCCACCAGTAGTTTTCCTTTAGATCGTGGTACATCTTTGTGTTACCGGGGTGGACTGTAAACCTCGAGCTGTGAGCTTCCACTAATATCTTTTTCTTGAGCTCTAGAATGTTGGGTACGCAAAGTCGATCTCGAAATTTTAGTATCCCATTGCTTATGGTGAAGTCAGGATTAGGCGTACTTCTTTGTTCATCGTATTTTTTCTTCAAAAGTCTATCTTCACATTGGTGTGCTTTAATTTCTTTTATCAACGTGGGTTCCACGATTATGTTGGCGAGCAGTTCATTGATCTTACAGGGGACAAAGGTACATGCCAAACTTCTTGTACTCTTTCGACTCAACGTGTCTGTTACTACATTAACTTTGCCTGGATGGTGATGGATCTCTACATCGTAGTCCTTCATAAATTCTAACCATCATCGTTGCCTCATATTCAGTTCTTTCTGTGCAAACAGATATTTAAGACTCTTGTGATCTGTGTAAATTTTGCAGGTTACTCCGTAGAGATAATGACGCCAGATCCTGAGGGTGAAGATCTCCAAAGATAATTCTAGATCATAGGTTGGGTAGTTCTTCTCGTGAGTTTTAGGTGATGTGAGGCATATGCAATGACTTTTCCATTTTGCATAATGTGAGGCATCGCTATAAATGACGAACCCTTTCGTTCCCGTAGGGAGTGCTAGTATATGAGCTGTCACAAGTCTGTTTTTCAATTCTTGGAAGCAACATCCCTGCTTGTCCATCCATTCAAAGGGTGTGTTCTTCTCAGTTAGCTAGGTCAAGGGTGATGCTATCTTCGAGAAATCTTGCACGAAGCGCCGGTAATAGTTGGCTAGGCCCAAGAAGCTTCGAATCTCGGACACGTTAGTAGGTCGTGGCCAATCCACGATTGCTGTAACTTTTTGGGGGTCAATCGAGATGCTATCTTTGTTAATGACGTGACCAAGGAAGTGTACACTAGTGATCCAAAATTTGCATTTCTTCAACTTGGCATAAAGTTTGTGATCATGTAGTGTTTGTAGAACCGTTTGCAAGTGTTGCTCATGGTCCACTGGTGACTTGGAGTATAGGAGAACGTCGTCAATGAAGACAATGACGAACTCATCAAGATAGGGTTTGAGCACTCGATTCATGAGGTCCATGGAGGCCGCTGGAGCATTTGTGACGCCAAATGGATGACGAGAAACTTGTAGTGCCCGTAATGTGTTCTGAAGGCAGTCTTTTCGATGCTTTCCATTTTGACTTTTAGTTGATGATGGCCAGAATGCATGTCGATTTTTGAGAATACATGGGCGCCTTGAAGTTGATCAAACAAGTCATCGATTCATGGTAGAGGGTATTGATTCTTGATGGTGACCTTATTTAATTCTCGATAATCGATACACAATCTCATGGTACCATCCTTCTTCTTTACAAACAATACTAGAGCTTCCAAAGGTGAGGTCCATGGTCGAATGAAACCTTTGTCTAAGAGTTCCTGAAGTTGGGTTTTTAGTTCTTTCAATTCGACCATTAACATACGATAAGGAGCTTTGGATATTGGTGGTGTACCAGGTTGAGTTTGAATGGCGAATTCGATTTCACAATAAACTGGGGTTCCAGGTAGGTCTTCAGGAAATACATCTGGGAATTCTTGAACTACAGGGATTGCATCAAGTGTGGGGGTTTTTTGTTGAGTATCGATCACATAACAGATACAAGTACAACAACCCTTTCTTAAAAGTCGTTGGGTTGTCATGGAGGTTATAACACATGGAGAGGTGGGCACACCAATCCCATTAAAGACAAGCTCTAGCTGGTTTGGTAACAATAGGGAAATCTTTTTGGATTTGTAGTCAATAAAGGCGTGATTAACAGCCAACCAATCCATTCCTAAGATCACATCAAAACTTTCAATTCGGAGGGGAATCAAATCTACGTGTAAGGTTTTACCTTTTAAGGATATAGTACAAGATTTGTACACATCAATACCAAGAGCAAAATTACTAGGAGGAAAAGACACAAACAATATATATCCTAAGGGTTCGAGTGTTAATGCTAAGTTGGGAGTAAAATGTGGTGCAACAAAAGAATGAGTTGAACTGGAGTTAATGAGGACATGAGCTAAATGACCACAAATAGAAAGTGTACCTAACACAACATTCTCAGTAATCTCTGAGTTTCTAGGCACCACGACAAAAGCTCTTCCTTGGCGTTTTTGGTCCTTCATCACTCCTCCAGGTACTGCGGGGTTTGGGGCTAGTCCAGAGGGGCCTGCCATAGGATTGGTAAGCTTTGGGCAATCTCTCAGCAAGTAGCCAACTTGACTGCATTTAAAGCATGCTCCTGTGTCTCGATGGCATTGTCCCCAATGAGTTCTCTCACAAGTAGGGCAATTTGGAATGGTGCCACCTTTGGGGTTAGTAGGACCTTGATTGCCTGAACTAGTTGTGCCCGTATTTACTTTCTTTGGAGGTATAGCACTAAATCTTCTATTGTCTTTTTCCTAGAATCGTTTCTTTTGACTTGTTTTCCCAGAGCTCGAGGCCTTAATCCCTTTGTCCACCACTTCTACATAAGTTGGCATTTTTAGAACCTCAATCTTGTTCCTGATGTCATCATCTAAGCCGACTTTGAACTTCCTAGCTTTCTGGGCTTCGGTGGGAATGACATATTCGTAAATCGAGCCAGTTGCATGAACTTGCTCTCATATTCAACCACTGTCATTGTTCCTTGCTTTAGGTGTATGAATTCTGATGCCTTTTGTTCTCGTAGCGAATTTGAAAAGTATTTTTCGTAATAGACTTCCAAGAATCTTGCCCAGGTCACGATTTCTTCTTTTTCCAAGGTAAGAAGCCATAATTACTGTGCATCGTGTTTGAAGGTGAATGTAGTGAAGATTACCTTCTGTTGTTCTATATAAGGTAACGCACAAAAAATCTTCTCCATGTCTCTAACCCAAGCTTCTGTTACCAGTGGATTTGAACCACTAGTGAATGTGGTGGGTTTCAAATCCTGGAACTATTTTATCGTAACTAGTTCATCTCGCCGTTTGGGCATTCCATTATTCATGTTGGTTTGTAGGGCTCGCAGAAAACTAGTAACTGCTCTTTCTATGATTTGCTCCATTGGGTCGGCACCGCTAATCGACAATCCGATTCCATTTCCATCGTTAGCCATTACTACAGGGTGAAAATGGTTAGTGGACTAGTCCAAATTATTACATACTTAGTCATCGCAATATTACATCTATGATACACAAAGATACCATAACAACACATATATAATTTCCATAACATGTGTCTTATAAGGTGTTAGTATACAACATACTTAGATAAAAATCAAGAGTTAGTGTCTAATCCTTCTAATACAAAAATATAATCCTACTGATGTAAAAACATAAGGATCAGACTAATGATGGTTAGGTCACAAAAATCTCCTGGTTGGACGTCTAAAATGGACCGTTAGGTAACCATGAAAATTGGCTCTGAAAAACTGGGCTATGAAATAGCCCCGCAAACTCACTATACATGAGGGACTCAAACTCTCAGCCACTGTGCTCTATTCCAAAACAACATCATATAACCTGGACTATATAGATAGGAACGCCGTGATCATATCCCCAGAACTCCCGCCTAGTAATCTATACAGGTACCTTCAAGTATGTTGCGCTATCAGTGAAGTCTGCAGCTGAGACAAGGATAACATGCTATGGGGGAGGTGTTGTAGTGCGTATGTGGCTACTGGGGTACGCGTGCCCTCTCCTCTCAACAAAGCCTAGGGGCAAAGGTGCAACCAGAAAGTGCGGATGTCCTAGATTTGGTGCAAGACCAACAACGTGGGTTGGCCCAATGTATCTCTCGCGTGTGCTGCCTCGGCTAAGTCTCCAAAAATGTGGGTCGATACAAGTCTCCGTATGAGCCGGTCAAGTGTTTGGTGGGTTTGCCTGACAAGACTGTTTGAATCTCCCCAGCCCTTTAGTAGGTTTGGGACAAAATGGACTCCTGGCGGCTCGAACCAGAATAACTCCATCAAATTTGCCATTCCTTACAATACAGGAAAACTTAGCCCAGAAATATTTATAAAAAGATTTAATCGTGTTAGACAAACTAAAGTGTTTTTTTTAAAAAAAAAAAAAAAAACCATTGCTCTGATACCACTTTTGTCATGACCTAAACTCGGTACCCAAAGGTTTAACGTCACAATAAGACAATAAAAATAAAATAATTCTAAAATTTCTGTAATAGTAGCGTAAGCGGATAAATTAAATACATGAAATAAAAAAAATGGGTACCAAAAAGTTTATTAAAAAGGAAGATAGTCATTTGGGCTTTCTTTTATTACAAGAGTCTGATTAGAATTATAGCTAGTAAATAAAAAAAAAAAACACTACGATTCATTCCCAATCTCAATCTCAATCTTGATCCCTCTAAATCTCATCACCTGAAAGGGAATAACAACTATAAGTACATGACAGAGTGAGAAATATTATATAGTGAGCTTAAGGGTCCAAAAATCCATGGAAAATTAATAAGCTAAATAGAGATTAGTTTGGTAACTGAAATACATAACTAATTTTAAATAATGAAAGCAGAATTCAGAAATCATATAAGCAAATAATCATAACCACGACACAGAATAGAATAGAACAGAGGTCAATGGATCCACGACAAATAGAGTGCTATAGGGTGACTAATCAGAAGTCAATGGTTTATTTAAATCTCCCAAGAGACTCCTGTGGTGGTACTTACAAAAAATAATTGTTTATAAAATCATTAACAAATAATTTCTAAAATATATCCATTGGTTTCAATTTAAGCAAATAGAGGTCAGAAAATAACCAATGTAATTGAAATATCAAAATAATTTATAAAACACAAATTGCGTAAAACAAATATGGTAACTCAAAACATACATAAAATATGTTATCGTAACTCAAGGTATAATATAACCTATCTTTATGTTAATTCCAATTTTTTACTTTTCGTTCACTGCGACCCACTAAATACTCCAAATTAAACTCAAAGTTTTATTTATATAAAAAAAGCAACTAGAGGCAGAGAGAGACTAAGAGAGTTTGGGGAAAATGTGAGGATGCCGTTGATGATGGATAGCTATATATATATATAAATTGGAGGAGACGTGGGCAGCAAGAGGCGTGGGCCGGAAGCCAACTTGGGGGGCATGCCTCCTAGTCGCACAAAAATGTTATGTTTCAGTATATTTTGATTTAGAAAAAATATAGAGAAAAATATAAAAATACCATAATATTCAAAAAATAATATCAAATAAAGCTAAAGTTATTATTACTATTTTTATTTGAAATAATTTTCAGTATAAAAATATACAGACTATTAAATTTAAAATAATGTGAATAATTATTCAGAAAATATACTATTTTTGTTTTATATAAATCACATGCTTCCCAAATTTAATATTAATGTGATGTTAAATTGTACGGGGGTGAAATATCCTCCGCTCTCCGTACTCCTTGAACTCAAGCTTCGCGTAACGGCGTCTGTCCTGGAAACACAGAAACGGTGAGCTGCTTGGCGGGGTGTTGCCGGATAGTCCCTCCGACCATCAAGTTAGATTACTTGAAGAAGAATACCATTTTAGAGAGAGAGAGAGAGTTGTTCAGATAGCATACCTCTAACGTTCCCCTTCCATTCCTTTTTCTAGGCTGGCCATGCAGCCTCAGGGATTGTGCGCGCACTACCTATGCTGTCTTTTCCTGGACAGGTGGCAGTGCTCGCCTCTCACCACCCTACGTGTGTAAAGGCCAAAACCTCCAAGTAGTACGTATGGAACTGCCATACGATATTGACGCGTACCAGGAGTGGATTTCCCTTCCGTCCTACCATTGGTCTAGGTGGCACACCCTACAGGGATATCATGACTGACCTACCCTTGGGAAGAAACGGAACTACGTCCAACACGGCCGAGACGTGTTGCCCGCCAAACTGGCCTAAAATCACCCCGGGTTGTGCTCTGCTTGGTCCAGACACAGCATTGTGGATTCGAGCGAACAACTAGCCGAATCACAACTCGGCTTGGCATAGGCACGACTTCCACGCCCCGGTCGACAAATGTAGCTCGGCCCGGCATGACCGGCCGGCGAGCTATACCAATTGAGCAGACGGCTCTCGCTTGGTCCGTTATAGTTCGAGCCATCGTAGCTCTGTCATACTTGCCCGGTGCAAATCTCCCTCTTAATTGCCCCTTAATCCCATCCGAGCTGAGCGTGATTGGGATTACCTACACGACCGAGCTATCTCATGGGGCTTACCGCCAGTACCAAGCCGAGCGTGATTGGAGTCACCGCCATGGCCGAGCTATATCATTTGGTTGGCCTTCGAATTGTGCCAGTAGTCTTGTCAAGGGTCGTACAGCCGTACTGACAGCCCTCTTCTCGATGCCACGTGGCTTCACACTATTGGGACCATACAGCCCCACAGCTGTCCCCCACGCACTGAATTCAAATGGCCGCCGCCGTTAGGTTTTCCACACTTCTTATGCACAAACGAGGGGTCACTCATCCCCCCCATTGTTCACCTCCATTTTCAAGTCCAAAACCCTAGCTGACACAATGATATATTTGTCAGTAAAAGTCTTTCTCGACACACCTTTTCCAACGGCTTGCGGACGCAGCTTTGTGTGTTGACAAGACTCTTTGCCGATGATTTTCACTTTTTGCCGACATATTTCCTTGCATAGGCAAAACTACTTTTTGTTGTAGTGAAAAGGTGAACTTGCTGTCTTTACAATTTTTATACTGCTAAGTCTGAAACTGAAAATATTCCCACCATCATTACACATCAATATACATTTGACAAGTTCAAATTCATACCACCAAATGTAATGGCAATAAATAGCCCTTCATAATGATATAAACAATAATATGTGAACATTCACATTGTTAAAATAATATGAACATTTACAACATGCAAAAATCAGAGCTCTATGTGCATGTATTACTAGCCAAAAATCATAAGCTCATTCGACAAAAATAAACTTGCATCTCCATGTATTCCAAAAAATGCACATAAATAAAAAAATAGAGCATAAAATCCTTTATATAAATCCAAACATAAATGAATATGCATCTCTAAACAAAACGATATTAACCTTGAGAAGAAATTTTGTACTCGTTCTCTCCCTCTGATCAATGACTGATTTCGCAAACTTAATTCTATACTCGTTCTCTCCCTCTAATCAATGACTGACTTCACACATTTTTGTAACAAAATAAAGTACAAACGAACAACACTAATTCAATACACACAGCTCTGAGTTGTCATCTTCCTCCCACAGCAACGCAACCTTAGCACAACTAAATAATACCACAATGTGAGTGAAATTGAATCAGAATCAAAAGCATGAATAATGGTAACTACCAAAACAGAAGGAGAGTAAAACAGGAAACATGTATATCCTTTTGTGTGTAAAACATATCAACAATAGACATAAGGGTATAATAGTTCAACAAATAATATAAATCAGGAAAAAATGATTTCATGGAATAAAAGTATAATAAACACATGACACTAACTAAGTATAAATTTCCTTCATGGACTTATTGGATTAGAACACCTCTAAATGAGTTTTATCAGTAAAAATCCCTTAGATTATTATTATTTAATTTAAACTCTAAAATTAACTTATTTAAGCAGATATATAGCTAGTTTTTGTTTTTTTGATTAGTAAAAAAACTTTATTGATGAAAAGGCATACATTTCATATGAAATTACATTAATAAAGAAGAGGAAGTGCAAAAAGCATCAAAATAAACTACCCAAATCCCAACTAGGTTGGCACCAAGAAGGATACTCAATCATTTACTAGCACAACCATAGAGTTAGTGAGAAACCAACAACAAATAGAGAAAAACACCACCAAAAAGCACAACGACCATCAAAGTATACACCACCAACAACCAACACCAAGCAACTGCAGCAGCCTCCACTGATGCAGGGAAGAAGACTCTTAAACAACTTAAGATCCATCCCTTATGTCAAATCTAACTTGCTGAAGATTATGAACCAAGTCATTTACAGAGTAGATGATAGATGGGCAAGAGGTTGTAACCCACAATGCAATCCTAACCTTAATGGATTCACACAAACTATCAAGATCCACTTGTGCATTGTTGAAGATACTATCATTTCTCTGCTTCTAAATCGACCATAGCACAGCCAGGGGAATTGCTCTCCAGATCATTTTCTTCTAGTTTTTAGCTTAATACCAGTGCAATAGTATAAAAGACTATTGACAGACCCAGGCATTACCCACTGTATACCCTACCAGTTTAAAATTCTAGACCAAATCTTCCAAGTAAAGTGGCAAAACAATAGCACATGGTTTACACTCTCCACCTCTCTTTTATAGAAAATACATCTAATATCAATAACATCAGTGAGAACTCCAATTTTTTGGAGATTACTAGATGTCTTAATCCTTCCTTTCCAAGCTAACCAATCAAAGAACTGAACCTTGGGTGGAGAGACATTCTTCCAAATGAAATCTACTATTTTACCATTGTTTACAAAACTCAACTTACATCACTTATATGCAGAAGCAATAGAGAATAGCCCTGATGTATCTACATCCCATCTCAACATATCATTTGTCCCTTCCCTAAAAGTAGGTGCATTGACTAACATCTCATATAACCTCCTCAAATCCTCTACCTCCCACTGGAAAAGGAATCTTCTAAAACATAGATTTCCCTCCACAAACACATTCCTCATACTAAGCACCAAATTCACAGATTCAGCTTTGCCATTGATATGGAATACAGTCTAGGAAATTCCTCTTTCAAACAGACATTGCCAATCCAATTGTCCTTCCAAAAATGAGTTCTCCTCCCATCCCCAATGACTAGACCTATGTTGCTTTTGAAAAAGTTAACCAGTTTAGGTCTAGAGCAGACAACACCTATAATACCTTTCCAGATCTGAGAAGACTTGGAATTTACAACAGGTAGTGGCCACCATCCCCTTCCAGCCTCATTGTATTTGCTGCGGATCACCTGCTTCCACAATGCATCATTTTCAAAGCCAAACCTCCATCACCACTTCAAAAGAAGACAATTATTCATAAGTCTGATTCTCTTAATTCCTAAGCCTCCTTGACTTTTACTCTGTGAAATCTTCTCCCAATTGACCAGATGAATTTTCCTTCTAAGCTCATCAGCTTCCCATAAGAATCTAGATTGAATTTTGTCTATTTCTTGTGCAACTCCTTCTAGCATCTTAAACAAAGATAAGTAATAGATTGGTAAACTAGATAGCACATATTTTGTCAATGTCAATCTACTAGCAAAGGCTATGAACCTCCTCTTGCAAGAAGCCAACTTTTGTTGGCATTTATCAATCACTAGTTACCATGTCCTCATTTTTCTTGGACTAGCTCCTAATGGCAGCTCCAAGTATCTTAGTGGTAGACTTTGGTGGAGGCAATTCAATTTGGTAGCAAACTCTTTAGTAAGATCATTATCAATCCCAACCTTACATACCACACTGTTATGATAATTAATCTTTAGCCCAGATAATACTTCAAAACACCTCAAAATCCTTTTGATAACAACAATCTCCTCCCATTCTGCCTCACAAAATAATATTGTGTCATCTGCAAACTAGAGATGGATGATCCTAACATCATTTGATCTTACCACTGCCCCTTTAATCAACCCCCTCTACAGAGCTCTCATTAACAGAATATTGGGACCCTCAGCCATAATATTAAACAGAAATTGTGGTAATGGGTCACCTTGTCTCAGCCCTCTCTCAGGATTAAACTCAGATGTGGGTGAACCATTTACCAAGATAGAAAATTTTACTAATGATATACACTCTCTAATCCAACTGATCCATTTATTGCCAAACCCAAAATTTGAAAGCATAGAAAAGAGGAAATCTTAGTTAATAGAATCATAGGCTTTCTCAAAATCCAGTTTTAGTACAATGCCATTCTTCTGTTTTTTCTTCTAACCATTAACTATTTCATTCGCAATTTATGCTCTATCCAAAATATTTCTCCCCCCAATGAATGCTGATTGAGATTCACTAATAATACTTGACATTACTTTCTTCATCCTGTTTGATAAAACTTTTGCGAGAATTTTATACAAAGAACCTATGAGACTAATAGGCCTAAAGTCATTAAGACAAGAAGGGTTATCAGATTTTGGAATCAAAGCCACAAAAGAACTATTAATTCCATGTACCAATTTATAGTTTTAGCAGAATTCCTTCATAAATTTTATCACATCACCCTTAATTGTCAATCAATATTTCTGGAACATCATCAAATTGAACCCATCAAGTCCAGGTGCCTTATTCCCTTCACAGTTCTTTACTGCTGTTATTATTTCTGCTTTAGTAAATTTAGCTTCTAATGCATCTCTAGCCTCAGCTCCCCTAATGGACTTAAAAGGACCAGATAAGCTTGGTCTACTAGGCCAATATTCAGTAAAATGATTTCTGAAATGCTGCAAGACTTCATCCCTAATATCTTCAAGTTCTTCCTTCATAACCCCATCCACATTGATTGAACACAATGCATTCTTATTGCTCCTGGAAGAAGCCATAATATGGAAAATTTTTGTATTTTTGTCCCCTTTTAATGCCCAATTAGTTCTGGATTTTTGCACTCATATCCATTCCACCATTCTACTCAATTTCTAAGCCTCTTCTTTTGCCTCTCTTCTTCTAGCTAACTCTGTCTCAATCAGAGATCTTTCTTTAGCTGCCCAATCAAGCATGTGTAGTTCCTCCTCAAGAAGCTTGAGATTAAATTCCACATTTCCAAAAACCTCATTATTCTATTTTTTCAAGGCCAAATTAAGTGCTTGGAGTTTCCTTAGGCATTTGAAACCAGCCCAAACCACCACAGTAGTTTCAACCCAAGCTTTCGCCACAATGGCTAAGAAATTTGGATGCAAGGACCAAGCATTAAGAAATCTAAATGGCTTTGGACCCCAATCCCTCTCATCTTCCATAAGCAAAATAGGGCAATGATCTGAGATTCTTCTTGGTAACCTCCATAGTTTAAAATTAAACTTATGCATCCACTCCGGACTGAACAAGAACGTATCGATCCTACTCCACTTCTCTCCTTCTTGTGAGTTACACAAGGTGAATTTTTTTCCCATCATTGAAATATCACACACTTCTAGATTGTCAATTAGCTCATTAAACTCTCTCATACCCCTATCTCTACTAGAACATCCCTTTTTTTCAGATACACACATGATTTCATTAAAATCACCCCCCCTGACACCAAGGTTTTTCATATAACTGATTTAATCTAGATATCCCACACCCTCCTCCTTATAACACTATCATCGGGGCCATATACATTGACTATAACACATTCAAAGCTATAATAGAGAGTACCTGACAGAATAATGAAATTCTTGTTTGAGCAACAATCTTGCATCTGAAAGACATCTGGATTCCAAATGCATACTAGCCCACTAGCTACTCCATCTGAATCCACTGCCATGAAAGACATCTGGATTCCAAATGCATATAGCTAGTTTTTGTTAACATAATCATGAAAAGAATAATGTTGTGATAATTATATTTGAGTATCATCTAACATAACACATGACATTAATCATATTATTTATAGTAAATTTAAGTGCACATGTGACTCAAATATAAAACATAGGGTAAATTCCACATGTGGTGGATTGGACTCTACATATGTGTGACTCACCATTTGTGTCAGATTTGTGTTTCATTCTGTTAAACTTTTATGTGTTCATTGCACATTTGCATTATCTAATATGTTCCACAAAAATATTAGAGTTGAAGTAAAATTGATGCATGGAAGCATATCAAAAAGAAGAGCACATAATAAGATCGAACCACAAACAAATCCGAATTAGAGATACTCTCTCTAAGTGCGAAGAATATTAAAAAAACTCTCAATTTTTATTAATTAAATATAAACTGTATTGCCTGCCGTAAGACTCATATTTATTTATATTAAGAGAATTCTTATTAATTATGAAAATTTGAAAATAATATATACACACATATTCTTACTAGTTAAGAATATCTAAAAAGGAAAATATTAATTCTCGTAAAATAAAAAACAGAAAATAGCAAAAGCTAGATGAGGAAATGTAATAATGATATACTATTCTATACCAATCAAATATTAACTATAATAATTATAAATTATAATATTCCTAATCAAATATTAATTCTAAGAAAAATGATATACAAGTCCACTTTTTAAATTCATTTTCTAGACCTAATAATGTGTAAGTAATATAATTAGTTGATAATTAAAGAAAATATGAGAGAGAAATAATACATAAAAGTGATTGGTTGATTGATTATTGGATTTGAAAGGTAAGTCTAATTTTTTGGTTTGAATAGTACTACTCTAAGTCTAAAATATAAAAATAAAAAGGAAAATGTTATACAATTCCACTTTTTAGACCTATTTCTTAGACGCAATGATGTGTCAAGAAGATGATTGGTTGATAATTAGATAATATCTATCAACCTACCATCTTCTTGACACATTATTGGGTATAGAAAGTAGGTTTAATTTTTTAGCTTGGATAACAAAAGTCAACTAGAAAATATTTTTAAGTCTCGTGTGCATAAAAAATGGGTCTATCCAATAGGGGTGTTTGCGGATCGATTTTTGACGATTCAGTTTGCGGTTTGGACCCGCCCACATGTTTGCGGGTTGGAGAAAATTGAACCCGCAACCGCCCACAATGCAGATTGTGGTTTGTTAGAATAGGGTTCACGGATGTGCGAACGGTTGTAGATGGTTTGCGAAGGCTTTTCCTTTAAAAAATTATTTTTCAACTTTTTTTTTTTCTCATTTTTTAAATATTTTTGATTGCGGGAGGTTCAACTCTATCCTCTATTAAAGCTAGATTACAAAAAATTGAATGAAAATTAAACAAAAAGTAACATAGAAAAAAAAAATCACATACCTAGATTTCTAAAAAATTTTAAAATATTTCAATTGAATAATAAGTATTTTAAACAAGACAGTGTGTGACACTATTATAATGTTATAATGTTAGAGCCTACATGTTTAATAATCAGATTAAAGTGAGTGAGAGAGAGAAGATTAGGGTTACACGCTTAAAAAATTTACAAGAAAATTTGATAGTCTAGATTTAAAAAAAAAATTATATACAAATGCGGGCCCGCAACCCGCAAAACAGGAAAATCCTAAACCACATCTGACCCTAATAATCATGCAAACCGCCCAAATAGGTGCAAGCGGTTCGGGTGGGACGGTTTTTGCGGATCGAATAACTTTATACCCAGCCCTAATATCAAATGATGTGGTTAATATTACATAAAATGGTAAAAATAAAAGTATATAATATTTTTAGTTGGCTCTTTAAATTTTTACAAAAAAAGTGTAAAAAAGTATAGATAGTAATGTAATAACTTGTAGTTATTTTTTGACTTTTTGACTAAAAATCAAAGTCTCAAGATGGGCCATAAATGTGACATTAAAATCTTACATAGAAAAATTTTAAATCAAAATATCACATTTTAAAATTGAATAATGCTATATGCACCAATTGGTATACCAATTAGTGTACTAACAGAAAATGCGACATAATTTTAGAAATTTTGGGTATTAGTAATTTGTATAATGGGTGAAGTCATGATTTTAAAATAATAATATCATAATATATATTGATACAGCAATTAATATAACAATTAATGCATATAGCATCACAATTTAAAATTATAACAAAACTAGAGAAACTAATTAATAGCTTACCCTTAAGCCATCCTATAAATCGGGTCCTACCCTCCTTGACTTCTTCATAGTTCCCAACTTAACCCATCAATCTTGCACAGAGAGAGAGAAAGAGAGATGGAAGGTTCATTTCTTACCCATGCACTAACAACTCTTTTCATTCTCCTTCAATTCACTGCCTACATGCCCTCTTGCTTAGCCAATAAGCCAATACCCACAAATGCAAACACAGACTTCATCAAAAAATCATGTACCATCACATTGTACCCTCAATTATGCTACGACTCCCTCTCAATCTTTGCGGACAAAATCAAAACTAGCCGCAAAAACTTAGCCACCTTTGCCATCTCTGTTACCCTCTCAGCCGCCCAATCAGCCTCAGATTTCGTGACAAAGCTGTCAAAGAGTCCGGGCCTGAGCCCCGTGGAGGCATCAGCCCTAGCTGACTGTGTCGAACTATCGGGCGACTCAGTGGATGAGCTCAGCCGTTCCTTGAAAGAGATAGCTAATACTAATTTTGGAGACCCCAACTTTGGTAGACAAGTAAATGATATTCAGACTTTTGTTAGTGCTGCATTGACAGATTTTGGTACTTGCTTTGATGGCATTTCTAAGAAAGCAAGTGGGCAAGTCAAGACTAAAGTCGGGACGCAAGTTTTGAACGTTGAGCATTTGACTAGTAATGCCTTGGCTTTTATCAGCAGCTATGCTACAGGTCCCCAGACAACCTCACCATAAATGTGTGACTCAGATTCATAATTTTATGTGCGTGTAACATTTGTTCCTAAATAAAGAGGAGAAACTAGTAGAATCTTATTCTATTCCACATTTATAGCTCAACGGTGTTTTAGTATTTGAGAAGGAATATATATAGAGAAACGAAAAATTAAGGGAAAAGTGACACCAAAAAAAAAAAAAAAAAAAACTTATATCTATTTTTTTCTTTGCACGTTCTTCTTTCATAAACAACCATATTCATCCTAATCATTGCTTATAAAAAAAAATTTCAGGGTTTCTGAATAAGTTAGAAGGGGTGGTCTGGAGTGGGATTTATTTAATTAGGAGATCCCATTAAAAAAGAAATACTATAATTCTATTTATTAAGAAACATATCTTTTGTTTGTCATATGCAAGTAGGTTGTATCAACCATGTTAATATGCTGATGCAAACAAAATTTACCACTATTATATAATTTTATTTTATATTTATTGGAAAATATTTAATTATAAATATTCCAGCTTAGTATAGAATATTATAAAATTATTATATTTCCTAATTTATTTTTGCTATTTTACGTTTTTTCTTTTACAAGAATTAATATATATATTTTTAAAATATCCTTGACTAAAAATAAACCTAACAATTCCTTCTCATTTTTGAAATATATAAATGAGAAGGAATTGAAATCTTTTTAAGAACTGAATTAATATATAAATGGTTTCTTTCAATTCCTTCTCATTTTTGAAATATATAAATGAGAAGGAATTGAAAGAAACCATTTATATATTAATTCAGTTCTTAAGGCATACTAGTGGTTTCTTTCAATTCCTTCTCATTTATATATTTTAAAATCTGCTTCAAACATGATTAAAAATAAACCTAACAACAAATCACACTGAAAGCAGTTCTGGATTTCAATACAAAGCTAGAATAGAATTCAAAACTTCGCTAAAAGAGCTATTTATTCAGGCATTCACTTTGTGAGGGGGACTAACTATCCTCCTTGGACAGCCTTGGCCATGCCAAATGCAGCTGCAGATGCAACCTCTCCGATCAACGCTGTTTGCAGCGCACTCTTGATGGGTTTATTTCCAGTGAAGTAACCCTTCACTTAGCCAAAAATTAGCAATGCGAATAGAGTTAAAATTACTGATGCGATCACAGCCTTTCTCGCGATTGGAATGAACATGTATGGGATTAGGGGGACTATTCCACCTACGATGTATGCAATCGCAACCGTGAGCGCGCGGTGTACTGCTCTCCTTGGATCCGGTTTCTCCAATCCCAGCTCAAACCTGCACTTGTCATGGAAAATTTTTGGTTTGGTCACCAGTTTTTTTCTCCTTTTTTTTTTTTTTCTTTAGTCAATGCAAGCATTAAAACCATTGGAATTGGAAAAACAAGAAACAAATGGAATATGGAAGGAATATTAGTGATACAAATATATAACAGATGATGCAGAATTTTAGCCCAAAACAAAGAGGAAAGTTGGAAAAGAGAAATAGGAAACAAATGTGACAAATTTCATACATGGTGGGTAAGGCAATGAGTTATTTTTGTTTTAATAAGAAAATATTAAAATCAATTTATTGCTTCAGAATTGTCAACTCTATATGCATTTTATCAGAGCATACAATTGAGGTCTATATCGCTGATTGAAATTTCTACTTCATAGTACCTGAAGGAAATTAGGTGTAAAATTGTATAGCAACAATTATTGCTATACACTTGGAAGAAAGTGAATGACTAACATAATCAAAATAGGACTCATTGTTGGGAAATACATAGTGGACACGTGAGTCTAACTAAACATATTTGAACTTTTCTCCAACTGGTGATAAATCAAATCTTTTTCCTTACCTTTGTGTTTTGGAAATAATTTTTGATAACTAAAATAGAAAATTAACATTGTAGCCTATGATGGTGGAGACTATACTTAAATTATACTGTGTTTGGATTGGGTAATTTAGGAAGAAAAGAAAATAAATGTATGTTTCTTGATTGATATCACCGGATTAGATTAGTAAAGAAGACAAAAATGAGAAGGAATTGAAAGAAACCATTTATATATTAATTCAGTTCTTAAAAAATATATATTTTTAAAATATCCTTGACTAGCAAAAATGAGAAGGAATTGAAAGAAACCACTAGTATGCCTTAAGTTTGGATTTCAATTCTTCTACGTGCACAGAATCTGATTACAGAACTTGTGTTCGGTTCAGTAATCTACTAGTCGAGTTATAATATGCTGGTTGTGTGTGTAAATGACAATGAATTTTAACTTATGTAATACTTTCTCAGTTCTTGTTGGGCTAGTAATATTATGTGTGTGGATTGATTTTGTTAGCTGCTGAAACCACCAGTTGCTTAGATAATCTTGAATCTGCGCTAGCTGGTTTTTGTGTACATGTTACTTTTTTTCCCCCTATGTACCAAGTTTTTAAAACAATACCACGGTCATGTTTATTTGGCGATTTAAGTTGGATAAAATTATTAGTGGAATATTGATTAGGGAAGAGATTTTTAATTTAAGAATTGTTAATGAGGGGATTAAGTAAAAATGTGTTTATTTTGATGATAGTATGAAAGATGGGGGTGATGAGATTGTTAAATTATTTTTATATAAAATAAATTAATAAATTATTTTTATATTAAAAAATTAAAATAAATATTAAAATGCACTTGGTAAAAAAATTAATATTTTTTTATATATAAAATAAATTGAATTCCTTCATTATTTTTTTAATTTCATCTAAAATCTGGCCAAACTATTTTATTTTACTGAAAGGGACTATCCATCTGTCTTTTCATTTCACTACGTACCAAAGATGCTATGGGTGAAATTTACAGTCATGTAGTTCAATCGGCTACTCGATCCTTTAAATAACAAGACTGGTTTAGACCATTAAAAAATATATTATTAATAGCTTTAATATATTAGGAATAATAAAAAAGAAATAAGGCATAGAAAGTAGGTGGAGTCTACTGCCACATCATTAATGCTCTTTCTAATACTCTCAAGCATTTTTCTTTAAATAAGCATGACCTACATGTCTAAAAAAAGGTATCTAGAAAATTGTTGAGAAAATAGTAAGTATTTTGAATTTGAATTTTCAATTTGGAAAGTTCTAATACAACACTCTTCAAAAGGTGCATCATATGCCCTTTTAATTATAGGCAGTGGCTTTGGTCCAGTCCAAGATCGGACTTGATCGTGCTGTTGGGCTCGTGGGGGCCCACCACGGGTCCCGTTTTGATAATCCGAACCGTTCAATATGTAGAACTCGTCGAGTACTATATGCCTATAAAAAATCACGTTGATCGGATATCGATAGCTATGTGAACAAAACAGTTTTTTATCAACCGTTAATTGTTTTCCCGTCCATTTTTTTTATACAAAACTGATTTGATCACATAGCTATTTATATCCGATCAACGTGATTTTTTACAGGCATGTAGTACTCGACGAGTTCTACACATTGAACAGTTCGGATTATCAAAACGGGCCCAAAAAATGGAGCCCATGGACCGAACTGGACTGATCCAGTCTTGATCTCAACTTGAGACAAGCTGGACCCTAATTTTTTTTTTTTTTAGTTATTATTAATTTTTTTCCCTGATATTAAGATTTTATAGCATAAAGGACATTCAATATTTTCATAATGTCTAAAGTCCCTCAACAATATTTTTATAATGTCTAAGGTCCCTCAACCTTGATTCTCTTGACCAAATTTCTCTGGATGAGTTTCTCTACTTTTCTTCTCATTTCCCCTAATTTCTCTCATTTTTAGCAATCCAATATTCTTTTCTTCCGAAATCACCCAATCCATGTAAAAGATATACGACCATTTTGGGGGGATAAAAAACAAAACCAGTATAATAATGGATAAGTTGAGCCAATCGAGCCAATAATGGTCGATCAAAACTGATTTAAGAATTAAAAAGCGTGAAATAGGTGTTTCATTGATGAATAGAGTTGCAATGAAATATCAGATAAGAGCATTACTTGAAGCATACATTGTTACACAAATAGCTGAGACTATGATAGTGTATTATTCTCTGAATTTCTCTGGCCCAATTCTTCCTAGAATTTCTCAACATTCCTCTAATGCATTTCTCTGGTCTAATTCTTCTCAGAATTTTTATGGCCCAATCCTTCCTAGAATTTCTCTGATGCATTGACTGACTGGAGGAGTGGTTGATGGAGAAAATTCAATCCAGAGAATTTCTCTCTAGAGAAATTCTGAATTTCTCTGGATTCTCTATCTGTGTTTTAACCAAATTTCTCTGGACTTCAGAATTTCTCTCCAGAGAAATTCTTATACCAAGGGTAATCTGATACTAAAATCATGACTGTTGTTAAAGAAAGGGTCTTTAACTTACATCCAAGGCTTCTAGATCTCAAATGAAAAAAAAAAAAATTCAGTTCACAATTTGGAATTTTTTCTATTAAACTAATTGTCCCTCACCTGGACGAAATTCACGAAAATTTCGAAGCAAAGTTGGAGCATAACACTGAAAAATGAATCAACTTCACAAAAATGGTCTTTGGCTCATCCCAGCTGCTGAATCTCTAGTGTGTAAATCCTCCACAATAACGTTTGAAATCCCACTGGACATTTCACTGCCTATTCCAACCCCAGAACATATTGGAGTTGTGCCTGAGAGTGAGACTCTTGAAGAACATTTCAACATAATCTCTTTATTGGAGTTACATCAGATTTATGATTATGGGGTTGGAAACTCCACAATAATGTTCAACTCCAAAATCATTTTTTTGGACAACATCGGTATTTGGATTTTGGAAACTCCACAATAATGTTCAACTCCAGGTAGGTTGCTTTATTTTTCTGGTTTTCAGGTATAGACCCAGGTAGGTTGCTTCAATCTCTATACCATCGGTATTTGGAGCATTGAGAAGAAGACGAATTGGAAGAACTAGATACTGATACTGATGATCAACAACAACATCAACAACAATTTGAAGAAGAAGAAGAAGAAGCATTCGTGGGTCTAGACATGTTTGAGCAAGAGTACTGGTACAATTGAAACCCTAGGGTTTCCCTTTATGATTGCACTTGGGGCTGCTCAGGGACACAGATTTTCTAATCCGAATGTTGTCGATCGTAATTCTTATAAGAGTATGGGGGTGAGGGACCTTAGACTACAAAAGAACATATTGTGGACCTAATCCATTACTAAAAGTTGGATAGGGACCTTAGACCGATTTTCCCTATTTTATTTAAAATTCATAAATTCTTTAATTATATTTCATATTAGGTTTAGTTATAATATTTTTTTTATTTTTTAATTATGATTTAAAAAATATAAAGTTATATCATTTTTTATTTTATTTTTATAAAGTATATATGACACCAACTTTTTGAGAAACATGGACTACATTGTTTTCGTTGAATTTTATTTCGAAAATGAGATGGATGTGTAACATGTTTGTCTTGTGTAATTATCTCTGGCTTCGATCATTGCCGTTCTTTCTCTCCAAATTGATATCTGAGAGGGTAATTTATATGAAAATTGGGCCGAGCTAGGTAATGGGCTGTTATGGGCCGCAGTGCGAAGGGTTGAGCAAAGAGGTATAAAGTTACTCCGGCTTAAGGGAGGTGTAAAGTTACTTCGGTTCACAAGAGGCCTGAAGTTACTCCGGTCCCAAAGAACTTATTGTAGTTCAGTCATCACTCCCAAAAGTTATCCCGGTTTGGACCGGAGTATTGGTAATTCCGGTCTAGACATACCGTGGTTAGCACTAAGAAGAGCCAAGGTAAGAGCAGTGAATGGAAGTGCCAAGCTAATGTTGTCTCGGCCTAGTCTACGGCTTAGCATAGCCATGCTTACCTCGGTCGTGTTGAAATCTGATCATAGTGAAACCATCTCACTTGGTTTATGCAGTGAGGGGGTGTTGAAGGATGAACATTATCTTTCAGGAGTATGAATCCTAGGAGGACTCTACATTGAGGAGTAAAAGTCCTACCAGGATTGTGCCACGCGGAACCTATAAAAGCTTACAACATCACCTATGAAGAGGTAACACGACTTTGATACACAGCTTTTTGTCTTTGTCTATTTTGCTGACTTAGGCATCGGAGAGGTATCCGGCACACACCCGCCGGCTAGCTCACATTTGTGTTTTCAGGGAGTGAAGCGACGACGTTTGGAGGAGCACAGACTTGATCAATAAGATTATACGAGAAGGTTTATTTCTTTCCCGTACAATTGGCGCCGTCTGTGGGAACTTCACGAAGAGCAAAACCTCTTGATCAAGTTTTCCTCGCTAGTTGGATGGCGCACAACGAAGATTTACCACAGTCTGCCATTGATGGACAAACACCAGAGGGGGGTGCAAGACGCAAAGGCCTACCTTCTATCCCTCCCATGGTGCACTTGGAGCCACAGCGACAAAATCTCAGGAGGGATACAAGGGGGAGGAGGCGGACTAACAGCCCCCGTCACTCTCGTTCACGAAATCCTGACAGACAAAGGCGGAGGATTGACCCTCAAACTCTGGAGGACCGCGTGAAGGAGCAAGATGAATTAATAAGGAAGATGACGGCAGACATGGAGGCCATGAAGCGCCAGATGAAGGGAAAAAGAGTGGCGACAGAAGAGGGGCGCAAAAGCAAGACGCCCCCTCGCCGCTCAGAAGACCGTGGAAGGCATTCCACACCATCACAAGCAGAGAGTAGAAGCCTCAGGACAGGCGATACTCAATCCAGAACCTCCAGAACTCGTTACACCAGGTCTGAGAGAACGAGATCATTGAGGTCTTACACTGAGGGAAGTACGTATCAACCCTCGCACTCGCACCAAACATCATCTAGGCAGACGGAGTTGCCAAGATCATCCGATTTGCGAATCAGGCTTGAAGAAATGGCATGATTAAAGGAGGCTACTAGGGCGCGCGACCCTCGTAGGGTATCTGCCCTTCAGCGGTTGGCTCCTCGGACGCATGAAAGCGTCGAGGTTGGAATGCCATTACCACGCCCTGCCTACGAACCAACTGACAAAGCATTAGCAAGGCTGTAGACCTCGCCGTTCGTTCCGGCAATAGAAAACGCGCCCCTATCTCAGGCTTCCTTAAGCCCAAATTCACCACGTACGAGGGGAAGACGGACCCCTATATACACCTAAGCCACTTCCGCCAGGTTATGGCGGTATATCGGCGAAACGAGGCTTTGATGTGCGTCCTCTTCCCATCAAGCCTTGGTGACCTAGGCTTGACTTGGTTCGAAAAACTTCCAGAAGGCAGCATAGCCTCCTGGGCACAATTGGCAGAGGCGTTCGTCACAAGGTTCAGAACAAACACCAAAACCTCGATGGAGATTGACCAGTTACTCTCCATCGACATGGGCGAAAATGAGACACTAAGATCCTACAATAGTCGTTACTGGGAGACATTCAACCAGATTGGGGACTGCCCCACCAATCTCGCCATTGCACAGTACAAAAGAGGTCTTCCAGTCAGAAATAGACTAAGGGACTCAATCACCATGACACCGCCCCTCACCATGGAGGCCTTGATGGAAAAGAGTGCATCAGCACATCAGGGTGGAAGAGGATGGCGCCCGCGCTAAAACAAAATTTGGCACGACCGTAGTACCAGATAAAAAGACCACAGCAAAGATCAACGCGGTAGAACGTCCGAACAAAAATGGACGAGGCAGGCGAGACAACGCAGAGGACCAGGACAAAAGATGGTTGAGAGTTTGTACTGCCATAACCACGGTATTCGAGAAACCGATCTATCGGATTCTGAGCGAAATACGTGATGAACCTTTCGTCAGATGGCCAGCTAAGCTAGGAGAAGCACAGAAAGACTACAACGAAAGATCGCGATGCACCTTCCACAAAGAAAAAGGGCATCGCACTGAAAATTGCATGCCATTGAGACAGCATCTGGAGGAGTTGGTGGCTGCCGGTCACCTGGATAAATACATTGAAGGAGGGACGTAACCAGCCCCCTAGGACCACAATAACCCCAATGGAATGCCAATTGACGCCTCACCTCAAGGTGTTATCAATGTGATACATGGAGTATTCGAACCTGAGCGTATATGTGAGCTCAGAGGATCGATCAAGAAGGCTGAGCACTTAAGGGAGGTACTAAGCGCCCAACCTACCATCAAAAAAGAGAGAACAATGGCCAAGAACGTCATGTCTTTTTCAGACAAAGACTTGGAAAGAATATATTGCCTTCACAACGATGCATTGGTCGTCACCCTCCGCATCAATGATTACGATGTCAAACGAATTCTAATAGACCAAGGTAGCTCGTGTGAGATAATGTACTACGACACCTTCAAACAACTGAAATTGGAGGACAAAGACCTGGCACCAGATGTAGCCCCCCTAATCGGATTTAACTCAATGCCAGAGTGGCCAGTTGGCAAGATTATCCTTCCAGTCAGGGCAGGAAGCGTGACGAAACAAGTGGAATTTTAGGTACTAAAGGTCCCTTCCACTTACAACATAATCTTGGGAAGAACATGGCTCTATGCCATGAAATCAGTAGCATCATCCTACCATCAAGTAATGCGGTTCCCCAGCGAAGCCGGAATAATTGATGAGGTCTTTGGAGATCAAATTATGTCCAAACAATGCTTCGTCACAGTTAATGGCAGCCGCGTTGCCAATGGATATGTTCATTCAGTGGAAGAACCTGAGAGGAATGAACTATTCGCAGATGTCGGCAAAGCAGCTGATCAAAAAGCGGTGGAAGACTTGGTAGAGGTAAGAATAGATGAAAAGAACCCTGATAAGTTCTTTTCGCTCGGTTCGTCGTTGTCCAGCACTGAGAGGTTAGAGATCTTGGAATTCTTGAACTCTAACATCGAAGTGTTCACCTGGACACCCTACGACATGCCAGGCATTGATCCAAACTTCATCTGTCACCAACTCAATGTCCACCCATCCGCCAGACCAATCATTCAGCGCACTCGCCGATCGGCACTCCACCACGCCGAGATAGTGGCGGAAGAAGTGGGAAATCTGCTAGAGGCAGGAGCTATCAGAGAGGTGCACTACCCCAGATGGATTTCCAACACAGTCGTAGTGCCAAAAAAGAATGGCAAATGGCGTGTCTGCGTCAACTATAAGACAGTCAACAAAGCATGCCCAAAGGACAGCTTCCCCCTGCCACGGATAGATCAATTGGTAGACCTAACGGCGAGGCACAACCGACTTAGCTTTCTTGATGCGTACAGAGGTTACCATCAGATCGCCATGTACGAACCAGACCAGGAGGTCACGTCCTTTACAACTCCAAGAGGGCTGTATTGCTACAAGGTCATGCCCTTTGGCCTAAAGAACGCAGGGGCAACATTCCAGAAAATGGTCACCAAGATGTTTGAGCCGTTGTTAGGCAGAACAATGGAGGCTTACATTGACGACATGGTGGTCAAAAACAAGGATGAGAATGACCATCTAAGGGACCTAGGAGCGATGTTCCAGATTCTGAGGAGGCACAAGTTGCACCTTAATGCATCCAAGTACGCGTTCGGTGTAGGATCTGGCAAATTCCTAGGCTTCTTGGTGACCAACCGGGGTATAGAAGTAGACCCCTTCCAAATCAAAGCTATTCAAGATCTGGAGAGGCCTAACTCAGTAAAAGAAGTACAGCATCTTACCGGCATGGCAGCTGCACTCAACAGATTCATTAGCCGGTCGTCAGACAGACTACGACCATTTTTTCAAGCATTAAAAGCCAAGTTCGAGTGGGACAAAGAATGCGACCGCGCACTGGAAAACTTGAAAGAATACATGTCTTCTCCACCATTGCTTGTCACCCCAAAACTTGGAGAAGAACTCTTCCTGTACCTGGCAGTCTCCCAGCATGCAATTAGCGTAATGTTGGTCCATGCAGAAGGAATCCAACATCTGCCCATCTATTATGTCAGCAAGACATTACTGGGTGCTGAAACAAGGTATTTGCCACTGGAAAAACTGGCCTTAGCCTTAATGATGGCATCAAGGAAGCTGTCGCACTACTTTCACCCCAACACCATAGTTGTCCTCACAGCTTTCCCATTAAAAGCTCTGTTTGAAATAGTGAACTTTTCTGGGAGAATCTTGAAGTGGGCAGTAGAGTTGGGACAATTCGACATCAAGTTCCAGCCCAGAACCGCGATAAAGGCCCAAGCTTTGGCAGACTTTGTCACGGAATTTACTCTAGGAAGTCATCATATCTGCCCAGTCGACCTGACTGACACAACCGAAGTAAGGATAGAAGTTGATGCTGGAATAGCGCAACCCCTGGTGCAGGATACTCAGTCAGACCCTATGGCATACCAAAGTAAAGACAGCAAGGAAAAAGCGAACCAAGCTACGCCAGGCCAAGACTCGCCAACAAATAAAGACTTGGTACAATCACATAGCGAGGGGCAGACAGCAAGCATGGATCTTGAAGAAAACACCAGCAACATTCTTGACCTCACGACATCATCTGACCCCTCTACTTGCTGGAAGTTGTTTGTTGGAGAGATGTGGAAGCTCTTTGTGGATGAAGCATCCAACCGGCATGGTGCAGGACTTGGCATAGTCCTCATCTCACCAGACAGCCTGGTTGTGGAGCAAGCAATCAACCTTGGCTTCCCAGCATCAAACAACGAAGCAGAGTATGAAGCATTTCTTGCAGGACTCAAATCAGCATTCTACATGAAGGCAATCGAACTAATGATCTACAGCGATTCACAGCTGGTGGTAAACCAAATTTTTGGCGACTATGAAGCAAAGGATGACAGGATGGCCAAATACCAAGAATTGGTCAGAACAGAGATCAAGAAATTTGAAGTAGTAAGGATAGAACAGATTGGCAGGAAGGAAAACTGCAGAGCAGATGAACTAGCAGGCTTTGCGTCAATGACAGATACATCCATCCCTCATCCAATACTAATTGACTACCTACCAAGACCAAGCATTAAAGACCCCGAAGCAGAAGAGGTATGTTGCGCCGACCTAGGCCCCTCATGGATGGATCCCATCATACTATTCTTAAAAGACGACATCTTACCGGAAGACAAGAAAGAAGCCAACAAAATTCGAGCAAAGTCGCAGCGATTTTGGCTCTCTCCATCTATGGCATTGTACAAAAAGTCATTCTCTGGACCTTATTTAAAGTGTGTCCACCCAAGCAAAGTAGAAGCCTTCTTGTTCGAGATACACGAAGGCGTATGCGGAAGCCACCAAGGAGGAAGATCGTTAGCTTACAGAGCCATTTCACAAGGATACTGGTGGCCGTACATGCAAGCAGACTCGGAGAAGTATGTGAAGAAGTGCGAGAAATGTCAGAAGTTCGCACACCAAATACATCAGCCGGCCAGAGAACTCCTACCATTGACCAGCCCATGGCCCTTTGCAATGTGGGGCTTGGACATAGTAGGACCACTTCCAACAGCACCCGGAAACAAGAAATTCTTTCTCGCAGCAACAGACTACTTCACAAAGTGGGTGGAAGCGGAAGCATTGGCATCAATTAAGGAAAGAGATGTGAAGAAGTTCGTCTGGTAGAATATCATTACTCGATTCGGCATACCTAAAGCCCTAATATCCGACAACAGCACTCAGTTTGATGGCAGAATCTTTAGAGGCTTTTGTAAAGAATACAAGATAGAGTTCTACAATTCTACACCGGCATATCCTCAAGCAAATGGCCAAGCAGAAGCATCAAATAAGGTTGTCTTGGATGGACTGAAGAAAAAGGTTAGAGAAGGCAAAAGGCAAGTGGGCGGAGGAACTTCCCCATGTTTTATGGGCTTACCGCACCACACCTCGATGATCAACAGGAGAAACACCATTCTCCTTAGCCTACGACATTGAAGCAGTAATCCCACTGGAAGTTGGCCTTCCCACAATTAGAAGCGAAAATTTTGATCCAGACTTGAATGGAGAAGCCATAGCATTGGAGCTTGACCTCGCCAAAGAAAGAAGAGAAAGAGCACTAGTTCACATTGCCTCATACCAATAAGAGTTATCCAGGAAATACAACAAAACAGTGCATCCAAGGCAATTCAAGATCGGAGATTGGTTGCTACGCAAAGTGATGGGAAACACCTTAGTACCAGGAGATGGCAAGTTAGGGCCTAATTGGGAAGGACCTTACAAAGTGATCGGATTAGCTGACAAATGGGCATACCACCTGGAAGATGAGGACGACAAAGCCATTCCTAGGCCTTGGAATACTTCCAATCTCAAACTATTTTATTTTTAGCTTTTTCTTCAAAATACTTGTAATTTTCTTTTTTCCCAAATAAAACAAGTAGCTTTCTTTTCAGCATAAAGGTTTTATTCTGTAAAAAGAGATTGCATTAAGTAGAGTTAGGAAAAACCAACACCCTTCCTAAGCCCAGGATAAGGATCCAGGCTGCAGGACGTTTGGTCAGAATAACCAAACACTTTACTCTAGGTTTGCTGGAAAAACCAATCTAGAGGTTGGCTAGAAAAACCAACAACACCCCTCCTAAGCCCACGATAAGGATCCAGGCTGCAGGACGTTTGGTCGGAATAACCAAACATTTTATTCTAAATTGGCAGGAATAACCAATTTAGAGGTTGGCTGGACTAAACCAACTCTTCGTACTCTTTAGCTGAAGTAAGGACATCGGCTAAAGAGTGGTTGGCTGGACTAAACCAACTCTTCGTACTCTTTAGCCGAAGTAAGGACATCGGCTAAAGAGTGGTTGGTTGGATTAAACTAACTCTTCGTACTCTTTAGCTGAAGTAAGGACATCGGCTAAAGAGGGGTTGGCTGGACTAAACCAACTCTTCGTACTCTTTAGCCGAAGTAAAGACATCGGCTAAAGAGTGGTTGGCTGGATTAAACCAACTCTTGATACTCTTTAGCCGAAAAAAGGACATCGGCTAAAAGAATGGTTGGCTGGACTAAACCAACTCTCAATACTCTTTAGCCGAAGTAAGGACATCGGCTAAAGAGTGGTTGGCTGGACTAAACCAACTCTTCGTACTCTTTAGCCGAAGTAAGGACATCGGCTAAAGAGTGGTTGGCTAGACTAAACCAACTCTTCGTACTCTTTAGCCGAAATAAGGACATCAGCTAAAGGGTGGTTGGCTGGATTAAACCAACTCTTGATACTCTTTAGCCGAAGTAAGGACATCGGCTAAAGAGTGGTTGGCTGGACTAAACCAACTCTTAGTACTCTTTAGCCGAAGTAAGGACATCGGCTAAAGAGTGGTTGGCTGGACTAAACCAACTCTTCGTACTCTTTAGCTGAAGTAAGGACATCGGCTAAAGAGTGGTTGGCTGGACTAAACCAACTCTTCGTACTCTTTAGCCGAAGTAAGGACATCGGTTAAAGAGTGGTTGGTTGGATTAAACCAACTCTTAGTATTCTTTAGCCGAAGTAAGGACATCGGCAAAAAATTGGTTGGCTGGAAAAAACCAACTTAGAAGTTGACTGGGTTAAACCAACTCTTTGTACTCTTCAGCCGAAGTAAGTATATCGGCTAAAGAATGATTAGCTAGTAAGCTCAGTCAGATTACTCAGCTAAGACCGGAATAAAGTATCTTGGCCAAAAAATATTGTGTTTCAAGTTGCAGTTAGAAAGCAAGCACAAACAGGAAAGCAAACCGAGATAACAGTTGGAGCAAAAGAATTCATTAAAAAACTCATTACAAGTGCAAACATACAGATCAAACCGGAATAAGTGTTTAATACAAAAGATGATCTTCATTGTTTAAATTCAAAGCAAATACAAAGGAGGGGCCTCAGCCCGGTTACAAGAGCAAAAGGGAAGAAGAAAATACTGAAAACAAGCAACAAGAAAAGAAAGTACAGAATCAGTTGAACAGATCATCAAGATCGGTATCAATGTCAACACGAAGACCGGTTTCAGACGGAAGATCGGTCTCGGTTGGGAGCTCGGTGTCTATTGGAAGCACGGTTTCAGTTGTCAGGTCTTCAACCGTTGGCTCCAACCGAGCTGATTGATCGTTGGCTTGACCATTGACGACCGGGGTATTATTGGTCTCGGTGTCTTCATCATCATCTGAACCCTCAAGAAACTACTGTTGAACGGATGTAGCGTACTCCGCCAGTGAGCTCGGTATGAAGTACTGAGGAGGATTGTAGACCTCGGTCTCAGGTTCACAACCGAGCTGCACCACGGCTGCCCTCCAACCGCATTTAAAGAAAAGATCTTTAGCGGCCTCACATTGTCGCATGTAGAAGGCCTCCCCCTCCTTGAAGCCTTCAGCATTTGCATCATTCACCTTCTTGGATAGCTCGGCAATCTCTTCATTTTTCTTTCCTTCAAGCTTGACTAGCTCGCGAAGGTACTTATCCTTCATCACGGTCAATGCCTTTTGTTTGTCAGCATTAGCCGAAGTAACTAGTCCGGTCAGACGAGCTACCTTGGCCTCTAGCTCGGCTGCCTTCTGTTTGGATTCTTTTAGCTCGGTGGTTTTTGCTTCAACTTCGGCCATGGCTTGCCTTGCTGTTTTACGAAGCTCCAGCACATGCTTGTGCGCAATTTGACTCTTTTGTATGGCCTGAAAAAGAATACAAAGAAACTTATGATAAAACCGAACAAAAAGTTGGAAAAATTAGAGAGAAGAGGCGCTATTGACCAGGATCATTGATTTTATTGCAGACCGGATGGCCTTGAGCTCGGTCAACTGTTTGTGATGCTCCATGTCTGGGGGCAGACATACGCTCTTAGTCAGGTTGAAGGCCAGCATATGGTCATTGTCAGCCACCACGAAGTCAGTATCACAAATAACACGGTTTTGGAAAGTCATTCTTGGAGACCATTTGGAGGAGCCAGCTCGGTCGGCACACTCCGGTTGCGGACTTGGTGGAGGGCTTGGTGGAAGAATGGTTTCATCTTCATCAGCAAGGCATTGCTCGGTTTGGATAGTCCGGGCGCGCTTGCTTGGGCGTGATGAAGAGGGTTGCTGAAATGGGAGGGCCACCATGGTTTCCTGAATTTGGTTCGGTGGTGTTACCTCGGCTCGGTTTGTTTCGGTAAGAAGGGCCCTTACTCTGTTCCTTTTGGCCATCTCTTGTTCGGCAGTCAAACGGACAAGAGTGATCTGGGGCAAAGTGGGGTCCGGTTCAGGAGCGTCCTCTAGCAAAAAGTCTGTTACTTTGGCTTTGCGTCGGCTACTATATCGGTATGTCGACTCAAAATCCAGAAGCTTGGCCCAACTTCTTTCAGGGTATCGTAGTGCGGCGCGAAGTGTGTCTAGGTTGGGGTAACTGTATAATGATTTGAGGTGGGCTGAATCTGCATAAAGAAGACAACTGTTAGTTCGGTTCAGAAATAGGAAACTGAAATAAAAAGAGAAGCAGTCAAAGAAACCGAAGTAATTATACCGGGGGTTCCTTTCTTCCAATTTATACTATGGCCAGGGATCTGGGCTTGGTGATCTTCAAAATTCCCAGATACCCAGAAGAAGTTATCGTTGTTCAAGTCTTTATCCGGTGTGTCCTTTATTATTTTCTCTCGGTGGTGACGTATTCTAAGATAATAAACCCAGCCATCTTCTTTCGAGCCTATAGAGTATTGATGGAAGATCTCGGCTAGACCGAGGTTAATGCTAGCACGGCAATTTAGTTCGGCTATACCATTTATTATACGGTATGAGTTCGTGGAAAGCTGGGTTGGGCAAATTCTGGTTTGCCTAAGAAATTCACAAAGCAAGGGTTGAACAGGAAATCTTAATCCGGTTTCTACTATGGACAGAAGGGTGAAGGGTACAAAACCTTGGTTCCCCCATGGAGTAATATCTTGCTGGGCTAAGGTGAGGTGGACATCGTCAGGGATGTTGTACTCCTTTCGGAATTCGGCCAAACCACCAGGTGTCTCTACTAAGAATCTATACTTCCCCATTTATGTCTTAAGTTATAAATAAATAAAAGTCGAGTGTTAGATCGGCCGAAGATTCGAGCTGAGTAGCTCGATTGAGCGCTCAAAGAAATGCCTGGGCAACCTAAGTCTGCAAAAGTGAAAAAATGAGAACAAAGGTGTTAAGCACAGACCGTTGAACCGTACTAAAGAGAAAATAAGGGCAAGATACATCAAGTCCTAGCCCGGCTATTCGAAACGCTACGTGTCTTAGCTCGGTTTGTGCAAAGTGCTTTGTTATCCCAGTTTAGGCAAGGTACTCAATAAGTTCGGTATGTTCAAAGGCATTTGCTATCTCGATTTGCACAATGGATTTATTATCTCGGTTTTCGCAAGGATTTGTTAGCCCGGCTGAGCTTCTAGGGGCAGCTTTCTTAGTTCGGTCTAAAAATTAAGAACGCTGGTTTAAACCCGAGACATAGCTTGGTCGGAATTAAGGTTTCCCAGTAAACTATTGTACAGCCCTAGTCCGGTTCATTAGCTCGGTTACTAAGCTCAGTATTGAACTTTGGCTTGTTGAGACTAATGGGGTAGCATGAAGTATTAGTTCGGTTGGATAGTCTGCCTAATTCAGTATTAACTACAAACAACTTTCTAGTCCGGTTGCATCATGATTTTGGATTGAAAACCAGTGTTCTACAGGATATTACATGTATTCGAGAGTTCTATTGCTAAGTTTTTCCGGAAATATACAAATCAAGTAGAGAGAAAGTGTTTCGCAAAAACATAAACCTAAAGCTATGGATTAAACAAATGCGAAGAACAAGGACAACAAGGCAGGTTTGAGTAGCTTACCAGAACAAGAGAAGATGAGAGAAACGGCAGCAAAACCACGAGGCTTCTTCAAAACAAAGAACTCAGGAAGCTTAGAAGCTCAGGAACGAGAGGGAGAGAAGAGGAAGTGAGTAGTGCAGTGCTTGATCCAAAGGAAGTGTTTTTGTTTTGATACAAGGGACAAAGGCGGGAACTGTTCAAATTACGCGAGGTACGAGGGCGGCGTGACAGCTACCTTTAGCCAATCAGAGTGTGCCATGTGTCATTGAGATAAGAATCGATTCAGTCGCTGTGATTGAAGGGACGTTTTGACCGGACAAGCTGAGCCCGGTATGGGATTTAGTTTGGCTGGAAAGGCTTAAGAGTTTTAGCTCGACTGGAAAGACTAAAGGGTTTTAGTTCGGCTGAAAAGGCTGAAACTTTTTTAGCTCGGCTGTGGATAGGTAATCCCTATCATACTTTGCAGATGGAATTAAGGGGCAATTGAGAGGGTAATTTATATGAAAATTGGGCCGAGCTGGGTAATGGGCCGTTATGGGCCGCAGTGCGAAGGGTTGAGCAAAGAGGTATAAAATTACTCCGGCTTAAGGGAGGTGTAAAGTTACTTCGGTTCACAAGAGGACTGAAGTTACTCCGGTCCCAAAGAGCTTACGGTAGTTCGGTCATCACTCGCAAAAGTTATCCCGGTTTGGACCGGAGTATTGGTAATTCCGGTCTAGACATACCATGGTTAGCACTAAGAAGAGCCAAGGTAAGAGCAGTGAATGGAAGTGCCGAGCTAATGTTATCTCGGCCTAGTCTACGGCTTAGCATAGCCATGCTTACCTCGGTCGTGTTGAAATCTGATCATAGTGAAACCATCTTACTTGGTTTATGCAGTGAGGGGGGTGTTGAAGGATGGGCATTATCTTTTAGGAGTATGAATCCTAGGAGAACTTTACATGGAGGAGTAAAAGTCCTACCAGGATTGTGCCACGCGGAACCTATAAAAGCTTACAACATCACCTATGAAGAGGTAACACGACTTTGATACACAGCTTTTTGTCTTTGTCTATTTTGTTGACTTAGGCATTGGAGAGGTATCCGGCACACACCCGCCGGCTAGATCACATTAGTGTTTTCAGGGAGTGAAGCGACGATATTTGGAGGAGCGCAGACTTGATCAACAGGATTATACGAGAAAGTTTATTTCTTTCCCGTACAATATCACTTAAACCTATTCAATTTAACTTAGGTCTATTTTGGCAATCTCATTAAAAGTTAATTTTTTGATTTTTTTTAAACCATATTATCTTTTTATCTCTTTACATATTTTTTTAAAATTTTATTTTTAAAAAATCAAAAATTATTTTTTAATCAACTTCTCAAAACACACTACAAAAATTTTGCACTTTTGTAGCCACTGATAGGGTGATGTGTCGACCACTTACTGACATTTTTGGATTTTACACAAATAATTATTTTTTTGAGAGAATTATAAATCAGTGTAGATTTTTAAAATAAATTTTAAATTAATAATAAAATTTATCAATTTTAATAATTGATGTTATAAGTTTTCTTATTGGTTTTGTAATTTTTTTTTTTTTTGATCTTACCACTGATTAGTAATTTCACCTTATATTTATGCTTTTTTGGATCGATTAATACAATTTTAGGTTGGGTTTGGTTGGGAGATTTAGAAAGAAAAAAGAAAAAATTAGGTAAAATGTGAATAAATATATATACATTTTACTTAATTTCACACATATTTTCTCTTCCCTTTTCAAATTTGTCAACCAAACACAACCCTAGTAGGTCTAAATCTCCAATAGTCTAGGGTCAGAAATAGATTTTGCTTCATTTATCTTTTTTTAAGAAGGAAAATGATATATAAGCTCCCTTTTTATATCAATTTTATAGACACAATGATGTGTAAGTGATATGATTGGTTGATAATTAAAAAATATGAGAAAAAAATGTTACATTTAATATCCTAATTCATTGTCATATCACTGAATTTGAAAATTGAATCTAATTTTTATTTTTCTTATTTTTAATCTTGAATAATAATCAGCTTGTTTGGTTCCAGTTTTTAAAAAATAGTTTTCAGAAAATTTCTACTTTTTTATTTTTCATATTTTAATATTTTTAATGAATTTTTTTAATATTTTAAGTAATTTTTTTTTTTTAATTTTTAGACACACCTAACATAAACACACTTAAAAAGTATAATATTTGTAAAAAAATCTTTAAAAAATACACTAAATACCAAAAAATATAAAAAAATACGAAAATTTAATACATTTTCGTATTTTTGTGTTCTTATTAATTTTTAAAAATATTTTTTCACAAAAATGTTTTACTATTTAGATACATCTAAGTAAAGTGCATCTAAAAAAATTACTTAAAATTTTAAAAATATTTACTAAAAACCAAAAAACGTGAAAAACAAAAAGTTCAATTTTTAAAAAATTAAATTCAGAAAAGTGAAACCAAACACATTGAATGTTCTTGGAAGAAAGTATAGTTGTGCACCATGTAAAAATGTAAATAGTTTATAAAGAAGAAAAAGTTATTAGATATTTTTGAAGTACCGTATTACATGTGTACATACGTAAATAATACTCTTGATTAATGAAAAATCTCAATACATTTTATTATAGATTGTTATTCTCTCCATATTTTTATGCTATGTAAGTCAGTATATTTACATATAAATTTTTTTGCTATGTAAACCCGTGTAAGCACATCTATCATAACTCAGTTCAGTTCAAAAAACAAATTATTAAGATAGTTTTCGTATGTTAACACTTGTAACCCTAATACACTTTTTTCGCTACATTTACTCAGATACCTTGATTATCAAAAAAAAAAAAAAAAAAATTGTTACAAGATTAATTTTGAGCAGTAATTGACTACCTCACTTTATAGACAAAACGAAAGCATGAGAAAAGTAAGAGCAGGTTACCCGCAATTTGCGTGTTTAGGACAAAACACTCGATCAATTGTAATTTCCAATATGGTTTTTAATGAATAAATTATAAATATATCTTTTAAAATTTATTTAAAATATAAATTATCCTCTGTAATTTTAAAAATTTATTTGTTATAATTTTTTATTTAACAAAATTAATAAAAAACATTAAAATTCTAACTGCTCTCCTATACAATAATAAAATTATTGAAATTGTTAATTGAAATATATTTTTGACATCAGTAAAAATAGTTAATTCACTTGATAATTTATTAGTAAAATAAGTTATTTGTTATGCGATTAAAAATTTTAAAGGACAAGATATAATTTCTAAAATTATAATAAATAATCTATATTTTAAATAAATATTAAGAGTGTATTTATAATTTATCATTTTTTATATATAAACTATATATATATATATTTTTTTTAAAGGGCAACTTTAAACTTTTTCACATGAGTGATTTCATGTTTGACAGTCAGTAGCGACACCATGAATTTGATTGAGGGGATAATATTAAGGTAAATTATTGAGTCTAACAGATTTGTGACCCAAGGTTTATTTTATTTCATTTAATAAAAAATTAATTATTAATATTTTAAAATTATTCCAGTATCACCTATATCGCAATTAGGGATGTTCAAATTATCTAATAAATTAAAAAATTAAATCAAACTGATCTTTTTGGTTGGGTTGGATTTTGAGTGCATTGGTTTGGTTTTAGATTTTCAAATCATCAAACCGATAAAATTGAATTGATTCTTGGTTTAGACATTGCCTAAACCGAACCAATCCGAGAATCGAACTTATTTATATTAACATGTTTTTATTTTATTGTTCTATTACAATGGACTTGATTACATCTAATAATTCTTCATATACAATAATTATTAGGTAAACAAAGGAACTACTAGAAGCTTTAGTCAGATTTCATAGTTGATTTAATTTGTATCAGTTGTATTAACAGATTTAATTTGTACTGATTATATATATATAAACTTGAGTTGGATTTAATTTGTGTTGGCTTGCATTAAACAATATTTTGCTCTTTATTTGTGTTATGTTTAAATGTTAAAGACTTGTTTATTTTAATTATTTATTATTGATTGATTTGCTTATTTTTAATATGGTGGAGCTGTGATTCCAACTCGAATTACATTGGGTTAGGTTGGTTGTAGTACAAAATTAGTTTGGTTGTGGGTCCAAAAATTTGAAATGAATCATGATTGGATTGATTTCAAATTTTGTATCAAATCGAACCATACCGTTCCACGAACACTCCTAATCGCAACAATGAAATTATCATCATACTATTCAAATTTATTGAATTCTCAAACAATGAGAAATGAAAATAAAAAAAATGCCAGCAAATACAAATAATAAAATGAAATGCTTTTTGAGATTTGTTTGTGAAGCAAATAATAAGCCAAGCGATGTCCATATTCTAATTAATAGTGGGTCGTGTTCATTGGCAGATAAATAAATTTAGGGGATATACATATTTTTTAAGAAAAAATAAAAAGGAGCAGCTTGCCTCTGGTCTAAGATTGGATTAGACGGTGCTGTTTAGTCCGTGGGAGTCCATCACGGATCTCATTTTGATAACCCGAACCGTTCAATGTGTAGCACTCGTCAAGTACTATATGCCTATAAAAAATCACATTGATCGGATATCGATAGTTATGTGATCAAATCAGTTTTGTTTTAAAAAAAATGGACGGTGAACAAATTAACAGTTGACAAAAAGCTGATCCAATGAGACAGCTATCGATATCCGATCAACATGATTTTTTACAAGCATTTAGTACTACGACGAGTTTTACACATTGAACGGTTTGAATTATTAAAACGGGACCCGTAGTGGACTCTCACAGGCTGAACAATACTGTCCAGTCCGATCTCAGACTGGTGACACGTTGCTTCCAAATAGAAAAACATTTTAAAAATCTTAAACTAAAATGTAATTTATGAAAAATTGCAATGGAACGTGCACCTCTCCTAGATCTTTAATGGCTTTGTAACGACCGTGGAAATTGAATAATTCATAAAATATATAAATTCTATATTAAAAAAATGTAATGGTCATATCTAAAATGGTAGATCCCATTTTTCACAATAATTAAAAAGATATATTTGAATGTGTGAGCAAAATTGCACTCACCATCGTGTTTCCTTCTTTTATCATTGAGAGGTAATAAGTATAATAATCTGTTTAAATTGCTGAAGTTAGTTAAGCGATAAAAATTTAAAAATAAAATTTAAAATCTTGAATTTAAGTTCTATGAAAGGGTCACTAAAATTTGCCTAGGCATTAACTTTTAATTCAATAATGCAAATATGCTTGGAAGATTATATGTAAGAACAATGTTATGAATCCCACTTACAAACTCCAAATATATTTTGAATGAGAGTTGTGTGGTTGAGATTGAATTTGTATAGTATGAAATTCATATGTAGAATAAATTTAAATTACATGAGGATAATTATAAATAATATCTAAATAATTAAGTCTGAATTTGCCATGAAATGAAAAGTTGAATTTACACAGCCGCGCGGGCTTCAGTTTTATGGGTCAATTATTTTGATTTTGATTGCTTATCCCACAAGCGTTGCTACATAAGCCCACAAGCCTTCTAGAGCCAGTCAACGAGTAGAGCTGTCTCTGGAGTTTTATAGCTCTTCTCATAAGCTCTTCTTTTTTTTTTTTGAACGGCGAACAAGAAGATCTTTATTGATGAAACATACAAAATATGACAAAAACATCAATAAAGAGGAGCTTGAAGCTAACACAAGCTTCAAGCTCCAGTTGGCAAGAAGCCAACAAGAAAAGAGAAAAACAGAATAAAACAGAACTGCTATGAAACAGAACAGCTATGAACAAGCCAAAAATAGAATAAAACAGAACTGCTATGAAACAGAACCCGCAACCAAAAAGTAGATCCAAAAATACAGCAGCAGCCAAGATGCAAATCCAAAAATGCAGCAGCAGCTCGGAACTGATATGAACAAAATAGAGCTGATCCAAAAATACAGAACTGATCCAAACCAGCTACTATAAGCAAAACTGATACGGACAGCAGCAAAATTTGCAGAATTACACTATGGACAGAGTAGAACTGTAATAACCCGACCCTCGTACATGTGCTTTATTATATTTTCGGATCCTATTTTGTGATTTTGGATGCTTACTGTGAAATTCTATGAGAAATTAGGGATAAGAAAGTGAACTCCATGTTTAAACCATATGATTAAGGATGTCTATCTGTTCAACAAGAAAAGTATATGTTACATTAGAAGGTTTGAATCGAAATTGGAGGCCTTAAAGGCTTAATTATCTGAAATTGATTTTATACATGTGGTCAGCATAATTTTTAGGTAATATTAAGCATTTTTGGGAAATTTCAATTTCGGATGTTTAAACGATTGACTTTTGTCTTATTAGCTCTTATAGCTCTTATATATGTGTATGTGTTCTTAAAGCTTTGGAGGGAGTTCAACATATTCCCTAGAAAAAGGATAGTAAGAGTAGAGAGAAATGAGAAGGGAGTTTCAATAAAGGCTAGAGATTGAATAACTTAGAGAGAGACTTTGGGAGATCTCTACTCAAGGTAAGTTTGTCAATCTTTCATAATTCCTCTCTTGAATTTGAGGGTGATACAACCATGATAATTGAATCCAAGGTGTGATTGGATCATGTTTTATCCATTGGATGAGTTTGAACTAAGTTGCTTATGTATGTATGTAGAGAAATTAGCTTTGATTTCTTACTTTCTCATGAAAGATCATGAAGAACTTACCTTATATATATATGTGATGGTATATGTGATGTTGATGCAAAAACAAAAGGAAATTTGATTATGGTTAAGAATTCAAGAACTAGTGTTTATCTAGTTTAATGTATGTATTTGAAGCCTTTGTTATCATGAATTTTAGGCTATGTATTATCAACTAAAAATGTTAAATTGAGCCTTGTGAGGATGTACCAAAAGATTGGGATTTTGTAAGAATTTTCGAACAATTTTGGGCAGAATCGCCCCACGTGCGGGAGTTATGGCCGCACGTGCGGGAGGTGCTGCCGCACGTGCGGGAGTCATGGCCGCACGTGCGGGAAATGGTGAAAAATAGGGGCTTGGCCACTGTCTAAAAGGCACGTGCGGGACATTTTGCCGCACGTGCGGGAGAGCTTGCCGCACGTGCAGGGCTCACAGCCGCACGTGCAACCCATGCTGAAAAATGTGGATCGCTCCGTTTTGCGTGTAGAACCCTCTAATGTTGTCGGAATATGTATTTGATGCCTTTTAATATGTATAAATTCCTTCGAAGTAAAACGAAACAGAAAATAATCTGATATGAAAAGGAAACTAAATTGTATAGGTTGAATGTGTGCAGGGCACACTCCGGAAGGAACAAGCACATCATCACAACACTGTGAGTAGTAAATCATTATCCGCTTTACATATGGCTAATGATTTTCATTAGCATTTCGTTTACGCAACTATGTTAATGTTTCAAGTATGCAACTATGTTCATATTTCAAGTATGTATGTTAATGTTCAAGTATGTTCCAAGTATGTAAAGAAAGAAATGGGAAAGATAAAATACCTTCCTTCTATGAGACACTGGTTGTTATGATATGAAACAAAGTGCTACACGGAACTAAGTGCTACGACGTAAGCCACCTCTAGAATCCGTGTGAGACACCTCTTGAGTTCGTATAAGTATATTCAAGGGCTTAGTGCCAAAATATCCAAGGGCGTAACGCCACTCTGTTTAAGGGCCTTGTGCCATCATGTTTAAGGGCCTTGTGCCACCATGTTTAAGGGCCTTGTGCCACCATGTTTAAGGGCATCATGCCACCATGTTCAAGGGCATTATGCCACCGTGTTCAAGGGCTTCAAGCCATTATGATTTAAGATGTGATATGCCAACTGTTATGTTCAAGGTTGGGCCTAAGGCCGTTATAGGATGAGCACAGAATCAAGCTAACTATGTGACCTCTGCATCTCCATGTGTATTGATAAATGTCATGTTTCAAGTTGAGCATTGTTTCATTTACGTATTGCTATTCACTGAGCCTGGCTCACTCTCTGTTATGTCTGTTTCTGTAGGCAACCAACCAGGTGGTCAATCCTAACCCATGACGCCCGGTTTCTTTTGTCAACCTTCATGTATCCAAGCACTCACGAAGCCACTTATTTTGTGAAGTTGTTAAGATAATTGGCTTACTTCTTGGCTATCCTTCCAAGGTTGAATGTATATAACTTCAACAGTTTTTGTTACATGCCCGATTATAGGGCTGGGTCTGTATATGTGTTTGTGTATAAATACTGCTAAGGAATATTTTTGGACTTTATCGGTCTATTATGGTGCATGTGATGTATGAGATCCTGGCATATTAGAAATAGCTCAATGGAGTTTGTTTAGCTTATTATTCTTTTAATATTTTACGCTTCCGATAAGGCCCCATATGCTATATACACCAGGTTATATGGCTCTTTCTGAATGGGTCATGCCCGAACTTTTAGGGGCAAGTTTGGGGCGTGACAAGTTGTATCAGAGCACGAGTTGCTATCTCACACACGGATCCATTGAGCTTTAGGGTGTCTAGAAAAGCTTTAGGCATCTTGCATGACATCCTGAAGGTATATGAAAGAGTGATGGCAACGTTAAGTCTACTATGATAATGCTAACACTTTTGATATATGTCTATTGTGTATAAATGATTATTGTGTAGGCAATGGTGAGAACAAGGACAGAAGATACAGAAGATGCTACTTCTGCCCGGCTGGATAGAATGGGGAGAATGATTATGGAAATGGCGGAGACCCTACGGCAACAACAGCAACAGCCACAACAACAACCGCCACCACCACCACCGGTACCTCCTCCAGCAGTACAAGATTTCCATGCTGAAGACCGGACTATCACCCTTACTAAGGAGTTTAAAAAGATGAAACCACCATCCTTCAAAGGAGGAATAGAACCAATGAAATCTGAGGCGTGGGTGTTGGGAATAGAGAAGTTATTTGAAGTCTTTTCCTGCATAGAAGCTCAAAAGGTGCAACTGGCTGCCTTTACTCTTGAGGATGAGACACGCAGATGGTGGATGCTTACGAGAACTGTACACCAAGGATTGACATGGGACAGATTCTTGGAATTGTTTTATGACAAGTACTTCCCTCAAAGCATGCGGGATAAGAAGGTAACAGAATTCGAAACTCTCAGGCAAGGGAACAAAACCGTCGCCGAATACGAAGCCCAATTTGCAGAATTAGCTCGGTTTGCACCTCATATGGTGGACATGGATTATAAGAAGGCGTGCAAATTTGAAGGGAGATTACGGAGCGCTATGATAAGGTCAACATGTTGAAGTTACCTACTTACGTTGATGTATTGGAGAGAGCCGTTATAGCGGAAGGAAATCTCGCTACTCAAAGTCGAATCTCAGAATGGAAAGGGAAGAGGCAAAATACTCAATGGTCGAAGGGATCACCTACTCCACCAAGCAAGAAGCAGACTTTAGGGAGTCTAAATACTACTACCCCTAGCCAGGATTCAATGCCGACTTGTCCGGAATGTGGAAAGAAGCATCGTGGAACGTGTTATCGGAAGTCTAGAGCCTGTTTTCAGTGTGGTAAGACGGGTCATTTGATCAAGGATTGCCCTCAAAGGAATCAACAGAGTAATAATAGGACCGCTACAAGTTCAGCGGGGTCTGTACCAACTTCCAACACCAAGGCAACTGCTAAACCTACTAATAATAAAGACACTGCGAGACAAGGCAGGGTGTTCGCATTGGTTCCGGGAGATGTGCAAAATGCGGCAACAGTGGTGTCAGGTACATTTATTGTTCACGGTCATGTCGCTCATGTATTATTTGATTCTGGCTCCACCCACTCTTTTTTGTCGAAACTATTTGCTCCTAATTTAGATAAAACTAAAGAAAAACTGTCTTATATGTTGTGTGTGTCTTCACCTTTGGGAGGCCCTATGATTTGTACTTCTATATATGCTGCATGTGAACTCCAACTTGGGGATATCCGAGTATATGCCAATCTGTTACCTCTTAATATGGCCTATTTTGATATTATTCTGGGAATGGGCTGGTTAGGTGAATATGGTGCAACTATAGATTGTTTAACTAAACAAATCAGTTTCCACCCTCCGGGACAATCAGGGTCCACCTTTCAGGGACATGGAGTGACTTCTCCACCTTATTTAATTTCCGCAGCAAGGGCTTGTAAATTAATTCAGAAAGGGTGTCAGGGGTACTTATGCAGTGTCCTAGAGGGGCAAGTGGTGAATGGGAATACCGACATGATCCCAGTTGTCTGTGAATTTCCGGACGTCTTTCTAGAAGAATTACTAGGGCAGTTAATAGACCGTGAAATTGAGTTTACAATTGAAGTAGCACCGGGAACTCAACCCATTTCTAAGACTCCGTATAGAATGTCGCCAGTTGAGATGAAAGAATTGAAAATGCAGTTGCAAGATTTATTGGACAAAGGATTTATCCGTCCGAGTGTATCTCCGTGGGGTGCACCAGTTTTGTTTGTAAAGAAGAAGGATGGAACACTCCGGCTTTGTATCGATTACAGAGAACTTAACAAAGTCACAATCAAGAATAAGTATCCATTGCCAAGAATCGATGATCTATTTGATCAGCTTCAAGGGGCACAAGTCTTTTCTAAGATTGATCTACGGTCTGGATACCATCAATTAAAAGTCAAGGCTGATGATGTTGAGAAGACACCTTTTCGAACTCGGTACGGTCATTATGAATTTTTGGTTATGCCCTTTGGAGTTACTAACGCCCCAGCAGCCTTTATGGATTTGATGAACCCCGTCTTTAAGTCCTATTTGGATGAATTTGTGGTGGTCTTTATTGACGATATCCTCATTTATTCAGAGAATGCGGAAGTTCATGAGACCCATCTTCGTTTAATTCTTCAAACCTTCCGGGAAAAGAAATTATATGCAAAGCTAAAGAAATGTGAATTCTGGTTACTCGAGGTGGCATTCCTGTGGCATATTATCACAAAGGAAGGAGTTTCTGTTGATCCACACAAAATTGAGGTGATTGTGAAATGGCCGACTCCTACCAATGTGACCGAAGTACGTAGTTTTATGGGGTTAGCTGGCTATTACAGGAGATTTGTTCAAGATTTTTCCAAAATTGCTGTGCCACTTACACAATTGACTCGAAAAGGAGTTGCATTTGAATGGTCAAAAGAGCGGGAGTCTGCTTTCCGGGAATTGAAGATGAAACTAACCACAGCTCCAGTTCTGGCTTTACCGTCTGGCACCGAAGGGTTTGTAATTTACAGTGATGCGTCCCATAAAGGATTAGGGTGTGTGCTTATGCAAGGTGGAAGGGTTATCGCCTATGCTTCACGACAGCTTAAACCCCATGAAAAGAATTATCCCACGCATGATCTTGAGCTCGCGGCGGTGGTTTTTGCTTTAAAGATATGGTGGCACTATTTGTATGGTACTACCTGTGAAGTTTACACCGACCACAAAAGTCTTAAGTACCTTTTTACCCAGAAGGAATTGAACATGCGACAGCGTCGGTGGTTAGAGTTGATTAAAGACTACGATTTACAGATCCATTATCATCCTGGTAAGGCCAACACGGTTGCAGATGCTCTTAGTCGGAAAAATATGGGAGATTTGGCCAACCTGTTTACGGAGCAAAAGGAATTGGTAAGTGAATTGGATAAAATGAGTGTGGAGTTTAAGATACATGGACAGGAAACAATACTAGCAGCAGTGATGGCTCAACCGACTTTACTTGAAAAGATTAAGTTACATCAAATGGAGGATGACATTCTAAAGAAGGTATGTGATGAGTTAGAGACAAAACCAAAACCGAGATTCAGTTTGGTGGATTCGGTACTCAAATTTCAAAATCGAATATGTGTCCCCAACGTGTTGGAACTTAAACGGAAATTGATGAAAGAAGCACACGCCTCAAGATTTTCCATGCATCCGGGAAGTACTAAAATGTACCGAGATTTGAAACAAAATTTTTGGTGGCCAAGCATGAAAAAAGAGATTGCAGAATTCGTCTCTAAGTGTTTGCAATGTCAGCAAATGAAAGCGAAGCATCAAAGACCAGCAGGATTATTACAATCCCTTCCAATCCCGGAATGGAAGTGGGAACATCTAACCATGGATTTTGTTGTGGGGTTACCACGGACACCTCGGGGTATGAACTCTATATGGGTCATTGTTGACCGATTGACTAAGTCCGCCCACTTTCTACCAGTAAAGACTCAGTACAATGCAGATAAACTGGCGGTCATTTATGTGAATGAAATTATAAGACTGCATGGTGTACCAGTCTCGATTATATCGGATAGGGATCCGAAGTTCGTTTCCAGATTCTGGCAAAGTTTACAAGAAGCCATGGGTACAGAATTAAAGTTCAGCACAGCTTTCCATCCTCAAACTGACGGTCAATCCGAGAGAACAATACAAACTCTGGAAGATATGCTCCGGATGTGTGTGCTAGAGTTTCAAGAAAGTTGGGAAACCCATCTACCGCTGGTAGAGTTCGCATACAACGATAGTTACCACTCAAGTATTACAATGGCACCCTATGAAGCTTTGTATGGCAGACCGTGTCGTTCTCCCGTATGTTGGGCTGAAGTTGGAGACAAATCCTTGCTAGGGCCTGAAATTGTTCAGTTGACAACTGAAAAAGTCAAAGTTATTCGGGAAAGATTAAAAACGGCTCAAAGTAGACAAAAAAGTTATGCAGATAACCGACGGAGAGATTTGGAATTTGAAGTGGACAGTCACGTCTTTATAAAAGTTACTCCGATGAAAGGCCATCCAAGATTCGGGAAAAGGGGAAAGTTAACGCCCCGCTACGTTGGTCCCTTTCAAATTTTGGAAAGGGTGGGTCTGGTAGCTTACCGGGTTGCCCTTCCGCCACATATGAGTCAAGTACATAATGTGTTTCATGTCTCTATGCTTCGGGGGTATCTTGCGGATCCGTCTCATGTTATTGATTATCACCAAATTGAACTAGATGATAAGTTAACTTATGAGGAAAAACCAATCCGCATTTTGGATCGGCAAGTGAAACAATTACGAAATCGAGAAATTCCAATGGTAAAAGTGGAATGGCAAGAACATTACGGAACCGACGCAACTTGGGAAAGAGAGGAGGAAATGCAACATCAGTATCCGCATTTGTTTCTACCCTAAGGTAAAACAAGTTTGAGGGACCAAACTTATTTAAGGGGGGGAGAGTGTAATAACCCGACCCTCGTACATGTGCTTTATTATATTTTCGGATCCTATTTTGTGATTTTGGATGCTTACTGTGAAATTCTATGAGAAATTAGGGATAAGAAAGTGAACTCCATGTTTAAACCATATGATTAAGGATGTCTATCTGTTCAACAAGAAAAGTATTTGTTACATTAGAAGGTTTGAATCGAAATTGGAGGCCTTAAAGGCTTAATTATCTGAAATTGATTTTATACATGTGGTCAGCATAATTTTTAGGTAATATTAAGCATTTTTGGGAAATTTCAATTTTGGATGTTTAAACGATTGACTTTTGTCTTATTAGCTCTTATAGCTCTTATATATATGTATGTGTTCTTAAAGCTTTGGAGGGAGTTCAACATATTTCCTAGAAAAAGGATAGTAAGAGTAGAGAGAAATGAGAAGGGAGTTTCAATAAAGGCTAGAGATTGAATAACTTAGAGAGAGACTTTGGGAGATCTCAACTCAAGGTAAGTTTGTCTATCTTTCATAATTCCTCTCTTGAATTTGAGGGTGATACAACCATGATAATTGAATCCAAGGTGTGATTGGATCATGTTTTATCCATTGGATGAGTTTGAACTAAGTTGCTTATGTATGTATGTAGAGAAATTAGCTTTGATTTCTTACTTTCTCATGAAAGATCATGAAGAACTTACCTTATATATATATATATATATATATATGTGATGGTATATGTGATGTTGATGCAAAAACAAAAGGAAATTTGATTATGGTTAAGAATTCAAGAATTAGTGTTTATCTAGTTTAATGTATGTATTTGAAGCCTTTGTTATCATGAATTTTAAGCTATGTATTATCAACTAAAAATGTTAAATTGAGCCTTGTGAGGATGTACCAAAAGATTGGGATTTTGTAAGAATTTTCAGATAATTTTGGGCAGAATCGCCGCACGTGCGGGAGTTATGGCCGCACGTGCGGGAGTTATGGCCGCACGTGCGGGAGGTGCTGCCGCACGTACGGGAAATAGTGAAAAACAGGGGCTTGGCCACTGTCTAAAAGGCACGTGCGGGACATTTTGCCGCACGTGCGGGAGAGCTTACAGCCGCACGTGCGGGGCTTACAGCCGCACGTGCGGCCCATGCTGAAAAACGTGGATTGCTCCGTTTTGCGTGTAGAACCCTCTAATGTTGTTGGAATATGTATTTGATGCCTTTCCATATGTATAAATTCCTTCGAAGTAAAACGAAACAAAAAATAATCTGATATGAAAAGGAAACTAAATTGTAAAGGTTGAATGTGTGCAGGGCACACTCCGGAAGGAACAAGCACATCATCACAACACTGTGAGTAGTAAATCATTATCCGCTTTACATATGGCTAATGATTTTCATTAGCATTTCGTTTACGCAACTATGTTAATGTTTCAAGTATGCAACTATGTTCATATTTCAAGTATGTATGTTAATGTTCAAGTATGTTCCAAGTATGTAAAGAAAGAAATGAGAAAGATAAAATACCTTCCTTCTATGAGACACTGGGCCTACGGCCATTCAATATAAGTTGTTATGATATGAAACAAAGTGCTACACGGAACTAAGTGCTACGATGTGAGCCACCTCTAGAATCCGTGTGAGACACCTCTTGAGTTCGTATAAGTATATTCAAGGGCTTAGTGCCAAAATATCCAAGGGTGTAACGCCACTCTGTTTAAGGGCCTTGTGCCATCATGTTTAAGGGCCTTGTGCCACCATGTTTAAGGGCATCATGCCACCATGTTCAAGGGCATTATGCCACCATGTTCAAGGGCTTCAAGCCATTATGATTTAAGATGTGATATGCCAACTGTTATGTTCAAGATTGGGCCTAAGGCCGTTATAGGATGAGCACAGAATCAAGCTAACTATGTGACCTCTGCATCTCCATATGTATTGATAAATGTCATGTTTCAAGTTGAGCATTGTTTCATTTACGTATTACTATTCACTGAGCCTGGCTCACTCTCTGTTATGTCTGTTTCTGTAGGCAACCAACCAAGTGGTCAATCCTAACCCATGACGCCCGGTTTCTTTTGTCAACCTTCATGTATCCAAGCACTCACGAAGCCACTTATTTTGTGAAGTTGTTAAGATAATTGGCTTACTTCTTGGCTATCCTTCCAAGGTTGAATGTATATAACTTCAACAGTTTTTGTTACATGCCCGATTATAGGGCTGGGTCTGTATATGTGTTTGTGTATAAATACTGCTAAGGAATATTTTTGGACTTTATCGGTCTATTATGGTGCATGTGATGTATGAGATCCTGGCATATTAGAAATAGCTCAATGGAGTTTGTTTAGCTTATTATTCTTTTAATATTTTACGCTTCCGATAAGGCCCCATATGCTATATACACCAGGTTATATGGCTCTTTCTGAATGGGTCATGCCCGAACTTTTAGGGGCAAGTTTGGGGCGTGACAAGAACCACCTGAATAAAACAGAACCTGCAGAATAACACTACAGCAGCAACAAATCTAACACAGCAGGATTACACTACGCAAACACCAAGCCAACCAAAGCAACTCAAGTGCGAATGCAGTGCCTGACACCTGAAGCATTGAATTGGAAATCATTGATGGAGAATAGAAAGTGGTTGGATGAGGACTTTAACCAGATCGCTAGCCTGAAGATGATGAGTTCCTGCAGCAGCTGGGTGTTAAGATGGGAAGCTTAAAAGAGGCACTCGTTTCTGATCTTCCAAATGGACCAGAGGGTGACCAAAGGAATGGCACGCCAGATTCTCCTCTCCTTTTTCTTGTAGATGAACCCTGCCCACCACTGCAGCAGATCTTCAACAGAGGCAGGAACCACCCAGAGAATACCCCACCATTGTAATAACCCAGTCCAAACTTTCCACACCAAAGGGCAGTGAATCAGAACATGCTGGAGAGTTTCCTGCTGCGAGTTACAAAAGAGGCATGAGGTGGCAGCCGATCTATCCAATACGCCAATCCGTTGCAAGAAGACAAAAGTTTTAACCTTGTGTTTCCAAGCGAGCCAACCGAAAAATTGTATTTTAGGTGGTAGATAATTGAGCCAAATCAAATCACTAGAAGGAACAGTGTTACCCAAGGCAAGATTAGAATGATTATAAAGAGTGGAAACAAAAGACTTGCTAGGATGAAGTGCTGCCCACACAGCTCTGTCATCAATTCCTAGATTCAAGGGAGGAGGAGTAGCTAAGGTGGTAATGAGTCTGTGAAGTTCATCCTTTTCCCATTCGAAGAGGGCTCTTCTGAAGTTAAACACCCAAATGGAAGATGTGGTTGACACAAAGTCCTTGAGAAGTCCTTCCTTACTATTGGATAGTTGAAAGAGCCTGGGGAATGCATCTTTAAGGCAATGAACCCCACACCATTGATCATACCAAAACTTAATACGACAACCATTCCCCACTTTTAGATAAAGATTACTAATATAGAACAATAGAAGGGACTCATGCTTATCTGCTGCTGCCAATATGCCACCCCAGATATTAGAATGATGAATTCTAGAGCAAAGGTTAGGAATCCAAGACCCTCCTAGAAACTTATATTTACTACATAAGGCCCGCTTCCATAATGAATCATGATCTGAGGCAAATCTCCACCACCATTTGAGTAGCAAACACACGTTCACATCCCTAATTCTTTTGATGCCCAATCCTCCTTGCTTTATGCTCTTTGTTACCTCCGACCACTTAACAAGATGAATCCTCCTCTTTAGATCTGGGCCTCCCCAAAGAAATGAAGCTTGAATTTTGTCTAACTCCTTAGCTACGCCTTCAGGTATTTTAAATAGAGACAAGTAAAATACAGGCAAGCTTGATAGCACTGCTTTCACCAGAGTCAACCTCCCAGCATGGGAGAGAAACCTCCTTTTCCACCCAGCAAGCCTCATTTTGACTTTATCTACAATTGGTTTCCACATCCTCTTTCTTTTGGGATTAGCTCCCAGCGGCAATCCAAGATACTTGAGTGGTAAACTATGGGTCTTGCAATTCAACAGATGTGCAAACTCCTCTAGGGTATTGCCAGGGATATCGACCCCACAAATCACACTCTTATGATAGTTGATTTTGAGACCTGACACTACTTCAAAGCACCTGAGGATCCTTTTCAAAGTGAGGACTTCCGAGAACTCCGCTTCACATAATAGAAGAGAATCATCTGAGAATTGGAGATGAGACAACTGAACTTGATTATTTCCAATGGTGACCCCTTTGAGCAAATTCAACTCCCGAGCTCAGAGGAGGAGAATGTTAAGAGCTTCAACAACCAAATTAAAAAGGAAAGGGGATAGAGGATCTCCTTGCCTGAGGCCTTTTTGAGGATTAAATTCCTTAGTTGGAGAGCCATTTACGAGGATTGAAATTCTAGAAGTAGAAACGCATTCCTTGATCCATGAATTCCATTTGGGGCCGAACCCAAAGTTTGATAACATTGAGAGAAGAAAATCCCAGTTGACAGAATCAAAGGCCTTTTCAAAATCCAGTTTAAATAGCAGCCCAGATTTTCTGGATTTAAGACAACTATCTACAACTTCATTAGCAACCAAAACTCCATCCAAAATGTTCCTGCCTCCCAGAAAAGCTGATTGTGAGTCACCAATGATCCCAGGCATAACTTGTTTAAGCCTGGAAGCTAGAACTTTAGAAAGAATTTTGTACACAGAGCCAACAAGGCTTATAGGCCTAAACTCATTTAAGGTGACAACTTTCTCTTTCTTTGGAATCAGTGTGATGAATGTACTATTGAAGCAATTTGGTAGTCTGCCACTGGAGTGAAAATCCTTCATAAAGTTAAGCACCTCCCCCTTAAGCATCTTCCAAAACTTTTGAAAAAACAGAAGGTTAAAACCATCCGGCCCAGGAGCTTTGTTTCCATTACAATCAGCTACTGCTGCCCAGACTTCTTCTTCAGAGAACTCTGCCTCGAGCAAAGAGAAGTGATCACTAAGCCGAACACTCTTGAAATCACCAACAAGAACTGGCCTATGCTTCCAAGTCTAGGAGAAATGATTAGAGAAATATGAGCACACTTCATGTTTAACTTGGTCTGGTGCCTCAATGACTACATCTCCCACGGTGATTGAATTAAGGGAATTTCGGTTTTGCCTACCGGTAGCCATAACATGGAAAAATCTTGTATTTTTATCACCTTTCATATTCCAATCCTGCCTAGACTTTTGTAGCCATTCCCATTCTAACTTCTTGCTTAACTTCCATATCTCAATCTTTTTCTCTCTTTGCTGCTTCAGGTCGTCCTCCATCAAAGGCATAATCTCAGCTTTCAAGTCCAATTGATGAAGTTCATTTTCCAGAAGATGCAGCCTAGAAGAGAAATCACCATATTCCCCTTTACTCCATTTTTTTAGAGCCAACTTGAGGGCATGCATCTTACGCTGAAGGATAAATCCAGCAGGACTTGAGAACTGTGACTGTTTCCAATTATGTTCCACAAAGGATGCAAAGTTCAAATGCAACATCCATGCATTTAAGAACTTAAATGGTTTAGGCCCCCAATCTCTAGAATCCTCCATAAGTACAATAGGGCAGTGATCAGAGGAGACTCTAGCAAGACCCCATTGTTTGAATTTAAACTTTTCTAGCCATTCAGGATTGAACAGAAACCTATCAATTCGGCTCCACTTGTGGCCATCAGTTGCATTACACCAGGTGTACTTTTTGATTGACCTTATTCATTCAAGGTCTTACTATCGATGGATTACAAGAAAATAAACAAATCGACACACAACAATCAAATAGAATCAATACAAAATAAAAATAAAAAATCAAATTTGGTCAAAGGAGAGAAAGAATCATCTTTGATCAATCCTTGTAATAAGATTTAATTGAACTTTGATGAAAAAATTTAATCATAGAATCGTCAAACAATGCTTAATCGAATTGTAGAGGGTGTGATTTGATTTTTGTCCAATAAGAAGCATATATATTTGATGTCAAATGAATATTTAAAAAGAATTTGAGCATAACTATATTGATTGTCTACATAACAAAAGATCCAATCAAAATAAATTGTTAGCTCTACCAACAAATCAAGGGAAGTTATAAACTTGTAATGTGATGTGATAATTATAGTCAGTTCACTATAGCAATTCGCACTTTTGCCGGCAAACGTTATCCGCGACTAAATTTTTTGGTTGCCCCTTTGGTTGCCAATTGAGAATCGTGAAAAGTAATTAGCGACTAAAAAGTTTTTTAGTTGGAAAAAAGTTATATTTACCGACTACCTTTGTAAAATAATATAAACTTGTAACGTTAGTTAATTTTGAATTTGGATGATGTATTCCAACTTTATAAAATAATATAAAATTGTTCTATCTATCAAATTGAAAGGATCAAATTGGTGAGAGTGTCCCCTTCAAGGATGAGTAGTACCTCCACCGCATGTTACTTCCCTGGGTTCGTTATTTGATCCATTCCTCCTTGTCATATCTAAGTCCAGTAACATAGACAGATACAAAAACCTCTAGAATATCTCTTTTCTAATCAATGTAGGACTTTTCTTATTCCCAAACACCAACTACTCACTAATGCCTATTACTTTCACTAATTTCTCATGCATGCATCATGTGAAGGATCTTAAACAGACGAATGATTAATCAACTTTTATATTAAAATGCACTGAACATTAGTCACATCGAATCATAACCAACATTGATCGAAGATCACTTTGATGATAAACAAAGACATGTGAAAAGAGTTTGATATTTGTTGGCTCAACTGTCTAGATCACAGTTGGCCTCACTCAGATAAATTTTTGGACTGAAAAAGATGGAAAACCGAAGTCTGGTATTGCACTCAATCCCTGCAGGTCCCATTGATCCATAATTCAATTAGTTACTTGCACAAATTTTATTTTTATTTTTTAAAATTTTTTGAATGCTTGAATTTAGATCAAGTAGGGGATGTATATTGATGTTGTGTTTGTCTTATTTATTCATCAAGAATGGTTTATACTAACGTTCATTTTTAAATCTTATCCATCCATGCGTATGGTTGGTTTTGTAGTTTTAACTTTGGACTAATGCAAGTTGCCCGAGATAAAATCAAGATTGAACAAATTTATATATATAAAATTAAACTATTAAAAATTAATATTACAAATATACTTATTAATATGATAAGACCTACCAAACAAACGTATCTTTTGTTCGCAAGCATCCTCATTATTTTTACCATGGATAAACTTATGTTGATGTGTATATTTTTTTTTTCTAATTTAATTTTGCGTATATAAATTTCTTGAATATTTTTAGATAGATTTCCAAGAGTTTCAAGATGATGAATTTCAGAAAAGCTACTTACTATAGGAATACATTAGGTACCATGGCAAGTTGGATTTGGCATGGTTCTAAATCATAGAACATGTGTTTCTTTAGACTTGTTTGGTTAGGAGATTTGGAAAGGGAAAGGGAAAAAGGTGTGGAAAGGGAGAGATTTGGAGAATTTGAGGAGGGATTTAGAACATGTGTTTCTTTATGCTTATTTTATTCACATTTCACCTGTTTTTTTCCTTTCTTTTTTCAAATCTCCTTTCAAATCCCTAACCAAACACAGCCTTAGGGTCAACCAAGAAATTTGGAAGAATTCAAAAACAAAAAGATGGAGAGTGAAATAAACAATACAAGAAATTGTAGTTTTGGCGACTACTTTTGGTGACACTATCAAAATTGCATAGCTAAAACATCCTTTCCGCGATGCAAAAATCATTTTCATCGCTAAAAAGGTTAACATTAGCGACGTGATCAACAAGTTGTTGCTAAAAAGTCAAATATAAATTAGGCGCCTAAAAAAAATTAGCGCTCCAACATGAGGAAAATTTTAGCAATGATCAATGAGTTTTAGCGACAAAACAGTCCCTTACTATTAGTATAAGGGTTACGGCAACGTAGATGGCACGTCGGCAAAGGTTTAAGTCTTTAGCGACAAACATGCATTGGGTTGCTATAGGTTTCTATCTATACAATATATATAAAGCATGGATTCGAAGTGAACAGTATTTTCGGCCAAAGATGAACAGTGTTTTCTGCAATGGTTAAAAAGTCGATTTTACCCTTATGCTTTATAATTTTTCTTCTCTGGAAGCAAGGGTATTGATGGGAAACTGACTTCAAAATTTGTTTGCTTATAGCTATTAATGAAAAGATCCATCGTATGCCCCTCTCTCTCTCTCTCTCTCTCTCTCTCTCTCTCTCTTGTGTATAGGTTGTTGAGTTTAGCACTTCATCTTTAAAATCGATTCAACATAATTGATCATATATGGAATTTCTATGAGAATCCGGCCAATAAAATTAGGGTTTCTTCTTCTCTTCAAGTACAGTACATAATTTATTTATTTTTGTTTATATTTTGGTATGTAAAAAAGGGTTTTTCGCTTAGAACTTCATTTCATCTTCAAAATCGATTCCACAGAATTGATCATGTATGGAAGTTCTATGAGATCCGTCCAACAAAATTAGTTTTTTTTTTCCCATTTTTTTATGTAATGTACACAATTTGTTTTGTTTGTTTATTTTTTGTTGTGTAAAAAGCGTTTTGTTTTCCCCCCCAATTTTTATTTTTATTTTTAATTTCTATTTGTTAACGATTTTCTTTCTTTCTTTCATTTGCTTTTCTTTTTCTTTTTCCCTTTTGAAGGGTTGTGTGGTTATTGTGTTTTGTCTTTTGGGTTTCCCCGTAGATTCGATTTCTTTCTGTTCAGGTAAGAAATGTTTTAGTTTTTGTGTGGAGATATGTTTTGGATTAGGTAGATATCCCCAGGAGCATGGTAAGTCATGGATTTTTGGTGTGTTAAGAATACGATATTTTGAAAATTAAATTAAATTACTCATTGATTGACCAGACTTTTTATTTTTATTTATTATTCTGGTGACTTTGGTTGGTGCAGTGTCTAGGTGATGATTAATAAAGAGATACGGAGGTCATCTAATATTCCATATGACGTCCGAGTGGAAATAGGTCCATATTTTCTGGATTCACCTCCTGTTTTGGACAAGAACAATAGATAATTGCCAAAGCTTAATGAAAGCACATCAGATAATATTCGTACTGGTTTAACCATAAGTTGAAGGCTATTTGATTGTAATGATAATTTACCTCTATTATGAAGCATATGATTGCTTTTTGCTGCTCGAACTTTGGTTTGTTTATATGATTTGTGCATTTGAATTGATCAGACTAGATGGAGTGATTTAGAAAACAATTTGTTCCTCATTATTTTAACAATCGAAATGTTTGCATTTCGAATGATCAAGTCTAAAATATTTGGTATAATTTCATGATTACACTTTTGTTTTTATTTATTTTTTTCATCTATCGAGTGCATTTGTAATTATGTTTAAAATCATATGTTCTGTTTTGTGTCTATATGTTGGGAGGTGGAAAAGAGAAATGTGATGATTTATTTTTATTTTTATTTTTCAATAGATTATTGAAATCATTTTTTGTTGTTACCTATATCAAATCAGGTTAGTTTTACAATTTTTTTTTTTTATAGCCAGTTCAAGTATAAAAATATGATGTACAATCACTTTCTTGATCTCTTATTTTTATTTTATTTTTTCTTGTACAAAATGTCTTAAATTAATAAGTGATACCGATTAAATTTTCACGCTTAATGTTGAGTGCCTAGTTATTTATTTATTTATTTTGTTAAAATAAATTTTAAAAAACAATTGAAAATTTTGTTTTGAATATTTGAGTTTATTGTTAATTTCTGTTTCTTTTCTTTTCAATGGCTAAGCAAGTAAGCGAAACAAAACTACTAAAGCAAGCCAAGCTAAGAAGGCTTCCTTCTAGAATGTATTTAGTTCACCATGACAATCACTCTTCCAATTCTACGAGTGTGAAAAATGACTTTGGTTATTTTGTTTGCACTGTGTTTATGTAGCTGCTGTGAAACTTCTATTCCCTTGTACCAAGAACAAGTGGCTACTTTAGCAATGACATAAATATAGGTTCTATTCAACTTTATTTTAGCCATATTTTTTGACCTTTTTTTTTTTTTTGGACCTTATGTTTCAGTTTATCAATTCTACTTTGTTTTGTCGGAAAAAGTTCGCTGTCATGGTTGTTGCATGCCAGTTTGACTGTATCATTTTTTTTTTGACCTTTTGTTTCGGATTATCAATTCTACTCTATTTTGCTAGAATAGGTTGGCTGCCATAGTTGCTGTCAGTTATAAGGAGGGCAATGATCCTTTGTACAGGTTAGAGATTTTCTTCTACACTTGTTAATATGTTTAGTAATGCAATTGAGAGGGATTTTTTCTTGTGATCTTTTTTTCCTCCTCCTTTTTTTAATTAAAAAAGAGGGATGGGAGGGGGGGAAAGAAGATAAACATTCATTTGGTTATTTTTCCATTTTGTTGAATATGAATGTCTTTACTTGTGTTCAAAAGCAAAAAAATTGGTAAAACTTCTAATGCAACTGTAAGGGATTTCCCCTAACATTTGACATAATCTTAAGATTAACGTTAAAATATTTAAATTTTTAAGTTTGACATGCTTGCTTAGTACATTACATATGTGAGGCAATTTAGTCCGGAGGCATGAGAAACGACCACCATTTTTGTTATTCCATATAATTTTTTCAAAAGGTTCGATTTCCTTCTTTTCTTGATGGTAGAATTCTGCATTTTGTTCGATTTTATTGAAATCTGATAACTTCTTAATTCTCCATTCTAATCCAACAAGTGCTTTACATAGTTATTTATACAAAGATACAAACTATCAATCATAACTAACTCTTAACAAACACATCTAGATACATTCTAACAAACTCTAACAAACTTGTATTCTAACCACCACAACTAATCCCACTGTAACAATCCATCTTGATATTGTTACAGTCCCGTGGTGTATAAGATTTAACAGACAAATGCTGAGACTACACTTGTGTCATGTGCTGCACTTGTTCTTTGAGTTGTGCAGTAGGTTGTAGCTCCAGCTCTGATTTTGCTTTTGTGTTCAAGATCTCTTCATATTTCCTATGTGATTTTGCAATAGTTTACACCCGAGATAAATACTCTAAGCATGTATCTGATGAGAATCACCCTATAATAGAGCAAAAGCTGACCGTCAAGTGACCGATGCCCTCAAGCTGCAATCGTGCGCGAGCAGGACGAAGCTGAGCATGAGCACCCAACAGCTGTCGGACTACATGAGAGGGAAGCACAGGGACATACAAGAGAGTGTTTTTGAGTACTTCAATTCTAGGCCCGATCTTCAGACTCCAGTTGAGTTCTCCAAGGACGATCATCGAGAGCTGTATATGAGGCCGCTTCTGGGTCTAGTCAGAGAAGCTAGGATTAGGCCTTTTAGGTAACCACCGCACTCTAACCACCGTCTTTTTGTAAAAAAAAAAAAACACATAAAAATAAGTTATAGACAACATGATGGAATACTTTGTATTAGATTTCATGTGAAGTTTATGAGGTTTGGTTCTCATCTCTCCTCAAAATGGGTCTTCCTATCTCCTTTACTTCCATATTTTTTTTAAGTGATTGTATCATTTATTTTTAAAATCAAATTTATTTCTATTTTTCAACAACAAAAGTTAAGAAATAACAAATATTCTCATTTTCTTAGAAATAATTATGCACAGTGGCAGAGCCAAGAAAATAAATTAGAGGGGACACTTATTAATTATAATATTGAAAATGTTTACAAAAATATTTCACTTAAATTTTTACGATTGACTTCAAGAAAGATAAAAATAAAAAAATAAAAAATAATCGCTGTGTTTGGTTTGAGTTTTTTGAAAATTGAGTTCTTGTTTTTTTTTTTTTTTTTGTGTGTGTGTTTGGTGAATATTTTTAAAATTCTAAGCAAATTTGCTTTTTACTTTTTTAGATGCATGATGCATGTAAAACAAATAAAACATTTGTGAAAAAATATTTTAAAAAATTTATAAATACATAAAAATATGAAAAATGTATTATTTTTTGAATTTTTTTATATTTTTGGTATTTAGGAAATTTGTCATAGATTTTTTTCGAAACAATTATACTTTTTAAGTGAATTTATGTTAGGAGTGTGTAAAATTTTTAAAAATTTCTTGAAATATTAAAAAAATTCAAGAAAAACAAAAAAAAATACAAAAAACAAAAAAGCAAAATTTTTTGAAAAGTGTTTTTAGAAAACTCTAATCAAACAAAGTGAATATGTTATTTGTAATTAGTATATCATGGACAATATTAAAAAAAGTCATGCATATAAAGTTTTAAATTAAATTATATATTGATAAACCAATTTTTTATACAAAATATGCCTAAATATTCAATATAATAGTCATACCAAGTCATCATTGACATGGGATATTACCAATCTATAGTAAAAAGGAAACATGTGGAGGATGAACCCTACATATTAAATGTAACTAACAATTCAATAAATTTTATATTTTCATTGAGATTAATTATGTTTGCATGTCAATAATGATAGAGATCACCATTATATTAAAGTTTTCATCGATAATAATATTGTAGTCTCTTTATTTTCAATCAAAACAATCATTATTGTTCTTAGAATTTTAAAAATATGATTGACATTTCACTCTAAATAATATTTTTATAAATTTTTGTATATAAAATATTTTCTTTATTTTGCCAAAAAAAAAAAAAATTCCAAAACTCAGGGGAAGGGGGGGCACGTGACCCCCCTGGGCCCTCCTTCCCTCAGCCCTTGGTTTTGTAATGTCATATTTCAATTCAAGCATGAGAAATAACTAATCTGTTATTAAAATAATACACAAAAACTATTAGTTATTCAGTCTTAACATGATCAAAAAAAAAAAGTTACATCTAATCAACTGTAACATATAAATAAAAAGAAATTATAAATTAATCAATTCTTTATATATGCCAACTCAATTATCTATTGAAGTGGAAGTTTGCATTTTTTTTTCAAATTTTAAAAGTTTTCAATAGTTCATAATGTGAATCTCATTAATATGGCATCAACATTATGAGAACCTCTGTCTCATCAACTGATAAACAAATTGTGAAAACAAATATAATTAATGTATTACTAATGTTAAATTATGCTTTCATTAAATAAACTTAAAAAAAAAAAAAAACAAAAAAGTTTAGAAGTCTATTTTTTTGGGTGTTCCAATACTTTACGTAGAATCTTGGATTATAAAGAAATATGAAATTTCTAGTATTCCTGCAGAGCATATCATTACAGTAGCATCATTTACTTTGCGTAGAAGGGCTAATAGTTCAGTCCACAGAAAAATTGAAAACAGATCTGCACGCTAATTAATAAATAAAAAGTAAAAAAGAAAGAAATAAGAAATTTCTAAAATTCCTGCAGATCATATCATTGCAGTAGCATTATTTACTTTGAGCAGGAGGGCTAATAGTTCAATCTGGGGAAAAGTTGAAAAGAGATCTGCACGCTAATGAATAAATAAAAAGTAAAAAAAGAGGCAAAATCACAACAATGATAGAGAGCACTAAATCCCATATTCAGGAATATTAGAGCTCTCAATCTTTATTCGGAAAAATCCCATATTCAGGCAAGATGTTTGGCGAATACCAACGCAGCTATGATGATAAAAATTGGTGCAGTCATGGACCCTATGAACAAGGGCAGGGCAAGATCCTTCCCCATATCTGCAAGCAGTCCGACTTCACAAGCAACAATGCTAGTCTTTGCCAGAATCGGCATTGTTGCTTTCCAGTGGGTGTTGGCAAGAAGAATTGCAGCCCCACTATCAACCAAACCTATTGCGTAAGAAGCCTTAGCAAAATTGGATGTCATAGTACGACTAGCTGCAGCAGAGACTCTTTAGCAAAATTGGATGTCGACAGAGTTTCTGCTGCAGCTAGTCGTACTACGACATCCAATTTTGCAAAGGCTTCTTACGCAATAGGTTTGGCTGATTGTGAGGCTGCAATTATTCTTGCTGACACTCACTGGAAAGCAGCAACCCCCATTCTGGCAAAGGCTGGCATTGTTGCTTGTGCAGTTGGACTCTTTGTAGATATGGACAAGGATCTTCCCCTGCTCTTGTTCATGGGGGCCATGGCTGCTACAATTTTTATCATCATAGCTGCGATGGTATTCGCCAAACGTCTCACCTGAATATGGGATTTTGGCGACTAAAGATCGTGAGCCCTAACATCCTTGAATATGGGATTTAGAACGCTCTATCATTGTTGGGATTTCGCCTCTTTTTTACTTGTTATTTATTCATTAGTGTGTAGATCTCTTTTCAACTTTTCCCCAGACTGAACTATTAGCCCTCCTGCTCAAAGTAAATAATGCAACTGTAATGATATGCTCTGCAGGAATATTAGAAATTTCATATTTCTTTCTTTTTTACTTTTTATTTATTCATTAGCGTGCAGATCTCTTTTCAATTTTTCCACGGACTGAACTATTAGTCCTGCTGCTCAAAGTAAATAATGCTACTGTAATGATATGCTCTGCTGGAATACTAGAAATTTCACATTTCTTAATAATCCAAGCTTCTATGTAAAGTATTGGAACACCCAAAAAAATAGACTTCTAAACTTTTTTTTTTCTTTTTTTAATTTATTTAATAAAAGCATAATTTAACATTAGTAATACATTAATTATATTTCTTTTCACGATTTGTTTATCAGTTGATGAGACAGAGGTTCTCATAATGCTGATGCCATATTAATGAGATTCACATTACGAACTATTGAAAACTTTTGAAATTTGAAAAAAAAAAAAAATGAAGACTTCCACTTCAATAGATAATTGAGTTGGCATATACAAAGAATCGGTTAACTTATAATTTCTCTTTCATTTATATGTTAGAGTTGAGTAGATGTAACTTTTTTTTGATCATGTAAAGACAAAATAGCAATAGTTTTTATGTATTATTTTAATAGCATATTAGTTATTTCCCATGCTTGAATTGAAATATGACACTACATAACCACGGGCGGATGGAAGGAGGGCCCAGGGGGGTCACGCGCCTCCCTGGATTTTGGAAATTTTTTTTGGACAAACATAAAGAAAATATTTTATATAAAAAAATTTATAAAAATATTATTTAGAGTGAATTGTCAATGACATTTTTGAAATTATAAGAACAATAATGATTGTTTTGATTGAAAATAATGAGACTACGATATTATTATCTATGAAAATTTCAATATAATGGTGATCCCTATCATTATTGACATGCAAACATAATTAATCTCAATAAAAATATAAAATTTATTGAATTGTTAGTTACATTTAATATGTAGGATTCATCCTCCACATGTTTCTCTACTATTGGTTGGTAATATCAAATGTCAATGATGACGTGGTATGATTATTATATTGAATTTTTAGGCATATTTTGTATAAAAAATTACTTTATCATTATATAATTTAATTTAAGACAATATATATCCATGACTTTTTTTAATATTGTCGACGATACACTAATTACAAATAACATATTCACTTTGTTCGATTTAAGTTTTCTAAAAACACTTTTCAAAAAATTATACTTTTTTGTTTTTCGTATTTTTTTTTTATTTTTACTGAATTTATTTAATATTTTAAGTAATTTATTTGAACTTTTAGACACACCCAACATAAATACACTTAAAAAGTATAATTTTTGTGAAAAACAATCTATAAAAAATTCACTAAATACCAAAAATAAAAAAAAATACAAAAAATAGTACATTTTTCGTATTTTTATGTATTTATTAATTTTTTAAAATATTTTTTCACAAATATTTTCTTTGTTTTAGATACATCATGCATCTAAAAAAGTAAAATTAGATTGCTTAAAATTTTAAAAATATTCACTAAAAAAAAATTAAAAATTAAAAATTAAAATCTCAATTTTCAAAAAACTTAATTCAAAAACTCAAACCAAACGCCCTGATTATTATTATTATTATTGTTATTATTATTATTATTATTATTATTATTATTATTATTATTATTATTATTATTATTATTATTATTATTATTATTATTATTATTATTTATCTTTCTAGAAGTCAATCATAAAAATTTACGTGAAATATTTTTGTAAACATTTTCAATATTATAATTAACAAGTGCCCCCTCTAATTTATTTTTTTGGCTCTGCCACTGGACGTGTCAATAATAATGGAGATCCTCCGGCTCCAGGGGATGTTCCTTCATCAGTGGTACCACGTGTTGCCCATACTGCTGATCGATCAAGCGAGTATGGGGTAAACGTGGCAAGGACAATCTTTAGAGTTTCTGCGACATCCAATTTTGCTAAGACTTCTTACGCAATAGGTTTGGTTAATAGTGGGGCAGCAATTCTTCTTGCAGACACCCACTGGAAAGCAGCAACCCCTATTCCGACAAAGGCTGGCATTGTTGCTTGTGCAATTGGAGTGCTTGCAGATATGAGGAAGGATCTCCCCCTGCCTTTGTTTATGGGGGCCATGATTGCTGCAATTTTTATCATAATAGCTACGATGGTATTTGCCAAACGTGTCGCCTGAATATGCGATTTTTCCAAATAAAGATTGTGAGCCCTAATATTCCTGAATATGGGATTTAGAGCTCTCTATCGTTGTTGCGATATTGCCTCTTTTTACTTTTTATTTATTCATTAGCGTGTAGATCTCTTTTCAACTTTTCCCCGGACTAAACTATTAGCCCTCCTGCTCAAAGTAAATAATGCAACTGCAATGATATGCTCTGCAGATATTAGAAATTTCATATTTTTTTCTTTTTTACTTTTTATTTATTCATTAGCGTGCAGTTCTCTTATAATTTTTCCGCGGACTGAACTTTTAACCCTCCTGCTCAAAGTAAATAATGCTACTGTAATGATAATACTAGAAATTTCATATTTCTTAATAATCCAAGCTTCTACGTAAAGTATTGGAACACTCAAAAAAATAGACTTCTAAACTTTTTTTTCTTTTTTTAATTTATTTAATAAAAGCATAATTTAACATTAGTATTACATTAATTATATTTGTTTTTACGATTTGTTTATCAGTTGATGAGACAGAGGTTCTCATAATGCTGATGCCATATTAATGAGATTCACATTATGAACTATTGAAAACTTTTGAAACTTAAAAAAAAGAAAAGAAGAAACACAGGCTTCCACTTCAATAGATAATTGAGTTGGCATATACAAAGAGTTGATTAACTCATAATTTCTCTTTTATTTAGATGTTAGAGTTGAGTAGATATAACTTTTTTTTGATCATGTTAAGACTAAATAGCTAATAGTTTTTTGTGTATTATTTTAATAGCAGATTAGTTATTTCTCATCCTTGAATTGAAATATGACACTACATAACCAGGGGCGGAGGGAAGGAGAGGCCAGGGGGGTCACATGCCCCCCTGAGTATTGCAATTTTTTTTTTCCGGACAAACATAAAGAAAATATTTTATGTAAAAAAATTTATAAAAATATTATTTAGAGTGAAATGTCAATGATATTTTTAAAATTATAAGAACAATAACGATTGTTTTGATTGAAAATAAAGAGACTACGATATTATTATCTATGAAATTTCAATATAATGGTGATCTGTATCATTGTTGACATGCAAACACAATTAATTTTAATGAAAATATAGAATTTATTGAATTGTTAGTTACATTTAATATGTAGGGTTCATCCTCCATGTGTCTCTTTACTATTGGTTGGTAATATCACATGTCAATGATAACGTAGTATGACTATTATATTGAGTTTTTAGGCATATTTTGTATAAAAAAGTTACTTTATCAATGGCGGAGCCAAGAAAATAAATTAGAGGGGGCACTTATTAATTATAATATTGAACATGTTTACAAAAAAATTTCACATAAATTTTTACGATTGACTTCCAGAAAGATAAAAAAAATAAATAAAAAATCAGTGTGTTTGGTTTGTGTTTTTTGAATTAAGTTTTTTGAAAATTGAGTTTTTTATTTTTTATTTTTTTTTGTTTTTAGGGAATACTTTTAAAATTTAAAGAATTTTTTTTTAACATTTTTAGGTGCATGATATATATATATATATATATATATAAAATAAATATTAGTGAAAAAATATTTTAAAAAATTAATAAATACATAGAAATACAAAAAATGGACAATTTTTTGTCTTTTTTTTTTTACATTTTTTGGTATTTTGTGAATTTTTTATAGATTTTTTTTCGCAAAAATTATACTTTTTAAGTGTATTTATGTTAGGTGTGTCAAAAAATTAAAAAAAATAGCTCAAAATAATAAATAAATTTAGTAAAAACAAAAAAAAAATAGCAAAAACAAAAAATTAGAATTTTTTGAAAAGTGGTTTTAGAAAACTCAAATCAAACAAAGTGAATATGTTATTTGAAATTAGTAAATCATGGACAATATTAAAAAAAGTCATGGATATATAGTTTTGAATTAAATTATATAATGATAAAGTAACTTTTCATACAAAATATGCCTAAAAATTCAATATAATAGTCATACCACGTCATCGTTGATATGTGATATTACCAATCAATAGTAAAGGAAAACATGGAGGATGAACCCTACATATTAAATGTAACTAACAATTCAATAAATTCTATATTTTCATTGAGATTAATTATGTTTGCATGTCAATAATGATAGAGATCACCATTATGTTGAAATTTTCATAGATAAAAATATTGTAGCCTCTTTATTTTTAATCAAAACAAACATTATTGTTCTTATAATTTCAAAACATCAATGACATTTCACACCCAATAGTATTTTCATAAATTTTTTTATATAAAATATTTTCTTTATGTTTGTCAAAAAAAAAAAAAAAAAAAAAAAGAATCCCAAAACTAAGGGGGGGGCACGTGACCCCCCTGAGCCCTCCTTCCCTCCGCCCCTGGTTATGTAGTGTCATGTTTCAATTCAAGCATGAGAAATGACTAATATGCTATTAAAATAATACACAAAAACTATTAGCTATTTAGCCTTAACATGATAAAAAAAAAAAAGTTAAATCTACTCAACTCTAACATATAATAAAAGAGAAATTATAAGTTAATCGATTCTTTGTATATGCCAACTCAATAGTCTATTGAAGTGGAAGTCTACATTTTTTTTTTTTTTTCAAATTTCAAAAGTTTTCAATAGTTCGTAATGTGAATCTCATTAATATGGCATCAGCATTACGAGAACCTTTTTCTCATCAACTGATAAACAAATTGTAAAAAGAAATATAAATAATGTATTACTACTATTAAATTATGATTTTATTAAATAAATTAAAGAAAGAAAAAAAAAGTTTACAAGTGTATTTTTTTGGTTGTTCCAATACTTTACGTAGAAGCTTGGATTATTAAGAAATATGAAATTTCTAGTATTCTTGCAGAGCATATCATTAAAGTAGCATTATTTACTTTGAGCAGGAGGGCTAATAGTTCAGTCCGCGGAAAAATTGAAAAGAGATCTGCACGCTAATGAATAAATAAAAAGTAAAAAAGAAAGAAATATAAAATTTCTAATATTCCTGCAGAGCATATCATTACAAAGTCATTATTTACTTTGAGCAAGAGGGCTAATAGTTCAGTTCGGGGAAATGTTGAAAAGAGATCTACACGTTAATGAATAAATAAAAAGTAAAAAAGAGACAAAATCACAACAACGATAGACAGCTCTAAATCCCATATTCAGGAATATTAGAGCTCACAATCTTTATTCGGCAAAATCCCCTATTCAGGCGAGATGCTTGGCGAATACCGTTGCAGCTATGGTGATAAAAATTGCAGCAGTCGTGGCCCCCATGAACAAGGGCAAGGGCAGATCCTTCCCCATATCCACAAGCAGTCCAACTTCACAAGCAACAATGCCAGCCTTTGCCAGAATGGGGGTTGCTGCTTTCCAGTGAGTGTTAGCAAGAGGAATTGCAGCCCCACTATCAGCCAAACCTATTGCGTGAGAAGCCTTAGCAAAATTGGATGTCGTAGTACAACTAGCTGTAGCAGAGACTCTAAAGACTGTCCTTGCCACATTTAGCCCATACTCGCCTGATCGATCTGTAGGGTGGGTAACACGGTGTATCATTGATGAAGGGACTTCCCCTTGAGCTGGAGGATCTCCATTATTATTGACACGTCCAGTGGTGAAGCAAAGAAAATAAATTAGAGAGGGAACTTATTAAATATAATATTGAAAATGTTTACAAAAATATTTCACATAAATTTTTATGATTGACTTCACTAAATATTAAAAAAAAAAAAATCCTTATGTTTGGTTTGAGTTTTCTGAATTAAGTTTTTTAAAAATTGAGTTTTTTATTTTTATTTTTTTGTTTTTAGTGAATACTTTTAAAATTTTAAGCAATTTTTTTTACTTTTTTATATGCATGATATATGTAAAAAAAAATAAATATTAGTGAAAAAATATTTTAAAAAATTAATAAATACATAGAAATACAAAAAATGTACTATTTTTTGTATTTTTTAAAATATTTTTGGTATGTCATGAATTTTTTATAGATTTTTTTCGCAAAATTTATACTTTTTAAGTGTTTTTATGTTAGGTGTATCAAAAAATTAAAAAAATTACTAAAAATATTAAAGAAATTCAGTAAAAACAAAAAAAAAAACAAAAACAAAAACAAAAAAGTAAAATTTTTTGAAAGTGTTTTCAGAAAACTCAAATCAAACAAAGTGAATATGTTATTTGTAATTAGTGTATCATAGATAATATTAAAAAAACTCATGGATATATAGTTTTGAATTAAATTATATAATGATAAAGTAACTTTTCATAGAAAATATGCCTAAAAATTCAATATAATAGTCATACCACGTCATCATTGACATGTGATATTACCAACCTATAATAAAGATAAACATGGAGGATGAACCCTATATATTAAATGTAACTAACAATTCAATAAATTCTATATTTTCATTGAGATTAATTATGTTTGCTTGTCAATAATGATAGAGATCACTGTTATGTTGAAATTTTCATAGATAAAAATATTGTAGTATCTTTATTTTTACTCAAAACAATCATTATTGTTCTTATAATTTTAAAAATATCATTGACATTTCACTGTAAATAATATTTTCATAAATTTTTTTATATAAAAGATTTTCTTTATGTTTGTCAAAAAAAAAAAAAAAAAAGAATCCCAAAACTCAGGGGGGGGCACGTGACCACCCTGAGCCCTTCTTCCCTCCGCCCCTGGTTATGTAGTGTCATATTTCAATTCAAGCATGAGAAATAACTAATCTGCAATTAAAATAATACACAAAAACTATTAGCTATTTAGTCTTAACATGATCAAAAAAAAAAAAAAAAGAAGTTAAATCTACTCAACTCTAACATATAATAAAAGAGAAATTATAAGTTAATCGATTATTTGTATATGCCAACTCAATAGTCTATTGAAGTGGAAGTCTGCATTTTTTTTTTCAAATTTCAAAAGTTTTCAATAGTTCGTAATGTGAATCTCATTAATATGGCATCAGCATTATGAGAACCTCTTTCTCATCAACTGATAAACAAATTGTAAAAAGAAATATAATTAATGCATTACTACTGTTAAATTATGCTTTTATTAAACAAATTAAAGAAAGAAAAAAAAATTTAGAAGTGTATTTTTTTTGTTGTTCCAATACTTTACGTAGAAGCTTGGATTATTAAGAAATATGAAATTTCTAGTATTCTTGCAGAGCATATCATTAAAGTAGCATTATTTACTTTATGCTGGAGGCCTAATAGTTCAGTCTGCGGAAAAATTGAAAAGAGATCTACATGCTAATGAATAAATAAAAAGTAGAAAAGAAAGAAATATAAAATTTCTAATATTCCTGCAGAGCATATTATTACAGTTGCATTGTTTACTTTGAGCAAGAGGGCTAATAGTTCAGTTCGGAGAAAAGTTGAAAAGAGATCTGCACGCTAATGAATAAACAAAAAGTAAAAAAGAGGCAAAATCACAACAACGATAGACATCTCTAAATCCCATATTCAGGAATATTAGAGCTCACAATCTTTATTCGACAAAATCCCATATTCAGGCGAGACGTTTGGCGAATACCGTTGCAGCTATAGTGATAAAAATTGTAGCAGTCGTGGCCCCATGAACAAGGGCAGGGGGAGATCCTTCCGCATATCTGCAAGCACTCCAACTGCTCAAGCAACAATGCCAGCCTTTGCCAGAATGGGGGTTGCTGCTTTCCAGTGGGTGTCAGCAAGAAGAATTGTAGCCCCACTGTCACCCAAACCTATTGCGTAAGAAGCCTTAGCAAAATTGGATGTCGTAGTATGACTAGCTGTAGCAGAGACTCTAAAGACTGTCCTTGCCATATTTGCCCCATACTCGCCTGATCAATTTGCAGTGTGGGCAACATGTGGTACCATTGATGAAGGGACATCCCTTTGAGCTGGATCTCCATTATTATTGACACGCCCGTTGGTGAAGCGAAGAAAATAAATTATAAGGGGCACTTATTAATTATAATATTGAAAATGTTTACAAAAATATTTCACATAAACTTTTACGATTGACTTCACTAAAGATTAAAAAAAAAACAAAAAAAAATCTGTGTGCTTGGTTTGAGTTTTCTGAATTAAGTTTTTTAAAAATTGAGTTTTTTATTTTTAGTGAATACTTTTAAAATTTTAAGCAATTTTTTTTTTTACATTTTTATATGCATGAGATATTGTAGACGCGCCCTCGAGGGCCTTGCTTCTACAGTTCGGACTCAAATGTCACGGTTCTTAATCTGATCTCACAATGTGCGATGTGAGATTGATAAATCACCAAAGAGTCCAAATCTGGCAAATCATTTTGGAAAATTGATTTTTAAGAAAGAAGTGCCAAACATGGACTGCTTTGCCAGATACAGAGTCGCCACCTAAATATTTTATTTTGAGGGAATTTAGGAAACCCTGACTCGTGCCTAAGGCCACGTGTCCGTCATCACCAAAGTTGCCTCAGCTCGGGAACTTGGGTACGATTGGGGAAGGTCATCTATGAGCACCCCTGCTCGCCCGATCTGAAGATCGGCCTGTACTAAGCATGATATTTTGTTTTGGAAACATATGTGTTCTTATTCCGGTTAATTAGCTAGAATTACTATGTGATGCGCACAACACACAAGTATAGACTAGATTGCCTAATTTGGAACAAAGCATTGCATATCTGTTTGTTTGGAAAATGGTTTGAAGTTTTGTTACTCGCAAGCAGGCTAAAATGCAGACTTCAATGAATTGTCCCAATTCAAGTAATCCAATCTTCACCCACAGGCATTCAGGCAGTTATTCATATAAGCACTTAGCCTTATGGCAAGCATGCTGTCATGGCAACACTCATACTCACGCAAGATGCTAAAGCATAAAAGCTTACCTAGTACTCCGAGCCAAAACAAGAGCTAATTAGTAATCAATGCATGATCCTAGCTATGTTAAGATGCCTAATGCAACACATGCAAAATGCAACTAGAATAGGCTTGGCTAATCTAAGAATGGCATGTGAAATACGACAACTTGATACACGTATTCAAGTTGGAATTGAAATACTATGCAATTAGTATGATGCACCGAGCCCGGTGCGTGCAATACGAATGGATGTATGCAAACATGCTAATATAAGTATACTAATTGAAACATGAGCTAAAACTAACCATCAAAAGCAGGTAAGTAAAAAGGGGAAAGACGTGGGGTTGGAAGACATTCACACACGCACGCACACTTATTACAAATTTTCCCTCCCGACGGAGGGTCCGAATAAATAATACAAACCAAATGATAAATTAACTATTCTAGCTAATTAATTATTACAAACCCTTAATTAATTAACAAATTAATTACAAAAGGAGGCCGCTGCAGCTTCACCTCAGAATGATTGAATGATGCATGCTTGACCGCCTCGCTCGAAAACCCGTTGCCATGCCACATGTTTGCCTTTACTTGCACTGTTTTGCATCTCTGAAAATTGTGAAAATCCTTAGGATGCTTCTGAAATACTCCCTGAGCACTGTGGGAAGTTACCGGCCATGGGAAAATTGTCATCGACCAAAAGTGGAGCTCTCGGCCAGATTAAGTTAGCCAGCCGGCACTGAAGATGGCCGACCAGCCATCCCTTCCTGCAGAATGCTGTTTTTGCTGCAGCAGAGGACAAACAGTGCATGGCAAGGCGTTTACAAGACAATGTGTGCACGATCACCCTCCCTATCATGTTATGAACTCAAGGGAGCGCAGCGCTCGACCCTTGGGCCACCAATCATGCATTTCAATGCATGATGGCCAAAGGTGCCAAGTGTGCAAATCAATATGGAGTGAATGCACAAAAACACATGAATGCCTCACACTCTATCATGTTGGATCAAGAGCGTTGGCGACTAAGGATTGAGGGACGTTTCGTCACTTCAAGTACGAACGTTCCTCGCTCCTCATGTTTGGTTTGACACCCCAAACCAAACACAATGCAATGCATGTATGCCAAATACAATGCAACATGGAAAAACAATGTTATGCAACCTAAGCATGCCAAATGCAATAGGACTCAAGTATGCACACAAGACTAAGTTAGCAAGCATGCCAAATGCAATGCAACCTAAGCATGCAAGTTAAGCTAATGTAACATGGGCACGCGAAGTATGCAACAATGTTATGTAATGCAATTAGCTAAATATCATGCGATATACCAAACATGCAAACATGATACAATACAAGCATGCAAATATCATGAAAAGCAAACATGCTCAATGGGCTTAAACTGAAATGGGCAGACCTCAACCATGCCAAAACAGTGGCCAAAGTCATGAATTGGGAGCATGGAAATGCAAAACGAACATGCACATGCAAATGGTCCAACACTTAGGCAACAATGCACAATCTTCAAGCATGAGCAAGATGTGATAAACATGAGAATATGGCAATGCATTAAGCTATGAAATCATGTGAGGAGTAATGCCAAACCAACCAAACAAAACAAATGTAGCATGCAAGGAGGCCTAAAGCTTAAGGCTAGTGAAGGGACTTGAACCAAAGCCACACAAAACAAAGGGCATATGGCAAGCATGACCCAAAACAGTCCTAAAGCATGGCAAAGTAAGCCTAAAACATGCAATGACCAAAGCCAAAACAAGCTAAGACAAAGGGGCAAGAACATGAGGCATGTAAGGCTACCAAAGAGGTATTACACTACACCTAAGACAACCAAACATAACATGTTTTAAGCCAATAAAAATAGAGTTATGGCATGTCAAAATGAGCCCAAAAACCCGCTTAGATGGCATCCCAAAGGGCTAAACATGATGGCATACACAATGACACATTCATGAGGCACAACATACCAACTCTTTAAAACATCAAAGGAGTCACAAGTGCAAGCATAGGAGTATACTATATGAACTGAAATAACATGACAAGTGATGGCAAATCACTGAAATGGTCGAAATAAGGCATGCTAATGACTTGAACACTCAAAACTAACAAGCTAGATTGCATGGTGGCTATACAAAGCATGGCACATGTGACCCAAGCAACTGAAATCAGACCTCAAGCATGGTAAAACAAAGCTAAAAGCTTCTCAAAGTTAAGCCAAAACATGTAAGCATGGTGGTCTAAACACAAGGTGTATGTTAAGGTAAATGGGGGGATTACAAAGCAAGTATATGAAGCATGTAAGAGCCAACTAAACCCACCCAAAACAGAGTCATGGCATGCTAAAACAATACCAAAAACCCACTAAAATGAGGTCAACATAGGCTAAGCAAACATGCTATTATGGTGAGCCAACAATGCAAGCAAATGAGACACAAAGGGAGGGGGTGTCCCTCCCCTATCTTAGACTTCAAAACCACTTCTCCACCACTGAAAATCCTCTAGATTTCAGTGGTGAGAAGGTCAAAACAAAAGGGTTTCAAAACTCAAGAAGAAGGTCACAAAATAAGGCCAAACAAGGCCTATGAGGAGGTAGACAACCCCCAACCCAAAAGTAACCTTAAACAAACATCTCAAGCATGAAAATATAGAACTTTTTTCAGTTGGACACTAAGCTTAAAACAGTATGCAAGTATTGCTAAAAGCTTAAGCAAAAATGGAAAATAAAAGAGTAGTTTCTCACCCTTGATGAACACTTCAAGAACACCAACTCCAACACCTCCTTCTGATCAAAACCAACTCAAAAACTCTGAAACTAACTCCTTAGCACCTCAGTAACTAAAGCAAAGTGTAACACTAGGTGCCTTAGTGAAAAAATATGAACAAAAACACCCTTTCGAACACTATTACACACAAATATAGAGAGAGAAGGAGATATAGAGAGAGAGTGATATATCTTTCATATATCAGATTGATCAACCCCTGGAAAGGGAGGGGAGGCCCTCCTCTTATAGGAAATCCAATTCCAAGCTTCCAAGGAAAGCTAAGTGTAAGGATGAAATCCCTCCATACATGTGTATGGAGGACAGAGTTTGTGCTCACCAGCTGGCACAGCTGGCATGCACAATGCCTAAAAAAGGCAAAGAAAATGCCTCAGCCAGAAAAAGTGGTGGATCGACCAAAACAATGGCCGACCGACCAACTAAAGTGCCGATCGACCAACACATTTGGCCGGTGGAAATAAAACAAGGCCGGTGGCCTCAGGCCATGGCCGGTGGGTTGAGGAGATGGCTAACAGGCCACTTCCTACCCTTAGAAGCCAAAACACAAGTTTTTGGTCCACAACCAAGCACAAAGCAAACAAGTTGAGAGATCTTGAGGCAAGGCGCGCAACCGAGACTTCCGAGAACTCGAAACGAACACAAACATGGATGACCATCGAGTGTTCAAACGATGACGTCCAAGTCTTGAGGACGGTCAAAAATGGGGTGTCTACAATTGCCCATCTTTGACAGAACTCGAAAGTCATAACAATGACGGGAGTGAATGTCAAAGCCCAAAGACGACCCATTTTTTACAAGGCCGAAGACTTAGACAAAGCATACAAAATAAAGATAAAGATATGCACCCGAAGGCAGGGGCAAGATGCAAGAACAATGCACAAAGCCGAGCATAACTTATGATCATGCCAAGAAAGCTGTAATGAAGCAAAACATGCAACAGGTTTACGCAGGCATATACAAATCTAACTACATTACATGCAGAAAGGATGTAAGAGAATTATACAATTCTCGCTATGTCTCATGCGGAGAATACACTACCGTGCGGTTCGTCTGGTCTCGCCAGCTTCAAATGAACCGTACATACAATATCGTCCTGAAAAAGAAAGAAAACTTAACAGGTACAATACTGTTAGAAACATACATAGCAATGCAAGTGAAAAATGTGTGACAATGCGGGTGAAGGGGTGCATGATGACGCAACCTAAGTGTGACGCATGACAATGTGGAAGGGAGTATGTCAATGCGAGGAGGGCATGCGTGACAACGCAAGCCAAGTAGGATGCATAACAATGCAATTTGAAACAAGCACAACAATGCTAGGAAGGCATGCAAGACAATGCAAACCGTGGGATGCATAACAATGCAATTTGAAACAAGCATATCAATGCAAAGAGGGCACAAACACATGTAAGTAAAGCACGCGTGACAATGCATACAATGTATGAAGCAAGAAAAACAACGTACACACGTAAGTAAAGCATACGTGACAATGTATACAATGTGTATAACAATGTGGAAATGAGCATAAACGCATGTAAGTAAAGCACACGCGATTATGCAAGCAAGGTGTATAGCAAGGAATGAAATGTACACATGTAAGTAAAGCACACGTGACAACGTATACAATGTGTGGAATAAGAGAAACTTGAACACATGTAAGTAAAGCACACGGGACAACATGTATAATGTGTGAAATAAGAGAAACTCGAACACATTTAAGTAAAGCACACGCGACAACGTGTACAATGTGTGAAATAAGAGGAACTTGAACACATGTAAGTAAAGCACACGCGACAACGTGTGCGACAACGTATACAATGTGTGAAATAAGAGGAACTTGAACACATGTAAGTAAAGCACACGCGACAACGTGTACAATGTGTGAAATAAGGGAAACTTGTACACATGTAAGTAAAGCACACGAGGCAACGTGTACAATGTGTGAAATAAGGGAAACTGGAACACATGTAAGTAAAGCACACGCGACAATGTATACAATGTGTGAAATAAGAGGAACTTGAACACATGTAAGTAAAGCACACGCGACAACGTGTACAATATGTGAAATAAGGGAAACTTAAACACATGTAAGTAAAGCACACGCGACAACGTATACAATGTATAAAGTAAGAGAAACTGAAACACATGTAAGTAAAGCACACGCGACAACGTGTACAATGTGTGAAATAAGGGAAACTTGAACACATGTAAGTAAAGCACATGCGACAACGTCTACAATGTGTAAAATAAGGGAAACTTGAACACATGTAAGTAAAGCACACGCGACAACGTAGACAATGTATAAAATAAGAGAAACTCAAACACATGCAATTAAAGCACACGCGACAACGTGTACAATGTGTGAAATAAGGGAAACTTGAACACATGCAAGTAAAGCACACGCGACAACGTGTACAATGTGTGAAATAAAAGAAACTTGAACACATGTAAGTAAAGCACACGCGACAACGTGTACAATGTGTAAAATAAGAGAAACTCAAACACATGTAAGTAAAGCACACGCGACAACGTGTACATTGTGGGAAATAAGGGAAACTTGAACACATGTAAGTAAAGCACACGCGACAACGTGTACAATGTGCGAAATAAGGGAAACTTGAACACATGTAAGTAAAGCACACACGACAACATGTACAATGTGTGAAATAAGGGAAACTTGAACACATGTAAGTAAAGCACACGCGACAACGTATACAATGTGTAAAATAAGAAAAGGATTGAAACTACAAGTAAGATGAAGCATGTTAAATGCAAGAACGAAACGAAGTGTAACCACTACGTGCTTATTATAAACATGACAATACATTGTAATGCAACACATTTAATGCGATTTGCGAAACTCACAAGATAGAAAAGGATACGAAAAAGGATACACCTTGCGCGTATTCGAGCATCGCACATAGAAGGCACGACCCGAGGTCAAAATGGAGGCCAGTTAAGCTTCTAAAATGCATTTTCTTGCACTGTCTTGAGGAATGGAGGTTCCCAACATCATATTTGACCCAAACAAGGGTGTAGGAGGTGCATCGGCCACAAGAGGAGGCCACTGGTTATCCATCGGCCATCAAATGAGACAATCGGTCAAATATTTAGCCGACCGGCCAACTATTTGGTCGACCGGCCAAAAATGGCTGTGTCGGGGCACTTTTGACATTTAGCCACGGGTCTTTAAATATAGGGCCTAAAACCCTATATTTTCACTTCCTCCTAAATCGAAAATCCTTCCTCTCTCTCTCTAGGTGATTTCCCAACCTTCGATCCTCGTTTTTCCTTGGTTTTCAGGCCCTTTTCGTTGTTTGATTCGCGAAACCCTTCCCGTTTCGCACACTTTGAACCAAACAAAACTCAGTTTCGATGACTTTTCCTTGGTTTCCACCACTTGGGGCTTGTTTTCCCCAAGTTTTCCTTGGTCTTCGTGCCCTTTCCCACACTCCGACCTTTTCTCCCATTTCCCACCCTCTTGGGGTTGACTTTTCAGTTGACTTTTGGCATTTTTGCTCGTTTTACACATTTTTGGCCATTTTTGCACTCTTTCTGAGATGGCTGACGACATTCCACAGGGTGGGAGTCCTCCACAGATGGACATGGACCCCGAGGTCGAGCTCCTACCTCTTCACGTCCGACCATTTAATCCGGTGACCTATAGACTGGTGATACATGTGCTCCCTCCTGACAGCCTCTGCCACTTTCGGAGCTATGCACGAGGCGCGCCACTAGAGATTCTACTATGCGAGCCAGAGTCACATCTGTCTTACGGTGCCGCTGAGGTATATTCTTCCTCTGTTTCATTTTATGCAATGTAGAACACATAACTGCGATAGTCGATTCTGTTCTTTAACTGCTTAATTCAGACACACTGATACATCACATGCCGTAGTTCACTGTGAGCACACCCACACCCGATATCTGTTTAAATCTGAACTCATGCACACACACTGCATTCTCAACTGAACAAATCAAACGTACTGATACATCATATGCTGTAGTTCACTGTGAGCACACCCACACCCAATATCTGTGTATACTCGAACACATGCACACACACTGCATTTTCATCAATTCTGAGCGCATTCAACACTGCATTTCTAACACTATTTCGCAACTATTTATTTTGGACACAGGGAGATTCCCATGCCTTCCGGGGGTATGGGAACATTGCCGCCCGAGGTTAGTATATGGAGCTACCCAATGCGGTTCGTCATATTGTCGACCGGGCCGGCTTTGGGACTTTCTGCATCAGACTCTCGTGCCTCACTGCGAGTAGGCCCATTCTTGCTGCCCTGGTGGAGAGGTGGTGGGACACCACCGACTCCTTCCACCTTTCTGCCACCAGGGAGATGACGATGACTCCCTTTGACTTCTCCATGCTCACAGGCATCGGAGTAGGGGGTGATCCGATCCCCTTTGACACAGATATGGACGAGTGGGACGCCGCTCAGCTATACTTGCTCGGCACTCAGCCACCTATTGCTCGGGTAGGGATTGTGAGGTACTCGTGGTTCGAGGATCACTTTCGGATCCAAGCGCCTACTACTCGGGAGGAGGAGTAGTATGCCCGTGGTTTCATTATGTTCCTGCTAGGGACCACACTCTTCGCCGACCGGGCGAACACCGTCGCCCTCTACCTGCTGAGCGCATTAGTGGACGTGACACGGATCCGCCGCTACGACTGGGGTGGCGCGGGCTTGGCCACTCTTTACGGATATATGAGCTCATCCTCCCGCCTCAGCGGGCAGTTGCTTGGAGGCTACTGGCGAGCTTGGGAGGTACATGTTCCCTTTTCTGTCATTTCAATTCTATTTTTCATTGTCTATACATCACACACACTGCGCGCCCGTAATTTGCTTTACACTGGTTGTACACTGCACACACTGCACAATACACTGCACTCTGCTTTATCTATATACTGCTTTATCTGATAAGCATACTCATATCTGTTCTGTCACACTATACACTTGTGGGTGTATGCCTACTTCCCTAGGCTCGCCCCACTGCCAGATGAGGAGATTCCTTTCGGTGTTCCATTTTCTCACTGCTTCAATGTGAGATGCGAGCGGAGGCCACGTGAGTCCTTCATATTCTTCTGCTGCTACTTTGACACCATCACCCTAGCCGAGGTATTTCAAACACTTCAGTTTATTTAAGCTTCGCTTTATCTTGTACTCTCAATATCAGTAGATAACAAACTGTGTTTTATTTGCAGATCACCTGGCAGCTTTGGGCCCCGTTGCCTGACGTAATTCGGGAGCGGTATGCTAGTGCCCGAGAGACTGCCCGTTTTAGAGTTCTGCTAGTGGGCCCAGTCTACCGCGCTTGGTACTTGGGTGAGCGCTTCTTGTAGCAGACCCTCGGCTTACTAGAGCAGGTAGTCCTGAGGCCGCCTCCCACCTATATGAGGCATACTGAGAGGTATACCTTTGAGGAGATGATGGACTATATGATCGACTGGGACTTGGAGGGCTTAGAGACGAGGGTGATTACGCCGAGTATATCCAGGCTTATATCATGCGGCCTTTGGCTGGTGCTCGTTGAGCTGAGCGAGAGAGGCCAGCGACGCCAGCAGCAGGAGTGGGGGCATCGAGGGCACCTCCAGCTCGAGGCAGGAGTGGGCCCCAGAGGGGGCAGGGAGCTGGATGGCCAGGGTTGCCTACGATGATCACATGCCGAGGACAGGGTGGGGAGACTTATCAGATTCCCTTCGCTCCTCCTTCGGCTGATTATCAGCTTGTCGGAATCTATGGGTCGACCCCGGTATGTACTACCACACTTTGCATTCTATACAGTCATTTTAATTCATTTGATATCCCGTAGAATACTAATGACTTCAACCCTTTTGTAGGCTTCTGTCAAGTACACTCGCCAGTCCCTGGAGTTGACAGCCTCAACGGTAGGGATGCTGCAGCGGTGCATCGACTTGTTGACCATTTACAATATCCCGGTAAGTTCTTTCAACTGCAGTCTCGAACTCTACCTGATCTGTGTCATACATAATCTGATGCATCACACTATCAACACGGCACTTGATACACAACACTCACGACATTGATACACTGTAACCCACATACTGCTCACAGCGTTGCTTATGGCATTCATACACTGTACTCATACACTGCATTCTGTATTGATATACTGCTCAAAGCATTCATATACTGTTTTGCGTAGCATAACTAATGCATTTGCCATTTGTCCTTTTCAAGCCCCATTTTGGATTCCGGCTGCGGGAGGTGCTCCAGCTGGACCATCTGCTTCTGCTCGAGGAAGAGGGGGAGCCAGGCGGGGGATGACTATCCACAGCCGAGGTAGACACAGGCGCACCCATGTTGAGAGCAGTTCACGAGAGCCCTCCCCCGATGATTCTGATGAGGAGGCAGCGTCGTCCCAGGGTGAGGCCAGAGACAGCTCAGACACTGACTACGGAGATGGCGGTGGTGATCCTGGACTCTCGTCCAGGAAGAGGACCAGGACCGACTCCCGCACTCGAGACCACTGATGTTGACCCAGACTTTCTGCTGCTTTTTTTTCTTTTCTTTGCTCTGTTCAGACATTTTGTTGCTTTTCTCTTCCCCTTTTGCTTTACTTTTTTTTTTACTGGTAGTTTGAGCGCATTGTACTGCCTCAAGCAGGTTTTACTTTCTCAAAACAATGTACTTTTGCAAAAGACATGATGAAATGAAACAGCTGTTTTGTTCAAAAGGTGTTACATTTGTACATTTTATGCATCGCATCGCATCGCATCGCATTACACAACAATGTAAATAAGAATTGAACTTTTGAAAATTAAGCATTTGCACCGTAATAATTAGGTAGTGAACCGAGTAACGACAAAAACAACTCGATAATCAAAATAATGAACTAGATAAGCTGACCAAGTGTAAATACAACTCGATAAGCAAAGCAAAGACTTAAACAATGTGAAATACAACTCGATAAGCAAATATACAACAACTCGATAAACAAATTGCAGTAACAGGCGCGACTTTGTAAAATCATCACCGAAAGGCATTGGAAGTGGAATCAGTTACAAGTTCTCAGCATGTTCCATACATAATCAGCTCAGGGAACAAGAAGGAAGGCCATCAGCCAAAGGGAAAGCTCACCGGCCATTTCTTATGGCCATCGGCCACAACTTTTAGCCGATCGGCCAAAAGGGATGGTTGTTCGGCACTAATTTTGACCAGCACCTCCAGAATGTTGACACCTGTCTTCCACTCACCACCTGTTCTCTACAAAAGCCTCAGCTTCATAATTTTTCTCACTTTAACATAGTTTTACATCAAAATGGAGGCATTTCTCATCCAAAATCTCACAACTTGGATTGCCACCTTAGACGGCTCGAAAAAGTTAAACTTCTGAGGCTTCGGCATTAATGCACTATTCACGCTGAGTCGCACTCCGCTGCACCCTCCATTTCTCCATGTTGCGGCAAGATTTTGGAACCCGGTAACGCATGTCTTTAGTTTTGGCAGGCAAGAGATGTGTCCTACCTTTGAAGAATTCCAAGCTTTGATGGAATCTGAGCGCAATGAAGAAATCTTGCCCCAGCTTCGCTTCGGCCACGCCCAAGCCTTAGGACGAATGTGTGGGCTCACTATGGATGACGCTCGATCATTGATTTGTGACGGAATGCTGGACATTTCGAGTTTGATTCGTCGATTTTCCGATGCCAGTGACCATCATTGGCAGGGCTTTCGGCGACATGCGCTTTGCTTGTGCATGCTGTCCCATTTCTTACTTGCCCCAGGCTTGTGAGGGTTTAGCACTCACTTGATCGAAGTTACCCAAGGCTTAAAAGAGGGCAAGAGCTGCATTGCCATGACACTGGCCGAGACATTGATGGGTTTGGACGCTTTCCACCGTCGGCAGATGACCAGATTCACAGGGAGTCCACTACTGCTGCAGGTAATGTTTCCCAACCTGTCTCACATATATATTGCTCACATCACTCGGCCCTCAGGCTCGATTTTTCTCTCAACGCCATTTTCTCACTTTTTTTCTCATCTTACATCTCTTTATTCTTTAATCTCTCATTTTTCATCCCTTCCCAGGTGTGGTTGATGGATAAGTTGCAGGTTGTGGACTCATGCCCAGCGTATTCAGCTTACGGTTATTTCTTCTGACGACGTCTGGTCGATGCCCTTGATGAGGGATGATGGTTCGACTGGATGTGCAGTTTATCCGCAGACTGCATTGCTTGGCATTGTCCTTGGCTCAATCTACCAGTAATGAGCTACAACATGTCCCGGCAGATCGAGATTCAGTTGATTGGCCTGACACACTGCGTGTTCTACTTTCCTTTCCGGTTCCAGCGCCAGTTTGGCCATAATCAGATTTTCCCGGCAGAGGGGATAGAGTACCCAGCTGCATTTCTGATTCGAGGCGCACATCTAGCTCGGCATGCCGCGACATGGAGGATGAGAGAGCTTCTGGCCCCCGCTCCCACTTTTAGTTACACTCTTTCTAATGAGTGAAAAGATTGGCTCAATGAAGAGGCATAGATAGGGCCCACTTTGGCATCAGAGGCTTCGAGCAGCTCTGGGAGGGGACGCGGGAACACCTGACTATGCCCCAGATTTATTTGCCTTAATCAGAACTTTCAAGTTTTCTTAATGAATGTAATGAAAAGCAACTTCAATTTGTATGCAAGAGCAGGAGAACTCTGTATTGAAATCAATAAAATTGAAAGTTGTGGGTACTAAAAATTTCCCGTTTGGTCCAAAAATGGTCTAAGTTGCAAAAGATTAATTTGAGCAAAATCAACTTTTATTAAAACTTTTCAAAATCATTTTTGATATGGATTAGAACTGGACACGCTTGAGATCTGTCATTGAGATGTACAACCCCGGATCCCAGCAACTGAAAAGTTGCCCCTAGTCTGAGTAGCACTGCACTGGAGATTACAATCGAGCTCTTAAATGCTGAATAGGCAAAGATGGCCAAACATGACCACATAGACAAAGTTGATCGGGGAAGTGTTTATGGCTGGACTTCAAGATGAAGTTGTCTACGTATCCCAAAGATGGGAATCAAGCCTTACGTAGTTCGGCTTGGGTTCACTCGTGTATTGACACTCTCCTTTTGCGCTCTAACTTTTGCCAAGGCCGCCCTTTACGGGTTTTCAACCTTGCGAGCTCAATTTTTTTATAATGTCAAATTTTTTTGTGCTATAAGTTTTGCCTAGGTCGCCCTTTCGGGTTTTCGGCCTAGCGAGCCTCTCAGGGGAAATATTTCTTCAACTTGTCCATGTTGATCGGTTGGGAGAACTCTAGGCAATCTGGGTCCATCCGAATGACAGCTCCACCCGACCAGATAGACTTGATGATGTAAGGACCAGTCCAATTAGGTCTGAACTTGCCCCTAGAGTCGTGGATGGGAGCTCGGTTGTCTTTGAGCACCAAATCTCCTTCCTTCAAATTCCTGGACTTAACTTTTTTGTTGAAAGCCCTGGCAATTTGTCATTGATAACCTTGAACATGGTACAGTGCTTTTAGCCTTCTCTCGTCAAAGAGCATGAGTTCCTCAAATCTGCTTTGCTGCCAATCTGCCTCAGCTATCTAACACTCACCCAAAACTCGTAATGACGGAACTTCAATTTTGATAGGTAGAATGGCCTCCATCCCATAAACCAAAGAATACGGAGTCGCTCCAGTAGAAGTTCCAATTGATGTCCGGTAACCCCACAGAGCAAATGGCAGCTTATCTGGCCAGTCCCAGTAGGTTTCCACCATCTTTTGTAAAATACGCTTGATGTTCTTGTTGGCGGCCTCAATTGCCCCGTTGATCTGTGGCCGATACATAGATGACTTGTGAAAAGCCACATTGTATTTTTCTAACAAGTCGATCACTTCCTTCTTGAAGTGGGAACCATTCTCTAAAATGATCTCGTTCGGGACTCCATAGCGACAGATGATGTTGTTCTTGATGAACTTCGCAACATGTGAAGCCTTCAACACCGCATAAGATTGGGCCTCAACCCACTTTGTGAAATAGTCTAGCGTGACCAGAATGAACTCATGCCCATTGGACCCCTTCGGAGTGATAGCCTCGATCACATCAATTCCCCAAACTGAAAATGGCCATGGCGAAGTCATATTGTACAGCTTCGATGGCGGGATGTTCATGTGGTTTGCATGGATCTGACATTTGTGGCATTGCCGAACAAAGCCGATACAATCCTCCTCCATGGTGAACCAGTAGTAACCCTGTCTGAGGATTTTCCGGGCCAGTATCACCTCGTTCATGTGCGCTCCGCACTCTCCTCCATGGATGGCCTCCATTAGGTGTTTCAACTCTTCAGCCTCAACACACAACTTATGCATTCCCAGATGACCTCTCTTGTACAGTTTTCCCCTACAGATGATGAACTGAGCAGCTATTCTTCGGATTGCCCTCTTGTCTTTGGCATTTGCCCCTGGTGGATACGCTTCTTTCTCCAAGAAGTTCCAAACATCGTAATACCAGGGGTTCTCATCTTGAACCTCTTTTATGGCAGCAATCGACTCATAGGTCGGTGCAAACTTCTGGTCAATGATGATTGGACGCATCCAGACTCCAAAAGGCATGTCTATCATAGAAGATAGAGTTGCTAATGAATCTGCAAACCTGTTGTTTTCTCGTAACAGATGAGTGAAGTTTAGTTTCTCAAACTGAGGAATCAGCAAGTCCAAGGTCTGGTGGTAAATTCTCATGTTTTCTTCTTTGACTTTCCAATCTCCTTTAGCTTCAGATACAACAAGGTTCGAGTCCCCGATGACGTCCAACCGTTTTGCCCCTAGTTCTAGGGCGGCTTTCAAACCAACAATGAATGCTTCATACTCTGCTTCGTTGTTCGAGACTTTGAATCAGAGTTTAAATGCTAGAGGGATACGAGAATTGTCGGGTGTTATCAGCAACACCCCTATCCCATACCCGTACTAGTTTGACACTCCGTCAAAGTACATCGTCCAAAATTCTTCTTCGACATGCAGAATGGCCTCATCTGGGAATAGGTACTCAACTGCTTCATCCGCTTCCACTGGGTGATCAGCTAGGAACTCCGCTACCGCTCTCCCCTTCACTGACTTGCGCGTCACATACTTCAGATCGAATTCGAAAAGCAGAAGCAACCAAAGAGCTAGCCTACCTGTAAGTGCCGGTTTCTCGAAGAGATATTTGATGGGATCTAATCTTGAAACCAACATTATGCAGTGAGCTAACAGGTAGTGCCATAGTTTCCTGGTAGCCCATACCAAGGCTAAGCAAGCCTTTTCCAGTGGAGTGTAACAGGTCTCGTAATCCAGCATCTTCTTGCTCAGGTAGTAGATAGCTCTCTCCACTCTGTCCTCAGACTCCTGTGCAAGCATGCAGCCCATTGTAGTTTCAGTTACTGAAAGGTACAAAATCAACGGTTTCCCCAGCTCAGGCGGTGACAACACGGGTGGGTTCTGTAAGTATTGCTTGATCTGTTCAAAAGCAGCATGGCATCGGCCGTCCCATTCGAACTTCATTCCTTTCTTCAAGAGACCAAAGAGTGGTTCACAAGTCAAGGTTAATTTAGAAATAAACCGTCTTATGAATTGCACTTTACCCAGAAAGCCTCGCACCTCCTTTTCAGTCCTTGGTGGTGGCATTTCTAAGATGGCCTTGATTTTGGAAGGGTCGACTTCGATACCTTTGTGTCATCAAGAACCCCAGCATTTTCCCTGCTGTAACACCAAACGTACATTTTTAAGGATTCAGCCGCAACCGAAATTCCCTGATCCTTTGGAAGAACTTTTGCAAGGTGGTGTAGTGGCCCTCTCTTTCTTTGGACTTGAAAATCATGTCGTCCATGTACACCTCAACCTCCTTGTGGATCATGTCGTGCAATATTGCGGTCGCAGCCCGTTGATATGTAGCTCCAGCATTCTTAGCCCAAACGACATCACTCTATAATAGTAGGTCCCTCACGGGGTGGTAAAAGTAGTCTTCTCCCGGTCTTCGGGTGCCATCAGTATCTGATTGTAGCCTGAGAATCCATCCATGAACGAAAGCAGTGCATGCCCAGCAGTGAAGTCCACTAACTCATCGATATGTGGCAAAGGAAAGTCGTCCTGTAGACTGGCTTTGTTTAGATCCCTGAAATCCACGCATACCCAAATCTTGCCATCCTTTTTCAGCACCGGAACTATGTTGGCCAACCAAGTTGGGTATTCAGATACCAGCAGGAACCCTGTGTCGATTTGCTTGGTGAGCTCTTCTTTGATCTTGATGGCCCAGTCGGGGCGGATCCTTTTGAGCTTCTGTTTGACAGGTCGAGCCTTTGGGTCAAGAGGGATCCGGTGCTGTACAATCTCAGGATCGATTCCAGGCATGTCTTCGTAGGACCACGCGAAAACATCTTTGAAATCTTTTAATAAAGTGACTAAGCGCTCGCGCTCCTCTAAAGACAACGTGGACCCGATCTGGACCAGCCGTGGGTCCTTCTCCGTACCAACATTAATTTGGATGATTTCATCAACCAGTGGTTTTACAAACCTCTCTTGCTCTTGTTCTAGCAAATATTTCAAAACCGGAGGAATTTTTTCCTCGTTGTTTTCATCGAAGTTTTGAAAGTCTGAATTAATGTAATAAATCAAAGGCACAGAAAAATACTCAAAAGCCACAGCCACTTCCTTCACATTAATCAATTCCAAGTCGCCTGATTCCTTTGTTACAACAGACTCAAAGGAAAAAGAAAAAGACGACCTCCACAGGACTGTGGCATCCGGGTTGTCACCCCCAGGAATACCGGACTCAGACTCAGACGAGCTGGAACCTGATTCTGACTCACAAGACTCATTGGAATCAGATTCCGGCTCACTACCTGACCCGGTGCTGCTCGATAAGAATCCCTCCTCGTACTGCCAGACGAGGGGGGGTGCGATAGACGCATCCAAAATGTTTGCAGATGGGCTCGCAGCCACTTCATTTCCAATCATAGACACTGAGAGATCATACCCCAAGCACTCATGTACGATCGAAGGATCTGATAGTAGACTAGCCAGTGCTACCTCCATTTCACTCTCGGTGCTCTCGGAATTGATTTCCTTACACTACTCAACCTCAGCTGGTGGGTCTGTCTGCTCTTTGGCAACATCATCCCCTGACAATTGTAAATCAAAGAATATCTCAAAACCCGACAGGCGCCTCTTCTCGGCATTCAACCATGGCTCTGGGAAGCTGCAGAATGGAAAGTCTTCCCCCTTCTGGACAAAGCGTCTGTTCAGGGTACCCTGAATAGGTTGGTGCATCAACTCAAAATGCCTCCCGATCTGCTTGGCTCTGGCTCTCCCAGGCATTTCTTTGCCTTTCCTCACCCAGTCCTCCTTGGTAGGCAGGTAACCTAGACCAAAGGTATGTGGGTTATGTGGCACTTCGACCGACGTCGCAGTGCCTTTCTGGCCACTCTTTCCTAATCCCATCCCAGGGATATGCTGGAGCTTGTTCATGAGGTATACAGACTGTGCACTGACATACAACCCCTTATCGACAGCCAAAATGTTCTGTACGACCCGGGCCTCAGCTAGGGTAAATCCTGATTGGAACATATCCTCCGTGCCATGCTCGATTTCCAGAATCGGTGTAGACTGTTCTGGCGGCGAATAGATTGACGAATTCCCAAAAACCATAGCCACACCCTTCCCATGGGGGTATTTCAACATCTGATCCAGGGTGGAAGAGACTGCCTTTACCTGGTGCAGCCACGGCCGCCCTAAGAGTAGATTAAAGGTCGCGAGAACGTCCAAGACATGAAAATCAATCTCGTGTTGTCCCGGACCAACCTTAGTGTGAATCCTCACGGTCCCCATCATCTCTCTGCTTGTATTGTCATATGCTCGTATCACCTGGGCAGTTGGCTCAAAGTCCGTGGGCTTCAACCTGATTGCATATGCTGTCCTTGACGAGCATACGTTAATAGCGAATCCTATATCGACAAGAACCACCGGTACCCACTTGTCTCTACACTCCATAGAGATGTAGAGCGGTTTGTTATGGTTTGCGCCCTCAGGTGGTAGTTCCTTGTCAGAAAAGGTCAACGTCGGGGAAGCTTTTCCCAGAAAAACGAATCCTACCAGCTGCTCAGGCGTGGTGTCTATCGAGAGTTTGGCTTTGTCCATTGCAGATAGGATAGCTTGTCTATGTACTCTTGAAGCCATAAGCAGTCCCCAGATGGAGATGTCTGCTTGTATTTTCTTCAATTGCTTTAGCACAGCCTCTTCTTCGAGTAGCTTTTCTTTCTGCTTGTCTGCCACCCTGTCCTTCCCGAACACCTCTGGTTGATCTAGGTGTGGGGGATTGAAATACCGGCCGCTCCTAGTCATGTGATCAACTTCGCCGATGTACCAGGTATCATCCGGCTGGTTACTCTGCCAGTCTTCATTTGTGTGGGTAAGACATAGATCGTCATCTTCTCCCCACATGCCATCGGCAGCCGACAGACACCTGCCCGGCTCTGTCACAACTATTCCGGTATCCACAGCACCTTCTGTTCCCGTGGCCGCAGCATGCTCTACTCCTGTGCACACAACACGTTCTATTCCCGCATGGCCTTGACCTTTCTGGCCCTCTCAGAATCTTTGATCATTTCCCACTCAAATTGCTTCAGCGCAGCTTGCTGTTCATCATCTCTTATTTTCAAATTGCCCAGATTCGGAGCGAAATTCTTAACACCGGTGCTCTCCGGCGATGCGTCCACATTCCTGGCCCTTCCAGTCACAGTTGATGTCCCCGTCCCGGACGGACCCTGTTCTAGCTGAGGTTGTTCAAAAACGTCCGGCTGGTCGTCAAGCCAACCGGTAGACTTCGCTGCCCTATTCGAATCAAACCAGTTGATTGTCACATCTCCTGAATCTTGTTTGTTGAAGAATTGAATGTTCACGATGTCCTCCTCCAGATCTGCTAAGTCATCCAGCCCCTGATTGAGTCCATGCTCCCGAACTACACAAATCCATACCCCTACTGGCAATTCCATATTCGGCCTAGCCTGGCCTGCAGATGTAATGTAACCGCTCGGGTTATACATGAAGCTTGCAGACCTCTTAGGCTCTGTATTTGCATTCTCGTCTGCCTCCGCAATCGGCCCACTTTTATCTTCGACAGCTACCACCACTGTTTCAGGTTGGGTTTGGGAGATGTCCAACACGCACAAGTCAGTGCTGTCAGGAATGAACACCTCCGGCTTGGGTAGGTGAGAAGGGATGATTTATATACTAGGGTCGTATGGCACAACCCTAGTTTGGATCATATTGATGCGTTTGAGAGGTGAAGCTTGGTTATGTGGTGGGAGAGGGTTGGTTGTGACATTCAGTTTCTCTGGAGGCACGATCACCCTGTTGTCAACGAGATCCTAAATCTCGTGATGCAATCTATAGCACTGGTCGGTGTCATGACCATGCTGTTGGTGAAACGCACAGTACTTCACCGGGTTATGGGAGGGGGGAAGTTTTTCTGGCAATGGTCGCGGCTCTAGGGGCTTCAAGTGCCCTTTTCTGATTAAACCCCTAGAGCTTTGGACAGGGGCATATATAGTGGAGTGAAGGTTCTTTGGCCTTTGGGTGCGTATCTGGCTGTTTGTGAGCTACTACCGGACGCACCGGTGAATGGTATAGCTGCAAGGGCTCTTAGGGTATTGGTGGTGGTAACCATACTCACATCTGAAGATCTAGCAGCTGCAGCATTGCTCGTGCCTGCATTGGTACTACGGTTGAATATTCTCGGGCTGTTCTCTCTCATTATCAATGAGGCCCTACTTCATAGCGTCTTTGATCTGCACCCCTATCTCATGCAAATCTGCAACGGTGGGGAGGGGGAGAACGATCATCTTCTGTATAAGCTTGGGCTGGAGGTTGCGCACAACCATCCGAATTTGATCTTTGTCAATAGGCCTGATGGTCATCATCGAGGCCTTGGCCCTCCATCGGGTCACAAAATCGGAGAAGCTCTCCTTTGGTTCTTGCCTGGTGGTCTCGAGATAACGAGTTGTGACCTCGATCTGTGTATTGTAGGAGTATTGAGCTATGAAAGCCTCGACCATCTCCTCCCAGTTTCTCTTGACGGAATCTTCCAGTTTTGCATACCAGATGGCCGCTACACCTGACAAGGTCTGGCCAAACAAGGAAAGCTTCTGCAATCTGGATAGGCCCATCAGCCTCAGTATATCCGAAAATAATCGTAGATGCACCATAGGATCCCCAGACCTGTCAAAGCAGTCGATGTGTGGCATTTTAAACCGATCTGGCAGCGTCACGACCAAGTTGGTATACCCATCCTCTATATCAGGAATGGACTTCACACCCTGGCATTTCTTGAACAACTTTTCAAGCTTGCTCACTTTTAATGCTGTGGGGTCCATCTCAAACTCAAAGGGAGAATCTGGTAGGTTGGTAGGCGTTTTGGATAGCTGGGGTAGGATTGGGGGCGAAGTCGACCCTGTCAGAATGTCTGTATCTCCCTGGACATATGGTATCTCCCCGGGTATTGGAACTCCTGGTGGGGGAGGAACTTGGTGTGAAACAGATGCTCCGGTTTGTTACTGTACCCTGGCGATCAACTCTGCCTGTTGGGCCATGACCTTGGCCTGTTGTTTGGCAAATTTTGCTTGGCAGGTAGCATCCTGCTGTATAGTTTTCATGCTTTCCTAGAGCTGACGCATCGTCTCCTCCATTCCTGCCATTTTATGCTGATCTAGCTAAATAACTGGTATATCTATCCTTACAGTAGAAACTAAGACCTCAGCCTGACTGTCCACTGATCGGGTAAACCACTGATCTGGCGACTGCTGTACCGATACACTGCGTCCTCTTCACCTCCGTCTGGTAATCGGGGGTAAAGAAAGGAACACTGCTTGTCCGTCTATCAGATCCCTAGATCGATTAAGTCTACGACCTCTAACCCAGAGTGTTCGGGGGATATCTGCCTGGTCGAAATCAGTGGTGCTAAACTACCTTGCAAAAAGATAAATAAAGCATAATAAGGAAATAATGAACAGGAAAAACGGGCAGCATAATAGCTTAAATAAAGACAACAAACAGTTGGCGAATATAAACTGAATGGACAGTTCTCAACCACTGATCACTGTTTCCAAATCACTACCCCCAAATCTGAATCTGATACCCGTAGATATAACCGATTCTCAAAGCATTGATACTGATGCTTGCAGGCCTGATACCCAAACTTGCAGACTGATACGTACATTCCTGTAGAGGCCAACTCTAAAAGCACATAACAAGCAAGTGAGAGCCAAAACACCCCTGTGTTGGGGTAGGGTTTCTCTGTCCTACTTTGTCAGGACCTAGGGTTTTACTATGCATACAACGGTTTCAAACAACCTGTAATCGGGTAAGCAACCTGTCCTAGTTTGGAATGGTCACTACGGATTTCGAATATGGACTAGGTCGAATGGTCAAAAAAAGGGTGCCCTGGTAAAAATCGGGGTTTGTGTTCCCATCGTGGCAGAGCCCGTAACTGGTTAGCCTTATGGCACGCTTCTCAAAGTGAGCCTCCGACAAATCATTCAGGAATAGTAGATGGAAAACACGGTGTCCTAGGCGCACCAATGCAAATGCAATGCAAAGAAACACATAAATGTAATCAAAACAAGATATCATGAGTTCGAGTCAAGTTCTCCAAGTCCCCAGCGGAGTCGCCAGAAACTGTAGACGTGCCCTCGAGGGCCTTGCTTCTACAGTTCGGACTCAAATGTTACGGTTCTTAATCTGATCTCACAATGTGCGATGTGAGATTGATAAATCACCAAAGAGTCCAAATCCGAAAAATCGTTTTGGAAAACTGATTTTTAAGAAAGAAGTGCCAAACATGGACTGCTTTGCCTGATACAGAGTCGCCACCTAAATATTTTATTTTGGAGAAATTTAGGAAACCCTGACTCATGCCAAAGGCTATGTGTCCGTCATCACCAACGTTGCCTTGGCTCGGGAACTTGGGTACGATTGGGGAAGGTCATCTATGAGCACCCCCGCTTGCCCGATCCGAAGATCAGCCTGTATTAAGCATGATATTTTGTTTTGACAACATATGTGTTCTTATTCCGGTTAATTAGCTAGAATTACTATGTGATGCGTACAACACACAAGTATAGACTAGATCGCCTAATTTGGAGCAAAGCATTGCATATTCGTTTGTTTGGAAAATGGTTTGAAGTTTTGCTACTCGCAAGCAGGTTAAAATGCGGACTTCAATGAATTGTCCCAATTCAAGTAATCCAACCTTCAACCACAGGCATTCAGGCAGTTATTCATATAAGCACTTAGCCTCATGGCCAGCATGCTGTCATGGCAACACTCACACTCATGCAAGATGCTAAAGCATAAAAGCTTACCTAGTACTCCAAGCCAAAACAAGAGCTAATTAGTAATCAATGCATGATCCTAGCTATGTTAAGATGCCTAATGCAACACATGAAAAATGCAACTAGAATAGACTCGGCTAATCTAAGAATGGCATGTGAAATGCGACAACTCGATTCACGTATTCAAGTTGGAATTGAAATACTATGCAATTAGTATGATGCGCCGAGCCCGGTGTGTGCAATACGAATGGATGTATGCAAACATGCTAACATAAGTATACTAATTGAAACATGACATAAAACTAACCATCAAAAGTAGGTAAGTAAAAGGGAAAAAGACGTGGGGTTGGAAGACATTCACACACGCATGCACACTTATTACAAATTTGCCCTCTCGACGGAGGGTCCGAATAAATAATACAAACCAAATGATAAATCAACTATTCTAGCTAATTAATTATTACAAACCCTTAATTAATTAACAAATTAATTACAAAAGGAGGCCGCTGCAACTCCACCTCGGAATGATTGAATGATGCATGCTCAACCGCCTCGCTCGGAAACCCGTTGCCATGCCACATGTTGCCTCTGCTTGCACTGTTTTGCATCTCTGAAAATTGTGAAAATCCTTAGGATGCTTTTGAAACACTCACTGAGCACTGTGGGAAGTCACCGGCCATGGGAAAATTGTCATTGACCAAAAGTGGAGCTCTTGGCCAGATTAAGTTAGCCAGCCGGCACTGAAGATGGCCGACTGGCCATCCCTTCCTGCCGAATGCTGTTTTTGCTGCAGCAGAGGACAGACAGTGCATAGCAAGGCGTTTACAAGACAATGTGTGCACGACCACCCTCCCTATCATGTTATGAACTCAAGGGAGCATAGCGCTTGACCCTCGGGCTACCAATCACGCATTTCAATGCATGATGGCCAAAGGTGCCAAGTGTGCAAATCAATGTGGAGTGAATGCACAAAAACACATGAATGCCTCACACTCTATCATGTTCGATCAAGAGCGTTGGTGACTAAGGATTGAGGGACGTTTCGTCACTTCAAGTACGAACGTTCCTCGCTCCTCGTGTTTGGTTTGACACCACAAACCAAACACAATGCAGTGCATGTATGCCAAATACAATGCAACAAGGAAAAACAATGTTATGCAACGTAGCATGCCAAATGCAATAGGACTCAAGTATGCACACAAGACTAAGGTAGCAAGCATGCCAAATCCAATGCAACCTAAGCATGCAAGTTAAGCAAATGTAACATGGGCACGCCAAGTATGCAACAATGTTATGTAATGCAATTAGCTAAATATCATGCGATATGCCAAACATGCAAACATGATACAATCTAAGCATGCAAATATCATGAAAAGCAAACATGCTCAATGGGCTTAAACTGAAATGGGCAGACCTCAGCCATGCCAAAACAGTGGCCAAAGTCATGAATTGGGAGCATGAAAATGCAAAACGAACATGCACATGCAAATGGTCCAACACTTAGGTAACAATGCACAATCTTCAAGCATGAGCAAGATGTGATAAACATGAGAATATGGCAATGCATTAAGCTATGAAATCATGTGAGGAGTAATGCCAAACCAACCAAACAAAACAAATGTAGCATGCAAGGAGGCCTAAAGCTTAAGGCTAGTGAAGGGACTTGAACCAAAGCCACACAAAACAAAGGGCATATGGCAAGCATGACCCAAAACAGTCCTAAAGCATGGCAAAGTAAGCCTAAAACATGCAATGACCAAAGCCAAAACAAGCTAAGACAAAGGGGCAAGAACATGAGGCATGTAAGGCTACCAAAGAGGTATTACATTATACCTAAGACAACCAAACATAACATGTTTTAAGCCAATAAAAATAGAGTTATGGCATGTCAAAATGAGCCCAAAAACCCGCTTAGATGGCATCCCAAAGGGCTAAACATGATGGCATACACAATGACACATTCATGAGGCACAACATACCAACTCTTTAAGACATTAAAGGAGTCATAAGTGCAAGCATAGGAGCATACTATATGGACTGAAATAACATGACAAGTGATGCCAAATCACTGAAATGGTCGAAATAAGGCATGCTAATGACTCGAACACTCAAAGCTAACAAGCTAGATTGCATGGTGGCTATACAAAGCATGGCACATGTGACCCAAGCAACCGAAATCAGACCTCAAGCATGGTAAAACAAAGCTAAAAGCTTCTTAGAGTTAAGGCAAAACATGTAAGCATGGTGGTCTAAACACAAGGTGCATGTTAAGGCAAATGGGGGGATTACAAAGCAAGTATATGAAGCATGTAAGAGCCAACTAAGCCCACCCAAAATAGAGTCATGGCATGCTAAAACAACACCAAAAACCCACTGAAATGAGGTCAACATAGGCTAAGCAAACATGCTATTATGGTGAGCCAACAATGCAAGCAAATGAGACACAAAGGGAGGCGGGTGTCCCTCCCCTATCCAAGACTTCAAAACCACTTCTCCACCACTGAAAATCCTCTAGATTTCAGTGGTGAGAAGGTCAAAACAAAAGGGTTTCAAAACTCAAGAAGAAGGTCACAAAATAAGTCCAAACAAGGCCTAAGAGGGGGTAGACAACCCCCAACCCAAAAGTAACCTTAAACAAACATCTCAAGCATGAAAATACAGAAATTTTTTCAGTTGGACACTAAGCTTAAAACAGTATGCAAGTATTGCTAAAAGCTTAAGCAAAAATGGGGAATAAAAGAGTAGTTTATCACCCTTGATGAACACTTCAAGAACACCAACTCCAACACCTCCTTCTGATCAAAGCCAACTCAAAAACTCTGAAACCAACTCCTTAGCACCTCAGTAACTAAAGGAAAGTGTAACACTAGGTGCCTTAGTGCAAAAATATGAACAAAAATACCCTTTAGAACACTATTACACACAAGTATAGAGAGAGAAAGAGATATATATAGAGAGAGAGTGATATATCTCTCATATATCAGATTGATCAACCCCTGGAAAGGGAGGGGAGGCCCTCATCTTGTAGGAAATCCAATTCCAAGCTTCCAAGGGAAGCTAAGTGTAAGGATGAAATCCCTCCATACACGTGTATGGAGGGCAGAGTCTGTACTCACCAGCTGGCACAGCTGGTATGCACAATGCCTGAAAAAGGCAAAGAAAATGCATCGGCCAGAAAAGTGGCCGATTGACCAAAACAATGGCCGGCCGACCAACTAAAGTGCCGATCGACCGACACATTTGGCCGGTGGAAATAAAACAAGGCCGGTGGCCTCAGGCCATGGTCGGTGGGTTAAGGGGATGGCTAACATGCCACTTCCTACCCTTAAAAGCGAAAACACAAGTTTCTAGTCCACAACCAAGCACAAAACAAACAAGTTGAGAGATCTTGAGGCAAGGCGCGTAACCGTGACTTCCGAGAACTCAAAATGAACACAAACATGGATGATCATTGAGTGTTCAAACGATGACGTCCAAGTCTTGAGGACGGTCAAAAATGGGGTGTCTACAGATATTTAAAAATAAATAAATATTAGTGAAAAAAATATTTTAAAAAATTAATAAATACATAGAAATACGAAAAATGTAAATTTTTTGTGTTTTCTTTTTTATATTTTTGGTATGTCGTGAATTTTTTATAATTTTTTTTTGTAAAAATTTTACTTTTTAAGTGTTTTTATGTTAGGTGTGTCTAAAAATTAAAAAAATTGCTAAACATATTAAGTAAATTCAATAAAAAAAAATAATAACAAAAACAAAGAAGTAGAATTTTTTGAAAAGTGTTTTTAGAAAACTCAAATCAAACAAAGTGAATATGTTATTTGTAATTAGTGTATCATGGACAATATTAAAAAAAGTTATCGATATATAGTTTTGAATTAAATTATATAATGATAAAGTAACTTTTCATACAAAATATGCCTAAAAATTTAATATAATAGTCATACCACGTCATCGTTGACATGTGATATTACCAACCTATATTAAAGAAAAACATGGAGGATGAACCCTACATATTAAATATAACTAACAATTCAATAAATTTTATATTTTCATTGAGATTAATTATGTTTGAATGTCAATAATAATAGAGATCACCATTATATTGAAATTTTCATAGTTAATAATATCGTAGTCTCTTCATTTTCAATCAAAACAATCATTATTGTTCTTATAATTTTTAAAATATCATTGACATTTCACTCTAAATAATATTTTCATAAATTTTTTTATGTAAAATATTTTCTTTATGTTTGTTAAAAAAAATAAAAAATCCCAAAGCTCAGGGGGGGGGGCACGTCACCCCCCTGGGCCCTCATTCCATCCGCCCCTGGTTATGTAGTGTCATATTTCAATTCAAGCATGAAAAATAACTAATTTGCTATTAAAATAATACACAAAAACTATTAGCTATATAGTCTTAACATGATCAAAAAAAAGTTACATCTACTCAAATCTAACATATAAATAAATGAGAAATTATAAGCTAGTCGATTCTTTTTATATGCCAACTTAATTATCTATTGAAGTGGAAATCTGCCTTTTTTTTTTTCTTCCAAATTTCAAATGTTTTCAAAAGTTTGTAATGTGAATCTCATTAATATGGCATCAGCATTAGGAGAACCTCTGTCTGATCGACTGATAAACAAATTGTAAAAAAAAAAATAATTAATGTGTTACTAATGTTAAATTATGCTTTGATTAAATAAATTAAAAAAATAAAAAGTAAATTTTAGAAGTCTATTTTTTTGGGTGTTCCAATACTTTACCTAGAAGCTTGGATTATTAAGAAATATTAAATTTCTAGTCTTGCAGCAGAGCATATCATTATAGTAGCATTATTTACTATGAGCAGGAGGGCTAATTGTTCAGTCCGCGGAAAAATTGAAAAGAGATCTGCACGCTAATGAATAAATAAAAAGTATAAAAGAAAGAAATATGAAATTTCTAATATTCCTGCAAAGCATATCATTATAGTTGCATTATTTACTTTGAGCAGGAGGGCTAATAGTTCAGTCCGGGGAAAAGTTGAAAAGAGATTGGCATGCTAATGATTAAATAAAAAGTAAAAAAGTGGCAAAATCGTAACAATGATAGAGAGCTCTAAATCCCATATTTAGGAATATTAGAGCTCACAATATTTATTTGGAAAAATCCCATATTCACGTGTGACGTTTGGCGAATACCATTGCAGCTATGATGATAAAAATTGCATCAGTCATGGCCCCTATGAACAAGGGCAGGGGAAATGCTTCCCCATATCTGCAAGCACTCCAACTGCACAAGCAACATTGCCAGCCTTTGCCAGAATGGGCTTGCTGCTTTCCAATGGGTGTTAGTAAGAAGAATTGCAGCCCCACTATTAGCCAGACCTATTGCGTAAGAAACCTTAGCAAAATTAGATGTCGTAGTACGACTAACTGCAACAGAGACTCTAAAGACTGCCCTTGCCACATTTACCCCATACTCGGCTGATCGATCTGCACTGTGGGCAACACGTGGTAACACTGATGAAGGGACATTCCCTAGAGATGGAGGATCTCCATTATTATTGACATGTCTAGTGGTGGAGCCAAGAAAATAAATTAGAGGGGGCACTTATTAGTTATAATAATGAAAATGTTTAGAAAATATTTCACAAAAATTTTTACGATTGACTTCAAGAAAGATAAAAAAAAAATCAGTGTGTTTGGTTTGAGTTTTTTTAATTTTCTTTTTTGAAAATTAAATTTAGTGAACATTTTTAAAATTTTAAGCAAATTTTTTTACTTTTTTACATGCATGATGTATCTAAAAAAAATAAAATATTTGTGAAAAAATATTTTAAAAATTAATAAATACATAAAAATTCAAAAAATGTACTATTTTTTGTATTTTTTTTATTTTCGGCATTTAGCGAATTTTTATAGATTTTTTTTCGCAAAAATTATACTTTTTGAGTGTATTTATGTTGGGTGTGTCTAAAAAAAAAATTGCTTAAAATATTAAATAAATTTAGTAAAAAAAAAATACGAAAAACAAAAAAAGTATAATTTTTTGAAAAGTGTTTTTAGAAAACTCAAATCAAACAAAGTGAATATGTTATTTGTAATTAGTGTATCATGGACAATATTAAAAAAAAGTCAGGGATATATTGTTTTAAATTAAATTATATAATGATAAAGTAATTTTTATACAAAATATGCCTAAATATTCAATATAATAGTCATACCACGTCCTCATTGACATGTGATATTACTAGCCATTAGTAAAGAAACACATGGAGGATGAAGTCTACATATTAAATGTAACTAACAATTCAATAAATCATATATTTTCATTGAGATTAATTATGTTTGCATGTCAATAGTGATAGAGATCACCATTATATTGAAATTTTCATACATAATAATATAGTAGTCTTTTTATTTTCAATCAAAACAATCATTATTGCTCTAATAATTTTAAAAATATCATTGACATTTCACTCTAAATAGTATTTTTATAAATTTTTTAACATAAAATATTTTTTTTATGTTTGTCAAATTTTTTTTTTCCAAAACTCAGGGGCAACGCGTGACGCCCCTTGGCCCTCCTTCCCGCCGCCCCTGGTTATGTAGTGTCATATTTCAATTCAAGCAGGAGAAATAACTAATCTGCTATTAAAATAATACACAAAAACTATTAGCTATTTAAACTTAACATGATCAAAAAAAAGTTACATCTACTCAACTCTAACATAGAACTAAAAGAGAAATTATAAGTTAATCGATTCATTGTATATGCCAACTCAATTATCTATTGAAGTGGAAGTCTGCATTTTTTTTTTTCAAATTTCAAGAGTTTTCAACAGTTCGTAATGCGAATCTCATTAATATGGCATCATCATTATGAGAACCTCTGTCTCATCAACTGATTAACAAATTGTAAAAAGAAATATAACTAATGTATTACTAATGTTAAATTATGCCTTTATTATTAAATAAATTAAAGAAAGAAACAAAAAGTTTAGATGTGTATATTTTTGGGTGTTCCAATACTTTACGTAGAAGCTTGGATTATTAAGAAATATGAAATTTCTAGTATTCCTACAGAGCATATCATTAAAGTAGCATTATTTACTTTGAGCAGGAGGGCTAATAGTTCAGTCCACGGAAAAATTGAAAAGAGATCTGTACGCTAATGAATAAATAAAAAGTAAAAAAGAAAGAAATATAAAATTTCTAATATTCATGCAGAGCATATCATTACAGTTGCATTATTTACTTTGAGCAGGAGGGCTAATAGTTCAGTCCGGGGAAAAGTTGAAAAGAGATCTGTACGCTAATGAATAAATAAAAAGTAAAAAGTGGCAAAATCACAACAACGATAAAGAGCTCTAAATCCCATATTTAGGAATATTAGAGCTCACAATCTTTATTCGGCAAAATCCCATATTCAGGGGAGACGTTTGGCGAATACCATTGCAGCTATGGTGATAAAAATTGTAGCAGTCGTGGCCCCCATGAACAAGGGCAGGGGGAGATCCTTCCCCATATCTACAAGCACTCCAACTGCACAAGCAACAATGCCAGCCTTTGCCAGAATAGGGGTGTACAGACCCCATTTTTGACCGTCCTCCAGACTCGATTGTGCTTGCAGGTACATCCAGCCACTAGCTCGATTGCTCGTCGGGTATTCAACTTTCGCGGCGGAACGTCATAGGTTTGAGCTTTCCGAACCCTGTATCCTTTCTGCCCCATTCTTGGACCATGGCTTGGTCCTTTCAGAATGCTTTTCTTCGTGCATTGCCGACCATGCTCTGGCCCTACCAGCTATGCCTTTGTTGCTGCCGGCCACTGGTAAAGCCTGCCGGGCATCAGTGAGCCACTGCCGGCCACCACTGATGGCCGGCAGAACCCCTGTCTCAGCTGGTTTCACTCCAGATCTTTTGAACCAGCTGGAATCCTTTCATCTCCCCTTCATATAGGTGTATGGAGGGATGAAGCCCTTGCCAAACTTCTTGAAGAAGCTTTGCATTGTTTTCCCTCTATATAAGGAGAGCCCTCTCTCCTTAGCAGAGGTTTAGCCATTTTAGGAGAGATATAGCTTTCTCTCTCTATATTTCTTACTCTCTCTCTATATTGTTGTTAGTTTTGTGCCTTTTCTTGAACTTTTGCACTACAACACATAGAGACACACCACCACCTTTGGGCTGAAGTTTTTAGGAGTGCTACTTGAGCTCTGAAAGTTGGTTTTTGGCCCCTGAGGTTACTGGTTTCGAAGTTGGACTTCAAGGGTGAGCTTTTTTCCCATTTTTGCACTTTTTTTTTATCTCATTTTGGCCATTCTTGCATATTGTTTTAGGCTTTGCTTTCAACTGAAAAAAGTCTTGTATTCAAGTGCTTTTGGTAGTTGTTTAAGCTCTTTGTGCTGTTGAGGGTCTTCAACCCCCTTGTTTGCCTTGCTTGGCCTTGTTTTGAGCCATGCCTTAAGGCCTTTGAGATAGCCTTGGTTTGGCCTTTTAACCACTGAAATCCAGTGGATTTTCAGTGGTAGGTAGGGGTGGGCGCGGGTCGGTTGCGGCCACGGAACCTCCAATCCGCCATCCGTCCGCCAGATTGGCGGATTGAAGAAAATCAATCCGCATCCGTCCGCCAATCCGGCGGATGTGGATTGAGCGGATTGGCGGTTTGGCGGATGAATGCGAATCGGTTTGGCGGTTTAAAATTTTATAAATTTTCAACATAATTCAACTTGTGCACTTCCTCCAAAAAAAAAAAAAAGTATTACAGTCAATGACTTAAAAAAGTATTACAATCACTGTATGCCTTAACCAAAGAAAGAAAGGTTGAAACTTTAGAATATCACGATCACTGCATGCCTCATCCACATATTACAATCACAGTATGATTCATCCCCATAAAGTATTACAATATGTGATTCTTAAAATATAATAACAATTCAAACCACCAAAACCATGAACAGAGCAGTAGTAGAGATTGAATGTCTCTATATTGTTACATCTACATATGTTTTTGAAAACAAAAACCAACCAGCATATATCATATTTTCTATTTATTATTTTTAGAGTTAGATTTAAAAACTAAAAAATATAGATGAATAATACGTTTATTTTTTTCAATTCAAAAAATATATTCAAGTTGAAATTTTTTTTTCAACAGAATATTTAAACTCTTTTTCAATTGAAAACACAAACATAATATTTAAACAAATTGAAAATACAAAGTCTTATAAATTACTACGGGTGCTCGCGATTTGGCGGTTTGGCGGTTCGGTTGCGGCCAAAAAATCTCAAATCCGCCATCCGTCCGCCAAATTGGCGGATTGGAGAAAATCAATCCGCAACCGTCTGCTCATCATCACGCATCCGTCCAAAATGCGGCGGATCGGTTCGGTTCGGTTCGGTCGGTTTTGGCGGATCGGTATATCCGTTGCTCACCCCTAGTGGTAGGCATGTGGTTTTGAGGTCTCAAATCAGAGGGGGTGGCCCCCTCTCTTCTTGTTTTTGTTTGCTTGAGTTTTTGGCCTACCAAAGGACCATGCCTCTCTGTATTTTTGAGGCTTGGTTCAGGCCTTTTTTTGTGACCTTTAGGACCTGCCTTAAGTCTGTCCATGGTTGATTTGGTCATATTTTGCGTGCTTCTTACATGTGTATTGTAACCCATTTGTGGCTCATCAAAGTTGCATGTCTTTCTTACATGTGTTGGCTCCATTTCAGTAGGTTTTTGGCAATGTTTTACCATGCCTTAGATTTGTTTTGGATTTGTTTTGTCACTCCATACATGTATGATACACTTGTAGTGTAAATCTCATAAACTAGCTTTATTTGCTTCTTGCTTTAGCATGCCATCCTAGCTTATGTTGAGTCCATCCCAGCATGTTTTTGGTGATATTTTTCCATGACATAACTCTGTCCATAGTTGGTTTGGTCATCCTTTGCATGCTTCATATACTTGTAGAACAAATCTTGTTTACTAGCTTTATGTGCATGATGTTTTGACTCATCATCCTAGCATATTTTGGCTTTGCTTCAGCATGATTTTATTCTTATTTTGGGCTGTCCTAGGACTATTTTGGGCTGCCATGGCCATATCACTCATGTTTTGTATAGCTATAGTGTAAATGCTTTGACTAGCCTTGGGTTTTGAGGCCCCTACCATGCCATACATGTGATGTTTGCATGCTTTGCCATCATTTCAAATGTTATTTCAGTCCACGAAATGTGGTCATACACTTGCATTTGACATGCTTTGAATGCCTTGAAGAGTTTGTGCTTTATGTCTCAAGAATGAACTTTTGTACATGCCACTAAGCCTAAGCCTTTGGCTCATCATATCAGTGCATTTTTGGTCTTGTTATACCATGATGTAACTCTGTTTCATGTTTTCCATGTCATGCCATGTTTGGTTTTAATAGGTGTAGTGTATTACCCCTTTTGTAGCCTTGCATGCTTCATGCCTTTCGGACTTGTGTTCTAGCTTGTGTTGGCTAGCTTCAAGCTTGTTTTTAGTTTTGTTTGGACTTGCCTTGGGACTGTTTTAGGTCCCCTTGGCCCTTCGGGACTTGCTTTGTATGGCCATGGCTTAAGCCTCTTTGCTAGTTTTTAGCTTATGAGCTTCATGCATGTCATGCTTGTGTTTTGTGTGTGATTTGGCATCATTCCTAACACCATTTCAGAGCATGTAGTATTGTCATACTTCCATGCTTGTCACTCTTTAAGTGTGCTTGAGAGTTGTCCTCTTTATGCCTTAATTCTTGGGCCAATTGGCATGCATGCTTGTCTTGCATTTTGTGTCATCAATTCATCATTTTGGCCACTAATTTGGGCATGGCTGAGGTCTGTCCACTTTGGTTTAAGTCCATCTTTTGCATGTTGTTGCATGCTTGTTACCTTGTATGTTGTTGCATGCTTGCATGTTTGCATGTTGTTACATGCTTATCCATTTTGCATGTTGTTGCATGCTTGTTATATCACATGTTGTTGCATGCATACATAGTTGCATACTTGTTGCATGCCATGTTGTTATCCTTGTTGCATTGCATTGTACATGCATGCATTACATTGTACTTAGAACCTTACGATCGCCTTGCTTTGAGCATGCCATCTAGTTCTTAGCATTGAGTGTTGAGTATGCCATATAGTTGCATTGCATGTTTGCCATGCTTGTGTTGCATTGTTGTTTGGATTAAGTGTTAATTTGAGCACGAGAAACGAGGGATGTTTCATACTTCAAGTGATGAAACGCGTCTCAATTCTCGATCGCCGACGCTCTTGATCACACATGATAGAGTTTTAGGCTTTACATGTTTATTTGTGCATTCATTTCATACTGATTTGCACAAGTTGGATCTTTGGCCATCATGCATCGGGATGCGTGATTGATGGTCGTGGATCCGACTATGTCTCTCCTTTGATGTTTTGAGGTGATATGGAGTGACATAGCACGTACATACCCTTGGGAGACCTCCATTTTCTCTATTTTGTGCTCTGGTGCAGCTTGGTGTCCCAGCACATCAGTGGCCGGCAGTGCCTTACAGATGGCCAGCAGTCCCTCATTCTTGGCCGGCAGTGCCCACCCTTGGCCGGCAGGTGGTTGGCAGCATCTCTCCATGGCCGGCAGGCCACTGATGTATTCCCCAGACTGCTTTTGGTAAGGTTCAATAGGAATTCCTTGAAGACACCCTGTAGACAGAGCCTCTAAAGAGCATCCGGAGAGCTTACTGGGACGGGAACCGAGCATGCATGTTCACCTTCTTCAACTTGCCGAGGCAACATTATTTAATTGCTTACTTGTTAGTTAGCAATTGGTTTTGTAATTTAATTATTTAATTTGTCAATTAATTAAGTTTTGTAATAATTAGTTCTAGCTAGTTATTCATTCGGTTATGTAATAATTAATTAGCTTGTTAGTTAGTTAATTAGTTGGTTTGTATTATTCATTTGGACCCTCCGTCGAGAGGGCGAATTTTGTAATTAGTGTGCGTGCGTGCGTGTGTGCGTGTCTTCCAACCCCACATTTTTCTCCCTTTTACTTACCTGCTTTTGATGGTTAGTTTAGGGTCATTTTCAATTAGCATACTTATGTTTGCATGTTTGCATCGTTCATGTCTATTGCATGCATCGGGCTCGGCGCATTAGACTAACTGCATTGTATTTCAATTCCAAGTTGAATACATGTATCAAATGTAGCACCTCATATGCCATATTAGAATAGCCGAGCCTATTTCTAGTTGCATTTAGCATGTGTTGCATCAGCCATCTTAACATGAACTAGGATCATGTATTGATTACTGACTAGTTTATGTTTTGGCTTGGAGTACTAGCTAAGCTTTTACAATTTAGCATACTGCATGTGTGTTAATGTTGCCATGAAAGCATGCTTGCCATGAGGCTAATTGCTTAGTTGATATAAACTGCCTAAATGCTTGTGGGTGAAGGTTGGATTACTTGAATTGGAACGATTCATTGAAATCCGTGTTTTAGCCTACTTATGAGTAGCAAACTTCAAACCACTTCCAAACAAACGGATATTGAATGCTTTGTTCCAAATTAGGCGATCTGGTCTATACATATTTGCTGTGCGCATCACATAGTAAGATTAGCTATTTAATCAGGATAAGAACACATGTGTTTTCAAAAACAAAATATCATGTTTAGTAGTGGCTGATCTTTGATCGGGTGAGCAAAGGTGCTCATAGATGACCTACCCTAATCGTACCCAAGTTCCTGAGCCGAGGCAACTTTGGTGATGACGGACACGTGGCCTTAGGCAACAAGTCAGGGTTTCCTAAATTCCCCCAAAATGAAATATTTAGGTGTCGATTCTGTATCTAGCAAAGCAGTCCTTGTTTGGCACTTCTTTCTTAAAAATCAGTTTTCCAAAACAATTTGCCTGATTTGGACCCTTTGGTGATTTATCAATCTCACAATGCACATTGTGAGATCAGATTAAGAACCGTGATAATTTGAGTCCAAACTGTAGCATGAGGCCCTCGGGGCGCGTTTGTAGGGGGTTGCTGCTTTCTAGTGGGTGTCAGCAAGAAGAATTACAGCCCCACTATCATCCAAACCTATTGCGTAAGAAGCATTAGCAAAATTGGATGTCGTAGTATGACTAGCTGTAGCAGAGACTCTAAAGACTATCCTTGCCACATTTACCTCATACTCGCCTGATTGATCTGCAGTGTGGGCAACACGTGGTACCATTGATGAAGGGACATCCCATTGAGCTGGAGGATCTCCATTATTATTGACACGTTTAGTGGCGAAGCCAAGAAAATTAATTAGAGGGGGCACTTATTAATTGTAATATTGAAAATGTTTACAAAAATATTTCACATAAATTTTTATGATTGACTTCACTAAAGATTAAAATTAAAAAAATAAAATAAAATAAAATAAAATTAGTGTGTTGGTTTGAGTTTTTTGAAAATTTAGTTTTTTATTTTTATTTTTATTTTTTCTTTTAGGGAATACTTTTAAAATTTTAAGCATTTTTTTTTTTTACTTTTTTGATGCATGATATATCTAAAAATAAAATAAAATAAAATAATAGTGAAAATATATTTTAAAAATTAATAAATACATAGAAATACAAAAAATGTACTATTTTTTTGTATTTTTTTTTTATATTTTTGGTATTTCATGATTTTTTTTATAGATTTTTTTTCGCAAAAATTATACTTTTTATGTGTATTTATGTTAGATGTGTCTAAAAATTAGAAAAATTGCTCAAAATATTAAATAAATTTAGTAAAAAAAATAAAAAAAAAATAACAAAGACAAAAAAGTAGAATTTTTTGATAAGTGTTTTTAGAAAACTCAAATCAAACAAAGTGAATGTGTTTTTTGTAATTAGTGTATCATGGACAATATTAAAAAAAGTCATGGATATATAGTTTTAAATTTAATTATGTAATGATAAAGTAACTTTTTATACAAAATATGCCTAAAAATTCAATATAATAGTCATAGCATGTCATCGTTGACATGTGATATTACCAACCAATAGTAAAGAAAAACATGGAGGATGAACCCTACATATTAAATGTAACTAACAATTCCATAAATTCTATATGTTCATTGAGATTAATTACGTTTTCATGTCAATAATGATAGAGATCACCATTAGATTGAAATTTTTGTAGCACCTGTATCCTTCAAAGCTTATGGGAAAGTGTATTCGAAACCTTTATTTTTTATTTTGGAAATCTTTGGTGTTGTTATGGGTTGATTTTGGAGGAGTATAATCTGATTTAAACTTGTTCGGTTTGGTTGTTCGCACTTGTTCTTGTCGAAAGTCCATTGGAGACTTAGAAATTCTATTCTAGGGTCAACACCAGCCTTCCAAAGGGTCGGCCCTTACCTGTTGGTGAAGTTTCTGGAAGTGTTGCTGGAAAATAGGGTAGACACCAGTCTGGGGAGGGTTAACCCTCTTATGTCTGCGTGTTAGTTGCTGGAAAATAGGGTCGGCCCCCTCTTGTCTAAGTGTCGACCCCTTTGCATGCTGTTAAACATAATTTTCTTCATAGGGTCGACCCTTGTGTTGCAAGGGTCGACCTCTGCAGACTTTTTTCCAGATTTCAGTCCGGTTTTCGGCCCTACTTTTTGAGGATTTTGACTTGATCTTTTGGGTTAACTTTGGGACTTTATTTCACTCTGACCCAGTGTAGACGTGCCTGAATGTCCCGGCTCCGCGTGCGAAGGCGCGAAATCCGTTTTGTTTATTAGCATACTATAGCTCGAACTCAAATGTCACGGTTCTAAATCTAATCTCACAAAGTGCGATGCGAGACCGATAAATCACCAAAGAGTCCAAATACGACAAATCGTTTTGGAAAACTGATTTTTATAAAGAAGTGCCAAACATAGACTGCTTTGCCAGATATAGAGTCGCCACCTAAATGTTTTGTTTGGGGAAATGTAGGACACCTTGACTCGTGCCTAAGGCCACATGTCCATCATCACCAAAGTTGCAGTAGACACCCCATTTTTGATCGTCCTCAAGACTTGGACATCATTTTTTGAACACTCGATGATCATCCATGTTCGTGTTCATTTTGAGTTCTCGGAGGTCTCGGCCACGCGCCTTGCCTCAAGATTTCTCAACTTGTCTGTTTGGTGCTTGGTTGTGGACCAAGGACTTGTGTTTTTGCTTCTTAGGGAAGAGGGTGGCTTGTTGGCCATTCCCTGAACCCATCGGCCATGGCATGAAGCCATTGGCCCTGTTTTCTTGCCATCGGCCAAAAGTGTTGGCCGATTGACACTCCTTTTGGTCGATCGGCCCTTGTGTTGGTCGATTGGCCATATTTTCTAGCTGAACCCTATTCATCTGCTTTATGCAGATATTTTATGCCAGCTGCCACAGCTGGCATCCACAATTCCCCTCATACATGTGTATGGAGGGATTTGTCCCTTGCCTTAGCTTGCTTAGAAAACTTAGAATTTGGACTTCTATAAGAAGGGAGCCCCTCCTCCCTTCTCAGAGGTTCTGAAAATTTAGGGTTAGAGATTTGTATCTATCTATATCTATATCTCCCTCTTTTCACATGTTTGTGTGTGTGTTTGTGCCTTAAAGGTTGTTTTGTTCATACTTTTGCACTAGAGCACGTAGTAGAACACCATCCTTGGTTGTTGAGGTCCTACGTAGTTGGTGTTAGGGTTCTTGAGGTGATTTTTATCAGAGAAACCAGTTGGTGTTGTGTTCTTGGAGGTGTTCTTCAAGGGTGAGCAAACTTATTTTTAATGCCCCATTCTTGCTTAAGATTTTAGCCCTTCTTGCTTATTGTTTTAAGCTTAGCTATTAACTGATAAAAGTTCTATTTTTACTTGCTTTAGACCTTTGTTCAAGGTCTCTTCTTGGTTTGGGGTTGTTTACCACCTCCAAGGCCTTGTTAGGCCTTGTTTTAGGCCATCCCTTTTGGCCTTTGTTCTTAGCTTTGCATGACCTTCCTACCACTAAAATCTAGAGAATTTTTAGTGGTGGGATGGTGGTTTTGGAGTCCTAAATAGGAGAGGGCCATCCCCTCTCCTTGTTGTCTTGTATGCTTGCATAAATGGCTCATGTTGGTAGCATGTTTGTTAAGCTTGTCTTAGCTTCATGTCAGCAAGTATTTAGTGTTACTTTGCCATGCTTTACCTCTATCTAAGGTTGGTTTAGTGGCATTTTGCATGTACCACACACTTGTAGTGTAAATCACACACACTAGCTTTATATGCTTCATGATTGAGCATGTCTTTCTAGCCTATGTTGTGTCCATTTCAGCATGTTCTTGGGCTTGTTTTACCATATCATACCTCTGTTTAGGTTTGGTTTGGTTAGCCTTTGCATGCCTCATGCACTTGTAGTGTATTTCTATGAAATTGCCTTAACATGCTTTGTGCTTTAAGCCGTGTTTTTAGCATGTTTTTGGCTTAACTTTAAGAAGCTTTTAGTCATGTTTTACCATGCTTAAGCTCAATTTTGTGTTGTTTTAATCATATATGCCATGCTTTGTATAGCCATAAGGCAATCCAGCTTGTTAGCTTTGGGTGTCCAAGTCACTAGCATGCTTTACTTGGGTCATTTCAGTGATTTGGCATCACTTGTTATGTTATTTCAGTCCATATAGTATGCTCATATACTTGCACTTATCACTCCTTTAATCTTTTAAAGAGTTAATGTTTTATGCCTCTTGAATGGACCATTGTGTATGCCTCCATGCTTAGGTCATTTGGATGCCATCTAAGTGGGTTTTTGGTGTTGTTTTACCATGACATAACTCTATTTTTGTTGGTTTATGTCATGCCATGTTTGGTTTTGATGGGTGTAGTGTAACGCCCCCTTCTGTAGCCTTGCATGCCTCATGCTTTTGGTGTTGTGTTCTAGCTTGTGTTGGCTAGTTTCGAGCATGTTTTTGGTCTTGTCTTGACCTGACTTGGGACTATTTTGAGTGCCCTTGGCTATTTGGGGCTTGATTCTCATGGCCATAGTTTGGGTCCCTCTGCTAGTTTCAAGTTTTAAGCCTTCTTGCATAATTTGCTTGCTTTATTTGGTTGGTTTGGCACCTTTCCATGCATGATTTTAGAGCTTACAATGTATGTCACATGTCCATATTTGTCCTCTTTTAAGTGTGCCTAAGAGTTGTGTCTTCATGCCTAGGTGATAAGCTAATTAGTATGTATGTTTGTATATGCTTTTGTCCCTCATTTCTTAGCATTTTGGCCACTGATTTTGGGTATGATTGAGGTCTATCCATCTTTAGTTTAAGTCCTTTTTACCATGTCGTTGCATGCTTGTCTCATTTTGTATGTTGTTGCATACTTGTCCACCATTACATGCCTTGCATGTTTGCATGTTCATGTTGCACCTTACCGTGTTGTTCAAAGTTGTTACTTTACATTATGCTTACATGCTTGTTGCATGCTTGCTAATTGACATGTTGTTGCATGCTCATCTATCTTGCATACTTGTTAGACTACATGTTGTTGCATGTTTGTTATTGGTATTGTTGTTGCATGCCTATTACATTGTATGCATACATGTTTTCATGCTTAGGTTGCATATCGCTTGCTCGCATGCTCATGTTGCATTAGCTTGCTTGCATGCTTAGGTTGCATTGCATTGTGTGTGCATTGCCTTACCTCTTGATCAAGCATGATAAAGGTTGAGGTCCTTGTAGACGTCCCCGAACGCCCCGGGAGGGAAATCCCGTTCTGTTCATTTGGGCTCACTACTGTTCAGGACTCAAAGTCACGGTCCTGTATCTAATCTCGTAGAGTGCAATACAAGACCGATGAATCATCAAAGAGTCCCAATTCAACAAATAGTTTTGGAAAACAGATTTTTAGAAAGAAGTGCCAAACATGGACTACTTTTCCAGATACAGAGTCGCCACCTAAATATTTTATTTTGGGGAATTTAGAAAACCCTGACTCGTTTGCCTAAGGCCACGTGTCCGTCATCACCAAAGTTGCCTCGGCTCGGGCACTTGGGTACGATTGGGGAAGGTCACTTCGTGAGCACCCCCGCTCGCCCGATTAAAGATCGGCCTCTACTAACCATGATATCGAGTTTTGAAAACATTATGTGCTCTTATTCCGGTTATTAGCCTATATTTACTACGTGATGCGCACAACATACAAGTATAGACCGGATCGCCTAAATTGGAATAAAATATTTCATGTTTATTTTTGAAAGCGGTTTGTTACTCGTAAGTAGGCTTAAAATGCAGATTTTGCCACCCTCAGATGGGCTTAGAAAACATGGTTTTGCCACTATCTAGTGGGCTTAAAACTCACAGTCAATGCATTGTTCCAATTCAGATAATCCAACCTTCACCCACAGGCATTCAGGCAGGTATATCACATAAGCAAATAGCCTCATAGTAAGCATGCTATCATGGCAGTCACTCACACGCCTGCAAGGATGCTAAAGCATAAAACTTACCGAGTACTCCAAGCCAAAACAGAAGCTGATTAGAAATCATGCATGAATCCTAACTATGCTGAAATGCCTAATGCAACACATGCAAAAATGCAACTACAATAGGCTCGGCTATTCTAAAGATGGCATGTGAAATGCTACAACTAACAAATATTCAACTCGGAATTGAAATACAATGCAGTTAGTATGATGCGCGGAGCCTGGTGCCTGCAGGACAGATGAATGAATGCAAACATGTGAGCATAAGTATGCTAATTGAAACATGCCCTAATCTAACCATTATAAGCTAGTAAATAAAAGGGAGAAAGAAGTGGGGCTGGAAGACATACATCATACTCACGCACACTTATTACAACATTGCCCTCGCTCGGAGGGTCCAAATAAATAATACAGTCCGAATAAATAATTACAGTCTGAATAAATAATTAAATATTACAAAACCCTAATAAATTAACAAATTAACTAGGAAAGCAAATAAACTAGCACGCAAATTCATGGACCGCCTCAGCTCTGTTCCGAATGATGAAAGATGCATGCTCGAGTTGCCTTGCGCGAAAATCCATTGCGATGCCCCGATTCACCTCTGTTTGCAATTAATCTTGGAATGCTGTGCAAGGCTTTAGAAAGTTGTTGATTTCTGATTTGCTGCAACAGAGAGCAAGAAAGGGGCATGGCAAATTATTTTCACATATGTATGCACACCTTGATCCTCGGGCCACCAATCACGCATCTCGATGCACGATGGTCGAGGAGTTAAATTGCACGAATCGATGTGAAATGAATGCACATATAAACACAACAAGGCCTAGAATCCATCATGGTTAATCCGGAGTGTCGGCGACCGGGAATTGAGACATGTTCCGTCACTTGGAGTACGAAACGTCCCTCGTTTCCTGTGATCGAGCTAACTCCTTTCCCAAAAACAATGCAAATGAGAATGAGATGGCATACACAATGCGACTAACATGTAACCTAGCATACGCAATGCTATGGACTAAAATGGCATACATGATGCACATGATGTAACATGGCATACACAATGCTCTAATATGCAACCTAGCATACACAATGCTATGGACTAAAATGGCATACACGATGTACGATGGACTTACACCAACATGAGTGGACCTCAGCCACACTCACATCAGTGGCCATATGATGGAAATGAGACAACCAAAACACATGCAAACATGCACGTTGCAAGGGATCGATCCTAAGGCATCAAATGCCATTCTATCAAAGCATGGAAAAGGATGCAATATGGCATACAAACACACTAATTTCAGCTCTGAAACATGATATAAAATGGTCCCAAAACATGCAAACATGGCACACAATGCAAGCTAGGGGGCCCGGGTACCGAAACTAGTGAAGTGCGTTACTCTAGAGGTACCCAGAACAATGCACTAATGGCAAAATCAACCCCAAACAGACCCTAGGAAGGTCCAATACAGTGGGAAAAGTGGCCTAAAATGATGGCTCGGAATGCAGCGAAATGGAGCTCATTCAATGGTCGGTAAATGAGGCGTACAAGCCCGACTCTCAAACGCATTTAAAGAGTATAAGACATGACAATATGGCATTCAAACAAGCTCTGAAATATGACGTATAATGGCACCAAAACAAGAAAATGCCTCAGCATATACATGTAATGGACCTCGAAACTCAAAGCTAGGCAAGTGTATTGAACTACAAGCATGCAAAACAAACATCATTCGACCATGAGGCCCAAAAATAGAGCTAGGAAATAAGTTTAAGGCAAGGCCAAAAAGAGGTAAAATCAAGGGTCAACAAAACTTGCGAAGTAAGCTAGTGAACCATGATTTGCAGTACAGCTATATGAAGCACATGAGAGCTCACCAAACCAGCCAAAAATAGAAGTATGCCATGCCAAAATATGCCCAAAAACCCATTGAAACTCAGTCAATGCATGCAAGAATGATAAGCTCCTTTGGAAGGCCATGCAACGGGTTATTCTACACATGTATGATAGACATATACAATGGAAAAAACACCTCTGGAAAGAGATTATGAGGGTCCTAAAACCCACCAAAAAGGGCCTAGAATTAGGCTAGGAAGCATGCACGTAAAGGGCCCTTTGAAAGGCCATGAAGAGGATTACTCTACATGTGCAAGATATACATCAAATATGGCCAAAAGGGCTCTGGACAGAGTTCATGCAGGTCACAAAAATCACAAAAGGTGGCCTGAAACATGGCTTCAAAACATGCAAATGGGGGCTCCTTTGTAAGGCCAAGAAAGTTAGTAAACAAAACAAGGGGTGAGAGGGTCAGCCCTCTCTGATTTAAGGCTCAAAAACACATGTTAGCCACTAAAAATCCGCTGGATTTCAGTAGCTAAAAGGCCAAACCAAGGCCAACACAAATGCTCTAATGCAGAGCTTAAAACAAGAGGAAATGAAGCATGCAAGGGGGGAGATGACCTCTAACAGAAAAATGTCCTTAAACAAACTTCAAGAGGGACTCAAAATAAGACTATTTTCAGTTTATGTTAAAGCTCGAAAATGCTTGCAAGTATAGCTAAAAGATGGATCAAAATAATGCTCAAAAAGGGGAAAAATGGTTACCCTTGAAGACCAGCAGAAACCAACAGCCTCTAGACCCAAAAACCCAACCTTGAACCTCTGAAAATACCCTCCAAGGACCTTAGGTTGATGATGGAAGTGTTAGGCTACGAGAGGTGGTGCAAAGGGGCCAAGAACCAAGCAATTTAGAGCTCAAAAGAGAGAGATATAAAGAGAGATATATTGTTTAGCCCTAGCAATTTTCTGAACACTTTCAAGCGAGGGATATGATTTCTCTTATAGAACAAAAGGTCTAATGCTTCTCAAAGAAGCTTAAAACCAAGGGCCAAGGATGCAGTTAATGCCTCGCTGCTGGCACAGCTGGAACACACTCACTGAGACAAACAGGATGGGAGCTGGCCGACCAGTTCAAGTGGTCGGCCGACCACTTGACCTGGTTGGCCAACCAGGTCAAAAAGGTCAAGGTGGTCGGCCACCCCTAGGATGAAGCCCCAGAAGTTATCTTAACAATGGCGAAAACCTTGCATTAAAATTCCATCTGTACAAAAGGTTATGCCTATTGTGGTGAAGCCGCGCAGATTTGATCCAACCGGATTGATGCCCTACTTCAACCAACCATATCTCCCCCATCCAGGCTTGGATTTAGGATATTCTTGATTGAAAAATGAAGCCTCGGAAGTAATCTTTCCAATGTAGCCAACCTTGCATCAAAATTCCTCTTGTGTAAAGAGTTATGCCCGTTTCGGTGAAGCCGCGCAGTTTCGGTCCTACCCAGATTCATGCCGAACTTCTCCCAAACTAGTTTTCTTCTCTCTTCTCCTCTTTTCTTCAACTCCAAACCCCTAAGTAAGGTGTTTTGAAAGATTTTTCAAAGATCTCATCTCTCTTTCATTCATTTCCACTTTGTCTTTGCTCTATTTACCGAAAAGCAGAACATTTAACAAAATGCGAGCGTCGGAACATTGTATGAACTTTATTTTCAAAACATTTTGAAAGAGAGGGTTTCAAGGTCCAAAATCTTTTGATCAAGATTTTTTCGGTCCAAAAGGGGTGTGAAGTTGAGATTTGACTCTCTCCTTGTCGAAGAAACTGAACCTTTGCCTTGTACACCTTTCTTCACCAAGTAAACCATCAGTAGTTCCCAAATCTTAAGGGCGGTAAAAAATGGGGTGTCTACAGTTGCCCCTCTTTGATAGAACTCAGAAATCAAGAAGTGACGGGAGTGAATGTCAAAGCCGAGAGACGACCCATTTTTGACAAGGCCGAAAACTTGGGCAGACAAAGTACAGATAAATAAATGGTTGCGGCCGTAGGCTACCTATGTATCCCTTTGCAAGGAATCAATCTAGCGTAGTTCAGGGGCAGGATGCAAAATGTTATGCAGGAAGATTTTGATAATTGAACTTATACGCTACACGAACCCTGTTTGAAAAGTGGACTTATACGCTACGCGAAGCTGGTTTGAAAATTGGACTTATACGCTACGCGAAGCCGGTTTGAAAATTAGACTTATATGCTACGCGAAGCCGGTTTGAAAATTCAGGATTTATGCAATGCAATGTAGTAACTAAAATGCAATGTAAAAAGCTAGGAAGGGAAGGTACCTTACAGGGGCAGCCGGCAATGACTTACCTCGGCAATGTCCTACCTTATGTTGATGTGGGAATCTTCCCCTTCTTCTTGGTTGAACTGCAGGTACTACTTTTCTCCCTGGCCATGATCGCAGCTTTCCCTATTCTCCAACAGGGTGACAGACTAGGTTGATTTGGTATCTAGAATTGAGGCGCATACACATGCTATCTCAATCTATGGGGCTGCCATACAGATTTCAAGCTGAGGATATACCCCTGGGTATTTAAACCGGACTTTAGTCTCGAAAATCCCAAACCTTTGCGTTCTAGGCACGAGCCATTTGAATTCTAGTTTCCACCGTCTCAGTTGGTCTCCTAGGAACTCACCGCTAACACAGGCAGGTGGCTATACCAGACCACTGGAAGTCGTTCGGGCACGACAAACACCAAAGGATTTGCACCTTTAGAGGATTTAAGGTCTCCTAGACCGGAGGGTGCACAAGACAGTGTGAATAAAGATGCAGGATTTAAGGTCTCCTAGACTAGAGGATTTAAGGTCTCCTGGACCAGGGAGTGCACAAGACAGTGCGATACAGAGTGAATGCACAAAACAGTGCTAAACAGATGCACAAAATAGTGCGATGCTAAAGGTGTACAAAACAGTACGAGCAGGGTGAATGCACAAAATCAGTGCGATACAGACAAGGTGCGCAAGATAGCGCGATACAATGCACTAACAAGTGCAGGCAAGGTGCGCAAGATAGTGTGATGTGATATGCAAAGCACAAGACAGTGCGATTGAGGTGCGCAAAATAGCGCAAATGATAAACTGCACAAAACAGTGCGATGCGCACAATAGCGCGAATGTAAACTGCACAAAATAGTGCGATTGAGGTGCGTAAAATAGCGCGAATGATAAACAGCACAAAACAGTGCGATGCGTAAAATAGCGCGAATGTGATATGCAAAGCACAAGACAGTGCGATTGAGGTGCACAAAATAGCGCGAATGAATGTAATGCACAGGACAGTGCGATGCGCAAAATAGCGCGAATATGATATGCAAAGCACAAGACAGTGCGATTGGGGTGCGTAAAATAGTGCGAATAAATGTAATGCACAGGACAGTGCGATACGCAAAATAGCACGAATGTAAACTGCACAAAACAGTGCGATTGAGGTGCGCAAAATAACGCGAATGATAAACTGCACAAAATAGTGCGATACACAAAATAGCGCGAATGTGATATGCAAAGCACAAGACAGCGTGATTGGGGTGCGTAAAATAGTGCGAATAAATGTAATGCATAGGACAGTGCGATACGCAAAATAGCACGAATGTAAACTGCACAAAACAGTGCGATTGAGGTGCGCAAAATAACGCGAATGATAAACTGCACAAAATAGTGCGATACACAAAATAGCGCGAATGTGATATGCAAAGCACAAGACAGTGTGATTGAGGTGCGCAAAATAGCGCGAATGAATGTAATGCACACGACAGTGCGATGTGCAAAATAGCGTGAATGTAAACTGCACAAAACAGTGCAATTGAGGTGCGCAAAATAGCGCGAATGACAAACTGTACAAAATAGTGCGATGCGCAAAATAGCACGAATGTGATATGCAAAGCACAAGACAGTGCGATTGAGGTGCGCAAAATAGCATGAATAAATGTAATGCACAGGACAGTACGATGCGCAAAATAGCGCGAATGTAAACTGCACAAAACAGTGCGATTGAGGTGCGCAAAATAGCACGAATGATAAATTGTACAAAATAGTGCGATACGCTAAATAGCGTGAATGTAAACTGCACAAAACGGCGTGATGCGCAAAATAGCGCGAATGTAAACTGCACAAAACAGTGCGATTGAGGTGCGCAAAATAGCACGAATGATAAACTGCACAAAACAGTGCGATGCGCAAAATAACGCGAATGTAAACTGCATAAAACAGTGCGATTGAGGTGCGCAAAATAGCACGGATGATAAACTGCACAAAACAATGCGATGCGCAAAATAGCGCGAATGTAAACTGCACAAAACAGTGCGATTGAGGTGCGCAAAATAACACGAATGATAAACTGCACAAAACAGTGCAATGCGCAAAATAGCGCGAATGTAAACTGCACAAAACAGTGCGATGCGCAAAATAGCGCGAATGATTCGAAATGCACTAAATAGTGTGATACGCTAAATAGTGCGAGTGATTTGAAATGCACTAAACAGTGCGACACGCTAAACACCGCAAGTGATTTGAAATGCACAAAACAGTGCGAGTGAGATACAACCACAAGATGCACAAGACAGTGCTATTGAGATACAAAGTGTAAGTGCACAAGACAGTGCGATGAAATGCATCTTCTATGGCATTTTCTACGCAACAGATACGAGCATTTTCTATGCAAGTATGGAAGCACATTCTATGCAATATTGAAAGCATATTCTATATATGAGACAAGCAAAGCATATTCTATGCGGAATCGAAAGCAAGCATATTCTATGCATGAATCATAACGATGCGTGGCACGCATGCAACAACAGTGTATATAAAAGCTCACATTCTATGCAATAGAGGAGCATCAAATATGTACTCTGCTGCCCTGATTTGCCTCTTAGAGGATTTTGCAACACACTCAGCTCAAAAAGGGCACACCCTGTTCATATTGGCGAGAGATAACATCTACATGTGAAACCCTCGGGTGCTGCTCGGACTGCCATTCAGACTTGAAGCAAGCTTACACTTCGGGTCGAGATACACTCATACTCCAGAGAAATGGTGAGGCCTGAGAAGGTGCACCTGGAATGCAGTCTCGGATTTTGCTAAAGTTAAAACATGCTGAGATACTCCAAATTTTCCCTCTTTTCTTTTGCTTTGCAGTCCGGAATCTAAATGGCTTCAGATAGGTCCTTGTTTTACTATTCTGACATGAGCTGGGTTGAACCCTGCGGCTTTATGAAAGAACCAATCCTCTTTTGCACAAATGTGGGAACAACACGGCACTCTGAGCACAAAATGATTCTTGAAATTGAAATGAGAAAAGGGTTCTCAACCGGGTAGCCAAAACGACTCAACAACGGAAAACAAAGGTAGAACAACCTAAACACAACTCAACAAAGGAAAAATAAGGTAAAATAACCTAAACACATCTATTGACACTCAAACGACTCAAAACAAGAATCGAGACAAACAAAACACACAAACACAACACTCAGCTGTGTTACAAAGGCAAGAGATGTCTCGGTGCATGAGGAGCCAGTTTCTCCGGGTATTGTTTCCCACCCTTTCTTATTTGTGATTCTCATATCACTCGGCCCTCAGGCTCGGCTTTTCTCACAAAACCCTTTTCCTCACTTTTTCTCTCAACGCACATCTCTCTATTCTTTAATCTCTCATTTTTTTTATCCCTCCCCTGGGTGGTTGATGGATAAACAAGAAATTGCGGGCTCCTACCCCTAGCATTCTGCTAGACTCTTTTTGTTCTGCGCACAGCTAGTGAGTTCCTCCCACAGAGGAGTTGCGCTACAACTGGGTGTGTAGCAAATCAGCAGTTGACACCGGTTGACGGTGCTCTGCTCAGGAGTTTGGGTGTGATTAGATGTGTCCAAACAAGGAAGTGGAATATCTTAGTCCATTCCATTTTGTGTTTCGCACTTGGCTCGATACCTTGTTGCTTGGAGGATGAGAGAGCTTTTGACATTTTGCTGTTAGCTTCAGTTGTGCCCTTTTCTGGCAGGTAGAGTGCCCTTTCTGGCAGGCATGTTAACAATGGGGAAAAGACAGAACACCTAACTCAACTATGCCCCTAGTTCATCATTTTGACCATTTTTTTTTTGTTTTTTTTTCTACTAAAACAATTTGACCAATATGAGAGTTAGATTAACGCACTTGTTCAAATTTTTGATTTTGAAAATCATGCAAGTTAGGTTATGAGCACTGAAAATTTTCCTTTTTCTGGTCCAAGAAATGGTCTAGCTTTCAGAAAAATGGAATAATTTTCAAGAGAATTAGTCAACCTCAGTAAAAATTTTCAAAAACTATTTTTGCAAACGGCCACTGCTCAACGAGCATGAAACCTACTCTTGAGATGCACGACCTCGGACCCATAAACAATGGAAAATTGCCCCTTGATTGAACAGCACTGCATGGCAACTAAAAGTTGCCCCCAGTCTGAATAGCACTGCAGCACATTGTATGGCAATGGAAAGTTGCCCCTTGTTTGAATGGCACCGCAGCGCATTGTAATCAGTCTTCAGAGTGACGAACACAACCAAATTCTCGGATATAGAGAAGGCGAAGATGATTAAAACCATTACATGGGCACAATCAATTTGAAGTGTTTTACGGTTGGACTTCAAAATGAAGTTGCCTGCGTATCCCAAAGATGGGAATCAAGCCTTACATAGTTCGGGGTTAAGGTACACTCGGGTATTAACCTCTCGTTTTGCGCTCTAACTTTTGCCAAGGCCGCCCTTTCGGGTTTTCAACCTTGCGAGCTCTGTTTTTCTTCTTTTCAATTCTTTTTGTTCTTTTCTTTTATTTTTCATCTTTTTTTTTTCATTTTCTTAATTTTTTTCTTCTTTTCTTTTCTTTTCTTTTTCTTTGTTCTTTTTTTCTTTTTCTTGCTCTAACTTTTGCCTCAGTCGCCCTTCCGGGTTTTCAGCCCAGCGAGCCTCTCAAGGGTAAAAGTGTAGCTTTGTCCATGTTGAATGGTTTGAGATCTTGATGTCATTTGAATCCAGGAGAATGGCTGCTATTCGCTGATGATGTAGAAGTCCATCTAATGGAGAGTGAATTTGCCCCTAGTGTTATGGATAGGAACTCGGTTATCCTTCAGTAATGTCTTCTTCTTTCCTCCCTTCTGGGGTTTGGCATTCTTGCCGATCTTCATTGATTTGTGGAATGATCCATCTTCGGCTCTTCGAGCACAATCTGGCATCTTTTGCCCCTAGTTCAACGGGTGCTTCTGATCTAGCTTTGCAAGCTCCTTTTGATGACATCTGATCTTCTTGATCTGACTTCCCTGCCCCTAGTTTGAGGGGCGCTTCTGACTTGGCCACACAGGCCTTACATGGTGGTTGACCGCTGAACATTCTGAATCTAAGTTCAAGGTTCGAAAGTAAGGGGTCGAGTCTCAAGACTGAGAGCGATCCTAGGCTGCACAATCTCAAGAGCGATTCCAAACAGGTCTTCGCAGGACGGCGCAAAACATTTTTCAAACCTTTTAAGAAAGAGACTAATCGCTCGCGCTGAAGACAGTGTAGGTGTCACACCCCTAACTCGCCCCTAAAAGTTTTGGGCATGACCTAATTCGAAACAGACATTTAACCTGCGATATAAAATATCTGGGGCCTGAATGGAAACGTTAATATAAAAGTTTAACATATAGACACAACCATTGAGCTACTACACAAATGCCAGGATCATGACTCGGAATTAAACTCATAGTAGACATGTGTCTGGTATGACGTTATATACACATTTACAAGTCCAGCCCAGAGGTTGGGCATACAACAAAATATTAGATACAACAAGTTTGGTCTACAAAACATTAGCAAAAAATGACATGGTCTGACAAAACTGCCCTAGCATGAAAAAGGCTTCTCCAAGTGCCTGGTTGTCCTTAGGTTGACAAAAGATAGATGATAACGATGCTAGGACTGACCCCCGAGTTGGTTTCCTACAGAATCAGACAAAATTACAAAGTGAGACAAGCTCAGTGAATAATAATACTTAAGCAGTTTAATAACCAGCTTTAGTAACAATGCGTAACAATGCATTCACAAAATGAGATTCAAAAGTGAGTCAAATATGGTTTTATTTGCAGAACAGCCTTTCGGCCCAGAACAGCCTTTCGGCCCAGAATGCACAAATATGTACGTATATCTTTTCAGTATTTCATTTTCATTAAGTTCCAATCAATACATATGCTAAAATCGTAACTGACGGAAAATAGAATGTTATTAACAGATATAGCGGAAAATAAATGTACATTCAATGTACTATTACTCACCGCGTTGTGATGGCGTGCTGGTTCCTTCCAGAGTGTGCCCTGCATACAACCATAACTTGTAAATTAGTTCTCTTTCTTCTTAACTCATTGAGGAATTATTCCCTGTGTTATTACCCTTCAAATGAATTATAACCATCTTAAATCATCAGAAAAATATTCTAAAAATACCAGAGAGCCAAGCACGCAAAACTGAACCAATACAGTTTTTTTCTGAAAATAAGTCCCCTGCTCGAGCGCCAATTTGGCCGCTCGAGGGTACTGTATAATTTTAACAAAAATGCTGAAAGGTCGATTTTTGCGCTCGAGCGGAAATTCCTCCGCTCGAGCGGACAGGGTAATTTCAGAAAAACTGCTGAGAGGGTTATTTTCCCGCTCGAGCGGCCATGGCCTCCGCTCGAGCGGTCGTAGCCCTAAATTGGGGCAGCTCAATTCCATACCGAAAATCCATCTTTTACAAACACAAAACGAAGCCTCAAGATGGTTCGAACATCAAATTAAGGTGCTAAATCACACAACAAATTAATCACAACCCTCCTTACACTTTCCATCACTAAATCCATACTCAAACCAACCATAATCTTTCCCAAGTTCCCTTATTTTTGGGTTTACACGAACAGATGCATAGAAAGCTACCTAAGCTTCTAATTCAAACACATAATTGAATAATCTCATGAAATTTCAAGGAAATAAGGGATAGATTTCCCTTCATAACTCAATTTGATTATCAACATAAATCATCTCCTAAAACCCTCACATCTACCATAACCTTCCAAAACAAAAGAAGAATCCCCAACCAAGATTAAGAGAGAGAGACTAGATCAAGAAATTTTCCATACCTTGAGTTCAATCTAAACAATCCTCACAAATTTCCCCAAATTCTTCACTTGGAGAGTTTCTCTCCAACACTCACGATTTCCCCTCTTCTTGGTTGCACACAAGAGATACTCTCAAGTCAAAGACATCTTAGAGTTTAAGATATATATTTATGTTTATAATAAGACAAAATTTAATCGTTTAAGCATCCTAAATTGCAATTTCACAGAAAATCCCATTAGAGCTTAAAAATTATGCAGATTCCAAATATCAAATCAATTTTTAAAAATTAAGCCTCTAAGTTGCCCAATTTCAGATTCAAATAGTTTATTGTGACAGATAATTTCCTTATTCAACAGATAGGAATCCATATTTCTAAGTTTCATGTAATTCAATGTACTTTCACACAGAATTTCACAATAAGCATTCAAAAACACAGAATAGAGGACCAAAGAGATACCAGAATCATGTACGAGGGTCGAGTTATTACACTCTTCCCCCCTTAAATAAGTTTGGTCCTCCAAACTTGTTTTACCTTAGGACAAAAACAGATGCGGATATTGGTGTTTCATTTCATCTTCCTTTTCCCAAGTTGCCTCGGTTCCGTAGTGCTCTTGCCATTCCACTTTCACCATTGGAATTTCTCGGTTCCGTAACTGTTTCACTTGACGATCCAGAATTCGAATTGGTTTTTCCTCGTATGTTAATTTGTCAGTCAACACAATTTGGTGATAATCAATAACATGTGACGGATCTGGAAGGTATCCTCGAAGCATAGAAACATGGAACACGTTATGAATCTGACTCATATATGGTGGAAGGGCAACTCGGTAGGCTACTGGACCTACTTTTTCTAAGATCTGGAAGGGACCAACATATCGGGGTGTCAGTTTACCCCTTTTTTCGAATCTTGGATGTCCTTTCATTGGGGTAACTTTCACAAAAACATGACTGTCCACGTCAAACTTCAAATTCCTTCGCCGGTTATCTGCATAACTCTTCTGTCTACTCTGGGCAGTTTTCAATCTTTCTCGAATAATTCTAACCTTTTCAGCTGTCAACTGGACAATTTCTGGCCCTAACAATGGCCTATCTCCAACCTCAACCCAACACACGTGAGAATGACACGGTCTTCCATACAGAGCTTCATAGGGCGCCATTTCAATACTCGAACGGTAACTGTTATTATACGCAAACTCAACCAACGGCAGATGAGTTTCCCAACTTTCCTGAAAATCCAAAACACACATTCGAAGCATATCTTCTAGCGTCTGAATCGTCCTCTCGGATTGTCCATCTGTTTGAGGGTGGAAAGCTGTGCTAAACTTTAATTCTGTACCCATTGCCTCCTGTAGACTTTGCCAGAACCTTGAAACAAATTTTGGATCTCTATCTGACACAATTGAGACCGGAACACCGTGAAGCCTTACAACTTCATTCACATAGATCATAGCAAGTTTATTTGCATTATACTGGGTCTTCACAGGCAGGAAGTGGGCGGACTTTGTCAATCGGTCGACAATGACCCATATAGAATTCATCCCCTGAGGTGTCCGTGGTAAGCCTACAACAAAATCCATGGTCAGATGTTCCCATTTCCATTCTGGGATTGGAAGAGGTTGTAATAATCCTGCGGGTTTCTAATGCTCTGCTTTTACCTGCTGACACTGCAAACACCTAGAAACGAATTCTGCGATTTATTTTTTCATACTTGGCCACCAAAAATTTTGCTTCAAATCTCGGTACATTTTAGTACTTCCTGGATGCATTGAAACTCTTGAGGCATGTGCCTCTTCCATTAACTTCCGTTTAAGTTCTACCACATTAGGGACACATACTCGATTTTGAAATTTAAGCACAGCATCTGTCAAAGCAAACCCCAGTTTCAGTTTTGTCTCCAGTTCATCACATATCTTCTTTAGAGCTCCATCCTCCATTTGGCGTAATTTAATCTCCTCAAGTAATGTTGGTTGGGCTATCATTGTTGCCACTGCTGCTTCTTGACTATGTATCACCAAGTCGACCCCCATCTTATTCAGCTCACTTATCAACTCCTTTTCCTCTGTCAATAAACTTGCCAAATTTCCCACATTTTTCCGACTAAGCGCTTCTGCTACCGTGTTAGCTTTACCAGGGTGATAATGGATCTGCAAATCATAATCCTTAATAAGTTGTAACCATCGCCGTTGGCGCATATTCAACTCTTTTTGGGTAAAAAGGTATTTGAGACTTTTATGATCAGTATAAATGTCACAAGTAGTCCCATACAGATAATGCTGCCAAATCTTTAAAGCAAAAATTACAGTGGCTAGTTCAAGATCATGCGTGGGATAATTCTTCTCATGAGGTTTAAGCTGTCGAGAGGCATAAGCAATAACCCTTCCGTTTTGCATAAGCACACAACCAAGTCCCTTGTGTGAAGCATCACTGTAAATCACAAATCCCTCAGTACCAGATGGTAGTGCAAGGACCGGAGCTATAGTTGACTTCATTTTTAATTCGTGAAAAGTAGATTCCTACTGTTCCGACCATTCAAATGCAACTCCCTTTTAAGTCAACTGTGTAAGTGGTACAACAATCTTGGAAAAATCCTGAACAAATCTCCGATAGTATCCGGCTAACCCAATAAAACTACGCACTTCAGTCACATTCGTCGGAGTCGGCCAGTTCACAATTGCATCAATCTTGTTTGGATCAACAGAGACTCCTTCCTTAGTTATAACATGTCCCAGAAATGCCACTTCATGTAACTAGAATTCACATTTCTTTAGCTTTGCATACAACTTCTTTTCTCAGAGGGTTTGAAGGATTAAGCGAAGATGGTCTTCATGAGCCTCTGCATTCTTGGAGTAAATAAGGATGTCGTTAATAAAGACCACTACAAACTCATCCAGATAAGGTTTGAAGACAGGGTTCATCAGATCCATAAATGCTGCTGGTGCGTTAGTAACTCCAAAGGGCATAACCAGAAATTCGTAATGACCGTATCGGGTTCGGAAAGCTATCGTCTCAACATCATCAGCTTTAACTTTCAATTGGTGGTATCCAGACCGTAAATCAATCTTGGAAATGACCTGTGCCCCTTGTAATTGATCAAATAATCATCGATCCGCGGTAATGGATACTTATTTTTGATTGTTACCTTATTAAGCTCCTGGTAGTCTATACATAAGCGGAGTATTCCGTCTTTCTTTTTCACAAACAGAACTGGTGCACCCCACGGAGAAACACTCGGGCGGATAAACCCCTTATCCAATAGGTCTTGCAACTGAGTCTTCAATTCCCTCATTTCAACCGGTGCCATTCGATACGGGGTTTTAGAAATGGGTTGGATTCCCGGTAGCACTTCAATCGTGAATTCGATTTCACGGTCCACTAATTCTCCTGGTAATTCTTCCGGACAAACGTCCGGAAATTCACAGACAACTGGAATCGCACCAATATTCTCATTTATTGTTGGGCCTTCCAAAACACTACATAAGTACCCTTGACACCCTTTCTGAATTAATTTACAAGCCCTAGCCGCAGAAATCACATACGGTGGAGGAGTCACTCCTTGTCCCTGAAAAGTAGATTTTAATTGCCCTGGAGGGTGGAATTGGATTTGCTTTGTCAGACAGTCGATAGTGGCACTATATTCACCCAACCAATCCATCCCCAGAATAATATCAAAACAAGTCATATCAAGTGGTAATAGATTAGCATATACCCAGATATCCCCAATGAGAAGTTCACAAGCAGAATAGACAGAAGTACAGATCATGGAATTTCCCATAGGTGAAGATACACACAGCACATAAGTCAATTCTTCTTCAGGTTTATCTAAGTTCTTCGCAAACAATTTTGACACAAAGGAACAGGTAGAGCCAGAATCAAATAAGACATAAGAAGAATGACCATGAACCATAAATGTACCTGACACCACTGTTGTTGCATTCTGTACATCTCCCAGAACCAACGCAAATACCCTACCTTGCCTCGTAGTATCCTTATTGTTAACGGGTTTAGCGATAGCCTTGGCATTAGGAGCCGGTGTAGACCCTGCTGAGCTTGTGGCGACCTTATTACCAGTTTGTTGATTCTTTTGCGGACAGTCTTTTATCAAATGCCCCGTTTTGCCACATCGAAAACATGGCCCAGACAATCGGTGACAAACCCCTCGATGCCTCCATCCACACTCTGGACACACAGGAGCTGAATTTTGAGGAGAGGTCGTAGTGTTGGAAGTCCCTGAATTTTGCTTCTTGTTTGGTGGAGTAGTTGGCCCCTTGATCCATTGGTTGTTCTGCCTCTTTCCTTTCCATTCAGAAATCCGAGTCTGAGCAGCAATGTTCCCTTCTGCTAGAACAGCTCGTTCTAACACATCAACATAGGTAGGCAACTTCAATACATTAACTCGGTCCAGAATAGCACCCCGCAATCCTCCTTCGAATTTCCGTGCCTTCTTATATTCTGTATCCACCATGTGAGGTGCATACCGGGCTAGTTCCGCGAATTGAGCTTCATATTCGGCAACCGTGTTATTTTCTTGTCTCAATGTTTCGAATTCAGTCACCTTCTTGTCTCGCATACTCTGGGGAAAATATTTATCATAAAACAACACCAAAAACCTGTCCCATGTCAACCCCTGATGCATTATTCTTGTAAGCATCCACCACCTCCGTGCTTCATCTTCAAGAGTAAAAGCAGCAAGCTGTACCTTTTGGATTTCAGTACAGGGAAAAACTTCGAACAATTTTTCTATTCCTAACACCCATGCCTCAGCCTTCATTGGTTCAATTCCTCCTTTAAACGATGGTGGTTTCATCTTTTTAAACTCCTTCGTAAGTGTAATGGTGCGGTCCTCAGCGTGGAAATCTTGCACTGCAGGTGGGGGTATTGGTGGTGGTGGCGGCTGTGGCTGTTGTTGCTGTTGTTGTTGTCGTAGTGTTTCCACCATTTCCATAATCATTCTTTCCATCCTGTCCAACCGTGCTGAGGTAGCATCTTCCAGCTCTTCGGTCCTTGTTCTCACCATAGTCTACAGAACAATTAATTACAACATACACAAAAGAATACAATAGGCATTGATCATTATCGTTAGCATTAGCAGAAAACATTTAACGCTGCTATCAATCTTCCTTTACTACATGATGCCTACGTCTTTCTAGACATCCTGAAGTTCAATGGATCTGTGTGTGAGATAGCAACTCGTGCTCTGATACCACTTGTCACACTCTTGACTCGCCCCTAAAAGTTTTGGGCATGACCTAATCCGAAACAGACATTTAACCTGCGATATAAAATATCCGGGGCCTGAATGGAAGCGTTAATATAAAAGTTTAACATATAGACACAACCATTGAGCTACTACACAAATGCCAGGATCATGACTCTGAATTAAACTCATAGTAGACATGTGTCTGGTATGACGTTATATACACATTTACAAGTCCAGCCCAGAGGTTGGGCATACAACAAAATATTAGATACAACAAGTTTGGTCTACAAAACATTAGCACAAAATGACATGGTCTGACAAAACTGCCCTAGCATGAAAAAGGCTTCTCCAAGTGCCTGGTTGTCCTTAGGTTGACAAAAGATAGATGATAACGATGCTAGGACTGACCCCCGAGTTGGTTTCCTACAGAATCAGACAAAATTACAAAGTGAGACAAGCTCAGTGAATAATAATACTTAAGCAGTTTAATAACCAGCTTTAGTAACAATGCGTAATAATGCATTCACAAAATGAGATTCAAAAGTGAGTCTGATATGGTTTTATTTGCCGAACAGCCTTTCGGCCCAGAACGTACAAATATGTACGTATATCTTTTCAGTATTTCATTTTCATTAAGTTCCAATCAATACATATGCTAAAATCGTAGCTGACGGAAAACAGAATGTTATTAACAGATATAGCGGAAAATAAATGTACATTCAATGTACTATTACTCACAGCGTTGTGATGGCGTGCTGGTTCCTTTCGGAGTGTGCCCTGCATACAACCATAACTTGTAAATTAGTTCTCTTTCTTCTTAGCTCATTGAGGAATTATTCCCTGTGTTATTACCCTTCAAATGAATTATAACCATCTTAAATCATCAGAAAAATATTCTAAAAATACCAGAGAGCCAAGCATGCAAAACTGAACCAATACAGTTTCTTTCTGAAAATAAGTCCCCCGCTCGAGCGCCAATTTGGCCGCTCGAGGGTACTGTATAATTTTAACAAAAATGCTGAAAGGTCGATTCTTGCGCTCGAGCGGAAATTCCTTCACTCGAGCGGGCAGGGTAATTTCGAAAAAACTACTGAGAGGGTCATTTTCCCGCTCAAGCGGCCATGGCCTCCGCTCGAGCCGCCGTAGCCCTGAATTGGGGCAGCTCAATTCCATACCGAAAATCCATCTTTTAGAAACACAAAACAAAGCCTCAAGATGGTTCGAATATCAAATTAAGGTGCTAAATCACACTACAAATTAATCACAACCCTCCTTACACTTTCAATCACTAAATCCATACTCAAACCAACCATAATCTTTCCAAAGTTCCCTTATTTTTGGGTTTACATGAATAGATCCATAGAAAGCTACCTAAGCTTCTAATTTGAACACATAATTGAGTAATCTCATGAAATTTCAAGGAAATAAGGGATAGATTTCCCTTCATAACTCAATTTGATTATCAACATAAATCATCTCCTAAAACCCTCACATCTACCATAACCTTCCAAAACAAAAGAAGAATCCACAACCAAGATTAAGAGAGAGAGACTAGATCAAGAAATTTTCCATACCTTGAGTTCAATCTAAACAATCCTCACAAATTTCCCCAAATTCTTCACTTGGAGAGTTTCTCTCCAACCCTCACGTTTTCCCCTCTTCTTGGTTGCACACAAGAGATACTCTCAAGTCAAAGACATCCTAGAGTTTAAGATAGATATTTATGTTTATAATAAGACAAAATTTAATCGTTTAAGCATCCTAAATTACAATTTCACAGAAAATCGCATTGGAGCTTAAAAATTATGCAGATTCCAAATATCAAATCAATTTTTAAAAATTAAGCCTCTAAGTTGCCTAACTTCATATTCAAATAGTTTATTGTGACAGATAATTTCCTTATTCAACAGATAGGAATCCATATTTCTATGTTTCATGTAATTCAATGTACTTTCACACAGAATTTCACAATAAGCATTAAAAAACACAGAATAGAGGATCGAAGAGATACCAGAATCATGTACCAGGGTCGGGTTATTATAGTAGGGCCAATCTGGATCAAGCCAGGAACCTTCTCAATACTCACATTAACAAGCTTGATTTCATTCATTAAGGGTTTAACACGTCTCCCTTTCTCTCAGTTGATCAAATTTTGCAAAACCCGAGGAATTCCTCCCTTTTTGTTTTTATCACAATATTCAAAAAGTTTTGAAAAACTTAGGTCAATGCAATGATTTTCAAAGCACAGAAAAGTAGGTGAAAAGCACTGTCGTTTCATTTAAACTTCTGGCACAACTGGCACAAGGCAGAAGCAAACACAAGAATGTGAAAATCACTGCTATTCATGCAAATCTATTGGCATTACTGGCTCCAAGGAAGAAACAAACTCAAAAGAAAGTAAAAAGACAAACACAAAACAAAATAGTGATATCCGAGGTAACATCCCCAGAATCACCCGACTCTAACAAAATAGGACTGACTTGATACAACAAGACAGACCCAATTGACTCAGTATGAAAAGACTGACTTTACACAACGGGACAGACTCTAAACGACATAACAAAACTGACTCAATACCTGAGTCAGAAAGTAAAAAAACCAGCATTCACAAATGCTTAAAATAGTGCGTGCCATACGCCACATCTGGAGTAAACTGAGTGCCGCCCGCAGGTGGTTCATCCCCTGATCACTTGTTCGCATTATCCCCTAAGTTCATCGATCCAGTGCCGATAGACTTTGCCGAGCTTGGCGCGACAATGACCCCGTTGTCAATCAAATCTTGCACTTCGTGGAGAAGATGAAAGCAATTGTCGGTGCCATGACCAGTTTGTTGATGAAAGGTACAGTACTGGGTAGCATCATGCGTAGCCGAAAGAGGATTCGGGAGAGGCCGAGGCTCAAGGGGTTTGAGATGGCCTTGTCCAACAAGGATTTGGAGAGCTTTGGACAAAGGCATATAGAGGGCATGGAAGACCCTCTGACCTCGGGGTTGGTACTTCAAAGTTTCTGGATTTTTGCTGGACGCACCAACAAAGGGATTGGCAGGTGCTGGCCTGGTTTGCCAATCTCTTCCGAGTGCAGGATTAGAGCTCAAAAGATCGTTTCTGGTACGACGACCCTTCTCCCGATTTTCCCCTTGTTTCAAACTGCTCTCATTCTGAGTGACGAAAGTATCCTCCACAATCTTTGCAACTACTACAAGCACTTGCTGTTTGTTTAGTCCTTGGGCCTTCAAAGCCTCAACAGCCCGTTGAAGGTGTTCATATGGACCAATTCCTGTCCCTACCCTGTTCTTACCACTCACCCCCACTTTGCCAAGGGATTGACCTTCTTCAAATGCAGCCCGTCCCAAGATTAGGGAGCCTTTTGTCATGAAATTCCCGGTATGTGATGTGGTCGATGAGGGAGCCAATGTCTCGAAGGCCAGATTTGTCACAGTTCTCTAAAGATCTTTGATCATTCTCTTCAGCTTAGAAGTAGTGGGCTCACGGGTTTGAGATGATTAGGGTCCAGGTGCATTCATCATGCATAAGTCCATGCTTTCTAGAATGAACACCCCAGGCTTGGGTAGATGGGCCGGGGTGATGTATATGTTGGGGTCGAAGGTGGATGGTAGTATATGGATGAGATTGAGGTGGGCAGGAGATGTTTGGTCATTGGGGTCTGAAGGTGGAGCTATCATCTGGTTGTCGATGAGATTTTGGACCTCATGACGCAGGCGGTAGCAATGGTCGGTGCCATAACCGCGCTGCTGATGGTACACACAGTACTTGGAGGGGTTATGTCTGGCTGGGAGTGGGTTAGACAGAGGTTGAGGATTGAGGGGTTTGAGATACCCTCTTTCCATCAAGATTTTTTAGTGCGCTAGCAGGCTCATACAGAGAGGGGTGAAAGTTCTGCCTTGAGCTTGGGCTGGGCTGGCGGTTTGTAGGCTTGGTTTGGCAAAAGGGTTGGCTGTGGCGGCTGTATTGATTTCGGTGGGTTTGGGAATAACGCTATTACCAGCATTGGCACTCCTGCAAAAACCCTTCAAGTCTTGAGGATGGTAAAAAATGGAGTGTCTACAGTTGCCCCTCTTTGACAGAACTCGAAAGTCATAAGATGACAGGAGTGAATGTCAAAGCCCAGAGACGACCCATTTTTGACGAGGCCGAAGACTTAAACAAGCATACAACATAAGAAAAATATGCGCTCGCAGGTAGGGCAAGATGCAAATGACATGCACAATGCCAAACATAACTTATGATCATGCAAAGAGAGCTGTAATGAATCATAACATGCAACAGTTTAAGCAAGCGAATAAGAATCAAACTCCATTACATGCAGAAAGGATGTAAAAGAATTATACAATTCTCGCTGCGTCTCACGCGGAGTACATACAATACCGTCTGGTTCGTCTGGTCGCGCCAGCTTCAAATGAACTGTACATACAATGTCATGCCTGCAAAAGAAAGAAACTTAACAGGTACAATATCATTAGAAATATGCACAGCAATGCAAGTGAAAAGTGCGTGACAACGCAAGCGAAGGGGTGCATGACAATGCAACCAAAGTGTGATGCATAACAATGCAATTTATATGCGCATAACAATGCGAGTAGGATGTGCATGACAATGCAAGGAGGGCATGCGCGACAATGCAAGCTGAGTGGGATGCATAACAATGCAATTTGAAATAAGCATAACAATGCAAGGAGGGCATGCGCGACAACGCTAGCCGAGTGGGATGCATAACAATGCAATTAAGGCGTGCAAGATAGCGGAATCAATGCAATGCACTCACAAGTGCAGGAAAGATGCGCAAAACAGCGCGATGCAATGCACTAACAAGTGCAAGTGAGGAGCGCAAGAAAGCACGAGCAAGTTCAATGCAAAAGATATGAGCATTTTCTATGCAAGAATAGGAGCACGTAATGAAATGCACAAGACAGTGCGATGCTCAAGAAAGTGTGAGTGTAAACTGCATAAAACAGTGCGATGCGCAAGAAAGTGCGAGTGTAAACTGCACAAGAAAGTGCGATGCGCAACAGAGCGCGAGTGTAAACTGCACAAAATAGTGCGATGCACAAAATAGCACGAGTGCGAACTACACAAAATAGTGCGATGCACAAGAAAGCGCAAGTGTAAACTGCACAAAACAGTGCAAAGCGTGAAATAGCGCGAGTGTAAACTACACAAGATAGTGCGATGCGCAAGAAAGCGCGAGTGTAAACTGCACAAAACAGTGCAAAGCGCAAAATAGCACGAGTGTAAACTGCACAAAACAGTGCAATGCGCAAAATAGCGCCAGTGTAAACTGCACAAAACAGTGCGATGTACAAAATAGCGCCAGTGTAAACTGCACAAAACAGTGCGATGCGCAAGAAAGCGCGGGTGTAAACTACACAAAATAGTGCGATGCGCAAAATAGTGCGAGTGTAAACTGCACAAATCAGTGCGATACGCTAAACAACACGAGTGATTTGAAATGCATTAAACAGTGCGATACGCTAAACAGTGTGAGTGATTTGAAATGCACTAAATAGTGCGTTGCGCTAAACACCGCGAGTCTAATGCAATGCACCAGATAGTGCGAGTGAAACATAACCACAGGATGCACAAGACGGTGCGAGTGAGATACAAAGTGTAAGTGCACAAGACAGTGCGAGGAAGGTGCACAAAAGAAGTGTGATAAAATGCAACTTCTATGCAAGTAAGGTGCCCAAAAAAGTGCGATAGAATGCATGTTCCATGCAAATGAGGTGCATTTTCTATGGAAAAGATACGAGCATTTTCTATGCAAGTGTGGAAGAGTGCATTTGCTATGCAATATTGAAAGCAAGCATATTCTATGCATGAATCATAACGATGCGTGGCACGCATGCAATAGAAGTGTATATGAAAGTGCACATTCTATGCAATAGAGGGGCATCAAACATGTACTTTGGTGCCTCCGATTTACCTTTCAGAGGACTTTCCAACAAGCTCAGCTTAAAAGGGTGCACCCTGTTCATATTGGAGAGATATAACATCTGCTGCTGCTTTAATTGCCATTCTGACTTGAAGCAGGCTTAAGCTTGAGTTAGAGGTAGAGACGCACTCAAACTTCGGAGCGTTGACAAGGCCTGAGGAGGTGCATATGGAATGTAATCTCGAAATTTGCTAGAGTTGAAACATACTCAGATGCTCCTATTTTCCCTCTCAACAAAAGGAAAGACAAGGTAAACAACCTAAACACATCTATTAACACTTGAAACGACTCAAAACAAGAATCGAGACAGACAAAACACAACAAAACACAAGACTCAAATGTGCACAGGGAGCCTGTTCCTCCAGGTATTGTTTCCCACCCTTCCTTATTTGTGATTCTCACATCACTTTTCACTCTGGCTTTGTTTTTCTAAAAAGCCTTTTTCTCACTTTTTCTCTCAGCGCACATCTCTCTATTCTTTAATCTCTTATTTTTTATCCTTCCCCTTGGTGGTTGATGGATAAACAGGAAGTTGTGAGCTCGTGCCCCTAGCATTCTGCTAGATTCTTCTTCTTTTGCTCACAACAGTGAACTTTCTCACAGAGGGGTTGAGCTCAATTGGGTGTGTAGCAAATCTGCAGCTAACATCGGTTGATGACGCCCTTGGCCAGTTCGAATGTGACCAGATTTGTCCAAATGAGGGAGTGGAATATCCTGATCCATTCCAGTTTGTGCTTCGCACTTGGCTTGACACCTCGCTGCTTGGAGGATAAGAGGGCTTTCCGCCCTTTGCTGTTAACTTCAATTGTGCCCTTTTCTGGCAGGTAGAGTGCCCTTCTTGGCAAGTATGTGCCCTTTCTGGTAAGTATGTTGACAATGGGAAAAAGACAAAACACCTGACTCAACTGTGTCCCTAGTTCATCATTTTGACCATTTTTTTGTTTCGGCTTTCTACTAAAATAATTTTGACCAATATGAGAGTTAGATTAACATACTTGTTCAACTTTCTAATTTGAAAATCATGCAAGTCAGGTTCTGAGCACTGAAAATTTCCCTTTTTTGGGTCCAAGATATGGTCCAGTTTTTTGAAAAAATGGACCAAATTTTTGAGAAAGTTTGTCAACTTCATTAAAAATTCTCAAAACTTGTTTTTACAAACGGCCATTGCTTGACCAATGTAGAATGTACTCTTGAGATGCACAACCTCAGATCCAAAACAATGGAAAATTACCCCTTGTCTAAATGGCACTACACAGCAATGGAAAGTTGCCCCTTGTCTGAATGGCACCACAGCACACTGTAATCAATCCTCAAAGTGACAATCACAGTCGAACTCTTGGATATAGAGGAGATAAAGATGATTAGAACCATTACATGGACACAGTTGATTTGGAAGTGTTTATGGCTGGACTTCAGAATGAAGTTTCCTACGTATCTCAAAAATGGGAATCAAGCCTTACGTAGTTCGGGATTAGGTACACTTGGGTATTAACCTCTTCTTTTGCGCTCTAACTTTAGCCAAGGCGCTCTTTCTGGGTTTTCAACCTTGCGAGCTATGTTTTTCTTTTCTTTTCAATTTTTTCTATTTCCTCTTTTTTTTCCTATTTGTTCATTTCACTTTCTTTTGTTCTTTTCTTTGCATTTTTTTTTAATTTCCTTTTCTTTTTTTCTTTTTTTTTTTCTTTTCATTTGCTCTAACTTTTGCCTGGGTTGCCCTTTCGGGTTTTCGGCCCAGCGAGCCTCTCAAGGGTAAAAGTGCAGCTTTGTCCATGTCAAATGGTTTTGAGATCTTGAAGCCACTTGAATCCAGGAGAGTGGCTGTTGTTCGATGATGATGTAGGAGTCCATCTAATGGGGGCTGAATTTGCCCCTAGTGTTATGGATAGGAACTCGGTTGTCCTTCAGTAATACTTTCTTCTTTCTTCCTTTTTGGGATTTGGCATTCTTGCCGATCTTCATTAGCTTGAGAAATGTCCCAATTTTGACTCTTTGAGCGCATCTGACATTTTTTCCCCCAATTCAAGGGCTACTTCTGATCTAGCTTCGCAAGCTTCCTTTGATCAATCTGATCTCCTTGATCTAACTTTCTTGCCCCTAGTTCGTGGGCTGCTTTGAATCTGGCCGCACATGCCTCACATTGTGGTTGACCATTGAACATTCTGAATTAAGGTTCAAGGTTTGAAAGCGAATTAGGGTCAAGTCTCAAGGCTAAGAGCGATCCCAAGCTGCACAATTTCAAGAGTGATCCCACGGATGTCTTCGCAAGACGGCGCAAAACATTTTTTTAAAATCTTTTAAGAAAGCGACTAATCGCTCGTGCGGAAGACAATGTAGAACCAATCTAGATCAAGCCAGGATCCTTCTCAGTACTCACATTAACACACATGATCTCATTCATTGAGGGCTTAGCACGCCTCTCTTTCTCCCAATTGATCAAATTTTGCAAAACCCGAGGAATTCCTTCCTCTTTGTTTTCATCACAATGTTTGAAAAAAAGTTTTGAGAAAACTTAGGTCAATGCAATGATTTCAAGGCACAAAAAAATAGGTGAAAATGCACTGCCGTTCCATTCAAATTTTCTGGCACAACTGGCTCAAAGCAGAAACAAGCACAAAAGCATGAAAAACCACTGCTGTTTCATTCAGATCTTTGGCACAACTGGTTCCATGGCAGAATCAGACTCAAAATAGTGGGTGCAAAAGTCAAACAAGAGTGATGTCTGAGGTAACACTCCCGGAATCACCCGACTCCTATCCAACAGGACTGACTTGATACAACAAGACAGACCCCACTAACTCAGTGCAAAAAGACTTACTCAATGCAACACAAGAAAACTGACTAAATACCCAAGTCAGAAAGTACAAAAACAACATTTGCAGATTGCTCAAAATAGTGCATGCCATCCCCATATCAGGAGTAAACTGAGTGCCATCCGCAGGTGGTTCATCCCCCGATCACATAATCACATTATCCCCTAAGTTCACTGGCCCGGTGCCGATAGACTTTGCAGGACCTGGCACGACAATGACCTCGTTGTCAATCAGATCTTGTATTTCATGACGAAGATAAAAACAAAGGTCAGTGCCATGACCGGTTTGTTGATGGAAGGCACAGTACTGGGCAGCATCATGACTGGTTGGAAGACGACCAAGGAGAGGCCGAGGCTCAAGGGGTTTGAGATGGCCTTGTCCAATAAGGATTTGGAAAGCTTTGGACAAAGGCATATAGGGGCATGGAAGACCCTCTGGCCTCGGGGTGGGTACTTCGAGGTTTGTGATTTTTTACTGGATGCGCCAGCAAAGGGATTGATAGGCGCCGACTGGGTTTGCTGATCTCTTCTGAGTGTAGGATTAGAGCTGAAAGGAACGTTTTTGGTACAACGGCTCTTCTCTCGGCTTGTCTCTTGATTCAAACTCCCCCCAACTTGAGTGGTGATTGTGTCATCTACAGTTTCTGGAATAACTACGAGTACTTGCTGTTTGTTCAATCCTTCAGTTTTCAAAGCCTCAATAGCCCACTGAAGGTGTTCATGGGGGTCAATGCCTGCCCCAACTTGTTCTTACCACTGGCCTCCACTTTGCCAAGGGATTGGGTCGCTATATCAGAGCGGAGCCTTGTTGTTGTCAACATACCGCCACCTAAATTTGAGATGGCTTCAGGTTGACCATTTTCAATTGCATCTTGCCCCAAGATTTGAGAGCCTTTTGGCGTGAAATTTCTGGCATGTGACATGGTTGATGACAGAGCCAATATCCTAAAGGGTAAATCTGCCACAGTTCTCTGAAGATCTTCGATCATTCTCATCAACTCAGAAGTAGTGGGCTCACGGGTTTGAGATGATTGGGGTTCAGATGCATTCATCATGCATAAGTCCAGGCTCTCTGGGATAAACACATTAGGCTTGGGTAGATGGGCCGGGGTGATGTATATGCTGGGGTTGTAAGAAGATGGCAATGTATGGATTAGATTGAGGTAGGCAGGAGATGTTTGGCCATTGGGGTCTAGAGGTGGAGCTATCGTCCGGTTGTCGATGAGATTTTGGACCTCACGACGAAGGCGGTAGCAACGATCAGTGCCATGACCGCACTGTTGATGGTACACACAGTATTTGGAGGGGTTATGCCTCGCAGGGAGTGGGTCAGACAGAGGTTGAGGATCAAAGGGTTTGAGATGCCCTCTTTCCATCAAGACTTTTAGTGTGTTGGTTAGGCTCATATAGAGGGGATTGAAAGTTCTACCCTGAGCTCAGGTCAGGCAGGCTGCTTGTAGGCTCGGTTTGGCGAAAGGGTCAGCTGTGGCGACTGTATTGATTTCAGTAGGTTCGGGAACAGTGCTACTACCAGCATTGGTACTCCCTGCAAAAACCCTCCTTATCGATTCACTTGTTCTGGGGATAATCCCTGTGTTGAACGCGTTCTCGATCTGATCCCCCAGTTCACGCGAACTTTTGAAAGTGAATAGTGGAGTGTCTATCAACTTTTGCAACATATCATGCTCGAGGTTTCGCACCACTATCCGCACTTCATCCCTCTCAGAAGGGTGATCTGTCATCTGTGCTGCCTTTGCTTTCCACCTTGCAACAAATTCTGCAAACAGCTCCGTAGGATTCTGGCGGGTAGTTTCTAGCTCTTGAGTGGTCATTTTAACTTGGGTATTGTAAGAATACTAATCAACAAAAGCCTCAGCCAATTCTTTCCAGTTTTGTTTCATTGTATTCTCCAATTTGGCAAATCAAGCAGCTGCTACACCCGGCAGGGTTTTTCCATACCGAGAGAGTTTCTGTGGCTTAGTCAGACCCATTGGCTTCAGGACATCCAAGAAAAGCTGGATATGTACCACTGGATCTCCAGACCCGTATATGGCCTTTTGAATCTGTCTGGGAGCCGTACAGCAGACTCAGTGTACCCATCCTCAATGTCGGGAATGGAGTTAAGGCCCTATGCCTCTTTGAATTGCTTCTCAAGGTTCACAATTTTCACCGCGGTCAGATCAAGATCATTAGCATCAAGGGGATAAAGCCTCTCATTAGGCTACACCAGGGGTTTGTGAACTCAAGCTTGAGCCAACCCATCTTGGGGATCCAGACCCTGCAAATCTTCAGCTGGCGGAAGTGGGTCAAAGTTCGGCTGGGGTCCCGAGACCGGATGTGTGGTAGATGCCCCAGATAGGCGTTGCGTTTCAGCATTGGTCTTATCCTGCACGATAGTTCCCTGATTTAATGCTGCTACCGCAGCCGCAGCCTCTTCCGAACTATGTGACATCACGGTCTACTAAGTCTGAACAAATGGTGATGTGACTGGTGACTGCTGGATCAGATAAACTGGAAAGCCTTGACTGGCCCTTCTCTGTCTCGCCTTAGCGAAGGAAAACACTGGATGTTCTTAAACTGAATCTCTGATCTGACAAAGTCTATCAGCACTAGTCCGGTATACTCGGGGGATATTGGAGCCTTCTGAAGCTATGGTTCAAAGATTACCTTGCAAAAGAGAAAACAGACAACATCTCAGCCTGATTTCACCAGAACAAATAGAAGCACGGCTGAATGACCGCATTCTTTGCTAAATTCTGCCCCAAAATTCAGCCTGTAAACTGATACCCTCAGGTAAAACTGATCCCCCCAAAATACTGATGCTGATACATGCAGGCCTAGTACCCTGACTTGTAAACTGATACATGCATTCCTGTAGAGGCCAACTCTAAAAGAACATAATCAAGCAAGTAAAAGCCAAAACAACCCTATGTTGGGGTAGGGTTTCCCTGTCTTATTATCAAGAGCTAGGGTTTTACTACGCACATAGCAGTTTCAAACAACCTATAATCGGGTAAGCAACCTGTCCTAGCTTGGAATAGTCACTACAGTTTCCGATATGCACTAGGTCGAATGGTCAAAGAGGGTGCCCCGGTAAAACCGGGGTTTGTGTTCCCGTCGTGGTAGAGCCCGCAACCGGTCAGCTTTATGGCACGCTTCTCAAAGTAAGCCTCCGGTAAACTTTTTAGGAATAGCATACAACAAACACGGTATCCTTGGCGCACCAATGCAAATGCAATGCAAAGAAGCACATAAGTGTAATCAAACAAGCTATTATGAGTTCGAGTCAAGTTCTCTAAATCCCCAGCAGAGTCACCAGAAACTGTAGACGTGCCCGAACATCCTGGCTCCACGCGCTAAGTCACGAAATCTGTTTTGTTCATTAGCATACTACAGTTCGGACTCAAATGTCACGGTTCTGAATCTAATCTCGCAAAGTACGATGCAAGACCGATAAATCACCCAAGAGTCCAAATCCGGCAAATCATTTTGGAAAACTGAATTTAATAAAGAAGTGCCAAACATGGACTGCTATGCTAGATACAGAGTCGCCACCTAAATATTTTGTTTTGGGAAATTTTGGAAACCCTGACTCATGCCTAAGGCCACGTGTCCGTCATCACCAAAGTTGTCTTGGCTCGGGAACTTGGGTACGAGAGGGCAAGGTCATGCAATGAGCACCCCCGCTCGCCCGTTCAAAAGATCGGCCTATACTAAGCTTGATATTTTGTTTTTCAAAACACATGTGTTCTTTTTCCGGTTATTAGCCTAGAATTACTATGTGATGCTCACAGCACACAAGTATAGACTAGATCACCTAAGTTAGAACAAAACATCTCATGGTTGTTTGTTTGAAAATGGTTTGAAGGTGCTACTTGCAAGTAGGCTAAGACGTGGATTTACCACCCTGAAGTGGGCTTAAGAAAACATGATTTTGCCACTCTCAAGTGGGCTTAAAACACGCATTTCAATGAATTGTTCCAATTCCAGTAACCCAACCTTCACCCACAGGCATTCAGGCAGTTATATCACATAAGCAAATAGCCTCATGGCAAGAATGCTAACATGGCAACACGTGCATTCATGCAAGATGGTAAAGCATAAAAGCTTACCTAGTACTCCAAGCCAAAACAATAGCTAGTTAGTAATCAATGCGTGATCCTAGCTATGTTAAGATGGCTAATGCAACACATGCAAAATGCAACTAGAAATAGGCTCGACTATTCTAAAATGGCATCTGAATGCTACACTTGATACATGTATTCAAATTGGAATTGAAATACAATGCAGTTAGTATGATGCGCCGAGCCCGGTGCATGCAAGACAGATGAATGATGCATGCATGCGAATCATAAGGCTGCTAATTGAAATATGACCTAAAACTAACCATCAAAGCTGATAAGCAAAAGGGAGAAAGACGTGGGGTTGGAAGACATTCACACACTCACGCACACTTATTACAAAATTCGCCATCTCGACGGAGGGTCCGAATAAATAATACAAACCAACTAATTAATTAACTACCCCATCTAATTAATTGTTACAAAACTCTTAACTAATTAAGCAAATTAATTAAGTTACAAAACAGTTAAAATGGCCTCGAGAAGAGGGACAAATGCATGCTCGATCGGCTTTGCTCAGAAATCCGTTGCCATGCCTCATGTTGCCTCTGTTTGCACTGTTTTGCACCTCTAAAAATTGTGAAAATCTTTGTGATGCTTCTGAACGACTTCATGGACATTTTGAGAGGCCATCGGCCAAAGGATATGGCCATCGGCCAAGAGAAAAGGGTCATCGACCACTTTTTAGTCCATCGACCAAATATTGTTAGCCGATCGGCACTGAAGATAACCGATCGACCATCTTTTCCTGCAGATTGCTCCAATTGATGCAGCAGAGGACAAACAAGGGCATGGCAATACATTTGCAAGAAAATGTTGTGCAACTACACACCTTATCATGTTTGAGACTCAAAGGAGTGTAATGTTCGATTCTCGAGCCATCAATCACGCATTCCAATGCATGATGGCCAAAGAGGCCGAATTGCACAAATTAATATGGAATGAATGCACAAAAACACATGAATGCCTCACACTCTATCATGTTAGATCAAGAGTGTCGGCGACCGAGGATTGAGGCACGTTTTGTCACTGCAAGTACGAAACGTCCCTCGGTCCTCGTGTTTGGTTTGACACCCCAAACCAAACACAATGCAATGTATGTAACATAGGCATGCCAAATGCAATATGATTCAAGCATGCACACAAGGCTAAGGTAACAAGCATGCCAAATGGAATGCAACCTAAACAAGCATGTGACAAAATGCAAACTAGCAAGCATGCAAAATGCAGCATGGGGATGACATACAATGCACCATAAGCATGCCAAATGCAATGCAACAAGTATGCAACAATGTCAAGCAAAGACAAACATGCAATGCGATAAGCATGCAACAACACACAAACCACATGATCTATGGACTTAAACTGAAAATGGATAGACCTTAGCCATGCCAAAACAGTGACCAAAAGGATGAAACAATGGCATGAAAGCACATACAAACATGTACACACTTAGGTTCATAAACAAGGCAACAAGACACCAACTCTTAAGAGTACTTAAAGAGTGGAAAGTATGAACATGCGACAAGCATTATGAGCTTTGAAATCATGCATGAAATGGTGCCAAACCATCCAAACTACACAAGTATGGCATGCAAGAGGCTTAAAACTTGAAGATGGCAAAGGGACTTACACTAGGCTATGCCAAACATGAAGCCAAAGGCCTAAGAAAACCAAAACAGTCCTAAAGCATATCAAAGTGAGTCTAAAACATGCATGGACCAAGGCCAAAACAAGCCAATATGAAGGGCATTAGGCATGATGCATACAAGGCCAAAAAGGGTTATTACACTACACCTATTAAGACCAAGCATGGCATGACATAACCAATTAAAATCAGAGTTACGGCATGTAAAAATAAGCCCAAAAACCCACTTAGATGGCATTCCAAAGACCTAAACATGGAGGCATGCACAATGACCCACTCTTACGGCATAAAACACCAAACCTTCACAACATTGAAAGGATGACAAAGGCAAGTGTATGGCTACACTATATGGACTAAAATCTCATATGAAATGACCAAATCATGAAAATGGTCCAAGCAATGCATGTTAATGACTTAGACACTCAAAGCTAACAGACTAGATTGAACCAAGGCTATACAAAACAGTGCATACATGACTAAAAAAACACCAAATAGAGCTTAAACATGGTAAAACATGACTGAAAGTTCCTTTGAGTTGAGCCAAAATATGCAAGCATGATGGTCCAAATGCATGATGCATGTTAAGGCAAATGAGAGGATGGCAAGACAAGTGCATGATGCATGTAAGAGGCTATCAAACCAACTTAAAATAGAGGTATAACATGGCCAAATAACACCAAATACTTGCTGAAATGAAGCCAAAACATGCTAATCAAACATGCTACCATTATGAGCCATATATACTAGCAAATGAGACACAAGGAGAGGGAGGTGTCCCTCTCCTATACAAGACTCCAAAACCACTTCTCCACCAATGAAAATCCTTTGGATTTCAGTGGTGAGAAGGTCAAAGCAAGAAGGTTCCAAAGCCCAAAAAGAAAGGCACAAAAAAATGCTAAACAAGGCCAAAGAGGGGGTAGACAACTCCCAACCAAAAAGTGACCTTAAACAATCATCACAAGCATGCAAAATCAGAACTTTTTACACTTTGGAGTTAAGTTTAAAATAATATGAAATTAGGTCTAAAAGCTTAAGCCAAAATGGGAGATCAAAAGGTTAGTTGCTCACCCATGAAGAACCCTTCTAGAACACTACTCCAGCAGTTTTCTTTGACCAAAACCAGCCCAAGAACTCTAAAATCAACTCCTAGGGACCTCAGCAACCAAAGGATGGTGTTCTACTAGGTGCTCTAGTGCAAAAGTATGAACAAAATGCACTTTCAAGCACAAACTCACACAAATATAGAGACAGAGGGAGATATTGATATATATATATATATATATCACTTCTGTATGCAATTTTCAGACCCTCTGGAAAGGGAGGGGAGGCTCCCTTCTTATAGAATTTCAATTCTCAAGCTTGTTGAACAAGCTTGAGTCTTGAAGCAAATCCCTCCACACACATGTATAGAGAATGGGAATTGTGCCCACCAGCTGTCACAGTTGGTAGAAAATATCTACGAAAAGTAGATGGTAAGGTCTCGGCTCAAAAATAAAGCCGATCAACCAAACAAAGTGTCGATCGACCACCACTTTTGGCCGATGGCAAGAAAACAAGGCCGATGGCACAATGCCTTAGCCGATGGGTTGAGAGGATGGCCAATAAGCCACCCTCTTCCCTTCGAAGCAAAAACACAAGTCCTTGGTCCACAACCAAGCACAAAACAAAAAAGTTGGGAGATCCTGAGGCAAGGCACGTAGCTGAGACCTCTGGGAACTCAAAACGAGCGCGAGCATGAATGATCATCGAGTGTTTAAACAATGATGTCCAAGTCTTGAGGACGGTCAAAAATGGGGTGTCTACAGTTGCCCCTCTTTGACAGAACTCTAAAGTCATAAGATGACGGGAGTGAATGTCAAAGCCCAGAGACGACCCATTTTTGACGAGGCCGAAAACTTAAACAAGCATACAAAATAAGAAAGATATGCGCCCGCAGGCAGGGCAAGATGCAAATGACATGCACGATGCCAAACATAACTTATGATCATGCAAAGAGAGCTGTAATGAAGCATAACATGCAACAGTTTGAGCAAGCGAATAAGAATCAAACTCCATTACATGCAGAAAGGATGTAAAAGAATTATACAATTCTCGCTGCGTCTCACGCGGAGTACATACAATACCGTCTGGTTCGTCTGGTCGCGCTAGCTTCAAATGAACCGTACATACAATGTCGTGCCTGCAAAAGAAAGAAACTTAACAGGTACAATATCATTAGAAATATGCATAGCAATGCAAGTGAAAAGTGCGTGACAACGCAAGCGAAGGGGTGCATGACAATGCAACCTAAGTGTGATGCATAACAATGCAATTTATGTGCGCGTAACAATGCGAGTAGGCTGTGCATGACAATGCAAGGAGGGCATGCGCGACAACGCAAGCCGAGTGAGATACATAACAATGCAATTTGAAACAAGCATAACAATGCAAGTAGGGCATGCGCAACAACGCAGGCCGAGTGGGATGCATAACAATGCAATTAAGGTGCGCAAGATAGCGTAATCAATGCAATGCACTCACAAGTGCAGGTAACGTGCGCAAAACAGCGTGATGCAATGCACTAACAAGTGCAAGTGAGGTGCACAAGAAAGCGCGAGCAAGTTCAATGCACAAGATACGAGCATTTTCTATGCAAGAATAGGAGCATGCAATGAAATGCACAAGATAGTGTGATGCGCAAGAAATCGCGAGTGTAAACCGCACAAAACAGTGCGATGCGCAAGAAAGCGCAAGTGCAAACTGCACAAAACAGTGCGATACGCAAGAAAGCACGAGAGTAAACTGCATAAGAAAGTACGAGGCGCAACAGAGTCCGAGTGTAAACTGTACAAAACAGTACTATGCGCAAAATAGCACAAGTGTAAACTGCACAAAACAATGCGATGCGCAACAGAGCGCGAGTGTGAACTACACAAAAATAGTGCGATGCGCAAGAAAGTGCGAGTGTAAACTGCACAAAACAGTGCGATGCGCAAAATAGCGAGTGTAAACTGCACAAAATGGTGCGATGAGCAAAATAGCGCGAGTGTAAACTGCACAAAACAGTGCGATGCGCAAAATAGCGCGAGCGTAAATTTCATAAAACAGTGCGATGCGCAAGAATGCGCGAGTGTAAACTGCACAAAATAGTGCGATACGCAAAGTACCCCGAGTGTAAACTACACAAAATAGTGCGATGTGCAAGAAAGCGCGAGTGTAAACTGCACAAAATGGTGAGATGCGCAAAATAGCGTGAGTGTAAACTGCACAAGAAAGTGCGATGCGCAACAGAGCGCGAGTGTAAACTGCACAAAATAGTGAGATGCGCAAAATAGCGTGAGTGTAAACTGCACAAGAAAGTGCGATGCGCAACAGAGCGCGAGTGTAAACTGCACAAAACAGTGCGATGCACAAAATAGAGAGAGTGTAAACTGCACAAAATGGTGCGATGCGCAAAATAGTGGGAGTGTAAACTGCACAAAACAGTGCGATGCGCAAAATAGCGCGAGTGTAAATTGCATAAAACAGTGCGATGCGCAAGAATGCGCAAGTGTAAACAGCATAAAACAGTGCGATGCGCAAAATACCGCGAGTGTAAACTACACAAAACAGTGCGATGCGCAAAATACCGCGAGTGTAAAATACACAAAACAGTGCGATCCGCAAAATAGCGCGAGTCTAAATTGCACAACACAGTGCGATGCGCAAGAATGCGCGAGTGTAAACTGCACAAAACAGTGCGATGCGCAAAATACCGCAAGTGTAAACTACACAAAACAGTGCGATGCGCAAGAAAGCGTGAATGTAAACTGCACAAAACAGTGTGTTGCGCAAAATAGCGAGAGTGTAAACTGCACAAAACAGTGCAATGCGCAAAATAGTGCGAGTGTAAACTGCACAAAACAGTGCGATGCGCAAAATAGCGCGAGTGTAAATTGCATAAAATAGTGCGATGTGCAAGAATGCGCAAGTGTAAGCTGCACAAAACAGTGCGATGTACAAAATACCGCAAGTGTAAACTACACAAAACAGTGCGATGCGCAAGAAAGCGCGAGCGTAAACTGCACAAAACAGTGCGTTGCGCAAAATAGCAAGAGTGTAAACTGCACAAAACGGTGCAATGCGCAAAATAGCGCAAGTGTAAACTGCACAAAACAGTGCGATGCGCAAAATAGCGCGAGTGTGAATTGCATAAAACAGTGCGATGTGCAAGAATGCGCAAGTGTAAACTGCACAAAACCGTGCGATGTGCAAAATACCGCAAGTGTAAACTACACAAAACAGTGCGATGCGCAAGAAAGCGCGAGTCTAAACAGCACAAAACAGTGCGATGCGCAAAATAGCGCGAGTGTAAACTGCACAAAACAGTGCGATGCGCAAAATACCGCGAGTGTAAACTACACAAAACAGTGCGATGCGCAAGAAAGCACGAGTGTAAACTGCACAAAACAGTGCGTTGCGCAAAATAGTGAGAGTGTAAACTGCACAAAACGGTGCGATGCGCAAAATAGCGCGAGTGTAAACTGCACAAAGCAGTGCGATACGCAAAATACCCCGAGTGTAAATTGCATAAAACAGTGCGATGCTCAAGAATGCGCGAGTGTAAACTGCACAAAATAGTGCGATGCACAAAATACCGCGAGTGTAAACTACACAAAACAGTGCGATGCGCAAGAAAGCGCGAGTGTAAACTGCACAAAACAGTGCGATGCGCAAAATAGCGCGAGTGTAAATTGCACAAAACAGTGCGATGCGCAAGAATGCGCGAGTGTAAACTACAGAAAACAGTGCGATGTGCAAAATACCGCAAGTGTAAACTACACAAAACAGTGTGATGCGCAAGAAAGCGCGAGTATAAACTGTACAAAACAGTGCGATGCGCAAAATAGCGGGAGTGTAAACTGCACAAAACAATGCGATGCGTAAAATAGTGCGAGTGTAAACTGTACAAAACAGTGCGATGCGCAGAAAGCGTGCATGCAAACTGCACAAAACAGTGCGATAAAATGATAGTATAGTAGATACAAAAGGGCTACATTTTCCAACCATGCTGGAATCATGAGAGAAAGAAAAACAACCAATCAGGTGCGGACACAACGTAACCTGAGATAAATTTGAACCACGCTGAAATCGTGTGAGGAAAAGGGACACTCAAACCACGCTGAAATCGTGAGAGAAGATCCAAAACAACCCGCCCAGGTGTGTTCAAAACACAACCTAAGATAAATTCCAAACACACTGAAATCGTGTAAGGAAAAGGGACACTAAAACCACGCTAAAATCGTGAGAGGAGGTCCAAAACAACCTGCCCAGGTGTGTTCAAAATACAGCCTGAGATAAATTCCAAACGTGCTGAAATCGCGTAAGGAAAAGGAACACTCAAACCACGCTGAAATTGTGAGAGGAGGTCCAAAACAACCCAGCCAGGTGTGTTCAAAACACAGCCTGAGATAAATTCCAAACATGCTGAAATTGCGTAAGGAAAAGGAACACTCAAACCACGCTGAAATCATGAGAGGAGGTCCAAAACAACCCGCCCAAGTGTGTTCCAAACATAACCTAAGATAAATTCCAAACACGTTGAAATCACGTAAGGAAAAGGAATACTCAAACCACGCTGAAATCGTGAGAGGAGGTCCAAAACAACTCACCCAGGTGTGTTCAAAACACAACCTGAGATAAAACACACCCAGGGTCGCGCTCCATGCGTCCTGAGATAGCCGCGGAGGACGACGATCCTAAACGCTGTGCAGCGTGAAGGGATGAACGATACAAGATAACACAAAATGCAAATAAATGCAATAAGTGCGATGATATGATACACGTTACAACATGTTACAAGCAATGTAGAACATGATTTTTTTAGGGAATGCAATAAACAAACAAAGCGGTGTTTCAGAAAGCACCTCATGGGGTGAGTGGCGATGAACCACTTTACTCTGACGGGGATCTCCCCTTGTGTTCTTCGAACACTTACCTTGAACTCGCAGTACAAAGGTCCTGAAATGCTAACAAGTAGCAACATCTGCTAGGGAAGCTACGGATGCCGCTTTTCTTCCTGATCATATTCATAACTTTTCCTTTTCTCCAACGGGGTGACAGACTAGGTTGGTTCAGTATCCAGAATCGAGGTGCAAACCTGCTACCTCAACTTGTGGGGCTTCCATATAGATTTCAAGCCGGGGATACACTCCTGGGTATTTAAACCAGACTTTAATCTCGGAAATTCCAAACCTTTGTGTTCTAGGCAACAGCCATTCGAACTCTAGTTTCCACCAACGCAATTGATCTCCTAGGAACTCATTGCATACACAGCCAAGATGCCTCTGGCAGGGACTAGTACTCAGGGAGAGCACTTCTGATCGCCATTTTGGCATGGAAACAGTCAACACAATATTATGTTTGTTTCGAACACACAACTCATACAGCATACCGCTCATTCTGAGCACACAGCTCATAACACAATATTCTAGTTATTTCGAACACACAGCTCAAATAGCACTCTGCCCATTCTGAACATACTGTTAACTCTGAACACACATCTCATAACGCAGTACTCAGTTTATTCTGCACACGGCTCATCCTGAACAAATAGTTCAAACTGATCAGACGGGATGCAATAACGGAACATGCAGAAGTTGAAACCAACTCGGATGCTCCAAATTTTCCTTTTTTTCTTTTGTTTCGCAGCCCGGAAACCATGTAGGTTCAGATAGGTCCTGGTTCTACTGTTCTCACATGACCTGGGTTAAACCCTGCGGTTTTTATGAAAGAACAAACCCTGTTTTGCACAAATGTGGAGAACGACACAGCACTCCCGAGCACAAAATTATTCATTTTGAAATTAAGAAAAGATTTTTTTTTTTTTAACCGGGTATTAAGCCTACGACTAAACACAGCGCACTACGACTCTACAATGGAAAACAAAAGGTAAAAAACCTAAACACATTACGAAACACTCGAAACGACTCAAAGCAAGAATCGAGACAAACAAAACAAAAGATACGACACGCTGTAGACACCCAATTTTTGACCGTCCTCAAGACTTGGACGTCACCGTTTGAACACTCGGTGATTATCCATGTTTGTGTTCGTTTGGAATTCCCGGAGGCCTCGACTCGCGCGCCTTGCCTCAGAATCTCCGAACTTGACCGTTTAGTGTCTGGTTTTGCACCAAACACTTGCATCTTGCCTTTGAGAGGCAGGGTAGGGCTTGTAGACCATCCCTACCCACCACCGGCAGTGGCTAGAGGCCACCGGCTGGTTTTTGCTGCCACCGGCAATGTAGTTTGCCGGCCGGCACTATTTGTTGCCGGTCAGCACTTTGTTGTGCCGGTCGGCACTCTTTTTGGCCAAGATGGCATTTTTGGCCGGCCGATTGCTGTTCGTCTGCTTTTGCAGATATTTTTAGACAGCTGTCTTGCTTTTGCTCCCCTCCATACACGTATGGAGGGATCTCCCTCTTGTAAAGCTTGTCTTGTAAGCTTTACAAGAGATATAGAGAGAGGCTCTCTCTTGTGGCAAAGAGAGGACTTAGGTTAGAGAGTTTAGATATTTGGAGAGCAAAAACAGCCATTGTTGAGCTCTTGTTCTAGGGTTTGGGTGAGATACATTTTCTATCTCTCTTTCCCTCTCATTTGTTCACTAGGTGTTTTGTGTCTTACTATTGCACGCAAACACCTAGTGTTTCACCTTCCTCTTGGAGCTGAGGTTCTAAAGGGTTTGTTTTGAAATTTTGGTGTTGGATTCAAGCCAAAGGAGGCCATTGGAGCATCATTTGTGAAGAAGGCTTCAAGGGTGAGAATCTAGTCCCATTTTCCCCCTTTTTTGCATTGATTTTATACCTATCTTAGAGCTGTTTTTGTGTTTATTGTATAACATAAAAAAGTTCTTTTTTTAGACCCTCTTTGTTGTTTATTAAGAGTGTTTTGTCGTTTGAGGGTAGTTGACCACCCTTAGCCCTTGAAAGGCCTCATTTTGAGCCATTTTGTGTTAGCTCCGGGATTTTAGTGTTGGGGTCTCTTCACCACTGAAATCTTGAGGGATTTCAGTGGTGAAGATGATGCCTTGAAGTCCCAAGAAGGAGAGGGCCACCCCCTCTCCTTGTTGTCCTTGAAAAGGACATATTTTGGCCTCTTAAGGAAGCCTATGCTTGAGTGTGTGTTGAGCATGTTTGGTTTGTTTTTCATGCTTATATATCCATAATATAACATGATTTTAAGTTGGTTTTGGAACTCCATGCATGCTTAGCATAGTTGCCATGTAATGCCTTATTTATGCCTTAACATGTTTTAGGTTGTTAGCCTTTGTTGGAGCATGTTTTAGGCTTGCATTTGTGAAGATTTTGTGCTTATCTTGACATGTTTTCGGTCTGTCCCTAAGTGTTTGGGTTGATTTTGGCATGCTTGATATAGCTCCTTTGTATTTGGGCTTGTTGGCCTTGAGTATGTGCATGTGTAGCATGACATCTTTGCATTATTTTGATGATTTGGGATCATCCTACATGCCATTTCAGTCCCATTTCCACGCTTGTTGGATTGCCTTGCATGTCTCTTTAACGCCTCATAAGCTTGTGTAGCAATGCTCCATGTTTTGGTGCTTATTCATGCTTTTGTTTTGAGTCATTTGAATGCCGTTTAAGTGATCCTTGAGGTTTGTTTTAGCATGATTTCAGAGCTTATGTTGCATGCTTTTAGTCCATGAATGTCTCTTTCAAGTGTGCTTGAATGTTGTCTAATTTGTGCCTAAGTGTTGGGCCTTAACATGTGTATGTGTGCATGTATGTTTAGCCTTCGTTTTTGGGCATTATGGCCACTGTTTTAGGCCTTATTAGAGCTGCCAAATTCATGTATAAGACCATCTTAGCATTAGTTTGCATTGTCATACGTATGCTTGCATGCTTGCATAAGTTCATTGCTATGCCATGTTGCATCCTTAGCTTGTATGCCTAGGTTGCATTGCATCTTGCATGCATTCCTTGTCCCTTGACTTGGGTGATAGGGATTGGGAGTTTTGTTTGATTGGTTTGCATACATTTGAAATCAAAGTTGCACACTTGATTCTTTGGGCCATCATGCATGGAAATGCGTGATTGGTGGTCCGAGAATCGGGGCACATCCTCCTTTGAGTCATTATCATGATAAGGGACATGGTAGATGCATAAATTGCTTGAATTGCATTGCCATGCAAGATTTTGCCCTCTGCTGCTGTGAGTTGCAGGTTCTGCAGGAATTTATTGCCGGCCGGCAGTATTTAGTGCCAACCGGCAGTCAATCGATGGCCGGTGGATCTATTTTGTGCCGGTGACTAAATGCTACTGCCGGTGGAAATTCTACTCAGCCGATGATATCCCCCAGTGCCCTGAGAGGCATCCCTGAGACTTTGGCAGTTTTCAGAGGAGCAAAAGCAGGGAAAACAGAGGCAAACTATGCATGGCAGTGCGATTCCGAGCCAGTCCCGAGCATGTGTTGCATCTGGCCCTTGCCCCGAGGCGGTTTACCGTTTTTCTTTAGTTTAGTTAATTTGTTAATTAATTAAGCAATTTGTAATATTTAATTAGCTTGCGTAGTTAATTAATTTGTATTATTATTTTGGTCCCTCCGAGCGAGGGCAAATCTGTAATAAGTGTGCGTGTGTGTGATGCATGTCTTCCAATCCCCACTTCTTTCTTCCCTTTTATTTACCTGCTTATGATGGTAGATTAGGGCATCTTTAAAATTAGCATACCTTATGCTATGCATGTGTGCATTCATGCATTTATACTGCATGCATTAGGTTCGGTACATCACGCTAACTGCATCTGTATTTCAATTCACAAATTGAATATGTGGTAGTTGACCGCATTTCACATGCCATGCTTAGGTTAGCCGAGCCTATCTAATTGCATCCTGTATGTGTTGCATTAGTCAAATTGACATGAACTAGGACATGCATGTTTGCTAACTAGTTTACTGTTTTGGCACGGAGTACGATGTAAGTATTTCCGCTTTAGCATATCGCATGAGTGTGAATGTTGCCATGACAGCATGCTTAACATGTGGCTAGATGCTTACGTGTTATAAACTGCTTGGATGCCTGTGGGTGAAGGTTAGATTGTTTGAGTTGGAAAAACTCATTGAAATCCGTGTTTTAGCCTACTTGCGAGTAGCAAATTTCAAAGCATTTTCAAAACAAACGGATATGCAATGTTTCTTTCCAAATTAGGCAATCTAGTCTATACTTGTTTGCTGCGCGCATAACATAGTAATTCTAGGCTAATAATTGGTTTAAGAACACATAAAGTTTTCAAAAACGGATATCACAGTTAGTAGAGGCCGGTCTTCGGACCGGGTGAAAGGGGGTGCTCATAGCTGACCTTCCCCGATCGTACCCAAGCTCCCGAGCCGAGACAACTCCGGTGATGACGGACATGTGGCCTTCGGCACCGAGTCAGGGTTTCCTAAATTCTCCCATAAAAAAATATTTAGGTGGCGACTCTGTATCTGGCAAAGCAGTCCATGTTTGGCACTACTTTTTCAAAAATCTGTTTCTCAAAACGATTTGCCAGATTTGGACTCTTTGGTTCAGATTAAGAATCGTGACACAAATCGAGTCCGAACTGTAGCATGAGGCCCACGGGCGCGTCTACACACGCAGACGTATTTCAAGTGGCAAGAGACCTCTCAGTTCGTGAGGAGCCAGTTTCTTTGGGTATTGTTTCCCACCATTTTCTTATTTGTGATTCTCGCATCGCTTTGACACTCAGTCTCTTGTTTTCTGAAAAAGCCCTTTTCTCACTTTTTCTCTCATCACACATCTCTCTATTTTTCAATCTCTCATTTTTTATCCCTCCCCTGGGTGGTTGATGGATAAACAAGATGTTGCCGGCTCTTGCCCCTAGCATTCTACTAGATTCTTCCTCTTCTGCTCATAACAGTGAACTTTCCCATTGATGGGTTGCACTACAACTGGGTGTGTAGCCAATCTGCAGCTGACATCGGTTGACGATGCTCTGCTAGGGAGTTTGGACGTGATCAGATGTGTCCAGATGAGGGAGTGGAATATCTAGATCCATTCCAGTTCCTGCTTCACACTTGGCTTGATACCTCGTTGCTCGAAGGATGAGATAGCTTTCGACATTTTGCTGTTAGCTTCAGTTGTCCCCTTTTCTGGCAGGTAGAGTGCCCTTTCTGGCAGGTATGTTGATAATGGGAAAAAGACAGAAACCTGACTCAACTGTGCCCCTATTTCATCATTTTTACCATTTTTGTTTTTGCTTTTCTACTAAAACAATTTTGACCAACAAGAGAATTAGATTAACAGGCTTGTTCGATTTTCTGATTCAAAATCATGCAAGTTAGGCTATGAGCACTGAAAATTTTCCTTCTTTCGGGTCCAAGAAAAGGTTCAATTTTTGAAAAAAATGGAATAATTTTTGAGAGAATTAGTCAACTTCATTAAAAATCCCAAAAACTATTTTTACAAGTGGCCATTGCTAGACCAACACAAAATTTACTCTTGAGATGCATAATCTCAGATCCAAAACAATGGAAAATTGCCCCATGTCTAAATGGCAATACATGGCAACGGAAAGTTGCCCCTTGTTTGAATGGCACCTTAGCACATTGAACGGCAACAGAAAGTTGCCTCTTGTTTGAATAGTACCGCAGCACACTGTAACCAATTCTCATAGTGAAGATCACAACCGAACTCTGTATTACGTGGACATAGTCGATTTGGAAGTGTTTATGGATGGACTTCAGAATGAAGTTTCCTACGTATCCCAAACATGGGAATCAAGCCTTACGTAGTTCGAGGTTAGGTTTACTTGGGTAATAACCTCTCCTTTTACGCTCTAACTTCTGCCAAGGCTGCCCCTCTGGGTTTTCAACCTTGCGAGCTCTGTTTTTCTTTTCTTTTCATTTTTTTTGTTTTCCTTTTCATTCTTTTCTTCTTTTCATTTTTTTCATTTTCTTTATTTTCCAATCTTTTCTTTTCTATTTCTTGCTCTAACTTTTGCCTGGGTCGCCCTTCCGGGTTTTCAGCCCAGTGAGCCTCTTAAGGGTAAAAGTGTAGCTTTGTCCATGTCAAATGGTTTTAGGATCTCGAAGCCATTTGAATCCAGAAGAATGGCCACTGTTCGCTGATGATGAAGAAGCCCATCCAATCGGGGCTGAATTTGCCCCTAGTGTTGTGGATAGGAACTCGGTTGTCCTTCAGCAATACTTTCTTCCTTCCTCCTTTTTGGGATTTGGCATTCTTGCCAATCTTCGTTAGCTTGAGAATTGTCCCAGTTTTGACTCTTCGAGCACATCTGACATTTTTGACCCCAATTCAAGCGTTACTTCTGATCTAGCTTCGCAAGCTTCCTTTGATCAATCTGATCTCCTTGATCTAACTTTCTTGCCCCTAGTTCAAGGGTTGCTCCAAATCTGGCCACACAGGCCTCACATCGTGGTTGACCGTTGAACGTTCTGAATCCAAGTTCAAGGTTTGAAAAAAAGGGGTCGAGTTTCAAGGCTTAGGGCGATCCTAAGCTGTACTGTCATGACCCGAACCTGCCCCAATAGGTTAAGGACATAATCGGCCAGTACTCCTGAGATTGCCTACGGCCTCAAACCAAAACAAACATAACTCATCAGAGTAAAGGGGCCAAACGGAAGCAAAATTTAAAACTTTGTCCATAGAGCCATGCTTATATGCACATCAAAACAAACCATGCTCATATATGTTAATAACCCACATCAAAAGTATAGTGCCATAAAATTCTTTACAGACAAGATCATCCAAACTAAGTCAACCCATAACAGACTATGTACAAATATACACAAAGCCCTTGCCAACGTGACAAAATACAATACATAACAAAATGGCAAGGTTAGGTCTCAAGCGTGAGACACAGGGGCTGACTCTCCAAAACCTTTGTTGTTCCTGATGGACTTCACTGGGGCTGGGTTTGGACCTCCCTTGGCTCACCTACAAACACATGAATGAGCGTGAGCGATAGCTCAGTGAATAATATCAAATACAGAAGCTGCATAAACAATATGTAGAACAACATGCTCCAAACGGCCTTGGGCCCAATTCATATTTCTACTTAACATATATACACTTATACACAATTTTGATCTAGCGACTGTAGTTCCCAATGTGCTGGCCTTTGGCCCATTCGGATTTCCATTTATGTCAAAACGGCCTTCGGCCTATTCATTTCTGTCAGAATGGCCTTCGGCCCACTCATTTCTGTCAAAACGGCCTTCGGCCCATACATTCGTGTCAAAATGGCCTTCGGCCCACTCATTCCTGACAAAATGGCCTTCGGCCCATACATTTCCATCAAAACGGCCTGCGGCCCATACATTCGTGTCAAAACAGCCTTCGGCCCACTCATTCGTGTCAAAACGGCCTTCGGCCCATACATTTCCGTCAAAATGACCTCCGGTTCGTTCATTTGTGTCAAAACGACCTTCGGTCCATTTATTTATATCATGTCAGACTTACGTCCACAATCCCAATTAGCAACTCATAAAGCTTATAAGGGAATAAACAATTGGACATTCACAAGCTTTCAAATATCGATATTACCCACAGTGATCGGCTTGTGGATTTGCCCTGGAGCTTGACCCTACACATTTCATGAACACAAAAGAGTCACTAACTGTAATAACCCAACCCCCACATGTGTTTCTAGTATATTTTCAATCCCTCGTTTCGTGTATCTATATGCTCATTACGAAATTCCATGTGAAATTAAGTTTAATTAAGTGAATCTTATGATTCTAGAGTCCTATCTGTATAATGAGAGAAAAATCTGTCACACTTAGAATGTTTAGATCAGAAACTGAGAGCCTTAGAGGCTTAATAATCCGAAATTGATTTTACATTCGAGATCGGCGTAATTTTTAGGTAATAATAAGCATTTTTGTGAAATTTCAATTTAGAATGATTAAACGATTGATTTTTGTCCTATTTGCCTTTTATATATTTATCTATGTATCAAGACTCTTTAAAACACTAGACTTAGAAGCTTCATTGGAAAAATATCTTCTAAGGGAATAGAGTAGAGAAGGGTTTGAAGGAAAGGGAAGGAGATCAACAATAAGAAGATTGGGAATTGAGCGACTTAAGCCTCTAAGGTAAATTATTCATCATCTATGATTCTTTCTTTGAATTTGAGGGAGGTTAGTATTTGATTCTTGCTTCATTGGAATCATGGTTCATCACTTTGGTGTTTTGGAACTAAATTGGTGTTAAATGCATAAGAAGTTACACTCTCTTCATTTTATTGACATGTTTGAACTTAATTATGTGGGTATGGCCATGTCTATATGTATATGTTTATGTGTGTATGGAGTTGGGATCTCATGAATTGAGTTATATTTTTGGTTATGGAATAAAGATCTAGTTTATATTTAGACCATCATGTGTTATACCTCCTAAATACATGACTTTTGAACCATGTTTTAGCAATTAAAGGATCTATTTTTGACCTTAGTGATGCTCACCAAAAATTGAGTTTTGGTGGAATTTCGGACTGCTCTCTCACTGGAATCACCGCACGTGCGGGGCGGGTCATGGCCGCACGTGCGGGGCTCACAGCCACACGTGCGGCCCATGCTGGAAAAAATGGCTTGCTCCGTTTTACGTTCTCGACCCTCTGATATTTTTAGAATTTGTATTTGATACCTTTTTGATGTATGTAAATTCATTTGAAGCGAAATGAGTTCAAAAACGATGCAACAAGGAAAGGAACTAATGTGTGAGCTATGTATGTGTATAGGTCATACCTCGGGAAGGTCAAGCACTTCGTCGTTGCACTGTGAGTAATAGTACTACAAATGTACATTATTTACCGTTAATACTTCTTATTATTAACATTCTATTTTCTGTGAGCAACGATATGTGGATAGAGAATTAGTGTGAACTTGTGTGGTCATTGAAAGATTCGGCATACATCGCTGTAATTCTGAGATTATTCTGTATTTCGATTACGGATAATGATTATCGGTAATGTGCTACACCCTATGAATGATCTATAATTCCGCATAAGAATTTCATACCAACTATTCATATAATAGAATTAGTTAACAAAAAGAGTTCGTGGGAGTACACTCCACTTGTCAGGAACATGATATGCTGAATGGGAACATGATATCCCGAGTACCCTATTAGGGATTCCTATAGTCTGTTGGGTAATACATGTCTTACAACATAGGTGTTTGCCTATAATAGATGAACATAATTGGGATTGCTTACTGTTGAAAGGCATTATTAACGTTTTGTTATCTGTACATTACCTATATTGATTTATAGTGAACAAGCGAAACAATGATGCTCCTGTATTCCGAATCATTCTGTTTTGTCAATGATGAATCAAGACTATTATGAGGTAAATTATTCCGTTCTTATTGATCGAACTATAATGATACTTGTGAGGTCTAGCAAGGAGTGTTGTTAATGTTCTGACATACGTAAGATGATTATGCCCATTTGTAATAAACTATGAGATGCTTTATGTACACTATTCTGTGACAGTATTCATATGAATTTGGGATTTTTCTGTTTAGTTTATTCGTTCTGTTTATGCATCTTGTCTTGTTAAATCGTTCCGTTTATGGCGTGATATAATATGAATTGTTTGGGGTTTAAAACTTATTGATTTCTGGTATGGAACAAAGTGCTGTACGGAACTAAGTGCTACACTTTGGTAAGAGCCACCTCTTAAGTCCATACATATATGAACTAGGCTTAAAGCCGTTCTGTTATTTCTGGGCCGATGGTCATTCTGATATTTCTGGGCCTATGGTCGTTCTGTATCTGTTAGGCCTATGGCCGTTCTATACATTACTGGGCTGAAAGCCACTCTATTAAGAAAATTGGACCCATGGCTATTCTGGAAATAATTATAGAATGTAATTAATCATGTGCCTCTACAGTTATATGCTTTGTTATTTCAGTTAACTATTACTTTATGTATGTGCTACTATTCACTGAGTTTTACTCACACTGTCTTTTGTCTGTTTCTGTAGGTAAACAACCGGGAAGCCAGTCCTAATATTTAAGGCTCGTCTCCCTTTTGTCAACCTCAATGTGCGCAGGCACTTAGGATGAAGCCCGTGCATTTTGTAAAGTTTGTTAAGTTTTCGGTTTATGCTTTAGTTGTCTGTCTATGGTTGACTGTATACAAGCCCTTCTCATTCATGTTTTTGTTATGCGCCCGATTAGGGGGCTGGTTTTAAGTGTGTACATGTATGTGAATAACGCTTGGGTATATCTTTTCTGTGTATCATTTACCTATTATGATGTTTGCAGTCCTGGCATACTAGTGGTAGCTCGATGGAATAGAGTTCGTTTTGTTATCAGGTGCTTCCGTTCAGGCCCATATGTTACTTATGTCGCTTTTGATGTCTGTGTCGGAGGTAGTCATGCCCAAACTTTTAAGGGCAGTTTCGGTTCATGACACTAACAGTTCAATCCATTCTTTAATTCGCATATTCCTCTTTAGGCTTTACTTTTATATCTTTAACTCATTTATAATGCTTAACATATGCCTATGAGTGCTTACAAGTGAAAGAGAACGGAAAACAAAACACAGAGCAAACATACAAAATTTCAGAAAATAGGGTCCCCGCTCGAGCGTGGGATTCCCCGCTCGAGCGGACCCAAGAGGCCTGCAAAAGTATTGGCTACCTCAAAATTACGCTCGAGCGTGAGTTAGGGCGCTCGAGCGGAAGGCCTATCTCCAAGGCTCCCCGCTCGAGCGTGAAGTATCCTGCTCGAGCGAACATCCAACTCTGCAAAAAGTGCTGGGAGCATGAAATTTACGCTCGAGCGGCGGTTTCCCCGCTCGAGCAGACACCAAAATTCTGGAAATTCCAAATTGTGTTCTTGAGTTCCCTTCAAACATTCCAACCACATTTCTTGCATAACATGGCTCCAACTTCACCTATATTTGTACTAACATGATATAAATACCAAAACACATCATCATAGAGCTCAAGTTCATGAATTAACCACATGCATGTCCCAAATTGGCACTAAACTCAACTCCAACATGACAATTTCATACATTCAAGCTCATATCTTCATAAATTGTACATGCATGTGATGAATTAGCCACATTCTCAACTTAGACAACACAAATGGTGATCAAAACATGAGTTTCAACCAAAACTCTACATGAATCATGTATTTCAAGCTTATACATGCTATTTCAAAACAATTTCTTACATACATGCATATATCAAGCTTTAATTCCAACAAAAACAACTTAACTCATGCTCTTGGTCATAGACAACCCTTGAACACACAAGATCACACATTAATTTCATGAATTCAAGAATCAATACTTACCCATAAGCCCAATCTATGGCTAATTCTTGAACTAGACTCTAAATCTCCAAGCTTGAGTCACAAATTACACAATTCTCTCACTCTCTCTCTTTAACAGCTGGCTCTCTCTCCCTTTCTCAAAGTTTGATCAGCCAAAATGAATACATAGGAGAGAATGGGAAGTGTAGTGCCCTTACCCAACAATTTCCACTAACTCATAATAATAATAATAATAATAAATAATTGGGCATCAATTTACCAATTTAATCAACTTAATCTGGTCTGAATCAATTTTTCAATTAAATTTCACCATAGGCTCTAAAAATTATGCCAATCACAATGGCGTAATCGATTCCGGGTTCTGTGGCCGATAAGGCCTTCAATTTAATTTTCAAAGCAGATTATTCAAACAGATATTCCTACGATGAACAGATAAAACTTCAAAATCACATATATTCGCATAATGGCACACAAAATCATATCAAAACATATAATCACATTTGTATTTGGGACCAATTAGCGTAATACAGAATAGGGGTGTCACAGCCTTCCCCCCTTTAGGAAGTTTGGTCCTCCAAACCAAATTTACCTTCGTCAGGAAACACTTGTGGATAGCGTAATCGTATTTCCTTCTTTTTTTCCCATGTAGCATCCGTCCCACAGTGTTCTTCCCATTCCACTTTCACCATTGGGATGGACTTGCTTCTCAATTGTTTCACTTGCCAATCAACAATTCGTTCCAGTCATTCAGCATATTTCATATTTTCATCAATAACAACCCGGTGATAATCAATCACATAAAACGGGTCTCGGAGGTAACCCCTCAACATCGATACATGAAACACATTATGGATTTGCTCGAATCCCGGTGGCAAAGCAATTTTGTCGGCAACTGGGCCAAGCCTCTTCAAAATCTGAAACAGCCCAATGTAACAGGGCGACAACTTGCCCTTTTTCCAAATCTGACTTGGCCTTTCATCGGAGAAACACGGATGAACACATGGTCACCAACCTCATACTCAAGATGTCTTCTCCAAACGTCTGAATAATTCTTTTGTCGGTCTTGAGCTGTTTTGAGCCTTTGACGAATAGTCTTGATTTTCTCAGAAGTGTCTTGCACAATTTCTGGCCCAAGCAAAGCTCTATCCCTAACCTCTGTCCAACAGATAGGTGATCTACACCTCCTACCATAAAAAGCCTCGTATGGTGCCATACCGATGCTGGAGTGGAAGCTGTTATTATAAGCAAATTCTGCAAGTGGCAAATAATCCTCCTAACTCCCCTGCAAATCCAAGGCACACATGCGAAGCATATCTTCCAAAGTCTGTATCGTTCATTCTGATTGCCCGTCTGTCTGTACGTGAAATGCCGTACTGAACCTCAGTTCTATTCCCATAGCTTCCTGTAAACTCTTCCATAATCTAGATACAAATTTCGGATCTCTATCCGATACAATAGATACTGGAACTCCGTGTAAACAGACAATCTTATCAATGTAAATGGTAGCCAATCTATAAGCAGTAAATGTAGTTTTGACAAGCAAAAAATGTGTAGATTTAGTCAGTCTATCAACTACAACCCAAACAGAATCCATACCTCGAGAAGTCGGAGGTAGGCCAACAATGAAATCCATAGTCACATGTTCCCACTTCCATTCAGGAATAGGGAGAGGTTGAAGTAGACCGCCTGGTTTCTGATGTTCAGCCTTAACTTGCTGACACTGAAGGCACTTGGACACATATTCTGTAATCTCTTTCTTCATTTTAGGCCACCAATAGGTTTGTTTCCAATCCCGATACATTTTATTGCTACCCAGATGCATTGCAAATATGGATCTATGGGCTTCATCTAAGACCCTCTTCTTTAGTTCCGGGATATCAGGAACACATATTCGGTTCTAGAATTTCAACATTTCATTCTCAATGCTAAATTCTGCTTTTGGACTTGTCTCAAATTCATCCATTACCTTTTTGAGGAACTCATCCTCTTTCTGTTTTGGTTTGATTTCATCAACAATTGTCGGCTCGGCTATAATAGCGGCTATCATTCCACCTTGTTCACATACTACCACTTCAATTTCAAACTTCTCAAAGTCTTGTAAAATCTCCCTTTGTTCAGTAAGCAAACAAGCCATACTCCCTGTTGATTTTCTGCTCAAGGCATCAGCCACTGTATTAGCTTTCCCGGGGTGATACTGAATCTCTAGATCTTAGTCTTTTATCAGTTCCAACCATCTTCTCGGACGCATATTCAACTCTTTCTGCGTGAAGAAGTATTTCAGGCTCTTATGATCTGTGTAGACTTCACACTTTGCCCCATACAAATAATGCCGCCAGATTTTCAAAGCAAAAACAACTGCGGCCAATTCTAAGTCATGTGTTGGATAACTCTTCTTTTGTGGCCTCAACTTTTGGGAGGCGTAGGCAATAACCTTTCCGTTCTGCATTAACACACAACCCAAACCTTTATAAGATGCATCACTGAAAATCACGAAATTTCCCGTACCTGAAGGTAGCGTCAAAATTGGTGCAGTGATCAATCTTGTTTTCAATTCATGAAAGGCTGATTCTCTTTCACTATTTCACTCAAATGGTTGCCCTTTATGTATCAATTGGGTAAGAGGCACTGCTAATTTCGAAAAATCCTTTACGAACCTCCTGTAGTACCCAGCCAAGCCCATGAAACTGTGAACCTCTGTTACATTAGTCAGTGTAGGCCAATTCACAATTGTCTCTATTTTCTGTGGGTCCATTGAAATTCCTTCCTTGTTAATCACATGCCCTAAGAAAACAACTTCATCCAGCCAAAACTCACACTTCTTTAGTTTAGCAAATAATTTCCTTTCCCGAAGGATTTGTAAAACAGTTCTCAAGTGATGTTCATGTTCAAGTCTATCTTTAGAGTATATCAAAATATCATCGATGAAGACTACAACAAACTCATCAAGGTAGGTTTTAAAAATTCTATTCATTAAGTCCATAAATGCTGCCGGAGCATTAGTTACTCCAAATGCCATAACAAGAAACTCAAAATGACCATACCTTGTTCTAAACGCTGTTTTCTCAACATCTTCTGCCTTTAGTTTCAATTGATGATAGCTGGACCTCAAATCAATCTTAGAAAACAACTGGGATCCCTGCAACTGGTCAAATAAATCATCAATATGGGGTAAGGGATACTTGTTCTTTATTATTACCTTGTTCAATTCCCGATAATCGATGCACAAATGCAAAGTTCCATCATTCTTTTTCACAAATAATACCAGCTCACCCCAAGGCGAAGTGCTAGGTTGGATAAACCCCTTGTCACGGAGGTCTTGCAACTGTTCCTTCGATTCTTTTATCTCGGCGGTAGCCATTCTGTAGGGAGTTTTAGAAATGGGCTGGGTGCTTGGCACAGTTTCGATAGTAAACTCTATCTCCCTGTCTACCAATTCCCCTGATAACTCATTTGGAAACACATCTGGGAATTCTCTAACAATGGGAATATCATTGAATTCAACATTCACAGATTGTTCAGTCAGCACATAGCACAGATAACCTTGGCACCCCTTCCTGATAAGTTTACATGCTTTCATTGCAGATATCAAATAAAGTGGAGGCACTACCCCATTACCCACAAACACAATCTCTTTCTGTTCTGGTGGTTTAAACACAACCCTTTTTGTCACACAGTCTATGGTGACACAATATTTGGTCAACCAATCCATGCCCAAAATCACATCGAAATGCCTAAAGTTCAAAGGCAACAAATCTACATATAGGGTAGCGTCTTCAATATGCATGTCACAAAACCGATACATGGATTCACATAACACAGATTCCCCTGATGGAGCAAGCACACATAACAAATATGGCAATAACTCTAGGGGTCTATTCAGTTTAGATGCAAATGTACATGTCACAAATGAGTGTGTTGATCCAGAATCAATTAATACAAAGGCATCCTGATTACATATTGAAATAGTACCTGAGACAACTGCATTGGCATTCCGTGTATCACCCGGAACAAGCGCAAAAACTCTCCCCTGTCTCACGGTATCCCCGGTAGTAGCGGGTCCCAAAGTATTCCCCGGCTTTGGAACTGATGCAGTTGAACTAGCTGCTAGTTTCCCACTGTTTTGATTACATTCTCGGGCTATGTGCCCTTGCTTCCCACATTTGAAACAGGCTCCTAATGCACGGTAACAGACTCCATGGTGCCTTTTGCTACAGATATTGCACATGGGAGCTGTGTCTCGAGAAGAATTTGAAGTAGTTGAGGAGCCCGTGTTTTGCTTTTTCAGAAATTTCTTCTTCGAAAAGAAGCCTTGCCTTTTGTTGCCTTTCCATTCTGTTACTGGCTTAGCTTGTCTAGCTATGTTCGCCTCTGATGTGATGGCCTTGTCTAGCACCCCAATGTAGGTCTCCAGCTTTAGGACATTCACCCTCTCTAGGATGTCACTGCGGAGTCCACCTTCAAAATGTCTTGCCTTCTTATAGTCTGTGTCAATTACATCTGGTGCAAACCTGGCCAATTCAGTGAACTTGGCCTCATACTCAGCCACTGTCATGCTATCTTGCTTGAGTTCCATGAATTTCGCTACTTTCCTATCCCGGACGCATTGTGGAAAGTACTTGTCATAGAATATTTCTTGAAACTTTACCCAGTCAACATCCTTATGATTTTCTCGCATTAACATCCACCATCTTCTTGCTTCATCTTCTAGCATAAAAGTGGCTAGAAGCACTTTCTGAGTCTCTGCGTAGGGGAACACTTCAAATAGTTTCTCAATGCCGAGGACCCGTGCTTCGGCTTTCAACGGATCTAATCCCCCGTGAAACTGTGGTGGTTTCATTTTCTTGAATTCCTTGGTGAGAGCTATAATCTGGTCATCATTCTGATTATTTGGCACAGGTGGTGCCGGAGGTGGAGGTGGCGGGTGTGGTTACTGCCACTGTTGTTGCCACTCCTATTGTGGTCACAAAGCATCTGCCATTTCTTGGATCAGTCTCTCCATTCTGTCTATTCTGGCAGTAAAGGACTCCTCTGTCTCATCACCTCTGGTTCTCACCATCTGATTAAACTTACATTATATTTTATACAAAAGGTACCAAAGTATGCAGATACTAAGAAGCACATACATTCAGATAATTTACAATGCAAGTAGTTCGCAATTAACAACATATAATTGTTCATATCCAAACATTTAAGCATGTAATCAATGCTTCCAAATTCATATTTATCACATGAATGCACCCTAGATCTTATCTAGACGATTATTGCTTTTTTTTGGACAAGTGTGTGAGTTATTAACTCGTGCTCTGATACCACTCTGTCATGACCTGAACCCGCCCCTATGGGTCAAGGACATAACCGGCCAGTAATCTAGAGATTACCTACAGCCTCAAACCAAAACAGACATAACTCATTAGAATAAAAGGGCCAAATGGAAGCAAAACTTAAAACTTTGTCCATAGAGCCGTGCTTATATGCACATCAAAACAAACCATGCTCATATACGTTAATAACCCACATCAAAAGTACAGTGCCATAAAATTCTTTACAGACAGGATCATCCAAACTAAGTCAACCCATAACAGACTATGTACAAATATACACAAAGCCCTTGCCAACGTGACAAAATACAATACATAACAAAATGGCAAGGTTGGGTCTCATGCGTGAGACACAGGGGCTGACTCTCCAAAACCTTTGTTGTTCCTAACGGACTTCACTAGGGCTGGGTTTGGACCTCCCTTGGCTCACCTACAAACACATGAATGAGCGTGATCGATAGCCCAGTGAATAATATCAAATACAGAAGCTGCATAAACAATATGTAAAATAACATGCTCCAAACGGCCTTGGGCCCAATTCATATTTCTACTTAACATATATACACTTATACACAATTTTGATCAAGCGACAGTAGTTCCCAACGTGCTGGCCTTTGACCCATTCTGATTTCCATTTATGTCAAAACGGCCTTCGGCCCATTCATTTCTATCAGAACGGCCTTCGGCCCACTCATTTATGTCAGAACGGCCTTCGGCCTGCTCATTCGTGTCAAAATGGCCTTCGGCGCATACATTCGTGTCAAAACGACCTTCGGCCCATACATTTCCGTCAAAACTACCTTCGGTCCGTCCATTTGTGTCAAAACGACCTTCGGTCCTTTTTTTTATATCATGTCAGACTTACGTCCACAATTCCAATTAGTAACTCATAAAGCTTATAAGGGAATAAAGAATTGGACATTGACAAGCTTTCAAATATCGATATTACTCACAGTGATCGGCTTGTTGATTTGCCCTAGAGCTTGACCCTACACATTTCATGAACACAAAAGGGTCACTAACAGTTCAATCCGTTCTTTAATTCACATATTCCTCTTTAGGCTTTACTTTTATCTCTTTAACTCATTTATAATGCTTAACATATGCCTATGAGTGCTTACAAGTGAAAGAGAACGGAAAACGAAACACAGAACAAACATACAAAATTTCAGAAAACAAGGTCCTCGCTCGAGTGTGGGATTCCCCGCTCAAGCGGACCCAAGAGGCCAGGAAAAGTACTGGCTACCTCAAAATTATGCTCGAGCGTGAGTTAGGGCGCTCGAGTGGAAGGCCTGACTACAAGGCTCCCCACTCGAGCGTGAAGTATCCCACTCGAGCGAACATCCAACTCTGCAAAAAGTGCTAGGAGCACAAAATTTACGCTCGAGCGGCGGTTTCCCCGCTCGAGCGGAAACCAAAATTCTGGAAATTCCAGATTGTGTTCTTGAGTTCCCTTCAAACATTCCAACCATATTTCTTGCATAACATGGCTCCAACTTCACCTATATTTGTACTAACATGATATAAATACCAAAACACATCATTATAGAGCTCAGTTTCATGAATTAACCACATGCATGTCCCAAATTGGCACTAAACTCAAGTCCAACATGACAATTTCATACATTCAAGCTCATATCTTCATAAATTGTACATGGATGTGATGAATTAGCCACATTCTCAACTTAGACAAAACATGAGTTTCAACCAAAACTCTACATGAATCATGTATTTCAAGCTTATACATGCTATTTCAAAACAATTTCTTACATGCATGCATATATCAAGCTTTAATTCCAACAAAAACAACTTAACTCATGCTCTTGGTCACAGACAACCCTTGAACACAAAAGATCACACATTAATTTTATGAATTCAAGAATCAATACTTACCTATAAGCCCAATCTATGGCTAATTCTTGAACTAGACTCCAAATCTCCAAGCTTGAGTCACAAATTACACAATTCTCTCCTCTCTCTTTAATAGTCGGCTCTCTCTCCCTTTCTCAAAGTTTGATCAGCCAAACTGAATACATAGGAGAGAATGGGAAGTGTAGTGCCCTTACCCAACAATTTCCACTAACTCATAATAATAATAATAAATAATTGGGCACCAATTTAGCAATTTAATCAACTTAATCTAGCCAGAATCAATTTTTCAATTAAATTTCACCGTAGGCTCTAAAAATTGTGCCACTCACAATGGCGTAACCGATTCCGGGTTCTGTGGCCGATAAGGCCCTCAATTTAATTTCCAAAGCAGATTATTCAAACAGATATTCCTACGATGAACGGATAAAACTTCAAATTCACATATATTCGCATAATGGCACACAAAATCATATCAAAACATATAATCACATTCGTATTTGGGACCAATTAGCATAATACAGAACAGGGGTGTCACATGTACAATCTCAAGAGCGATTCCACATAGGTCTTCGCAGGATCACGCATAACATTTTTTGAAATCTTTTAAGAAAGTGACTAGTCGCTCGCGCTGAAGACAATGCGGAACCAATCTGGATCAAGCCAGGATCCTTTTTAGTACTCACACCAACAAGCATGATTTCATTCATTAAGGGCTTAGCACGCCTCTCTTTCTCTCAAATGATCAAATTTTTGCAAATCCCGAGGAATTCCTTCCTCTTTGTTTTCACCACAGTGTTCAAAAACTTTTGAAAAACTTAGGTCAATGCAATGACTTCAAGGCACAGAAAAGACACAGTTTCTAGTCAAATACTGCCATCTTATTCAGAACTTCTGGCACAACTGGCATAAGGTAGAAGCAAACACAAGAGTGTGATGGTCACTGCTGTTTCATTCAAATCTGTTGGCACAACTGGCTCCAAGGCAGAAACAGACTCAAAAGAAAGAGAAAAAGACAAACATAAAACAAGACAGTGATGTCCGAGGTAACACCCCTGAAACCACCTGACTCCAACAAAATAGGACTGACTCGATACAACAAGACAGACCTGACTAACTCAGTACAAAAAGGCTGACTATATAGAACGCAACAAGACTGACCCAGTATCGAAGTTAGAAAGCACAAAAACTAGCATTCGCAAATGCTCAAAATAGTGCGTGCCATACGCCACATCTGGAGTAAACTGAGCGCCACCCGCAGGTGGTTCATTCCCGGATCACATGGTCACATTATCCCCCAAGTTCATTGATCTAGTGCCAATAGACTTTGCAGGGCCCGGTGCGACGATGACCTCTTTATCAATTAGATCTTGTATTTCATGACAAAGACGAAAACAAAGGTCAGCACCATGGCCGATTTGTTTATGGAAGGCACAGTACTGGGCAGCATCATGACTGGCTGGAAGATGACCACAGAGAGGCCGAGGCTCAAGGGGTTTGAGATTGCCTTGTCCAACGAGGATTTGGAAAGCTTTGGACAAAGGCATATAGAGGGCATGGAAGACCCTCTGGCCTCGGGATGGGTACTTCGAGGTTTGTGATTTTTTATAGGATGCACCAGCAAAGGGATTGATAGGCGCCGACTGGGTTTGCTGATCTCTTATGAGTGTAGGATTAGAGTTAAAAGGAACATTTCCGGTACAACGGCCCTTCTCCCAGCTTGTCCCTTGATTCAAACTGCCCTCAACTTGAGTGGCGAAAGTGTCATCCACAGCCTTTGCATTAACTGCAATCACTTGCTGTTTGTCCAACCCTTCGGCTTTCAAAGCCTCAACAGCCTATAGAAGGTGTTCATGAGGCTTAATGTCTATCCCTACCTTGTCCTTTCCACTGACCTCCACTTTGCCAAGGGATTGACCTTCCTCAAATGCAGCCTGTCCCAAGATTGCAGAACCTTTTGGCATGAAATTTCGGGCATGTGATGTGGTCGATGACAGAGCCAATATCCCAAAGGCCAAACCTGCCACAGTTCTCTGAAGATCTTCGATCATCCTCATCAGCTCAGAAGTAGTGGTCTCACAAGTTTGAGATAAATGGGGTTCAGGTGCATCCATCATGCACAAGTCTGTGCTTTCTGGAATGAACACCTTAGGCTTGGGTAGATGGGCTGGGGTGATGTATATGCTGGGGTTGCAGCTAGATGGTAGTATATGGATCTGATTGAGATACAGAGATGACGGGTCAGTATTGGCCCGAGGTCCTTTAGGTGGAGGTATGGTCTCTTCGTCAATAAGATCCTGAATCTTATGACAGAGGCGGATACAATAGTTAATATCATGACCGTGTTGTTGATGATAGACACAGTATTTAGCTGGGTCATATCTTGGTAGAAGAGGATTTGGAAGAGGTTGGGGTTCTACGAGTTCTAGTTTCCCTTCTTCTCGCAGCATTTCCAAAGCTTGAGAGAGACTCATGTAAAGAGGATGGAATTTTCGAGCTTGGGGCTGAGTTGAAGTGGATGGTTTTTGGCCATTGAGGGAAGTGGTGATAGTGTCTACTTCTGAGCATTTCGCAACTGTGCTACCATCAGTCACAGCATTGGAACTGCGAACAACATTCCTCTTCAAAGGCTTATGATCTTCCGCAAAAATCCCTTGTCGGATGCATCCTTGATTTGAACCCCCATTCCATGAAGGTTTGGAAAGGTAAATAGTGGCAGAACGAACATCTTTTGTAGTAACTTCCCACGCAAATTCTGAACAATCATCCTAATCTGATCTTTGTCGGAAGGCCTTGTAGTCACCATCGAGGCCTTTGCTCTCCATCTCGTCACGAACTCTGAAAAACCCTCCTTTGGCTCTCGGCGGGTGACTTCGAGATCACGAGTTGTGACCTCGATCTGTGTGTTATAGGAGTATTGAGCAACAAAGGCCTCAGCCAGCTCTTCCCAGTTCTGTTTCACAGAGTCCTCCAATTTCACATACCAGATTGCAGCTATCCCAGACATGGTTCAGCCAAAGAGAGATAATTTCTGGGTTGTGGTCAAACCCATTGGCCTCAGGATATCAGAAAACAGGTGGAGATGCACCATTGGGTCTCCAGAGCCCTCGAAGTAGTCGATACGCAACATTTTAAACCGCTCCGGTAAGGTAACTGCAGATTCAGTATACCCGTCCTCTGAATCTGGGATGGAGTTCATTCATTGTGCCCGCTTGAATAACTCCTCCAGTTTATTGACCTTAAGGGCAGTTGAGTCAACCTTAAATTCAAATGGAGCCTCGCTTTAGAGGTCTGTGCTACGATTGGCTCCGCCGGATTGCCCTGAGTCTCTCAAACATTAGTATTATGGGCAGTGGCTCCGAGTGTCGGGTTACCCGTGGGAGGTGCATCAGATATAGAAGCCGTAGCCTACTGTGGCTGTTGTTGTTGTAGTTGGGTTATCACTTCGGCCTGACGAGCCATGACTTTAGCCTGACGGACTGCGTCTTGCTGCAGGGCCTCAATTGTTTGTTGTAGGTACCGCATCTTTTCTTCCATATTGGCTGGGGGATACTGAGCCATAGGAAAGGGTGATTGATCTCGTGCTGAGCTGAATGCAGACAACTGTTCCCAAACCAGACTAAACCTGGGTGAACTGAGGGATGACTGCTGTAGAAACTGCACTGGTGAATTCTGCCTGAACCTCCTTTGTCTTGTAACCAGCGGGGGTGAGGCAAACATGGGTTGCTTCTGAACCAATTCTGACCTGACATAGTCTATCAATACAAGTCCAGTGTACTCGGGGGATATTGGAGCCTTCTAAAGCTATAGTTCCATGACTACCTCTTGCAAAAGAGAAAACATGCAACATCTCAGCTTGATTTCAACAGAACAGACGTGAGGAAAGCTGAATGATTGTACTCTCTACTGAATTCTGCCAAAAATTCTGCCAGCAAACTGATACACTCAGGTAAAACTGATTCCCCTAAAATACTGATGCCCTCAGGCCTGATGTCACGACCCAAACCCGCCCCTAAAAGTTTGGTCCATGACCGGCCTGTACATAGGCCTCAAAACTTAATTTAGAATAATATATAATTACGTACGGGGCCTTAGGCGGATGCAATATCAATAAAAGACAACATCTATTGAGCTTGTGCACACATGATGGTTTAATTGAATTTAAGCATTTAAATACATTCCCATAGTTACATATACAATCACAGAATTATGCAGATCTCACACACATTTATATAAGACTCCAAAATTGCGTAACTCTCAGTAATCCAAATTAAGGCCTCAATACGGAGGTGTACCCCAGGCGGCTTGGCAAACAGGTTGACCCCAATACAATTCTAGTGTCAATCCCCTATGGCTCACCTACATAAACATACATAAAACAGAGTGAGCAAGGCTCAGTGAATAATAGTACGTGATAATCCAATAAATAACTTTAATCACAAGGTATATAAATGCAGAGAACTTATCGTTAATCTTATCCTGTGGTTGCTTTCAGAACGGGCATAGGCCTAGTTTTTAATCAGACGACTTTAAGCCCTTGAACAGAGTGGCATTGAGCCCTTAAACAGAGTGGCCCTGAGCCCTTATCAAAATGGCATATAGCCCTTATCATAATGGCATTAAGCCATTATCAGAATAGCATATAGCCCTTATCAGAATGGCATTAAGCCCTTTTACGTATTTATGAACTCAAGAGGTGGCTCGCACGGATTCTAGAGGTGACTCGCATGGCAGCACTTAGTTCCGTGCAGAACTTTGTTTCATACTAACAGATCATACAGAATGGCCACAGGCCCAAATGTCACAAATTGGCCATAGGCCTCACAGATGTTACAGAACGGCTATCAGCCTCATAACTTTCACAGAACGGCCATAGGCCTCATAACTTTCACATCGGCTTTAAGCCTGGTTCACAGATGTATGGACTCAAGAGGTGGCTCGTACGGATTCTAGAGGTGACTCACATTGCAGCACTTAGTTCCGTACAGCACTTTGTTCCATACCAGGAAACAATTATATCCTTAGGTCTTAATCATCCATATAATGTCATAGCATAGCATACCCGGAACGGATGGACAGAAACAGAAACAGAAATAATCTTAGATTCTTAAGAATACCATTATGCAATAGTGCACATAAGTTTCCCATGGTTTGGTTACAGATTGATATAGGTGTCTTGCGTATAACAGAATAATAATAATAATAATAATAATAATAATAATAATAATAATAATAATAATAATAATAATAATAATAATAATAATAATAACCATTAACAGAGGGCACATATGTCATTACGGTACGCTTAATAAGAACATAACAATTCACATTCTAACGTGGGTCACACAATGATGTTAAACATTTGCATTCATGTCATAGGTTCTTAACGACCTTGGGTCCATATGTAACACAACAGAATAATCTCAGATTCATACAGACACGTTGGCTCAAGGAAGAACATAAGTTTCATTTATTCATTAAGAAACGACGTAGTCTGCTTATGAGTAACAAAATGTTAATATCAATTATTAATAGCACACCCAATGTACTACACAGTACTACTACTCACATAGCTGTGGAACGATGTCCTTGTCTTGACCTACAGACATAATGAACATAGCAGATTATGAGGATAAAACCAATCTCTTTCTTATTCCTTAATCAATAGCCATGGTGGTTCTAAACTCATTAGTCCTCCATAGGTTATAATCCATGCCTCAAAAGATAGGAGGAATCGATAGGAAAATAGTTTAAGTGAAGAAATGGTACAAAACCGGTAGACAGAAAGTGAGCAACTCTCCATAATTTGGGCATAACTATTTCGGTACTTAGAATTTTGGAGTGAGACCACCACCAATGGAAACTAGACTTCTGGGGCTTGATTTTAGGCTCAAGAATCACTCAAAACGGAGTCCGGATGCAAAAGATATGCTTATTCAAAGTTATCAGTTCATGTTGAAACAGGGGTGGCCGCTCGTGCGCCCACTTTGGCCACTCGTGCGGCCCAATTCCGCTCGAGCAGAAGAACCCGGCTGCTCGAGCGCCCAAAAGCAGAATGAAAACCTCTTTTTTTTCCTTATGTCCGCTCGTACGGTGCCCGTGGCCGCTCGTGTGGTCTGGGCAAAAAACAACAGTCCGAAAATGGTTTTTGCTCTAACACTCGATCTAACCATTTTTTAGCTTGATTTCAAGTCTAATTACTCAAAAACATGTAAAATTGCCTAATAACATGATAAACTAAAATCAACCAAGTGCAATCTCATCTCAAATAAATCAATCTTTGTCTCATTTTTTCCATATATTCAAACATCCATAATATATGCTCAAAATCATGCAAATGCATCTTACCCATGGTTAATTCTCACCTTAAATCTTGTTATTCTATAAATCATTCTTAAGATTGAACCCATATCCAACAAATTAAAGGAAATCAAGATTCAATTCATGGAAATAGTTCATTTAAACTCATATTTCTCAACCCCAACTCAATTAGGTGGTTTCTCTTCATTTTAGATCATGAATTTAAACTAGTAATAGATCAATCTTAAGGGGTTAAGTTGATTCCACATACCTAGAGCCAATCTCTTGAACTCTACCTTAATTCCATCAATTTCCCCATCTTTCCTCTTCATCCTCAAGCTCTTCCTTCCTTCTTCTCTTTGAGTTCTCTATCTCTTCCTCTCTCACGTGGCTCCCTCTTTTCTCAAGATATTTTTGGTTCTAAGAGATGAGTCCATCAAGTCATAAGGCATCCATTATATAAATATACCCACACACACAAATTTAACACAGTAGGGAGAGCCAAACGTGGCCTTACGAATCGTACAAAATCAAATTTCAATTAAACTTTTCAGATGACTCTAAAAATTATGCTGATCATGAATATGTCCTCTGTTCCGATTTCTGAAGCCTCTAAGGCCTTCAATTTGCAGTATGAAATTAACCACCCAAACGTGCATTAACGAATCAGACAACTTAGAATTCCAATTAATTTTCCCAAATAGTTCTAAAAATTTCCATTAACATACCCAAGTACTTAATTTTAATTTCTGAACCCATAAAGGTCGGTAATTTCAATTTTAAATCCGTAACTCAACAGATAATGCTTCAATTCCAATAGATATAATTAAATTAAAACACATCATCTCATAGGTAAATAAAGATGACTTCTTATACGCATTTTGGGGTCATTACACCTGATACCCAGACTTGCAAACTGATACATGCATTCCTGTAGAGGCACACTCTAAAAGCACATAGCAAGCAAATGAGAGCCAAAACACCCCTATGTTGGCGTAGAGTTTCCCTATCCTATTTTGTCAGGCGCTAGGGTTTCACTATGCACGCAGCGGTTTCAAACAACCTATAATCGGGTAAGCAACCTGTCCTAGCTTGGAATGGTCACTACAGTTTCCGATATGCACTAGGTCGAATGGTCAAAGAGGATGCCCCGGCAAAATCGGGGTTTGTGTTCCCGTCGTGGCAGAGCCCGCAACCGGTCAGCTTTATCTCACGCTTCTCAAAGCAAGCCTCCGGCAAACCGTTCAGGAATAGCATACAGCAAACACGGTATCCTAGGCACACGAATGCAAATGCAATCCAAAGAAGCACATATGTGTAATCAAAACAAGATATCATGAGTTCGAGTCAAGTTCTCTAAATCCCTAACAGAGTCGCCAGAAACTGTAGACGTGCCCGAACGTCCCGGCTTCGCGTGTGAAGGCGCGAAATCCATTTTGTTCATTAGCATACTATAGTTCGGACTCAAATGTCACAGTTCTGAATCTAATCTCGCAAAGTGCGATGCAAGACCGATAAATCACCAAAGAGTCCAAATCCAGCAAATCGTTTTGAAAAACTAATTTTTATAAAGAAGTGCCAAACATGGACTGCTTTGTCAGATACAGAGACGCCACCTAGACGTTTTGTTTTGGGAAATTTGGGAAAACCTGACCCATGCCTAAGGCCATGTGTCCGTCATCACCAAAGTTGCCTTGGCTCGGGAACTTGGGTACGAGAGGGGAAGGTCATGCAATGAGCACCCCCTCTCGCCAGATCAAAGATCGGCCTTTACTAACATGATATTTTGTTTTTGAAAACACATGTGTTCTTATTCCGATTATTAACCTAGAATTACTATGTGATGCGCACAATACACAAGTATAGACTAGATCGCCTAAATTGGAACAAAACATCTTATGTTTGTTTGTTTGAAAATGGTTTTAAAGGTGCTACTCGCAAGTAAGCTAAGACATGGATTTTTCCACCCACAAGTGGGCTTAGAAAAAAATGATTTTGCCACTCTCAAGTGGGCTTAAAACTCGCATTTCGATGAATTGTTCCAATTCAAGCAATCCAACCTTCACCCATAGGCATTCAGGTATTTATATCATTTAAGAAAATAGCCTCATGGCAACACTCAGACTCATGCAAGATGCTAAAGCATAAACACTTACCTAGTACTCCGAGCCAAAACAAAAGCTAGTTAGTAATCAATGCATGATCCTAGCTATGTTGAGATGGCTAATGCAACACATGCAAAATGAAACTAGAGATAGGCTCGGCTATCATAAAATGACATGCAAGATGCAACTTGATAATCATGTATTCAAGTAGAAATTGAAATACAGTGCAGTTAGTATGATGCGCCAAGCCCAGTGCTTGCAATACGAATGAATGGATGCACGCATGCATAGCATAAGGAATGCTAATTGAAACATGACCTAGAACTAACCATCATAAGCGGGTAAGTAAAAAGGGAGAAAGACGTGGGGTTGGAAGACATTCACACACGCACTCACACTTATTATAAAATTCGCCCTCTCGACGGAGGGTCTGAATAAATAATACAATCCAACTAATTAATTAACTACCCTAGCTAATTAATTATTACAAAACTCTTAACTAATTAAGTAAATTAATTAAGTTACAAAACAATTAAAATGGCCTCGAGAAGAGGGACAAATGCATGCTCGATCGGCTTCGATCGGAAATCCGTTGCCATGCCTCGTGTTGCCTCTGTTTGCACTGTTTTGCACCTCTAAAAACTATGAAAATCTCTGTGATGCTTCTGAAGCACTTCATGGACATTCTGAGAGGTCATCGGCCAAAGGATATGGCCATCGGCCAAGGAAAAAGGGTCATCGACCACTTTTTAGTCCATCGACCAAATATTGTTAGTCGATCGGCACTGAAGTAGCCGATCGACCATCTTTTCTTGCAAATTACTGATTTTGCTGCAGGACAAACAAGGGCATGGCAATACATTTGCAAGAAAATGTTGTTCGACTACACCCCTTATCATGTTTGAGGCTCAAAGGAGTGTAGTGTTCGAGTCTTGAGCCATCAATCACACATTCCAATGCATGATGGCCAAAGAGGCCGAATTGCACAAATTAATATGGAATGAATGCACAAAAACACATGAATGCCTCACACTCTATCATGTTGGATCAAGAGTGTCGGCAATCGAGGATTGAGGCACGTTTCGTCACTTCAAGTACGAAACGTCCCTCGGCCCTCGTGTTTGGTTTGACACCCCAAACCAAACATAATGCAATGTATGTAACATAAGCATGCCAAATGCAATATCATTTACGCATGCACACAAGGCTAAGGTAACAAGCATGCCAAATGCAATGCAACCTAAACAAGCATGTGAAAAAATGCAAACTAGGAAGCATGCAAAATGCAACATAGAGATGCCATACAATGCAACATAAGCATGCCAAATGCAATGCAACAATTATGCAACAATGTCATGCAAAGACAAACATGCAACAACATGCAATATGATAAGTGTACAACAACACACAAACCGCATGATCTATGGACTTAAACCGAAAATGGATAGACCTCAGCCATGCCAAAATAGTGGCCAAAAGGATGAAACAATGGCATGAAAGCACATACAAACATGTACACACTTATGTTCATAAACAAGGCAACAAGACACCAACTCTTAAGAGCACTTAAAGAGTGGAAAGTATGAACATGCTACAAGCATTATGAGCTCTGAAATCATGCATGGAATGGTGCCAAACCATCCAAACTACACAAGTATGGCATGCAAGAGGCTCAAAACTTGAAGATGGCAAAGGGACTTACACTAGGCTATGGAAAACATGAAGCCAAAGGCCTAAGCAAACCAAAACTGTCCTAAAGCATATCAAAGTGAGTCTAAAACATGCATGGACCAAGGCCAAAACAAACCAATATGAAGGGCACTAGGCATGATGCATACAAGGCCAAAAAGGGGTATTACACTACACCTATTAGGACCACGCATGGCATGACTTAACCAATGAAGATCATAGTTATGGCATGTCAAAATAAGCCCAAAAACCCACTTAGATGGCATCCCAAAGACCTAAACATGGAAGCATGCACAATGGCCCACTCTTAAGGCATAAAACACCAAACCTTCAAAGCATTGAAAGAATGACAAAGGCAAGTGTATGGCTACACTACATGGACAAAAATCTCATATGAAATGATGCCAAATAATGAAAATGGTCCAAGCAATGCATGCTAATGACTTGGACACTCAAAGCTAACAATCTAGATTGAACCAAGGCTATACAAAACAGTGCATACATGACTAAAACAACACCAAATAGAGCTTAAACACTGTAAAACATGACTAAAAGTTCCTTTGAGTTGAGCCTAAATATGCAAGCATGATGGTCCAAATGCATGATGCATGTTAAGGCAAATGAGAGGATTGCAAAGTAAGTGCATGATGCATGTAAGAGGCTATCAACCCAACTTAAAACAGAGGTATAACATTGCCAAATAACACCAAATACTTGCTGAAATGAAGCCAAAACATGCTACCATTATGAGCCATATATACTATCAAACGAGACACAAGGAGAGGGGGGTGTCCCTCTCCTATACAAGACTCCAAAACCACTTCTCCTTTGGATTTCAGTGGTGAGAAGGTCAAAGAAAGAAGGTTCCAAAGCCCAAAAAGAAAGGCACAAGAAAAGGCCAAACAAGGCCTAAGAGGGGGTAGACAACCCCCAACCAAAAAGTGACCTAAAACAATCATCACAAGCATGCAAAATCAGAACTTTTTACAGTTTAGAGTTAAGCTTAAAACAATATGCAAGTAGGTCTAAAAGCTTAAGCCAAAATGGGGGATCAAAAGGTTAGTTGCTCACCCTTGAAGAACACCTTCAAGAACACTACTCTAGCAACTTTCCCTGACCAAAAGTAGCCCAAGAACTCTAAAACCAACTCCTAAGGACCTCAGCAACCAAAGGATGGTGTTCTACTAGGTGCTCTAGTGCAAAAGTATGAACAAAATGCACTTTCAAGCACAAACTCACACAAATATAGAGAGAGAGGGAGATATAGAGAGAGATATATCACTTCTCTATGCAATTTTCAGACCCTCTGGAAAGGGGGGGGGGAGGCTCCCTTCTTATAGAATTTCAATTCTCAAGCTTGTTGAACAAGCTTGAGACTTGAAGCAAATCCCTCCATACACGTGTATAAAGGATGGGAATTGTGCCCACCAGCGGTCACAGATGGCAGAAAATATCTGCAAAAAGCAGATGGAAAGGTCTTGGCTAAAAAATATGGCCGATCAACCAAATAAAGTGTCGATCGACCAAAAAAGTGCCAATCGGCCACCACTTTTGGCCGATGGCAAGAAAACAAGGCCGATGGCACAATGCCTTAGCCGATGGGTTGAAGGGATGGCCAACAAGCCACCCTCTTCCCTCAGAAGCAAAAACACAAGTCCTTGGTCCACAACCAAGCACAAAACAAACAAGTTGAGATATCCTGAGGCAAGGCTCGTGGCCGAGGCCTCCGGGAACTCAAAACGAACACAAGCATGGATGATCATTGGGTATTCAAACGATGACGTCCAAGTCTTGAGGACGGTCAAAAATGGGGTGACTACAGTTGCCCCTCTTTGACAGAACTCAAAAGTCATAAGATGATGGGAGTGAATATCAAAGCCCAGAGATGACCCATTTTTGATGAGGCCGAAGACTTTGACAAGCATACAAAATAAGAAACATATGCGCCCGTAGGTAGGGGCAAGATGCAAATGACATGCACGATGCCGAACATAACTTATGATCATGCAAAGAGAGCTGTAATGAAGCATAACATGCAACAGTTTAAGCAAGCGAATAAGAATCAAACTCCATTACATGCAGAAAGGATGTAAAAGAATTATACAATTCTTGCTACGTCTCACGCGGAGTACATCAAATACCGTCTGGTTCGTCTGGTCGCGCCAACTTCAAATGAACCGCACATACAATGTCGTGCCTGTAAAAGAAAGAAACTTAACAGGTGCAATATCGTTAGAAATATGCATAGCAATGCAAGTGAAAAGTACGTGACAACGCAAGCGAAGGGGTGCATGACAATGCAACCTAAGTGTGATGTATAACAATGCAATTTTTGTGCGCATAACAATGTGAGTAGGATGTGCATGACAATGCAAGGAGGGCATGCGCGACAACGCATGCCGAGTGGAATGCATAACAATGCAATTTGAAACAAGCATAACAATGCAAGGAGGGAATACGCGACAACACAAGCTGAGTGGGATGCATAACAATGCGATTAAGGTGCACAAGATAGCGTAATCAATGCAATGCACTGACAAGTGCAGGTAAGATGCGCAAAACAACGCAATGCAATGCACTAACAAGTGCAAGTGAGGTGCACAAGAAAGCGCGAAGAAGTTCAATGCAAAAGATATGAGCATTTTCTATTCAAGAATAGGAGCATGTAGTGAAATGCACAAGCCAGTGCGATGCGCAAGAAAGCGCGAGTGTAAACTGCTCAAAATAGTGCGATGTGCAAGAAAGTGCAAGTGTAAACTGCACAAGAAAGTACGATGTGCAAGAGGGCGCGAGTGTAAACTGCACAAGAAAGTGCGATGCGCAACAGAGCGCGAGTGTAAACTGCACAACTTAGTGCGATGCGGAAGAGAGCGCGAGTTTAAACTGCACAAAACAGTGCGATGCGCAAGACATCACGAGTGTGAACTGCACAAAACAGTGCGATGCGCAACATAGCGCGAGTGTAAACTGCACAAAACAGTAGCGGGAGTGTAAACTGCACAAAACAGTGCGATGCAAAAAATAGCGCGAGTGTAAACTGCACAAAATAGTGCCATGCGCAAGAAAGCGCGAGTGTAAACTGCACAAAACTGTGCAATGCGTAAAATAACGCGAATGTAAACTACACAAAACAGTGCGATGCGCAAGAAAGTGCGAGTGTAAACTGCACAAAACAGTGTGATGCGCAAAATAGTGCGAGTGTAAACTGCAGAAAATAGTGCGATGCACAAAATAGCACCAGTATAAACTGCACAAAACTGTGTGACGTGCAAAATAGCGCGAGTGTAAACCGCACAAAACAGTGCGATGCGCAAGAAAGCGTGAATGCAAACTGCACAAAACAGGTCAATAAAATGATAGATAGTAGATACAAAAGGGAGACATTTTCCAACCATGTTGGAATCATGAGAGAAGGAAAAACAACTAATCAGGCGTGGACACAACGTAACCTGAGATAAATTTCAAACACGTTGAAATCGTGTAAGGAAAAGGGACACTCAAACCACGCTGAAATCGTGAGAGGAGGTCCAAAACAACCCGCTCAGGTGTGTTCAAAACACAACCTGAGATAAATTCCAAACACGCTGAAATCGTGTAAGGAAAAGGGACACCCAAACCACGCTGAAATCGTGAGAGGAGGTCCAAATCAAACCCGCCTAGGTGTGTTCAAAATACAGCCTAAGATAAATTCCGAGCACACTGAAATCATGTAAGGAAAAGGAACGCTCAAACCACGCTAAAATCGTGAGAGGAGGTCCAAAACAAGCCGCCTAGTTGTGTTCAAAACATAGCCTGAGATAAATTCCAAACACGCTTAAATCGTGTAAGGAAAAAGAACACTCAAACCACGTTGAAATCGTGAGAAGAGGTCCAAAACAACCCGCCTAGGTGTGTTCCAAACACAACCTGAGATAAATTCCAAACACGCTGAAATCGCGTAAGGAAAAGGAACACTCAAACCACTCTGAAATCGTGAGAGGAGGTCCAAAACAACCCGCCCAGGTGTGTTCAAAACACAACCTAAGATAAAACACTCCCACGGTCGCGCTCCATGCGTCCTGAGATAGCCCCGGAGGATGACGATCCTAAACGCTGTGCAGCATGAACGGATGAACGATACAAGATAACACAAAATGCAAATAAATGCAATAAGTGCGATGATATGATACACGTTACAGCATGTTACAAGCATTGTAGAGCATGATTTTTTTTAGGGAATGCAATAAACAAACAAAGCGGTGTTTCAGAAAGCACCTCACGGGGTGAGTGGCGATGAACCACTTTACTCTGACGGGGATCTCCCCTTGTGTTCTTCGAACACTTACCTTGAACTCGCAGTACAAAGGTCCTGAAATGCTAACAAGGAGCAACATCTGCGGGGAAGCTACGGATGCCGCTTTTCTTCCTGATCATATTCACAACTTTCCCTATTCTCCAACGGGGTGACAGACTAGGTTGGTTCAGTATCCAGAATCGAGGAGCAAACCTGCTACCTCAACTTGTGGGGCTTCCATATAGATTTCAAGCCGGGGATACACCCCTGGGTAATTAAACCAGACTTTAGTCTCGGAAATTCCAAACCTTTGTGTTCTAGGCAACAGCCATTCGAACTCTAGTTTCCACCAATGCAATTGATCTCCTACGAACTCATTGCAAACAGAGCCAAGATGCCTTTGGCAGGGACTAGTACTCAAGGAGAGCACTTTTGATCGCCATTCTTGCATGGAAACAATCAACATAATATTCTGTTTGCTTCAAACACACAGCTCATATAGCATACCGCTCATTCTGAGCACACAGCTCATAACACAGTATTCTAGTTGTTTCGAACACACAACTCATATAGCACACTGCCCATTCTGAACATACTGTTCACTCTGAATACACAACTCATAACACAGTACTCAGTTTATTCTGCACACGGCTCATCCTAAACAAATAGTTCAAACTGAACAGACGGGATGCAATAACGGAACATGCAGAAGTTGAAACAAACTTGGATGCTCCAAATTTTCCTTATTTTCTTTTGCTTCGCAGCTCGGAACCCATGTAGCTTCAGATAGGTCCTGGTTCTACTGTTCTTACATAACCTGGGTTAAACCCTGTAGTGTTTATGAAAGAACAATCCTTGTTTCGCACAAATGTGGAGAACGACACAGCATTCCCGAGCACAAAACGATTCATTTTGAAATTAAGAAAAGAGTTTTTTTTTTTTTTTTTTTACCGAGTATTGAGCCTACAACTAAAAACAGTGCACTACGAATCTACAACGGAAAACAAAAGATAAACAACCTAAACACATCGAGAAATGCTCGAAACGACTCAAAGCAAGAATTGAGACAAACAAAACAAAAGATACGACACTCAGACGTATTTCAAGTGGCAAGAGACCTCCCAGTTCGCGAAGAGCCAGTTTCTTCAGGTATTGTTTCCCAGCCTTTTCTTATTTGTGATTCTCGCATCGTACATCTCTCTTTTTTTCAATCTCTCATTTTTTATCCCTCCCCTGGGTAGTTGATGGATAAACAAGATGTTGCGGGCTCTTGCCCCTAGCATTCTGCTAGATTCTTCCTTTTCTGCTCACAGCAGTGAACTTTCCCACAGAGGGGTTGCGCTACAACTGGGTGTGTAGCCAATCTGTAGCTGACATCGGTTGACGATGCTCTGCTAGGGAGTTTGGACGTGATCAGATGTGTCCAGACGAGGGAGTGGAATATCTAGATCCATTCTAGTTTGTGCTTCGCACTTGGCTTGATACCTCGTTGCTCGAAGGATGAGATAGCTTTCGGCATTTTGCTGTTAGCTTCAGTTGTCCCCTTTTCTAGCAGGTAGAGTGCCCTTTCTGGCAGGTATGTTGACAATGGGGAAAAGACAGAAACCTGACTCAACTGTGCCCCTAGTTCATCATTTTGACCATTTTTGTTTTTGCTTTTCTACTAAAATAATTTTGACCAACATGAGAATTAGATTAACACGCTTGTTTGATTTTTTTATTCAAAATCATGCAAGTCAGGCTATGAGCACTGAAATTTTTTCTTTTTTCAGGTCCAAGAAAAGGTCCAATTTTTGAAAAAAAAAATGGAATAATTTTTGAGAGAATTAGTCAACTTCATTAAAAATTCCAAAAACTGTTTTTACAATGGCCACCGCTCGACCAACACAGAATTTACTCTTGAGATGTACAACCTCAGATCCAAAACAATGGAAAATTGCCCCTTGTCTAAATGCCACTACATGGCAACGGAAAGTTGCCCCTTGTTTGAATGGCACCGCAGCACACAGAATGACAACGGAAAGTTGCCCCTTGTTTGAATAGTACCGCAGCACACTGTAACCAGTTCTCATAGTGAAGATCACAACCGAACTCTGTATTACGTGGACATAGTCGATTTGGAAATGTTTATGGCTGGACTTCAGAATGAAGTTGCCTACGTATCCCAAACATGGAAATCAAGCCTTGCGTAGTTCGGGGTCAGGTTCACTCGGGTATTAACCTCTCCTTTTACGCTCTAAGTTCTGCCAAGGCCGCCCTTCCGGGTTTTCAACCTTGCGAGCTCTGTTTTTCTGTTCTGTTCATTTCATTTCTTTTTCTTTTCGTTCTTTTCTTCTTTTCATTTTTTTCATTTTCTTCATTTTCCAATCTTTTCTTTTCTTTTCTTTTTCTTCTTCTAACTTTTACCTGGGTCGCCCTTCCGAGTTTTCGGCCCAGCGAGCCTCTCAAGGGTAAAAGTGTAACTTTGTCCATGTCAAATGGTTTTAGGATCTCGAAGCCATCTGAATCTAGAAGAATGGCCGTTGTTCGCTGATGATGCAGGAGCCCATCCAATCGGGGCTGAATCTGCCCCTAGTGTTGTGGATAGGAACTTAGTTGTCCTTCAACAATACTTTCTTCCTTCCTCCCTTCTGGGATTTGGCATTCTTGCCAATCTTCGTTAGCTTGAGAATTGTCCCAATTTTGACTCTTCGAGCGCATCTGACATTTTTGCCCCCAATTCAAGGGCTACTTCTGATCTAGCTTCACAAGCTTTCTTTGATCAGTCTGATCTCCTTGATCTAACTTTCTTGCCCCTAGTTCAAGGGTTGTTCCAAATCTGGCCACACAGGCCTCACATCGTGGTTGACCATTGAACATTTTGAATCCAAGTTCAAGGTTTGAAAAAAAGGGGTTGAGTCTCAAGGCTGAGAGCGATCCTAAGCTGCACAATCTCAAGAGTGATTCCACACAGGTCTTCGCAGGATCGCGCATAACATTTTTTGAAATCTTTTAAGAAAGCGACTAGTTGCTCGCGCTGAAGACAATGCGGAACCAATCTGGATCAAGCCAGGATCCTTCTCAGTGTTCACACCAACAAGCATGATCTCATTCATGAAGGGCTTAGCACGCCTCTCTTGCTCTCAAATGATCAAATTTTTGCAAATTCCAAGGAATTCCTTCCTCTTTGTTTCCAATACAGTGTTCAAAAACTTTTGAAAAACTTAGGTCAATACAATGACTTCAAGGCACAAAAAAGACACAGTTTCTATTCAAATACTGCCATCTTATTCAGAACTTCTGGCACAACTAGCATAAGGCAGAAGCAAACACAAGAGTGTGAAAGTCACTGCTGTTTCATTCAAATCTGTTGGCACAACTGGCTCCAAGGTAGAAACAGACTCAAAAGAAAGAGAAAAAGACATACAAAACAAGACAGTGATGTCCAAGGTAACACCCCCGAAACCACCTAACTCCAACAAAACAGGACTAACTCGATACAACAAGATAGACCTAACTGACTCAGTACAATAAGACTGACTATATACAGCGCAACAAGACTGACCCAACATCGAAGTCAGAAAACACAAAAACTAGCATTCGCAAATGCTCTAAATAGTGCGTTCCATACGCCACATCTGGAGTAAACTGAGCACCGCCCGCAGGTGGTTCATCCCCGGATCACATGGTCACATTATCCCCCAAGTTCACTGATCCAGTGCCAATAGACTTTGCAGGGCCCGGTGTGACGATGACCTCTTTATCAATCAGATCTTGTATTTCGTGACGAAGACGAAAACAAAGGTTAGTGCCATGACCGGTTTATTGATTTAAGGCACAGTACTGGGCAGCATCATGACTGGCTGGAAGACAACCAGGGAGAGGCTGAGGCTCAAGGGGTTTGAGATGGCCTTGTCCAACGAGGATTTGGAAAGATTGTGACAAAGGCATGTAAAGGGCATGGAAGACCCTCTCGCCTCGAGGTGGGTACTTCGAGGTTTGTGATTTTTTACTGGATGGACCAGCAAGGGGATTGATAGGCGCCGACTGGGTTTGCTGATCTCTTATAAGTGTAAGATTAGAGCTAAAAGGAACGTTTCCGGTACAACAGCCATTCTCCCGGCTTGTCCCTTGATTCAAACTACCCCCAACTTGAGTGGCAAAAGTGTCATCCACAGCCTTTGCAACAACTGCAATCACATGCTGTTTGTCCAACCCTTCGAATTTCAAAGCCTCAACAGCCCATAGAAGGTGTTTATGAGGATCAATGTCTACCCCTACCTTGCTCTTTCCACTCACCTCCACTTTGCCAAGGGATTGGCCTTCCTTAAATGCAGCCCATCCCAAGATTGGGGAACCTTTTGGCATGAAATTTTTGGAATGTGATGTGGTCGATGACGGAGCCAATATCCTAAAGGCCAAATCTGCCACAGTTCTCTGAAGATCTTCGATCATCCTCATCAGCTCAGAAGTAGTGGGCTCATGGGTTTGAGATGATTGGGGTTCAGGTGCATCCATCATGCACAAGTCTGTGCTTTCTAGAATGAACACCTCAGGCTTGGGTAGATGGGCTGGGGTGATGTATATGCTGGGGTTGTAGCCGAATGGCAGTATATGGATCTGATTGAGATGCAGAGATGACGGGTCAATATTGGCCCGAGGTCCTTTACGTGGAGCTATGGTCACTTCGTCAATAAGATCCTGAATCTTATGATGGTGGTGGATGTAACGGTTAGTATCATGACCGTGTTGTTAATGATAGACACAGTATTTAGCTGAGTCATATCTTGGTGGAAGAGGATTTGAAAGAGGTTGGGGTTCTAGGAGTTCTAGGTGCCCTTCTTCTCGCAGCATTTCCAAAGCTTGAGAGAGACTTGTGTAAAAAGGATGGAATTTTCGAGCTTGGGTTGAAGTGGTTGGTTTTTGTCCATTGAGGGAAGTGGTGATAGTGTCTATTTCTGAACATTTCACAGTTGTGCTACCATCAGTAGCAACATTGGAACTGTGAACAACATTCCTCTTCAAAGGCTCATTATCTTCCGCAAAAATCCCTTGTCGGATGACATCCTCGATTTGAACCCCCATTCCATGAAGGTCTGTAAAGGTAAACAGTGGTAGAACGATCATCTTCTGCAGCAACTTGCCATGCAGATTCCGAACAATCATCCTGATCTGAGGCCTTTGCTCTCCATGTCATCACGAACTCTGAAAAACCCTCCTTTGGCTCTTGGCGTGTGACTTCGAGATCACGAGTTGTGACCTCAATCTGTGTATTATAGGAGTGTTGAGCAACAAAGGCCTCAGCCAGCTCTTCCCACTTCTGTTTCACGGAGTCCTCCAATTTCACATACCAGATTGCGGTTATCCCAGACATGGTTTGGCCAAAGAGACATAACTTCTAGGTTGTGGTCAAACCCATTGGCCTCAAGATATCAAAAAATAGGTGGAGATGCACCATTGGGTCTCCAGAGCCATCAAAGCAGTCGATACGCAACATTTTAAACCGCTCCGGTAAGGTAACTGCAGATTAAGTATACCTGTCCTCTAAATCCGGGATGGAGTTCACTCCTTGCGCCTGCTTGAATAACTCCTCCAGTTTATTGACCTTAAGTGCAGTTGAGTCAACCTCAAATTCAAATGGAGCCTCGCTTTGATGGACAAGAGCCTTTGAGGTCTGTGCTAGGATTGGCTCTGCCGAATTGCCCTGAGTCTCTCGGACATTAGTAGTATAGGCAGTGGCTCTGAGTGTCGGGTTACCCGTGGAAGGTGCATGAGATGTAGAAGCCACAGCTTGCTGTGGCAGTTGTTGTTGTAGCTGGGTTATCACTTCGGCCTGACGAACCATGACTTTAGCCCGACGAGCCGTAACTTCAGCCTAACGGACTGCGTCCTGCTACAGCGCCTCAATTGTTTGTTGCAGGTACCGCATATGTTCTTCCATATTGGCTGGGGGATAATGAGCCATAAGAAAGGGTGATTGATCTCGCGCTGAGCTGAATACAGACAACTATTCCCAAACCAGACTAAACCCGGGTGAACTGAGGGATGACTGCTGTAGAAACTGCACTGGTGAATTCTGCCAGAACCTCCTTCATCTTGTAACCGGTGGGGGTGAGGCAAACACAGGTTGCTTCTGAACCAATTCTGACCTGACAAAGTCTATCAATACAAGTCCAATGTACCCAGGGGATATTGGAGACTTCTGAAGTTATAATTCCACGACTACCCCTTGCAAAAGAGAAAATAGGCAGCATCTCAGCTTGATTTCAACAGAACAAACGTGGGCAAAGCTGAATGACTGTACTCTCTACTGAATTCTGCCAAAAATTCTGCCTGCAAACTGATACCCTCAGGTAAAACTGATTCCCCCAAAATACTGATGCCCTCAGGCCTAATACCCAGACTTGCAAACTGATACATGCATTCCTGTAGAGGCACACTCTAAAAGCACATAGCAAGCAAATGAGAGCCAAAACACCCTTATGTTGGGGTGGAGTTTCCCTGTCCTATTTTGTTAGGAGCTAGGGTTTCACTACGCACGCAGCGGTTTCAAACAACCTATAATTGGGTAAGCAACTTGTCCTAGCTTGGAATGGTCACTACAGTTTCCGATATGCACTAGGTCGAATGGTCAAAGACGGTGCCCCAGTAAAACCGGGATTTGTGTTCCCGTCGTGGCAGAGCCCGCAACCGGTCAGCCTTATGGCACGCTTCTCAAAGCAAGCCTCCAGCAAACCATTCAGGAATAGCATACGGCAAACACGGTGTCCTAGTAGCACCAATGCAAATGCAATGCAAAGAAACACATAAGTGTAATCAAAACAAGATATCATGAGTTCGATTCAAGTTCTCTAAATCCCCAATAGAGTCGCTAGAAACTGTAGACATGCCCGAACGTCAAGGCTCCGCGCGCAAAGGCGCGAAATCCGTTTTATTCATTAGCATACTACAGTTCAGACTCAAATGTCATGGTTCTGAATCTAATCTCGCAAAGTGCGATGCAAGACTGATAAATCACCAAAGAGTCCAAATCCGGCAAATTGTTTTGGAACATTGATTTTTATAAAAAAGTGCCAAACATGGACTGCTATGCCAGATACAGAGTTGCCACCTAAATGTTTTGTTTTGGGAAATTTCGGAAACCGTGACTCGTGCCTAAGGTAACATGTCCGTCATCACCAAAGTTGCCTCGACTCGGGAGCTTGGGTATGAGAGGGGAAGGTCATGCAATGAGCACCCCTACTTGCCCGATCAAAGATCGGCCTTTACTAACATGATATTTTGTTTTTGAAAACACATGTGTTCTTATTCCGGTTGTTAGCCTAGAATTTTTCATGACCCGAACCTGCCCCCGTGGGTTAAGGACATAACCGGCCAGTAATTATGAGATTACCTACGGCCTCGAACCAAACCAAACGTATTTTAGCAGTGTTAATGGGGGGCCAAACGGAAGCAATTTAAAACTTTGTCCATAGAGCTGTTCTTACATGGCACATCATAACAAACCATATATATGTACATTAATAACTCACAACAAAATATGTACCACACAAGGTTCTGTACATACAGGATCATATAAGTCTAAGTCAACCCATGAAAACTATATACAGACATGTTCAAAGGCTTTGCCAACATGACAACATAAAACAAAATGACAAAAAGGCGAAGACGGGTCTCGTGCGTGAGACGCGAGGGCTGACTCTTCAAAACCTTTGTTATTTTACACAGACATCACTGGGGCTGGGTCAGGACTTCTCTTGGCTCACCTACAAACACATGAATGAGCGTGAGTGATAGCCCAGTGAACAATATCAAATAAAGGAGTTATACAAATGGTACGTAGAAGAACATGCTGCAAATGGCCTTGGGCCCAATTCACATTTCTATTTAACATATATATACCTACACAATTTAAATCAAGTGACTGTGGTTCCAAACATGTTGGCCTTTGGCCCATTTATCATCCATTTGTCAAACTAGCCTTTGGCCCATTCAGATTTTCATGTCAAACTGGCCTTTGGCCTATTCAACTTTCATTCATGTCAAACTAGCCTTTGGCCCATCCATTCATGTCAAACTGGCCTTTTGCCTATTCATTCATGTCAAACTGGCCTTTGCCCCAGTCGTTCATGTCAAACTGGCCTCCGGCCCATTCGTTCATGTCAAACTGGCCTCCGGCCCATTCGGTCATGTCAAACTGGCCTCTGGCCCATTCGTTCATGTCAAACTGGCCTCTGGCCCATTCATATCAAACATTTATCCGTAATTCAAACTAGCAAACTTATGAGGCTTATAAGGAAAAAGCAATTGGACAATGACAACTTCAAAATATCAAAATTACTCACAGTGATTGGTTGGTTGGTTTGCCCTGGAGCTCGACCCTACACATTTCATGAGCACAAAAGGGTTACAAACAATTCAATCCATTCTAAATTCACATTTTCCTCTTTAGGCTTCATTCTTATCTCTTTAACTCAATTACAATGCTCAATGCATGTCTAAGAGTACTTAGAAGTGAAAGAGAACAGAAAATGAAACACAGAATGTCCTTTTTAAAATTTCAGAAAACGGGGTCCCCGTTCAAGCGTGGACTTCCCTACTCGAGCGGACCCTTGAGGCTTGCAAAAGCACTTGATATGTCAAATTCACGCTCGATCGGGCATTCTGGCGCTCGAGCGGAAGACCTCTCTACATGGCTCTCCACTGGAGCGTGAACTTCCCCGCTCGAGCGGACACCATGTCTGCAGAAAATACTGGGATCACAAATTTCATGCTCAAGCAGTAGTTTCCCCGCTCAAGCGGACATCAAAATTCTGGAAAACCCAGAATTGTTCTTTGAGCTCGAATTCAACATTCAACCAACATTTCTTGCATATTATGGCTCAAACTTCACATAAACATGTACTAACATGGTACAACTACCAAATTACGACATTATGAGGCTTAATTCCATGAATGAAACACATGCATGGCTTTAATTCACCCAAACTCATCACCAACACATTAAATTCAAACATGCAAAGCTCATACCTCCATGATCTACACTTGCATGTGAGAGATATTCATTATTCTCAACTTAATTGGTGAAGATATGATCAAAAACATGGATTTCAACGAGATTTAACATGGATTATACACATTGTGTTCAAATATGAAAATTCATAGCAATTTCCTACATGCATGCATCTATTGACTTCAAATACAACCAAAACCAACCCATTTCATCATGATCAATTCATTTCATGTTCATTAACATCATACAACTTTGAATTCACAAAGTTACAATTAATATTCATAAATTCACTCACCTAGGAGCTTCAAATTCCCAAGGTTAAGCCAAAAATTGCAGAAGTCTCACCCTTTCTCTCTCTATAGCCAGTTCTTTCTCTCTCTCAAGGCACAAAATTAGATTTTGAGCTCAAGTGTAGGAATAAGTATATAGTGCCTTTCTACATAAGTTCCCACTAGTCACAATTTAATAATAATAAATAATTGGGCACTAATTCACCAATTTAATCATGTAAATTTCGGGTTCTGTGGCCGATAAGGCCTTCAATTTAATTTCCAAAGCAGATAATCAAACAGATATTCCTATGGTGAACAGATAGAAATTCAAAACCACATATTTTCACATAATGGTACACAAAATCATATTAGACACATAATCATACTTATATTAAGGACCAATTAACATACTACGGAACAGGGATATCACAGTCTTCCCCTCTTTAGGAAGTTTGGTCCTCCAAACTTATTTTACCTTCGTCAGGAAATAAATGTGGATAGCATAGTCGTATTTCCTCCTCTTTTTCCCATGTAGCATCCGTCCCATAATGTTCTTTCCATTCCACTTTCACCATTGGGATGGACTTGCTTCTCAGTTGTTTCACTTGTCGGTCAACGATTCGTTCCGGCCATTCGGCGTATTCTATATTTTCATCAATAGCTACCCGGTGATAATCAATCACATGAAACGGGTCTCGGAGGTAACCCCTCAACATTTACACATGAAACACATTATGGATTTGTTCGAATCCCGGTGGCAAAGAAACTCTATAAGCAACTGGGCCAAGCCTTTCCAGAATCTGAAACAACCCAATGTAACGGGGCGACAACTTGCCCTTCTTTCCAAACCTGACTTGGCCTTTCATTGGAGATACACGGATGAACACATGGTCACCAACCTCATACTCAAGAGGTCTTCTCCGAACATCTGCATAATTATTTTGTCGGTCCTGAGCTATTTTGAGCCTTTGCCGAATAATCTTGATTTTCTCAGTAGTGTCTTGTACAATTTCAGGCCCAAGTAAAGCTCTATCCCCGACTTCTGTCCAACAAATAGGTGATCTACACCTTCTACCATACAAAGCCTCGTATGGTGCCATACCGATGCTGGAGTGGAAGCTGTTATTGTATGCAAATTCTACAAGTGGCAAATAGTCTTCCCAACTCCCCTGAAAATCTAAGGCACACATTCGAAGCGTATCTTCCAAAGTCTGTATTGTTCGTTCTGATTACCCATCCGTCTGTGGGTGGAATGCAGTATTGAACCTTAGTTCTGTACAAATTTCGGATCTCTATCCGACACAATGGATACCGGAACTCCGTGCAAACGGACAATCTCATCAACATAAATGGTAGCCAGTCTATAAGCATTAAACGTGGTTCTAACTAGTAGAAAATGTGCAGATTTAGTTATTCTATCAACCACAACCCAAATAGAATCCATACCTCGAGAAGTCTGAGGTAGGCCAACAACGAAATCCATAGTCACATGCTCCCACTTCCATTCAGGAATATGGAGCGGTTGAAGTAGACCGCCTAGTTTCTGATGTTCAGCTTTGACTTGCTGACATTGAAGACACTTGGACACATATTCTGCAATCTCTTTCTTCATTTTAGTCCACCAATAGGTTTGTTTCAAATCCCGATACATTTTATTGTTACCCGGATGCATAGCAAATACGGATCTATGGGCTTCATCTAAAACCCTCTTCTTTAGTTCGGGAATATCTAGGACACACATTCTGTTTTGAAATCTCAGCACTTGATTCTCAATGCCAAACTTTGCTTTCGGGCTTGTCTCAAATTCATCAATCACTTTCTTGAGGAATTCATCATCTTTCTATTTTTGTTTCATTTCATCAGTGATTGCCGGCTCGGCCGTAATAGCGGCTATCAATCCGCCCTGTCCACATGTCACCACTTCCCTTTCAGACTCCTCAAAATCTTGCAAGATTTCTTTTTGTTCGGTAAGCAAACAAGCCATACTCCTCGTTGATTTTCTACTCAAGGCATCAGCAACTGTGTTAGCTTTCCTGGGGTGATACCGAATCTCTAAATCATAATCCTTTATTAGTTCCAGTCATCTCCTCTATCGCATATTCAGCTCCTTTTACGTGAAGAAGTATTTCAGACTTTTGTGATCTGTGTAGACTTCACACTTTGCTCCATACAGATAATGCCGCCAGATTTTCAAAGCAAAAACTACTACGGCCAATTCTAGGTCATCTGTTGGATAATTCTTCTTGTGTGGCCTCAACTGTCGGGAGGCGTAAGCAATAACCTTTCCGTTCTGCATTAACACACAACCCAAACCTCTATAAGACGCATCACTGAAAATTACAAAATTCTCCGTACCTGAAGGTAGTGTCAAAATTGGTGCAGTGGTCAATCTTGTTTTTAGTTCATGAAAGGAAGCTTCTCTTTCGTCATTCCATTCAAATGGTTACCCTTTTCGTGTCAATTGGGTAAGAGGCACAGCTAATTTCGAAAAGTCCTTCACAAAGCTCCTGTAGTACCCAGCTAAGCCCATGAAACTACGGACTTCTGTCACATTGGTCGGTGTAGGCCAACTCACAATCACCTCTATTTTCTGTGGGTCCACCGAAATTCCTTCCTTGTTGATTACATTCCCTAAGATAACAACTTCATCCAACCAAAACTTACATTTCTTTAGTTTAGCAAATAATTTTCTTTCCCGAAGTATTTGTAGGACAGTTCTCAAATGATGTTCATGTTCAAGTCTATCTTTATAATATATCAAAATATCATTGATAAAAACCACAACAAATTCGTCAAGGTAGGTGTTAAAAATTTGGTTCATTAAGTCCATGAATACTGCTGGAGAATTAGTCACTCCAAATGGCATAACAAGAAACTCAAAATGTCCATACCTTGTTCTGAATGCGGTTTTCTCAACATCCTCTGTCTTAACTTTCAGCTGATGATACCCAGATCTCAAATCAATCTTAGAAAACACCTGCGATCCCTGCAACTGGTCAAATAAGTCATCAATACGGGGTAAGGGATATTTGTTCTTTATTGTTACCTTGTTCAATTCCTGATAATCGATGCACAAACGTAAAGTTTCATCCTTCTTTTTCACAAACAGTACCGGTGCACCCCAAGGCGAAGTGCTAGGTCGAATAAACCCCTTGTCAAGCAGGTCTTGCAACTGTTCTTTCAATTCTTTCATTTCGGCAGTAGCCATTCTATAAGGGGTTTTAGAAATGGACTAGGTGCCTAGCACAGTTTCAATAGTAAACTCTATTTCCCTGTCTACCAACTCCCCTGGTAATTCATTTGGAAACACATCTGGAAATTCTCTAACAATAAGGGTATCATTCAATTCAACATTCGCAGATTGTTCAGACAACACATAACACAAATAACCCTGGCACCCTTTCCTGATCAGTTTACATGCTTTCATTGTAGCTATCAAATAAGGTGGAGGCACTGCCCCATTACCCACAAACACAATCTCTTTCTATTCTGGCAGTTTAAACACAACCCTTTTTGTTACACAATCGATGGTGGCATAATATTTGGTCAACCAATCCATGCCCAAAATTACATCAAAATGTCTAAATTTCAAGGGCAACAAATCTACATATAGAATAGCATCCTCAATGCGCATATCACAAAACCGGTATATAGATTCACACAATACAGATTCCCCAGATGGAGCAGACACAGATAGCAGATATGGAAGTAATTCTAAGGGTCTATTCAGTCTAGATGCAAATGCATATGCCACAAAAGAGTGTGTGGATCCGGAGTCAATTAACACAAAAGCATCCTGATTACGTATAGAAATAGTACCTGAGAGTACTGCGTTGGCATTCCGCGTATCACCCGGAACAAGCGCAAAAACTCTCCCTTGTCTCACGGTATCCCCGGTGATGGCAGGTCTCAAAGTATTTCCCACTTTGGGATTGATGCAGTTGAGTTAGCAGCTAGCTTCCCACTGTTCTGATTATAATCTCGGGCCATGTGCCCTTGTTTACCACACTTGAAACAGGCCTCTGACACACGGTAACAAACCCCATGGTGCCTTTTGCTACAAATATTGCACATGGGAGATGCGTCTCAGGAAGAATTCGAAGTACTTGAGGAGCCCGTGTTTTGCTTTTTCAAAAATTTCTTCTTTGAGAAGAAGCTTTGCCTTTTGTTGCCTTTCCATTCAGTTGGTGGCTTAGCCTGTCTAGCTATGTTAGCCTCTGATATGATGGCCCTGTCTAGCACCCCAATGTAAGTGTCCAGTTTCAAGACATTCACTCTTTCTAAAATGTCACTTCGGAGCCCACCTTCAAAGTGCCTCACCTTCTTATAGTTAGTATCAATTACATGTGGTGCAAACCTGGCCAATTCGGTGAATTTGGCCTCATACTCGGCTACAGTCATATTGTCTTGCCTTAGTTCTATGAACTCTGCTACTTTCCTATCTCAAACACACTGCGGGAAGTAGGGGTGAGCAGCGGATATACCGATCCGTTAAAACCGACCGAACCGAACCGATCCGCCGCATTTTGGACGGATGCGTGATGACGAGCGGACGGTTGCGGATTGATTTTTTTCAATCCGCCAATTTGGCAGACGGATGGCGGATTTAAGGTTCATTTGGCCGCAACTAAACCGCCAAACCGCGAGCACCCTTAGTAATTTATAAAACTTTTTGTTTTCAATTTGTTTAAATATTTTATTTGTGTTTTCAATTGAAAAGGAGTTCAAATATTCTATTGAAATTTTTTTTTTCAACTTGAATATATTTTTTGAATTGAAAAAAATAAACGTATTATTTATCTATATTTTTTGGTTTTTAAATCTAACTCTAAAAGTAATAAATAGAAAATATGATATATGTTGGTTGGTTTTTATTTTCAAAAATATATATAAATGTAACAATACAGAGACATAATCTCTACTATTGCTCTATTCATGGTTTTTGTGGTTTGAATTATTTTTATATTTTAAGAACCAGAAATTGTAATATTTTATGTGGATGAGGAATGCTGTGATTGTAATATGTGAATGAGGCATGCAGTGATTGTGATATTCTAAAGTTTCAAACTTTCTATCATTGGATGAGGCATGCAGTAATTGTAATACTTTTTTAAGTCATTGACTGTAATATTTTCTCTTTTTTTTTTTTTTGAGGGAGTGCACAAGTTAAACTATGTTAAAAATTTATAAAATTTCAAACCGCCAAACCGATTCGCATCCATCCGCCAAACCGCCAATCCGTTCAAACCACATCCACCGAATTGGCGGACGGATGCGGATTGATTTTTTTCAATCCGCCAATCTGGCGGACGGATGGCGGATTGAAGGTTTCGTGGCCGCAACCGACCCGCGCCCACCCCTAGCGGGAAGTACTTGTCATAGAAAATCTCCAAAAAATTTGCCCAATCCACATCCCTGTGATTTTCTCGCATTAACATCCACCATCTTCTTGCCTCGTCTTCTAGCATAAAAGTGGCTAGAAGCACCTTCTGGGTCTCCGAGCAAGGGAACACTTAAACAATTTCTCGATACCGAGAACCCTAGCTTTGGCTTTTAACAGATCTAATCCACCATGGAACTGCAGTGGTTTCATTTTCTTGAATTCCTTGGTGAGAGCGATTATCCGATCATCATTCTGATTATCTGGCACGGGTGGAGGTGGCGGCGGAGGTGGAGGTGGCGGATGTGGTTACTGCCACTGTTGCCACTCCTGTTGCTGTCTCAAAGTTTCTGCCATTTCCTGTATCAGTCTTTCCATTCTGTCTATTCTGGCAGTATAGGATTCCTCTATCTCATCCCCTCTTGTTCTCACTATCTGATTAAACTTGCATTATTTGTCACACAAAAGATTCACAAGTACGCATATACTAAGGAGCATACATGTTCAGATAATTTGCAATGCAAACAAATAACAACTTATAACACATAATTGTTCATATCAAAACATTTAAGCATATACGCGATGCTTCCAAGTTCATACCATGAATGCATCATATATCTCTTCTAGACACTTATTGCTCTTTTGGACAAGTGTGTGAGTTGTTAACTCGTGCTCTGATACCACTCTGTCAGGACCTGAACCCACCCCCTTGGGTTAAGGACATAACCGGCCAGTAATCATGAGATTACCTACGGCCTCGAACCAAACCAAACGTATTTTAACAGAGTTAACCGGGGGGGGGGGGGCAAACGGAAGCAATTTAAAACTTTGTCCATAGAGCTATGCTTACATGGCACATCATAACAAACCATACATATGTACATTAATAACTCACAACAAAATATGTACAACACAAGGTTTTGTACATACAGGATCATATAAGTCTAAGTCAACCCATGAAAACTATATACAGACATGTTCAAAGGCTTCGCCAACATGACAACATAAAATAAAATGACAAACTGGCGAAGGCAGGTCTCATGCGTGAGACGCGAGGGCTGACTGTTCAAAACCTTTGTTGTTCTACACAGACATGACTGGGGTTGGGTTTGGACTTCTCTTGGCTCACGTACAAACACATGAATGAGCGTGAGCAATAGCCAAGTGAACAATATCAAATAAAGGAGTTATACAAACGGTATGTAGAACAACATGCTGCAACCGGCCTTGGGCCCAATTCACATTTCTATTTAGCATATATATATACACAATTTAAATAAAGTGACTGTGGTTCCAAACATGGCCTTTGGCCCATTTATCATCCATTTGTCAAACTGGCCTTTGGCCCATTCAAATTTTCATGTCAAACTGGCCTTTGGCCCATTCAACTTTCATTCATGTCAAACTGGCCTCTGGCCCATTCATTGATGTCAAACTGGCCTCTAGCCCATTCGTTCATGTCAAACTGGCCTCTGGCCCATTCGTTCATGTCAAACTGGCCTCTGGCCCATTCATTGATGTCAAACTGGCCTCTGGCCCATTCATTCATGTCAAACTGGCCTCTGGCCCATTCATTCATGTCAAACTGGCCTTTGGCCCATTCACATCAAACATTTGTCCGTAATTCAAACTAGTAAACTTATAAGGCTTATAAGGAATAAGCAATTGGACAATGATAACTTCAAAATATCGATATTACTCGCAGTGATCGGTTGGTTGGTTTGCCTTGGAGCTCGACCCTACACATTTCATGAACACAAAAGGGTCACAAACAATTCAATCAGTTCTAAATGCACATTTTCCTCTTTAGGCTTCATTCTTATCTCTTTAACTCAATTACAATGCTCAACGCATGCCTAGGAGTACTTAGAAGTGAAAGAGAACAGAAAATGAAACACAGAATGTCCTTTCTAAAATTTCAGAAATCAGGGTCCCTGCTCGAGCGTGGACTTCCCCGCTCGAGCGGACCCTTAAGGCCTGCAAAAGTACTGGCCATGTGAAATTCACGTTCGATCGTGCACTCTGGTGCTCGAGCGAAAGGCCTCTCTACATGGCTCCCCGCTCGAGCGTGAACTTCCCCGCTCGAGCGGACACCATATCTGCAGAAAATACTAGGAACACGAATTTCACGCTCGAGCGGCAGTTTCCCCGCTCGAGCGAACATCAAAATTCTGGAAAACCAAAAATTGTTCTTTGAGCTCGAATTCAACATTCAACCAACATTTCTTGCATATTATGGCTCAAACTTCACATCAACACGTACTAACATGGTACAACCACCAAATTACGACATTATGAGGCTTAATTCCATGAATGAAACACATGCATGGCTCAAATTGACCCAAACTCATCACCAACACATTAAATTCAAACATGTAAAGCTCATACCTCCATGATCTACACTTGCATGTGAGAGATATTCATTATTCTCAACTTAATTGGTGAAGAGATGATCAAAAACATGGATTTCAACAAGATTCAACATGGATTATACACATTGTGTTCAAATATGGAAATTCATAGCAGTTTCCTATATGCATGCATCTATTGACTTCAAATACAACCAAAACCAACCCATTTCATCATGATCAATTCATTTCATTTTCATTAACATCATACAACTTTGAATTCACAAAGTTACAACTAATATTTATAAATTCACTCACCTAAGAGCTTCAAACACCCAAGTTCTAGCCAATTCTTGAGTTCAATCTTCAAATTCCCAAGGTTGAGCCAAAAATTGCACAAGTCTCACCTTTTCTCTCTCTATAGCCGGCTCTTTCTCTCTCTCAAGGCACAAAATCAGATTTTGAGCTCAAGTGTAGGAATAAGTGTATAGTGCCTTTCTACATAAGTTCCCACTAGTCACAATTTAATAATAATAAATAATTGGGCACTAATTCACCAATTTAATCAACTTAATCTGGTCCGAATCAATTTCCAATTAAATTTCACCGCAGGCTCTAAAAATTATGCCAATCACAATGGTGTAATCAATTTCGGGTTCTGTGGCAGATAAGGCCTTCAATTTAATTTCCAAAGTAGATAATCAAACAGATATTCCTACAGTGAACAGATAGAAACTCAAAATCACATATTTTCACATAATGGCACACAAAATCATATTAGACACATAATCATACTCATATTAAGGACCAGTTAACATACTACGGAACAGGGATATCACAGAATTACGATGTGATGCGCATAACACACAAGTATAGACTAGATTGCCTAAATTGGAACAAAACATCTCATGTTTGTTTGTTTGAAAATGGTTTTGAAGGTGCTACTCGCAAGTAGGCTAAGACGTGGATTTTGCCACCCTCAAGTGGGCTTTGAAAACATGATTTTGCCACTCTCAAGTGGGCTTAAAACTCGCATTTCGATGAATTGTTCCAATTCAAGCAATCCAACCTTCACCCACAGGCTTTCAGGCAATTTTATCATTTAAACAAATAGCCTCATGGTAAGCATGCTATCATGGCAACACTCACACTCATGCAAGATGCTAAAGCATAAACACTTACTTAGTACTCCGAGCCAAAACAAAAGCTAGTTAGTAATCAATGCATGATCCTAGCTATGTTAAGATAGCTAATGCAACACATGCAAAATGAAATTAGAGATAGGCTCAGCTATTATAAAATGGCATGTGAGATGCAACTTGATAATCATGTATTCAAGTAGGAATGGAAATACAATGCAGTTAGTATGATGCGTCGAGCCTAGTGCAAGCAATATGAATGAATGAATGCAAGCATGCATAGCATAAGGAATGCTAATTGAAACATGACCTAGAACTAACCATCATAAGCGGTTAAGTAAAAGGGAGAAAGACGTGGGGTTGGAAGACATTCACACACGCACGCACACTTATTACAAAATTCGTCCTCTCGACGGAGGGTCTGAATAAATAATACAAACCAACAAATTAATTAACTACCCTAGCTAATTAATTATTGCAAAACTCTTAACTAATTAAGAAAATTAATTAAGTTACAAAACAGTTAAAATGGCCTCGAGAAGAGGGACAAATGCATGCTCGATCGGTTTCGCTCGGAAATCCGTTACCATGCCTCATGTTGCCTCTGTTTGCACTGTTTTGCACCTCTAAAAACTGTGAAAATCTATGTGATGCTTCTGAAGCACTTCGTGGACATTCTGAGAGGCCATCAGCCAAAGGATATGGCCATCGGCCAAGGAAAAAGGGTCATCGACCACTTTTTAGTCCATCGACCAAATATTGTTAGCCGATCAGCACTGAAGATAGCCGATCGACCATCTTTTGCTGCAGATTGTTGCTTTTGCTGCAGCAGAGAACAAACAAGGGCATGGCAATACATTTGCAAGAAAATGTTGTGCAACTACACCCCTTATCATGTTTGAGACTCAAAGGAGTGTAGTGTTCGACTCTCGAGCCATCAATCACGCATTCCAATGCATGATGGCCAAAGAGGCTGAATTGCACAAATTAATACGGAATGAATGCACAAAAACACATGAACGCCTCACACTCTATCATGTTAGATCAAGAGTGTTGGCGACCGAGGATTGAGGCACGTTTTGTCACTTCAAGTACGAAATGTCCCTCGGTCCTCGTGTTTGGTTTGACACCCCAAACCAAACACAATGCAATGTATGTAACATAAGCATGCCAAATGCAATATGATTCAAGCATGCACACAAGGCTAAGGTAACAAGCATGCCAAATGCAAGGCAACCTAAACAAGCATGTGAAAAAATGAAAACTAGAAAGCATGCAAAATGCAACATGGAGATGTCATACAATGCAACATATGGATGCCAAATGCAATGCAGCAAGTATGCAACAACGTCATGCAAAGCCAAACATGCAACAACATGCAATGCGATAAGCATGCAACAACACACAAACTGCATGATCTATGGACTTAAACTGAAAATGGATAGACCTCAGCCAAGCCAAAACAGTGGCCAAAAGGATGAAACAATGGCATGAAAGCACATACAAACATGTACACACTTAGGTTCATAAACAAGGCAACAAGACATCAACTCTTAAGAGCACTTAAAGAGTGGAAAGTATGAACATGTGACAAGCATTATGAGCTCTAAAATTATGCATGGAATGGTGCCAAACCATCCAAACTACACAAGTATGGCATGCAAGAGGCTCAAAACTTGAAGATGGCAAAGGGACTTACACTAGGCTATGCAAAACATGAAGCCAAAGGCCTAAGCAAACCAAAATAGTCCTAAAGCATATCAAAGTGAGTCTAAAACATGCATGGACCAAGGCCAAAACAAGCCAATATGAAGGGCACTAGGCATGATGCATACAAGGCCAAAAAGGGGTATTACACTACACCTATTAGGACCAAGCATGGCATGACTTAACCAATGAAGATCATAGTTATGGCATGTCAAAATAAGCCCAAAAACCCACTTAGATGGCATCCCAAAGACCTAAACATGGAGGCATGCACAATGGCCCACTCTTAAGGCATAAAACACCAAACCTTCAAAGCATTGAAAGGATGACAAAGGCAAGTGTATGGCTACACTACATGGATTGAAATCTCATATGAAATGATGCCAAATCATGAAAATGGTCCAAGCAATGCATGCTAATGACTTGGACACTCAAAGCTAACAAGCTAGATTGAACCAAGGCTATACAAAACAGTGCATACATGACTAAAACAACACTAAATAGAGCTTAAACATGGTAAAACATGACTAAAAGTTCCTTTGAGTTGAGCCAAAATATGCAAGCATGATGGTCCAAATGCATGATGCATGTTAAGGCAAATGAGAGGATTGCAAGACAAGTGCATGATGCATGTAAGAGGCTATCAAATCAACTTAAAACAGAGGTATAACATGGCCAATAACAACAAATACTTGCTGAAATGAAGCCAAAACATGCTAATCAAACATGCTACCATTATGAGTTATATATACTAGCAAATGAGACACAAGGAGACGAGGGGTGTCCCTCTCCTATACAAGATTCCAAAATCACTTCTCTACCACTGAAAATCCTCTGGATTTCAATGGTGAGGAGGTTAAAGCAAGAAGGTTCCAAAGCCCAAAAAGAAAGTCACAAAAAAGGGGCCAAACAAGGCCTAAGAGGGGGTAGACAACCCTAACCAAAAAGTGACCTTAAACAATCATCACAAGAATGCAAAATCAGAACTTTTTACAGTTTAGAGTTATGCTTAAAACAATATGCAAGTAGGTCTAAAAGCTTAAGCCAAAATGGGGGATCAAAAGGTTAGTTGCTCACCCTTGAAGAACACCTTCAAGAACACTACTCTAGCAACTTTCTCTGACCAAAACCAACCCAAGAACTCTAAAACCAACTCCTAAGGACCTCAGCAACCAAAGGATGGTGTTCTACTAGGTGCTCTAGTGCAAAAGTATTAACAAAATGCACTTTCAAGCACAAACGCACACAAATATAGAGATATATATATATATATATATATCACTTCTATATGCAATTTTCAGACCCTCTGGAAATGGAGGGGAGGCTCCCTTCTTATAGAATTTCAATTCTCAAGCTTGTTGAACAAGCTTGAGTCCTGAAGCAAATCCCTCCATACACGTGTATGGAGGATGGGAATTGTGCCCACTAGCTCTCACAGCTGGCAGAAAATATTTGCAAAAAGCAGATGGAAAGGTCTCGGCTCAAAATTATGGCCGATCGACCAAACAAAGTGCCGATCGACCACCACTTTTGGCCGATGGCACAATGCCTTAGCCGATGGGTTGAGGGGATTGCCAACAAGCCACCCTCTTCCCTCAGAAGCAAAAACACAAGTCCTTGGTCCATAACCAAGCACAAAACAAACAAGTTGAGAGATCCTGAGGCAAGGTGCGTAGCCGAGACCTCCGGAAACTTAAAACGAACACGATCATGGATGATCATCGAGTGTTCAAACGATGACGCCCAAGTCTTGAGGACGGTCAAAAATGGGGTGTCTACACCTAGTACTATAAATAGGCCCCTCACTTAACGTTTTCTTTACTTTTCCTTCTCTTTTTCTTTCTCCAAGCCGTGAGACTTTTTCATCCTATCCAAAATCACTTTTTGCTCAAAGATGTTTAGATCTACTCTCTTGAAAGCATCTCCTCGACTTGCTCCTTTGAGATTAAGTGCAGAGCTTGCCAAGAGCTTCGCTTTGATCCAAGTGAAAGTTGGTTTCGACATCTTTGGAGTTTCAACCTTGTTTGGGTCACCTTCTCTTCTAAGCTTGAGGTAGGGATATTCAACTCTTTAATATGTGTTTTAACCTTGATATTTGTCATATTGTATAAATAGTGGGATTTGAGAAGATTTGGGTGAAGTTAGGGTTTGGGTTTAAATTTTGAAAGAGGGGTTTCCAATATTTCACATCATATATGTAGATGAGGGCTTGATTATGGTATTATAAGAAAATAAATAGTGAGATTGGGTCTTGGGGATGATATTGGGAAAACGGGAAGGTCTTGCCCTAATTTGTGTTAAGTGACTATTTTGAATAAATAATGAAATTGACATGGGAATTATGAAATTGGAAGGGTGTATGATTGAATGGCGTAGTTGGATTTGTTAAATCACTCACCTATGGAAATTTGATAAATTATATGTTTGATAGATTGTATATCTATCTAGAAATATCTGTTTTGGGCTATCGGTGGAGGATAGCTATGATTGTTATAGAAATTGCATGTGGATTAGGTGAATTGGAACTAATCAATTGAATTATGTCATTGAATGTGACGGTTTGATTAAATTATTGAATATGTGATTTGATTTGTCATTGTATATGACAACATGTTTAAATACATTGTATATGTGTATCCTTGTTTGAGAGGAGATAGGGGATGTACTCCATTGTTTGGGAGGAGATAGGGGATGGACTTCATTGAAAATTAAGTTGGCCGGAGTATCCAGTGTGAAAGTCCCAAAAGCATATATACATATGGGTCCCGGTTCCCTCGGATGTGATTTCATAAAATGGCAAGGAATAGAACTGTTGGATTGATGAATGTATTGAATTGTGAACCATTAAGTTGTAGTCTCATTTTGGTTGTTTTGATAATAATGAATTTGGTTAATAGATTTACCCGAAATGAATTGAGCTATTGGTTATCTATATTGAATGGTCTTTGAAAGAATATGTGTTGGTTAAGAATAATGCACATTTATCAGATGCTTATATCTTAGTTAAATCTCATATATTGTTTTAGCATATCTCTACTGGGCTTTGACTTACTCTACTTGGGAAACCATTTTCAGGTATAGGTGACATGCTGCCCCAGGGACATAGCTTGGGAGGTTTAGGAGCTGAAGGCTTCATTTTGTTGTTTTGTTTGTGTTAAATGTTTATTCAAGCTAAGGGCTTTGTCTGTATAGAGACTTGGACTGTTCTTTTGTTGTAACCAAGCGAAGTCTTGGGAAGATGTAAGCCCGTAGGGCATTTATTTTGTTGTTATCAATTAGAGTTACATGTTGCAGTTTCAAGATGAACATTTATGAAAGTGTAATGCATGTAATATCTTTTGTAATGTAGACTGTGATGAATGAAAATGTAACATTTCTATCATATTTGTAGATCTTATGAATGGTTAATTTATATCATATTTTTGAAGGCGTTACAACTTGGTATCAAAGGGTACCGGGTTTGAATAGTTTGGGTACGTGGGAAGTGGTTAGTGCCACAATGGGTTTGTCTCGCTTGTTAGAGACTTAACTATGGATGTTATACGCTTATATGATAGGATGCTTATGTGGTTATATGGGTATGGGATTTGATTTCTTGGATGTTGATCGGGTCCATGGGTTTTTGGGAGTCTTGTTGGAAAGGCACTTGATCACTGTCATTTATAATTGGAACTCTAGCAACGTCACGGGACGGTCATTATCAAGAAATGAAATTTGTATGTGTTTATGTGATTATATGCTTATATGGAGTGAATTACAGTTGTCCATTGTATTAGGATGCGAGTGAGATAGCTTCGGCACGTTTGTAAATGTGCTAATCTTTTTGTTACCTTCATTAGGATGTCAGGATGAGGTCATGGTGGTAGGTGTGGTAGGCCTAGGAGGCATGAGATGCTTGTACCGGATGAAATTTCGGCGCAGGAGGAAAGAGTTGGTCAAGCCAACGTGGCTGAGGCAGTAGGTCAACAGGCCATGGGCGCCTTAGCCTATGAAATGGCCAGAGCATTGAGGGAATCTATGGACATTCTCAGAGCTGAGAACCAAGTCTAGGCCTAAGTACCTGAAGCTGGGCCATCTTTTCTGAAGAGGGAGTTTTTCCAGTCAAATTTGTACGAGTTTTTGGGTGATCCCAAGGAGCCACTGAAGGCTGATACGTGACTTGAGCAGATGACGAAGACGTTTGAAATGCTCAGCATTGAAGACGGAGGTTTGAGGGTGACCTTGGCGTCCTTCCAGCAGAAGGGAAACGCAGGTCAGTGGTGGAAATATGCGGGGGGACGCATTGGAAGGATTTGGGAGGCCTTTGTTGAAGCTTTCCAGGATAAGTACTTACCTGCTACAATGAGGGAGAAGTTGAGGGATTAATTCTCCAAGTTGGTGCAGTTGAATACACTAGTGGCTGAGTTTGAGGCCACCTTTACCAGTTTGTCTAGGTTTGCACCGGAGTTAGTGGTGACTGAGGAACGTCGTTGTCTAGAGTTGGAAAGGAGATTGAGGACTGAGCTCATGTTTACAGTTGCTGGGTCTATAATTAGGGATTATGGGCGCTTTGTGGAGGCTGCAACCCACCTTGAGACTATCATGCATGCGGAGGAGGAGAGGATGAGGGGCTCCAAGAGGAGTTAGGAGGCTCAGGGGGATAGTAAGAAGTAGAAGGGTTCTAACCCTCAGTAGTCCCATGGAGCGCATTCAAGATCTACCTTTCCAGTGCCGAGTTCAGGTTCTGGGAGGGGCGGTTAGGGAGACATCACCTACTACAAATGTGGTCAGTTGGGCCATAAGTCTCCAGCTTGCCCACAAAGGGGTGAAAAGCAGCGAGCAACTTCATCTTCGGCTCGTTCTCAGGGCCAAAGTCATGGTAGGGGCCAGACACTCACTTCTTATCAGTGTGGGCAGGCAGGGCACCTAAAGAGGTTTTGGCAATAGTTGGGTGGCATATCTGGTGCGTCTAGTTCGAGACAGACACAGAGTCACCAGCCAGCGTAGTTGGTACAGGCCTCGAGGGCCAATCAGGGAGCCTCTTCAGCTCAGTTAGTTCAGCAGTCTTATGCTTCGAGAGGTGAGCAGGTAGATCAGAAACCTACGGGGCTCGTGTATGCTGTTACAACGCTAGATCTTGTACCGGCTCCATTTGTTGTGAGAGGTACCTTTTTGTTTTGCAACTCAGTTACTAATGGGTTAATTGATACGGATGCATCACATTCATTTATTTTTTCTGCATTAGCATCTATTTTTGGGGTTGGAGTTGGCACAGTTAGCATCTCCTATTTGTGTTGTGTCACCTGTTAGGGGTGAGATGGTTTTGAAATAGGGGTGTTGGGGCTGTGACATAGAGGTCGCCGATCACCGGCTTCCTTTTTCTTTTGTATTGATGGACATGTCTAGTTTTGATGTCATTTTGGGTATGGACTGGTTATCGTTATACCGAGCTGTTATAGATTGCTACCATTAGAGGGTGACTGTATGTACGTTGAGCGGTGACTGCTTTTATTTCTTGGGGAACCAAGTGGATAGAGTCTTATCACCGGTATATCAACTGCATAGGCAGAACGAGCTCAGATGTTTTCTTGCTAGCTTTGTGAGTAGTGAGTGTGATGAAGTTCGAGTTGAGTTGCCAAGAGTGGTTAGTTAGTACTCGGATGTCTTTCCCAAGGATCTTATTAGTTTACCATCTCACTAAGAGATCGAGTTCTTTATTGAATTAGTGTCTGGCACGGCACTGATTTCCATGGCACCATATCGGTTTGTGCCAGCTGAGTTGAGTGAGTTGAAGATTGAACTCCAGGAATTACTAGATAAGGGTTTTATTCACCCTAGTACTTCACCTTGGGGAGTACCGACCCTCTTTGCTAAAAAGAAAGATAGGGCCTTGCAACTTTATATTGATTATCGAAAGTTGAAGCGGGTTACGGTTAAGAATAAGTATCCTATGCCTCGTATAGATGATCTGTTTGATCAGTTGAAAGCGTCTCGTTGTTTCTCCAAGATAGGCCTAAGATCGGGTTACCACCAGTTGAGGGTTAGGGAGGAAGATATCTCGAAGACTGCATTCCGTACGCAATATGGCCATTATGAGTTTCTTGTGATGCCTTCTGGGCTAACCAATGCCCCAGATGTATTTATGGACTTGATGAACCGAATCTTCCGAGAGTTCTTAGATCGTTTTGTGGTCGTCTTCGTGGACGACATCTTGATTTACTCACCCTCTGAGGAGGACCACAAGGAACACTTGCAAGTGGTGCTTGAGTTGCTTAGAGCCCATAAGTTGTATGCTGAGTTCGGGAAGTGAGAGTTTTGGCTAAAAGAGGTTAAGTTCTTAGGCCATGTAGTATTTGGGAAATGGGTGACTATAGATTCATCCAAAATTAAGGCAGTGTAGGATTGGGCACAACTTAAGAATGTTTTCAAGATCTGTAGTTTGTTGGGGTTGGCCGGGTATTACCGTCGGTTTGTGAAGGATTTCTCCAGATTAGCTTCGCCTTTGACTAGATTGACGAGGAAATGGGTCAAATTTGTGTGGAGTGAGACTTGTGAAAAGTCGTTCTAAGAGCTCAAAGTTAGACTTACCACCGCTCCAGTCTTAATTATTTTAGAGAGGGGTTTGGGTTATTCTATGTATTGTGATGCCTCGCGAGAGGGTTTGGGTTATGTATTGATGCAAGAGGAGAAAGTAGCAGCCTATGGCTCACGATAGTTGAAAACACATGAAGGGAACTACCTTACCCATGATTTAGAACTAACAGCTGTGATTTTTGCCTTGAAGATTTGGAGGCACTATCTGTATGGTGAAAGATTTGAGGTGTTTTCTGACCAAAAGAGTCTGAAGTATCTATTTACACAGAAGGACTTGAATTTGAGGCAGAGAAGGTAGATGGAGCTCATAGAGGATTATGATTTCGAGTTACATTACCATCCGGGGAAGGCTAATGTTATGGCCGATGCCCTAAGTAGGGAATCCATCAGTAGTGTAGCTTGTATTGCTATCCGGGAATGGGAGTTGTTGGGTGCTCATGAGGAGTTTAACTTGCATCTGGAGAGTTTGTTGAGTTTGCAGCCTTGTTCTATGTGGTTGCACAACCTAAACTTGTGAACCAAGTGTTAGAAGAGCAAATGGGTGACTTTGAGAGAGAATCCCTCCGGGAGAAGATCTCTAGTGGGAAGGTAGAGAAGGGTTTAACTATGTATCCCGACCTGAGTGTGAGATACCGTGACGGCTTGTTTGTGCCGGAGTCTTGCCGAAAGGAAGTACTTTGAGAGTTTCACCATTCACGTCTTACGGTGCATCCGGGAGGCACAAAGATGTATCACGATCTGAGTCGCTAGTTTTGGTGGAGGGGTATGAAGAAGGATGTGGCAGTGTTTATATCGAAGTGCCTTACTTGTCAGCAAGTGAAGGCTGAAAATCAGAGGCCAGTGGGTTTGTTGCAACCCTTGCCTATAGCTGAGTGGAAGTGGGAGCATGTCACGATGGATTTTGTTATGGGTCTTTCGAGGACTCAACGGGGTAGTGATGCCATTTGGGTGGTGGTTGATCGACTAACTAAATTGGCGCATTTTATCCCTATGCACATAAGAGATTCGGTAGATTACCTTGCCGACTTGTATATTCGGGACATAATGAGGTTGCATGGGGTCCCTGTGACGATTGTCTCCAATAGAGACCCGCGTTTCACTGCTCGGTTGTGGTAGAGCTTGCAGAGTGCCTTGGGCATTAGATTGGCATTTAGCATGGCTTACCATCCTTAGACTGACGAGTAGTCCGAGCATACTATTCAAATCCTTGAAGATATGCTTCAAGGCTGTGTCCTTGACCTTAAGGGGTCGTGGGAGAGACACATACCCTTAGTGGTGTTTGCCTATAATAACAGTTTCCAATCAAGTATTGGCATGGCACCGTTTGAGGCCTTGTATGGTCGACCGTGTAGATCTCCAGTGTGTTGGGCCGAGGTGGGTGATGCACCTTTGTTGGGTCCAGAGTTGGTTCAGGAAACGATGGAGAAAGTAGCACTTATCCGTAAGAGATTGATTACGGCTCAGAGTCGCCAGAAAAGCTATGCCGACCATAGGAGGAGACCCTTGTCGTTCGAGGTGCGCAATCACGTCTTTTTGAAAATTTCACCTATACGGGGTTTGATGAGATTTGGGAAGAGTGGGAAGTTGTCCCCTTAGTTTATTGGCCCTTTTGAGATCCTTGAGCAGATTGGGGAGGTTGCCTATCGTTTGGCATTGCCGCCGCAACTTTCCAGAGTGCATGACATGTTTCATATTAGTATGCTTTGGAAGTATGAGCCGAATCCATCGCATGTGTTGGATTGGACTGACTTAGATGTAGACGAGGATGCTTTATATGAGGAGAGACCGGTGAGAGTCTTGGATAGACAGGACCAAGTCTTGCGAGGCAAGACAATTCCCTTATTCAAAGTATGGTGGAAACATCACGGGGTTGAGGAAGCAACTTGGGAGCAAAAATTGGAAGTACGAGAGAGATATCCGGACTTATTTGTTGATGTTTGAGTATAAGTGGAAATTTTAGTTTTGATTATGAACTACAAAAACATTGTATATGTTTTGGATTATGGAAGCATTGTAAATGTTGAATATGTTTTGGAAATGCAAGTTTAATTTGAACATTATATATGTTGTTTGAGTTTGGAAATGCAAATATATCATAAACATTGAATATGTTTTAGAGATATGAGATATACGTATAGAAATTAGTTAATTTTCGGAAGATGCATATTGGTAATATATGTTGATGTGATATAGTGTAGATTTGTTCTCTTTGTGAGGAGATGAATGACTGGTGGGTGGGTCATGATGTTGTGAATTGAATTGTAATCTTTTGAAAATTAGGCAATCATGGTTTTGAAACTTGTACTAAAATTTTGAGGACGAAATTTCCTATGGTGGGGAGGTTGTAGCACCTGTATCCTTCAAAGCTTATGGGAAAGTGTTTTCAAATCCTTTATTTTTTATTTTGGAAATCTTTGGTGTTGTTATGGGTTGGTTTTGTAGGAGTATAATCTGATTTAAACTTGTTGTGTTTGGTTGTTGCATTTGTTCTTGCCAAAAGTTCCTTGGAGACTTAGAAATTCTATTCTAGGGTCGACACCAGCCTTCCTAAGGGTCGACCCTGTTGGTGAAGTTTCTGGAAGTGTTGCTGGAAAATAGGGTCGACACCAGTCTAGGGAGGGTCGACCTCTATGTCTTTGTGTTAGTTGCTGGAAAATAGGGTCGACCCCCTCCTGTCTAAAGGCCGACCCCCTTGCATGCTGTTAAACATAATTTTCTTCATAGGGTCGACCCCTGTGTTGCAAGGGTCGACCCCTGCAGACTTTTTTTCCAGATTTCAGTCTGGTTTTTGGCCCTACTTTTGGGGGATTTTGACTTTATCTTTTGGGCTGACTTTGGGACTTTATTTCACTTTGACCTAGTACTATAAATATGCCCCTCACTTAATGTTTTCTTTACTTTTCCTTTTCTTTTTCTTTCTCCAAGCCGTGAGACTCTTTCATTTTCTCCAAAATCACTTTTTGCTCAAAGATCTTTAGATCTACTCTCTTGCAAGCATCTCCTCGACTAGCTCCTTTGAGATTAAGTGTAGAGCTTGCCAAGAGCTTCGCTTTGATCCAAGTAGAAGTTGGTTTCGACATCTTTGGAGTTTCAACCTTGTTTGGCTCACCTTCTCTTCTAAGCTTGACGTAGGGATATTCTACTCTTCAATATGGGTTTTAACCTTGATATTTGTCATTCTGTATAAATCATGGGATTTGAGAAGATTTGGGTGAAGTTAGGGGTTGGGTTTAAATTTTGGAAGAGGGGTTTCCAATATTTGGCTTCATATATATTGATGAGGGCGTGATTATTGTATTATAATAAAATAATTGGTGAGATTGGGTCTTGGGGATGATATTAGGAAAAGGGGAAGGTTTTGCCCTAATTTGTGTTAAGTGACTATTTTGAATAAATAATGAAATTGACATGGGAATTATGAAATTGGAAGGGCGTATGATTGAATGGCGTAGTTGGATTTGTTAAATCACTCACCTATGGAAATTTGATAAATTATCTATTTGATAGATTGTATATCTATCTAGAAATATCTGTTTTGGGCTATCAGTGGAGGATAGCTATGATTGTTGTAGAAACTGCATGTGGATTAGGTGAATTGAAACTAATCAGTTGAATTATGTCATTGAATGTGACGGTTTGATTAAACTATTGAATATGTGATTTGATTTGTCATTGTATATGACAACGTGTTTAAATACGTTATATATGTATCCTTGTTTGAGAGGAGATAGGGGATGTACTCCATTATTTGGGAGGAGATAGGGGATGGACTTCATTGAAAATTAAGTTGGCCGAAGTGTCCAGGGTGAAAGTTCTGAAATCTTATATACATATGGGTGCCGGTTCCCTCGGATGGGATTCCGTAAAATGGCAAGGAATAGAAGTGTTGGATTGATGAATGTATTGAATTGTGAACCATTAAGTTGTAGTCTCATTTTAGTTGCTTTGATATTAATGAATTTGGTTAATAGATTTACCCGAAATGAATTGAGGTATTAGTTATCTATATTGAATGGTCTTGGAAAGAATATGTGTAGGTTAAAAATATTGTACATTTATCAGATGCTTATATCTTATTTAAATCTCATATATTGTTTTAGCATATCTTTACTGGGCTTTGGCTCACCCTACTTTGGAAACCATTTTTAGGTACAGGTGACATACCGCCCCCAAGGACATAGCTTGGGTGGTTTAGAAGCTGAAGTCTTCATTTTGTTGTTTTGTTTGTGTTAAATGTTTATTCAAGCCGAGGGCTTTGTTTGTACAGAGACTTGGACTCTTCTTTTGTTGTAACCAAGCGAAGTCTTGGAAAGATGTAAGCCCGTAGGGTATTTATTTTGTTGTTATCAATTAGAGTTACATGCTATAGTTTCAAGATGAACATTTATGAAAGTGTAATGCATGTAATATCTTTTGCAATGTAGACTCTAATGAATGAAAATGTAACATTTCTATCATATTTGTAGATCTTATGAATGGTTGATTTATATCATATTTGTAAGGGCGTTACAATTTTGATAGATAATAATAGCTTAGTCTCTTTATTTCAATCAAAACAATCATTATTGTTCTTATAATTTTTAAAATATAATTGACATTTCACTCTAAATAATATTTTCAAAATTTTTTTTATATAAAATATTTTCTTTATGTTTGTTTAAAAAAAAAAATTCCAAAACTCAGGGGGGACACGTGACCCCCCTGGGCCCTTTTTCCCTCTGCCCCTGGTTGTGTAGTGTCATATTTCAATTCAAGCATGAGAAATAACTAATCTACTATTAAAATAATACACAAAAACTATTAGCTATTTACTCTTAACATGATCAAAAAAAAGTTACATCTACTCAAATCTAAAATATAAATAAAAGAGAAATTATAAGTTAATTGATTCTTTGTATATGCCAACTCAATTATCTATTGAAGTGGAAGTCTGCATTTTTTTTTCCAAATTTCAAAAGTTTTCAATAGTTCGTAATGTGCATCTCATTAATATGGCATTAGCATTATGAGAACCTCTGTCTCATCAACTGAGAAACAAACTATAAAAAGAAATATAATTAATATATTACTAATGTTAAATTATGCTTTTATTAAATAAATTAAAAAAAGAGAAAGAAAATTTTAGAAGCCTATTTTTTTTGGTGTTCCAACAATTTAGGTAGAAGCTTGGATTATTAATAAACATTAAATTTCTAGTATTCCTGCAGAGCATATCAATACAGTAGCATTATTTACTTTGAGCAGAAGGGCTAATAGTTCAGTCCGCGAAAAAATTGAAAAGAGATCTGCACGCTAATGAATAAATAGAAAGTAAAAAAGAAAGGAATATGAAATTTCTAATATTCCTGCAGAGCATATCATTATAGTTGCATTATTTACTTTGAGTAGGAGGGCTAATATTTTAGTCCGGGGAAAAGATGAAAAGAGATCTGCAAGCTAATGAATAAATAAAAAGTAAAAAAGAGGTAAAATCGCAACAATGATAGAGAGCTCTAAATCAGATGTTTAGGAATATTAGAGCTCACAATCTTTATTCGGCAAAATCACATATTCAGGTGTGACGTTTAGTGAATACCATTGCAGCTATGATGATAAAAATTGTAGCAGTCATGGCCCCCATGAACAAGGGCAGGGGGATATGCTTCCCCATATCTACAAGCACTCCAACTGCACAAGCAACAATGCTAGCCTTTGCCAGAATGGGGTTGCTGCTTTCTAGTGGGTGTCAGCAAGAAGAATTGCTGCCCCACTATTAGCCAAACCTATTGCATAAGAAGCCTTAGCAAAATTAGATGTTGTAGTACGACTAGCTGCAACAGAGACTCTAAAGACTTCCCTTGCCACATTTACCCCATACTCGCCAGATCGATCAGCACTGTGGGCAACACATGGTAACACTGATGAAGGGACATCCCCTTGAGACGGAGGATCTCCATTATTATTGACACATCCAGTGGCGGAGCCAAGAAAATAAATTAAAGGGGGCACTTATTAATTATAGTAATGAAAATGTTTAGAAAAATATTTCACATAAATTTTTACAATTAACTTCAAGAAAGATAAATAATAATAATAATAATAATAATAATAATAATAATAATAATAATAATAATAATAATAATAATAATAATAATAATAATAATAATAATAATCAGTGTGTTTGGTTTGAGTTTTTTGAATTTTGTTTTTCAAAAATTGAATTTTTTATTTTTTATTTTTTTTATTTTTTAATTTTGTTTTTGGTGAATATTTTTAAAATTTTAAGAAATTTTTTTCTCACTTTTTTAGAGGCATGATGTATCTAAAAAATAATAATACATTTGTGAAAAATACTTTAAAAAATTAATAAAAACATAAAACTTCAAAAAATGTACTATTTTTTGTATTTTTTTAAAATATTTTTGGCATTTAGTGAATTTTTTAATAGATTTTTTTCATAAAAATTATACTTTTTACGTAAAAATTATACTTTTTAAGTATATTTATGTTAGGTGTGCCTAAAAATTAAAAAAATTGCTTAAAATATTTAATAAATTCAGTAAAAAGAAAAAAATACGAAAAACAAAAAAGTATAATTTTATGAAAAGTGTTTTTAGAAAACTCAAATCAAACAAAGTGAATATGTTATTTGTAATTAGTGTATCATGGAAAATATTAAAAAAAGTCATGGATATATTGTTTTAAATTAAATTATATAATGATAAAGTAATTTTTTTATACAAAATATGCCTAAATATTCAATATAATAGTCATACCACGTCATCATTGACATGTGATATTACCAACCAATAGTAAAGAAAACATGGAGGATGAACCCTACATATTAAATGTAACTAACAATTCAATAAATTCTATATTTTCATTGAAATTAATTATGTTGGCATGTCAATAATGATAGAGATCACCATTATATTGAAATTTTCATAGATAATAATGTCGTAGTCTCTTTATTTTCAATCAAAACAATCACTATTGCTTGTATAATTTCAAAAATATCATTGACATTTCACTCTAAATAATATTTTTATAAATTTTTATATAAAATATTTTCTTTACATTTGTCAAAGAAAAAGAAAAATTCCAAAACTCAGGGGGGGCGCGTGACCTCCCTGGGCCCTCCTTCCCGCCGCCCCTGGTTATGTAGTGTCATATTTCAATTCAAGTAGGAGAAATAACTAATCTGCTATTAAAATAATACCCAAAAACTATTTGTTATTTAGTCTTAACATGATCAAAAAAAGGTTACATCTACTCAACTCTAACATATAAATAAAAGAGAAATTGTAAGTTAATCGATTCTTTGTATATGCCAACTCAATTATCTATTGAAGTGGAAGTCTAGATTTTTTTTTTCAAATTTCAAAAGTTTTCAATACTTCGTAATGTGAATCTCATTAATATGGCATCAACATTATGAGTACCTTTGTCTCATCGACTGATAAACAAATTGTAAAAAGAAATATAATTAATGTATTAGAAATGTTAAATTAGGCTTTTATTAAATAAATTAAAAAAAGAAAAAAAAAAGTTTTGAAGTCTATTTTTTTGGGTGTTCCAATACTTTACGTAGAAGCTTGGATTATTAAGAAATATGAAATTTCTAGTATTCATGTAGAGCATATCATTAAAGTAGCATTATTTACTTTGAGTATAGCGATCCCGATTTTCCTCGTCATTTATTGTATTCCGGACTCGAGTTCCGTGGGTGTTTGTTGTTGTCTATATCTTGTTTCCATCCTTCATTCTTTGTATTTGAGTTGTGGGGTGTGTTGGTTAAGTTTGGAACAAGTTGGTTGTGAGTTGAAACAAATGGTTTCTGCCTAGATTTTTCGTTCTTCGCTCGAGCGAGGCTTTTTGCCCTCGAGCGAGCCTTGGGTGTTTGTTTCTTCGCTCGAGCGAGGGTTTGTGCGCTCAAGTGAGTTTTGTGGGTCTTCAGGTTTCTTTTCAGATGCAGCCTCCGCTTGAGCAAGCTTTCTTGAGCTCCAGCGAGCCCTGTGTTTTGTGTCTCTTCACTCGAGCGAGCAGTGTCGTGCTCAAGCATGCATATGCGTCTCTTTTAGACCTGAAGGATGGCATTCTTCGCTCGAGCGAGCTTTCTTGTGCTCGAGCGAGCCCTGTGTCGTTTCATCCATCACTCGAGCAAGAACTCTTGCGCTCGAGCGTGCGTCTACATTGGTTCAGACCTGAAGCTTTTCATTGTTCGCTCGAGCGATGACTCTTGCGCTCGAGCAAGGTCTTTTTGTGCCTGGTCGCTCGAGCGACCACTCCTTCGCTTGAGCGAGCCCTGTATATATCTGTTCGCAGCAGCGGGTTTGTGCATCACTTTTTCATCTCCTTTTAATCCCAAACCCTAGATCCGGTTGCCTCTCTCTCTAAACTCTCTCTCTCTACATATACACCTTGTTCTTGGGTCTCTCTACCCTAGTCTCTTTGTAAGAAAGTTAGAGCATTGCGTGAGCTTCACTTTGATCCGAAAAAGTGTGGATTTGAAGCATCTTGAGTTTCCTTCTCCTTCTCCTTTGAGATTCTCTATTTGAGGTAGGGACAAACTAGTCCTTTTTATGAGTTTTAATATAAATATTAGTCATTTTGTATAAATGGTGAAATTGGAAAATTTTGGAAAGGTAGGGTTTGAAATTTGAAATGTTTGAAAGAGGGGTTTTCTATGTTTGGGTTCCATTGTGTGTGTGAGGCCTTGAAATGGGGTTTATTTGTGTATAATTGATGAAATTGAGCCTTAGGGTTGAAGTTTGAGAAAATAGGAAAAATGCCCTAATTGAATTTAAATAATTAATTTGATAAATTGTGGGAATATGAAATTGGGTTGAGAATCTTGTAATTGGGAGAAATTGTGATTGAATGGTGTAGTTGGATTGACAAATCACTCACCGATGGAAAATGTAATAAATTATCTGTTTGATAGATTTATTTATCCATTTATAAATAACTGTTTTGGGCTATCGGTAGAGGATAGTCTTGATTGTTGCAGACACTACATGATGATTAGGGAAATTGAAACTTATCAATTGGACTATGTCATTGAATGTGACGATGGAATTAACACATGGAAATATGTGAATTGTTGGGTCATTGTATATGACAATGTGTTTAAACACATTTTATATGTATATTGTGTGGGAGGAGATAGAGGATGCACTCCATTTGCTTGCGAGGAGATAGGGGATGGACTTCATGGATAATTAAGTTGGCTGGAGTGTCTAGGGTGAAAGTCCCAAAATCTTTTATATATTTGGGTGCCGGTTCCCTCAGGCGTAGTTCCATAAAATGGCAAGAAAATGGAAGTGTTGAATGTTATTGATTATTGAAGTGTTGATATATGAGTTGTAGTCTCATTTTAAATTGTTTGCATAATATTGAATAATGTATATGGATTCATTTGGATAAACGAAAGTAAGCGGTTTGTAAATGTTGATTGGTTATGGAAAGAATGCAAGTTGGCTCATAAGTGTTAAACATTTATCAAATGCTAATGTTTTAGTTAATTCTCATATACTGTTTAGCATATCTCTACTGGGCTGTGGCTCACCCTACTTGGGACACCATTTTTAGGTATAGGTGATATGCCGTCTCCAAGGACATAGCTTGGGAGGTTTAGGGGTGAAAGGCTTCTTTTTGTTGTTACCTTTTTGTGTTACATGTAATTCAAGCCAAGGGTTTTATATGTAAAAGAGTTAGAACTCTTCTTTTGTGTAACCAAGTATGGACTTGGGAGGTTGTAAGCCGTTGGACATCTATTCTTGTTGTCAAGCATGTAATATCTTTTGTAAACAAAACTCTGATGTATGGAATATAATACTTCTTCTATATTCTATGGATTTTATGAATGAATGTGTTATGTTTTATTTTGAGGGCGTTACAACTTGGTATCAGAGCGTACCGGGTTTGAATACTTTGGGTACGTGGAAAGTGGTTAGTACCACAATGGGTTTGTCTCGCTTGTTAGAGACTTCAGTGTAATATTATGTGCCTATATGATAACATGTTTTTGTGACTATATGGGTATGGGATTTAGTTTCTAGGATATTGATCGGATCTATGGGTTTCTGGGAGTCCAGTTAGAAAGGCACTTGATCACTGGCGTTTCTAACTGGAACTCTAGTAACACCACGGGACGGTCATTATCCGGGAATGAAATTCGTATGTGTTTATGTGATTATGTGCTTAAGTGGAGTAAATTACAGTTGTCCATTGTATTAGGACGCGAGTGAAATAGTTTCACCACACTTGTGAATGTGCTAATGTCTTTGTTACCTTTATTAAGATGTCAGGACAATGTCGTGGTGGTAGGCGTGGTAGGCCTAGGAGGCAGAAGATGCCTATACCAGATGAAATTTCGGCTCAAGAGGAGGCAGTTGGTCAGGCCAGCGTAGCCGAACCGGTTGGTCAGCAGGCCATGGGCTCCTTAGCCCACGAAATGGCAAGATCATTGAGGGAGTCTATGGACATTCTCAGGGCTAAAAATCAAGTCCAGGCCCATGTAGCTGAGGTAGGGAAATCGTTTCTGAAGAGAGAGTTTTTCTGGTCGAATTCGGATGAGTTTTTGAGGTACCCTAAAAAGCCACTGAAGGCTGATGAGTGGCTTGAGCAGATGACAAAGACGTTTGAGATGCTTAGCATCGAGGACGGGGGCTTGCCAGTGACCTTGGCATCCTTCCAACTGAAGGGAGACACGGGTCAGTGGTGGAAGTATGTGCGGGGGCTCATTGGAGGGATTTGGGAAACCTTTGTTGGAGCTTTCCAGGACAAGTATCTACCGGCTACAGTGAGGGAAAAGTTGAGGGATCAGTTTTCTCAACTTAAGCAGTTGAATACACCAGTGGTAGAGTTTGAGGCCACTTTTACCAACTTATCTAGGTTCGTACCAGAGTTAGTGGCGACTAAGGAGCGTTGTTGTTTGGAGTTTGAGAAAAAGTTGAGGACCGGGCTCATGTTTTGAGTTGTCGGATCCATGATTAGGGATTATGGGTGCCTTGTGAAGGCTGCTGCCCATCTTGAGACCATTATGCATGTAGAGGAGGAGAGGATGAGGGGCTCCAGAAGGAGTCAAGATGGCCAGGGGGACGGTAAGAACCAGAGGGGTTCTAACCCTCAGTAGTCCTAGGGAGTGCATTCGAGGTCTACCTTTCCAGTACCGAGTTTAGGTCCTAGGAGAGGTAGTCAGGGAGACATTACCTGTTTCAAATGTGGTTAGCTAGGCCACAAGTCTCTAGCTTGCCTGCAGAGAGAAGGAGGACAGCGAGCAGCATCATCTTCGGCCCGTTCTCTGGGCCAGAGTCAGGGCAGAGGCCAACCGCTCACTTGTTATCAGTGTGGGAAGGCAGGACACCTGAAGAGGTTTTTTCCATAGTTGGGTGGCACGCTTGGTGCGTTTGGTTCAAGGCAGACACAGAGTCACCAGCTAGCACAGTCAGTTTAGGCCTCGAGGGCCAATCAGGGAGCGTCTTCGGCTCAGTCTGTGCAGCAGTCTTATGCTCTGAGAGGTGAGCAGGAAGATCAGAGGCCTACAGGGCGCGTGTATGCTATTACAGCACCGGATCTTGTACCTGCTCCATCAGTAGTGAGAGGTACCTTTTTGTTTTACAACTTGGTTGCTAATGTGTTAATTGATACGGGTGCATCCCATTCCTTTATATCTTCTATTTTTGCATCTGTTTTGGGATTGGTGTTGGCGCAGTTAGCGTCTCCTATTTGTGTTGTATCACCTATTGCGGGTGAGTTGATTTTGAAACAGGGGTGTCAAGGCTGTGATATAGAGGTCGCCAATTGTTGGCTTCCCTTTTCTTTTGTGCTAATGGACATGTCTGGGTTTGATGTGATTTTGGGTATAGACTGGTTATCGTCATACCGGGCTGTTATAGATTGCTACCGTCAGAGGGTTAATGTATGTACCTTGAGCGGTGATTGTTTTCATTTCTTGGGAGATTGGATTGGTAGAGTCTTACCACTGGTGTATGATCCGCAAGGGCAGAGTGAGCTTAGTTGTCTTCTCGCTAACTTTATAAGTATTGAGTGTGATGAGACCTGAACTGAGTTGCCAAGAGTGGTTTGTGAGTACTCAGATGTCTTTCCCGAGGATCTTGTTAGTTTACCACCACATCGAGAGATTGAGTTCTCTATTGACTTAGTGCCTGGCACGGCACCGATTTCCATGGCACCGTATCGTTTTGCCCCAACCGAGTTGAGTGAGTTGAAGATTCAACTCCAGGAGTTGCTAGATAAGGGCTTTATTCACCCTAGTACTTCACTGTGGGGAGCACCGACCCTCTTTGCTAAAAGGAAAGATGGGGCTTTGAGACTTTGCATTGATTATCGAAAATTGAACCGGGCTACGGTTAAGAACAAATAGCCTATGCCTCGTATAGATGATTTGTTTGATCAGTTGAAAGGATCTCGTTGTTTCTCTAAGATAGACTTGAGATCGGGTTACCATCAGTTGAGGGTCAGGAAAGAGGATATCCGGAAGACGGCATTCTGTACGCGGTACGACCATTATGAGTTTCTGGTGATGCCTTTTGGGCTTACCAATGCACCGACTGTGTTCATGGACTTGATGAACCAGATTTTCTGGGAGTTCTTAGATCGCCTTGTGGTCGTCTTTGTAGATAACATTTTGATTTATTCACTTTCCGAGGAGGAGCATGAGGAACACTTGTGAGTAGTGCTTGAGTTGCTTAGAGCCCATAAGCTGTATGCTAAGTTTGGGAAGTGTGAGTTTTGGCTAAGAGAGGTTAAGTTCTTAGGCCACGTGGAATCCGCGAAAGGGGTGACTGTTGATTCATCCAAGATAGAGGCAGTGCAGGATTGGGCACAGCCTAAGAGCGTCTTTGAGATCTGTAGTTTTCTGGGATTGGCCGGTTATTACCATTGGTTTGTGAAGGATTTCTCCAAGCTAGCTTCGCCTTTTACTAGATTGACGCAGAAAGGGGTCAAATTTGTGTGGAGTGAGACTTGTGAAAAGTCATTCCAAGAGCTTAAAGTTAGACTTACCACTGCTCATGTCTTGATTATTCCGGAGAGGGGTTTGGGTTATGCAGGGTATTGTGATGCCTCACGAGAGGGTTTGGGTTGTGTATTAATGCAAGAAGGGAAATTAGTAGCCTACGGCTAGCGACAGTTGAAAACACACAAGAGGAACAACCCTAATCATGACCTAGAGTTAGCAGCTGTGATATTTGCCTTGAAGATTTGGAGGCACTATCTTTATGGAGAGAGATTTGAGGTGTTTGTGGACGTCCCCGGACATCCCAGGAAAAATCCCGTTTTGTCCATTGGGCTTACTACAGTTCGGACTCAATGTCACGGTTCTTAATCTGATCTCGCAAAGTGCAATACGAGATTGATAAATCACCAAAGAGTCCAAATCCGGCAAATTGTTTTGAAAATTTGATTTTTAGAAAGAAGTGCTAAACATGGACTGCTTTGCCAGATACAGAGTCGCCACCTAAATATTTTATTTTGGGGGAATTTATGAAACCCTGACTCGTGCCTAAGGCCACGTGTCCGTCATCACCAAAGTTGCCTCGGCTCAGGAACTTGGGTACGATTGGGGAAGGTCATGCAATGAGCACCCCCGCTCGCCCGATCAAAGATCGGCCGCTACTAAACATGATATATTGTTTTTCAAAACATATGTGCTCTTATTGCAGTTTATTAGCCTAGAATTACTATGTGATGCGCACAACATACAAGTATAGACTGGATCGTCTAAGTTGGAACAAAACATCTCATGTTTGTTTTTTAAAGCGGTTTGCTACTCACATGTAGACTAAAATGCGGATTTTGCCACCCTCAAGTGGGCTTAGAAAACATGATGATTTGCCACTCTCAAGTGGGCTTAAAACTTGCAATCGATGAATTATTCCAATTTAAATAATCCAATCTTCACCCACAGGCATTCAGGCAGGCATATCACATAAGCAGTTAGCCTCATAGCAAGCATGCTATCATGGCAGTCACTCACACACATGCAAGGATGCTAAAGCATAATCACTCACCGAGTACTCCGAGCCAAAGAAAGAAGCTAATTAGAAATCATGCATGAATCCTAACTATGCTGAGATGCCTAATGCAACGCATGCAGGATGCAACTAAGATAGGCTCGGCTATTCTAAAATGGCATGTGAGATGTTACAAATAACATGTATTCAACTTGGAATTGAAATACAATGCAGTTAGTATGATGTGCCGAGCCCGGTGCATGCAAGACAGATGAATGGATGCAATCATGTGAGCATAAGGATGCTAATTGAAACAAGCCCTAAAACTAACCATCATAAGCTGGTAAATAAAAAGGAGAAAGACGTGGGGTTAGAAGACATGCATCACACACACGCACACTTATTACAACAGTTGGCCCTCTTGACGGAGGATCCGAATAAATAATACAACACCAACTAGCTAATCTAAGCTAATCTAATTAAGCTAGTTATTACACAACCAAAATGAATAATAAATTACAGCTAATTATTACACAATTCTAATTAATTAACAAACTAATTAAGTAAGCAATTACACTAGCATGCAAGCTACATGAATGTGGACTGCCTCAGCTCTGCCTTGAATGATAAAAAATGCATGCATGCTCGAGTCGCCTTGTCGGGAAATCCATCGCGATGCCCCGGCTTGGCCTTGTTTGCATTTGATTTCAGAAATTTGCACAAAGCTCCAGAGAGATGAAACTCCACCCCGGAAAACTGTGAGAAGGCTGCCGACAAGCTTATAGGCATGGGAGACCAACTACCGACCACCTTTTGTGGTGGAAACCAAAGAAGGTAGTCGGCCTGCCAGAAAACCTGGTCGGCCAACCAGTTTCTTCTCCTAGATTCTATTTTTTTCTGCAACAAAGGAAAAGAGAGAGGCATGACAAGGTATTTGCAACACATGTGTGCATGACCACTCTCCCTGTCATTGCATAAGCTCTAGGGAGTGTAGTCCTCGACCCTCGGGCCACCGGTCGCGCATCTCGATGCATGATGGCCGAGGAGTCAAATTGCACGACTCAATGTGAAATGAATGCACATACAAGCACCTAAAGCCAACAACTCCGTCATAGATAGTCAAGAGTGTCGGCGATCGAGAATCGAGGCACGTTTCGTCACTTTGAGTACGAAATGTCACTCATTTCCCGTGTTCGGACTAACTCCTATTCCGAACACAATACAACAAACAATGGCATGCACAATGCGACTTTAAGTATGCAACCTAAATGCTATGTAACTAAGTGATGCAAACATGCAAAGGATGACATGCAAACATGCAACTAGCATACACAATGCTATGAACTAACAATGGCATACTCAATGCATGTGGCACTTAGCATACACAATGCACCTAAGAGCTAACATACACAATGAGATGAACAAGGCATGCACAATGCAATGATCAATCATGCGATGATGTGGCATACTCAATGCTATGGAATACAATGGCATACTCAATGCAAAAATGGACTTAAACCAAAATGAATGGGCCTCAACCACACCCAAATCAGTGGCCAAACATGATGAAAAAAAGACTCCAAAACTCATGCTAGCATACACAATGCAAGGACCAAAGCCCAAGGGCACAAAATGCAACTCTACAAAAGCATTGAAAGGATGAAATATGGCATACAATGACACATGTTCCAGCTTTGAAATGACATACAAAATGGCTGCGAATCACGCAAACAACTCACACAATGCATGTTGAAAGGCTCAAGTACCGAAGCTAGTGAAGCATATTACACTAGAGGCATGCAAGGCGATGCTCAAATGACAAAACCAACTCCAAACAGACCTTAAGCAAGCCCAAAACAGTGTCAAAATGAGCCAAGATGGTGGCTTGAAAGGCATAAGAATGAAGCTCAATGCAAAGGCTCATAAATGGGGTATAATGATGCAACTCTCAAACACATTGAAAGAGTGACAAACATGAGAATATGGCCAAGAAATAAACTCTGAAACATCATTCTCAATGATGCTAAAACATGCAAACACCTCAAGTTAAGCATGCAAGGGGATTCAAAACTTAGGGCTAAGCAAGGCTATTACACTACAACCATACATGGCAAGCATCATTCGACCAAGGGACCTCAAAACAGAGCTAAGGCAGCCCGAAATATGAACAAAATCAGTTTGGAACATGGCCAAAATATGCTAGCATAAAGGGCCAAAACAACATGCATTATAAGCTAGTGAACATGATTTACACTACAAGCATGTGAAGCATATGAGAGGCTACCAAACCAGCCAAAAATAGAATCATGGCATGCCAAATGATGGCCAAAAACCCACTAAAACATGACCAATACATGCAAGAATGAGGTGTTACTTTGATAGGCTATGTAAGGGATTGTTCTACACATGCAAGAGGCAAACAACAGGTGACCAAACCAGCCATAGACAGAGTCTAGCAAGGTCCTAAAAGTCATTAAAAAGGGTCTGAACCAAGGCTAGGAAGTGTGGAAATATAGGCTCCCTTGGAAAGCCAAAAATGCTAGCAAATAAGGCCAAAAGAGAGGGAGTCACCCCTCTCTGATTTTAGCCCTCAAAACCACATGCCAACCACTGAAAATCCATTGGATTTTAGTGGCTAAAGGGCCAAGCAAAGCTGAATACAAAGGTCTCATGGCATGGCTCAAAACAAGGCCAAATAGAGTATGCAAGAGGGTAGATGACCCCCAACACCAAAAGAGCCTTAAACAAACATGAAACTCACTTAAATATGAACCTTTTTCAGTTGAAAGCAAAGCTCAAATAAGCATGCAAATGAGGCTAAGAGAAGGATCAAAATAATGCTTAAAAGAGGGAAAAGTGATTACCCTTGAAGCTCAGCAAAGCCAACAAACTTTAGGACCAAAATCTAGCTCTTTAACCTCTGAAAACAACCTCCAAGAACTTCAAATCAATGGTGGAAGTGTATGGCTATGAGGTGTAGCGTAAAAGAGTCAAGAACAATGCACCTTATGAGCCAAAACATAGAGATATAGAGAGATATGTATTGCTTTGCCTTAGGGAAATTCTAAGCCTGGTTCAAGGAGGGGGAGGGCCTCTCTTATAGACAAACAAGGCCAAAGCTTCTTCAAGAAGATAAAAAACAAGGCTTAAGATCCTCCATGTGTATGGAGGATGCAGTCTGTGCCTTCCAGCTAGCATAGCTGGCACCCACTCAAACAGACAAAATAGGAGGGAGCTAGCCGAGCAGAAAAGGTGGTCGGCCGACCAGGGTAGGTGGTCTCCCACACAAAAAAGTGGCCGGTGGCTCTATTTGGTGGTCTCCACTTTGAAAGCAAGCTAGTGGTGTAGTGGAAGACCAGCAAATGTGGCCCAAAGACCAAGAAAACCAGCTTCCCAACAAGAAAACTGGCTGGCAGGGAGAAAGTGGTCTCCAGGGAGAAAAGGTGGTCTCCACCCTTATACCACCTCCCAAACAAGGAAAACAAGGTTCATACCAAAAATGAACCAACACGGATGCAAAATGAGAGTACGGGGGGCAAAGCGCGCTACCAGGTGCACCGAAAATTGGCTGTTGAGCACTAAAAGTGGCGTACAGCCACAAAAGTGGTTTCCTGGACCACAGTGTCCCTCTAGACAGAGGAAATAGGGTGTGTTCCAAAGAACGTGCCAAACGGAGAATGTTAAGCGGTCCCGCACTGAGGCGTGCGGTCGACGGCTCCGAAAATCAGAAACTAGTCTCCAAATGAGAACAGTGGCCTACGACCACAAAAAGTAGTCTACGACCACTGAGAGATAGTCTACAAGACCTCTCCCTCCCTCCGGGAAGAGAAAACAAGACTTGGTCCGCGGACTGAGTCAAAGTACAAAAGGGTCCCAAGGTCCGGAGGTGAGGCTCTCAGCCAAGAACTTCGAAACCTCGAAACGAGCACAACATACGCAATCACCAAGTGCTTAATCGATGACGTCTAAGTCTTAACTATCTGTTTACACAGAAGGACTTGAATTTGAGGCAGAGAAGGTGGATGGAGTTCATAGAGGATTATGACTTCGAGTCGCATTATCATCCAGGAAAGGCCAATGTCGTGGCCGATGCCCTAAGTAGGAAATCCATTAGTAATGTAACTTGTATTTCTATCCAGGAATGGGAGATGTTGGGTGCTCTTGGTGAGTTCGACTTACTTCTGGGTGAGTCTGTTGAGTCTGCGGCCTTATTTTTTGTAGTTGCACAGCCTACGCTTGTGAATTGAGTGTTAGAGGCGTAGAGGGGTGACTTTGAGGTAGAAACCCTCTTGGAGAAGATCTCTAGTGAGAAGGTATAGAAGGGTTTGACTATGTATCTTGACCTGAGTGTGAGGTACTGAAGACAGCTTGTTTGTGCCGGAGTCTTGCCGAGAGGAAGTACTCCGAGAGTTTCACCATTCACGCCTTGTAGTGCATCTGGGAGGCACAAAGATGTATCATGATCTGAGTCATCAGGTTTGGTGGAGAGGTATGAAGAAAGATGCGGCAGTGTTTGTGTCAAAGAGCCTTACTTGTCAGCAAGTGAAGGTCGAGCATCGAAGGCCAGCGGGTTTGTTGCAACCCTTGCCTATAGCCGAGTGGAAATGGGAGCACGTCATGATGGATTTTGTCGTGGGTCCTTCGAGGACTCAACAGGATAGTGATTCCATATGGGTAAGTCGGCACACTTTATTCCTAGGCGTGTAAGAGATTCGGTAGATTACCTTGCCGAATTGTATATTCAGGACATAGTGAGGTTGCACGGGGTCCCAGTGTCGAGTGTCTCGAATAGAGATCCGCGTTTTACTGCTAGGTTGTGGCAGAGTTTGCAGAGTGCCTTGGGCACTAGATTGACTTTTAGCACGGCTTACCATCCTCAAACTGACGGGTAGTCCGAGCGCACTATTTAGATTCTTGAGGATATAGTGTGAGGCCGTGCCCTTTACTTTAAGGGGTCATAGGAGAGACACCTACCCTTAGTGGAGTTCGCTTACATCAATAGTTTCCAATTCAGTATTGGTATGGCCACCGTTTGAGGCCTTGTATGGCCGACCGTGTAGATTTCCTGTGTGTTGGGCCAAGGTGGGTGATGCACCCTTGTTAGGCCCAGAGTTGGTGCGAGAGATGACGGAAAAAGTAGCACTTATCCATAAGAAGTTAGTTACGGCCCAGAGTTGCCAAAAGAGTTATGCCGACCGTAGGAGGAGACCTTTGTCATTTGTGGTAGGTGATTATGTCTTTCTAAAAATATCACCTAGACGGGGTTTGATGACATTTGGGAAGAGTTGGAAGTTGTCCCCTCGATTTATTGGCCCTTTCGAGATCCTTGAGAGGATTGGTGGGGTTGCCTACCGTTTTACATTGCCGCCGCAACTGTTCAAAGTGCATGACGTATTTCATGTTAGTATGCTTCAGAAATATGAGCTGGATCCATCGCATGTATTGTATTGGATCGACTTAGAGGTGGACGAAGATGCTTCGTACGAGGAGAGACCGATAAGGGTCTTGGATAGACGGGACCAGGTCTAGGATAGACGGGACCAAGTCTTGTGAGGCGAGACGATCCCCTTAGTCAAGGTCTTCTGGAAACATCACGGGGTTGAGGAAGCCACTTGGGAGCATGAGTTGGAGGTCCGAGAGAAATATCCGGACTTGTTTATGGATGTTTGAATGTGTAATGAAATTTGAGTTTTGTGTAAGAACTATGAGAACATTGTATATGTTTTGAGATCATGAAAGCATTATGAATGTTAAGTATGCTCCGGAAACACAAGTTAAATTTAAACATTGCATATATTATTTAAGTTTTGGAAATATAAACTTGTTATAAACATTGAATATGTTTTGGAACATGAGATATTATGTGTTGAAGTTAGTTAAATTTCAAATGAATGCATGTTGATAATGCATGTTGAGTTATATTGTATATTGTTCCCTTGAGGAGAGATAGAATGACCGGTAATGGGTCAAGATGGTGGGTATTGAATTATAGTCATGTTGAGAATTGAGAAATCACAGTTTTGAAACTTGTATAAAATTTTAGAGACAAAATTCTTTAAGGGGGGAGGTTATAACGATCCCGGTTTTCCTTGTCATTTATTGTATTCCGGACTCGAGTTCCATGGGTGTTTGTTGTTGTCTATATCTATTTCCATCCTTCATTCTTTGTATTTGAGTTGTGGGGTGTGTTGGTTAAGTTTGGAATAGGTTGGTTGTGAGTTAAAACAATTGGTTGCTGTACAGACTTTTCCTTCTTCGCTCGAGCGAGGCTTTTTGTGCTCGAACGAGCCTTGGGTGTTTGCTTCTTCCCTCGAGCGAGGGTTTGTGCGCTCGAGCGAGTATTGTGGGTCTTCAGGTTTCTTTTTAGACACAGTCTCCGCTCGAGCGAGCTTTCTTGGGCTTGGGCGAGCCCTGTGTTTTGTGTCTTTTCGTTCGAGCGAGCAGTGTTGCGCTCGAGCGTGCATCTACGTCTCTTTTAGACCGGAAGGATGGCATTCTTCGCTCGTACGAGCTTTCTTGGACTCGAGTGAGCCCCGTGTTGTTTGATCCATCGCTTGATCGAGAACTCTTGTGCTCGAGCATGCGTCTGTGTTGGTTCAGACCTGAAGTTTCTCATTGTTCGCTCGAGCGATGACTCTTGCACTCGAGCGAGGTCCTTTTGTGCCTGGTCGCTCGAGCGACCACTCCTTCGCTCGAGCGAGCCCTGTATATATCAATTTGCAGTAGCGAGTTTATACATCACTTTTTCACCTCCTTTTCATCCCAAACCCTAGATCCGGCTGCCTCTCTCTCCAAACTCTCTCTCTCTCTCTACAAATACACCTTGTTCTTGAGTCTCTCTACCCTAGTCTCTTTGTAAGAAAGTTAGAGCATTGCGTGGGATTCACTTTGATCCGAAAAAGTGTGGATTTGGAGCATCTTGAGTTTCCTTCTCCTTCTCCTTTGAGCTTCTCTATTTGAGGTAGGGACAAACTAGTCCTTTTTATGAGTTTTAACATAAATATTAGTCATTGTGTATAAATGGTGAAATTGGGAAATTTTGGGAAGGTAGGGTTTGAAATTTGAAATGTTTGAAAGAGAGGTTTTCTATGTTTGGGTTCCATTGTGTGTGTGAGGCCTTGAAATGGGGTTTATTTGTGTATAATTGATGAAATTGAGCCTTAGGGTTGAAGTTTGAGAAAATGGGGAAAATGCCCTAATTGAATTTAAATAATTAATTTGTATAATTAATTTGATAAATTGTGGGAATATGAAATTGGGTTGGGAATCTTAAAATTGGGAGAAATTGTGATTGAATGGTGTAGTTGGATTGACAAATCAGCCACCGATGGAAAATGTAATAAATTATTTGTTTGATAGATTTATTTATCTATTTAGAAATAACTATTTTGGGCTGTTGGTAGAGGATAATCTTGATTGTTGTAGACACTGCATGGTGATTAGGGAAATTGAAACTAATCAATTGGACTATGTCATTGAATGTGACGGTGGAATTAACACATGGAATATGTGAATTGTTGGATCATTGTATATAACTACGTGTTTAAATACATTGTATATGTATATTGTGTGGGAAGCGATATGTGATGTACTTCATTTGCTTGGGAGGAGATAGGGGATGGACTCCATGGATAATTAAGTTGGCCGGAGTGTCTAAGGTGAAAGTCCCGAAATCTTTTATATATTTGGGTGTTGGTTCCCTCGGACGTAGTTCCGTAAAATGGCAAGAAAATGGAAGTGTTGAATGTTATTGATTATTGAAGTGTTGATATATGAGTTGTAGTCTCATTTTAAATTGTTTGCATAATATTGAATAATGTAAGTGGATTCATTTGGATAAATGAAAGTAAGCGGTTTGTAAATGTTGATTGGTTATGGAAAGAATGCAAGTTGGCTCATAAGTGTTAAACATTTATCAAATGCTAATGTTTTAGTTAATTCTCATATACTGTTTAGCATATCTCTACTGGGCTGTGGCTCATCCTACTTGGGATATCATTTTCAGGTACATGTGATATGCTGCCTCCAAGGACATAGCTTGGGAGGTTTAGGGGTGGAAGGCTTCTTTTTGTTGTTACCTTTTTGTGTTACATGTAATTCAAGCCAAGGGCTTTATATGTAAAAGAGTTAGAACTCTTCTTTTGTGTAACCAAGTATGGACTTCGGAGGTTGTAAGCCGTTGGGCATCTATTCTTGTTGTCAAGCATGCAATATCTTTTGTAAACAAAACTCTGATGTATGGAATATAATACTTCTTCTGTATTCTATGGATTTTATGAATGAATGTGTTATGTCTAATTTTGAGGGCGTTACATTGAGCAAGAGGGCTAATAGTTCAGTCCGCGGAAAAATTGAAAAGAGATCTGCACGCTAATGAATAAATAGAAAGTAAAAAAGAAAGAAATATGGAATTTTGAATATTCCTGTAGAGCATATCATTAAAGTTGCATTATTTACTTTGAGCAGGAGGGCTAATAGTTCAGTCCAGGGAAAAGTTAAAAAGAGATCTGCACGCTAATGAATAAATAAAAAGTAAAAAAGAGGCAAAATTGCAACAACGATAGAGACCTCTAAATCCCATATTCAGGAATGTTAGAGCTCGCAATCTTTATTCGGCAAAATCCCATATTCAGGCAAGATGTTTGGCGAATACCATCGCAGCTATGGAGATAAAAATTGCTGTAGTCATGGCCCCCATAAACAAGGGCAGGGGGAGATCCTTTCCCATATCTGCAAGCACTCCAACTGCACAAGCAACAATGCCAGCCTTTGCCAGAATGGGGGTTGCTGCTTTTCAATGGGTGTCAGCAAGAAGAATTGCAGCCCCACTATCAGCCAAACCTATTGCGTAAGAAGCCTTAGCAAAATTGGATGTCGTAGTACGACTAGCTGCAGCAGAGACTCTAAAGACTGTCCTTGCCACATTTACCCCATACTCGCCTGATCGATCTGCAGTGTAACGCCCTCAAAATAATAACATTAAACCCATCAAATAAGACATGCATTGAGATGCAAAAGTTCCACATTCTTCCATTTATCCGAGTTCTATTACACAAGTATTACATGTTAACAACAAAAGCAAAATGCCTTACAGGCTTACAGCTTTCCAAGTTAACACTTGGTTACAACAAAGAGTTCTAACTCGTTTACACATAAAGCCCTTGGCTTGAAATTACATGTAATACATCAAAAAGATAACGACAATAGTGTGCCCGCCTCTAGCCTCCCAAGCTATGTCCTTGGAGGTGGCATGCTACCTGTACCTGAAAATGATATTCCCATATAGGGTGAGCCACAGCCCAGTAGAAATACACTAAACCAACCATGAACAATGACTAAAATATTAGCAATTGATAGATGGCCAACACTGATACATTCACATAAATCACATATTTATGTTATACAACTTACGAGTCCAAGTTACCCTTCATTTTCCCTTTTTCAACGGATAGGCATATAAGCACCACCCACATTCTAAACAGATATGTATAACAACAATATCCACATTCTCAGATAAGCAAATAAGCTATATCCACATTCTACAACAGATATGTATAACAACAATATCCACAGATAAGCATATAAGCTATATCCACATTCTACAACAGATATGTATAACAACAATATCCACAGATAAGCATATAAGCTCTATCTTCACTTTACTAGATAAGCATATGAGCTGTATCTACGGAGTTCATCCCCTATCTTCTCCCAACACTATCCGGTTTAGAGGTACATCCCCTATCTTCCCCTAAACCGCGGAGTACATCCCCCATCTCCTCCTCTACACATAACGTATACAAACACAATGGTTCTATATACAATCACTCAATACATACAGTTAATGTATTCTATCAACCGTCAAGTTCCATGACACATTCCATTGATTAGTTTCCGTTTGCCTAATCATCATGCATTGTCTACAACAATCACGACTATCCTCCACCGATAGCCCAAAGCAGTTATTTCTAAACAGAAAATAAATGCACAATGGATATTCAATCAACATTTCATTTCCTCATTTCTCACAACTAATTATCCCAATTAATTAAACAATATAATTAGGTTGTTATCCATAGTTACCATTTCAACCCTTAGGTCCCATTTTCATCAATGATTCAACATTTATTCCATTTCTCTATGCCAAACATGCATCTAGGTTTATTATGAATAAAACCCCAACTTTTGTAAAATTACACAAAAGCCCCAAACTTTTACCAAATTACCAAACCAACCCCAACATCTCAAAATACTAAAATTTAAAGACAAAATCCATAGAGAGGAGTAGGATATCCTTACCTCGAAGTTTGAGCCAAAAAGGAGATGAAGACTCGAAGATCAACGTGCTCCAAATCCAAACTTTTTCAAATTAAATCAAAGCTCTCAACGCCCTCTATCTTTTTAACAAAGGCGCTAGGCTAGATTCACACTCTAGGGAGATCAATTCTTAGAGAGAGTGTAAGTTTAGAGAGAGAGTGTCTCGGATCAAGGGTTTGAAAGAAAAATAAAGTGAAAAAGTGATGTTTCAAAACGCTACTGTACGCTGATATAAAACACTCTCGCTCGAGCGAAGACTTGGTCGCTCGAGCGACCAGACACAGAAAACTCTCGCTCGAGCCAAGAAGCTCTCGCTCGAGCCAAAAACTCAAAAGTGCGCTCGAGCGAAAGAATGCTCGCTCGAGCCAACAACTCAAACCCTCAGGTCTGCAACCAGAAGCACGCTCGAGCGACAGACCTCTCGCCCGAGCGAAGAACAAACCAGACCGCTCGAGCCAAGAAAAGCTCGCTCGAGCCAAGAAATACAACTCTCAGGTCCAGAACCAGACGCCATCACTCGCTCGAACGAAGCCACTCTGGCTCGACCCACCAGACACAAACTCAACTCTCGCTCGAGTGAACAACTCCTCGCTCGAGCGATGGTCCAAAAATCTGGGCAGCAACACTAGGCTCCCAAACACAACCAACCTGAAACAAACCTGCCCAACACATCCCATAACTCAATATACAAAGTAAAGAGGATGCAAACAAGATAATAAACAACTACCAACATCCACGGACACATGTCCGGATCACTGTACAACAAGGGTAAACCCGGGATCGCTATATGCAGTGTGCGCAATACGTGGTATGACTAATGAAGGGGCATCTCCTAGAGCCGGAGGATCTCCATTATTATTGACACATCTAGTGGTGGAGCCAATAAAATAAATTAGAGGGGGCACTTATTAATTATAATATTGAAAATATTTCCAAAAATATTTCACATAATTTTTTACGATTGACTTCAATAAAGATTAAAATAATAATAATAATAATAATCAGTGTGTTTAGATTGAATCTTTTGAATTAAGTTTTTTGAAAATTAAGTTTTTTGTCTTTGGGGACTACTTTTAAAATTTTAAGCAATTTTTTTACTTTTTTAGATGCATGATATATCTAAAAAAAAAATATTAGTGAAAAAATATTTTAAAAAATTAATAAATACATAAAAATACGAAAAATGTACTATTTTTTGTATTTTTTTATTTTTGGTATTTTGTAAATTTTTTATAGATTTTTTTTCACAAAAATTATACTTTTTAAGTGTATTTATGTTAGATGTGTCTAAAAATTAAAAAAAAATCCTTAAATATTAAATAAATTCAGTAAAAATATAAAATATAAAAAATAACAAAAACAAAAAAGTAGAATTTCTTGAAAAGTGTTTTTAGAAAACTCAAATCAAACAAAGTGAATATGTCATTTGTAATAAGTGTATCGTGGACAATATTAAAAAAAGTCATTGATATATAGTTTTAAATTAAATTACATAATGATAAAGTAACTTTTTATACAAAATATGCCTAAAAATTCAATATAATAGTCATTCTATGTCATCATTGACATGTGATATTACCAACCAATAGTAAAGAAAAACATGGCGGATAAATCCTACATATTAAATGCAACTAACAATTCAATAAATTCTATGTTTTCATTGAGATTAATTATGTTTGCATGTCAATAATGATAGATATCCCCATTATATTGAAATTTTCATAGATAACAATATCGTACTCTCTTTATTTTCAATCAAAACAATCATTATTGTTCTTATAATTTTAAAAATATCGTTGACATTTCACTCTAAATAAAATTTTCATAAATTTTTTTATATAAAATATTTTCTTTAAGTTTGTTAAAAAAAAATAAAAAATTCCAAAACTCAGGAGGGCGCGTGACCCCAATGGACCCTCCTTCCCTGCGCCCCTCGTTATGTAGTGTGATATTTCAATTCAAGAAATAACTAATATGCTACTAAAATAATACACAAAAACTACTAGCTATTTAGTCATAACATGATAAAAAAAAAAGTTACATCTACTCAAATCTAACGTATAAATAAAAGAAAAATTATATGTTAATTGATTAACATATAAATAAAATGTAAAAAAGAAAGAATTATGAAATTTCTAATATTCCTAAAGAGCATATCATTACAGTTGCATTATTTACTTCGAGTAGAAGGGCCAATAGTTCAGTCTGAGGAAAAGTTGAAAAGAGAACTGCATGCTAATGAATAAATAAAAAGTAAAAAAGAGGCAAAATCGCAACAATGATAGAGAGCTCTAAATCCCATATTTAGGAATATTAGAGCTCACAATCTTTATTTAGCAAAATCCCATATTCAAGTGTGACGTTTTGCGAATACCATTGTAGCTATGATGATAAAAATTGCAGCAGTCACGGCCCCCATGAACAATGGCTGGGGGAAATGCTTCCCTATATCTGCAAGCACTCCAACTGCACAAGCAACAATGCCAGCCTTTGCCAGAATGGGGTTGCTGCTTTCCAATGGGTGTCAGCAAGAAAAATTGTAGCCCCACTATCAGCCAAACCTATTGCGTAAGAAGCCTTAGCAAAATTAGATGTCGTAGTACGACTAGCTGCAACAGAGACACTAATGACTGCCCTTCCCACATTTACCCCATACTCACCTGATCGATCTGCAGTGTGGGCAACACGTGGTACCACTGATATTGGGACATCCCCTAGAGCCGGAGGATCTCCATTGTCATTGACACGTCCAGTGGCGGAGCTAAGAAAATAAATTAGAGGCGGCACTTATTAATTATAATATTGAAAATGTTTATAAAAATATTTCACATAAATTTTTACGATTGACTTCACGTAAAATAAAAAAAATAAATAATAATAATCAGTGTGTTTGGTTTGAGTTTTTTTGTAACGCCCTCAAAATAATAACATTAAACCCATCAAATAAGGCATGCATTTGCATATAAACTAACCACATTCCTTTATTGCTTAGAGTTTCATTACATAAGTATTACATGTTAACATCATAACAAAATGCCCTACAGGCTTACAGCTTTCCAAGTTAACACTTGGTTACAACAAAAGAGTACTAACTCGTTTACACATTAAGCCCTAGGCTTGAAGTTACATGTAATACATCAAAAGTTAAGCGACAAAAGTATGTCCGCCACTAGCCTTCCAGCTATGTCCTTGGAGGTGGCATGCTTCCTGTACCTGAAAATGATATTCCCATATAGGGTGAGCCACAGCCCAGTAGAAATACACTAAACCAACCATGGACAATGACTAAAATATTAGCAATTGATAGATGGTCAACACTGATACATGCACATAAATTACACATTTATGTCATACAACTTATGAGTCTAAGTTACCTTTCATTTTTCCCTTTTTCAACAGATAAGCATGCTAGCTCTATCATTATTTCCACAGATATGTATAAAAACTATATCTCACATTCAGATAAGCATAAAAGCTATATCCACATTCTCAACAGATATGTATAACAACAATATCCCACATTCACAGATAAGCATATAAGCTGTATCCACACTTCTCTAGACAAGCATATGAGCTGTGTCTACGGAGTTCATCCCCTATCTTCTCTCAACACTATCCGGTTTAGAGGTACATCCCCTATCTTCCCCTAAACCGCGGAGTACATCCCCTATCTCCTCCTAAACCGCGGAGTACATCCCCTATCTCCTCCTCTACACATAACGTATATAAACACATTGGTTCTATATACAATCACCCAATACATACAATTAATGTATTCTATCAACCGTCAAGTTCCATGACACATTTCATTGATTAGTTTCAGTTTACCTAATCATCATGCATTGTCTACAACAATCACGACTATCCTCCACCGATAGCCCAAAGCAGTTATTTCTAAACAGAAAATAAATGCACAATGGATATTCAATCAACATTTCATTTCTTCATTCTTCTCAATTAATTATCCCAATTAATTAAACAATGTAATTAGGCCATTATCCATAATTACCATTTCAACCCTTAGGTCCCATTTTCATCAATGATTTAACATTCATTCAATTTCTCTATGCCAAACATGTATTCAGGTTCATTATGAATAAAACCCCAACTTTTGTAAAATTACACAAAAGCCCCAAACTTTCACAAAATTACCAAACCAAGCCCAACATCTCAAAATACCAAAATTTAAAGACAAAACCCATAGAGAGGAGTAGGATATCCCTACCTCAAATTCGGAGTCCCAAAGGAGAAGACGACAAAACCCAACATGCTCCAAAACCCGAGATTTTCAGATTAAAATGAAGCCCTCGACGATCAACAACTTTTTCGTAAAGGCCAAAGGTGAGTAAATCACTCCTACTAGATCAAAACCTAGAGAGAAGGTAGAGTCTAGAGTGAGAGGCTCAACAATGGTGATTTTGGAAAAGTAAGAGAGAGAAGAGAAAGTAAAAAGTGATTTGAAAAGTCACAATTTCGGGACTTAAACCCAGTCGCCCGCTCGAGCGTAAAACACCCCGCTCGAGCGTCACTCACAGACTCCCGCTCGAGCGTCCAAACTTCCGCTCGAGCGCCGGATGCAGTCTCCCAGCATTAATACAGAACCAGGCCTCCGCTCGAGCTCCCAACCCTACGCTCGAGCGTCCACTCACACAGATCCGCTCGAGCGGCCAACTCCACGCTCGAGCGTACAACACTGCACAACAAATACTGGATGGGTGTATTACCCGCTCGAGCGCCAACACCTCCGCTCGAGCGTACAGGCCAAAACCTAGGCAACTAGTTTTGGTTTCTAAACTCAACCAACCTGTAACAAATCCGCCCAACACATCCTATAACTCAAATACGTAGAAAAAAAGGATGTAAACAAAATAATAATCAACTACCAACATCCACGGACACATGTCCGGATCACTGTACAACAAGGGTAAACCCGGGATCGCTATAACCTCCCCCCCTTAAAGAATTTCGCCCCCGAAATTAAGCACAAGTTTTCAAAACAAATTTTCCTCCATTTTAAACAATGTTACACTTGAACATTCAACAATTCGACCCATTACCGGTCATCCCATCCCTTTAACAAGAGACATATCACAATATGTAAACAACATATGTACTTTCAACATGCATCAACATTATGCACTATCTTTCCAATTTCAACAATATAATCATCATATATAATGTCACAGTCAACTTCCATATGAGGCAAGTTCCAAACATACTTCCAATAATCAAAACATTTTCAATGTTTCACAACTTAAGACATATATAAATGCTCTTAAGTTCAACAAAATGTAAAATTTAAATACAAGATTACTTATCAACAAACAAGTCCGGATATTTCTCTCGGACTTCCAACTCACGTTCCCAAGTGGCTTTCTCCACTCCGTGATGTTTCCACAAGACTTTCACCAAAGGAATGGTCTTGCCACGCAGGACCTGATCCCGCCTATCCAAGACCCGAACCGGTCTCTCCTCATACGAGGCATCCTCATCTACCTCTAAATCAGTCCAATCCAGCACATGTGATGGATCTGGCTCATACTTCCGAAGCATACTCACATGAAACACGTCATGCACTCCGGACAACTGCGGCGGTAAGGCTAACCGATAAGCAACCTCACCTATCCTCTCAAGGATCTCAAAAGGACCAATAAACTGAGGGGATAACTTCCCACTCTTCCCAAACCTCATCAGACCTCGCCTAGGTGATATCTTCAGAAAGACATGATCACCTACCTCAAACGCCAAAGGCCTCCTCCTACGGTCGGCATAACTCTTTTGTCGACTCTGGGCTGTAACAAGCCTTCTACGGATAAGCTCAACTTTCTCCGTTGTCTCCCTAACCAACTCCGGACCCAACAAAGGTGCATCACCCACCTCGGCCAAACAAACTGGAGACCTACACGGTCGGCCATACAAGGCCTCAAACGGTGCCATATCGATGCTAGACTGAAAACTGTTGTTGTAGGCAAACTCTACCAATGGCAAGTGCCTCTCCCACGTCCCACTGAAGTCCAGGACACAACCCCGAAGCATATCCTCGAGGATCTGAATAGTACGCTCGGACTGCCCGTCAGTCTCAGGATGATAAGCCGTACTAAAGGTCAACTTAGTGCCCAAGGCACTCTGCAAACTCTGCCACAACCTAGCAGTAAAACGAGGATCTCTATCTGAGATGATCGTCACTGGGACCCCGTGCAATCTCACTACGTCCCGAATATACAAATCGGCAAGATGATCTACCGAATCTCTCACGCGCATAGGAATGAAGTGCGCCGACTTAGTCAACCGGTCTACAACCACCCAAATAGCATCACTACCCCGCTGAGTCCTCGGAAGACCTACAACGAAGTCCATAGTGACATGCTCCCACTTCCACTCGACAATAGGCAAGGGTTGCAACAAACCCGCTGGCCTCTGATGCTCGGCCTTCACTTGCTGACAAGTAAGGCATTTCGATACGAAAACAGCCACATCTCTCTTCATACCCCGCCACTAAAACTGGCGACCCAAATCCTGATACATCTTAGTACCTCCCGGATGCACCGCAAGGCGCGAATGATGAAACTCTCGGAGTACTTCCTCACGGCAAGACTCCGGTACAAACAAACGGTCTCGGTATCTCACACTCAGGTCGGGATACACCGTCAAACCCTTCTCAACCTTCCCACTGGAGATCTTCTCTCGGAGGAATTCTACCTCAAGGTCACCTCTCTGTGCCTCTAACACTCTAATCACAAGTGTAGGCTATGCAACAACAGAAAACAAGGCCGCAGCCTCAACAGATTCGCCCAGTAGCAAATCAAACTCGCCAAGTGCTCCCAACATCTCCCATTCCTGGATGGCTATACTAGCAACATCACTAATGGTCTTCCTACTAAGGGCATCGACCACAACATTGGCCTTTCCCGGATGATAATGCAACTCAAAATCATAATCCTCGATGAACTCCATCCACCTCCTCTGCCTCAAATTCAAGTCTCTCTGTGTAAACAGATACTTCAAACTCTTATGATCCGAGAATACCTCGAACCTCTCACCATAAAGGTAGTGCCTCCAGATTTTCAAGGCAAAAATCACTGCTGCTAACTCTAGGTCGTGTGTGGGGTAATTCTTCTCGTGTATTTTCAACTAACGTGAGCCATAAGCTACCACTTTCCCTTCTTGCATTAACACACAACCCAAACCCTCTCGTGAGGCATCACAATAAACCGCATAACCCAACCCTCTCTCCGGAATAATCAACACCGGAGCGGTGGTCAATCTAACTTTCAACTCTTGGAACGACTTTTCACAAGTCTCACTCCACACAAACTTGACTCCCTTCCGAGTCAATCTAGTCAACGGTGACGCTAACCTGGAGAAATCTTTCACAAACCGACGGTAATACCCAGCTAATCCCAGAAAACTGCGGATCTCAAACACACTCTTAGGCTGTGCCCAATCTTGCACTGCCTCAACCTTGGATGTATCAACAGACACCCCTTCCCCGGATACCACGTGGCCTAAGAATTTGACTTCCCTCATCCAAAACTCACACTTCCCAAACTTGGCATACAGCCTATGGGCTCTAAGCAACTCAAGCACCACTCTCAAGTGTTCCTCGTGCTCCTCCTCTGAAGGCGAATAGATAAGGATGTCGTCCACGAAGACGACCACAAATCGATCTAAGAACTCCCGGAAAATCCGGTTCATCAAGTCCATAAAGACTGCCGGTGCATTGGTAAGCCCAAATGGCATCACCAGGAACTCGTAATGGCCATACCGCGTACGGAATGCCGTCTTCGGAATATCCTCTTCCCTGACCCTCAACTGATGGTAACCCGATCTCAAGTCTATCTTAGAGAAACAACGGGAACCCTTCAACTAGTCAAACAGATCATCAATACGGGGCATAGGGTACTTATTCTTAACCGTAGCCCGATTCAACTTCCGGTAGTCAATACACAATCTCAAGGCACCATCTTTCTTTTTAACAAAGAGTGCCGGCGCTCCCCACGGCGAAACACTAGGGCGAACAAAGCCCTTATCTAGCAATTCCTGGAGCTGAACTTTCAACTCAACCAACTCTGCTGGAGCAAAACGGTAAGGTGCCATAGAAATCGGCGCCGTGCCGGGCACTAAATCAATAGAGAACTCTATCTCTCGGTGAGGTGGCAAACTAACAAGATCTTCGGGAAAAACATCCGAATACTCACAAACCACCCTCAGCAATACATGCTGGGTCTCACCACTCTCACCACTCTCAAAGCTAGCAAGTAGACTACTAAGTTCACTTCGCCCTCGCGAATCATACCCCGGTGGCAAAACACTACCAACCCGGTCTCCCAAGAAATGGAACAACTCCCCGCTCAAGGTACATAACGTGACCCTCTGGCGGTAGCAATCAATAACAGCCCGGTATGACGATAGCCAGTCCATACCCAAAATAACATCAAAACCCTTCATGGGCATGACAACAAACGGAAAAGGAAGCCTATAGTCGGCGACCTCTATATCACATCCTCTAACACCCTGTTTCAGGATCAACTCACCACCCAAAGGCGATACCACACAAATAGGAGATGCTAACTGTGCTAACTCCAATTCCAAAACAGATGCAAATGCAGCAGATACAAAAGAATGAGATGCACCCGTGTCTATCAACACACTAGCAACCGAGTTGCAAAACAGAAAAGTACCTCTCACTACTGATGGAGCTGGTACTAAATCCTGCGCGGTAACAGCATACACGCGCCCCGTAGGCCCCTGGTCTACCTGCTCACCTCTCGGAGCAAAAGACTGCTGCACAGACTGGGATGACGAAACTCCCGGATTGGCCCTCGAGGCCTGCACAGACTGAGCTGGCTGAAAACCCTACGTCTGCCTAGAACCAGACGCTCCCGAAGTGACACTCAACTATGGGAAAAACCTCTTCAGGTGCCCAGGCTGTCCACACTGATAACAAGTCAAGGGCTGCCCCCTGCCCAAACTCTGACTCTGCGGTCTAGCTGAAGAAGAAGCAGCTTTCTGACCCCCACCCTTCTGCGGGCAAACTGAAACCTTGTGACCCAGCTGGCCACACTTGTAACAAGTGAATTCCCCCTGACTGCCTCTCCCCGAGCCTACACTCGGCACTGGAAAGGTCGATCTAGAGACTACACCCTGAGACTGCTGAGGGTTATAACCCTTCTGTCTCCTGCCATCACTCTGCCTATCCTGGCTCCTCTTGGAGCCCCTCTGTTCTTCCTCCTCCTCCTGCATCATAATCTCCATATGAGCAGCAGTATCAACTAGGTGTCTATACTCTCGGATGTAAGACCCACCAACTCTCAACTTGAGGCCCCGTGTAATACCCCTGTTCCGTAATATGTTAATTGGTCCTTAACATGATGTGATTATGTATTTTGATATGATTTTGTGTTCCACTATGTGAAAATATGTGGTTTGAAATTTTATCTGTTCATCGTAGGAATATCTGTTTGAGTAGTCTGTTTTGGAAATTTAATTGAGGGCCTTATCGGCCACGGAACCCGAAATTGATTACGCCATTGTGGTTGGCATGATTTTTAGGGCCTACGGTGAAATTTAATTGAAATTTGATTCTGGTCAATTTAAACTGATTAAATTGATAAATTAAGTACCCCATTATTTTATATTAAAATATTTGTTAGTGGGGCTTGTTGTATATTTGTATTGCACTCTCCTTTAGCCCTCTTAAAACTCAAAATCTGAGTTAGACAATTGAGAGTGAGAGAGAGGCCGGCCATGGAGAGAAAAAGGGAGAGATTTGTGTAATTTGGGCTCAAGACTTGGGAATTTGAAGATCTAGCTCAAGATTTGGCTAGAGCTTGTGGGAATTTGAAGATCTAGCTCAAGATTTGGCTAGAGCTTGAGTGTTGAAGCTCTTAGGTAAGTGATTTCTTGAACTCTTACTTGTAATTTGTAAGTTCAAGGGTTGTTTGTGATCAAGAACATATAATGAGTTGATTTTGTTGAGATTGAAGTCTTAGAACTCATGCATGTAAGAAATTACTTTGAATTTGCATGTTTGAGCTTGAAACACATGATTCATGTGGAGTTTTGGGTAAAGCTCATGTTGTAGTCACCATTTGTACCATCTAAGTTGAGAATGATGAGCATCTCCCACATGCATGTACAAATCATGGGAGTATAAGTCTTGAATGTTTGAATTTGAGCATGTTAATGATGGGTTTGAGACAATTTGGGACATGCATGTAGATAATTCATGTAATTGAGCTTCCTAATGTTGTAATCTTGCATTAGTAGCATGTTAGCATGTGTAAATGTGTAATTTGAACCATTACATGCAAGAAATGTAGATGGAAAACTGATTTGGAGCTCAAAAACACGATCTGGGAAACCCAGATTTTTGAGGTCCGCTCGAGCGGGGTAATGGCCGCTCGAGCGGGAAAATCGTGCTCCCAGCATTTTTGCAGAGTTGGATGCCCGCTCGAGCGGGACACTTCACGCTCGAGCGTGGATTTTTGTAGACGGACCTTCAGCTCGAGCGCTCTATTCCACGCTCGAGCGCACCTTTCGTGCAACCAGTACTTTGCAGGCCTTAAGGGTCCGCTCGAGCGGAGAAGTTTACGCTCGAGCGGGGACCCTGTTTCCTGGAATTTTGTTCATGCATTCTGTGATTCGTTTTCCGTTCTCTTTCACCTGTAAGCACTCTTAGGCATGTGTTAAGCATTGTAAATGAGTTAATGAGATAAGAACAAAGCCTAAAGAGGAATATGTGAATTAAAGAACGGATTGAACTGTTAGTGACCCTTTTGTATTCATGAAATGTGTAGGGTCAAGCTCCAGGGCGCATCCACAAGCCGATCACTGTGAGTAATATCAATATTGAAAGCTTGTCAATGTCCAATTGTTATTCCCTTATAAACTTTATGAGTTGCTAATTGGGATTGTGGACAAAAGTCTAACAGGAATAAATGAATGGACCGAAGGTCGTTTTGATAAGAACGAATGGACCAAAGGTCGTTTTGATAAGAATGAATGGACCGAAGGTCGTTTTGATAAGAATGAATGGACCGAAGGTCGTTTTGATGTAAATGAATGGGCCGAAGGCCGTTTTGACATTAAATGAGTGGGCCAAAGGCCGTTTTGACATGAAAGAGTGGGCCAAAGGCCGTTTTGCCATGAAAGAGTGGGCCAAAGGCCGTTTTGCCATGAAAGAGTGGGCCAAAGGCCGTTTTGCCATGAAAGAGTGGGCCAAAGGCCGTTTTGCCATGAAAGAGTGGGCCAAAGGCCGTTTTGACATGAATGAATGGGCCGAAGGCCGTTTTGCCATGAATGGAAACCCGAATGGGCCAAAGGCCAGAATGTTTGGAACTACAGTTACTTGACTTGCATTTCGTATAGTTATATATATATTTGGTTGTTAAACAGAAGTGTGAATTGGGCCCAAGGCCGTTTGGAGCATGTTGTTCTACATATTGTTATGTAACTGCTATATTTGATATTATTCACTGGGCTATCGCTCACGCTCATTCATGTATTTGTAGGTGAGCCAAGGGAAGTCCAAACCCAGCCCCAGTGAAGTCTGCTAGAAACAACAGGAGTTTTGGGAGAGTCAGCCTTGTGCCTCGCGCATGAGACCATCCTTGCCCCTTTCACTATGTACCTATGTTTTGTCTTGTTGGCAAGGACCTAGTGCATGTCTGTACATAGTCTGTTATAGGTTGACTCGTTTTGAACGATCCTGTCTGTAATGAATTTTGTGAAACTGTACTTTTGATGTGAGTTATTAACGTATCTGAGTATGGTTTGTTTGATGTGCATATAAGCACGGCTCTATGGACAAAGTTTTTAATTTTGCTTCCGTTTGGCCCCCATTAACTCTGTTAAAATACGTTTAGAATAGTCTGAGGCCGTAGGTAATCTCATGATTACTGGCCGGTTACGTCCTTAACCCACGGGGGCGGGTTCGGGTCGTGACACCCCGCCTCAACTTCCGCTCAAACTCATAGCAACGGCGTTCCTCAGACGCCACCAGTTCCGGTGCAAACCTGGACAGACTGGTAAAAGTAGCCTCAAACTCGGCCACTGACAAGCCCTGCTGTTTAAGCCGGCTAAACTGATCCCTCAGCTTCTCCCTAGCTGCTGCAGACAAAAACCTCTCCTGAAAAGCATTTATAAACGCCTCCCAAGTACTGCCCACACGAGCCTTCTCGTACTTCCACCATTGACCCGCATCTCCCTTCAGTTGGAAGGATGCCAAGGTCACTTTCAGTGCTCCGTCCTCAATGCCAAGCATCTCGAACGTCTTACTCATCTGCTCTAGCCACTCATCAGCCTTCAGTGGCTCCTTCGGATCCCCAACAAACTCATCCGGATTAGACCGGAAGAACTCCCTCTTCAAGAAAGAAGGCCCTGTCTCAGCTGCCTGATTCCCAGCTCTAAGAATACCCAAAGCTCCTGCTATCTCTCTGGCCAAGGCACCCATAGCCTGCTGACCTACTGGCTCGGCCACAGTGGCCTGCCCAACTCCCTCCTGCACTGCCGGAATCTCACCCGGTAACGGTACTTCCTGCCTCGCAGGTCTACCACGCTTAGCACCTCTTCCTCGTCCTGACATCCTAATAAAGGTAACACAGAACATTAGCACATTCATAAATGTGTCGAAACTAAACACTCACGTCCTAATGCATGGACAACTGTAATTCACTCCACATAAGCACATAAACACATAAGCACTTACGAATTTCATTTCCGGATAATGATAGTCCCGAGACGTTACTAGAGTTCCGGTTAGAAACAGCATTGATCAAGTGCTTTTCCAACAAGACTCCCAGAAACTCAAGGATCCAATCAACATCCTAGAAATTAAATCCCATACCCACATAGTCACATAAGCATGTTATCACTTAAGCACATAGCATATGATACTACATCTAAGTCTCTATCAAGCGAGACAAACCCATTGTGATCCTAATCACATCCCACGTACCCAAAGTATTCGAACCCGATACGCTCTGATACCAAGTTGTAACGCCCTCAAAATAATAGCATTAAACCCATCAAATAAGGCATGCATTTGCATATAAACTAACCACATTCCTTTATTCCTTAGAGTTTCATTACATAAGTATTACATGTTAACATCATAACAAAATGCCCTATAGGCTTACAGCTTTCCAAGTTAACACTTGGTTACAACAAAAGAGTACTAACTCGTTTACACATTAAGCCCTAGGCTTGAAGTTACATGTAATACATCAAAAGTTAAGCGACAAAAGTATGTCCGCCACTAGCCTTCCAGCTATGTCCTTGGAGGTGGCATGCTTCCTGCACCTGAAAATGATATTCCCATATAGGGTGAGCCACAGCCCAGTAGAAATACACTAAACCAACCATGGACAATGACTAAAATATTAGCAATTGATAGATGGTCAACACTGATACATGCACATAAATTACACATTTATGTCATACAACTTATGAGTCTAAGTTACCTTTCATTTTTCCCTTTTTCAACAGATAAGCATGCTAGCTCTATCATTATTTCCACAGATATGTATAAAAACTATATCTCACATTCAGATAAGCATAAAAGCTATATCCACATTCTCAACAGATATGTATAACAACAATATCCCACATTCACAGATAAGCATATAAGCTGTATCCACACTTCTCTAGACAAGCATATGAGCTGTGTCTACGGAGTTCATCCCCTATCTTCTCCCAACACTATCCGGTTTAGAGGTACATCCCCTATCTTCCCCTAAACCGTGGAGTACATCCCCTATCTCCTCCTCTACACATAACGTATATAAACACATTGGTTCTATATACAATCACCCAATACATACAATTAATGTATTCTATCAACCGTCAAGTTCCATGACACATTTCATTGATTAGTTTCAGTTTACCTAATCATCATGCATTGTCTACAACAATCACGACTATCCTCCACCGATAGCCCAAAGTAGTTATTTCTAAACAGAAAATAAATGCACAATGGATATTCAATCAACATTTCATTTCTTCATTCTTCTCTATTAATTATCCCAATTAATTAAACAATGTAATTAGGCCATTATCCATAATTACCATTTCAACCCTTAGGTCCCATTGTCATCAATGATTTAACATTCATTCAATTTCTCTATGCCAAACATGTATTCAGGTTCATTATGAATAAAACCCCAACTTTTGTAAAATTACACAAAAGCCCCAAACTTTCACAAAATTACCAAACCAAGCCCAACATCTCAAAATACCAAAATTTAAAGACAAAACCCATAGAGAGGAGTAGGATATCCCTACCTCAAATTCGGAGTCCCAAAGGAGAAGACGACAAAACCCAACGTGCTCCAAAACCCGAGATTTTCAGATTAAAATGAAGCCCTCGACGATCAACAACTTTTTCGTAAAGGCCAAAGGTGAGTAAATCACTCATACTAGATCAAAACCTAGAGAGAAGGTAGAGTCTAGAGTGAGAGGCTCAACAATGGTGATTTTGGAAAAGTAAGAGAGAGAAGAGAAAGTAAAAAGTGATTTGAAAAGTCACAATTTTGGGACTTAAACCCAGTCGCCCGCTCGAGCGTAAAACACCCTGCTCGAGCGTCACTCACAGACTCCCGCTCGAGCGTCCAAACTTCCGCTCGAGCGCCGGATGCACTCTCCCAGCATTAATACAGAACCAGGCCTCCGCTCGAGCTCCCAACCCTACGCTCGAGCGTCCACTCACACAGATCCGCTCGAGCGGCCAACTCCACGCTCGAGCGTACAACACTGCACAACAAATACTAGATGGGTATATTACCCGCTCGAGCGCCAACACCTCCGCTCGAGCGTACAGGCCAAAACCTAGGCAACTAGTTTTGGTTTCTAAACTCAACCAACCTGTAACAAATCCGCCCAACACATCCTATAACTCAAATACGTAGAAAAAAAGGATGTAAACAAAATAATAATCAACTACCAACATCCACGGACACATGTCCGGATCACTGTACAACAAGGGTAAACCCGGGATCGCTATATTTTTGAATTTTCTTTTTTTGAAAATTGAAAATTGAATGTTTTATTTTTTATTTTTAATTTTGTTTTTAGTGAATATTTTTCAAATTTTAAGCAATTTTTTTTTTCCTTTTTTAGATGCATGATGTATCTAAAAAAAATTAAAATATATGTGAAAAAATTTTAAAAAATTAATAAATACATAAAAATTCAAAAAATGTACTATTTTTTGTATTTTTTTGTACTTTTTTTTTATATTTTTGGCATTTAGTGAATTTATTAATAAATTTTTTTAGGCAAAAATTATACTTTTTAAGTGTATATATGTTAAGTGTGTCTAAAAATTTAAAAAAAAATGCTTAAAATGTTAAATAAGTTCATTAAAAACAAAAAAAAAAAAAAAAAACATACGAAAAATAAAGAAGTAGAATTTTAAGAAAAGTGTTTTTAGAAAACTCAAATCAAACAAAGTGAATATGTTATTTGTAATTAGTGTATTATGGACAATATTAAAAAAAGTCATGGATATATTGTTTTAAATTAAATTATATAACGATAAAGCAATTTTTTATACAAAATATGCCTAAATATTCTATATAATAGTCATACCATGTCATCATTGACATGTGATATTACCAACCAATAGTAAAGAAAAACATGGAGGATGAACCCTACATATTAAATGTAACTAACAATTCAATAAATTTTATATTTTCATTGAGATTAATTATGTTTGCATGTCAATAATGATAGAGATCACCATTACATTGAAATTTTCATAGATAATAACATCGTAGTTTTTTTATTTTCAATCAAAACAATCATTATTGTTCTTATAATTTTAAAAATATCAATGACATTTCACCCTAAAACTTATTTTTATATAAAATATTTACTTTATGTTTGTCCAAAAAAAAAAAAAAAAAATCCAAAACTCAGGGGGGCGCGTGGCCCCACTGCGCCCTCCTTCTCGCCGCCTCTGGTTATGTAGAGTGATATTTCAATTCAAGCAGGAGAAATAACTAATTTGCTATTAAAATAATACACAAAAACTATTAGCTATTTAGTCTTAACATGATCAAAAAAAAGTTACATCTAGTCAACTCTAAAATATAAATAAAAGAGAAATTATAAGTTAATCGATTCTTTGTATATGCCAACTCAATTATCTATTGAAGTGGAAGTCTGCATTTTTTTTTTTTTTTTTGAAATTTCAAAAGTTTTCAATAGTTCGTAATGTGAATCTCATTAATGTGGCATCAACATTATGAGAACCTCTGTCTCATCAACTGATAAACAAATTGTAAAAAGAAATATAATTAATGTATTACTAATGTTAAATTATGCTTTTATTAAATAAATTAAAAAAAGAAAAAAAAAGTTTATAAGTTTATTTTTTTGGGTGCTCCAATACTTTACGTAGAAGCTTGGATTATTAGGAAATATGAAATTTTTAGTATTCCTGCAGAGCATATCATTAAAGTAGCATTATTTACTTTGTGCATGAGGGCTAAAAGTTCAGTCTGCGGAAAAATTGAAAAGAGATCTGCACGCTAATGAATAAATAAAAAGTAAAAAAAAAGAAATATGAAATTTTTAATATTCCTGCAGAGCATATCATTGTAGTTGCATTATTTACTTTGACTAGGAGGGCTAATAGTTCAGTCCAAGGAAAAGTTGAAAAGAGATTTGCACGCTAATGAATAAATAAAAAGTAAAAAAGACACAAAATCGCAACAATGATAGAGAGCTCTAAATCCCATATTCAGGAATATTAGAGCTCACAATCTTTATTCTGAAAAATCCCATATTCAAGCGAGATGTTTGGCAAATACCATCGCAGCTATGGTGATAAAAATTGTAGCAGTCATGGCCCCCATAAACAAGGGCAGGGGAGATCCTTCCCCATATCTGCAAGCAGTTCAACGGCACAAGCAACAATGCCAGCCTTTGCCAGAATGGGGGTTGCTGCTTTCCAGTGGGTGTCAGCAAGAAGAATTGCAGCCCCACTATGAGCCAAACCTATTGCATAAGAAGCCTTAGCGAAATTTGATGTCGTAGTACAACTAGCTGCAGTAGAGACTCAAAAGACTGTCCTTGCCACATTTACCCCATACTCGCCTGATTGATGTGGGCAACACGTGGTACCACTGATGAAGGGACATCCCCTGGAGCCGGAGGATCTCCATTATTGTTGACATGTCCAGTGGCGAAGCCAAAAAAAATAACATAGAGAGGGCAGTTATTGAAAATGTTTACAAAAATATTTCACGTAAATTTTTACGATTGATTTCAACAAAGACAATAAAAAAAATAATCAGTGCGTTTGGTTTGAGTTTTTTGAATTAAGTTTTCTTTAAATTGGGTTTTTTATGTTTATTTATTTATTTATTTATTTATTTTTAGTGAATACTTTTAAAATTTTTAGCAATTTTTTTTTTACGTTTTTAGCTGCATGATGTATCTAGAAAAAAAAAAGAAAATATTTGTGAAAAAATATATTAAGAAATTAATAAATACATAAAAATACGAAAAATGTACTATATTTTGTTTTTTTTTATATATTTTTGGTATTTAGTGAATTTTTTATAGATTTTTTTACGCAAAAATTATACTTTTTAAGTATATTTATGTTTAGTGTGTCTAAAAATTAAAAAAAAATGCTGAAAATATTTAAAAAATTCCGTAGAAACAAAAAAAAATATGAAAAACAAAAATGTAGAATTTTTTGAAAAGTGTTTTGGGAAAACTCAAATCAAACAAAGTGAATATGTTATTTGTAATTAATGTATCATGGACAATATTAAAAAAAAGGCATGGATATCTTGTTTTAAATAAAATTATATAATGATAAAGAAATTTTTTTATACAAAATATGCCTAAAAATTCAATATAATAATCATAACACGTTATCATTGACATGTGATATTAGCAACCAATAGTAAATAAACACATGGAGGATGAACCCTACATATTAGATGTAACTAACAATTCAATAAATTCTATGTTTTCATCGAGATTAATTATGTTGGCAGTATCAACAATGATAGAGATCGCCATTATATTGAAATTTTCATAGATAGTAATATTGTAGTGTCTTTATTTTCAATCAAACTAATCATTATTCTTCTTATAATTTTAAAAATATCATTGACAATTGACTCTAAATAATATTTTTATAAATTTTTTTATATAAAATATTTTCTTTATGCTTGTCAAAAAAAAAAAATCCAAAACTTAGGTGGAGCACGTGACCCCCTTGGGCCTTCCTTCCCTCCGCCCCTGGTTATGTAGTGTCATATTTCACATTCAAGCATGAGAAATAACTAATCTGCCATTAAAATAACACCAAAAAGCTATTAGCTATTTAGTCTTAACATCATCACAAAAAAGTTACATCTAGTCAACTCTAACATATAAATAAAAGAGAAATTATATGTTAATCGATTCTTTGTATATGCCAACTCAATTATCTATTGAAGTGGAAGCCTGCATTTTTTTTTTCTTTCCAAATTTCAAAGGTTTTCAGTAGTTCGTAATGTGAATCTCATTAATTACGCATCAGCATTATGAGAACCTCTGTCTCATCGACTGATAAACAAATTGTAAAAAGAAATATAATTAATATATTACTAATGTTATATTATGCTTTTATTAAATAAATTTAAAAAAGAAAAAGAAAATTTTAGAAGTCTATTTTTTTGGGTGTTCCAATACTTTACCTAGAAGCTTGGATTATTAAGAAATATTAAATTTCTTGTTTTCCTGCCGAGCATATCATTACAGTAGCATTATTTACTTTGAGCAGGAGGGCTAATAGTCCAGTCCACGGAAAAATTGAAAAGAGATCTGCATGCTAATGAATAAATAAAATGTAAAAAAGAAAGAAATATGATATTTCTAAAATTCCTATAGAGCATATCATTACAGTTGCATTATTTACTTTGAGCAGGAGGGCTAATAGTTCAGTCCGAGGAAAAGTTGAAAAGAGAACTGCATGCTAATGAATAAATAAAAGTTAAAAAAAGAGGCAAAATCGCAACAATGATAGAGAGCTCTAAATCCCATATTTAGGAATATTAGAGCTCACAATCTTTATTTGGTAAAATCCCATATTCAAGTGTGACGTTTTGTGAAAACCATTGCAGCTATGATGATAAAAATTGCAGCACTCATGGCCCCCTTGAACAATGGCAGGGGGAAATGCTTCCCCATATCTGCAAGCACTCCAACTGCACATGCAACAATGCCAGTCTTTGCCAGAATGGGGTTGCTACTTTCCAGTGGGTATCAGCAAGAAGAATTGTAGCCCCACTATTAGCCAAACCTATTGCGTAAGAAGCCTTAGCAAAATTAAATGCCGTAGTACGACTAGCTGCAACAGAGACACTGAAGAGTACCCTTCCCACATTTACCCCATACTCGCCTGATCGATCTGCAGTGTGGACAACACGTGGTACCACTGATAATTGGACATCCCCTGGAGCCGGAGGATCTCCATTGTTATTGACACGTCCAGGGGCAGAGCCAAGAAAATAAATTAGAGGGGGCACTTATTAATTATAATATTGAAAATGTTTATAAAAATATTTCACATAAATTTTTACGATTGACATCAAGAAAGATAAAAATAATAATAATAATAATAATCAGTGTGTTTGGTTCGTGTTTTTTGAATTTTCTTGTCAGAAAATTGAAAGTTGAATTTTTTATTTTTACTTTTGTTTTAAGTGAATATTTTTAAAATTTTAAGCAATTTTTTTTTTTTTACATTTTTTGGTGCATGACGTATCTTAAAAAAAATATATTTGTGAAAAAAATTTAAAAAAATTAATAAATACATAAAAATTCAAAAAATATACTATTTTTTTATTTTTTTATATTTTTGGCATTTAGTGAATTTTTTAATAGATTTTTTTTGGCTAAAATTATACTTTTTAAGAGTATATATCTTAGGTGTGTCTCAAAATAAAAAACAAATGCTTAAAATGTTAAATAAATTCATTAAAAAAAACATACGAAAAATAAAAAAGTTGAATTTTATGAAAAGTGTTTTTAGAAAACTCAAATCAAACAAAGTGAATATGTTATTTGTACTTGGTGTATGATGGACAACATTAAAAAAAGCCATGGATATATTGTTTTAAAGTAATTACATAATGATAAAGCAATTTCTTATACAAAATATGCCCAAATATTCTATATAATAGTCATATCACGTCATAATTGACATGTGATATTGCCAACCAATATTAAAGAAAAACATGGAGGATGAACCCTACATGTTAAATGTAACTAACAATTAAATAAATTCAATGTTTTTGTTGAGATTAATTATGTTTGCATGTCAATAATGACAGAGATCACCATTATATTGAAATTTTCATAGATAATAATATCGTATTCTCTTTATTTTCAATCAAAACAATCATTATTGTTCTTATAATTTTAAAAATTTCATTGACATTTCACTCTAAATAATATTTTTATATAAAATATTTACTTAATGTTTGTCAAAAAAAAAATTCCAAAACTCAGGGGGGGCGCGTGACCCCATGCGCCCTCCTTCTCGCCGCCTCTGGTCATGTAGAGTGATACTTAAATTCAAGCAGGAGAAATAACTAATCTACTATTAAAATAATACACAAAAACTATTAGCTATTTAGTTTTAACAGGATCAAAAAAAAGTTACATCTACTCAACTCTAAAATATAAATAAAAGAGAAATTATAAGTTAATCGATTCTTTGTATATGCCAACTCAATTATCTATTGATGTGGAAGTTTTCATTTTTTTTTTTTTTTGAAATTTCAAAAGTTTTCAATAGTTCGTAATGTGAATCTCATTAATATGGCATCAGCATTATGAGAACCTCTGTCTCATCAACTGATAAACAAGTTGTAAAAAGAAATATAATTAATATATTACTAATGTTAAATTATGCTTTTATTAAATAAATTAAAAAAGGAAAAAAAAAAAGTTTGTAAGTTTATTTTTTTTGGTGTTTCAATACTTTACGTAGAAGCTTTGATTATTAAGAAATATGAAATTTTTAGTATTCCTGCAGAGCACATCATTAAAGTAGCATTATTTACTTTGTGCAGGAGGGCTAAAAGTTCAGTTTGCGAAAAAATTGAAAAGAGATATGCACGCTAATGAATAAATAAAAAGTAAAAAAGAAAGAAATATGAAATTTCTAATATTCATGCAGAGCATATCATTATAGTTGCATTATTTACTTTGACCAGGAGGGCTAATAGTTCAGTCCAGGGAAAAGTTGAAAAGAGATTTGCACGCTAATGAAAAAATAAAAAGCAAAAAAGATGCAAAATTGCAACAACGATAGAGAGCTCTAAATCCCATATTCAGGAATATTAGAGCTCACAATCTTTATTCTGAAAAATCCCATATTCAGGCGAGATGTTTGGAAAATACCATCGCAGCTATGGTGATAAAAATTGTAGTAGTCATGGCCCCCACAAACAAGGGCAGGGGGAGATCGTTCCCCATATCTGCAAGCAGTTCAACGGCACAAGCAACAATGCCAGCCTTTGCCAGAATGGGGGTTGCTGCTTTCCTGTGGGTGTCAGCGAGAAGAATTGCAGCCCCACTATGAGCCAAACCTATTGCATAAGAAGCCTTAGCGAAATTTGATGTCGTAGCACGACTAGCTGCAGTAGAGACTCGAAAGACTGTCCTTGCCACATTTACCCCATACTCGCCTGATTGATGTGTAGTGTGGGCAACACGTGGTACCACTGATGAAGGGACATCCCCTGGAGCCAGAGGATCTCCATTATTATTGACACGTCCAGTGGCGGAGCCAAAAAACTAAATTAGAGAGGGCACTTATTAAAAATGTTTACAAAAATATTTCACGTAAATTTTTACGATTGATTTCAATAAAGGTAATTAAAAAAAAATAATCAGTGCGTTTGATTTGAGTTTTTTGAATTAAGTTTTCTTTAAATTGGGTTTTTTATGTTTATTTATTTATTTATTTTTAGTGAATACTTTTAAAAATTTTAGCATTTTTTTTTTACTTTTTTAGCTGCATGATGTATCTAGAAAAAAAAATAAAATATTTGTAAAAAAATATGTTAAGAAATTAATAAATACATAAAAATACGAAAAATGTACTATAGTTTTTTTTTTATATATTTTTGGTATTTAGTGAATTTTTTATAGATTTTTTTACGCAAAAATTATACATTTTAAGTGTATTTATGTTTAGTGTGTCTAAAAATTAAAAAAAAATGCTTAAAATATTTAAAAAATTCCGTAGAAACAAAAAAAAAAAAAATACGAAAAACTAAAATGTAGATTTTTTTGATATGTGTTTTTGGAAAACTCAAATCAAACAAAGTGACTATGTTATTTGTAATTAATGTATCTTGGACAATATTAAAAAAAAAAAGGCATGGATATCTTGTTTTAAATAAAATTATATAATGATAAAGAAATTTTTTTATACAAAATATGCCTAAAAATTCAATATAATAATCATAACACGTTATCATTGACATGTGATATTAGCAACCAATAGTAAATAAACACATGAAGGATGAACCCTACATATTAGATGTAACTAACAATTCAATAAATTCTATATTTTCATCGAGATTAATTATGTTGGCAATATCAACAATGATACAGATCGCCATTATATTGAAATTTTCATAGATAGTAATATTGTAGTGTCTTTATTTTCAATCAAACTAATCATTATTCTTCTTATAATTTTAAAAATATCATTGACAATTGACTCTAAATAATATTTTTATAAATTTTTTTATATAAAATATTTTCTTTATGCTTGTCAAAAAAAAAAAAATCCAAAACTTAGGTGGAGCATGTGACCCCCTTGGGCCTTCCTTCCCTCCGCCCCTGGTTATGTAGTGTCATATTTCAATTCAAGCATGAGAAATAACTAATCTGCTATTAAAATAACACCAAAAAGCTATTAGCTATTTAGTCTTAACATGATCACAAAAAAGTTACATCTAGTCAACTCTAACATATAAATAAAAGAGAAATTATATGTTAATCGATTCTTTGTATATGCCAACTCAATTATCTATTGAAGTGGAAGCCTGCATTTTTTTTTTCTTTCCAAATTTCAAGGTTTTCAGTAGTTCGTAATGTGAATCTCATTAATAACGCATCAGCATTATGAGAACCTCTATCTCATCAACTGATAAACGAATTGTAAAAAGAAATATAATTAATATATTACTAATGTTAAATTATGCTTTTATTAAATAAATTAAAAAAAGAAAAAAAAAGTTTGTAAGTTTATTTTTTTGGGTGTTTCAATACTTTACGTAGAATCTTTGATTATTAAGAAATATGAAATTTTTAGTATTCCTGTAGAGCATATCATTAAAGTAGCATTATTTACTTTGTGCAGAAGGGCTAAAAGTTCAGTTTGCGGAAAAATTGAAAAGAGATCTGCACGCTAATGAATAAATAAAAAGCAAAAAAGAAAGAAATATTAAATTTCTAATATTCCTACAGAGCATGTCATTACAGTTGCATTATTTACTTTGAGCAGGAGGGCTAATAGTTCAGTCCGAGGAAAAGTTGAAAAGAGAACTGCATGCTAATGAATAAATAAAAGTTAAAAAAGAGGCAAAATCGCAACAATGATAGAGAGCTCTAAATACCATATTTAGGAATATTAGAGCTCACAATCTTTATTTGGTAAAATCCCATATTCAAGTGTGACGTTTTGTAACGCCCTCAAAATAACTACATTAAACCCATCAAATAAATATGCATTGATATATAAAAGTCCCACAACCTTACATTCATCAGAGTTTCATTACAAAAGTATTACATGTTAACAACAAAAGCAAAATGCCCTACGGGCTTACAGCTTTCCAAGTTAACACTTGGTTACAACAAAAGAGTGCTAACTCATCTATACATTAAGCCATCGGCTTGAATATACATGTAATACATCAAAATATAAAACGACAAAAGTATGTCCGCCTCTAGCCTCCCAAGCTATGTCCTTGGAGGTGGCATGCTACCTGAACCTGAAAATGATATTCCCATATAGGGTGAGCCACAACCCAGTAGAAATACACTAAACCAACCATGAACAATGACTAAAAGATTAGCAATTGATAGATGGCCAACACTGATACATTCACATAAATCACATTTTATGTCATCCGACTTATAAGTCCAAGTTACTTTTCATTTTCCCCTTTTCAACAGATAAGCATGTTAGCTCTATCATCATTTCAACAGATATGTATAAAAACTATATCCCACATTCACAGATAAGCATATAAGCTATATCCACATTCCCAACAGATATGTATAACAACAATATCCCACATTCACAGATAAGCATATAAGCTATATCCACACTTCACAAAGATAAGCATATGAGCTCTATCTTCACTTCTCTAGACAAGCATATGAGCTGTATCTACGGAGTTCATCCCCTATCTTCTCCCAACACTATCCGGTTTAGAGGTACATCCCCCATCTTCCCCTAAACCGCGGAGTACATCCCCCATCTTCTCCTCTACACATAACGTATACAAACACATTGGTTCTATATACAATCACTCAATACATACAGTTAATGTATTCTATCAACCGTCAAATTCCATGACACATTCTATTGATTAGTTTTCGTTTGCCTAATCATCATGCATTGTCTACAACAATCACGACTATCCTCCACCGATAGCCCAAAGTAATTATCTCTAAACAGAAAATAAATGCACAAATGGATATTCAATCAACATTTCAATTCGGTGTGTGATAAGCAAACCAACCACACCCTTTAACTCCATGCACTCCCAATCTCAACAATTCCATTTCATTTCCTCATTTCTCACAATTAATTATCCCAATTAATCAAATAATGTAATTAGGTCATTTACCATAATTACTATTTCAACCCTTAGGTCCCATTTTCATCAATGATTCAACATTAATTCCGTTTCTCTATACCAAACATGCATCTAGGTTTATTATAAATAAAACCCCAACCTTCGTAATATAACACAAAAGCCCCAAACTTTCACCAAATTACCAAACCAACCCCAACATCTCAAAATACCAAAATTTAAAGACAAAATCCATAGAGAGGAGTAGGATATCCCTACCTCAAATTCGGAGCCCCAAGGGAGAAGATGACAAAACCCAATGTGCTCCAAATCCCGAAATTTTCAGATTAAAATGTAGCCCTCGACGATCAACAACTTTTTTGTAAAGTCCAAAGATGAGCAAATCACTCCTACTAGATCAAAACCTAGAGAGAAGGTAGAGTTCTAGAGTGAGAGGCTCAACAATGGTGTTTTTGGAAAAGTAGGAGAGAGAAGAGAAAGTGAAAAAGTGATTTGAAAAGTCAAAACACGGAACTTAAACCCAGTCGACCCGCTCGAGCGTCAAACACCCCGCTCGAGCGTCACTCACAGACTCCCGCTCGAACGTCAACAATCCCACTCGAGCGGCGGATACACACTCCCAGAACTTTTACAGAACTAGGTCTTCGCTCGAGCTTCCAACTCCCCGCTCGAGCGGCACTCACACAACCCCGCTCGAGCGGCCAATGCCACGCTCGAGCGTCCAACACTGCACAGGAAATACTGGATGGATGCAATTCCCGCTCGAGCGCCAATACCCCCGCTCGAGCGGACAGGTCAAAATCTGGGCAACTAGTTTTGGTTTCTAAACCCAACCAACCTGTAACAAACCTGCCCAACACATCCTATAACTCAAATACGAAGTAAAAGGATGTAAACAAGATAATAATCAACTACCAACATCCACAGACACATGTCCGGATCACTGTACAACAAGGGTAAACCCGGGATCGCTATAACCTCCCCCCCTTAAAGAATTTCATCCTCGAAATTAAGCACAAGTTTTCAAAAACAAGTTTTCCTCCATTTTAAACAATGTTATATTTTAACATTCAACAATTCGACCCATTACCGGTCATCCCATCCCTTTAACAAGGGGCATTTCACAATATGTAAATAACATATGTAGTTTCAACACGCATCAACATTATGCATTTCCATTCCAATTTCAACAACATATTCAACATATATAATGTTACATTCAACTTCCATATGAGGCAAGTTCCAAAACATACTTCCAATAAACCAAACATTTTCAATGTTCCACAACTTAAGACATATATAAAAGCTCTTAAGTTCAACAATAGTTCAAGATCTAAATACAAGATTACTTATTAACAAACAAGTCCGGATATTTTTCGCGGACTTCCAACTCACGTTCTCAAGTGGCTTCCTCCACTCCGTGATGTTTCCACAAGACTTTCACCAAAGGAATGGTCTTGCCACGCAGGACCTGATCCCGCCTATCCAAGACCCGAACCGGTCTCTCCTCATACGAGGCATCCTCATCTACATCTAAATCGGTCCAATCCAACACATGCGATGGATCCGGTTCATACTTCTGAAGCATACTCACATGAAACACGTCATGCACTCCGGTCAACTGCGGCGGTAAGGCTAACCGATAAGCAACCTCGCCAATCCTCTCGAGGATCTCAAAAGGACCAATGAACCGAGGGGATAACTTCCCACTCTTCCCAAACCTCATCAAACCTCGCCTAGGTGATATCTTCAGAAAGACATGATCACCTACCTCAAACGCCAAAGGCCTCCTCCTACGGTCGTCATATGATTTCTAACGACTCTGGGCTGTAACAAGCCTCCTACGGATAAGCTCAACTTTCTCCGTCGTCTCCCTAACCAACTCCGGACCCAACAAAGGTGCATCACCCACCTCGGCCCAACATACTGGAGATCTACACAGTCGGCCATACAAGGCCTCAAACGGTGCCATACCGATGCTAGACTGAAAACTGTTGTTATAGGCAAACTCTACCAAGGGTAAATGCCTCTCCCACCTCCCACTGAAGTCCAGGACACAACCCTGAAGCATATCCTCGAGGATCTGAATAGTACGCTTGGACTGCCCGTCAGCCTGAGGATGATAAGCCGTACTAAAGGTCAACTTAGTGCCCAAGGCACTCTGCAAACTCTGCCACAACCTGGCGGTAAAACGAGGATCTCTATCTGAGACGATCGTCACTGGGACCCCGTGCAACCTCACTATGTCCCGAATATACAAGTCGGCAAGATGATCTACCGAATCTCTCACGCGCATAGGAATGAAGTGCGCTGACTTAGTCAACCGGTCTACAACCACCCAAATAGCATCACTACCCCGCTGAGTCCTCGGAAGACCTACAACGAAGTCCATAGTGACATGCTCCCACTTCCATTCGACAATAGGCAAGGGTTGCAACAAACCCGCTGGCCTCTGATGCTCGGCCTTCACTTGCTGGCAAGTAAGGCACTTCGATACGAAAACAGCCACATCCCTCTTCATACCCCGCCACCAAAACTGGCGACCCAAATCTTGATACATCTTAGTACCTCCCGGATGCACCGCAAGGCGCGAATGATGGAACTCTCGGAGTACTTCCTCTCGGCAAGACTCCGGCACAAACAAACGGTCTCGGTATCTCACACTCAGGTCGGGATATACCGTCAAACCCTTTTCAACCTTCCCAATGGAGATCTTCTCTCGGAGGGATTCTATATCAAGGTCACCTCTCTGTGCCTCTAACACTCGTGTCACAAGTGTAGGCTACGCAACAACAGAAAACAAGGCCGCAGCCTCAGCGGATTCACTCAGAAGTAAATCAAACTCCCCAAGTGCTCCCAACATCTCCCATTCTCGGATGGCTATACTAGCTACATCACTAATGGATTTCCTACTAAGGGCATCGGCCACAACATTGGCCTTTCCCAGATGATAATGCAGCTCAAAATCATAATCCTCAATGAACTCCATCCACCTTCTCTGCCTCAAATTCAAGTCTCTTTATGTAAACAGATACTTTAAACTCTTGTGGTCCGAGAACACCTCGAACTTCTCACCATAAAGGTAATGCCTCCAGATTTTCAAGGCAAAGATCACAGCCGCTAACTCTAGGTCGTGTGTAGGGTAATTCTTCTCGTGAATTTTCAACTGACGTGAGCCATAAGCTACCACTTTCCCCTCTTGCATCAACACACAACCCAAACCCTCTCGTGAGGCATCACAATAAACCGCATAACCTAACCCTCTCTTCGGAATAATCAACACCGGAGCGGTGGTCAATCTAACTTTCAGCTCTTGGAATGACTTTTCACAAGTCTCACTCCACACAAACTTGACTCCCTTCCGAGTCAGTCTAGTCAACGGTGACGCTAACCTGGAGAAATCTTTCACAAACCGGCGGTAATACCCAGCTAATCCCAGAAAACTGCGGATCTCAAATACACTCTTAGGCTGTGCCCAATCTTGCACTGCCTCTACCTTGGATGTATCAACAGACACTCCTTCCCCGGATACCACGTGGCCTAAGAATTTGACTTCCCTCTGCCAGAACTCACACTTCCCAAACTTGGCATACAGCCTATGGGCTCTAAGCAACTCAAGCACCACTCTCAAGTGTTCCTCGTGCTCCTCCTCAGAAGGCGAATAGATAAGAATGGCGTCCATGAAAACGACTACAAATTGATCCAAAAATTCCCGGAAGATCCGGTTCATCAAGTCCATAAAGACTGCCGGTGCATTGGTAAGCCCAAATGGCATCACCAGAAACTCATAGTGGCCATACCGCGTACGGAATGCCGTCTTCGGAATATCCTCTTCCCTGACCCTCAACTGGTGGTAACCTGATCTCAAGTCTATCTTAGAGAAACAACGGGAACCCTTCAACTGGTCAAACAAATCATCTATACGGGGCATAGGGTACTTATTCTTAACCGTAGCCCGATTCAACTTCCGGTAGTCTATACACAATCTCAGGGCACCATCTTTCTTTTTAGCAAAGAGGGCCGGTGCTCCCCACGGTGAAACACTAGGGCGAACAGACCCCTTATCTAGCAATTCCTGGAGTTGAACTTTCAACTCAACCAACTCTGCTGGAGCAAAACGGTAAGGTGCCATAGAAATCGGCGCCGTGCCGGGCACTAGATCAATAGAGAACTCTATCTCTCGGTGAGGTGGCAAACTAACAAGGTCTTCGGGAAAGACATTCGAATACTCACAAACCACCCTCGGCAATACAATCTGGGTCTCATCACACTCACCACTCTCAAAGCTAGCAAGTAGACCACTAAGCTCACTTTGCCCTCGCGAATCATACCCCGGTGGCAAAACACTGCCAACTCGGTCTCCCAAGAAATGGAACCACTCCTCGCTCAAGGTACATAACGTGACCCTCTGGCGGTAGCAATCGATAACAGCCCGGTATGACGATAGCCAGTCCATACCCAAAATAACATCAAAACCGTTCATGGGCATGACAACAAACGGAAAAGGAAGCCTATGGTCGGCGACCTCTATATCACAACCTCTAACACCCTGTTTCAAGATCAACTCACCACCCATAGGCGATACCACACAAATAGGAGATGCTAACTGTGCTAACTCCAATTCCAAAACAGATGCAGATGCAGCAGATACAAAAGAATGAGATGCACCCGTGTTAATCAATACACTAGCAACCGAGTTGCAAAACAGAAAAAGTACCTCTCACTACCGATGGAGCCGGTACTAAATCCTGCGCGGTAACAGCATACACGCGCCCTGTAGGCCCCTGGTCTACCTGCTCACCTCTAGGAGCATACGACTGTTACACAGACTGGGACGACGAAGCCCCCGGATTGGCCCTCGAGGCCTGCACAAACTGAGCTGGCTGAAAACTCTGCGTCTGCCTGGAACCAGACGCTCCCGAAGTGGCACTCAACTGCGGGCAAAACCTCTTCAGGTGCCCAGGCTGTCCACACTGATAACAAGACAAGGGCTGCCCCCTGCCCAAACTCTGACTCTGCGGTCTAGCTGAAGAAGAAGCAGCTCTCTGACCTCCACCCTTCTGCGGGCAAACAGAAACCTTGTGACCCAGCTGGCCACACTTGTAACAAGCAAACTCCCCCTGGTTGCCTCTCCCCGAGCCTGCACTTGGCACTGGAAAGGTCGATCTAGAAACTGCTCCCTGAGACTGCTAAGGGTTATAACCCCTCTGCCTCCTACCATCACCCTGGCCATCTTGGCTCCTCTTGGAGCCCCTCTGCTCTTCCTCCTCTTCCTGCATCATAATTTCCATATGAGCAGCGGCATCTACCTGGTGTCTATACTCTCGGATGTAAGACCCACCAACTCTCAACTTGAGGCCCGGCCTCAACTTCCGCTCAAACTCATAGCAACGGCGTTCCTCAAACGTCACCAGTTCAGGTGCAAACTTGGACAGACTGGTAAAAGTAGCCTCAAACTCGGCCACTGACAAGCCCTGCTGTTTAAGCCGGCTAAACTGATCCCTCAGCTTCTCCCTAGCTGCTGCAGACAAAAACCTCTCCTGAAAAGCATTCACAAACGCCTCCCATGTACCACCAACACGAGCCTTCTCGTACTTCCACCATTGACCCGCATCTCCCTTCAGCTGGAATGATGCCAAGGTCATTTTCAGTGCTCCGTCCTCGATTCCAAGCATCTCGAACGTCTTACTCATTTGCTCTAGCCACTCATCAGCCTTCAGTGGCTCCTTCGGATCCCCGATAAACTCATCCGGATTAGACCGGAAAAACTCCCTCTTCAAGAAAGAAGGCCCTGCCTCAGCTGCCTGATTCCCAGCTCTAAGAATACCCAAAGCTCCTGCTATCTCTCTGGCCAAGGCACCCATGGCCTGCTGACCCACTGGCTCGGCCACATTGGCCTGACCAACTCCCTCCTGCACTGCCGGAACCTCCTCCGGTAACGGTACCTCCTGCCTCGTAGGCCTACCACGCCTAGCACCTCTTCCTCGTCTTGACATCCTAATAAAGGTAATACAGAACGTTAGCACATTCATAAATGTGCCGAAACTAAACACTCACGTCCTAATGCATGGACAACTGTAATTCACTCCACGTAAGCACATAAACACATAAGCACTTACGAATTTCATTTCCGGATAATGATAGTCCCGAGGCGTTACTAGAGTTCCGGTTAGAAACAACATTGATCAAGTGCTTTTCCAACAAGACTCCCAGAAACCCAAGGATCCAATCAACATCCTAGAAATTAAATCCCATACCCAAATAAACACATAAGCATGTTATCAATTTAAACACATAGCATATGACACTACATCTAAGTCTCTATCAAGTGAGACAAACCCATTGTGATCCTAATCACTTCCCACGTACCCAAAGTATTCGAACCCGGTACACTCTGATACCAAGTTGTAACGCCCTCAAAATAACTACATTAAACCCATCAAATAAATATGCATTGATATATAAAAGTCCCACAACCTTACATTCATCAGAGTTTCATTACAAAAGTATTACATGTTAACAACAAAAGCAAAATGCCCTACGGGCTTACAGCTTTCCAAGTTAACACTTGGTTACAACAAAAGAGTGCTAACTCATCTACACATTAAGCCCTCGGCTTGAATATACATGTAATACATCAAAATATAAAACGACAAAAGTATGTCCGCCTCTAGCCTCCCAAGCTATGTCCTTGGAGGTGGCATGCTACCTGAACCTGAAAATGATATTCCCATATAGGGTGAGCCACAGCCCAGTAGAAATACACTAAACCAACCATGAACAATGACTAAAAGATTAGCAATTGATAGATGGCCAACACTGATACATTCACATAAATCACATTTTATGTCATCCGACTTATAAGTCCAAGTTACTTTTCATTTTCCCCTTTTCAACAGATAAGCATGTTAGCTCTATCATCATTTCAACAGATATGTATAAAAACTATATCCCACATTCACAGATAAGCATATAAGCTATATCCACATTCCCAACAGATATGTATAACAACAATATCCCACATTCACAGATAAGCATATAAGCTATATCCACACTTCACAAAGATAAGCATATGAGCTCTATCTTCACTTCTCTAGACAAGCATATGAGCTGTATCTACGGAGTTCATCCCCTATCTTCTCCCAACACTATCCGGTTTAGAGGTACATCCCCCATCTTCCCCTAAACCGCGGAGTACATCCCCCATCTCCTCATCTACACATAACGTATACAAACACATTGGTTCTATATACAATCACTCAATACATACAGTTAATGTATTCTATCAACCGTCAAATTTCATGACACATTCTATTGATTAGTTTTCGATTGCCTAATCATCATGCATTGTCTACAACAATCACGACTATCCTCCACCGATAGCCCAAAGCAATTATCTCTAAACAGAAAATAAATGCACAAATGGATATTCAATCAACATTTCAATTCGGTGTGTGATAAGCAAACCAACCACACCCTTTAACCCCATGCACTCCCAATCTCAACAATTCCATTTCATTTCCTCATTTCTCACAATTAATTATATCAATTAATCAAATAATGTAATTAGGTCATTTACCATAATTACCATTTCAACCCTTAGGTCCCATTTTCATCAATGATTCAACATTAATTCCGTTTCTCTATACCAAACATGCATCTAGGTTTATTATAAATAAAACCCCAACCTTCGTAATATAACACAAAAGCCCCAAACTTTCACCAAATTACCAAACCAACCCCAACATCTCAAAATACCAAAATTTAAAGACAAAATCCATAGAGAGGAGTAGGATATCCCTACCTCAAATTCGGAGCCCCAAGGGAGAAGATGACAAAACCCAACGTGCTCCAAATCCTGAAATTTTCAGATTAAAATGCAGCCCTCGACGATCAACAACTTTTTTGTAAAGGCCAAAGATGAGCAAATCACTCCTACTAGATCAAAACATAGAGAGAAGGTAGAGTTCTAGAGTGAGAGGCTCAACAATGGTGTTTTTGGAAAAGTAGGAGAGAGAAGAGAAAGTGAAAAAGTGATTTGAAAAGTCAAAACACAGAACTTAAACCCAGTTGACCCGATCGAGCGTCAAACACCCCGCTCGAGCGTCACTCACAGACTCCCGCTCGAGCGGCGGATACACACTCCCAGAACTTTTACAGAACCAGGTCTTCGCTCGAGCTTCCAACTCCCCGCTCGAGCGGCACTCACACAACCCCGCTCGAGCGGCCAATGCTGCGCTCGAGCGTCCAACACTGCACAGGAAATACTAGATGGATGCAATTCCCGCTCGAGTGCCAAAACCCCCGCTCGAGCGGACAGGTCAAAATCTGGGCAACTAGTTTTGGTTTCTAAACTCAACCAACCTGTAACAAACCTGCCCAACACATCCTATAACTCAAATACGAAGTAAAAGGATGTAAACAAGATAATAATCAACTACCAACATCCACAGACACATGTCCGGATCACTGTACAACAAGGGTAAACCCGGGATCGCTATACGTTTTGTGAATACCATTGCAGCTATGATGATAAAAATTGTAGCACTCATGGCCCCCTTGAACAATGACAAGGGGAAATGCTTCCCCATATCTGCAAGCACTCCAACTACACAAGCAACAATGCCAGCCTTTGCCAGAATGGGGTTGCTGCTTTCCAGTGGGTGCCAGCAAGAAGAATTGTAACCCCACTATTAGCCAAACCTATTGCGTAAGAAGCCTTAGCAAAATTAAATGTCGTAGTACGATTAGCTGCAACAGAGACACTAAAGAGTATCCTTCCCACATTTACCCCATACTCGCCTGATCGATCTGCAGTGTGGGCAACACGTGGTACCACTGATAATGGGATATCCCCTGGAGCCGGAGGCTCTCCATTGTTATTGACACGTCCAGGGGCAGAGCCAAGAAAATAAATTAGAGGGGGCACTTATTAATTGTAATATTGAAAATGTTTATAAAAATATTTCACATAAATTTTTACGATTGACATCAAGAAAGATAATAATAATAATAATAATAATAATAATAATAATAATAATAATAATAATAATAATCAGTGTGTTGTTCGTGTTTTTTGAATTTTCTTGTCAGAAAATTGAAAGTTGAATTTTTTATTTTTACTTTTGTTTTAAGTGAATATTTTTAAAATTTTAAGCAAATTTTTTTTTTTTACATTTTTTGGGGCATGACGTATCTAAAAAAAAAATATTTGTGAAAAAAATTTTAAAAAATTAATAAATACATAAAAATTCGAAAAATTTACTATTTTTTTATTTTTTTTTTTTGTATTTTTGGCATTTAGTGAATTTTTTAATAGATTTTTTTTGGCTAAAATTATACTTTTTAAGTGTATATATGTTAGGTGTGTCTCAAAATTAAAAAAAAAAAAAATTGCTTAAAATGTTAAATAAATTCATTAAAAAAAACATACGAAAAATAAAAAAGTTGAATTTTATGAAAAGTGTTTTTAGAAAACTCAAATCAAACAAAGTGAATATGTTATTTGTACTTGGTGTATTATGGACAATATTAAAAAAAGTCATGGATATATTGTTTTAAAGTAATTACATAATGATAAAGCAATTTCTTATACAAAATATGCCCAAATATTCTATATAATAGTCATACCACATCATCAGTGACATGTGATATTGCCAACCAATAGTAAAGAAAAACATGGATGATGAACCCTACATATTAAATGTAACTAACAATTCAATAAATTCAATGTTTTTGTTGAGATTAATTATGTTTGCATGTCAATAATGAAAGAGATCACCATTATATTAAAATTTTCATAGATAATAATATCGTATTCCCTTTATTTTTAATCACAACAATCATTATTGTTCTTATAATTTTAAAAACATCATTGACATTTCACTCTAAATAATATTTTTATATAAAATATTTACTTAATGTTTGTCAAAAAAAAAATTCCAAAACTCAGGGGGGGCGCATGACCCCATGCGCCTCCTTCTCACTGCCTCTGGTCATGTAGAGTGATATTTAAATTCAAGCAGGAGAAATAACTAATCTGCTATTAAAATAATACACAAAAACTATTAGCTATTTAGTCTTAATAGGATAAAAAAAAAGTTACATCTACTCAACTCTAAAATATAAATAAAAGAGAAATTATAAGTTAATTGATTCTTTGTATATGCCAACTCAATTATCTATTGATGTGGAAGTTTTCATTTTTTTTTTTGAAATTTCAAAAGTTTTCAATAGTACGTAATGTGAATCTCATTAATATGGCATCGGCATTAGGAGAACCTCTGTCTCATCAACTGATAAACAAATTGTAAAAAGAAATATAATTAATATATTACTAATGTTAAATTATGCTTTTATTAAATAAATTAAAAAAAGAAAAAAAAAGTTTGTAAGTTTATTTTTTTGGGTGTTTCAATACTTTACGTAGAATCTTTGATTATTAAGAAATATGAAATTTTTAGTATTCCTGCAGAGCATATCATTAAAGTAGCATTATTTACTTTGTGCAGGAGGGCTAAAAGTTCAGTTTGCGGAAAAAGTGAAAAGAGATCTGCACGCTAATGAATAAATAAAAAGTAAAAAAGAAAGAAATATTAAATTTCTAATATTCCTGCAGAGCATATCATTACAGTTGCATTATTTACTTTGACCAGGAGGGCTAATAGTTCAATCCAGGGAAAAGTTGAAAAGAGATTTGCACGCTAATGAATAAATAAAAGGTAAAAAAGTCGCAAAATCGCAACAACGATATAGAGCTCTAAATCCCATATTCAGGAATATTAGAGCTCACAATCTTTATTTTGAAAAATCCCATATTCAGGCGAGACGTTTGGCGAATACCATCGCTGGTATGGTGATAAAAATTGTAGCAGTCATGGCCTCCATAAACAAGGGCATGGGGAGATCCTTCCCCATATCTGCAAGCAGTCCAACTGCACAAGCAACAATGCCAGCCTTTGCCAGAATGGGGGTTGCTTCTTTCCAGTGGGTGTCAGCAAGAAGAATTGCAGCCTCACTATCAGCCAAACCTATTGCATAAGAAGCCTTAGCGAAATTTGATGTCATAGTACGACTAGCTGTAGTAGAGATTCTAAAGACTGTCCTTGCCACATTTACCCCATACTCGCCTGATTGATCTATAGTGTGGGCAACACGTGGTACCATTGATGAAGGGACATCCCCTGGAGCCGGAGGATCTCCATTATTATTGACACGTGCAGTGCCGGAGCCAAGAAAATTAATTAGAGAGGGCACTTATTGAAAATGTTTACAAAAATATTTCACGTAAATTTTTACGATTGGTTTCAATAAAGATAATTAAAAAAATAATCAGTGTGTTGGGTTTGAGTTTTTTGAATTAAGTTTTTTTAAAATTGAGTTTTTTATGTTTATTTTTTTTTATTTTACTTTTGTTTTTAGAGAATATTTTTAAAATTTTAAGCAATTTTTTTTTTACTTTTTTAGATGCATCATGTATTTAAAAAAAATAGTTGTGAAAAAATATATTAAGAAATTAATAAATACATCAAAATATGAAAAATGTACTATATTTTGTATTTTTTTGTGTTTTTGGTTTTTAGTGAATTTTTTTATAGATTTTTATGCAAAAATTATACTTTTAAGTGTATTTATGTTTGGTGTGTCTAAAAATTTAAAAAATTTCTAAAAATATTTAAAAAATTCCGTAAAAACAAAAAAGAAATACGAAAAACAAAAAAGTAGAATTTTTTGAAAAGCGTTTTTGGAAAACTCAAATCAAACAAAGTGAATATGTTATTTGTAATTAATGTATCATGGACAATATTAAAAAAAAGGCATGGATATCTTGTTTTAAATAAAATTATATAATGATAAAGAAATTTTTTTATACAAAATATGCCTAAAAATTCAATATAATAATCATAACACGTTATCATTGACATGTGATATTAGCAACCAATAGTAAATAAACACATGAAGGATGAACCCTACATATTAGATGTAACTAACAATTCAATAAATTCTATATTTTCATCGAGATTAATTATGTTGGCAATATCAACAATGATACAGATCGCCATTATATTGAAATTTTCATAGATAGTAATATTGTAGTGTCTTTATTTTCAATCAAACTAATCATTATTCTTCTTATAATTTTAAAAATATCATTGACAATTGACTCTAAATAATATTTTTATAAATTTTTTTATATAAAATATTTTCTTTATGCTTGTCAAAAAAAAAAAAATCCAAAACTTAGGTGGAGCACGTGACCCCCTTGGGCCTTCCTTCCCTCATGCTTGAATGTGAAATATGACACTACATAACCAAGGGGGTCACGTGACACTTTCAAATGTCACCATAAACCTTATACACCACACTCTTCCCACTACACCTCTATACCACCACATGATTATATATGCAACATATATTATTTATATAGTACATACATCCATATTAATATAAAAGTATATGTATAAACATAATTATTTTATTGAACATAATTTATGTAAAATAAACTATTTACTACCAAAATAAAAAAAAAAAGACCACTTTTGGCGACTAAAAAATCTATACTTTTGGCTACTAATTATTTTTTAGTTGCTAAAAAACTTAATTTTTGTCGACCAAAATCGGATTTGGTCGCTGAAGATGCACTTTCAGCTACCAAAATTTTGGTCACCAAAAAATTTTATTCCCGCCTTAGGATTTTAGTTCTCCCGCGCTAAAAATGACCACTTTTGGCGACTAAACTTATTTTTTAGTCTGCCAATTGTAGACTTTTGGTTACTAAAATTTTTTTGGCACCAAAAAGCTTTACTTTGGCTACTAAAATTTTTTTCGTTGGTAAAACCCATATAATCAGCGACCAAACTTATTTTTATTCGCCAATTGTAGACTTTTGGCTACTAAATTTTTTTAGTCGCCAATTGTAGACTTTTGGCTACTAAATTTTTTTAGTCGCCAAAAAGCTTTACTTTGGGCTTCTAAAAATTTTTGTCACTAAAACCCATATAATCAGCGACCAAACTTAGTTTTAGTCGCCAATTGTAGACTTTTGGCTACTAAAATTGTTTAGTCGCCAAAGAGCTTTACTTTTGGCAACTAATGCTAAATTTTTTCGGTCAGGAAATTTAGTCGCCAAATATGCTTTTTCCTGTATTGTATATTGAGTTTAATTCATTTATTTTTAATCATTTCCTGCATTTTAAAAATTTAGAAAATATATTGGCATTTTTTGTTTTTTCAAAAATGTCATTATAAACTTGGTAAGTTTTTGGCTTAGTGCCATTTCTCAAAATGCTATAAAATATTTGTTTATGACACTTTTCACCTCAGTGCCATAAAAAGTAATTTGCACCCACCTAGTGTCCTGACATTTTTTAAAAAATTCCATTGCAACTAAAGTTTAGTGGCATCTGTTGGTAAATGTCACGAACATAATTTTTTGTGTCATTATTTTATAAAATGTCATAAAATTGATGTGACATTTCTTTATTGAAATGCCACTAGAGCCTTATATGTTTTGTGGTTCTATGGTATTTTTCTAAAACATTTAATGCCAATTTTTATTGTTGTGGCATTTTCTAAAAACATGCTACTAATGTAGTGTCACTAAAGCGTAAATTTGTTGTAGTGACATTTTTGTTGCAGTGAAGTGACACTTTTTTTAATTGAAATGCCACTAGAGCCTTGTATGTTTGTGGCTCTATGACATTTTTCTAAAAAATGCCACCAAATATTCTTTTTGTGACATTTTTTAAGAACATGACACTAGTATGGTGTCACTAAAATATGTTTTTGTTGTAGTGTTGTGACACTTGTTCATTAAAATGTCACTAGAGCCTTTTATGTTTGTCGTTTTGTGGCATTTTTCAAAAACGTGCCACTAAATATCATTTTTGTGGCATTTTCTAAAAATATGCCACTAGTGTAGTGCCACTAAAGTATGTTTTTGTTGTAGTTTGGTGACACTTGTTCATTGAAATGTCACTAGAACCTTTTATGTTTGTCGTTTTGTGGCATTTTTCAAAAACGTGCCACTAAATATCATTTTTTGTGGCATTTTCTAAAAATATGCCACTAGTGTAGTGCCACTAAAGTATGTTTTTGTTGTAGTGACAATATTAAAAAAAAAAAAAGCATGGAGATCTTGTTTTAAATAGAATTATATTATAAAGAAATTTTTTTTATACAAAATATGCCTAAAAATTCAATATAATAATCATAATACGTCATCATTGACATGTGATATTACCAACTAATAGTAAAGAAACACGTGGAGGATGAACCCTACATATTAGATGTAACTAACAATTCAATAAATTCTATATTTTAATTATGTTTGCAATATCAACAATGACAGAGATCACCATTATATTGAAATTTTCATAGATAGTAATATCGTAGTCTCTTTATTTTCAATGAAAATAATCATTATTGTTCTTATAATTTTAAAAATATCATTGGCATTTGACTCTGAATAATATTTTTATAAATTTCTTTATATAAAATATTTTCTTTATGCTTGTTAAAAAAAAATCCAAAACTCAGGGGGGGCACGTGACCCACGTGGGCCTTCCTTTCCTCCGCCTCTTGTTATGTAGTGTCATATTTCAATTCAAGCATGAGAAATAACTAATCTGCTATTAAAATAATACACAAAAACTATTAGCTATTTAGTCTTAACATGATCACAAGAAAGTTACATCTACTCAACTCTAACATATAAATAAAAGAGAAATTATAAGTTAATCGATTCTTTGTATATGCCAACTCAATTGTCTATTGAAGTGGAAGTCTTCATTTTTTTTTTCCAAATTTCAAAAGTTCATAATATGAATCTCATTAATATGACATCAGCATTATGAGAACCTCTGTCTCATGCACTGATAAAAAATTGTAAAAGGAAATATAATAAATGTATTGCTAATGTTAAATTATGCTTTTATAAAATAAAATAAATTTTTTTTTGGGTGTTCCAATACATTACGTAGAAGCTTGGATTATTAAGAAATATGAAATTTCTAGTATTCCTGTAGAGCATATCATTACAGTAGCATTTTTTACTTTGAGTAGGAAGGCTAATAGTTTAGTCAGCAGAAAAATTAAAAAGAGATCTGCACGCTAATGAATAAAAAAAAAGTAAAAATGAAAGAAATATGAAATTTCTAATATTCCTGTAGAGCTTATCATTATGGTTGCATTTTTTACTTTGAGCAGGAGGGCTAATAGTTCAGTCCGGGAAAAAGTTGAAAAGAGAGATCTGCACGCTAATGAATAAATAAAAAAGTAAAAAAGACGCAAAATCGCAATAATGATAGAGAGCTCTAAATCCCATATTCAGGAATATTAGAGATCTCAATCTTTATTCGACAAAATCCCATATTCAAGCGAGGCGTTTGGCGAATAGCATCGCAGCTATGATGATAAAAATTGCAGCAGTCATGGCCTCCATGAACAAGGGACGGGAGATCCTTCCTTACATCTACAAGCACTCCAACTGCACAAGCAACAATGCCAGCCATAGATCAAAATCACAGTATCGGGTAACGTAATGGTATCGATCACGGAGTGTTGGTACCGGTAGTATCGACCGGTACGTATCGGGAATCAAGTGTCACGACTGTGAAATTTTAAAAATCATTTGCAATCCTTCTAAAACTCAATTTTATGCATTTTTTTTTACTCTTTTAGTCTTAATTTGTCACATTTTAATCAAAATTTTGATATGTAGGAACACTTTTAACTATTTTCAATTAAATGATATGTATTTATTTTAGTCTAATTTTCAACATAGTAAGCTTTTGACAAATGAAGATTTTGATTTCAATATTTATTTTTCTTTTTTTTTCTCTTGCTCAACTGAGAAAAATATATATATATATATATATATATATTAATATAAACAGTGGTATAGATGTATAAACAAAAGAAAAATAGTGGCTTAAAAAGGTGCAGAAATAGTGGCCTAAAAAAGAAATTATGAAATAGAAAAACATAAGGAAAATAATAATAATAATAATAATATTGAAATATGTAACAAAAATAGTAACAGAGTATAGAAACAACAAAGAAGCTTGCAAGTTGCCTATAGGTTCTGTGCTTGCCCAACAACAAAACAGAGCACAACAGCCCAAAGAATAAACTTGCAAAACAGAGCATAAAACTGAGCATAAAACAACACAAATTTCAGGAGGTTTTTTTGCTCTACCCCAATTTTATATGTAACCGACGATTATTTTTTCTTTTGCTGGAGGTTGTCTGCTCTAATTTCATCCGTACCGGCCATGGCAAATTTGTATCGGAATTGTATCGCTGCATATATCGGATTCAGGCCGATACATACCGGGAATCGGATGCTACAACTGCGAATTTCAGTCTCACTGATATACTGGACCATATCCGTATCTGCACTCCAATTTGCGGTACGAATCGGCCAGTACATACCACTTCGGCCGATATTTAGAACTATGATGCCAGCCTTTGCCAAAATGGGGGTTGCTGCTTTCTAGTGGGTGTCAGCAAGAAGAATTGCAGCCTCACTATCAGCCAAACCTATTGCGTAAGAAGCCTTAGCAAAATTGGATGTCGTTGTACGACTAGCTGCAGTAGAGACTCTAAAGGCTGTCCTTGCTACATTTATCCCATACTCGCCTGATCGATCTGCAGTGTGGGCAACACACGGTACCACTGATAAAGGGACATCCCCTGGAGCCGGAGGATCTCCATTATTATTGACACGTCCAATGGCGGAGTCGAGAAAATAAATTAGAGGGGGCACTTATTAATTATAATATTGAAAATGTTTATAAAAATATAAAAATTTTTCAAGAAAGATAAAAAAAAAAAAATTAATCAGTGTGTTTGGTTTGAGTTTTATGAATTAAGATTTTGAAAATTTAGCTTTTTATTTTTATTTTTGTTTTTAGTGAATATTTTAAAAATTTTAAGCAATTTTTTTTTAACTTATTAAAATGAATGATGTATCTAAAAAAAATAAAATATTAGTGAAAAAATATTTAAAAAAATTAGTAAATGCATAAAAATACGAAAAATGTGCTATTTTTTGTATTTTTTTATATATATTTGGTATTTAGTGAATTTTTTTATAGTTTTTTTCACAAAAATTATACCTTTTATGTGTATTTATGTTAGATGTGTCTAAAAATTAAAAAAATTGCTTAAAATATTTAAAAAATTCAATAAAAAAAATACAAAAAACAAAAATGTAGAATTTTTTGAAAAGTGTTTTTAGAAAACTCAAATAAAAAAAAAAAGTGAATATGTTATTTGTAATTAGTGTATCATGAACAATATTAAAAAAAGTCATAGATATATTGTTTTAAATTAAATTATATAATGATAAAGTAATTTTTTTTATACAAAATACGCCTAAAAATTCAATATAATAATCATACCATGTCATCATTGACATGTGATATTACCAACCAATAGTAAAAAACACATGGAGGATGAACCCTACATATGTAACTAACAATTCAATAAATTCTATATTTTTATTGAGATTAATTATGTTTGCATGTCAACAATGATAGAGATCACCATTATATTGAAATTTTCATAGATAATAATATTGTAGTCTCTTTATGTTCAATCAAAACAATCATTATTGTTTTTATAATTTTAAAAATGTCATTGACATTTCACTCTAAATAATATTTTTATAAATTTTTTATATAAAATATTTTCTTTATGGTCGTCAAAAAAAAAAATTTCCAAAACTCAGGGGGGGGCACGTGACCCCCCCGGGCCCTCTTTCCCTCCGCCCTTGGTTATGTAGTGTCATATTTCAATTTAAGCATGAGAAATAACTAATATGCTATTAAAATAATACACAAAAACTATTAGCTAGTTAGTCTTAACATGATCAAAAAAAAGTTACATCTACTCAACTCTAACATATAAATAAAAGAGAAATTATAAGTTAATTGATTCTTTGTATATGCCAACTCAATTATCTATTGAAGTGGAAGTCTGCATTTTTTTTTTCCAAATTTCAAAAGTTCGTAATGTGAATCTCATTAATATGGCATTAGCATTATGTGATAAACAAATTGTAAAAAGAAATATAATTAATGTATAACTAATGTTAAATTATGCTTTTATAAAATAAATTAAAAAAAGAAAAAAAAAAGTTTAGAAGTGTATTTTTTTGGGTATTCCAATACTTTACGTAGAAGCTTGGATTATTAAGAAATACAAAATTTCTGGTGTTCCTGTAGAGCATATCATTACAGTAGCAGTATTTACTTTGAGCAAGAGGGCTATTAGTTCAGTCTGCGGAAAAATTGAAAAGAGATCTACACGCTAATGAATAAATAAAAAGTAAAAAAGAAAGAAATATGAAATTTCTGAAATTCCTGTAGAGCATATCATTACAGTTACATTATTTACTTTGAGCAGGAGGGCTAATAGTTCAGTCTGGGAAAAAGTTGAAAAGAGATCTGCACGCTAATGAATAAATAAAAAAAGTAAAAAAGAGGCAAAATCGTAACAATGATAGAGAGCTCTAAATCCCATATTCAGGAATATTTGAGCTCTCAATCTTTATTCAGCAAAATCCCATATTCAGGCCTGACGTTTGGCAAATACCTTCGCAACTATGATGACTAAAATTGCAACAGTCATGGTCCCCATGAACAAGGGCAAGGGGAGATCCTTCCCCATATCTACAAGCACTCCAACTGCACGAGCAACAATGCCAACCTTTGCCAGAATGGGGTTGCTTCTTTCCAGTGGTTGTTAACAAGAAGAATTGCTGCCCCACTATCAGTCAAACCTATTGCGTTAGAAGCCTTAGCAAAATTGGATGTCGTAGTACGACTAGCTGCAGCAGAGACTCTAAAGACTATTCTTGCCACATTTTCCCCGTACTTGCCTGATCGATCTGCAGTGTGGGCAACACGTGGTATCATTGATGAAACGACATCCCCGGGAGCCGGAGGATCTCTATTATTATTGACACGTTATGCAATTAAGTCTGCATGATAATTTTCTAAAAGTTAAGTTTCCCTCATATTCATATTTTAACATGAAATAGTTTAAATAAAATATGAGATTCTTTTTAATTTTTACTCTTAAATGGCTAAGAATATGAGATTTTCATCAGAAAGTGAGGCCATCAAATTCCTATTTAATTTGAAAATATGATTTGCACTAACAAAAATAATTAAGAATTACTTTTTTATCCAATCCATTCTCATTTCCATTCTACATTAACCAACCTCTCATCCAAACTTCTCCTACCGTTTTGTCAAGGAATTTTACTGCTCTAAAAATCAAGTTATAAATTGGTAAAGTGTATGAACAAAATCTTTATCTCACATGGCAGTAATCATTTTCTGTAACGCCCTAAAATTAAGACATAAATCATTCATTCACAAGTCCCATGAACATGAAGGAATATACATTTTCATTTATCAGAGTCTTCTTTACAAAAGATATTACATGTTAACAACAAGTAAATGCCCTACGGGCATATAGCTTTCCAAGTTATCACTTGGTTACAATAAAAGAAGAGTGCTAACTCTATACATGGAAAGCCCTTGGCTTGAATATACATGTAACATCAAAATAAAATAACAAAACATGGAGCCTTCAACTCCTAAACCTCCCAAGCTAAGATCTCGGAGGTGGCATGTCACCTATACCTGAAAATGGTGTGCCAAATAGGGTGAGCCAAAACCCAGTAGAGATATGCTAAATCAAATATGAGAATTAACTAAAACATTAGCATCTGATAAATTTTTGACACTTGTAAATCAACTTACATACTTTTCATGACAAATCAACACTTACATCCATTTTTCAATCCACTTCCATTTATTTATCCAAACAATTCAAAGTGAGACTACCACTCATATTATCAACACTTCAATCATAAACATTTGCCATTTTACGGAACTACGTCCGAGGGAACTGGCACCCAAATATAAATAAGATTTCGGGACTTTCACCCTGGACACTCCGGCCAACTTAGTTATCAATGGAGTCCATCCCCTATCTCCTCTCACACAATGGAGTACATCCCCTATCTCCTTCCAAACAATAAACATATATAATGTATTTAAACACTTTGTCATATATAATGACCAATTCAATCACATTTTCAATGTTTATATCCAACAGTCATATTCAATGACATATTCCAATTGATTAGTTTCAATTTAACTAATCATCATGTAGTTTCTACAACAATCATGTCTATCCTCCACCGATAGCCCAAAACAGTTATTTCTAAATAGATAAATAACTTTATCAACAGATAATTTATCATATTTTTCATAGGTGAGTGATTTATCAATCCGACTACACCATTTAATCATATTTTCCTCCAATTTCATGATTTTCAAACTAATTTCATATTTCCACAATTCACTTCATTATTTGAACAAGTAATTCAGTTAATCCCATTTAGGGCATTTTTCCCTTTTCTCAAAAATTGCACCAAAGGCTAAATTTCATCAATTATATACAAGAGGGCCCCAAACTCAAGACTTTACTTCCACAATAAACCCAAAATCGGAAAACCCCTCTTTTATAATTTCAAATCAAACCCTAACTTTACCCAAAATTACTGAATCCCACAATTTATATAAAATGACTAATGTTTATGTCAAAACTCATAATAAAGAGTAGATTATCCCTACCTCAAATGGAAAAGCTCAAAGGAGAAGGAAACTCAAGATGCTCCAAAATCCACACTTTTTCAGATCAAAGTGAAGCCCATGCAATGCTCTAACTTTCTTACAAAGAGACTAGGGTAGAAAGACCCAAGAACAAGGTGTATTTGTAGAGAGAGATAGAGAGAGAGAGAGAGAGAGAGAGGCAGCTAGATTTAGGGTTTGTAATGAAAATGAGATGAAAAAATGATATGAAAGCCCACTGCTACGAACTGATATACATAGGGCTTGCTCGAGCGAAGGAGTCGTCGCTCGAGCGACCAGACACAAAAGGACCTCGCTTGAGCGCAAGAAGCATCGCTCGAGTGAACAATGTGAAACTTTACGCCTGCCACCACTTAGACACATGCTCGTGCGCAAGAGCTCTCGCTCGAGCGAAGGAACACAAAGCATATGGCTTGCTCAAGCACAAGAAAGCTCGCTCGAGTGAAGAATACCAACCTTCAGGTCTTTCAGAGATGTAGACACACGCTCGAGCGCAAGAGTGCTCACTCGAGTGAAGAGACACACCAAACAAAGCTCGCTCGAGCGCAAGAACCTTCGCTCGAGCGAAGAAGCAAACACCCAAGGCTCGCTCGAGCGCAAAAAGCCTCGCTCGAGCGAAGAAGGAAAAACATGGGTAGCAACCATTTGTTTCAACTTACAACCAACCTGTTCCAAACTTAACCAACACATCCCACAACTCAAATACAAGGACTTAAAGCATGGAAACAAGATAAAGACAACAGCATACAACCACTAGACCCGAGTTCAAAAATACAATAAATAACGGGGAAGACCGGAATCGTTATAACCTCCCCCTGTTAAAGAATTTCGTCCCTGAAATTTTATACAAATTCCAAAATTGTGATTATCCAATTCTCAACATGATTATAATTCAATACCCACCATCATCACCCGCCACCGGTCGTTCCATCTCTTTTCAAGAGAACAACTTTACAAATATAGTTCAATATACATTATCAACATGCATTCTTTTGAAATTCAACTAATTTCAATACACATATTCCATAACTCCATAACATATTCAATGTTAATATCCTAATTGCATTTCTAAAACACATTCAACATGTACAATGTTTAAATTAAACTCATATTCCCGAGTCATATTCAACAATTACAATACTTCCATAATCCAAAACATATACAATGTTTTACAACCCAAAACATATTCAATGTTCTTAGAGTTTATCAACAAAACAAAATTTCAACATATACTCAAACATTAACAAATAGGTCCGGATATTTCTCTCGGACCTCCAATTCATGTTCCCAAGTGGCTTCCTCAACCCTGTGATGTTTCCACAATACTTTGACCAAGGGAATCGTCTTGCCTTGCAAGACTTGGTCTCGTCTATCCAAGACCCTCACCGGTCTCTCTTCATACGAGGCATCCTCATCTACCTCTAAGTCAGTCCAATCCAATACATGCGATGGATCTGAGTTGTACTTCCAAAGCATACTAACATGAAACACGTCATGTGCTCCGGAGAGTTGCGGTGGCAATGCTAAACGGTAGGCAACCTCCCCAATCCGCTCAAGGATCTCAAAAGGGCCAATAAACCGAGGGGACAACTTCCCACTCTTCCCAAACCTCATCCAACCCCATCTAGGTGATATTTTCATAAAGAAGTGATCACCCACCTCGACTGACAAAGGTCTCCTCCTACGGTCGGCATAACTCTTTTGGCAACTTTGGGCTGTAACCAACCTTTTACGGATAAGTGCTACTTTCTCGGTCGTTTCTCGCACCAACTCTGGGCCCAACAAAGGTGCATCACCCACCTCGGCCCAACACACTGGAGATCTACACAGTTGGCCATACAAGGCCTCAAACGGTGCCATACCAATACTCGCTTGGAAACTGTTATTGTAGGCAAACTCCACTAAGGGTAGGTGTCTCTCCCAGGACCCCTTAAAGTCAAGCACACAGCCTCGAAGCATATCCTTAAGGATCTGAATAGTGTGGTCGGACTGCCCGTCAGTCTGAGGGTGGTAAGCCGTGCTAAAAGTCAATTTAGTGCCCAAGGCACTCTGTAAACTCTGCCACAACCTAGCAGTAAAACACGGATCTCTATCTGAGACAATCGACATTGGACCCCATGCAACCTCACTATGTCCTGAATATACAAGTCGGCAAGGTGATCTACCGAATCTCTCACGTGCATAAGAATAAAGTGCGCTGACTTAGTCAACCGGTCAACTACCACCCATATGGCATCACTACCCCGTTGAGTCTTCAGAAGACCCACGACAAAATCCATCGTGGCATGCTCCCATTTCCACTCCACTATAGGCAAGGGTTGCTGTGAAGCCCCTGAAAAATGTATTCTCCTTAAGAACCGTAATGTTTGAATTATTTTCTTAAAGCCCCTCAGTTCCTTGAATTATTTTGAATATTGTCGGTTAGCATTTTTTTATTTTTTTTATTTTTATCGAAACAGGAATATCCTAGCTAAATTAGGTTCCTTAGCCTAATTTAATTTAATTCTATATAAGTAAGGTTCTAATACATGAGTTTAATTCCAAGCCCTCACTCTTTATTTAAATTCAATAATTACCCCAAAAAGTAGTACATGTACTTTATATTATAGGTACCATCAATCAAATTGAGATCTATATATATATACACAATGGGAGATGTGTCCCTAGTACCTAAATTGAATAAAAAAATAGCCCCATCACCCTTCCAAATGGCCGGCCACCCTAGGACGATGTGAGGAGCCTATTTTCAAGAATTATAATTATGGTATTCTAGAAATCCTAACATCTAGTACCCCTTGACCTAGGGTTTTGTTCCCAATGCTAGTTTCATTTCAACTTAAGACCGACTAGATATTTTCTAATCCCATGATTAAGTTCCCTAATCACTCTCTATTCCATTAGACTCCAAGTAAATCCTAACTTTTCCATCCAATTCCAACCAGTGGGCTTTTATATCATTTTACACCAAAATTTGCCTACAAATACCACCACCCCCTAGCATGGCAAACACAAACAACACACTCACACACACATTCGGCCTAGAGGAGAGAAAGGAGAGCAAGAGAGAAGTCTTGAGAGGGAGAGGAAGGAAGAGGAGAGCCATCTTGTTCAAAACCTAGCAAGTAAGACACAACACAACCTTCTCTTTCATTTTCGTTTTTCAAATACATGTTCTTAAGGGTTCTAGATAATGTTTTCAAATGTGTTATGGATGAGTTACTTGTGTTAAAAATGATAAGACGAGCCTTGATTCTACCTCTCTTGTATTTTCCCTCATTTCGGTACAAAACTATCTTTTTCATACCGATCTCTCAAACTTTCCAAAGGCACACCTTCAAGAAAATTTTCTGAGTTTAATATATGTTAGTTAGCATGTTTTCATCACAAAAGAAATGAAAATTTTCCCGTAATGGATACCTTTTCTCACAAATCTTCTTGTTTTGGGTATTGTGCCATAGAATCTGTTTTCGCAGCCAACTTTCAAAATTTTTAGAAAAATGTAGAGAATTATTTTGGACCTATATTTTATGTCAAAATCTTCCTTAAGGAGTTAGCTTTTAAATAAAATTGGTTTCATTGAAAAACCGTGGGCGGTTTGTAAGAAAATCAAATTTTCGTAACGGTCGACGAATCTGGACAACGCTGGAGTGTTTTCTAAACAACTTAAAATCTAGAAAAGCTATCCCATTTCTGAAATATATTCTGGAAACTAGATTAAATTCTTTGCAAACCATAGGAAGGCCAAGTCCAGTGAAAAATCTAAAATAATCCTTTCATTCTAATCCTTTTGTGATATTGAATCTGGAAATTCTATTGTGCATGGATGTTTTATGTTCTTGTGTTCATGAAAATGCTTATTAGCTTATGACCATATCTTGGAATGATATTATATGCGTTATAGTTATGTTCTTTATCTTCCTCATCTTAATGATGCATGCTTACGTGGATATTATTATCTTGTTAAGTTGGTCTAACCTTGATTTAAAACATTTAACTCAACGGAAAACTTAATTGGGATGGTATTGGGTTTTCGATCTTTTGAGTAATGAAAAGATGATGATGGGTGATGTATGGATTGCTGGGATGCGGTCCCTATTTGGAAGTTAAAGTCTTGCGCAAGTGGTTTTCGGAACCCTTGAACGGAGCGGTTGTATTCGGACCCTAGGTGGTTTGGTGTCAGGAGGGATTTGGGCAAGGCCCATTATTACCGTCTCTTTTGAGGCCCTGCGGTTGGCGCTACGTGGTATATAACCGTTGGTAGGCATCCGAGGTTAGTTCTGTAACAAAGCAGCAAAAGAGGGGGCATACCGAATAATCCGAGTCTGATTCTTGTGGTTGGGAGGATGAAATCTGTTTGGGGGATTTCTAGTTTACTAACATCTAACTTGTAACCCTTTGTTTATTTAGTTGAGTATCATGCTTTAGTACTTGATGTTATATTTGTGATTGTGTATTGGACTGGGAAAAAGGGACGGGGATGTGTGTGTGTTTACTAGGCATTTAAAGCTCACGGCGTATCATGCCAGGTGCCGAAGAGGAACTTATAGATGGAGACGATGAGCCTGAAACCTTCGAAGACTTTTGGCTATCTTAGGAAAGTTAGAAATTTCCTTTTGATATTTTGTAAGACTCATATAAAGATTTAAAATTTCTTTTTGGGATGTAATGTATGGAACAAGCTTTTGAAATTAAGGATATTCATGGTTGTTATGTACTTATGTTCTAATATTTATATGTATACACCTTATCGTTGCTTATGAGACCTGGTGTCAATACCTTTTAAGATCTGTCAAAAGGGTAGTGCGCTGCCTAAGAAAGCCGGACTTAGAAGGGAGGCTAATTTGACTCCTCCGGCGATCTGGGATCTTACTTGGTTATTGACCATAGGACTCATTAGTGACTCTCCCTTGACTGCAATCAATCGTGTAGATTCGGGGCGTCACAGTTGCAACAAACCCGCTGGCCTCTGATGCTCGGCCTTCACTTGTTGACAAGTAAGGCACTTTGACACAAGCACCACCACATCTTTCTTCATACCTCTCCACTAAAACTTGCGACTCAGATCATGATACATCTTTGGGCCTCCCGAATATACCGCAAGGTGTGAATGGTGAAACTCTCGGAGTACTTCCTCTCGGCAAGACTCCGGCACAAACAAACGGTCTCGGTACCTGACACTGAAGTCAGGATACACAGTCAAACCATTCTCTATCTTCCTGCTAGAGGCCTTCTCCCGGAGGGATTCTACCTCAAAGTCACATTTCTGTGCCTCTAACACCCGATTCACAAGTGTAGGTTATGCAACTACAGAAAACAAGGCTGCAGACTCAACAGACTTCCCAGATGCAAGTCAAATTCCCCAAGAGCACCCAACATCTCCCACTCCCGGATAACAATACAAGCTACATCACTAATGGACTTCCTACTTAGGGCATCGACCACGACATTGGCCTTTCTCGGATATAATGCAACTCGAAGTCATAATCCCCTATGAACTCCATCCACCTTCTCCGCCTCAAATTTAAGTCTTTCTGTGTAAACATATACTTTAGACTCTTATGATCCAAGAATACTTCGAATCTCTCACCATAAAGATAGTGCCTCCAAATCTTCAAGGCAAATATCACGGCTACTAACTCTAAGTCATGAGTAGGGTAGTTCCTCTCGTGTGTCTTCAACTGACGTGAGCCATAGGCTACTATTCTTCCCCTTTGCATCAATACCCAACCCAAACCCTCTCGTGAGGCATCCCAATACATTGCATAACCCCAAACCCGTCTTCAGAATAATCAAGACTGGAGCAGCGGTAAGTCTAACCTTAAGTTCTTGGAATGACTTCTCATAAGTCTCACTCCAAACAAATTTGACCCCTTTCCGCATCAATCTAGTCAAAAGCGAAGCTAGCCTGGAGAAATCCTTTACGAATCGATGGTAACACTTGGCCAACCCCAAGAAACTACGGATCTCAAAGACATTCTTAGGTTGTGCCCAATCTTACACCGCCTCTATCTTGGATGAATCTACAGTTACCCCTTCCCCGAATACCACATGGCCTAAGAATTTAACCTCTCTTAGCCAGAACTCACACTTCCCGAACTTAGCATACATCTTATGGGCTCTAAGCAACTCAAGCACCACTCACAAGTGTTCCTCGTGCTCCTCCTCAGAAAGTGAATAAATCAGAATGTCGTCCACAAAAACGACCATGAAGCGATCTAAGAACTCTCGGAAAATCCGGTTCATCAAGTCCATGAACACAACCGGTGCATTGGTGAGCCCAAAAGGCATCACTAGGAACTCATAATGGCCATACCGCGTACGGAATGCTGTCTTCGGGATATCCTCCTCCCTGACCCTCAACTAATGGTAACCCGATCTCAAGTCTATCTTAGAGAAACAACAGGATCCTTTCAATTGATCAAACATATCATCTATACGATGCATAGGGTACTTGTTCTTAACCGTAGCCCGGTTCAATTTTCGGTAATCAACGCAGAGTCTCAAAGCCCCATCTTTCTTTTTAGCAAAGAGGGCCGGTGCTCCCCAAGGCGAAGTACTAGGGCGAATAAAACCCTTATCTAGCAACTCTTGGAGTTGAATCTTCAACTTGCTCAACTCGGCTGGGGCAAAATGATACGGTGCCATGGAAATTGGTGTCGTGCTAGGCACTAAGTCAATAGAGAACCAGATCTCTCGATGGGGTGGTAAACTAATAAGATCCTCGGGAAAGACATCCGAGTACTCACAAACTATTCTCGGCAACTCAGTCCCAGTCTCATCACACTCACTACTCATAAAGCTAGCAAAAAGTCAACTAAGCTCACCCTGCCCTCGTGGATCATACACCGGTGGTAAGACTTTACCAACCCGATCTCCCAAGAAATGAAAACAATCACCGCTCAAAGTACATACAGTAACCCTCTGACGATAGCAATCTATAACAGCCTGGTATGACGATAACCAGTCCATACCCAGAATCACATCAAACCCAGACATGCCCATCAATACAAAAGAAAATGGAAGTCGGCGATCGGTGACCTCTATATCACAGCCCCATCACCCTTGCTTCAGAACCATCTCACCCCTAATGGATGATACAACACAAATAGGAGATGCTAACTGCGCCAACTCTAACCCCAAAACAGATACAAATGCAGAAGATATAAAAGAGTGGGATGCACCCATATCAATTAACACATTAGCAACCGAGTTGCAAAATAGAAAGGTACCTCTCACAACTGATGGAGCAGGTACAAGATCTGGCACTGTAATAGCATACACGCACCTCGTTGGCCTCTGATCCACCTGTTCACCTCTCAGAGCATAAGACTGCTGCACAAACTAAGCCGAAGAGGCTCCCTGATTGGCCCTCAAGGCCTGAACTGACTGTGCTGGCTGGTGACTCTATGTTTGCCTCGAACCAGACGCACCAGGTGTGCCACCCAACTGCGGGCAAAACCTCTTCAGGTGCCTCGCCTACCCACACTGATAACAAGTGAGCGACTAGCCTCTGCCCTGACTCTGACCTTGAGAACGAGCCGAAGATGAAGCTGCACGCTGCCCTCCTCCTCTCTGTGGGCAAGCTGGAGACTTGTGGCCCAACTGTCCACATTTGTAACAAGTGATGTCTCCCTGACCGCCTCTCCCAGAACCTGAACTCAGTACTAGAAAAGTAGATCTAGAATGTGCTCCCTGGGACTGCTGAGGGTTAGAACCCCTCTGCCTCTTACCGTCCCCCTGGCATTCTTGACTCCTCCTGGAGCCCCTCCATCTCCTCCTCTGTATGCATGATGGTCTCAAGATGGGTTGTAGCCTCCACAAGGCACCCATAGTCTCTAATCATGGACCTGGTAAGTCGAAACATGAGTCCGGTCCTCAATTTCTTCTCAAACTCCAGACAACGGCGTTCCTCAGTCGCCACTAACTCAGGTGCAAACCTAGATAGGCTAGTAAAGGTGGCCTCAAACTCCGCCACTGGTGTATTCAACTGCTTGAGCTGAGAAAATTGATCCCTCAACTTTTCCCTCACCGTAGTCGGCAAATATTTATCCTGGAAGGCTTTAACAAAGGCCTCCCAAGTCCCACCAATACGCCCCCGCACATACTTCCACCACTGACCCGCGTCTCCCTTCAACTGGAAAGACGCCAAGGTCACTCGCAAGCCCCGTCTTTGATGCCAAGCATCTCAAATGTCTACGTCATCTGTTCAAGCCACTCATCAGCCTTCAGTGGCTCCTTAGGGTCACCCAAAAACTGGTCCGGATTCGACTGGAAGAATTTCCTCTTTAGAAAAGACGGCCCTGCCTAGGCTACTTAGGCCTGGACTTGATTCTCAGCCCTGAGACTGTCCATAGACTCCCTCAATACTCCAGCCATTTCACGGGCTAAAGCACCCATGGCTTGCTGACCAACCGGTTCGGCCACATTGGCCTGACTAACACCCTTCTCCTGCGCCGGAATCTCATCCGGTATAGGCACCTCCTGACTCGTAGGCCTACCATGCCTACCACCACGACCTCGTCCTAACATCCTAATAAAGGTAACGAAGACATTAGCACATTCACAAATGTGCCGAAGCTATTTCACTCGCGTCCTAATACAATAGACAACTGTAATTCACTCCACTTAAGCACATAATCACATAAACACATACGAATTTGATTTTCGGATAATGACTGTCTCGTGGCATTGCTAGAGTTCTAATTAAAAACGGCAGTGATCAAGTGCCTTTCTAAACTTCTAGAAACCCATAGACCTGATCAACATCCTAGAAACTAAATCCCATATCCATATAATCACATAAACATGTTATCACATAAGCACATAACTTTACACTTAAGTCTCTAATAAGCGAGACAAACCCATTGTAGTACTAATCACTTCCCACGTACCTAAAGTATTCAAACCTGGTACGCTCTGATACCAAGTTGTAACGCCCTCAAATTAAGACATAAATCATTCATTCACAAGTCCCATGAACATGAAGGAATAATACAATTTCATTCATTAGTCTTCTTTACAAAAGATATTACATGTTAACAACAAGTAAATGCCCTACGGGCTTACAGCTTTCCAAGTTATCGCTTGGTTACAATCAAAGAAGAGTGCTAACTCTATACATAAAAAGCTGTTGGCTTGAATATACATGTAACATCAAAACAAAATAACAAAACATAGAGCCTTCAACTCCTAAACCTCCCAAGCTAAGATCTTGGAGGTGGCATGTCACCTGTACCTGAAAATGGTGTCACAAATAGGGTGAGCCAAAGCCCAGTAGAGATATGCTAAACCAAATATAAGAATTAACTAAAACATTAGCATCTGATAAATGTTTAACACTTGTAAATCAACTTACATACTTTTCATGACAAATCAACACTTACATCTGTTTTTCAATCCACTTCCATTTATTTATCCAAACAATTCAAAGTGAGACTACAACTCATGTTATCAGCACTTCAATCATAAACATTTTCCATTTTACGAAACTAAGTCTGAGGGAAGCTGCACCTAAATATAAATAAGATTTCGAGACTTTTACCCTAAACACTCCGGCCAACTTAGTTATCAATGGAGTCCATCCCCTATCTCCTCCCACACAATGGAGTACATCCCCTATCTCCTCTCAAACAATATACATATATAATGTATTTAAACACTTTGTCATATACAATGACCAATTCAATCACATTTTCAATGTTTATATCCAACAGTCATATTCGATGACATATTCCAATTCATTAGTTTCAATTTAGCTAATCATCATGCAGTTTCTACAACAATCATGGCTATCCTCCACCGATAACCCAAAACAGTTATTTCTAAACAGATAAATAACTTTATCAACAGATAATTTATCACATTTTCCATAGATGAGTGATTTATCAATTCGACTACACCATTTAATCACATTTTCCTCCAATTTCATGATTTTCAAACCAATTTCATATTTCCACAATTCACTTCATTATTTAAACAAGTAATTCAATTAAACCCATTTAGGGCATTTTCCCCTTTTCTCAAAAATTGCACCAAAGGCCAAATTTCATCAATTATATACAAGAGGGCTCCAAACTCAAGACTTTACATACACAATAGACCCAAAATTGGAAAACCCCTCTTTTATAATTTCAAATCAAACCCTAACTTTACCCAAAATTACCAAATCCTTCAATTTATACAAAATGACTAATGTTTATGTCAAAACTCATAATAAAGAGTAGATTATCCCTACCTCAAATTGAGAAGCTCGAAGGAGAAGGAGAAGGAAACTCAAGATGCTACAAATCCACACTTTTCGGATCAAAGTGACGCCCACACAATGCTCTAACTTTCTTACAAAGAGACCAGGGTAGAGAGACCCAAGAACAAGGTGTATTTATAGAGAGAGAGAGAGAGAGAGTTTAGAAGGAGAGGCAGCCGGATTTAGGGTTTGGAATGAAAAGGAGTTGAAAAAGTGATGTGAAAACCTGCTGTTGCGAACTGATATATATAGGGCTCGCTTGAGCGAAGGAATCGTCGCTCGAACGACCAGACACAAAAGGACCTCGCTCGAGCACAAGAAGCCTTGCTTGAGCGAACAATGCGAAGATTCAGGTCTGCCACCACTCAGACGCACACTCGAGCACAAGAGCTCTCGCTCGAGCGAAGGAACACAAAGCATATGGCTCGCTTGAGCATAAGAAAGCTCGCTCGAGCGACAAATACCAGCCTTCAAGTCTTTCAGAGACGCAAACGCATGCTCGAGTGCAAGAGTGCTCGCTCGAGCGAAGAGACACACCGAACAAAGCTCGCTTGAGCGCAAGAACCTTCGCCCGAGCGAAGAAGCAAACACCCAAGGCTCGCTCGAGCACAAAAAGCCTCACTCGAGCGAAGAAGGAAAAACCTGGGCAGGAACCATTTGTTTTAACTCATAACCAACCTGTTCCAAACTTAATCAACACATCCCACAACTCAAATACAAGGACTTAAAGGATGGAAACAAGATAAAGGCAACAACATACAACTAATAGACCCAAGTTTGGAATACAATAAATAACGGGGAAAACGGGGATCGCAATATTTTCCTACATCAAGAATGTGATACCATGTAAGAAACGTCATTTGATTGTAATAGTCAGGACTCTAGGATTGCCTGTTAATTAATCAATAAATAGGGAGGCGGGGGGGGGGGGCAAGTTAGAGTAATTAAAGAATTGGAAAAATAATAGTAGTAAGATGTTTGTATCTATAGATATGAGCAGTCGGTGACTTCAGTGACTGAGGTCTCGTTTGGTATGTGAGAATTTTAGTTTAAAAGTCAAAAAATTACTAAAAAAAATCAAAAAGTCTATAACCTATACTAAAAAGTCAAAAATTATATTTTCTCTCTACTTTTTACACATCTTTTCTATAACTCCTTGAAAATATAATATCATAGATATGATTCACAACAATATATATAACACTTACATAAATCAGAATGTAAGTAATCCTTTCATTTCATGAAGTAATAATACAAAAGAATTTAACATAAACGAATACCCTACGGGTTTACATCTCTTCAAGACATACTTGGTTACAACAAAGAGAGTGTCACAAACTCTATACATATAAAGCCCTTGGCTTGAATGAACATTTAAACACAAAAAGATAAAATATAGCCTCCAACTGTTAAGTCCTCCCATGCTACGTTCTTGGAGGGAGCATGTCAGCTGTACCTGAAAATGGTTTTCCAAGTAGGGTGAACCAATGCCCAGTAGAGATAGACTAACACAATATATGAGGTTCAACTAAGATACAAGTGCTAGATAAATGTTCCACATTCATAACCAACTCACATTCTTTCCATAATCATTCAATATTGATACCCATAACTCAATTCCATTTCCATCTATCCAATAAATGCTACTTCAATTAATTCCGAGTCAATTCATGAGACAAGCATATTGTTGTCTAAACAATCCAAAATAAGGCTACAACTTAATGATTCACAAGTCAATACTACTATTATTCAAACATTTCAATGTTGCCATTTTACGGAGTTTTCATCCGAAGGAACCGACACCCATATATGCATAAGATATGAAGCTTTGCCATTTTACATAAATTTCATCCAGGGGATCTGGCACTCATATATGCACATGATTTACCATTTCACGAAATTTTCAGCCGAGGAAACCGACACCCATATAGGCACATGATTTCGGGACTTTCACCCTGGACACCTCAGCCAACTTAATTATAAATGCAGTCCATCCCCTATCTCCTCCCAAACAATGGTACATATGCAATGTATTAAAAGCATCATCATATACAATGACTATCTATGACACATATTCAACATCTCAATCATACCATCATATTCAATGAGGTAAATTTAAACGATATGTTTCAATTCACCTAATTCACATGCAGTTTCTACAACAATCATGGACATCCTCCATCGATAGCCCAAAACAGATATTTCTAAACAGGTATACAATCTTTTAAACATAAAATTATCAAAATTCCATAAGTGAGTGATTTAACAAATCTAACTACACCATTCAATTACACAACTTCTCAATTTCATATTTCTCACACTAATTCCATTATTTATACCAAATAATTATTTAGCTCATTTTAAGGCAAATTTCCCCCTTACTCCAAATGCTAACCCAAAGGTCAAATTCATCTATTTTAACACAAAACCATCTCATATTCCAACCCCATGGTCAAATACCCAACAATACATAAAAACCCCTCTTTCATATATTTGAATCTAACCTTAGGTTTTCTCCATACATCCCAAATCTCACCATATATTCATAACAACAAATACCTAGGTTAAAAATCATAAACAAGTGTAGAAGATCCCTACCTCAAGTGTAGAAGCCCAAAGGAGAAAAAGAGAGAAACCCAAAGATATTCCAAATCCCACCTTTTTCGGATCAAAAGGAAGCCCACGCAATGCTCTAGCTCTTTAACAAAGGAGGTAGGATAGGATGACCCTAGAACATGGAGTATTTGTAGAGAGAAGAAGTGTTTTAGGGAGAGGAGTTGTCGATCTAGGGTTTTGAAGAAGGAAGAGGGTCAAAAATGGTGTAAACCATCGCTGCTGCAAGCTGATATATGTGAGGCTCGCTTGAGCGAAGGAGTTGTCGCTCGAGCAACCAGACACAAAAGAACCTCGCTCGAGCGCAAGAAGAGTCGCTCCAGTGAACAATGCAAAGCTTTAGGTCTGCAACGCAAAAGCACGCTCGAGCGTAAGAATTCTAGCTCAAGCGAAGGAACACATAATATAGGGCTCGCTCGAGTGCAAGAAACCTCGCTCGAGTGAAGAATACCAACCTTCAGGTTTTTCAGAGATGTAGACGCACGCTCGAGCGAAGAGACATATCACGCAAGGCTTGCTCGAGCGGTGAAGCAAATACCCAAGGCTCGCTCGAGCGCAAAAAGCCTCGCTCGAGCGAATAAGCCAAAACTTGGGCAGCAACCACTTGTACCAACTCACAACGAACCTGTTCCAAACTCACCCAACAAGTCCCAAACTCAAATACAAAGAGAAAAAGAAAGAAACAAGACCTGGACAACAACAAAAATCACGAGACCCGAGTCCGGAACACACTAAAGGTTGGGATAAAAACCTGGAGCACTATAACCCCCCCTTAAAGAATTTCGCCCCCGAAATTTAATACAAGTTTCAAAATCATGGTCATTCTATTCCCAACGTGATCTCAATTCAACATTCACCGTCATGACCTATCCACCGGTCATTCCATCTCCTCACAAGAGAACAAATCCACAACATATACAACTCAACATATATTACCAGTAGGCATATTTCGAGATTTGACAAATTTCAACACATACATCTTATGTTTCCTAAACATATTCAATGTTTATACTCGACTCAAGTTCCCAAAATTCATGCAACACTCACAATGTTATCAAAATGATACAACATACGTAATATTCCATATTTTCAAGACATATGTAATGCTTATCTGAAGCCAAGTCCCCGAGACATCCATCTCATATACAATGTTCATATTAGTCTGTGTTTCTAAAACATATTTAACATATACAATGTTTTTACATTTCATTAATAAAACTAAAATCTCGACATATGTTCAAACATTAACAACTATAGTGTTCTAAGACATCCACCAAGTCTCAACTACCGATAGTATCCAAACCATTATTGAGTACTTAACACTCCAACATAGGAAATACGAAACCACTCATACACATGGGTTTCGGTCAACTCTCATAGAACAAAAATGCAAAATAAAGCACGAATAATCAATAACGTAATGGCACATTAAAGCCCGATAATTTCGAGTCTTTGCCAAAAGACACACAACATATAACCAGCAACTTAGGCTAAATCAAAATATAACTTCTCATAAGATATTCCGTTCAGGTTAAAGAGAATGCTTCATTTACCCTATTTGTTTTAAAATATTCAATTTTCCCCAAAAAGTGTTTAGACTCACACCATTACAATTTAAACATCGCATTAATAACTGGTCACAACAAAACTCAGAGGTTTTCAAATTATTTTTTTGAAAATAGAAATCTCGATTTCACATTTCGACCCAAATCCGTTTTAGTTTATGAAGAGCATACAATTTTAGTCTTCCTCTAAATTACTCATCAACGTTCCTCCAGTGAATCACAACATAGTCATCCAACAAAACCTGACACCCTCACGGTGACGACACAATACCCAAAACAAACTTCCATGATGAGGACCATTATAAATTTTGAAATGCCAACAACGCAACAACACTAGGGAATAGATTGCACGCCCACTGATCACATAATGGCGCCAAGTGCCTATAAGGCCGAAGTTCCTGATTGAAATTCCAAACCGATTACTATAGCCCAAAATAACCTTCCAATTGTCCATGTGAAAGTTACATTCCACATCAAGACACCATTTTAATTGCACAACCCACAATTTCAAATTATCCCCGCGGTGACTATATATTAACCAACCCAAGTATCAACCAATCAACTATCCAACATTATCCACCCGTTCCAGTTCCCGAACACCAACATACCACTTAACTTCTCCCAACTTTATATCTATACCAACTTTTGTCTGAGCTTACCAACTCCAAAATAGAGTTCCATACACAACCTCTTAGGTCTAATAAATCACTCGGGATTCTTCAAGGTTAACCCACGGTGCTTTGATTTCCCATTTATCCTTCACACATATGCCTAAGTGGCACGCACATCCTTGCTTCACATTTGAGTCCTAACCGGACTTTTCAAGTAAAACACGATACACAATCTCAAGTCAACGCTTGCGCCTGTACCTTTCATCATGCACACAAGAACCGAATAAGTCAAAACAACTCTGATAGAGTGCATCACTCACTCTACCCAATCTGACTACCTCACTCGGAGTTCTATTGTCAAAACTGGATGACAAACATCCACACCAAGGTGACCCAGCACTATCTAATATTAAACTACTTAATCCAATCATTAACCACCCTACTGCCTTACCAAGGCACTATCCTGGGATTGCCTTGTGACCGATCCCCTTCTTCACATTATCTAATAAAAACATATGAACCACACATCACCACATACCACACTAGCATAATCTCCTCACTTAATGCACGCTATTCTACACACACATTGAACCCCTCATTCTGAGAATGTACTCATGACCTCGACCGAATTCTCACTAACGATATTTACGTAGTTATTCTCTCGCACCAAGCCAACTCGCATAGGCTTACAACGCTATGACACCATTGTTACTACGTAACCACCTAAACCAAACAACAAGTAAACGCAACACCTTCATCTCTCAGTAACCAATAAGGTCAGCCCCTTTAATTTACATTCAACCCACCACTCAATACACTAGTTTAACCACAACACTAAGTCTCTTGGTCAACCCGCCATCCGCTAATACTTATAGAACAATTACCCTGAACTGAACCCTGAGCACACACACGAGACCTACAAGATTTTCAAAGTCTTACCATCCCAACTCTATAGAAGAACGAATGAAATTCTAAACACACTCACTAATATTCTAAACCCCAACTCAAAACACCAACCCACTGAAACCCTACACATAGGTCATCCACTAACTATGGGCAATACACCCGACCAATCCTTCCAATAACATCCCTAAAGTTATTCTGAATTGAGGCACACACCCTTCAAACCCCAATACAATAGAGAATCCTAGAACTTAGGAAACGCCGCTATACCACTGTTCGAAATATAATACTAGCTACTCCAAGCACACTGCCCATCGACGTCAACAACCACTACTACGATAAAGGACTAACGTCTCTATACAAGAGGCAACCAACCTGATAATACAGAGATTTGCTGTTACAACTTGCCTTTAGAGTACAAATCTATACCCAACAAAACTATACACAATTCACTCTTTGAAGACGCGTTGTATGTATAAAACCTAGTGTCAATCGGACACTTCACATCCTCTCGGGGAGTTCTCACGACTGTAGACCAAAATCTCTACCACGCATATAAGGCCAAGAAAGAAAAGCTCATGAAATTACGTACACTCGGCAAGTATAATTATTCTCGCCCCATGGTAATCCCGACCAAAACACGCATCCCTCAACAACTCTTTTTAATTTTCAAAATATGGCTCGTCAACCATCACATTTCCAAACCAAGTCACAAGTGTATATATACATTAATACAAAAAAATTTCGATCCTACAACAACTTGCCATACAAATAAAACTATAGAATCATTACACATTCCAATCCGCCCAATTCATGGGAATAACAAGCACAGGCACACACACACGCACACACACACATATATATAAGTAGTTTTGATGTGTCAACATCCCCAAAACACATTGGTTACAAAACAGAACTTAATGATTACAACAATAACCCACCGGTTACAAAATGAAATAGTCAAGACAACACCATTTCAGTAGTATTACCACCACCACCGTCCTTCACTGGACCGCTGAAATAGGTTATTCTCGAGCCCAAAATACCCTAAGAGCTCATAAGCTACGGGCAGGAACTACTGATGTGTCCAAACTGGCCACACCTGGAACAAATGTATAATTCCCCACTAGGGGTCTGAGAACTCGACTCTCCCGAGGCCTTCGAAATCTGGCCTGCTTGTTTCTCATAACGGTATTGCCCTTGCCTAGGCGAATAAGGTTGAACCCGACTAGGTTGTAAAACTCCCAAAGAAGCCCCTGACTAGGTGCATAAACCTTTAAGATGACTCGACTGATTACACCCCCAGCATGTATGTGGTTTCTGAATTCGTGGCTGGTCCAAAGTCTGAACTGGTGAGGATTCCAATGACTGCTTCCCCATCAAGCACTCAATTGTTTCAACCCTAGGCTGACTAGATGATCCTGGTGATACAACTACTGGTTGAACTACTAACCCTGCCCTCTTTCTCTGTGGGCAAGCTAGAGACTTATGGCCCAGCTGACCACATTTGAAACAAGTGAAATCCCTCTACTTACCATTCCCAGAACCCAAGCTCGGCACTGGAAGGGTAGAGCTAGACTGAGCTCCCTAAAATTGTTGTGGGTTAAAACTCCTCTGCCTCTTAAAAGGCCTACCAACGCCCCGAGTTACAGGAGTCGCCGAAATGGCCTCCTCCCTAATCTAACCCATGGCTAATACTGCCGCCTCTACATGAGCCGCAACTTCAACAAGCACACTATAACTCCTATGCCAGGATCCAGCAATCCTTTCTCGGATGTCGTCACACAGCAACTTTGACCAACGCAGTTCCTAAGTCTCCACCAACTCTGGAGCAACTCTCGACAGGTTAGCAAACCATGTTTCAAACTATACCACAGGTGTAGTACCTTGGCACAACTCCACAAACTATTTTCGAAATTCTTCCCGCGTGGAAGGTGGGAAATTGTTACCTTCTCGTCTAGACATCCTAATAAGGGTAACCCAAAGAGATTAGCACACTCACAAAATCATCGAAGCTAACTCATTTGCGTCCTAACACATTGGACAATAATAAATAATTCCATATCAGCACATAATCACATAAACACATATGAATTTCATTTCTGGATAATGATTGTCCCGCAGCGTTGCTAGAGTTTCGGTTAGAAACGGCAGTGATTGCCTTTCCAATAGGACTCTTAGGAACCCATGGACCCGATCAACATCCTAGAAACAAAATCCCATACCCATATAGTCACATAAACATGTTATCATATAAGCACATAACATTACACTTAAGTCTCTAACAAGCGAGACAAACCCATTGTGGTACTAACCACTTCTCACGTACCCAAGGCATTCAAACCGGTACGCTCTGATACCAAGTTGTAACGACTCGAAAATATAATACCATAGATATGATTCACAATAGTATAAATAACGGTTACATAAATTAGAATGTAAGTAATCTTTTCATTTCATGAAGTAATAATACAAAAGAATTTAACATAAACGAATGCCCTACGGGCTTACATCTCTCCAAGACATACTTGGTTACAACAAAGAGAGTGTCATAAACTCTATACATATAAATCCCTTGGCTTGAATAAACATTTAAACACAAAAAGATAAAATATAGCCTCCAGTTGTTAAGTCCTCCCATGCTATGTTTTTGGAGGGAGCATGTCAGCTGTACCTAAAAATGGTTTTCCAAGTAGGGTGAGCCAAAGCCCAGTAGAGGTAGACTAACACAATATATGAGGTTTAACTAAGATACAAGTGCTAGATAAATGTTCCACATTCATAACCAACTCACATTCTTTTCATAGTCATTTAATACTGATACCCATAACTCAATTCCATTTCCATCTATCCAATTCATGCTACTTCAATTCATTCCGAGTCAATTCATGAGACAAGCATATTGTTGTCTAAACAATCCAAATGAGGCTGCAACTCAATGATTCACAACTCAATAAACTATTATTCAAACATTTCAATGTTGCCATTTTACGGAGTTTTCATCCGAAGGAACCGGCACCCATACATGCACAAGATATGAAGCTTTGCCATGTTACGAAATTTTCAACCGAGGGAACCGGCACCCATATATGCACATGATTTGCCACTTTATGAAATTTTCATCAGAGGGAACCGGCACCCATATATGCACATGATTTCGGGACTTTCACCGTGGACACTCCAGCTAACTTAATTATAAATGAAGTCCATCCCGTATCTCCTCCCAAACAATGGTACATATGCAATGTATTAAAAGCATCGTCACATACAATGACTATCTATGACACATATTCAACATCTCACTCACACCATCATATTCAATGAGATAAATTTAAATGATAGGTTTCAATTCACCTAATTCACATGCAGTTTCTACAACAATCATGGCTATCCTCCACCGATAGCCCAAAACAGATATTTCTAAACATGTATACAATCTTTTAAACATATAACTATCAAATTTCCATAGGTGAGTGATTTAACAAATCTAACTACACCATTCAATTACACAACTTCCTAATTTCAAATTTCTCACACTGATTCCATTATTTATACCAAATAATTATTTACCTCATTTTAAGGCAAATTTCCCCCTTACTTAACACAAAACCACCTCATATTCCAAACCCATGGTCAAATACCCAACAATACAAAAAAAACCCCTCTTTCATAAATTTGAATCTAACCCTAGGTTTTCTCCAAACATCCCAAATCTCACAATATATTCATAAAAACAAATATCTAGGTTAAAAATCATAAACAAGTGTAGAAGATCCTTACCTCAAGTGTAGAAGCCCAAAGGGGAAAAAGAGAGGAACCCAAAGATGCTCCAAATCCCACTTTTTTTGGATCAAAAGGAAGCCCACGTGTAAACCGCCCGAACTCCGCTCCGCGCGCGAGGGCGCGAATTGTGGTTCTTAGCTACTACAGTTCAGACTCATGTCACGGTTTTGAATCTAATCTCACAAAGTGCAATGTAAGACTGATAAATCACCAAAAAGTCCAAATTCAGCAAATCATTTTGGAAAATCAATTTTAATCAAAAAGTGTCAAACATGGACTGCTTTGCCAGATTTTAGAGTAGCCACCTAAATGTTTTGGTTTGAGAAATTTAGGAAACCCTGACTCGTGCCTAAGGCCACGTGTCCATCATCACTAAAGTTGCCTCGGCTCGGGAACTTGGGTACGAGAGGGGAAGGTCATGCAATGAGCACCCCTGCTCGCCCGATCAAAGGATCGGCCTCTACTAACATGATATGTTGTTTTTGAAAACACATGCGTTCTTATTCTGGTTTATTAGCTTATCTTACTACGTGATGCGCACATCATACAAGTATAGACTAGATCACCTAAATTGGAACAAAATATCTCATGTTTGCTTGTCTGAAAATGGTTTGAAGGTGCTACTCGCAAGTAGGCTAAGACGCGGATTTTGCCACCCTTAAGTGGGTTAGAAAACATGGTGATTTGCCACTTCAAGTGGGCTTAAAACTCGCATTTTGATGAATTGTTCCAATTCAAGCAATCCAACCTTCATCCACAAGCATTCATGCAGTTATATCAGTAAAGCAAATAGCCTCATGGCAAGCATGCTAGCATGGCAACATACACATCTCATGCAGTATGCTAAAGCGTAAAAGCTTACCTAGTACTCCGAGCCAAAACAAAAGCTAGTTAGTAATCAATGCATGATCCTAGCTATGTTAATAATGCCGAATGCAACACATGCAAAAATGCAGCTACAATAGGCTCGACTATTTGAAGATGTCATGTGAATGCAATTTAGATGACATGTATTCAAATTGGTATTGAAATACAATGCAGTCTGTATGATGCGCCGAGCCCGGTGCATGCAAGACGAATGAATGAATGCAAACATGCTAGCATAAGGATGCTAATTGAAACATGCCCTAAAACTAACCATCAAAAGCTGATAAGTAAAAGGGAGAAAGAAAAGGGGGTTGGAAGACATACATCACACACACACACTCTTATTACAACAGTTGTGCCCTCTCGACGGAGGGTCCGAATAATAAGCTAACTAGCTAATCTAAGCTAATTAAACTAATTATTACAAAACAAAACTAATTAACTAATCCTAGTTGACTAATTAGTTATTACAACACAAATCGATTAGCAAAGTGCATTAACTACTTAAGTACAAAACCAAAGCATTAGCTAGCTAAGCAAAGAAGCTAAGTACAACAGTAAGAAGAGGTCCTCAAGGCGAGAAGTGCATGCATGCTCGGTCGCCTCGTTCGAAAATCCATTACGATGCCCCAACTTGCCTCTGTTTGCATTTGATCTTACAACAATGCACAAAGCTCCAGATAGCTTCTACTCCATCATGGGAACCTCCAGGAAGGTTGCCGACCACTTATTGGTGTTGTAGACCACTTACATTTGCTGCAGACCAAAAAAAGTGGTCGGCTAGCCACTTTTACTGGTTTGCTGACCAGAAAATTCTGTACAACTCCATTTTGCTGCAACAAAGAACAAGAAGGGAGTGAGGTTCTTGATTCTTGGGCCACCAACCGAGCATCGCAATGCACGATGGCTGAGAAGCCAAGATTACACAATTAGTGTGAATGAATGCACAAAGAAAACATAAGGGCCTTAACCTCTATCATGCATGATCAAGAGGGTCGGTGACTGAGAATTGAGGCACGTTTCATCAGTTCAAGTATGAATCATCCCTCGTTTCTCATGTTTGGATCAACGCCTGATCCAAACACAATACAATGCATGCAACATGCTCAACCTATCAATGCAAATGGCATGCAAACACAATGCAATGCATGCACATGCAAACAACATGCAAATACAATGTTATGCAACAACATGCAAACAAAATGCAATGCTTAATGGACTTAAACCGAATATGGACAGACCTAAGTCATGCCAAAACAGTGGCCAAAATACTATGAAATGATGGCATGAAAGGCAAGATGGTGATGTTAATGCAGTGGCCTATCAACTAAGCATAAGGGCACAACTCTCAAACATGATTAAGAAGTGATAAACATGGAAGTGTGACAACACTATATACTCTGAAATCATGTATGAAATGATGCCAAATCATTCAAATAACACAAGTATAGCATGAAAGAGGGCCTAAGGCACAAGGCCACCAAGAGGGACTACACAAGAGGCATGCAATACATGGCACAAATGACTGAACCAGCTACGGACAGAGCTCAATTAGGTCAAAACAAAGACCAAAACATGCTAGGATATGAGCTCAAAAGTCTAGGCAAGCATGCATACGCATTGGTCCACAAACAAGGCAATAATGCACAACCTTTAAAAGTACTCAAAGAGTGAAAGAAGTGAGAATATGGCAATTATATATGCTCTGAAATAACAGGGCAGATGATGCCAAGTCATGCACATGTCACAAATGAAGCATGCTAGGAGTCTCAAAACTCAAGGCAAGCAAGGCCAATTGCACTATAGCTATGCAATACAAGAACCATGTGGCCAGGACAACCCAAAACAGTCCTAGAGCATGACAAAATAATGTTAAAACATGCACGGACTAGAGCTAACTCATGCTAGCATGAAAGGCATGAACCATGGAGTATGCAAGGCCAATAAAGAGGATTACACTACACCTACCAAAACCAAGCATGAGATGACTTTACCAACAAAAATAAGACTTGTATCATGGTAAAACAAAACCAAAAACACACTGATATGGCAGCCGAAAAGCTTCAGCAAGATGGCATACGCAATGGCTCATTTTTAAAGCATAAAGAACTAACCCTCCAAAGCATTGAATGAGTGAAATATGTGAGGGCATGACCACACTACATGCACTGAAATCACATATCAAATGATGCCAAATCATGCAAATAGCCCAAGCAATGCATGCTAGTGGCTTTGAAACTCAAAGCTAGTGAGCTAGAATGCACTATGGCTATACAAAGCAAGGCATGCATGACCAAAACTACATAAATCATACCTTAAGCATGGCAAAACATGAGTAAAAGCTTGTTGGAGTGGAGCCAAAAACATGCTAGAATGATGGTCCAAAGCATGATGCATGTGAGGCTAGTGAATGGAAATGCACTACAAGTGTAGAATGCATGCATGAGGTAACCAAACCAAGCCAAAAAAGAGCTAAGGCATGCTAAAACAACACCAAAAACATGGTAAGACAGAACCAAAATGGGCTAGCAAGACATGCTAAAACATGAGGCATACAAGGCTAGTTTGTAAGGATTACACTACAAATGTAAATAGCATGCAAAGGGTGACTCTACCAAGCCAAAACAGAGGTATGCCATACTGAAATAAGGCCAAAAACATACTAAGATGAAGCCAAAATATGTTAGATAAACATGCTACTTTGATGAGCCAACAAGACACAAGGAGAGGGGATGACCCTCTCCTATTTGGGACCTCAAAACACAATTTTCACCACTAAAATTCGTCTGGAATCCAGTGGTGAAGAGGCCAAACAAAGGCTAAAACAAAGGCCTAAAGTGATGGCTCAAAAACCTAGCAAACAAGGCATGCAAGGGAGTAGATCACCCCCAACACCAAAGAAGCCTTAAACAAACAGGTTAAGCCCTAAAAATCAGAACTTTTTGTAGTTTAAAGTTAGGCCTAAAACATCATGCAAATGGGGCAAAAGCTAAATCAAAACAAAGCTTTAAAGGGGTTAGAGACTTACCCTTGTAGAACAACTTCAAGGAAGCAACTCCAGTAACCTTTTTGGATCAAAAGCAGTCCAAAAAACACAAAACCAGCTTCAAGATGCCTCAACAACAAGAGTGTGGTGTTTCACTATGTGTTTGTGTGCAAAAGCGTAAAGAAAAGGCACTTTTAAGCACAAATATGAGAGAAAGGAGGAATTATAGAGATAGAGATGTATGTATATCTCCAATGGAAAATTATGAACCTGAGGCAAAAGGAAGGAGGCTCCCTCATATTGAAAAACATGTAACAAGCTTGTTGAACAAGCTTTAGGCTCCAAGCAATCCCTCCATACACGTGTATGGAGGATGCCTTCTGTGCCCAACAGTTGGCATAGCTGGCAAGAAAATATCTGCAGAAGCCTGTAGGGAAGCTGTCGACTAGTTGAAGTGGTCGGCCAGCTACTTGCATTGGTCGGTTGACCAGTGAAAGTGGTCTGCAAGAATGAAAAGTGGTCGGGAAGGGGGAGAGGTGGTCTGTACCAAGAAAGCAAGGTGGTGACATGGCTGCCGACCACTTTTGGTAGTCCAAAGACCACTAAGACCAGTTGGCCGACCAGAAAACTGGCTGGCAGGTAGGAAAAGTGGTTTTCTGGGAGAGAAACTGGTTTATAACCCCTATTCCACCCTCCAAGCAAGGAAAACAAGGTTTGTGCCAAAAACAAACCAAAAAGGATGCAAGATAAGAGTCCACGGATCAAGGCACGCAACCGAAAACCTCGAAAACTAGTCTACAGGCACCAAAAGTGATCTACGAGAGGGAAAAGTGGTCTACGGTCACAAAAAGTGGTCTACAAGACCTCAGTGTCCCTCTAGACCAAGGCAACAAGGCATGATCCGAAAACTAGGCCAAAAGGAGAATGTTAAGTGGTCCCGAGACAAGGCGCGTGACCGAAGACTCCGGAAACCGAAAACTAGCCTACAGGATAGAAAAGTGGTCTACGACCACAAAAAGTGGTCTACAGACCTCTCTCTCCCTCCAGGGAAGGCCAACAAGGCTTGGTCTATAAACTGAGCCAAAACACAAAGAGTTCAGAGGCCTAGAGGCAAGGCACTTAGCCGAAAACTCCGGAAACTCGAGACAAGCACAAACATGCGCGATCATCGAGCGCTCAATTGATGACGTCTAAGTCTTAAGGTCGGTCAAAAATTGGGTGTCTACAGTTGCCCCTCTTTGACAGAACTCGGAAGTCAAGAAGTGATGGGAGTGAATGTCAAAGCCCAAAGACGACCCATTTTTGACAAGGCCGAAGACTTAGACAAACAGGCAAGATAACAAAGAGATGCGCCCGCAGGCAGGGGTAAGATGCAAATGACATGCACAAGGCCGAACATAACTTATAATCATGCAAAGAGAGCTGTGATGAAGCAATTATGCAAAATAAATGCAACATTTTAAGTGAATGTGCTATGCGAGCAAGCAAACACAAACCAAACTACATTTCATGCAGAAAGGATGTAAGAAAATTATACAATTCTCACTGCGTCTCACGCAGAGAAGGCTAAAAGTGACTACCGAGAACACCCAGAGTCTCAAACGAAACACCTCCCAGCGTATCAAACGCAAAAGGAGAAGGACTGTGCAAGAAAGCGCAGTCATCCAAACGCGTGTCAAACGCGAGAGCAGAAAGGTACATCCGAACGCATGTCAAACGCGAGTGGAGAAGGATAACAGTCAAACTGAACCAGAACTTCTCTGAATAAATCGTACATACAACAATATCGTCTGGTTTCACCAACTTCAAATGAACCGTACATACAATATCGTGCCTGCACAAAAGAGAGATTCAACAGGTACAATATAGTAGAAACACATGTTCAACGCTAGATCAAGATACAATCTCAACACAAGATAAACGCGTGCACGTATGATGCCAATGGAAAAGTGCATAGCAATGCAGGTGAAAAGTGCATAACAATGCAAGTGAAGAGGTACATAACAATGCAGGTTGAGTGTGCATAACAATGCAAGTGAAAAGTGCATAACAATGCAAGTGAAGAGGTGCATAACAATGTAGGTGAACGTGCGTGGCAACGTAAGTAAAGGGGTGCATAACAATGCAACTGAAGCATGCATAACAATGCAAGTAGAACGTGCGCGACAATGCAAGTAGTGTGCATAACAATGCAAGTAAAATGTGCGTGACAACGTAAGTGAAAAAGTGCATAACAATACGAGCGAAACGTGCATAACAATGCGAGAAAAGTGTGCATAACAATGCAAGAAAAGTGCAACTTCAATAGTATGTTTGAAGCAAAATGCCGAATAAGGAAATACAAGCCTTAACGAGACCAATTCAACTGTAACCCCCAATTTACCTCTCGGAGGGTCACAACGTGCTCAAAAAGGATACACCTTGCTCTTGAGGAGTAACGATGAGCTACGCATCGAAGAGTTGAATTGAAGTTCCCGCGGGGACATTTTGAGCCGAAAAGTGTACTTTCTTGCACTTTCTCGAGAACCAAGGACTCCAATCAGAACAAAAACACACAGGGAGAACAATGGGACCTTGAAGACCACCCAGAAGGGCTTCCGACCACCTAGATCAGCTGCCTACCACTTGTTGACCACCTAAGTGGTCGGTCAACTAGAAAAACTGGTCGGCCGACCAGTTTAACAAAACAGGGTAGCTTGGTCTTTTGAGGTTTGGCCCTTTAAGTATACAACTCCAAATCACTTTTGGTCTCACAGCCAAGGCCGAAATACACTTCTCTTTGCTCCTAGGCACTTTTCTCTCTCAGATCCACACTTTATACACTTATTCCAACGCCCTATGCGAATTCGATTCGCAAAAAACTTTTGATTCTCTTCGTTTTGAAACAATCAGAATTTGTTTTCGGAGCTTCGTTCTCCATTTTTACCATTTGAGGTATGTTTCTCTCGAAGTTTAGCACCTTTTACCGGGCTTTGAATTTCTTTGACTTTTTCTCTTCCCAAGAGTTGACTTTTGTTGACTTTTTCTAATTTTAGCTCATTTCGCTCATTTTTGCTCATTTTGCACCTTTTTCAGATGGCTGACCACATTCCACACGATGGGGGTTCTCCGCGAGTAGAGGATGAGTCTGACATCATGCCATTGCCTCCGAGGATTCGGCCTTTCGACCCAGAGAGGTACCACCCTCAGGAGCACATCCTACCCCCGAGCACCTTTCATCGTTTCACAGATTTTGCGCGACGGGCACCCGTAGACTTGCTGCTACGGGAGTCGGAGTCCCAATTATCACATCACGCGCGTGAGGTGCGTACTTCACTTTTACATTTTCTGCGATGTATTTTGCAATTCTTGCACATTTCATGCTTTCGCTACATATTATATCTGCTCATTCTGAACTCATTTACATACACAGTGCTTCAGCTCGTTCTAAACATAACTCACAATACAACATCCTGTTCATTTGGCACACAGCTCATACATAACACTCTGCTTACTTGGCACACCGCTCACAACACAACATTCTATTCATATGGCACACAGCTCATACACAACACTCTGTTAATTTGGCACGCAGCTCTCAACATAGTATTCTATTCATGTGGCACGCAGTTCACAACATAACACTCTGTTCACTTGGCACACATCTCACAACACAACATTCTATTCATTTGGCATGCAACTCATAACGCAATACTCTGTTCATTTGGCACGCAGCTCACAACACAGTATTCTGTTGATTTGGGCACACAGCTCACAACACAATATTCTGTTCATTTGGGCACACAGCTCATAACACAATATTCTGTTCATTTGGCACACAGCTCACAACACAGCATTCTATTCATTTAGCACACAGCTCACAACATAACACTCTGTTCACTTGGCACGCAGCTCATAACACAACACTCTGTTAATTTGGCATGTAGTTCACAACACAGTATTTTGTTCATTTGGCACGCAGCTCACAGCACAACACTTTGTTCATTCTGTAACTGAGCACATCTGTTCATTCTACACGTAGGTAGCTTCCCATTTCACACAGGGATTTGGGTCGATCATCGCGAGGAAGTGGTATATAGAGCTCCCAAATGTTGTTCAACATATCATTGGTGAGGCAAGGTTTGGCCCATTTTGCACAGGGTTGTCGCGTCTTCAGGCGAGCAGGACCCTCATGGGTGCACTTGTAAAGAGATGGTGGGACACCACCAACTCCTTCCATTTCTCTGCTACCGGGGACATAACAATGACCCCGTATGACTTTTCAATGCTGACGGGCCTCGACGTGGTAGGCCGGCCGATCCCATACGATTTTGATATGGTCAAGTGGGAGGCAGTTTGCATTTATCTGCTTGGAGCCCATCCGCCAACCTACAGATCATCATGCATGGTCAGGTACACCTGGTTTACGGAGCAGTACAGGGGGACTATGCCCGAGACTATTGAGGCCATAGAGCAGTATGCCCGGGATTTCTGATGTTCCTTCTCGAGACCATACTGTTCTCCGACAGGGGAAACATGGTCGGGCTATATCTTCTCAGTGCTCTGGTAGACCTATCACAGGTCCGACACTTTGATTAGGGCGGCACTGGCCTTGCTACCCTTTACTGCTACACGAGGGCGACCTCCCGCGGGTGCGGGGGCATAGGTGGCTACTAGAGAGCCTAGGAGGTACATTCTGTCCTCTTGGTTTACATTTCTGCTTTTCATTATCTGTACACTGTGCACTGTACACATTGCACACATTACATTCTGTACTCTGCATATTGCACTCAGCACTCTGCATTTTCTGTATATTCTGTATTCTCATTACCACTGTCTTGCCTTTCATAGCTGTAGGTTTGCGCCTACTTCTCGACGCTCGGCCCTGATCCAGAGGTGGAGGCACCACTCGATGTGCCATACTCGCACAGATTCTAGGGTCGGTGCCAGCCCAGGCCCCGGGAGACATTGCCATTTCTCCAGGAGTATTTTGACACCGTACGGGCGACGGAGGTCAACCAGAACTCTCAGTTCTTCATGTTTTCAGCTTTGATTCATCTTGCATATTTATGACAACTGATCAATTCATGTATTTGTTATCCGCAGGTCACCTGGCAGGCATGGATAGCCATGCTAGGGTATTTTCGATTCCTGTTCGCTGGGGCATAGGGCGCCTCCCGATACAGGATTTTGTTTGAGGGACCAGTCGACAGAGCCTGGTTTCTCGGGGAGCGTTTCATGCGCCAGACGATGGCTAATCCCGCTCAGGAGATCCCTTAATCGCCTCCACTGGACATGCAGTCCATAGAGAGTTTCACTCCCCAGGAGGTTGACGACCTCATGCAGGGTGCCGATGCAATTCTTTTCCTAGAGGAGGGGGAGTACACAACGTACCTCCATACATACCTGATGCCCCCACTGACAGGTGTCCGTACCCCCACGAGGAGAGCTACTAATATGCTGTCGTCGAGCCGCGCCCGAGCTGCAGACATTCCTTCGACTAGCAGGGCCAGCACTTCGAGTGGTAGGAGTAGGGGGATGCCCCCCACTAGGCAGTGCGTTGGATGGCCAGATCCTCCGACTGAGCTGACAGAGTGGCGGTATGGGACACCTTACTAGATTCCACTGGAGTCTCCATTGCCCGATCATCGATATGCCAGTGACCCTGACTCACCATCGGTATGCTCCACAGTTTTCATTTATCATTAAGATATTTAGACATTCATTCATTCACTGATGACTTGAACTTGCATCTGCAGCCTTTCAGAGGATATACTGAGGGGTTGTTCAAGGTGGTGGCCTCACTCGAGTTTATGGTCTTGCAGAGGGAGAGGAGACGCTGCTGTACGCCTACGGCATTCCGGTACTTTTCAATTTCCTTGCATTTATCATACTTCTGATGATATACCAAAATTGAACATTTCACTGCATTGATTCACTCATGTGCAGAGTACATCTGACACATCACACTCACATACTATATCAGCATGCACACACTCTATGCACCATTCTTGCATCTGATATACATACTCTAGCTGATGTATTCAAACTGCCTTTTCAGGTCACACCACTACAGTCAGGGTCACTCGGGCCTTCTCGAGCAGCAGGGAGAGGGAACTCGACACGCGGCCGGGGGACACGCAGAGCACCTGCCAAACGTGACGACGAGTCCAGCGAGGAGGAGGAGTCAGCGCATCCTCAGTCAGAGACATCTGTGGGCAGAGATGATGACACCGGTTCTGGTTATGAGGGTGGAGGTGCCGGCGGCGATGGTGCAGAGGCTGCTCAGCCGAAGAGAGTGAAGAGAACCTCTCGATCTTGAGCCCGATAGCACTGATTCAGATGTTTTTGCTTTGTTTTCTTTTTACTAGTAGTTGTAGCACATTGTACAGCGTTAGGCAGTTTTATTTTCCTTAAAACTTGTACCTTGTTGTAAAAAGAAACAATGATGGAATGAAAACAACTGTTGTTCAAAAAAGTGTTGTATTTTACATCATAAGCATTGCATCGCATCATTTTGCACAAAAATGAGATTGATAGAAATTGAACAATCGTGTATTGCCAAGTCAGGTAGTGAACCAACATAACAAACTAAACAACTTAACTCAATAAGCAACAACAAGACCTTAACAAGTTTACAACTCGATAAGCAAGGAGCAACAACTTGATAAACAAACCACGACAACTCGATAATCAAAGAGCAACAACTCGATAATCAAAGAGTAACAACTCGATAAGAAAATGCATATTGGACAAGCAAAGCAATAGTACGCATCCGAAATAGAGGTAAACTCAGACCTTCAGCACTCTTAGCACATATGAAGGCTAGGGACTCTCTTCTGGAGACAAGAAGCAGCTGCAGACCACCTTTTTGCTGATGGCCGACCACCAAAAGGGCTTGCCGACCACTTTTTTGGTCTACAGACTAGAAAATATGGCTGGTCGACCAGAAAAAGTGGCTGGCCGACTAGTTGGCCTGGGGACCTCTAGATTTTGGCCACCTGCCCTCTAAACAGTGCCTTATCCTCCATAAAGGTTCCAGTGTCGTGGTTCCTTCATTCTAACTTAGTTTTGCACCAAATTGAGGCATTTCTTGTCCAAAATCTCATAAATTGGATTGCTAACTTAGATGGCTCGAAAAAGCTGAATTTCTGGGGCTTTGAAATAAATGAACTATTCACGCTGAGCCGCACCCCGCTGCATTTTCCATTCCTTCATGTCGCGGCAAGGTGTTGGAATCCGGTAACTCGTGTTTTTAGCTTTGGTGGACAAGAGATGTGTGCCACTTTCGAAGACTTCCAAGCTTTGATGGAGTCTGAGCGTGAGGAAAAGATCTTGCCTCAATTCCTGTTCGGCCATATCCAAGCCTTAGGACAGATGTGTGGGCTTACTTTGTACGATGCTCGGTCTTGATTCGCGACGGAGAGCTGGACATTCCGAGCTTGATTCGTCGATTTTCGAATGCCGGTGACCACGGTGATCATCATTGACAGGGTTTTCAATGACACGCGCTTTGCTTGTGCATGTTGTCTCATTTCTTGCTTGCCCCAAGCTCCAGTGGATCTAGCGTCCGTTTGATTGAGGTTGCCGAGGGCTTGAAAGAGGGCAAGAGCTGCATCGCCATGACACTAGTTGAGACATTAATAGGTTTGGATGCTTTCCATCCCCAAGAGACGACTAGATTCGCGGGGAGTCCACTACTGCTACAGGTAATGTTTCCCACCCTATCTCACATATATTTCTCACATCACTCGGCCCTTAGTCTCATTTTTTCTCTCAAAACCCTTTTCTCACTTTTTTATCCATGTACACCTTTCTATTCTTTAATCTCTCATTTTTCATCCCTCCCCGGATATGGTTGATGGATAAGTTGAAGGTTGTGGACTCATGCCCAGCATATTCAACTCGCAGTTATTTCTTCCGGCGACGTCTAGTCGATGCCCCTGATGAGGGATGGTGGTGCGAATGGATGTGTAATTTGTCTGCTGCCAGTATTGCTTGGCGTTGCCCTTGGCTCAATTTATCGGCGATGAGCTACAGCATGACTCGCCAGCCAGGGATTCAGTTGATTGGCCTGACACACTGTGTCCTTTACTCCCGTTTCGAATCCGACCCCAGTTCGGTCATGATCAGACTTGCCCAGAGGAAGGGATAGAGTACCCTGCTGCATTTCTAGTCTGAGGCGCACAACTAGCTCGGTATGCCACAGCATGGAGGACGAGAGAGCTTTTAGGCCCTGCTCCCACTTTCAGTTGCACCCTCTCTGATGAGTGCATAGCTTGGCTTGATGAAGAGGCGTAGGTTGGGCCTACTTTGGCATCAGAGGTTTCCATAAGCTCTGGGAGCGGGCTCAGGAACCCCTGACTTATCCATGCCCCGAGTTTATTGCTTTATCAGTACTTTCAAGTTTTCTTTATGAATATAATAAAAAGAAACTTCAATTTGTATTCAAGAGTAAGAGAACTCTGTACTGAAATCAATGTAATTGAAGGTTGTGGGTACTGAAAATTTTTCGTTTGGTCCAAAAATGGTCTAGGTCGTAAAAAGATTAATTTGAGCAAAATCAACTTTATTAAAACTTTTCAAAACCATTTTCGATATGGATCAAAACTGGACACGCCCGAGATCTATCACTAAGATGTACAACCCTGGATCCCATCAACTGGAAAGTTGCCCCTAGTCTGAATAGCACTGTACTGGAGATCACAACCGAGCTCTTAAATGTAGAATAGACAGAGATGACCAACAAGATCACATAGACAAAGTTGATTTGGAAGTGTTTATGGCTGGACTTCAGAATGAAGTTGCCTACGTATCCCGAAGATGGGAATCAAGCCTTACGTAGTTCGGTTCAGGTTCACTCGTGTATTAACACTCTCCTTTTGCGCTCTAAATTTTGCTAAGGCCGCCCTTTTTGGGTTTTCAACCTTGCGAGCTCAGTTTTTATTTTTTCAAATTTTTCATGCTCTAACTTTTGCCTAGGTCGCCCTTTTGGGTTTTCAGCATAGCGAGCCACTCAGGGATAGTATTTCTTCAACTTGTCCATGTTGATCGGGTGGGAGAACTCTAGGCCATCTAGGTCCATCAGAACGACAACTCCACCCGACCAAATAGACTTGATGATCTAAGGGCCAGTCCAATTTGGTCTGAACTTGCCCCTAGGGTTGTGGATGGAAGCTCGGTTGTCTGTGAGCACAAGATCCCCCTCCTTCAAATTCCTGGACTTAACCTTCTTGTTGAAAGTCGTGGCAATTATCCATTGATAACCCTAGACGTGATGCAGTCGTTTCAACCTTTTTTCATCAATGAGTTCTTCGAACCAACTTTGCTACCAATCTGCCTCAGCTATCTGACACTCAGCCAATACCCATAATGACGGAACCTCAACTTCGATAGGCAGAACAGCCTCCATCCCATAAACCAAGGAATACGGAGTTGCCCCGGTAGAAGTTCGAATTGAAGTTCGGTAGCCCCAAAGAGCAAATGGCAGCTTATTTGGCCAGTCCCTGTAGGTTTCTACCATCTTCTGTAGAATATGCTTGATGTTCTTGTTGGCAGCCTCAACATCTCTGTTGGTTTGCAGCCGATATGTAGATGACTTATGAAAAGCCATGTTGTATTTCTCCAACAAGTCGATCACCTCCTTCTTAAAGTGGGAACCATTATCCGAAATAATCTCATTCGGGACCCCGCAGCAACAGATGATGTTGTTCCTAATGAACTTAGTAACATGCAATGCCTTTAACACCGCGTAAGATTGGGCCTAAACCCACTTCGTGAAGTAGTCTATTGCTACCTGAATGTACTCATGCCCGTTGGACCCCTTCGGAGTGACAGCCCCAATCACATCAATCCCCCAGACTGAAAACGGCCATGGCGAAGTCATGTTGTACAGCTTAGACGGCAGAATGTTCATGTGGTTTGCATGGATCTGATATTTGTGGCATCGCCGAACAAAGCCAATGCAATCTTCCTCCATGGTTGACCAGTAATAACCTTGCCTAAGGATCTTTCGGGCTAGCATCACCCCATTCATGTGCGCTCCGCACTCTCCTCCATGGATGGCCTCCATCAGGCGCTTGGATTCTTCAGCATTAATACACAGTTTATGCATCCCGAGATGACCCCTCTTGTACAGTTTACCTGCACAGACGATGAACTGAGCAGCCATTCTTCGAATTGCCCTCTTACCTTTGGCATTTGCCCCTGGTGGATACGCTTCCTTTTCCAAGAAGTTCCAGAAGCCATAATACCAGGGGTTCTCATCTTGTACCTCATCTATGGCAGCAATCAGCTCGTAGGCCGACACAAATTTCTGTTCGATGATGATCGGACACATCCGAACTCCGAAAGGGATGTCTATCATAGAAAATAGAGTTGCTAATGAATCAGCGAACCTGTTGTTCTCTCTTAACGGATGGGCGAAATTCAGTTTCTCAAACTGAGGAATCAAAATGTCCAAAGTCTGGTGATAGATTCTCATCTTTTCTTCTTTAACCTTCCAATCTCCTTTGGATTGAGATACAACAAGGTTCGAGTCCCCGATGACATCCAACCGTTTTGCCCCTAGTTCCAGGGTGGCTTCTAGTCCAGCAATACATGCCTCATACTCTGCCTCATCGTTCGACATTTTGAACCAGAGTTTGAATGCTAGAGGTATACAGGAATTGTCGGGCGCTATCAATAACACCCCTATCCCATACCCGTATTGGTTTGACGCTCCATCAAAGTACATCGTCCAAGTCTCTTCTTCGATATCTAGAATGGCCTCGTCTGGGAACAGATACTCAACTGCTTCATCCCCTTCAACTGGGTGGTCAACTAGAAACTCCGCTACCACTCTCCCTTTCACTAACTTGCGCGTTATATACTTCAGATCGAATTTGGAAAGCAGAAGCAACCAACGAGCTAGCCTACTCATAAGTGCCAATTTCTTAAAGAAATATTTGATGGGATCTAATCTTGAAACCAGTATTACAGAGTGAGCTAACAGGTAGTGTCTCAGCTTCCTAGTAGCCCATACCAAGGCCAGACAAGCCTTCTCCAGCAGAGTGTAGCGCATCTCGTAATCTAGCATTTTCTTACTTAGATAGTAGATAGCCTTCTCCACGTTGTCCTCAGACTCCTGTGAAAGCATGCAGCCTATTGTAGTTTCGGTCACTGAAAGGTACAGAATCAACGGTTTTCCCGGCTCAGGTGGTGACAACACAGGTGAGTTTTGTAAATATTGCTTGATCTACTCGAAAGCAACTTGGCATCGGTCATCCCATTGAAACTTCTTTCCTTTCTTCAGGAGACCAAAGAGTGGTTCACAAGTCAAGGTTAATTTTGCAATAAACCATCTTATGAATTGCACTTTACCTAGAAAGCATCGCACCTCCTTTTCAGTCCTCGGTGGTGGCATTTGTAAGATGGCCTTGATTTTAGAAGGATCAACCTCGATACCTCTCTGTGTAACCGAGAACCCCAGTATTTTCCCTACTGTAACACCAAATGTACATTTCTAAGAATTCAGCCGCAATCGATATTCTCTGATCCGTCGAAAGAATTTTTACAAGGCGCTGTAGTGGCCCTCTCTTTCCTTGGACTTGACAATCATGTCATCCACATACACCTCAACCTCTTTATGGATCATGTCATGCAAAATTGTGGTTGCAGCCCGTTGATACGTAGCCCCAGCATTCTTCAGCCCAAACGGCATCACCCTATAACAATAGGTTCCCCACGGGGTGGTGAAAGCAGTCTTCTACCTATCTTCAGGTGCCATCAAAATCTGATTGTAGCCTAAAAACCCATCCATGAATGAGAGCAGCGCATGCCCAGTAGTGAAGTCCACTAATTCGTCGATATGTGGTAGAGGAAAGTCGTCCTTCGGACTAGTTTTGTTCAAATCCCTGAAGTCCACACATACCCAAATTCTTCCGTCCTTCTTCAGCACCGGAACTATATTGGCCAACCAAGTAGGGTATTTAGATACCAACAGGAACCCTGCATCAATCTGCTTGGTGACCTCTTCTTTAATCTTCAGAGCCTAGTCCGGGCGGATCCTTTGGAGCTTCTGCTTAAGAGGTCGGGCCTCCGGGTCAAGAGGAATCCGGTGCTGTACAATCTCAGGATCGATTCTAGGCATGTCTTCGTAGGACCACGCGAAAACATCTTTGAAATCTTTTAATAAAGCGACTAAGCGCTCGTGCTCCTCCGAAGACAACGTGGACCCGATCTGGACCAGCCGCGGGTCCTTCTCAGTACCAACATTAATTGTGGTGATTTCATCAACCAAGGGTTTAACAAACCTCTCCTGCTCTTGATCAATCAAACGTTGTAAAACCAGAGGAATTTCTTCCTCGTCATTTTCATCGAAATTTTGAAAATCCTGATTAATGCAATAAATTAAAGGCACAGAAAAGTACCATTCACATTAATAACATCCAGTCTGCCTGATTCCTCTATTACTATAGACTCAAAGGAAAATGAAAAAGATGACCTGGACAGGACAGTGCCATCTGGGTTGTCACCCCTAAGAATACCGGACTCAGACTCAGATGAGCTGGAACCTGATTCCGACTCCACAGACTCAGTGGAATCAGATTTCGGCTCACTACCTGACCCGGTGCTGCTCAATAAAAAGCCCTTATCGTATTGCTAGACGAGGGAGGGTGAGATGGATGCATCCAGAATGCTTGAAGATGGGCCGACAGCCATTTCATTCCCAATCATGGAAACTAAGAAGTTATCCCGCAAGCACTCCTGTACGATCTGAGGATCTAAGAGTAGACAAGCCAGTGCTACCCCCATTTCAATCTTTGTGCTCTTGGAATCCTCCTCCTTGCACTACTCATCCTCAGCTGGTGGGTCTGTCTGCTCTTTGGCGACGTCATCTCCGGACAATTGCAAGTTAAAGAAAATCTCAAATCCCGGCAAGCGCCGCCTCTCTGCATTTAGCCATGACTCTGGGAAGCCGCAGAATAGAAAGTCTTCTCCCTTCCAAACAAAGCGTCCGTTTAGGGTCCCCTGGATAGGTCGGTGCATCAACTCATAATGCTTCCCGGCCTGCTTGGTTCTGGCTCTTCCGACCATCTCTTTTCCTTTCCTGGCCCAATCCTCTTTGGTAGGCAGATAACCTAAACCAAAGGTATATAGGTTGTGCAGCACTTCGGCCGATGCTGCGACGCCTTTCTAGCCACTTCACCCTAATCCCATTCCGGGGATGTGCTGGAGCTTGTTCATAAGGTAGACAGACTGTACGCTGACGTATAGCCCCTCATCAACAGCTAGTATATTCTGTACAACCCGGGCCTCAGCTAGGGTAAATCCTGACAAAAACACATCCTCCGCGCCATGCTCAATCTCCAGAACTGGTGTAGAAACCTCTAGCAGCGGATGGATTGAAGAATTTCCAAAAATGATGGCTACCCCCTTCCCGTGGGGGTATTTCAGCATTTGGTGCAAGGTGGAAGAGACTGCCTTCACCTGGTGCAGCCGCGGTCGCCCCAGGAGTAGATTAAAGGTTACGGGAACGTCCAAGACATGAAAATCAATATCCTGTTGCCCTAGACCAACCTATGTCTAAATCTGTACAGTCCACATCACCTCTCGACTGGTATTATCGTAGGCTCGTATCACCTGGGCAGTAGGCATAAAATTCGCGGGCTTCAACCCGATAGCATATGTCGTTCTCGACGGACACACGTTGATAGCAGATCCTGTGTCAACATGGACCACCGGTATCCATTTCTCTTTACACTCGATAGAGATATAGAGTGGTTTGTTATGATCTGAACCCTCAGGCGACAGTTCCTTGTCAGTTAAGGTCAATGTCGGGGAAGTTCCTCCCGGAAAAACCAGCCCCACCAACTGCTCAGGAGTGGTATCGATTGAAAGCTTGGCCAGGTCCATGGCTGTAAGGACGGCTTGTCTGTGAACCCTTGAGGCCATAAATAGTCCCCAGATGGAGATGTCTGCTTAGATTTTCTTAAGCTATTTTAGTACAGCCTCCTCCTCGAGCTGTTTTTCCTTTTGCCTCTCCACTTCTTTGTCCTTTCCGGACGCCTCTGGTTGATCCAAATGTGGGTGCTTGAAATACCACCCACTCCTGGTCATATGATCCACCTCTTCAACATACTAGGTATCATCCAGTTGATTATGCCCCCAATCCTCGTCAGTGTGGGCAAGACGTAAGTCGTCGTCTTCCCACCATATCCCGTCGGCAACTGACAGACAGCTGTCCGGTTCCGTTGCAATCATTCCTGTGCGCACAGCACATTCCGTCCCTGTAGGGGCTTTGGCCTTTCTAGCCCTCTCAAGATTTTTGATCTTTTCCTGCTCAAACTACTTCAGTGTAGCCTCCTGTTCAGCACCCACTATACTTGGATTGCCCAGATCCCGAGCAAAATTCTTAACACCGGTGTTCTCCAGCAATCCCTTCTAATTCTCAGCCATTTCAGCCACTACTGATGTTCTTGTTCCTGACAGTCCCTGTTCTGGCTGAGGCTGCTCAACAACATCTGGCTGGTCACTGAGCCACCCTGTATTCTCTGTCGATCCATCCAAATCGAACCAGTTGATGTTCACATCCTCTGAGTCCTGCTCTTCAAAGAACTGCAGATTTGCAATGTCCTCTTCCAGCTCTACTAGGTCATCTAGCCCTTGACTAGGTCCATCCTCCCGAACCACACAGATCTTTGTCCCAACTGGCAACTCTACCCTAGGCTTAACCTGGTCTGTTGATATGATATAACTACTTGGGTTGTATGCAAAGCTCCTAGACCCCTCGGGCTCTAAATTATCATTCCCATCTGCCTCTGAAGTTAACCCAATTCGATCTTCGATAGTTACCACCATCGGTTCAGGTTGGGTTTGGAAGGTGCTCAACATACACAAGTCTGTGTTGTCCGGGATGAGCACCTCAGGCTTGGGTAGGTGAGAGGGTGTGACATATATGCTAGGGTCGTATGACAAAACCCAAGTTTGGATCAAGTTGATGCGTTTAGGTGGTGGAGCTTGGTTATGTGGTGGGAGAGGGTTGGTTATGACATTTGGTTTTTCTGGAGGTGTGATCACCCTATTGTCAACGAGATCCTGGATCTCGTGACGCAGTCTGAAGCACTGGTTAGTGTCGTGAACATATTGTTGGTGAAAGGCACAGTATTTAGCCGGGTTGTAGGAGGGAGGAAGTTTGTCTAGTAATGGCCGCAGCTCCAAGGGCTTCAAATGCCCTTTCATGATCAGAACCCTCAGAGCTTTGGACAGGGGCATGTATAGTGAAGTAAAGGTTCTCTGGCCTTGGGGTGGATATCTGGCTGTTTGTGAGCTAGTACCGGACGGACCGGTGAATCGGGTAGCTGTAAGTGTTTTGGGAGTGGTGGTGGTGACCAGGCCCACATTGGAAGTTCTGGCAACTACAGCATTACTCGTTCCTGCATTCGTACTACGGGTAAACGCCCTCTTGGGCTGCTCTCTCTCGTGGTCAATCAGACCCTGTTTCATAGCGTCCTCAATTTGTACCCCGATCTCGTGTAAATCCGCAAAGGTAGGAAGGGGTAAGATGATCATCTTTTGCATTAGCTTAGGTTGGAGGTTGCAAAACCATCCATATTTGATCCTTGTCGACCGGCCTGATAGTCATCATAGAAGCTTTGGCCCTCCAACGGGTTACAAAGTCAGAGAAGCTCTCTTTTGGATCCAGTCTAGTTGTCCCAAGATCACGAGTGGTGATCTCGATCTGCGTGTTGTAGGAGTATTGAGCTACAAAGGCCACAGCCATCTCCTCCCAACTTCTCTTAACAGAGTCCTCCAGCTTTGCATACCAAATAGCCGCAACACCCAACAGCGTCCAGCCGAAGAGGGAAAGCTTTTGTAGTCTGGAGAGGCCCATCAGCCTGAGGATATCTGAGAACAATCGCAGGTGTACCATGGGATTCCCAGAACTATCAAATCGGTCCATATGCGGCATCTTGAACCGGTCTGGCAAAGTCACCGCCGAATCAGTGTATCTCTATGTCCGGAATGGAATTAACGCCTTGAGCCTTTTTGAATAGTTTTTCTAACTTGCTCACTTTCAACATTGTTAGATCCACCTCGAACTCAAATGGTGTGTCCACTAGATTAGTCGGTGCTTTGGACAGCTGAGGTAGGATTGGGGGTGGAACTGGCCCCGTTGGAACGTCTATATTTTCCTGGACGTTTGCAGTCTCCCCGAGTGTTGGAACTCTAAGTGGGGGCGGGGGTAGGTGCGAAGCAGATGCTCTGGCTTGCTGTGGTTGCTGAAGTCTGGTAATCAACTCTGTTTGTTGAGCCACAACCTCCGCCTGGCGTACGGCAAACTCTGCCTGGCGGGCAGCATCCCGCTTGTGGTCACCCCATTTTTGACCGACCTTAAGACTCAGACGTCATTGATTGAGCACTCGGTGATTGCGCATGTTGTGCTCGTTCTGAGGTTACGGAGTCTCGGCTGAGAGCTTTGCCTCCGGACTTTGGGACTCTTTTGTGCTTTGCCTCGGTTTGCAAACCAGGTTCTGTTTTCTCTTCCTGAAGGGAGGGAGAGGTCTCGTAGACCATCTCTCAGTGGCCGTAGGCTACTTTTCGTGGTCGTAGACCACTATTCCCGCTTGGAGACCAGTTTCCGGTTTTCGAAGCCGTCGGCCCTGTGCCTCGGTTCGGGACCACTTAACTTTCTCTGTTTGCTCTGATATTTGGCACAAACCTTGTTTCCTCTCTCTAGAGGGACAATGTGGCTCGGGAGACTACCTTCATGGCTGCATGCCACTTTCGATGCTTATCGGTTAGTTTTTGGGGCACCCGGTTGCGCGTTTTGGCCCCCGAACCCTCGTTTTGCATCCGTCTTGGTTCATTTTTTGGCATGGACCCAATTTTCATTGTTTGAAAGGTGGTAAAAGGGTGGGAGACCACCTTTGTCTTCGCCGGCCGATTTTCTTGACAGGAAGCTGGTCTCCTTGGTTTTTGGGCCACATTTAATGGTCTCCCACCATACCACTTGCTTGCATTTCTTGTGGAGATCACCCTGGGAGGCTTCCGGCCACTTGAACCTTTTGACCCTGGTCAGCCGACCAGGACAAGTGGTCAGCCGACCACTTGAACTGGTCGGCCAGCTCCTATCAGTTCTGTCTCAGTGAGTTGTTGCCAGCTATGCCAGCTGGAAGGCGCAGATTACATCCTCCATACACGTGTGTGAAGGATCTTTGGCCTTGGTTTTTAGCTTCTTTGAGACACTAAGGCCTTGTATCTCTATAATGGAGGGCCTCCCCCTCCTTTGTGAGGGTTCAGAAATTGGTTGAAGGAAAAATATATCTCCCTCTCTATATCTCTACACTTAGGCTTAGAAAGTGCATGGTTCTTGCACCTTTGCATACCATCTCCCAACCTAACCCCTCCACCATTACTCTAAGCATCTTGGAGGCCATTTTTAGAGGTTGAGTGGTTGTCTTTGTGGTCCAGAGGTTGCTGGTCCATTTTTGCTACAAGGGTAACACACTTTATCCCTTTTAAGGCTTTACTTTGCTTCATCCTTTAGCTATACTTGCAAGCACATTTGAGCTTTGGGATAAACTGAAAAAAGTCTTATTTTCAGGCCCTTAACATGTTTGTTTAAGATCATTTTTCTTTTGGGGGTCATCTACCCCCTTGCATGCTTCATTTTACCTTGTTTTGAGCCATGCCTTAGAGCATTTGTGTTGACCTTTGTTTGGACCTTTAGCCAATGAAATCTAGTGGATTTTCAGTGGCTAGCATATTGTTTTCAGTGCCAAAATCAGAGAGGGGTGACCCTGTATCTCCTTGTTTTATTTTCTAGCATTTTTGGCCTTACAAAGGAGCCCTTATTTGCATGCTTCCAAGCCACGTTTCAGGCCATTTTTGATGAGTTTTAGGAACTTCATAGGCTCTGCCCAAAGCTTGTTTTGCCATATTGGATGTCCATCTTGCATGTGTAGAATAACCCTCTTCATAGCATATCAAAGGAGCATCTCATTCTTGCATGCATTAACCATGTTTCTGTGGGTTTTTGGGCTTTATTTGGCATGTCATACCTCTGAATTTTTCTAGTTTAGTGGCCTCTTGATTGCCTCACTTGCTTGTAGTGCAAATCCTCTTTACTAGCTTACATTGCATGCTATTTTGGCCTTTGATTCTAGCACTTTTTGGCCATGCCTTAAACTGATTTTGTGCATGTTTTGGACTACCTTAGTTCTATTTTTGGGCCTCATGGTCGAATGATGTTTGCTATGCATGGTTGTAGTGCAATACCCTTGGCAAGCTTTGAGTTTTGAAGCTTATTGCATGCGTATTTTGAGATGCTTCCAGGTTTTGGCATCATTGTGAATCATATTTCAGAGCTTGTACGTATGCCATATTCCCATGTTTTCCACTCTTTAAATGTGTTTGAGAGTTATGCACGAATACCTCATTTTTGGACCATTGCATGAGTTTCATTTCCATGCTTTACGAGCCATCATTTTAGTCCATATTTGCTACTGTTTTGGCTTGCATAGGGACTATTTGGGGCTGGTTTGGCCATTTGAGTATTGCTTTGCATGCCTATAGTGTAATCCACTTCATTAGTTTCAGTATTTGGGCCATCTAGCATGCATTGTGTGAGGTGTTTGCATGATTCGGGGCCATCTTGCATGTCATTTCAGAGCTGGAAAATATGTGATTGTATGCCATATTTCATGCTTACCATGCTTTGGTGGAGTTGCACTTTGTGCCTTAGGTTTGGTCCCTTGGATTTGCGCATGTTTGCATGTGTGTTGTTCCTTCATTTTCATCATGTATGGCCACTGATTAGAGTGTGGCTGAGGCCCATTCATTTTAGTTTAAGTCCATCTTACATTATGTATGCCATATCCATGTTGTCGCATGCTTGATCGTCGCATTGTGTATGCCTTGTTCATGTCTTCGTGCATGTCTATCTTCGTATGTGCATTGCGTATGCCATATAGTTCATGTGCATTGAGTATGCCATTCTTAGTTCATAGCATTGTGTATGTTAGTTGCATGTTTGCATATCATCCCTCGCATGCTAGCATGATTAGGTTGCATTGCGTTTAGGGTTGCATGCTAGTCGTCTTGTGTATGCCATGTATATTGCATTGTGTTTGGAATAGGGTTTAGTCCAAACACGGGAAATGAGGTACGTTTCATACTCCAAGTGATGAAACGTGCCTCGAGTCTCGGTCGCTAACACTCCGGATTACCCATGATGGAGTTTAGGCCTTGTTGTGTTTATATGTGCATTCATTTTACATCGAGTCATGCAATCCGACTCCTCGGCCATCATGCATCGAGATGCGTGATTGGTGACACGAGGATCGAGGATTACACTCCCTGGAGCTTATGCAATGATGGGGAGAGTGGTCATGCACACATGTGTTGAAAATACTTTGCCATGCCCTTTCTCGCTCTCTGTTGCAGCAAACCGGAAACTAGTAGCAAAAACTGGTCAGCAGCCTTATGGAGCTTTGTACAGTGTTCTGGGACCAGTTGCAAACAGAGGCAAATTGGGGCATCGTGACGAATTTCTCGACAAGGCGACTTGAGCATGCATGCATCCCTATCATTCGGAACAGAGCTGAGGCAGTCCATTTTGTTTGATTTGCATGCTAGTTTCCTTACTTAGTTAATTCGTTAATTTATTAATGTTGTGTAATAATTAGTTTAATTAGCTTAGATTAGCTAGTTTATTCTGTGCTATTCATTCGGACCCTCCGCGAGAGGGCAAACTTTGTAATAAGTGTGCGTGTGTGTGATGCATGTCTTCCAACCCCACGTCTTTCTCCCTTTTATTTACTAGCTTATGATGGTTAGTTTTAGGGAATGTTTCAATTAGCATCTATATGTTCGCATGCTTGCATTCATTCATCTGTATTACATGCACCGGGCTCGGTGCATCATGCTAATTGCATTGTATTTCAATTCCAAGTTGAATACACGTATCGATTGTTGCATCTCATATGCCATCTTAGAATAGCCGAGCCTATTGTAGTTGCATTTTTGCATGTGTTGCATTAGGCATTCTTCGCATAGTTAGGATTCATGCATGATTTCTAGTTAGCTTCTTTCTTTGGCTCGAAGTACTCGGTAAGGGTTTATGCTTTAGCATCCTTGCATGTGTGTGAGTGACTGCCATGATAGCATGCTTACCATGAGGCTATGTGCTTATGTGATATAACTGCCTGAATGCCTGTGGGTGAAGGTTGGGTTGCTTGAGTTGGAATAATTCGTCGAAACCCGTGTTTTAGCCTACTTGCGAGTAGCAAACTTCAATCCATTTTCAAAACAAACGGATATGCGATGCTTTGTTCCAACTTAGGCAATCTAGTCTATATTTGTTTTGCTATGCGCATCACATAGTAATTCTAGGCTAATAAACCGGAATAAGAGCACATGTGTTTTCAAAAATTCGATATCATGCATAATAGTGGCCGATCTTCGATCGGGCGAGCAAGGGTGCTCATGAAATGACCTTCCCCAATCGTACCCAAGTTCCCGAGCCGAGGCAACTTTGGTGATAACGGACACGTGGCCTTAGGCACAAGTCAGGGTTTCCTAAATTCCCCCAAAACAAAATATTTAGGTAGCGACTCTGTATTTGGCAAAGCAGTCCATGATTGGCACTTCTTTCTAAAAATCTGTTTTTGAAAATGATTTGCCGGATTCGGACTCTTTGGTGATTTATCGGTCTCGCATTGCACTTTGCGGGATTAGATTCAGAACCGTGACATTTGAGTCCGAACTGTAGTAAGCCCAATGAGCAAAACGGGATTCTTCCCGGGACATTTGAGGACGTCTACCGTTTTTGGCGACTCTGCTGGGGAGTTATAGAACTTGACTTGAACTCCTGATATCTTGTTTTATTTGCACTTATGTGTTTCTTTGCATTGCATGTGCATTGGTGCGCCTAGGACACCGTGTTTGCCATCTGCTATTCCTGAACGGTTTGTCGGAGGCTGCGTGCCATAAGGCTGACTGGTTACGGGCTCTGCCACGATGGGAACACAAACCTCGATTTTTACTGGGGCACCCTTTTTGACCATTCAACCTAGTGCATATTCGGAATCTATAGTGACCATTCCAAGCTAGGACAAGTTGCTTACTCGATTATAAGTTGTTTGAAACCGCTGTGTGCATAGTGAAACCCTAGCTCCTGACAAAATAGGACAGGGAAACCCAACCCCTCCATAGGGGTGTTTTTGGCTCTCACTTGTTTGTTATGCGCTTTTTGAGTATGTCTCTACAGGAGCACATGTATCAGTTTACAAGTTTGGGTATCAGGCCTGAAGGCACCAGTATCGGTATTTTGGGAATCAGTTATCTGTGGGTATCAGATTCAGATTTGGGGGCAGTAATTTGGGAACATTGATCAGTGTTTGAGAACAGTGTATTCAGCTTATCAACTACGTGTTGTTATACCCAACTGTGTGTTGTGTTTATTTAAGCCGTTATGCTATCCGTTTTCTGGTTGCTTATTTCCTTATTATTGCTTTATTTATCTTTTTGCTAGGTAGTTTAGCACAATTGCTTCTGACCAAGCAGATATTCCCCAAGCACTCTACACTAGAGGTTGTCGACTCCATCGATCTGAGGATTTGGTAGATGGACAACCAGTGTTCTATTCCTTACCCTCAGTTGTCAGGCGGAGGTCGAGAAGACGCAGTGTATAGGTACCGAGATTGCCAGATCAGTGGTCTTTGAACAGTCAGGTTGAGATTTTCGAGTCTACTACAGAGATAGACACACCGGTAGTTCAGATAGGTCAGGGCAGTATAGGAGGAATGAAAGAAATGGTGCATCAGCTCTAGGAAAGCATGAAAGCCATACAGGAGGACACTGTTCGTCAAGCAGAATTTGCCAAATAGCAGGCCGTTGTCATGGCCGAATAGGCAGAGCTAATTACCCGGCTACAGCAGCAAGCCGGAGCATCAATTTCACACCAAACTCCTCCCCCACCAAGAGTTCTAATACCTGGGGAGACGGCGAATGTCCAGAATGTTCAGGAGGATACAGACATTCCAACAGGGCCGGCTCCGCCCCTGATTTGACCTCAACTATCCAAGGCATCCACTCCTATCAATCAACCAGACTCTCCCTTCGGCTCTAAAAGTGAGCAAGCTTGAAAAGCTGTTAAAAAAATTCAGGGTGTGAAGTCCATCCCGGACATTGAAGATGGGTATACCGACGCAGCCGTGACGCTGCTGGACAGATTCAAGATGCCACATATTGACCGCTTTGACGGGTCCGAGGATCCCATGGTGCACTTACGGCTATTTTTAGACATATTAAGGCCGATGGGCCTCACCAGACTACAGAGGCTTTCTTTATTCGGCCGGACCCTGTCAGGTGTGGCGGCCAACTGGTACTCAAAACTAGAAGACGATGTTAAGAGGAATTGGGATGAGATGGCCGAGGCTTTTGTCGTTCAGTACTCCTATAATACACAGATCGAGATCACAACCCGTGATCTCGAGACGATTAGGCAGGAGCCTAAGGAGAGTTTTTCTGACTTCGTAACCCGGTGGAGGGCCAAGGCCTCAATGATGACCACTAGACCCACTGACGAAGATCAGATTCGGATAATTGTGCGCAATCTCCAGCCCAAGCTTATGCAGAAAATGATTGTTCTCCCCTTCCCCACCTTTTCAGATTTACATGAGATGGGAATACAAATTGAGGATGGTATGAAACAGGGTCTGATCGACCAAGACAGAGAGCAACCCAGGAGAACCTTCAACCACAACACCAATACAGGCACAAGCAATGCCGCAACTGCCAGAGCTTCAGAAGTAAGCATAGTCACCATCACTCCCCCCCCCCCCCAAAAAACCCTTGCGGCTACACCATTCACCAGTGTGTCTGGTAGCAACTCACAGACAACCAAGTACCAACCCCGAGGCCAAAGAACCTTCACCCCAATATGCATGCCCCTGTCCAAAGCTCTAGGGGTTTTAATTAGGAAAGGGCACTTGAAGCCCCTGGAGCTGCGGCCATTGCCAGAAACACTTCTCCCCTCCCATAACCCAGCCAAATATTGCACCTTTCACCAACAACATGGTCACGACACCGACCAATGCTTTAAATTGTGTCACGAGATTCAGGATCTCGTCGACAACAGGGTGATTGTGCCTCCAGAGAAGCCCAATGTCACAACCAACCCTCTCCCACCACACAACCAAGCTCCACCACCCAAACGCATCAACTTTATCCAGACTAGGGTCATGTCATACGACCCCAGCATATATAGCACACCATCTCACCTACCCAAGCCAGAGGTGTTCCTTCCCAACAGCACTGACTTGTGCATGTTAGACATCTCCTAAACCCAACCCGAACCAATGGTGGTGTCTGTCGAAGACAGAATAGGGATGATTTCGAAGGAAAGTGGTATAGTGGATTCAGGAACTGAGGAATTGGGGAGCTTTACTGAAGAGGTGTACAATCCGAGTGGCTACATTGCGTCAGCAGTTCAGATTAGGCCAAATGTGGAATTGCCAGTGGGAGCAGAAATTTGTGTACTACGGAGGGGAGGGGGTGGACTTGATCAGAGGATAAATGACTTAGCAGTTCTGGAAGGGGACATTGCTGACCTTCAGATTTTCAACGAACAAGATTCGGGAGACATGACAGTCAACTGGTTTGATTTTGAGGAGTCAGCAGAGGTTACAGGGTGGCTTGACAACCAACCAGATATTGTTGAAGAATCTCAGCTGGAAAAGGGCCCGTCAGGGGCAAGCACATCAGTTGTGGCCGGAAGGGCCGGGAGTCAGAATACATCACCGGAAAGCGTCGGTGCCAAGAATTTCGCTCGGGACTTGGGCATTGTGAATACAGGAAACGTTGAGCAGGCTGTGTTGAAGTAGTTAGAACAAGAAGGGATCGAAGATTCTGAAAGAGCCAGAAAGGCTAAAGCTGTAGGGGTTGAGAGTGTTGTGTGCACAAGAACAGAATGTACTGCGAGTATAGGAACGCAAGGTGCTATGGGAACAAAAATTTTTGTAACAGAGCCGAACAGGTGTCTGCCGGCTGCCGATGGAATGTGGTGGGAAGACGATGATCTATGTCTTGCCCACATGGATGAGGATTTGGGGAGCAATCAACCTGATGATACCTAGTACATCGGCGAAGTCGATCATATGACCAGGAGCGGGCGGTATTTCAGGCCCCCGCATCTAGATCAACCAGAAGCGTCCAGAAAGGACAAGGAGGTAGAGAAACAGAAAGAGAAGCAACTCGAAGAAGAGGCTGTGTTGAAACAATTGAAAAAGACACAAGCAGACATCTCCATCTGGGGACTGCTTATGGCTTCTCGAGTACATAGACAGGCCGTCCTTTCAGCCATGGACAAGGCCAAACTCTCGATAGACACCACGTCGGAGCAGCTTGTTGGATTGGTTTTTTCGGGAGGAGGTTCCCCGACGTTGACCTTTTCTGACAAAGAACTACCATCTGAGGGCACAAATCACAACAAACCTCTCTACATCTCTGTGGAATGTAGAGGCAAGTGGGTACCGGTGGTTCTTGTCGACACAGGATCCGTCATTAATGTGTGCCCATTGAGGACGACATATGTAATCGGGTTGAAGCCCGCGGACTTTGTGCCAACTACCCAGGTGATTCGGGCATATGATAACACAAGCAGGGAAGTGATGGGGACTGTCAAAATTCAGACCCAGGTTGGTCCAGGACAACACGAGATCGATTTCCATGTCTTGGACGTTCCCGCAACCTTTAGCCTACTTTTGGGGTGATCATCGTTGCACTAGGTAAAGGCAATTTCTTCTACCTTGCACCAGATATTGAAATACCCTCACGGGAAGGGGGTAGCTATAGTTTTTGGAAATTCATCAATCCATCCACCGCCGGAGGTGTCTATACTAGTCTTGGAAATCGAGCACGGCACGGAGGATGTGTTCTTATCGAGGTTTACTCTGGCTAAGGCTCGAGTCGTGCAACATATCTTGGCTGTTGATCAGGGGGTGTATATCAGCGCACAATCAATATACCTCATGAACAAGCTTCAACACATCCCCGGGATGGGATTGGGAAAGAGTGGCTGGAAAGGCATCGCAGTGTCGGCCGAAGTGCCACACAACCCGCATACCTTCGGCTGGGGTTATCTGCCCACCAAAGAGAACTGGGTGAGGAAAGGCAAGGAAATAGTTGGGAGAGCTAGAGCAAAGCAGGCAGGGAAGCCATATGAGTTAATGCACCGACCCATTCAGGGTACCCTAAACGGACGCTTCGTCCGGGAGGGAGAGGATTTTCCATTCTGCGGCTTCCCAGAGCCATGGTTGAATGCGGAGAGGAAGCGCGTGCCAGGTTTTGAGATCTTCTTCGACCTGCAGTTATCCAGGGATGATGTTGCCGAGGAGCAAACAGACCCATCAGCTGAGGTTGAGCAATGTAAAAATGTGGATTCCGAGAGCGCTAAAATTGAAATAGGGGTACCACTGGCTTGTCTACTTTCAGATCCTCCGATCGTACAGAAGTGCTTGGGAGATAACTTCTCGGTATCCATGATTGGGAATGAAACGGCTGTGAGCCTACCTGCAAGTATTTTGGATGCATCCATCACACCCTCTCTCATCTGGCAGTACGAGGAGGGATTTTTGTCAAGCAGCACCGGGTCAGGTAGTGAGCCAGAATCTGATTCCACCGAGTCTGTGGAGTCGGAATCAGGTTCTAGCTCGTCTGAGTTTGAGTACGGTATTCCTGGGGGTGATAACCTGGATGCCACAGTCCTGTCTAGGTCGTCTTTTTCTTTCTCTTTTGAGTCTGTTGTAACAGAAGAATCAGACGATTTGGAAATGCTTAATGAGAATGGAATGGATGTGGTTTCTAAGTACTTTTCTGTGCCCTTGATTTATTGTATTAATCAGGACTTTCAAAATTTTGATGAAAAAAATGGGGAAGAAATTCCTCCGATTTTGCAACGCTTAATTGATCAAGAGCAGGAAAGATTTGTTAAACCTTTAGTTGATGAAATCACTACTATTAATGTTGGTACTGAGGAGGACCAGCGGCTGGTCCAGATCGGGTCCACGTTGTCTTCGGAGGAACACGAGCGCTTAGTCGCTTTATTAGAAGATTTCAAAGATGTTTTCGCGTGGTCCTACGAAGACATGCCTGGAATCGATCCTGATATTGTACAGCACCGGATCCCTCTTGACCTAGAGGCCCAACCCATTAAACAGAAATTCAGAAGGATCCACCTGGACTGGGCCCTCAAGATTAAAGAAGAGGTCACCAAGCAAATTGACGCATGGTTCTTGCTGGTATCCGAATACCCAACTTGGTTGGCCAACATTGTTCCGATGCCGAAGAAGCATGGCAGGATCCAGGTATGCATGGATTTCAGGGATTTGAATAAAGCCAGTCCGAAGGACGACTTTCCCTTGCCACATATTGATGAGTTAGTGGACTTCACAACGGGGCATGCTTTGCTTTCGTTCATGGATGGATTCTCAGGCTATAATCAGATAGTGATGGAACCTGAAGACCGAGAGAAGACTGCTTTCACCACCCCGTGGGGGACTTACTGTTACAGGGTGATGCCATTTGGGTTGAAGAACGCTGGAGCTACATATCAACGAGCCGCGACCACAATATTGCACGACATGATCCAGAAAGAGATTGAGGTGTATGTGGACGGCATGATTGTCAAGTCCAAAGGAAGAGAGAGCCACTACACCGCCTTGCAAAAGTTCTTCCAAAGGATCAGAAAATTTTGGTTACGGCTGAATCCTCGGAAGTGTACATTCGGTGTTACAGCAGGGAAAATGCTGGGGTTTCTTATTACATGGAGAGGTATCGAAGTCGACCCTTCCAAAATCAAGGCCATTTTAGAAATGCCACCACCAAGGGCTGAAAAAGAGGAGCGAGGCTTTCTGGGTAAAGTGCAATTCATAAGACGGTTTATCTCAAAATTAACATTGACTTGTGAACCACTTTTTGGTCTCCTGAAGAAAGGAAAGAAGTTCTAATGGGGCTGCCGATGCCAAGCTGCTTTTGAATAGATAGAGGAATACTTACAGAACCCACCCGTGTTGTCACCGCCCGAGCCGGGAAAACCTTTGATTTTGTGTCTTTCAGTAATTGAGACTACAATGGGCTGCATGCTCACACAAGAGTCTGAGGACAAGGTGGAGAGGGCTATCTACTATCTGAGCAAGAAGATGCTGGGGTATGAAACCCGCTACACACCGTTGGAAAAGCCTTGTTTAGCGTTGGTATGGGCTACCAGGAAGCTGTGGCACTACGTGTTAGCTCACTCTGTAATGTTGGTTTCAAGATTAGATCCCATCAAATATCTCTTCGAGAAATTGACACTTACGGGTAGGCTAGCTCGTTGGTTGTTGTTGCTTTCCGAATTCGATCTGAAATATGTGACGCGCAAGTCAGTTAAGGGAAAAGCGGTAGCGGAGTTCTTAGCCGATCATCCGGTGGCAGGAGGGGAAGCAGTTGAGTACTTATTCCCAGATGAGGCCATTTTGCATATCGAAGATGAAACTTGGATGATGTACTTTGACGGAGCGTCAAACCAATACGGGTATGAGGTAGGAGTGTTGCTAATAGCACCCGACAATTCCTGTATCCCTCTAGCCTTCAAACTCCGGTTCAAAGTCTCGAACAATGAAGTAGAATATGAAGCATGCATTGCTGGTTTAGAAGCAGCCCTGGAATTAGGGGCAAAACGGTTCGACGTCATCGGGGACTCGAACTTTGTTGTATCTCAAGCGAAAGGAGATTAGAAAGTCAAAGAAGAAAAGATGATAATGTATCACTAGACCTTTGACTTGTTAATTCCTCGATTTGAGAAACTAAACTTTGCTCATCTGTTAAGAGAGAACAACTGGTTCGCAGATTCACTAGTAACTCTATCTTCCATGATAGACATCCCTTTCGGAATTCGGATGCGTCCGATCATCATTGACCAAAAATTTGCGCCAGCCTACGAGTCAATTGCTGCTATAGATGAGGTTCAAGATGAGAACCCCTGGTACTACGATATCTGGAACTTCTTGGAAAAAGAGGCGTATCCACCACGGGCAAATGCCAAGGATAAAAGGGCAATCAGAAGAATGGCCGTTCAATTCATCATCTACGGGGGTAAATTGTACAAGAGAGGTTATTTGGAAATGCATATGTTGTGCGTTGATGCCGGAGAATTGAAGCGCTTAGTGGAGGCCATCCATGGAGGAGAGTGTGGAGTGCATATGAACGGGGTAATGTTAGCTCGAAAGATCCTCAAACAGGGTTACTACTAGTCCACCATGGAGGAGGATTGTATCGGCTTTGTTCGGCGATGCCACAAATGTCAGATCCATGCAAACCACATGAACATCCCGCCGTCGAAGCTGTACAATATGACTTCGCCATGGGCATTTTCAGTTTGGGGAATCGATGTGATCAGGGCTGTCACTCTGAAGGGGTCTAATGGGCATGAGTTCATTCTAGTCGCGATAGATTATTTCACGAAGTGGGTCAAGGTCCAATCTTATGCAGTGTCAAAGGCTTCGCACGTTGCAAAGTTCATCCCGAACAACATCATCTGTCGCTATGGGGTCCCAAACGAGATTATTCAGATAACATTTCCCACTTCAAGAAGGAAGTGATTGATTTGTTGGAAAAATACAATGTGGCTTTTCATAAGTCATCCACCTATCGGCCGCAAACCAATGGAGCAGTCGAGGCCGCCAACAAGAACATCAAACACATTTTGCAGAAAATGGTGGAAACCTACCAGGATTGGCTAGATAAGCTGTTGTTTGCTCTGTGGGGCTACCAGACTTTAATCAGAACTTCTACTGGAGCGACTCCGTATTCATTGGTTCATGGGATGGAGGCCGTTCCACCTATCAAAATTGAGGTTCCGTCATTGCGAGTATTGGCCGAGTGTCAGATAGCCGAAGCAGATTGGCAGTAGAGCAGATTCGAAAAACTCATGCTCTTTGATGAAAGAAGACTGAAAGCATTGTACCATGTTCAAGGTTATCAGCACAGAATTGCCAAAGCTTTCAACAAGAAGGTTAAGTCCCAAAATTTGAAAGAAGGAGATTTGGTACTCAAAGGCAACCGAGCTCCCATCCATGACCCTAGGGACAAGTTCAGACCCAATTGGACTGGTCCCTACATCATTAAGTCTATTTGGTGGGGTGGAGCTGTCGTTCTGATGGACCTAGATGGCCTAGAGTTCTCACAACCGATCAATATAGACAAGTTGAAGAAATATTACTCCTGAGTGGCTCGCTAGGCCGAAAACCCGAAAGGGCGACCTAAGCAAAAGTTAGAGCACAGAAAATTTGAAATTATAAAAACTGAGCTCGCAAGGTTGAAAACCCGCAAAGGGCGGCCTTGGCAAAAGTTAGAGCGTAAAAGGTGAGGGATAATACACAAGTGACCCTGAGCTGAACTACGTAAGGCTTGATTCCCATCTTTAGGATACATAGGCAAGTTCATCCTGAAGTTCAGCCATAAACATTTCCCCGATCAACTTTGTCCATATGATCATCTTTGTCATCCTTGTCTACTCAGCATTCAAGAGTTCGGTTGTGATCTCCGATGCAGTGCTACTCAGACTAGGGGCAACTTTCCAGTTGCAGGAATCCGGGATTGTGCATCTTAATAACAGATCTCAGGCGTGTCCAGTTCTAATCCATGTCAAAAATGGTTTCGAAAAGTTTTAATAAAAGTTGATTTTGTTCAAATTAATCTTTTTACAACTTAGACCATTTTTGGACCATAGCGGAAAATTTTCAGTACCCACAACCTTCAATTTTATTGATTTCAATACAGAGTCCTCCTGCTCTTGCATACAAATTGAAGTTGCTTTTGGTTACATTCATAAAGAAAACTTGAAAGTACTAATAAAGCAATAAATCCGGGGCATAGCTAAGTCAGGTGTTCCTGCGCCCCCTCTCAGAGCTAGTCGAAGCTTTTGACGCCAAAGTGGGCCCAATCTGTGCCTCTTCATTGAGCCAATCTATGCACTCATCAGACAAAGTGCAACTGAAAGTGGGAGAGGGGGCCAGGAGCTCTCTAGTCCTCCACGCTGTGGCATACCGAGCAAGCTGTATGCCTCAGACTAGAAATGCAGCAGGGTATTTTATCCCCACTGTTGGGCAAATCTGATCATGGCCAAACTAGCACTGGAACTGAAAAGGAAAGTAGAACATGCAGTGTGTCAGACCAATCAACTGAATCCCAGTCTGCCGGGACATGCTGTTGCTCATTGCCGGTAGATTGAGCCAAGGACAATGCCAAGCAATGCGGTCTGCGAACAAATGGCACATCTAGTTGAACCACCATCCCTCATCAAGGGCATCGACTAGGTGTCGTCGGAAGAAGTAGCCACGAGCCGAGTGTGCTGGGCAAGAGTCCACAACCTGTAACTTGTCCATCAACCACACCTGGGGAAGGATGAAAAATGAGAGATTAAAGAATAGAGAGGTGTATCTTGCGAGCAAAGTGAGAAAAGGGTTTTGTGAGAAAAACAAAGCCTGAGGGCCGAGTGATGTGAGCAATATATATGTGAGATATGGAGGGAAACATTACCTGCAGCAGTAGTGGACTCCCCGCAAATCTGGTTGTTTCTCGGCGATGGAAAGCATCCAAGCCCATCAGTGTCTCGGCCAATGTCATGGCAATGCAGCTCTTACCCTCCTTCAAGCCTTGGGTAACTTCAATCAGACGAACGCTAGACCCGCTGAAGTCCGGGGCAAGCGAAAAGTGAGATAACATGCACAAGCAAAGGGCACATCGCCGAAAGCCCTGCCAATGATGGTCACCGCGGTCACCGGGATCAGAAAAATGTTGAATCAAGCTGAGGATGTCCAATTCTCTATTGCAGATCAGAGACCGAGCGTCGTGCATAGTGAGCCCACACATTTGTCCAAAGGCTTGAGCATGGCCGAAGCAGAGTTGGGGCAAGATCTCCTGTTGCGCTCGGACTCCATCAAAGCTTGGAAATCTTCGAAGGTAGGACACATCTCTTGCCCGCCGAAGCTAAAGACATGTGTTACCAGATTCCAAAACCTCGTCGCGGCATGGAGAAAGGGAAGATGCAGCGGAGTGCGGCTCAACATGAATAGTGCATTCAAGCCGAAGCCCCAGAAGTTCAACTTTTCCGAGCCGTCTAAAGTAGCAATCCAAGCTGCGAGATTTTTGATAAGGAATGCCTCCATTTTTATGCAAAACTGAGATGAAATGAAAGAACCATGAAGTTGGAACTTTTATAGAGGATAAGGCACTATTTGGGGACACGTGTCAAAAATCTGGTGGTCGCCAAACCAGGTGTTTGACCGACCACTTTTTCTGGTAGGTCGACCACCCCTTTGGTCTCCAAGGAAAATAGCTGGTCGGCCATGGAGAAAAGTTGGTCTTTGGTCTGTTCCTAGTTTCTAGAAGAGAGATCCTATCTTTTCCATGCGTTGGGAGTGTTGAAGGTCCGAGTTTACCTCTATTTCAGATGCGTTCTGTCACTCCAATTGTCCGAGATGCATTTGCTTATAGAGTTGTTGTTCTTTGTTTATCGAGTTGTTGTTTGGTTTTGCTTATTGAGTTGTTAAAGTTTTGTTTATCGAGTCGTTGCTTATCGAGTCGTTGAGTTCCGTATATCGAGTTGTTACTCTTTGTTTAATCAACGTTGTCGGGATTTGCTTATCGAGTTCTAAACTTGTTAAGGTTTTGTTGTTTCTTAGTAAGTTAAGTTGTTTAGTTTGTTGCGTCGGTTCACTAACTGACTTGGCAATTTTTGATGCTCAATTTTCATTCAATCTCATTTTTGTGCAAAATGATGCGATACGATGCTAAGAACATAAAATACAACACTTTGTCAAAAAGCTGTTTCATTCCATCATGTTTCCTTTGTTACAACATTTTACAGCAAGGGTACAAGTTTTAAAGAAAATAAAACTGCCTAAAGCTAATGCGCTACAACTGCTAGTAAAAAACGGATAATAAAGCAGGAACATCTGCATCAGTGCTATCAAGCGCAAGAATAAGAGGCCCTCTTCGTCCTCTTCGGCTGAACGACCTCTGCCTCAGCACCATTATCCGAATCGGAGCTGCCGTCTTCGAAACCCTCCTCGGCATCATCCCCACTCTCAGAACCGGAGCTAGAGTCCTCCATGCCTGCAGATGTCTCTGACTGAGGATACGCTGACTCCTCCTCCTCACTGGACTCCTCATTATCTATGACAGGTGCTCTGCGCTTGCCTCGTCTGCGAGGCGAGTCCCCTCTCCCAGCTCCTCGAGAAGGCCTGGATGGCCCGGCCTGTAGGGGTGGCATCTGAAAAGGACAATTTGAGTACATTAGCTAACATGTATATCAGATGCAGAGGCAAGAATGCTACATAGAGTGGGTGTATGCAGATACAATGTATGAATATGGTGTGTGTCAGATTTGCTCTACGCATACAGTCAAGCAATGCAGTGAAATGGTTAAATACAACATGTCATTAGAAGTATGATAAATGCGAGAAAATTGAAAAAAACCGTAACACTGGCGATGAACAGCTGTGTCTCCCTCCGCAAGACCATGCCCTCAAGTGAGGCCACCAATCCGAGCAGATCATCAGAATACCCCCTGGGAGGCTGCAGATACAAGCTCAAGTCATCAATGGATAAATGAATGCCTAAGCATCTGAGTGATAAATGAAAAGCAGTGGAACATACCGGTGGTGAGTCAGGATCACTAACATATCGGTGATCAGGCATAGGAGGCTCTATTGGAATCGGGTAAGATGACCCGTATCACCATCCAGTCAACTCGGTCGGAAGATCTGGCTACCCGGCATGCTGATAAGTTGGGGGAATCGGGGGAATCTGTCTAGCCCCACTCCTCGATGTGCTGGTCCTGCTAGACAAAGGAACGCCTGCAGCTCGGGCTCGAGCTGACAATGATGCACCAGCAGCCCTCCTAGTAGGAGTACAGACACCCATCAGTGGGTGCATCAAGTACGTGTGGCGTTAAGTCGCATACTCCCACTCCTCCGTGTGCAGAGCTGCATCGGTACCCAACATAGCAACATTGACATCCTTGGGAGTGAGGCTCTCAGCAGACTGCATGTCATCTGGAGGTGCTGAAGGGACACTCTACTCAGGGACGCTCATCGTCTAGCGCAAGAAGCAATCTCCCAGAAACCAGGCCCTACCAACTGGCCCCTCAAACAAAGTCCTATACTGAGAAGAAGCCCATGCCCCCGGGAACTGGAAACGGATATCTCCTCCCAAGGGTGCCCAGGGCCGCCAAGCGATCTGAGGATAAAAAGTGCATGGGCCAATCAGATGTCATAAATATGCGAGATGAATCAAAGCTGAAAATATGAAGAACTGAGAGTTCTGAAGTACCTCGGTCACCCGCACCGTGTCAAAAAACTGTCGCAAGAAGGGCAGAGTCTCTCGAGCCCTCGCCCGGCATTGACCCTCGAATACATGAGAGTAAGGGATCGTAAGAGGCACCTCCACCTCGAACTCTAGGGCTAGCGTCGGAAAGTACGCGTAAACCCATAGCTGTGGAAAATAGGGCAGTGGCCATCAGAATACAGAATATATAGAAAATACAGAGTGCTGAATGCAGAATGTAGAATACAGAATGTAAAGTGTGTCATGTGTAGTGTACAGATAATGAAAAGAAGAAATGTAAATCAAGAGGGCAGAAGGTACCTCCCAGGCTCTCCAGTAGCCGCCAACTATGTTCCCCCGTCCGCGGGAGGTCGCACTCATATAGCAGTAGAGGGTAGCAAGGCCGACGCCACCCCAGTCATACTGGCTGACCTGTGATAGGTCCACCAAAGCACTGAGCAGATACAGTCCAACTGTGTTCCCCTTGTCAGAGAACAAAGTGGTCCCAAGGAGGAACATCAAAAAACCTCGAGCGTACTGCTCTATCTCCTCAAAGGTCTCGGGCATACTCCCCCTATACTGCACAGGGAACCAAGTGCACCTGATTCTGCCCGAAGATTGGTCAATCGGTGGATGAGCTCCCAACAGATAGATCCAGGCAGCCTCCCACTTGTCCATATCCTTGTCATAGGGGACCGGTCGGCCGGCCACATCAAGGCCAGTCAGCATCGCAAAGTCGAACGGGGTCATCGTCATATCCTCGGTAGCTGAAAAGTGGAAAGAGTTGGTGGTGTCCCACCATCTCTCCACGAGTGCCCCCATCAAGGTCCTGCTCGCAGGGTAGCGAGGTAGCCCCGCGCAGAAGGGCCCAAATCTTGCCCCGTCAACCATGTGACGAATGGTCTCTGGGAGCTCTGCATACCACTCCTTAGCAATAATCGAGCCATAACCTCGTGTAGAACGAGAGGGTACCTGCATTCAAAATGAACAGATGTATTCAGTTTCAGAATGAAATGTATAAGCTGCGTGCAAATGAAATGAATGAGCTGTGAGTTCAAAAGTGAAATGTAAGAACTGTGTGTTCAATAGGCGCTACGTGCAAATGAAATAAGTGGGCTGCGTGTTCACCATCAAGAGTTTGAGCTGCGTGTTCAGATTTCAAAAATTGTGGGCTGTGTGTTCACCTCAAGAGTTTGGGCTGCGTGTTCGACTTTCAAAAAACTGTGGGCTGTGTGTTCACCTCAAGAGTTTGGGCTGCGTGTTCAGATTTCAAAAATTGTGGGCTGTGTGTTCACCTCAAGAGTTTGAGCTGCGTGTTCAGATTTCAAAAATTGTGGGATGTGTCTTCACCTCAAGAGTTTGAGCTGCGTGTTTAGATTTCAAAAACTGTGGGCTGTGTGTTCACCTCAAGAGTTTGGGCTGCGTGTTCAACTTTTAAAAATTGTGGGTTGTGTGTTCACCTCAAGAGTTTGGGCTGCGTGTTCAGATTTCAAAAATTATGGGCTGTGTGTTCACCTCAAGAGTTTGAGCTGCTTGTTCAAATTTCAAAAATTGTGGGCTATGTGTGCACCTCAAGAGTTTGGGCTACGTGTTCAACTTTCAAAAACTGTGGACTGTGTGTTCACCTTAAGAGTTTGGGCTGCATGTTCAGATTTCAAAAACTGTGGGCTGTGTGTTCACCTCAAGAGTTTGGACTGCGTGTTCAACTTTCAAAACTGTGGGCTATGTGTTCACCTCAAGAGTTTGAGCAGCGTGTTTAGATTTCAAAAATTGTGGGCTGTGTGTTCACCTCAAGAGTTTGGGCTGCATGTTCAACTTTTAAAAATTGTGGGCTGTGTGTTCACCTCAAAAGTTTGGGCTGCGTGTTTAGATTTCAAAAATTGTGGGCTGAGTGTTCACCTCAAGAGTTTGAGCTGCGTGTTCAGATTGCAAAAATTGTGGGCTGTGTGTTCACCTCAAGAGTTTGAGCTGCATGTTTAGATTTCAAAAACTGTGGGCTGTGTGTGCACCTCAAGAGTTTGGGCTGCGTGTTCAACTTTCAAAAACTGTGGGCTGTGTGTTCACCTTAAGAGTTTGGGCTGCATGTTCAGATTTCAAAAACTGTGGGCTGTGTGTTCACCTCAAGAGTTTGGACTGCGTGTTCAACTTTCAAAAAAGTGAGCTGTGTGTTCACCATCAAGTGTTTGGGCTGCGTGTTCAACTTTCAAAAACTGTGGGCTACGTGTTCACGATAAAAAGTATGAGCTGCGTGTTCAGAAATTTGAGTGATTGAGCTGTGTGTTCAAAATGTAAACAGAATGCTATGCTATAGACTAAGTGTTCAGAACAAGCTGTGTGCCAACTCAACAGAATTCTGTGCTGTGAGATATGTGCTAAAATAAGCAGAAGTATGATGTGCAAATGTGTTCAGAACAAGCGGATAAGTATACATAGCGAAAGTATGAAATGTGCATGAAATGCAGAATACATTGCAGAGAATGTAAAACTGAAGTACGTACCATGGTTTTAAAAACCGGACCGGACCGGCCGGTTCAACCGGTTGAACCGGTGACCGGATGGGGTTCCGGTCCGGTCAGCCCCTTTAAACCGGCCATTTGTAAAAACCGGCCTATTTATTAAAAACCGGTGAACCCACCGGTTAAACCGGTGAACCGGTTTTCTTTCTTTTCTTTCTTTCTTTCTTATTTTATATATATATATATATATATAATATAAGAATATAAGAAAATTTTAATTTGAAACTCTTTTTCAAGGGTCTCCTCTTGTGAGGAATCCCATTAAGAGTTTGATGAAAGTATTGTGAAAGTCTTCACCTATTTATAAGAAAAAAACTCTTTCAAAAAAACTCAAGACATCCATGTGGGATTCAATCAAATGTATTGGAGGGAATATTGAAATTTTGATATCCCTCCAAAAATTTTGTTTTCCTTTCAATCAAATTATTTGAATTAAAATCATATGGAGGGAATATTAAATATTTGATTTCATCTTCCAAAATTGAAATTAATAATATTTTAAAATATATTATTATATTTTTCAGTAAAAAAAATATTAGGACAAATATTTAAGATAATTTAATATTTTTAATATTTTTAATTTATAATTTTATTACTTATATTTTTATTTAAATATAATTTTAATATATTTATTACGTCACGGTTCGATTCCGGTTCAACCCGACGGTTGAACCGGTGACCCGTCCACCCGATGCCTTTTCCGGTTCGTTCACCGGTCCGGTTTTTAAAACATTGGTACGTACCTCTCGTGCCTAATGAGAGAGATAAGTCTCTGGCTCCCGCAACAACAGATCCGCAGGCGCTCGGTCATCAAAGTTAGTGAAATGGTAAAAAGTGGCCTGAGGAAGGACATGCTCCCGAGGATGATACCTCTCGGGATCAAACGGCCGAACTCTCGGGGGCAAGGACATGATGTCCGGCTCACCTTCGGCACCTGGAGGACCTCCACCATGAGGAAAATGACCCGCCATTTGAAGAAATCTGCAAAAAGGAGCAAAAAAGAGCAAAATGAGCCAAAATTGAAAAAAGTCAACAAAAGTCAACTCTTGGGAAATGAAAAGGTCAAACAAAAGTCAACTCCTAAGAAAATGTACCAAGTGTCGTGACAAACTTACCTCAAGTGGTGAAAATCAAGAAAGAAGCTCTGAAATCAAATTTTAAACGGTCCAAAGTGAAGAAAACTGAAAGATTTCGCGAAACAACTTTGCGTGGGGCGTTGAAAAACGCGTATAAAGCGCAGATCTGAGAGGGAAAATGGTCTAGGAAAGAAGGAGAACTGATTTCGGCCTTGAGGGTGTGAGGAATAGTGATTGGGACATGTGGATTTAAAGAAACAAGTGTAAAAAGACAAAACTGGTACCGTCAGACCTCCATGCTTAACTTGCGTTGTCGCGCATGTTTCTTCTTGCATTGCGATGTACTTTTTCATCGGCACCATGTTTGTCTGCGTTCGATATAGCGTTGAACATATGTTGCTAACTATGTTGTGCCTGCTAGGTTTCTCTCTTTTGCAGGCACAATATTGTATGTACGGTTCATTTGAAGCTGGTGCGACTAGACGAACCAGACAGGTATTGTATCTTCCCCGTATGAGACGTAGCGAGAATTGTAATTCTCTTACATCCTTACTGCATGAAATGTAGTTTTGCTATGCATTCTTGTTTAAAACTATTGCATTTATTGTGAATATTTGCTTCATTACAGTTTGCTGCTTTGCATGATCATGAGTTACGTTCAGCTTTGTGCATGTCGTTCTGCATTTTGCCCCTGCCTGCGGGCACGCCTGAGGGCCCATCTCTTGTTTATCTTGCCTGTTTGTCTAAGTCTTTGGCCTTGTCAAAAATGGGTCGTCTCTGGGCTTTGACATTCACTCCCGTCACTTATAACTTTCGAGTTCTATCAAAGAGGGGCAACTGTAGACACCCCATTTTTGACAGACCTAAAGACTCAGACGTCATCGATTGAGCGCTCGGTGATTGCGCATGTTGTGCTCGTTCTGAGGTTACGGAGTCTTGGCTGAGAGCCTTGCCTCCGGACTTCGGGACTCTTTTGTGCTTTGCCTCGGTTTGCCAACCAGGTTCTGTTTTCTCTGCCTGAAGGGAGGGAGAGGTCTCGCAGACCATCTCTCAGTGCCCGTAGGCTACTTTTCGTGGTCGTAGACCACTCTTCTCGCTTGGAGACCAATTTTTGGTTTTCGGAGCCGTCAGCTGTGCGCCTCGGTTCGGGACCGCTTAACTTTCTCCGTTTGCTCTGGTTTTTTGCACACACCTTGTTTCCTCTCTCTAGAGTGACACTGTGGCCTGGGAGACCACCTTCGTGGTCGCACGCCACTTTCGATGCTTAACAGTCAGTTTTCGCGGCACCCGGTTGCACGTTTTGGCCCCCGAACCCTCGTTTTGCATCTGTCTTGGTTCATTTTTTGGCATGGACCTTATTTTCATTGTTTGGAAGGTGGTACAAGGGTGAGAGACCACCTTTTCTCCTTGGAGACCACCTTTCTTTTCGCCGGCCGATTTTCTTGACAGGAAGCTGTTCTCCTTGGTTTTTGGGCCACATTTACTGGTCTCTCACTATACCACTTGCTTGCATTTCATGTGGAGACCACCCTGGGAGGTTACTGACCACTTGAACCTTTTGAACCTGGTCGGCCGACCAGGCAAGTGGTCGGCCGACCACTTGAACTGGTCGGCCAGCTCCCATCAGTTCTGTCTCAGTGAGTTGTTGCCAGCTGTGCTAGCTGGAAGGCACAGATTACATCCTCTATACACGTGTATGGAGGATCTTTGGCCTTGATTTTTAGCTTCTTTGAGAAGCTAAGGCCTTGTATCTCTATAAAGGAGGGCCTCCCCTTCCTTTGTGAGGGTTCAGAAATTGGTTGAAGGAAAAATATATCTCCCTCTCTAAACCTCTACACTTAGGCTTAGAAAGTGCATGGTTCTTGCACCTTTGCTTGCCGTCTCCCAACCTAACCCCGCCACCATCACTCTAAGCGTCTTGGAGCCCATTTTTAGAGGTTGAGAGGCTGTTTTTGTGGTCGAAAGGTTGCTGGTCCTTTTGTGCTACAAGGGTAACACACTTTCTCCCTTTTAAGGCTTTATTTTGCTTCATTTTTTAGCTATACTTGCAAGAACATTTGAGCTTCGGTGTAAACTGAAAAAATTCTTATTTTTAGGCCCTTAACATGTTTGTTTAAGATCATTTTTCTGTTGGTGGTCATCTACCCCTTTGCATGCTTCATTTTACCTTGTTTTGAGCCGTGCCTTAGAGCATTTCTGTTGCCCTTTGTTTGGCCTTTTAGTCACTAAAATCCAGTGGATTTTTAGTGGCTAGCATGCTGTTTTGAGTGCCAAAATTAGAGAGGGGTGACCCTCTCTCTCCTTGTTTTGTTTTCTAGCATTTTTGGCCTTACAAAGGAGCCCTTATTTGCATGCTTCCAAGCCATGTTTCAGGCCATTTTTGATGAGTTTTAGGACCTGCATAGGCTCTTTCCAGAGCTTGTTTTTCCATATTGGATGTCCATCTTGTATGTGTAGAATAACTCTCTTCATAGCATATCGAAGGAGCATCTCATTCTTGCATGCACTAACCATGTTTCTGTGGGTTTTTGGGCTTTATTTGGCATGTCATACCTCCAACTTTTTTCTGGTTTAGTGGCCTCTTGATTGCCTCACATGTTTGTAGTGCAAATCCTCTTTACTAGCTTACATTACATGCTATTTTGGCCTTTGATTCTAGCACTTTTTTGGCCATGCCTTAAACTGATTTTGTGCATGTTTTGGACTGCCTTAGCTCTTTTTTTGGGCCTCATGGTCGAATGATGTTTTCTATGCATGGTTGTAGTTCAATACCCTTGCCTAGCTTTGAGTTTTGAAGCCTATTGCATGCATATTTTGAGATGTTTCCATGTTTTGGCATCATTGTGAATCATATTTCAGAGCTTATATGTATGCCATATTCCCATGTTTTCCACTTTTTAAATGTTTTTGAGAGTTATGCATGAATACCTCATTTTTGGACCATTGCATGAGCTTCGTTTCCATGCTTTGCGAGCCACCATTTTAGTCCATATTTGCTATTGTTTTGGCCTGCATAGGGACTGTTTGGGGCTGGTTTGGCCATTTGAGTATTGCTTTGCATGCCTATAGTGTAATCCACTTCACTAGTTTCGGTATTTGGGCCATCTAGCATGCATTGTGTGAGGTGTTTGCATGATTCGGGACCATCTTGCATGTCATTTCAGAGCTGGAAAATATGTGATTGTATGCCATATTTCATGCTTACCATGCTTTGGTGGAGTTGCACTTTGTGCCTTAGGTTTGGTCCCTTGCATTTGTGCATGTTTGCATGTGTGTTGTTGCTTCATTTTCATCATGTATGGCCACTGATTTGAGTGTGGCTAAGGCCCATTCATTTTAGTTTAAGTCCATCTTACATTATGTATGCCATATCCATATTGTCGCATGCTTGATCATCGCATTATGTATACCCTGTTCATGTCTTCGTGCATGTCCATCTTCATATGTGCATTGCATATGACATATAGTTCATGTGCAGTTGTATGTTTGCATAGCATTGTGTATTGTGTATGCTAGTTGTATGTTTGCATATCATCCCTCGCATGCTGTAGACGTCCCTGAACGCCGGGGAATCCCGTTTCGTTCATTTGGGCTCACTACAGTTCAGGACTCAAATTGTCGCGGTTCTAAATCTGAACCAAAGAGTCCAAATCTGGCAAATCATTTTTGAAAACAGATTTTTTTGTAAAGAAGTGCCAAACATGAACTGCTTTGCCAGATACAGAGTCGCTACCTAAATATTTTTTTATGGGGAAATTTAGGAAACCCTAACTCGTTTGCCTAAGGCCACGTGTCCGTCATCACCAAAGTTGCTTCGGCTCGGGAACTTAGGTACGATTGGGGAAGGTCAGCTATGAGCACCCCCGCTCGCCCGATCCGAAGATCGGCCTCTACTAACCATGATATCTTGTTTTGAAAACATTATGCGTTCTTAAACCGGTTATTAGCCTAGATTTACTACATGATGCGCACAACATACAAGTATAGACTGAATTCCCTAAATTGAAACAAAACATCGCATATCCGTTTGTTTTGAAAATGGATTGAAATTTGCTACTCACAAGTAGGCTAAAACATGGATTTCAACGAGTTGTTCCAACTCAAACAATCCAACCTTCACCCACAGGCATTCATGCAGTTATATCACATAAGTATTTAGCCACATGGTAAGCATGCATCATGGCAACACTCACACACATGCAAGGATGCTAAAGCGAAAAGACTTACAAAGTACTCCAAGCCAAAACATAAGCTATGTTAGAAATCCATGCATGGTCCTAATTATACAAAAATGCCTAATGTATCACATGCAGGAATTCAACTACGATAGGCTTGGCTGTTCTAAAATGACATGTGAAATGCTACAGCTAACACTAATTCAATTTGGGATTGAAATACAAATGCAGTTAGTATGATGTGCCGAGCCCGGTGCATGCAGAATGAATGAATGTATGCAAACATGTTATCATAAGTATGCTAATTGAAACATGTCCTGAACTAACCATTGAAAGCTAGTAAATAAAAGGGAAGAAAGACGTAGGGTTGGAAGACATACACACACTCACGCACACTTATTACACAATTGCCCTCGCTCGGAGGGTCCGAATAAATATTAGAAAACAAATAAATAATTAATCCTTCTAACTAATTAAATATTACATATCTTCTATTTAATTAACAAATTAAATGCAGGAAGAGGATGGCCGCAGCCCCGCCTCAGAATGCTAGGATGATGCATGCTCCATTCGCCCCGCCCGGAAACCCGTGCCATGCCACTGTTGCCTCTGTTTACATTGCCTTGCTCCTCTAAAAATTCTGAAAGTCCCCAGACCCATTTCGAATCACCCTCTGAGTGCTCTGGGGGGTCACCGGCCACAATTCAAGTTCACCGGCCATGGTGACGGATTTATCGGCCAAAAGTTACACCACCGGCTGGATATTGATGGTCGGTCGGCACTGTATGTGGCCGGCCGGCCATTTCTTCCTGCAGAAACCTATTTTTGACAGCAACAGAGGGCAGACAGTGCATGGCAAGGAAATTCAAAACAATGTATGCATGGCCACTCTCCCAATCATGCTATGGACTCATGGGAGTGTGACCCTCGGTACTCGGGCCACCAATCACGCATTTCGATGCATGATGGCCTAAGGCACCAAGTTTGCAACTTAATGTAAATGCATGCATAAAAGAGATGAATGCCTTATGCCCTATCATGTTGGGGTCAAGGGCATTGGCGACCGAGGGTTGAGGCGTGTTTCGTCACTTTGAGTACGAACGCACCTCAACCCTCATGCTTGGTTTGACACCCCAAACCAAACCATGCAATGCATGTGTGCAAACATGGCTCAAAAATGCAATGTGGCTCAAATATGCAACATGAGGCTAAGTTACAAGGCATACCAAATGCAACGTAACCTATCATGCAAGAATGTAAAGTGCCAAGTATGCAATGCTACAATGCGATGCAACCTAACATATGATGCAAGCATGGTATAACGTAAGCACGTAATTAGAGGCAATATGTCAAACATGCAACTATACCCAAGGAGGGACTTAAACCGAAATGGGAGGCCTCAGCCACACCCCAAAACAGTGGCCAAAGCGATGGGTGAAGGAAACTAGATGCAAAGTATTCAAGCATGCTAATTGGTCCATTACCTAGACCGCAATGTCCAACTTTCAAATATGAGTGAGGGGTGGTAAGCATGAGAACATGGCATCATAATAGGCTCTGAAATCACATGAAGAATGATGCCAAATCCAACAAAATATGCAAGCAAGGCATGCAATAGGGCCCAAATCTTGAAGCTAGCAAAGGGGTCCAAATCATAGCTATACCAACCAAACCCCACTAGACCAAAATGGCTTAAAATAGTCCCTTAGCATTCCAAAACAAGACTAAAGTATGCATAGATCATGGTCAAATCATGCTAAGGAATGGATGCAAAACAAAAGTGGATTCAAGACCAACAAGAGGGCATTGTACCACAACCACCTCAACCACTCATGGCATGGGCTACACAACCCAAAACAGAGTTTCAACATGCAAAATAAGCCCCCAAAACCCACTGATATGGCAGCCTAAAGCCTTAAACCAAGAGGCATGCATTAAGACCTATTTCAAGGCATAAAAGAACAACACTTCAAGGAATGAAAGGGATGATGAATGCAGGCATACAAGCATGGATTAGGGGCTGAAATGACATGAGAAATGACTCCAAATGATTGAAACAACCCAACTAAAGCATGCTAATGACTCACACACTCAAGGCTCACAAGCCAAAATACAAAGGGGCTATACCAAACACGGTGAATATGATCAAATAAGCTCCCAACAGACCTTAAGCATGGTAAGACATGGCTAAGAACTTCACAAAGTTGGCCAAAACATGAGAGCATAGTAGGCTAAATTCATGATGCACTTCTAGGCAAAACGGGGAAATACAAAGCAAGTATATTATGCATGCAAGGGACCTTTAATCCAACCAAAAACAAAGGTAAGATATGCCCAAATAACACCCAAAAACTTCTGAAATGGAGTCAAGAATAGCTAATCATGCATGCTGCCCTAATGAGCCAAAAATGTAAACAAAAGAGAGACAAATGGAGAGGGGTGTCCCTCCCCTATACAAGACTTGAAAATCCCTTTTTCACCACTGAAAATCCACTGGATTTTAGTGGTGAGAAGGCCAATACACAAAAGTCCCCAAAGCTTGTCAAAGAGAGCACAAAAGGGCCAAACAAGGCCTAAGAGAGGGAGGTCGACCCCCAACACCAAAAGGACCTTAATGAAAAATCTTAAGCATACAAATACAAGACTTTTTTAGTTATATACAAAGCTTGAATCAGTATGTAAGATAGGTTAAAGACTAGTGCAAGATTGGGGAATATAAAATAAATAGTGTTACCCTTGAAGAACACTTCAAGAACAGCGAGCTCAGGCCTCTTCTTCTAATCAAAACCAACCCAAAGCTCCAAGAACAGACCCTTAAGACCTCCAAAGTCGAAGTATGGTGTAATAGTAGGTGTCTTAGTACAAAACTAAGAACTAAATACACTTTTAGGCCCTCAAACACACACAAAGTGAAGAGAGAGAGGGAGATATAGAGAGAGAAGATATATATATCAGAATATATATGTTTTAGGTCTGATTTTCCTGAACCTCTCAAATGGAGAAGAGAGGTCTCCTTATATAGACAAGGCAAAGGCTTGAAGCTTCTTAGAGAAGCTAAGTGAAAGGGTCAAAGGAACCAAGCTTCTAAGAAAAGCTATCCCAAAGGTCCAAGCTTCTTGAGGAAGCTAAGACAAAAGGGTTAAGCTTCCTCAAGAAGCTTGAGCAAAAGGTGCAATCTTCTAGAAGAGGTTTGGATTAAAAAAGGGGCAAAGGGACCAAAACAGCCACACACGCGTGTGGGGGGAGGGTCTGTGCATCCCAACTGGCACAGCTGGCATGTACCATGCCTGCAAGAGGCAACAATGTGGTACTGGCCAGAAAAGGAGGCCATCGGCCAACTAAATGGTCGGTCGACCACACAAAGTGCCGACCGACCATCACCAATGGCCGGTGGAAAGAAGGCACAGCCAGTGGCCTCAAGCCATGGCCAGTGAGGAGTGGGGATGTCCAACAAGCCATTCCCTACCCTCCAAACAAAAACACAAGTGTTTGGTACAAAACCAAACATAACACAATCGAGTCGAGAGGTCCTAAGGCAAGGTGCATAGCCGAGACCACCGGGAACTCAAGACAAACACAAACGAGGGTAATCATCGAGTGTTCAAACGATGACATCCAAGTCTTAGGGACGGTCAAAAATGGGGTGTCTACACATGCTACCATGATTAGGTTGCATTGTGTTTAGGATTGCATGCTAGTCGTATTGTGTATGCCATGTATATTGCATTGTGTTTGGAATAGGGTTTAGTCCAAACATGGGAAACGAGGGACGTTTCGTACTCCAAGTGACGAAATGTGCCTCGATTCTCAGTCGTCGACACTCTGGATTACCCATGATGGAGTTTAGGCCTTGTTGTGTTTATATGTGCATTCATTTTACATCGAGTCGTGCAATCTGACTCCTCAGCCATCATGCATTGAGATGCATGATTGGTGGCACGAGGATCGAGAATTATACTCCATGGAGCTTGTGCATTGATGGAGAGAGTGGTCATGCACACATATGTTGAAAATACTTTGCCATGCCCCTTTCTCGCTCTCCGTTGCAGCAAATCGGAAACCAGCAGCAAAAACTGGTCAGCAGCCTTCTGAAGCTTTTTACAGTGTTCTGGGACCAGTTGCAAACAGAGGCAAATCGAGGCATCGCAATGGATTTCCTGACAAGGCGACTTGGGCATGCATGCATCCCTATCATTCGGAACAGAGCTGAGGCAGTCCATTTTGTTTAATTTGTATGCTAGTTTCCTTACTTACTTAGTTAATTCGTTAATTTATTAATGTTATGTAATAATTAGTTTAATTAGCTTAGATTAACTAGTTTATTCTGTACTATTCATTCGGACCCTCCGCGAGAGGGTGAACTTTGTAATAAGTGTGCGTGTGTGTGATGCATGTCTTCCAACCCCATGTCTTTCTCCCTTTTATTTACCAGTTTATGATGGTTAGTTTTAGGGCATGTTTCAATTAGCATCTATATGTTCGCATGCTTGCATTCATTCATCTGTATTGCATGCATTGGGCTCGGCGCATCATGCTAACTGGATTGTATTTCAATTCCAAGTTGAATACATGTATCGATTGTTGCATCTCATATGCCATCTTAGAATAGTCGAGCCTATTGTAGTTGCATTTTTGCATGTGTTGCATTAGGCATTCTTCGCATAGTTAGGATTCATGCATGATTTCTAATTACCTTCTTTCTTTGGCTAGGAGTACTCGGTAAGGGTTTATGCTTTAGCATCCTTACATGTGTGTGAGTGACTGCCATGATAGCATGCTTACCATGAGGCTATGTGCTTATGTGATATAACTGCCTGAATGCCTGTGGGTGAAGGTTGGGTTGCTTGAGTTGGAATAATTCGTCGAAACCCGTGTTGTAGCCTACTTGCGAGTAGTAAACTTCAATCCATTTTCAAAACAAACGGATATGCGATGCTTTGTTCCAACTTAGGCAATCTAGTCTATACTTCTTTTGTTGTGCACATCACATAGTAATTTTAGGCTAATAAACTGGAATAAGAGCACATGTGTTTTCAAAAACTTGATATCATGCTTAGTAGTGGCCGATCTTTGATCGGGCGAGCGAGGGTGCTCATGAAATGACCTTCCCCAATCGTACCCAAGTTCCCGAGCCGAGGCAACTTTGGTGATAATGGACACATGGCCTTAGGCACGAGTCAGGGTTTCCTAAATTCCCCCAAAACAAAATATTTAGGTAGCAACTCTGTATCTGGCAAAGCAGTCCATGTTTGGCACTTCTTTCTAAAAATCTATTTTTCAAAACGATTTGTCAGATTCAGACTCTTTGATGATTTATCGGTCTCGGATTGCACTTTACGGGATTAGATTCAGAACCGTGACATTTGAGTCCGAACTGTAGTAAGCCCAATGAGCAAAACGAGATTCTTCCCGGGACGTTCGGGGACGTCTACACCGCTGCATGGCTTGCATAGTTTCTTGGAGCTGATGCATCATGTCCTCCATACTTGCCATAAGGTGCTGGTCTAACTGAACAACAAGTATATCTCTCTCTTCGGCAGAAACTGAAACCTCAACCTGACTACTCACTGGCGGGGTGGATAAGGACCACTGATCGGGCAACCGCTGTACTAATGAATTGCGCCTAACTGACCTCCGTTTAGTAACTAGGGGTAATGAAAAGAACACTGGTTGTCCATCTATCAGATCCTCGGATCGATGAAGTCTTCGACCTCTAACCCAGAGTGCTTGGGGAATATCTGCCTGGTCAGAAGTAATTGTGCCAAACCACCTTGCAAAAAGATAAATAAAGCATAATAAGGAAACAAACAACCAAAAAAACGGACAACATAATGGTTTAAATAAAGACAACATGCAGTTGGCATTTGTAAGCTGAATACACTGTTCTCAACACTGATCATTGTTCCCAAATCACTGCCCTGGATCTGATACCCTCAGGTAAAACGGATTCTCCAAATACTGATGTCCTCAGACTTGATACCCAGACTTGCAAACTGATACATGCATTCCTGTAGAGGCACACTCTAAAAGCACATAGCAAGCAAGTGAGAGCCAAAAACACCCCTATGGAGGGGTAAGGTTTCCCTATCCTATCTTGTCTGGAGCTAGGGTTTCACTACGCAGACAGCGGTTTCAAACAACCTACAATCGAGTAAGCAACCTATCCTAGTTTGGAATAGTCATTATGGATTCCGATATGCACTAGGTCGAATAGCCGAAAAGGGTGCCTCGGTAAAAACTGAGGTTTGTGTTCCCATCGTGGTAGAGCCTGCAACCGGTCAGCCTTAGGGCACGCAGCCTCCGGCAAACCGTTCAGGAATAGCAGACAGCAAACACGGTGTCTTAGGCGCACCATTGCAAATGCAATGCAAAGAAACACAAAAGTGTAGACGAAACAACATATCATGAGTTCGAGTCAAGTTCTCTAATTACCCAGCAGAGTCGCAAGAAACTGTAGACCACCCGAACTCTACTCCGCGCGTGAGGGCGCAAATTGTGGTTCTTAGCTACTACAGTTCGGACTCATGTCACAGTTCTGAATCTAATCTCACAAAGTGCAATGTAAAACTGATAAATCACCAAAGAGTCCAAATTCGGCAAATCGTTTTGGAAAATCAATTTTAATCAAAAAGCGCCAAACATGGACCACTTTGCCAGATTTCAGAGTCGCCACCTGAATGTTTTGTTTTGGAAAATTTAGGAAACCCTGACTCATGCCTAAGGCCACGTGTCCATCATCACCAAAGTTGCCTCGGCTCGGGAACTTGGGTACGAGAGGGGAAGGTCATGCAATGAGCACCCCCGCTCACCCGATCAAAGGATCGGCCTCTACTAACATGATATGTTGTTTTTGAAAATACATGCGTTCTTATTCCAGTTTATTAGCTAATCTTACTACGTGATGCGCACAGCATACAAGTATAGACTAGATCACCTAAATTGGAACAAAACTGTCATGACCCGAACCCGCCCCTATGGGTTAAGGACACAACCGGCCAGTAATCCTGAGATTACCTACGGCCTCAGACCAAAAGAGACATAACCTGTCAGAGTAAAGGGGCCAAACGGAAGCAATAAATAAAAACTTTGTCCATTGAGCCGTGCTTATATGCACATCAAACAAACCATACTCAGATACGTTAATAACCCACATCAAAAGTACAGTTTCACAAAATTCATTACAGACAGGATCAACCAAAACGAGTCAACCTATGACAGACTATTTACAGATATACATAAAGCCCTTGCCGGCAAGACAAAACATAATTACTTAGCAAAAAGGCAAGGGTAGGTCTCAAGAGTGAGACGCAAGGCTGACTTCCTCAAAACTCGGATTTTTCCTAGCGGACTTCACTGGGGCTGGGTTTGGACTTCCCTTGGCTCACCTACAAACACATGAATGAGCGTGAGCGATAGCCCAGTGAATAATATCAAATGCAGAAATTACATAACAATGTAGAACAACATGTTCCAAACGGCCTTGGGCCCAATTCATACTCCTATTCATGGCAAAACGGCCTTCGGCCCATTCACTTATGTCGAAACGGCCTTCGGCCCATCCATTTCTGTCAAAATGGCCTTCGGCCCATTCATTTATGTCAAAACGACCTTCGGCCTACTCGTTCATGTCAAAACGACCTTCGGCCTACTCGTTCATGTCAAAACGACCCTCGGCCTACTCGTTCATGTCAAAACGACCTTCGGCCTACTCGTTCATGTCAAAACGACCTTCGGCCTACTCATTCATGTCAAAACGGCCTTCGGCCCACTCACATGTGTCAAAACGACCTTTGGTCCATTCGTTTACATCAGGACGACCTTTGGTCCATTCATTTATATCAAAATGACCTTCGGTCCATTCATTCACATCAGGACGACCTTCGGTCCATTCATTTATATCAAAACGACCTTTGGTCCATCCATTCATTCCTGTCAGACTTTTGTCCACAATCCCAATTAACAACTCATAAAGTTTAAGGGAATAAACAATTGGACATTGACAAGCTTTCAAATAATTATATTACTCACAGTGCTCGGCTTGTGGATTCGCCCTGGAGCTTGACCCTACACATTCCATGCACACAAAATGGTCATTACAATTCAATCCGTTCCTCTTTAGGCTTTATTCTTATCTCATTAACTCATTTATAATGTTTAACACACGCCTAAGAGTGATTACAAGTGAAAGAGAACGGAAAACAAAACACAGAACGCATGAGCAAAATTCCAGAAATTAGGGTCCCCGCTCGAGCGTCATCTTAGCCGCTCGAGCGGACCCTTAAGGCCTGCAAAAGTACTGGTTGCATGAAAAATGCGCTCGAGCGTGGAATAGAGCGCTCGAGCTGAAGGCCCGTCTACAAACTCCACGCTCGAGCGTGAGGTATCCCGCTCGAGCGGACATCCAACTCTGCAAAAGTGCTGGGAGCACGATTTTCCCGCTAGAAGGGCCATTACCCCGCTCGAGCGGACATCAAAATTCTGGGTTTCCCAGATTGTGTTCTTGAGCTCCAAATCGGTTTTCCCAGCTACATTACTTGCATGCAATGGCCCAAATTACACATTTACACATGCTAACATGCTACTAATACAAGATTACAACATTATGAAGCTCAATTTCTTGATTTATCCGTATGCATGTCCCAAAATATGTCAAACTCAACATCAATATAACAAATTCATGCATTCAAGCTCATATCTTCTCAATTTGTACATGCATGTGGTGAATCAGCCACATTCTCAACTTAAATGACACAAATGGTGATCAAAACATGAGTTTCAACTAAAACTCTACATGAATCATGTGTTTCAAGCTCAAACATGCAAATTCAAAGTAATTTCTTACATGCATGAGTTCTAAGACTTCAAACTCAACAAAAATCAACTTATTACAAGCTCTTGATCACAAACAACTCTTGAACTCACCAGATTACAAGTTCAATTCATAATTTCAAGAGTCAATGGCTTACCTAGAAGTCCAATTCTTCAATCTATGGTCCAATTTGAGTTGGACTTCAAGATTCCAAGCCCTCAAGATCAAACACAGATTTCTCTCTCTTCTCTCTCTCTAATGGCCGGCCCTCTCCTCTCCTTAGAGTGTATATCAGCCAAGTGAGAATTAGAGAGGGAGTTTAATTGAGTAGTGCTTATATACAACAAGCCCCACTAAGTCAATATAATAATATAATATAATGGGGTACTTAATTTATTATTTTAATCAGTTTAAATTGACCAGAATCAATTTTCAATTAAATTTCACCGTAGGCTCCAAAAATTATGCCAATCACAATGGCGAAATCAATTTCGGGTTCTGTGGCCGATAAGGCCTCCAATTTAATTTCCAAACCTGATTATTCACACAGATATTCCTACGGTGAACAGATAAAACTTTCAAAATCACCTATATTCACATAATGGCACATAAAATCATGGTAAACACATAATCACACTCAATTTATGGACCAATTAGCATATTACGGAACAGGGGTATTACAAAAACATCTCATGTTTGCTTGTTTGAAAATGGTTTGAAGGTGCTACTTGTAAGTAGGCTAAGACGCGGATTTTGCCACCCTCAAGTGGGCTTAGAAAACATGGTGATTTGCCACTTCAAGTGGGCTTAAAACTCGCATTTTGATGAATTGTTCCAATTCAAGCAATTCAACCTTCATCCACAGGCATTCATGCAGTTATATCAGTTAAGCAAATAGCCTGATGGCAAGCATGCTAACATGGCAACATACATATCTCATACAGTATGCTAAAGTGTAAAAGCTTACCTAGTACTTCGAGCCAAAACAAAAACTAGTTAGTAATCAATGCATGATCCTAGCTATGTTAACAATGCCTAATGCAACACATGCAAAAATGCAGCTACAATAGGCTCGGCTATTCGAAGATGTCATGTGAATGCAATTTAGATAACATGTATTCAAATTGGTATTGAAATACAATGCAGTTTGTATGATGCGCTGAGCCCACTGCATGCAAGATGAATGAATGAATACAAACATGCTCGCATAAGGATGCTAATTGAAACATGCCCTAAAACTAACCATCAAAAGCTGATAAGTAAAAGGGAGAAAGAAATGAGGGTTGGAAGACATGCATCACACACACGCACGCTTATTACAACAATTGTGCCCTCTCGATGGAGGGTCCGAATAATAAGCTAACTAGCTAATCTAAGCTAATTAAACTAATTATTACAAAACAAAACTAATTAACTAATCCTTGTTAACTAATTAGTTATTACAACACAAATCAATTAGCTAAGTGCATTAACTACTTTAGTACAAAACCAAAGCATTAGCTAGCTAAGCAAAGAAGCTAAGTAAAGCAGTAAGAAGAGGTCCTTAGGGCGAGAAGTGCATGCATGCTCGGTCGCCTCATTCGGAAATCCATTACGATGCCCCAACTTGCCTATATTTGCATTTGATCTTAGAATACTGCACAAAGCTCCAGATAGCTTCTACTCCATTATGGGAACCTCCAGGAAGGCTGCCGACCACTTACATTTGCTGCAGACCAGAAAAAGTGGTCGGCCAGCCACTTTTGCTGGTCTGCCGACCAGAAAATTCTACACAACTCCATTTTGCTGCAACAGAGAACGAGAAGGGGCACGACAGTGTATTTGCAAGATATGTGTGCATAACCTCTCTCCCTATCATTTCTTAAGCTCAAGGGAGTGAGGTTCTTGACTCTCTGGCCACCAACTGAGCATCGCAATGCACGATGGCCGAGAAGCCAAGATTGCACAATCAATGTGAATGAATGCACAAAGAAAACATAGGGGCCTTAACCTCTATCATTCGTTTCTCGTGTTTGGATCAACGCCTGATCCAAACACAATGCAATGCATGCAACATGCGTAACCTATCAATACAAATGGCATGCAAACACAATGCAATGCATGCACATGCAAACAACATGCAAATACAATGTTATGAAACAACATGCAAACAAAATGCAATGCTTAATGGACTTAAACTGAATATGGACAGACCTAAGTCATGCCAAAACAGTAGCCAAAATACTATGAAATGATGGCATGAAAGGCAAGATGGTGATGTTCATGCAATGGCCTATCAACTAAGTATAAGGGCAGAACTCTCAAACATGATTAAGAAGTGATAAACATGGAAGTGTGACAACACTATATGCTCTGAAATCATGTATGAAATGATACCAAATCATTCAAACAACACAAGTATAGCATGCAAGAGGGCCTATGGCACAAGGCCACCGGGAGGGACTACATAAGAGGCATGCAATACATGACACGAATGATTGAACCAGCTATGGACAGAGCTCAATTAGGTCAAAACAATGACAAAAACATGCTGGGATATGAGCTCAAAAGTCTAGGCATGCATGCATACACATTGGTCCATAAACAAGGCAATAATGCACAACCTTTAAAAGTACACAAAGAGTGAAAGAAGTGAGAATATGGCAATGCTATATGCTTTGAAATAACATGGTAGATGATGCCAAATCATGCACATGTCACAAATGAAGCATGCTAGGAGTCTCAAAACTCAAGGCAAGCAAGGCCAATTGCACTACAGCTATGCAATACATGAACCATGTGGCCAAGACAACCCAAAATAGTCCTAGAGCATGACAAAATAATGCTAAAACATGCACGGACTAGAGCTAACTCATGCTAGCATGAAGCATGGAGTATGAGATGACTTTACCAAAACCAAGCATGAGATGACTTTACCAACAAAAATTAGAGTTGTATCATGGTAAAACAAAACCAAAAACACACTGATATGGCAACCCAAAAGCTTAGGCAAGATGGTATACGCAATGGCTCTTTTTTAAATCATAAAGAACCACACTACATGCATTGAATGAGTGAAAGGTGTGAGGGCATGACCACACTACATGCACTGATATCACATCTATACTATATATTAAGCAAAAGGGGGTTTTTAACCCCAAACCTTATGGGAGCTCCAATCTCCCAATCTAAATTTTCTAATTTTTCGATTTAAAAAATAATCTTAGCATTTATTAACATCTCTCAACTCCCAAGTCTCACCCTCATAATAACACTTTAATGCATTAAGAACAAACATAAAAAAAAAATTCTTTAAAAGTGCAACACATATGATTATTATCAAAATATTAAACTTTAATATAATATAATAAAAAAAAGACATTTAAAAAAGTCTAACACAAATGATTATTATCAAAATATTAGACTTTAATATAATATAAAAAAAAAGAAGACATTTAAAAAAAATATATTTAAAAATCACAATTCACCTATATAGATAATTGTAAACTTAATAAAATAGGAGGGCATTCACGCCTACACGTTTTTTTTATAAGATTTCCTCCATTATAATAAGATAGCACTTTATTTTTTCTTATCTTACAATATATATATATATATATAATATTATCTATACTATATATTAAGCAAAAATGTGTTTTTAACCCCAAGCCTTGTGCGAGCTCTAATCTCCCAGTCTAAGTTTTCTGATTTTTTGATTTAAAAAAAAAAAATCTTAGCATTTATTAACTTCTCCCAACTCTCAAGTACACTTTATTGCATTAAGAACAAGCACAAAAAAAATTCTTTGAAATCCAACACATATGAATTCCTTGAAAAGTCCCAACACATATGATTATTATCTCTCAAAATAACACTTTAATGCATTAAACACAAGCATAAATTTTTTTTTTTTGAAAAGTCCAGCACATATGATTATTATCAAAATATTAAACTTTAATATAAAATAATAAAAAAAACACATTTAATTCTTTGAAAAGTCCAACACATATGATTATTATAAAAATATTAAACTTTAATATAATATAGAAAAAGAAAAAAAGAAGACATTTAAAAATTGGAATTCACATATATAGATAATTTTAAATCAAAAAATCTTAGCATTTATTAACTTCTCCCAACCCCCAAGTCTTACCCTCATAATAACATTTCAATGTATTAAGAACAAGCATAAAAAAAAATTCTTTGAAATCCAACACATATGAATTCCTTGAAAGGTCCCAACACATATGATTATTATCTCTCATAATAACACTTTAATGCATTAAAAACAAGCATAAAAAAAATTTCTTGAAAAGTCCAACATATATGATTATTATCAAAATATTAAACTTTAATATAATATAATAAAAAAAAAGACATTTAATTCCTTGACAAGTCTAACACATATATGATTATTATCAAAATATTAAACTTTAATATAATATAATAAAAAAAAGACATTTAATTCCTTAAAAAGTCCAACACATATGATTATTATCAAAATATTAAACTTTAACATAATACAATAAAAAAAAGACATTTAATTCCTTGAAAAATCTAACACATATGATTATTATCAAAATATTAAACTTTAATATAATATAAAAAACGAAAAAAAAGAAGACATTTAAAATAAAAAAAAAGACATTTAAAAATTGGAATTCACATATATAGATAATTTTAAATCAAAAAATCTTAACATTTATTAACTTCTCCCAACCCCCAAGTCTTACCCTCATAATAACATTTTAATGCATTAAGAACAAGCATAAAAAAAAATTCTTTGAAATCCAACACATATGAATTCCTTGAAAGATCCCAACACATATGATTATTATCTCTGACAATAACACTTTAATGCATTAAAAACAAGCATAAAAAAAATTTCTTTGAAAAGTCCAACACATATGATTATTATCAAAATATTAAACTTTAATATAATATAATAAAAAAAAGACATTTAATTCCTTGAAAAGTCTAACACATATATGATTATAATCAAAATATTAAACTTTAAAATAATATAATAAAAAAAAAGACATTTAATTCTTTAAAAAGTCCAACACATATGATTATTATCAAAATATTAAACTTTAATATAATATAATAAAAGAAAAAAAAGAAGACATTTAAAAAAAAAGACATTTAAAAATCAGAATTCACATATATAGATAATTTTAAATCAAAAAATCGTAGCATTTATTAACTTCTCTCAACCCCCAAGTCTTACCCTCATAATAACATTTTAATGCATTAAGAACAAACATAATAATAAAAAAAATCTTTGAAATCCAACACATATGAATTTTTTGAAAGGTCCCAACGCATATGATTATTATCTCTCATAATAATACTTTAATGCATTAAAAACAAGCATAAATTTTTTTTTTTGAAAAGTCCAACACATACGATTATTATCAAAATATTAAACTTTAATATAATATAATAAAAAAAAGACATTTAATTCCTTGAAAAGTCTAACATATATATGATTATTATCAAAATATTAAATTTAATATAATATAATAAAAAAAAGACACTTAATTCTTTAAAAAGTCCAACACATATGATTATTATCAAAATATTAAACTTTAATATAATATAATAAAAAAAGACATTTAATTCCTCGAAAAATCTAACACATATGATTATTATCAAAATATAAAATTTTAATATAATACAAAAAAGGAAAAAAGAAGACATTTAAAAAAAGAAAAAAAAAGACATTTAAAATTCGGAATTCACATATATAGATAATTTTAAATCAAAAAATCTTAGCATTTATTAACTTCTTCCAACCCCCAAGTCTTACCCTCATAATAACATTTTAATGCATTAAAAATAAGCATAAATTTTTTTTTTTGAAATCCAACACATATGAATTCTTTGAAAGGTCCCAACACATATGGTTATTATCTCTCATAATAATACTTTAATGCATTAAAAACAAGCATAAAAAAAATTTCTTGAAAAATCCAACACATATGATTATTATCAAAATATTAAACTTTAATATAATATAATAATAAAAAGACATTTAATTCCTTGAAAAGTCTAACACATATATGATTATTGTCAAAATATTAAACTTTAATATAATATAATAAAAGAAAGACATTTAATTCCTTAAAAAGTCCAGCACACATGATTATTATCAAAATATTAAACTTTAATATAATATAATAAAAAAAAAGACATTTAATTCCTTGAAAAATCTAACACATATGATTATTATCAAAATATTAAACTTTAATATAATATAAAAAAGGAAAAAAAAGAAGACATTTAAAAAAAAAGACATTTAAAAATCGCAATTTTCATATATAGATAATTTTAAATCAAAAAACCTTAGCATTTTTTAACTTCTCTTAACCCCCAAGTCTTACCCTCATAATAACAGTTTAAGGCATTAAGAACAAACATAAAAAAATTCTTTGAAATCCAGCTCATATGAATTCTTTGAAAAGTCCAAACACATATGATTATTATCTCTCATAATAACACTTTAATGCATTAAAAACAAGCATAAAAAAAATTTCTTGAAAAGTCCAATACATATGATTGTTATCAAAATATTAACATTTAATATACTATAATTAAAAAAAGGCATTTAATTCCTTAAAAAGTCTAACACATATGATTATTATCAAAATATTAAACTTTAATATAACATAAAAAAAGGAAAAAAAAAGACATTTAAAAAAAAGACATTTAAAAATCACAATTCACATATATAGATAATTATAAAAACAATCCGTGCATAGCACGGGTGATATTCTAGTATCAAATGATGCCAAATCATGCAAATAGCCCTAGCAATGCATGCTAGTGGCTTAGAAACTCAAAGCTAGTGAGCTAGAATGCACTATGGCTATACGAAGCAAGGCATGCATGACTAAAACAACATAAATCAGACCTTAAGAATGGCAAAACATGAGTAAAATCTTGTTGAAGTGGAGCCAAAAACATGCTAGAATGATGGTCCAAAACATGATGCATGTTAGGCTAGTGAATGGAAATGCACTACAAGTGTAGAATGCATGCATGAGGTAACCAAACCAAGCCAAACAGAGCTAAGGCATGCTAAAACAACACCAAAAACATGCTGAGATAGAGCCAAAATGGGCTATCAAGACATGCTAAAACATGAGGCATACAAGGCTAGTTTGTAAGGATTACACTACAAGTGTAAATAGCATGCAAAGGGTGACTCTACCAAGCCAAAACAGAGGTATGTCATACTAAAATAAGGCCAAAAACATGCTAAGATGGAGCCAAAATATGCTTGATAAACATGCTACTTTGATGAGCTAACATGGCAAGCACACAAGACACAAGGAGAGGGGATGACCCCATCCTATTTGGGACCTCAAAACACAATTTCTACCACTGAATTTCATCTGGAATCCAGTGGTGAAGAGGCCAAAAGCCTAGCAAACAAGGCATGCAAAGGAGTAGACCACCCCCAACACCAAAGAAGCCTTAAACAAACATGTTAAGTACTAAAAATCATAACTTTTTGTAGTTTAAAGTTAGGCCTAAAACATCATGCAAATGGGTCCAAAAGCTTAATCAAAACAAAGCTTTAAAGGGGTTAGAGACTAACCCTTGTAGAACAACTTCAAAGAAGAAACTCCAACAACCTTTTTGGATCAAAAGCAATCCAAAAAATACAAAACCAGCTTCAAGATGCCTCAGCAACAAGAATGTGGTGTTTCACTATGTGTTTGTGTCCAAAAGTGTGAATAAAAGGCACTTTTAAGCACAAATATGAGAGAAATGAGGAATTATAGAGATAGAGATGTATGTTTGTCTTCAATGGAAAATTCTGAACCCGAGGCAAGAGGGAGGAGGCTCCCTTATATAGAAAAACATGCAACAAGCTTGTTGAACAAGGTTTAGGCTCCAAGCAATCCCTCTATACATATGGAGGATGCCTTCTGTGCCCAATAGCTGGCACAACTGCCAAGAAAATATCTACAGAAAACTGCAGGGAAGCTGCCGACCAGTTGAAGTGGTCGGCCAGCTACTTGCACTGGTCGGCCGACCAGTGAAAGTGGTCTGCAAGAATGAAAAGTGGTCGGCAAGGGGGATAGGTGGTCTGCACCAAGAAATCAAGGTGGTGGCATGGCTGCCGACCACTTTTGGTGGTCCAAAGACCACAAAGACCAGTTGGCCGACCAGAAAACTGGCTGGCAGGCAGGAAAAGTGGTTTTCAGGGAGAGAAACTGGTCTATAACCCCTATTCCACCCTCCAAGCAAGGAAAACAAAGTTTCTACCAAAACAAACCAAAAAGGATGCAAGACAAGAGTCCACAAGTTAAGACACGCAGCCGAAAACCTCGAAAACTAGTTTACGGGCACCAAAAGTGGTCTACGGGAGGGAAAAGTGGTCTACAAGACCTCAGTGTCCCTCTAGACCAAGGCAACAAGGCATGGTCTGAAAACCAGGCCAAAAGGAGAACGTTAAGCGGTCCCGAGACAAGGCGCGTGGCCGAAGACTCCAAAAACTAGAAACTAGCCTACAAAAGAGAAAAGTGGTCTACGACCACAAAAAGTGGTCTACAGACCTCTCTCTTCCTCCAGGGAAGGCCAACAAGGCTTGGTCCACAAACCGAGCCAAAATACAAAGAGTTCAGAGGCCCGGAGGCATGGCACTCAGCCGAAAACTCTGGAAACTCGAAACAAGCACAAACATGGGCGATCGTCAAGCGCTCAATCGATGACGTCTGAGTCTTAAGGTCGATAAAAAATGGGGTGCCTACACCACACAATGCTCTAGCTCTTTAGCAAAGGAAGTAGGGTAGGATGATCCTAGAACATGGAGTATTTGTAGAGAGGAGAAGTGTTTTAGAGAGAAGAGTTGTTGACCTAGAGTTTTGAAAAAGGAAGAGGGTCAAAAATGGTGTAAACCATCGCTGCTGCGAACTGATATATGCGAGGCTCGCTCAAGCGAAGAAGTTGTCGCTCGAGCGACCAGACACAAAAGAATCTCGCTCGAGCGCAGGAAGAGTCGCTCAAGCGAACAATGCAAAGCTTCAGGTCTACAACGCAGAAGCACACTCAAGCATAAGAATTCTATCTCGAGTGAAGGAACACATAACACAGGGCTCACTTGAGTGCAAGAAGCCTTGCTCGAGCGAAGAATACTAACCTTCAGGTCTTTCAGAGATGCAGACGCATGCTCGAGCGCAAGATCCCTCGCTCAAGCGAAGAGACACATCACACAAGGCTCGCTTGAGTGCAAGAAGCCTCGCTCGAGCAGAGAAGCAAATACCCAAGGCTCGCTCGAGCGCAAAAAGCCTCGCTTGAGCGAAGAAGCCAAAACCTGGGCAGCAACCACTTGTACCAACTCACAACCAACCTGTTCCAAACTCACCCAACAAGTCCCAAACTCAAATACAAAGAGAAAAAGAAGGAAACAAGACGTAGACAACAACAAAAATCACGGGACCCTAGTCCGAAACACAATAAAGGTCGGGGAAAAAACCTAGAGCGTTATATTTTCGTAAAAAATCAAAAAGTTATTCTAAACATACTAATTTTTTTATCTCATATTTTAACTAAAAAATTTAAAAATTACTAAGATAGCCTGCTAGCAAATGAGACTGAATATTTTGATTATTGTAATAGCATTGTAAACAAATTAGATGATTGGCGATTGGCGAAATCACTGGACAATAGGCATCTCTCCTCTTTAGTCCACAAAGTAGACTAAACAAAGGCATTTATGGCTCATTTTGACTTATTTGATTCAATCATGTCATAAATTCTTATATATGTAGGCTATTCATAAAAATAAAATAAAAAATTAATCAAATAATCGTAATTACGTAATTTTATTTTATTTATATTTTTTAAATTACCATTCTATCTTTTTATATATTTATTTATTGCCGAAGCATTTGTTGTTTTAACAAAAAAAAAAAACAAAAAACAAAAAACAAATTTGAAAAAAAAAAACTAAAAAAAAACAAATAAATTATTAAAAAAGTATTTGCTAAATCAAAGTGCATATATATATATATATATATATTTGGCAAAAGATAGCGATTAACAAATAACTAAAAATGCTTTAAAATCTCAAGACAAAAGATTACATGCAAATAAGCAGTCTAAAGGTTTGGAGAAGATGTTTAAACTGCTAGATTTAAATAAGTAAAACTATGTTTGGTTCATTGAACTTAGCTTAAAATTTACTGTCATCCTCTACTATTCTTCTTTTTTCCATTTAAGTTCATTTTTCGATTTACAAGTGTGCTAAGTTATTGAAGGGGGGTTAAAATTGAAGAATTATTGATATTGAATATACTTTATTGATTTCCTTTGCTCACTTACAATAATATATATACATATCAGATACAAGATATATTGCTAACAACCTAACTGACTAACCACCTCTAACTAATTCTCTTATAGCATATAATCACATGTGACACAGTACACCATATACTAAACTACTCCATTGTGATCTGCTGGATTATGAACTGCATTGTGATCTGCTGGATCTGCTGGATTATGATCTGCAGATGGTCGTTCTCTATCATCCCCTGTCAAGCACATGGGCGAATGGGAGACCATAAGCTTGTGAGTCAAATAGGAGAAGTAAGCAGTGGAAAGGGGCTTGGTGAAAATGACAGCCAACTGGTCTATTGTGCGAACATACTTGAGAATGAGTTGGTGGGCTACAACTTTGTCGCGAACAAAATGGCAATCGACTTCGATGTGTTTGGATCTGCTATGAAACGCTGGATTGGTGGACAAGGATATAGAGGACAGGTAATCACACCATAAGACGGGAAGAGAGGTGTGAGGAATAGAGAAATCAACAAGCAACATTTGAAGCCAAGTTAACTCTGCTACAGTATGAACTGAAGAGCGATATTCTGCTTCAGTAGAAGAGCGAGATACTGTCGATTGCTTTTTAGAAGACCATGAAATAAGATTGTTGCCCAAGTAAACACAATAGCTAGAAGTAGAACGTTTATCAGCCAGATCCCCAGCCCAATTGGAATCACTATATGCTTGTAGACCAAAATGACTAGAAGTAAAATGAAGACCATGGACCAATGTGCCTTTCACATATCTGAGAATGAGTTTAACTAAGGAGAGATGACCCACCGTGGGAGAGTGCATGAATTGACAGGCTTGATTCACAACATAAGACAACTCGGGTCTGGTGATTGTAAGATATTGAAGGGTCCCATCAATGCTACGATAAAGAAAAGGTTGGGCGCATGGCAGAGAATCAGCAGCTTTGTTTGGAAGTTTGACAGATATAGGTGTGGCACAGGGTTTGCAATCAACCATGCCTGCTTTGACAAGGAGTGCTGTAGCATACGTATACTGAGAGAGGAAGAAACCATGAGAAGTAGGTTGAACCGAAATGCCAAGGAAGTAGGAAATATTGCCTAACTTTTTCATAGAGAAAGCAAGGTGCATATGAGCCAACAAAGTTTGAATATAAGACTAATTATTGCCGGTAAAAAGAATGTTGCCCACATATATCAAAATGTAAGTAACAGAGGTTCAAGATTTGCGGATAAATAATGAAGAATCACACTTGCTTTGAATAAACTCTTCAGAGAGAAGAAATGAAGAAAATGTGGAGAACCAAGCCCGAGGATCTTGTTTGAGACCGTATAGAGCCTTGTGGAGCTTACAAACTAAAGAGGCATTTTGTGGATCAACAAACCCCAGTGGCTGGTCCATTTACACCTCTTCCTGAAGCTGACCATGTAAGAAGGCATTGCTAATGTCCAATTGTTTAAGAGGCCATTGATAATGTAAGACCAGACAAAGTAAGATACGAATGGTGGGTTGTTTGGCCACTCGACTGAAGGTGTCCTGAAAATCCACACCCTGCTGTTGGAGAAAGTCCTTAGCCACAAGGCGAGCTTTGTATCAAGCAATAGTGCCATCCGAGTTGCATTTGAGTTTAAAACCCCACTTGCAGCCAATAGATTGTTTAGAGGATGAGAGATGAACAAGAGACCAAGTACCCTATTGCTAAAAAGCAGTGTATCCATCCATCATGGCTTGAAACCAAACAAGAGAAGAAAGAGCATGTGTATATGAAGTGGGCTCTGTGAAAGAATCAGTAGGAAGAGAAGGAGAAGAAAGAGAGGTAGACAAACAGAAAGGCTGAAAATGCAACAGATTGAGGTGGGACAGACTGTGGGACAACAGCTTTAGCTGCAGAATTGGGCTGAGCAGGAGGCTGAAATGCAGCAGTCTGAGGTAGGGCAGACTGTGAAACAGCAGGTTTAGCAACAGCAGCAGGTCTGTGAATGGAATGGGAGGCAGTAGAGGGAAAAATAGAAGAAGGATGCCAGAAAAAATTTTGTAAACTGGACAAAGAAGGGGGGAAAGGAGCCTAAGTAGAAGAAGCAACAAAAGGGAAAATATGTTCTTGAAATCGAACATGTCTAGAAAGAAAAATAGAACCTGTGGCAGAATTGAGACAGCGGTAACATTTAACAGATGGATGATAGCCAAGAAAAATGCAAGGAGTAGATTTGGGAGCTAATTTATGAGAGGAGTATGGCTTCAACCATGGAAAACAGAGGCATCCAAAAACTTTGAGATGTGTGTAGTCAAGTTTGGTTTTAAAAAGAAGTTCAAAAAGAGAGCAGTTCGACCGAGAAGCACTAGGAAGTCTATTGATGAGGTATGTAGCAGTAACTATGGCATCAAACCAGTAGGTAAGAGGTAGAGAAGAATGATGAAGAAGAGAGACCGCTATTTCAGTGATGTGCAAATGCTTCCTTTCCGCAACTCCATTCTGAGATGGAGTATGAAGACAAGAGTGCTGATGAAGTATGCCATGGAGATTCATAAAGTTCAACATGGGATTGTTAACAAATTCACCTCCACCATCTGTACGAAAAATTTTAAGAAGAAGACCAAATTGTTATTCAACAAAGGCCTTAAAAATCATTAACTTGGAAAATACTTCACTTTTATTAAAAAGAGGATAAATCCATGTGAATCGACTGAAATCATCAACAAACAGTACATAATATTTGTAACCAGTAGAGGAGCCATGAAATGGACCCCAAAATCACTATGAATCAAAGACAATGGATTATTAACAGTAGAATTTGAAAGTTTAAATGGAAGTCTATGACATTTGGAAATAGAACAATCAATACAACTCAAGTCATTTTTATTGAAAACAATCGACAAATGAGACTTAAGTGGTTGAAGCTTTGAAAAAGAGGGATGGCCTAGTCTTTTATGCCAGATTTCAGTAGATGATGATGAACCAGTAGTGGAAAATGCAGCAGCAGTAGATGGAGGCAAAGACAAAGTAGGAGGTGAAGTAAAATGATATAAACCATTGGCATGATATCCTTTTTGAAGAATAGCCTTAGAAACTTTGTCCTGAATGGCAAAGGAAGAGTGATAAAAAATGATAGAGCAATTGTTGTCTTTTGCTAACTGTTGTACTGAAAGAAGATTAGATGAAATAGTAGGAACATGAATGTGATAACCCTGATCCGTAATTACATATTATGCTAATTAATCTTTGTTATGAATATGATTATGTGTTTGATATGATTTTGAGTGCCATGTATATGAATATATGTGGTTTTGAATTTCTATCTGTTTGCCGTAGGAATATCTGTTTGATTGCCTGCTTTGGAATTTAAATTGAAGGCCTTATCGGCCACAGAAACCGAAATTGACTACGCCATTGTGATTGGCATAATTTTTAGAGCCTACGGTGAAATTTAATTGAAAATTGATTTGGATCAAAATAATTAGATTCAGAACGATTAATTAAGTGTTATTATTTAACTCTAATCAAATGTGATTAGTGAGAGGCTATAAAAGGAGCTTTATTATACTTATTCATCTATTTTGAGCTCAAAGCCGAAAACTGCTCTAAGGAAAGAGAGTGAGGGCCGGCTAGAGAAAGAGACGGGGACAATTGAAGTTTTGATCTTGAACTTGAATGATTTGAGGACCAACTCAAGAATTAAGCATAAGTTTTGAAGATTAAAGCTCCTAGGTGTGTAATCAACCCTTAACTCATGAGTTTGAGTTGTGATTTTGTGAATTGAAGATTAAATGGTGAGTTAGAACATGAGTTGTGTTGATTTTGATGAGATATGCACATGCATGCATGGAATTGCTATGAATTGCCATAAATTTGCATAATCTAACATGCAGTATGTCAATTATAAAAGATTGAGAGTTGGATCATACATGCAAGCATGTTTTTGTTGAGTTTCATGAGAATGAACATCATTTGCGTGATTTGAAATAGAAATGAAGTCAAAAATTGGCATGCATGTTTGATTATTAAAGATATGGAGCTTATATGAGGTTTGAATGCATGAGCCATGATTATACAAAGGAATGTCGATTAATTTTGAAGAGTTGGACCATGATTTTGAATGATTGACCCCATGTTGCTTACATCCATATGCTATATAATGTATTTGCATGTTTTGGACTGAAATTATGAGTTTTGGACCTTTGAAGGTCGAGTTTGAGCCCCAAGAACAATTCTGGATTTTCCAGAATTTGGCATGTCCGCTTGAGCGGGGAAAGCACCACTCGAGCAGGAAATACGAGCTCCCAGAAGTTTTGCATACATGGATGTCCACTCGAGCGGGGAGCCATGTAGTGAGATTTTCAGCTCGAGTGTCCGAATTCATGCTCGAGCGTAAAAATGAGGCAACCAGTACTTTTGCAGACCTAATGGGTCCGCTCGAGCGGGAAAGTCTACGCTCAAGCGGGGACCCCTGTTTCAGAAAATTTGTAAAGGTGTTCTGTGTTTCATTTTCTGTTCTCTTTCACTTCTAAGTACTCTTAGGCATATATTGAGCATTATGAATGAATTAAAAGAATAAGAAAGAAGCCTAAGAGGGATGTGTGAATTAAGAAACAGATTGAATCGTTTGTGACCCATTTGTGTTATGTAATATGTAAGGTCAAGCTCAAGGGTGAATCCATCGGCAGAACACTGTGAGTAATATCTTAATAAAGATGTTTTGAAGTATGTTATTTGTCCAATTGCTCATTTCCCTATAAGTCTTATAAGCTCGTTAATTTAAATTGTGAACAAATGTTTGCTATGCCAATTGAATGGGCCAACGGCCAATTTGACCTGAATGAAAGAATGAATGGGCCAAAGGCTTGTGTGACATGAATGAAAGAATGAATGGGCCAAAGGTAGTCTAACATGAATGAAAGAATGAATGGGCCAAAGGCCAGTTTGACATGAATGAAAGAATGAATGGGCCAAAGGCCAGTCTAACATGAGTGACAGAATGAATGGGCTACAGGCCGTTTGACATGAATGGATTGGGCCTGAGGCCGTCTGATGTGTTTGGAACCGCAGTTACTTAATATATGTATATATATATATATATATATATATATTAGATAGAAATGTGAATTGGGCCCAAGGCCGTTTGGTGCATATTGTTCTAAATACTGTTCGTGTATCTTCCTTATTTGATATTATTCATTAGGCTTTTGCTCACGCTCATTCATGTGTCTGTAGGTGAGCCAAGGGAGGTCCAAACCCAGCCTCAATGAAGCTTGTGAGAAACAATCAAGGTTTTGAAGAGTCAGCCCATACGTCTCACGCACGAGACTTGTTTTCGCCCTTTTGCTAGTTTCCTATATTTTGTCATGTTGGCGAGAACTTTGGTCTACGGTTGTATATAGTTTTGATTGGTTGACTTAGACCTGAATGATCTTGTATGTATAGAACTATGTGTTATTACGTATTTTGACGTGAGTTATTAAAATGTATGTATATGGATTGTTATGACGTGCCATGTAAGCACAGCTCTATGGACAAAGTTTTAAATTTACTTTTGTTTGGCCCCTTTACTCTGATGAGTTATGTCTTTTATGGTTTGAGGCCGTAGGTAATCTCTTGATCACTGGCCAGTTATGCCCTTAACCCATAGGGGCGGGTTCGGATCATGACAATGAAGAACTTTGTTAAGTTTAAGAGAATGATGTGATGTTGGCAAAATACCTTTTCCAGTGTTGTGAATAGGGAGAGAGTCACCACTGCCAACAGTAACTTGGTCAGGACCAGAGTAAGGCTAATAGGAGTTTAAACGATGAAGATCATTTATCACATGTTCAGAGGCAGCAGAATCCAGAAACCAAGAAGTGGAGTGCTGAGATGTAGTATCATCAATCATGGAGGCAACGTAAGCTTTGGAATGAGTTTGAGAGTGAGATTGTGGAGAAAAACATAATTAAGACTAAAATTCAAAATCCAGTCGATGCCAACAATCCAAGGCAGAGTGGTTAGGTTTACCACAGATTTGACAAACAGAACCAAAATCTGATCTACCTGACCTACCACGGTTTGAAGATCTGCCTTTGAAGTTTGAAGATCTGCTTGGACCAGATCTATATGATCCTCGGTAGGAACCTCTTGAGTCATGGCGAGAAGAACCGCGATTATTGTGATAAGAAGTGAAACCTTTTAATGACTGAGAATCCTTCATTGTTGCATAGGCAACAGTAAGAGTAGAGGATTGCTTTATTTTTCCTTCAATGTGAATTTCTTCTGAACATAGTAAGAATGAAAGCTCATCCATGGATATGCTCTCTGATCTTGCTCGAATTGCAGTTTTTAATGAATCATATTTAGCAGGTAATCCATTCAAAGTACTAAGAACAATGTCTTCATCTTCAAGGAAAGAGGAAGCAATTTTAAGTTGATCAACAAGAGTTTTAATGCTTCTGAGATATACCTCTATTGAGTCAGAATTTTTTGAGACAGAGTTTAATTTGTTCTTAAGCTGATGGATATGTGACCTTGATAGAGTTGTAAATCGTTTGGCTAATGCAAACCAAATTTCTAAACTAGTTTGAAGATGAAGAACAGTGGTGAAGATAACAGGTGAGAGAGTGGCTGTAATGCAGCTTATTAAATGTGCATCAATCATCTTCCATTGAAGTGCTTCAGGATTGCACATTTCTACACCAGATGAATTGCAGATACAGACCACTGGACATGGATACGAGCCATCAACAAATTTCAACAGATCGGTAGGGCGAAGAATGTTCTTCATTTGACTGCTCTAGATGATGAAATTTGTATTATCTAGTTTTACAGTCACAAGAGAACTCAAATTAGAGACCAGTATATTGAGATTCGAAGAGATTGTAGTTGAAGATGTAGTTGAAGATGATGAAGATGATGGAGGAATCGCCATTGGAGATGACACCATTAGAGATGCTCGTTGGAGCTTCAAGGCTCTGATACCATGAAGAATTATTGATATTGAATATACTTTCTTGATTTCCTCTGCTCACTTACAATGATATATATACATATCAGATACAAGATATATTACTAACGACCTAACTGACTAACCACCTCTAACTAATTCTGTTATAGCATATAATCACATGTGACACAATACACCATTTACTAAACTACTCCATTGTGATCTGCTGGATCTGCTGGATTATGATCTGTAGATGGTCATTCTCTATCAAAAATTAGCTCCAATGAAAGTGGGTCAATCTCGGCCTCTATGGTTTGATCTCATTGGTTAAGTTTATTTTGTGTCACATGCCATGAAAAACAATGACAAGTTTGACTAAAACAGAATAATCTATTACAAGGAATATCCTGAAAAGCATTTTGACAGGCTTAGTCCCCAAGAAACGTTCTTCAATGTATACACTTACACCCAAATGGACTAAGGTATGCTCACATACACAACTAAATATTGAATTTGATATATGGTACTAGCTAGACTGACTTGGGCATTATAGTGTTCCTAGTCGACTACTGATCTGGTACTAACTGTTATTTCTTTTGTAGATCTCAAGTACCATGATGGATTGAGTTGTCTTCTTCATTGGGTTCTCGTCACCTTTTACATTTTTTCCCTTTTTGTTATGTAATTGCTTTGTTACAAGTAAGAATCAATTTCACAAAGTATAGCACAAAAAGCCTACAACAATTGGTGGGTTGAAAGAGAAACCAAGTTACAATTTATACGATGGACTGATTGAATGAAATTTTTTCCAATGGAATACCCTCGGACTTGTTTTTCTGAAGGGGAACAAAAACTTGGGCCAACAAAATCCAAGTAAACAATTGATCCTAAAGTTCTTTGGTCCTAGGAAAAATAATGCGTGAAGAAGAGACTAAAACTCATGAGACAACTTAAAAGACCCATGTTAAAAACCAAACAATGGTCAAGCCCAAAATTGTAGAGCCCTCTATAATATGGCAAGGCTATTGTGGCAAAAGCTCTCCCTCTTATCCCCAAATCTCTTTTATTAACCAAAATTGTAAAGCCGTCTATAATTTGGCAAGCCTAATGTGGCAAAAGCTCTCCCTCTTATTCCCAATCTTCTTTTTTTGGGGGTTATTAATAAACTGAAAAAAGATTGGGAGCCCTAAATTAAGAGTTCTAATAGCTGTAATTGGTGTGTGGGTCCCATGTGATAATGATGTTTTGACCTTGGTTTTTTTTTTTCTACGTCATTAGCGCTCTTTTAAAACTCCCAAATTAGAAGGATGTATTATTTCTGTAATAAACTCTCCTTTTGGGTTGCAAATTTGCTAGGGTTTTGGGATTCCCTTTCCCTATCCCTCTCACCCAATGAAAAATAAACACTTCAATTTTGTATTTGGTTTTGATGTGCATAAAACAAAAGCTCTCTTTTTGCAAGCCTTTGCACATTTGCGCGCTTTTTTTTTGTTCATTAGACATGGGAGCTTGAGAAAAGGTGAGCAGCGGAGTGATTTTAGCCAACTAAACTAAACTCAGTTGCTTTATAAATACCTTTGTTCATATTAAAATGTCAATTGTTGACAAACTTAATGTTAAAGCTAGAACTAACAAACGTAATTGGTTAATCTTTAGTTGGTCAAAGAATAAACTTTTTAACAATATCTGGGTTGTAGCTTGGCCTAAACCCAATTACATATTTTCCATCTAAAATTTAACCAAAGGTGTAGGAGTAGAAAAATGAATTATCACTTTCTATATAACATCTTCTATTCTTTGATATATAATCACACTTGCATATGATTGTCGAATGAATCATATGTGAATAAATGTAGAAAAATTCGATGGGCATTGCAATGGATTTTCAGCAATTACTAAAGAGGGAAATGTACTCCTAATAAATTATCCCTTTCTATATCTCCTATTCTTTCAATTTTCTTTCTTGGTAGAGAATTTGTATCTGGGGCTAGCAAAATTCACTACAACAAAAAGCACCAATGGCGACTAAAAAAATGAATTTCGTCGCTGAAAGTTGCACAAATGGCGACTAAATCTATTTTAGTTGCCAAAAATGAAGACTTTTGGCGACTAAAACCATTTAGTAGCCAAATGTATATGTATTGGCGACTAAAAATCAGTTTGGTCGCCTATTATATGGGTTTCAGCGACTAACACAATTTTCGTCGCCAAAAGTGATGGTTTTTGCCGACTAAAACAATTTAGTAGCCAAAGGTGCTGGTTTTAGCGACTAAAAAACAGGTTAGTCGCTGAATGTGCAGGTTTTTGGCTACAAAAAAAAATTAGTAGCTAAAAACTGACAATTGCCGACTAAAACAGGTTTAGTAGCCAAAAAGTGACATTTTTGGCGACTAAAAACAGATTTAGTCGCCAAAACTGCTTGATTTTTAAATGGAACTTAAATTAGTCGCCAAATCATTTATTTTTTACATAAATTATATTTGAATAAAAATAATTATATTTATAAATATTGTTTTGTATTAATATCGGACAATATACTATATAAATAATATATATTTCATATATATTCATGTGATGTGTAGTGGCATAGTGGAGGGAGTGTGTTGTTAAAGGTTTGGAATGTTGGACGGCTGCGGTTCGAAACTCAGAAACAGCAAGAAAATGGGATTTTTTTTTTGACGGAAACACCTTCGGCGACTAAAAAGTTAGTCGCCAAAAGTCTTTATTTTGGCTAAACGGTTTAGTCGGCGTTTGATTGAGTATTGGCGACTAAATTATTAGTCGGTAAATGTATGATTTTCAAAAGTGTAAAACACTATTGGCGACTAAATTATTGGTCGCTAAAAGGGCTCCTTTTTGTCGACTAAAACAGGTTTAGTCGCCAATACCTCCCACGACCATTTATTGGCGACAAAGGCAACGACTAAAAGTTTTAGTCGGGGAAACCCAAAACTTGATTTTTAGCGACTAAAAATGGACCTTTGGCGACTAAAAATTTAGTCGCCAAAGGTGATTTTTCTTGTAGTGATTTAAACCATATGAACTTACCATTTGTTTTTTCATTTTCGGGAAAATGACACAGTTTATTACGAAACAGTAAGACAAAATTTGGATCTTGATTGTTTTTAAAGAAAATTTTGGATCTTGATTTCCTTTTAAGAAAATTAAATAGGATAAATTATAAACAAGTCCTATACGATAGATTTATATCTATGAGTCCTGTACACTTTTTTAAGCCTTGTTTGGTGTGTAATATTTTTAGTATATAAATCAAAAAATTACTAAAAAAATCAAAAAACTTATAATTTATACTAAAAAGTCAAATACTTCATTTTCTCTCTACTTTCTACACATCTTTTCGTAAAAAAACTAAAAAGTCATTACAAGCATACTAATTTTAGGTTTTTTGGGAAGATGGTTAAAAACTGACTTTTTGAATTTTTTGACTTTTTTTAAAAAAAAATGTATAAAAAATGTGAGAGATGATGTGAATCAAAATGGGTTAAAAGTTAGAAGATGACTTCAAACCATCTTCCCAAAGCAGCCATTTTTCCCCCTCATATTTTAGCCAAAAAATAAAAAATTATTAAAATTTTTTATTCCCGAACGGGGTCTTAATACATTAACAAGCTGAAAAATACTTATTTTACCCCCAACACTTTTTAGAGATATTGATAGATAAAAATAGAAAAGAACTTATAAATAAATAACTTAACCAATATGACTGGTTCAAAAGTTCTCTAAATAAATAAATAATAATAATAATAATAATAATAATAATAATAATAATAATAATAATAAAAGAAAAAAAATATGGCTCATGTTTCATATCTCCTTTTTCCGTTCCTCCTCTTTTATCTTCATAACTTTTTAACAAATTGAATATCTAAATATGACCTAATTTTGGATTAAGTAACTTCAATTTAACCTACCGTAATTAATTAACAGAGTGATATGTATATATTATGAGAAAGATTATGATACACACCTTTCAAAGGGTGTATATCATATATAACTTATAATTCAAGAAAAAAAATGATATAACTCCATATTTTCTGAGTCATATTTAAAACAAAATAAAATAAAAAAAGTTGCAATCAAACACCACATTAGGCATAATCAAAGATCTCACGAGTTATAACTGAAATATTGTCATAACTAAAGAAGAAAATTAGTGATAACTAAGGAAAAAAAATGATATAATTAGATATAGATATTGATATTGTACACCCCTTTCAAGAGATATGTACAGTAAAATTTCCCATACTATATATATATACACAATAACCCATAAAATAGTAATTTCACAGAAATTTTTTCAATGCATATAATTTGATTACAAAATTGAATATAACACTCTCATGTGAGGTGGGATCCATTAAATACGGGGTCCAGTCCAAAGAAAATGGTTATATTTGATTTTATGATTGCATTATGTTTGAATTATGCATACGGAGAAGAACTGGATTTCAAAGCTTGGGTTTATTAATCTATTAAATCAAGATTTTTAGTCTAGTGATTGTGTAGCATAATTTGTGTGGTCTAAGGATATGAGTTCAACTTCTACATAAAAGAGTTTAAAATCCTTTGTGATAATTTAACTCTCCTTTAACATCAGATTGTATATAGCTATTTATTTATTGGCTATGGCCTGTCTCTAGTTCTCCATCGAATTGGAGAGGTACTGTTGGGCCTTGTGAGCACACTTTTGGGTCCCGTTTCGATGATCAAAATTGTAACAATTTAGGGTTTGTCGAGTACATCATCCCTGTAAAAAAATCAAGTCGATTGAATAACAGCAACCATGTGTTTGGATAAGTTTTATATGAATTTTTTTTTTTGAATGGTAAGAAAATAAATGTTTCATACAAAATTGATCTGAACACATATTTTCTGTTATCCAATTGGCTTAATTTTTTGCAGGAAAAATGTAATTGACGGATCCTAAAATGTTAATGATTTGGATCATCAAAATGGAACCTAATCCACTAGACCAAACTGGGCAGTCCAGTCTGATTATTAACCGGAGACAGTGCAATCTCTTATTTATTCTATTGTTTGAAATAATGGTGGTTGTTGGCCATGATTTTCAAGCTATTATTTAGAACATCTCCAACGGTATACCAATTTTTTCATCAAATTTGAATAAAAGCTTCTTGTGTAGACGCGCCCGAACGTCCCGGGAAAATCCCGTTTTGTTCATTGGGCTCACTACAGTTCGGACTCAAATGTCACGGTTCTGAATCTAATCTTGCAAAGTGCAATGCGAGATTAATAAATCACCAAAGAGTCCAAATCCGACAAATCGTTTTGAAAAACTGATTTTTAGAAAGAAGTGCCAAACATGGACTGCTTTGCCAGATACAGAATCGCCACCTAAATATATATTTTGGGGGAATTTAGGAAACCCTGACTCGTGCCTAAGGCCACGTGTCCGTCATCACCAAAGTTGCCTTGGCTCGGTAACTTGGGTACGATTGGGGAAGGTCATGCAATGAGCACCCCCACTCGCCCGATCAAAGATCGGCCACTACTAAACATGATATCTTGTTTTTGAAAACATATGTGCTCTTATTCAGGTTTATTAGCCTAGAATTGCTACGTGATGCGCACAGCATACAAGTATAGACTGGATCGTCTAAGTTGGAACAAAACATCTCATGTTTGCTTTTGAAAGCGGTTTGCTACTCACAAGTAGGCTAAAATACAGATTTTGCCACCCTCAAGTGGCCTTAGAAAACATGGTGATTTGCCACTCTCAAGTGGGCTTAAAACTCGCAATCACTGAATTATTCCAATTCAAGTAATCCAGCCTTCACCCACAGGCATTCAGGCAGGTATATCACATAAGCAGTTAGCCTCATGGCAAGCATGATATCATGGCAGTCACTCACACACATGCGAGGATGCTAAAGCATAAACACTTACCGAGTACTCCAAGCCAAAACAGAAACTAGTTAGTAATCAATGCATGATCCTAGTTCATGTTAAGATGGCTAATGCAACACATGCAAAATGCAACTAAGATAGACTCGGCTATTCTAAGATGGCATATGAGATGCTACAGATAACATATATTCAACTCGGAATTGAAATACAATGCAGTTAGCATGATGCGTCGAGCTCGGTGCATGCAAGACAGATGAATGAATGCAAACATGCGAAGCATAAGGATGCTAATTGAAACATGCCCTAAAACTAACCATCGTAAGCTGGTAAATAAAAGGGAGAAAGAAATGGGGGTTGGAAGACATGCATCACACACACGCATACTTATTACAAAATTTGCCCTCTCGACGGAGGGTCCGAATAAATAATACAAAACCAACTGGCTAACCTAAGCTAATCTAATTAAACTAGTTATTACACAACGAAATGAATAATAAGCTACAGCTAATTATTACACAACATTAACTAAGTAAGCAATCTAAATGAGCACACAAACTAAATGAATGTGGGCTGCCTTAGCTCTGCTTTGAATGACAAACGACGCATGCATGCTTGAAATGCCTTGTTCGGAAATCCTCCGCAACGCCCCAACTCGCCTTTGTTTGCAATTGATCTCAGAAACTTGCACAAAGATCCAGAGAGATGAAACTCCACCTTGGGAATCTGTGGGAAGGCTGCTGACCAGCTTATGGGCATGGAAGACCAACTACCGACCACCTTTTATGCTGGGAACCAAAAAAAGTGGTCAGCCTGCCAGTAAATCCGGTCGGCCGACCAGTTTCCTCTCCTAGTTTTTGGTTTTCTGCAACAAAGGGAAAGAGAGAGGCACGGCAAAGTATTTGCAATAGATGTGTGCACGACCACTCTTCCCATCATTGCATAAGCTCAAGGGAGTGTAGTCCTCGACCGTCGGGCCACCAATCACGCATTTCGATGCATGATGGCCGAGGAGTCGAATTACACGACTCAATGTGAAATGAATGCACATACAAGCACCTAAAGCCAACAACTCCGTCATGGGTAGTCAAGAGTCTCGGCGATCGGGAATCGAGGCACGTTTCATCACTTCGAGTATGAAACGCTCCTTGTTTCCCGTGTTTGGGGCTAACTCCTATCCCAAACACAATGCAACAAACATGGCATGCACAATGCGACTCCAAGTACGCAACCTAAATGCAATGCAACTAAGTCATGCAAACATGCAAGGGATATCATGCAAACATGATACACAATGTTATGAACTAACAATGGTATACTCAATGCACATGACACTTAGCATACACAATGCACATAGAAACTAACATACACAATGAGATGAACAAGGCATGCTCAATGCAATGATCAATCATGTGACAACATGGCATACTCAATGCTATGGACTACAATGGCATACTCAATGCAAAATGGACTTATACCAAAATGGATGGGCCGCAGCCACACCCAAATCAGTGGCCAATAGATGATGAAACTAAGGCACAAAACACATGCAAGCATGCACAATGCAATGGACCAAGCTTAAGGCATAAAACACAACTTTCCCAAATGCATTGAAATGATGAAATGTGAAGTGCAAGGGCATGTGTTCCAGCTCTGAAATGACATGCAAAATGACTCCAAATGATGTAAACAACTCATACAATGCATGTTGAAAGGCTCAAGCACCGAAACTAGTGAAGTGTATTACACTATAGGCATGCAAGGCAAGCATCATTCGACCAAGAGGCCTCAAAACAGAGCTAAGGCAACCCAAAATATGAACAAAATCAGTTTAGATCATGGCCAAAATATGCTAGAATAGAGGGCCAAAACATCATGCATTTCAAGCTAGTAAACATGATTTACACTACAAGCATATGAAGCATATGAGAGGCTACCAAACCAGCCAAAGACAGAATCATGGCATGCCAAATGATGGCCAAAAACCCACTGAGACATGACCAATTGGAGACGTCCCCGAACGTCCCAGAAGGGAATCCCGTTTTGTTCATTGGGCTCACTACAATTCGGACTCGATGTCACTATTCTGAATCTAATCTCGTAAAGTGCAATGCAAGATTGATAAATCACCAAAGATTCCAAGTCTGGCAAATCGTTTTGGAAAGCAGATTTTTAGAAAGAAGTGTCAAACATGGACTGCTTTGCCAGATACAGAGCCGCCATCTAAATATTTTTGTTTTGGGGGAATTTAGGAAACCCTGACTCATACCTAAGGCCACGCGTCCGTCATTGCCAAAGTTGCCTCGACTCGGGAACTTGGGTACGATTGGGGAAGGTCAGCTATGAGCACCCCTGCTCGCCCGATCCGAAGATTGGCCTGTACTAAGCATGACATCGAGTTTTGAAAACATTATGCGTTCTTATTCTGGTTATTAGCCTAGAATTACTACGTGATACACACAGCATACAAGTATAGACTAGATTGTCCAAGTTTGAACAAAGCATCGCACATCCGTTTGTTTTTTAAACTGGTTTGAAGTTTGCTACTCGCAAGTAGGCTAAAACACGGGTTTCGACGAATTATTCTAATTCAAGCAACCCAACCTTCACCCACAGGCATTCAGGCAGTTATATCACGTAAGCCGATAGCCTCATGCAAGCATGCTATCATGGCAACACTCACACTCATGCAAGATGCTAAAACATAAAAGCTTACCTGGTACTCCGAGCCAAAACAATAAACTAGTTACGAATCATGCATGATCCTAATTCATGCTAAGATGGCTAATGCAACACATGCAAAATGCAATTAAAATAGGCTCGGCTATTCTAAGAATGGTATGTGAAATGCGGCAACTCGATACACGTATTCAATTTGGAATTGAAACACAATGCAGTTAGCATGATGCGCCGAGCCCGGTGCATGCAAAACAGATGAATGATGCAAACATGCGAGCATAAGTATACTAATTTGAAACATGCCCTAAACTAACCATCAAAAACTAGTAAATAAAATGGAGAAAGACGTGGGGTTGGAAGACATTCACACACGCACGCACACTTATTACAAATTCGCCCTCTCGACGGAGGGTCCGAAAGAATAATACAAACCCAATTAATAATTAACTACTCTAGCTAATTAATTATTATAGACCCTTAATTAATTAAAAAATTAATTACAAAATAAACCAGGTATGAATTTCAAACGGCCACCGCAGCTCTACCTCGAAATGATTGGATGATGCATGCTCAATTTGCCTTGCTCGAAAACCCGTTGCCATGCCTCTGTTGCCTCTGTTTGCACTGTTCTGCACCTCTGATAATTGTGAAAATACTTGGGATGCTTCTGAATTACTTCCTGATCATTATGGGATATCACCGGCCAAGATACCGGACCACTGGCTATGGAAATATGGTCACCGACCAGAAGTTGGTCCATCGGCTGGACTTTTGTGGTCAACCGGCACTGAAAGTTGCCGATTGGCCATTTCTTCCTGCAGAATACTGGTTTTGCTGCAACAGAGGACAGACAGTGCATGGCGTGGAATTTGCAACCCAAATGTATGCACGACCACCCTCCCTATCATGCTATGAACTCAAGGGAGTATGGCTCTCGACCCTCGGGCCACCAATCACGCATTTCAACGCATGATGGCCAAAGGAACCAAGTGTGCATATTAATGTAAAATGGATGCAACAAAACAAATGAATGCTACATGCTCTATGATGTTGAGATCAAGAGTGTCGACGACCGAGGATCGAGGCGCGTTTTGTCACTTTGAGTATGAACGTCCCTCATTCCTCATGTTTGGTTTGACACCCCAAGCCAAACATAATGTAATGTATGCATGCAATATACAATGCAAAGCATGCAACCAATGCAATGCAACATGAGCATGTTAAGTCAATGAAATCTAATGCTACCTAAGCATGCAAGTTAGTGCCAATGTAACGTGAACATGCCAAGTATACAACAATATTATGTAATGCAACTAGCTAAGTATCATGCAATATACTAAACATGCAAACATGATATAATGCAAGTATGCAAATAATGTAACGCAACAAGAGTGTGCCTACTCAATGTAACTTGCACAAGCATGTAACAAAGTGTAAACTAGAAAGCATGTAACAAGATGCAACATGTCAAACATGCAACTATATACAAGAATGAGCTTAAACCGGAATGGGAGACCTCAACCTTGCCCCAAAACAGTGGCCAAAAGTGATGAATGAAGGCACCAAAATGCAAAACAAACATGCATGCTAACTAGCCTATCACTTGAGCATGGAATGGGGAACTTTCTGAACACATTTAAAAGAGACTAATGTAGACAAATGACATGCATGCTAAGCTCTAAAAATGTGTAAAGGATGATGCCAAATCAACCAAGCCATGTCAATAAGGCATGCAATGAAAGCCAAAACTTGAGGCTAACAAAAGGAGGGTCAATCTATGGTCATACCAACCAAGCCTCAAAGAACCAAAATGACTTAAATCAGTCCTAGGGCAGACCAAAATAAGGCTAGGACATGCATGGAACATGACCAAAACATGCTAAGAAATACCCTCCAAAACAAGGGCATTCAAGACTACAAAGAGAGTATTCCACTACAACCACCTCAACCAAACATGGCATGGGTTAGGCAATGAAAAATAGAGCTATAATATGCCAAAATAAGTCCCAAAACCCACTGATACGGCAGCCCAAAGACTTAAACAAAGAGGCATACACAATGACCCCTTTTCGAAGCATAAATCAACAACTCTTCAAAACATTGAAAGGATGGAAAATGCAAGCATACAAGCATGGAACATGGACTGAAATAGCCCGATAAGTGATTCTGAATCACTGAAATAGGCCAAATAAAGCATGCTCATGACTCATACACCAAAAGCTAACAAGCTAAAATGCATGGTGGCTATAGAAAGCATGGCAAACATGACCAAATCAACAACAAATAGAGCTTAAACATGACATAGCATGGCTAAAAGCTTCATGAAGTCAAGCTAAAACATGCAAGCATGATGGTCTAAATGCATTCTACATGCTATGACAATAGAGGGGATTACAAAGCAAGTGCATGATGCATGCAATAGGCCATCAATCTGACCAAAAATAGAGGTATAATATGATAAACTAACACCAAATAGCCACTGAAATGAAGCCAAATAAAGCTAAGCAAGCATGTTACCTTTATAAGCCTTAAACACAAGCAAACGAGACACAAAGGGAGAGGGGTGTCCCTCCCCTATACATGACTTCAAAACCACTTCTCCACCACTGAAAATCCTTTGGATTTCAATGGTGGGAAGGTCGAAATAAGGGGGTTCCAAAGCCCAAAGAGAAAGGCACAAAAAGAGGCCAAACAAAGCCTAAGAGGGTGTAAACAACCCCCAACCCAAAAGTGACCTTAATGAAACATCTTAAGCATGAAAATACATAACTTTTATCAGTTATACACTAAGCTCAAAATAGCATGCAAGATAGGTTAAAAGCTTAAGGCAAAATGGGAAATAAAAGAGGTAGTTCTCACCCTTGAAGAACACTTCAAGAACACCAAATCCAACACCTCGTTTTGATCAAAACTAACTCAAAAACTCTAAAATCAACCCCTCAAGACCTCAGTAACCAAAGTATGGTGTAACACTAGGTGTCTTAGTGCAAAACTAAGAACAAAAATCCTTTTTGAACACTTTTACACACACAAATCAAGAGAGAGAGAGAGAGAGAGAAAGAGAGAGAGAGAGAGAGAGAGAGAGAGAGAGAGAGATAGAGAGAGTTAGTGATATATATCATATATATCAGATTGTTCAACCTCAGGAAAGGGAGGAGAGGGCCTCCTCTTATAGGAATCCAATTCCTAAGCTTCTTGGAGAAGCTAACTTAAGGGAGCAAATCCCTCCATACATACACGTGTATGGAGGAGGTGTATTGTGGCTGCCAGTTGTCACAGCTGGCATAAAATATCTGCCAAAAGCAGATGGAAAGGGGTCGGCTGGAAAATATGGCCGATTGACCAATAAAAATGGCCGACCGACGAAAAACATTGCCGACCGACCAAAATATTTGGCCAGTAGCAAGAAAAGAGGGCCGGTGGCCTCAAGCCAAGGCCGGTGAGGTGTGGGCATGGCCAACAAGCCATTCCATTCCCTCAGAAGCAAAAACACAAGTGTTTGGTGTACAACCAAGCACAAAACAAACAAGTCGAGGGGTCTTGAGGAAAGGCACGCGACCGAAACCTCCGAGAACTCAAGACGAACACGAACAAGGATGATCACCTAGTGTTCAAACGGTGACGTCCAAGTCTTGAGGATGGTAAAAAATGGGGTGTCTACAGTTGCCCCTCTTTGACAGAACTCGAAAGTCATAATAATGACGGGAGTAAATGTGAAAGCCCATAGATGACCCATTTTTGACAAGGCCGAAGACTTAGATAAGCATGCAAGATAGCAAGATATGTGCCCGAAGGCAGGGGCAAAATGCAAGAACAATGCATGGTGCCGAACATAACTTATGATCATGCAAAGAGAGCTATAATGAAGCAAATACATACAATAAATGCAACAGTTTTAAGCAAGCGAAAAACCAAACTACATTATAACGTAGAAACGATGTAAGAGAATTATGTAATTCTCGCTACGTTTGACACGGAGAATACAATACCTGTGCGGTTCGTCTGGTCGTGCCAACTTCAAATGAACTGTACATACAATATCGTTCATGTCTGGTTCGTCTGGTCGTGCCAGCCTCAAATGAACCGTACATACAATATATTGCTTGAAAAAGAAAGAGAACTTAACAGGTACAACATCGTTAGATACATGCATAGCAACGCAAGTGAAAAGTGCGTGACAACGCGAGTGAGAGCGTGCATGACAATGCGGGTAGAAGGGGTGCATAACAACGCAACCCGAGTGTGTGCATAACAATGCGATTTGAAACAAGCATAACTATGCTATGAAGGCACAAATACAAATAAGTAAAGTACACGTGACAACGTGTACAATGTGTGGACGTGAGGAAAAGTATACACATGTAAGTAAAGCACGCACGGAAACGCATGCAATGTGTAAAGCAAAGAATAAAATGTACACACGTAAGTAAAGCACATGCGACAACATGTACAATGTGTAAGGCAATTGTGAAGATAAGCATGAACACGTGTAAGTAAAGCATGCGCGACAATGCATGCAATGTTTAAAGTAAGGAATAAAATGTACACATATAAGTAAAACACGCGCGGAAATGCATGCAATGTGTATAGCAGGAATGAACACATGTAAGTAAAACACACGCAGAAATGCATGCAATGTGTAAAGCAAGAATGAAATGTACACATGTAAGTAAAGCACACATGACAACGTGTACAATGTGTGAAAATAAAAGAACTTGAACACATATAAGTAAAGCATACACGACAACGTGAGCAATATGCATGGCAGGAATGAACACATGTAAGTAAAGCATGCGCGTTAACACAAGCAATGCGTAACCTCCTGAAAATATTCATGAACACATGTAAGTAAAGCACACACGGAAACGTATGCAATGTGTAAAGCAAGCAAGGTATGAACACATGTAAGTAAAGTACACGCGAAAACGTGTACAATGTGTAACCACCTGAGGGGATGCATAAACACATATAAGTAAAGCACACATGGAAACGCATGCAATGTGTAAAGCAAGCAAGGTATGAACACATGTAAGTAAAGTACACGTGAAAACGTGTACAATGTGTAACCACCTGGGGGGATGCATAAACACATATAAGTAAAGCACACGCGGAAACGCATGCAATGTGTAAAGCAAGTAAGGTATGAACACATGTAAGTGAAGTACACGCGAAAACGTGTACAATGTGTAACCACCTGGGGGGATGCATAAACACATATAAGTAAAGCACACGTGGAAACGCATGCAATGTGTAAAGCAAGTAAGGTATGAACACATGTAAGTGAAGTACACGCGAAAACGTGTACAATGTGTAACCACCTGGGGGTATGCATAAACACATATAAGTAAAGCACACGCGGAAACGCATGCAATATGTAAAGCAAGCAAGGTATGAACACATGTAAGTAAAGTACACCTGAAAACGTGTACAATGTGTATAACAATGCAAATGAAACGTGTATGGCAATGCGAGGTAGGAAAATGCATGACAATGCATATACTGAAATGCATGACAATGCAAAATAGGAAAATGCATGACAATGCTTGTACCGAAATGCATGACAATGCATGATATGGAAATGCGTGACAAGGCGTGATAAGGGAATGCATGACAATGCATGTACTGAAATGCATGACAATGCATGTTAAGGAAATGCATGACAAGGCAAATGCGGTGTGCATAACAATGCACGATGAGAGAAATACATGACAATGCATGTACTGAAATGCATGACAATGCCAAGTAAGGAAATGCATGACAATGCAAAATGAGACACGCATGACAATGCATGAACAGAAATACGTGACAATGTATGTTTATTGAAATGCACGACAATGTGTGTAATGCATAACAATGCGTGATAAGGAAATGCATGATAATGCATGTACTGAAATGCATAACAATGCGCGATATGGAGATGCATGACAATGCGAAATGAGACACGCATGACAATGCATAAATTGAAATGCATGACAACGCGTGTAATTAAAATGCATGACAATGCGTGTAATTAAAATGCATGACAATGCGTGTAATGCATAACAATGCATGAGAGGAAATGCATGACAATGCAAATGAGGTGCACATGACAATGCGTGACAAGGATCATGCGTGACAAGGATCATACATGACAATGCATGTGAGGTGCGCATGTCAATGCGAGATAAGGAACATACATGACAATGCATGAGAGGTGCACATGACGATGCGTGATAAGGAACATGCAGGACAATGCATGAGAGGTGCGCATGACGATGCGTGATAAGGAACATGCAGGACAATGCATGAGAGGTGCGCATGACGATGCGTGATAAGGAACATGCATGACAATGCATGAGAGGTGCGCATGACGATGCGAGATAAGGAAGATGCATGACAATGCGTGTAATTTGAGATGCATGACACTGCATGTGAACCCAAATGCGCGACAACGTACATTTATTGACAGGCATGACAATGCAAATAAATTCGAATGCGCGACTAGGTGCATTTGTTGAAATGCTTGACAATGCATGCAAACTCAAATGCGAGACAATGCACGTTTTTTTGAAATGCATGACAATGCAAATGAACAGTGCATAACAATGGAAATGGTGTGTGTTATAACGCGCGTAGACGTGCATAACAACCCAACCTATGCATGTTTATCGTAGACGAGGCAACACATGTAATGCGACACATTTAAAGTGTTTATTGAACCTTACAAGATACCCAAGGATACACCTTGCGCGTATTGAGCATCGCATATGGGAAACACGACTCAAGGTCAACACGAAGGCCGATCAAGGTTCCAAAAGTACATTTCCTTGTACTACCCTGATAAATGGAGGTTTCAAACCGCATGAATGACCCAACCAAGGGTGTGGAAGATGCACCAGCCACCGGGGAATACCACCGGCCATCCATCGGCCACGACATAAGGCCACCGGCCAAATAGTTGGCCGATCGGCCAAAAATTGCTATATCGGGGCTGTTTTGTCAATTGGCCACGGGTCTTTACATATAGGGCTTCAAGACCTATATTTCCACTTCCTCCTTGGTCTAAAATCTCTCCCCTCTCTCTCTAGGCGAGTTTTCTCCCTTCGATCCGAGTTTTTACCGTATTTTAGGGCCCTTTTGGTCGTTCGATTCGCGAAAACCTCCTCGTTTCGCACATTTTGAACCGAACAAATCTTAGTTTCAGTGATTTTTTCTTGGTTTCCACCACTTGGGGCTTGTTTTCCCCGAGTTTACCTCGATCTTTGTGCCCTTTTCGGACTCCGACCTTTCTGCCCTTTTTTCATCATCTCGGGGTTGACTTTTGGGTTGACTTTTCACATTCTTGCCCGGTTTTCACACTTTCGACCATTTTCACACTATTCTTGAGATGGCAGACGATATTCCAGGTGGCGGGCCCCCCCCCCGGAGTTGGACATGGACCTTAAGGCCGAGCTCCTGCCTCTTCACATTTGGTCATTCGATTCGGCGGCCTACAGGCTGGCGATACACGTGCTTCTGCCCGATAGACTTCGTCACTTCAGGAGCTATGAGCGACGCGTGCCACTAGAGCTTCTGCTGCGTGAGCCAGAGTCACATCTGTCCTATGGCGCTTCTGAGGTACACTCTTCCCTGTTTCATTTTCTGCAAAGTAGAGTACATAACTGCAATAGTTGATTCTGTTCTTTAACTGTTTGGCCCGGATACACCGATACATCGCATGCTGTAGTTCACTGCGAGCACACCCGCACCTGATGTCTGTTTGAATCTGAACACGTGTACACACGCTATATTTTCCACTGAACCACTGATAAATAACACATGCTGTAGTTCACTGCGAGCACACCCGCACCCGATATCTGTTTGAATCTGAGCACGTGTACACACGCTGTACTTTCCACTGAAACACTCAACACTGTGATACATCACATGCTGTAGTTCACTGCGAGCACACCTGCACCCGATATCTATTTGAATATGAACACGTGTACACACGTTGTACTGTCCACTAAAACACTCAAAATTGTATTTATAACACTGCTTCGCAACTGTTTGTTTTGGCCACAAGGGGATTCCCATGCCTTCCGGGGGTATGGGAATGTTGCCGCCAGAGGTTGGTACATGGAGCTACCTGATGCGGTTCATCGCATTGTTGACCGAGCCGGATTTGGGACCTTCTGCATTGGACTCTCGGGCCTCACTGCGAGCAGGCCCCTTCTTGCTGCTCTGGTGGAGAGGTGGTGGGACACCACCAACTCCCTCCACCTTTCTGCCACCGGGGAGAAGACGATGACTCCCTTCGACTTCTCCATGCTCATAGGCATCGGAGTGGGGGGTGATCCGATCCCCTTTGATACAGACATGGACGAGTGGGACGCCACTTAGATGTACCTGCTCGGCGCTCAGCCACCTCTTGCTCGAGCAGGGTTCGTGCGATACTCATGGTTCGAGGATCATTTCCGGATCCAGGCACCTACTACCCAGGAGGAGGAGGAGCAGTACGCTGGTGTTTTTATCATGTTTCTGCAAGGGACCACACTTTTCGCCGACCGGGTGAACACCGTCGCCCTCTATTTGCTGAGCGCACTTGTGGATGTGACACTGATCTGCCGCTATGACTGGGGTGGCGCTGACTTGGCTACTCTCTGCGGGTACATGAGCTCATATTCCCGCCTAAGTGGGCAGTTACTCGGAGGCTACTGGCGAGCCTAGGAGGTACAAGTTCCCTTTTCTGTCTTTTCAATTCTGTTTTACATTATCTGCACTCTATACATACTGCGCACACGCAATCTGTTCTACATTGACTGTACGTTGCACACATTGCACGACACACTGCACACATTACACAATACACTGCACACTGTTTTCTGATTTTCGCTTTTATCTGCACACTACTTTATCTGATAAGCCTACTGGTGTTTGCTCTATTTCGTTTTATAGTTGTGGGTGTATGCCTACTTTTCGAGGCTTGCCCCAATACCGGATGAGGAGATGCCCCCCATGGTCCCATTTTCTCACCCCTTCGACATGAGGTGGGAGCAGAGGCTGCGAGAGCCCTTCATATTCTTCTGTCGCTACTTTGACACTATCACCGCGGCCGAGGTATGTCAAACATTTCATTTTATAGGCTTTTCTTTGCAATGTACCTTAAATATCAGATAACAAACTGTATTTACTGCTATTTGCAGATCATTTGGCAACCATGGACTCGTTGCCCATTGCAGTTCGGGAGTGGTATGCTGGCGCTCAGGAGACTGCCCGATTCAAAGTCTTATTAGAGGGCCCAGTTTGCTGTGCCTGGTACTTTGGGGAGCGCTTCTTGCAGCAGACCTTGGGCATGCCGGAGTGTAGACGTCCCCGAACGTCCCGGGAGGATGTCCCCCGTTTTGTTCATATGGGCTCACTACAGCTCATGACTCAATGTCACGGTCCTGTATCTAATCTCGCAGAGTGCAATGCAAGACCGATGAATCATCAAAGAGTCCAAATTCGGCAAATCGTTTTTGAAAATAGATTTTTTTGAAAGAAGTGCCAAACATGGACTACTTTGCTAGATACAGAGTCGCGACCTAAATATTTTATTTTGGAGAATTTAGGAAACCCTGACTCGTTTGCCTAAGGCCACGTGTCCGTCATCACCAAAGTTGTCTTGGCTCGGGAACTTGGGTACGATTGGGGAAGGTCACTTCGTGAGCACCCCTGCTCGCCTGATCAAAGATCGGCCTCTACTAACCATGATATCGAGTTTTGAAAACATTATGTGCTCTTATTCCAGTTATTAGCCTAGATTTACTACGTGATGCGCACATCATACAAGTATAGACTGGATCGCCTGAATTGGAACAACACATCTCATGTTTGTTTATTTTGAAAATGGTTTGATGGTGCTACCCGCAAGTAGGCTAAGACGTGGGTTTGCCACCCTCGGGTGGGCTTAGAAAACGTGATGGTTTGCCACTCTCAAGTGGGCTTAAAACTCACAGTCAATGCATTATTCCAATTCAGATAATCCATCCTTCACCCACAGGCATTCAGGCAGGTATATCACATAAGCATATAGCCTCATGGTAAGCATGCTATCATGGTAGTCACTCACACACATGCAAGGATGCTAAAGCATAAACACTTACCGAGTACTCCAAGCCAAAACAGAAGCTATGTTAGAAATCTATGCATGATCCTAACTATGCTGAAATGCCTAATGCAACACATGCAAGAATGCAACTACAATAGGCTCGGCTATTTCTAAAGATGGCATGTGAAATGCTACGACTAACAAGTATTCAACTCAGAATTGAAATACAATGCAATTAGTATGATGCGCCGAGCCCGGTGCATGCAAAACAGACGAATGAATGCAAACATGCTATCGTAAGTATGTTAATTGAAATATGCCCTAATCTAACCATCATAAGTTGGTAAATAAAAGGGAGAAAGACGTGGGGTTGGAAGACATACATCACACATACACACACTTATTACACAATTGTGCCCTCTCTCGGAGGGTCTGAATAAATAATACAGTCTGAATGAATGATTAAATATTACAAAACCCTAATTAATTAACAAATTAACTAGGAAATCGAATAAACTAGCATGCAAATTCGTGGACCGCCTCAGCTCTGTTCCGAATGATGAAAGATGCATGCTCGAGTTGCCTTGCGCAGAAATCCATTGCAATGACTCGATTCGCCTCTGTTTGCAATTAATCCTAGAATGCTTTGCAAGGCTTTAGAAAGTTGCTAATTTCTGATTTACTGCAACATAGAGCAAGAAAGGGTCATGGCAAGGTATTTTCACATATGTATGCACACCTCGATCCTCGTGCCACCAATCACGCATCTCGATGCACGATGGTCGAGGAGTCGAATTGCACGACTCGATGTGAAATGAATGCACATATAAACACAACAAGGCCTAGACTCCATCATGGTTAATCCGGAGTGTCGGCGACCGAGAATTGAGACACGTTCCGCCACTTGGAGTACGAAACGTCCCTCGTTTCCTGTGCTTGGGCTAACTCCTATCCCAAACACAATGCAAATGAGAATGAGATGGCATACACAATGCGACTAACATGTAACCTAGCATACGCAATGCTTTGGACTAAAATGGCATACACGATGCACGTGATGTAACATGGCATACACAATGCTCTAACATGCAACCTAGCATACGCAATGCTATGGACTAAAATGGCATACACGATGTAAGATGGACTGACACCAACATGAGTGGACCTTAGCCACACTCACATCAGTGGCCATATGATGGAAATGAGACAACCGAAACACATGCAAACATGCACGATGCAAGGGATCGATCCTAAGGCATCAAATTCCACTCTACCAAAGCATGGAAAAAGATGCAATATGGCATACAAACACACAAATTCTAGCTCTGAAATATGATACGAAATGGTCCCGAAACATGCAAACATGGCATACAATGCAAGCTTGGGCGCCCGGGTACCGAAACTAGTGAAGTGTATTACACTAGAGGTACCCAAAACAATGCACTAATGGCAAAACCAACCCCAAACAGACCCTAGGCAGGTCTGAAACAGTGGGGAAATGGCCTAAAATGATGGCTCGGAATGCAACGAAATGGAGCTCATTCAATAGTCGGTAAATAAGGCATACAAGCCCGACTCTCAAACGCATTTAAAGAGTATAAAATATGACAATATGGAATTCAAACAAGCTCTGAAATATGATGTATAATGGCCCCAAAACAAGGAAATACCTCTGTATATGCATGTAATGGACCCCGAAACTCAAAGCTAAGCAAGTGTATTGAACCACAAGCATGCAAAACAAACACCATTCGACCATGAGACCCAAAAACAAAGCTAAAGCAGTCCATAATATGCCTAAGATCAGTTTAAGGAATGACCAAAAAGTGCTAACATGAAGGGCCAAAACAACATGCAACATAGGCTAGTAAGCATGGTTTTCACTACATGTATATGAAGCACAAGAGAGGTCAGCAAACCAGCCAAAAACAAAAACATGGCATGTCAAATAAACCCCAAAAACCCATGTAAACTCAGTCAACACATGCTAGAATGAGGTGCTCCTTTGAGAGGCCAATAAGAGGGTTGTTCAACACATACAAGATAGACATGCAACATGGCAAAACCACCTCTAGAAATCAGTTATGAGGGTCCTAAAACTCACCAAAAAGGCCCTGAATAGGTCAATGAAGCATGCAATGAAAGGTCCCTTTGAAAGGCCTTGAAGAGGATTGTTCCACACATGCATGAGGGACACAAAATATGGCCAAAAGGGCTCTGGACAGAGCTAAGGCAGACCCTAAGACTCACCAAATAGGGCTTGAAATGTGACTTCACAACATGCAAGTAGGGGGCTCCTTTGTAAGGCCAAGAAAGCTAGTAAACAAAACAAGGGGTGAGAGGGTCACCCCTCTCTGATTTTAAGGCTCAAAAACACATTTTAGCCACTAAAAATCCGCTGGATTTCAGTGGCTAAAAGACCAAACCAAGGCCAACACAAATGCTCTAATGCATAGCTCAAAACAAGAGGAAATGAAGGATGCAAGGGGGTAGATGACCCCTAACTGAAAAATGACCTGAAACAAACATGTTTATCAGCTCAAAACAAATTTTTTTTAAGTTTATGATGAAACCCAAAAATGCTTGCGAGTAAGGCTAAACAATGAAGCAAAATAAGGGCCAAAAGAGGGAACTAGTGTCTTACCCTTGTAGAGCAGAGGGCCATCAGCTTCTGGACCAAAATAGGAACTCTCCAACCTTTGAAAATGAGCTCCTAGGTTCTTAGGTTGATAATGGAGGTGTTGTGCTTGAAGGTGTAGTGCAATGGGACCAAGAATAAGGGTTTTTGGAGCTTGGAATATAAAGACATGGAGGGAAAGTGTATGTATGCTCAAAACAGGTTCTGAACCCTAGCCATGGAAGAGGGCCCTTTCATTTATAGAGGAGAAGGTCTAAAGCTTCTCCAAGAAGCTTAAAAGCTAGCTTAAACATCCTCCATATGGAGGATGCATTCTGAGGCTTCCAGCTGGCACAGTTGGCTTCAACTCATTGAGACAAAAAAGGAGAAAGCTGGCCGACTAGTTCAGGTGGTCGGCCGACCACTTTCCTTGGTCAGCCAACTAGGTCAAAAGGTTCAAGTGGTCGGCCGACCACCTTTTCTGGTCGGCCTGCTACTTTTTCTGGTTTTTCAAGACAAAAAATTGGTCTATCGGAAAGAAAGGTGGTCGGCCAGTGATTGGGAAGTCCAAAAGTGGTCGACCAGATGTCCAAATTGAAGCCCTAGAAGTTATCTTTCCAATGGCACCAGCCTTGCATCAAAATTCCTCATGTGCAAAACGTTATGCCTGTTTTGGTGAAGCCACGCAGATTCGGTCCAACCGAAGTGATGCCCTACTTCAATCAACCATATCTCCCCCGTCCGGACTTGGCTTTAGGAGATTCTTGAGTGCAAAATGAAGCCTAGGAAGTAAGATTTCTAATGGCGGTGGCCTCATAGCTGAAATCCAAGTATGCAAATGAATAGGCCTGATTCAGCGAGGACTGCTCGTCCCTCTCTTAACGGTTCATGCCCATTTTCTCCCCCAACTGAGTTTCTTCCCCCTTCTCTTCTTTTCTTCAACTCCAAACCCCTAAGTAAGGTGTTTTGAAATATTTTTCAAAGATCTCATCTCTCTTTCATTCATTTCCACTTTGTCCTTGCTCAGTTTACCGAAAAGCGCAACATTTAACGAAATGCGAGCGTTGGAATATCGTAGGAACTTTATTTTCAAAACATTTTGAAAGAGAGGGTTTCAAGGTCCAAAATCTTTTGATCAAGATTGTTTCGGTCCAAAAGGGGTGTGAAGTTGAGATTTCACTCTCTTCTTGCCAAAGAAACTGAACCTTTGCCTTGCACACCTTTCTCCACCAAGTAAACCATTAGTAGTGCCCAAGTCTTAAGGGCGGTCAAAAATGGGGTGTCTACACGGAGCTGCCGGTTCCAGCACCTCCTCCTACCTATGCGAGGGACATGGAGAGATATACCTTAGCGAGATGATGAGTTACACCATCGGCTGGAGCCATGAGCGCTATGTAGACGAGGGCGACTACGCGGAGTTTGTCCAAACCTATATCATGCGGCCTTTGGCCGGTACCGGCCGAGTTGAGAGAGAGAGAGAGACCAGCGGCGCCAGCTGCGAGAGCGGGAGGGCACCTCGGGCCCGAGGTAGGAGTGGGCCCCGGAGAGCACAGGGAGCTGGGTGGCCCGAGCTGCCTACCATGATGACATGCCGAGGGCAGGGTGGAGAGACTTACCAGATCCCCATCGCTCCCCCTCCGCCTGATCACGAGCTAGTTGGATTCTACAGCTTGCCTCTGGTACGTATTACTGCATTTTGCATTCTGTACAGTTATTTCGTTTTATTTCTCTTGATGTTCCGCAGAATACTGATGTTTCTAACACTCTTGCAGACTTCTGCCGAGTACACTCGCCAGTCTTTGGAGTTGACTGCCTCCGTGATGGGGATGCTACAGCTGAACCTCGACCTGCTGGCTATCTACAATATCCCAGTAAGCTCTTTCAACCACAATCTCAAACTGTGCATAATCTGTTTCACACATAATCTGATGCATCACACTGCCAACATGGCATTTGATACACTGTAACCCACAGACTACTCATAGCATTGCTCACGGCATTCATACACTGCACTCAGTCACTGTACTCTGTACTGACACACTGCCCATAGCATTCATACACGACATTCTGCACTGATATACTGCTCATAGCATTCATACACGGCATTCTGCACTGATATACTACTCGTAGCATTCATATACGACATTCTGCACTGATATATTGCTCACAGCATTCATATACGGCATTCTGCACTGATATACTGCTCGTAGCATTCATACACAGCATTCTGCACTGATATACTACTCGTAGCATAACTGATGTATCTACTATTTGTCCTTTTCAGCCCCCATTCCAGATACCGACTGCAGGAGGTGCTCTAGCAGGACCATCCACGTCTGCCTGAGGAGGAGAGAGAGCAGGGCGAGGGACCACAGTACCCCTCCGCACCAAAGTGGGGCGCACTCATGTTGGGAGCAGCTCGCGGGCACCAATTCCAGATGATGATGAGTCTGAGACAGAGGCAGAGACAGAGTCATCTAAGGATGAGACTGGAGATGACTCGGGCTTGGGCTCAGATGGTGGGGACGGAGACGACGCTCCTGGACCTTCGTCCAGGAAGAGGACGAGGACAGACTCTCGTGCCTGAGACCAATTGACATTGATCTAGACTTTTGCTGCTTTTCTTTCTTTTTGCTTTATTTTTCTTTTAGTAGTTTGAGCACTTTGTACTGCTTGAGGCAGGTTCTACTTTCCCAAAACTATGTATTTGAAAGGATGATGGAATGAAACAAGCTTTTTGCTGAAAAAGTGTTGCATTTGTACATCGCATCGCATCATATCATACCATATCACATAACAATGTAATCAGATGGAAATTGAACATGCATGTACTGCCGGGTCAGGTAGACCAACGTAACAAATTAACTCAATAAGCAAAAATGAGACCTTAACAAGTTTACAACTCGATAAGCAGAGAGCAACAACTCGAATAAGCAAAATTGCGACAACATGGTAATCAAATGAGTAACAACTCCATAAGCAAATGAGTAACGACTTGATAAGCAAATGAGCGACAACTCGATAAGCAAATGAGCAACAACTCGATAAGCAAATTAAAGTAACAACTCGATAAGCAAATGAGCAACAACTCGATAAGCAAATTGAAGTAATATAGGTGTGACTTTGCAAAATCAACACCGGAAGGGACTGGAAATGGAACTAATCACAAGTTCTCAATATGTTCAACATATAGAGTGTTCGTTTTGAACACACCGCTCGCATCACAGTACTCTATTCATTTTGGTCATACGGCTCATGCAGGACACTGCTGATTCTAAATACACAGCCCATTCTGAACATTGCTCATTCTGAATTCACAGCCCATAACACAGCATTCGGTTTATTCGGCATACAGCTAATTCTGAACAAACAGTTCGATTCGAACAGATGGAATGCGAAGGTGGGATTGGCAGAAGTTGAAATATACTCAGATGCTCCAAATGTGGAAGAACAAACGTGGAGAATGACACAACACTCTAACCACAAAGCGATTCATTTTGAAAATCGAGAAATGAGTTCTCAATCGGGTATTGAGCCTACGACTGAACACAGCGAAAAAAGACTCAACAACAAAAAACAAAAGGTATACAACCTAAAGACAAACACAGACACCTAAAACGACTCAAGACAAGAATCGAGACAAACAAAAGACATAACATTCGGATGTGTTACAAAAGCGAGAGGCCAGTTTCTTCGGGTATTGTTTCCCACCCTTTCTCATTTGTGATTCTCACATCACTCTGGCACTCAATCTCTGTTTTTTTTTTTTTTTTTGAAAAAGCCCTTTCCCTCACTTTTTCTCTCAGCACACATCTCTCTATGCTTCAATCTCTCATTTTTTATCCCTCCCCTGGGTGGTTTGATGGATAAACAAAAGGTTGTGGGTTCATGCCCAACACTATTAGCTCACGGCTATCTCCTCCGGTGTCATTTAGTCAAGGCCCCAGATGAGGGAGTGGAGTAACTTGATCCACTCGAATTCGTGCTTCGCACTTTGCTTGATACCTCATTGCTCGGAGGATGTTGAGAGCTTTCGGCCCTTTGTTGTTAGCTTCAACTGTGCACTTTTCTGGCAGGTAGAGTGCCCTTTCTGGCAAACGCATGGATAACGGGGAAAAGACAGGAAGCCTGACTCAACTGTGCCCCTAATTCATCATTTTGACCCTTTTTTGTTTTTGCTTTATACTAAAACAATTTTGATGAATATAAATGTTTGACTAACATGCTTGTTCAACTTTCTGACTTAAAATCATGCAAGTTAGGTTGTGAGCACTGAAAATTTTCCTTTTTGGGTCCAAGAAAATGGTCCGGTTTTGGAAAAATGGAATAATTTTCGAGAAAATTCGTCAATCTCAATAAAAATTCTCAAAAACTATTTTTGCAAATGGCCACTGCTCTACGAGCACGGAACCTACTCTTGAGATATACAACCTCAGATCCAAAACAATGGAAAATTGCCCCTTGTCTGAACAGCATCGCAGCACACTGAATGGTAATGGAAAGTTGCCCCTTGTTTGAATGGTATTGCGGCGCATTGTTATCAGCCTTCAGAGTGACAATCACAACCAAACTCTCAGATACAGAGAAAACAAAGATAATCAAAACCATTACATGGACACAATCCATTTGGTAGTGTTTGTGGCTGGACTTCAAGATGAAGTTGCCTACGTATCCCAAACATGGGAATCAAGCCTTACGTAGTTCTGGTTAAGGGACACTCGGGTATTAACCTCTCCTTTTATGCTCTAACTTTTGCCAAGGCCGCCCTTCTGGGTTTTCAACCTTGCGAGCTTTGTTCTTCTTTTCTTTTCATTTCTTTTCATGTTTTTTTTTTTTTTCCTTCTTTGTTCTTTTTTCATTCTTTTGCATTTTTTCTCTTCTTCTCTTTTTTTCTTGCTCTAACTTTTGCCTGGGTTGCCCTTCCGGGTTTTTGGCCCAGTGAGCCTCTCAAGGGTAAAAGTGTAGCTTTGTCCATGTCAAATGGTTTTGAGATCTCGAAGCCATTTGAATCCAGGAGAGTGGTTGTTATTTGCTGATGATGTCGGAGTCCATCCAATGGGGGCTGAATTTGCCCCCAGCATTATGGATAGGAACTCAGTTGTTCTCCGGTAGTACTTTCTTCTTTCCTCCTTTTCGGGACTTGGCATTCTTGCCGATCTTCATCTTGGACTCTTTGAGTGCATTATCTGACGTCTTTTGCCCCTTGTTCGAGAGGTGCTCCTGATTTGGCCATACAAGTCTCACATTATGATTGACCGTTGAACATTCTGGACGCAAATTCAACTGTTTGAAAGCGAAAGGGGGGCGAGTCTCGAGGCTGAGGGCGATCCTAAACTGCACAATCTTAAGAGCGATTCCACACAGGTCTTCACAGAACCGCGCAAAACATTTTCTTGAAATTTTTTTTTAAGAAAGCGACTAATCGCTCGCGCTGAAGACGGTGTAGAACCAATCTGGACCAAGCCAGGATCCTTCTCAGTACTCACATTAACAAGCATGATCTCATTCATTAAGGGCTTAGCATGCCTCTCTTTCTCTCAATTTGATCCAATTTTACAAATCCTGAGGAATTCCTTCCTCTTCGTTTTCACTGCAGTGTTCGAAAAACATTTTGAAAAACATCGGTCAATGCAACAATTTCGAGGCACAGAAGAGCAGGTGACGAGCACTGTCGTTCCATTCAAATCTTCTAGCACAACAGGCTCAAAGCAGAAATAGGCACAAAACATGAAAACCACTGCTGTTTCATTTAGATCTTCTGATGTAAATGGCTCCATGGCAGAAACAGATTCAAAAAGAAAGCAAAAAGACAAACACAAAACAAAATAGTGATGTCCGAGGTAACACTCCCGGAATCACCTGACTTCTGCACAACAGGACTGACTCGATACAACAAGACAGACCCTTAATCAAAAAGACTGACTCAAAACAACGAGACAGACTCAAAATAAAACCCCAGAACTAACTCAACACCCGAGTTAGAAACTACAAAAGCTATCATTCGCAAATGCTCAAAACAGTGCGTGCCATACGCCACATCTAAAGTAAACTGAGCACCGCCCGCAGGTGGGCCAACCCTTGATCACATACTTGTATTATCTTCGAAGTCCACAAACTCAGTAGTGACGGGCTTTGTTGAGCTAGGTGAGAGGATGACCTCATCATCAATCAAGTCTTTCACTTCTTGGCGAAGACGAAAGCAATTGTCGGTGGTGTGACCAGCCTATTGATGGTACGCATAGTACTGGGTGGCATCATGTGAGAGAGGGAGACTACTCGGGAGAGGCCGAGGCTCAAGAGGTTTGAGATGACCTTTTTCCGTGAGGATTCAAAGAGCCTTGGACAATGGCATGTAGAGGGCATGAAAAACCGTGCGCCCTCGAGGCAGATACTTTGAAGTCTGTGGACCTTTGCTGGACGCACTAGCGAAAGGATCGGCAGGTGGTGCCTTGGCTCTCTGATCTTTTCCAGGTACAGGATTAGGGTTGAGAGGAACGGTTCTGGTACAACAGTCCCTATCTCGATCTTTCCTTTGGCTTGAACTGCTCTCGGTCTGAGTGGGAAAGATGTCATCCACAGTCTTAGCCAAAACCGCAAGTACTTGTTGCTTATTCAACCCCCCGGCTTTCAGAACCCCAACAACTTACTGGAGTTGTGCATAGGGATCTGCATCTGCCTTCATCTTGTTCTTTCCACTAGCCTTAGCTTGGTGGGAGGTTTGGGTTATTGCTTCAGTGCGAAGCCCCGTTGTCGTTGATACGTCATTGCTAGAGTTCGAGACAGCTTCAGGCTGGCTAAGCTCAATTACAATTCGCCCCAGTAGCAGGGGCTCCTGCAGCATGAAGTTCCCGGCATATGATGTGGTTGGTGGCGAAGCCAACATTCCATAGGCGAGGTCAGCCACAAACCTTTGGAAGTCGCCAATCATTCCCATTAACTCAAACGTGGTGGGTTCACGAGCTTGAAACAACTGGGGCGTCCAGATCGGGTGCGCGACAGGCGACCTAGGCGGATGGGGTATTTGAACATTGGTCTCATCCTGCAAGATGATTCCTTGGTCTAATGCGGCTGTCATAACCGCAATTTCCTCTTAATTTTGTGTCATCATAAGTCTGTTGAACTAAACGGAGGTGACTGACGAAGCAGGTGAACTGGTAAGCCTTGACTGGTCTTGCCTCAACAAAGGAGAACGCCGACTGCTCCAAACTGAATCTCTGAACTGAAAGAGAAAGTAGGCAACATCTCAGCCCATTTTACTAGAACAGACATAAGTATAGCTGAATAACTGCACTCGACCACTAATCATTGTTCCCTAAAATTACTCCCCCAAATTTGAATCTAATACCTGTGGATATAATTGATTCTCAAAACACCGATGCCCGCAGGCTTGATACCCGGACTTGCAAACTGATATGTGCATTCCTTGTAGAGGTCAACTTAAAAAGCACATAACAAGCAAGTGAGAGCCAAAACACCCCTATGTTGGGGTAGGGTTTCCCTGTCCTATTGTCAGGAGCTAGGGTTTTCACTACACATGCAGCGGTTTCGAGCAACCTACAATCGGGTGAGCAACCTGTCCTAGTTTGGAATGGTCACTACGGATTCGGAATATGCACTAGGTCGAATGGTCAAAAAAAAAAAAAGGGTGCCCCGGTAAAAACCGGGGTTTGTGTTCCCATCGTGGCAGAGCCCGTAACCGAGCAGCCTTATGGCTCGCTTCTCAAAGCAAGCCTCCGACAAACCGTTTAGGAATAGAAGATGGCAAACACGGTGTCCTAGGCACACCAATGCACATGCAATGCAAAGAAACGCACGAGTGTAGTCAAAACAAGATATCATGAGTTTGAGTCAAGTTCTCTAACTCCCTAGCAGAGTCGCCAGAAACTGCAGACGTCCCCGAACGTCCCGGGAGGGAATCCCATTTTGTTCAATGGGCTCACTACAGTTCAGACTCGATGTCACGGTTCTAAATCTAATCTTGCAAAGTGCAATGCAAGATTGATAAATCACCAAAGAGTCCAAGTCTGACAAATCGTTTTGGAAAACGGATTTTTAGAAAGAAGTGCCAAACATGGACTGCTTTGCCAGATACAGAGTCGCCACCTAAATATTTTTGTTTTGGGGGAATTTAGGAAACCCTAACTCGTACCTAAGGCCATGCGTCCGTCATCACCAAAGTTGCCTAGGCTCGGGAACTTGGGTACGATTGGGGAAGGTCAGCTATGAGCACCCCCGCTCGCCTGATCCGAAGATTGGCCTGTACTAAGCATGATATCGAGTTTTGAAAACATTATGCGTTCTTATTCCGGTTATTAGCCTAGAATTACTATGTGGTATGCACAACATACAAGTATAGACTAGATTTTCCAAGTTGGAACAAAGCATCGCATATCCGTTTGTTTTTTAAACTGGTTTGAAGTTTGTTACTCGCAAGTAGGCTAAAACACGGGTTTCGACGAATTATTCTAATTCAAGCAACCCAACCTTCACCCACAGGCATTCAGGCAATTATATCACGTAAGCAGATAGCCTCATGGCAAGCATGCTATCATGGCAACACTCACACTCATGCAAGATGCTAAAGCATAAAAAGCTTACCTAGTACTCCGAGCCAAAACTATAAACTAGTTAGGAATCATGCATGATCCTAATTTATGTTAAGATGGCTAATGCAACACATGCAAAATGCAACTAAAATAGGCTCGACTATTCTAAGAATGGTATGTGAAATATGGCAACTCGATACACATATTCAAGTTGGAATTGAAACACAATGCAGTTAGCATGATGCACCGAGCCCGGTGCATGCAAAACAGATGAATGATGCAAACATGCGAGCATAAGTATGCTAATTTGAAACATGCCATAAACTAACCATCAAAAGCTAGTAAATAAAAGGGAGAAAGACGTGGGGTTGGAAGACATTCACACACGCACGCACACTTATTACAAATCCGCCCTCTCGATAGAGGGTCTGAAAGAATAATACAAACCCAATAAATAATTAACTACTCTAGCTAATTAATTATTACAGACCCTTAATTAATTAACAAATTAATTACAAAATAAACTAAGTATGAATTTCAAAAGGCCGCCGCAGCTCTGCCTCGAAATGATTGGATGATGCATGCTCGATTTGCCTTGCTCGAAAACCCGTTGCCATGCCTCTGTTGCCTCTGTTTGCACGGTTCTGCACCGCTGATAATTGTGAAAATTCTTAGGATGCTTCTGAATTACTCCCTGATCATTATGGGATATCACCGGCCAAGATACCGGACCACCGGCTATGGAAATATGGTCACCAACCAGAAGTTAGTCCATCGGCTGGACTTTTGTGGTCGGCCGGCACTAAAAGTTGCTGACCGGCCATTTCTTCCTGCAGAATACTGGTTTTGTTGCAACAGAGGACAGACAGTGCATGGCGTGGAATTTGCAAGCCAAATGTATGCACGATCTCCCTCCCTATCATGCTATGAACTCAAGGGAGTATGGCTCTCGACCCTCGGGCCACCAATCACGCATTTCAACACATGATGGCCAAAGGAGCCAAGTATGCATATTAATGTAAAATAGATGCAACAAAACAAATGAATGCTACACGCTCTATAATGTTGAGATCAAGAGTGCCGGTGACCGAGGATCGAGGCGTGTTTCGTCACTTTGAATTCGAACGTCCCTCATTCCCCATGTTTGGTTTGACATCCCAAGCCAAACATAATGTAATGTATGCATGCCATATACAATGTAAAGCATGTAACCAATGCAATGCAACATGAGCATGTTAACTCAATGAAATCTAATGCTACCTAAGCATGCAAGTTAATGCCAATGTAACATGAACATGCCAAGTATTCAACAATATTATGTAATGCAACTAGCTAAGCATCATGCAATATACTAAACATGCAAACATGATATAATGCAAGCATACAAATAATGTAACGCAACATGAGTGTGCCTACTCAATGTAACTTGCACAAGCATGTAACAAAGTGTAAACTAGCAAGCATGTAACAAGATGCAACATGTCAAACATGCAACTATATACAAGGATGGGCTTAAACCGGAATGGGAGACCTCAGCAATGCCCCAAAACAGTGGCCAAAAGTGATGGATGAAGGCACCAAAATGCAAAGCAAACATGCATGCTAACTAGCCTATCACTTGAGCATGGAAAGGGGAACTTTTTAAACACATTTAAAAGAGACTAATGTAGACAAATGACATGCATGCTAAGCTCTGAAAATGTGTAAAGGATGATGCCAAATCAACCAAGCCATGTCAATAAGGCATGCAATGAAGGCCAAAACTTGAGGCTAACAAAAGGGGGGGGTCAATCTATGGTCATACCAACCAAGCCTCAAAGAACCAAAATGACTTAAATCAGTCCTAGGGCAGACCAAAATAAGGCTAGGACATGAATGGAACATGACCAAAACATGCTAAGAAATAGGCACCAAAACAAGGGCATTCAAGACTACAAAGAGAGTATTCCACTACAACCACCTCAACCAAACATGGCATGGGTTAGGCAATGAAAAACAGAGCTATAATTTGCCAAAATAAGTCCCAAAACCCACTCATATGGCAGCCCAAAGACTTAAACAAAGAGGCATGCACAATGACCCCTTTTCAAAGCATAAAACAACTCTTGAAAACATTGAAAGGATGGCAAATGCAAGCATACAAGCATGGAACATGGATTGAAATAGCATGATAACTGATTCCAAATCACTAAAATAGCCCAAATAAAGCATGCTCATGACTCATACACCCAAAGCTAACAAGCTAAAATGCATGGTGGCTATACAAAGCATGGAAAACATGACCAAATCAACAACAAACAGAGCTTAAGCATGACACAACATGGCTAAAGGCTTCATGAAGTCAAGCTAAAACATGCAAGCATGATGGTCTAAATGCATGCTACATGTTATAACAATAGAGGGGATTACAAAGCAAGTGCATGATGCATGCAATAGGCCATCAATCCGACCAAAAACAGAGGTATAATATGATAAACTAACACCAAATACCCACTGAAATGAAGCCAAATAAAGCTAAGCAAGCATGTTACCTTTATAAGCCTTAAATACATGCAAATGAGAAACAAAGGAAGAGGGGTGTCTCTCCCCTATACATGACTTTGAAACCACTTCTCCACCACTAAAAATCCTCTGGATTTAAGTGGTGAGAAGGTCAAAATAAGGGGGTTCCAAAGCCAAAGAGAACAACACAAAAAGAGGCCAAACAAAGCCTAAGAGGGTGTAAACAACCCCCAACCCAAAAGTGACCTGAACAAAACATCTTAAGCATGAAAATACAGAACTTTTATCAGTTATACACTAAGCTCAAAACAACATGCAAGATAGGTTAAAAGCTTACGGCAAAATGGGGAATAAAAGAGGTAGTTCTCACCGTTGAAGAACACTTCAAGAACACCAAATCCAGCACCTCCTTTTGATCAAAACTAACTTCAAAACTCTGAAATCAACCCCTCAAGACCTCAGTAACCGAAGTATGGTGTAACACTAGGTGTCTTAGTGCGAAACTAAGAACAAAAACCCCTTTTGAACACTTTTACACACACAAATCAAGAGAGAGAGAGAGATATTGAGAGAGTGATATATATCATATATATCAGATTGTTCAACCTCTGGAAAGGGAGGAGAGGGCCTCCTCTTATAGGAATCCAATTCCTAAGCTTCTTGGAGAAGCTAACTTAAGGGAGCAAATCCCTCCATACACGTCTATGGAAGGGGTGTATTGTGGATGCCAACTGTGACAGATGACATAAAATATCTACCAAAAGTAGATGGAAAGGGGTCGGCTGGAAAATATGTCCGATTAACTAACAAAAATGGCCGGCCGACCAAAAACATTGCCGACCGACCAAAATATTTGGCCAGTAGCAAGAAAAGAGGGCCGGTGGCCTCAAGCCAAGACCGGTGAGGTGTGGGGATGGCCAACAAGCCATTCCCTTCCATCAGAAGCAAAAACACAAGTGTTTGGTGTACAACCAAGCACAAAACAAACAAGTCGAGAGGTCGTGACGCAAGGCGCACGACCGAAACCTCCGAGAACTCAAGACGAACACGAACATGGATGATCACCTAGTGTTCAAACAGTGACGTCCAAGTCTTGATGACGGTAAAAAATGGGGTGTCTACACCAATACATGCAAGAATGCAGTCCTACTTTGATAAGCCATGGAAGGGATTATTCTACACATGCAAGAGGCAAACACAAGGTGACCAAACCAGCCATTGACAGAGTCTAGGCAGGTCCCAAAAGTGACCAAAAAGGGCCTGAACCAAGCCTTGGAAATATGAAAGTATGCGCTCCTTTGAAAGGCCAAAAATGCAAACAAACAAGGCCAAAAGAGAGAGGATCTCCCCTCTCTGATTGAGGCCCTCAAAACCACATGCCAACCACTGAAAATTCACTGGATTTCAGTGGCTAAAAGGCCAAGCAAAGATCAACACTAGGTCTCATGGCATAGCACAAAACAAGGCTAAATAGAGCATGTAAGAAGGTAGATGACCCTCAACACCAAAAGAGCCTTAAACAAACATGAAAAACACTTAAATATGAAGCTTTTTTTAGTTGACAAAAAAGCCTAAATATGCATGCAATTGTGGCTAAGAGAATGATCAAGATAGAGCCTAAAAAGAGAGAAAAGGAGTTACCCTTGAAGCTCAGCAAAACCAGCATGTTTTGGGACCAAAAACCAACTCTTCAACCTCTAAAAATGTCCTCCAGGAACCTTAGATCAATGGTGGGGGTGTATGGCTATGAGGTGTGGTGCAATGGGTCAAGAACAACACACTTTTGAACCCAAAATGTAGAGATATAGAGAGAGGTATATATTTTTGCTGTAGCAAGTTTCAGAACCTGGCCAAAGGAGAGGGAGGGCCTCTCTTAAAGAGGTTTGAAGCTAAAGCTTCTTCAAGAAGCTAAAAACTTGGATGCAAATCCTCCATGCACGTGTATGGAGGATATAGTCTGTGCCTTCCCGCTGGCACAGCTAGAATCCACACAATCTGACAAAACAGGAGGAAACCAGCCGACCAGAAAAGGTGGTCGGCTGACCACATTCCCTGGTTGACCGACCAGGGCAAGTGATCTCCCTAATAAAAAGTGGTCGGCCAAGGGTATTGGTGGTCTCCACACTGAAAGCAAGCCAATGGTCGACCAACCAGGGCAAGTGGTCTCCCTAATAAAAAATGGTCGGCCAAGGGTATTGGTGGTCTCCACACTAAAAGCAAGCCGATGGTGGGGTAGGAAACCAGTAAATGTGGCCCAAAGATCAAGAAAACCAGTTTTTTGACAAGAAAATCGACTGGCGGAGAAAAGTGGTCTCCAAGGAAAAAAGGTGGTCTCCCACCCTTGTACCACCTCCCAAAAGAGGAAAACAAGGTTCATGCCAAAAATGAACCAACACCGATGCAAAACGAGAGTTCGGGAGGCAAAGCGCGCGGCCGGGTGCCTCGAAAACTGGCTGTTGAGCACCGAAAGTGGTGTGTGACCAAAAAAGTGGTCTTTCGGGGCACAGTGTCCTTCTAGACAGAGGAAACAAGGTGTGTTCCAAAAACCGTGCCAAACGGAGAATGTTAAGCGGTCCCGAGCCGAGGCGCACGACCGACGGCTTCGAAAATCGGAAACTAGTCTCCAAACGGGAAAAGTGGTCTACGACCATGAAGAGTTGCCTACAACCACTGAAAGATGGTCTACAAGACCTCTCCCACCATCTGGGAAGAGAAAACAAAACTTGGTCTGCGGACCGAGTCAAAGTACAAAGAGTCCCGAGGTCCGGAGGTGAGGCTTTCAGCCAAGGACTCTAAAACATCGAAACGAGCACAACTTGTGCGATCACCAAGCGCTCAATCGATGACGTCTTAGTCTTAAGGTCGGTCAAAAATGGGGTGTCTACAGTTGCCCCTCTTTGACAGAACTCGAAAGTTATAAGTGACGGGAGTTAATGTCAAAGCCCAGAGACGACCCATTTTTGACAAGGCCGAAGACTTAGACAAACAGACGAGATAATCAAAGAGATGTGGCCGCAGGTAGGGCAGAATGCAAGCGACAATGCAAGAAGCCGAACATAACTTATGATCATGCAAAGAAAGGTATAATGAAGCAATTATACACAATAAATGCAGCAGTTTTAAGCAAGTGAATAAAAACCAAACTGTATTACATGCAGAAAGGATGTAAGAAGATTATGCAATCTTAGCGAGCATGTGCGATAGATACACAAGACTGAACGAAGTGTGATAGATATACTAAGTGGACAAGCATGTGTGATAGATACAAAAAGCGAACATAGTGTGATAGATATACAAAGCGAGTGTGTGATAGATACACAAAGTGAGCGTGTGATAGATACACTTAGTGAGCGTGTGATAGATACACATAGTGAGCGTTGTGTGATAGATACACAAAAGGTGTGCATAAAGTGTGATAGATGCACTAAATGAACAAAGTATGATAGATACACTAAAGGTGAGCACGAAGTGTGATAGATGCACTAAGTGAACAAGTGTGATGGATACACAAAAGGTGAACACAAAGTGTGATAGATGCACTTAGTGAACAAGTGTGATGGATACACAAAAGTAAATGTAGTGTGATGGATACACTAAGGTGAATGACCTTAAACGAAACTTCTTTGAATGAACCGTACATACAATATCGCCTGGTTGTGCCAGTTTCAAATGAACCGTACATACAATATCGTGCATGAATGGGAAAGAAACTTGATAGGTACAATGTAATACAATGCATGATGTTTAAGGAATGCAATAAACAAACCTAGCAGCGCTTTAGAAAGCACCTCATGGGGTGAGTGGCGATGAACCGCTCTACTTTCGATGGGGATCTCCCCTTGTGTTCTTCGAACACTTACCTTTAACTCACAGTACAAAGGCTCTGAAATGCTGACAAGGGTTCTTCACGTAAAACACTTTGGATGCTGCCTTTCTTCCTGATCATATTCACAACTTTCCCTATTCTCCAATGGGGTGACAGACTAGGTTGGTTCAATATCCAGAATTGAGATGCATACACGCTATCTCAACTTATGGGGCTTCCATATAGATTTCAATCCGAGGACATGCCTCTGGGTATTTAAACCAGACTTTAGTCTCGGAAATCCCGAACCTTTGCGTTCTAGGCAATAGCCATTCGAATTGTAGTTTCCACCGTCGCAGTTGGTCTCCTAGGAACTCATTGTGAACACAGCCAAGATGCCTCTGTCAGGGAATGGTACTCAGGAAGAGCACTTTTGATAGCCATTCTGGCTTGAAGCAGACTTGATCTTGAGCTTGAGGTAGAGGCATACTCATAATTCGGAGCATTGGCAAGACCTGAGGAGGTACACACGTAATGCAATCTCGAAACTTACTTAAGTAAAACAAACTCAAATACCCAACATTTTCCCTCTTTTCTTATGCTTTGCAGTCAGGAACCTATATAGCTTCAGATAGGTCCTGGTTTCACTATTCCCGCATGACCTGGGTTGAACCCTGCGGTTTTACGAAAGAACAAATCTTGTTTTGCACAGATGTGGAGAACGGCACGGCACTCGGAGCGCAAAACGATTTTATTTTTGAAATTTAGAGATGAGTTCTTGACCGGGGTATTGAGTCTACGACTGAACACAGCGCACTACGACTCAACAACGGAAAACAAAAGGTAAACAACCCAAACACATCGAGTAACACTCGAAACGACTCAAAACAAGAATCGAGATAAAACAAAAAGACACGAAACTCAGATGCGCACAGGGAGCCTGTTTCTTTGGGTATTGTTTCCCACCCTTTCTCATTTGTGATTCTCACATCACTCGGCCTTCAGGCTCTGTTTTTTCTCTGAAAAAAGCCCTTTTCCTTAGTTTTCCTCTCAGCGCACATCTCTCTATTCTTCAATCTCTCATTTTTTTATCCCTTCCATGGGTGGTTGATGGATAAACAAGAAGTTGTGGGCTCTTGCCCCTAGCATTCTGCTAGATTCTCTTTCTTCTACTCACAACAGTGAACTTTCCCTACAGAGGGGTTGTGATGCGGCTGGATGTGTAGCAGATTTGCAATTGACATTGGTTGACGATACTCTACTGGGAAGTTTGGACGTGATTAGATCTGTCCAGATGAGGGAATGGAATATCCTGCTCTATTCCAGTTCGTGCTTCGCACTTAGCTTGATACCTCGCTGCTTGGAGGATGAGAGAACTTTCGGCATTTTGCTGTTAGTTTCTGTTGTGCCCTTTTTGGCAAGTATGTTGATAATGTGGAAAAGATAGAACACCTGACTTAACTGTCCCCTAGTTCATTATTTTGACCATTTTTTTTTTTGTTTTTGACGTTCTGCTAAAACAATTTTGACCAACATGAGAGTTAGATTAACATGCTTGTTCGATTTTCTGATTTAAAATCATGCAAGTTAGGTTATGAGTACTGAAAATTTTCCTTTTTTGGGTCCAAGAAAATGGTCCAGTTTTGGAAAAATGGAATAATTTTCGAGAGAATTAGTCAACCTCAGTAAAAATTCTCAAAAACTACTTTTGCAAATGGCCACTGCTTGACCAACGTAGAATTGACTCTTGAGATGCACAACCTCAGATCCAAAAACAATGGAAAATTGCCCCTTGTTTGCAGGACACTACACGGCAACAGAAAATTGCCCCTTGTTTAAATAGCACTGCAGCACACTGTATGGCAACGGAAAGTTGCCCCTTGTTTGTATAGTACTGCTACGCATTGTAACCAGTTCTCATGGTGAAGGTCACAACCGAACTCTTGGATACAGAAATGACAAAGATGACCCGTTCAATCTCATAGACAGGACAGTTGAATTTGAAGTGTTTTTATGGCTGGACTTCAAAATGAAGTTTCCTACGTATCCCAAACATGGGAATCAAGCCTTACGTAGTTCGGGATTTAAGGTACACTCGGATATTAACCTCTCCTTTTGCGCTCAAACTTTTGCCAAGGCCGTCCTTTCTGGGTTTTCAACCTTGCGAGCTTTGTTCTCCTTTTCTTTTCAATTTCTTTTCTTCTTTTTTCTTTTTCATCTTTTCTTTTCATTTCCTCCATTTTTCTTCTTTTCTTTTTTTATTATTCTTTGCATTTTTTTTCTTTTTTTTTGCTCTAACTTTTGTCTGGGTCGCCCTTCCGGGTTTTCGGCCTAGCGAGCCTCTCAAGGGTAAAAGTGTAGTTTTGTCCATGTCAAATGGTTTTTAGGATCTCGAAGCCATCTTAATCCAGAAGAATGGCTGCTGTTCGCTGACGATGCAGGAGTCCATCCAATGGGGGCTGAATTTGCCCCTAGTGTTGTGGATAGGAACTCGGTTATCCTTCAGCAATGCTTTCTTCTTTCCTCCCTTATGAGATTTGGCATTTTTTCTGATCTTTGTTAGCTTGAGAAACATCCCAATTTTTTGACTCTTCGAGCACCTTTGACAGTTTTGCCCCTAGTTCGAGGGGTGCTTCTGATCTAGCTTTGCAATCTTCTTTTGACGACATCTGATCTTCTTGATCTGACTTCCTTGCCCCTAGTTCGAGGGCTGCTTCGAATCTGGCCACACAGGCCTGACATTCTAGTTGACCGTTGAACATTCTAAATTCAAGTTCAGGGTTTGAAAGTGAGGGGTCGAGTCTCTGGGCTGAGAGCGATCCTAAGCTGCACAATCTTAAGAGCAATTCCACACAGGTCTTTGCAAGACCGCGCAAAATATTTTTTTGAAATCTTTTAAGAAAGCGACTAGTCGCTCGCGCTGAAGACAGTGCAGAACCAATCTGGATCAAGCCAAGATCCTTCTCAGTACTCACATTAACAAACATGATCTCATTCATTAAGGGCTTAGCACGCCTCTCTTTCTCTCAATTGATCAAATTTTACAAAACCTGAGGAATTCCTTCCTCTTCGTTTTCATCATAATGTTCGAAAAGGTTTTGAAAAACTTGGGTCGATGTAATGACTTAAAGGCACAAAAAAACAGGTGAAAGCACTGTCGTTTCATTCAAGTTTGCTGGCACAACAGGCTCAAAGCAGAAACAAGCACAAAAGCATGAAAACCACACCTATTTCAATTAGATCTTCTGGTGTAACTGGCTCCTCGACAGAAACAGACTCAAAAGAAAACGAAAAGACAAACACAAAACAAAATAATGATATCCAAGGTAACGCCCTCGGGATCACCCGACTCTAACAAAATAGGACTGACTCGATGCAACAAGACAGACCAAACTGACTCAGTATGAAAAAACTGACTCTATACAACGGGACAGACTCTAAACGACATAACAAAACTGACTCAATACCCGAGTCAGAAAGTACAAAAATCAACATTCACAAATGCTCAAAACAGTGCGTGCCATACGCCACATCTGAAGTAAACTGAGTGCCGCTCGCAGGTGGTTCATCCCCTGATCACATATTCGTACTATCCCCCAAGTTCACTGATCCAGTGGCGATAGACTTTGCTGAGCTGGTGCGACGATGACCTTGTTGTCAAACAGATCTTGTACATCATGGCGCAGACGAAAGCAACTGTCAGTGTCATGACCGGTTTATTGATGGTAGGCACAGTATTTAGTCTGGTCATGCTTTGGAGGGATATGATCAGGTAGAGGCTGTTGTTCCAACGGTTTCAGATATCCTTTCCGTAGTAAGACCTCTAGAGCCTTTGACAAAGGCATATAAAGTGGGGTAAAAACCCTCTTGTCTCGAAGTGGATATTTGGTTTTTTGTGAGCTACTTCCGGATGCACCAGTGAATGGAGTAGTTGTTTTTGATGCGGTGGTGGTCACCATGCCTACTTCAGAAGATCTTGCAGCTGTATCACCACTGGTGGTCGCATTCTTACAGCTCCTGGGCTGCTCCTTCTCCTGGTCAATAAGGCCCTGCTTCATTGAGTCCTCGATCTGTACCCCATTCTCATGTAGATCTGCAAAGGTGGGGAGGGGGAGAACGATCACCTTCTGCATGAGCTTGGGCTGGAGGTTACGCATAACCATCCGAATCTGATCTTTGTCAACAGGGTTGTTGGTCATCATCGAGGCCTTAGCCCTCCACCGGGTTACAAAATCGGAGAAACGCTCATTCAGCTCTTGCCTAGTGGTCTCAAGATCACAGGTCGTAATCTCAATCTCCGTGTTATATGAGTATTGATCTATAAAGGCCTCAGCCATCTCCTCCAAATTCCTCTTGACGGAGTCCTCCAGTTTTCCATACCAAATAGCCGCTTCACTTGACAGGGTCCGGCCAAACAAGGAAAGCTTCCGTAATCTGGAGAGGCCCATCAGCCTTAGTATGTCTGAAAATAGCCGCAGATGCACCATAGGATCTCCAAACCTGTCAAAGCAGTCTATGTGTGGCATCTTAAATCGTTTCGGCAGCATCACGGCCGACTCGGTGTACCCATCCTCAATATCCGGAATGGACTTCACACCCTGAGACTTTTTGAACATCTTTTCAAGCTTGCTCACTTTCAACGCTGTGGGGTCCACCTCGAACTCAAAGGGAGAATCCGGTAGGTTGGTCTGCACTTTGGATAGCTGGGGTAGGATCGGGGGTGGAGCCGGCCCTGTTGGAATGTCCGTATCATCCTGGACGTTAACTGCCTCCCCGAGTATAGGAACTCTTGGTGGGGGAGGAGCCTGGTGTGAAGCAGATGCTCCAGTCTGTTGCTGTAGCCTGATAATTACCTCTGCCTGTTGGGCCATGACCTCAGCCTGCTGTTTGGCAAATTCTGCTTGACGAGCATCGTCCTGCTGCATGGTTTTCATACTCTCCTAGAGCTGACGCATCATCTCTTCCATTCCCGCCATACTGCCATGATCTAACTGATCTATCGGTATATCTGTCTCTGTAGTAAAAGCAGATATCTCAACCCAACTTCACACAGGTGAGATAGATAATGACTGTTGATCCGAAGACTGTTGAACTGATGATCTGCGCCTGACTGACCTTTTTACCCTGCCTCTGGCGAAGGAACACTAATTTGCACTTGAACTGAATCTCTGACCTGACAAAGTCTATCAGCACAAGTCCAATGTACCGAGGGATATTGGAGCCTTTTGAAGCTATGGTTCCAAGACTACCCCTAGCAAAAGAGAAAACAAGCAGCATCTTAGCCTAATTTCACCAGAACAGATATGAGTACAGCTGAATGACTGCACTCTCTACTAAATTTTGCCCAAAATTCTGCTTGTAAACTGATACCCTCAGGTAAAACTGATTCTTCACATACTGATGCCCTCAGGCCTGATACCCAGACTTGCAAACTGATACATGCATCCTGTAGAGGCACACTCTAAAAAGCGCATAGCAAGCAAATGAAAGCCAAAACACCCCTATGGTGGGGTAAGGTTTCCCTGTCCTATTTTGTCAGGAGCTAAGGTGTCAGTACGCACGCAGCGGTTTCAAACAACCTATAACCGGATAAGCAACCTGTCCTAATTTGGAATGGTCACTATGGATTTCGACATGCACTACGCCAAATGGTAAAAAAGGGTGCCCCGGTAAAAACCGGGGTTTGTGTTCCCATCGTGGCAGAGCCCGTAACCGGTCAGCCTTATGGCATGCTTCTCAAAGCAAGCCTCCGGCAAACCGTTCAGGAATAGCAGATTGCAAACACGGTGTCCTAGGCGGACCAATGCAAATGCAATGCAAAGAAACACATAAGTGTAATCGAAACACGATATCATGAGTTCGAGTCAAGTTCTCTAACTCCCCAGTAGAGTCGCTAGAAACTGTAGATGTGCCCAAACATCCTGGGAAAATCCTGTTTTGTTCATTGGGCTCACTACAGTTCGGACTCAAATGTCGCAGTGCTGAATCTAATCTTGCAAAGTGCAATGCGAGATTGATAAATTACCAAAGAGTCCAAATCCGACAAATCATTTTGAAAAATTGATTTTTAGAAAGAAGTGCCAAACATGGACTGCTTTGCCAGATACAGAGTCGCCACCTAAATATTTTATTTTGGGAGAATTTAGGAAACCCTGACTCGTGCCTAAGGCCACGTGTCCATCCTCACCAAAGTTGCCTCGGCTCGGGAACTTGGGTACGATTGGGGAAGGTCTTGCAATGAGCACCCCCACTCACCCAATTAAAGATTGGCTACTACTAAACATGATATCTTGTTTTTGAAAACATATGTGCTCTTATTCCGGTTTATTAGCCTAGAATTGCTACGTGATGCGCATAGTATACAAGTATAGACTGGATCGTCTAAGTTAGAACAAAACATCTCATGTTTGCTTTTGAAAGCGATTTGCTACTCGCAAGTAGGCTAAAATGTCGATTTTGCCACCCTCAAGTGGGCTTAGAAAACATGGTGATTTGCCACTCTCAAGTGGGCTTAAAACTCGCAATCAATGAATTGTTCCAATTCAACTAATCCAGCCTTCACCCATAGGCATTCAGGCAGGTATATCACATAAGCAGTTAGCCTCATGGAAAACATGCTATCATGGCAGTCACTCACACACATGCGAGGATGCTAAAGCATACACACTTACCGAGTACTCCAAGCCAAAACAGAAACTAGTTAGTAATCAATGCATGATCCTAGTTCATGTTAAGATGGCTAATGCAACACATGCAAAATGCAATTAAGATAGACTCGGCTATTCTAAGATGGCATATGAGATGCTACAGATAACATGTATTCAACTCAGAATTGAAATACAATGCAGTTAGGATGATGCGCCGAGCCCGGTGCATGCAAGACAGATAAATGAATGCAAACATGCGAAGCATAAGGATGCTAATTGAAACATGCCCTAAAACTAACCATCGTAAGTTGGTAAATAAAAGGGAGAAAGAAATGGGGATTGGAAGACATGCATCACACACACGCACACTTATTACAAAATCTGCCCTCTCGACGGAGGGTCCGAATAAATAATACAAAGCCAATTGGCTAACCTAAGCTAATCTAATTAAACTAGTTATTACACAACGAAATGAATAATAAGCTACATCTAATTATTACACAACATTAACTAAGTAAGCAATCTAAATGAGCACACAAACTAAATGATTGTGGGCTGCCTTAGCTCTGCTTTGAATGACAAAGGATGCATGCATGCTTGAAATGCCTTGTTCGGAAATCCCTCGCAATGCCCCAACTTGCCTTTGTTTGCAATTGATCTCAGAAACTTGCACAAAGCTCCAGAGAGATGAAATTCCACCCTGGGAATCTGTGGGAAGGCTGCCGACCAGCTTATGGGCATGGGAGACCAACTACCGACCATCTTTTGTGCTGGGAACCAAAAAAAGTGGTCGGCCTGCCAGTAAATCTGGTCGGTCGACCAGTTTCCTCTCCTGGTTTTTGGTTTTCTGCAACAAAGGGAAAGAGAGAGGCACAGCAAAGTATTTGCAACAGATGTGTGCACGACCACTCTCCCCATCATTCCACAAGCTCAAGGGAGTGTAGTCCTTGACCGTCGGGCCACCAATCATGCATTTCGATGCATGATGGCCGAGGAGTCGAATTACACGACTCAATGTGAAATGAATGCACATACAAGCACCTAAAGCCAACAACTCTGTCATGGGTAGTCAAGAGTGTCGACGACCGGGAATCGAGGCACGTTTCATCACTTCGAGTATGAAACGCTCCTTGTTTCCCGTGTTTGGGGCTAACTCCTATCCCAAACACAATGCAACAAACATGGCATGCACAATGCGACTCCAAGTACGCAACCTAAATGCAATGCAACTAAGTCATGCAAACATGCAAGGGATAACATGCAAACATGATACACAATGTTATGAACTAACAATGGTATACTCAATGCACATGACACTTAGCATACACAATGCACATAAAAACTAACATACACAATGAGATGAACAAGGCGTGTACAATGCAATGATCAATCATGCGACAACATGGCATACTCAATGCTATGGACTACAATGGCATACTCAATGCAAAATGGACTTAAACCAAAGTGGATGGGCCGCAGCCACACCCAAATCAGTGGCTAGTAGATGATGAAACTAAGGCACAAAACACATGCAAGCATGCACAATGCAATGGACCAAGCTTAAGGCATAAAACACAACTTTCCCAAATGCATTGAAATGATGAAATGTGAAGTGCAAGGGCATGTGTTCCAGCTCTGAAATGGCATGCAAAATGACTCCAAATGATGTAAACAACTCACACAATGCATGTTGAAAGGCTCAAGCACCGAAACTAGTGAAGTGTATTACACTATAGGCATGCAAGGCAAGCATCATTCGACCAAGAGGCCTCAAAACAGAGCTAAGGCAGCCCAAAATATGAACAAAATCAGTTTGGATCATGGCCAAAATATGCTAGAATAGAGGGCCAAAGCATCATGCATTTCAAGCTAGTAAACATGATTTACACTACAAGCATATGAAGCATATGAGAGGCTACCAAACAAGCCAAAAAAAGAATCATGGCATGCCAAATGATGGCCAAAAACCCACTGAGACATGACCAATACATGGAAGAATGAGGTGCTACTTTGATAAGCCATGGAAGGGATTATTCTACACATGCAAGAGGCAAACACAAGGTGACCAAACCAGACATAGACAAAGTCTAGGCAGGTCCCAAAAGTGACCAAAAAGGGCCTGAACCAAGCCTTGCAAGTATGAAAGTATGCGCTCCTTTGAAAGGCCAAAAATGCAAACAAACAAGGCCAAAAGAGAGAGGGCCTCCCCTCTCTGATTTAGGCCCTCAAAACCACATGCCAACCACTGAAAATCCACTAGATTTTAGTGGGTAAAAGGCCAAGCAAAGATCAACACAAAGGTCTCGTGGCATGGCACAAAATAAGGCTAAATAGAGCATGTAAGAGGGTAGATGACCCTCAACACCAAAAGAGCCTTAAACAAACATGAAAAACACTTAAATATGAAGCTTTTTTCAGTTGACAATAAAGCCTAAATATGCATGCAAGTATGTCTAAGAGAATGATCAAGATAGAGCTAAAAAAGAGGTAAAAGGAGTTACCCTTGAAGCTCAGCAAAACCAGCAAGTTTTGGGACGAAAAACCAACTCTTCAACCTCTGAAAATGTCCTCCAAGAACCTCAGATCAATGGTGGGTGTGTATGGCTATGAGGTGTGGTGCAATGGGTCAAGAACAACACACTTTTGAACCCAAAATGTAGAGATATAGATATATATATATATATATATATATATATTTTTGCCTTAGCAAGTTTCAGAACCTGTGTAAAGGAGAGGGAGGGCCTCTCTTATAGAGGTTTGAAGCTAAAGCTTCTTCAAGAAGCTAAAAACTTCAATGCAAATCCTGCATACACGTGTATGGAGGATACAGTCTGTGTCTTCCAGCTAGCACAGGTGGCATCCACACAATCTGACAAAACAGGACGAAACCAGCTGACCAAAAAAGGTGGTCGGCCGACCACTTTCCCTGGTCGGCCGGCCACTTGCCCTGGTCAAGTGGTCTCCCAGATAAAAAGTGATCGGCCAAGGGTATTGGTGGTCTCCACACTAAAAGCAAGCCAATGGTGGGGTGGGAAACCAGTAAATGTGGCCCAAAGATCAAGAAAACCAGTTTCCCGACAAGAAAATCGACTAGCGGGGAAAAGTGGTCTCCCACCCTTGTACCACCTCCCAAACAAAGAAAACAAGGTTCATGCCAAAAATGAACCAACACGGATGCAAAACGAGAGTTCGAGAGGCAAAGCGCGTGGCCGGGTGCCTCGAAAACTGGCTGTTGAGCACCGAAAGTGGCGTGCGACCACAAAAGTGGTCTCTCGGGCCACAGTGTCCTTCTAGACAAAGGAAAAAAGGTGTGTTCCAAAAACCGTGCCGAACAGAGAATGTTAAGTGGTCCCGAGCCGAGGCGCACGACTGATGGCTCCGAAAACCGAAAACTAGTCTCCAAACGGGAAAAGTGGTCTACGACCGCGAAGAGTAGCCTACGACCACTGGGAGATGGTATACAAGACCTCTCCCTCCCTCTGGGAAGAGAAAACAAAACTTGGTCCGCGGACCGAGTCAAAGTACAAAGAGTCCCGAGGTTCGGAGGTGAGGCTTTCAGCCAAGAACTCCGAAACCTCGAAACGAGCACAACATGCACGATCACTGAGCGCTCAATCGATGACTTCTGAGTCTTAAGGTCGGTAAAAAATGGGTGTCTACACCATGTGGCATGACCCTTTGAGTCTTTTGATCCTGAACCTTTTGAACCTTATCCATGTAAGTTTGAATTTGAATTCAAAACTTATTTGGATAACCACTCAGGATATCTATATCTATCATATCAACTGATATGGATAGATGATATAGATATCTTATATATCTTATATGATATGGGATATGGTTAATTAGAGAAAAACAACGTATGTTTTATGTTTTTTCCATATACCGACTCTCCCCAAAAAAATCAACGATCAAGCCATTTTGCGCTGTGACTTGTGTGGGTGATACTCATTTTGTAGTATCACTCCACTGCTAGGTTCGTTGTTCGGATTCTGGAAGCACGTGATTTACCCACGAGGTTCTATCATCTACAGGTATGATCTAAATGTTTTTTCCCGCTGCGTTATAATACTTTATGTTTTACATTGGTATCAGAGCCAATATGGGTATTTTCGTCCTTATATTCATGATATATACATGAATATTAATAAATGAGGAAGATGTTCACTCTCATTAGATTACAAGCTTAAAATACTTATTTTTTATGTTTATTAAATGTCATTTTTAATGCCATAAATGTATTTATTTTGGAAAATGGAGTTCAGGAGTTCTGAAATTGGACCGGAAAACACCCCGGAAGGCGGTGCGTGTGCCTCACGTGCCAGATGACGCCGTCAGCGGCGAGCACGCACTACGACGCACTATCACGCGCTTCTACGTGCTTCCACGCGCCAGGCGCACAATACACACACCTACACGCACCATCACGCGCGCCAGTCGCGCTGTCCACGCAGGCGCCATCCGCGCCGCGCACGCTCGCGCGGGGCGCTGAGCTGCTCGATGCGCCGCGCGCTGAGCCGCGCTGAGCCTCTTTTTGAGCCACGCCGTTTTTCCTCCGCGGTTTGGCTGGCTTGGCTGCAGGTATTAAGGCGCCGTTTGTTTTGTTTTAAATTTTGAAGCGCGTTAAATTGTCAAAATTAATTCGTTATAGCTTCGTTTTAAGCGTGGTTGGTACCGTTAGACTCAGAATTAAAATTTTCATCTTTTGTAATATTTTCAAAATTTTATGAAAATAAAAAAAAACTTTCTAGAAATAAAATGCATCTGGTGTTGCATGATTAAGTTTCTGGGACTAAATTTTTTATTGTAGACTACTGTTGTAGTTTACTATTTACTGGTATGGTTATTGCATTTTACCAGATTCTGAAATATTTATTTCTAATTTTATGTTAGTTTATTAGTTATTTAAAATTCTAGAAAATACCAGAAAATTCCAAAAAATTTCAGAAGTGATATACTTTCTGTTACGACATGATTTGAATATTAAATACAGCATATTGTTTTTTTTTTTTTTTTGCCTAGAGTTTCTAATATGTTGTAATTAGAATAGCATGATTAATTGTTATTTGTTTAAATTCCATTATTAATTGTGACATAGCATGAGTTGGTTGTGGATCTACATTATGATGCTATTGTATGGAATTAAAAAACATTTATCATGCTTTTAGACATGCCATAGTTAGTGGGAGGTTATTAGGTTGAGAGAAATCTTTGTAGATTAACTCCAGAAAATCAATATTTTTGCGCATAAATTAAATTAAATTTTGGATAATTGTCACCTGTGGCACAAGAGATGATTACGAGCATAGCGGATTTTCGATCTTGCGACTTGTGTAATATTGTCACTATTTAGTTTAGATTTTTGTGGCAAAATTATATTACGCTAATCAAATTAATCCCATTGCGAATTTCTCTCTAAATTGACTTAGCTTATGGAAGTTAATTTGGTTGACCTAGACTTAGTAGAGATGTTCAAATGTGAACAATGTAATCCTATTCTTTAGATGAGCAAAAGTCTTGGAGAATTTAAGTCAGACCTTAATTGAGCCAAAGTAAGGAAACATGACTCAAAGTTGCCCTGGTTTTTGTTGCCTTGTTTGGCACAACAAAATTTGATGTGTGCGCCATGGTTAGCGACACACTACGTAGTTTTGATTGGTGAGTTTTGGAGTTATGAAATTAGTATGCCCTCAATAGATCTGTATATGATCTTGACTATTGAGCTGCACAGATTGAATTTGTAATTTGACTTGTAATGATGTTGCATCATTGGATGAAGTAACATTCAAGAGTCACGTCATCCAAGAAATGCGAGCTTTAATGAGTTAGTCATTAAGTGTAAGATGAGTAACCAGTATGAGCAGTGTTTTGCTCTCTATCCAACTGTTGGGAGTGGATGGAGTAAAATTTCACGCACTATAATAGTGTGCATTAAAGTATCACTTGAAGTTAAAAGATTAGCGCTTAGTAGCAGTAAAAATATATTAACACTAAGTGAAAAGATTAGCGCCAAGTGGCTGCAAAATCTATTAGCATTGCCAACTTGTCTAAGTTTGGACACTTACTGTTTCCACACTTGAGTGTGAGACATGATGAGGTGTTTCTTTGTATGATTCATTTACTAGGCTAACGTTTTGTTTTGAATAACGTTTACCACTAAGCACAAACGTTGCAGCATAGTAATGAAAAGGTCAAGGCCGACAAGGTTGTTATGACTCTAAGAATTTGACGCATCGCTTATGACAGCATTGTGTTGAATTAGACTCTTTAGCCTAATTCGCGCTTAAGTTACTTCAGGAGCTGTCATAGATTGATAGCTTATTCTCTCCTTCTTGTGGATAGCAGAATTAATTGCAAATAACTATGAAGCGAGAAACAGAGATGGCAAGAGGAGTATCATCATCTTTCAACTAGATGCAGTAAAGTGTATGGAGAATAAAATTGACTTGAAGGTGCAGGAAATTAGCATTTACTAGTTAAATTTGCGACTTAGGTGCACTTGATATCTCCATGACATCCTTTTTATGATCTAGTAAATATGAATTAGTTGTGAGTCATTACCTAGTTGGGCCTAAACCTTTAAATCTTGTCTGCGAGAAGTCACACATTAAGATGATTGGAATTAGTTTATGACATTGGTCATGAACCGGTGGCTTATTATACTTAATCACATTAATGAGATGATGACAGGATGGTTTGAGTAGGCCCTCTCGGGCCCACTCGCTTGTGACATCATGCTCTCATGTGAATGTATAACTTTGTTCGCAATGGTTGCGCACAAGTAAGTAGGAAAGCCGTAGAAGGTCATTTGTATTGGAGCATTTAGTCCACTATGATATTTGTGACTAGATATGTGTAAGGGTATGATAGCTAAGCCTCAATCTCGACACATTTATAGATTACGATACGCATCTGAGTCAAGACTATTTGATCTCCCATAAGTCAAAAGTTTTGAGATGATTTTTGACATTGTACATATGAGGTCGAGATCAATTAGATAAGAGCTTTTGTGTTTTTAGTTTTGACCAAGGTGGCGAGTATCTATTTGAGTTATTTTTTAGAAAGCTCTGTGAAGAGAAATGGATGCTTAGAAAATTGATTATTCCTAGTACTCAACAACACAATGGTGTAGTAGAGATAAGGAATTAAATATTGTTAATGTTAGGTGGATAATGGCGCAAAATGTTTCTCAATTGGGAATTGCACTATTTTGTTGCCTATATCCCTAACTAAGTGCCCTCCATATCAGATTTTACACTCCATTTGAGTAATGGGTCAGCGGAGAGTCATCTATGGGCGATCTGTAACCATTAAGTAGCTTATCTTTATTTTACTTCTCATAAGGTTGCGAAGTTAAGACCTAGGGCTCTATAGCACATTATTGTGTGCTGTCTTGTAAACACATAGGGTCGTGTGGCGCATTATTGTATGTGGTCATGTAAACCCTCCGGGTCATGTGCATATAGGTAAGTAGCTTTGTGGTAGTGTAACTAAGTCACATAAAGTTTTCTTAGTAAAGGTGACGTGAATAGAGTTTTGGAACTCTATAAGATAGAGAATTCTAAGCATAGCGCTTTTATGTAGCCTAGTTGAGAATGGAAAGAAATTTCCAATATCCTAGGGACAGTGGGAGTGATGTGCCTACTAATGCATTACTCTATTAGAGAAGAATACTCTACATTCTTAGTTGCGTGGTAGCAAATGTGAAAATTTTTCACGTCATCACTGGGTGATTGAGAAAGAAACATTTATGATTGCTTCGCAAGATGATAAAGAGCCTAGGATAATGCCAAAGGCTCTAGTCCCCTGTTTTTAGAAAGTGGATCAATGTTGCGCAGTTTTAAGACAAAGTCTTTGAGGATTAACCATTTCTATAATTTGGTTAACTTTCCATTAAGACGCGAAACTGTTCTAAAGTTATGCGCAATTTGGATAGTCATTGTTGAGGCATAAGGCTCGCTAGATACCAAAAAGTCGCACCATTGAGAAACGTGTAGACCATGAGAAGACTTCCTCCTGGGGAGTGAGGTTATTTCGACTTAGGCTATGATTGACATAAGTTCGAAACATTGATTTGTGGACATTGTGACCCAACTTTCTCGTTAGAGAATTGGATAAGTAGATCCGTAGGGATTTACCTTCTGCTTTTATGGTGAAAAGTTAGGAGCGCAAAAAGATTGCTAGTTCCAATTAATCTTTTACAGCCTAAAACAGTTATCCAAATAGTGGTTCTTAGATTTCGTCAAGCCATGATAGGCCAACGATGATCGATGAAGACCACTGAGGCATGATCAATGGTCCAAAAGAAGTTTTTCCTTACTTAGTCATTATGAGCCAGGAATTTATAAGGTTGTCACCACCTAGGGTGGGCAGTCCTCTATTTTAGATATGATGGACATGGGTGATGTAATTTATATGCTCGGATGTACGATCCTTAAGGATTGTTTGGGGAAAATTCTCGGTTTGTCTTCAATGACTTACATAAGGAATATCCTAGAATGATTCTAGATGCAAAATTGCAAACCCATTGACTTACCTATCGGTAAAAGCCAAAGCCTTAGCTATTGAGTGTATCCTTGGATTGTCTTTGGGAGAAACAGATGACCTATATTCCTTGATATTTTCTTTGTTGTGGGACCTAAAGTATGCTTTGTGGACGTATTCGGCATGATAAGTGTTATCTTTGGTAAATGGTCAACTGAGTTGTTTAGACATTGACCTTGCTCATTAGACTATGGATATAATGCTTTACTAGTAGTATATTAATTTGCTCCTTGTAAGATTCAATACGCTAGTTGGGCGCATCTGCGCTAGTTGGACGCATTAAGAATGAACGCAAATTGGTCACCAAAATATCTTTAGAGAGCTAATTGGGCAAGAGGTAGTGATCTTGAACCACTTCATGTGAGGCGCAAAGGGTGGATTCTATTGTATATGCTTATCGCAAGAGGTGCTAATAAGGCTTATGCTTGGAATCTAGAATTGCACAGACTGTGGTTATGTTTTTTAAAATCAATCACTTATTTGTTGTGAGATGATGGGATGTTGACACTATTATGGTTTGTGTCATAATGATTAGCAGATGATGATGTCAGCAGGCAAGATTGGCTCAATCACATGAGCAATAGCCCTTGGAGCTTGGGAGCGAGCAAGGATGAGACTAGTGGTTTATTTTTATTTAGAGCCAAGAGAGGCTTAAATTATCCACTATGCATGTCACCTTGGTTACAACCAAGATGAGGTCGTGTTAAGGACCAAACATGGATGTTAGTACCCACTTTCCATGTTGTGCCTGTTATGATTAGCAAGATGCGAGATCTCATTTGGTGCCTAGAAGGCGAGCAAATAGAGAATTCGGATTAGGTGCTAGAAAGCGACTAGACTAATATCTATACGGTGTGTTGAGTATGACATCACTCTTTTGGAAGAGTTACTCCACCGTAGCATGTATTCATACTATATGTTCTTGGCGACTGAGTAATGAGGTGAGAGAATGGATCACTGTTTCCTCACTGTGTGAGTCTTACGTGTCATTATTGATATGACTTTCATTTATGTACCCTTTTGTGACTTTTGACTATGTCATAAGGTAAGGGGTTGATGTTCTGCTACTTTGGTATGTTGCCTGCGGTCATGTATGATTCAGCCTTAAGGGACATCGCTGGGAAAGCGGTCAATCCTAAACTAAATGGCATGAGGGCAAAGGGAAGATCATTTAGTATTACACCACTGTTGTATATTCACTGCCAGCAACTCACATCACTCTGTATGAGAGGCGGATTGAGTTTGACTATATTACAAGAATTGAGAGGGTTAAACATGCTCTTTTTGAGGGATTAGAGATGTTTTTTGGACCGGTGTAATTAGATGGGTCTGGGGTATATGAGACACTATTTCTGTTCTTTTTGGGTTGATGTCTCTATGCTGGCTCATTTTGAGTTTCTAGTATAGAGCTCCCACATGCATGTGTTCTCAACAGCCGCACGGGGCATTAGCTAGAGTGCCGACCGGCCATGGATTGGTGGCCGATGATATGAACCCCCAGTCGATGGATAAGTTCCATGGCCGGTGGGTATTCCTCCAGCCGATGGTGTCCTACAAGGTTCAGGGAACCTGTCCCAGGATTTTGGCAGCTTTTAGAGAAGTAGAGCACTGTAAACAGAGGCAGCAGTGGTATGGTACGGGCTTTCGGGGCAAGATAAATCCGAGCATGCATCATTCACGCATCCCGAGGAGGGGGGCTGCGGCCATCTTCTCTTTGCATTTAATTTGTTAATTAATTAGAAATTCTGTAATAATTAATTTAGTATTCGGACTGTAATATTTATTCGGACCCTCCGAGTGAGGGTAATTGTGTAATAAGTGTGCGTGAGTGTGTGAATGTCTTCCAACCCCACGTCTTTCTTCCCTTTTATTTACCCGCTTATGATGGTAGACTAGGGAATATTTAAATTAGCATACCTTATGCTATGCATGCGTGCATTCATACATTTGTCTTGCATACACCAGGCTCGGCACATCATGCTAACTGCATTGTGTTTCAATTCCAGATTGAATACGTGTTAGTTGCAACATTTCACATGCCATGTTTAGAATAGCCGAGCCCATTTCTAGTTGCACTTTGCATGTGTTGCATTAGCCATCTTAACATGAATTAGGATCACGCACATGATTACTAACTGGTTTCTATTTTGGCTTGGAGTACTTGGTAAGCATTTATGCTTTAGCATACTGAATGTGTGCCAGTGTTGCCATAACAACATGATTACCATGAGGCTAGCTGCTTATGTGATATAACTGCTTGAATGCCTGTGGATGGAGGTTGAATTACCTAAATTGGGATAATGCATTAAAACTGTGAGTTTTAAGCCCACTGGATAGTGGCAAAACCATTTTTTCTAAAGCCCACTTGAGGGTGGCAAAATCTACATTTTAGCCTACTTGCGAGTAGCAAACCATTTTCAAAACAAACATGAAATGTTTTGTTCCAATTTAGGCGATTTGGTCTATACTTGTTTGTTGTGCGCATAACATAGTAATTCTAGGCTAATAACCGGAATAGGAACGCATAACGTTTTCAAAATTGGATATCATGGTTAGTAGAGGCCGATCTTCGGATCGGGCGAGAGGGGGTGCTCACAGCTAACCTTTCCCAATCGTACCCAAGTTCCCGAGCCGAGACAACTTTGGTGATGACGGACATGTGGCCTTTGGCACCGAGTCAGGGTTTCCTAAATTCCCCCAAAATAAAATATTTAGGTGGCGACTCTGTATCTGGCATAGCAGTCCACGTTTGGCACTTCTTTCAAAAATCTGTTTTCTCAAAACGATTTTCCGGATTTGGACTCTTTGGTTCAAATTAAGAACCGTAACACAAATCGAGTCCGAACTGTAACGGGGTCCCCCGCGGACGTGTTATAGTTTCTGTTGACTCTGCTGGGGATTTTTTTTAGAGAGCTTGACTCAAACTCGTGATATCCTGTTTTGATTTCATTTCTGTGTTTCTTTGCATTGCATGTGCATTGGTGCGCCTAGGACACCGTGTTTGCCATCTGCCATTCCTGAACGGTTTGCCGGAGGCTTGTCTTGTCAAGACATGACCATAAGGCTGACCGGTTGTTGGCTCTGACAGTATGGGAACACAAACCCCGGTTTTACCGGGGCACCCTTTTCGACCATTCGACCTAGTGCATATCGAAATCCATAGTGACCATTCCAAATTAGGACAGGTTGCTTACTCGATGTTAGGTTGTTTGAAAACTGCTGCGTGTATAGTGAAACCCTAGCTCCTGACAAAATAGGACAGGGAAACCCTACCCCTCCATAGGGGTGTTTCGGCTCTCACTTATCTGCTATGTGCTTTTAGAGTGCACCTCTATAGGAACGTACATATCAGTTTGCAAGTTTGAGTATCAGGCCTGACGGCACCAGTATCAGTGTTGTTGAGAAATCAGTTATCTGCGGGTATCAAGTTTAGTTTTGGGAACAGTGATTCTGGGGAACAGTGATCAGTATCGAGGAACAGTGTGTTCGGCTTACCAACTGTGTGTTATAAATACCCAACTGTGCGTTATGTGTTACGTTGTCTAATTGCCCGTTTATTTATTTGCTTTATTTATCTTTTTACTAGGTAGTCGAGCACAATTGCTTCTGACCCAGTAGATATTCCCCAAGCACTCTGGATTAGAGGTCGTCGGCTCCATCGACGTGAGGATCTGGTAGACGGACAACCGGTGTACCACTCTCTACCCCCGGTTACTAGACGGAGGGCAGTTAGGCAGAGGATTTCAGTTTAGCAGTCAGTACAGAGGGCTTTGTCTACCCCACCCGAGTACAGTAGGGATCAAGGTTCTGTTTCACCCACAGAGAGGGAACATATACCGATAATTCAGTCAGAACAGAACAGTATGGCTAGTTTAGAGGAGATGGTGCGCCAACTCCAAGAAAGCATGAAAGTGATGCAGCAGGATACTGTCCGACAGGCAGAGTTCGCCAAGCAACAGGCCACGGTTATGAATGAATAAGCAGAGTTAATCGTGAGGTTACAACAGCAAACCAGAGCATCTGTTTCACAGCAAGTCCCTCCTCCACTAAGGGTTCCGATACCCGAAGAAACACCGAATGTCCGGAATGACCAAGAGGATACAGACCTTCCAGCGGGGCCAGCTCCGCCCCTGATTCCACCACAACTGTCCAAGGCGCCGACGCCTGTCAATATACCGGACTCTCCTTTTGAGTTCGAAGTGGACCCCACAGCCTTAAAATTAAGCAAGTTGGAAAAGATGTTTAAGAAGTCCCAAGGAGTCAAGACCATCCCTGACATCGAAGATGGATACACCGACATAGCTGCGACGCTACCTGACAAATTCAAAATGCCACACATTGATCGATTTGATGGGTCCGGGGACCCCATGGTGCACCTGATGTTGTTTTCAGATATCCTAAGGCCAATGGGCCTCACTAGACTGCAGAAGCTGTCTCTATTTGGCCAGACCCGGTCGGGTGTAACGGCCATATGGTATGCCAAATTGGAGGATGACGTCAAAAGAAGCTGGGACAAAATGGCTGAGGCCTTCATCTTCTAGTACTCATACAATACACAAATCGAGATTACGACTCGGGATATCGAGACAACAAGGCAAAAACCCAAAGATGTTCAAAATTTACAATCTCGGGATCTCAAAATTGATGTTCAAAATTTAGCCTAGAATTGTCACGGTTCAAAATTTAGCCTAGAATTTACAATCTCAGGACTCTCAAATTGTCACGGTTCTTAATCTGAACCAAAGAGTCCAAATCCGGCAAATCGCTTTGAGAAACAGATTTTTGAGAGAAGTGCCAAACATGGACTGCTTTGCCAGATACAGAGTCGCCACCTAAATATTTTTTATGGGGGAATTTAGGAATCCCTGACTCAGTGCCAAAGGCCACGTGCCCGTCATCACCAAAGTTGCCTCGGCTCGGGAGCTTGGGTACGATTGGGGAAGGTCAGCTATGAGCACCCCCTCTCGCCCGATCCGAAGATCGGCTTCTACTAACCGTGATATCTGGTTTTGAAAATGTTATGTGTTTTTATTCCGGTTATTAGCCTAGAATTACTACGTTATGCGCACAGCAAACAAGTATAGACCAAATCGCCTGAATTGGAATGAAGCATTGCATATCCGTTTGTTTAAAAAACAGTTTGAAATTTGCTACTAGCAAGTAGGCTAAAGCACGGATTTCAACGAGTTATTCCAACTCAAACAATCCAACCTTCACCCACAGGCATTCAAGCAGTTTATATCACATAAGCTCTAGCCTCATGGTAATCATGCTATTATGGCAACACCCACACGCATGCGGTATGCTAAAGCATAAATGCTTACCTAGTACTTCGAGCCAAAACAAAAACATGTTAGCAATAAATGCATGATCCAAGTCCATGTTAAGTGGCTAATGCAATGCATACAGAATGTCACTAGAGTAGGCTCGGCTAGTCTATAAATGATATGTGAAAATGCACAAGTAGCATGTATTCAAGTTAGATTTGAAATACTTATGCAGTTAGTATGATGTACCAAGCCTGGTGCATGCAAGACTAATGAATGATGCACGCATGCATAACATAAGGTATGCTAAAGTAAACATGTCATAATACTAACCATCAAAAGCAGGTAAGTAAAAGGGAGAAAGAAGTGGGGATTGGAAGACATGCACACACGCACCCACACTTATTACAGATTTGCCCTTGCTCGGAGGGACCGAAAGAATAATACAAGTTAATTAACCTACAAGCTAATTAAATATTACAGACCAATTAATTAATTAACAAATTAATTAAGCTAAGAAAGCAGTAAACAGACTCGAGAAGAGGGCCCAATGCGATGCGTGCTCGATCCCGCTCGGATGTCACTGCCATGCACAAGCTGCCTCTGCACAAGTCCAGGGTTGATTCTCTGAGTTCTGTGGGGCACCACCGGCTGAAAGAATGTACTACCGGCCATGGAGAATGGTCACCGGCTAAATATTGTGCTCTCGGCCAAACATTCTTTGCCGGTCGGTACTAAACACTGTCGGCCGGCCAAATATTCCTGCTGAAACCTGCAACAGACGACAGCAGAGGACAAAACTTGGCATGGCAATGCATTTCAAGCAATGTATGCACCAATCACACCCCTTATCATATGCATGACTGAAAGGGATATGATTCTCGATTCTCGGACCACCAATCGCGAATTTCCATGCATGATGGCCCAAGAGACCAAGTATGCATTTTGATTTCAAATGCAATGCACACACACAAACAAAGGCCCAATCCCTATCACTAGATCAAGGGACAAGGCATGCATGCTAGATGGAATGCAACCTAGGCATGCAAACTAGTATGCTATATGGTATAGAGGGGAGCATGCAAACATGCAATGTACATTAGGTACACAACCTAAGCAAACAAGGCAAACAAGCATGTCACAACTATGCAAGCTAATGAAGCATGCGAGATGAGATCTAATCATCCAAGTGTGCAAGACATGCAAACATGCTAGCAACTTGACCAAGGGAATGCATGCCAAATGCAAGTGATTTCAAGCATGCAACACATGCAACCAAAACATGCAAACATGGATTTAATGCAACAACATTTGAATAGCATGCAAAAGGTGGATTTAAACTGAATTAGGCAGCTCTCAACTAGGCCCAAAACAATGTCTAACATGCTCAAGAATGGAAGCCAAAACACATACAAATAGGCATGCATGTAAGGTCCAACACTTAGGCACGTAGAGACAAATTTTAAGCACACTTAAAAGAGGAACAACATGGGCATATGGCATGCAATGTAAGCCCTGAAAATCATGTTAATGATGGTGCCAAAACAAGCAAACAAGGTAAGCATGGCATGCAACAATGGTCCAAGATTCAAGGCAAGCCCAAGGGGGATTGAACTACACTTAATGCAACCGCACATGGCATGAATTAAATGACCAAAACCAGAGTTTTAGCATGCTAAAACAAAGCCAAAAGACCACTTAGACGGCATCTAAATGACTTACACATGGAGGCACGCACAAATGCTTAAACATGGAGCATACAACACAACCTCTTGAAGCATCAAAGGGGCCATGAAATGCAAGCATACAAGCATGCTAAGATGACTGAAAATGATGCTATAAGTGGTGCCAAACCACTTAAATAAATCAAACAATGCATGCTCAACACTTCACATACTTAAAGCCTACAAGCTAACAATGCAAAGGAGCTATGCAATACATGTTATGGTTGACCAAAACAACCAAAAACAGACCTTAAATATGGCAAAACAAGTACGAAAGCTTCACAAAGCTAGGCCAAAAGCATGCTTGAACAAGGGTTAAAACCTAGATGCATGTTAAGGCTACAATATGGCATTACAAGGCATGTATGCTAAGCAAGCATGGTGTACCAAAACCAACTAAAAACAGAGGCATATTATGACATAATAAGCATGAAAATCAGCTACGGCATGGCCAACACACACTTAGACTAGATGCTCCTTCAAGAGGCAAAAATGGCCCTTTTTAAGGACAACAAGAAGAGGGGGTGGCCCTCTCCTTCCTAGGACCTCAAGGCACCATCCTCACCTCTGAAATCCCTCAAGATTTCAGTGGTGAGGAGGCCTAAACACAATGGTCCTGGAGCTCAACCGAAATGGCACAAAATGGAGCCTTTCAAGGCTAAAGAGGGGTCAAACAACCCCAAAGCTTAAAACAACCTTAACAAACTATTTAGAGCACTAAAAATCAGAACTTTTATATGTTATACACAAAGCTCAAAAACAGATGCAAGGTAGGCAAAATGCAATGCAAAAATGGGGAATAAAGGGACAAATTTCTTACCCTTGTAGACCCTCTTCACCAATGGTGAACCAGCTGGTTCTTCAAGCTCAAACCAGCTCCACAACTCCAAAACAACCCTCAAGGGCCTCAGCTCCAAGAAAAGGTGTGATAGTGGGTGTTTGTGTGTAAAACTAAGGCTAAATACACACAAAACACAAAAGGAAGAGAGATATAGATATAGGATAGATACAAATCTTAACCTAAAACCAGAGCTCCCTAACAATGCTCTCTAAGTTGTCTAACCCTTGAACAAGAGAGAAGAGCCTCTCTTTTGTAGACAAATGGTCTTGTAATGCTTCCAAAGGAAGCTAACAAGAGGGCAATCCCTCCATACACGTGTATGGAGGGGGGAAAGTGTATGCCAGCTGCATGAAGCTATCTGCAAAAGCAGATGCACAGTAGTCGGCCGGCCAAAAATGCAATTGACCAAAAAAAGATAGCCGGTGGCCTCAAGCCATGGCCAGTGGAGTGTAGGGATGGCTCACAAGCCATTCCCTGCCCCTCCAAGGCAAAGCACAAGTGTTTGGTGCAACACCAGACACAAAATAGTTAAGTCGAGAGATCCTGAGGCAAGGCGCGTAGCCGAGACCTCCAGGAACTCAAGACGAACACAAACATGGATGATCACCGAGTGTTCAAGCGGTGACGTCTAAGTCTTGAGGACGGTCAAAAATGGGGTGTCTACAGTTGCCCCTCTTTGACAGAACTCGAAAGTCATAACAATGACGGGTGTGAATGTCAAAGCCCAGAGACGATCCATTTTTGACAAGGCCGAAGACTTAGACAAACATGCAAGACAATAAAGATATGCACCCGAAGGCAGGGGCAAAATGCAATTGACAATGCAAGGAGCCGAACATAACTTATGATCATGCAAAGAAAGCTGTAACGAAGCATAATAATGCAATAGTTTTAAGCTAGCATACACCAAACTACACTACAATGCAGAAAGGATGTAAGAGAATTATGCAATTCTCAATACGTCTCACGTAGAGGATACAATACTTGTCCAGTTCGTCAGGTTGCACCAGCCTCAAATGAACCGTACATACAATATCGTGCCTGAAAAGAAAACAAACTTAACAGGTACAATATCGTTACTAACATGCATAACATGCAAAATGAATGCAAAATGATATGCAGTATATACAAAACTATGTATAAACAATGCAAATGAAAATGCAATGCAATTGAATCATGATCAAATCCTGAGTGGTTCAAAACCACACAAATGTCAAATAGATTGATGGAGGTAACAAGTCCGTCTACCATAGCAAAGGTCACACAAAACTATGAGTGATGTAGACGGACCCAAGAACAAGTAATTGGGTGGAATGACATAAGTGGGAAATGATCCGCTAACGAAAGAACATGATCCTAATGCAGGATGCAAAAACTACACTACAATGTAATATGTATGATGGATATGGCGCGCGGGCCAAACCAAATCTTGTCTAGGAAAGGCATGGACACAAACAAACCACGTCTAACATAGAACGGTCATACAAAACTATGAGTGTATAGACGTGAAAAGTATGGGCACATACCAGACCAAGCTCAACAAGGAAAGGCGCAAACCCTAGATGGAGGTGATGCAATGAATGCATGCAAGCTACAATGTAATATATACAATATGCAATGGAATGGATATAGTGGATTAAGGCCTACGACCAAACCGTATCTTGCCTAGGAAAGGCATGGACACAAACAAACCACGTCTAACATAGAACGGTCATACAGAACTATGAGTGTATAGACGTGAAAGTATGGGCACATACCAGACCAAGCTCAACAAGGAAAGGTGCAAACCCTAGATGGAGGTGATGCAGTGAATGCATGCAAGCTATAATGCAATATCTACGATATGCAATGGAATGAAATATTTACAGTAAAATGCATGACATATGCAATATTTACAATGATGCATGACATATGCACTATTTACAATGGTATGCATGACATATGCACTATTTGCAATGATGCATGACATATGCACTATTTGTGATGATGCATGACATATGCACTATTTACAATGATGCATGACATATGCAATATATTACAATGAAATGCATGACATATGCAATATATTACAATGAAATGCATGACATATGCATGTTATTGTTTTTTGTTTTGTTTGAAATGCACGTTGATGCATGCTGATGTAAACGCGCGACAACGCACGTCTTGTGATATGCATGACAATGCAAATGATCTTGAATGTGCGACCACGCATGTTGCTCAAAATGCTTATGAATTCGAATGCGTGACGATGCGCATCACTTGAAATGCATGATGATGCATGTGAAATTGCCAAAAGTCGTTCCGGCACGACGAACACTGAAGGACTTGCACCTTCAGAGGACTTAAGGTCTCCTAGACCGAGCGTATTTAAGGTCTCACCAAACCATGACGAATGCATGACAATGCAAGCATGACATGCGCATGACAATCCGAGATAAGTGCGTATGGCAATGCGTGATAGAGAAGATGCATGACAAAGCATATGTGTGAATTTGAATGCGCGATGACGCGAGCCGCTTGAAATGCATGACAATGCACATGATCTGTGCATATCAATGCACCAAAGGTCTTGCACCTTCCGAGGATTTAAGGTCTCCTAGACCAAGCGTATTTAAGGTCTCGCCAGACCAAGCGTATTTAAGGTCTCGCCAGACCATAACGAATGCATGATAATGCATGCATAATGACGTATAACTCAACACGTGTTCGCAAAACAATGCATGTGGGGCAACTTTCGACTCTTAAAAGAGAAAAAAGGATACAAAAAAGGATACATCTTGCACATATTCGAGTGCCATGTACAGAAGACACGGTCCGAGGTCAAAACGGAGGCCGGTTGAGCTTCGGAAAGGCACTGTCTTGCACTATCTTGAGAAATAAATACCCCAAACTATACATCTGACCCAAAATAGGTTGTTGGAGGCTCACCGGCCATCAAGGGAGGTCACCGGCCATCCACCGGCCAACAAAATGTATCACCGGCCAACAATTTGGCCGACCGGCCAAATGTTGCTGAGTCGGGACAGTTCGGTCTTTTTGCCTCGGGTGTTTTAAAATAGGGCTTCAAGCCCTATTTTTCTCATTTCCTCTTAGTCGAAACTTCTCCCTCTCTCTCTCTAGAGTATTTCTCGAGCCTCCATTCTCCGTTTTCCTCGGTTTTCGCGCTCGTTTCGTCGTTTAATTCGCGAATATCTTTGCATTTCAAACATTTTGAACTGAACATTTCTTCGTTCCGGTGTCTCCTTTGCTATTTCCACCTCTTGGGGTTTGTTTTCCCTGAGTTTCTCTCGATTTCCGTGCCTCTTCCATTTCCCAACTTTTTCGGCCATTTTCCGCCCTCTCGGGGTTGACTTTTTGTTGACTCTTTGCATTGTAGGCCGATTTTCTCTCTTCTGGCCATTTTCACACCACTTTTGACATGGCGAATGATATTCCACGGGGCGGGACTCCCCCAGAGCATGACATGGATCCAGAGGCCGAGCTCCTCCCCTTGAGCGTCCGCCCGTTCGACCCCACGACCTACCGGCCGGCGATTCACGTGTTTCCTCCCGACGGACTTCGCCAGTTCTGGGATTTTGCGAGAGGTGTGCCACCAGAGCTTCTCTTGCGTGAGCCCGAGACGCACTTTTCATACGGCGCTTCCGAGGTATATTCTCCCCCGTTTCATTTTCCGCAATGTAGAACACTTAACTGCCATAGTTGATTCTGCTCTTTAATTGCTTAACCCGGATACATCGATACACTGTATGTTGTAGTTGACTGTGAACACACTTGCACTTGATGTCTGTTTGAATCTGAACACATGCACACACGTTGCATTTGCCCTGAACCACTCAAACACAGTGGCACATCACATGTTGTAGTTCACTATAGGCACACCGGCACCCGATGTTTGCTCGAACCTGAAAAATGCGTACTCACGCTGTATCTATACTGGACCACTTGGAAACACTGACATGTCATATGCCGTAATTCACTTCGAGTACACCGACACCTGATAGCTGCTTGAATCTGAAAACGTGCACACACGCTATATTTGCATCTATTTTTGACTGTTCTTCAAAACTGTACATTGAATATTACTTCACAACTATTTACTTTTGAATAGGGAGATTCCCATACTGTCCGCGGGTATGGGAATGTCGCCGCCAGGGATTGGTACATAGAGCTACCTGACACAGTTTGCCACATCGTGGACCAAGCCGGATTCGGCACATTCTGCGAAGGACTCTCCCGGCTTACTGCGAGCAGGCCTCTCCTTGCCGCTCTGGTGGAGAGGTGGTGGGACACCACCGACTCATTCCACTTTTCCGTCGCGGGAGACATGACGATGACTCCCTATGATTTCTCGATGCTCACTGGCATCGGGGTGGGGGGTGATCCAATCCCTTTCGACACAGACATGGACGAGTGGGAGGCCGCTCAGATCTACTTGCTTGGCGAGGTGCCGCCTCTCGCGCGTCCTGGCTTCGTCAGGTATTCATGGTTCGAGGTCCAGTTTAGAGTTCAGCCGGCCTTAGTTGAGGAGGGTCTGATAACCTAGGAGGCGGTGGAGCGATATGCACGCGGCTTTCCCATGTTTCTGTTGGGGACGACTATCATCGCCGATCGGGAGAACACCGTGCCCCTCTGTTTGTTGAGCGCACTGGTGGACGTCGCATGGATCCTGCGCTTCGACTGGGGTGGCGCTGCTCTAGCCACTCTATATGGATACATGAGCTCAGCCTCCCGTTGTAGTGGGCAGTTACTCGGGGGTTACTGACGAGCGTGGGAGGTATATCTCTTTCTCCGTTTTACATTTCTGCCTTTCATTTTCTGTACTCTGTACACTGCACACACTGTGGTCTGCTTCATACTGAATGTACACTGCACACACAGCGCACATATACTCTGCTTTACACTGACGGTACACTGCACACACTGTACACTCTGCTCAATACACTGCACAATACACAGTTCTGCAATTTCTGCTTTATTCTGTATTCTGTTTTTTCTGATAATTCTGCTGGTATTTGCTCTGCAGTTGTGGGTCTACGCCTACTTTCCGAGGCTCGCCTCAGTGCTAGACGTGGAGACCCCTCTCGTCGTTCCGTTCTCGCGCCGCTTTGACATGAGGTGCGTGCGGAGGCCCCGGGAGACGTTCATCTTTTTCCGCCGCTACTTTGACACTATTACTCCCGCAGAGGTATGTTCGACTTTTAGAGTTTTATTTAAGCTTCACTTTACACTGTATTTTCAATATCAGTAGATAACAAACTGCATGTCATTTACAGATCACTTGGCAGCCTTGGGCTCCATTGCTTGTGACGATTCGAGATAGATTTGCTGGTGCAGAGGAGACTGCACGTTTCAGGAATTTGCTGGAGGGCCCGATCTATCGGGCTTGGTACCTGGGTGAGCGTTTCCTACGCCAGACCCTGGGCTTGCCAGAGCAGATAGCTCCAGGTCCGCCTCCTATCCACATGAGGGACACCGAGAGGTGCACTGCCGAGAAGATGGCCGATTACACAATCGGCTGGGACGCGGAGGGCTTTAGGGGGTGAGGGCGACTACTCAGAGTACGTTCGGACGTACATTATGCGGCCTCTGAGCGGTGGCCGTCGAACTGAGAGGGAGAGGCCTGCGGCGCCGGTAGTTGGAGTGGGAGTAGGGACAGGGACGTCGAGGACAGCTCGAGTCCGTGGCAGGAGCGGAGCTCGGAGGGGTCAGGGGGTTAGCTGGCCAGCGCTACCCACTTTCAATAACATACAGAGGGTAGGGTGGGGCGACCTACCAAATCCCCTTTGCTCCTCCTCCGGCTGACCACGAGTTGGTCGGTTTCCATGACTTACCTCCGGTATGTACTACTTCATCTTGCATTGTAATTTTATTTCAGTTTATTGATATTCCTCAGAATAATGATACATCTAATACTTTTGCAGGCTTCTTCCGAGTATACCCGGCAGTCCTTGGAGCTGAATGCCTCCATGATGGGGATGTTGCAGCGGACTTTCGACCTCTTGGCCCTCTATATCATTCCGGTATGTTCTTCTGATCATGGTCTCAAACCATACACATAAGCTGCTTCACATAATCTGGTGCACAACACAACACTTGATAAGCTGCTGACGGCATTCATACACTGTACTCATACACTGCATTCTGCATCGATAAACTGCTCACGACATTTGCACACTGTACTCATACACTGCATTCTGCACTGATAAACTGCTCACGGCATTCGCACACTATACTCATACACTGCATTCTGCACTGATAAACTGCTCACGGCATACTGATGCGTTTGCCTCTTATACTTTTCAGCCTCCTTTCCAGATTCCCACAGTGGGAGGTGTTCTAGCTGGACCTTCTGTTCCTACCGGAGGAAATGGTAGAGTATACCCCCGCACCAAGGTGGGGCGCACCCATGTTGGGAGTAGCTCACGGGCACCCGTCCCTGATGATGATGATGAGTCCGAGGCTAAGGCAGAGGCAGAGGCAGAGTTGTCCGAGGAGGAGACCGGAGACGGCTCGGGCTCAGGCTCAGATGACAGCGCTGATGATGCTCCTGGACCTTCGTCCAGGAAGAGGACTAGGACGGACTCCCAGGCCTGAGATCCTTTGTCATTGATCCAGATTTTTGCTATTTTTCTTTTTCTTTTTCTTTTGTACCTTTTGCTGGTAGCTAGAGTACCTTGTACTGCCGCAGGCAAATTTTTATTTCCAAAACCATGTACTTGAAAAAGTTGATGAAATGAAACAAACTTTTTTCTGAAAAAGTGTTGCATTTGCACTTTTCATATATTGCATCGCATTGTATCATGTTGCACCTCAATGTAAACGAAATTGATCTGTTGTCTGCAAATTGAACACTTGCATTGTAATAATCAGATAACGAACCAACCAACAGCAAAACAACCCATACCAACCACTGCTCATTCCGAACACTCGGCTCATACTCTACCGGGGATTAATCTGCATACAGCTCATAACACAGCGCTTGGTTCATTTTGTACACTGCGGCCTTGGGCGGCTCGGGCGCGGCCTTGGGCGGCCTGGGCGCGGCCTTGGGCGGCTCGGGCGTGGCCTTGGGCGGCCTGGACCGCGGCCTTGGGCGGCTCGAGCGCGGCCTTGGGTGGCTCGGGCGCGGCCTTGGGCGGCCTGGACGCGGCCTTGGGCGGCCTGGACCGCGGCCTTGGGCGCGGCCTGGAGCAGCATGGCGTGGCATGCGCGCGGGCGTGGGTGGCCTGACATGCGCGCGGCACGGGCAGCACGGCATGGCATGCGCACGGCCTGGGCGGCCTGGCATGCAGCCGGCCTGGCATGCCCGCGGCGTGGGTAGCACGGCATGGCATGCGCGCGGGCGTGGGCGGCCTGGCATGCGCGCGGCATGGGCAGCACGGCATGGCATGCGCACGGCCTGGGCGGCCTGGCATGCAGCCGGCCTGGCATGCCCGCGGCGTGGGCAGCACGGCATGGCATGCGCACGGCCTGGGCGGCCTGGCATGCAGCCAGCCTGGGCAGCACGGCATGGCATGCGCATGGCCTGGGTGGCCTGGCATGCAGCCGGCCTGGCATGCCCGTGGCGTGGGCAGCACGGCATGGCATGCGCACGGCCTGGGCGGCCTGGCATGCAGCCGCCCTAGGCAGCACGGCATGGCATGCGCACGGCCTGGGCGGCCTGGCATGCAGCCGGCCTGGCATGCCCGCGGCGTGGGCAGCACGGCATGGCATGCGCACGGCCTGGGCGGCCTGGCATGCAGCCGGCCTGGGCAGCACGGCATGGCATGCCACGGCCTCGGCCCGCATGTCTTGCCACAGCGTCGCCAAACATGCCATGCCACGGCCTCGGCCCGCACGCCTTGCCACGGCGTTGCCCAGCAAACAGCCCAAATCTGACAAGACGGACCATGAAGGTTGAATCTACTGAAGTTGAAGCACACTCAGATGCGATCTGAAACCCGGAAGCTTCAAAGAGGCCCAGGTTTTCCTGTTCACACTTATCGGGGGTGGACCCTGCAGTTGTATGAAAGAACCAAATCATGTTTTTGCACAAATGTGGAGAATGGCACAGCATTCTGAGCACAAAACGATTAATTTTTGAAATTGAAGAAGGTTTTTTTTTTTTTTTAAACCGGGGTAGTGAGCCTACAACTGGTCATAGCGAGAATGACTCAACAGCGGAGACAAAAAAAGGTAAACAAGCTAAACACAACGAGACACACTCGGAAAAGACTCAAAACAAAGGTTGAAGTAAACAAGACAAAAGACACAACATACAGACGTGCATAAAAAAAAAGACTTTAAATCACGAGGAGCCAGTTCCTCCGGGCATTATCTCCCGCCCTTTCTCATTTGTGATTCTCACATCACTCGGCCCTCAGGCTCGGTTTTTCTCTCAAAACCCTTTGGCTCGTTTTTTCTCTCAACTTACACCTCTCTATTCCTTATTCTCTCATTTTTATCCCTCCCCGGGGTGTTTAATGGATGAATAGGAAGTTGTGGGTTCACGCCCGACATGGTTAGCTCACGACTGTTTCTTCTGGTGGCCTTTGGTCGATGCCCCAGGTAAGGAAACGGAGTACCCTGATCCCTTCAGATTCGTGCTTCGCACTTGGTTCGATACCTAGTTACTCGGAGGTTGAGAGAACTTTCAGCCCTTTAATGAAATCTTGAGTTGTGCCCTTCTTGGCAAGTATGTTGGTGATGGGGGAAAGACAGGGAGCCCAACTCAACTGTGCCCCTAGTTCATCATTATGACCATTTTTGTTTTGCTTTTCTATTAAAGCAATTTTGACCAATGTAAGAGTTAGATTAACGATTTTTGATCTGAAAACCATGCAAGTCAGGCTATGAGCACTGAAAATTTTCCTTTTTTCGGTCCTAGAAAATGGTCCAAGTTTTGAAAAATAAAACAATTTTCGAGAAAACTAGTCAACCTCAGTAAAAATTTTCAAAAACTATTTTTGCAAACGACCGGTGCTAAACAAGCACGGAACTTACCCTCAAGATGCGCAACCTCGGATTGGAGGCAATGGAAAATTGCCCCTGGCTTGGAAGGGGTGGATGGCAACGGAAAGTTGTCCCTGGTTTGAACGGCGACTCATGGCAACAGAAAGTTGCCCCTTGTCTGGATGACGCCGCAGCATTTGGTAAACAGTCATCATTAGTGATGATCACGACTGAACTTTCTCAGAGACAGAGAAGACGAAGATGGTCAAAACCAATATATGGACACAATCACTTTGAAGGTGTTGGGGGCTGGACTTCGGGATGAAGTTGCCTACGTATCCGGTTGTCACAACCGAACTATTAGATTCGGGAAGGGCAAGAATAATCAAAACCATTACATGGACTGAGGCGCTATGAGAGCGTTGGGGGCTAGACTTCAGGACGAAGTTACCTACGTATCCCAAACATAGGAATCAAGCCTTACGTAGTTCCGGTTAAGGTACACTCGGGTATTTTAACCTTCACCTTTTAGGCTCTAAGTTTTGCCAAGGCGCCTGATGCGGGTTTTCGACCTTCCAAGCTTTTTTTTCCTTTTTCCATTCAATTCTTTTCATTTTTTTTCTCTCTTGTATATTATTATTTTTTCTTTTTTCTCTTTTTTTGTATATATATTTTTTTTCTTCTTCTTCTTTTTTTGTATATATTTTCTTTTGCTCTAACTTTTGCCTAGGTCGCCCTTCTGGGTTTTCGGCCCAGCGAGCCGCTCAAAGGGTAAAAGTGTAACAAGTCCATGCCAAATGGTTTTAGGGTTTGGAAGCCATCCGTATCCAGGAGAGTGGCTATTGCATTGACTTACTGAAGGACCCATCCTCGGCTCTTCGAACAAATCGGACATTTTTGCCCCTAGTTTGGAGGGGTGCTTCTATTCTAGCTTTACAGGCTTCTTCTGATGAGATCTGATCTTCTTGATCTGACTTTGGTGCCTCTTGTTCGAGGGTTGCTTCCAATCTAGCCACACAGGCCTCTCTTGATGGTCGATCGTTGAACACTCCGAATTGTGGTTCAAAGCTTTAAAGCAAGGGCTCGAGTCTTGAGGCTGAGAGCGATCCTAAGCTGCACAATCTCAAGAGTAATCCCACACAGGTCTTCGCAGGACTGCGCAAAACATTTTGTTTTTGAAAGTTTTAAAGAAGCGACAAATCACTCGCGCTGAAGATAGTGTGGGACCAGTCTGTATCAAGCCAGGGTCCTTCTCAGTACTCAAGCTGACAAGCATGATTTCAATCATTAAGGGCTTAGCACGCCTCTCTTTCTCTCAATTTGATCAAAGTTTGCAAAACCCGAGGAATTCCTTCCTCTTGGTTTTCACCGCAGTGTTCAAAAAGTTTTGGAAAACTTAGGTCAATGCAATGATTTTCAGGGCATAAGAGAATAGGTGGAATGTGCTGCTGTTCCATTCGAGTCCCCTGGCACAACTAATTCAGAATAGTAGTAAGCATGGAAACATGATAGCTGCAGCTGTTTCATTCAGATTCCTTGGTTGTAACTGGCTCCATGACAGAGACAGACTCAAAAGAAAGCAAAAGGGTAATTACAAAACAAAACGGTGTTCGAGGCAACAGCTCCGGAATCACTCGACATTCTATACAAAGGGGACTGACTCGCTACAACAAGACAGACCCATAAGCAAAAGGACTGACTCAAGACAATGAGACAGACTCAAAACAAAACAAAAGACTGACTCGACACCAAAGCCAGAATTTACAAAACTAGCATTCGCAGATGCTCCAAAAATGCGTGCCAGACGCCACACCCAAAATACTCCGAGCGCCGCCCGCAAGTGGCTCACTTCCTGATTACATACTCGCAGTATCAGTATCCTCAAAATCCAATAACTAGGTAGTAACGGACTTGGCTGAGGTGGGCGGGAGGATAACTTCGTTGTCGATCATGTCTTGCACCTCATGACGGAGGCGAAAACAATTATCGGTAGCATGGCCGGTTTGCTGGTGGTACCCATAGTACAAGGCAGCATCATGTGTAGTAGGGAGATTCTTTGGGAGAGGCCAAGGCTCCAAGGGTTTAAGATGCCCCCTTTCAGCAAGGATCTGAAGTGCCTTTGACAATGGCATATAGAGAGCGTGAAAGACCCTGCGCCCTCGGGGCAGGTACTTTGAAGGTTGAGTATTCTTGCTGGACGCACTAGCAAAAGGGTCGGCAGGCGCCGCCTTGGCTTTCTGATCTTTCCCAGGTGTAGGGTTGGGAGTGGAAGGAACTGTTCTAGCATGACGGGGCCTATCCCGATTTTCTAACTGGCTTGTACTGCCTTCGGTTGGAGTGGGGAAAACATCATCCACAGCCTTAGCTACGACTGCGAATACCTGTTGTTTACTCATCCCCTCGGCTTTCAAAGCCTCGACTGCCGACAGCAGTTGTTCAATGGGATCGGCATCTGCCTTCATCTTGTTCTTGCCTCTGGCCTCATCCAGATCGAGGGTTTGGGTTGATGTTGATACGTCATTGTTATAGTTGGAGGCCACCTCGGGTTGGCTAAGTTCGATCACAATCCGTCCCAACAGTGGGGGCTCCTGTGGTACAAAATTCCCAGCATACAGTGCGGCTGGTGGCGAAGCTGACATTCCGTAAGCGAGATCTGCCACGGACCTCTGGAGGTCACCTATCATTCCCATCAATTCGAATGTGGTGGGCTCACGAGCCTGATACAACTGGGGGGTCCAAACCGGGTGCGCGACAGGCGACCTGGGTGGATGAGGTACATCGACATTGGTCTCTCTTTGCAGAGTGATTCCTTGATCTAATGCGGCCGTCATAACCATAATCTCCTCTGAATTCTGCGTCATGATAAGTCCGCTGTACTGAACGATGACTGACGGATCAGATATCTGTCTTGCCTCAGCAAGGGGGAACACTAGCTATTCTGTATCAACTCTCTGAACTGAAAGGAAAAACAAGCAGCGTTTCAGCCCAAATAGATCAAACACAGATGTAGCCAAACAACTGTACTCTACTGCTGACCATTGTTGCCCGAAATCACTGCCCCCAAAATACTGAATCGGAGACCCATAGATATAACTGATTCTCATAAACTGATACTGGTGCCCTCAGGCCTGATACTCAAACTTGCAAACTGATATGTACGTTCCCTGTAGAGATGCACTCTAAAAGCACATAGCAAGTAAAGAGAGCCAAAACACCCCTATGGAGGGGTAGGGATTCCCTGTCCTATTTTTTTCATGAGCTAGGGTTTCACTATGCACGCAGCAGTTTTCAAACAACCTATCATCGGGTAAGCAACCTGTCCTACTTTGGAATGGTCACTATGGATTTCGATATGCACTAGGTTGAATGGTTGAAAAGGGTGCCCTGGTAAAAAGGGGGTTTGTGTTCCCATACTATCAGAGCCCACAACCGGTCAGCCATATGGCATGCTTTGACAAAGTCAAGCCTCCGGCAAACCGTTCAGGAATGGCAAATGGCAAACACGGTGTCCTAGGCGCACCAATGCACATGCAATGCAAAGAGACAAATAAATGAAATCAAAACAGGATATCATGAGTTCGAGTCAAGCTCTCTAAATCCCCAGCAGAGTCACCAGAAACTGTAGACGTCCCCGAACGCCCCGGGAGGGAATCCCCTCCCCCCCCCCCCCATTTTGTTCGTTTTGTGGGTTCACTACAGTTCAGGACTCTCAAATTGTCACGGTTCTTAATCTGAACCAAAGAGTCCAAATCCGGTAAATCGTTTTGAGAAACAGATTTTTGAAAGAACTGCCAAACATGGACTGCTTTACCAGATACAGAGTCGCCACCTATATATTTTTTATGGGGAAATTTAGGAAACCTTGACTCGGTGCCAAAGGCCACGTGTCCGTCATCACCAAAGTTGCCTCGGCTCGGGAGCTTGGGTACGATTGGGGATGGTCAGCTATGAGCACCCCCTCTCGCCCGATCCGAAGATCGGCCTCTACTAACCGTGATATCCGATTTTGAAAACGTTATGTGTTCTTATTCCGGTTATTAGCCTAGAATTACTACGTTATGCGCACAGCAAACAAGTATAGACCAAATCACCTGAATTGGAATGAAGAATTGCATATCCGTTTGTTTAAAAAATAGTTTGAAATTTGCTACTCGCAAGTAGGCTAAAGCACGGATTTCAACGAGTTGTTCCAACTCAAACAATCCAACCTTCACCCATAGTAGGGATGGCAATGGGGGTTAATGGGGTGGGTATTGATTCCCCATCCCCATTCCCCTATAATAAATTTTCCCCATTCCCCATTCCCCATTCCCCATGGATACCACCCTCCCCATTTCTTAATGGGTTTGGATTTTCCCCAACCCACTTTAATCCCCATTTTTATTTTTTATATTTAATGTTTTTTTTTTTTTTTTTTTTTTTTTTTTTGTAGATTCACAACAAAAACTAAATATACCTTCAATCTTTTTTCTTTCTTTTTTAATATATTTAATATTAACAATTTTTTTTTTTTTTTTAAGGTTCACAACAAAAGCTAAATATACCTTCAATCTTTTTTCTTTCTTTTTAAATATATTTAATGTTAACAACTTTTTTTTTTTTTAAGATTTTAACTAAATATACCTTCAATCTTTTTTCTTTTTTTTTAAATATATTTAATGTTAACAACTTATTTTTTTATTTTTTTTAAGGTTCACAACAAAAGCTAAATATACATTCAATCTTATTTTATTTTATTTTATTCAACAACAAAATCAAATATACATTAATTAATTAATTAAAAAGTTTGTTTTATAATAATCAAATATATAATTTTAAGACAATCAAATAAGTTTTAGTAATTAAAAAAAAAATGTGGAAGAACGTGAAAGATTAAAAAAAAATTACAATCATCTCTCTCTCTCTTTGCCAACCAAAACTCACATATGGATAACTTCACTCTAAATACACATGTACGTCAAAGTATCTATCAGTGTAATTCTAAACATCATAAATGAATTGCACAGAATAATTAAAGTAGTTAGATGTTCATAGTAAGGCTTAATTCAATTAGAAGCAAAACACATTAAACTCCTAATGCACATTGTTTGACATTTCAGCTCCCAACTCAACAAAGTGCATTCTTTGACATTTCAACTTTAAGTTTTTACAAGTTTCTTACAGTAGCAACACTCCAGCAGCAGCAGCATTCCAACAGCAACAACCCTCCAGCAACAAAACCTACACAAGGATAATAAAGATCAAAGAAAAAAATGTTGCTCGACTCTAATTCACATCCATATACTGAAAGACAATGTATAACATGTAAAAAGATCCTACTATGAAAGTTTGAGCCGTTCAACAAGAGAAATGCAAAAGAAAAATCAACTCTGATTCAAGGGTTTTATTTTTGGTAACTTGAATTTTATTTTGAGACTAGACTTGACGAATATTGAACAATTGATTATTGAGAGTTGTTTTGGAATTGTAATTCCCAATTTATTCTTCTTCCTAGTGCTGCATCAACATGACTGCAAATTTTTCCACTTGTGGTAACTTGTAATTCACTTGTGGTAACTATGGTTGTAATTCACCTTAAATACATATACTCACTTGTGGTAACTATGGATGTAATTCACTTGTAATTCACCTGTAAAGCATGCACCTTAAATACATATATTCACTTGAGTTATATAATCTTACACATTACAGTACAATGCAGTCTGAAATTGTCAATACTTCAAGACAATAAGAGATAATGAAGGCATATTTGATGTTGATAGGCATGTTCATGTACTAAGTGCATATGTATATAAATTTGTTAAACAGAATAAACATTATAGACAGTCCCTATACTCATGGAAATGAAAATGAAATCTAATACTGACAGCCATACAATAATGATTATTGCTTCCATACTAACAGAATTCTGTGGGATGTTTTTGAACATAAAAATCAAAATGTAATCAGCCTATTGCATTTTATACGAGTATTAAAAGAAACTACTTGATCTTTTAAAGCAGAATATGGATCTAATGCCATATCATCTTTAAGTGAAAAACATTGAATAATTTTATATCCTAAGCGATGATTCTCTATCTTTTAATACTAACACTAAGCCACAAAATATGCCATGACTCCATTTAAATAGGACACCCAACACTAGTTTTATTTGTTGAATCATTTCTTCAGGTAAGCTTAACAAATAAAGCAAGCAGAATATGTTCAAACAATCACAAGGGTAAAAGAAAAAACATTCATAGAAGTTTCAATTCAGTAGTGATGGATGAAATCCTTATCAGAAATTTGCTATCAAGTTGAAAATAACTTCACTTACTTTTTCTTGTCGATGTTAGGAATATCACTTCTCTCAGCCTTCTCCACAATCACCTTTAGAGTAGATTAACAAATAAATAAAAATAAAGACTTAATCTATAAGTAGAGCTTACAAATTTAAAGTGAAAAGTATGCTAGATTAACAAATAAATAAAAATAAAGACTTAATCTATATAAACTTATTATAAAAACCAAAAATAGATAAAATCATGCTCATAGTGCAAGAGATTCTCCTAGTACAGCTAAAAGTCAAGGGGAAACAAACTCACAAATAAGAATAAAATCAATGTACTAAAGGCATACCCAATGCAAAAGAAAGATCAACTCTGATTCACATCCATATCATCATATATAGTGGCGTAACCAACTGATTCTAATGTTGAATTTCCTGAAAAATAAAAGAAAAAAATTAAGTATTGAGACTATTCAATGAAAATATATTTATTTTAAAAATAAATATATGTTGATTTATTCAAGTACCTTGCATCTCTATAGCCCATAACCAACTCTGTGCACACATCAATGCTTCCAAAGTATCTGGATGAAGTCTACTTCGATATGGGCTCACCAACCTACCACTAGTGCTAAATGCAGACTCAGAAGCAACAGTAGATACCGGAATAGCTAAAAAATCCCTAGCTATTGCCTGTAAGGTTGGATACTTCGATGCATTTGATTTCCACCAAGTCAACACATCAAAATTGGGAGTTCTTGTCACAACATCCTCTTCTAAATAATGGTCCAACTCTGATGTTACATTGTTGACTTTTTTTCTTCGCTTTCTACTAATAAACAAATCATAATCTGAAACTACCTCTGAATCCCCAAAATTTGAACTTGTAGAAGATTCAACATTAGCATCAGTTCCCAAACTAAGTTTTCTTTGATACTCTTGCAACAAATCATAACAAAGTTGGCGAATCTTCGCAATTTCCTCTTCAGCTGTATCTCCATAAAGTTTATCAAAATAAAACTCCAACACACTAAGTTTGTACCTAGGATCAAGGACAACAACAACTCCTATAAGACCATGTATAATAACCCAATATTTGTCAAACTTTCCCAACATTTTTGATGCCATTGATCTAACAACCTCAATTGAACAAGATAGCCATTGGGAGATAGAATCAGAATCATCTACATCAAGGACATTTTGATTGGGGAGGGGAGGCTGTGATGGTAGAGAGGTCTCACTCTCAACCGATCTTGATGGTTGTAAACCATCAACGGGTAATTGGGAGTTTGCTTGAGAGTTTGCTCCAACTTCCGACATTATCAATGCTTAAAAATCCTAGAGAACATAAATTAGAACACAAACAATCATATGGATATTCCCTAATAAGAGAAGAAGAAATAACAAATTTTAGGAAATTGAGTTACACCAAATGATGCGAACATAGATTTCATACCCATATATGGAACACACATCCAACAATTTATATTAACAAGTTCAATTCAACTAAAATTGGATTAACATAGACACAAAACATATGAATGAATATTTTGATAGAATGATCATTCCATTCCGATTCATTCTAATGAACAAAACACTACCTAAGGGTTATGAAACCAAACTTATATGGAGTTCTTCTCCTTCCTATTCCTAGATAGATCATTTAACACACAATAACTCAGCTCATAACCCAAAAAATTACCCACCCAAACACTACTTAACCAAGTGCTCAATACGGGTCCAGTTTAGTTTCGCTAGAACTTAAAATGGGTGTATTTTCTTTTCATACAGCTATTAAAAATTTCAGCATGTAAAGCAAGAAATCCTACCATAATTGTGGAGAAGACGGGTCGCCGGTTAGAAAGGAGGTGGGGGTTGAAGGCTGAAGTTAGTAGCAATGGCTACCGAAAACGCAGCAGTGGTTGCTGAAGGTGGTGGTTGAAGGACTTAAGGTTTGGAAGGTTGGGATGAAGGAGATGAGGGTATGTTTGGCATTATGAGAAGTGTGTTCATCTAACTTCAGATATCCTATTTCTCTAAAAATGCCTATAATTTCAAATGATGTTAGAACTATCAAATTTTTCCAAGCCTAATTCATATAGGTGGTTCTGTTTGATAGAATATGAAAATTTTACATGGGAACTATTTTGTGGAACATGTTCTATGGAAAATTCTTATTGGAATTACTTGGCATATAAAGAATTGTTATTCCTGGTGCAAAAAGGAACTAAGGTTCAACAATTCTATGAATTAGTGAGGGCTTAACCTGTCTGAAAATGTGCAAGGTAGAGAAGGCAAACATTAGGGTGCAGTGTGCAAGTGAGTGAGTATTGCTTAAAACTTATGTATCAAAGCTTCCATAACCCACCCAAAAAATATTTTACCCACCAAAAAAAAAGTTTCCATGGCCTAACAGGTTTCATTACCTAGACTACAATTACTTTCAACTCTTCTCAATACCACCATTTGTCAATAAGATCTCTTTGGTCCTCACCACTATAGTTCCTTAACGTTACATCTCTTTCCAATAAAATTATATAAACATCTTTCTTCCCTACCTTTGTACTTAAATGGAAATATTAATCATCATATGCATCCAATTAACTTCACAACTGCCACCTAGTTTTCTGTTGAGCATTGCCAAGCTTTAGAACAGGGCTATTGTTTGCTGCAGTTGTAGAAAGTTCAAGTTACGAACCATGAAAAGGTAGGTTTGAATTTTCTTTTCATACAGCTATTAAAAATTTCAGCATGTAAAGCAACAGTGCTCTCAATAAAACAGGGGAATTTGATTTTAAATGGGTGTATTGTTTGCTGCAGTTGTAGAAAGTTCAAGTTACAGTGCTCTCAATATATATAAAGTGAAAAGAGGAAGACATGATGATGAAGAGCTTTGATTTTAAATCAGTGAAATGTCTAATAAAACAGTAACAGTGCTCTCAATTGAACATTGAAGATCTCAAATTCAGCAGCTAATATGAATTGGGAAAGAGGGGAATTTGGGGATACCTTCGTATCAATTTTTGCTGACAACCCACAATGTTCACAAAGATGACAACCTAGGTCCCTGTTTGGTTGCCGAGAAAAGGGAAGAAAAACCCACAATGTTCTTGATATCATGCAAGCTAATTCATCAGCACATGTTCATAAGTGCATCTACAAACATGCAAAAATCAATTACCCCAAAAAATCAATTATCAACTAGGTATTTGCCCATATGGGTTCCTCAATCAGACCAAAAACAAAGCAAAAATAACCGAAGAACAAGAGAGAACGAGAGAGAGAGAGAGAGAGAGAGCTCACCACGCTGGAGAGCTGTGTTAAACGCCAACGAGATCGCTGGAGAACTTTGATCTCTAGCTGCTTTCGATGCTGGAACAGAGAATCTAGAACTCATCCACTGTTTACAACCCTCCCCATCCACTGTGTTCTCTTATCGGAACTCATCCAGTGTGTTCGCTATACATCTCTTATCCGAACTCTGATCTGGAGTGAGTGAGACAGTGAGAAAACCCTAGCTGTGTTGAAACATTCGGAGAAATGAGCCTGACCCATTCCCCGACCCATTCCCCGATGGGGAGTTAAATTAAATCTCCTACTGACCCGATGGAGAAAAAAATAGGAGAAACCCATATATTTCGGGTAGGGTCTTCATGGGTAACCATTGGGTATGGGTTTTATTGCCATCCCTAACCCATAGGCATTCAAGTAGTTTATATCACATAAGCATCTAGCCTCATGGTAATCATGCTATTATGGCAACACCCACACGCATGCGGTAGGCTAAAGCATAAATGCTTACCTAGTACTTCGAGCCAAAACAAAAACATGTTAGCAATCAATGCATGATCCAAGTCCATGTTAAGTGGCCAATGCAACGCATACAGAATGTCACTAGAGTAGGCTCGACTTGTCTATAAATGATATGTGAAAATGCACAAGTAGCATGTATTCAAGTTAGATTTGAAATACTTATGCAGTTAGTATGATGTACCGAGCCTGGTGCATGCAAGACTAATGAATGGTGCACGCATGCATAGCATAAGGTATGCTAAAGTAAACATGTCCTAATACTAACCATCAAAAGCAGGTGAGTAAAAGGGAGAAAGAAGTGGGGATTGGAAGGCATGCACACACGCATCCACACTTATTACAAATTTGCCCTCGCTCGGAGGGACCGAAAGAATAATACAAGTTAATTAACCTACAAGCTAATTAAATATTACAGACCAATTAATTAATTAACAAATTAATTAAGCTAAGAAAGCAGTAAACAGCCTCGGGAAGAGGGCCCAATGCGATGCGTGCTCGATCCCGCTCGGATGTCACTGCCATGCACAAGCTGCCTCTGCTTTGACTGTTCTGCTTCTCTGAAGAATGCACAAGTCCCAGGGTTGATTCTCTGAGTTCTGTGGAGCACCACTGGCTGAAAGAATGTACTACCGGCCATGGAGAATGGTCACCAGCTAAATATTGTGCTCTCGGCCAAACATTCTTTGCCGGTCGATACTAAGCACTGCCGGCCGGCCAAATATTCCTGCTGAAACCTACAGCTGACAGCAACAGAGGATAGAACTTGGCATGGCAATGCATTTCAAGCAATGTATGCACCAATCACACCCCTTATCATATGCATGACTCAAAGGGATATGATTCTCGATTCTCAGACCACCAATCGCGCATTTCCATGCATGATGGCCCAAGAGACCAAGTATGCATTTTGATTTCAAATGCAATGCACACACACAAACAAAGGCCCAATCCCTATCACTAGATCAAGGGACAAGGCATGCATGCTAGATGGACTGCAACCTAGGCATGCAAACTGGTATGCTATATGGTATGGAGGGGAGCATGCAAACATGCAATGTACACTAGGTACACAACCTAAGCAAACAAGGCAAACAAGCATGTCACAACTATGCAAGCTAATAAAGCATGCGAGATGTGATCTAATCATCCAAGTGTGCAAGACATGCAAACATGCTAGCAACTTGACCAAGGGAATGCATGCCAAATGCAAGTGATTTCAAGCATGCAACACATGCAACCAAAACATGCAAACGTGGATTAATGCAACAACATTTGAATAGCATGCAAAAGGTGGATTTAAACTGAATTAGGCAGCTCTCAACTAGGCCCAAAACAATGGCTAACATGCTCAAGAATGGAAGCCAAAACACATACAAATAGGCATGCATGTAAGGTCCAACACTTAGGCACATAGAGACAAATTTTAAGCACACTTAAAAGAGGAACAACATGGGCATATGGCATGCAATGTAAGCTCTGAAAATCATGTTAATGATGGTGCCAAAACAAGCAAACAAGGTAAGCATGGCATGCAACAATGGTCCAAGATTCAAGGCAAGCCCAATGGGGATTGAACTACACTTAATGCAACCACACATGGCATGAATTAAATGACCAAAACTAGAGTTTTAGCATGCTAAAACAAAGCCAAAAGACCACTTAGACGGCATCTAAATGACTTACACATGGAGGCATGCACAAATGCTTAAACATGGAGCATACAACACAACCTCTTGAAGCATACAAGCATGCTAAGATGACTGAAATGATGCTATAAGTGGTGCCAAACCACTTAAATAAATCAAACAATGCATGCCCAACACTTCACATACTTAAAGCCTACAAGCTAACAATGCAAAGGAGCTATGCAATACATGTTATGGTTGACCAAAACAACCAAAAACAGACCTTAAATATGGTAAAACAAGTACGAAAGCTTCACAAAGCAAGGCCAAAAGCATGCTTGGACAAGGGTTAAAACCTAGATGGATGTTAAGGCTACAATATGGCATTACAAGGCATGTATGCTAAGCAAGCATGGTGTACCAAAACCAACTGAAAACAGAGGCATATTATGACATAATAAGCATGAAAATCAGCTAAGGCATGGCCAACACACACTTAGACTATATGCTCCCTCAAGAGGCAAACATGGCCATTTTTAAGGACAACAAGGAGAGGGGGTGGCCCTCTCGTCCCTAGAACCTCAAGGCACCATCCTCACCTCTGAAATCCCTCAAGATTTCAGCGGTGAGGAGGCCAAACACAATGGTCCCGGAGCTCAACCGAAATGGCACAAAATGGAGCCTTTCAAGGCTTAAGAGGGGTCAAACAACCGCAAAGCTTAAAACAACCTTAACAAACTATTTAGAGCACTAAAAATCAGAACTTTTATATGTTATATACAAAGCTCAAAAACAGATGCAAGGTAGGCAAAAATGCAATGCAAAAATGGGGAATAAAGGGACAAATTTCTTACCCTTGTAGACCCTCTTCACCAATGGTGAACCAGCTGGTTCTTCAAGCTCAAACCAACTCCACAACTCCAAAAACAACCCTCAAGGGCCTCAGCTCCAAGAAAAGGTGTGATGGTGGGTGTTTGTGTGTAAAACTAAGGCTAAATACACACACAAAACACAAAAGGAAGAGAGATATAGATATAGGATAGATACAAATCTTAACCTAAAACCAGAGCTCCCTAACAATGCTCTCTAAGTTGTCTAACCCTTGAACGAGAGAGAAGAGCCTCTCTTTTATAGACAAATGGTCTTGTAAAGCTTTCAAAGGAAGCTAACAAGAGGGCAATCCCTCCATACACGTGTATGGAGGGGGGGGGGGGGAAAGTGTATGCCAGCTGCATGAAAATATTAGCAAAAGCAGATGCACAGTAGTCAGCCGGCCAAAAATGCAATTGACCAAAAAAAGATAGCCGGCCGGCCATCTATAGTGCCGGCCGGCCAAACATTTGGCCGATTGAAACAAAACACAGCCGGTGGCCTCAAGCCATGGCCGGTGGAGTGTGGGGATGGCTCACAAGCCATTCCCTGCCCCTCCAAGGCAAAGCACAAGTGTTTGGTGCAACACCAGACACAAAATAGTTGAGTCGAGAGATCCTGAGGCAAGGCGCGTAGCCGAGACCTCCGGGAACTCAAGATGAACACAAACATGGATGATCACCGAATGTTCAAGCGGTGACGTCCAAGTCTTGAGGACGGTCAAAAATGGGGTGTCTACACCACTATGGCAGTTGTCGATTTCGGTGCTGATCTCAATTGTATTTGAGAAGGTCTTGTACCTTTTAAATATATTTTGAAAAAACTGATCAATCTCTAAGTACTGCTAATTGTTGTTCTATGGATATTAATTACGAAATATCTCATGCTCAAATATGCAACCAAGGTATTTGTCTTAATACTGAATTTTTGTTAGTTAAAATTATGCCTCAATTAATTATATTAGGAACTCCTTTTCTTACAATGATTGCTCATTTTACTATTACGAATGAAGGAATTTCTACAACTCTTATTAATCATAACATCGTTTTCAAATTTTTATTTCCTCCCCATGAAGATGAAATCAATACTTTAAAAACAAAACTTATTTATAAAAAAAAAAACAAATTTGTTTTCTTCAAAAAGAGATTTCTTACAAAGTTGTTGACGAAGAATTGGCACAACCCCATGTTAAATCTATTATTCAAAAATTCCAATCTTTATTTGAATTATGTTCCGAATTGCATCATGTATTCTGGCATTGCAAACAACATATTGTTGATCTACCATATGAAAACGATTTCAATGAAAGACAAATTCCTACTAAAGATAGACCTATCCAAATGGACACAAAATTAATGGAACATTGCAAACAAAAAATCAATGACCTCTGTCATAAAAAAAATTAATTAGACACAGTAAATCTCCACGGTCATGCCCTGTTTGTTATGTTAATAAAAATGCTGAATTAGAGTGAGGCACACCTTGATTAGTTATTAATTATAAACCACTTAATAAGGTTTTACAATGGATTTGGTATCCACTCCCCAATAAAAAAAGACTTGTTAAACAGTCTACATGACGCAAAAATATTCTCAAAATTTGATATGAAATCTGGTTTTTGGCAAGTTCAAATTACCGGGAAAGACAGATACAAAACTGCCTTTACTATTCCATTTGGCCACTATGAATGGAATGTTATGCCTTTTGGCCTGAAAAATGCTCCTTCTAAATTTCAAAACATTATGAATGTTATTTTCAATCCTTACACAGCTTTTGTAATCATTTACATAGATGATGTATTAATTTATTCTAATTCTGTTTCTCAACATAGCAAACACTTGCATAAATTTCCTAACACTATTAAAAATAATGGCTTAGTCCACAGTGCTAAGAAAATGCAATTATTTCAAAATCTATTTGATTTTTCGGTCATATCATTAATAATGGCACAATCATTCTAATTCAGAGATCCATTGAATTTGCTAGCAAATTTCTTGACGAAATTTGTGATAAAACACAATTACAACGATTTTTAGGCAGTTTAAATTACATCTCCAAAATTTACAAAGATATGCATAAAGATACAAAAATTCTTTATTCTCGTTTACGCAAAACCCATCTGCTTGGACAACCAAACACACTGTTGTCCAACGAATCAAACAACGAGCAAAATACTTACTTTTTTATGTTTACCAATTCCAAGTGCATATAAAATTATTGAGATGGGCGCAAGTGATGTTGGCTATGGTGGCATACTTAAACAACTTTATCGAGGTAAGGAACAATTGGTTCGTTTTACCACCACTATATGTAAAGGATCATAAATACGGTATTCTACTATTCAGAAAGAAATCTTATCTATTGTTTCTTGTATTAAAAAATTTGAATTCGATTTACTAATTTTTATTACGTATTGACTGCAAGGCTACCAAAGAAGTCCTTGAGAAGGATGTCAAGAATATTGTTTCTCGACAAGCCTTCGCTCGATGGCAAGCCATTTTATGTGTTTTTGATTTTTAAATTGAATATATTCGTGGTGACTCTAATTCTGTCCCTGACTTTCTTACTCATGAATTCTTGCAGGGATCTACAGACGTCCCCACATCAAGACGTCTACCCTCATCAAAAACTTTGTAAATACCAACATATTTTTAACCGCTATCGTCGTCAGAAAATAAAACTTCATACATATTTTTTCCTGATGGCCCAAGGACTTAACAACCCCTCACAAGCTACTTCCTCTAAAAGAGGACACAATTTTAAAGTAGTCCCTTCTGATTATGGCTATTATATCCATGATACTATTTAGCCAATTACTCCAATCACCACTAATCATTCCTTCTATTTCCTTAAGCATGCTGATGCCAAACCCGAATCCATTATTTCTCATTATTTTCCCAACAATTGGCACTATATACAACACTCTGGTCAACACTCTCGAATCTATTATGAAAAAATTCTCTAGGAAGACAAGAGTATAAGGAACACAAGAGTCTTCTTCAATATTCTAAATTCCATTTCACAAAATCATTTCTCCAGGGGAATGGGGACATCCGTCAATTTTCTGAAAATTTTCTGATCCAAGTGTCAAACCCAATCAATACAATTATTATGATTACCAGCAAGCCTGGTGTAGACACCCCATTTTTGACCTCCCTTATGACTTGGGTGCCACTAATTGCTTACTTGATGAAAGGTGTGTAATGCAAAGGTTCGATTTCTTTGGCAAGGAGAGCGTCAAATCCCAACCTCACACCCCTTTTTGGACCAAAACCATTTTCACTGAAATGATTTTAAGACCTTAAAACCCTCTCTTTCAAAATATTTTTGAAAAATGTTTCTACGATGTTCCATGGCTCGCATTTCGATAAAAATTACGCTTTTTGATAAATCGAGCAAGGGCAAAGTGGAAATGCATGGAAGAGAGGTGAAATTTTTGAAAACTCTTTTAAACATCTTGGTTAAAGGTTTGAGTTGAAGAAAATTGGAGGAGAGGGAAGAAACCAAGTTGGGGAAGAAGATGGGTATGAACCGTTAAGTGAGAGTCGAGCAGCCCTCGCTAAATCAGGCCTATCCTTTTGTACACTTGAATTTCATCAATGATGCCACCACCATTGGAAATAAGACTTCTGGGGCTTCATTTTACACTCAAGAATCTCCTAAAGTCGAGTCCGGATGAGGGAGATATGGTAGGTAGTAGTTAGGCATCAATCCGGTTAAGACCAAAACTGAGCAGTCTTCACTAAAAGAGGCATATCTTTTTGTAAACTTGAAAATATGATGTGAGGCTAACACCATTAGAAAGAAGACTTCCGAGACTTCAATTTGGGCACAAGAATGACCTGAATAGGAGTGCAGACGAAGGAGATATGCCCATTTAAAGTTGGACCTAGAGAGCAAATTTTTGCTCTCGGCCACTAGTTGTGCTTGTCGGCCACTTTAAGTGTCCAGTCGGCTACTAAAAGTGGCCGGTCAGCCACTGGTGTCCAAAACTCGGATATTTTGCAGATATTTCTCCTCCACCTGTTCTACACTGCTCCAGCTGTCCCATTTTTAGATATTTTTTACCAAGGCTATCTTTTTTCTATATATAGAGGCCATATCTCTCATATTGCAAAGTTAAGCCTCTCTCTCTAAAAATCCTCTCTCTCTATAATTCTCTCTCTTTAGATTTCTCTCTCTGTTGCCCTTTTGTGCATAGAAGTAGAGATACACTTCTCCTTTGCCCAGACATCCTTGACCAAAGTTGCTTATATTTGGGCTGAGATTCCTTGGAACCTTATTTGAGCTTTGGAAGGTGATTTTAGCTCAAATTTGTGCCTGTTTTGTTCTTTGGCTCCAAGAGGTATATTACTTACTTTGCTAGCTTGCTTTGAACACTTGTTTTGCCATCTTTTCACGTTGTTTTTGAGCTGGTTTTCAACAACAAAAACCTTTATTTTTCAGTCCTAAAAATGGTGGTTTGAGCCTTTGTGAGTTAGGGGGTTGTCCCCGATTTTTCTCTTTGGCTTGTTAAGCTTTTTGTGCTATCTTTTGTCACCTTTAAATCAAACTTTTTGGACCTTTAAACCACTGAAATTTAGAGTTATTTTAGTGGTGGAAAGCATGTTTTGAAGTCCAAAAATGGAGGGGTTAGCCTCCCCTCCTTGTGTCTCACTTGCATGCCTAGTTAGCATCACATGGTAGCATATTTTTGTAGCCTAACTTAGCTTATTTCCAGCATGTGTTTGCCTCTGATTTGGCATGATTTAGCTCTGTTTTGGGCTGCTTTTGTCATGTGAGCCTTGTTTTGCATAGTTGTAGTGCAAATGGCTTCACTAGCTTGGTGTTTTAGGCCTCTAAACATTTTTTGCTTGAGATGATTGCATGTTGTAGTGTCTTTCTACATGTAATTTAAGTATATATAGCTCTGTCACATGCTCATTTGTTTCACTCTTTCATTATTTTTTTAGAGTTGCACTTGAGTCTTGTTTGCAAGCTAACATTTGAGCATGTTTTTTTAGTATTTTGTACCTCAATCTCAGCATGTTTTAGCCATTGTTTTGACTAGTTTTAACTTTGTTTTGAGTTGGTTTGGCCCTTTGAGGCTTGTATTGTATGGTTGTAGTGCAATCTCTTTCACTAGCTTAATGAGTTAGGCTTTTTAGCATGTATTGCCTGAGTTGCTTGCGTGATTTAATGTCATTTTGCACTCCATTTCAGCACTGAAATGTCTGCAACCTCCCTCATTTCATCACTTTTTCATTTGCTTTGAGGCTTGGTTCACCTTTGGGTTGTGTTTAAGCTTGAGATTAAGATTTGTGCTTAATGGTTTTAATCTTCTTTTAAGGGTTTCTACTAACCAAAGGCATGATCTCTCTCTTGCCTTAAATCCTCCTTGGGTTGACACCTCTTCCATTAGAGGACACTCACCTTGGACTTAATCAACTAAAGAATGGATTGGTAATCTAAAATGGGTAAACAAAATGAACAAAGTAAAAGAGGCAAGATTGAGCATCTTTGTGTTGCATTGCATGTGTTCGGATCGGATGTTAATCCAAACACAAGAAAAATGGGACGTTTCATACTCACAGTGATGAAACGTACCACTTTTCTTAGTCACCATCACCCTTGATCAAGCATGATAGGGTGGTGGTTGTTTTGGTCTTGTTTATGCATTCATTAACCTTGTACAAGCTTGGTTCTCTAGCCATCATGCATTGAAAATGATTGATTGGTGGCTTGAGAGCCAAGAGCTACACTCCTTTGAGCTAGAGAGATGATAAGAAGGGTAGCAGTGCATACATTTCTTGAAAATGCATTGCTTTGCCTTTGTTTGCTCTCTGTTGCAACAAAAGAAGTCTAGAAAACGGGGTGGCTGACCGGCCACCTGAAGTAGCCGACCAGCCAGTTGAGGTGGCTGACAGCCACTTTTTGTAGCCGACTGGCCACCATTGAATTTTTGCACAAAATGTGTTCTTGTGTTCGATTAGAGGCAATCTGGAAGGTGGCACAATTTTCGATGATCAAATGAGTGCAAACAAAGGCATCCGATGGCAAGGCAATGGCATTTTCAGGTGGAGCAACCAAGCATGCATGCATCCCTCACCCTCGAGGCCATTTAATCGTTTTTGTTAGCTTAGAATAAGTTATACAAGTGTTGTAATTAATTGGTTTAATTTGGTTTGTAATATTTAGCTAGCTTAGAATGGTTAGTTAATTTATTTCAATTGTTGTAAACAAAAATAGTTAATTAGTTTCATTTTGTAATAATTAGCTTAGCTTAGTGTAGCTTAACTTATTCATTCAGACCCTCCTTCGAGAGGGCGCAATGTTGTAATAAGTGTGAGTGCGTGTGTGCATGTCTTCCAACCCCATGTCTTTCTCCCTGTTATTTAACCGCTTTCGATGGTTGGATTAGGGGCATTTTTTATTAGCATACCTTATGCTCGCATGTTTGCATCATTCATTTGTCTTGCATGTACCGAGGCTCGGCGCATCATTCAAACTGCATTGTATTTCAATACTTATTTGAATACGTTTTTCAAAGCATGTTATCGAATTGTATCATCTACCATATTAGTAGCTGAGCCTATTAATTGCATTATTGCATGTGTTGCATTAGACATCTCGTATAGTTAGGATCATGCATTCTTTCTAACTAGCTTTTGTTTTGGCTTGGAGTACTTGGTAAGCTTTTAGGCTTTAACATGCTTGCATAAGTGTGATTGTCGTGTTGCCATGATAGCATGCTTGCCATGAAGCTATGTGCTTAAATGATTAAACTGCATGAATGCCTATGGATGAAGGCTTGATTGTTTGAATTGGAACGATTCAACAAATGTAAAGTTTTAAGCCCACTTTGCGAAGTGGCAAAATCATGTTCTAAGCCCACTTGAGGTGGCAAATCCATATTTCTAAGCCCACTTGAGGGTGGCAACTTCAAACCATTTTCGAAAACAAACATGAGTTGTTTTGTTCCAATTCTTGTGATTTAGTCTATACTTGCTTGCGTGCATAACGTAGTAAAGTTAGCTAATATCCGGATAAAAACACATGAGGTTTATGAAACAACATATCATGGTTAGTAGAGGTTGATCCTTCGATCGGGCAAGCGGGGGTGCTCATTTCATGACTTTCTCCCCTTGTACCCAAGTTCCTGAGCCGAGGCAACTTTGGTGGTGACGGACATGTGGCCTTTGGTGGTGACGGACATGTGGCCTTTGGCACGAGTCAGGGTTTCCTAAATTTTTCCAAAACAAAATATTTAGGTGGCGACTCTGTAATCTGGAAAAGCAGTGCAAGGTCGTCAGTGGCAAGATTACCAGCCACAAGGCTCCATGGAAGACGAACACACGATGAACTGAAGAAGCTACATAACTAGACCCCAAAATTCGAAGTCTTGTTCAAAAACAAATATAAGGGATAGCTTTTAGAGCAACTGATAGGAGACCAATCCTGCTAGTGTCACTATTCACAAAGAGGATTTCTACAGAAAAACCACCAAAGAAGTTCAGTATCCCTAAGTTCGAACTCTATGATTGAGGATGAGACCCTTTAGACCATGTACGCCACTACCGCCATGCCATGGCCCTTTTAGAACGAGAACAAGGCACTTAAATGCCAAATCTTCACTTCCAGTCTAGGAAGAATAGCCTACACTTGGTATAACAAACTCCAGGTGGAATCCATTGACAGTTGGAAACAACTGGTAGATAAGTTTACTAAGTGATTCATAGTAAACAGTAAAAGGGAAAAAAGAACGGACACACTTATGGTGCTAAAGAAGACAGAGGATCAGACCATTAAGCAGTATGCCCAACTTTACAGGGAAACGTTTCATGAGATAGAAGAGGACTACTTAGATAAGATGGCAATCTCAACTTTCTGGCAAGGACTCCAACTAGAGGATAAGCTGTGGCAATCATTAACCAAGACCCCACTCAAAACTATCATGAACTTGCAGCTCAGGATCGATCAATACAATAAGCTTGAGGAAGACCAAAAATCTGCATGACAAGGTAGCACACAAACCAGCACACAGAAGACTAGTGCTTCGCATAAAAAGACAAAGGAGACTAAAAGCTTGACCATTAAAAATGAAGACACAGATTACATAATTCAAACTGTGTTTAGACTCCCAATCTAGTAAATACTTCCAGAGATTAAAAATAAGCCCTAGTTCAAATGGCCAGCAAAAATGAAGGGAGATACAAAGGTACGAAACCAAAGGTCAAAGTGCGCCTACCACAATGACATAGGCGCAAGACAGAAGACTGCTTTCTATTCAAGCGATATCTTGATGAGATGGTAGCCACTAGACATCTGAATGAATTCCTAGGAGAACAGCAACGAAATGGGTAGAATAATCACCATGAAGGAAATGATGTGACGGTAGAGCACCCAAGGGGAATGATCCATGTCATCCATAGAGTTGCGCACCCATATAGAGTAGCATAGGCCAGGTGAGAGATATAGAAAGCAGCACATCTCAGGGAGGTTTACAAAGTAGAGTATTTCTTAGGAAGCAAAAGGCCAAGGATCGAGGCCAACCCCAAAGGCCCAGTCACTTCCATTTCTGAAGAAGACATGTAAGGGCTAGTCCAACCCTGCTCGGACGCTTTGATTATTAAATTGGACATGGATGGATACGGAGTGGAGAGAATACTAGTTGATAAAGGCATCGTAGCCGAGATCATGTACTATAAACTATACCAATGCCTGGGCCTCAAAGATTAGGATCTCAAGAAGGTTGACTCGCCACTGCTAGGCTTCAACTCCAACCCAGTCTGGCCTATTGGAGAGGTGACACTACCAGTTAAAGCAGAATATGTACGCCTTCAAGTATGCTTTCTGCTCATGGATATTATAGCGATCCCGGGTTTACCCTTGTTGTACAGTGATCCGGACATGTGTCCGTGGTTGAGGGTAGTTGTTTATTATCTTGTTTGCATCCTTTTTACTTCGTATTTGAGTTATAGGATGTGTTGGGCAGGTTTGTTACAGGTTGGTTGAGTTTAGAAACCAAAACTAGTTGCCCAGATTTTGACCTGTCCGCTCGAGCAGGGGTGTTGGCGCTCGAGCGGGGATTGCACCCATCCAGTATTTTCTGTGCAGTGTTGGACGCTCGAGCGTGGTATTGGCCGCTCGAGCGGGGTTACGTGAGTTCCGCTCGAGCGGGGAGTTGGGGGCTCGAGCGGAGACCTGGTTCTGCAGAAGTTCTGGGAGTGTGTATTCGCCGCTCGAACGGGATTGTTGGCGCTCGAGCGGGAGTCTGTGAGTTACGCTCGAGCGGAGTGTTTTACGCTCGAGCGGGCCGACTGGGTTTTAGTTCCGTGTTTTGACTTTTCAAGTCACTTTTTCACTTCCTCGTCTCTCTCATACTTCTCCAAAAACACCATTGTTGAGCCTCTCACTCTAGAACTCTACCTTCTCTCTAGGTTTTGATCTAGTAGGAGTGGTTTGCTCACCTTTGGCCTTTACAAAAAGGTTGTTGATCGTCGAGGGCTATATTTTAATCTGAAAATTTTGAGTTTTGGAGCACGTTGGGTTTTGTCATCTTCTCCTTTGAGGCTCCGAATTTGAGGTAGGGATATCCTACTCCTCTCTATGGATTTTTTCTTTAAATTTTAGTATTTTGAGATGTTGGGGTTGGTTTGGTAATTTTGTGAAAGTTTGGGGCTTTTGTGTAATTTTACAAAAGTTGGGGTTTTATTTGTAATAAACCTAAATGCATGTTTGGCATAGAGAAATGGAATAAATGTTGAATCATTGATGAAAATGGGACCTAAGGGTTGAAATGTTAATTATGGATAATGACCTAATTACATTGTTTGATTAATTGGGATAATTAATTGTGAGAAATGAGGAAACGAAATGTTGATTGAATATCCATTGTGCATTTATTTTCTGTTTAGAAATAACTGCTTTAGGCTATCGGTGGAGGATAGTCGTGATTGTTGTAGACAATGCATGATGATTAGGCAAACGGAAACTAATCAATGGAATGTGTCATGGAACTTGACGGTTGATAGAATACATTAACTGTATGTACTGAGTGATTGTATATAGAACCAATGTGTTTGTATACGTTATGTGTAGAGGAGGAGATGGGGGATGTACTCCGCGGTTTAGGGGAAGATAGGGGATGTACCTCTAAACCGGATAGTGTTGGGAGAAGATAGGGGATGAACTCCGTAGATACAGCTCATATGCTTGTCTAGTAAAGTGAAGATAGAGCTCATACGCTTATCTTTGTGAAGTGTGGATATAGCTTATATGCTTATCTGTGGATATTGTTGATATACATATCTGTTGTAGAATGTGGATATAGCTTATTTGCTTATCTGTGAATGTGGATATTGTTGTTATACATATCTGTTGAGAATGTGGCTAGTGCTTATATGCCTATCCGTTGAAAAAGGGAAAATGAAAAGTAACTTGGACTCATTAGTCGTATGACATAAATATGTGATTTATGTGAATGTATCAGTGTTGGCCATCTATCAATTGCTAATCTTTTAGTCATTGTTCATGGTTGGTTTAGTATATTTCTACTGGGCTGTGGCTCACCCTATATGGGAATATCATTTTGAGGTACGAGTAGCATGCCACCTCCAAGGACATAGCTTGGGAGGCTAGAGGCGGACATACTTTTGTCGTTATCTTTTTGATGTATTACATGTAATTTCAAGCCAAGGGCTTTATGTGTAAACGAGTTAGAACTCTTTTGTTGTAACCAAGTGTTAACTTGGAAAGCTGTAAGCCTGTAAGGCATTTTGCTTTTGTTGTTAACATGTAATACTTTTGTATGAAACTCAGATGTATAAAAGAATGTGGTTATTTTAATATGTCAATGCATGTCTTATTTGATGGGTTTAATGTTATTATTTTGAGGACGTTACAACTTGGTATCAGAGCTTACCGGGTTCGAATACTTTGGGTACGTGGGAAGTGATTAGGATCATGACGGGTTTGTCTCGCTTGATAGAGACTTAGATGTAGTATCATATGCTATATGCTTAATTGATAACATGCTTATGTGACTATGTGGGTATGGGATTTAATTTCTAGGATGTTGATTGGATCCTTGGGCTTCTGGGAGTCTTATTGGAAAAGCACTTGATCAATGCTGTTTCTAACCGGAACTCTAGTAACGCCTCAGGACTGTCATTATCCGGAAATGAAAATTCGTAAGTGCTTATGTGTTTATGTGCTTACGTGGAGTGAATTACAGTTGTCCATGCATTAGGACGTGAGTGTTTAGTTTTGGCACATTTGTGAATGTGCTAACGTTCTGTTTTACCTTTATTAGGATGTCAGGACGAGGAAGAGGTGCTAGGCGTGGTAGACCTGCGAGGCAGGAAGTACCGTTACCGGGTGAGATTCCGGCAGTGCAGGAGGGAGTTGGCCAGGCCAATGTGGCCGAGCCAGCAGGTCAGCAGGCTATGGGTGCCTTGGCCAGAGAGATAGCAGGAGCTTTGGGTATTCTTAGAGCTGGGAATCAGGCAGCCGAGGCAGGGCCTTCCTTCTTGAAGAGGGAGTTTTTCCGGTCTAATCCGGATGAGTTTATCGGGGATCCGAAGGAGCCACTGAAGGGTGATGAGTGGCTAAAGCAAATGAGTAAGACGTTCTAGATGCTTGGCATCGAGGACGGAGCACTGAAAGTGACCTTGGCATCCTTCCAACTGAAGGGAGATGCGGGTTAATGGTGGAAGTATGAGAAGGCTCGTGTTGGTGGTACTTGGGAGGCGTTTGTAAATGCTTTTCAGGAGAGGTTTTTGTCTGCAGCAGCTAGGGAGAAGCTGAGGGACCAGTTTAGCCGGCTTAATCAGCAGGGCTTGTCAGTGGCCGAGTTTGAGGCTACTTTTACCAGTCTGTCCAGGTTTGCACCTGAACTGGTGGCGTCCGAAGAACGCCGTTGCTATGAGTTTGAGCGGAAGTTGAGGCGGGGCCTCAAGTTGAGAGTTGGTGGGTCTTATATCCGAGAGTATAGACACCTAGTGGACGCTGCAGCTCATATGGAGCTCATGATGCAGGAGGAGGATGAGGGGCAGAGAGGCTCCAAGAGGAGCCAAGATGGTCAGGGCGATGGCAGGAGGCAGAGGGGTTCTAACCCTCAGCAGTCGCAGGGTGGTGTTGCTAGATCGACCTTCCCAGTACCGAGTGCAGGCTCCGGGAGAGGTGGTCAGGGAGATTTCACCTGTTACAAGTGTGGCTAGTTGGGTCACAAGGTTTCTGTTTGCCCGCTGAAGGGTGGAGGTCAGAGAGCTGCTTCTTCTTCAGCTAGACCGCAGAGTCAGAGTTTGGGCAGGGGGCAGCCCTTGTCTTGTTATCAGTGTGGACAACCTGGGCACCTGAAGAGGTTTTGCCCACAGTTGAGTGCCACTTCGGGAGCGTCTGGTTCTAGGCAGACGCAGGGTTTTCAGCCAGCTCAGTCTGTGCAGGCCTCGAGGGCCAATCCGGGAGCTTCGTCATCCCAGTCTGTGCAGCAGTCTTTTGCTCCGAGAGGTGAGCAGGTAGACCAGGGGCCTACGGGGCGCGTGTATGCTGTTACCGCGCAGGATTTGGTACCGGCTCCATCGGTAGTGAGAGGTACTTTTCTGTTTTGCAACTCGGTTGCTAATGTGTTGGTAGACAGGGGTGCATCTCATTCTTTTGTATATGCTGCATTTGCATCTGTTTTGGAATTGAAGTTAGCACAGTTAGCATGTCCTATTTGTGAGGTGTCACCTCTTGGTGGTGAGTTGATCCTGAAACAGGGTGTTAGAGGCTGTGATATAGAGGTCGCCGACTATAGGCTTCCTTTTCCGTTTGTTGTCATGCGCATGAAGGGCTTTGATGTTATTTTGGGTATGGACTGGCTATCGTCATACCGGGCTGTTATCGATTGCTACCGCCAGAGGGTCACGTTATGTACCTTGAGCGGGGAGTGGTTCCATTTCTTGGGAGACCGGGTTGGTTGTGTTTTACCACCGGGGTATGACTCGCGAGGGCGAAGTGAGCTTAGTAGTCTACTTGCCAGCTTTGAGAGTGGTGAGTGTGATGCGACCCAGATTGTGTTGCCGAGGGTGGTTTGTGAGTATTCGGATGTTTTTCCCGAGGATCTTGTTAGTTTACCACCTCACCGAGAGATAGAGTTCTCTATTGATTTAGTGCCCGGCACGGCGCCGATTTCTATGGCACCTTACCATTTTGCTCCAACAGAGTTGGTTGAGTTGAAAGTTCAGCTCCAGGAATTGCTAGATAAGGGTTTTGTTCGCCCTAGTGTTTCACCGTGGGGAGCATCGGCCCTCTTTGCTAAAAAGAAAGATGGTGCCTTGAGATTGTGTATTGACTACCGGAAGTTGAATCGGGCGACGGTTAAGAATAAGTATCCTATGCCCCGTATAGATGACCTGTTTGACCAGTTGAAGGGTTCCCGTTGTTTCTCTAAGATAGACTTGATATCGGGTTACCACCAGTTGAGGGTCAGGGAGGAGGATATTCCGAAAACGGCATTCCGTACGCGGTATGGCCATTATGAGTTTCTGGTGATGCCATTTGGGCTTACCAATGCACCGGCAGTCTTTATGGACTTGATGAACCGGATTTTCCGGGAGTTCTTAGACCGATTTGTGGTCGTCTTCGTGGACGACATCCTTATCTATTCGCCTTCAGAGGAGGAGCACGAGGCACACTTGAGAGTGGTGCTTGAGTTACTTAGAGCCCATAGGCTGTATGCCAAGTTTGGGAAGTGTGAGTTCTGGCTGAGGGAAGTCAAATTCTTAGGCCACGTAGTATCCGGGGAAGGGGTGTCTGTTGATGCATCCAAGATTGAGGCAGTGTAAGATTGGGCACAGCCTAAGAGTGTGTTTGAGATCCGCAGTTTTCTGGGATTGGCTGGGTATTATCGTCGGTTTGTGAAAGATTTCTCCAGTTTAGCGTCACCGTTGACTAGACTGACTCGGAAGGGAGTCAAGTTTGTGTGGAGTGAGACTTGTGAAAAGTCGTTCCAAAAGCTGAAAGTTAGATTGACCACCACTCCGGTGTTGATTATTCCGGAGAGAGGGTTGGGTTATGCGGTTTATTGTGATGCCTCACGAGAGGGTTTGGGTTGTGTGTTGATGCAAGAAGGGAAAGTGGTAGCTTGTGGCTCACGTCAGTTGATAATACACGAGAAGAATTACCCCACACACGACCTAGAGTTAGCGGCTGTGATCTTTGCCTTGAAAATCTGGAGGCACTACCTTTATGGTGAGAAGTTCGAGGTGTTCTCGGACCACAAGAGTTTGAAGTATCTGTTTACACAGAGAGACTTGAATTTGAGGCAGAGGAGGTGGATGGAATTCATCGAGGATTATGATTTTTAGTTGCACTATCATCCGGGAAAGGCCAATGTTGTGGCCGATGCCCTTAGTAGGAAATCCATTAGTGATGTAGCTTGTATAGCCATCCGGGAATGGGAGATGTTGGGAGCACTTGGCGAGTTTGATTTGCTACTGGGCGAATCTGTTGAGGCTGCGGCCTTGTTTTCTATTGTTGCGCAGCCTACACTTGTGACTAGAGTGTTAGAGGCACAGAGAGGTGACCTTGAGGTAGAATCCCTCCGAGAGAAGATCTCCAGTGGGAAAGTTGAGAAGGGTTTGAAGGTGTATCCCGACCTGAGTGTGAGATACCGAGACCGTTTGTTTATACCAGAGTCTTGCCGTGAGGAAGTACTCCGAGAGTTTCACCATTCGCGCCTTGCGGTGCATCCGGGAGGTACTAAGATGTATCAGGATTTGGGTCGCCAGTTTTGGTGGCGGGGTATGAAGAGGGATGTGGCTGTTTTCGTATCGAAGTGCCTTACTTGCCAGCAAGTGAAGGCCGAGCATCAGAGGCCAGCGGGTTTGTTGCAACCCTTGCCCATTGCCGAGTGGAAGTGGGAGCACGTCACTATGGACTTCGTTGTAGGTCTTCCGAGGACTCAGTGGGGTAGTGATGCTATTTGGGTGGTTGTAGACCAGTTGACTAAGTCGGCGCACTTCATTCCTATGCGCGTGAGAGATTCGGTAGATCATCTAGCCGACTTGTATATTTGGGACGTAGTGAGATTGCACGGGGTCCCAGTGACGATCGTCTCAGATAGAGATCCTCGTTTTACTGCTAGGTTGTGGCAGAGTTTGCAGAGTGCCCTGGGCACTAAGTTGACCTTTAGTACGGCTTATCATCCTCAGACTGACGGGCAGTCCGAGCGTACTATTCAGATCCTTGAGGATATGCTTCGGGGTTGTGTCCTTGATTTTAGCGGGACGTGGGAGAGGCACTTGCCCTTGGTAGAGTTTGCCTACAACAACAGTTTTCAGTCTAGCATCGGTATGGCACCGTTTGAGGCCCTGTATGGCCGACCGTGTAGGTCTCCAGTGTGTTGGGCCGAGGTGGGTGATGCACCTTTGTTGGGTTCGGAGTTGGTTAGGGAGACGACGGAGAAAGTTGAGCTTATCCGTAGGAGGCTTGTTACAGCCCAGAGTCGACAAAAGAGTTATGCCGACCGTAGGAGGAGACCTTTGGTGTTTGAGGTAGGTGATCATGTCTTTCTGAAGATATCACCTAGGCGAGGCTTGATGAGATTTGGGAAGAGTGGGAAGTTATCCCCTCGGTTTATTGGTCCTTTTGAGATCCTTGAGAGGATTGGTGAGGTTGCTTATCGGTTAGCCTTACCACCGCAGTTGTCCGGAGTGCATGACGTGTTTCATGTGAGTATGCTTTGGAAGTATGAGCCAGATCCATCACATGTGTTGGATTGGACAGATTTAGAGGTAGATGAGGATGCCTCGTATGAGGAGAGACCGGTTCGGGTCTTGGATAGGCGGGATCAGGTCCTGCGTGGCAAGACCATTCCTTTGGTGAAAGTCTTGTGGAAACATCACGGAGTGGCAGAAGCCACTTGGGAACGTGAGTTGGAAGTCCGTGAGAAATATCCAGACTTGTTTGTTGATATGTAATCTTGTATTTAGATTTTGAACTATTGTTGAACTTAAGAGCTTTTATATATGTCTTAAGTTGTGAAACATTGAAAATGTTTTGGTTTATTGGAAGTATGTTTTGGAACTTACCTCATATGGAAGTTGAATGTAACATTATATATGTTGAATATATTGTTGAAATTGGAAAGGAAATGCGTAATGTTGATGCATGTTGAAAGTACATATGTTGTTTACATATGGTGAAATGCCTCTTGTTAAAGGGATGGAATGACCGGAAATGGGTCGAATTGTTGAATGTTAAAATGTAACATTGTTTAAAATGGAGGAAAACCTGTTTTTGAAACTTATGCTTAATTTGGGGGACGAAATTCTTTAAGGGGGGGAGGTTATAGCGATCCCGGGTTTACCCTTGTTGTACAGTGATCCGGACATGTGTCCGTGGTTGAGGGTAGTTGTTTATTATCTTGTTTGCATCCTTTTTACTTCGTATTTGAGTTATAGGATGTGTTGGGCAGGTTTGTTACAGGTTGGTTGAGTTTAGAAACCAAAACTAGTTGCCCAGATTTTGACCTGTCCGCTCGAGCGGGGGTGTTGGCGCTCGAGCGGGGATTGCACCCATCCAGTATTTTCTGTGCAGTGCTGGACGCTCGAGCGTGGTATTGGCCGCTCGAGCGGGGTTACGTGAGTTCCGCTCGAGCGGGGAGTTGGGGGCTCGAGCGGAGACCTGGTTCTGCAGAAGTTCTGGGAGTGTGTATTCGCCGCTCGAGCGGGATTGTTGGCGCTCGAGCGGGAGTCTGTGAGTTACGCTCGAGCGGAGTGTTTTACGCTCGAGCGGGCCGACTGGGTTTTAGTTCCGTGTTTTGACTTTTCAAGTCACTTTTTCACTTCCTCGTCTCTCTCCTACTTCTCCAAAAACACCATTGTTGAGCCTCTCACTCTAGAACTCTACCTTCTCTCTAGGTTTTGATCTAGTAGGAGTGGTTTGCTCACCTTTGGCCTTTACAAAAAGGTTGTTGATCGTCGAGGGCTATATTTTAATCTGAAAATTTCGAGTTTTGGAGCACGTTGGGTTTTGTCATCTTCTCCTTTGAGGCTCCGAATTTGAGGTAGGGATATCCTACTCCTCTCTATGGATTTTGTCTTTAAATTTTAGTATTTTGAGATGTTGGGGTTGGTTTGGTAATTTTGTGAAAGTTTGGGGCTTTTGTGTAATTTTACAAAAGTTGGGGTTTTATTTATAATAAACCTAAATGCATGTTTGGCATAGAGAAATGGAATAAATGTTGAATCATTGATGAAAATGGGACCTAAGGGTTGAAATGTTAATTATGGATAATGACCTAATTACATTGTTTGATTAATTGGGATAATTAATTGTGAGAAATGAGGAAACGAAATGTTGATTGAATATCCATTGTGCATTTATTTTCTGTTTAGAAATAACTGCTTTGGGCTATCGGTGGAGGATAGTCGTGATTGTTGTAGACAATGCATGATGATTAGGCAAACGGAAACTAATCAATGGAATGTGTCATGGAACTTGACGGTTGATAGAATACATTAACTGTATGTACTGAGTGATTGTATATAGAACCAATGTGTTTGTATACGTTATGTGTAGAGGAGGAGATGGGGGATGTACTCCGCGGTTTAGGGGAAGATAGGGGATGTACCTCTAAACCGGATAGTGTTGGGAGAAGATAGGGGATGAACTCCGTAGATACAGCTCATATGCTTGTCTAGTAAAGTGAAGATAGAGCTCATATGCTTATCTTTGTGAAGTGTGGATATAGCTTATATGCTTATCTGTGGATATTGTTGATATACATATCTGTTGTAGAATGTGGATATAGCTTATTTGCTTATCTGTGAATGTGGATATTGTTGTTATACATATCTGTTGAGAATGTGGCTAGTGCTTATATGCCTATCCGTTGAAAAAGGGAAAATGAAAAGTAACTTGGACTCATTAGTCGTATGACATAAATATGTGATTTATGTGAATGTATCAGTGTTGGCCATCTATCAATTGCTAATCTTTTAGTCATTGTTCATGGTTGGTTTAGTATATTTCTACTGGGTTGTGGCTCACCCTATATGGGAATATCATTTTCAGGTACGGGTAGCATGCCACCTCCAAGGACATAGCTTGGGAGGCTAGAGGCGGACATACTTTTGTCGTTATCTTTTTGATGTATTACATGTAATTTCAAGCCAAGGGCTTTATGTGTAAACGAGTTAGAACTCTTTTATTGTAACCAAGTGTTAACTTGGAAAGCTGTAAGCCTGTAAGGCATTTTGCTTTTGTTGTTAACATGTAATACTTTTGTATGAAACTCTGATGTATAAAAGAATGTGGTTATTTTAATATGTCAATGCATGTCTTATTTGATGGGTTTAATGTTATTATTTTGAGGACGTTACTGATATGACCTCACCATAAAATGCTATTATGGGTAAACCATGGTTGCACCATCTTAAAGTAGTTCCCTTCATACTTCACCAAATCCTAAAATTTCCTAATAAGAAGGGAAGCATTGAAACCATTCGAGGACACCAAGTATCCACATGACGTTGTTTAATGCTCGCCTTAGAGCAGAAATGTAACAGTTAACTTTGGGTGACCGATCTAGTGAAGGAGCTATCGCTTGAGCAAAGAATTGTTGCTCCTAGTATCTCACAGGTTTACAGGCGAGACCGCTCGAGCAAAGGAATTGTCGCTCAAGCGTAAAACGTAAGCTCCCAGTATTTTCACTGTAGCTCTAAAAAACTTCTAAGACCTTGCGTTTAGCGCTCGAGTGGTGGAAAGTTTGCTCGAGCGGTCCCTTTGTATTCTAGTACTTCGCTTGAGCAATGGAAGTTTCACTCGAGCGACCATGTCAGGACAACAGATTTAAAACACGATCTAAGCACATTTTTTACACACTTTTTTATCCTTCCTCTCTCTCTTTTCCTCTTTTTTCGAAAACCCTAGTACTAAACCCTAGATTTCATCTGCATCTAGTAAGAATTCAACTTGGTCCCTTTATTAAAGTTGTTCTCCTCATCAAGAGCTTTGTTCTGAGCCGAATAGATCGGAGTATAGTGAAAGCTCATCGGGTGGACCTTCGTCCTTCCTAGTACGACCTTGAGGTATGAATATCTTTACCCTTGTATATCTATATTTTGGTTTAAATAGGTATGAATCTTAAGGTTAGTGTGATTGTTGAGATAAATGAATTACATGTATATATATCTATATAGGGGTTGTATGGAAGGAAGTGTTTCTTGAAATTGATGAAAGATTGTGATATTAACCATGAAATAATGTGTAAATATACTTGACTCAAGGGAAAGAAACATTTGGAGGGAAAAGCCCCAAATTTTTATGTGAACCCTAGGGGTTTGTTCATGATTTTGATGGAAAGGATGTCAATAAGTAAAAATTGGGAAAACCTTTAAAATTGTTGACACGGTGTGAGAAATGTAGATGTTATGATATATGTTTGAGGTCCCTAATCGCTTGATCATGTGAGAACGACAAATGTGGGGTTGTCTTTGAGGTGCCCATAGCCCGGTCTGCGTGAGGGTGGAAAATGTGGGGATGTGTGAGACGTCCACTTGTCAGTTCGTGTGAGGACAATGAAAGTGGAAAGGTTTGAGGCATCCACATGGCATCCGTGTGAGGACGGAAAAAGTGTGAAGGTTGACTATGAACGATGCTTATGAAATGAAGTGAGAAATATATGTAGATATAAAATAATCTTAATCATTTATAATTAATTCATTCATATTTATATCAAATGTTCATATACTTGGTTAAAGTTATTCTTTACTAGGCAAAACCCTCATTCCTATTTACTAACCTTTTAGGGAATGAAGAACCCCAAAACCGCCCATGAGAGCAAGGAACAAAAATGACCCCTTTTATTTACCTTATCTTTCCTAAAGACTTATCTTTGGTAAATTGGAATTGTAATAAAGCTTGGGAACCCTTTTATTTATTTTTGGATCAAAAACTTGTAAACTGTCATTTTGTAAAGGTTTTAAAGTATTTAGTGAAACTAGACCAATTAGTGTAATTGTTTTGAAATCTTCTCTAGCCCACTGAACAGGGATGATTACTATGTAAACGTTTTGTAAAACAATTACCGTTCAATGAGAAAGAGAATCATGTTAATGGAACTGTGTTGTATGTTTGAGAAGAATGTATTTGTTAACTGTTATGTGGAAATGTCTCAGTGGGGTGTTACAAATTGGTATCAGAGCTCTAAGTGGGTTGAATACCGGGAGCTCATGGGAAACGACTTTGTCACATTGGGCTGTTATGCTAGTGTGAGGAGTTGATGGTTTTATTTGATTATGTGTTATATGAATAGGTGTGTATGGGGTCAATCCTCTAGGATATGACTTGTCTTCATGACCTTCATTAAAATCCTTTTGGATGGCATCAGATCAATGCTCTTTCCATTAGGAAGTCCCTGGACGTTGTGAAATGAGTTGATATCTTGGGAGAAAAATTCGTATGTGTTCTATTCGTTTGCACGTTGTTAGTTGAGGATGATATAAAGACTGGAAGGAAAGGTGATGAACTAGTATATGAATTGTGATTTAATCTTGTCCATATCTATCTTTTATAGGATGTCTAGTCGTGGTAGGGGTCATAGCAGACCTTGTAGGGGTGGTCAGAATGTTTCGGCGCAACCAGAGATCCCTCCTCAAGTGGGTCAAAACAATGTGGCCACTCCACCGGCCCAAGGGGCTATGGGAATGTTAGCTCGAGAGGTGGCCGGGGCCCTTATGGAGTCAATGGATATTCTTAGGGCTGAACAAGCCGCTAGAACTATTGAAAGGGAGACTAGAGTTTCATTCTTAAAAAAGGAATTTTTCAGCTCAAATCTTGCTGAGTTTCTTAGGGGTGTTGAACCGTTAAAGGTGGATGAATGGCTTAAGCAAATTACTAAATCTTTTGAGATCTTAGATATGCGAGACGGTGAACTTCGAGTGGTGCTTGCTAGTTATCAATTGAAAGGGGATGTCGGTCAATGATGAAAATATGCCAAAGGTCGGGTTGACCATACTTGGGAGGCGTTTGCTCATGCCTTTCAAGAGAAGTACCTCCCTTCCACTGCAAGGGAACATTTGCGAAAAGAGTTTGAAAAACTTAAATAATCCGATTCCACAGTGGCGGAGTTTGAGGCTACTTTTACGAGCCTATCTCGTTTTGTACCAGACCTGGTAGCTACTGAAGAACGTAGGTGTCTAGAGTTTGAAAAGAGATTGAAGATGGGAATTTTGATGAATGTGATGGAAAACATGATCCAGGATTATGATAGGTTGGTGGAGTTCGTAGCACATGTTGAGATTATGCTTGAAGGCAAGGAAAAGAAGCGACAACTTAAGAGACAAGGGTTTAAAGAATCTCAAGGGAGTTCAATGGCATCAAAGAAGTCAAGGAGTTCTACACCTTCTCATCTACTTTCTCCACTGGTCGTATCATTAAATTTCATGCTAGAAAGGAATATAGATAGTACGGGCCAAAGTGGGATCACTTGTTAGCAATGTGGTGAGCGGGGTCACAAGTTTGCTACGTGTACATGGAAAGATAATCAACAACGACAGTCTTCCACTCATTGTCAAAATTTGGCTGTGAGTGGAGTTCAATCACCTGTTTGTTATCAATGTGGCCAGTCAGGTCATATGAACAAGTTTTGTCCCAGCTTACCGGAATAGTCAGTGCTCCGAGGTTTTAGGCAAGACAAAGACACAAACAGACTAATCAACCAGCTCAGTCTAGACAAGCATCTCGAACTGTACATGGAGCCACCTCCACACAGTCTGTACCACATGCCTATCATTAGAGAAGTGGGCAAAGTGAACAAAGGCCTCAAGGAAGAGTTTATGTTGTCACCCATCTAAACAGTTGACTAGACCTATAGTAATGCGAGGTACATATCTCATATATAATACTTGGACAAATGTGTTAATAGATACGAGGGCATCTCATTCATTCATAGCATCCTCATTTGCATCCATGCTGAGGTTAGAAGTTGAACCATTATAATCTTCTCTTGTGGTAGAATCACCGGTTGAGGGTATTGGTTTTGAACCACGTTATCGTGGGTGTGTGATCGAAGTCACTGACCACTGACTACCTTTTAGTTTGGTGTTGTTAGAGATGACTAGTTTTGATGTCATTCTCAATATGGACTAGTTGTCCTTTTATCATGCAGTAATAGGTTGTTATCGTGAGAGAGTCACTGTGTGTACGACTGGGGGTGACTGTTTCTATTTTCTGGTAGATAAGTATGATGGACTTTTACCATTGTTATATGACTCACATAATTGAGGTAAATTCACTTATCTTCTTGCAACCTTGATGATTGACGGGAATAGTGAAGTGCGAGGGCTATTTCCTAGGGTGGTTTGTGAGTATTTAGATGTCTTTCCAGAGCACCTTACCAAACTACCACCATATCGGGAGGTCGAGTTTTCTATAGACCTAGTGCTGAGTACTGCGCCCATTTCCATGTCACCCTATCGATTTGCCCCAGCAGAGCTGCTTGTTTTGAAGGAACAATTACAAGAGTTGTTAGATAAGGGCTTTATACGCCCTAGCATCGTGCCATGGGTAGCCCCGACTCCCTTTGCGAAGAAGAAAGATGGTTCCTTATGGTTATGCATTGATTATCGTAAGCTAAATAGGGTCACGATTAAGAATAAATACCCGTTGCCAAGGATAGATGATCTTTTTGACCAACTCAAGGGCTCTCAATGTTTTTCAAAGATAGATCTAAGATTAGGTTACCATCAGTTACATGTGAAAGAAGAAGACATTCCAAAAATGGCCTTTCGTACACTTTATGGCCACTATGAATTCCTTGTGATGTCGTTTGGGTTAACCAATGCCTTTGCCACCATTATGGACTTGATGAATCGGGTTTTTTGTGAATATCTTGATAAGTTTGTGGTACTTTTTGTGGATGATATTCTTATGTATTCGCCTTCCGAGGAAGAACATGAGTTGCACCTCTGCATTTTGTTACAATTACTTAGAGAACATAAACTATATGCCAAGTATGAAAAATATGTGTTCTGGCTCTCCGAGGTGAAATTTTTGTGGCATGTTGTTTCTAAGGATGGAGTTAGTGCAGATTCTTCAAAGATCAAGGCGGTGCAGAATTGGGAATGACCTAGGAACGTAATTGAAATCCATAGTTTCTTGGGCCTTGCTAGTTACTAAAGACGGTTTGTGAAAGATTTTTCCTTGTTAGCATCTGTTGTGACTAGGTTAATGAGAAAGGGGGTGAAGTTAGTATGGAATGAAGCTTGTGAGAAATCCTTCTTAGAGCTAAAGGCTAGATTGAAACTACATCGGTCTTAACCATTCCAGAAAGAGGTTTGGGTTACACTATGTACTGTAATGCCTCTAGAGAAAGTTTGGGATATGTTTTGATACAGGAAGGAAAGGTAGTGGCTTATGGTTCACTGTAGATACCCCATTTTTGACTGCCCTCAAGACTCAGACATCATCGCTTGTGCACTCGATGATTATGATTGCATGTGTTTGTTTTGAGTGCTCGAAGTTCTCGGCGGAGTGCCCTACCTTTGAGCCTTGAAACCTTATCTGTTTTGTGCCTTGTTTTGGACCAAAACCTTGTTCTTGTTTGCCTAGAACTTTTGGTGACCTCTTGGCCACTACCATAGGTTGTCGGCCAGGGATAATGGTTGTCGGCCAGAGGTGTGGCCGGTCGGCCACCGATGCCTTTTTTTAGATATTTGTTGACAGCTGTGCCAGCTGTTAGCACAATGGCTGCATCTCCCTACATGTGTATGGTGGGATGTTTCCAGGCTCAAGGAGTGTTTTTCTATAAATAGGGGGGTTCCTCCCTCATTTTGAGAGTTTAGCAATTTTGGATCAAAATTCTCCCTCTCCCTCTCTCTCTAGATTTCTCTCTCTCTCTTGCAAATTTTTGTGTGTATGCTTGGTTTCTCTACACTTTAGTCTACATCCCCTCAACCAAATTCTCTCACCTTTGAGATGAGATTACTTGGGGCATTCTTGAAGTTCTTGAAGGTGGTTTTGGCTTGAATTTGTGCCTAAAGGTGTTTTTTGCATCAAGGGGTAGAAAACTAGTCTTGTTAGCTTGCTTTTAATACTTGTTTTTCCATTTATTTCAATTATTTTTGGCCTAGTTTTGAACCATAAGAAGCTCTATTTTTGTGACTTAAAAGTGGTGGCTTGAGCCCTTTTTAAGTTAGGGGTGGTTCACCCTTCTTGCTTTTTTTGCTTGTATAGCTTTTGTGCTTTTCATTCATCACTTTCAAACCAACTTTTTTGGACCTTTTCACCACTGAATTTCAGAATATTTTCAGTGGCCAAAAATTTTTTTTGAAGTCCAAAATTAGAGGGGTTAGCCTCCCATCTTCATGTCATGTTTGCATGCCTAGTTAGCTTCACATGTTAGCATGATTTTCTAGCATAACTTAGCTCAAGTCCAGCATGTTTTAGTCTATGCAATAACCTGTTTTAGCTCTATTTTGGGCTGGTTAGTTTGTTTGAGTCTTGTTTTGCATAGTTATAGTGTTAATTCCTTCACTAGCTTAGTGTTTTAAGGCTTTGACCATCATTGGTGTGAGTTGGTTGCATGTTTTTAGTGCTTTTATCACTCAATTTCAGCACATACAATCTCTGCAATCTCCCTCATTTCTTCACTTTTTCATTTGTTTTGAGGGTTGTTTCAACCTTAGGGTTGTTTAAGCTTGAGATTGAGGCTCATGCTTAATGGTTTAATCCTCCTTTAAGGGTTCATTACCAACGGCATGAAGCTTCTCTCATGCCTTAAACTACCCCTTGGTTGACACTTCTTTCACTTTAGAAGACACTCACCAATGGACTAATTGACTAAGGAATGGTTTGGTAACTAAAGTGAGTAAACAAAAATTGGCAAGTAAAAGTGTGTAAGATAAGCATTCTTTGTGTTGCATTGCCTGTGTTCCAATCGGACGTTAATTTGAACACAAGGAAAATGGAACATATCATACTCAAAGTGATGAAATGTGTCATTTTCCTAGGTCACCATTGCCCTTGATCATGAATGATAGGGTGGTGGTCGTTTTGTTCTTGTTTATGCCTTTATTGAACTTGTACAAACTTGGTCCCTTAGCCATCATGCATGGAAATTGCTTGATTGATGGTTTGAGGGTCAAGAGTTTCTCTCGTTTAAGCTTGTGTGATGATAATGAGGGTAAACAGTACAAACAACTTGTGAGAATACACTGTTTTGCTTTGTTTTGCTCTCTATTGCAGCATGGAAGTGTGAACCAGCACTGGCCGACAGCGACCATTAGTGGCCGACCGGCCACCATTGGTAGCTGACCGACCCCATTGGTAGCTAACCCGCCCCTTGTCCCTCTTCTCGGCCATCAGTGATTTTTGTATAATGTGATGGTACGAAGAAGCAGAGGTGTTCTGGAAGTTGGCAGAATTTTCAGTGATCAAATGTACAAACAGAGGCTTGCAGCAGCAAGGCATTGGCTTTTCAGGTGTAGAATCGAGCATGTGCATGCATATCCATCATTTCTCGAGCCTAAGTAGTCGATTACTTAGTTTACTTGCAATTGCCTTGTAATCCATTAATTTGCTAAGTAGTTAACTATATGTGATGAAATTATTTAGTTAATTAGCTAACATAGTTAATTAGTTTTGCTTTGTAATAATTAGTTAGCTTTAATTAGAGTAGCTAGTTAGTTAGCTTATTCATTCGGACCCTCCTTCGCGAGGGTGTAATGTTGTAATAAGTGTGCGTGAGTGTGTATGTCTTCTAACCCGACGTCCTTCTCCCTTTTATTTAATCGCTTTCGATGGTTAGATTAGGGATCATGTTTTAATTAGCATATTGCATGCTTGAATCCATTCATTTGTATTGCATGCTCCGAGGCTCGGCGCATCATTCAAACTGCATCGCTATTTCAATATCTTCTTTGAATACGTGTTTAACCGCATCTATCAAAATCAATCCATATGCCATATTAGTAGTCGAGCCTATTAATTTCATTATTGCGTGTGTTGCATTAGGCATCTTGTATAGTTAGGAATCATACATATTTTACTAGCTTATGTCTACTTAGCTTGGAGTACTCGGTGAGTTTTTATGCTTTAGCATACTTGCATGAGTGTGATTGCCATGATTAGCATGCTTGCCATGAGGCTATGTCTTTACTTGTTAAACTGTATGAATGCCTGTAGACGAAGGCTTGTTGTTTGAATTGGAATAATTCAACAAATGTACGTTTTAAGCCCACTTTGTTGACTGGCAAATCATGTTTTAAGCTCACTATGTTTGGTGGCAAATTCACAATCCTTTAAGCCCACTTGGGGTGGCAAATTCAAACCATTTTCGAAAACAAACATGAGTTGAATTGTTCTAAATTGAGCAAATTAGTCTATACTTGCTTGTGCGCATCACATAGTAAAGCTAGTTTAATAACTGGAACAAGAACACATAATGTTTATAAAAAATCATATCGTGATTAGTAGAGGCTGATCTTTGATCAGGCCAGTGGGGGTGCTCAATTCATGACCTTCCTCTCTCGTACCTAAGTTCTCGAGCCGAGGCAACTTTGGTGATCACGGACACGTGGCCTTCGGCACGAGTTAGGATTTCCTAAATTTCTCCAAAATAAAAATATTTAGGTGGCAATTCTGTACTACTACAAAAACAGATAAGGATCACACTTTTTTTGTGTGATGTATGTTATTTAATCACACCTTTTAAGTTTTATTAAAGTGTGATCTTTGGGAGTGTGATTGAAAGGGGTCATTTTTAACCACAGTTTTTAAGTGTGTTTAATAACATTTAGATCACACCTTTTAAGTGTGATTAAAAATATTTAGATCACATCTTTTACGTGTGATTAATAACATTTAGATCACACCTTTTAAGTGCGATTAAAAAATTTAAATCGCATCTTTTAAGTGTGATTAACAATATTTAGATCACACCTTTTAAGTGTGATTAAAAATATTTAGATCACATCTTTTAAGTGTGATTAATAACATTTAGATCACATCTTTTAAGTGTGATTAATAAATAATAAAATCTATAATAAAAAAATGGTTCGACATATTTAAAAAATAATCAATATTATTTTTGTATGCACATTTGAAGAATGTAATACACACTGTATACTATACTTTGAATCATAACCACATACTGAATGAAATAACGTCATATATTTCATAAATGAAAATTAAATGTTCAAAAGTATATACAAAGGATTAAATAAAAAAAAATTAATTGTGCTTACATATATTAAAAAATAAAAAAACTTAAAAAACTAAGTTCTTTAATTCTTTGACCCATATTTTGCATCTCTCCAAGAAATTTTTGACCTGAAAAATGAAAACACAAATTAATTCAGAAACCGCAGAAGTATATGAATAAACTAACTATTTATAGAGACTATTCTAGTCTTACAAAAGACACAATCAGACTTTTCTCATCACACTGACTCTTCATCTCCTGCTTTAATAGAAAAACAATAACCACTTTGATTGAAAAATCAATTCTCATGGAAAAAATGGACCAAATATCTTAAGATAGCTGAGTATGAACTATGACTACAGGGCAACAATGCTCAGGAGAAGGAACAGCGTTATGCAAACATTTTATCCGTGCCCTTGAATGTAGGAAAACTCATGTGTTAAAAGATTTTAGCAGTTAACTCATCATCAGACATGAACATGTAGAAAACAAATTAATAGCCAGAAGAGAATTGTCATCTCCATTTAAAATTTGACAATTATTCCAAGACATGAACATGTAGAAAACAAATTGCTCCATTTCTTAAACCACATAAACAATCTGTCCCTGCAACAAGAGATGAGTTTGTTACATTAAAATCATATAGTGATAGTCAGTTAACCACAGACAAAGGTCATGTAATGATAATAGATAAAAAAAATAATCAAATAAAAAATGTAATGATAATATATGAAAGTACAGTAATGCCATTTATAAATCTTGAGATGAGGTCAATATCTACCAAGGAAAAAGTTGTTGACTTGATTATGCAAAGCATGTTAACTGTTGATGTGCAAATTCCGAATTACATATTGGTGCCACATGGAATTATGATGTTCTAAGCAGAGAAACTTATGAATATGGGGCCAATCACATAATAATAATAATAATAATAATAATAATAATAATAATAATAATAATAATAATAATAATAATAATAATAATAGAAGCAAAACCAAAAACCTCACAAATTGTAAGACTAAAGTTCTGATAAGAAATGAAAAAGAAAAAAATTGCAACTAACCTTGGAACAACCAAAACCCTAGATGAAAAACAACATTACCTGCATATAATTTGTGAAGCCCCAAAGGCAGCAAAACTCAAGTAAAAATATCAAATAATATGTAAAGCCCCAGAGGCAACATTTCCAAATTATGCAATTAGCTTTCCAATAACTTCAAAACAGACGAAAGCACCTCATTTTATTTGTGAACTCTTGGATGAGATATGTCCAATCAAGAGCAATTGAGGACAGTTAATATGGCCTGGCAATTGATTATGTTTGTCAATTTTACATTAAAACAACAAATTAAGATCTTCAAAAAAATAAAAAATAAAAAACTACTTCTACCACACTCTTCCAAGGAATTCTGCAAATTATTTGAAATTTTAGACAAAAAATTTAATCCTACATGACAAAATTTTCAAAACATTGTAATTATATAAATCATTTTGTGTTTTATGATTTGTAGCAGGTTCAGAGTATCTAAATATATCCACATACCATAACAATATCTTGGGGATCTACCTGCCAAGAAAACAAATATTCAAATGTCATTTAACCAAGTTAAGAGATAATTCTAGTTTCTAAAAAGAAATAAAAATTCCAAAACCACTGAAAAATGAATTTATAATGAGCCATAACACGCGACTAAAATTATGAGCATAATGCTTGAAGATGATGTTTCTCTTATAATCATTTAAACTAAAAATTCCAGTAACCTGATCAACCAATCACTTCGAAGGCAATTAGTTGTAAACAAGTAAAGCTACCTGAAGATCATTGCAAAGGAGTGTGATGCCATCAGCCAAAATCATGTCAACATATGGATTGCGCAAACCCGCAATAATTTCAAAACAACAATACAAAGCAATCACACTTCTCTGATTAAACCCACTCCTTTCTGTAACTTTAAACCCACAAAACAAACCCATAATAAACCCAATTGTAGGCACCATTATTCATAATGATTCTGACAATACATTATTTTTTATGCACTTTTTAATGATTTTTTATGTGCATGTAGTATAATTGAAACAATATAAAATATCAGCTACAACATTATCTAGAAACCTTTAAAACTATTATGGATTTGGGTAGAGATTATTAAAAAATAAAAAATAAAATAAAAATTAAAAAATAAAAAATAAAAACTTATATTTAATTCACCTTCCCTTGACCTTTTCCTTTCCCTTTCCAAATTCCTAAACAAATCCATGATTCAAACATAAAAGAAATTGATGTGGCTCATACTTGTTTCAAAAAGCACAAGCAATTTATCTAGAAAAGCACATCGAGCTTTGATTACAAGCTGCTTCAAACAATGCTCAGCAGAAAATATGTAATTTGAAGATTATATATATAACTGCACTTTTGTTTTGAGTAGTTGAAGAGTACATTTAACATTCCATTCACACACAAGAAGCTAAAGCAACTATTTAGGTTGAGTTTGGATCTTGGATCCAATCATAACTGCCATATTGCCTTTCTATAAGACACAAAATATTATAACATTCTGAATACACCAAAGATACAATCACCGTGATGAGATTGTTAAACATAGCATAAAAATGCATTAAAATTCTTATTCACTGACCAAACTAAACAAGCCTTAATTACTTACTTGGGGTCACCTACATTAATCTGTTTTCTCTAGTTTGCTTTATCCAAAACTATTTCTTCGATTGAAATTATAAAACAAGCTCCTCTATAACAATTGCCCATTTATTTGACATTAGAATATTGAAATTAAATCATTAGAGGTACATATCTAAGGGCAAATCAAGATTAGAATTGTAGAGAGATTTTAAAAAACGAGAGATTGATGATTACCTCCTCTGTAACAATTGCCCCATTCATTTGACCCTCTTTTGCCTACAAAGTAACAAATCACAAGTAGCAACCATATCCTTAAGAAGAAGAAAATGGAAGAGAAAAGATAAAGAGAATATAAAAGTGAGAGCGATTGATGGTTACCTCCTCCATAACAATTTCTCCATTTATTTGATCCTCTTTTGTCTACAAAGTAACAATCACAAGTAATAATCATATCCCCAACAAGAAGAAAATAGAAGAGAGTTATAAAAATACATGAGAAAAGAAGTCGTCATTATTTGCACAGTGGTATGGATAATAGAAAGAGCTTCTTTATATATCACCAAATATAAAGTGGTACAAGTCAAATCATAAATTAATAAGTCGTCATCATAAAAAATAATAAATAATAAATAATCAAGTTGTAGACATCCAACAAACACTAAAAGACAATCATCAATGGGATACCACCTAGCCTATTAAGTTAATCACTAAAGGCAGGTTCCTCAATCCCCTAAAACAAAGCAAGATAACATAACATAACATTCAAACAATCGATTTTGATCTTACAATCAACTCAATTCATTTATATAAACAAATATCAAAGAGAAGAAATAATGCACTGCACCAAAAATCTTTGTCAATAAATTGAAATTCAATTTGATTTTTTACATGAAAGAAATTCCTAAGCAAGGTCACATGATGCAAAAAGAAGACACATATGCAAGGTGACCAACTCTAATCGTCATCTGGCCTTTTCTGGTTTAGGAAAAACAAAGATCTAAAAAAGCATAAGTAAAATATGCTATAAAATGTGATGCACATAAGGCATTGAAACTATGACTATGGTGTATGGCAGGGATTCCCCAACTAGAGGACACATGGCAAGCAGATGTCTGAAGCCCTCCTGATGGCATGGGTTAAAATGGTGTTACTCTTGTCCATCAAAAGTGAAAAAAACAACTAAGATATCAAAGACGCAACTATTAACGACCTTTTGCCAATGACCAAGAATGATGGGTAAGAGAAACCAAACCAAGCCAAGCCTTACGTCCTATCGGGTAAGAGAAAACACAAACAAAAAAAGAAAAGAAAGAGAGAGACCATTACCCAATGTCGGACAAAGCACAAATTATTGATTTCAAATTTATAAACAAAGCTCACAGTAACACAATTTAAGAATGCAATGTCTTAATTACCGAGTTAGCCTCATCAGCAAAGTCGAGACCATGCTCGACTATGGTGCCCACTTCTCTCACTAGCAAGTCATCTGATTGAGCTCTGTCCACCACTAACTCCATCCCATGGTACCTCTCCTTGTAAATCACCTGCAGAGGAACAGAAAACTTAATGATCCGCGTATATTGTGTCATATATTTATAACTTTAATTTACCTCGCCATGTCCATAACCACCAAGCTCCTTTTCTTGCTTCCCCCTCTCAGTAATTTCTTCCTCACCCCATGAGGACAAGCAGGAAGCAACAATGGGGACCGATTCACAAGGCCCTCCAACAGAGATTCTCTTCTCTCATAGTAGAAAAGTTGTGAACAACTATAGAAATAAAATTCTAATCCAATTGTTTGGTTGTATTTTTGTTTTCTGTTTTCAATTTTCGAAAATCATGGAAAACTTGTTTAGCGAACTGTTTCTGAAAAATGTTTTTTAGAAAATTTTCAGAAAACCTTTTTTTTAGGAAATACTAACAAATTCTCAAACTGGACAAAGTAATAAGTACTTGGAAAAGCAAGCTTTCAAATCTAGGAATGTCAGTGTCCAATGGCAATTTCATGGTCCCCAAAGACACTCCATCCTCATTTTCCTTGGCACCATTTCCTGAAGTTGCCTTTGAGGCAGCTGCCAGATTCCGGTGGCCAGAATATTCATGTAGCCTGGAGAACTGATGTACTTGGTCTTGAATACAAGTGAGCAAGGAACAACCCAAGATGGGCTCAATTGAAATTGGGAATATTTGGCACATTTGGGCTAGAGGACTTGCCTAACACTAGCATAAGAGGCCGTGGTTTCTCCTCAAAATCTGGAGGACTCTGGTTTTTATATAACTTTTAAATCTATATAAAAAACAAGAGTCCATAAAAATGCATTCAATTAAGTATTGAAATAGATAATTCTCATCTCTCAGTATTTAAAATTTAAGCCATAAATATGCAAATATTAAGTTTTATATAGATTTAAAACTAGGGCTCCAATCCCCTCTCTCTCAATCTCCAATGCACCACTTTCTAGGGTTCCAATGAAGAGGGTTTGATTCCAATGAAGGAAAAAGAATAGAAAAAGAGGAGAGAACAACAAAGGAGAAATACCTGGACGCCGGAGCGAGAACCGATGGGAAGTCGCTGCCGACAGACTGTGAGGGTAACGTGAGACCGAGAGTGAGAAAGAGAGAGAGATTGTGAGGGTCTGCACGAGCGAGTGTGAGAGGAAAGAAAAGGAGAGGAGAGGAGGGTATCTCACACTGGTGCTGTTGGGGCTCCGAGATGGAAAGAGACGGCTAGGAGAAGGCAGACAGTTTCTTCTTTTTTTTTTTGTGATCTGAAAAGAAGATACTAAAAGAGTATATGGAAGACAGGGCAAACACGAAGGGCTAGGGAAGCAAAAACATTTTTTTTTACGACGGAGGAATAAATAGCGTTGCAAAAAAAATAAACAATTCCGAAAAAAAAAAAAAAAGACGAGTGACAAATCATTGCGTAAAATACTCTTTTCTGCCACTGTCGACGCGCCCGGGTTAGGCTTTGCTACTACAGTTTGGACTCAAATGTCACGGTTCTGAATCTATTCTCGCAAAGTGTAATGCAAGACCGACAAATCACCAAAGAGTCCAAATCCGGCAAATCGTTTTGGAAAATTGATTTTTTGTAAAGAAGTGCCAAACATGGATTGCTTTGCCAGATACAAAGTCGCCACCTAAATATTTTATTTTTGGGAAATTTAGGAAATCCTGACTCGTTGCCTAAGGCCACGTGTCTGTCATCACCAAAGTTGCCTCGGCTCGAGAACTTGGGTACGAGAGGGGAAGGTCATGCAATGAGCACCCCCGCTCGCCCGATCAAAGATCGGCCTGTACTAAGCATGATATCGTGTTTTTGAAAACACTTGTGTTCTTTTTCCGGTTAATTAGCTAATCTTACTAGGTGATGCGCACAGCATACAAGTATAGACTAGATCTCCTAATTTGGAACAAAACATTACATATCCGTTTGTTTTGAAAATGGTTTGAAGTTTGCTACTCGCAAGTAGGCTAAATCGAGGATTTTAATGAATTGTTCCAATTCAAGCAATCCAACCTTCACCCACAGGCATTTAGGTAGTTATATCAACTAAGCAGTTAGCCTCATAGCAAGCATGCTATACATGGCAATCAATAACACACATGCAATATGCTAAAGTGTAAACACTCGCAGTGTACTTCGAGCCAAAACAAAGAACTAGTTAGTAATCATGCATGATCCTAGTTCATTTCAAGATGGCTAATGCAACACATGCGAAAATGCATCTAAAGTAGGCTCGGCTATTCTAGAATGTCATGCAAAATGCAAATTGATAATCATGTATTCAACTTGGTATTGAAATACAATGCAGTTTGTATGATGCGTCGAGCCCGGAGCATGCAAGACAAATGAATGGATGCACGCATGCAAGCATAAGGTATGCTAAACAAAATATGCCCTAAAACTAACCATCGTAACCGGCAAGTAAAAGGGAGAAAGACGTGGGGTTAGAAGACATGCACACATGCACGAACACTTATTACAAAATTCGCCCTCTCGACGGAGGGTCCGAATGAATAATACAAATTAACTAACTAACTAACAAGCTAATTAATTACACAACAAATTGAATAACTAGCTACAACTAATTATTACAAAACTTTAACTAATTAACAAATTAACTAATTAAATACAAATTCATGCTAATGAATTAGAAAAGCAATAAACAATGCTGCCTCTGCTCTGCTTGAAGTTAGAAGAGGATGCATGCTCGGTTGCCATCCCGAAAAGCTCTCTGGTTGCTCTCTTGAGGCTCTGTCTGCAGGGTGTCCTTGAGAACTTGCTGCTGGATCTTACCAAAACCATGTTGGGGAGTGCACCAGTGGCCTGCCGACCAAGAGGAGCTTCTGTCGACCATCCTGCCGGCCAAGAGTACACACTGCCGACCAAGGATGAGGGGGGTGCCGGCCAAGGATGAGAGGCTGCCGGCCACTGGTGTGCTGTGACATCAAGCTGCAACAGAGCACAAAACAGAGGAAATGGAGTGTCTCCCAAGGATTTGTACGGACTATGCCACCGCATATCACCTTGAAACATCAAGGGAGAGGCATAATCGGATCCAAGACCATCAATCACGCAGTTCAATGCATGATGGCCGAAGATCCAACTTGTGCAAATCAATGTAAAATGAATGCACAAATAAACATATAAATGTCTAGAACTCTATCATGCATTGTCAAGAACGTCGGTGACTGAGAATTGAGGCACGTTTCATCACTTCAAGTATGAAACGTCTCTTGTTTCTCGTGCTCGGATTAACACTTAATCCAAACAACAATGCAACACAAACATGCAATATGACTTAAGCATGCGAACATGCAATGCAATATGAATAACCTAACAAGGCTAATGGCATGCATCATGCACAATGCTAAGAACAACTAGCATACACAATGCAAATGGACAACGTAGCATACACAATGCTATGAACTACATGGAAACAATCATGACATACTCAATGCTATGAACTACATGGCATGCTCAATGCATAATGTAAGATAGCAGTCTCAAAGCAAGGTGACATGGCATACACAATGCTAAATAAGATAAGCATGCAAGTGAACATGCTAAATGGACTTAAACCAAAAGGGGTAGACCTCAGTCATGCCCAAATCAGTGGCCATAAGTATTGAAAAGATGGTATGAAAAGCATGAAAAGGCAAGGCAAACATGCATGCCAACTGGCTTAAGGACTAAAGCATAAAGATGCGACTCTTAAGCACACTTAAAGAGTTACAAGCATGGATATATGACAGCACCCAAAAGTTCTGAAAACATGCATGAAATGCTGCCAAACCACTCTAGCAAGACAAATAAAGCATGCGAGAAAGCTCAAAGCTCGAAAATAGCAAAGGGACTTAAGCCATGGCTATACAAAGCAAGCCCCAAAGGGGGCAAGGGCATCAAAATAGTCCCAAGGTAGGTCAAGGTGAGTCTAAAAACATGCTTGAACCTAGCCATAACAAGCTAGAACAAAAGGCCGAAAACATGAAGTATGTAAGGCTACAAAAGGGGTGTTGCACTACACCTATTAAAACCAAACATGGCGTGACTTGGACAACATAAAACAGAGTTACAACATGTCAAAATAAGTCCAAAAACCTACTGAGATGCCATCCCAAAGACCTAAGCATAGAGGCATGCACAATGATCCATTCGTAAGGCATAAAACACCAACTCTTCAAGGCATTGAAAGCATGACAAATGCAAATGTATGACCATGAAATATGCACTGATATAACACTTTAAATGATTCCAAAGCATGAAAACATCACAAGTTAAGCATGCAAGCTCCCTTAAAACTCAAGGCTAGTCAAAGCATCTACTTTGTAGCTATGCTAAACATGAGTGATATGACCATGGAAGCCCAAAATAGTCCTAGGACAGCCCAAAATAAGAATAAAATCATGCTAGAGCATAACCAAAATATGCTAGAATGATGAGCCAAAACAACACGCATATAAGGCTACTAAGCAAGATTTGTTCTACAAGTGCATGACCCACTCGAGAGACAACCAAAAAAGCTTTATAAAGAGTTATGGCATGTCAAATGATGATCAAAAACCCACTGAAATGGAGTCAATACATGCTAGCAAGACATGCTACTTTGATGAGCCACAAATGGAAATACACTACACATACAAGATGCATCCACAAGGTGACCAAACCAGCCATGGACAGAGTTAATGCAGGTCCTAAAAGTCACAAAAAGGTACTTGAACTAAGCCTCAAAAGTATAAGGATACATGCTACTTTGATAGGCCAATAACTCAAGCAAACAAAACAAAAAGAGAGAGGGGTCACCCCCTTTGATTTGAGGACTCAAAACTGCATGCCTACCACTGAAAATCTACCATATTTCAGTGGCTAAAAGGGAAAAGAAAGACTAACTCAAAGGCCTTAAAGCATGGCACAAAACAAAGCCAAACAAGGCATACAAGAGGGTAGAACACTCTTAACACCAAAAAGACCTTAAACAATCATCAAAAGCACTTAAATACAGAACTTTTTTTAGTTAAAAGAAAGGCCTAAAATAATATGCAAGGATGGCCAAAATGAGATACAAATAAATGCTAAAAAGAGGAATATACTCACCCATGAAGATCAACTTCGAAACCTATAACCTCTAAGGCCAAAAACCAAGTTTCAGAGCTCAAGTAACACTCCCAAGAACCTCAGCTCAAAGATGGTGGTGTATCACTATGTGTTATAGTGCAAAAGTGCAAGAAAAATGAACTTTAGAGCACAAACAAACACAATAGAGAGAGAGAGAGAGAGAGAGAGAGAGAATGAGAAATATAGAGAGAGAGACAGAGATACAACTTCTCTAAAAATTTTCTGAACCTCTGATAGAGAGAAAGGGCCTCTCCTTATATAGAAGAGGGCAAAGCAAAGCTTGTTAAACAAGCTTGGTAAGAGCTTCATCCCTCCATACACGTGGAGGAGAGATGCGTGAAAACCAGCTGGCTCAAAAGATCTGGCATGAAACTTGCTGAGACAAGTGCTCTGCCGGCCATCAGAGGTGGTCGATAGTGCTTCATTGATGGCCGACAGGCATCATCAGTAGCAGGCAAGGGAAAAAGCAAGGCCGGTAGGGCCAAAAAGGGGCCGAAGTGCACTATGAGGATCAAGGTAGAAGGGCCAACATATGGTCCAAGAATGGGGTAGAAAGGATACAGGGTTTGGAAAGCTCAAACCTGTGACGTTCCGCCGTGAAAGTCGAGTACTCTACGAGCAATCGAACTTGTGGCTAGATGTACCTGCAAGCACAACCAAGTCTTGAGGACGGTCAAAAATGGGGTGTCTATAGCCACGGTCTTCGATTTTTTGTTGCAAAAAAAATTATTTGACAACGGCATCATTTACCGTCACAAAAACATGTCTTTTGCGACAATTTTCAAACCGTCACGAAAGGTTCTGTGTCTAATACTCCCTTTTCTAATAGTTAATAAAACATAAACTAAAAGGTTAGCGATCAAAATGTTTTTTTTTCCCTCTATTTTCTCAGCAATCAAACAAATTCATATTCACATGGTAGATGAGGAAACAAAAATATTAAGTGAAAACATACTTTGGGTTTTGGCAACTGATCTTCCAGAAAACAGCATAAGACCACTGATTGACCCAAAATGCCTCATTGACATCCTTGCTGTTCAAGAGATTGATGGTGAGCTTGAAGCCCTCAGCGACTAAGGAGGAGAAGAGGAAGAAGCTGAAGGAGACGACTTCGAAGACTAGAAGCTTCTTGTCGGCGACGATGCCACTCCATCTCCTTCTCTCTCTCTCTCTCTCTCTCTCTCTCTCTCTCTCTCTCTCTCTCTCTTATGTGCCTTATGATGAACCCTAGCCTTGTACTTTCCTTTTGATTAGAAGTAGCCAAAGAGTTAAATGTATTTTGAATTTTTTTTTTTTTAATTTGTGTTTTGGTGTTGGGGCTTTTTTTTAAAAATAAAATTGGGCATTGTATATTTTATATAAAAATCAAATTAGAATGTTTTATACAATCACACCTATTTAGGGAGTGTGATTAAATATATGTGCATATATATATAATCACACTTATTTAAAAAGTATGATTAAAAAGTAGTAATGTACATATAATCACACTTTAATTAGAATGTGTGATTAAAAAATATATATATAATCACACTCATTTAAAAAGTGTGATTAAAAAGTAGTAGTGTATATATAATCACACTTTAATTAAAAGATGTGATTAAAAAATATATAAATAATCACACTTTAATTAGAATGTGTGATTAAAAAATATATATATAATCGCACTTATTTAAAAAGTGTGATTAAAAAGTAGTAGTGTATATATAATCACACTTAATTAAAAAGTGACATAAAATGAAATATTATCACACTCAATCAAATTAAGTGTGATAAAAATATCAATTTAATTTTTTTTCTCACACTTTCAATAAAAGTGAGATATTATTTATTTTTATTTTTTTTGTCAAAGTGTGATCTTTAACTATTTTTGTAGTAAAGCAGTCCAATTTTGGCATTATTTGATTTAAAATCGATTTTCCAAAAAGGTTTGCCGGATTTGGACTCTTTAGTGTTTATCAATTTCACATTGCACTTGTGAGATTAGATTCAGAACCACAGGAGTTCGAACTATATGGCTTTCTTTCAAACCTTCTAAAAGGCGGGGCGCAGAAAAAGGCGAGTCCACGAGTTCATGCCAACTAAAGACCCATGGGAGGAACTATCCGACGCATGATTTAGAGCTAGCCCCTGTTATTTTTTTCTCTAAAATTGTGGAGACATTATTTGTATGGGGAGAAATTTGATGTGTTCTTGGATCATAAAAGCCTTAAATATTTATTTTCCCAAAGGATTTGAATTTGCGTCAAATGAGGTAGATGGAATTTTTGGAAGATTAGGACTTTGAATTACACTACCATCCCAGGAAAGCCAATGTGGTAACCGATGCCTTGAGTAGAAAATCCGTGAGTACACTTGCTAATCTTGCTATTAAGGAATGGGAAATGTTGGGTGATTTAGGTGAGTCCGATTTGCATCTCAGTGAATCTTCGGAGCATGCCACCTTGTTTTATGTTTTCACACAACCAACTCTATAGAATTAAATGCATAACAAATAGGGAAATGTCATTAGCAGAGTAACATTACACGGAAAAAAATTAATTAGTAATATCGTTCGTACTACACTTTAAATGTTTTAATTATTTTTTTTTTAAAAAAATGACGTAGTTGAATTGTGAGTCAGGGTGTCATTTTTTAAGTTAACTTTGTGAATGACATTAATTAAAATTATTTTAAAAAATGGCATTCATACTATTCTTTAAATTGTTTACTGACTAAGTAATATTACACAAAAAAAAATTAATTAATAATGATTTCCATACTATGCTTTAAATGTTTTACATTTTTTTTTTGTGAAATGTTGAAAATTTAAAATATATATATATATATATATAAGAGTTAAAAATAGTGTATCATTAATTAAATTTTTTAAAAAAAAATTATAAAAAATGACATAGTTGAATCATGGGTCATGGTGTCATTTTTAGGTAACTTTGTGAATAGTCATTAGCTAAAATTATTTCAAAAATTATAAAAATGACGTAGGTGTTATTTTTTTTAGGTAACATCGTAATTGACATTAATTAAAATTACTTAAAAAATTATAAAAACTAATGTATTTGTATTGTGAGCCAGGGTGTCATTTTTTTAGCTAACATCATGAATATATCAATAAATTATAAGCACTCATATAGGTAAGTACGTAAATTTTTTATTAAATTGAGGATGAGACTATATTTTTTAGGTAAGTAAGCAAATTTATCATTGAATTGCGGATGTGTAATTTTATAAAATAGAACTAATTAAGATGCCTTCAAATATTAAAAAAATTATGTTATTTTGGTAAAAAAATCTATATTAAAATTTTGATTTTTTTTTTCTTTTCTAAATATGATATGTTACTCTAGACTAATGAAAATAATGTCACACTAGCTGTTGTTGGGCATGAAATTTTTTATTTTTAAGTCTCATTTTAAAAAATTATTGCAAATTACATCCTAGTCAGAAATGTGAAAAGCACCTAGCTGCCGGTCTACTACATCAGCAAAACTCTAAACTACATAGAAACAAGACATTTGCTCTAGGAAAAATTAGCCCTCGCCTTAATGACTACAGCCAGGAAACTTATACATTACTTCCAAGGTAACCCAATCACAGTGCTAACCCAACAGCACATCGCTAAGTGGGTTGTGGAGTTAGGGGAATTTGACGTCACTTTTCAACCCAAAACTACCATCAAAGCCCAAGTTCTGGATGACTTCGTTGTAGAATTCTTAACCGAACAACCTCAACAAAGTTCTACAGCTAATATGTTACCAGTTGTAGAACTAAGGTGGCAACAAGGTGCAATCTATGAGACACAAAAGCTGGAATTGGCATTATAACAGTAGTCCAGTACCACAAGAACTGTGCATCAAGCTCAGTCAGGACAGCGCAATGATTCAACATGGAAGCTATATGTTGGCGATATGGACAATTGGAAACTCTTCATGGATGGTGCATCGAAACTGAAATGAGCAGGAGCTGGTGTGGCATTGCTCTACCCTGAGGGCATTCTCCATGAATAAGCAATCCGTGTAGGGTTCAAAGCTTCAAATATTGAAGTAGAATACGAGGCCCTCTCACAAAATTACTGTTCAAAACTGGGAATAAAAAACTTCTTAGCAACCCCCTGTTATCCTCAAAGCAATGGACAGGCAGAAGCCACTAACAAGACTCTGTTGGTTAGAACGGCTGAAAGGAAGGTGAGTTGATGAACTGCCTAACGTTCTCTAGGCTTATCGTACAACACCTAGAAAGGAAACAAACGAGACACCCTTTGCCCTGGCCTTTGGAACTAAAGTCGTTGTCCTATTAGAAGTTGGATTGCCCTCAATGTGATAAGAAATTTACAAAGAATTATAGAATGAACAAATGCTAGCACACAGCTTGGATTTAATTGAAGAAATGAGGGGCAACAGCCCTAGTCAGGTTAGTGAATTACCAAAAATAGCTCTCAAAAGGGTACAACAAGAAGGTTCCCCTCATGGAATTCCAATCAAGAGATCTGGTCCTGGAAAGAGTTTTGGATAGTCAGAAGAATCCGATTGATGGAAAGTTGGGTCCTAACTGAGAGGGCCAAAATATGGTCATTTCAGTATGTGGAAATAGGGCTTATCATTTGGAGGATATAGATGGCAATGTTATACCTCATCTTTAGAACACTGCAAACCTTATGACTTATTTTCATTAAGTATTTGTTTGAGAACCAGTTTGTAAATAAGCAATTTTTATGATATTGTTTTGTTCCCAAATGTTTCTTTGCTTAAGTACAATTTATAACAATTGCTTGAATACAAGAATATGTGGCAATCCATTTAGTCCTAAGAGTTTCTTATGAACCAATTAGTCCTTTTTCTTATGTGGCAATCCATTTCCCAAATGTTTATTTGATTTGGTATGTGTAGGAGCCAAAAAATGAGTCAACATAAGACATGACTAAAATTCCTAGGTTACCAACAAGAAGGCAGCCTCATCAGTAAGGTGGAAAGTCAGCCCAGGATAGTTTGAGTCTAGCGTGGCAGCCTAGGTCCAAACTAGGCCAGGGAAGTTTTATAACCCAAAAAAAAAAAATGTAGAAAGCGTGCCCATGAAGGGCTCAAACCTAGTCAAACCACATCCCTTTATTTTAGGATCAACCAACTCCTAGAAATCCACACCTGGTGGAGCACAATCCTTAAGGAAATGGGGTTGACGTGAGGAGTGGGGGAAAGCCTAACAACCAATATCAATTAGTAGGAGCAAGCTATAAATAGGGAAGCAAACAACAAAATGTAGGTATGCAAACACTTCCACCTGAACCTCACCACTATAATCTGGCACCTGTATCGAATTCTGTAACTGAATTAGGCATCGGAGGGTCCCTGTAACGCCCTCAAAATAATAGATAAAACCCATCTCATTAGACATGCATTGATATAAAATAAGCTAACCATTTCCATTTATCAGAGTAATTCTACAACTGTATTACACGTTAACAACAAAAGCAAATGCCCTAAGGGCTTACAGCTTTCCAAGTTAACACTTGGTTACAAAAAGAAGAGTACTAACTCAATACATATTAAGCCCTTGGCTTGAATTTACATGTAATACATCAAAATAAATAAAAAGAAGAGTCTTCAACTCTCATCAACATCCAAGCTATGTCCTTGGAGGTGGCATACTACCTATACCTGAAAATAATGTCCCATAAAGGGTGAGCCAACGACCAGTAGAGATATGCTAAACACAGTATGAGCAATAACTAAGACACTAGCAATTGATAAATGTTTAATTTCCATAAACCAATTCATAGTCCATTTCCATTTCATGACCATATGTTCATGTTTCATTTCAGTTTCCATTTCTTATAAATTTCACAGTTTACATCAATGGCTCAGAACCTGGCCAACCGCTTATATGAGACAATGACTCATATTAAACACTTCCCATTTTACAATAGATAAACATATTAGTTGTATCAACATCTCAACAGATAAGCATACTATAGACACCCCATTTTTGACCGACGTTGAGACTCAGACGTCACCAGTTGAGCACTTGGTGATATTGCATAATGTGCTCGTTCAGAAGTTTCAGAGTCGCGGCCGTGAGCCCTGCCTCCTTACTTCCGAACCCTCTTCTGTGCCTTGCCTCGGTTTGCGAACCAGACTCAGTTTTCTCTGTTTCTTTTCCTGAGGGGAGGGAGAGGTCCATTAGACCATCTCTCAGTGGCCGTGGGCTACATTTTGTGGCCGCAAGCCATTTTGCCCATTTCGGAGTCTGGTTTCCGGTTTTTTTCGGGACCGTTGGCCGTGTGCCTCGGTTCGGGACCGCCTAACCATCTCCGTTTGCTCTGATTTTTGGCGTACATCTTATTTTCTCCCTTTCAAGGGACACTGGGGTCGGAGAAACCCACTTCGTGGCCGAATGCCACTTTCGGTGCTTAGCAGCCCATTTTCGGGACCCCAAACTGCGTGTTTTGGCCCCCGAGCATTTGTTTTGCATCGGTTTTTGTTCATTTTTGGCAGGAACCTCTGTTTTATCACCAGGAAGACCGTAGAAGGGTGGGAGGCCAGCAATTGTCTCAACAACCAGTTTTTACTTCTCCGACGCGCTCCGATGCCCGTTTTTTCACACTTCCGGACTAATGTTGAACACCTTGGAGCCATTTTCCTCAAACCCAAACCACATATTTGTGATGTACACACATGGGAGGACCCTAAAAGTTCATGGCCGGCGACTAATGTTTCTTGACCCTTTTGAACCCCTCCTTCCGAGCCAATGTTGAACACCCTTGGGCCACTTTCTTGAACTTTGAACCACATATTTGTGTTGTACACACATGGGAGGACCCTAAAAGTTTATGGCCGGCCATTAATTCCATTTGAACCTTTTGAACCCCTCCTAAAATTGGCTTGTTCTCTCTCCTGTTTTAGAGTTTCCAAATTCGAACCACAGGGTTGTGAAGAGGAGACCTGGGAGGCCACCAATATGTGGTGGCCGGCCACTATTTCTACTTGGCCTTTTTGACCCCTAGCCGGCCGGCTAGGGGGGGTGGCTGGCCGGCCACTTCCAAGTCCAATAATGGGCCGGCCATGTTCCTTGTGTGATACACTTTACAGCTGTGTAGCCTTTTCCCCCAGAAAAGATCTGTATCCGGGGGATATTTTTGTGGGGGAAAGGCTTGGTCCTTTTCCCCCACCCTTTCCTTCCATGCTCCTTCTCCTTTTGGTCCATATAACCAGCAGGTGGCATTGATGAGAGGGGTTGGAAAAATTCATCTTGAAACTTGCATACAAAAATCTCTCTCTATCCCTCTCTTTCAAGCAAGAAACTCCAAGCCCTACACCACCATTTCTTCTACAACACCAAGCTCTGCCACCACCACTCCATTTCCAGCAGCAAGGAGGTGTTCTCCAAGGCCTAAGGGAACCACAAACTCAAGCCAAGAGGCAACCAAAGTCAAGCCTTCAAGGCAAAATGAAGAATCAGTAACTTTTCGGAGTCTGCCACGCTTTCCAAGAATAACTGCTAAACAGAGGCTAATTGGGGCATCCCAGTGGGTTTCCGCGCAAGGCAGCCCAAACATACAGCATTCATCAGAAGCAAGGCAGTCCTTGGCTTGCACGCCAGTTTTACAGCTTTCTTAATTAATTTGATTAATTAATTAGGATTATATTATTTGGACTGTATTATTCTTTTATTCGGGAATGTATATTTATTCGGACCCTTTGCGCGAGGGCACAACTGTAATAAGTGTGCGTGTGTGTGTTGTATGCCTTCCAACCCCACGTCTTTCTCCCTTTTATTTACCTGCTTATGATGGTTAGATTAGGGCATATTTCAATTAGCATACAGTATGATAGCATGTTTGCATTCATTCATCTGTTTTGCATGCACCGGGCTCGGCGCATCATACTAACTGCATTTGTATTTCAATTCCAAGTTGAATACATGTTAGCTGTAGCATTCCATATGCCATGTTTAGAATAGCCGAGCCTGCTATAGTTGCATTTTTTGCATGTGTTGCATTAGGAATTTTTGTATACTTAGGATCATGCATGATTTCTAATGTAGTTTCTATTTTGGCTTGGAGTACTCGGTAAGTTCTATGCTTTAGCATCCTTGCATGCGTGTGAGTGAATGCCGTGATAGCATGCTTACCATGAGGCTATTTGCTTGTGTGATATAACTGCCTGAATGCCTGTGGGTGAAGGTTGGGTTGTTTAAATTGGAATAAATCATCAACTGTTTGTTTTAAGCCCACTAGATAGTGGCAAAACCATCTTTTCCAAGCCCACCTGCGGGTGGCAAAATCTGCATTTTAAGCCTACTTGCGAGTAGCAAACCATCTTTCAAATAAACAAGCATGAAATGTTTTGTTCCAATTCGGGCGACCCAGTCTATACTTGTATGCTGTGCGCATCACATAGTAACCTAGGCTAATAACCGGAATAAGGACACACAAAGTTTTCAAAAATAGATATCATGGTTAGTAGAGGCCAATCTTTGATCGGGCGAGCGGGGGTGCTCACGAAGTGACCTTCCCCAATCGTACCCAAGTTCCCGAGCCGAGGCAACTTTGGTGATGACGGACACGTGGCCTTTGGCACCGAGTCAGGGTTTCCTAAATTTCCCATTAAAAAACATTTAGGTGGCGACTCTGTATCTGGCAAAGCAGTCCATGTTTGGCACTCCTTTCAAAAAATCTATTTTTTCTCAAAACGATTTGCCGGATTTGGACTCTTTGGTTCAGACTTAGAACCGTGACAAATTTGAGAGTCCTGAGCTGTAGTGACCCCAAAATGAACGGAACGGGAGCTCGTTCCTCCCGGAGCGTTCGGGGACGTCTACACATACAAGCTATATCCACATTTCAACAGATATGCATATTAGCAATATCAACACTTCCAATGACAAGCATATGAGCTGTATCAACACTTCCAAAGATAAGCATATGAGCTGTATCATCACATTATCTGACAAGCATATGAGCTGTATCAGTGGAGTCCATCCCCTATCTCCTCCCAAACAACATTCGGTTTAGAGGTCCATCCCCTATCTCCCCCTAAACTGTGGAGTACATCCCCTATCTCCTCCCACACACACACAATGCATATATGCACAAAGGTCATATACACAATCAATCAATACATAACGTTAATGTATTCTGTCAACCGTCATACTCTATGACATATCCAATTGATTAGTTTTAGTTTGCCTAATCATCATGCATTGTCTACAACAATCAAAACTACCCTCCACCGGTAGCCCAAGCAATTATTTCTAAACAGATAATAAAAGCTCCAACAGATAAAATATCAATGTTTTCAAAAGTGCGCGATTAACAAATCAAATTCCACTATTCAACCATATAATGAACCAATTTCATTATTTCCAACTCAATTCCGTATAACCACAATTTCCTCAAATTAATCATACCAATTAATTTATACAACCAATTAGGGTTTTCTATCCCATTTCTCAATGTTGATCCAATGGTCTATATTTCAATAACCAACAACAATAACACCATTTTGAAATCCAAATCACATGTTATGAGCCCAAAATCACCAGACCCTCTTTAACACATTTTGAAACCCTAAGTCCCAAAATCAACCATTTAAACAAATAAGCTCAAAATCTAGGTTAAAACCCATAATAGTGAGTAGGAATCCCTACCTCAAAAGATGAGACCCAACGAGGAAGATGGTGAAAACGAAGTTGCTCCAAACCACGAGTTTCTCGGATCAAAAGATAGCCCTCGACGATCAACAACCTTTTTGTAAAGGCCAAAGGTGAAGAAAACACCCTAGCTAGGTCAATATCTAGAGAGAAGGCAAGGTTTTAGAGAGGGAGGCTCTCAAATGGCCTTTTCAGAAAAGTAAGAGAGAGAAAGGATGAGAAAAAGTGATTTAAAACTGCCTCACAGCCAACTGATATACGACATTCCCGCTCGAGCGGAAAATACAACGCTCGAGCGTCAAGAACAAAACCAGGTCCGCTCGAGCGCAAAAAGACCCGCTCGAGCTCCAAGACACAAGAATAAAGTAAACCCGCTCGAGCGCGAAAACAAGTCCGCTCGAGCGTAGATTTCCTACTCCCAGAACTTACACCCAAAGGTACTACCCGCTCGAGCGCCACCGCTCGAGCGTAAAGAAACCCGCTCGAGCGTAAAAATCACACCTGCAGAAGTTTTGCAGGGACACGAAATACTAGAGGTGTGCAATCCCCGCTCGAGCGCAAGAAGACCCGCTCGAGCGGACCGCCTAAAAACTGGGCAACAAGGAATTGAAACCAAGGCTTAACCAACCTGTAACAACCCTTCCCAAAACATCCTAAAACTCAATCAGGTGGAATTAAAGGACGATAACAAGATAGATACAACTACCAACTTCACGGAACCGAGTCCAGAATACAACAGAACAGTAAAGGGACAACCGGGATCGCTATAACCTCCCCTCCTTAAAGCATTTCGTCCCCGAAATTAAACACAAGTTTTTCAAAAACAGGTTTTCTCCATTCTCAACAATATTACAACATAATATTAAACAACCCGACCCATTACTGGTCAATTCCAACTCTTTTCAAGAGGCAAAACACATTATTCATAACAACTTGCATTATCAACATGCATTCTTTTGAAATCTATCAATTTCAACCTGTTTCTCACCATTTCTTAACACATGCAACATTAATACCAAGGGAATGGTCTTGCCTCGCAAGACTTGATCCCGCCTATCCAAGACCCGCACCGGTCTCTCCTCATACGAGGCATCCTCATCTACCTCCAAGTCGGTCCAATCTAACACATGGGATGGATCCGACTCATACTTCCGAAGCATACTAACATGAAAGACGTCATGAACCCCGAACAACTGTGGTGGCAAAGCCAAATGATAAGAAACTTCCCCAATCCTCTCGAGGATCTCAAAGGGGCCAATAAACCGAGGGAATAACTTCCCACTCTTCCCGAACCTCATCAAACCTCGCCAAGGTGATATTTTCAAGAAGACATGATCACCTACCTCAAACGCCAAAGGTCTCCTCCTACGGTCGGCATAACTCTTCTGGCGACTCTGGGCTGTAACAAGCCTCCTATGGATAAGCTCAACTTTCTCCATCGTCTCCCTAACCAACTCCGGACCCAACAAAGGTGCATCACCTACCTCGGCCCAACACACTGGGGACCTACACGGTCGGCCGTACAAGGCCTCAAACGGTGCCATACCAATGCTGGACTGAAAACTGTTGTTGTAGGCAAACTCCACCAAAGGCAAGTGCCTCTCCCACGTCCCACTAAAGTTAAGGACACAACCTCGAAGCATATCCTCAAGGATCTGAATAGTACGCTCGAACTGCCCGTCAGTCTGAGGATGATAGGCCGTACTAAAGGTCAACTTAGTGCCCAAGGCACTCTACAAACTCTGCCACAACCTAGCAGTAAAACGAGGATCTCTATCTGAGACGATCGTCACTGGGACCCCGTGCAATCTCACTATGTCCCGAATATACAAGCCGGCGAGATGATCTACTGAATCTCTCACTCGTATAGGAATGAAGTGCGCTGACTTAGTCAACTGGTCTACAACCACCCAAATGGCATCACTACCCCGCTGAGTCCTCGGAAGACCTACAACGAAGTCCATAGTGATATGCTCCCACTTCCACTCGGCAATAGGCAAGGGTTGCAACAAACCCGCTGGCCTCTGATGCTCGACCTTCACTTGCTGGCAAGTAAGGCATTTAGATACGAAAACAGCCACATCTCTCTTCATACCCCGCCACCAAAACTGGCGACCCAAATCCCGATACATCTTAGTGCCTCCCGGATGCACTGCAAGACGTGAATGATGGAACTCTCGGAGTACTTCCTGTCGGCAAGACTCCGGCACAAACAAACGGTCTCGTTATCTCACACTCAGGTCGGGATACACCGTCAAACCCTTCTCAACCTTCCCAGTTGAGATTTTCTCTCAAAGGGATTCTACCTCAAGGTCACCTCTCTGTGCTTCTAACACTCGGGTCACAAGTGTAGGCTGTGTAACAACAGAAAACAAGGCCGCAGCCTCAATAGATTCGCCCAGAAGAAAATCAAACTGACCAAGCGCACCCAACATCTCCCATTCCCGGATGGCTATACAAGCTACATCACTAATGGATTTCCTACTAAGGGCATCGGCCACAACATTGGCCTTTCCCAGGTGATAGTGCAACTCAAAATCATACTCCTCAATGAACTTCATCCACCTTCTCTGCCTCAAATTCAAGTCTCTCTGTGTAAACAGATACTTCAAACTCTTGTGGTCCGAGAACACCTCGAACCTCTCACCATAAAGGTAGTGCCTCCAAATCTTCAAGGCAAAGATCACTGCTGCTAACTCTAGGTCGTGTGTAGGGTAATTCTTCTCGTGTATTTTCAACTGACGTGAGCCATAAGCTACCACTTTCCCCTCTTGCATCAACACACAACCCAAACCCTCTCGTGAGGCATCACAATAGACTACATAACCCAACCCTCTCTCCGGAATAATCAGAACTGGAGCGGTAGTCAATCTAACCTTCAACTCTTGGAATGACTTTTCACAAGTCTCACTCCATACAAACTTGACCCCTTTTCGCATCAATCTAGTCAACGACGAAGCTAGCCTAGAGAAATCTCTCACAAACCGGCAGTAATACCCAGCTAATCCCAGAAAACTGCGGATCTCAAACACACTCTTAGGTTGTGCCCAATCTTGCACTGCCTCAACCTTGGATGTATCTACAGACACTCCTTCCTCGGATACCACATGGCCTAAGAATTTCACTTCTCCTAGCCAGAACTCACACTTCCCAAACTTGGCATATAGCCTATGGGCTCTAAGCAACTCAAGCACCACTCTCAAGTGTTCCTCATGCTCCTCCTCAGAAGGCGAATAGATAGGAATGTCGTCCACGAAAACGACTACAAAACGGTCTAAGAATTTCCGAAAGATCCGGTTCATCAAGTCCATAAAGACTGTCGGTGCATTGGTAAGCCCGAATGGCATCACCAGAAACTCATAATGGCCGTACCGCGTACGGAATGCCGTCTTAGAAATACCCTCCTCCCTGACCCTCAACTGGTGGTAACCCGATCTCAAGTCTATCTTAGAGAAACAACGGGAGCCCTTCAACTGGTCAAACAGATCATCTATACGGGGCATAGGGTACTTATTCTTGATCGTAGCCCGATTCAACTTCCGGTAGTCTATACACAATCTCAAAGCACCATCTTTCTTTTTAGCAAAGAGGGCCGGTGCTCCCCACGGCGAAGCACTAGGGCGAACAAAACCCTTATCTAGCAATTCCTGGAGCTGAACTTTCAACTCAACCAACTCTGCTGGAGCAAAACGATAAGGTGCCATAGAAATCGGCGCTGTGCCGGGCACTAAATCAATAGAGAACTCTATCTCTCGGTGAGGTGGCAAACTAACGAGATCCTCGGGAAAAACATCCGAATACTCTCAGACCACTCTCGATAAAACAATCTGGGTCTCGTCACACTCACCACTCATAAAGTTAGCAAGTAGACCACTAAGCTTATTCCGTCCTCGCGGATCATACATCGGTGGCAACACACTACCAACCCGATCCCCCAAGAAATGGAAACACTCCCCGCTCAAGGTACAAATCGTGACCCTCTGGCGGTAGCAATCAATAACAGCCGGGTATGACGATAACCAGTCCATACCCAAAATAACATCACAACCCTTCATGGGCATGACTACAAACGGAAAAGGAAGCCTATGGTCGGCGACCTCTATATCACAACCCCTAACACCTTGCTTCAAGATCAACTCACCACCAATAGGCGATACCACACATATAGGAGATGCTAACTGTGCTAACTCCAATTCCAAAACAGATGCAAATGCAGCAGACACAAAAGAATGAGATGCACCCGTATCAATCAATACACTAGCAACTGAGTAGCAAAATAGAAAGGTATCTCTCACTACTAATGGAGCCGGTACTAGATCCTGCGCGGTAACAGCATACACGCGCCCTGTAGGCCCCTGATCCACCTGCTCACCTCTAGGAGCAAAAGACTACTGCACTGACTGGGATGACGAAGCTCCCGGATTGGCCCTCGAAGCCTGCACAGACTGAGCTGGCTGATAACTCTGCGCCTGCCTAGAACCAGACGCTCCTGAAGTAGCACTCAACTGTGGGCAATACCTCTTCAGGTGCCCAGGCTGACCACAGTGATAGCAAGACAAAGGCTGGCCCCTACCCTGACTCTGGCCCTGAGGTCTAGCTGAAGAAGAAGCAGCTCGGTGACCCCCTCCCTTCTGCGGGCAAACCGAAGACTTGTGACCGAGCTGGCCACACGCAAAACAAGTCAAGTCTCCCTGACTACCTCTCCCAGAGCCCGTACTCGGTACTGGAAAGGTCGATCTAGCCATACCACCCTGAGACTGTTGAGGGTTAGAACCCCTCTATCTCCTGCCGTCACCCTGACCATCATGGCTCCTCTTGGAGCCTCTCTGCCCCTCATCTTCCTCCTGCATCATAATCTCCATATGAGCAGCAGCATCCACCAAACGTCTGTACTCTCAGATAAAAGATCCACCAACCCTCAACTTGAGGCCTCGCCTCAACTTCCGTTCAAACTCAAAGCAACGGCGTTCCTCGGACGCCACTAGTTCAGGTGCAAACCTGGACAGACTAGTAAAAGTAGCCTCAAACTTGGCCACTGACAAGCCCTGCTGTCTAAGCTGGCAAAACTGCTCTCTCAGCTTCTCCCTAGCAGCTGCAGATAAAAACTTCTCCTGGAAAGCATTCACAAACGCCTCCCATGCACCACCAACACTGCCTTTCTCGTACTTCCACCATTGACTCGCATCTCCCTTCAGCTGGAAGGATGCCAGCGTCACCTTCAAAGCCTCGTCCTCGATGCCCAGCATCTCGAACGTCTTCTCCATCTGTTCCAACCACTCGTCAGCCTTAAGTGGCTCCTTTGGATTCCCAACAAACTCATCTGGGTTAGACCGGAAGAATTCCCTCTTCAAGAAAGAAGGCCTTGCCTCAGCAATCTGATTCTCAGCTCTGAGAATACCCAAAGCTCCTGCTATCTCACGGGCCAAGGCGCCCATAGCCTGCTGGCCTGCTGGCTCGGCCACATTGGCCTGACCAACCCCCTCCTGCACTGCCGGAACGTCATCCGGTAGAGGTACCTCCTGCCTACCATGCCTGCCACGCCTACCACGCCCTCGTCCTAACATCCTAATAAAGGTAACCAAGACTATTAGCGCATTCACAAATGTGCCGAAGCTATAACACTAGTGTCCTAATGCATGGACAACTGTAATTCACTCCACGTAAGCACATAAACACATAAGCACTTACGAATTTCATTTTCGGATAATGATAGTCCCGAGGCGTTACTAGAGTTCTGGTTAGAAACAGCATTGATCAAGTGCCTTTCTAACAAGACTCACAGAAACCCAAGGATCCAATCAACATCCTAGAAACTAAATCCCATACCCACATAGTCACATAAGCATGTTATCAATTAAGCACAAAGCATATGACACTACATCTAAGTTTCTATCAAGCGAGACAAATCCATTGTGATCCTAATCACTTCCCACGTACCCAAAGTATTCGAACCCGGTACGCTTTGATACCAAGTTGTAACGCCCTCAAAATAATAGATAAAACCCATCTCATTAGACATGCATTGATATAAAATAAGCTAACCATTTCCATTTATCAGAGTAATTCTACAACTGTATTACATGTTAACAACAAAAGCAAATGCCCTAAGGGCTTACAGCTTTCCAAGTTAACACTTGGTTACAAAAAGAAGAGTACTAACTCAATACATATTAAGCCCTTGGCTTGAATTTACATGTAATACATCAAAATAAATAAAAAGAAGAGTCTTCAACTCTCATTAACATCCAAGCTATGTCCTTGGAGGTGGCATATTACCTGTACCTGAAAATAATATCCCATAAAGGGTGAGCCAACGCCCAGAAAAGATATGCTAAACACAGTATGAGCAATAACTAAGACACTAGCAATTGATAAATGTTTAATTTCCATAAACCAATTCATAGTCCATTTCCATTTCATGACCATATGTTCATGTTTCATTTCAGTTTCCATTTCTTATCAATTTCACAGTTTACATCAATGGCTCAGAACCTGGCCAACCGCTTATATGAGACAATGACTCATATTAAACACTTCCCATTTTACAATAGATAAACATATTAGTTGTATCAACATCTCAACAGATAAGCATACAAGTTGTATCCACATTTCAATAGATATGCATATTAGCAATATCAACACTTCCAATGACAAGAATATGAGCTGTATCAACACTTCCAAAGATAAGCATATGAGCTGTATCATCACATTATCTGACAAGCATATGAGCTGTATCAGTGGAGTCCATCCCCTATCTCCTCCCAAACAACATCCGGTTTAGAGGTCCATCCCCTATCTTCCTCTAAACCGTGGAGTACATCCCCTATCTCCTCCCCCACACACACAATGCATATATACACAAAGGTCATATACACAATCAATCAATACATAACGTTAATGTATTCTGTCAACCGTCATACTCTATGGCATATCCAATTGATTAGTTTTAGTTTGCCTAATCATCATGCATTGTCTACAACAATCAAAACTACCCTCCACCGGTAGCCCAAGCAATTATTTCTAAACAGATAATAAAAGCTCCAACAGATAAAATATCAATGTTTTCAAAAGTGCGCGATTAACAAATCAAACTCCACTATTCAACCATATAATGAACCAATTTCATTATTTCCAACTCAATTCCGTATAACCACAATTTCCTCAAATTAATCATACCAATTAATTTATACAACCAATTAGGGTTTTCTACCCCATTTCTCAATGTTGACCCAATGGTCTATATTTCAATAACCAACAACAATAACACCATTTTGAAACCCAAATCACATGTTATGAGCCCAAAATCACAAGACCCTCTTTAACACATTTTGAAACCCTAAGTCCCAAAATCAACCATTTAAACAATAAGCTCAAAATCTAGGTTAAAACCCATAAGAGTGAGTAGGAATCCCTACCTCAAAAGATCAGACCCAACGAGGAAGATGGTGAAAACGAAGTTGCTCCAAACCACGAGTTTCTCGGATCAAAAGATAGCCCTCGACGATCAACAACCTTTTTGTAAAGGCCAAAGGTGAAGAAAACACCCTAGCTAGGTCAATATCTAGAGAGAAGGCAAGGTTTTAGAGAGGGAGGCTCTCAAATGGCCTTTTCGAAAAAGTAAGAGAGAGAAAGGATGAGAAAAAGTGATTTAAAACTGCTCACAACCAACTGATATACGACATTCCTGCTCGAGCGGAAAGCACAACGCTCGAGCGTCAAGAACAAAACTAGGTCCGCTCGAGCGCAAAAAAACCCACTCGAGCGCCAAGACACAAGAATAAAGTAAACCCGCTCGAGCGCGAAAACCAGTCCGCTCGAGCATAGATTTCCTGCTCCCAGAACTTATACCCAAAGGTACTACCCGCTCGAGCGCCAACAAACCCGCTCGAGCGCCACCGCTCGAGCGTAAAGAAACCCGCTCGAGCGTAAAAATCACGCCTACAGAAGTTTTTCAGGGACACGAAATACTGGTGGTGTGCAATCCCCGCTCGAGCGCAAGAAGACCCGCTCGAGCGGACTGCCTAAAAACTGGGCAACAAGGAATTGAAACCAAGGTGTAACCAACCTGTAACAACCCTGCCCAAAACATCCTAAAACTCAATCAGGTGGAATTAAAGGACGATAACAAGATAGATACAACTACCAACTTCACGGAACCGAGTCCGGAATACAACAGAACAGTAAAGGGACAACCAGGATCGCTATAGTCCCCAGGCTATTCCAGCTACTCCTTTTTACCTTTATCGGAGTGTGTTTCAGGTTAAGAGTCAAGTTATCTCTGCCACATCACCGCCGCAACCTAAGTGGTTTGATTTTTGCTTACCACAGGTACCATTTGAATTTAAGTGAATACCTTTTGTGATTCATTTTTCTAATTTTCTAATTCATTTTTGGGATGTGAATGGAAAGGTGAAGTGTGGAAGATTCTTTTGGGGGGATTGGTGGTTAAAGTGCTGGTTGTTGAGCATGGAAATCTACATTTATGTCATTGTGGTTTTCTGGTTCTACATTGAAGTGTTATATTAGAGTACTATGTTTGGAAAAAAGTACACTAAGAAATTTTTTGTGTTACATTAGAGTGCTACATTTGGAAAAAGTGTACTAAGAAGTTTTTGTGTGTTACATAAATTGGAGTTGTACGTTTGAAAAAAAAAAATACATTAAGGAGTTTTTTTTTTGAAATGTTACATTGTTACGTTTGGGAAAAGTACACTACAGCGTTTTTAAATGTATTACAAGAGTGTTATGTTTGGGAAAAGTATACTAAAATTTTTTTGTGTGTTACATTGATTGGAGTGTTACGCTTGAGAAAAGTACGCTAATGAGTTTTTTTTTTTTTTAGAATGTTACATTGTTACGTTTGGTAACAATATACTAAGAAATTTTTAGCGTGTTACATTGAAATGTTACATTCTTTGAGTGTTACATTGAAGTGTTATGTTTGGAAAAAATACACTAAAGAGTTTTTTTTTAATGTTGTTACGTTTAATAATTTTAATAGTATGAGAAAATCTACATTTGTCCTCAACACATAATACACACGCATTTATGTTTAGCCTTTTATGTAATTCACATTGGAATGGGATTTTTAGGTCCATAAGAAAAAGAGAGGACCAAACAATTCATAAGATCACTAACTGGGATTTATTGGTGATTCACCCTCATTTTTATTTATTTAATATTTTTTAAAAAAATTTCAGCATTTCACAAAAAAAAAATGTAAAAAATTTAAAGCGTAGTATGAACATCATTATTAATTAATTTTTTTGTGTAATATTACTTAGTCAGTAAACAATTTAAAGAATAGTATGAATGTCATTTTTTATATAATTTTTAAATAATTTTAATTAATGTCAGTCACAAAGTTAACTTAAAAAATGACACCCTGGCTCACAATTCAACTATGTCAGTTTTTTTTTTTTCAAAAAAAGTAAAACATTTAAAGTGTAGTATGAACAGTATTACTAATTAATTTTTTTCTGTGTAATATTACTCTGCTAATGACATTTCCCTATTTGTTATGCATTTAATTCTTTATGACTTTAAATGGTTTAAATTAAAAACAAATCCAGAATATAAAGTTTAAATTGAGAAAATTAAAAATCTATTTTGTTATATGGCTCAAATTTTGGATTTGTTTTTTTTCTTTTTTGCAATTTGCCTTATAGATATTTATTAAATGAATTTATGTAGTTAAGTTATAGCATTTTAAAATTTTTAACACAAAAATACAAATTGAAAGGTAAATATATTAAAATTTGTTTTTGTCATCACATGTTTAGACTTGTCAACCAAAATATTTTATACGTCTGTCGTTAGAAATAACAAAGATTAAAGTTCGGACCTCCACAACAAAACAGTCCAATGCTTGAATTGTTGGCAAAAATTTCCCTACGTTTTGAGAACTACCAAGCAAGAAAATACATGCACTTTTTGTAAAATATTTTTAAAGTAATAATATAGTGGAATTTCAAATTTGAATTGTTATAAATTATATTTAAAATAAATAAAATTGATTTATATTTAAAATAAATTATATTTTTTTATTTATATTTATTTTTTTAAAATAAATATATTTTTTTGAATGCATAATATTACTCTGTAGTATTACCATTCATACTACACTTTAAAGGCTTTACTTTTTTTTTAAAAAAAAAAACGACGTAGTTGAATTGTGAGTCAGGGTGTCACTTTTAAGTTAACTTTGTGACTGACATTAATTAAAATTATTTAAAAATTATATAAAAAATGACATTCATACTATTCTTTAAATTGTTTACTGACTAAGTAATATTACACAAAATAATAATAATAATAATAATGATGTTTATACTACGCTTTTAAATTTTTTACATTTTTTTTTTTTTGTGAAATGCTGAATTTTTTTTTTAAAGAAAAAAAAGTATTAAAGAGTTAAAAATAGTGTATCATTAGTTAAATCATTACAAAAAATTATAGAAAATGACGTAGTTGAATTGTGAGTCATGGTGTCATTTTTTAGGTACCTTCGTGAATAGTCATTAGCTAAAATTATTTCAAAAATTCAAAAAAATGACGTAAGTGTTATTTTTTCAGGTAATTTCGTAACTGACATTAATTAAAATTATTTAAAAATTTATAAAAAAAAATGACGTAGTTGAATTGTGATTTAGGGTGTCATTTTTTTGGGTAATTTCGTGAATATATCAATAAATTATGAGTGCTCATATAGGTAAGTACGTAAATTTTTTATTAAATTGAGGATGAGACTATATTTTTTAGGTAAGTAAGCAAATTTATCATTGAATTGCGGATGTATAATTTTATAAAATAGAACTAATTAAGATGCGTTCAAATATTAAAAAAATTATGTTATTTTCGTAGAAAAATCTATATTAAAATTTTGATTTTTTATTTTATTTTATTTATTTATTTATTTATTATTTTTTGAATATGATATGTTACTCTAGACTAATGAAAATAATGTCACACTAGCTGTTGTTGGGCATGAAATTTTTTGGGATAAATTATGCAAATAGTCCCTGTAGTTTACACAATGTGTCAATTTGGTCCAAGTAGTTTCAATTTGCTGGATTTTTTCCCTTAATTTAACGAATTGTGTCATTTTAGTCCAATAAATAACGGTTGTTAAGTTTATTTAACGGAAAGTCAAACAATGTGTCAATTTAGTCCCTGTACTTTACACCATGTGTCAATTTGGTCCCTATAGTTTCAATTTCCTCGATTTTGACAAGGACTAAATTGACACATTGTGAAAAATACAGGAACCAAATTGACACATTGTTTGACTTTCTGTTAAATTAAGGGGCAAAATCGAGTGAATTGAAATTACAGGGACCAAATAGACACATTGTATAAACTACATGGACGAATTGCATAATTTTCCCAAATTTTCTTATTTTAAAGTCTCATTTTAAAAAATTATTTAAAATTTTGTTTTCAATTTTTTAACTATTTTGATAAAACAACTAGACCATCTTGGTGTGGTGGTGTTAGCTAAAATGTAAAACTTTGGCACTTGGGCATGATTCGAGTAGCTAGCTTTCATGAAGAAATCAGTTAGTTTGCAACCCTTGGTCCCATCCCATATAACAATTCTGGTTTTGACCCGTTATCTATTGTATTCCGGACTCGGGTTGGAATGGTTTTGAATTGTTATTTTTATCTCTTTCCCTTGTCTCCCCCTTCATTTGAGTTATCGGGTTGTAGTTGTGCATTTGGGACAGGTTGGTTGCTCGTATTTCAAAACTTGTGTTGTCCAGATTTTGGCCTTTTCGCTCGAGAGGGCATTCTTGCGCTCGAGCGGGCTTCACAAATTTGCTCCTCCACTCGAGCGGCCATTCTTGCGCTCGAGCGGGATTTGTCGACCCTCAGTACTTTTGCAAAGTACATTGGATACTCGAGCGTCCAATCCCACGCTCGAGTGGGGACCTTCATTTGCAAAACTTATAGAATTGTGCATTCCACACTCGAGCGCCACTTTTCACGCTCAAGCGGAACCTTTTGTCTGACGCTCAAGCGGGGCTTTCCACGCTCGAGTGGACTGCGTGTATTTTAGTTCGAAAATATGACATTTTGAATCACTTTTTACTCTCTCTCTCTCTCTCTCTCTAAAACTTTCCAAAAAGCTTGTTCTTGAGCTTCTCTCTCTACATTTCACCTTCTCTCTTAGATTTCATCTAGATACATTGAGATTTCCACCCTAGTGCCTTGAAGAAAAGGGTAGAGCTCGTCAAGATCTTCATTTTGAACCAAATAGAAGTGTGTCATGGCCCAAAATTTGGACAATTAAATATTAAATTTGGACTAAACCCCAATAAATATTCCATCATCCAAATCCTATAGGTGAAACAAAATCTAAATATTCTCGTCTTCAAAAGGTTTAAGTAAATTTCCACACTCAAAAGATAACAAGGGATTAAAAATAATAATAACAATAATAATAATAATTAATAAACGCCAACCAAACTATTCATCATAGATTCGTTACTATCCAATACCTCCAACATTAACGTAGCAACAACTAGTCAAAACAACTTAAATAATGTAATGTTACAAACCATGCCAAATTATCAAAATACCGAGGTCATAAAAAAAAATAATAAATACATAAATTAATATCAACCCTAAGTGTAGACACCCCATTTTTGACTGTCCTCAAGACTTGGACGTCACCGTCTGAACACTCGGTGATCATCCATGTTTGTGTTCGTTTGGAGTTCCCGGAGGTCTCGGTTACGCGCCCTGCCTCAGGATCTTCGAACTCGACCGTTTAGTGTCTGGTTTTGCACCAAACGCTTGTGTTTTGCCTTGGAAGGGCAGGGAATGCTTTGTGAGGCATCCCCACACACCACCGGCAGTGGCTAGAGGTCATCGGCTGGTTTTTGTTGCCATCGGCACTTTTTGTTGCCGGTCGGCACTCTTTGTTGCCGGTCGGCACTAAATTTTGTCAAAATGACATCTTTGGCCGGCCGACTACTATGCATCTGCTTTTGCAGATATTTTATCACAGCTGTCTTGCTTTTGGCTCCCCTCCATACACGTGTATGGAGGGATCTCCCTCTTTGGAAGCTTGTCTTGTAAGCTTTACAAGACAAAGGCTCTATAAGAGAGGGTCTTCTCTCTTGGCTCAAGGGTTAGACACTTGAGAGACTTGAGATATTTTTGGACAGCCACTTTTAGGGTTTTGAGTTCTAGGGTTAGAAACCATACACTTTCTATCTCTATATCTCCCTCTTATGTGTGTTTAATTGTGTTTGTGTCTTACTATTGCACACAAACACATAGTGTTTCACCTTCCCTTGGTTTCTGAGGTTCCAAGAGGTTGTTCTTGGTGTTCTTGAGTGGTTTTGAGCTTGAAGAAGCAACTGGTCCACCATTGTTGAAGGGGTCTTCAAGGGTAACAATTTTGACTTTTTATTCCCCATTCTTGCATTGTATTTTTACCTGTCTTAAAATCGTTTTTGAGCTTAGTGTATAATACAAAAAAGTTCTGTTTTTAGACCCCCTCTCCTTGTTGTCCTTGAAAGGGACCCCTTTTGGCCTCTTGAGAGAGCATCATGTTAGAGTGTGTATTGGTCATGTCTTGGCTGTTTTCCATGCTTATTATGCCATGATATAACCTTGTTGTGTGTTGGTTTTGGTACACCATGCATGCTTAGCATACCTACCATGTAATGCCATGTTATTGCCTTAATATGCCTTAGGTTGTTAGCCTTCGTTCGAGCATGTTTTAGGTCTAGTTTTGTGAAGCTTGTGTGCTTATTTTGCCATGCTAGAGGTCTGTCCATAGTTGTTTGGGTCGGATTTGGCATGCTTAGTATAGCTCCTTTGCATTCCGGCTTGTTGGCCTTAAGCGTATGAATGTATAGCATGACATTCTTGCATTGATTTAGTGGTTTGGGACTATCCACCATGTTATTTCAGTCCTCTTATCATGCTCATATGCTTGCATTTCATGACCCTTTTGATGTTTCAAGAATCGATGTTTCATGCTTCATGTTTATGCCATTGTGTATGCCTCTAAGATTAGGTCATTTGGATGCCATCTAAATGGTTCTTAAGGCTTACTTTTGCATGATTTGGGGCTGTTTTGATTCAATTTGGTCATTTGCTTCATGAGTCATATGGTCATGTTTTAGGTCATTAGGTTTGGATGCATGCATAGCTTGCATTGGTAGGTTAATTTGGCATCATTTCCTATATGTTTTCAAGGCTTATAATGCATGTCATATGTCCATGATCATGCCCTTCTAAGTGTGCTTAGAAGTAGTCTTTTGATGCTTATTTAGGCCTTCAACATGTGCATGTGTGTATGTGTTTAGTCCTTTGTTTTGGTCACTTTGGCCACTATTTTAGGCCTATTTAGAGTTGCCTAAATTATGTGTAAGTCCACCTTTCCATCAATTTGCATTGCCTCATGTTTGCTTGTATGCTTGCATAAGTGTCTTTGCCATGCCATGTTGCATCCTTAGCTTGCATGTCTAGGTTGCATTGCATCTTGCATGCATGCCTTATTCCTTGACTTGGTGACAGGAATTGGGCTTTGGTTTGTTTGCTTGGTTTGCATTTCATTTGACATGAAAGTTGCACACTTGATTCTTTGGGCCATCACGCATGGAAATGCGCGATTGGTGGTCCGAGAATCGAGACACATGCCCCTTTGAGTTACAAACATGATAGGGAGCATGATTAGTGCATACATTGCTTGAATTGTATTGCCATGCAAGTTCTGTCCTCTGCTGCTGTGAGTTGCAGGTTCTGCAGGCATTCTTTGCCGACCGACAGTGTACATTGCCGACCGGCAATTATTCTTCTGCCGATAGCTTCATTTTGTGCCGGTGACCACATACCACTGCCGGTGGCAATTCTACTCAGCCGGTGATGAATCCTAGTATCCAGAGAGGCATACTTGAGACTTTGGTAGTCTTCAGAGGGGCAAAGCAGGGAAAACAGAGGCAGACTATGCATGGCCGTGCAAATCCGAGCGGGATCCGGGCACGCGCTGCATCTGACTCTCCTCTCGAGGCAGTTTACTGCTTTTCCTAGCTTAATTAGTTTGATTAGCTGATTAGGAAATTTGTAATATTTAATTAGCTTGCGTAGTTAATTAATTTGTATTATTTATTTGGTCCCTCCGAGTGAGGGCAAATCTGTAATAAGCGTGCGTGAGTGGGGTGTATGTCTTCCAATCCCACGTCTTTCTTCCCTTTTATTTACCTGCTTATGATGGTAGACTAGGGCATATTTAAAATTAGCATACCTTATGCAATGCATGCGTGCATTCATACATTTGCTTTGCATGCACCGGGCTCGGCGCATCATTCTAACTACATCTGTATTTCAAATTCCAAATTGAATACATGTTAGTTGTGCATTTTCACATGTCATTCACAGACTAGCCGAGCCTACTCTAGTGACATTTTGTATGCGACGCATTAGGTACTTAACATGAACTAGGATCAGGCATTTTTGCTAACTAGTTTATTGTTTTGGCACGGAATACGATGTAAGTATTTATGCTTTAGCATCTCGCATGCGTGTGACTGTTAACATGATAATATGCTTACCATGTGGCTAGATGCTTACGTGATATTACTGTTTGAATGCCTGTGGGTGGAGGTTAGATTGTTTGAGTTGGAAAAACTCGTTAAAATCCGTGTTTTAGCCTACTTGCGAGTAGCAAATTCCAAAGCGTTTTTCAAAATAAATGGATATGCAATGCTTGTTTCCAAATTAGGCAACCTAGTCTATACTTGTTTGCTGTGCGCATAACATAGTAATTCTAGGCTAAACAAAAGGAATAAGAACATATAACGTTTTCAAAATCGGATATCATGGTTAGTAGAGGCCGATCTTCGGACCGGGCGAAAGGGGGTGCTCATAGCTGACCTTCCCCGATCGTACCCAAGCTCCCGAGCCGAGACAACTCCGGTGATGACGGGCATGTGGCCTTCGGCACCGAGTCAGGGTTTCCTAAATTCCCCTATAAAAAATATTTAAGTGGCGACTCTGTATCTGGCAAAGCAGTCCATGTTTGGCACTTCTTTTCAAAAATCTGTTTCTCAAAACGAGTTGCCAGATTTGGACTCTTTGGTTCAAGATTAAGAACCGTGACAAATTTAAGAGTCCGAGCTGTAGTGACCCCAAGATGAACAGAACGGGACTCACCCTCCCGGGGCGTTCGGGGACGTCTACACTAAGCTTAAGAAAACTAAACGAAGTCCAAAAGACATGTTTGTGGACTCGCCTTTTTCTCGCGCCCTGCCTTTCGAAAAGGTTTGAAACGAAGACCTCACAGTTCAGACTCCCGCGGTTCTGAATCTACTCTCACAAGTGCAATGTAAAACTGATAAACACCAAAGAGTCCAAATTCGGTAGACCTTTTTGGAAAATTGATTTTAAATCAGATAATGCCAAAATTGGACTGCTTTGCTAGATACAAAGTTGCCACCTAAATGTTTTGTTTTTGGGAAAATTTAGGAAACCCTGACTCGTATCAAAGGCCACATGTCCGTTATCACCAAAGTTGCCTAGGCTTAGGAACTTAGGTACGAAGGGGGAAAGTCATGAATTGAGCATCCCCACTCGCCCGATCAAAGATCGGCCTCTACTAATGATGATATACTTTTTGTAACGCCCTCAAAATAATACATATAAACCCACAATCTTGACATGCATAGACATAAGAGAATAAAGCATATTTCCCATTTATCAAAGTATTCATTACAAAAGTATTACATGTTGACAGCAAAAGTAAATGCCCTACGGGCTTGCAACTTTCCAAGCCAACACTTGGTTACACAAAAAGAGATTACTAAATCAACTACACTTTAAGCCCTTGGCTTGAATTTACATGTAATACCAAAAGAGAACAACAAAAAGATCTATCAGCCTCAAAGCCTCCCAAGCTACGTCCTTAGAGGTGGCGTATCACCTGAACCTGAAAATGATGTCCCATATAGGGTGAGCCAAAGCCCAACAAGGATATACCAAACCAATTGTGAGTAATAACTAAAACATTAGCATTTGAAAAATGATTACCACTTGTAAATCAACTTACAACACATTCCAGTTCCATGACAATTACATCTGTGTTTCATTCCACTTTCCTTTACTTATCCAATTTACATTCATAAACCTGGCTTAATATCTAGCCAAACAATTAAATGAGACTACAACTCAGGTTAAGACACTTCCATTATTCACAGATCACATGAGACTACAACTCATATTAAAACATTTCCATACTTCAATTATCTACGTTATGCAAACGTAATCAAGATTTCGGGATTTTCACCCTGGACACTCTGGCCAGCTTAGTTATCAATGGAGTTCATCCCCTATCTCCTCCCAAACAGGTTTGAGAGTACATCCCCTATCTCCTCTCAAACTATGGAGTACATCCCCTATCTCCTCCCATGCAATATACATATACAATGTATTTAAACACTTATCATATACAGTGATCAATCAATACACATATTCGATGTATTATTCCAACCGTCATATTCAATGACATATTCAATGTAATTAGTTTTAGTTTTCCCTAAACAACATACAGTGTCTACAACAATCAAGACTATCCTCCACTGATAGCCTAAAGCAGTTATCTCTAAACAGATAATAAATTTATCGAACAGATAAAATATCAACATTTTCATAGGTGAGTGATTTATTCATCCAGCTACACCATTCAATCTCACAATTTCCCAGTTTCATGATTTCCAACTCAATTTCATATTTCCCCAAATTAATTATTCAATTTAAGTATTCAACATAATTAGGGTATTTTTCCCTTATTCACAATGTTGCCCCCAAGGACCAAATTTCACTCATCTTTCATAAATGACCCCAATTCCAAGCCTCTTATGCATATTTGACTCAAACATGAAAAACCCCTCTTTTATAAATTACAAATCAAACCCTAACTTTCCCAAAATTACCATAACTCACCAATTGATCAAAATGACTAAAATTTATGTCAAAACCCATAAGAAGGAATAGGGTACCCCTACCTCAAGAGAAGAGACCCAAAGGAGATGAAGGTGAAAACCCAAGACACTCCAAACACCAACTTTTTCGGATTGAAAGGAAGCTCACACCAAGCTCCACACTTTTTACAAAGGGGCTAGGGTAGGAGACCACTAGAACTAGATGGATTTATAGAGAGAAGGTATGTAGAGAGAGAGAGGGAGCAGCTGTTCTAGGGTTTGAGTAAAAGAGATGAAGAAAAAAATGAAAAATAAGCTGCTGCTACTGTGAACTGATATATTCGAGCCTCACTCGAGCGAAGGAATGGTCACTCGAGCGACCAGATACAAAGAAACCTCGCTCGAGCGCAGAAAGCCTCGCTCGAGCCAACAACACGAAGCTTCAGGTCTGCAACTCAGAAGCATGCTTGAGCGCAAGAATGCTCGCTCGAGCGAAGAAACCCAAAATATAGTCCTCGCTCGCCCGAGCGAAGGAAAGCTCGCTCGAGCCAAGAAATGAAACCTTCAGGTCCAAACTAGACATAGATGCAAGCTCGAGCGCAAGACTTCTCACTCGAGCCAACAGACACACCACTCAACTCTCGCTCGAGCGAAGGAACCCTGGCTCAAGCGAAGGAACTAAAACACAGAGCTCGCTCGAGCGACAAAACCCTCGCTCGAGCGAAGACACCAAAATCTGGGCAGCAACCATTTGTTTCAAAACGCACCTAACCTGTTACAAACCCTGCCCAATACATCCCAAAACTTGAATACAAGGATTTAAAGGATGAAAATACAACATATACAACAACCGACATCTACGAAACCGAGTCCAGAATACAATAACCAATGAAGGGAATACCGGGATCACTATAACCTCTCCCCTTAAAGAATTTCGTCCCCGAAATTAGTTACAAGTTTCAAAATTATGATTTTTCAATTCTCAATAATATTACAATTCCATATTCGACATCTTGACCCATTACTGGTCATCTCATCTCTTTTCAAGAGGCAATTGACAATATAATACAATATGCATTAACAACACGTTTTTCTTGAAATTCAACAAACTCCAATACCATATTCCACTATTTCATAACATATTCAATGTTAATGATATATCTGCATTTCTACAATACATTTAACATATACAATGTCAAATTAAACTTCCATTTTCAAGACATATTCAATAATATTTTCATAAACCGAAACATATACTATGTTTTACAACTTAAGACATATTCAATGTTCTTAAAGTTTATCAACACGACAAAATATTCAACATATGCTCAAACATCCACAAATAGATCCGGATACTTCTCTCGGACCTCCCATTCACGTTCCCAAGTGGCTTCCTCCACCCCATGATGTTTCCACAGAACTTTTACCAAGGGAATGGTCTTGCCTCGCAAGACTTGATCCCGTCTATCCAAGACCCTCACCGATCTCTCCTCATACGAGGCATCCACATCAACCTCTAAGTCGGTCCAATCCAATACATGTGACGGATCCGGCTCGTACTTACGAAGCATACTAACATGAAACACGTCATGCACTCCGGGCAACTGCGGCGGTAATGCTAAACGGTAGGCAACCTCTCCAATCCGCTCAAGGATCTCAAAAGGGCCAATAAACTGAGGGGACAACTTCCCACTCTTCCCAAACCTCATCAAACCCCGTCTAGGTGATATTTTCAAAAAGACATGATCACCCGCCTCAAATGCCAAAGGCCTCCTCCTACGGTCGGCATAACTCTTTTGGCGACTCTGGGCTGTAACGAGCCTCTTACGGATAAGCTCAACTTTCTCCGTCGTCTCTCGAACCAACTCCGGGCCTAACAAAGGTGCATTACCCACCTCGGCCCAACATACTGGAGACCTACACGGTCGGCCATACAAGGCCTCAAACGGTGCCATACCGATGCTTGATTGGAACTGTTGTTGTAGGCAAACTCCACTAAGGGCAAGTGCCTCTCCCACGACCCACTAAAGTCAAGGACACAGCCTCGAAGCATATCCTCAAGGATCTGAATAGTACGCCCGGACTGCCCTTCAGTCTGAGGATGATAAGCCGTGCTAAAAGTCAATCTAGTGCCCAAGGCACTCTGCAAACTCTGCCACAATCTAGCAGTAAAACGTGGATCTCTATCTGAGACGATCGACACTGGGACCCTGTGCAACCTCACTATGTCCCGAATATACAAATCGGCAAGATGATCTACCGAATCTCTCACACGCATAGGAATGAAGTGCGCCGACTTAGTCAACCGGTCAACTACTACCCAAATAGCATCACTACCCCGCTGAGTCCTCGGAAGACCGACAACGAAGTCCATGGTGACATGCTCCTACTTCCACTCGGCTATAGGCAAGGGTTGCAACAAACCCACTGGCCTCTGATGCTCGGCCTTCACTTACTGACAAGTAAGGCACCTAGACACAAAAATTGCCATATCTTTCTTCATACCCCGCCACCAAAACTAGGGACCCAGATCACGATACATCTTAGTGCCTCCCGGATGCACCGCAAGGCGTGAATGGTGAAACTCTCGGAGTACCTCCTCTCGGCAAGACTCCGGCACAAACAGACGATCTCGGTACCTCACACTCAGGTCGGGGTACACAGTCAAACCCTTCTCAACCTTCCCACTGGAAATCTTCTCCCAGAGGGATTCTACCTCAAGATCACTCCACTGTGCCTCTAACACCGGATTCACAAGTGTAGACTGCGCAACTACAAAAAACAAGGCCGCAGACTCAATAGATTCGCCCAAAAGCAAATCAAACTCGCCAAGTGTACCCAACATTTCCCACTCCCGGATAGCTATACAAGCCACTTCACTAGTGGATTTCCTGCTAAGGGCATCAGCCACAACATTGGCCTTCCCCGGATGGTAATGCAACTCGAAGCCGTAATGCTCAATAAACTCCATCCACCTCCTCTACCTTAAGTTTAAGTTTTCTGTGTAAACAGATACTTCAGACTCTTATGATCCGAGAACACCTCAAATCTCTCACCATACAGGTAGTGCCTTCAAATCTTCAAGGCAAAAATCACAGCTGCCAACTCTAGGTCATGTATAGGGTAACTCCTCTCATGCGTTTTCAACTGCCGCAAGCCATAGGCTACCACTTTCCCCTCTTGCATCAACACACAACCCAAACCCTCTAGTGAAGCATCACAATACACTGCATAACCCAAACCCCTCTCCAGAATAATCAACACTGGAGCGGTGGTAAGTCTAACCTTAAGTTCTTGGAACGACTTTTCACAAGTCTCACTCCATACGAACTTGACCCCTTTTTGTGTCAATCTAGTCAATGGTGAAGCTAGTCTGGAGAAATCTTTCACAAATCGGCAGTAATACCCAGCTAATCCCAGAAAACTGCAGATCTCAAAAACACTCTTAGGCTGTGCCCAATCTTGCACTGCCTCTATCTTGGGTGTATCAACAGACACCCCTTCCCCGGAGACTACATGGCCTAAGAATTTAACCTCTCTTAGCCAGAACTCACACTTTCCAAACTTAGCATACAACTTATGGGCTCTAAGCAACTCAAGCTCCACTCTCAAGTGTTCCTTGTGCTCCTCATCCGAAGGTGAATAAATCAGAATGTCGTCCACAAAGACGACCACAAAGCAATCTAAGAACTCCAGAATATCCATTTCATCAAATCCATAAACACTGCCAGTGCATTGGTGAGCCCAAAAGGCATCACCAAAAACTCATAATGGCCATATCGCGTATGGAATGCCGTCTTTGGGATATCTTCCTCCCTGACCCTCAACTGATGGTAACCCGATCTCAAATCTATCTTAGAGAAAAAACGGGACCCTTTTAACTAGTCAAACAAATCATCAATATGAGGCATAGGGTACTTGTTCTTAACCGTAGCCCGATTCAACTTCCGGTAATCAATACAAAGTCTCAAAGCCCCATCTTTCTTTTTAGCAAAGAGGGCTGGTGCTCCCTACGGCGAAGTACTAGGATGGATAAAGCCCTTATCTAGCAACTCCTGGAGTTGAATCTTTAACTCACTCAACTCGATTGGGGCAAAATGATACGGTGCCATGGAAATCGGTGCTGTGCCAGGCACTAGATCAATAGAAAATTCGACCTCTCGATGAGGTAGTAAACTAATAAGTTCCTCGGGAAAAACATCCGAATACTCACAAACCACTCTGGGTAACTCAATCCGGACCTCATCACACTCACTACTCATACAGCTAGCGAGAAGGAAACTAAGCTCACTCCGCCCTCGTAAATCATACACTGGTGGCAAAACTTTACCAACTCGATACCCCAAGAAATGAAAGCAATCCCCGCTCAAGGTACATACAGTAACCCTCTGGCGATAGCAATCAATAACAGCCCGGTATGACGATAACCAGTCCATATCCAAAATCACATCAAAACCTGACATAGCCATAACTACAAAAGAAAATTGAAGCCGGCGGTCGGCGACCTCTATATCACAGCCCCGACACCCTTGTTTCAAAATCAACTCACCCCCAACAGGTGATACAACACAAATAGGAGAAGCTAACTGTGCCAACTCCAACCCCAAAACAGATGCAAATGCAGCAGATATAAAAGAATGGGATGCACCTGTATCAATCAATACGTTAGAAATCGAGTAGCAAAACAAAAAAGTACCTCTCACAACAGATGGAGCCGGTACAAGGTCCTGTACGATAACAGCATACATACGCCTTGTAGGTCTTTGATCTACCTGCTCACCTCTCGGAGCATAAGACTGCTGCACCGACTGAGACGATGAGGCTCCCTGATTCGCCCTCGAGGCCTGAACTGACTAAGCTGGCTGATGGCTCTGAATCTCCCTCGAACCAGATGCACCAGATGTGCGACTCAACTGTGGGCAAAACCTCTTCAGGTGCCCTGCCTGACCACACTAGTAACAAGAGAGCGGCTGGCCTCTGCCCTAACCCTGGCTCTAAAGACGAGCCGAAAATGAAGTTGCTCTCTATCCTCCTCCCCTCTGCGGGCAAGCTGGAGACTTGTGGCCCAGCTGACCACACTTGTAACAAGTAAAGTCTCCCTGACTGCCTTTCCCAGAGCCTGCACTTGGCACTGGAAAGGTAGATCTCCCAAAAGCACCCTGGGACTGCTGAGGATTAGAACCCCTCTACCTCCTACCATCCCCCTGGCCATCCTGACTCCTCTTGGAGCCCCTCATCCTCTCCTCCTCCTCATGCATCATAATCTCAAGATGCGCCACAACATCCACAAGGCACCCTACTCCCGAGTCATGGACCCCGTAACCCTAAGCTTAAGCCCAGTCCTCAACTTCTTTTTGAACTCAAGGCAACGGCGTTCCTCAGACGCCACTAGCTCAGGAGCAAACCTCGATAAACTGGTAAATAAGGCCTCAAACTCGGCCACTGGTGTATTAAGCTGCTTGAGCTGACAGAACTGATCCCTCAACTTCTCGCTAACAGCGGGAGGCAAAAACTTCTCCTGGAAGGCACAAACGAAAGCCTCCCAAGTCCCACCAATACGACCCCGAACAAACTTCCACCACTGACCCGTGTCTCCCTTCAGCTGGAAGGACGCCAAGGTCACCCGTAAACCTCCGTCTTCGATGCCAAGCATCTCAAACGTCTTCATCATCTGCTCAAGCCACTCATCAGCCTTAAGTGGCTCTTTAGGATCCCCCAGAAACTCATCTGGATTAGACCGAAAAAACACTCTCTTCAGAAAGGAAGGCCCTGCCTCAGTAACATGGGCCTAGACTTGATTCTCAGCTCTGAGAATGTCCATGGATTCCCTCAATGCTTTTGCTATCTCGCAGGCTAAGGCGCCCATGGCCTGCTGACCTACTGGCTCGGCCACATTGGCCTGACCGACACCCTCCTACTACGCCAGAATGTCATCCAATATAGGCATCTCCTGCCACCTAGGCCTACCTCGCCTACCACCACGTCCTCATCCTGACATCCTAATAAAGGTAACAAAGACATTAGCACATTCACAGATGTGCCGAACTATTTCACTCGCGTCCTAATGCATTGGACAATAGTAATTCATTCCACATAAGCACTTACGAATTTCATTTTCGGATAATGACAGTCCCGAGGCGTTGCTAGAGTTCCGGTTAGAAACAGCATTGACCAAGTGCTTTTCCAACAGAACTCCTAGAAACCCAAGGATCCAATCAACATCCTAGAAATTAAATCCCATAGCTATATAGTCACATAAGCATGTTATCACATAAGTACATAACATTACATTTAAGTCTCTAACAAGCGAGACAAACCCATTGTGGTACTAATCACTTCCCGCGTACCCAAAGTATTCAAACCCGGTACGCTCTGATACCAAGTTGTAACACCCTCAAAGTAATGCATATAAACCCACATTCTTGACATGCATAGACATAAGAGAATAAAGCATATTTCCCATTTATCAGAGTATTCATTACAAAATTATTACATGTTGACAACAAAAGTAAATGCCCTACGGGCTTACAACTTTCCAAACCAACACCTGGTTACACAAAAAGAGATTACTAACTCAACTACACTTTAAGCCCTTGGCTTGAATTTACATGTAATACCAAAAGCGAACAACAAAAAGATCTATCAGCCTCAAAGCCTCCTAAGCTATGTCCTTGGAGGTGGCATATCACCTGAACCTGAAAATGATGTCCCATATAGGGTGAGCCAAAGCCCAATAGAGATATACTAAACCAATTATGAGCGATAACTAAAACATTAGCATTTGATAAATGATTACCACTTGTAAATCAACTTACAACACATTCCAGTTCAATGGAAATTACATCTGTGTTTCATTCCACTTTCCTTTACTTATCCAATTTACATTCATAATCCTGGCTCAATATCTAGCCAAACAATTAAATGAGACAACAACTCAAGTTAAGACACTTCCATTATTCACAGATCACATGAGACTACAACTCATATTAAAACACTTCCATACTTCAATTATCTACGTTATGCAAACGTAATCAAGATTTCAGGACTTTTACCCTGGACACTCCGGCCAACTTAGTTATCAATGGAGTCCATCTCTTATCTCCTCCAAAACAGGTTTGCGATTACATTCCCTATCTCCTCCCAAACCATGGAGTACATCCCCTATCTCCTCCCATACAATGTATTTAAACACTTATCATATACAGTGATCAATCAATACACATATTCGATGTATTATTCCAACCGTCATATTCAATGACATTCAATATGATTAGTTTCAGTTTTCCCTAATCAACATACAGTGTCTACAACAATCAAGACTATCCTCCACCGATAGCCCAAAGCAGTTATCTCTAAACAGATAATAAATTTATCGAACAGATAAAATATCAACATTTTCATAGGTAAGTGATTTATTTATCCAACTACACCATTCAATCTCACAATTTTCCAGTTTCATGATTTCTAACTCAATTTCATATTTCTCCAAATTAATTATTCAATTTAAGTATTCAACATAATTAGGGTTTTTTTCCCTTATTCACAATTGTAATACCCCTGTTCCGTAATATGTTAATTGGTCCTTAACATGATGTGATTATTTATTTTGATATGATTTTGTGTTCCACTATATGAAAATATGTGGTTTGAAGTTCTATCTGTTCACCGTAGGAATATCTGTTTGAATAATCAGCTTTGGAAATTTAATTGAGGGCCTTATCGGCCACAGAACCCGAAATCGATTACGCCATTGTGATTGACATAATTTTTAGAGCCTACGGTGAAATTTAATTGAAAAATGATTCAGGCCAGATTAAATTGATTAATTAATGAATTGGTGCTCAAATATGTAATATTAAATTAATGAGGCTTAGTGGGGTTATATGGGACCCTTATGTATTCAACTCCCTCATCTTATTTCATTCTTGGCTGATTTAACTCTCTAGAGGAGGAGAGACCCGAATTAGAGGGAGAGAGGGGAGGAAATCAAAGTTTTGCTCTTGAATCTTGGAAGTCTTGAAGACAACTCTAGACTTGACCAAATTGGAAGAATTGAGCCCCTAGGAACGCATTGATTCTTGAATTCATGAGTTTAATGTGTAATCTTGTGTGTTCAAGGGTTGTTTGTGATCAAGAGCATGATTTGAGTTGGTTTTATTGAAATTGAGGCTTGATATGTACATGCATGTAAAGAACTCCTATGGAATCACAAAATCTAGCATGTAATTTGTGAAATTGTGAAAGATTGGTAGTGTAATCCCACATGCAAGCATGTCTTTGTTAAATTTTATGGGAATGAGCACTAATTACATTATTTGAAGTGAATATGAAGTCAAATGGGCATGCATGTCTGAATAATTGAAGATGGGAGCTTTGAATGCATGAATATGTATGATAGAATTGAGTTCGGTGTCAATTTGAGACATGCAAGTGTTTAATCCTTGAAATTGAGCTCCATAATAAGGTGTTTTGGTGTTTATACCTTGTTAGTATACTTATATGTGATATTTGAGCTACAACATGCATGATTTGTTGGTTAAAAGTCGGAATGGAGCTCAAGAACTCAACCTGGGATTCCCAGATTTTCGACGTCCGCTCGAGCGGGTGAAGTGACGCTCGAGCGGAGAAATCGAGCTCCCAGCGTTTTCTACAGACATGGTTCCCGCTCGAGCGGGGAAGTTGACGCTCGAGCGGGGAGCTATGTAGACAGGCAGTACGCTCGAGCGGTCGAGCTCACGCTCGAGCTGGAATTGAAGGCAACCAGTACTTTTGCAGACCTAAGGGTCCGCTCGAGCGAGGAAGTCCACGCTCGAGCGGGGACCATATTTTCTGAAATTCTGTTTTTGCATTTTGTGTTCTGTTTTCCGTTCTCTTTCAATTGCAAGCACTCTTAGGCATATGTTAAGCAATGTAAATGAGTTAATGAGATAATAATAAAGCCTAAAGAGGAATATGTGAATTAAAGAACGGATTGAACTGTTAATGACCCTTTTGTGTTCATGAAACGTGTAGGGTCAAGCTCCAGGGCAAATCCACAAGCCGATCACTGTGAGTAATATCAATATTTGAATGCTTGCGAATGTCCAATTGTTTACCCCCTTTTAAGCTTTATGAATTGCTAATTGGGATTGTGGACGTAAGTCTGATATGATTGAATGAATGGACCCAAGGTCGTTTTGAAATGAATGAATGGACCAAAGGTCGTTTTGAAATGAATGAATGGACCAAAGGTCGTTTTGATGTGAATGAATGGACCAAAGGTCGTTTTGATGTAAATGAATGGAGCAAAGGTCGTCCTGATGTAAATGAATGGACCAAAGGTCGTCCTGATATGAATGGATGGACCAAAGGTCGTTTTGATATAAATGAATGGACCGAAGGTCGTCCTGATGTGAATGAATGGACCGAAGGTCATTTTGATATAAATGAATGGACCAAAGGTCGTCCTGATGTAAATGAATGGACCAAAGGTCGTTTTGACACATGTGAGTGGGCCGAAGGCCGTTTTGACATGAACGAGTAGGCCGAAGGTCGTTTTGACATGAACGAGTAGGCCGAAGGTCGTTTTGACATGAACGAGTAGGCCGAAGGTCGTTTTGACATGAACGAGTAGGCCGAAGGTCGTTTTGACATAAATGAATGGGCCGAAGGCCATTTTGACAGAAATGGATGGGCCGAAGGCCGTTTCGACATAAGTGAATGGGCCGAAGGCCGTTTTGCCATGAATAGAAGTATGAATTGGGCCCAATGCCGTTTGGAGCATGTTGTTCTACACATTGTGATGTAACTGTCATATTTGATGATATTATTCACTGGGCTATCGCTCACTCTCATTCATGTCTTTGTAGGTGAGCCAAGAGAAGTTCAAACCCAGTCCCAGTGAAGTCTGCCAGGAATAACATGAGTTTGGAGAGTCAGCCTTGTGTCTCACGCACGAGACTCAACCTTGCCATTCTGTTATGTATTTCCATTTTGTCTTGTTGGCAAGGATCTTGTGTATATCAGTATGTAATTGTGATATGGGTTGACTCAGTTTAGATGATCCTGTCTGTAATGAATTTTGTGAAACTGTATTTTTGACGTGGGTTATTAACATATCTGAGCATGGTTTGTTTGATGTGCATATAAGCACGGCTCTACGGACAAAGTTTTAAATTTGGCTTCCCTTTGGCCCCCTTTACTCTGATGTGTTAAGTCTGTTTTGGTTTGAGGCCGTAGGTGATCTTAGGATTACTGGCCGGTTACGTCCTTAACCCATGGGGGCGGGGGCGGGTTCGGGTCGTGACAGAGTGGTATCAGAGCACGAGTTAATAACTCACACACCTGTCCAAAAGAGCAATAAGCGTCTAGAAAAGATCTAGGATGCATTCATGTGATAAGTATGAATTTGAGAGCATCAGAAATACGCTTAAATGTCTAATGTGAACAATTATGTGCTATAAATTTGTGGATTGCTTGCATTGTAAACCATCGAAATATGTATGCTTTCCGGTATATGCATACTCGTGAATTTTTGTATAAAGTATAATGCAAGTTCAATCGGATGGTTTGAGTAAAAGAGATGAAGAAAAAAATAAAGAAGGTGCTGCTGCTGTGAACTGATATATTCGAGCCTCGCTCGAGCGAAGGAATGGTCGCTCAAGCGACCAGACACAAAGAAACCTCACTCGAGCGTAGAAACCTCGCTCGAGCCAACAACACGAAGCTTCAGGTCTGCCACCTAGAAGCACGCTCGAGCGCAAGAATGTTCGCTCGAGCGAAGAAACCCAAAATATAGTCCTCGCTCGCTCCAGCGATGGAAAGCTCGCTCGAGCTAAGAAATGCAACCTTCAGATTTAAACTAGACGCAGACGCAAGCTTGAGCGCAAGACTTCTCGCTCGAGCCAACAGACACACCCCTCAACTCTCGCTCGAGCGAAGGAACCCTGGCTCGGGCGAAGGAACTAAAACACAGAGCTCGCTCGAGCGACAAAAGCCTCGCTCGAGCAAAGACACCAAAATCTGGGTAGCAATCATTTGCTTCAAAACACACCCAACCTGTTACAAACCTGCCCAATAATCCCAAAACTTGAATACAAGGAATTAAAGGATGAAAATACAACATATACAACAACCGACATTTACAGAACCGAGTCCGGAATACAATAACCAATGGAGGGAAAACCGGGATCGCTATACTTTTTTATAAACATTATGTGTTCTTATTCCGTTTGTTTAGTTAACTTTACTATGTGATGCGCACAAGCAAGTATAGACTGAAATTTCAAGAATTGGAACAACTCAACTCATGTTTGTTTGCGAAAAATGGTTTGAATTTGCCACCCTCAAGTGGGCTTAAAGATACGGATTTCCCACCAAATATAGTAGGTTTAAAACATGATTTGCCACCACAAAGTGGGCTTAAACCTCACATTCGTTGAATTGTTCCAATTCAAACAACACGCCTTCATCCACAGGCATTCATGTAGTTTAGCATTTAAGCATATAGCCTCATGACAAGCATGCGAAACATGGAAATATGGTAATCACACTAATGTAAGTATGCTAAAGCATAAAACTCACCGAGTACTCCAAGCCAAAACAGAAACAAGTTAGAAAGATGCATGATCCTAACTATACAAGACATCTAATGCAACACACGCAATATGCAACTAATAGGCTCGGCTACTAATATGGTATGTGAATCAACTTGAACAACATGCAATTTAAACACGTATCCAAATAAGATATTGAAATGACGATACAGTTTGAATGATGCGCCGAGCCTCGGTGCATGCAATACAAATGAATGGATGCAAATATGCGATATGCTAATTGAAAATGTCCCTAATCTAACCATTAAAAGTGATTAAATAAAAGGGAGAAAGACGTGGGGTTGGAAGACATACGCACACACACGCACACTTATTACAACATTATGCTCCCGCGAAGGACGGTCCGAATAAATAAGCTAACTAGCTACGCTAATTAAGCTAACTAATTATTACAACACAAAATTTAACTAACTATTCTAAGCTAATTAAATATTACAAATCAATTTAATTAGCTAAACATTTAACCAACTAATTACAAAGCAAGTTACCACTAATTAGCTAAGCAAAGCAATTAAATGGCCTCGGGAAGTGAGGGATGCATGCATGCTCGGTTTCTCCACCCGAAAAAGCCACTGCCTTGCTGTTGCAGCCTCTGTTTGCACATATTTGAACACTGAAAAGGCTGCCCACTTCCATAATACCTCCACTTCAACTTACCAACACACTGTGCAAATTTCATTAGTGGCCGACAAGGGGCATGTCGGTTATCAACGGTAGCCGGTCGGCTACCACTGGTGGCCGGTTGGCTATTGGTGGTAGCCGGTCAGCCACTGATGACATGAACTCCACTTTTTGCAGCAACAAAGAGTAGACAGAGCAAAACAGTGTATTATCACAGGTTTGTGTGTACTATTTACACTCCTTATCATCAAACAAGCTCAAATGAGTGAAACTCTTGGCTCTCAAACCATCAATCAAGCAATTTCCATGCATGATGGTCAAAGAACCAAGTTTGTATAAGTTTAATGAGTGCAAAACAAGACTCAAAAAGACCACCACCCTATCATGCATGATCAAGGGTGATGGTGACCAAGGAAAGTGGCACATTTCACCACTTTTGAGTATGAAATGTCCCATTTTCCTTATGTTCAAATTAACGTCCAATTCGAACACATGCAATGCAACACGAAAGATGCTTATCTTGTCTCTTTTACTTGCCTAATTTTGTTTACTCATTTTAATTACTGATTCATTCTTTAATTGAGTTCTCCATTAGCGAGTGTCCTGTAATGGAAATATGGCTCAAACCACAAGGTGCTTTGGGCATGAAAGTAGCATTACACTATTGGTAATGAACCCCCTAAGGGATTAAACAATTAGGTGCAACACCTCAATTTCACACTTAGGCAAACAAGTGGTTTGAAACCACTTTCAAAGCAATGAAAAGGGTGAAGAATTGAGGGAGATTGTAGAGATTTTAAGTGATGAAATGAAGTGCAAAACAACACTAACACATGCTATTAACTCAAAAGCATTGATGATTAAAGCATTGAAACACCAAGCTAGTGATGGAGATTACATTATAACTATACAAAACAAGCCTCAGATGAATTAACCAGCCCAAAATAGAGCCAAAACAGGTCAAAACAGTGGCAAAAACATGCTAGACTAAAGCCAAGAGAAGCCAGAAAAGCATGCTAACTCATGAAGCTAACTAGGTATGCAAACAAGATATAAGGAGGGGAGGCTAACCCCTCCAATTTTGGACTTCAAAACAAGGTTTTTACCATTGAAAAACCTCTAAGATTTAGTAGTTAAAAGGCCCAAAAAAATTGTTTTGAAAGTGATCAAAAGATGGCAAAAAAGCTTAACAAGCTAAGAAGCAAAATGGATGGATAACCCCCTAACTCAAAAGGGCTCAAACCACCACTTTTGGGCGTCAAAAGTAGAAATTTTAACATATCAAAACCAGCCCCAAAAATAGCAGAAAAAGATGGCAAAGCAAGTATTGAAAGCAAGCTTGAATAACAAGTGTTATACCTCTTGAAGCTAAGGCACAAAATAGGCAACAATCCAAGCCCAAACCTCCTTCTAGAGCTCAAACACGGCTCCAAGGGACCTCAGCTCAAAGGTGGTCAAGTTTGATTAAGGTAGTGTATGTAAAAGTGTAGAGAAAACAAGCTACAAGGCACAATATATATATACATATAGAGAGAGAGAGAGAGAGAGAGATTTTTGGTCTAAATCTTCTAACCCTCAAAAATAGGGGAGGAACCCTCCTATTTATAGAAAAACAACCCTTAAGCTTAGATACATCCTACCATACACGTGTCTGAAGATGCAGCTCAGTGTACAACAGCTGGCACAGCTATCAATAAATATCTAGAAAAAGAGACTAGTGGCCGTCGGCCACCATTGATAGTCGACTTGCCACCACTGGTGGCCGACAGCCTTGGGGGGTGGTCGACAGGTCACTAAGAGGTCCAGACACCAAGTTTTGGTCCAAAACAAGGAAGAGAAAGAACAAGGTTTAAAGGCTTAAAGACAGGGCATTCCGCCGAGGACTTCGGGCGCTCAAAACAAACATAAACACACAATCATCGAGTGCACGAGTGATGACGTCTAAGTCTTGAGGATGGTAAAAATGGGGTGTCTACAATGTCCTACGATCATAGTTATTTCTTTTCACCACCATAGTCCCAACTAATCCTGCAAAAGTGCGCTTAAACAGAAGGCACCCGAGTTGCCAAGAGACAAAACGGGTCAGTATACAAGTATACTGGTATGAATACAAGATTTGACACCCACGTGTCCACCAGACATCAACAAAAAGTACATTAATTCTTGTTACGGGACAAGACAAGTAGTTTCACCCGCACTAAGATGAATGGGTAGTTTCCCGAGACACGGTGGCATTTAGTTTCTTACCCGTACACAACTAAATATAAATTGAGTATAAAATAAACAAAATAAAAATAAAAATATGGTGGGTTAGCTCTGCATAAAAAGTTAGTAAGACCCACCATCCTACAAAAAAATAAAGTTAGTATAATTTAATCATAAGTAACTTGCTAAAGAAGTATAAAAATGTACCGTTTCATGCTTAAATAATTCAAATTCACCAAAACTCAAAGAACAAAAGTTGTACAGAATCAAATTTCCTAATAGGTAATGTAGACGAATTAAGTAGAAACTAAACAAGTTGAGAGAAAAACTGGATAGAAAAATCTAGATGGAATTCAACCAAAAAATCTGAAGCTGAAAACGAAAAGAAACTACCCTAAGCTGATTTTTTTCAAAAAAGTTCAAAACACGAAAAATGTTCAGAATAATGTTTTACTTTAGTTTATGCGAAACCAAAAAAATGAGCTCTTTTCGTAGGTTAAAAAAGCATCTAAAGTCAGCCCTGCTAAAATGAATAAAAACTATTGTAACCAAGATTATCTGATTATAAGTTCTAATCGATCTTTTTAATAAAAAGTTAAAACACAAAAGTTGTCTAGAATCATGTGTACATGTCTTTGCTCAAATTTCATAATTTATTAAGGTTGTTTACTATTTTTCAAGAGACACAAACAATACAACTCACATTATACCAATAAACTCAAAATTAAATTCTTTGTACCTTAATTCCACCACTTCAGCCTCCACTTCCAGCCTACACATATATCCTATGTGCCTTCTGTATACCTAACATAGCTCTGAAGCCAAACTTGCATGGAGATATTGTCCTGAGTTTGACCCACACTCCCCGAATGGTTAGCATATACGTACGTGCGTAAATCAAAGCACTCGTCTACTCCTGAGAAAAAGGCAACAATATATATATACACAATCTCTCATCTAATCATGAGAACAAACATAACAATGCCAAGCATAAGGCATTTAAATAAATCTCATAATCCTCACTTTTTTTTTTTTTTATACACTCTTTCTCACCATCACTCAAATAAAACACCAATCCATAGAGTGATGGTGGAGTATAACGAACTTATCTATGGGCTCCTAATTTATTTTAATTTCATATATCCATGAGTGTGATTACAACCATAAAATAAATATATATAGAAGCCGTAAACCTAGCATACACAACTTATCAAAATAATTAAAATCAATCAATCATCTAAAAACCCTAACCTTACATACACAACTAATCAAAATAATTATAACCGATCAATCATCTACATGCAAATATGAAATCAATTCAACACCAAATAAATAAAAATAAATAAATAAAAACAACGAATTAAACATAAATCAAGGGAGGTGGATTTTGTACTCACTATTGAAGATCAAAGAATTATTTGAAGAACTAATAGAGCCACCAAAACAAAACCCTAACCCTAATCTTCCTCTCCTTTCCTCTTTCTCACACACATAGCCGCATACCCTCTCTTTTTCTTTCTTTGATTACTCTCTATCTCTCTCTCTCTTTCTCTCTCTCTCTCGGCTTGCCGCCGCACATGTCACTTCTCTTTTCTTTCTTTTGTTTATAACCTAATAGTTATTATATTATATAATACAAATACAACATAATTAAAACGTAAATAAATATGATATATATTTTATCAATATATCAAAGATTTATATATATATATATATATATATAAATTATATAAATATACGAATTATTTATATATAATTGACTACCGCATTCAATTAATTAAATGCCACATTAAATCATTCTCGTGTATCCACACAACTAATAGATCCAAAAATAAAATAAAGTAGTAATAATAATAACAATAATAAATAAATAAGTAAATTAATAAATAATGACTTACAAAAACTCAAGGTTGCTGCAAAGTGGGTTTCGGCATTCTTGGGTTTCACTCTTGTTTGGCTCGTCTTCTCTTTTGAGGTATGGATCTTTCTACACCTTCATATGATATTTAGCTTAGTTATTTGTCACTTAACAATGGTGTGATTTGGGGATGTTTTAAACAAACCTAGGTTTTGGGCACAAAATGGAAAGAGGGGTTTTGGTTGAAGATGGAATAAATGCTTGTGGGGTTTGAAAATGAAGTTGTGTTATGTCTAATTTGATGATTTTGGCACTTGTTTAATATTTGGGGAAAAGGGGGAAATTGCCCTAATTAGGTCAAACTATTTATTTGTATAAATAATTGGAATTAACATTGAAAATGTGAAATTGAGAGGGCCTTGACATAAATGGTGGAATTGGTTAGGTATTAACTCATTCTTTGGGAAGTTTTGAATAAACTATCCCTGTGAGATTGAATATTTGTCTAGAGATAATTGTATTGGGCTATCAGTGGAGGATAACTTTGATTGTTGTGGAAATTGCATGTGGATTAGGTGAATTGAAACTAATCTTGTGATGGTTGACATTGCATATGACTATGTTTATATACATTATATATGTATGTTTGTTTGGAAGAGGAAAGGGGATGTGCTTCACGTTTGATTATATGTTTAAATATATTTCATATGTATGGATTTTTGTTTGGGAGGAGAAAAGGGATAGACTCCACTATAATTAAGTTGGTCGGAGTGTCCTAGGTGAAAATCCTGAAATTATACATGAGTGCCTAGCCCGTGGATGAAATATCCGTGAAATGGAAGTTTGAAGTGTTTATGCATATGTGTTGTATAAATTGAAAATAATTGAGTTTTAGTCTCGGTCCGGTTGTTGTGAAATACTGAAAATTGACTCATGAATTGAAAAAGATAAGTAATCGGAATGTGGATTGGAAATAAATGGATTAAGGCTCGAAATTGATATCTTATGAATATATATAAAATTGTAGAAAGTTTCATCACACGCATTTGTCTATGCACTTGTACTTATACCTTTGCTAAGTTCCATATACTATGTTAGATGTTTTCTACTGGGTTGTGGCTCACCCTATTTGGGAATAGGTAATGATGGTATGCCTCCGCCAAGGCAATCGCATTGGAGGGACCTTTGGGAAGCAAGAGATTCATGTTTCGTTTATTTTGTATAGCCTAGGGCTATATATGTAAAGAGCGAAGCTCACTTTTGTTGTAACCAAGTTAAGACTTGGAAATGTGTAAGCCAATAAGGTATTTATTTATATTAAACTCTTTTGTATCCTTAACTTCATGTAATGAAAGGACTTTTCACTCTGATGTATGCGATTACCAATGTATGCTTTTGAGTTATATCCATTGTGTATTTTGGGGGCGTTACATCCCATCTTTCCCAAAGGAGAGTACAAAAAGAATTTTACTAGCCAGTTTTTTTTTTTTTTTTTTTTGAACAATTTTTACTAACTAGTTTGAACCCAAATATTCATGAACAAACTTGATTGGTTTAAAATTTATTTGTGCTCTACTTTTTTATTAAGGGGTGGTTTGAGATGTTTTAAATAAATGTACTTTTTGACTTTTGTAAAAAAAAAAACAGTTTAGAAAAGTGGAGAAAGTGGTTAGAAAAAAAGAGAGGAGGTGTTGATAGATGTGACCTAAATAAGTGTATATATGTAAAAAAAAAGTACACTTTTTTAGTTCTTCCCAAACAAGCAGTAAATAGATTGAGGTTGAATTTAATTTATAAACTTGTTTAATAATTGAATTGAGTTTGAATAAGTTTAAACTCAATTAAAATATTTAACGAGCTGAGTTTAAATTGAATTTTAAAATTTAGTTTGCGCTCGGGTTTGAACCTAACTAAAATTTTAACAAGTTAAGCTCTAATCATGCAAAATGTAACTCGATTCATTTGTAACTTCAATTTTGTTGATACTATTTTTAAATAAATAATAATTTGTGCATATGTTACTTAAGTTTAAAAATTATATTCATTTTTTAAATTTAATGATGTGGTAGTCTATTAGCTAATGCAACTCTGTTTTTAATTTTTTTTTTTATAATTATCAATCAATAATTTCACTTACATATCATTAAGTTTAGAAAGTGGGTAAATTAAATTGTATATCATTTTTTATTTAAATAAATTTTAAAAAATATATAATTATTTAGAAAGAGATATACTACATCTCATATTTATTGAAACTTCTAATTCCATCCCTAATAAGATGGTTAAGACTCACGTGAAGTGGTCTCACACTCCTCTTTCTCTCATCTTTTACCCTCATAATTTTACATTATTGGGGGTGGAATTAAGAGACAAAATTTGGAAATAATTTATTTTTATGTAAAATTTGAAAATAAGTAATTTTTTCTGATTATTAAATTAGGAGATTTATTAAGAAATCATTTTTCAAGTACTTGTATACAATTAGTTTATAATATATTCTTGTATTTCAATAAGTTTTATTATTTAGATATTTGATCTACTAATATTAATTATCATATTTAAAGTTTTTATAGGCAATTTTATCTTTATAAATATTTTTTATACACTTAGCAACTTGGTGATGTAAACATTCATATTTAACAGTATAAATATTCACATTAACATAAGACTTATTGAAACATAAAAAAAAAATAATTTAGACTAAATAAAATATAAATAGATAAAAAAATTATGAATAAATACCCTATTAAATTCTAAACAGAGAAAATTCCACCAAACCTCTTGTATAAATATCCATCAAATAGCAGCTAACCTAACAAACCACATTGTCACTTCCTCTCTCTCTCTCTCTCTCTCTCTCTCTCTCTCTCTCTCTCTCTCTCTCTTTCTAGAGCAGAGCCTCTCTCTCAAGAATCAAACTTTCACTCACTCAAAAATGGCTGAATATTCTGGGCCATCGTCTCTCTCCCAAACCTTCGAAGGATGAGAAGAAGAGCAAAACCACCGAAATGGCCCTCATTTTATCCGATCCATAAAGCCTAGACTCGCCTTCAACGTTGGCCCTGCCGCAGTGGCAGAGGGTGCCAATCGGAGGCCCTGTGGCCGTCCACCAGGCTCAAAAAACAAACTGAAACCAGCAGTTGTCCTGACCACCAAAGACGGCAACGCCGGCATGAAAGTGGCAGCGTTGGAGATCATCGTTGGGTCATATGTCATAGACACGGTGGTTCAGTTTGGGCATAAATGCCAGTTGGGTGGTACAATCATAATGTGTAACGCCCTAAAAAAAATCCATAAATCAGGCATTCATTACATCCATAAACTTAAGAGAGTAAGACATAATGCCATTCATCAAAGTATTCTTACAAAAGATATTACATGTTGACAACAAAAATAAATGCCCTATAGGCTTACAACTTTCTAAGTCAATACTTGGGTTCAACAAAAGTAGAGTTTTAACTCTTTACACAAAATAAGCTCATGGCTTGATATACATGTAATATACAAAAGAGACAACAAAAAGAGCGATCAGTCTCAAGCCTCCCAAGCTACTTCCTTGGAGGTGGCATATCACCTGAACCTAAAAATGATATCCCATATAGGGTGAGCCAACGCCCAGTAGGGATATGCTAAACATAATATGAGCAATAACTAAAACATTAGTATTTGATAAATGTTTAACCCATATAAACCAACTTATAACACATTCCAATTCCATGACAAATATGCCCATGTTTCATTCTACTTTCCTTTACTTAACTGATTCAATTCATAAACGTGGCTCAGAACCTTGCCAAACAATTCAATTCAATTCAATGAGACTGCATCCCATATCAACAGTACTTTAATTTCAAATGAGATAACAACTCATATCAAAACACTCTCGTACTTCACATTAGATACACATATTTGCTGTATCAAAGTCATATCAAAACACTTCCATACTTCACATTACATACACATATTTGCTGTATCAAAGTCATATCAAAACACTTCCATACATCACAATAGATACACAAATTTGTTGTATCAATGGAGTCCATCCCCTATCTCCTCCAAAATAATATCCGGTATAGGAGTCCATCCCCTATCTCCTCCCAAATCATGGAGTACATCCCTTATCTCCTTCCATACAAAACAATGTATATAAACAATTATCATATACACGATCAATCAATACACAAATTCGATGTATTATTCCAACTGTCGTATTCAATGGCATATTCAATCAATTAGTTTTAATTCACCTAGTCATCATGTAGTGTCTACAACAATCAAGACTATCCTCCACTGATAGCCCAAAGCAATTGTTTCTAAATAGATAATAAATGCATCAACAGATAAATTATCAACATTTTCAAAGGTGGGGGATTAATAAATCCAACTCCACCATTCAATCTCATAATAAGCCAATTTCATTATTTTCAACTCAAATTCATATTTCCATGACTTTCCAAATTAATTATGCAAATTAATTTATATCATAAAATTAGGGCTTTCTTTCCTATTTTCTGAATATTGACCAAAGGCTCATATATTAACAACAACATCAATAAGCTCATTTTAAGACCCAAGATACACATATATTGGTCAAAATAGCAAAACCCCTCTTTATTCATGTTGAAACCCTAACACCCAAAATCACCCAACTTCAACATTAAATCAAATTGACTAAAAGATCATAAAAATGAGTAGTTATCCCTACCTCAAAAGATGAGACCAAAAGGAGAAGATGATGAATTTCGAAATGCTCCAAAACCCAAGATTTTCGGATAGAAATGTAGCCCAAGCCAAGCTCTACACTTTATACAAAGGGACTAAGGTAGAAGATCACTCACACTAGATCAAACCCTAGAGAGAAGTTGAATTTTAGAGTGAGGAGCTCTCCCATGGAGGTTTTGAAAAGTTAGAGAGAGAAAGAGTCAAAGAAAAGTGATCCGAAAAGTCACTTTTCGGACTGATATAAAAGTCGACCCGCTCGAGCGTCAGGCACAGACTCACGCTCGAGCATGAAAAGCATCGCTCGAGCGTCGATTGCACACTTCTAGAAGTTTTGCAGACCATAGTCCCTGCTCGAGCGTCAAAATTCCCGCTCGAGCGGAGGAACAAAATCAAAGGAGCCCGCTCGAGCGTCCGATGACCTTCACAAAAAATACTGGGAGATGGAAAATCACGCTCGAGCATCAAAAAGCCCGCTCGAGCAGAGAAGGAACAACAAAAGGCCCGCTCGGGCGTCAAAAGCCCCGCTCGAGCGTGAAGGCCAAAATCTGGGCATCAACCTTTGGTTTCTGAACAAAACCAACATGTTTCCAACCTGCCCAACACAACCCATGACTCAAATACAAAGAGTAAATGACGGAAATGAGAATACGACAACAAAACATCCATAGAACTAATTCCAGAATATAGTAAACATGGAAGGGAAAATCGAGATCGCTATAACCTCCCCCCCTTAAGGAATTTCGTCCCCGAAATTAGATACCAGTTTTCAAAAACAAGTTTTCTCAATTCCTAACAATGTTACAATTCAATACTCAACAACTTGACCCTTTACCGGTTATTCCATCTCTATTCAAGAGGCATCTCACAATATACAACTCAATTTGCATAATTAATGTGCTTTCTCCTGAAATTTACCAATTTCAACACATATTCCACAATTTAATTACATATTCAATGCCAACAGTATATTTGCATTTCCAAAACAGAATTAACATATGCAATGTTAAAATAAACTTCCATCTCAAGGCAAGTTTCATAATATTTTCATAAATCGAAACATTTACAATGTTTTACAACTTAAGACGCATTCAATGCTCTTAATGTTTATCAATAGCAGCAAAATATACAACATGTGCTCAAACATCCACAAATAGATCCGGATATTTCTCTCGGACCTCCAATTCACGTTCCCAAGTGGCTTCCTCAACCCTGTGATGTTTCCACAAAACCTTTACCAACGAAATGGCCTTGCCTCGCAAGACTTGTTCCCGCCTATCCAAGACCCGTACCTGTCTCTCCTCATACAAGGCATCCTCAGCAACCTCTAAATCGGTCCAATCCAATACATGCAATGGATCTGGCTCGTACTTCCGAAGCATGCTAACATGAAACACGTCATGTACCCTGAACAACTGCGGCGGTAAAGCTAAAGGATAGTCAACCACACCAATCCTTTCAAGGATCTCAAAAGGGCCTATAAACCGAGGGGACAACTTCCCACTCTTCCCAAATCTCATCAAACCCCGCCCAGGTGACATTTTCAAGAAGACATGATTACCCACCTCAAATGCCAAAGGCCTCGTCCTATGGTCGGCATAACTCTTTTGGCGACTCTAGGCTGTAACAAGCCTCCTACGAATAAGCTCAACTTTCTCCGTCGTTTCCTTAACCAACTCCGGGCCCAACAAAGGTGCATCACCCACCTCGGCTCAACAAACTGGAGACCTACACGGTCAGCCATACAAGGCCTCAAACGGTGCCATCCCGATACTCGACTGGAACCTTTTGTTGTAGGCAAATTCCACCAAGGGCAAGTGCCTCTCCCACGACCCACTAAAGTCAAGGACACAACCTCGAAGCATATCCTCAAGGATCTGTATAGTACGCTCAGACTGCCCGTCAGTCTGAGGATGATAAGCCGTGCTAAAGGTCAACCTAGTGCCCAAGGCACTCTGGAAACTCTGCCACAACCTAGCAGTAAAACGTGGATCTCTATCAGAGATGATCGACACTGGGATCCCGTGCAACCTCACTATGTCCCGAACATACAAGTCGGTGAGATGTTCTACCGAATCTCTCACGCACATAGGGATAAAGTGCGCCGACTTAGTCAACCGGTCTACAATCACCCAAATAGCATCACTACCCCGCTGAGTGCTCAGAAGACCTACAACGAAGTCGATGGTGACATGCTCCCACTTCCACTCGACAATAGGCAAGGGTTATAACAAACCCGTTGGCCTCTGATGTTCGGCCATCACTTGCTGACAAGTAAGGCACTTAGACACAAAACTGCCACATCTTTCTTCATACCCGGCCACCAAAACTGGTGACCCAAATCACAATACATCTTAGTGCCTCCCGGATGTACCGCAAGGCGTGAATGGTGAAATTCTCGGAGTATCTCCTCTCGGCAAGACTCCGGCACAAACAAACGATCTCGGTATCTCACACTCAGGTCAGGATACACAGTCAAACCCTTCTCAACCTTCCCACTTGAGATCTTCTCTCGGAGGGATTCTACCTCAAGGTTACCTCTCTGTGCCTCTAACACTCGATTCACAAGTGTAGGTTGCGCAACTATAGAAAACAAGGCTGCAGCCTCAACGGATTTGCCCAGAAGCAAATCGAACTCGCCAAGTGCACCCAACATTTCCCACTCCCGGATGGCTATACAAGCTACATCGCTAATGGATTTCCTACAAAGGGCATCGGCCACTACATTGGCCCTTCCCGAGTGATAGTGCAACTTGAAATCGTAATCCTTAATGAACTCCATCCATCTTCTTTGCCTCAAATTCAAGTCTCTCTATGTAAACAGATACTTCAAACTCTTATGATCCGAGAACACCTCGAATCTCTCACCATAAAGGTAGTGCCTTCAAATCTTCAAGGCAAAGATCACTGCAGCTAACTCTAGGTCATGTGTAGGGTAATTCTTCTCGTGTATTTTCAACTGCCGCGAACCATAGGCTACCACTTTTCCCTCTTGCATCAACACACAACCCAAACCCTCTCATGACGCATCACAGTAAACCGCATAACCCAAACCTCTCTCCGAGATAATCAAAACTGGAGTGGTAGTAAGTCTAACCTTAAGTTCCTGGAACGAGTTTTCGCAAGTCTCATTCTACACAAACTTGACCCCTTTCTGCGTCAATCTAGTCAATGGCGAAGCTAGCCTGGAGAAATCTTTCACAAACTGACGGTAATACCCAGCTAATCCCAGAAAACTACGGATCTCAAAAACACTCTTAGGCTGTGCCCAATCCTGCACTACCTCTGTCATGACCCGAACCTGCCCCTATGGGTTAAGGACATAACCGGCCAGTAATCCTGGGATTACCTACGGCCTCAGACCAAAACAGACATATCTTGTCAGAGAAAAGGGGCCAAACGGAAGCAATAAATAAAAACTTTGTCCATAGAGCCGTGCCTATATGCACATTAACAGACCACATTTAGTTACGTTAATAACCCACAGTTCAAAAGTACCGTTTCACAGAATTCATTACAAACAGGATCATCCAAAACAAGTCAACCTATGACAGACTATTTACATAATTACATAAAGTCCCTACCGACAAGACAAAACATAAATACATAGCTAAAGGCAAGGGTAGGTCTCAAGAGTGAGACGCAAGGCTGACTTCCTCAAAACTCGAATTTATCCTAGCAGACTTCACTGGGGCTGGGTTTGGACTTCCCTTGGCTCACCTACAAACACATGAATGAGCGTGAGCGATAGCCCAGTGAATAATATCAAATATAGCAGTTACATAACAATATGTAGAACAACATGCTCTAAACGGCCTTGGGCCCAATTCTTACTTCTATTTAACGAATATATATAACTATACGAAATTCAAAACAAGTAACTGTAGTTCTAAACATTCTGGCCTTCGGCCCATTCGGATTTCCATTCATGGCGAAACGGCCTTCGGCCCATTCACTTATGTCGAAACGGCCTTTGGCCCACTCTTTTATGTCAAAACGGCCTTTGGCCCACTCTTTCATACCAAAACGGCCTTCGGCCCACTCATTCATGTCAAAACGACCTTTGGTCCATTCATTTCCATCAAAACGACCTTTGGTCCATTCATTCTTATCGAAATGACCCTTGGTCCATTCATTTACATCAAAACGACCTTCGGTCCATTCGTTCTTATCAAAACGACCTTCGGTCCATTCATATCAAAACGACCTTTGGTCCATTCATTTACTCCTGTCAGACTTTTGTCCACAATCCCAATCAACAACTTATAGAGTTTATAGGGAAATAACAATTGGACATTTGACAAGCTTTCAAATATTGATATTACTCACAGTGATCGGCTTGTGGATGCGCCTTGGAGCTTGACCCTACACATTTCATGAGTACAAAAGGGTCACTAACAGTTCAATCCGTTCTTTAATTCACATATTCCTCTTTAGGCTTTATTTTTATCTCAATAACTCGTTTACAATGTTTAACATATGCCTAAGAGTGCTTACAAGTGAAAGGGAACGGAAAACGAAACACAGAACGCATAAACAAAATTCCAGGAAACAGGGTCCCCGCTCAAGCGTCAACGTATCCGCTCGAGCGGACCCTTAAGGCCTGCAAAAGTACTGGTTGCATGAAAATTACGCTCGAGCGTTAAATAGGGCGCTCGAGCGGAAGGCCTGTCTACAAAATTCCACGCTCGAGCGTGATATGTCCCGCTCGAGCGGACATCCAACTCTGCAAAAATGCTGGGAGCACGATTTTCCCGCTCGAGCGGCCATTACCCCGCTCGAGCGGACATCAAAATTCTGGAAAACCCAGAACTGTGTTCTTGAGTTCCAACATCGAATTCAAGGGCCCCAAATGCATGATTTCGGCTCAAACTTCATATATATGTGTAGTAACATGATATAGACACCAAATTACCACATATTGAAACTCAATTCCCATGAATCAATCACATGCAAACCCAAACTATACCAAACTTACTTCCAATACATTAAATTCATGCATTTAAGTTTCATATCTTCATCAATCATGCATGCATGTCAATTCTTGACTCCATTTCTATTCCAATCAATGCAAATGGTGTTCATTCCCATGGAACACAACAAAAACATGCTTGCATGTAGGATTTAACATTCATATTTCCATATTCCTCCCAATACATGCTTGATTATGCAAAACCATGGTGATCCTATACATGCATGTGCACTTTAACTTCAAATTCATCAATTAGAGTACAACTCTTGTTCTTGATCACCAATTAACCTTTAATTCACAAAATCACAAGTTCAAATTCATGAATTCATAAACAATCACTTACCTAGAAGCTCAATCTATGGTCAGTTCTTGAGTTGGACTTCAAATTCGTGACCTTGGGCCAAAAATTACACAACTCTCTCCCTCACTCTCTCTAGCAGCCGACCTCCCCCCTTTCTTAGAGTTTGATCAGCCAAAAATGAAGGTATATGAGAGAATGAGAAGTATAGTGCTCAAACACAAGAAGTCCCACTAGCCACAATTAAGATATTAAACAATTTGAGCACAATGCCATTAAATAATTCAATTTAATCTGGCCCGAATCAATTTTTCAATTAAATTTCACCGTAGGCTCTAAAACTTATGCCAATCAAAATGGCGTAATCAATTTCGGGTTCTATGGCCGATAAGGCCCTCAATTAAATTTCCAAAGCTAATTATTCAAACAGATATTCCTACGGTGAACAGATAAAACTTCAAAATCACATATATTCACATAATGGCACATAAAATCATGGTAAACACATAATCATACTCAGTTTAAGGACCAATTGGCATATTACGGAACAGGGGTATTACAGTCTTCCCCCCTTTAAGAAGTTTGGTCCTCCAAACTTAATTTACCTTCGTCGGGAAACAAGTGTGGATAGCGTAGACGCATTTCCTCCTCTTTTTCCCATGTAGCATCTGTCCCGTAGTGTTCCTTCCATTCCACTTTCACCATTGGAATGGATTTGTTTCTCAATTCTTTCACTTGTCGGTCAACAACTCTTTCCGGCCATTCAGCATATTCCATGTTTTCATCAATAGCGACCCGGTGATAGTCAATCACATGCAACGGGTCTCGGAGGTAACCCCTCAACATTGACACATGAAACACATTGTGGATTTGCTCAAATCCCGGTGGCAAAGCAACCCTGTAGGCAACTGGACCAAGCCTTTCCAAAATCTGGAACGGCCCAATGTATCGGGGCGACAACTTGCCCTTTTTCCCAAATCTGACTTGACCTTTCATTGGAGAAACACGAATGAACACATGGTCGCCGACCTCATACTCAAGAGGTCTTCTCCGAACGTCTGCGTAACTCTTTTGTCGGTCTTGAGCTGTTTTGAGCCTTTGCCGAATAGTTTTGATCTTTTCAGAGGTGTCTTGTACAATTTCAGGCCCGAGCAAAGCTCTGTCCCCGACCTCTGTCCAACAAATAGGTGATCTACACCTCCTACCATACAAAGCCTCGTATGGTGCCATACCGATGCTGGAGTGGAAGCTGCTATTATAAGCAAACTCTGCAAGCGGCAAATAATCTTCCCAACTCCCCTGAAAATCCAAAGCACACATGCGAAGCATATCTTCCAAAGTCCGTATCGTTCGTTCTGACTGCCCATCTGTCTGCGGGTGGAATGCAGTACTGAACCTTAGTTCTGTTCCCATAGCTTCCTGCAAACTCTTCCACAATCTAGATACAAATTTCGGGTCCCTATCTGACACAATGGACACCGGAACTCCGTGTAACCGGACAACTTCATCAACATAAATGGTAGCCAATCTATAAGCAGTAAATGTAGTTTTGACAGGCAGAAAATGTGCGGATTTGGTTAGTCTATCAACTACAACCCAAACAGAATCCATACCTCGGGAAGTCCGAGGTAGGCCAACAACGAAATCCATAGTCACATGTTCCCACTTCCATTCAGGAATAGGGAGAGGTTGAAGTAGGCCGCCTGGTTTCTGATGTTCAGCCTTAACTTGCTGACACTGAAGGCACTTGGACACATATTCTGCAATCTCTTTCTTCATTTTAGGCCACCAGTAGGTTTGTTTCAAATCCCGATACATTTTATTATTACCCGGATGCATAGCAAATACAGATCTGTGGGCTTCATCTAAAACCCTCTTCCTTAGCCCCGGAATATCTGGGACACATATTCGGTTTCAAAATTTCAACATTCCATTCTCGACACTGAACTCTGCCTTTGGGCTTACTTCAAATTCATCAATTATCTTTCTGAGGAACTCATCTTCTTTCTGTTTCTGCTTGATCTCATCAACAATTGCCGGTTCGGCTGTAATAGCGGCTATTAATCCGCCCTGCTCACATACCACCACTTCAATTTCAGACTTTTCAAAGTCTTGCAAAATCCCCCTTTGTTCAGTAAGCAAACAAGCCATACTCCCTGTTGATTTTCTGCTCAAGGCATACGCCACTGTATTAGCTTTCCCTGGATGATACTGAATCTCCAGATCATAGTCTTTTATCAGCTCTAGCCATCTTCTCTGACGCATATTCAACTCTTTCTGCGTGAAGAAGTATTTCAGGCTCTTATGATCCGTGTAGACTTCACACTCTGCCCCATACAAGTAATGCCGCCAGATTTTCAAAGCAAAAACAACCGCGGCCAATTCTAGGTCATGTGTTGGATAATTCTTCTCATGTGGCTTCAACTGTCGGGAGGCGTAAGCAATAACCTTTCCGTTCTACATTAACACACAACCCAAACCCTTATAAGATGCGTCACTGAAAATCACAGAATTTTCCGTACCTGAAGGTAGTGTCAAAATTGGTGCAGTGGTCAATCTTGTCTTCAATTCATGAAAGGCTGATTCTCTTTCACCATTCCACTCAAATGGTTGTCCTTTACGTGTCAATTGGGTAAGAGGCACGGCTAATTTCGAAAAGTCCTTTACAAACCTCCTGTAGTACCCTGCCAAACCCATGAAACTGCGAACTTCTGTCACATTAGTTGGTGTAGGCCAATTCACAATTGCTTCTATTTTCTGCGGGTCCACTGAAATTCCTTCCTTGTTGATCACATGCCCTAAGAAAACAACCTCATCCAACCAAAACTCACATTTCTTTAGTTTAGCAAATAATTTCCTTTCCCGAAGTATTTGTAAAACAGTCCTCAAATGATGTTCATGTTCAAGTCTATCTTTAGAGTATATCAAAATATCATCGATGAAGACTACAACAAACTCATCAAGGTAGGTTTTAAAAGTTCTATTCATTAGGTCCATAAATGCTGCCGGAGCATTAGTCACTCCAAATGGCATAACAAGAAACTCAAAATGACCATACCTCGTTCTGAATGCGGTTTTCTCAACATCCTCTGCTTTAACCTTCAGCTGATGATACCCGGATCTCAAATCAATCTTAGAAAACACCTGTGATCCCTGCAACTGGTCAAATAAGTCATCAATACGGGGTAAGGGATATTTGTTCTTTACCGTTACCTTGTTCAATTCCAGGTAATCAATACACAGGCGCAGAGTACCATCCTTCTTCTTTACAAATAACACTGGTGCACCCCAAGGCGAAGCGCTAGGCCGGATAAACCCTTTATCAAGAAGGTCTTGCAACTGTTCCTTTAATTCTTTCATTTCGGCAGTAGCCATTCTGTAGGGAGTTTTAGAAATAGGCTGGGTGCCTGGTACAGTCTCAATAGTAAACTCTATTTCTCTGTCTACCACTTCCCCTGGTAGTTCATTCGGAAACACGTCTGGAAATTCTCTAACAATAGGAATTTTATTCAATTCAACATTCACGGATTGTTCAGTCAATACATAACACAAATAACCCTGGCACCCCTTCCTGATCAATTTGCATGCTTTCATTGCAGATATCAAATATGGTGGAGGCACTACCCCATTTCCCACAAACACTATCTCTTTCTGTTCTGGGGGTCTAAACACAACCCTCTTTGTCACACAATCTATAGTGGCACAATATTTGGTCAACCAATCCATGCCCAAAATTACATCGAAGTGTCTAAAGTTTAAGGGCAACAAATCTACATATAGGGTAGCATCCTCAATATGCATGTCACAAAACCGATATATATAGTCACATAACACAGATTCCCCCGATGGAGCAGACACACATAACAAATATGGCAACAATTCTAGGGGTCTTTTCAGTCTAGATGCAAATGCATATGTCACAAATGAGTGCGTCGATCCAGAATCAATTAATACAAAGGCATCCTGATTACATATTGAAATAGTACCTGAGACAACGGTATTGGCATTCCGCGTATCGCCCAGAACGAGTGCAAAAACTCTCCCTTGTCTCACTGTATCCCCAGTAGTAGCAGATCTCAAAGTGTTTCCCGGCTTTGGGATCGATGCAGTGGAGCTAGCAGCTACCTTCCCACTATTCTGATTACAATCTCGAGCTATATGCCCTTGTTTCCCACACTTAAAACAGGCTCCCGACGCACGGTAACAGACTCCACGGTGCCTTTTGCTACAAGTGTTGCACATGGGAGCCGTGTCTCGGGAAGAACTTGAGGTAGTTGAGGAGCCCGTGTTTTGCTTTTTCAGAAATTTCTTCTTCGAAAAGAAGCCTTGTCTTTTGTTGCCTCTCCATTCGGTTGTTGGCTTAGCTTGTCTAGCTATATTAGCCTCTAATATGATGGCCCGATCAAGCACCCCGATGTAGGTTTCCAACTTCAGGACATTCACTCGCTCTAGGATGTCACTTCGGAGCCCACCTTCAAAATGCCTTGCCTTCTTATAATCAGTGTCAATTACGTGTGGTGCAAACCTGGCCAACTCAGTAAATTTGGCCTCATACTCAGCTACAGTCATACTGTCTTGTTTGAGTTCCATGAACTCTGCCACTTTCCTATCCCGGACACACTGCGGGAAGTACTTGTCATAGAAGATTTCCAAAAATTTTGCCCAATCAATATTTCTGTGGTTTTCCCTCATCAACATCCACCATCTTCTCGCTTCATCTTCTAGCATAAAGGTGGCTAGAAGCACTTTCTGTGTATCCGAGCACGGAAACACCTCAAACAGTTTTTCAATCCCAAGTACCCAAGCTTCGGCTTTTAAGGGATCTAGTCCACCATGGAACTGTGGTGGTTTCATTTTCTTGAATTCCTTGGTGAGAGCGATTATCCGATCATCATTTTGATTATCTGGCACAGGTGGTGCCGGAGGTGGAGGTGGCGGATATGGTTGCTGCCACTGTTGTTGCCACTCCTGTTGCTGTCTCAAGGCTTCTGCCATTTCTTGGATCAGTCTTTCCATTCTGTCCAGTCGGGCAGTAGAGGATTCCTCTAACTCATCACCTCTGGTTCTCACCATCTGATTAAACTTGCATTATATTTCATACAAAAGGTACACAAGTACGCATACACTAAGGAGCACATATTTCCAGATAATTTGCAATGCAAGTAGTTCACAACTTACGCATATAATTTCATAACAAAACATTTAAGCATATAATCAATGCTTCCAAACTCGTACTTATCACATGAATGCATCCTAGATCTTATCTAGACGCTTATTGCTCTTTTTGGACAAGTGTGTGAGTAATTAACTCGTGCTCTGATACCACTCTGTCATGACCCGAACCCGCCCCTATGGGTTAAGGACATAACCGGCCAGTAATCCTGGGATTACCTACGGCCTCAGACCAAAACAGACATATCTTGTCAGAGAAAAGGGGCCAAACGGAAGCAATAAATAAAAACTTTGCCCATAGAGCCGTGCTTATAAGCACATTAACAGACCACATTTAGTTACGTTAATAACCCACAGTTCAAAAGTACCGTTTCACAGAATTCATTACAAACAGGATCATCCAAAACAAGTCAACCTATGACAGACTATTTACATAGTTACATAAAGTCCCTGCCGGCAAGACAAAACATAAATACATAGCTAAAGGCAAGGGTAGGTCTCAAGAGTGAGACGCAAGGCTGACTTCCTCAAAACTCGGATTTATCCTAGCAGACTTCACTAGGGCTGGGTTTGGAATTCACTTGGCTCACCTACAAACACATGAATGAGCGTGAGCGATAGCCCAGTGAATAATATCAAATATAGCAGTTACATAACAATATGTAGAACAACATGCTCTAAACGGCCTTGGGCCCAATTCTTACTTCTATTTAACGAATATATATAACTATACGAAATTCAAAACAAGTAACTGTAGTTCTAAACATTCTGGCCTTCGGCCCATTCGGATTTCCATTCATGGCGAAACGGCCTTCGGCCCATTCACTTATGTCGAAACGGCCTTTGGCCCACTCTTTCATGTCAAAACGGCCTTTGGCCCACTCTTTCATACCAAAACGGCCTTCGGCCCACTCATTCATGTCAAAACGACCTTTGGTCCATTCATTTCCATCAAAACGACCTTTGGTCCATTCATTCTTATCGAAATGACCCTTGGTCCATTCATTTACATCAAAACGACCTTCGGTCCATTCGTTCTTATCAAAACGACCTTCGGTCCATTCATATCAAAACGACCTTCGGTCCATTCATATCAAAACGACCTTTGGTCCATTCATTTACTCCTGTCAGACTTTTGTCCACAATCCCAATCAACAACTTATAGAGTTTATAGGGAAATAACAATTGAACATTTGACAAGCTTTCAAATATTGATATTACTCACAGTGATCGGCTTGTGGATGCGCCCTGGAGCTTGACCCTACACATTTCATGAGTACAAAAGGGTCACTAACAGTTCAATCCGTTCTTTAATTCACATATTCCTCTTTAGGCTTTATTTTTATCTTAATAACTCGTTTACAATGTTTAACATATGCCTAAGAGTGCTTACAAGTGAAAGGGAACGGAAAACGAAACACAGAACGCATAAACAAAATTCCAGGAAACAGGGTCCCCGCTCGAGCGTCAACGTATCCGCTCGAGCGAACCCTTAAGGCCTGCAAAAGTACTGGTTGCATGAAAATTACGCTCGAGCGTTAAATAGGGCGCTCGAGCGGAAGGCCTGTCTACAAAATTCCACGCTCGAGCGTGATATGTCCCGCTCGAGCGGACATCCAACTCTGCAAAAATGCTGGGAGCACGATTTTCCCGCTCGAGCGGACATCAAAATTCTGGAAAACCCAGAACTGTTTTCTTGAGTTCCAACATCGAATTCAAGGGCCCCAAATGCATGATTTCGGCTCAAACTTCATATATATGTGTACTAACATGATATAGACACCAAATTACCACATATTGAAACTCAATTCCCATGAATCAATCACATGCAAACCCAAATTATACCAAACTTACTTCCAATACATTAAATTCATGCATTTAAGTTTCATATCTTCATCAATCATGCATGCATGTCAATTCTTGACTCCATTTCTATTCCAATCAATGCAAATGGTGTTCATTCCCATGGAACACAACAAAAACATGCTTGCATGTAGGATTTAACATTCATATTTCCATATTCCTCCCAATACATGCTTGATTATGCAAAACCATGGTGATCCTATACATGCATGTGCACTTCAACTTCAAATTCATCAATTAGAGTACAACTCTTGTTCTTGATCACCAATTAACCTTTAATTCACAAAATCACAAGTTCAAATTCATGAATTCATAAACAATCACTTACCTAGAAGCTCAATCTATGGTCAGTTCTTGAGTTGGACTTCAAATTCGTGACCTTGGGCCAAAAATTACACAACTCTCTCCCTCACTCTCTCTAGCAGCCGACCTCCCCCCTTTCTTAGAGTTTGATCAGCCAAAAATGAAGGTATATGAGAGAATGAGAAGTATAGTGCTCAAACACAAGAAGTCCCACTAGCCACAATTAAGATATTAAACAATTTGAGCACAATGCCATTAAATAATTCAATTTAATCTGGCCCGAATCAATTTTTCAATTAAATTTCACCGTAGGCTCTAAAACTTATGCCAATCAAAATGGCGTAATCAATTTCGGGTTCTATGGCCGATAAGGCCCTCAATTAAATTTCCAAAGCTGATTATTCAAACAGATATTCCTACGGTGAACAGATAAAACTTCAAAATCACATATATTCACATAATGGCACATAAAATCATGGTAAACACATAATCATACTCAGTTTAAGGACCAATTGGCATATTACGGAACAGGGGTATTACAACCTCTATCTTGGATGTATCAACAGACACCCCTTCCCCAGAGACTACATGGCCTAAGAATTTAACCTCTCTTAGCCAGAACTCACACTTGCCAAACTTGGCATGCAGCTTATGGGCTCTAAGTAACTCAAGCACCACTGTAGACACCCCATTTTTGACCGTCCTTAAGACTTGGACGTCATCATTTGAACACTCGATGATCATCCATGTTCGTATTCGTTTTCAGTTCTCGGAGGTTTCGATCGTGCGCCTTGCCTCAAGACCTCTCGACTTGTTTGTTTTGCACTTGGTTGTACACCAAACATTTGTGTTTTTGCTTCTGAGGGCATGGAATCGCTTGTTGGCCATCCCCACACCTCACCGACCTTGGCTTGAGGCCACCGGCTCAGTTTTCTTGCTACCGGCCAAATATTTTGGTTAGTCGGCAGTGTTTTTGGTTGGCCGGCCATTTTTATTGGTCAATCGGCCATATTTTCCAGCCGACCCCTTTCTATCTGCTTTTGGCAGATATTTTATGCCAGCTGTGACAGTTGGCATCCACTTTACACCCCCTCCATACCTATGGAGGGATTTGCCTCTTGTTTAGCTTTTCTTGGAAGCTTGAGGATTTGACCCTCTATAAAGAGGGAGCTCATCCTCCCTCCTCCAGGTTCAGAGAATTAGGGTTAGAGAGTGAGATACAACTTTGTATCTATATTCAGTTATTTGATCCCATTTTGTGCCTCAAAACCGAGTTTGTGTCTTACTTTTGCACTTGAACACCTAGCATTACACCACCCTTGGGTTGTTGAGGCATTACATAGTTGTTGTTAAGGTTCTTGAGCTGATTTTGATCAGAGAAACCTGCTGGAGCTTGGTTCTTGAAGAGGTTCTACAAGGGTGAGTTCCTTGCTTTAGATTTCCCTTTTTTGCACAAGCTTTTAGCCTATCTTGCATCTGTTTCTAAGCTTAAGTTATAATTGATAAAAGTTCTATTTTTAAGTTCTTAAAATAGTTGTTTAAGATCACTTTGGTGTTTGGGGTTGTTTACCCCCTCTTAGGCCTTGTTTGGCCTCATTTTTGTCCCTTTTTTGTGAGCTCTGGGACCACCTTGTATTGGCCTTCTCACCACTGTTTTTAAGTCCTTGCATGTTTTAGGCTTATTTGGACTTGCCTTAGGAATGTTTTAGGTCCTATTGGCCCTTTGGGGCTTGCTTCATGTAGCCTTGGTTTGAGTCCTTTGGCTAGTTTCAAGTTTTAGGCTTTATTGCATGTCATGCTTGATTTGTTTATGTGATTTGGCATCACTTCTAGCGTCATTTCAGGGCATGTAATGTTGTCACATTTGTATGCTTCCCTTTCCTTTTAAGTGTGCTTAAAAGTTTCCCCTTTGATGCTTAGGTGTTAAGCCCATTACCATGCATGTTTGCATGTGTATTTCATGCCTTTGTTGCATCATTTTGGTCACTGTTTTTGACCTATTGGAGAGCTGTCCATCTTGGTGTAAGCCCATCCTTTGCATGTTGCTATGTGCTTGCCTTGTATGTTGTTGCATACTTGGCCCATTGCATATTGTTGTATGCTTAAGTTGCATTTTGCATGCTTGTTAGCTTGCATTTTGTCATGAGTTGAATATGTTGTTACATGATTGCATGTTTGCCTGCTTGTTCACATGCTCATGTTGCATTAGTTTGCTTGCATGTCTAGGTTGCATAGCATTGTGCATGTTTGCATCCCTTGCCTCTTGATCAATTATGATAGAGGTTAGGATCATTGTGTGTTTGTGTGCATTTCATTTGATATCAAATTGCGCACTTGGCATCTTGGGCCTTCATGCATTGAAATGCGTGATTGATTGCCCGAGGGTCGAGAACCATACTCCTTTGAGTCTCAAACATGATAAGGAGGGTGGTGGTGCAAACATTGCTTTGAAAATGCATTGCCATGCTCTGTCTGTCCTCTGCTGCAACAAAATAGGATTCTGCAGGACGAGATGGCCGGTCGACCATCTTCAATGCCAGCCGGCCATTCATTGTTAGCCGAGATTACCAAAAATGGTCGATGACCAGTTCTCCATGGTCGATGGTGTTTCCTCTTGGTCCGTGACCTCCCACAGTGCTCAGCGAGTAGTCCAGAAGTAACCTTGAGACTTGTGTAGTCCTCAGAGGTGCAGAGCAGTGTAAACAGAGGCAACATGTGACATGGCAGTGGATTTCCGAGCGGAGTCGAGCGTGCAAGCATTCGTCCCTCTTCCCGAGGCTGTTTTACTACTTTAGTAATTTAATTAATTTGTTTAATTAATTATGGGTCTGTAATATTTAATTAGCTTGTTAGTTAATTAATTTGTATTATTCATTCGGACCCTCCGAGAGAGGGCAATTTTGTAATAAGCGTGCTTCTGTCTGATGCATGTCTTCCAACCGCCATTTCTTTCTCCCTTTTACTTAACAGCTTATGATGGTTAGTTCTCGGGCACGTTTTAATTAGCATCCTTATGCTATGCATGTTTGCATCATTCATCTGTATTGCATGCACCGGATTCGGTGCATCATACTAACTACATAGTATTTCAAATTCCAAGTTGAATACGTGTATCTAGTTGTTGCATTTCACATGCCATCCTTAGATTAACCGAGCCTATTCTAGTTGCATTTTGTATGCGATGCATTAGCCATCTTAACATGGACTTGGATCATGCATTTGATTACTAACATGTCCCTTGTTTTGGCTCGGAGTACACTGTGAGTATTTATGCCTTAGCATCTTGCATGTGTATAAGTGTTAACATGACAGCATGCTTACCATGAGGCCATTTGCTTATGTGATATAACTGCCTGAATGCCTGTGGGTGAAGGTTAGATTACTTGAATTGGATCAATTCATTGAAATCCGTGTTTTAGCCTACTCGAGAGTAGCAAACCTCAAACCATTTTTCAAACAAAACGGATATGCGATGCTTTGTTCCAAATTAGGTGATTGTGTTGTGCGCATCACATAGTAAATTCTAGCTAATTAACCAGAATAAGAACACATATGTTTTCAAAACTCGATATCATGCTTAGTACAGGCCGATCTTCGGATTAGGCGAGCGGGGGTGCTCATAGATGACCTTCCCCAATCGTACCCAAGTTCTCGAGCCGAGGCAACTTTGGTTATGACGGACACGCGGCCTTAGGCAACGAGTCAGGGTTTCCTAAATTTCCCAAAATAAAATATTTAGGTGCCGACTCTGTATCTGGCAATGCAGTCCATGTTTGGCACTTCTTTCTCAAAAATCTGTTTTCCAAAACGATTTGCCGGATTTGGACTCTTTGGTGATTTATCAATCTCACATGACACATTGTGGGATCTGATTAAGAACCGTGACAAATGAGTCCGAACTGTGGAAAAGCATAGGCCCTGAGGGCGCGTCCACAGTTTCTGGTGACTCTGCTGGGGAGCTCAGAGAACTTGACTCGAACTCATGATATCTTGTTTAGACTACACTTATGTGTTTCTTTGCATTGCATGTGCATTGGTGCGCCTAGGACACCGTGTTTACCATCTGCTATTCTTGAATGGTTTGCCGGAGGCTCGCTTTGAGAAGCGTGTCGTAAGGCTGACCGGTTACGGGCTCTGTCACGATGGGAACACAAACCCCGATTTTTATCGGGGCACCCTTTTTGACCATTCGACCTAGTGCATATCGAAATCCGTAGTGACCACTCCAAGCTAGGACAGGTTGCTTACCCGATTATAGGTTGTGTGAAACCGCTGCGTGTGTAGTGAAACCCTAGCTCCTGACAAAATAGGACAGGGAAACCATATCCCAACATAGGGGTGTTTTGGGCTCTCACTTGCTTGCTATGTTCTTTTAGAGTGCGTCTCTACAGGAACACATGTATCAGTTTGCAAGTCTGAGTATCAGGCCTGAGGGCACCAATATTTGGGAATCAGTTTTACCTGAGGGTATTAGTTTACAAACAGAATTTGGGGCAGAATTCAGTAGAGAGCACAATCATTCAGCTTTGCTCATATCTGTTTTGGTGAAATCAGGCTGAGATGCTGTCTATTTTCTTCTTTTTGCAAGGTAGTCTCAGAACCATAGCTTCAGAAGGCTCCAATATCCCCTGGTACATTGGGCTTGTGCTGATGGACTTTGTCAGGTCAAAGATTCAGTTCAAGGGCAAATTAGTGTTCCATCGCCAGAGGCAGGGTAAAAAGGCCAGTCAAGCACAGATCACCAGTTCAACAGTGTCCAGCTTAGCGATCATTATCCACCTCACCTGTGCGCAGTTGGGGTTGAGATATCTGCTTCCACCTCAGAGAGGGAATACAAACCTGTCCAGTAAAATCTGCAGTTTTCAGTTAATATGGAGGACATGATGCGTCAGCTCCAAGAAACCATGCAGGCTATGCAACAGGATGCTGCCCGCTAGGCAGAAGTGGCTGCACGTCAAGTGGAAGTAGTGGCCCAACAGGCAGAGTTAATTGCCAAGTTAAAACAACAAACCGAAGCATCTGCTTCGCACCAAGCCCCTCCCCCACCAGGAGTTCCAGCACCCGAGGAGGCACCAATTGTCCAGGGGGATACGGACATTCCGACAGGGCCGACTCCGCCCCCAATCCTACCCCAATTATCCAAAACACCCACCAAGCTGTCGGATTCTCCCTTTGAGTTCGAGGTGGACTCCACAGCATTGAAGGTGAGCAAGCTTGAAAAGCTGTTCAAGAAATCTTAGGGTGTCAAGACCATTCCAGATATCGAAGATGGGTACATCGATGCAGCCGTGACACTGCCAGACCAATTTAAGATGCCACATATCGATCGCTTTGACGGATCTGGGGATCCCATGGTGCATCTACGGCTGTTTTTGGACATACTAAGGCCGATGGGCCTCTCCAGATTACAGAAGCTTTCCTTGTTTGGCCGGACCCTGTCGAGTGCAGCAGCTATTTGGTATGCCAAACTAGAGGACTCCGTCAGGAGGAATTGGGAGGAGATGGCTGAGGTCTTCATAGCTCAATACTCCTATAACCCGCAGATTGAGATGACAACCCGTGATCTTGAGACCACTAGGCAAGAGCCAAAGGAGAGTTTCTCCGATTTTGTAACCCGGTAGAGGGCTAAGGCCTCGATGATGACCATCAGGCCTGCTGACAAAGATTAGATTCGGATGGTTCTGCGCAACCTCCAACCCAAGCTCATGCAAAGGATGATCATTCTTCCCCTTCCCACCTTTGCAGATCTATATGAGATTGGGGTACAAATCGAGGATGCTATGAAGCAGGGCCTCATTGACTAGGAGAAGGAGCAGCCCAGGAGGGCATTTTCCCACAGTTCGAATGCGACCACTAGTGGTGATACAGCTGCAAGATCTTCTGAAGTGGGCATGGTCACCACCACCGCATCAAAAATAGCTACCCCATTCACCGGTGCGTCCGAAAGTAGATCACAAACAACCAAATATCCACCTCGAGGTAAGAGGGTTTTTACCCCACTTTATATGCCTTTGTCAAAGGCTCTAGAGGTCTTACTCCGGAAAGGACATCTGAAACCGTTGGAACAATGGCCTCTACCCGATCCTATCCCTCCAAAGCATGACCAGACTAAGTACTGTGCCTACCATCAACAAACCGGTCATGACACTGACAGTTGCTTTCGTCTTCGCCATGATATACAGGATCTGTTTGACAACAAGGTCATCGCCGCACCAGTCCAGCAAAGTCTATCGTCACTGGATTAGTGAACCTGGGGGATAATGTGATGTGATCGGGGGATGAACCACCTGCGGATGGCACTCAGTTCACTCCAGCTGTGGCGTATGGCACGCACTATTTTGAGCATTTGTGAATGCTGGTTTTTGTACTTTCTGACTCGGGTATTGAGTCAGTTTTGTTATGTCGTTTAGAGTCTGCCTTGTTGTATCGAGTCAATCATGTTTTGTTAGAGTCGAGTGATTTCGGGGGTGTTACCTCGGACATCACTTGCTTGTTTTGTGTTTGTTTTTTTGTTCTCTTTTGAGTCTGTTTCTGCCTTGGAGCCAATTACACCAGAAGATCTAATTGAAACAGCAGTGGTTTTTCATGCTTTTGTGCTTGCTTCTACCTTGTGTCAGTTGTGCCAGAAACTTGAATGAAATGACAATTCTCTTCACCTACTCTTCTGTGCCTTGAAATCATTGTATTGACCTAAGCTTTTCAAAACTTTTTCTAACACTGTGGTGAAAACAAAAAGGAAGGAATTCCTCGGGTTTTGCAAAAAAATTTTGATTAATTGAGAGAAAGAGAGGCATGCTAAGCCCTTAATGATTGAGATCATGTTTGTTAATGTGAGTATTGAGAAGGATCCTGACTTGATCCAGATCGGTTCCGCACTGTCTTCAGCGCGAGCGACTAGTCGCTTTCTTAAAAGATTTCAAAAAATATTTTGCGCGGTCCTGCGAAGACATGTGTGGAATCGCTCTTGAGATTGTGCAGCATAGGATCGCTCTCAGCCTCGAGACTCAACCCCTTTGCTTCCAAACCTTGAACCTTAATTCAGAATGTTCAACGGCCAACTACAATGTGAGGCCTGTGTGGCCAGATTTGAAGCAGGCCTCGAACTAGGCACAGGGAAGTCAGATCAAGAAGATCAGATGTCGTCAAAAGAAGCTTACAAAGCTAGATCAGAAGTAGCCCTTGAACTAGGGGCAAAAATGTTCGTTGCGCTCGAAGAGTCGAAGATGGACCATTCCGCAAATCAATGAAGATCGGCAAGAATGCCAAATCTCAGAAGGGAAGAAAGAAGAAAGTATTGCAGAAGGACAACCAAGTTCTTATCCACAACACTAGGGGCAAATTCACCCTCCATTGGATGGACTTCTACATCGTCAGCAAACAGCAGCCATTCTCCTGGATTCAGATGACTTCAGGATCTCAAAACCATTTGACATGGACAAAGGTACACTTTTACCCTTGAGAGGCTCGATGGGCCAAAAACTCAGAAGGGCGATCCAGGCAAAAGTTAGAGCAAGAAAAAAAGAAGAAAAAGAACAAAAAAAGAAAAAAAAGAAAAAAGAAAAATGCAAAGAATGAAAAAAAAAAAAAAAAAAAAGAAGAAAAAAGTAGAAGAGAAATGAAAAGAATTGAAAAGAAAAGAAGAACATAGCTCGTAAGGTTGAAAACCCAGAAGGGCAGCCATGGCAAAAGTTAGAGCACAAAAGGAGAGGTTAATACCCGAGTGTACCTGAAACCCGGAACTACATAAGGCTTGATTCCCATGTTTGGGATACGTAGGCAACTTCATCCTGAAGTCCAGCCACAAAAATTCCCAAATGGATTGTGTCCATGTAATGGTTTTGATTATCTTTGTTTTCTCTGTATCCGAGAGTTTGGTTGTGATCGTCACTCTAAAGGCTGATTATAATGCGCAGCGGTGCTATCCAAGCAAGGGGCAACTTTTCGTTGCCATACAATGCGCCGCAATACCATTCAAACAAGGGGCAACTTTCCGTTGCCATTCAGTGTGCTGCGATGCCGTTCAGACAGGGGGCAATTTTTCATTATTTTGGATTTGAGGTATTTTGAGAATTTTTACTGAGGTTGACTAATTTTCTCGAAAATTATTCCATTTTTCCAAAACTGAACCATTTTCTTGGACCCAAAAAGGAAAATTTTCAGTGCTGACAACCTAACTTGCATGATTTTAAGTCAGAAAATTGAACGAGCATGTTAATCAAACTTTTATATTTATCAAAATTGTTTTAGTAAAAAGCAAAAACAAAAAAAGGGTCAAAATGATGAACTAGGGGCACAGTTGAGTCAGGCTTCCTGTCTTTTCCCTGTTATCCACGCGTTTGCCAGAAAAGGCACTCTACCTGCCAGAAAAGGGCACAGCTGAGGCTAACAACAAAGGGCCGAAAGCTTTCAACATCCTCCGAGCAATGAGGTATCAAGCCAAGTGCGAAGCACAAACTCGAGTGGATCAAGTTACTCCATTCCCTCTTCCGGGGCCTTGACTAAATGACACTGGAGGAGATAGCCGCAAGCTAATAGTGTTAGGCTTGAACCCACAACCTTTTGTTTATCCATCAACCACCCAGGGGAGGGATAAAAAAATGAGAGATTGAAGAATAGAAAGATGCGCGCTGAGAGAAAAAGTGAGGAAAAGGGCTTTTTCAGAAAAAAAACAGAGCCTGAGGGCCGAGTGATGTGAGAATCACAAATGAGAAAGGGTGGGAAACAATACCCAGAGAAACAGGCTCCTTGTGCACGTCAGAGTGTCGTGTCTTTTTGTTTTATCTCGATTCTTGTTTTGAGTCGTTTCAAGTGTTACTCGTTGTGTTTAGGTTGTTTACCTTTTGTTTTCCATTGATTGAGTCGTAGTGCGCTGTGTTCAGTCGTAGGCTCAATACCCCGGTCAAGAACTCATCTCTTAATTTCAAAAATAAAATCATTTTGCGCTCTGAGTGCCGTGCCGTTCTCCACATCGGTGCAAAACAAGATTCGTTCTTTCGTAAAACCGCAGGGTTCAACCCAGGTCATGTCAGAACAGTAAAACCAGGACCTATATGAAGCTATATAGGTTCCAGACTGCAAAGTAAAAAAAAAGAGGGAAATTGTTGGGTATCTGAGCTTGCTTTAACTTCGGTAAGTTCCGAGATTGCATTCAATGTGTACCTCTTCATGCCTTGCCAATGCTCCGAAGTATGAGTGTGCCACTACCTCAAGCTCAAGATCAAGTCTGCTTCAAGCCAGAATGGCGAACAGAAGTGCTCTCCTTGAGTGTCATTCCCTGCCAGAGGCATCTCGGCTGTGTTCGCAATGAGTTCCTAGGGAAAGTTGTGAATATGATCAGGAAAAAAGGCAGCATCCAGAGTGTTCTACGCGAAGAACCCTTCTTAGCATATCAGAGCCTTTGTACTGTCAGTTGAAGGTAAGTGTTCGAAGAGCACGAGGGGAAACCCCCGTTATAGTAGAGCAGTTCATCGCCACTTACCCCGTGAGGTGTTTTCTAAAGCGCCGCTAGGTTTGCTTATTGCATTCCTTAAACATCATGCATTGTATTGCATTGTACACCATCAAGTTTCTTTCTCATTCATGCACGATATTGTATGTACGGTTCATTCAAAGAAGTTCCGTTTGAGATCATTTATTTAGTGTATCAATCACGCTTCATTTATTTAGTGTATCAATCACACTTCATTTATTTAGTGTATCAATCACACTTCATTCATTTAGTGTATCAATCACACTTCACTCTCTTCATTTGCTCCAGTGTATCAATCACACTTCATTCATTTAGTGTATCAATCACACTTCACTTTCTTCATTCGCTTAGTGTATCAATCACACTTCATTTATTTAGTGTATCAATCACACTCTCTTCACTTAGTGTATCAATCACACTTCTTTCATTTTCTGTATCTATCACACACATTCTCATTTTCTGTATCTATCACACATATTCTCATTTTTTGTATCTATCGCACACATCCTCATTTTGTGTATCTATCATGCACATATTCACTTCATTTACTTTAGTGTATCCATCACACTTCATTTACTTCATTTACTTTAGTGTATCCATCACACTTGTTCACTTAGTGCATCTATCACACTTCATGTTCACCTTTAGTGTATCTATCATACTTTGTTCACTTAGTGCATCTATCACACTTTGTGTTCACCTTTAGTGTATCTATCATACTTTGTTCACTTAGTGCATCTATCACACTTTGTGTTCACCTTTTGTGTATCCATCACACTTGTTCACTCAATGCATCTATCACACTTTGTGTTCACCTTTTGTGTATCCATCACACCTGTTCACTTAGTGCATCTATCACACTTTGTGTTCACCTATTGTGTATCCATCACACTTGTTCACTTAGTGCATCTATCACACTTCGTGTTCACCTATTGTGTATCCATCACACCTATTCACATAGTGCATCTATCACACTTTGTGTTCGCCTTTAGTGTATCTATCATACTTGTTCACTTAGTGCATCTATCACACTTTGTGTTCGCCTTTAGTGTATCTATCATACTTGTTCACTTAGTGCATCTATCACACTTCGTGTTCGCCTATTAGTGTATCTATCATACTTGTTCACTTAGTGCATTTATCACTCTTCGTGTTCACCTTTAGTGTATCCATCACACCTGTTCACTTAGTGCATCTATCACACTTTGTGTTCGCCTTTGTGTATCCATCACACTTTGTTCACTAAGTGCATCAATCACACTTTGTGTTCACCCTTTGTGTATCTATCACACGCTCACTTTGTGAATCCATCACACCTGTTCACTTAGTGCATCTATCATACTTTATTCATATAAGCGTATCCATCACACTCTTTTCACTATGTGTATCTATCACACATGCTTACTCACTCTGTGTATCTATCACACGTCGTTCACTTTTGTGTATCTATCGCACATGCTCGCTAAGATTGCATAATCTTCTTACATCCTTTCTGCATGTAATGTAGTTCGGTTTTTTTTTTTTTTATTTATTTGCTTGCTTAAACTGTTGCATGTTATGCTTCGTTACAGCTTTCGTTGCATGGTCATAAGTTATGCTCAGGCTTTATGCATTGTTCTTGCATTTCCCCCTGCTTTCGGGCACATATCTTGCCATCTTGCATGCTTGTCTAAGTCTTCGGCCTTGTCAAAAATGGGTCGTCTCTGGGCTTTGACATTCACTTCCGTCATTTTTATGACTTTCGAGTTTTGTCAAAGAGGGGCAACTGTAGACACCCCATTTTTGACCGTCCTCAATACTAGGACGTCACCGTTTGAACACTCGATGATCATCCATGTTCGTATTCGTTTTGAGTTCTCGGCAGTTTCGGTCGCGCGCCTTGCCTCAAGACCTCTCGACTTGTATGTTTTGCACTTGGTTGTACACCAAACACTTGTGTTTTTGCTTCTGAGGGTATGCAATGGCTTGTTGGCCATCCCCACACCTCACCGGCCTTGGCTTGAGGCCACCGGCTTTGTTTTCTTGCTACCAGCCAAATAGTTTGGTCGGTCGGCAGTGTTTTTGGTCGGCCGGCCATTTTTATTGGTCAATCGGCCATATTTTCCAACCAATCCACTTTACACCCCCTCCATACACATGTATGAAGGGATTTGCCTCTTGTTTAGCTTCTCTTGGAAGCTTGAGGATTTGACCCTCTATAAAGAGGGAGCCCCTCCTCCCTCCTCCAGGTTCAGAGAATTAGGGTTAGAGAGTGAGATACAACTTTGTATCTATATTCCCTTATTTGATCCCATTTTGTGCCTCAAAACTGAGTTTGTGTCTTACTTTTGCACTTGAACACCTAGCATTACACCACCCTTGGGTTGCTGAGGCATTAGAAGGTTGTTGTTAAGGTTCTTGAACTGATTTTGATCAAAGAAACCTGCTGGAGCTTGGTTCTTGAAGGGGTTCTACAAGGGTGAGTTCCTTGCTTTAGATTCTCCTTTTTTGCACAAGCTTTTAGCCTATCTTGCATCTGTTTTTAAGCTTAAGTCATAACTGATAAAAGTTCTATTTTTAAGTGCTTAAAATAGTTGTTTCAGATCACTTTGGTGGTTGGGGTTGTTTACCCCCTCTTAGGCCTTGTTTGGCCTCATTTTTGTGCCTTTTTTGTGAGATCTGGGACCACCTTGTACTGGCCTTCTGGATTTCAGTGGTGGGTATGGTGTTTTGAGGCCCTAAGAAGGAGAGGGCCATCCCCTCTCCTTGTTGTCTTCAATACTTGTCATATTTGCCTCATGTGTGAGCACCTTGTTTAAGTTCATGTTGGCCATGTCTTAGTTGATATTTGGTGTTATTTTGCCATGATTTACCTCTATCCAAAGTCGGTTTAGACATGCCATGTATGCTCCATACACTTGTCTTGTAATCCCATGTTTTGTCCTTAACATGCATCATGTTGTAACATGTGTTTTTTTAGCATGATTTTGGCTCAACTCCGTGAAGCTTCTAGCCTTGTTTTAACTTGCTTGAGCTCTGATTTTGGTTATTTCAGCCATGCTTGACATGCTTTGTATAACTACCATGCAATCTAGTTTGTAGGCTTTGAGTATTGAATCCTCTAGCATGCTCTATTTGGATCATTTCAGTGGTTTGGCATCACTCATAATGCTATTTTAGTCCATATGACATGCTTGAATACTTGCAGTTATCACCTATTCCATGCCTTGGATAGTTTGTGTTTTATGCCTCAGGAGTATGTCATTGCGTATGCCATCATGCTTAGACCATTCAGATGCCATCTAAGTGGGTTTGGGGGCTCATTTTAACATGTCATATCTCTGATTTTTGTCGCTTGAGCCATGCCATGTTTGGTTGTCTTAGGTGTAGTGTAACACCTCTTTGTTGGTTTTGCATGCCTCATGTTTTGGGAGTTGTGTCCTAGCATGTTTTGGCCTCTTTCCTCGCATGTTTTGGGAGTTGTGTCCTAGCATGTTTTGGGAGTTGTGTCGGAGCCCGGTTCTCGGTTTTCGGAGCTGTCAGGCCATGTGCCTCGGTTCGGGACCGCATAACCATCTCCTATCGCTCCAATTTTTGGCATGCATCTTATTTACTCCCTTTCAAGGGACACTGGGGTCTGAGAAACCCACTTCGTGGCCGAACGCCACTTTCGGTGCTTAGCAGCACATTTTCGGGACCCCGAACTGCGTGTTTTGGCCCCCGAGCATTCGTTTTGCATCGATTTTCGTTCATTTTTGGCAGGTACCTCTGTTTTATCATCAGGAAGGTCACTGGAGGGTGGGAGGCCAGCAATTATCTTGGCAACCAGTTATATTCCATTTTCGCCCTCCGACACCCGTTTTTCTCACTTCCGAGCCAATGTTGAACACCTTGGGGCCACTTTCTTCAACCCCAAACCACATATTTGTGTTGTACACACATGGGAGGACCCTAAAAGTTTATGGCCGGCCAGAAATTCCATTTGACCCTTTTGAACCCCTCTTAAAAATGGCTTGTTCTCTCTCCTGTTTTACAGTTTCCAAATTCGAACCACAGGGTTATGAAAAGGGGACCTAGGAGGACATCTTTATGTGGTGGCCAGCCACTAAATTAACTTGACCTTTTTGACCCCTAGCCGGCCGGCTAGGGGAGGTGGCCGGCCGGCCACCTGCAAGTCCAAAAACCAGCCGGCCATGTTCCTCACAAAAGGCACTTTACAGCTGTATAGCTGTTGTCCCCCAGAAATATCTCAATCCGGGGGATATTTTGTGGGGGAAAGCCTTGGTCCTTTTCCCCCACCCTTTCCTTCCATGCTCCCCCTCCTTTTGGTCCTTATAACCAGCTGCAAGCATTGGTAATAGAGGTTAGAAAAATTGATCTTCAAACTTGGTATACAAAATCCTCCTCCATCTCTCTCATTTCATTAAAAAACCTCCAAGTCCTACACCACCATTTCTTCTACACCACCAACCCCCACCCTTCCATCCTCCATTCCAGAAGTTTGAAGGTGTTCTCCAAGGCCTGAGGAACCACAAACTCAAGCCAAGAGGCAACCAAAGTCAAGCCTTCAAGGGTAAGTAGTATTTTTCCTTTTTTGAGCTTATTTTGGTATCTTTTCTTAGCCATATGTGCTTACTGATTTGAGCTCCGACCAAAACTGAAAAGGTCATTTTTTTGAGCTCATTTTCTTGTTTCATTAAGGGCTCAACCCTATTTGAGCCCCCCATATTGCACTTACTTCAATATCTTCCTTAAATGCTATTTTCTTGCATGTTTTGGCAGCCTATTATGCTTCGGTTTTTGGTCATTTTACAGCACTGAAAATAGTCTTATTTTGGTCCATTCTTCATATTTTGTTAAGGGCCTTTCATTGTTTGGGACCTCCATATGCTACTTCATGTTATATCCCTCCATGGTCCCGTTTTTTTGCATGTCTTGGCAGCCCATTATGCTTCCATTTTTGGGCGTTTTACAGAACTAAAAATAGTCTTATTTTGGCCCATTATTCATGTTTCATTAAGGGTCTTTGGCTGTTTGATGAATATTTTGTATACTTTGTATTATAGCCACTTTTGAGCCTCATTTTGCATTGCATTTCTAGCATGTTTGTATACTGATTTTGGGGCTGCCATAAGCTGTAAATGTGCATATTTTTGGTCCCTCTTAAATGTTGTAGAAGGGAATTTTTCAGTTTGGGCTATGAATATACCACTTGCCTCTTTGGCCACCTTTTGGCCCCTTTTCTTGCATAAGAGCTTAGCCATATCTATGTTTGTTTTTAGGGTTTTTACAGTTCTGTAAATGTGCTTATTTTGGGCCCCTCTTCAATGTTGTTGAAGGGCCCTAACCGGTTTGAGGTCAGCAGCTGTGAGTTGCTTCACAACCTCATATTTAGGGCCATTTTTGCATGCCATTGTTGCCCTATCTGTGTTTGCTGATTGGCCATGATTTGTACTGGTAAAATGCTAATTTTGGGGCTGTCTTGCCTCTGTCTTTTCATTCCATGTACCAATTATGCATGCTTTGTATAGCTGTAGTTCATTCTATGCGCCTAATTTGCATTTCGGGAGAGATTCCATGCATCGGGTGTGCTTTCGCCTCGTTTCGGGGCTGTTTTCCCCCACATTTCAGTGCTGAAATTCCATTAGCATGTTTGCATATCATTTTAGCCATTATTGCATTGCATATGCCATTGCCTCGGTTTGCGTGCCCGTGTGCACGCATTTCGAGGCACTTTATTTTCGTCCATCGGCCTCTTATGTGAGTGCAGCTGAGGCTCTCTCATGTTAGTATAAGTCCATGTTGCATTCTATATGCCATTTTAGCCATATTGCATTGCGTATGCCATTGCCTCAGTTTGCGTGCCCGTGTGCACGCATTTCGAGGCACTTCATTTTCATCCATCGGCCTCTTATGTGAGTGCGGCTGAGGCTCTCTCATGTTAGTGTAAGCCCATATCATATTTCCATGTCATTTGCATTGCGTATGTCATTTTCTCGGTTTGCGTGCCCATGTGCACGCATTTTGAGGCATCTCTTTTTTACAGCATAGTGCATACTAGGTTGTATCTTAGATCGCATTCTGTCATTTTCTCGGTTTGCCTGCCTGTGTGCACGCATTTCGAGACATCTCATTTTCATAGCATTGTGCATGCTAGGCTGTATCTTAGTTGCATTTCATGCATATCATGCATATTGCATCGTGTTCGGGACAGGAGTTAGCCCGGGCACAGGAAACGAGGTGCGTTTCGTACTCCGAGTGACAGAACGTGTCTCAATTCCCTAGTCACCGACACTCTGGATCATCCATGATGGAGTTAGGGTCTTGTTGTGTTTATACGTGCATTCATTCTATATTGAGTTGCACATTTCGACTTCTCTGCCATCATGCATCGATGTGCGTGATTGGTGGCACAAGGATCGAGGCATGCATATATCTGTAAAAATACATTGCTATGCCCCTTTCCTGCTCTCTGTTGCAGCAAAATGAAGAATCAGTAACTTTTTGGAGTTTGGCGCGCATTTCAAGGAAAGGTGTAAACAGAGGCTAATTGGGGCATCCCAGTGGATTTCCGCGCAAGGCAGCCCAAACATACATCATTCATCAGAAGCAAGGCAGTCCCTGGCTTGCACGCCAGTTTTACAGCTTTCTTAGTTAATTTGATTAATTAATTAGGAATTTGTATATTATTTGGACTGTAATATTTGGACTGTAATATTCTTTTATTCGGGACTGTATATTTATTCGGACCCTCTGCGCGAGGGCATAATTGTAATAAGTGTGCGTGAGTGTGTTGTATGTCTTCCAACCCCACGTCTTTCTCCCTTTTATTTACCAGCCTATGATGGTTAGATTAGGACATATTTAAATTAGCATACAGTATGACAGCATGTTTGCATCATTCATCTGTTTTGCATGCACCGGGCTCGGCGCATCATGCTAACTGCATTGTATTTTCAAATTCCAAATTGAATACATGTTAGCTGTAGCATTCCATATGCCATGTTTAGAATAGCCGAGCCTGCTATAGTTTGCATTCTTGCATGTGTTGCATTAGGCATTTCTGTATACTTAGGATTCATGCATGATTTCTAATGAGTTTCTGTTTTAGCTTGGAGTACTCGGTAAGTTTTATGCTTTAGCATCCTTGCATGCGTGTGAGTGACTGCCATGATAGCATGCTTACCATGAGGCTAATTGCTTATGTGATATAAACTGCCTGAATGCCTGTGGGTGAAGGTTGGGTTATTTGAATTGGAACAATTCATTCACTGTGTGTTCTAAGCCCACTAGATAGTGGCAAAATCATATTTTCTAAGCCCACCTGCGGGTGGCAAAATCTGCATTTTAAGCCTACTTGCGAGTAGCAAACCATCTTTCAAATAAACAAACATGAAATGTTTTGTTCCAATTCGGGCGACCCAGTCTATACTTATATGCTGTGTGCATCACATAGTAACCTAGGCTAATAACCGGAATAAGGACATACAAAGTTTTCAAAAATAGATATCATGGTTAGTAGAGGCCGATCTTTGATCGGGCGAGCGGGGGTGCTCACGAAGTGACCTTCCCCAATCGTACCCAAGTTCCCGAGCCGAGGCAACTTTGGTGATGACGGACACGTGGCCTTTGGCACCGAGTCAGGGTTTCCTAAATTTTCCCAAAATAAAATATTTAGGTGGCGACTCTGTATTTGGCAAAGCAGTCCATGTTTGGCACTTCTTTCAAAAATCTGTTTTTTTCTCAAAACGATTTGCCGGATTTGGACTCTTTGGTTCAGACTTAGAACCGTGACAATTTGAGAGTCCTGAGCTGTAGTGACCCCAATATGAACAGAACGGGAGCTCGTTCCTCCCGGGGCGTTCGGGGACGTCTACAGAAAGCATCGACAAAGGCCTCCCATGTATCACCAACACGACCCCTCATGAACTTCCACCACTGACCCGCGTCTCTCTTCTGCTGGAAGGACGCCAAGGTCACCTTCAAAGCCCCGTCTTCGATGTCAAGCATCTCAAACGTCTTCGTCATCTGCTCAAGCCACACATCAGCCTTCAGTGGCTCTTTCGGATTCCCCACAAACTCGTCTGGATTAGACCGGAAGAACTCCCTCTTCAGAAAGGAAGGCACTTCCTCAACTACATCGGCCCGGGCTTGATTCTCAGCTCTGAGAATGCCCATAGATTCCCTCAACGCTCCTGTCATCTCGCGGGCTAAGGCGCCCATGGCCTGTTGACCTACTGGCTCGACCACATTGGCTTGACCAACCCCCTCCTACTGCGCCAAAATTTCATCCGGTATAGGCATCTCCTGCCTCTTACGATTACCTCGCCTACCACCACGTCCTGGTCCTGACATCCTAATAAAGGTAACGAAAACATTAGCACATTCACAAATGTGCCGAAGCTATAACACTGGCGTCCTAATGCATGGACAACAGTAATTCATTCCACGTAAGCACATAATCACATAAGCACTTATGAATTTCATTTCCGGATAATGACAGTCCCAAGGCGTTGCTAGAGTTCCTATTAGAAACAGCATTGATCAAGTGCTTTTCCAGCAAGACTCGTAGAAACCTGGGGACCCAATCAACATCCTAGAAACTAAATCCCATACCCAAGTAGTCACATAAACATGTTATCACATAAGCACATAACATTACATTTAAGTCTTTAACAAGCGAGATAAACCCATTGTGATACTAATCACTTCCCACGTACCCAAAGTATTCAAACCTGGTACGCTCTAATACCAAGTCGTAACGACCTCAAAAACAAAATCCATAAATCATGCATTCATTACATCCGTAAACTTAAGAGAGTAAGACATAATGCCATTCATCAGAGTATTCTTACAAAAGAAATTACATGTTGACAACAAAAGTAAATGCCCTATAAGCTTACAACTTTCCAAGTCAACACTTGGGTTCAACAAAAGTAGAGTTCTAACTCTTTACACAAAATAAGCCCATGCTTGATATACATGTAATATACAAAAGAGACAACAAAAAGAGAGATCAGTCTCAAGCCTCCCAAGCTACTTCCTTGGAGGTGGCATATCACCAGAACCTGAAAATGATGTCCCATATAGGGTGAGCCAACGCCCAGTAGAGATATGCTAAACATAATATGAGCAATAACTAAAACATTAGTATTTGATAAATGTTTAACCCATATAAACCAACTTATAGCACATTCCAATTCCATGACAAATAGGCCCATGTTTCATTCTACTTTCCTTTACTTAACTGATTCAATTCATAAACGTGGCTCAGAACCTGGCCAAACAATTCAATTCAATTCAATGAGACTACATCCCATATCAACAGTGCTTCAATTTTAAATGAGATAACAACTCATATCAAAACACACTCATGCTTCACATTAGATACACATATTTGCTGTATCAAAGTCGTATCAAAACACTTCCATACTTCACATTACATACACATATTTGTTGTATCAAAGTCATATCAAAATACTTCCATACTTCACAATAGATACACAGATTTGCTGTATCAATGGAGTCCATCCCCTATCTCCTCCCAAATAATATCCGGTTTAAGAGTCCATCCCCTATCTCCTTCCAAACCGTGGAGTACATCCCTTATCTCCTGCCACACAAAATAATGTATATAAACAATTATCATATGCACGATCAATCAATACACAAATTCGATGTATTATTCCAACTGTCGTATTCAACGACATATTCAATCGATTAGTTTTAATTCACCTAATCATCATGCAATGTCTACAACAATCAAGACTATCCTCCACCGATAGCCCAAAGCAATTATTTCTAAATAGATAATAAATGCATCAACAGATAAATTATCAACATTTTCAAAGGTGGGTGATTAATAAATCAAACTCCACCATTCAATCTCATAATAAGCCAATTTCATTATTTTCAACTCAAATTCATATTTCCATGACTTTCCGAATTAATTATGCAAATTAATTTATATCATAAAATTAGGGCTTTCCTCTCTATTTTCTGAATATTGACCCAAAGGCTCAAATATTAACAACAACATCAATAAGCTCATTTTAAGACCCAAGATACACATATATTGGTCAAAATAGCAAAACCCCTCTTTATTCATGTTGAAACCCTAACACCCAAAATCACCCAACTTCAACATTAAATCAAATTGACTAAAAGATCATAAAAATGAGTAGTTATCCCTACCTTAAAAGATGAGACCAAATGGAGAAGATGATGAATTTCGAAATGCTCCAAAACCCCAGATTTTCGGATGGAAATGTAGCCCAAGCCAAGCTCTACACTTTATACAAAGGGACCAAGGTAGAAGATCACTCGCACTAGATCAAACCCTAGAGAGAAGTTGAAGTTTAGAGTGAGGAGCTCTCCAATGGAGGTTTTGAAAAGTTAGAGAGAGAAAGAGTCAAAGAAAAGTGATCCGAAAAGTCACTTTTCGGACTGATATAAAAGTCGACCCGCTCGAGTGTCAGGCACAGATTCACGCTCGAGCGTGAAAAGTGCCGCTCGAGCGTCGATTGCACACTTCCAGAAGTTTTGCAGACCATAGTCCTCGTTCGAGCGTCAGAATTCCCGCTCGAACGGAGGAACAAAATCAAAGGAGCCTGCTCGAGCGTCCGATGACCTGCGCAGAAAATACTGGGAGATGAAAAATCATGCTCAAGCTTCAAAACGCCTGCTCGAGCGGAAAAGCAACAACAAAAGGCCCGCTCGAGCGTCAAAAGCCCCGCTCGAGTGTGAAGGCCAAAATCTCGGCATCAACCTTTGGTTTCTGAACACAACCAACATGTTTCCAACCTGCCTAACACAACCCACGACTCAAATACAAAGAGTAAATGACGGAAATGAGAATATGACAACAACACATCCACGGAACTAATTCCATAATACAGTAACATGGAAGGAAAAACCGGGATCGCTATAACCTCCCGCCCCCCTTAAGGAATTTCGTCCTCGAAATTAGATACCAGTTTTCAAAAACAAGTTTTCTCAATTCCCTACAATGTTACAATTCAATACTCAGCAACTTGACCCATTACCGGTTATTCCATCTCTATTCAAGAGGCATCTCACAATTTACAACTCAATTTGCGTAATTAATATGCTTTCCCCTGAAATTTACCAATTTCAACACATATTCCACTATTTAATTACATATGCAATGCCAACAGTATATTTGCATTTCCAAAACAAAATTAACATATGCAATGTTAAAATAAACTTCCATCTCAAGGCAAGTTTCATAATATTCCCATAAACCGAAACATTTACAATGTTTTACAACTTAAGACACATTCAATGCTCTTAATGTTTATCAATACAGCAAAATATACAACATGTGCTCAAACATCCACACATAGATACGGATATTTCTCTCGGACCTCCAATTCACGTTCCCAAGTAGCTTCCTCAACCCCGTGATGTTTCCACAAAACCTTTACCAAGGGAATGGTCTTGCCTAGCAAGACTTGTTCCCGCCTATCCAAGACCCGTACCGGTCTCTCCTCATACGAGGCATCCTCATCAACCTCTAAATCGGTCCAATCCAATACATGCAATGGATCCGGCTCATACTTCTAAAGCATGCTAACATGAAACACGTCATGCACCCCGGACAACTGCGGCGGTAAAACTAAACGATAGACAACCTCACCAATCCTTTCAAGGATCTCAAAAGGGCCTATAAACTGAGGGGACAACTTCCCACTCTTCCCAAATCTCATCTAACCACGCCTAGGTGATACTTTCAAGGAGACATGATTACCCGCCTCAAATTCCAAAGGCCTCCTCCTACGATCGGCATTACTCTTTTGGCGACTCTGGGCTATAACAAGCCTCTTACGGATAAGCTCAACTTTCTTCGTCGTTTCCCGAACAAACTCCGAGCCCAACAAAGGTGCATCACCCACCTCGGCCCAACAAACTGGAGACCTACACAGTCGGCCATACAAGCCCTCAAATGATGCCATCCCGATACTCGACTGGAAACTGTTGTTGTAGGCAAATTCCACCAAGGGCAAGTGCCTCTCCCACGACCCACTAAAGTCAAGGACACAACCTCGAAGCATATCCTCAAGGATCTGTATAGTACGCTCGAACTGCCCGCCAGTCTGAGGATAATAAGCCGTGCTAAAGGTCAACCTAGTGCCCAAGGCACTCTGCAAACTCTGCCACAACATAGCTGTAAAACGTGGATCTCTATCAGAGACGATCGACACTGGGACCCCGTGCAACCTCATTATGTCCCGAACATACAAGTCTGCGAGATGATCTACCGAATCTCTCACGCACATAGGGATAAAGTGCGCCGACTTAGTTAACCGGTCTACAACCACCCAAATAGCATCACTACCCCGCTGAGTCCTCGGAAGACCTACAACGAAGTCTATGGTGACATGCTCCCACTTCCACTCGGCAATAGGCAAGGGTTGCAACAAACCCGCTGGCCTCTAATGTTCGGCCTTCACTTGCGGACAAGTAAGGCACTTAGACAAAAAACTACCACATCTTTCTTCATACCCCGCCACCAAAACTGGCAACCCAAATCACGATACATCTTAGTGCCTCCCGGATGTACCGCAAGGCGTAAATGGTGAAATTCTCGGAGTACCTCCTCTCGGCAAGACTCTGGCACAAACAAACGGTCTCGGTATCTCACACTCAAGTCAGGATACACACTCAAACCCTTCTCAACCTTCCCACTGGAGATCTTCTCTCGGAGGGATTCTACCTCAAGGTCACCTCTCTGTGACTCTAACACTCGATTCACAAGTGTAGGCTGCGCAACTACAGAAAACAAGGCTGCAGCCTCAACGGATTCGCCCAGAAGCAAATCAAACTAGCCAAGTGCACCTAACATTTCCCACTCCCGGATGGCTATACAAGCTACATCGCTAATGGATTTCCTACAAAGGGCATCTGCCACTACATTGGCCTTTCCCGGGTGATAGTGCAACTTGAAATCGTAATCCTCAATGAACTCCATCCATCTTCTCTGCCTCAAATTCAAGTCTCTCGGTGTAAACAGATACTTCAAACTCTTATGATCCGAGAACACCTTGAATCTCTCACCATAAAGGTAGTGCCTCCAAATCTTCAAGGCAAAGATCACTGTTGCTAACTCTAGGTCATGTGTTGGGTAATTCTTCTCGTGTATTTTCAACTGCCGTGAGCTATAGGCTACCACTTTCCTCTCTTGCATCAACACACAACCCAAACCCTCTCGTGACGCATCACAGTAAATCGCATAACCCAAACCTCTCTCCGGGATAATCAAAACTGGAGCGGTAGTAAGTCTAACCTTAAGTTCCTGGAACGAGTTTTCACAAGTCTCATTCCACAAAAACTTGACCCATTTCCGCGTCAATCTAGTCAACAGCGAAGCTAGCCTGAAGAAATCTTTCAGAAACCGAAGGTAATACCCGGCTAATCCCAGAAAACTGCGTATCTCAAAAACACTCTTAGGCTGTGCCCAATCCTGCACTGCCTCTATCTTGGATGTATCAACAGACACCCCTTCCTTAGAGACTACATGGCCTAAGAATTTAACCTCTCTTAGCCAGAACTCACACTTCCCAAACTTGGCATACAGCTTATGGGCTCTAAGCAACTCAAGCACCACTCTCAAGTGTTCCTCATGATCCTCCTCAGAAGGTGAATAAATCAGAATGTCGTCCACGACAACGACTAAAAAACGATTTAAGAATTCCCGAAATATCCGGTTCATCAAGTCCATAGACACTGCTGGTGCATTGGTGAGCCCAAAAGGCATCACCAGAAACTTATAGTGGCCATACCCCGTACGGAATGTCGTCCTCAGGATATCTTCCTCCCTGTCCCTCAACTGGTGCTAACCCGATCTCAAGTCTATCTTAGAGAAGCAACGGGACCCCTTCAACTGGCCAAACAGATCATCAATACGGGGCATAGGGTACTTGTTCTTCACCGTAGCCCGATTCAATTTTCGATAATCAATACAAAGTCTCAAGGCACCATCTTTCTTTTTAGCAAAGAGGGTCGGTGCTCCCCACGACGACACATTAGGGCGAATGAAGCCCTTATCTAGCAATTCCTGGAGTTGAGTCATCAACTCTCTCAACTCGGCTGGGGCAAAACGATAAGGTGCCATAGAAATCGTCGCCGTGTCGGGCACTAAATCAATAGAAAACTCCACCTCTCAATGTCGTGGCAAACTAATAAGATCCTCGAGAAAAACGTCCAAGTACTCACAAACCACTCTCGGCAACACACTCTGGGTCTCATCACACTCACCACTCATAAAGCTAGTGAGGAGACCACTAAGCTCACTTCACCCTCGTGGATCATACACTGGTGGAAACACTCTACCAACCCAATCCCCTAAGAAATGGTAACAATCCCTACACAAGGTACATACTGTGACCCTCTGGCGATAACAATCAATAACAGCCTGGTATGACGATAGCCAGTCCATACCCAAAATCACATCAAAACCCGACATAGCCATAACTACAAAAGAAAATGAAAGCTGGCGGTCAGCGACCTCTATATCACAGCCCCGACACCCTTGTTTCAAAATTAACTCACCCCTAACAGGTGATACAACACAAATAAGAGATGCTAACTGCGCCAACTCCAACCCCAAACTAGATGCAAATGTAGCAGATATAAAGGAATCGGATGCACCCGTATCAATCAACACATTGGCAACCGAGTTACAAAACAAAACGGTACCTCTCACAACAGATGGAGCCGGTACAAGATGTTGCGCGGTAACGGCATACACGCGCCCAAAAGGACCCTAATCTACCTACTCACCTCTCGGAGCAAAAGACTGCTACACACACTGGGACGATGAGGCGCCCTAATTAGCCCTCGAAGCCTAAACCGACTGTGCTAGCTGAAAACTCTGCGTTTGCCTCGAACTAGATGCACCCGATGTGCCACTCAACTGCGGGCAATACCTCCTCAGGTGCCCCGCCTGACCACACTGGTAGCAACAGAGCGGCTGGCCTCTATCTTGACTCTGGCTTTGAGGTCAAGCTGAAAATAAAGCTGCTCTCTGCCCTCCTCCCCTCTACGGGCAAGCTGGAGACTTGTGGCCTAGCTGGCCACATCTGAAACAAGTAATGTCTCCCTGACTACCTCTCCCAGAACCTGCACTCGACACTGGAAAGGTATATCTCACAAAAGCACCCTGGGACTGCTGAGGGTTAGAACCCCTCTGCCTCCTACCATCCCCCTGGCCATCCTGACGCCTCTTGGAGCCCCTCATCCTCTCCTCCTCATCGTGCATCATATAATCTCCATATGGGCCGCGACATTCACAAGGCGCCCATACTCCTGGGTCATGGATGCCCCAACTCTAGTCTTGAGTCCATGTCTTAACTTCCTCTCAAATTCAAGACAACGGCATTCCTCAGACGCCACAAGCTCAGGTGCAAACCTGGACAAGCTAGTAAATGCGGCCTCAAACTTAGCCACTGGCATACTCAGCTGCTTGAGCTGATAGAACTAGTCTCTCAACTTCTCCCTAACAGCTGGAGACAAAAACTTCTCCTGGAAAGCATCTACAAAGGCCTCCCATGTATCACCAACAAGACCCCTCATGAACTTCCACCACTGACCCGTGTCTCCCTTTTGCTGGAAGGACGCCAAGGTCACCTTCAAAGCCCCGTCTTCGATGCCAAGCATCTCAAATGTCTTCGTCATCTGCTCAAGCCACTCGTCAGCCTTCCGTGGCTTTTTCGGATCCCCTACAAACTCGTCTGGATTAGACCGGAAGAACTCCCTCTTAAGAAAGGAAGGCCCTGCCTCAACTACATGGGCCTGGGCTTGATTCTCAGCCCTCCCATAAATTCCCTCAATGCTCCTGTCATCTCGCGGGCTAAGGCATCCATGGCCTGTTGACCTACTGGCTCAGCCACATTGGCCTAACCAACCCCCTCCTACTGCGCCGGAATTTCATCCAGTATAGGCATCTCCTGCCTCCTAGGCCTACCTCACCTACCACCACGTCCTCGTCTTGACATCCTAATAAAGGTAAGGAAAACCTTAGCACATTCACAAATGTGCCGAAGCTATAACACTCGCGTTCTAAGTCATGGACAACAGTAATCCATTCTACGTAAGCACAAAATCATATAAGCACTTACGAATTTCATTTCCGGATAATGAAAGTCCCTAGGCGTTGCTAGAGTTCCAGTTAGAAACAGTATTGATCAAGTGCTTTTCCAATAAGCTCCCAGAAACCCAAGGATCCAATCAACATCCTAGAAACTAAATCCTATACCCAAGTAGTCACATAAGCATGTTATCACATAAGCACATAACATTACATTTAAGTCTCTAACAAGCGAGACAAACCCCTTGTGATACTCATCACTTCCCACGTACCCAAAGTATTCAAACCCGGTACGCTCTGATACCAAGTTGTAACGCCCTCAAAAAAAAATCCATAAATCATGCATTCATTACATCCATAAACTTAAGAGAGTAAGACATTATGCCATTCATCAGAGTATTCTTACAAAAGATATTACATGTTGACAACAAAAGTAAATACCCTATAAGCTTACAACTTTCCAAGTCAACACTTGGGTTCAACAAAAGTAGAGTTCTAACTCTTTACACAAAATCAGCCCATGGCTTGATATACATGTAATATACAAAAGAGACAACAAAAAGAGCGATCAGTCTCAAGCCTCCCAAGCTACTTCCTTGGAGGTGGCATATCACCTGAACTTGAAAATGATGTCTCATATAGGGTGAGCCAACGCCCAGTAGAGATATCTAAACATAAAATGAGCAATAACTAAAACATTAGTATTTGATAAATGTTTAACCCATATAAACCAACTTATAACGCATTCCAATTCCATGACAAATATGCTCATGTTTCATTCTACTTTCCTTTACTTAACTGATTCAATTCATAAACGTGGCTCAGAACCTGGCCAAATAATTCAATTCAATGAGACTACATCCCATATCAACAGTACTTCAATTTCAAATGAGATAACAACTCATATCAAAGCACTCCCATACTTCACATTAGATACACATATTTGCTGTATCAAAGTAATATCAAAACACTTCCATACTTCACATTACATACACATATTTGCTGTATCAAAGTCATATCTAAACACTTCCATACTTCACAATAGATACACAGATTTGCTGTATCAATGGAGTCCATCCCCTATCTCCTCCCAAATAATATCCAGTTTAGGAGTCCATCCCCTATCTCCTCCCAAATCGTGGAGTATATCCCCTATCTCCTCCCACACAAAACAATGTATATAAACAATTATCATATACACGATCAATTAATACACAAATTCGATGCATTATTCCAACTGTCATATTCAATGACATATTCAATCGATTAGTTTTAATTCACCTAATCATCATGCAGTGTCCACAACAATCAAGACTATCCTCCACCGATAGCCCAAAGCAATTATTTCTAAACAGATAATAAATGCATCAACAGATAAATTATCAACATTTTCAAAGGTGGCTGATTAGTAAATCCAACTCCACCATTCAATCTCATAATAAGCCAATTTCATTATTTTCAACTCAAATTCATATTTCCATGACTTTTCGAATTAATTATGCAAATTAATTTATATCATAAAATTAGGGCTTTCCTCCCTATTTTCTGAATATTGACCAAAAGGCAAAAAATATTAACAACAACATCAATAAGCTCATTTTAAGACCCAAGATACGCATATATTGGTCAAAATAGCAAAACCCCTCTTTATTCATGTTGAAACCCTAACACCCAAAATCACCCAACTTCAACATTAAATCAAATTGACTAAAAGATCATAAAAATGAGTAGCTATCCCTACCTCAAAAGATGAGACCAAATGGAGAAGATGATGAATTTCGAAATGCTCCAAAACCCCAGATTTTCGGATGGAAATGTAGCCCGAGCCAAGCTCTACACTTTATACAAATGGACCAAGGTAGAAGATCACTCGCACTAGATCAAACCCTAGAGAGAAGTTGAAGTTTAGAGTGAGGAGCTCTCCAATGAAGGTTTTGAAAAGTTAGAGAGAGAAAGAGTCAAGAAAAGTGATCCGAAAAGTAACTTTTCGGACTGATATAAAAGTCGACCCGCTCGAGCATCAGGCACAGACTCACGCTCGAGGGTGAAAAGTGCCGCTCGAGCGTTGATTGCACACTTATAGAAGTTTTACAGACCATGGTCCCCGCTCGAGCGTCAGAATTCTCGCTCGAGCGGTGGAACAAAATCAAAGGAGCCCGCTCGAGCATCCGATGACCTGCCGAGAAAATACTGGGAGATGGAAAATCACGCTTGAGCATCAAAACGCCAGCTCGAGCAGAGAAGCAACAACAAAAGGCCCGCTCGAGCGTCAAAAGCCCTACTCAAGCGTGAAGGCCAAAATCTGGGCATCAACCTTTGGCTTCTAAACACAACCAACCTATTTCCAACCTGCCCAACAGAACCCATGACTCAAATACAAAGAGTAAAGGATGGAAATGAAAATATGACAGCAACACATCCACGGAACTAATTCCAGAATACAGTAAACAAGGAAGGGAAAATCGGGATCGCTATATAATAAGTGCTTTTGGGTCTGTGTTCAACGTCACTCTCCGTAACCCAATTTATCACGCTCCGTCGCTGACCCTCCATGGCAAATTCAATATTATCTCTATCACAGGAACTTTTCTGGGTTCATCAGCACCATCATCATCATCTTCTGCTAATTCTTCTTCTTCTGGTGGTTCTTGTTCTATTGGTATAACTCTTGCAGGTCAACAGGGACATGTGCTTGGAGGGGTGGTTAGCGGCAATATTACAGCGGCAAATAAGGTGGTGCTGGTGGTGCCTCCATTCATGAACCCCTCATTTCATAGGCTTCCTAGTGTTGATTCGGTGGTTCACGCGGTGGTGATGATCATGGAAATCCAAAGCACAATGGCGCCGGCCATGGTGGTGCTGGTGCTGGTGCTGGTGCTGGTGGAAGTGAAGGGTGTTCGAATACAAGCATGTCCGTATCAGGCCATGGTGTTTCTTCACCAACACCATTGAACAGGCTTGCTCCATCTGATGTGGTGACTTGGGGTGGGTCCACTTCTCTTCCATATCATCCTTACTGGAAACAAGAACAACAATAAAGAAGAAATCAGTAGAAGAGCACAACAAGTCTTGAGATATCTGCATAAACAAATCCATTGAACTTTCATTTCATGTCTTTATTTATGTTTTGTGTGGGTTTCCCCCCCCCCCTCCTTAAGTTCTCATGTTTCTATTCTCTCTCTCTCTCTCTCTCTCTCTCTCTCTCTCTCTCTCTGCAGTTTTTTGTAGTTTTATGTCTTTGTGTCAGGTCATCATTTGTGGTTGGTTTAAAATATGTTTTATAATAATAAATAAAGCATGTTTTATAATATGTTTGTTTACTCATGTCTTTCGTTCACTTTTATAATAACAACTTGTTCTCTTTTATATATATATAACAAAATTGTTCTTTCATGTCATTTTCTTCGTGGTAATAAAATGATGATACAACGTTGTATTTATACTGAAAAATTTATTCACAATTAAATCAATTACAAGAACGGATATAAATTTTTCATAGCAAATGTGTTTCACTTTCTACTTCTTTTCTTTTTTGTGGTTACGGAATTGTGTTTGATTTTACAATTATCATGTCAAAATTGCAAGTAATACTAAAAAGTCATATTTAATTATTAAAAATTATCTAAAATTATTATGTCAGGATTCATATTGTTTTTTTATACATGTATCACACATTATACGAATTAAATTTTAACCATCCAATATTATTCAGGTAGATAAGGGTGGATTCATAAATTTATTCAAAAATTGCAAATCACTTCTCAAAGGGTTTATCATCTAAGATTGTGTTTTGTTTAAGAATTTAGAGAGAGATTTAAAATCTCTCCTAAATTTTTGAACCAAATACAACTTAAGAGATCGTAAATTTTATAAAGGCTAAATATCTCAAATCTTAAGATCATAGGAGATTTGTTCAATTGTTAACTCTAGACTTCAGAATTATTCGATTGTTAACTCTGGACTTTAGAATTAATTGGAGTGCATTCGGTCATCTAATTATATATATATATATATATATAGAGAGAGAGAGAGAGAGAGAAATAAAAGTATACTCTCAAATGGAATTGGGTGAGGCACCATTAATCCATTAATCTCTCGTACCATTTATCTTTTGTTAATCCAAGTTATTAGATTGTGTTGAATGATAACTAATTACATTTAGATTGTAGATTTTATCTATATTTTATTAGTAGATTCTAGATTGTGATTGGAAGCGTTGACTATTTGGTGTTGCACACACTTTTTACCATTAGAAGATTCTAAATAACGGTTACATTACACAGACTTTACAATTGAAGTAGAGAAAAAAATTAAAACAAAAAAAAAAAAAGGCAGAACAGTAATGACATAATTTTGTAGTTAGTTTTACAAATTTTGAGGTCAAAGGCCTTTTTTGAGAAGGGTTTAAAAAATTTAATTTATTAATTTATTTAGTTTATTTGAATTATATTATTATTTTTTATTTTCACACATCTTTTTATAATAAATAAAGATAATTATTTTAATACCTTTCAATTTTATTTTATTTTAGATGGTTTAAATAGTAGACTTGTTTAATTGTTTGAATTAGATATAAGAAATTAACCAGAATATATTATTAGTTAGATATATACGATAAATTATAATATACTTGAGATATGAGACATAATGTTAGAATAATTATATTTTTATAGTTCATATTTGAGTTGTCATTATTGACAAAAGCTGCGGGGCATACTAAAAGCATTGGGACCCACTACCTCATGATAATGATGACAACTCACATACCAAGGTAAATAGTACATAAATATAGTTATTATAACATTATTAAATATGAGATAAATTATATATATCGGAGGAACATTTTTATTGTGTTTGATTAAAGTAGGATATAGCATGACCCATATTGTTTGACGAGAAAATGTTTCAGATCTTCAAAATAAAATTTTATAATTTAATTCGTAATGATATGACTTGATAAGTGTTACCTTGTGATTTATTATTATGGGTGAATTCATTAAAATTATAAATTTCTAACGTTTGTTTTTATAAATATAATACCATAGTGAGTAATATTACATAAAAGAAATTGCATTTTAGTTTGATAGTGGGAAAATAATCCCATTTTCATGATGGTTTAATTTTATTTAATTTTTTTTCTTTTTATTTTGTATGGTGTAGGTTTTTTTCTCCCTTCTGAATTTGGTGTAATGTATTTTTTTTTATTTTAAAAAAACTTGCATTAGATAAGATATCACTTATAATGCAATTATTTTAAAATTATTAGGTAATATTAGGATATTATAGTGAAATACTCTTGTCAATTACCAAATATTATGTTCCATAGCGATCCTGGTTTTCCCTCCATTGTTTATTGTATTCCGGACTCGGTTCCGTGGATGTTTGTTGTTATCTGTATCGCATTTCCGTCCTTTAATTCTTTGTATTAGAGTTTTGGGATGTGTTAGGCAGGTTATTAACAGGTTGGGTGTGTCTTGAAACAAATGGTTGCTGTCCAGATTTTGGTATCTTCGCTCGAGTGAGGCTTTGTTGCTCGAGCGAGCGTTGGGTTTTAGTTCCTTCGCTCGAGCGAGCTTGAGTTGTGTGTCTCTTGGCTCGAGCGAACACTCATGCGCTCAAGCGTGCATCTGCGTCTAGTTTGGACCTGAAGGTTGTGTTTCTTCACTCGAGCGAGCGAAGTCTATGTTTTGGGTTTCTTCGCTCGAGCGAGCACTCTTACGCTCGAGCGTGCTTCTGGGTTACAGACCTGAAGCTTCATGTGGTTCACTCGAGCAAGGCTTTGTGAGCTCGAGCGAGGTTTGTCTGTGTCTGGTCGCTCAAGTGACCACTTCTTTGCTCGAGCGAGCCTCAAATATGTCAGTTGATAGCAGCAGGCTAAACATCACTTTTTCATCATATTCTTTACTCAAACCCTAGCCTCGGCTGCTTTTCTCTCTAAACCACCACTTCTCTCTACAAGAACTCTTGATCTAGGGTTCTTCTACACTACTTCCTTTGTATAAAAGCTTGAGCTTCATGTGGTTTTCATTTTGATCCGAAAATCCATAGATTTGGAGCATCTTGAGTTTTCATCATCTTCTCCTTTGAGTCTCTTCATTTGATGTAGGGATAATCTACTCCTTATTGTGAGTTTTAACCTAAATTTTAGTCATTTTGTATAAATGGTGAGCTATGGAAACTTTGGGATGCTACGGTTTGAATTTGAATTTATAAAATGGGGTTTTTTTAATTGATGACCTCCATATGTATGTGAGACCTTGGGAAATAGGATTATTGGTGTAAAATTAAGGAAATTGAGCCTTAGGGCTGAAGTTGAGAAAAGGGGGAAAAAGCCCTAATTGGAATTAAATAATTAATTTGTATAATTAATTTGGGAAATTATGGAAATGTGAAATCGAGTTGAAAATCATGAAATTGGGAAATTTTAAGATTGAATGTTGCGGTTGGATTAATTTATCACTCACCTATGAAAATGTTGATTATTTATTTGTTTGATAAATTTATTAGCTGTTTAGAAATAACTATGTTGGGCTATCGGTGGAGGATAGTCTTGATTGTTGTAGACACTGCATGTTGATTAGGAAAAACTAAAACTAATCAACTGAGTTATGTCATTGAATATGACGGTTGGATTAACACATTGAATATGTGCTTAAAGTGATCATTGTATATGATGAATTGTTTTAAATACATTGCATATGTATGTTTGTGTGGGAGGAGATAGGGGATGTACTCCAATGTGTGGGAGGAGATAGGGGATGTACTCCATTGTTTGGGAGGAAATAGGGGATGGACTCCATTGATAATTAAGTTGGCCGGAGCATCGAGGGTGAAAGTCTCGAAACCTTATATGCATCTGAATGATGTGGATAATGGAAGTGTTTTTAATATGAGTTGTAGTCTCATTTGAATTGTTGATAATGGAAGTGTTTTTAAGATGAGTTGTAGTCTCATTTAAATTGTTTGGCTAAATAATGAGCCATGTCTATGAATTGAATTAGATAAATAAAGGGAAGTGGAATGAAACACGGATGTATTTGCTGTTGAACTGGGATATGTTGTAAGTTGGTTTACAAGTGTCAACCATTTGTCGAATGCTAATGTTTTAGTTATTTCTTATATTTGGTTTAGCATATCTCTACTGGGCTTTGGCTCACCCTATCTGGGACATCATTTTCAGGTATAGGTGATATGCCGCCTCTAAGGATGTAGCTTGGGAGGCTTAGAAGCTGAAGGCCTATTTATTTTTGTTATCTTTTGAATTACATGTAATTCAAGCCAAGGGCTTAAAGTGTTATGAGTTAGAACTCTCTTTTGGTTGTATCCAGGTGTTGACTTGGAAAGTTGTAAGCCCGTAGGGCATTTACTTTTGTTGTCAACATGTAATATTGTTTGTAATGAATACTCTGATAAATGAATATATATTTTATTCTCGTATATCTATGGATGTCATATATGATTGGGTTTTATGTATTATTTTGAGGTCTTTACAACTTGGTATCAGAGCGTACCGGGTTTGAATACTTTGGGTACGTGGGAAGTGGTTAGTACCACAATGGGTTTATCTCGTTTGTTAGAGACCTAAGTGTAATGTTATGTGTTTATTTGATAACATGCTTATGTGACTAAATGGGTATGGAATTTAGTTTCTAGGATGTTGATTGGATCCTTGGGTTTCTGGGAGTCCTGTTGGAAAGGCACTTGATCACTGCCGTTTCTAACTGGAACTCTAGCAACGCCACGGGACGGTCATTTTTCGGAAATGAAATTCGTAAGTGCTTATGTGATTATATGCTTACGTGGAGTGAATTACAGTTGTCCATTGTATTAGGACACGAGTGAAATAGCTTCGACACATTTGTGAATGTGCTAATCCTTTTGTTACCTTTATTAGGATGTCAGGATGAGGACGTGGTGGTAAGCGTGGCAGGCCTCGGAGGCAGGAGATGCCTATACCGGATGAAATTCTGGCGCAGCAGGAGGGTGTTGGTCAGGCCAATGCGGTCGAGCCAGTGGGTCAGTAGGCCATGGGCGCCTTAGCCCGCGAGATGGCTGGAGCATTGAGGGAATCCATGGACATTCTCAGGGCTGAGCATCAAGTCCAGGCTCACGTTACTGAGGCAGGGCCGTCTTTCTTGAAGAGGGAGTTTTTCCGGTCGAATCCGAATGAGTTTTTGGGTGATCCAAAAGAGCCACTGAAGGCTGACGAGTGGCTAGAGCAGATGATGAAGACGTTTGAGATGTTCGGCATCGAAGACGGAGGTTTACGGGTGTCCTTGGCATCCTTCCAGTTGAAGGGAGACGCGGGTCAGTGGTGGAAGTTTGTTCGGGGGTGTATTGGAGGGACTTGGGAGGCTTTCGTTGATGCCTTTCAGGGAAAGTTTTTGCCTCCCACTGTTAGGGAGAAGTTGAGAGACCAGTTCTGTCAGCTTAAGCAGCTAAATACACCAGTGGCAGAGTTTGAGGCCACCTTTACCAGTTTGTCGAGGTTAGCACCAGAGTTGGTGGTGATCGAAGAGCGTAGGTGCTTGGAGTTTGAGAATAAGGTGAGGCCCAGACTCATATTTCGAGCGGCCGGGTCCATAACTAGGGAGTATGGGCGCCTAGTGCAGGCTGTAGCCCATCTTGAGACTATCATACAGGCAGAGAAGAAGAGGATGAGAGGCTCAAAGAGGAGTCAGGATGGCCAGGGGGACAGTAAGAGGCAAAGGGGTTCGAACCCTCAGCAGTCCCAGGGTTCACATGTTAGATCTACCTTTCCAGTACCGAGTTCGGGTTCTTGGAGAGGCAGTCAGGGAGACATCATTTGTTACAAATGTGGTCAGCTGGGCCACAAGTCTCCAGCTTGCCCGCAGAGGGGAGGAGGGCTGAGAGCAGCTTCTTCTTCGGCTTGTCCTCAGATCCAGAGTCAGGGCAGAGGTCAGCCAGCTTAGTCAGTCTAGGCCTTGAGGGCCAATCAGGGAGCCTCTTCGGCTCAGTCTGTTCACCAGTCTTATGCTCCGAGGGGTGAGCAAGTAGATCAGAGACCCACAGGGCGCATGTATGCTGTTACAGCTCCAAAGCTTGTACCGACTCCATCTGTTGTGAGAGGTACCTTTCTATTTTGCAACTCGGTTGCTAATGTGTTGATTGATACGGGTGCATCCCATTCCTTTATATCTTCTGCTTTTGCATCTATTTTGGAATTGGAGTTGGCACAGTTAGCTTCTCTTATTTGTGTAGTGTCACCTATTGGGGGTCAGTTGGTTTTGAAACAGGGGTGTCGGGGCTGTGATATAGAGGTCGCTGATCGTCGGCTTCCATTTTCTTTTGTAGTAATGGCTATGTCGGGTTTTGATGTGATTTTGGGTATGCACTGGTTATCGTTATACCGGGCCGTTATTGATTGCTACCGCTAGAGGGTTACTGTATGTACCTTGAGCGGGGATTGTTTTCATTTCTTGGGAGATCGAGTTAGTAGAATATTGCCACTTGTGTATGATCCGTGAGGGCAGAGTGAGCTTAGTTGTCTTCTTGCTAGCTTTATGAGTAGTGAGTGTGATGAGACCCGGACTGAGTTGCCAAGAGTGGTTTGTGAGTACTCGGATGTTTTTCCCAAGGATCTTGTTAGTTTACCACCCCATCGAGAGATCGAGTTCTCTATTGACTTAGTGCCTCGCACGGCACCGATTTCTTTGGCACCGTATCGTTTTGCCCCAGCCGAGTTGAGTGAGTTGAAGGTTCAACTCCACGAGTTACTAGATAAGGGCTTCATTCTCCCTAGTACTTCACCGTGGGGAGCACCGGCCCTCTTTGCTTAAAAGAAAGATGGAGCTTTGAGACTTTGTATTGATTATCAAAAGTTGAATTCGGCTATGGTTAAGAACATGTACCCTATGCCTCGTATAGATGACCTGTTTGGCCAGTTGAAAGGATCCCGTTCTTTCTCTAAGATAGACTTGAGATCGGGTTACCATCAGTTGAGGGTTAGGGAGGAGGATATCCCGAAGACGGCATTCCGTACGCGGTATGGCCATTATGAGTTTCTGGTGATGCCTTTTGGGCTCACCAATGCACCGGCTGTGTTTATGGACTTGATGAACCGGATCTTCCGAGAGTTCTTAGATCATTTTGTGGTCGTCTTCGTAGACGACATTCTGATTTATTCACCTTCTGAGGAGGAGCACGAGGAACATTTGAGAGTGGTGCTTGAGTTGCTTAGAGCCCATAAGCTGTATGCTAAGTTTGGGAAGTGTGAGTTCTGGCTGAGAGAGGTTAAGTTCTTAGGGCATGTGGAATCCGGGGAAGGGGTGTCTGTTGATTCATCCAAGATAGAGGCAGTGCAAGATTGGGCACAGCCTAAGAATGTTTTTGAGATCCGTAATTTTCTGGGATTGGCCGGTTATTACCTTAGGTTTGTAAAGGATTTCTCCAGGCTAGCTTCGCCTTTGACTAGATTGACGTGGAAATTGGTCAAGTTTGTGTGGAGTGAGACTTGTGAAAAGTCATTCCAAGAGCTGAAGATTAGACTTACCACCGCTCCAGTTTTGATTATTTCGGACAAAGGTTTGGATTATGCGGTTTATTGTGATGTCTCACGAGAGGGTTTGGGTTGTGTGTTGATGCAAGTAGTAGCCTATGGCTCACGTCAGTTGAAAACACACGAGAGGAACTATCCTACTCATGACATAGAGCTAGCAGTTGTCATTTTTGCCTTGAAGATTTGGAGGCACTACCTTTATGGTGAGAGATTCGAGGTGTTCTCGGATCATAAGAGTCTGAAGTATCTGTTTACACAGAAAGACTTGAATTTGAGGCAGAGACGGTGGATGGAGTTTATTGAGGACTACGACTTCGAGTTGCATTATCATCCGGGGAAGGCCAATGTTGTGGCCGATGCCCTTAGTAGGAAATCCATTAGTGATGTAGCTTGTATAGCCATCCGAGAGTGGAAAATGTTGGGTGCACTTGGCGAGTTTGATTTGTTTCTAGGTGAATCTGTTGAGTCTGCAGCCTTGTTTTCTATAGTTGCGCAGTCTACACTTGTGAATCGAGTGTTAGAGGCACAGAGAAGTGACCTTGAGGTAGATTCCCTCCGAGAAAAGGTCTCCAGTGGGAAGGTGGAGAAGGGTTTGACTGTGTATCCTGACCTGAGTGTGAGGTACCGAGACCGTTTGTTTGTGCCGAAGTCTTGCTGAGAGGAAGTACTCCGAGAGTTTCACCATTCACGCCTTAAGGTGCATCCGGAAGGCACTAAGATGTACCGTGATTTGAGTCGCCAGTTTTGGTGGAGAGGGATGAAGAAAGATGTGGCAGTTTTTGTATCTAAGTGCCTTACTTGTCAGCAAGTGAAGGCCAAGCATCAGAGACCAGCGGGTTTGTTGCAACCCTTGCCTATAGCCAAGTGGAAATGGGAGCATGTCACAATGGACTTCGTTGTAGGTCTTCCGAGGACTCAACGGGGTAGTGATACCATTTGGGTGGTAGTGGACCGATTAACTAAGTCAGCGCACTTTATTCCTATGCGCGTGAGAGATTCGGTTTATCATCTTGTCGACTTGTATATTCGGGACATAGTGAGGTTGCACAGGGTCCCAGTGTCGATCATCTCAGATAGAGATCCACGTTTTACTACTAGGTTGTGGCAGAGTTTGTAGAGTGCCTTGGGCACTAGGTTGACCTTTAGCACGGCTTACCATCCTCAGACTGACGGGCAGTCCGAGCGTACTATTCAGATCCTTGAGGATATGCTTCAAGGCTGTGTCCTTGACTTCAGTGGGTCGTGGGAGAGGCACTTGCCCTTAGTGGAGTTTGCCTACAACAATAGTTTCCAATCGAGCATTGGCATGGCACCATTTGAGGCCTTGTATGGCCGACCGTGTAGATCTCCAATGTGTTGGGCCGAGGTGGGTGATGCATCTTTGTTGGGCCCGGAGTTGGTGCGAGAAACGACGGAAAAAGTTGAACTTATCCGTAAAAGGCTTGTTACAGCCAGAGTCGCAAAAAGAGTTATGCCGACCGTAGGAGGAGGCCTTTGACATTTGAGATGGGTGATCACGTCTTTCTGAAAATATCACCTAGGCAGGGTTTGATGAGGTTTGGAAAGAGTGGGAAGTTGTCCCCTCGGTTTATTGGCCCTTTTAAGATCCTTGAGCTGATTGGGGAGGTTGCATACCATTTAGCCTTACCACCGTAGTTGTCCGGAGTGTATGACGTGTTTCATGTTAGTATGTTTCGAAAGTACGAGCCGGATCCATCACATGTACTGGATTGGACCGACTTTGAGGTAGATGAGAATGCCTCGTACGAGACACCGGTGAGGGTCTTGGATAGGCGGGACCAAGTCGTGCGAGGCAAGATGATACCCTTCGTAAAGGTCTTATGGAAACATCATGGGATTGAGGAAGCCATGTGGGAACGTAAATTGGGAGTCCGAGAGAAATATCCGGACTTATTTGTTAATGCTTAACCATGTATTGGAAATTTTGTTTTATTGATGAATTCTAGAAACATTGTACATGTTTTGGATTATGGAAATGTTGTAATCATTGAATATGGTTCGGAAATGAAAGTTTACTTTAACATTGTATATGTTAAATATGTTTTAGAGGTGCAAATACAAATATGAACATTGAATATTTTTGAGAAGCATGAGATATTTATGTGTTGAGATTAATGAATTTTAAAAGAATGCATGTTGATAATGCATGTCTAGTTGTATCATATGTTGTTCTCTTGAAAAGATGTGGAATGACCGGTGATGGGTCATGGTGGTGGATGTTGAATTATAACACTGTTGAGAATTGAAAAATCATTATTTTTGAAACTTATATATAATTTCGGGGATGAAATTCTTCAAGGGGGAGAGGTTATAGCGATTCTGGTTTTCCCTCCATTGTTTATTGTATTCCGGAGTTGGTTCCGTGGATGTTTGTTGTTGTCTGTATCACGTTTCCATCCTTTAATTCTTTGTATTAGAGTTTTGGGATGTGTTGGGCAGATTTGTAACAGGTTGGGTGTGTCTTGAAACAAATGGTTGCTGTCCAGATTTTGGTATCTTCGTCGAGCGAGGCTTTTGTCACTCGAGCGAACGTTGGGTTTTAGTTCCTTCACTCGAGCCAGGGTTCCTTCGCTCGAGTGAGATTAAGTTGTGTGTCTCTTGGCTCGAGCGAGCACTCTTGCGCTCGAGCGTGCATCTGCGTCTAATTTGGACCTGAAGGTTGTGTTTCTTCGCTCGAGAGAGCTTTCCTTTGCTCGAGCGAGCGAGGTCTTTGTTTTGGGTTTCGTCGCTCGAGCAAGCACTCTTATGCTCGAGCGTGCTTCTGGGTTACAGACCTGAAGCTTTGTGTGGTTCGCTCGAGCGAGGCTTGTCTGTGTCTGGTCGCTCGAGCGACCATTTCTTCACTCGAGCGAGCCTCGAATATATCAGTTGACAGCAGCGGGTTAAACATCACTTTTTCATTATCTTCTTTACTCAAACCCTAGCCCCGGCTGCTTCTCTCTCTAAACCACCACTTCTCTCTACAAGAACTCTTGATCTAGGGTTCTCCTACACTACTTCCTTTGTATAAAAGCTTGAGCTTCATGTGGTCTTCGTTTTGATCCGAAAATCCTTGGATTTGGAGCATCTTGAGTTTTCATCATCTTCTCCTTTGAGTCTCTTCATTTGAGGTAGAGATAATTTACTTCTTATTATGAGTTTTAACCTAAATTTTAGTCATTTGTATAAATGGTGAGTTATGGAAACTTTAGGATGTTAGTGTTTGAATTTCAATTTATAAAAGGGGGGTTTTTCAATTGATGAGCTCCATGTGTATGTGAGACATTGGGAAATGGGATTATTGGTGTAAAATTGAGGAAATTGAGCCTTAGGGCTGAAATTGAGAAAATGGGGAAAAAGCCCTAATTGGAATTAAATAATTAATTTGTATAATTAATTTGGGAAATTATGGAAATGTGGAATCGAGTTGAAAATCATGAAATTGGGAAATTTTGAGATTGAATGGTGCAGTCGGATTAATTTCTTACTCACCTATGAAAATGTTGATTATTTATCTGTTTGAGAAATTTATTATTTGTTTAGAAATAACTGTGTTGGGCTATCGGTGGAGGATAATCTTGATTGTTGTAGACACTGCATGTTGATTAGGGAAAACTGAAACTAATCGACTGAGTTATGTCATTGAATATGACGGCTGGATTAACACATTGAATAAGTACTTAAAGTGATCATTGTATATGATGAATTGTTTTAAATACATTGCATATGTATGTTTGTGTGGGAGGAGATAGGGGATGTACTCCAATGTGTGAGAGGAGATAGGGGATGTACTCCATTGTTTGGGAGGAGATAGGGGATGGACTCCATTGATAATTAAGTTGGCCGAAGCATCGAGGGTGAAAGTCTCGAAACCTTATATGCATCTGAATGATGTGGATAATGGAAGTATTTTTAATATGAGTTGTAGTCTCATTTGAATTGTTGATAATGGAAGTGTTTTTAAGATGAGTTGTAGTCTCATTTAAATTGTTTGGCTAAATAATGAGCCATGCCTATGTATTAAATTGGATAAATAAAGGGAAGTGGAATGAAACACGGATGTATTTGCCGTTGAACTGGGAAATGTTGTAAGTTGGTTTGCAAGTGTCAACCATTTGTCGAATGCTAATGTTTTAGTTATTTCTTATATTTGGTTTAGCATATCTCTACTGGGCTTTGGCTCACTCTATATGGGACATCATTTTCAGGTACAGGTGATATGCCGCCTCCAAGGATGTAGCTTGGGAGGCTTAGAAGCTGAAGGCCTATTTATTTTTGTTATCTTTTGTATTACATGTAATTCAAGCCAAGGGCTTAAAGTGTTATGAGTTAGAACTCTCTTTTGGTTGTATCCAAGTGTTGACTTGGAAAGTTGTAAGCCCATAGGGCATTTACTTTTGTTGTCAACAGGTAATACTGTTTGTAATGAATACTCTGATAAATGAATATATGTTTTATTCTTGTATATCTATGGATGTCATATATGATTGGGTTTTATGTATTATTTTGAGGGCGTTACATGTTCTTTTATTATTCTTCTCTTACCTAACATATAATCATAAATTTCACTCTCTTCCATCAATCATAATGATCTTGGAACACCACCAAATATCCGAACACCACCAAGTAACCTCTTATGTTGGGTCAAAGAAGTATATGGATATCCCACTACATGTATCCAATCAAAAAAGGGATTTGGGACTATTCTTAGAAAAGAAAAATGGGATAAATGTAATGAATGGGGTTACTTTTTCATTTTTGAATGCAGAAATAGGATGTGATGGTGGTGGCAGGGCTTCGGTTTGGGTTGAGGTTGGAGAGAAGTATAGATATAGCGATCCTGATTTTTTACTCATCTCGTGTTGTATTCCGGGCTCGAGTTTGTAGAGTTTCGAATAGTGATTCATATCTTGTTTCCCTTGTCTCCCCTTTATTTTGGTTATCAAGTTATGGTTGTGCGTTTGGAACAAGTTGGTTCTTAGTTTTCAAAATTTGTACTACCTAGTATTTTGGTCCTCCACTCGAGTAGGCCTTTTTGCGCTCGAGCGGTTATTGCAAACTCTCAGCACTTTGCACATCTACAAAAGTACTAGTGGAGTGTTTTTCACGCTCGAGCGGGTGGGCGCTCGAGCAGTCTTTCTTGCGCTCGAGCGGTTTATCTATTGTCTGCAGAAGTTTTGGATGTGTGTATTCTGCGCTCAAGCGAAACAAAATGTTGTGTCTGATGCTTGAGCGTCAACTTCTTCGCTCGAGCGGGTTGTGCGTATATTAGATCCCAAAAGTGACTTTTTACATCACTTTTTCATATCTTTTCATCCTAAACCCTAAAGTTAAGAGCCCTTGTCTCTAAAACTCACATTCTCTCTACTTTTTGGCCTAGATCCTTTGATCTCTTCACCCTAGTACCTTTGAGAAAAAGTTGGAGCATCTCAAGGTCTACATTTTAAACCGAACAAAGTTGGGTTTGAGCATCTTTGGAGTTCTACCTTTGCTTTGCTCGTCTTCTTTGCTTGAGGTAGGGATTTTCTACACTTTGTTATGATTTTTAACTTAATTATTTGTGGTTGTGTAACAATGGTGGGTTGTGGGAGCATTTTGAACAAACCTTGTGTTTGGGTGTAAAAGGAAAAGAGGGGTTTTTGGTGGAAATGAAATAAATGAACTTGGGGTTTGGAAATGAAGTCTTGTTGTGTCAAAATGGGTGTTTTTTTTTTTTTTGGTACTTGGATTGATATTTTGAAAAGGGGGATTTTTGCCCAAAAATGACTATCATATCTATGTTGTATAAATAGTTGAAATTGGTGTTGTAAACATGGAATTGAGCGAGTATTGGAATGGATGGTGGAATTGAATATGAAATGCTTCATATCCTTGGAAATTTTGATTAAATTATCTGTCTTGAGATTGTATATCTGCTTAGAAATACCTGTATTGGGCTATCGGTGGAGGATAGCTTTGATTGTTGTAGAAATTGCATATGGATTAGGTAAATTGAAACTAGTCCATGGTTGATTATCATTGAATATGATCATGTTATGAATACAAGGTATATGCATGATTACTTGGGAGGAGAAAGGGGATGTACTTCATATGTGTAATTATGTGTTTAAATACATTGCATATGTATGATTGTTTGGGATGAGAAAAGGGATGGACTCCATTATAATTAAGTTGGCCGGAGTGTCCTGGGTGAAAGTCCTGAAAGTATACATGGGTGCCGATCCCTTGGACGAAATATCAATAAAATGGCAAATTAAAATAATATATGGGCGCTGATCCTGCGGACGAAATATCCGTAAAATGGCAGTTGGAAGTGTTTGTATGTAAATTGTGAAATTGATGAACCTTTGAGTTATAGTCTTATTAGGGTTATTGAGAAATAATGAAATTTACTTATATATTTTGAAATGAATAGGAGGAAAGTATAATGGAATATCAAAATTGGTATTCTATGGCAATACAAAAGTGTGAATGTTTTATCCCAGCCATTGTATATGATCATTTCACCTATATCTTTGTTAAATCTCATATACTATGTTAGATTGTTTCTACTGGGTTGTGGCTCACCCTACTTGGGAAAAACATTTTCAAGTGTTAATGTCATACCTCCACCAAGGCAATAGCATTGGAGGGACCTTTTGGGAAGCAAGAGCTTCGTGTTTTGTTTCTTTTGTATAGCCTAGGGCTAAGTTTGTATGAGCTAGTCTCACTTTTGTTGTAACCAAGCCAAGACTTAGAAAGGTGTAAGCCGAAGGGCATTTATTTACATTAGACTCTTTTGTACTATTAATGATATGAAATGAAAGGACTTTACATTCTGATTTATGCAGTTGTTATTTACTTTATGGGTGGTATTTATTGTATTATTTTATGGGTGTTACAGTGGAGCTGGGTGTGCCTTGAAGGCTGAAGGTGTGTGTGTTATTATTACTGTTTGGATTTGGAGCTCTCGGTGGTGCCACTGATTTGATGCCATATATATGTCAGTTTTATTCAAAAACTGTATGTCAGCGGCAAACCCCTTGGGAAGGGTTTATTTTTCTACCCCCAAAGCAAATATCACAGAGACTTAGTGGGAAAGAGAGAGAGCTCTGCTCTTCAAATCCATGGGGTTATGGCACTTCAATACGGTTTTAGGGTATAAGTTTTGACGTGTCAGATTTTATACTTTTCAAAATTAAATTTTAGGGGTTTGGTACAGTAGTTCTAGAATAATTCTCTAAGTGCTGGATGACTCGTATTCAGTGTTTGGATGTGAGGTCGAATCTTGGCAGTTGCACTCTCTAACTAAAATGGCGTGTGCATTATGGAGTGGGTACATATACCCGAGGTTTGCCCCTCGTCCTACTTCGGTTAACCGACATTAGGTAGTTGATTCCGAAATCAACGGAGGACAAATTTAAAGAGTTTACTCATTAACCAAAAGAGAGAGCTCTTCTTACCTTTGAAAAACTCTTACATTGCATATTATGAACTATTTTGTGAAGTGGTTTTGTTTTAAGGGTGATTGATTAATAAGTCTCATATTTTGAATTTGTGATATATGTAGTCTTATATATATATATATATATATATATATATAGGTTTATATTTTTGTGATTCATTTAATCATTTTGGATGTCTAATGACTCATTTGCCCATCACATTGGAGTGTTACATTTAGAAAGTTATGTTTGAGTGTTACGTTTGAGAAAACTACAGTAAGGAGTTTTCAGTGCTTTACATTGGAATGTTACATTTTTACAAAAAGTACACTAAGGAGTTTTTTTAGTGTGTTACGTTGGAATGTTACGTTTTTACAAAAAGTATACTAAAAGGTTTTTTAAGAGTCCTACATTGGAGTGTTGGAGTATTACATTGGAATGTTAGGTTTGGAAAAACTATACTAAGAAGTTTTTTTAGAGTTTGGAGTGTTATGTTGGAATGTTACGTTTAGAAAATTACACTAAGAAGTTTTTTTAGAGTTTAGAGTATTACATTGGAGTGTTACGTTTGGGAAACGTACACTAAGAAGTTTTTTTTAGTGTTATGTTGAAATGTTACGTTTCGAAAGTACACTAAGAAGTTTTTTTTAGTGTTATATTTGAGTGTTACGTTTGGAAAGTACATTAAGAAGTTTTTTTAGTGTTATGCTGGAGTGTTACATTTGGAAAAAGTACACTAGGAAGTTTTTATGAAGTGTTACGTTGAAGTGTTATATTTGGCAAAAATACATTTGTTTGGACGGACTGGATAAGGGGGGATTGGAATCCACCGAACTATTAGTCCTAGGATACATTGTCCCTAGACTATTTGGTTGTACTGGATTTGCATCCCATGTTTATTTAGTCATGGGATTAGATGTCAGGAAATGACTATTTGAGAGTTATTTCAACCGAGTGTTGTTTAAGCTTAAGAAAGAGGCCTTTCAATAGTAAATAGTTTAATCTCTTCGAAGGTTCATTACCAGGGCATTACCTCTCTCTCATGCCCAAAACAACTTCACGTTTGACACTTCTCTCCATTTAGTGGACTTAACTATCATTTTTGGACTAAAATGAATAAGGAATGGATGGTAATTAAAAGAAGCAATAAAATTGGGGCTAAAATGGAACAAGATAATAAAATGGTTTGGGTTTAATCGAACGTTAATTGAGCCTATTGAATCTTGAGTCATTTCATACTTTTATTGATGAAAATGGTTCAAGATTCAAGGTTTACCATTTCCCTTGATCAATTCCATGATAGGGAGCAGGTTTGTGGGTCTTTCATTGTCATTTATTGAGATTTTGTCCCTTGATTCATAAACCATCATGCAACGAGTTTGCATGGATTGATGGCTTGCGAATCAAGCCTACCCCTTCTTTGATCTGTTTGATGATAAAGAGAAGCAAGGTGGACAAACATCTCCAGAAAATACTCTGTTTGTGCTTTGTTTCATGTCTGTTGCAGCAGGGCAGTAACAAAAGCTAGTGGCTGGCCGGCCACCTCATTGTACAGCCGACCACTTCTTCTGGCCGGCCGGCCATCTCTTTTCAGCCAGGCAGTGTCTTTTTCCTTGCAAAACAGAACAGAGACTGGGGAAAAATAGCTCAATTTTTTGACTGCACAACAGAACCATTATGGCAGCAAAATAGAGGCATTTTCGGGTGGAAATCTGCATTCACGCATGAGCCATTCCTTGCTCCTCGAGGCCCGTTAAAATTATGTTTAATAGTAGTTTGTTGTACCTAAAGTAATGGACTTCTAATAATTAATTACTTAGTTAATTAATTCCATATTGTAACTAATTAGTTTGTTTAATTCTAATTTGTATTAATTAGGTAGAATAGCTAGTTAATTTTTGTGTTGTAATTAATTAATTAGTTAAAATAGCTAGTTAAGTTTACGCTGTACTTAATTAATTAGCTAGAATAGTTAGTTAATTTGTAGCGTTGTAATAATTAGCTTAATTAGCTAGGACATTCATTCGGACCTTCCCGCGCGAGGACGAAATTGTAATATTGTGTATATCTTCCAACCCCCATTTCTTTCTCTCTTTTATTTACTCGCTTATGATGGATAGCATCTTGCATAATATTTTACTTAGCATTTTCCATGATTTGCATCTATTTGTCTTGCATGTATAATGGTTCGACTAATCATACTAATCAATGTCAGTTTCATATTTTTTACTCGAATGCGTGCTTAACTGCATGCCATCAAATTGATTCAAATATCATACTAATAGCGAAGCCTATTAATTGCATGTTGTATGTGTTGCATTAATTAGTCATCTTGTATATTAGAGCATGCATTTAACTAACTATTTTCTTTCTTTTGGTTCGCCTCAGATAGTTGGGGTAAGCATTTCTTTCCTTTAGCATGTTGAATGTGTGTGATTGTTGTCGTAACTAGCCTAATACCATGAGGCTAAGTGCTTAAGTGATATACTTGTTTAGATGCCTATGGATGAAGGTTAAATTGCTTAACTTGGGATGATTTGATTAAATGTGCACGTAAACCCACTTTTTCGAGTGATGCATTCACAAACTCTTTCAAAACACACATACAATCAAAATGTTCCAAATTTTGCAAATTAGTCTATACTTGTGTGCATCACATAGTAAAGATAGCTTAATAATCGGAACAAGAGCATATAATGTAAAATAAGAATCACATCATGATTAGTAGAGGCCGATCTTTGATCGGGTGAGTGGGGTGCTCAATTTATGACCTTCCCCTCCCATACCTAAGATCCTGAGCCGAGACACTTTGGTGATGACGGACACATGACCTTTGGCATGAGTCATGGGTTTCCTAAATTTTTCAAAAACATTTAGGTGGTGATTCTGTAATCTAGCAAAGCAACCCTTTTTTGGCATTTTGATTCAAAATCGATTTTTCAAAAGATTTGCCATATTTGGACTCATTTGTGTTTATCTATTTTACATTGCACTTGTGAAATCAGATTTAGAACCACAGGGGTCCGAGCTATAGGACTATCGTATCTGAAAGGAGCATGAAAAGCAAACTACAGGAGTTTTTTTTTTTTTTAGAATGTTACGTTGTTACGTTTGGGAAAAGTACACTAGGGGGTTTTTTAATGTGTTACATTGAAATGTTACGTTCTTTGAGTGTTACATTTGAGTGTTACATTGGGAAAAAGTATACTAAAGATTTTTTTTTTAAAATGTTACGTTTAATAATTTCAGTATTATGAGAAAATTCACATTTATCCCTCAACCCATAACAGACATGCATTTATACTTGGCCTTTTGTGTAACTCACACTAGAATTGGACCTTTGTATAGCGATTCCAGTTTTAACCTGTTACCTATTGCATTTTGGACACAGGTTGGTATGGTTTAAATAGTTATCCTTATCTCTTTCCCTTGTCTTCCCTCTTATTTTGGTTATCGGGTTGTAGTTGTGTGTTTGGGGCAGGTTAGTTGCTTGTTTTTTTTTCCAAGCCTTTGTTGCCCAGATTTTGGCTCCTCCGCTTGAGCGGGCATTCTTGCACTCGAGCGGGCTTCACAACTTTTCTCCTCCGCTCCAACGACCATTATCGCGCTCGAGCGGGATTCGTCAACTCTCAGAATATTTTTGCAATTCTGAAAATACTGGGAAAGTGCATCGGACGCTTGAGCGTCTAGTGTCTGCAAAACTTCTGGAAATGTCCATTCCATGCTCGAGCGCCAACTTTCACACTCAAGCGAAACCTTGTGTCTGATGCTCGAGCGGGGCTTTCCAAGGTCGAGCTGACTGCGTGTATTTCAGTCTGAGAAGATGACATTTTGAATCACTTTTTCTTTTCTCTCTCTCTCTCTCTAAAACTTTCCAAAAAGCTTGTTCTTGAGCTTCTCTCTCTACAGTTCCCCTTCTCTCTTAGATTTCATCTAGATCCATTGAGATTTCCACCCTAGTGCCTTTGAGAAAAAGGTAGAGCCCATCAAGATCTTCATTTTAAATTGAATAGAAGTGGGTTTCAGCATTCTTGGGGTCTCACTCTTGCTTGGCTCATCTTCTCTTTTAAGGTACGGATCTTTCTACACCGTCATGTGATATTTCGCTTAGTTATTTGTCACTTGTGTAATGATGGTGTGATTTGGGGATGTTCTAAACAAACCTAGGGTTTGGGCATAAAATGGAAATAGGGGTTTTGGCTGTAGGTAAAATAGATGCTTGTGGGGTTTGAAAATGATGTGTTATGTCTAATTTGATGATTTTGGCACTTGACTAATGATTGGGAAAAAAGAGAATTTGCCCTAATTGGATCAAATTATTATTTTGTACAAATAATTGGAATTGGCTTTGAAAATGTGGAATTGAGAGAGTATTGATATGAATGGTGGATTTGGCTATGCATTGACTCAGTCTTTTAGAAGTTTTGAATAAACTATCTATTGAGAATTAATATCTGTCTAGAGATAACTATATTGGGTTATCGGTGAAGGATAGCTTTGACTGTTGTAGAAATTGCATATGGATTAGGTAAATTGAAACTAATCTTTTGATAGTTGTCATTGAATATGACTGTGTTTGTATACATTGTATATGTATGTTTGTATGGAAGTGAAAAGGGGATGTGCTTCATGTTTGATTATCTGTTTAAATACATTGCATATGTATGGATATTTGTTTGGGAGGAGAAAGGGGATGGACTCCTTTATAATTAAGTTGGTTGGAGTGTCCTGGGTGAAAGTTTTGAAATTATAAATGGGTACCTAGCTCGTGGACAAAATATCCGTAAAATGGCAATTGCAGTGCTTGTATAACCTACGTTTATATGGGTCCCGTTTGATGGCTGCCCGCAGACGAAATTTCTGTGAAATAGAAGTTTGGAGTGTTTATGCATATGTGTTGTATGATTTGAAAATTATCGGCCAAAGAACCCGAAATTGATTGTGCCATTGTGATTGGCGTAATTTTTAGAGCCTACAGTGAAGTTTAATTAGAAATTGATTTGGATCAAATTAATCAGATTAAATTAATGAATTAAGTGCCCAATTGTTTTATAATAAAATAATGTGTTGAGTGGGAACTTATAAGGGGCCTTTATACACTCAATTTCTCTCCTTAGCTTCATTTGGCTAATTATCAACTCTAAGAAAAGGGAAAGGGGTCGGCTAGAGAGAGGAAGAAGGAGAGTTGGGTGTTTGGCTCAAGTTTGTGAAGAGTGGAGGATTTAAACTCTAGATTTGACCATAATTTGGGAAAAGTAAAGCCTCTAGGTAAGTGGATTCATGACTATTGAGTTGTAATTTTGTGAATCCAAATTGGAATAATGGTCAAGAACATGAATTTAATTGAGCATGATGAAATTGAATTGGTTTTGTTGAATTGAGGGCCAATATGCGCATGCATGTAAGAAATTGTTTTGAATTTGCATGTTTGAGCATGAAATACATGATTCATGTAGAGTTTTGGTTAAAGCTCATGTTGTAATCACCATTTGTATCATCCAAGTTGAGAATGAGAGTAATACATCACATGCATGTTCAATTTATGAGAATAGGAGTTTCGAATGCATGAATGTGTTATGTTGGAAATGAGTTTGGGTTAATTTGGGACACACAAGTGTTTGATTCATGAAATTGAGCTTCATAATGAAATAATTTGATGTTTGTATCATGTTAGCACAAGTATATTTGAAGTTTGAATTATTATATGCTTTAAATGTTGATTGGAAGGTCGAATTGAGCTCAAAGAACAATTCTGGGTTTTTCCAGAATTTTGATGTCCACTCGAGCGGGGAAAATGCCGCTCGAGCATGAAATACGTGCTCCCAGAACTTTTTACAGACATGGTATCCGGTCGAGTGGGGGAGATCACGCTCGAGCGGGGAGCCATGTAGTGAGGCCTTCCGCTCAAGCGCCAGAGTTTGCGATCAACCATAAATTTGACATATCCAGTACTTTTGCAAGCCTCAAGGGTCCACTCGAGCGGGGAAGTCCACGCTCGAGCGGGGACCCTGTTTTCTGAAATTATGAAAAGACATTCTGTGTTTCATTTTCTGTTCTCTTTCACTTCCAAGTACTCTTAGGCATGCATTGAGCATTGTAATTGAGTTAAAAAGATAAGAATGAAGCCTAAAAAGGAAAATGTGAATTTAGAACGGATTGTATTGTTTGTGACCCTTTTGTGTTCTTGGAATGTGTAGGGTCGAGCTCCAGGGCAAACCAACCAATCGGTCACTGTGAGTAATATCGATATTTTGAAATTGTCATTTGTCCAATTGCTTATATCCTTGTAAGCCTTATAAGTTTGCTAGTTTGAATTACAGACAAATGTTTGATATGAATAACTGAATGGGCCAGAGGCCAGTTTGACATCAATGAATGGGAAAGAGGCCAGTTTGACATGAATAAAAGTTGAATGGGCCAAAGGCCAGTTTGACATGAAAATCTGAATGGGCCAAAGGCCAGTTTGACAAATGGAAGATAAATGGGCCAAAGGCCAGTATGTTTGGAACCATAGTCACTTGACTTAAATTGTGTATATATATATGTTAAATAGAAATATGAATTGGGCCCAAGGCCGTTTGAAGCATGTTGTTCTATGTACCGTTTGTATAACTCTTTTATTTGATATTATTCACTGGGCTATCGCTCACGCTCATTCATGTGTTTGTAGGTGAGCCAAGAGAAGTCCAAACCCAGCCCCAGTGAAGTATGTGTGGAACAACAAAGGTTTTGAAGAGTTAGCCCTTGCGTCTCACGCACGAGACTCGTCTTCGCCTTTTGTCATTTTGTTTTATGTTGTCATGTTGGCGAAGCCTTTGAACATGTCTGTATATAGTTTTCATGGGTTGACTTAGTTTTGGATGATCCTATTTGTACAGAACTTTATGGTACTGTACTTCTGTTGTGAGTTATTAATGTACATATGTATGGTTTGTTTTGATGTGCCATGTAAGCACAACTCTATGGACAAAGTTTTAAATTGCTTCTGTTTGGCCCCCGTTAACTCTGTTAAAAATACGTTTGGTTAGGTTTGAGGCCGTAGGTAATCTCATGATTACTGCCGGTTATGTCCTTAACCCACGGGGGCGGGTTCGGGTCATGACAGCGACAAGTCCTGAGATACGGGCATAAACAAATTCATTGAACTTTCATTTCATGTCTTTATTTATGTTTTGTGTGGGGTTTTTTTTTTTTTTTTTCATAAGTTCTCATGTTTCTAGTCTCTCTCTCTGCAATCTTTTGTAGTTTTATGTCTTTGTGTCATGCCATTTTTTGTGGTTGGTTTAAAATATGTTTTATAATAATAAATAAAGTATGCTTTATAATATGTTTATTTACTCATGTCTTTCGTTCACTTTTATAATAATAAATTGTCCTCTTTTATATATATAGCAAAATTGTTCTTTCATGTCATTTTCATCGTGGGAATAAAATGATGATACAACGTTGTATCTATACTAAAAAATTTATTCACTATTAAATCAATTACAAGAACGGATATAATTTTTTCATAGCAAATGTGTTTCACTTTTTACTCTTTTTCTTTTTTGTGGTTACAGAATTGTGTTTGATTTTACAACTATCATGTCAAAATTGCAAATAATACTAAAAAGTCATATTTAGTTATTAAAAATTATCTAAAATTATTATGTCAGGATTCATTTTGATTTTTATACATGTATCACACATTATACAAATTAAATTTTAACCATACAATATTATTCGAGTAGATAAGGGTGGATTCTTAAATTTATTCAAAAATTGCAAATCACTTCTCAAAGGGTTTATCATCTAATAAGATTGTGTTTAGTTTAAGAATTTAGAAAGAGATTTAAAATCTCTCCTAAATTTTTGAACCAAATACAACTTAAGAGATCATAAATTTTATAAAGGCTAAATATCTCAAATCTTAAGATCATAGGAGATTTGTTCAATTGTTAACTCTAGACTTTAGAATTAATTGGAGTGCATTCGGTCATCTAATTATATATCTATATATATATAACAAGAAATAAAAGTATACTCTCCAATGGAATTGGGTAAGACGCCATTAATCCATTAATCTCTCGTACCATTTATCTTTTGTTAATCCAAGTTATTAGATTGAGTTGAATGATAGCTAATTACATTTAGATTGTAGATTTTATCTATATTTTATTAGCAGATTCTAAATTGTGATTCGAAGTGTTGCCTATTTGGTGTTGCACTCATTTTTTACCATTAAAAGATGCTAAATAACGGTTATATTATGCAGATTTTTCAATAGAAGTAGAGAAAAATAAATAAATAAATAAATAAAGGCAGAACAGTAATGACATAATTTTGTCGTTAGTTTTAAAAATTTTGAGTTCATAGACCTTTTTTGAGAAGGGTTAAAAAAAATTTATTAATTTATTTAATTTATTTGAATTATAGTATTTTTTTATTTCACACGTCTTTTTATAATAAATAAAGATAATTATTTTAATACATTTTGATTTTATTTTTTTTTAGATGGTTTAAATAGTAGACTTGTTTAATTGTTTGAATTAGATTTAAGAGATTAACCAGAATATATTATTAGTTAGATATATAAGATAAATTATAATATAATTGAGATATGAGACATAATGTTAGAATAATTATATTTTTATAGTTTATATGTGAGTTGTCATTATTGACAAAAGCAGTGGGACCTACTAAAAGCATTGGGACCCACTACCTAATGATAATGATGACAACTCACATACTAAGATAAATAGTACATAAATATGGTTATTATAACATTATTAAATATGAGATAAATTATATATATTATAGGAACATTTTTATTATGTTTGATTAAAGTAGGATATAGCACGACCCATATCGTTTGACAAGAAAATATTTCAGATCTCCAAAATAAAATTTTATAATTTCATTCATAATGATATGACTTGATAAGTGTTAACTTGTGATTTATTATTATGGGTGAATTCATTAAAATTATCAATTTCTAACATTTTTTAAAAAAATATATAATACTATAATGAGTAATATTACATAGAAGAAATTGCATTTTAGTTTGATAGTGGAAAAATAATCCCATTTTCATGATGGTTTAATTTTATTTAATTTTTTTCTTCTTATTTTGTATGGTGTAGGTTTTCCTTTTTCCCTTCTAAATTTGGTGTAATATATATATATATATATATAGATATATATAGATATTTTTATTTTAAAAAAACTTACATTAGATAAGATTTCACTTATAATGTAATTATTTTAAAATTATTAGGTAATATTAGGATATTATATGACAATACTCTTATCAATTACCAAATATTATGTTCTTTTATTCTTCTTCTCTTACCTAACATGTAATCATAAATTTCACTCTCTTTCATCAATCATAATGATCTTGGAACACCACCGAATATCCGAACACCACCAAATAACTTCTTATGTCGGGTCAAAGAAGTATATGGATATCCCACTATCTATATCCAATCAAAAAAAGGGACTTGGGACTATTCTTAGAAAAGAAAAATGGGATAAATGTAATGAATGGGGTTACTTTTTCATTGTTGAACACAGAAATGGAATGTGATGGTGGTGGCAGGGTTTCGGTTTGGGTTTGGGTTGGAGAGGAGTGTGGAGTTGGGTGTGCCTTGAAGGCTAAAGGTGTGTGTGTTATTATTACTGTTTGGGTTTGGAGGTCTTGGTGGTGCCACTGATTTGATACCATATATATGTCAGTTTTATTCAGGAATTGTATGTTAGTAACAAACCCCTCAAGAAGGGACTATTTTTCTACCCCCAAAGCAAACATCACAGAGACTCAGTGGGATAGAGATAGAGAGAGATACTTGGAAAGAGACTTCTTTGTCCTTTAGTTTTTCACGTCTCTCAGAGAGAGGGGGAGAGAGAGAGAGCTCTATTCTTCAAATCCATGGCGTTGTGGCACTTCAATAAGGTTTTAGGGTATAAGTTTTGACGTGTCAGATTTTATACTTTTCAAAATTAAATTTTAGGGGTTTGGTACAGTAGTCCTAGAATAATTCTCTAAGTGCTGGACAACTCGTATTCAGTGTTTGGATGTGAGGTTGAATCTTGGCAGCTGCACTCTCTGACTGAAATGGTGTGTGCATTGTAGAGTTGGTACACATACCCAAGGTTTGCCCCTTGTCCTACTTCGGTTAACCGACAATAGGTAGTTGATTCCGAATTCCGGCACCCCCGACTAGAGTGTTCATTCCTATTTCAGGTACCAACTCTAGGATCAAGAAAGTCTGCTTGGGTGAAAGGGTATTTCCAAACCACACTACCACAGTACAAATTTTTAACGTTGGCAACAGAAAATGTTATTTTATCTGACCACCTTGAATTTGGCAGGGTTTTTGCGAGAAGAAGCTCCATCTCTTAGTGAGAATGAAAGTCATGCACAAGTTGTTACAGCGTAAGATGAGTGGAAACATGCAGATTTTCTCTGCAAGAACTATATCCTCAATAGTTTGGACAACACATTATACAATGTGGATAGTCCAATCAAGATTGCAAAAGCATTGTGGGATTTGCTAAATCGCAAATATAAAACAAAAGATGCTGGAACAAAGAAATTTGTTATCTGTCGCTTCCTTGAGTTTACGATGGCAGATTCCAAAATGATGATCAATCAAGTCCAAGAACTTCAACTTATCCTGCATGAAATTCATGTAGAACGAATGTCTCTGGATGAATCTTTTCAATTGGCAGCTATTATTGAAAAATTATCGTCAACTTTGAAGGATTTCAAAAACTATTTAAAACACAAATGCAAAGAGATGTCACTAGAGGATTTGATTGTTCGCTTGTAGATTGAAGAGGATAATCATGGTTCTAAAAACAAAAATGGACATCATCTCATGGAATCTAAGGAAAACATTGTGGAACATAAGCCAAAGTTCAACAATAAGAAAAGGAAGCATCCCGGAGAGAGCTCCACGCAAGGTGCTAGAAGTGGAGACAGTCAGAATTTTAATGGCAAGTGCTTTGTGTGTGACAAATGAGACATTGTGCCAAGGATTGTCTCAAAAGGAGGACTGGAGGGAACTACAAGAAGAAACTCGCTCAAGCCAACCTAACGGAAGAAGAGAGTCTTTGTGCAATGGTTTCACACCTAAATGTATCTGGTGTCGTGTTTGAAGTAAATTTGGTGGATAACCCCAAAGCTTGGTCGGTGGCCATAGGCTCTACTCACCACATTTGTTCTAAGAAAAAGATGTTCTCATCAGATCATGCAATAAAAGATGGAGAACAACTCTACATGGGGAATTCTTTGACTTCCAAAGCTCAGGAACAAGGGAACGTGGTGTTAAAGACGACGTCAGGAAAAGAACTCACTCTCAAAGATATGCTATATATACCAGATATTCGAAAGAACTTGATTTCTAGATTGTTGTTGAGCAAGAATGGGATTAAATTAGTGTTTGAGTCTGATAAGTTTGTATTCATTAAAAAATGAATGTATGTAGAAAAAGGGTACATGAGCGATGGGCTCCTTAAACTTCATGTAATGACTGTTGTTCCAAAGTTTAATGAAATTAACACATCTCTGCTTACTTGCCTGAGTCTTCTTGTGTGTGGCATGGTAGATTAGGTCATGTAAATTATGCTACTTTGTGAAGACTAATTTACCTAAATTATTTACCTATATTTCAAATTGATTCAAATCATAAATGTGAAGTGTGTCGAAGCAAAATTAACCAAAGCACCATTTCACTCAATTGAAAGGAAAACTGAGCCACTGGACTTAGTCCATAGTGACTTTGTGATTTGAAATTTGCTCAAACTCAGGGTGGCAAAAAGTATTTCATTACTTTTATTGACGATAGCACTAGATATTGTTATGTGTACTTTCTACGAAGCAAGGATGAAGCCTTGGAAAAATTCATTCAATATAAGAATGAGGTTGAATTACAACTAGGCAGAAAAATTAAGGCGTTAAGAAGTGATAGAGGTGGTGAATATAGTGCACCTTTTGGTGACTTATTGTAGACATCCCATTTTTTACATCGCATGCACACCTGATGATGAGTTTATTCGCTCGTCAAGTGCTCGAAGTCCTCGGTGGAATGTCACAGCTTTGAGCCTTTCAAATCCTACACCCCTGCTGGTTCAAGCCTACAGCTTCTGGTGGCCTATCGGCCACCTTTTGTGGCTACCGGCCATCACTTTTGGGTTGCCGACCACTAGTTTCTTTTGCAGATATTTTGTGAGAGCTGTGCTAGCTGTTTGCAAAAATGCATGCATCTGCACCCACATATAGGGCTGGATATGCTTGAGGAGAATTCATGTCTTCTATATATAGGAGGCCCCTCTCTCATGTTTTCAGGTTAGAAAATTTTGAGATCAAAATTTTTCCTCTTTCTCTACAATTCTCTCTCTCTAGCAAATTCCTATACTTTTGCCTACAAATCCTTAACCTTTGCCTATACACCCTTAACCAAACCTTCTCATCTTTGAGTTGAGGCACTTTTAAGCTTGGTTTCAGCTCTTGAAGAGTGTGTTGTCTTGGTTTCGTTTCTTGAATTGCTTTTTCTCTTCAAGAAGTTTAAGGCTTTGCCTATTTGCTTGTTTTTTCTACTATTTTACTTGTTGTTTTCCAATTGATTTTAGGCTGTAAAACTTCTGCATTTTTGGGTTAAAACTTGGGCCTTAGGGCCATTAAAGGTTGAGGGGTTGATAGCCCTTCTTTATACCTTGTGTTGGAGGCATTTGCCCTTGTGTTTCCCACCCTTGCATCATCTTTTTCTGAGCTTTTAAACACTGATTTTTAGAGTTATTTTAGTGGCCAAAATCATGTTTTGAAGTCTAAATTTGGAGGGGTTAGCCTCCCCTCCTTGTGTCTTACTTACTAGCCTAGTTTGTGCCATGTTTTAGCATGTTAATCTAGCTATTTTTAGCTCAATTCCAGCATGTTTTAGGACTTGTTTTAGACTGTTTTAGCACTGCTTTGGGCTGTTAGTTACATTTGAGCTTTATTTTGCATACTTGTATGTAGACGTCCACGAACGTCCTGGGACAATCCCGTTTTGTCCATTGGGCTTACTACAGTTCGGACTCAAATGTCACGGTTCTTAATCTGATCTCGCAAAGTGCAATACGAGATTGATAAATCACCAAAGAGTCCAAATCCGGCAAATCATTTTTAAAAATTGATTTTTAGAAAGAAGTGCCAAACGTGGACTGCTTTTCCAGATACAGAGTCGCCAACAAAATATTTTATTTTTGGGGAATTTAGGAAACCCTGACTCATGCTTAAGGCCACGTGTCCGTCATCACCAAAGTTGCCTCGGCTCGACAACTTGGGTACGATTGGGGAAGGTCATTTCATGAGCACCCCGTCCGCCCAATCAAAGATCGGCCACTACTAAGCATGATATCTTGTTTTTGAAAACACATGTGCTCTTATTCAGATTATTAACCGAGAATTACTATGTGACGCACACAGCATACAAGTATAGACTAAATTGCCTAAGTTGGAACAAAGCATCGCATATCCGTTTGTTTTTGAAAATGGATTGAAGTTTGCTACTCGCAAGTAGGCTAAAACGCGGGTTTCGACGAATTATGCCAATTCAAGCAACCCAACCTTCACCCACAGGCATTCAGGAAGTTATATCACATAAGCACATAGCCTCATGGTAAGCATGCTATCATGGTAGTCACTCACACGCATGCAAGGATGCTAAAGCATAAACATTTACCGAGTACTCCGAGCCAAAAAGAAGCTAATTAGAAAACATGCATGAATCCTAATTATGTTGAGATGCCTAATGCAACACATGCAAGAATGCAACTAAGATAGGCTCGGCTATTCTAAGATGGCATATGAGATGCTACAGGTAACATGTATTCAACTTGGAATTGAAATACGATGCAGTTAGTATGATGCGCCGAGTCCGGTGCATGCAAAACAGATGAATGGATGCAAACATACGAGTATAAGGATGCTAATTAAAACATGCCCTAAAACTAACCATCGTAAGCTGGTAAATAAAAGGGAGAAAGACGTGGGGTTGGAAGACATGCATCACACACACACACAGTTATTACAAAATTCGCCCTCTCGACGGAGGGTCCGAATGAATAATACACAACCAACTAGCTAATCTAAGCTAATCAAACTAATTATTACACAACCCAAATGAATAACAAATTACAGCTAATTATTACACAACACTAGCTAATTAACAAATTTAACTAAGGAAGCAAATAAACTAGCATGCAAGCTACATGAAATGGATTGCCTCAGCTCTACCTTGAATGATAAAGGATGCATGCATGCCCGAGTTGCCTTGTCGGGAAATCCATCGCGATGCCTCGACTCGCCTTTGTTTGCAATTGATTTCAAAAAGTTGTACGAGGCTCCAGAGAGATGAAACTCCACCCAGGGAAGCTGTGGGAAGGCTGTCGACCAGCTATGGGCAAGGGAGACCGCCTGCCGACCACCCTTGGTGGTGAAGACCAGAAAAGGTGGTCGGCCTGCCAGAAAACCTAGTCGGCTGACCAGTTCATTCTCCTAGTTTTTGCTTTTTCTGCAACAAAGGCAAGAGAGAGAGAAGGCAAGCTATTTTCAGCATATGTGTGCCCGACCGTTCTCCTCATCGTTGCATAAGCTCTAGGGAGTGTAGTCCTCGACCCTCGAGCCACCAATCACACATCCCGACGCATGATGGCCGAGGAATCTAATTACACGACTTAATGGGACATGAATGCACATATAAGCAACTAAAACCAACAACTTCATCATGGATGGTCAAGAGTGCCGGCGTCCGGGAATCGCAGCACGTTTCATCACTTGGAGTCTAAAACGTTCCTCATTTCCCGTGTTTGGACTAACTCCTATTCCAAACACAATGCAACAAGTAGAATGGCATGGCATGTGCAAATGCAACTCTAGTATGCAATCCTAAATGTGATGCAACTAAGTGATGTGAACATGCAAAGGATGACATGCAAGCATGCAACTAGCATACACAATGCTATGGACTAATCAAGGGCATACTCAATGCTCGTGGATTATATGGCATACATACACATTGCACTAACATACGCAATGTTATGAACGAGGCATCCGCAATGCAATGATCGAACATGCGATAACATGGACTATATGGCATACACAATGCAAGATAGACTTAAACCAAGATGGATGAACCTCAGCCGCACCCAAATCAGTGGCCAAACATGATGAAAACAGGGCAATGACACATACAAGCATGCACAATGCAAGGGATCAAAGCCTAAGGTACGAGATACAACTCTACAAAAGTGTTGAAAGGATGAAATATGACATACAATGGCACAAGTTCCAACTCTGAAATAACATGCAACATGGTCCCGAATCACGCAAACAACTCACACAATGCATATTGGGAGGCTCAAATACCGAAACTAGTGAAGCACATTACCCTAGAGATATGCAAAGTGATGCTCAAATGACCGAACCAAATCCAAACAGTCCCTATGCAGGCTATAGACACCCCATTTTTGACCGTCCTCAAGACTTGGACGTCACCGCTCGAACACTCGGTGATTACTCATGTTTGTGTTTCGTTCTGAGTTCCCGGAGGTCTTGGCTACGCGCCTTGCCTCAGGATCTCTCAACCCGACTGTTCTGTATTTGGTTTTGCACCGAACACTTGTGTTTTTGCTTCCGAGGGTAGGAAGTAGCTTGTTAGCTACCCCTGACACCCACCGGCCTTGGTTTGAGGCCACCGGCTATGTTTTGAGGCTACCGGCCATTGGTGAATTATACCATTGGCCGGTCGGCATTCAGTATGGCCGGCCGGCCATCTGTTTGGCCGGTAACCTCCTTTTCTGGCCGGTAACACCTTTTTACCTTCTTCAGGCATGGTGCATGCCAGCTATGCCAGCTGGAATGCACCAAACCTACCCCGGGGCATACATGTGACTGCTTTGCCCCTTTTGCCCCCTTTTGGTCAAAGCTTCTTGAGGAAGCTTGACCCTTTGGCAAAGCTTCCTCAAGAAGCTTGCCAGCTGTCCTAGCTTCCTCAGGAAGCCTTGCCCCCTTTGACTTTTTTTTTGTTTAGCTTCTTTGAGAAGCTTCAAAGCTTTCCCTTGTCTATATAAGAAGACCCTCCTCCTCCTTTGTTTGGGTTGAGCAAAAAAACCAGAGCTATACACATATATATCTGATATATATCATCCTCTCTCTCTTCATTTTGTGTGGTTTGAGGGCCTAAAGTGTGTGTTTGTTCTTAGTTTTGCACACAAACACACACTACTACACCATACTTCGAATTTGAGAGGCTTTGGGGGTTTGTTCTTGAGGTTTTGGACTGGTTTTGATCAAAACAAGAAGGCTGCACTTGCTGTTCATCAAGGGTTCTTCAAGGGTAACTCTTTTACTTTAGATTCCCCAATCTTGCACTAGACTTTTGCCTATCTTGCTCATTATTTTAGACTTTGTGTATAACTGAAAAAAAGCTTGGATTTGCATGCTCAAGATATCTCATTCAGGTTGTTTTGGCATTGGGGGTCGACCTCCCCCTCTTAGGCCTTGTTTGGCCCTTTTTTGAGCTTCCTTTATTAAGTTTTGATTTCTTTGGTGTATTAGCCTTCTCACCACTGAAATCCAGTGGATTTTTAGTGGTGAAGAAGGAGGTTTGAGGTCTTGCATAGGGGCGGGACACCCCTCTCCCTTGGTCTCTCATTTTGTTCATGTTTTGGCTCATAAGGGTAGCATGTATGCTTGGTTGTATTTGGCCCTATTTCAGAGGTTTTTGCATGTTTTTTGGGCATACCTTACCTCTATTTTTGGTCGGATTTGTGGTCCCTTGCATGCATAATACACTTGCCTTGTATTCCTCTATTTTGCTTAGAAATGCATATTGCCTTTGGACCATCATGCTTGTATGTTTTGGCTTAGCTTTGTGAAGCTTTAGGTCATGTTTTTCCATGCTTAAGGGCTGTTTGGTACTGATTTGGTCATATTTGCCATGTTTGATATAGGCACCATGCATTTTGGCTTGAGAGCCTTGGGTGTGTGGGTCATTAGCATGCTTTACTTGGCTTATTCCCATGATTTGGCATCATTTGAGATCATATTTCAGTCCATGTAATGTGGTCTTACACTTGCATTTGGCTCTCTTTTAATGCTTTGAGGTGTTGTAGTTTTGTGCCTCAAGAGTTGGCCATTGTGTATGCCACCATGTTTAGTCATTTGGGCTGCCATATCAGTGGGTTTTGAGGGCCCTTTTTACATATTGAAACTCTAATTTGTATTGAAAAGTGCATGCCATGAGTGGTTGGGGTGGTTGTAGTAGAATGCTCCCTGTTGTGGCCTTGAATGCCCTTGTTTTGGACTCATTCCTTGGTGTGTTTTGACCATGATCTATGTATGCTTTAGTCTTGTTTTGGAGTCCCTTGGGACTATTTTAGGTCATTTTGGTCCTTTAAGGTTTGGTTGACATAGCTTTGGTTTGACCCCCTTTATCGGCTTCAAGTGTTGGTCATTGTCGCATGCCTTGCTTGCATGTTTTGTTTGATTTGGCATCATTTTCTATTCATTTTTAGAGCTTAGCATGTTGGTTTAATGCCCATATATATCGCCTTTAAGTATGCTTAGAGTTGTCCCCTTTTATGCTTAGGTGATGGACCTTGATGTGTGCATGCTCCCATGCATCATTTATGCTCTTGTGCATCGTCTTAGGCCACTGTTTTGGGGGGTGGGCTGAGGTCCTCTCGTTTCAGTATAAGTCCATCTTTGCATATTTTACATGTTTGCATGTTGCATTGCATTGGTTGCATGCTTACATTGTATCATTTTCGCATGTTTGCATGTTGTTTAGTTAATAACATTACATAGTCTTGTTGTATGCTTGATATGTCCATATTGCATTAGTCTAGCTTGCAGGATTAGATAGTGTCATGTTGCATTACCTTAGCATGTTCATGTTACCTTGCATGAGTTGCATCACTTTGCATTGTATATTGCATCCATGCATTACATTTTGCTTGGTTTGGGGTGTCAAACCAAGTATGAGAATTGAGAAGTGTTCATACTCCAAGTGATGTAACACGTCTCAACCCTCGGTCGCCAATCCCCTTGACCTCAACATGATAGGGTGTTGGCATTCATCTCTTTTGGTTGCATGCATTTACATCAAGTTGCAAACTTGGCCTCTTAGGCCATCATGCATCAAAATGCATAATTGATGGCCCGAGGGTCGAGGGTCATGCTTCCTTGAGTCCCTTGCATGATAGGGAGTGTGCCCATGCTCACATTTGCTTGAGAATTCCATGCCATACACTGCTTTCCCTCTGCTGCTGTCAACTGCAGGTTTCAGCAGGAATATTTGGCCGGCCGGCAGTGTTGAGTGCCGACCGGCAAAGAATTTTGGCCGAGAGTGCAATATTTAGCCGATAACCACATTCCCATGGCCGGTGGCCTTTTGATCTGGCCGGCGGCACTCCACTGCACTCAGAATGAAGTTCAGAGCAGTTCTGGAGACTTTCATACATTTCAGAGGGGTGAGGCAGTGTAAACAGTGGCAACAGTGCTATGGCAGCGAGTTCCGGGCGAGACGAGTCAAGCATGCATCATCCACACATCCCGAGGCGGGGCTGTGGCCACCTTCGTTCTGCATTTAATTTGTTAATTAATTAGAAATTCTGTAATAATTAATTTAGTATTATTTATTCGAACTGTAATATTTATTCGGACCCTCCGAGCGAGGGCAATTGTGTAATAAGTGTGCGTGAGTGTGTGTATGTCTCCCAATCCCACGCCTTTCTTCCCTTTTATTTACTAGCTTTCGATGGTTAGCCTAGGGCATGTTTCAATTAGCATACAGTATGATAGCATGCGTGCATCATTCATTAGTCTTGCATGCACCAGGCTCGGTACATCATACTAACTGCATGAGTATTTCAAACTTAACTTGAATACATGCTACTTGTGCATTTTCACATATCATTTATAGACTAGCCGAGCCTACTCTAGTGACATTCTGTATGCGTTGCATTAGCCACTTAATATGAACTAGGATCATACATATGATTACTAACTAGTTTCTGTTTTGGCTTGGAGTACTCTGTAAGTTCTTTTGCTTTAGCATCCTTGCATGCGTGTAAGTGTTGCCATGACAGCATGATTACTATGAGGCTAGTTGCTTATGTGATATAACTGCGTGAATGCCTATGGATGGAGGTTGAATTACCTAAATTGGAACAATGCATTAAAACTGTGAGTTTTAAGCCCACTAGATAGTGGCAAAATCATCTTTTCTAAAGCCCACTTGAGGGTGGCAAAATCTGCATTTTAGCCTACTTGCGAGTAGCAAACCGTTTTCAAAACAAACATGCAATGTTTTGTTCCAATTTAGGCAATTTGGTCTATACTTGTTTGCTGTGCGCATAACATGGTAATTCTAGGCTAATAACCGGAATAAGAACACATAAACGTTTTCAAAATCAGATATCACGGTTAGTAGAGGTCGATCTTCGGAGCGGGCGAGAGGGGGTGCTCATAGCTGACCTTCCCCAATCGTACCCAAGCTCCCGAGCCGAGGCAACTTTGGTGATGACGGACACGTGGCCTTTGGCACCGAGTCAGGGTTTCCTAAATTCCCCCATAAAAAAATATTTAGGTGGCGACTCTGTATCTGGCAAAGCAGTCCATGTTTGTCACTCCTTTCAAAAAATCTGTTTCTCAAAACGATTTGCCGGATTTGGACTCTTTGGTTCAGATTAAGAACCGTGACAATTTAAGAGTCCTGAACTGTAGTGAACCCAAAACGAACAGAACCCGAGGGGGGGGTTCTCCCTCCTGGGACGTTCGGGGACGTCTACAGTTTCTGGCGACTCTGCTGGGGATTTAGAGAGCTTGACTCGAACTCGTGATATCCTGTTTCGATTTCATTTATGTGTCTCTTTGCATTGCATGTGAATTGGTGCGCCTAGGACACCGTGTTTGCCATCTGCCATTCCTGAACGGTTTGCTGGAGGCTTGACTTTGTCAAAGCATGCCATAAGGCTGACCGGTTGTGGGCTCTGACAGTATGGGAACACAAACCCCGGTTTTACCGGGGCACCCTTTTCGACCATTCGACCTAGTGCATATTCAGAAACCATAGTGATCATTCCAAGCTAGGGTAGGTTGCTTACCCGATTATAGGTTGTTTGAAACCGCTGCGTGCGTAGTGAAACCCTAGCTCCTGACAAAATAAGACAGGGAAACCCTACCCCAACATAGGGGTGTTTTGGCTCTTACTTGCTTGCTATGTGCTGTCAGAGTGTGTCTCTACAGGTTGTGTGTATCAGTTTGCAAGTCTGAGTATCAGGCCTGCAGGCATCAGTATTTTGGGGCAATCAGTTTTACCTGAGGGTATCGGTTTACAGGCAGAATTTGGGGCAAAATTTAGTAAAGATTCAAATCTGTTTTGGCGAAATCAGGCTGAGATGCTGTCTGTTTTCTCTTTTGCTAGGTAGTCTGGGAACCATAGCTTCAGAAGGCTCCGATATCTCCCGGGTACATTGGACTAGTGCTAATAGACTTTGTTAGGTCAAAAATTCAATTCAAGGGCAACCAGTGTTCTTTCGCTGAGGCAAGGCAAAGAAAGGCCAGTCAGGGCTCACCGATCCATCTGATCCGTCAGTCGCCAGTCACATCACCTTTGTTCAGACTCAGCAGACCATGATGGCACAGGGTTTGGAAGAATTTGTGGCCGTGATATCAGCGTTAAATCAAGGAACTGCCATGCAGGCTGAGACCAGTATTGAAATGCAGCATCCATCTGGGGCATCTGCCTCATATCCAGCTTTGGGACCCCAGCCAAACTTTGACACACTTCCGCCAGTTGAAGATTTGCAGTGTCCGAATCCTCGAGAAAGGTTGACTCAAGCTCAGGTGCTTAGACCCCTAGTGCAGCCTAATGAGAGGCTTTATTCCCTTGACGTTAATGAGCTCAATCCGACTGCAGTGAAGATTGCGAGCCTTGAGAAGCAATTCAAAAAGGCACAGGGCCTTAACTCCATTCCCGACATTGAGGATGGGCACACCGAGGCTGCCGTTCGGCTCCCAGACAGATTCAAAATGCCATATATTGACCGTTTCGACGGGTCTGGAGATCCAATGGTACATATCCGACTTTTCTTGGATGTCCTGAAGCCGATGGGTCTGACTAAGCCACAGAAACTCTCTCTGTATGGAAGAACCCTGTCGGGTGTAGCAACCACTTGGTACGCTAAGTTGGAAGATAAAGTGAAGCAAGACTGGGAAGAATTGGCTGAGGCCTTTGTCGATCAGCATTCCTACAATACCCAAGTTGAAATGACCATGCAAGAGCTTGAAACAACCCGCCAAAACCCAACAGAGCCTTTTGTGGAATTTGTTGCAAGATGGAGAGCAAAGGCAGCACAGATGACAGATCGGCCTTCCGAGAGGGATCGAGTGCAGATGATGGTGCGAAACCTCGAGCATGATATGTTGCAAAAGTTGATAGTCGCTCCACTATTCACTTTCAAAAGTTTGCATGAACTGGGGGTTCATGTCGAGAATGCGTTCAACAGCGGGATCATTCCCAGAACAAGTGAAGTGACAAGGAGGGTGATTTCAGGGAGTGCCAATGCTGGTAGTAGCGCTATTCCCAAACCCGTAGAAATCAATACAGTCGCCACAGCCAACCCTTTTGCCAATCCAAGCTTACAAACCGCCGGCCCAGCCCAAGCTCAGGGCAGAACTTTCACCCCTCTCTATATGAGCCTGACTAGCGCACTAAAAGTCTTGATGGAAAGAGGATATCTCAAACCCCTCGATCCTCAACCTCTGCCTGACCCACTCCCAGCCAGGCATAACCCCTCCAAGTACTATGTGTATCATCAGCAGCGCGGTCATGGCACCGACCGTTGCTACCACCTTCGTCATGAGGTCCAAAATCTCATCGACAACCGGACGATAGCTCCACCTTCAGACCCCAAAGACCAAGTACCTCATCCACATCTCAATCTAATCCACACACTGGCCGTCCCTCACGACCCCAACGTATACATCACCCCAGTCCATCTACCCAAGCCTAATGTGTTTATCCCAGAGAGCCTGGACTTATGCATGATGAGTGCATCTGAACCCCAATCATCTCAAACCCACAAACCCACTACTTCTGAGTTGATGAAAATGATTGAAGGCCTTCAGAGAACTGTGGCAGATCTGGCCTTTGGGGTTTTGGCCCCATCTTCGACCACATCACGTACCAGGGAGTTCATGTCTAAAGGCTCCCCAACCTTGGGACGAGTTGCATTGGAAGAAGGCCACTCCCTTGGCAAAGTGGAGGCAAGTGGTAAGAATAAGGTAGGGGCAGGCATTGGTCCCCATGAACACCTTTAGTGGGATATTAAGGCTTTGAAAGTCGAAGGGCTGAACAAACAGTAAGTACTCACAGTTGTTGCAAAAACTGTGGATGACACTTTCGCCACTCAGAATGAGAGCAGTTCAAATGGAGGGGCAAGCCGGGAGAAGGGTCGTTGTACCAGGAATGTTCCTTTCAGCTCTAAACCCTCGCCCGGAAGAGATCAGCAAACCCAGTCAGCGCCTACCAATCCCTTTGCTGGTGCATCCAGCAAAACTCCACAAACCTCAAAACACCCACCTCGAGGCCAGAGGGTGTTCGCACCACTGTACATGTCTCTATCAGCGGCCTTGAGGGTTCTGATTAAAGAGGGGGATCTGAAACCCCTGGAGCCGCAACCACTGCCAGATAGACTTCCTCCCTCCCATGATCCAGCCAAGTACTGTGCTTTTCATCAGCAAGTCGGCCATGTCACTGATAGTTGTTTCCGTCTTCGCCACGAAATAAAAGATCTGATTGACAATAAGATCATTGCCACACCAGCTCAGCAAAGTCTATCACCACTGGATCAGTGAACTTGGGGGATAGTACGAATATGTGATCAGGGGATGAACCACCTACGGGCGGCACTCAGTTTACTCCAAATGTGGCGTTTGGCACGCACTGTTTTGACCATTTGCGAATGCTAGTTTTATACTTTCTGACTTGGGTATTGGGTCAGTCTTGTTATTTTGTATTAAGTCGGTCTTTTCATACTGAGTCAGTCGGGTCTGTCTTGTTGTATCGAGTCAGTCTTGTTTTGTTAAAGTTGGGTGATTTCGGGGGTGTTACCTCGGACATCATTTGCTTGTTTTGTGTTTGTCTTTTTGTTTTTTTTTTTTTTGAGTCTGTTTCTGCCTTGGAGCCAGTTATGCCAACAGATCTGAATGAAACAGCAGTGATTTTCACACTCTTGTGTTTGCTTCTGCCTTCCGCCAGTTGTGCCAGAAATTTTGAATGAAACGGCAATGCTTTTCACCTGCTCTTTTGTGCCTCGAACTCATTGCATTGACCTAAGTTTTTTAAAACCTTTTGCACACTGCGGTGAAAACAAAGAGGAAGGAATTCCTCGGGATTTGCAAAACTTTGATCAAATTGAGAGAAAGAGAGGCGTGCTAAGCCCTTAATGATTGAAATCATGCTTGCCGACATGAGTATTGAGAAGGACCCTAGCTTGATCCAGACTGGTTCCATACTATCTTCAGCGTGAGCGATTTGTCGCTTCTTTAAAAAACTTTCAAAAACAAAATGTTTTGCGTGATCTTGCGAAGACCTGTGTGGAATCGCTCTTGAGATTGTGCAGCTTAGGATCGCTCTCAGCCTCAAGACTTAAGCCCTTACTTTAAAACCACAATTCGAAGTGTTCAACGATCGACCATCAAGGGAGGCCTGTGTGGCCAGATTGGATGCAGCCCTCGAGCAAGAGGCACCAAAGTCAGATCAAGAAGATCAGATCTCATCAGAAGAAGCTTGTAAAGCTAGAACAGAAACACCCCTCTAACTAGGGGCAAAAATATCCAATGTGCTCAAAGAGCCGAAGATGGGTCCTTCAGCGAATCAATACAGCAGTCATTTTCCTAGACTCAGATGACTTTAGGATCTCAAAATCATTTGGCATGGACTTGTTACATTTTTACCCTTTGAGAAGCTTGCTGGGCCGAAAACCCGGAAGGGCGACCCAGGCAACAGTTAGAGTAAGAGAAAATACAAAAAAAAAATGCAAAAGAAATGAAAAAAGAAAAATAATAAAAAAAAAGAGAAAAAAGAAAAGAAAAGAATTAAAAAAGGAAAGAAGAACAAAGCTCGCAAGGTTGAAAACCCGCAACGGGCGCCTTGGCAAAAGTTAGAGCGTAAAAGGAGAGGTTAATACCCGAGTGTACCATAACCCCGAACTACGTAAGGCTTGATTCCCATCTTTGGGATACGTAGGCAACTTCATTCCGAAGTCCAGCCGTAAAACACTTCAAAATCAACTGTGTCCATGTAATGGTTTTGATCATCTTTGCCTTCTCTGTATCCGAGAGTTCGGTTGTCATCGTCACTTTGAGGACGGACTACAATGCGCTGTAGTGCCATTCAAACAAGGGGCAACTTTCTGTTGCCATTCAATGCGCTGCGGTGCCTTCCAAACAAGGGGCAACTTTCCGTTGCCATGCAGTGCCCTCCAAGCAAGGGGCAATTTTCCTTCAAATCTAAGGTTGTGCATCTCAAGAGTAGGTTCTGTGCTCGTTGAGCAGTGGTCGTTTGCGAAAATAATTTTTGGGAATTTTTACTAAGGTTGACTAATTCTCTCGAAAATTATTCCATTTTTCCAAAACTGAACCATTTCTTGGACCTAAAACAGGAAAATTTTCAGTGCTCACAGCCTAACTTGCATGATTTTAAATCAGAAAATCGAACAAACATGTAAACCCTCGCTCGGAAGAGATCAGCAAACCCAGTCAGCGCCTACCAATCCCTTTGCTGGTGCATCCAGCAAAACTCCACAAACCTCAAAACACCCACCTCGAGGCCAGAGGGTGTTCGCACCACTGTACATGTCTCTATCAGCGGCCTTGAGGGTTCTGATTAAAGAGGGGGATCTGAAACCCTGGAGCCGCGACCACTGCCAGATAGACTTCCTCCCTCCCATGATCCAGCCAAGTACTGTGCCTTTCATCAGCAAGTCGGCCATGTCACTGATAGTTGTTTCTGTCTTCGCCACGAAATACAAGATCTAATTGACAATAAGGTCATTGTCGCACCAGCTCAGCAAAGTCTATCACCACTGGATCAGTGAACTTGGGGGATAGTACGAATATGGGATCAGGGGATGAACCACTTGCGGACGGCACTCAGTTTACTCCAGATGTGGCGTTTGGCACGCACTGTTTTGAGCATTTGCGAATGCTAGTTTTGTACTTTCTGACTTGGGTATTGGGTCAGTCTTGTCATTTTGTATTCAGTCAGTCTTTTCATACTGAGTCAGTCGGGTCTGTCTTGTTGTATCGAGTCAGTCCTGTTTTGTTAAAATTGGGTGATTTCGGGGGTGTTACCTCGGACATCATTTGCTTGTTTTGTGTTGTCTTTTTGCTTTTTTTTGAGTCAGTTTCTGCCTTGGAGCCAGTTATGCCAACAGATCTGAATGAAACAGCAGTGATTTTCACACTCTTGTGTTTGCTTTTGCCTTGCGCCAGTTGTGCCAGAAATTTTGAATGAAACGGCAGTGCTTTTCACCTGCTCTTTTGTGCCTGGAACTCATTGCATTGACCTAAGGTTTTTAAAACCTTTTGAACACTGCGGTGAAAACAAAGAGGAAGGAATTCCTCGAGATTTGCAAAACTTTGATCAAATTGAGAGAAGAGGCGTGCTAAGCCCTTAATGATTGAAATCATACTTGTCGGCATGAGTACTGAGAAGGACCCTGGCTTGATCTAGATTGGTTCCACACTATCTTCAGCGCGAGCGATTTGTCACTTCTTTAAAAACTTTCAAAAACAAAATGTTTTGCGTGATCTTGCGAAGACTTGTGTGGAATCGCTCTTGAGATTGTGCAGCTTAGGATCGCTCTCGGCCTCAAGACTTAAGCCCTTGCTTTAAAACCTTGAACCACAATTCGAAGTGTTCAACGATCGACCATCAAGGGAGGCCTGTGTGGCCAGATTGGAAGCAGCCCTCGAACAAGAGGCACCAAAGTTAGATCAAGAAGATCAGATCTCATCAGAAGAAGCTTGTAAAGCTAGAACAGAAGCACCCCTCTAACTAGGGGCAAAAATGTCCGACGTGCTCGAAGAGCCGAAGATGGGTCCTTCAGCGAATCAATACAGCAATCATTTTCCTAGACTCAGATGACTTCAAGATCTCAAAACCATTTGGCATGGACTTGTTGCATTTTTACCCTTTGAGAAGCTCGCTGGGCCGAAAACCCGGAAGGGCGACCCAGGCAAAAGTTAGAGCAAGAGAAAATACAAAAAAAAAATGCAAAAGAAATGAAAAGAGAAAAATAATAAGAAAAAAGGAGAAAAAAGAAAAGAAAAGAATTGAAAAAGGAAAGAAGAACAAAGCTCGCAAGGTCGAAAACCCGCAATGGGCGCCTTGGTAAAAGTTAGAGCGCAAAAGGAGAGGTTAATACCCGAGTGTACCTTAACCCCGAACTACGTAAGGCTTGATTCCCATCTTTGGGATACATAGGCCACTTCATTCCGAAGTCCAGCCGTAAAACACTTCAAAATCAACTATGTCCATGTAATGGCTTTGATCATCTTTTCCTTCTTTGTATCCGAGAGTTTGGTTGTCATCGTCACTCTGAGGACTGACTACAATGCGCTGTGGTGCCATTCAAATAAGGGGCAACTTTCCGTTGCCATTCAATGCGCTGCAGTGCCGTCCAAACAAGGGGCAACTTTCCGTTGCCATGCAGTGCCCTCCAAGCAAGGGGCAATTTTCCTTCAGATCTAAGGTTGTGCATCTCAAGAGTAGGTTCTGTGCTCGTTGAGCAGTGGTCGTTTGCGAAAATAGTTTTTGAGAATTTTTACTAAGGTTGACTAATTCTCTCAAAAATTATTCCATTTTTCCAAAACTGAACCATTTCTTGGGCCTAAAACAGGAAAATTTTCAGTGCTCACAGCCTAACTTGCATGATTTTAAATCAAAAAATCGAACAAACATGTTAATCTAACTCTTATGTTAGTCAAAATTGTTTTAGTAGAAAGCCAAAACAAAAAAATGGTCAAAATAATGAACTAGGGGCACAATTGAGTCAAGCTTCCTATCTTTTCCCTGTTGTCAATGCATTTGCCAGAAAGGGCACCATACTTGCCAAGAAGGACACTCTACCTGCCAGAAAAAGGCACCACTGAAGCTGACCGCAACAGGGGAGAAAGCTCTGACATCCTCCAAGCAACGAGGTATTAAGTCAAGTGCGAAACACAAACTGGAATGGACCAAGATATTCCACTCCCTCATCTGGACAGATCTGATCACGTCCAAACTCCCCAGCAAGCATCGTCAACCGATGCTAGCTACAGATTTACTACACACCCAGTTATAGCGCAGCCCCTCTGTGGGAGAAACTCACTGTTGTGAACAAGATTGAGAATCTGGTAGAATACCAGGGGCAAGAGCCCACAATTTCTAGCTTATCCATCAACCACCCAGGGGAGGGATAAGAAAAATGAGAGATTGAAGAATAGAGAGATGTGAGTTGAGAGAAAAAGTGAGAAAATGGCTTTTTTCAAAAAAACAGAGATTGAGTGCCAGAGTGATGTGAGAATCACAAATGAGAAAAGGGTGGGAAACACTACCCGGGGAAACTGGCTCCTCGCGAACTGAGAGGTCTCTTGTCTTTGTAATACGTCTGTGTGTCGTGTCTTTTGTTTTGTTTACCTCAACTTTTGTTTTGAGTCTTTTTCGAGTGTTACTCGATGTGTTTAGGTCGTGTACCTTTTGTTGAGTCATAGTATGCTGTGTTCAGTTGTAGGCTCAATACCCGGTTGAGAACCCTTTTCTCATTTCAAAAAAATCGTTTTGTGCTCAGAGTGCTGTGCCATTCTGCACATTTATGCAAAACAGGATTGTTTCTTTCATAAACTGTAGGGTCCACCCCCGATAAGTGTGAACAGTAAAACAAGGACCTATCTGAAGCTATGTGGATTCCAGACTGCAAAGCAAAAGAAAAAAAAAAGAAAAATTTGGAGCATCTTAGTCTGTTTCAACTTCGGCAAATTCCGAGACTGCACTCCAGGTGCACCTTCTCAGGCCTCGCCATTTCTCTGGAGTATGAGTGTATCTCGACCCCAAATATAAGCCTGCTTCAAGTCAGAATGGCAGTCCAAGCAGCACCCGAGGGTTTCACATGCAGATGTTATCTCTCGCCAATATAAACAGGGTGTCCCCTTTTGAGCTGAGCATATTGCCAAGTCCACCGAAAGGTAAATCGGAGGAACCAGAGTACGTGTTTGATGCCCTTCCATTGCATAGAATGTGCACTTTCATATACACTTCTGTTACATGCGTGCCGTGCGTCATTATGATTCATGCATAGAATATGCTTGCTTTCGATTCTGCATAGAATATGCTTTCAGTATTGCATAGAATATGCTCCTGTTTCTTGCATAGAAAATGCTCGTATCTTTTGCATAGAACATGCATTCACTCGCACTGTCTTGTGCACTTACACTTTGTATCTCACTAGCACTGTCTTGTGCATCTTGTGGTTGTATCTCACTTGCACTATTTTGTGCATTGCATATCAATCGCGCTGTTTAGCGTATCGCACTTTCTTCTACGTTTCAAATCACTCGCGCTGTTTAGCGTATCGCACTTTCTTGTGCATTTCAAATCACTCGCGCTGTTTAGCGTATCGCACTGTCTTGTGCATTTCAAAATCAATCGCGCTGTTTAGCATATCGCACTTTCTTGTGCATTTCAAATCACTCGTGCTGTTTAGCGTATCGCACTTTCTTGTGCATTTCAAATCACTCGCGTTGTTTAGCGTATCGCACTTTCTTGTGCATTTCAAATCGCTCACACTTTCTTGCGCATCGCACTATTTTGTGCAGTTTATCACTCGCGCTTTCTTGCGCATCGCACTGTTTTTGTGCAGTTTATCACTCGTGCTCTCTTACGCATCACACTATTTTGTGCAGTTTATCACTCGCGCTTTCTTGCGCATCGCACTGTTTTGTGCAGTTTACCACTCGCGCTCTCTTGCACATCGCACTGTTTTGTGCAGTTTACACTCGCGCTCTCTTGCGCATCGCACTATCTTGTGCATTTCATTACATGCTCTCTCTCATCTTGCATAGAAAATGCTTGTAGCATTTGTCAGTGCATTGCGTTGCACTATTTTGTGCACCTTACTTGCATTTTGCATGCATTCTATCACGCTTTCTTGTGCACCTAACCTGTACTTGTTAGTACGTTGTATCGCACTGTTTTGTGCAATTTACTTTCGCACTTTCTTACGCATCGCACTGTTTTGTGCATTACATTGTATCATTCGCGCTATCTTGCGCATCCCACCTGCACTTGTTAGCGCATTCCATTTCATTCGCGCTATTTTGCACATCACACTATTTTGTGCACCTTACTTGCATTGTGCATGCATTTTATCGCGCTATCTTGCATACCTTACCTGCACTTGTTAGTGCATTGCATCGCGCTATCTTGTGCACCTCACCTGTATCACACTGCTTTGTGCATTCACCCTGCTCGTACTGTTTTGTACACCTTTAGCCACATCGCACTATCTTGTGCACCTGTATAGCACTCTCTTGAGCACCTGTATAGCACTGTTTTGTGCATTCACTCTTGCATTGCACTGTTTTGTGCATCTTGATAGCACTGTCTTGTGCATTCCAACATGTATCGCACTATTTTGTGCATCTTCTTACCATTGTTTTGTGCATCACATTGTCTTGCGCACACTGTGTTTTTGTATCACTCGCACTGTCTTGTGCACTCTCGAGTCTAGGAGACCTTAAATCCTCTAAAGGTGTGATTCCTTTTTTGTATAAATCCTGAATTTTCAATCAAACCGGCTTCGCGTAGCGTATAAGCCCAATGTTCAAACCAGCTTCGCGTAGCGTATAAGCCCAATGTTCAAACCGGCTTCGTGTAGCGTATAGGCCCAATGTTCAAACCGGCTTCGCGTAGCGTATAAGTCCAATTATCAAAGTCTTCTTGCATATCATTTGCATCCTAACCCTGAACTACGCTGGTTTGATTCCTTGCAAAGGGATACGTAGGCAGCCTGCGGGCACAACCATTTATTTATCAGTATTTTGTTTGATTGTCCAAGTCTTTGGCCTTGTCAAAAATGGGTCGTCTCTGGGCTTTGACAATCACTCCCGTCATTGTTATGACTTTCGAGTTCTGTCAAAGAGGGGCAACTGTAGACACCCCATTTTTTACCGTCCTCAAGACTTGGACGTCACCGCTCGAACACTCGGTGATTACTCAAGTTTGTGTTTCGTTCTGAGTTCCCGGAGGTCTCGGCTACACGCCTTGCCTCAGGATCTCTCAACTCGACTGTTCTGTATTTGGTTTTGCACCGAACACTTGTGTTTTTACTTCCGAGGGTAGGAAGTAGCTTGTTAGCTACCCCTGACACCCACCGGCCTTGGTTTGAGGCCACCGGCTATGTTTTGAGGCTACCGGCCATTGGTGAATTATACCATTGGCTGGTTGGCATTCAGTATGGCCGGCTGGCCATCTGTTTGGCCGGTAACCTCCTTTTTTGGCCGATAACACCTTTTTACCTTCTTCAGGCATGGTGCATGCCAGCTGTGCCAGCTGGAATGCACCAAACCTACCCCGAGGCATACATGTGACTGTTTTTCCCCTTTTGCCCCCTTTTGGTCAAAGCTTCTTGAGGAAGCTTGACCCTTTGGCAAAGCTTCTTCAAGAAGCTTGCCAGCTGTCCTAGCTTCCTCAGGAAGCCTTGCCCCCTTTGCCCCCTTTGACTCTTTTTTGTTTAGCTTCTTTGAGAAGCTTCAAAGCTTTCCCTTGTCTATATAAGGAGACCCTCCTCCTCCTTTGTTTGGGTTGAGCAAAAAAACCAGAGCTATACACATATATATCTGATATATATCATCCTCTCTCTCTCTCTATATCTCCCTCTCTCTCTTCATTTTGTGTGGTTTGAGGGCCTAAAGTGTGTGTTTGTTCTTAGTTTTGCACACAAACACACACTACTACACCATACTTTGAATTTGAGAGGCTTTGGGGGTTTGTTCTTGAGGTTTTGGACTGGTTTTGATCAAAACAAGAAGGCTGCACTTGCTGTTCATCAAGGGTTCTTCAAGGGTAACTCTTTTACTTTAGATTCCCCAATCTTGCGCTAGACTTTTTCCTATCTTACTCATTGTTTTAGACTTTGTGTATAACTGAAAAAAGGCTTGTATTTGCATGCTCAAGATATCTTGTTAAGGTTGTTTTGGCATTGGGGGTCGACCTCCCCCTCTTAGGCCTTGTTTGGCCTTTTTTTGAGCTTCCTTTATTAAGTTTTGATTTCTTTGGTGTATTAGCCTTCTCACCACTGAAATCCAGTGGATTTTTAGTGGTGAAGAAGGGGGTTTGAGGTCTTGCATAGGGGCGGGACACCCCTCTCCCTTGGTCTCTCATTTTGTTCATGTTTTGGCTCATAAGGGTAGCATGTATGCTTGGTTGTATTTGGCCCTATTTCAGAGGCTTTTGGATGTTTTTTGGGCATACCTTACCTCTGTTTTTGGTCAGATTTGTGGTCCCTTGCATGCATAATACACTTGTCTTGTATTCCTTTATTTTGCTTAAAAATGCATATTGCCTTTGGACCATCATGCTTGTATGTTTTGGCTTAGCTTTGTGAAGCTTTAGGTCATGTTTTTCCATGCTTAAGGACTGTTTGGTACTGATTTGGTCATATTTTCCATGTTTGATATAGCCACCATGCATTTTGGCTTGAGAGTCTTGGGTGTGTGGGTCATTAGCATGCTTTACTTGGCTTATTCCCATGATTTGGCATCATTTGAGATCATATTTCAGTCCATGTAATGTGGTCTTACACTTGCATTTGGCTCTCTTTTAATGCTTTGAGGTGTTGTAGTTTTGTGCCTCAAGAGTTGGCCATTGTGTATGCCACCATGTTTAGTCATTTGGGCTGTCATATCAGTGGGTTTTGAGGGTCCTTTTTACATATTGAAACTCTAATTTGTATTGAAAAGTGCATGCCATGAGTGGTTGGGGTGGTTATAGTAGAATGCTCCCTTTTGTGGCCTTGAATGCCCTTGTTTTGGACTCATTCCTTGGTGTGTTTTGACCATGATCTATGTATGCTTTAGTCTTGTTTTGGAGTCCCTTGGGACTGTTTTAGGTCATTTTGGTCCTTTAAGGTTTGGTTGACATAGCTTTGGTTTGACCCCCTTTATTGGCTTCATGTGTTGGTCATTGTCGCATGCCTTGCTTGCATGTTTTGTTTGATTTGGCATCATTTTCTATTCATTTTTAGAGCTTAGCATGTTGGTTTAATGCCCATATATATCGCCTTTAAGTATGCTTAGAGTTGTCCCCTTTTATGCTTAGGTGATGGACCTTGATGTGTGCATGCTTCCATGCATCATTTGTGCTCTTGTGCATCCTCTTAGGCCACTATTTTGGGGGGTGGGCTGAGGTCCTCTTGTTTCAGTATAAGTCCATCTTTGCATATTTTGCATGTTTGCATGTTGCATTGCATTGGTTGCATGCTTACATTGTATCATTTTCGCATGTTTGCATGTTGTTTAGTTAATGACATTACATAGTCTTGTTGTATGCTTGATATGTCCATATTGCATTAGTCTAGCTTGCAGGATTAGATAGTGTCATGTTGCATTACCTTAGCATGTTCATGTTACCTTGCATGAGTTGCATCACTTTGCATTGTATATTGCATCCATGCATTACATTTTGCTTGGTTTGGGGTGTCAAACCAAGTATGAGAATTGAGAAGTGTTCATACTCCAAGTGATGTAACACGTCTCAACCCTCGGTCGCCAATCCCCTTGACCTCAACATGATAGGGTGTTGGCATTCATCTCTTTTGGTTGCATGCATTTACATCAAGTTGCAAACTTGGCCTCTTAGGCCATCATGCATCAAAATCCATAATTGATGGCCCGAGGGTCGAGGGTCATGCTTCCTTGAGTCCCTTGCATGATAGGGAGTGTGCCCATGCTCACATTTGCTTGAGAATTCCATGCCATACACTGCTTGCCCTCTGCTGCTGTCAACTGCATGTTTCAGCAGGAATATTTGGCCAGCTGGCAGTGTTGAGTGCCGACCGGCAAAGAATTTTGGCCGAGAGCGCAGTATTTAGCTGATAACCTCATTCTCATGGCCGGTGGCCTTTTGATCAGGCCGGTGGCACTCCACTGCACTCAGAATGAAGTTCAGAGCAATTCTGGAGACTTTCATAAATTTCCGAGGGGTGAGGCAGTGTAAACGGTGGCAACAGTGCTATGGCAGCGAGTTCCGGGCGAGACGAGTCAAGCATGCATCATCCACGCATCCCGAGGTAGGGTTGTGGCCACCTTCTTTCTGCATTTAATTTGTTAATTAATTAGAAATTTTGTAATAATTAATTTAGTATTATTTATTCGGACTATAATATTTATTCGAACCCTCCGAGCGAGGGCAATTGTGTAATAAGTGTGCGTGAGTGTGTGTATGTCTCCCAACCCCACGTCTTTCTTCCCTTTTACTTACTAGCTTTCGATGGTTAGCCTAGGGCATGTTTCAATTAGCATACAGTATGATAGCATGCGTGCATCATTCATTAGTCTTGCATGCACCAGGCTCGGTACGTCATACTAACTGCATGAGTATTTCAAACCTAACTTGAATACATGCTACTTGTGCATTTTCACATATCATTTATAGACTAGTCGAGCCTACTCTAGTGACATTCTGTATGCGTTGCATTAGCCACTTAATATGAACTAGGATCATACATATGATTGCTAACTAGTTTCTGTTTTGGCTTGGAGTACTCTGTAAGTTCTTTTGCTTTAGCATCCTTGCATGCGTGTGAGTGTTGCCATGACAGCATGATTACCATGAGGCTAGTTGCTTATGTGATATAACTGCATGAATGCCTATGGATGGAGGTTGAATTACCTAAATTGGAACAATGCATTAAAACTGTGAGTTTTAAGCCCACTAGATAGTGGCAAAATCATCTTTTCTGAAGCCCACTTGAGGGTGGCAAAATCTGCATTTTAACCTATTTGCAAGCAGCAAACCGTTTTCAAAACAAACATGCAATGTTTTGTTCCAATTTAGGTGATTTGGTCTATACTTGTTTGCTGTGCGCATAACATGGTAATTCTAGGCTAATAACCGGAATAAGAACACATAAACGTTTTCAAAATCGGATATCACGGTTAGTAGAGGCCGATCTTCGGATCGGGCGAGAGGGGGTGCTCATAGCTGACCTTCCCCAATCGTACCCAAGCTCCCGAGCCGAGGCAACTTTGGTGATGACGGACACGTGGCCTTTGGCACCGAGTCAGGGTTTCCTAAATTCCCCCATAAAAAAATATTTAGGTGGCGACTCTGTATCTGGCAAAGCAGTCCATGTTTGGCACTTCTTTTAAAAAATTTGTTTCTCAAAACGATTTGTCGGATTTGGACTCTTTGGTTCAGATTAAGAACCGTGACAATTTAAGAGTCCTGAACTGTAGTGAACCCAAAACGAACAGAACCGGGGGGGGTTCTCCCTCCCGGGACGTTCGAGGACGTCTACACAGGCCCAAAACAGTAGCAAAATGGACTAAGATGATGGTTTGAAAGGTACAAAAATGAAGCTCATGCAATGGCCCACAAATGAGGTATACAAGCACAACTCTCAAATGCATTTAAAGAGTGGAAAACATGGGAACATTGCACAAGTATAAGCTCTGAAATAACATGCTTAATGATGCCAAGACCTGGAAACACCTCAAGTTAAGCATGCAAGGGGCTCCAAAACTCAAGGCTAGGCAAGGATATTACACTACAAGTATGCATGGCAAGCATCATTCGACCAAGAGGCCACAAAACAGAGCTAAGGAAACCCAAAATATGAACAAAATCAGTTTAGAGCATGCCCAAAATGTGCTAGAATCAAGGGCCAAAACCACATGCAATGTAAGCTACTGAGCATGGTTTACACTACAAGCATGTGAAGCATTCAAGAGGCCACTAAACCAGCAAAAGACAGAGGTATGACATGCCAAATAATGACCAAAAGCCCACTGAAACATGACCAATGCATGCAAGAATGACATGCTCCTTTGATAAGCTATGAAGAGGGTTATTCTACACATGCAAGAGGCGAACCCTAGATGACAACACCAACTCTGGACAGAGCCTAGGCAGGCCCTAAAAGTCACCAAAAGGGGCCTGAACCAAGGCTTGGAAGTGTGAAAACAAAGGCTCCTTTGTAAGGCCAAAAATGCTAGTAGACAAGACAAGGAGAGAGAGGGTCACCCATCTCTGATTTTCGCCCTCAAAACCACATACCAACCACTAAAAATCCGCTAGATTTCAATGGCTAAAGGGCCAAGCAAAGGTCAACACAAAGGCCCTAAGGCATGGCTCAGAACAAGGCAAAATAGAGCATGCAAGGGGGGTAGACGACCCCCAACAACAAAATGGCCTTAAAAAAACATGAAAAACACTTAAAATGAAGCTTTTCTCAGTTGACAACAAAGCCTAAATATGCATGCAAATAGGGCTAAGAGAATGATCAAAATAGAGCTTAAAAAGGGAGAAAATGAGTTACCCTTGAAGCTCAACAAAACCAGCAACTTCTGGACCCAAAAACACAGCTCCTTAACCTCTGAAAATGGCCTCCAAGAACCTTAGGTTGATGGTGGAAGTGTTAGGCTATGAGGTGGTGTGCAAAGGGCCAAGAATCACACACTTTTGAGCTCAAAATAGTGAGATATAGAGAGGGATATATTCTTTTGCCTTCACCAAAAATCTGAACCCTCAGCAAGGAGGGAGAGGCCTTCCTTTATAGACAAAGGAAGCCAAAGCTTCTCAAAGAAGCTAAAAACCAAGGCCAAAGATCCTCCATATAGTGTATGGAGGATGCAATCTTTGCCTTCCAGCTGGCACAACTGGCAACAACTCACAGAGATAAAACTGGAGGGAGCAGGCTGACAAGTTAAGGTGGTCGGCCGACCACTTCCCCTAGTCGGCCGACCAGTGTGAGTGGTCTCCCTCAAGGAAAAGTGGTCGGCCAGCCTATTTGATGGTCTCCAAACTAAATGCAAGCTAGTGGTATGGTGGGAGACCAGCAAATGTGGCTCAAAAATCAAGGAGACCAGTTTCCCGACAAGAAAATCGGCTGGCGGGGAAAAGTGGTCTCCAAGGAGAACAGGTGGTCTACCACCCTTGTACCACCTTCCAAACAATGAAAACAAGGTTCATGCCAAAAACGAACCAACACCGATGCAAAACGAGGGTTCGGGGGGCAAAACGCGCAGCCAGGTGCCCCGAAAACTGGCTGTTAAGCACCAAAAGTGGCGTGCGACCACAAAGGTGGTCTCCTGGGCCGCAGTGGCCCTCTAGACAAAGGAAACAAGGTGTGTGCCAAAAACTGTGCCAAACGGAGAATGTTAACCGGTCCCGAACCTAGGCGCGCGGCCGACGGCTCCGAAAACTGAAAACTGGTCTTCAAACGGGAACAGTGGCCTGCGACCACGAAAAGTAGCCTACGGCCACTGAGAGATGGTCTACAAGACCTCTCCCTCCCTCTGGGAAGAGAAAGCAGGACTTGGCCCGCAAACCAAGGCAAAGTATAAAAAGGTCCCGAGGTCGGGGGTAAGGACCTCAGCCTAGACTCTGAAACCTCAGAACGAGCACAACATGCGCAATCACCGAGCACTCAATTGATGACGTCTGAGTCTTAAAGTCGGTCAAAAATTGGGTGTCTACAGTTGCCCCTCTTTGACAGAACTCAAAACTCATAAGTGATGGGAGTGAATGTCAAAGCCCAGAGATGACCTATTTTTGACAAGGCTGAAGACTTAGACAAACAGGCGAGATAAACAAAGAGATGTGCCTGCTGGCAGGGGCAAAATGCAAAGGGGTATGCACAAAGCCGAACATAACTTATGATCATGCAAAGCACGCTGTAATGAAGCAAATATACACAATAAATGCAATAGTTTAAGCGAATGTTATGCAAAGCAAGTAAACACGAGCCAAACCACATCTCATGCAGAAAGGATGTAAGAAGATTATACAATTCTCACTGCGTCTCACGCAGAGAAGGCTAAAAGCGACTACTGAGAACACCCGGAGTCTCAAATGAAACAACTCTCAGCGTATCAAACGCAAAAGGAGAAAGCGAACAAATGGACATCGGAACGCATCTGAGTGCTCGAAACCGAAGACATCCTAACGCAACACATGCGAGAGGAGAAAAGGTATGAAAGAACACTGGAACTCATCCGAGTGTTCGAAACCGAAGATGTCCTAACGCACCGCATGGGAGAGGAGAAAAGGTATGAATGAACACCGGAACTCATTCGAGTGATCGAAACTGAAGATGTCCTAACACACCGCATGCGAGAGGAGAAAAGGTATGAAAGAACACCGGAACTCATCCGAGTGTTCGAAACCGAAGATGTCCTAACGCACCGCATGCGAGAGGAGAAAAGGTATGAAAGAACACCGGAACTCATCCGAGTGTTCGAAACTGAAGATGTCCTAACGCACCGCATGCGAGAGGAGAAAAGGTATGAATGAACACCGGAACTCATCCGAGTGTTCGAAACCGAAGACGTCTGTAGACGTCCCCGAACGTCCCGAGAGGGAATCCCGTTCTGTTTGTTTGGGCTCACTACAGTTCGGACTTAAATTGTCACGGTTCATAATCTGATCTCACAATGTGCAATGTGAGATTGATAAATCACCAAAGAGTCCAAATCCGGCAAATCGTTTTTTGGAAAACAGATTTTTAGAAAGAAGTGCCAAACATAGACTGCTTTGCCAGATACAGAGCCGCCACCTAAATATTTATTTTGGAGGAATTTAGGAAACTCTGACTCATTGCCTAAGGCCACGTGTCCGTCATCACCAAAGTTGCCTCGACTCGGGAACTTGGGTACGATTGGGGAAGGTCATCTATGAGCACCCCCGCTCGCCCGATCAAAGATCGGCCTCTACTAACCATGATATCGATTTTTTGAAAACATTATGTGCTCTTATTCTAATTTATTAGCCTAGAATTACTATGTGATGCGCACAGCATACAAGTATAGACTGAATTCCCTGAATTAGAACAAAACATCGCATATCCGTTTGTTTTGAAAATGGATTGAAATTTGCTACTCGCAAGTAGGCTAAAGCACGGGTTTCGACGAATTATTCCAATTCAAGCAACCCAACCTTCACCCACAGGCATTCAGGAAGTTATGACACATAAGCACATAGCCTCATGGTAAGCATGCTATCATGGCAACACTTAGACTCATGCAAGGATGCTAAAGCATAAATGCTTACCGAGTACTCCAAGCCAAATCAGAAACTAGTTAATAATCATATGCATGATCCTAGTTCATGTTAAGATGGTTAATGCAACATATGCGAGATGCAACTACAATAGGCTCGGCTATTCTAAGATGGCATATGATGATGCTACAACTAACACGTATTCAACTTGGAATTGAAATACAATGCAGTTAGTATGATGCACCGAGCCCAGTGCATGCAAGACAAATGTATGGATGCACGCATGCATAGCATAAGGTATGCTAATTTAAATATGCCCTAATACTAACCATTGAAAGTAGGTAAGTAAAAGGGAGAAAGAAGTGGGGATTGGAAGGCATACACACACTCACACACACTTATTACATAATTGCCCTCGCTCGGAGGGTCCGAATAAATAATACAAACCAAATAAATAATTAACTATTCTAGCTAATTAAATATTACGAAACTTCTAATTAATTACAGGAGGAAGGTGGCCGCAGCCCCGCCTCGGAATGATGGGATGATGCATGCTCGATTTGCCTCGCCCGGAAACCCGTCGCCATGCCACAGTTGCCTCTGTTTGTACTACTCTACTCTTCTGAAAATTGTGCAAGTCTCAATGATGCTTCTGAAATGCTCCCTGAGTGTTGTAGGAGATCACCGGCTAAGAGGCAAGGCCACCGGCCATGGGAAACTAGTCATCAACCATGTGTGTGGCTCTCGGCCAAATATGGATAGCCGGTCGGCAACAGAGATGGTCGGCCGACCATTTATTCCTGCAGAATCCTGTTTGACAGCGGCAGAGGACAGACAAGGCATGGCAATGCATTTTCAAGCAAATGTTTGCACCCCCAACCTCCCCATCATGTTATGGACTCAAGGGAGTTTGGTACTCAACCCTCGGGCCATCAATCACGCATTTCAATGCATGATGGCCCAAGAGTCTAGTGTGCAATTTCAATGTGGAATGAAATGCACATAAACACATAAAGGCCTCCAACCTCTATCATAATCAATTCAAGAGGCAAGAGATGCATGCAATGTTATGCAACCTAAACATGCAAACAAACTAATGCAAAATGAGTATGCTAGCAAGCAATATGCAATAGGCATATAACCTAAATATGCAAGCATGCAACCTAGCATACCCAATGCTATGGACTATATGGCACACACAATGCTATATGAACTATGGCATGCTCAATGCAACTAACCACCTAGCATACACAATGTAAGGAGTGACATGGCATACACAATGCTAACAACATAACATGCACAACACATTGTAACATGGCATACAAGCACAACTCTCAATAGTACTTAAAGCATGGAAAACATGGGAGTATGACACAAGTATAAGCTCTGAAATATGATGCATAATGGCCCCAAAACATGAAAACACCTCAGTATATGCATGCGATGGACCTCAAAACTCAAAGCTAAGCATGGATGTTGAACTACAAGCATGCAAAAAAAGCATCATTCGACCATGAGACCCAAAAATAGGGCTAAGGTAGTCCAAAATATGCACAAAATCAGTTTAAGGCATGGCCAAAAAGTGCTAGAATTAGGGGTCAACAAAGCATGCAAAGTAAGCTAGTGAACCATGATTTTCACTACAACTATATGAAGCATATGGGAGGTCACCAAACCAGCCAAAAACAGAAGTATGCCATGCCAAAATATGCCCAAATAACCACTGAAACTCAGTCAATACATGTTAGAATGAAGTGCTCCTTTGGAAGGCCATGTAAGGGGTTGTTCTACACATACAGGATAGACATACAAAATGGAAAAACCACCTCAGGAAAGAGGTTATGACAGCCCTAAAACTCACTGAAAAGAGCCTGGAATGAGTCAAGGAAGCATACAAGTAAAGGCCCCTTTGAAAGGCCTTAAGGAGGATTACTCTACACATGCATAATAGACACTTTATATGGCAAAATAGGCTCTGGACAGAGCCTATGTAGACCTTAAAACTCACCAAAAAAGGTCTGAAACATGCTCAAGAAGTGTGCAAATATGGGCTCCTTTGTAAAGCCAAAAATGCTAGTAAACAAGGCAACAAGGGAGGGTGTCACCCCTCTTCTCCTTAGGACCTCAAAACACCATGCCCACCACTGACATCCCTCTAGATTTCAGTGGTGAGAGGGCCAATACAAGGTGGTCCCGAAGCTCACAAAAAGGGCACAAAAAAGAGGCCAAACAAGGCCTAAGAGGGGGTAGACAACCCCAAACACAAAAGTGATCTTAAAAAAACTTAAAAAGAAGCTCAAAATAAGACTTTTTTCAGTTTATGACAAAGCTCGAAAATTCTTCTAAGTATGGCTAAAAGATGAAGCAAAATAAAGACCAAAAGAGGGTAAAGTGTGTTACCCTTGTAGACAAAAGGGGACAGCAGCTTCTTTGTCCAAAAAAATAGTCCCTTAGCCTCTGAAAATGGCCTCCAAGATCCTTAGGTTGATGATGGAGGTGTTAGGCCAAGAGTTGGTGTGCAAAGGGGCAAGAACAATGGAGTTTGGAGCTTGGAATGTAGAGATATGGAGGGAAGTGTATGGTTTTTGCATTAGAAAAATTTCTTGGAACCCTTGTAATGGAAGAGGAGCTCTTCTTTTATAGAGGAACAAGGGTGCAAGCTTCTCTTAGAAGCTTGGAGCAAAGGGGCCAAGCTTCTCTTAGAAGCTTGGAGCAAAAGGGCCAAGCTTCTTGGAGAAGCTAGGCAAAGGGGTCAAGCTTCTTGGAGAAGCTAGACAAGGGTTCAAAAGGTTCAAACCCCCTCAAGAAAAGGTCTCGGCCAGAAAAATTGGCCGATTGACCAAAATAAGTGGCCGGCCAACCAAACACAATGCCGACTGGCCAATACCTTTGGCCGATAGCAAGAAAACAGGGCCGGTGGCCTCAAGCCATGGCCGGTGATGTGAGGGGATGGCCAACAAGCCATTTCCCACCCTCAGAAGCAAAACAACAAGTGTTTGGTGCAAAACCAAACACAAAACAGACAAGTCGAGAGGTCTTGAGGCAAGGCGCGTAGCCGAAATCTCCGAGAACACAAGACGATCACCAACGTGGATAATCATCGAGTGTTCAAACGATGACGTCCAAGTCTTGAGGACGGTCAAAAATGGGGTGTCTACAACGTCCTAACGCAACCCATGCGAAAGGACAAAAGGTATGAAAGAACACCGGAACTCATCCGAGTGTTCAAAACCGAAGATGTCCTAACGCACCGCATGCGAGAGGAGAAAAGGTATGAAAGAACACCGGAACTTATCCTAGTGTTCGAAACCAAAGATGTCCTAACGCACCGCATGTGAGAGGAGAAAAGGTATGAATGAACACCAGAACTCATCCGAGTGTTCGAAACCGAAGATGTCCTAATGCACCGCATGCGAGTGGAGAAAAGGTATGAATGAACACTGGAACTCATCCGAGTGTACGAAACCGAAGTTGTCCTAACGCACCGCATGCGAGAGGAGAAAAGGTGTGAGTGAACACTGGAACTCATCCGAGTGTTCGAAACCGAAGATATCCTAACGCACCGCATGCGAGAGGAGAAAAGGTATGAATGAACACCAGAACTCATCCGAGTGTTCGAAACCGAAAATGTCCTAACGCACCGCATGCGAGAGGAGAAAAGGTATGTTCAAACTGAATCGGAGATAAATTCCAAACACACTGAAATCGTGAGAAAAGGCCTGAAAACAAAATACGTAAGCGCGTACACGACGCAACCTGGGAGAAATTCCAAACACGCTGAAATCGTGTAAGGAAAAGGACACTCAAACCACGCTGATATCGTGAGAGGAGGTCCGAAAACAACCGCCCAGGTGCGTACACAACACAACCTGAGATGAATTCCAAACACGCTGAAATCGTGTGAGGAAAAGAACACTCTAACCACGCTGAAATCGTGAGAAGAGGCTTAAAAACAACCGCCTAGGTGCGTACACAACACAACCTGAGATGAATTCCAAACACACTGAAATCGTGTGAGGAAAAGAACACTCTAACCACGCTGAAATCGTGAGAAGAGGCCTGAAAACAACCGCCCCGGTGCATACACAACGCAACCTGAGATGAATTCCAAACACGCTGAAATCGTGTGAGGAAAAAAACACTCAAACCACGCTGAAATTTTGAGAGGAGGTCCAACAACCGGCCCAGCGCGTCTACAACGAAACCTGAGATAAAACCGTCCAAGCCTGCGCATCAAGCGTCCTGAGATAAATTCCAAACATGCTGAAATTGTGTAAGGAAAGGAACACTCAAACCACGCTGAAATCGTGAGAGGAGGTCCGAAATAAACTATCAGGTGCATGCTCGAGCATGATGTTTAGGAAATGCAATAAACAAACAAAGCGGCATTTTAGAAAGCACCTCATGGAGTTAGTGCCCCTCCATTGTGTTCTTCGAACACTTACCTTCAACTCACAGTACAAAGGTCCTGAAATGCTGACAAGGGGTAGCTTCTGCATGTAGAAACCACAAATGCCGTTTTCCTTCCTGATCATATTCACAACTTTCCCTCATTGCAAACATAGCCAAGATAACTTTGACGGGGAATGGTACTCAGCGGGAGCACTTCTGATCGCCATTCTGGCCTGAAAGAGTGAAACAGTCAACACAGTATTCTGTTCACTTTGAACACACAACTCATATCAGCACACTGCTCATTCTAAACAAGCAGCGCATAACACAGTATTCGGTTTATTCGGCACACAGCTCATGCAAGACACTTCTCATTCTGAACATACGGGATGCAATGACGGAACTTTCAGAAGTTGAAACAAACTCAGATGCCCGACATTTTCCCTCTTTCCTTTTGCTTTGCAGCCCGAAACTTTTATAGCTTCAGATAGGTCCTGGTTTTACTATTCTAACATGACCTAGGTTGAACCCTGCAGTTTTATGAAAGAACAAATTCTGTTTTGCACAAATGTGGAGAATGGCACGGCACTCTGAGCACAAAACGATTTTTTGAAAGTGAGATGAGAAAAGGGTTCTCAACCAGGTATTGAGCTTACAACTGACCACAGCCAAAACGACTCAACAATGGAAAACAAAATGTAGAACAACCTAAACACAACTCAACAAAGGAAAAACAAGGTAAAACAACCTAAACACAACTCAACAAAGGAAAAACAAGGTAAAATAACCTAAATACATCTATTGACACTCAAACGACTCAAAACAAGAATCGAAACAAACAAAAACACACAAACACAACACTCAGCTGTGTTATAAAGGCAAGAGACCTCTCGGTGCACGAGGAGCCAGTTTCTCTGGGTATTGTTTCCCACCCTTTCTCACTTGTGATTCTCACATCACTTGGCCCTCAAGCTTTGTTTTTCTGAAAAAGCCCTTTTCCTCACTTTTTCTCTCAGCGCACATCTCTCTATTCTTCAATCTCTCATTTTTATCCCTCCCCTGGGTGGTTGATGGATAAGCAGGAAGTTGTGGGCTCTTGACCCTGGTATTCTACCATATTCTTGTTCTTGTTCACAACAGTGAATTTCTCCCACAGAGAGGTTACGCTACAACTGGGTTTGTAGCAAATCTGCAGCTGACATCGGTTGACGATGCTCTGCTAGGGAGTTTGGACGTGATCAGATCTATCCAAATAAGGGAGTGGAATATCTTGATCCATTCCAGTTCGTGCTTCGCACTTGGCTCTATACCTCGCTGCTTAGAGGATGTGAGAGCTTTCTGCCCTTTTGTGGTTAGCTTCAGTGGTACCCTTTTCCGGCAGGTATGAATGCCCTTCTTGGAGAGTATGTTGGTAATGGGGAAAAGACAGAAAACTTAGCTCAACTGTGCCCCTGGTTCATCATTTTGACCATTTTTTGTTTTTGGCTTTCTATTAAAACAATTTTGACCAAAATGAGAGTTAAATTAACATGCTTGTTCGATTTTCTGATTTGAAATCATGCAAGTCAGGTTATGAGAACTGAAAATTTTCCTTTTTTGGGTCCAAGAAATGGTCCAGTTTTGGAAAAATGGAGTAATTTTCGAGAAATTAGTCAACTTCATTAAAAATTCTCAAAACTATTTTTACAAATGGCCACTGCTCAACGAGTGCAGAATTTACTCTTGAGATGCACAACCTCAGATCCAAAATAATGAAAAATTGCCCCTTGTTTGAACGGCACTGCATGGCAACTGAAAGTTGCCCCTAGTCTGAATAGCACCACAGCACTACACGGCAACCGAAAGTTGCCCCTAGTCTGAATAGCGCCGCAGCACATGGCAACCAGTCCTCACAGTGGCAATTACAACCAAATTCTCGGATATAGAGAAGACAAAGACCAGAACCGTCACATGGACACAGTTGAATTTGATGTGTTTTACGGCTGGACTTCAGAATGAAGTTGCCTACGTATCCCAAAGATGGGGATCAAGCCTTATGTAGTTCGGGGTTAAGGTACACTCGGGTATTAACCTCTCCTTTTGCGCTCTAACTTTTGCCAAGGCCGCCCTTTCTGAGTTTTCAACCTTGCGAGCTTTGTTCTTTTTTTCATTTCAATTCTTTTCATTTCTTTTCTTCTTTTCTTCTTTTTTTTTTTCATTCTTTGCATTTTTCTTTTTTTTTTTTTTGTTCTTTTTCTTCTTTTTCTTACTCTAACTTTTGCCTGGGTTGCCCTTCTGGGTTTTCGGCCCAGCGAGCCTCTCAAGAGTAAAAGTGTAGCTTTGTCCATGTCAAATGGTTTTGAGATCCTGAAGTCATTTGAATCCTGGAGAATGGCTGTTGTTCATTGACGATGCAAGAGTCCATCCAATGGGGGGCTGAATTTGCCCCTAGTGTTATGGATAGGAACTCAGTCATCCTTCAGCAATACTTTCTTCTTTCCTCCCTTTTGGGATTTGGCATTCTTGCCGATCTTTATTAGCTTGAGAAACATCCCAATTTTTTGACTCTTCGAGCACCTTTGACATTTTTGCCCCTAGTTCGAGGGGTGCTTCTGATCTAGCTTTGCAAGCTTCTTTTGATGACATCTGATCTTCTTGATTTGACTTCCATGCCCCTTGTTCGAGGGCTGCTTCGAATCTGGCCACACAGGCCTCACATTGTAGTTGATCGTTGAACATTCTGAATTCAAGTTCAAGGTTTGAAAGTGAGGGGTCGAGTCTCGGGGCTGAGAGCGATCCTAAGCTGTATAATCTCAAGAGTGATTCCATACAGGTCTTCGTAGGACTGCGCAAAATATTTTTTGAAATCTTTTAAGAAAGCGACTAGTCGCTAGTGCTGAAGACAATGCAGAACCAATCTGGATCAAGCCAGGATCCTTCTCAGTACTCACATTAACAAACATGATCTCATACATTAAGGGCTTATCACGCCTCTGTTTCTCTTAGATGATCAAATTTTGCAAATCCCGAGGAATTCCTTCCTCTTCGTTTTTTCATCACAGTGTTCAAAAGTTTTGAAAAAACTTAGGTCAATGCAATGATTTCAAAGCACAGAAAAGACACAATTCTAGTCAAATACTGCCATCTCATTCAGAATTTCTGGCACAACTGGCACAAGCCAAAAGCAAACACAAGAATGTGAAAATCACTGTTGTTCATTCAAATTTGTTGGCATTACTGGCTCCAAGGCAGAAACAGACTCAAAAGAAAATGAAAAGACAAACACAAATCAAGCAAGTGATGTCCAAGGTAACACCCCCGAAATCACCCGATTCCAACAAAACAGGACTGACTCTGTATAACAAGACAAACCCAACTGACTCAGTAAGAAAAGACTGACTCTGTACAATACAACAAGACTGACCTAATACCCAAGTCAGAAAGTACAAAAACTAGCATTCGCAAATGCTCAAAATAGTGCGTGCCATATGCCACATCTGAAGTAAACTGAGTGCCGCCCGCAGGTGGTTCAACCCCTCTGATCACATCACATTATCTTCGAGATTCACAGATCTGGTGACGATAGACTTTGCTGAGCTTGGTGGGAGGACAACCCCGTTGTCAAACAAATCTTGTACTTCGTGGCGAAGACGGAAGCAATTGTCGATGTTATGACTGGTTTGTTGATGGTACGCACAGTATTGGGTAGTATCATGCGTAGCCGGAAGAGGATTCGGGAGAGGCTGAAGCTCAAGGGGTTTGAGATGGCCTTTTTCAACAAGGATTTGAAGAGCCTTGGACAAGGGCATATAGAGGGCATGGAAGACCCTGCGACCTCGGGGTTGGTACTTCAAGGTTTGTGGATTTTTGCTGGGCGCACTAGCGAAAGGGTCAGCAGGTGCTGGCTTGGTTTGCCGATCTCTCCCGAGTGCAAGATTAGAGCTCAAAGGATCGTTTCTGGTACGACGGCCCTTCTCCCGGTTGGCCCCTTGACTCTGACTGCTCTCATTCTGAGTGGCAAAAGTGCCATCCACAATCTATGCAATAACTGCGATCGCTTGCTGTTTGTTCAGCCCCTCAGCTTTCAAAGCCTCAATAGCCCACCGAAGGAGTTCATGGGGACCAATTTCCGCCCCAACCTTGTTCTTACCATTGGACTCCACTTTGCCAGGAGACTGGCTTTCTTCCAATGCAGCTAGTCCCAAGATTGGGGAGCCCTTTGGTGTGAAATCCCTGGTAGGTGATGTGGTTGATGATGGAGCCAAAACTCCACAGGCTAAATCCGCCACTATTCTCTAAAGATCTTCAATCATCCTCATCAGCTCAGAAGTAGTGGGTTCATGGGTTGAGATGATTGGGATTTCGAGATTGGATGTGTGGTAGGTGCCCCAGATGGGTGTTGCATTTCGACATCGGTCTCACCCTACATGGCGATTCCCTGGTTTAACGCTGCTACTATGGCCACAACTTCTTCCGAACTCTGTGCCATCACGGTCTGCTAAGCTTCGACGAAGGTGATGCGACTGGTAACTGACGGATCAAATGAACCAGTAAACCTTGACGGGCCTTTCTTTAACTTGCCTCAGCGAAGGAAAATACTGGCTGCTCTAAATTGAATCTCTGAACCTTGAAAGAGAAAACAGGCAGCATCTCAACCCAATTTCACCAGAACAGATATAAGCATAACTGAATAACCGTATTCGATCACTGATCACTGCTCCCCAAATTACTGCCCCAAAACTGAATCTGATACCCGTAGATATAACTGATTCTCAAATATAGATGCCCGCAGGCCTGATACCCAGACTTGCAAACTGATACATGCATTCCTGTAGAGACACACTCTAAAAGCACATAACAAGCAAATGAGAGCCAAAACACCACTATGGTGGGGTAAGGTTTCCCTGTCCTATTTTGTCAGGAGCTAGGGTTTCACTACGCACGCAGCGGTTTCAAACAACTTATAATCGGGTAAGCAACCTGTCCTAGTTTGGAATGGTCACTATGGATTCCGATATGCACTAGGTCGAATGGTCGAAAAGGGTGCCCCGGTAAAAACTGGTATTTGTGTTCCCATCGTGGTAGAGCCCGTAACCGGTCAGCCTTATGGCACGCAACCTCCAGTAAACCGTTCAGGAATAGCATATGGCAAACACGGTGTCCTAGGCACACCAATGCAAATGCAATGCAAAGAAACACAAAAGTGTAATCAAAACAAGATATCATGAGTTCGAGTCAAGTTCTCTAACTCCCCAGCAGAGTCGCCAGAAACTGTAGACATCCCCAAACGTCCTGGGACAATCCCGTTTTGTCCACTGGGCTTACTACAGTTCGGACTCAAATGTCACGGTTCTTAATCTGATCTCGCAAAGTGCAATACGAGATTGATAAATCACCAAAGAGTCCAAATCCGGCAAATCATTTTGAAAAACTGATTTTTAGATAGAAGTGCCAAACATGGACTGCTTTGCCAGATACAGAGTCACCACCTAAATATTTTATTTTGGGAGAATTTAGGAAACCCTGACTCGTGCCTAAGACCACGTGTCCGTCATCACCAAAGTTGCCTCCGCTCAGGAACTTGGGTACGATTGGGGAAGGTCATTTCATGGGCACCCCCGCCCGCCTGATCAAAGATCGACCACTACTAAGCATGATATCTTGTTTTTGAAAACACATGTGCTCTTATTCCGATTATTAACCGAGAATTACTATGTGATGCGCACAGCATACAAGTATAGACTAGATTGCCTAAGTTGGAACAAAGCATCGCATATCTGTTTGCTTTTGAAAATGGATTGAAGTTTGCTACTCGCAAGTAGGCTAAAACACGGGTTTCGACGAATTATGCCAATTCAAGCAACTCAACCTTCACTCACAGGCATTCAGGCAGTTATATCACATAAGCACATAGCCTCATGGTAAGCATGCTATCATGGCAGTCACTCACACGCATGCAAGGATGCTAAAGCATAAACACTTACCGAGTACTCCAAGCCAAAAAGAAGCTAATTAGAAAACATGCATGAATCCTAATTATGCTGAGATGCCTAATGCAACACATGCAAGAATGCAACTAAGATAGGCTCGGCTATTCTAAGATGGCATATGAGATGCTACAGGTAACATGTATTCAACTTGGAATTGAAATACGATGCAGTTAGTATGATGCGCCGAGTCCGGTGCATGCAAAACAGATGAATGGATGCAAACATACGAGCATAAGGATGCTAATTAAAACATGCCCTAAAACTAACCATCGTAAGCCGGTAAATAAAAGGGAGAAAGACGTGGGGTTGGAAGACATGCATCACACACACGCACAGTTATTACAAAATTCGCCCTCTCGACGGAAGGTCCGAATGAATAATACACAACCAACTAGCTAATCTAAGCTAATCAAACTAATTATTACACAACCCAAATGAATAATGAATTACAGCTAATTATTACACAACATGAGCTAATTAACAAATTTAACTAAGGAAGCAAATAAATTAGCATGCAAGCTACATGAAATGGATTGCCTTAGCTCTACCTTGAATGATAAAGGATGCATGCATGTCCGAGTCGCCTTGTCGGGAAATCCATCGTGATGCCTCGACTCGCCTTTGTTTGCAATTGATTTCAGAAAGTTGCACGAGGCTCCAGTGAGATGAAACTCCACCCAAGGAAGCTGTGGGAAGGCTGCCGACCAGCTATGGGTAAGGGAGACCACCTGCCGACCACCCTTGGTGGTGAAGACCAGAAAAGGTGGTCGGTCTACCAAAAAACCTGGTCGGCCGACCAGTTCATTCTCCTGGTTTCCGCTTTTTCTGCAACAAAGGCAAGAGAGAGAGAAGGCAAGGTATTTTCAGCATATGTGTGCCTGACCATTCTCCCCATCATTGCATAAGCTCTAGGGAGTGCAGTCCTCAATCCTCGGGCCACCAATCACGCATCCCGACGCATGATGACCGAGGAGTCAAATTGCACGACTCAATGGGACATGAATGCACATATAAGCAACTAAAACCAACAACTCCATCATGGATGATCAAGAGTGTCGGCGACCAGGAATTGAGTCACATTTCATCACTTGGAGTATGAAACGTTCCTCGTTTCCCGTGTTTGGACTAACTCTTATTCCAAACACAATGCAACAAGTAGAATGGCATGGCATGTGCAAATGCAACTCTAATATGCAATCCTAAATGTGATGTGACTAAGTGATGCGAACATGAAAAGGGTGACATGCAAGCATGCAACTAGCATACACAATGCTATGGACTAATCAAGGGCATACTCATTGCACGTGGATTATATGGCATGCATACACAATGCACTAACATACGCAATGTTATGAACGAGGCATACGCAATGCAATGATCGAACATGCGATAACATGGACTATACGGCATACACAATGCAAGATGGACTTAAACCAAGATGGATGAACCTCAGCCGCACCCAAATCAATGGCCAAACATGATGAAAACAAGGCACTAACACACATACAAGCATGCACAATGCAAGGGATCAAAGCCTAAGGTACGAGATACAACTCTACAAAAGCGTTGAAAGGATGAAATATGCCATACAATGGCACAAGTTCCAGCTCTGAAATAACATGCAACATGGTCCCGAATCACGCACACATCTCACAGAATGCATATTGGAAGGCTCAAATACCGAAACTAGTGAAGCACATTAAACTAGAGGTATGCAAAGTGATGCTCAAATGACCAAACCAATCCCAAGCAGTCCCTATGCAGGCCCAGACCAGTATTAAAATAGACTAAGATGATGGTTTGAAAGGTACAAAAATGAAGCTCATGCAATGGCCCACAAATGAGGTATACAAGCACAGCTCTCAAACGCATTTAAAGAGTGGAAAACATGGGAGCATGACACAAGTATAGGCTCTGAAATAACATGCTCAATGATGCCAAGACATGGAAACACCTCAAGTTAAGCATGCAAGGGGCTCCAAAACTCAAGGCTAGGCAAGGATATTACACTACAAGTATGCATGGCAAGCATCATTCAACCAAGAGGCCTCAAAATAGAGCTAGGGAAGCCCAAAATATGAACAAAATCAGTTTAGAGCATGGCCAAAATGTGCTAGAATCAAGGGCCAAAACCACATACAATGTAAGCTAGTGAGAATGGTTTACACTACAAGCATGTGAAGCATTCAAGAGGCCACTAAATCAGCAAAAGACAAAGGTATGACATGCCAAATAATGACCAAAAACCCACTGAAACATGACCAATGCATGCAAGAATGACATGCTCCTTTGATAAGCTATGAAGAGGGTTATTCTACACATGCAAGAGGCGAACCCTAGATGACAACACCAACTCTGGACAGAGCCTAGGCAGGCCCTAAAAGTCACCAAAAGGGGCCTGAACCAAGGCTTGGAAGTGTGAAAACAAAGGCTCCTTTGTAAGGCCAAAAATGCTAGTAGACAAGACAAGGAGAGAGAGGGTCACCCATCTCTGATTTTCACCCTCAAAACCACATACCAACCACTAAAAATCCGCTGGATTTCAGTGGCTAAAGGGCCAAGCAAAGGTCAACACAAAGGCCCTAAGGCATGGCTCAAAACAAGGCAAAATAGAGCATGCAAGGGGGGTAGACGACCCCCAACAACAAAATGGCCTTAAAAAAACATGAAAAACACTTAAAATGAAGCTTTTCTCAGTTGACAACAAAGCCTAAATATGCATGCAAATAGGGCTAAGAGAATGATCAAAATAGAGCTTAAAAAGGGAGAAAATGAGTTACCCTTGAAGCTCAACAAAACCAGCAACTTCTGGACCCAAAAACACAGCTCCTTAACCTCTGAAAATGGCCTCCAAGAACCTTAGGTTGATGGTGGAAGTGTTAGGCTATGAGGTGGTGTGCAAAGGGCCAAGAATCACACACTTTTGAGCTCAAAATAGTGAGATATAGAGAGGGATATATTCTTTTGCCTTCACCAAAAATCTGAACCCTCAGCAAGGAGGGAGAGGCCTTCCTTTATAGACAAAGGAAGCCAAAGCTTCTCAAAGAAGCTAAAAACCAAGGCCAAAGATCCTCCATGCAGTCTATGCCTTCCAGCAGGCACAGTTGGCAGCAACTCACAGAGACAAAATTGGAAGGAGCAGGCCGACCAGTTAAGGTGGTCGGCCGACCACTTCCCCTAGTCGGCCAACCAGGGTGAGTGGTCTCCCTCAAGGAAAAGTGATCGGCCAGCCAATTTCATGGTCTCCCAACTAAATTCAAGCTAGTGGTATGGTGGGTGACCAGCAAATATGGCTCAAAAATCAAGGAGACCAGTTTCTCGACAAGAAAACCGGCTGGCGGAGAAAAGTGGTCTCCAAGGAGAAAAGGTGGTCTCCCACCCTTGTACCACCTTCCAAACAATGAAAACAAGGTTCATGCCAAAAATGAACCAACACCGATGCAAAACGAGGGTTCGGGGGGCAAAACGCACGGCCGGGTGCCCCAAAAACTGGCTGTTAAGCACCAAAAGTGGCGTGTGACCACAAAAGTGGTCTCCCGGGCTGCAGTGTCCCTCTAGATAGAGGAAACAAGGTGTGTGCCAAAAATCATGCCAAACGGGGAATGTTAAGCGGTCCCGAACCGAGGCATGCGGCCGACGGCTCTGAAAATTAGAAACTGGTCTCCAAACGGGAACAATGGCCTGCGACCACGAAAAGTAGCATAGAGCCCCTGAGTGATGGTCTACAAGACCTCTCCCTCCCTCCGGGAAGAGAAAGCAAGACCTGGTCCACAAACTGAGGCAAAGCATAAAAAGATCCCGAGGTCCGGGGGTAAAGACCTCAGCCGAAACTCTGAAACCTCAGAACGAGCACAACATGCGCAATCACTGAGCACTCAATCGACGACATCTGAGTCTTAAGGTAGGTCAAAAATGGGATGTCTACATTGTAGTGTAATAGTCCTCATGGATTTGGTATTCTAGGCTTTAGACCCCATTTCCTTTGAGTTGATAGCATTTATTTATGCTTTTCTCACTCATTTTCAGCATCGAATAATCTCTGCAACCTCCCTCCTTTCATGGCCTTTGTTGTGCTTTGAGAGTTGTTGCAAGCCTGTTGTTCTTTTAAGCATGAGATTGAGGTTGTCATGCTTAATGGTTTAATCCCTTTTAGGGGTTCATTATCAACGGCATGACATCTCTTTCCTGTCTTTAGTTAACTCTTTGTTTGGTACTTCACTCCATTAGAGGACATAAAACTCACCCTTTGGACTCAATTGGTTAAAGAATGGTTTGTAATTTAAAATGGAGTAAAATTGAGCTTAAAAATGGTGAAAGATAATGAAAAAGTGTTGTGTTCAATCGGATGTTAATTGAACACATGGAAGCTTGAACCATTTCATACTCATTAGTGATGAAATGATTCAAGGTTCCAAGGTCACCACTTCCCTTGATCATTCATGATAGAGAGGTGGTTTTAAGAGTCTTATTTTGTTGCATTTATTAAACTTGCACACTTTGGTTCATAAGCCATCATGCAATGAAATTGCTTTAGTTGGTAGTTTGTGACTTAAGTTCACTACTCCTTGGATTTGTTCATGAAAATGAGGGGTGAGTTGTGCAAAAAAACCCTTGAAATACCCTGTGCAATGCTCTATTTGTTCTTTGTTGCAGCAAGGTGAACTGGGCAGCTGTGGCCGGCAAGCCGGCAAGCCACCTTTGATGGCCGACCGGCTATCACTGGTGGCCGGCAGGCCTCATCACTGGCCGGTCGGCCACTGATGCAAAATTCAACAGTTTGTTTGTAAGGCAGAGCAGAGTTATTCTGGAAGTGGGCAACAGTGTTAGTGTTCTATTGTGCAACAGAAGCTCTCCGGAAGCAAAACAGTGGCTTTTCGGGTGGAAATCGAGCATGTGCATGAGTATTCCTTGCGTACTGAGCATGTTTAAGTTTAAATTGTTGTAATTAATTAGTTGTAGCTAGTTAATTTTGTAAGGTATTGTAATTAATTAGTTAGTTAACTAGTTATTCAATTTCACTTTGTAATTAGTTAGCTAATTAGAATAGTTAGTTGATTTATTGGTTGTAATAATTATCCAAGTAGTTTAGCTAAATTTCATTTTTTTTGTAATAATTAGCTTAATTAGCTTAGCTTTAATTGGTTAGTTAATTAGCTTAGTTCATTCAGACTCTCCTTCGTGAGAGCGTAATGTTGTAATAATGTGTATGTCTTTCAATCCCACGTCTTTCTTCTTTTTATTTACTAGCTTATGATGGTTAGTTTAGGGACATTATGTTTTCAATTAGCATTCTTCGTGTTTGCATCCATTTGTATTGCATGTACTAAGGCTCGGCGCATCATTCTAACTGCATTGTCGTTTAAATACTTCTTTGAATATGTGCTTAGACAGCATGCTATTTCATTTATTCATATGTCATATTAGTAACCGAGCCTAGTAATTTCATATCGCATGTGTTTCATTAGTCATATTGCATAGTTAGGAATCATGCATTTTTCTAACTTATGTTTATTTTGGCTTGGAGTACTAAGTGAGCCTTTACTCGCTTTAGCATATCGCATGAATGTTGATGTTGCCATGTCTAGCATGCTTTCCATGAGGCTAAATGCTTAATTGATAAATTGCTTAAATGCCGATGGATGAAGGCTAATTGCTTGAATTGGAATAATTTGAGTAATGTTTTTATACGATCACTTTTTCAAGTGGTATATATTTCAAAACAATTTTCAAAACAAACATGAATCATGTGTTCCAATTCTTGCAAGTTAGTCTATACTTGTGTCTGTGTGCATCACATAGTAATGCTAGCCTAATAAACTAGAATAAGAGCATATAATGTACATAAGATTCATATCATGATTAGTAGAGGTCGATCTTTGATCAGGCGGGCGGGGGTGCTCAATTCATTCATGACCTTCTCCTCTCATACCTAAGCTCCCAAGCCGAGACAATCTTGGTGATGACGGACACGTGGCCTTTGGCACGAGTCATGGGTTTCCTAAATTTACCCAAAACAAAAAATATTTAGGTGGCGACTCTGTATCTAGCAAAGTAGTCCATTTTTGGCAATTTGATTCAAAATCGATTTTCCAAAATGATTTGCCGGATTGGGACTCTTTGGTGATTATTTGTTTCACATTGCACTTGTGGAATTAGATTCAAAACCGCGCGAGTTCAATATTGTAGGGCTTATTTCGACTTCCGAAAGGGGGCGCAAAAAAGTCACTTATATTCACAACTTGGAATTGTGCATCAAGCTACTATGCCTTGTACACCTCAGCAAAATAGAATTGCTGAGAGTAAAAACCGAACTTTAAAAGAAATAATGAATGTTATGTTAATAAGTTAGGACTACCTCAGAATTTGTGAGGGAAAGCTATTCTTTCTACCAATTATATTTTGAATAAAATACCTCACAAGAAAACCCCTTCAAACGGCCTTATGATTTATGGAAAGGCTGAAAGCCTTCCTATAAATATTTAAAAGTGTGGGGGTGTTTGGTTAAGATAGCATGACCAGACCCTAAAAATGTCAAGATTGGTCCTAAAATGATTGATTGTGCATTTATTGGGTATGCAAACAACAATAGTGTCTATCAATTTTTAGTACATAAAAGTGACAACTCGGAGGTCCATGTTAATACAATCATTAAGTCAAGGAATGCTTCATTTTTCAAAAATATTTTTCCTTGCAAATACACTCAAGAGATTAGTATTTCTAAACGGACTCATGATATTGCATTTGATAATAATCAAGAATTGATTAAAGAAAACCAAGCAGGAGAGTTCGAAGAGCAATCTAGATGAAGTAAAAAGGGCAGAGTTGAGAAAACATTTGGTCCTAACTTCTTAAGATTTCTAATTGAGAATGAGCCTTGAATTTTCAAAGAAGCAATGTCAACTCCTGAAGCTCCTTTATGGAAAGAAGTTATTAACAGTGAAATTGAATCCATCTTAAAAAATCATACTTAGTAATTGGTGAATCTTCCACCAGGTTCTAAACCTCTTTGATATAAATAGATATTCAAAAGGAAAATGAAACCGGATGGATCAAGTACAAAGCAAGACTTGTGGTTAAGGGTTATAGGCAAACTGAATGAGTGGATTACTTCGATACCTATTCATCTACAACAAGGATCGCATCCATTAGAATGTTAATTGCAATTGTTGCTTTAAATAATTTAGAGATACATCAAATGGATGTAAAGACTATTTTCTTGAACGGTGATCTGAATGAAGAAATTTACATGGAACAACCAGAAGGTTTGTCGTTCCAGGCAAAGAGAAGAAAGTGTGCAAATTAGTAAAATCATTGTATGGTTTGAAACAAGCACCAAAACAATGGCATGAAAAATTTGACAACGTCATGATATTAAATGGATTTGAAATCAATGAGTGTGACAAATGTATTTATGTTAAAAACACTGAGAAAGATTATGTCATTGTTTGCCTATATGTAAATGATATGCTAATTATTGGTAGCAATAGTGGGACGATCAATTGAGCCAAGAAAATGTTGAACACTAAGTTTGACATGAAAGATATATGAGTAGCAAATGTGATTTTAGGAATGAAAATTACTAAAGCATCTTAAGGATATGTTTTGTCTCAAACTCACTATGTTGACAAAATTCTTGGGAAATTCAATAAGCATGACGATGGTCATGTGAAGACACATGTGGATGCTAACCTTCATTTAATGAAAAATAAAGGTGAGAACATATCATAATTGGAATACTCTCTAATAATTGGAAGTCTAATGTATCTCATAAGTTGCATGCATCCTAATATAGCGCATGCAATAAGTAAATTGAGTAGATACATTAGCAACCAATAAAATACTATTGGATAGCAATAGTTAGGGTTCTTAGATACCTAAGATACACCCGAGACTATGGATTGTACTATACTAGATATCCAGTGGTCCTAGAAGGGTATTGTGATGTTAATTGGATATCTGATACTAAGGATTCTAAATCTACTAGTGGATACGTCTTTACCTTGGGTGGTGGAATGGTCTCCTGAAAATCTTCTAAATAGACTTGCATAGCTAGATCCACAATGAAATTTGAATTTATTACTTTAGACAAAGCAAGAGAAGAAATAGAATGGCTTTATAATTTCTTAGAAGATATTCCAATGTGCAGAAACATGTGCCAACGATTTGCATTCATTGTGATAGTCAAACCACAATGGCTAGGGCACAGAATCATATGTACAACGATAAGTCTCGTTACAGTCATCATAGACATAACACCATTAGGCAACTGCTCTCTAATGGAATAATTTCCATTGAGTTTATAAGGTCAAAAGAAAACAGAGCGGATCCATTGACAAAGGCTTTGACCAGAAAACAAGTATTACAATTAGGGGTGCAACTCGGGCGGGCTCAACCCGAGCAACCCGAGCCCAGCCCGAGTTTTTTTAGGGCTTGGGCAACTATATCTTGTAATCTGGACGGGCTTGGGCAGATTTTTGATGCCCGAATTGCAATTCGGGCCGGGCTTAGGCAGAACCAATGGCCAACACGAGCAACCCGAACCCAAATTGAATTTAATATATTATATATAATATATAATATATAATATATATATATAATTTAATAAATTATATAATATATATAAATTAAGTAAAAGAGTTAGTCTTAATTTTTATTTTTTATTTTTTTTTTGGTTAGTCTTCTATTAAGTAAAAGAGTTAGTCTTAATTTTTATTTTTTATTTTTTTTTGGTTAGTCTTCTACCATTAGATTAGCATCTTTTATGTCTACCCTTAGATCAACCTACACGTTTCAGGACTCGGGCAATTCGGGCTAACCCGAGTTCAAAATACAAAGCTTGGGCCGGGCTTGGGCAGCAATGCTCGGCTTCATGGTCGGGCTTGGGCGGGCTTGGGCACTGCCAAATACAATTCGGGTCGGGCTTGGGCAGACCCCCAACCCGACCGAACCCGCCTGAGTTGCACCCCTAATTACAATCATCGAGGGAAATGGAATTAAAGCCTATCACTTAAGAGTTATCTTATGTAGGTGAACATCAGGAAGTTCAGCCTTAGAGCCTGCATTGGAGTCAGCCTTTTGTGAAGCCACCCATGTTAGGCCTCTGTGATAAGGCCTTAGTTTTGTTTTGGCCAAGCTCGAGAAGCTTTGGCTTTGTGCATTATGTTATGTTATAAGCTTTGATCATGGGATTTGTATCTATAAGATGATTGTTTGTAAATATTATGTTGTGAGATATAACATATATGTTTTGCTCATGGCATGTATGCACAGCTTAATGAACAAATTTTTAAATTCTGCTTCCGCTTGTGGCCCATATATTATATTATAAATTCTATTAATTCTATCTTTAAGGTCTGATAATCTGGGATTATTGGCCGGTTACGTCCTAAATCTATAGGGACAGGTTTGGGTCGTGACACTAAGTCAAAGATATAATGTTTTTCCCAAGAGTCAACTAAGAGTATAAGTCAAAAAGTCCCAAAAAGTTGGACCGAACGTAGCAAACAAAAATCTAAATAGATAAGATGTGCCGACCCCAAGAAGAAATGACGAAACACTAATGCTTCAAACAAACAGGGTTTCGACACCTAAAGGTGCTGGTGTCAATACCAGAAACCAGTAGCAATACGAAGAACAAATAAGCAAGGCAGTGTCGAAACCTTGAAGGGGTGGTGTGGACACTAGAAACCAGAACCAACAAGAAAGAAAGGGAGAACAAGTGTCGACCCTCTAGAAGCCCAATGTCAACACCAGAACAGAAATTATAAGTTCCCAATGAACTTTTTAGCGAAACAAAGTGCGAGTGAACAATCCTAACAAGTTGAAATCAAATTTGACTCCTCCAAAACAATGAAACAACAACCCAAGGATCCAAATGAAAAAGAAAAAAAAAAGAAAGGAAATTAAATACACTCTCTAATGACTTAAAGAACACAAGTGTTGCAATCAGGAATGAGGACAACGAAATTAAGAGCGATACATTGGCAATAGGTACCAAATGACAAATAGCAACCAATGCATAGTTTTCCTCAAACTACCACTAAAATGACCAACTTAAACCATGAACACACCAATAGGCACAAATCTATGAACAAGTGCAACAAATCATACCCCACGAACTATCCTAATTACCCCGAGTCTCTGCTATGGCTTATCAAGAGCCTCAATTCTCCATAGTAGTAATTCGTCAATCACTCTTAAGCGATGCTAGAAGTGGCCTAAGAACAACACTAGGATGAGTCACATGAAATTTCTTGGACAGTGACAAGAATTTAATCAACTGAGTTGAACCAATAGGCGAGGTCTATGGTAGTCAAAGCAAACACCATCTCATGATGAAGGAACAAACTAACCTATGAACAACTAAATTTTTTTAGTCGCCGAAAGTTGCCAATTGGCAACTAAAAATTTAGTCACCCAAAGTTTTCGATAAATGCGCTTTTTGTTTTAGCGACTAAAATATTTAGTCGCCAAAAACCCGTTGGTTTCTTTTTGGCTACCAATTATTTAGTAGCTAAAAATGTGGCACTCCTTTTTAGCTACCAATTTTTTTGTTGCTAAAATCATGATGCTCTTTTTTAGCTACAATTTTTTTAGTCGCCAAAAACTTTTCATTTTTTTTTTTTTTGCTACTAACTGTTTAGTTACCAACAAGTTCCTTTTTTATTTTTTGACTGCTAAATATTTAGTCGCCAAAAGCTCCATTTATTTTTATTTTTTTTAAATGCATAAATTGAATATTTTTCATTAATTTTTAAATTATATGCATTCCATTATCAATTATAATCTAAATCCATTATCAATAATACCCGTTTCATTATCAACTATCCAAAAACTTTAACTTGTAACATTATATTCCAGCTATCATAAATCCATACCAACTACTTATAATCCATCTAAATTAAATATTACATACAAAAACACTAGATTTTTAAAACAAAGGATTGTACAAAAATAAATGTCTTCCATATACAAAACAAATGCTCTTCGTACATAAAAATAAATATCCTCAATAGCCCACGCAAAAGAAATCTGTAAAAAAATAAAAATAATAAAAATAACCATTAGCACTTATTCAATAAAATTGACATTTCAAATTATAATAATTATAAAATTAATAATTCTGATATATTATACTCCTCAAGTTATAACAATTATAAAATTAAAATAAAATAAAATTGTGTATCATAGTAAAGCAGTCTATACAATTATAACAAAACAACAATTTGGATTCCATAGCAGGATTTGCAATGTATCTAAAATATTGAATTTACATTCATGGCCAGTGCCCAGATCTTGCAAATTTGCTCTCTTTAGACACCTATTTTACACTTTTTTTTAAAATGCTTTCGAAGCATTTCATAATACTACCACTAGTCCCAAGTGAAAGCCAACTTGCTTTACTAGGCACTCATTTTGCATCACAAAAATGCTTTTACAAGATTAACGAATAACACAATTGTTTTACCAAATGAAGGAAAACCCAATCTTTCCCAAACAATTCAAATAAATTCAATTTAAAAAAAAAAAGAAAAAGAAAAAGATGATAACACAACATTCTCAAAACTATGATTTTTCATTCTGAAAACTCAAAGTAATTCATATATAATGAGATTCAACTATAATATTCACCATTTTTCAATGTCAGAAAATTTATAATCAAGTTACCATCGTAATTATCTTGGTGCACTAACCTAGGTTCAAACCAAAAACTGCATAAAAAGAACGAGATGTCCAGAACTTCAAAATTGGTGACAATGTCGCTCAGTAAACACTTGAACCTAAAAACATATGCATACCTTACCCTGACCACCAACATCCCAAACTGTGATGCTAATGTTCTTGTACTCCGCTGTTTCAACATTAAATCTTACAAGAAACAAGACTCTTTTAAAGTCACAATGAAGGAAAAAAAAAATAATAATGGCAGCTTGGTTAACCAGATGTAACTACTAAAAAAATTCAATAATGAGCAATGATGATCTAATTCCACTAAACAACCATGTTTACCAACATCATTAAATGAATCTTTCGGAGTTACATAGATTTTTTTACAGCTAGAACCATTTAAGTATTTCAATGAAACTAGAAAATTATAACCAGTTTCACCAATTAGATCTTTTGTTATATAGATTCATGAATACTTAGAATCATCAAAACCATGCCTATTTCCCTAGAAGTAAAGGCTTACACAACACATTGTCTTCACATTATTTATCTAAAAACATCAAAATCCAACATGAAGCCATTCTTCAAATTCACTCCTCAGTCCTACTGTTGCCAACATTGCTTTCTGTCATATATGCTTGCATAATATTGTCTCACTATCTCTCATCTTGTCTACAATCACATTTGAACCAACATATTGAATACAGAGATTGACAATTCTAGTGTAACCAATAAATCTCTAATATCAAACATAACTAATGAAACTAAATCAAAATTTAAATACTAAAGTTATACTTTATATTGCACTAGCACAATAGCACTCAAGTATCAGCATGACCATAAATTTAGTCTTTTAGACAAGTGCCAATCAGCACAATGTTTGATCAAATTTGCAAGTACTTCGTTATTCTTGCCTCCCATTTAATCAACATTCTATTTCTTACAAATTTTTATTCCCTGTCTTCTATTTATTGTATACAATTGTTCTTTGTCTTTTTATGATATCAGTACAAATAACCACTACATTTAATTTTCAATAATATGCAAACAGCAAGTAAATTTTTTACTCGGGCATTGCATCAAACAGTTGGAGGGCGAAAGATATGACAGGAAGAACAAATTCATGGGAAAGAACAAATGTATAAAAAGTACAAATTAACAACCATGAATCCAATTCAATATGAGGACAAACCAAACTCAGACACAGAGAGCCAAGAGAATTCTCAATCAAGCAACCATAGGATAATGAAATTAAGAATTGGATTGCACAACTAATGGCATATGGAAGTTGAAGAAGGGCCTACCTCATCTGAATGTTCACGAAAAGGATGGGCAAAAAATGAAAAACAATGGAAAAAGAGAGGCTATGGGGTAGGCACCAATAATGGTAAACCCCATCCATACGCAAATGAAAATCAATTTCTTGTATTTGTCTACCTAATAAATAACAATAAGGGTTCAGTCAGAAAATATAGCCCCAAAATTAGGCAAACAAATTGATTATTACCAAACCCATAAAACCCTAGAAATCAAAGCACTGAAACCAAACCATTTTAGAAATTAACACGAAATTAGACTTGGTAAATCATGTAAAACCCTAGAGCAAGACTGAGAAATGGAGAAATAGAGGAAGGGGGAGATAGAGAGAGAGAGAGAGAGAGACTGACTGACTGACTGACAGATAGACAGAGAGCGAGCGAGAGAGAAAGAGAGAGAGAGAGATAAAGAACTTGTTCGTATTGCAGCAATGGCGGTGGTGATTTGCGGCAGTGGCGATGTGTGACTGACATCAGTAACGGTGGTGAGGGACTTCGGTGAAATGAGAAGAGGTGAGGTTCTTTGTGTAAGAGAGAGACAGATGAAAGGGATATAAATATATGAGCGCCTAAATCTGGGCGCGTATCTGTTTAAAAAATAAATAAATAATCTGGGCATGTAAAATATTTTCCCACATTTTAGCGACTAAAACATTTTTTAGTCACTATAAGTGCACTAATTTGGTTATTCTTTTGTCGGAAAAAATTGAGTATACCATGACTAAATATTTTTTAGTAGCCAAAACTGCATATTTGCCGACCAAATTCTTAGTCGCCAAAGAGTAACAATGCAAATGTGGCTATTATTTGGTGACTAAATTTATTTTGGTGGGCAAAAATTAGTATACTACGACTAAAATAAAATTTAGTAGCTGAAAAACTAGAGTAACGGCGACTAATAATTTTTCAGTCGCCTATTGTGGAAAATTTACTGACTAATGTTTTTTTTAGTGGCCAATAAATAATATAGGTCGACTAAAATAATTTAGTAGCAAAAACCTGACCCAACGGCAATCAAAATAATTTTTATTCACCAAATACTGAACTTTTGGCAACTAAATCCCTCTTAGTCGCCGAATTTGGTTGCCAAAAGTGTAAATTGTTGTAGTGGGATGTGGTTTAAAAGATTAACAGAACTTTCCAATCTCCACAACTATATACTTTTTCCTATGATACAGATGAATATGATTATTGGAAGAATCTTTAAGAATGTACCCTCTGGTACCTTTTATAAAGTAGAAAGTGGACAAAGAAGTTCAATTAGGGAAGCTTATTCTTTCCCCAAAAATGGAGTTTTATATTTCTCCCTTAGCACTTCACCATGACCATTTGATATGAGGAGAAGATTTTCATTTAGAAAGATTTGCAGAAGAGGTGGCTAAAGCTACCAACAATACATCGGCAACATTTTTGCCCTTTGGTTTTGGACCTCGAACTTGTGTGGGCCTGAATTTTGTAGTCATTAAAGCAAACATAACACTCTCCATGATTCTGCAATAGTACATGTTTACCTTGTCCTCATCCTATGTCCATTCCCTGATTCAGATTTTCATGGTTCACCCACAACATGGACTTGAAATCATAATTCATGAAATATTACTGTGGACGCACAAGTGAAAATGAGCATAATGACCCTAAAAAAAAAAAAAATTGCAAAAGTTATTAGTGTATATAGTATAGTAGTGCAATCAACAATCATTTAAAAAAATTGAGGATAGTCTCGCAAAATATTGTACGTAGGATTGGAGATCAGTTTTCTTATGGATCAATTCCTAAAAATTGGCAATGTATGTAAAGGAATGCAGTGCATGTTAAGACTCTAATGTTATATTTGGTTCATTAAATTGAGATGGAATGGAATGAGATGGTCATTCCTTTGGTTCCCCAATACAATGGTAAATGATGATTCTATTTGGAATATAGTTTTTATTATTTTTTTAGTCAACCGAATATGACAATGAATATCTTGATGGAATAATCATTCTATTTTATTTCATTCCAATAAACCAAACACTACCTAAGAAATGATGTCAAACTGCTGGTGGTTAATTAGGCTTCAAATTTTATTACTATCTTTAATTTTTTAAATTGGTGATGTTCAGATTTACTGGGCCATAGTCACCTTACTTGATGTTATATCATAATATAATTTAAAATTTCCATACATGTGCTATAATATACATGTCTAACAACGATTTACATGTGTGTGAGTGAATTTCCGAGCACACTACCAACTCAGTATTCAACTAGAGAGCACAGGCAGAATAGGGTAAGCCCAAACGCCCTGCAACAGAAAAGAAGAGATTCCGGCGGTAGTTCGTCCACCCGGGAGCACTCCGATGATTAAGTCAATAATCAAATATCTCTCAAAGATAATCAATAGTGCTTAACTCACTGTTTTGAATATAAATTGCGTACCTTAGACCCATGGGGGCACCTCTCTTTTATAGTCGACTCAATCTTAGTCCCAATAGAAGCCTAGCTTCAATGGACTTCTGCTCAGTGCTTATCGTGGACTCTCCAATAGATAAAGATAAACTCCCTAAGAGCTTTATTTTTTTCCAGGCTGAAGTCCTTCCTCATTATAGGACTCTTGTCCCTTATCCGCTTATCCCAAAATCTGAAATCTTTAGAGATAACCTCGGCCTAGCCGAGATCACCTCGGCGTTACGACCAAGACACGTGGCACCCCGGCTAACATGTCGGCGTCACCTTGGCCACGTGTTGGTACTCTGAATATCCCAACAACTGCCCCCTAGGTTCCATTACCTCGGCATCCTGTGGTGATGGAACCTATATTAGTTATTCCTTCTAGCGCGTCGGCTAAGCTCGCTTCTTTATTCATTGCCAAAGTAAGAACTCGTTGGCTCAGTATGACCAAGACCTATAGTCTGCTTTTTATCAATGCTTTAGAATCACTAACCAGGGTTGTTCAAATTTCTCAGCCGAGATCATCATACAAGCCGACATGTCTTTTAAAGAACAAGAATTCCAAGTGCTCCTTCACGCGTATGAGCTATCATGCATAATAACTCAACCGTTTTAGCCACGCGTCTACCCCTTACTGGATCGTACTTGATACGCGTCTTTAAGTCGAATTTTTCTTGCGTGCGCCGTCTGACACATACGTCGTTTTACGCACATTAATTTCCTTTTTGCCGCCGTTTCGAATTTTGACAAAACTTCCTTCCTTCCCCCGTCTTTTCACTCTTCACCATCGTTTCTAAAGCTTTTTCTCTCTCTAGTTTTTTCCCAAAGATCTTCCATTGTTCAAGCTTTCCTAGATCTGCAACTTGCTGTATTCTCCTCCTCCGGCGTAATTTTCACCACTGTTTCTCTCGGTTTCAGTTCTTGAAAAAGTTTTTCTTTATTATTTGTTACCATTGTCGTTCTGCTCAAGTTCTTGACTTATGAATCACGTATTTGAGCATGCTGATTTCGTGACTTTGCTTTTGTCCAATTCGTCCCTTGAATACACACATTACTCACAAATCTGTTCACTTTTACCACTGTTCTTGGCCTCACATCCTTGTGCACACTTCATCACAGTGTTCCTGATAGTTCATCACTGTTCCTAATTCTGAAACACGTTCTTTGTTTTCTGTTTTCTGTGTCTTTTCCAGATGCGTGCCTTCAATCGTTTTTTCCATAGATCTAGGTTTGGGATTTGTTTATAGAACCCACAAATTCTAAGAACTAAAATGATCCCCATAAATCCTTACCCCATCTCACATTTAGGTTTTTGTCGAGGTCCCTATAACCTTTTCAAAACACCTTCTTTCTGAAAATCAGCTCCTCCAATTTAAGCTGACGTTATGGGTATGTGGAAGCATAGGGTAGACACCCCGACCAAGCTAGAACACTTTAGGCAGGAGTTTGACATCCCGGCCGACGTTCATCTGAGGTTGGCTGGGGAGGATGACTCCATCATGCCCAATGTAAACCTCATGCCTTTCCCAGTAGTGGCCTTTATCGAGTGCGGACTTAGGTTTCCACTTGACACCATTTTCCGAGAAGTCCTTCATTACTATAAATTGAACCCAATGCAGCTTGTCATCAATTCTTACCGAGTTATTAACAGTACAATAGCCTTAGCCAAACAAGAGAATGCTAGGGTTACTCTTGCCGATTTCCAGTACTGTTAGACTATGTGTCGCCTGAAATCGAAAAAAGGCCACATCTATTACCTCAAGCCGAGGTCCACTGAGTACAAGCTCATTGCAGACCTCCCAGACTCAAACAAGGGTGCTGGCGACGATTACTTCATCGTCTCGGGCAACTGGGAGCTCCAGCCCAATGATGACCTCCACCTTTATCCTCTAAGCCGAACAGTTTTCGGGGAAGGAGATGGTAAGGGCCAAGTGTCACTTTTTCTTATTCTCTTTTCTAAAGTTCTCAATACTTTGTTCTAATGTATGTGCTCTTCTTTTTGCAGTTCTTCCTCAGCCACCAAAGGGCTTTCGCCAATCGTTCTTCACCAGCAAGGACTTGAAGAAGCTATTGGATATTCCAGTCCACAAGCGGAGAGCCCCCCTACTGCTCAATTTCATTCCTACTTACAAGTCGGTTCTTCCCGACGTTCCAAAGAAGAAGAAGAGTCAATCTCCTCCGTCCGCCACTACTCCTTCCATTACTTCAACATCTCGGCTAGGTCAAGGGTCAACCTCAGATCCAGTAGAGCAGCCATCCACCTCAGCTCCACAACTGATCCCATCATCTCAACGCCAATGACAACGACGAACTGTTTTTGCTGCTGAGATGGGCCGCCAGAAAGCAGTCGCTAAAGACCTCTTGGTTAACATTCCATCCACCGTAGACGCCCAACCAGTGTAGTCCCAGCCCCCACCAAAGTCAAAGCCAAAAAGAATAAAGAAGGCTCAGCCAACGGCAACGGTGACTCAAATTGATACTGAGGACACCTTGCTAATTTCAAAATTAGCTGAAAGTGATAAGTCCCATTCTGCTATCAAGAAGAGGCCTGTCGAGGCCCAACCATCCGAGTCTACCAGATCAAAGAGGCCGAGGTCATCCTCTGCAACCACCTCGGGGTCTCTAAAGCATGACTCCCCCTGGGCCCCCCAAATCACACTAGAGGACAGGCCGGTCAGAGCTGGTGATAGTGCCGATGACATTAACGTCGGTGTTGCCCTTAGCACAACTTTGCTCCTTCCTGGAGATCTCGATCGAAACGCCGAAATGAGCGAGTATGAAAACTTTGCTCTGATGCTCCAGCGTTTTGTTCAAGTAAGTCTTCACACTTGGTATCTTTCTTTCTTTTTTATACTTAGAAAATTTTCTAATAACTTCTGCTCTGTCCATTTTTCTTCAAGCAATCCAACACGCCCACTCCTTCTCAATGCAATCTTTTGAGACAAGGAAGGTGTTGGTCAACAAGACTAGGGAGGTTATTAGTCTGCAGAAGACCAATAAAAACTTGCAATAAAAAATGAAGACTTTGGCAGACCAGGCCGAGGCTGCTGTCAAAGCCAAAGACGTGGCCGAGGAAAAGGCAGATGCTGCTGATGCCATAAATAAGGTTCTTGAGGCCCAGAAAAAAGAGGCCGAAGAAAAGACGACCGAAGCCTAGAAAGAGTTGCAGGATGCCTTGGCCACAAAAGACGCTGAGCTCGAGGTCGCCGATGAGAAGGGATACAATGAGGGGGTGGCCGATGTCACGGCGGACTACGAGAAACAGGTAAAGTAGGCATGCAACAAGGGTTTCACCCTTGGTTGGATGACTTTACTGAAAAAGCTTGAAATCCCCGAGGACTCCCCCCTCAGGAACACCGACGTCCTCGCCCTGCCATTCCCCCCAACTCCAAGCCAATCCTACGACGATTCTGAGTCTGAGGAGGAAGCTTTAGTGAGGAAGTCAAAGGAAGCTGCTGGGGCCAAGTCTCCAACTTCAAATGAGCAAGTCTTGGACTTGACTCATAAAGATGAGGAGGGTGAGGAGGTTCCCAAAGATGCTACTCCTGAGAAGGCAATATCGGACGCACCTATTGCCGATAAGAGCCGCAACCAAACCCTTCAGGAAATAGATGCCGAGCTTGCGGCTGAAAAGGCGGCCGACATGTCTTCTCAGCAGTCTTGCGAGCTCCAAACCCAACCTACTAGTGGCGCTGAAGAATCTTAGTTTGATGCTCTTTTTCTTTTTTCTGTACCTTGTACTTTTTCTTTCTCTGAACAATGTAAGCACTTCATGTGGCCGATGTGCCGTCTTTTGAATATAAATACAACTTTCTCTTCTGAATGTTTGTATCTTTGTCCTCCTTTTACTGTCTTGTATGATTTCTATACTTAGAATAATTTTGCACGCTTTGAAGCATACACCTTATCTGTGTAATTTCCTAGGGGTAATATACCTCGGTAAGTACATAAGTACTTCTCTTAATGCAACCTTTTGGCTTTGTCTTGTAAATTTTTTCACAAATTTCGACAAGTGTTCAGTTCAACTTCAACTTGTAAATTTTTCTCAAATTTCAACAAGTGTTAAGCATGATCTCAGTTTAACTTCAACTTGTAAATTTTTTACAAATTTCAACAAGTGTTAAACATGATCTCGGTTTAACTTCAACTTGTAAATTTTTCACAAATTTCAACGAGTGTTAAACATGATCTCGGTTTAACTTCAACTTGTAAATTTTTCTCAAATTTCAACAAGTGTTAAACATGATCTCGGTTTAACTTCAACTTGTAAATTTTTTTCAAATTTCAACAAGTGTTAAACATGATCTCGGTCTAACTTCAACTTGTAAATTTCTCACAAATTTCAACAAGTGTTAAACATGATCTCGGTCTAACTTCAACATTGTAAATTTCTCACAAATTTCAACAAGTGTTAAACATGATCTCGATTTAACTTCAACTTGTAAATTTTTCTCAAATTTCAACAAGTGTTAAACATGATCTCGGTTTAACTTCAACTTGTAAATTTTTCTCAAATTTCAACAAGTGTTAAACTGATTTTAGCTTATATATTCTACCTTGCCAGGAACCATTTTCCAATTTTCTGCCCCCTAATGTGAACTTAAGTTCCACTTGGGTTCTCATTATGCATGTATTCTAGAAACATCATCAGTCACAAGTGTGAAAAATCAAGCTTTATTTATTACTTCAGCTAATAACAAAGAACAAGAAAATTTAATAATAAAAAAACTTAAGATTGCAAGTATTCCAGGGCCTTGGCAACTCTTTGCCCTCATTATCTTCAAGCCGATATGCCCCATTGCCTAATACCGAGATGATTCTATAGGGTCCCTCCCAATTTGGGCCAAGCTTGCCCTCTCTAGGATCCTTCTTGTTGCCGACGACTTTTCTCAAGACGAGGTCACCGACTTGAAACTTCCTTGGGTTGACCTTCTTATTATAAGCCCTGGCAAGCTGCTGCTGGAATGCTGCCAGCTGAATTGTAGCTCTGTCCCTTCTTTCTTCTAGCAGATCCAGATCTTGGGCTAATAATACATCATTAGTCCCATTTTCTACTCCTTGGGTTCTGATTCCTGGGATGGCGACTTCTAGAGGAATGACTGCTTCTATGCCATAAGCCATGGCAAATGGGGATTCCCCAGTAGATCTTCTCGACGTAGTCCGATATGCCCAGAGTACACTTTGTAGTTCATCCACCCACTTTCCCTTTGCTGCTTGCAGCCTCTTCTTAATTCCATTCAAGATGACTTTGTTGGATGTTTCTGCTTGTCCATTACTTTGAGAAAAACTTGGGGTGGAAAAATAATTCTTGATTTTGAACTTTGCACAGAAGCTCTTGATTAGCTTACTGTCAAACTGTATTCCATTGTCTGCAACTAGTGCTCTTGGGTCCCGAACCTGGTGATGATGTTCTTCCATATGAAGCTCTTCACATCCACATCTCAAATCTTGGCAAGGGGTTCAGCTTCTATCCATTTTGTGAAGTAATCTGTTGCTACCAGCAAGTACTTTCTTTGCCCAGTTGCTTGGGGCAGTTGCCCAACGAGATCCATGCCCCATTGGGCAAACGGCCAAGGACTGGATACTGGGTTCAAGTCTACTGCTGGTTGGTGTATCAATGGTGCAAACCTTTGGCACTTTTCACACTTCTTGACATAGGCTTCTGCATCTTTCTGCATATAGGGCTACCAATACCCTTGGGTAATGGCCCTATGAGCAAGTGATCTGCCCCTAACGTGGCTTCCACATACTCCTTCATGTAGTTCGTACAAAAAATCTTCCACTTGTGAAGGATGTACACATCTTAAAAGGGGTATAGTGAAGGATCTTCTGTAGAGATGTCCCTCTGCTGTCAGATTGAATCTTGCTAACTTCAATCTGATCTTGTGTGCCTCTTTGTGATCATCTGGCAGTTTTCCTTTTTTCAGGAATGCTATTATTGCGTCCATCCAACTTGGTCCCATGTCCACACACATTGCTTCATGCTCTGTGGTCAGTGGTTCGATGCTCGGGCCCAATAAGTAGTCAACCATTATCGCTCTTGCTTTTCCAGGTTGTATTGCACTAGCCAAGTTGGCCAGGGCATCAGCGTGACTATTATCATCTCGGCTAATCTACTGTAGCTTGGAATTCTGAAACAGGGCCGTCAATCTACCGACCTCTTTCGCATAGGCCGACATCCCTTCGTCTCGGGCTGCGAACTCGCCTGTTGTCTAGTTGACTATAAGCTGAGAGTCACAAAAGACTATCACCTCATCTTCAAAGGGTGTTCATTAGCACCACAATTTTGTGGGCTTGAAAGTAATGGTTCAGCTTTTTTGAAGACATTACTAAGGCCAACGTTAACTTTTCCAAGGGTAAATACCTGGTTTTTGCATCAGCCAGGATTTTGCTTACATAGTAAACAGCCATTTGTTCCCTTTTTTCTTCTCGGATTACCACTGCGCTTACCGCATATTTCGAAACTCCTAAGTACAGGAATAGCTCCTCTCCAAGTTCTAGATTTGAGAGAACTGGAGCCGTGGTTAAATACTTCTTTAAGTTGGTCAAGGCGGCTTCGCACTCCTCGGTCCATAAGAAGTCTGTGGCTTTCTTCACTAAGCTAAAGAAAGGTTTGCACTTGTCTGAGCTTCTGCTTATGAACCTATTCAGGGCTGTAGCCCTTCCAGTCAGCATCTGTACCTGTTTTGCCGACGTCGAGCTCTTCAACTCTAAGATGGCCTTGATCTGATCTGGGCTAGCCTCAATGCCCCTTCTGGTTACTAGGTATCCCAAGACCTTACTAGATCCAACTCCAAATGTACACTTCGATGCATTGAGTCGGAGCCGATATGTCTTAAGGATATCAAAGACTGCTTTTAGGTCGGACAGATGACCTTCAGGTTCCTTGGTCTCCATGACCATGTCATCGATGTAAACTTCTACTGTTTGGCCAATCAGGTGTTTGAACATTTTGGTTACCATTCTCTGGTAAGTTGCTCCTGCGTTTTTCAACCCAAAAGGCATCACTCTGTAGTAATACAGCCCTTTTGGGGTGATAAACGCAGTCTTCTCCTCATCTGGGGGGCACATGGCTATCTGATGGTACCCCCTGTAAGCATCCGGGAAGCTCATCCTTCCATGCCCTGAAGTGGCATCCACCAGTTGGTCTATCTTGGGTAAAGGAAAATTGTCCTTGGGACAGGCTTTGTTTAGGTTGGTAAAGTCTATGCAGATCCTCTATTTACCATTCTTTTTCTTCACCACCACTGTGTTCGATAACCATGTCAGGTAATTTACCTCTCGAATGGCTCTGGCTTCCAGAAGTCTGTCTACTTCTTCTTCCACTACCTCGACATGCATCAACGTCGGTCTTCTTGCCCGTTAGATTATAGGTTTGGCCGACCTGTCTACGTTCAGTTTATGGCAAGTGACCTCAGGGTCAATGCCAGGCATCTCGTAAGGCGTCCAGGCAAACACTTCAATGTTTCCTCTCAAGAACGCCTCCAGTTCTTCTTCCTCTTCTTCAGCTAAGCTTGAGCCGAGAAGGAAATAGCGTTCTTCATCCCCCTACTAGACAAATATTTTCTTTAGGGCTTCTTCACTCTTCTCGGCTGGCTCCTTGCCGACGTCCTCTAGGACTTCCACGTCCTCGTCTTCGATCTCCGCCGCTTCTGGTTCTCGTATGCTGCAAGTGGATTTTATTGCTTCCATGGAGCAGGTCTTTGCCTGCAACTGATCCCCACTGACCTCTTCTATCCCATGCTCTGTTGGGAACCGCTGTAGCTGATGTAATGTTGAGGGAATAGCCCCCATTGCATGCAACCATGGCCTTCCCAAGATAACATTGTAAGGGGAGGGTGTGTCGATTACGGTAAACTTTGTCTTTATCTTCTTGGTGCCAGCCTGCACTTCCAAGCTTACTGCTCCCAGTGGCCATGTCGGCATTCCATTGAACCCGACCATTGGTCCATTGGATTGCTCCATATCATCTGTGTGAAGGCCAAGCTCCTTGTAACATCTGACATACATGATGTCACAAGAGCTACCTTTGTCAATTAGGATGCGCTTCACTTGGCACCTCCCAACCTGGAGGGATACTACCAAGGCATCGTTGTGCGGATGTTATACCATCTCCAGGTCAGCTTCAGTAAAGGACGCTACTGGTCCCTGGCATTCCTCGGCCCGAGGTCTTTTCTCCCAGACCTGTTACACATGTTGCAAGTGCTTCACCTTCTGGGTCTCCCCCCGTATTTCGTTTTCATTGACCTTCGAGTGAATTACATTAATTACCCAAGGTCCGCTTGCCTGCGGCTGGTGTGCTAGGAGAGGTGGAGCTGCTGGTGCTTGAGGAAGTCTTTCTTGCTCTTCCCTTATCCTGGCCTCATCTGCAACGTCCCTCAAATGGCCTTGCCTTACCAGGTCTTCTAGGTGTGACTTCAAGGCTCTGCAACCCTGAGTCAGATGCCCATCTTCGTTATGGTAAGCACAATGCTTCCCAAGGCTTCTTCCCATAAACTCTCCTAGAACCCTTGTCGGTGCTTTGAAATAGGGTTGGGTTCGGATTTTATCCAGGATTTTGTGAATTAAGATTCGGAATACGGTCATGACTGCCTGTGCGGTTCTCAGTCCTATCACTTGTTTGTTGGATCCGTTGTTACCTCGGCCTCGCTTCGGCGAGCCGTTTGCTTTCTCCTGCTTTGTTGCCTTAATTCCTGGCATGTCTTCCTTGGCTCTGGCGTATTTCTCAATTATGGCCATGAGCTCCTCCATGCTTTTTGGCAATGTCTTTGCCAATGACTTTCGTAGTACACAATCATCTTTTAGGCCGTTCTTGAAAGACACGACTGCCACCTCTTGGTTGCATTCGGGTATTCGGTTGAACACCTCATAATACTTTTTTGCGTAGGCCCTAAGGCCTTCATCCTCACTGATTCTCAGAGCCATCAGAGCGTCTACTCTTAATGGCTGTAATTTGTTTGTCACGAACCTGTCCATAAACATCTCGGCCAGGCCTTCCCAGGTCTTTACACTTCCCTTTAGCAATTTGTGAAACCAATCCGATGCAATCTCCCCGAAAGATGAGGGGAACACCTTACAGAGCAACAGCTCATTCCCAATGTATAGTGCCATCGAGTTCAGGTATAATCCGACGTGAAAGTTAGGGTCCGACTTCCCATCGTATATCTGGAATCTCGGCATACTGAATCTTTTTGGTGCCTCAAACTTGTCCAACTCCACTGAGAATGGTGTTCTCGTCTTAACAGGGGAAGTTACCTCGGCATTTTGTTGCTTCCTCTTGAAGTAATCTCTCAAGTCCTCCTTGGTCCGCCCAGGAGCTCGGCTATCTCCTGGTTTCAATCTTTTAGGTGCACTGCTCTCAGCTTCGTTGTGAGCCCTTTTCGACCTTTTTCCATTGGTCGCGTCGAAGCACCACTCCTGCCTTTGAACATGCCGATGTTCTCTGGGGTCTGCTTCCTTGGTGCGATGTGTCCTTCGAGATTCTTCTCTTCTCAACTCTCCTCGCCCAACCTCCCTTGACGGCCGGTGCGAGTGTTTTTCACTTCTGGAGTGCTGGGGGGCAACAAGGATTGTTTTCTGCCCTCTCTTCTGGGCATTGGTCGCTGGAATCAGCGTGTCCTGCAACAGGAACGATGGCTACATGACGTTATTCTGTATCATGAAATTGACCATTTTTTGCAGGTCCGCTAATTTGTTCGCCATGGTCTTTACCTCATCGTCTCTCCGCAGGCATCTTTCTTTCCATACCTGGAGGTCGTCCTCGTTATAGTACCTGCTTTGGTCTGTTTTCTTTGGTACGTCGCCTTCCTGGCCGACGTCCTTCCCTCCGTGATTCTGGTCAAGAGTTTCTTTGTTACAATTGTCTTCTTCGACGTCAAGGTCCATAGGTCTCCCACTCCCAGCAGGAGTATTATCCCCAATCTTCTCTTTCTGTCTGTCATTGGCCATCTATTCTTCTTTCTTTCCTACAAACGGTGCCAATGTGTGAGTGAATTTCCGACCACACTGCCAACTCAGTATTCAACTGGAGAGCACTGGCAGAATAGGGTAAGCCCGAACGCCCTGCAACAGAAAAGAATAGATTCCGGCGGTGGTTCGTCCACCCGGGGGCACTCCGATGATTAAGTCAGTAATCAAATATCTCTCAAAGATAATCAATAGTGCTTAACTCACTGTTCTAAATATAAATTGCGTACCTTAGACCCATGGGGGCGCCTCTCGTTTATAGTCGACTCAGTCCTAGTCCCAATAGAAGCCTAGCTTCAATGGACTTCTGCTCAGTGCTTATTCGGGACTCTCTAATAAATAAAGATAAACTCCCTAAGAGTTTTATCCTTATCTAGGCTGAAGTCATTCCTCATTCTAGGACTCTTATCCCTTATCCGCTTATCCCGGAATCTGAAATCTTCGGAGATAACCTCGGCGTTACGACCAAGACACGTGGCACCCCGACTGACACGTCGGCGTTACCTTAGCAACGTGTTGGTATTCTGACAATATATCCCCACAAGATGCAATAATGCAACATTAGATATAACCTTACACGAGTTGGTAACGTCCCATCACTGCTACATAAATAGCAAAAGATCATTTTAATATTACTTTTTATTTTTTATTTATTTATCACATAAAGCGTGATGTATGAGGGCGTGGTGGGCTTGTCCAGAATTTCAAATACAATTTTTAACTGTGATAATAAAACTAACACACTGAGATTGATTTTGCGAAACTGTAGCTAATAAATGCTTGAAACCGTAGTCATTTCTTGAAGATACCACATCACTCAATGAAAAACTGTGATTCTAACTTTGGGGAAAAAAAAAAAAAAAAAAAAAAAAATTACTAACAATTTTCATGTGATCCAAAAAAAGAATTTGGTACTGTAGATGTGAGAATTAGAATATAAAAATAAAATAAATAATTAAATAATAATAATTTTATAAACCTCAAATATTTTGCTTGTGAATCTTAGACTGCAAATTAGTTATTATTGGACGGTTTTTTAATTAATTTTAAACCTAAAATAAATTTATGGTGAAAATCTTTAATTTTGAGGCAAAATTTATTATTAAAAAAATATAGGGGACAAATTAGTAATTATATTTTGATATAATAATAATTGTATTTTATTTAAATTAGAAGAGAGAGAAAATAAAATAAAACAAAAGATAATTATTTGGAGTCTTTTATGTTATGTTAAAAAAATAAAAATAAATAAATAAAAATACCACCTCTGATTATTTCACAACACAGCAACAACCACTTTAGGGTTTCTAGCAGCCGTGAGAGAGAGATAGAAATTTCCACCATCTTGTGGTTCACAACTTTAAGGTATTGTTCTACTATAATATATATGTACGATTATTGTGTATATAGGTGTTTCGGTGTATTGATTGAAAAAAAATTCAAGTGTAAAATTCTGCACATAGCTATAAATTTTAAAAATCAAGAAAATATAGTAAACGGATGAATTTAAATTGAAAATTTTATAGTAGCTTAATTAAATATTGAATTTCATACATGATTTATTTTATAATTTTTGAGAGTCAAAATCTATATAAACTAATGTGTTTAAATCTATCCAAAAAACAAGTGTATAATAGTAATTTAGAACCGATTACGAGTTTAGTCTCTTACATTTTTAGCCTTTTGTTGATTGCTCGTGTATATTAAGAAAACCGTCAATTTTTTTAAAGTGCTGCAAAAAACGACCTGTTTGGACATAATTAATTGTAAATAATTATTTTGATAAGCAAATCAAGTAAAACCAATTAAGTTTGAAACTTAGGATATATTAGTTGATATCTAGAGGATTTTGGAATTTTTCGAACGGTATGGAGTAAGTTTTTAATTTTCAAAATTAGCGAATAGATTGAGAAAACTTGTCAAAAATTATGTTTTATTTCAAAGTCACATTTAGTTAAGTTTCGATCTGAACCGAGATCTTGGGTAATTTGAGACCTTGAAGATAGGGATGGCAATTTGAAACCGGCCCGACGGGGATCCCCGATCCCGACCCCGATTTAAGCGGTTTTTCCCCGAAAAATACCCCCGACGGGGAGGTGACGGTATTTGAAAATCAATCCCCGATCTGTCACGGGCCGGGGACGGTGATCAGTGTTTGATCCCCGGCCCGGCCCGGCCGGATCCCCGGCCCCGGCCCCGTCCCCGACCCCATCCCCTAATTTCCCCGAAGTGAAATTACTTTTATACCCCTTATATTTATATATTTATATATATATATAATAATAATAATAATAATAATAATAATAATAATAATAATAATAATAAACCAACTCTCTTCTCCCTCACTCTCAGATTCTCAACTCAACTCTCTGAGAGAGTTTCTCTCGTTCATCTCTCTCTCCCTCACTCTCATCTCAACTCTCTCCCACTCTGTCGTTCATCTCGCTGTCAACTCTCTCTCTCGCGATCACCGACGGCGACGTCAACACCACCGCTGGCCCCGACTCCCCCTCTCTCTCACCGACGGCGACATCACCACCACCGCCGCACAACGTCTGTCTCTCTGCCACCACCACCGAACCCACAGCCACCGCCAGCCACTCTCGATCTCGATCTGTGTCACCACCATCGAACCCACCGACGGCGTCGCTCAGATCTGTGTGTGTGAGATCTGTCTCTGTGTGTGTATGTGAGATCTGTCTGTGTGTGTGTGCGAGATCTGTCGCCGATCAATTTTTTTTTTTTTTAGATCAATTTTTTTCTGTGTGAGTGATGATCTGATCTGTGTCTGTGTTAGATCAAATTTTTTTTTTTTAAGTTTAAATCTGTATTTGTTGTTGTTGATGATGATAAAACAGAGTATTTTTTTTTTTTGGCATCTGAATCTGGTGATAAATCTGTATCTGGCATCTGAAATTTTTTATCTGGCATCTGGTGATAAAACATGATGATAAATCTGTATCTGGCATCTGAAATTTTTTTTTTTTTTTTGTAGCCGGGGAATGCTCGGGGTCGGGGAAACCCGATCCCCGTTGGGGGCGGGGGTGGGAGCAGTGATAGGATCCCCGTCGGGGATCGGGGCCGGGGCCGGGGAAAATTCGACCATCGGGGATCGGGGACGGGGAGTGTGATCCCCGGCCCCGCCCCGCCCCGTTGCCATTCCTACTTGAAGAACATGAACTTAGGTATTATTTAAGAGTAATGGTAAGTGGGATTGAACCATGTTAGTGCGTTTTAGTGTGGAGTACTTAGTTTATTATTCTTTTTAGTATTTTTGAATTAGTAGTGATATCTAGTTTTTATACTTGATTCAGGGTACTAGTTGGACTTTCGTACTCTATTCAAGAATTATATTATTCCTCATTTTCAGGTAAGTAGTTGCATGCTACATATTTTTATAAATGTTCCCTTACCCTAACTGTTGGTTAAATTATTATGATATTATTGGAACTAAGCTATAAAACATGTGTAAATTTGGCATACTTTAAACTAATTGTTATGGTCTCATGTTTATAATGGTGAATTATCATGTTTTGCGAAACTAAATGGAATTGATTATTGTAACCATCTATATATAAAAGTCTAAGAAATTTATTCCACTGTGTGTGGCGACTCTGGCCACTACAGAATAGATCCAAGTTGGGCTATGATGACTCTAATGCTCAACGATTATAAGAAAAAAAACCTAAGTTAGGCTAGGTGACCTTTAATTGGATCGTCTTAGAGAAAAGGCTCGAATTGCCACTCTAAAGATGACTCTTGGTTCGATATTGAATCCAACGGGCTTGTTACCTTGAGAACTTTATGGCATCTTACTTGTTCTTGGTACTCGAATTATTGATGATTTGTTATAATATGTTTTAAGTGGAGAATGCCATTTGTTATGTTGTTGAAAGACATGAGTATTTTTAACTGTTGAACTTTTTTTTTTAAAACAGATTGTCTTTATCAAAATTGTATGTCAATTTAGTTTCTATAATATATATCTTATTTGACTTAGTTGTTAAACATTTTCAAGTGAGAGGACTTAGAGTGGACCCGTGGCTCAGTAGGGACTCTATCTTATGGACTTTTAAGACATTCATTTATTTTTATTTTAGCTTGTTATGTCAGTTTTGTGCATATATTGTGATTGGATTTTATTTACAATTATTTATTTTGTGAGCGTTTTGTATCCCACTTGGTATATATTTTTGAAAGTTGGTTATGGCTTGTTTTACCATGCATACTTGTGACATTTCATTGGATTGAGTTTTAATTTATTTATTACTGGACCACTATTACATTTATTCTGTGATTATGGATTCATGTTTAGAGTTTTGTGTATCTTGGACTATGTCCCATTGAGCCATGACCGGTCATACTTGGATTTAGAGTGTGACAGTAGATATCACATTTTGACTAACCATATAAAGTTAGGTGTTTGGATGCTTCCCAATGATGAAAAGTGTTAAACTTTGACTTTAGAAATGTTCTGTGTTTAACCCTATTTTCCCCAAAATTATCATCTTACCCCTAAAACCTATTTTTATCAAACCTAACTCTTTGGCCTCTTTCAAAAAGGAGAATATGGGGAAAGTCCAATTAAATCTTTGGCCACTTTCAAAATAGGGGGAAGGTCCAATTAAATCCAAGTTCACAAATTTTACAGAAGTGTTAACCTAATTTTTAAGATAAAATGTCAATTGAGAGTTGATTGGGCTTTCTTAGGCAACAAGTTAGCCTAAGAATAAAATGGTAGACCCAAGATCCAGTGGACCTGTGGATTTTTGGACCCCTAACCACAATTTGCAAGTCCAACCCCACCACCCATATGCATATCGCACAACGTATTCACGGCCACACAACATAAGTTGTGCAGCCACACTTGCATAGTACCATCACACGTGTGATGGTGTGGCCACATATTGTTTTCGACTGTGAATCAAATAGAACTCAAAAATTAAATCTATATTCAGATTCAATAGCTGAAGCCAAAATAATTAAAACTTAAAATTTTTGAGCTGCTCTCACTCACAAAGTCGAATAAAAGTAATGTAATTTGTTTTTATTAATTTAAATAGAATGATCTACAACACTACAACTATAATAATAATAATAATAATAATAATAATAATAATACAACTAAATGATTTGGAAATTTCTACCAATCCAGCTCCAATCAATACCCAAACTCGCATGTTTGCCAAGAATATTAGTAAACAAACCGAAAATAAATGAATCGAATTTGATTCAACTCATTACATACACTAATAACGACATTAGGTGAAATGTAATTATATTACATTCACATTTCACTTTATCTGTTTTCCTTCTCTTTCCAAATTCATGATCTAAACACAACGTAGGTGTCATTTTTTATCAGTTTTGAACCGAAAACAGATACAAGTACAAAATTGCAACATTCTCGCTATGACGATTGTACACCTATTTACACTGACGAGGGCAATAGGTGTAACTTTCATCAAAATTTGAACTGAACAGAAAAGAGGTACAAAATTACAACATTCATGACAGATTGTACACCTAAAAATCTGTCCACTCTGCATTGCTTGGTAGTTTGCATGGCACAACTAAAAAAACAATATGGTTCTTCACTGGCCAACAGGTCCACAGGTAAGATCATCTTAGAGAATGAGTAGACTTGTTTGCATATTATTACCACGGTGATCAGAAAATGCCTCCTTGAGAAGGCAAATAAACCATCAGTTGGTCTCCAGCAGCAACAGCCAGAGGACCCGACCTTGAATCATCAATCGCAATACATGAGACTCCAACATCTGATATATGAGAAGAAAAATTAGCAAGAACACATGATGTCTTCAACCTCAGAAATATATGCATTGTCTAAAGTACATATGACTCAAAAAGTTCATTAAATTTATATCACAATAAGTTCCAACTACATAGATGGCTAATCAAATATTGCAAGAGGGTGGTGATTGTGTAGTATCAGGTAATCAATGCGACATTCTTATGTTTTTTTTCCTTTAAAGAATAGCTTTACATGGACCAATAGTCTTCTTTTGACTCAAGGGGGTTGACCCAATAGTCTTCTAACAAAACTGTCACCTCCCAACCCTGACAACAACAAATTGCACCATTTAGATGGCAAAGATCTTTGACAACGTTAAGAAATCTATATAAGGAGGATATAACAGCTAGTGCACTGCGCTTTTGAAGCTGAACTGAATCCACAAGATATCTAATGTTAGGTCAGACAGACCAAGAAATGGAATTTAAGCATATAAACGTGTTCTTTACAACATATAAGTTGGAATAAATTCCAGTAATCAAAGATTAATTTGCCTACTGGGAGATAGATCCTCCTCTAATAGACATTGCCCATTACAATGAGAGTATGTGGAGGATTGTTGTGCAAAATATTGCATATCTTTGTTTGAAGCTTTAGTTTTGTGACATTTATATTTTCATTTTCAGGTGCTGAATGCTTCATCTGATGTTTCATAACAGTTAGCGGAAATGCTCTCCCATGCCAGATAGAGAAGGTTATAGCATCTTGGAAAGAACAAAGCCTTTGAATGATCCAGATGGGAGGCGTTTTTCTGCATTTACCTACATTAGACTTGGCTCACTTCTCATGGATAGACACAACTTTTACATGGAATTTGAACTATTTATCAAGAGATTGCTCGTAAAACACTGGAAACCTTAGAAATAACATTAAAGCAATGTGTGAAATTCCAAGTACATTATTAAAGTCTAACTGTGCATGCGTTGTATGTAATTTTTGCACAGGTAAAGGAGGGTATCATTAGGTAGTTTACAGCCAGCATATAACCTTGTCAGACTGTGATAACCCAATCATACTTGCATGATACATGTGTTATTGTTCTTGCATTCATGCATGGTGTTATGTGCTTGTTTTAGTTGGGATCTATTAAGAACTAGAAGAGAAGGAGAAGTTAGTTTGAAACTTTAGTCTAGGAATTTATTTTCTTTCTGCTTTGAGTTAGGGGATACTTTAAGTTAGAATTTGACAATGCTAGAAAATGCCTATACACTAATTGAGGGACTTAAAGATCCTAGACTAATATGCTTGTCCATTTCATGCTATGTGTTATTTTGCTGATCAGGGATTAATGTTAATTAAGTATGATTAGTGAGCCTTAATTAGGATTAATTAAACTAAGCATGATTAAGCTTAACATTGATTAATTAGTACAAACCTTGGTTAATTAGGCTAAGCAAGCAAGATTAGACAATTAATTAAGCAAGCACATACATGATACACACACCTTACATTTTTGTCCTTGCCAATCTTTTGTCTTACCTTAATAAAACCAAGAGAGAAGAAGAGAAAAATCTGCTGGAGAAACAAATTAGAAGAAAGGAGAAAGAACAAGAAAAATAGAGAAAGGAGAAAGCAAGAGAGAGAAGGGCTTGAAGAACTTTAACATGAAGCACCATTTTTGATCATCCATGAGGAAAATTGAGTAAAATTCACTTTACCCCCTTGTTAGGGATGGCAATTTAAACCCGGCTTGACGGGAACCCGATCCCCCGACTCCGATTAAGACGGATTTCTCCTGAAAATTATCCCCATAGGGCCGGGGATGGTATTAAAAATTTAATCTCTGATAATTTTCGGGCCGGGGACGGTGATAGCTTCTCCAGACCCAGCCCCGCGGCGAACATCCCCGAACCGTCTTTATATAGATATATATATGTTAAGCTTTATTATATTATATATTACATATATATGTTTAGGCTAGGCTTTATCTCAGATTCTCAAATCTGTCTCTTTCACTCTGACTATCCACTCTCTCTCTCTCAACTCTCTCACTGTCTCACTCTCTCTCAACTCTCTCATGATCCTCCATGGCCTCCTCCGTCATGGTCTCCTCTGTCGCCGATCCTCTGCTCCATCGCCTCCTCCGTCACCGACTGTGAGATCTAGATCCAAATCAAAATAGAGTTTTAGAGAGAGAATCCATGACTGTTGTTTGTTGATGATTTTTTCAAATTTGTTGATATTTTTTAAAATCTGTTGTTGATAATTGTTGTTGATGATTTTTTTAGATTTTTTTTCCTTTCTCAGATTTATTTTTATTTTTATTTTTTTAAGTTGATGATTGTTGATGAGGAATTGAAACATACTGAAAATAGATTAATTTTTTCTATTTTTTTTTGTTTTTTTTGTTCTTTTGTTGAATAAAATTTAAATAAAAAAAAAGTCGGGGTTTTTCCGGGGTCGAGGAAACCCGATCCCCGTTAGGGGGTGGGGGTGGGAGTGGGGGAGGTGGTGGCGTCCCCGTAGGGGATCAGGGACAGGGAGTGTAATCCCCGGCCCTGGCCCGTCCCGTTGCCATTCCTACCCCTTGTGGTTCAGGCTCGGAGCACTTCACCCCTCCTATTGTTTAAAAATAGGCAGAGAACCTTCTTGTGCTTTTGGACTAAAGTGCTACTGTTAAAAATTCCGTCCAGTTTGATGGAAAATGTAAGTCACACGCATAATTTGAGAGTAGGAATGAAAATTTTCAATCATAGTCAACTATTTGTTGGAAAAAAAGAGAAATATACCCTCATCATCTTCATCTTCCTCATTTGGAAATCTTAATAATCTGAAAACCCTAACCATGGAAAAACCCTTCCTAAAGCAACAAAATTCCATTCATCCCCTCACCAACCCCCATCACTTCAATCGTGAGTCTGTAAGATTCAATTGAGTTTCAAATGCCAATCTTGGTGCAAAAAAAAGCCATGTCAGATTGCAATAAAGTTCTGCATCTAAACAAGATTAGATTTTTTTTCCCCGTAGGCGAAGGCTCAAGCAAAATTTTTCCTCTTATTCAATGTAAACAAACTCTATCATAAATTACAGCAATGTTATGAGCTAGTTCTTTTGAGGATGGCTTTTCAATTGAGGCAAGATCAAGGTAGTTCAGGCGTGAAGTTTCTGATTTTACCCTGATTATGAACCTGACTTTCAAACACCCACTGATGGCAGTTTGTCCGGTGGCCGGTGGATAACCTGGAGGACCCATCATGGCTATTTGTCCGAGAAGAATTATCAGAGAAGCTGTGGACAAAAATGCCAGGAGATCTTGGAGAAAGAATAAAGAAGGCGTTTAGTGAACGATATCCTGGAAATATCATTGGCGTTGGTCCAAGAATTTTATTTTCTTACAAATATCTGGAAGGAATCAAGTTGCTGGAAGTTTGATTTCAATAGATTGATTACTCTGATCATGTTTTGGAGGGTTGATTTATAGTTGGTTGCTGCTTTTCCCTTTTGCTGGCACATCAATAGCTGACTGTTTTCTGTAGGGTAATGGGTTTTTATGTTGATAAGTGGCCAACTCTTTTACTTGCACAGCATTAAGGATTCTTACTCTTTTGCTTGCATAACAATAAGGATTCTTGTTGATTGTTTTGTCCTTTTCATGTTAATAACTGACTGGTTATACACACACCTATATATAAATATATATAGGTGAATAAATAAATAAATATATGATTTAATATGTAATTGCACAAAAATTGAGTTAAAATGTTTCATTAATAAGCCATATAAAAATTTTGGTTGATTTTATTAATTTTTTTCATTAATAAGCTATATAAATTAGAAATAATATTAAAATATTAAGTTTTACCAATTTAATTATTTTGCAAAGGAGGGGAAGATATAAAGGGCATAAACGTCATTTTACAACTAACTTTAATAGAGTTAGAGTAGCATTTTAGTCCATAACTCTAAGGGGGTTTTTTGCCTATATTTGAACTATAGGGAGGTGCAGTGCTCCAGACGCTAACCACAAGGGGGTAAATTGAATTTTGTCCAAGTAAATTTGAACCTTAAATCTTGTAGTAATCCTACCTAGTATCTAGGATTGAGAAGAAACTAGGATTAATTTGAGTTAGTAAAGAAGAAACAAAGAAAAGAATAGAAAAGAGGTGGTTGAAATGAAGAACAAGTTGAGTAATCTTGATTCATGCCATGTTCATCTAGGTTTTGATGTTTTTATTGCATGAGAGGTTGCACCTCCATATCTTCATAGATTTCCAAGAACTTTTGTGAGTTTAATTCCATGTCTTGAGAGTTGAGAACAAAAAGATTGAATAGGAACTAGGGTTCGTGAATTTCTTGATAAAGCCTTGGTTTTGATCCTTGAATCTGGAAATTAAATCATGTTTTGATGTTATTGTTTTAGAAAATATCTTACTTCCAAGTTTTACCATTAATTTTGCATGTTTTGTATTGAGTTCGCAAGGTCCCAAGTTAAAGAAATGAGAGAGGAAAGCTTAGAACAAAGCTGCAATTTCGGACTGCTTGAAGCAGCCATTTCCGCACGTGCAGCTAGATTTTTGGAACTCAAATTTGACACTGCAGGCCGCACATGCAGCCCATGAGCCCTGCACATGTGGCACCCTTGTTCCAACACCGATACCTGTTTTTCAAGCCTTAGTCCTCTAGAGCACTTCCATACTTGCAAGTTGCATTTAACACTTATTATACACTTGTTTGGGACTCGAATTAAACATAGAACAAAACTTTACACTCGAGAGAAGTTTAGGAGAACATTAAGTAAAGTTAAAGCACTCAATTTGTTATGTTCTTGCAAGTTAAGGTAGGTACTTCAATGCCTGGTTCTTACTTTGTGTACGTTAAGCTTTGGACGAGTACACCTTTGTTCAAGGAGCCATTTGTCCATTTGTGACTAGTCGTTTAGTAACACTATGTTTGACTATGTTTCAAATGCGAAATCTACTTTATGCTTATGAAAATTACGTTATTTCTTCGCTATAATGAACAATATATATTTTTTTAACATGTATTTAGATGACACCCTTGGAAGTCCTAGTTATTGGGGGACTCATGCCAATAACATCTTGATGGTTGAGCTCACCTTGCCACCTTCGGGTGGGCCGTTTAACCGGTACCCAGGCTAGTTAAACACCTCGTTATCTTTGGAATGTTCATCCTTATGTAAATGTTTGCAAGTCAAGTTTTGAATCATCTTGCTCAAGTTAAACTATGTTCAAACTATGATTTTATGCTATGTATATAAAGCTTCTCAGTGTTCATTCATTTACCGCTTTACTTTATTACTATTCACTAGGAAATGGCTCACCCCTCTCCCCTATATGTATGTAGGCGATGAAAAAGATCATGGATCTGATGAGAAGTCAACTTAGAAGTCTTTTCTTTTACTTTTGAGTTTGCACTCTTGAGAGATGTACCCTTAAAAAGACAGCCTTGTATATGTGTTTTGGTTTGTAAGCTTGTATAAGATGTTGTATTTTCCTTTCTTTTTGTTGTTTGGACTTTGTAATAACGAAAGATATTAATAAAAGAAGGATGTATGTTTGTTTTCATACGACTTATGCACATACACTGAATGGACTCTTGGTAATTAATGGACAAATGATTCCGCATAAGCCCCAAGTATTGTCAGTCCAGTCTTGTTAGGCCATCGGTAGTTGAGAACTACTGGTCGGTCATAATGCTATCCTGTTTGGGACGGAATGGGGTTATGACATAGACCTCATATTATTTATAATTTTTTTTTTTTTTTTATTGAATGAAAAGGGCAATCTAAAAGCTAGAGCTGGCAATATTAGCCCAAACCTGTCAATCCGCCCATTCCCGCTCGTCATTTTATGGATTGAAACCTGCTTATTTATTACACAGGTTGTAATATGGTAACATTGCTACACCCAATAATTTATGAGGGTTAAAATGGGTGGGTAATGGGTCCTCAATGGTTCTACTCATGGGTGCCTGAAAAAATTTGAGGTAAACCCGCAAGTGCCAAAAGGTCTATCATCGCTTACACGAGTTTGCAAACCTTCAGGCTTGTGCTACTCCACCAGGGCAGTGACTATTAATTGATTTGAATATGCTACATATATTATAGGGCAAAATTCACTTTATCCCATGCGGTTTTGCCTCAGAACACTTTATTCCACTATGGTTCAAATATAAGCAGAGAACCCCCTTCTAGTTTTGGACTAAAGTGCAAAACTTACTATGTTAATAAATGAGCAAAATGACCTAAATACTCCCATGCCATATTCTTTTCTCTTCTCTAATACATATAATTTTATATATCTTAATCGCATAATTAAACCACAAATTAACCTAAACACCTTATTAACCATAAAATTACCATAATCTATTTTTAATTTTAAAATTTTAACCCAATTTCTTATTTAACAACATTTTAAATTAAACATGTCCTAATTTATTACTATAAAATTACCTTAATCTAAATTTTTATTTTAAACCCAATTTAGCATTCAAGAACATCTTAAATTAAATTGTTGATGGAAGATGACGGTTAGGATTAGAATTTAGTGTGGGGAAAAAGATGCAGATGAGTGTATTTTTGGCATTTGATCCAATTTTTTACTTTGAGTTGGGATTTTTGCATTGCCACTCTCAATTTGGGAGAGAGTGTAGCACACCTACTATTACTTTTGACCGAAAAACTAATGGTAGTACTTTAGGAGGTAAATTGCTCTGAGGCAAAATCACAAGGAGGTGAAGTGAATTTACGTTAAAATATTACAAAGTTAATGCCAATAGCTTAGCAAAATGGTGGGCAACGTCCATCATCCAACATGCTCGGTTTTATTCTGCTTGTCGTCGTCCGTCTAAGCTACCTCCATTCTCAACCATGGGTTGTCTAGTTTCGCCAGTAGTGCTGGGTTGAGGATTAAAGATGTGCTGTGTGGATGTTGAACTGATTGTCTGGGCCAATTCTAATTCCCGGCGTGCGTCTAGTTTGTTTGTAGCCAGTCGTCTTTACCGGCGTTGGTTTTCTGTGGAAGTGGTCAAGCTGGGGTATGGGTTGATGCTCCCGGTCGTGGGTAGTGCCACTATTGGGTTGTTCAGCTTCAGTCCCGGGTTTGATGTCGGTGTCCTTGCGAGTGTGAAGGTGGTGTGCTTCACGCTCCTAGGGTGAGTGGTTATGTTGATGTGGCTGTTTGGGCTCAGTTTTTCCTGCCCAGGCATGCTAGTGTTGTGTTCTTGTTTCAAGCGTGCTGTGTACTGCTCAGTCCTTACCTAATATCTTCTAGGTAATCATTCTGCACAGGGACAATACATGCTGATAGTGTGCTTCTTGGGAGTGACAAAAAGAAAAGTATGTCATCTATTATATATGTATATGTGTATTGGTGCCAAGTTGTTTGTTTGCTGGAATGGTGCCTCCTTTGAATTGGTGCCTCATTTGAGCAGTTTTTTATATTCTTATGAAGAGTGGGGCCCACTTGAGCAGTACAAGTTGTTTGAGGATTTTTGGCTGATTTGTGAGCTAATTTTTTCTATCTTGTGGGCTGTACCCGTGGGATCTCTTTTTTGGGCCCACTTGAAGATTTGCTTCAGGTTGCTAAAATATAGGGGTACTGGTAGATGGGTTTCTTTTGTTGAGCCATTACGCAGCAGTATATTGGTTATAGCCAGTTTATTCATGATGATTGATCGCATGATCCTCATGTGACTCCATATGAGGTTCTTCTTGAGCCATTTCCGCCAAGGGTGATTAAGGGGTCACTGTTATGGGGAATTGTGGTTTGATGATCAGCCGAGTTAGATATTGGGAGATGTGAGGTCTACCAGATTGTTCTACTTGCCTCTTGTTTTCTTGTGACCCATCTTGATATTGATCTTTAAGCCATTCCCGACATGGAGTGAGAGGGATACTACTGTGGGGATTGAGGCTTAGGGGATGGGGTGATTGGTCTCATGATGGGATTGACTTCGACTCTGACGGTTGTTGTAGTGGCTTTGGGTTTTCGTTATACTCTCTAAGATCGTTAATTATGGTGACTGACCGTGTGAGCTTCATGTGACTCCATCAAGACCTTTCATGGGACTGATTTTTTTCCTCTGTCATGGCTTTGGTTGAGTAGCTATGGATGTCACGGCTATGAGGATGCGAGATGCTTATTGGGCGCCATGTTTCATCTGTGATTGAGACTGCGAGCATGCGGGGTGGTTATCATTTTTTGATTAGTCTTGGTGGCTGTTTTAGCTTGTTTACTCTTGTTTGAGTATTGCATACTTGCCCATGTATTTTCCCCAAGTTCCCATCTATTATCTTTTGATGGTGGGGTTAACTTGGGGATATAAAAAGATATATGGGCAAATGTGGTGGTGTTGCGTTACTATTTCGGTAGGGTTTTTGTGGTTTTCTTTTGATTCCCCTGCTTTGGCAGGGGTATGTTATTGCTTGTTTGTGTTTTAGTCTCCCCAAGCTTAGCATATATAATATTTGTAATAAAATCTAAGAAAAACAGTCTGGTAATGTTGGAAAAAGATAACCAATAGAATTTTATTCAGTTATAAGCTCTTCTTTTTCGTGTGTTCTGTAATTGAGCAAGACACTTGCTCATCAATGACGAACTATGGGTTTGTTTCTTTTCAATTGGATCCTCTTTTTTTTCCAAGTACTAGGCTGGTTTTTGGGGCTTGTTATGGGAGACAGCTCCCAGCTAATACATTCTGTTTTGGCCTTAGCTCTTCGTTTGGCAACAATAAAGGCAAGGAGATACAAACTAATAATACAATTCTTATCTAGCCTGCTCCTCTCTTTTAGAACCTTAGAACACAGGCTTTACACTAGCTACTCCAAAAACTACCACTGATAAGTAAGATCAGAAAGCCAAGATTGAGATAGCTCGATAGAAGGGATTCTAGGTGCCTTCTAATCCCATTATTTGCTGATAGAAAATGAAGAGGAGAAGACGGAATGGTTGCTGCTTCTCCTCTGCTCTTGCCCTGGCTTAGGAGTGAAGTTCAAGGCTTGGCTTGATGGCTCAGATTCCATCATATCGGATGTGGAGTCTTCTTTTTGGATTTATATGCTATTTTCCTTAGTTAAATGTGATCACCAATCAAGTTCTTAATCAAAAATCTATATCTATATATATTTCTAAAAACTGTGTTTCACATTTAAATTTCTTCTCATTTTAGGAATTTTGAACTCTCATATATAAATGTTTGTATACATTACATCTATATATCTACCTAAACAATACAAAAAATAAATATTTACTTCTATATATACATGTACATATTGAAGCTTGGGTAACCAGCTTGGGGAATGATAGAATATCACCCCCTATTTATAAAAGAAGATTAGGGTTTACAAGAAATGCAATTTACAAGATGATCCCTGAGTGCTATCCCTGAGTGCTGATTACAGTGATTACAGACAGACCCTAGTGTGCCTTTAGTGTGCCTTTCGGCGAATATAAAATGCTATCACTTAATATAATATGCTAACACTCCCCCTCAAGCTGGTGCGAAGATATCTATCATGCCCAGCTTGCCTACGATGTCATGAAATGGTTTATTCCCAATTCCCTTGGTGAGAATGTCAGCAAGTTGTTCACCTGACTGGACAAAGGGAGTACAAATGATACCACTAGTGAGTTTCTCCTTAATGAAGTGGCGATCAATCTCAACATGTTTTGTCCTGTCATGTTGAACTGGATTGTGAGCGATGTTGATGGCGGCCTTATTGTCACAGTATAACCGCATGGAGTCCGTCTGATCAATACCTAGATCATGCAACAATAATTTGATCCATAAAAGTTCACACACACCTTGTGCCATAGCTCTAAACTCAGCTTCTGCGCTTGACCTGGCAACCACATTCTGTTTCTTACTCCTCCAAGTAACTAGGTTGCCGCCAACAAATGTGCAATACCCTGAAGTTGATCTCCTATCAGTTACTGACCCAGCCCAGTCAGCATCTGTATAGGCTTCTACACGAAGATGATCATACTTTGAAAAATACAGACCCTTACCAGGAGCAGACTTCAAATACCTCAAGATTCTCATGACAGCCTCAAGGTGAATCTGATGAGGAGCATGCATAAACTGACTAACTATACTGACAGCAACAGCAATATCAGGACGGGAGTGAGAGAGGTAAATGAGCTTTCCCACTAATCGTTGATAGCTCCCCTTATCCACAACTTCTCCTCCTTCATCATCCCCTAATTTCTGATTGGGTTCCAGGGGGGTGGCACATGCCTTGCAACCAAGCATCCCAGTTTCCTTCAACAGGTCAAGCACATATTTTCTCTGTGAAATAAATATCCCATCCTTAGAGCGAGCAACTTCAATGCCCAGAAAATACTTCAAGCTGCCCAAGTCTTTGATTTCAAACTCTTTAGCTAAATATTTTCTCAACAGAGGTATTTCCCCACTATCATTGCCTGTAAGAACTATGTCATCTACATAAACAATAAGTGCTGTAGTCTTACCGTGTGAGGAATGTTTCACAAACAATGTGTGATCTGCCTGACTTTGTTTGAAGCCATATTTAATCATAGCCTGAGTGAATCTCTCAAACCAAGCCCTTGGAGACTGTTTGAGACCATATAATGACTTCCGAAGTTTGCATACTTTGCCTTCTGTTTGATGATCCTCAAAACCCGGAGGAATGTCCATATATACTTCTTCTTCGAGGTCACCATGGAGAAAAGCATTCTTGACATCAAACTGATAAAGCGGCCAATCTAGATTAGCTGCTAGAGAGAGAAGTATTCTGACTGAATTCATTTTAGCCACGGGTGCGAAGGTCTCCTGATAATCAATGCCATATGTCTGAGTAAACCCTTTTGCCACAAGTCTTGCCTTGTAACGCTCAATAGAACCATCTGCTTTGTGTTTCACAGTATATACCCATTTACATCCCACAGGTCGTTTGCCCGGAGGTAACTCAGTCAATTCCCAAGTGCCATTCTTCCTAAGTGCTTTCATTTCCTCAATCATGGCTAGTTTCCATTCAGAGGTAGCAAGAGCATCCTGAAAATGGTTAGGAATGCTAACAAAGGAAATATTGGACACAAACGCTCTATATGAGGATGACAAATGAGAGTATGATACAAACTGTGAGATAGGATGTTGAGTACAAGATCTCACACCCTTCCTCTTGGCAATAGGAACATCAAGATCAATGGACTCGAGAGATTCAAAATTACCTCGACTCTCATCAGAAGCAGGCGATGGCAGTGGGGTAGCAGAAACGGTCCCGTGTATCCAGTTAACTTGTTTTCTGTCTATGTCCCGGACATAAACATGCCCGTCCGTATTCTTGGTGACAGTGGGTTCTATAGTCCTAGTAGAAGAGGGGGGTTCAAGAACAACTGGTTCCACCATAGGAAGCACAGTAGTAGAGGGTGGGGCAAGAACAACTGGTTCCACCATAGGAGGCACAGGACTCACTTCACACCAAGGCTCCCCCGGAAATGAGGACGGTGACACCGGAGAGGACAAGAAATAGGACTGGGATTCAAAGAAAGTGACATCCATGGACACAAACCACTTACGAGACGAAGGGTGGTAACATTTATACCCCTTTTGAGTAGGAGAGTAACCAAGGAAAACACACTTGAGGGAGCGAGGGTCCAACTTACCACGAGAGGGAGAGTGATTGTGGACAAAACAGACACAACCAAATATTTTAGGAGGAATAGAAAACAAGGACTGAGAACCGAGGAGGACGTGAAGCGGAGCCTGTTTGGCCAAGACCTGGGTAGGGAGACGATTAATAAGATGGGCAGCGGTGAGAACAGCGTCGCCCCAATAGGGTCGAGGCACATGCATAAAAAAACACATGCACCGAGCCATGTCAAGAAGATGCCGATTTTTGCGTTCGGCCACCCCATTCTGTTGAGGGGTATTTGTGCAAGAGGTCTGATGGATAATGCCATGAGTAGAGAAATATTGTCCTAACCCAGAATCGATGTATTCCCCGCCATTATCAGAACGAAAGATTTTGATAGTGGCCCCAAACTGAGTACAAATCATCTTATGAAAAGTGCGAAACACAGAGAAAACCTCACTTTTATCTTTCATGAGATACACCCAAGTAGCACGAGAAAAATCATCAATAAATGTAACAAACCAGCGATGACCTTTCACAGACAGAACACGAGAGGGACCCCAAACATCAGAATGTATTAATGAAAAAGGAACAAAACTTTTATTCAAACTGGGAGCAAAAGAAGCTCTATGTTGTTTTCCAAGTTGACAAGACTCACAAAGAAAGTCAGACACATGATGATTTGCGAAACTAGAAGGAAATAAATGCTTAAGTAAATGAAAGGAGGGATGCCCAAGACGCCGATGCCACAGCCATACATCAGCGGGGGTAGTAGAAGACGTGGTGGAAGAATAAGCAAGTTTGTCCGGTTGATCTAGGAAGTAGAGACCATTTGCTGCACTACCACTGCCAATCGTCCTCCCCGTGACAAGGTCCTGAAAAAGACAATGATCAGGAAAAAACGTCACACGACAATTCAAATCCTGGGTAAGACGACTTAAGGATAATAGATTAACAGAAAACTTGGGGACATGGAGAACAGAAGATAGATGTATGGTAGGAGTGACTTGGACTAAACCTTTGCCAGAAATGGAAGAAACAGTTCCATCGGCAATCCTAACTTTGTCCTGACCTGAAGAGGGCTTATAGACAGAGAAAAGATCAGCGGAGCCAGACATATGATCTGAGGCACCAGAATCAATAATCCAAGGCAAAGATGTATGACACAAAAAAGCACAAGGAGAAGATGCTAAGTTACCTGAGCGGGCAAAGGACGAGGAAGCGGTACTGAGAGCAGTAGAAGATCGGCGGTCCAACAATTGGCGCAAAGCATCCTCCAGCTCAGTATCAGAAGCTTGGGTAACAGAAGTAGAAGTAGTATCAAGGGTATCAACGGCACTAGACTGATGAGCCCGGGAATAGGAACCACGTCCCCTAGATGGACCTGACCGACCTCCTCGAGAACCAGACCTATCACTGCGACCCCCGGAGGGAGTCCCATGAAGCTTCCAACACGTCTCACGAGTATGCCGCGGCTTCTTGCAATAATCACAAAATACAGACTCCTTAGCAGCAGACGGATGAGGCAGGCTGAGGCCATCTCGAGGAGTAGACAGTAATGCGGAACGGTCAGTAGAGACAGGGGACATCATAGCAGACCGGCGACTCTCCTCATTTTGTACATAGGAAAATGCCTCCTGAAGTGAAGGAAGAGTATCCATACTCAGAACCCGACCCCTAACTGGATCATACTCCACATTTAGGCCGGCCAAAAATTTAAAGACCCGTTCCCGTGCGATGAACTTCTTGTACCCGATAGAATCAGTAGGGCAAACGGGCTTATAGTCTTCCAGGTGATCAAGGCGTTTCCAGCCGTTGGTGAGGAAAGTGAAGTACTGAAGAACAGTTTGCTCCCCCTGAAGTGTGCTCTCAATAGAGCGGCGCAACTCAAATGCCTGTGAAAAATTCCCTTTGCGGGAATAGGTAACAGCCACAGCCTCCCAAACATCCTGGGCAGTCTCCATAGACAAGTAGCCCTCACCAAGTTCTGGAACCATCGAATGGATAAGCCAACTCATAATTAAAGAGTTGGTAATCTCCCATTGTTCATAACTTGAGTCAGTGGTACTAGGGGCCTGTATCCTGCCATCAACATATCCCATCTTCCCTCTGCTCTTTAAAAACATAGTCAAACTTTGGGACCATGCTAGGTAGTTCTGACCATTAAATAGAGAGGTGGTGATTTTCAGACTAGGGTTGGGATTCTCAATCATGGCAGTAGGTAGAATGGGACTCTCACTCTTTGGTGTTTGAGAAGAAGGAGACACACTGGTGGAGTCTGTCATGGATACAATACTACCGAACCCGCAACACAACTAGGGGTAATCACAAACCTGGAAGGTGGTAGTGATATAACAGGCACAATGACCACTATAAAGATATAACAAAATTAAGAAACCATTTTTTTTTTTTTTTTTATTTTTTTATTTTTTTTTATTTTTTTATTTTTGATTTTTGATTTTTGATTTTTTTTTTTTTTTTTTTTTGATTTTTTTTTTTTTGATTAATTTATGTAGATATCAGGATATATACATATATTTATATATAAATATATATATATCAGGCTATTTATATATATATATATATATATTTATAGATAGACTAGAGTCGGAGAGTATACCACAGTGAGGACGACGAGGGACGACGAGGGACGACGAGTGACGGAGACGACAAAGCTGACGGAGACGAAGAGGGCGACGAGTGACGGAGACGACAGAGCTGAGGAGACGAAGACGAGCTGAGGACCTGAGGAGATCGACGAAGCAGGAGATCAACGAAGACGAAGCAGATGATCCAATCGGCTGATGAAGACGAAGCGGCTGATGAAGACGATGGCTGAAGATCGACGAAGCAGATGATCCAACTAGGTACAGTTTTGAACCCTAACCCTAGAGCTCTGCTCTGATACCATGAAGCTTGGGTAACCAGCTTGGGGAATGATAGAATATCACCCCCTATTTATAAAAGAAGATTAGGGTTTACAAGAAATGCAATTTACAAGATGATCCCTGAGTGCTATCCCTGAGTGCTGATTACAGTGATTACAGACAGACCCTAGTGTGCCTTTAGTGTGCCTTTCGGCGAATATAAAATGCTATCACTTAATATAATATGCTAACACATATATGGTATTTATTGAGTTATCCATATTAAATTCATTTTCAAAGAAAATTTGCATCCATTAACATAAGAGTTTAATAAAATAAACGAGTTAATCGGGTTAATTTGTCCAACCCGTTTACACCCCTTATTAAATGGTCAGGTTAGAATTGAATTCTTTTAGTGCACAACCCATTTTAACCCGCCTGTTTGCCACCTCTACTAAAAGTTAAAGACTCCTCGTCAAAGAAATATTTTAAAATATACATATATCTGAAGAATAAAAAGGATAGAAAATGTACACCTTTTCAAGTTGAAAATTAACTGAGAAGAGATTAGTATACGGGGTTCATGATCCTTGTATACCACCATATCAGAAGAGATACTAGTTAGGACTTGAAGCATACCTTTGAAACAATGCAGATCCCGAAGCTTAGTTCCTGAAGACAGTTCCCACATGTAAACAAGTCCATCACATGTTCCAATGATGCCAACATAACTTGATGCACCTATTGCAGCAGCACTGTAAATTGAAAACTACATTTTAGAATTCTTTTAGTAAGATCCCATCAGCAATTTCATTGTATTAGGATTTAAAAATATTTCTTTTTCAACAGGAAATAAACTGCATGATGCACTTTCACATCAAAATTAATCTCACTCACTAAGGTTGTGTTTGGATCATGGATTTTGGATAGAGATTCAGAAAGGGAAAGTAAATGGTGAGGGAAATAGAGAAAACATTAGTTTATATTTTATTCACATTTCTCTCACTTTTTCCTTTCTCTTTTCCAATCCCGATCCAATCTACAATCCAAACACAACCTAAATAACCTCCACATATCGGTACTTACATTTCTGCCTTATCATGTCAGTAATTGGTTTGTATTAGTAGAAAACAAATTCATGAATGTCCATAATATTCCCACGGGAAAATTTCAAATTATCCCCTTGTGGTATGGCCCTTGTGCAGATTACCCCCTCATTTGGAAATAACCACATAGCCACATTGTGATTTGTGGACTAAAGTGCACTGTTAAGTCCGTTAACAATTTAAACAAAATGACTAAAATACCCCTGTATGTAAGTAATCTAAGTGTGTGAACTACGGATATTTTTGTCATTTGTTTTTAAGGCAAAATGCACTTTAATCCCATGTACTTTATTCCATGAGCGATTTACCTCCTTGAAATTTGAAAATGAGCATATAACCCCTTTATGTTTGGCATGTATTTTACACTTGCCGCTAAATTGCATAGAATGTTTAACAGTGCATTTCAATCTACAAACTACAAGGAGATTATGTGGTTATTTCCAAATCAGAGGAAGGTAATTGGCACATTTGCACAAGGGGGTGAAGTGAAATCTGTTGTACTCCCATTCATGTAGGTTAGAATTTGAAGGAAACAAGCACATCCTCGAGGGTAAACTCAATTTAAAACAAAAAGGAGAAAGCGAGAGTGAAATAATTCCTGAAATTTTAAATATAAAATAATCCTATACATGCAGGAAATATGCATTCACTTGATATGCTACAAAGAAAGTGAGAATCCTTTTTCTTTTACATGGAAATATGTTTTATTTAAAATGCTATGCAAAAAGGTAATGATGTGGCGTATACAAAATTCCCCTCCAGAATGTGGTAGGGCATTTTGATTAGTCTTTCATTTCAAAGTGATAGGACCCAAATCACCCTTATCATTCAGTATGAAAATTCTGGATAATTAATTTAAGGGTAAATTACAGAGTACTCCCTTAAACTATGACTCATTTGTACTTTGCCCCCTTGAAACCTTGAACTATTATCTTGTTACACTAAACACCTTCTGTTAGGATTCAGCCTCAGGATTTAAACGGAATCAAGTCATGTGTGAAGCACATGGCACACATTGAATTTTTAGGAATAATACCCGTTATTAATTTTTTTAGGACAATAATACCCTTATCTCGTGATCCCATTTTAGTGACAATAATACCCTTATCTTAGTGGCAAAGTGCAAACGGGATCACCAAATAAGGGCATTATTGTCCTAAAAATTCAATATATGTGTCATGTGCTTTACATATAATTTGATTTTGTGTAAAGCCTAACAGAATCTTAACACAATGGATTAATTGCAACAAGATAATACTTTGAGGGGGTTTAACTGTTGAGTTTTGAGGTTCAAGGGGGCAAAATGCAAATGGGTTATAGTTATTGTAATTTACCCTTAATTTAAAAATGCCAAGCATACTCAATTTTTGTATAGAAAACTCATGCATGATGAAGTGACAGTGACATTTTTTTTTTTGCAATTATGAACCACACATTATGAACTTTCTATTGTTCCATGAATAGATCTAAATAAACTACATCATTATGTATAAAATTTTTGTACAAAAATTTTGTTTCTATGGCATTGCCCTGATTAATTTTTTGTAAACCATTGCTCTAAACAAATATATATCCATACAAAATTAAAACAATGCCAAAAGTTTAGAACTGAGTCAACCTATACTGCCGATAACAAAGAAAAGAAATATTATGAAACATGAAACGGATATGTTATTGCTTCAAAATGAAACTGAAATTACCTTGGATCCAATGCACTTCCCAAGATCACCCTGTTTTTTGCCAGCAGAGCTAGCCTCCAAAATCCAACTGGGTTTATTTTGTGATTACTTGATTCCAAGTCATGTTGAACATCAGAATTGCAGACAGTTGAGACAAAAATCCAAATAGCCACATCTTCCCCCTCTATTGGAATAGACACATGGTTCTCACCCTGCTCCAATAATGATGTTTTAGTTGTAGCAACAATATTGTTGATGGGGTCCCCATGACCTTCGCTTTGCCACCTAACTAAACTGATTGGCAGGAACTGAAAAACTGAATTACTTGGAGAAGAAAACCTTGCTAAAAAGGTGCGCTTGGAAATATCCCTGAAAGAAATTACAACTACTACTTACCAAAAAAAGAAATAAGTAGCAACTTTACAAATTAACACAGATACAGTGTTCATAACATAATTTATCAAAAGTTTAAACTGTGCTAAACGGAAAGAAACAAAGAAAATATTGCAATTGGAAACAAGAATAGAAAATAAGTAGATACATATTAAGGTAAAAGGTGTCATGATAGTTCAGCATGAAGAGGCATTCCTACATCAAAATAGAAGGGTAAATTACAGTAAACCCAGAAGAAGAAAATAATTGAAAGGCTACCTCTGAATGAGGCCAAGCCATGAATATATATTGAATGAACGTTTACAAATTAAGAAATAAAATAATCAAAGGCACTAAATCTGTGATTTGCACAATCAAAGGCCCAATGAAGACCGTAATAAGTGGGAATAGCTGCTGAAGGCAAAGTCTTACTGGCCAAAATCTGATCCTTGAATCCACGCAAATCGAAATCTAGACTAGTAAACAAGGAGGCAATCATAAACTCTTCCCAATTCCATTTTTGCTGAGTTGAGTCTGCAGTAAAAAGGCAATGCTGCAATAATTGATCCCGCAAATTTTTCAGACAACTATAATACTAAGATAGTGGACTACTTTGTAGCGAAGATGGTATCATACAGATCATACACTCGAGAAACATTACTCTATTGTGAAAAAGACTCATCAAGAGAGTCCCAAATCTCCCTAGGGGTTTCACAAAACTCAAACATGGTTGCAACATTTGGTTCCAAGCTATGCCAAAGCCATCCCATAACACAAGACTCCACGATAGACCAAGCATGATACTCTTTATCATCACCCAAAGGAGGAAGATCCGTAAGGAAGCGCAATTTTTTTCTTTCCACGCAAAAACACCTTCACAACATGTGCCCAAGCCATATAATTTAAACCATTCAATTTCTTGGTAGTAATAGATTTGGGCAAATCATCATCCTTAACTAATGGAGGGTGAGACACACCATCCTAACCAATGGGGTTTTACACTCAGCTATGAGATGCAAACAGGTGAACACAAATAACTCAAAACTAGATCCAACAGATAACAAAAGACAGAATAGGTAACAGCTACTCTGTTATACTAAAACTACCACTGAGCAACCACAAACACCAAGCCAAATTGCAAGGGATAGAACAAGGCAATATTTCTACTAGCGATAACAAAGAATAGGAAGCAAGAATGCTAACAAACAACCACTGAAGCTGTAACAAAAGTGAAGCAGCAGACGAGAGAGAGAGAGAGAGAGAGAGAGAGTTGAACCTCTTAGAGACCAACGAACACTTCTGGTGCACCAAAAAGCAAAACAAACACCAAAGCAAGCCTCAGGAGACTGAGTTGGCTACCATAGAGTAGACCCCAACCAACAAAGCCACCAAACACAGGACAAAATCACAGATACCAAAACTAGCGGCCATAAATTCGAAAAACATTAAAAAATCAAAAAGGCTCATTAACCAACTTCAAAAAATTTCACAAAAAATAACCATAAATATTAGGAGGCAAAACCGAGTAGATCCACAGGTTCACTGAAGCACGACGTCCATATGGATAGTGGCATCACACTGATGTCATCGTACGGATGACGACATCAGCACATTGCAGTCACCTGGTGTTGATCTCCAAGTTCTATTGAACACTTGTGTGAGAAGAATCAGTGCTCTAATACCAAGTTAAATGTAAAGATTTGTAGAAGTTAGGGTTAGGATTAAGGAAAGAGAAGAAAAAGGGAAGAGAATATGGAAAAAATTAGGCTTTGGGTTCTTAATGAAACCCTTCACCTGAGCACTTATTTATACTAAACTCAAGTGTTGCAATATGACAATAATACTCCTCATTATATAATTTAAATAACCCACGACTATTCTAACATGTTGTCTTTGGCATAGCCTGGAATCCTATGTTGCTACCATTGTTGAGTTTTGTGAGGCGTCTAAGCAAATTTGGGGCTCTCTTGCTGATTCTTTTTCAAATCATAGCAATGTCTCTCACATTTATACTCTGCATGAGCAGAATTTTGCAACTAAACAGTTTGGTCGCCCACTCTCTGAGTATTACAGTAGTCTTAAGCATTTGTGGGATCACTTGTTGCAACATCGCCTTTTCACAGTGGAATTGGCCCAACAAAAGTAACATTGTAAGGAGTTTATGATTGCTTCCTTGCTTACTAGTTTAGATTCTGATTTGCGTGGCTTTCACGATCAGATTTTAGCCAGTGCGACTTTACCTTCAGTTGCCAATGCATATTCTAGCTTATTACATTCTTCATTAGGCCACAGTTCTAGTATCTCTAGCTCCACTTCTGCTATGGGCTCTTCCTCTGCTTTGGTTCCTGGTAGTGGTACCACTCCCAGTGGGTCTCATGGCAACCTTGGTTCTTGTGGTCATAGTTCTCGTGGTGGTGGTTCTTATCATGGCTCCTGTGGTGGTTCTTGTAGTGGTCATGGTTCTACTTCTCATGGTGACCGGAAGTGTGATTATTGTGGTTCCACTGGTCATACTGAGCCTTGGTGTTGGCAAAAGTATGGCTGATCATCTACATCAAGTTACTAATGTTGCTACCTCTACTCTGACCCCCTCTAGCTCTGTTGCTCCTTCTTCAGATTCTCATGAGGCACTCACTACTTGGATTAATGAGCTTACTTCTCTTCTTCGATCGGCTCTTCCATCCTCTACTGCCACCCTGGCGAGTTCAAGTAATAAAGCATGTATAGCTCAGTCTAGCCAACATTGGCTCCTAGATTCCGGCACTACTTCCCACATCACTGGTAATTCATCACTTTCTTAGAGTTTACAACCTGTTACCCACAATATTGTTCTTGCTGCTGGGTCCTCCTGGCCTGTCAGTGGAATGGATACCCTTTATTCCACTCACTTTATCTTTACCCACTAGTTTATATGTCCCTCATTTTTCATTTCATTTCATTTATTGTCCGTTAGCCAATTGACTAAATCTCTTCATTGTTCTATAACCTTTTCTCCCACTTCTAGTCTTTTGCAAGACCTCAAGACCAAGAGGATGATTGGTTCGGGGCATGAGCAGCACGACATGTATTATTTGGATACTGATAGCTCCTGCCTACCTTCGTTTCTTGTTTTAAGGGCCACTATTTCTCTCGGATGACTTGGTTATTTTTAATGAAACAGCGATCTGAGTTACCTGATATATTAAATCAGTTTTCTAATGAAATTTATACTCAGTTTGGTAAGCGTATTAAAGTGTTTCGTTCTGATAATGCCTTAGAATATACTCAGTCCGTTGTTAATTCCTTTTGTGTTGATCAGGGTATTGTTCATCAGACTACTCACACTTCTCAGCAAAATAGGGTTGTTGAATGGCACACTGTCATGCGTTAGATGTTGCTCGAACCTTATTATTTAACATGCAGGTGCCTAAACACTTCTGGGGTGATGTTATCCTCACGACATGTTCCCTTATTAATTGTATGCCCTCGGTTGTGTTGTATAATTAGTCTTTGTTTTCACTATTATATCCTTCCTGTTCTCCATTCCCTCTTTACTCCTCGAGTTTTTGGTTGTGTAGCCTTTGCTCATTTTCTTGAATCTGGTCAGGATAAGTTGTTACAATGTGATTGAAAGTGTGTTTTTTTAGGTTATTCTCATACACAAAAGGGTTATCATTGATGTCACCTTTCTTTACTCCACCTCGTTCTTCTCTTCCCAAGGCCAATACCTATCTCCTGATCTTATCTCTTGTCATGAGGAGGAGCCTTCCTTTCCCTCTTCCACTCCTACACCTACTCTCCCTATGCCTAATGTGTTCTTCTCTTATACTCCTACACCTCCTCTTCCATTACTAGATATGTCATCTTCTTCGTCTTCCCTATTGCAGGTCTATCAAAGATCTCACACTCGACATGTTGTTGCTTATGGCTTGGCTAGTACATCTTCTCCGTCTGAGGTTCCTATCCCCTCTTCTCCTCCGGCCTCTACTGATTTGCCAATTGCTTTCTGTGATGGCAAACATACTTGCACTCAACATCCTATTTCCAAGTGTTAAAACCTATCACCTACTTCACCCACTTAAACCTACTCCACTAAACCTAACCCACTACACCACTACCACCTCCACTTCACCTACTCCTCACCTACTACACTCACCCTCTCCTATATAATGAGCCACTCACCATTTGTAATATCAAAAAACATACATCAATCTATATTACATCAATAATACAATTCTCTATTTCTCTTTATACATTCAATTTCAACATGGTATCAGAGTAGGTTTAGAACCTAATATTTTCGCTTCACCGGCGGGCGGCAACCTCACCTTAGCCGTCCGCCGGACCTCAACCTAGTCTGCTAAAATTTTCTACACGTACCTTGAAATTTCCTTTCTTCAACCTGCTGAGTGCACAAACCACAGACAGCACACTGTATTTTGCTTTTTCTGACTTGGTTGGGTTCAGCGTTTGGTACCTGGTTGAGGAGGGAGGTTGCGCTGCCGTCAATTGGGGGGGACGATGGCGTCCTGTCAGTGTCGCTGTGTGTGTCTAATAGTAATACCAGCTGCAGCTACAAATACGCCTCCGATATTTCCATTGTCGTCGATTCTCGATCTGAGAGGAAGTACAGGAAGAAGAAGGAGATTTTCGGGCATTTCTTCCACAAGCCCTAGCTTTAGCTTCAGGGGAAGACAAAGACAATGCCTCCTCTTCAACAGAAATTCTGAGTCCACTTGTACTACTAGTGGTCCCTTTCATCGATGCAACTCTCAACTGGGCGGAGACCTTGCCCCTGCTACCTCTGCAGCCTACGGAGTGCTTCTCCTTGTTGGTGGTCTTTTTGCCTATACAAGAACAGGAAGCAAAGGATCGCTTCTAGGAGGCCTTACTGGTGGATCTCTAATGGCTGCAGCTTACTTTCTTATGCAAGCATCAGAGATGAAGGAAATAGGGGATGCCCTTGCGTTTGGATCCACCTTCCTCTTTGCGTCTGTATTTGGTATAAGATTGGCAGCTACTCGCAAAATAATGCCCGCAGGGCCTTTGTTAGGTCTTTCCATCTGTGCGTTGGCTGTGTCTCTTAAGGAGCATAAAGAAGAAAAGAGAAAACCAAACAGGGGGGGCTCTCTCTATCTTTCTGATTTTTGGTGAGACCAAACCCACGGTCTCTCTCTCTCAAACAACAAAGTCACACGCTGTTCTTTCTTTTCTTTCTTTATTTATTTCTTTCTTTTCATTCCTTTATTACATCTATACCCATATCCATCATCACACTCTTTCTTTATTTATTTCTTTTAATCACCTTTTGCACCTCCCTCACCGACTCCCTCACCACAAAATAGAATTTTTTATTTATTTATCTTATCTTTTTTATGTTCCATTTTTCACAATAAAAATAAAAATAAAAATAAAAAATAAAAATAATAATATAGCTTTGCACACCAAACCATATTTTATTCATCTCAGGGATCAACCCCGATCAAAAAAAAAAAAAAAAAAAACACACACACAATCAATCAAAACAAAACACCCAAAGATTTGTTTTCTTTTCTGCAGCCGGCCACCCATCGACCTCACTTCTTCGCCTATTCCGCCGGTCTTTTCTTCTTGTCTCCGTCCTGGGCGGCCCTTGACGGTGTTGCCTCTATGTTTCCCACTCCACTGGGCACGATCACTCCACCCTGCTCCTCCACTACAGCATATGGCGGACCTCCAAATCGGAACATCACGGTGGCCTTCCGCTTCAGCTCCTTGTTTTCCGCCTTTAGCACACTTATCTCTGCTCGCGCATCCTTATACATGCGCTGGAGCAGAGCCAGTTGGGCGTTTAAATGCTGCACCTCATTTGTCCTACTCTGCAGCCGGTGCGACAGGTTTGTGACCGCAGTCATGGTTTCCACACATGACTTCAATGTATACTGATTGGCTTCAATGTCAGTTTGCACTGCCATTTTTTGCTCCACAGACCGCATAGGAAAGTTCAATGGAGCAAACCCTGGGGCGCTTGGTTGAGGTTCACTGGCCCCCGCACCAGTTATCTCTCTTGTTGACTCGTTAAGGTCTGGAAAGAGAGTGAGCAGACCACGGGAAGACGAAGCCATTTTCTGGACAACAGAGTGTTACAGAGTGTCTCTCTCAGAAATCTCTCTCAGAAAACAGAGTGTTACAGCGTATCTCTCTCAGAAATCTCTCTCAGAAAACAGAGACACCAGAGTGTTACAGAGTATCTCTCTCAGAAATCTCTCTCAGAAAACAGAGTATTACAGAGTATCTCTCTCAGAAATCTCTCTCAGAGAACGAAGAGGTTTCCACTGGTTAGTTATGCTTTCAAGCCTCAGCCTCCGCTTCGGTTTATAAAGACCATGATGAAGAGGCAGACACGCGCATCGCGCGCCACTTGACGCCAGACGACAAAACGGGCGCGCAAGCCAATGTGGTCACGCGTCTCGCCATCATGTCCGGCACACCTTTTTATGGAATGGGCGCGCCTTTTGATGGCCCGTCTTTTGATGGCATGCCTTTTGATGGCACGTTTTTTAGATTGGGCACACCTTTTGAGGGTCCGACAAGACTCTGTAAACTGTCCCGACACTGTTTCCGGTTAGCTCCTTCAGGGGTCCGACAAGACTCTGTAAACTGTCCCGACATTGATTCCGGTTAGCTCCTTCAAGGGTCCGACAAGACTCTGTAAACTGTCCCGACATTGATTCCGGTTAGTTTCTACAAGGGTCCAGCAAGACTCCGTAAACTATCACAACAACTGTCACAACAGTGTCTGTTACAACGGTCCGACATGACCCCGTAAACTGTCTTCTACATCGGTCCGACATGACCCCATAAACTGTCTTCTACATCGGTCTGACACGACCACACAGTGTCTGCTACAACGGTCCGACATGACCCCATAAACTGTCTTCTACATCGGTCTGACACCGCCATCCAGTGTCCTCTACACCGTTATGACACCACCATACAGTGTCCTCTACATGGTTATGACACCCCCATACAGTGTCCTCTACAACGTTATGACACCACCATCCAGTGTCTTCACCAATGGTCTGACACGACCATACAGTGTCTCTTATCCTCTTTTATTTTTATGTATTTTCTTGTTTTGTAACTCTCTCCAAACTCAAGTTGGTTAGTTCCTATCCCCCTTGAGTTTGCGGGGGGCTGTTAAAACCTATCACCTACTTCACCCACTTAAACCTACTCCACTAAACCTAACCCACTACACCACTACCACCTCACCTACTCCACTAAACCTAACCCACTACACCACTACCACCTCCACTTCACCTACTCCTCACCTACTACACTCACCCTCTCCTATATAATGAGCCACTCACCATTTGTAATATCAAAAAACATACATCAATCTATATTACATCAATAATACAATTCTCTATTTCTCTTTATACATTCAATTTCAACACCAAGTTTGCTTCCTATTCTTGTGTTTCTCCTATTTTCCTTTCTTTTGCTTGTAGTTTGTCTTATTTGTCTATTCCCACTTCTTATCAACAGACCTTGTCTAGCTACGGTTGGAAACATGCTATAGGTAAGGAGACAAGTGCTCTCCACCAGAATTAGAGATGGGAGCTCACTACTCTTCCCTCTGGGAGGCCTACTATTGGGTATCGTTGGATTTACACTGTCAAGTATCTCCCTGATGGTTCAGTTGAATGCCTTAAGGCCCGTTCGGTTGCAAAAAGCTACACCCAAACTTATGGTATTCACTATCTTGAAACCATTTCCCCTATGGCTTGTCTTAATCAATGCGGATCCTTCTTTCTGTTGCTGTTAGTTGTTCTCGGCCCTTATATCAGCTTGACATAAAAAATGCATTTCTCCATGGTGATTTGCAGAAGGAGGTATATATGTACCAAACTCTTGGTTCTGAGCACCTTGTTTGTTGTTTCCGGAAAGCTTTGTATAGATTGAAGCAATCTCCTTGTTTTTGGTTTGAGTGATTTAGTCATGTTGTTGTTACACCCCAAACAATGCCATGTGCTATAACTATCTCATCACACAAAATACTTGAAGTGAAGCTTAGAAATGAGTACCTAGGAAACTTTGAGCATGTGAATCTTACTATCAATTGTTAAGACTTAAAAACTAGTCACCTCTTGAACATGTTGAGCAAGTGTGTATCATATCAAAAGCATTGTTACATGACATGACCAAATACCCAAATACCCACCTTAATTAAATTACCTTACAATATCCTAGAGATAGAACTATGAAATGATAAGACGAAACTTTAGAAGATGAATACAATTAGCAAGAACTTAGAGATGAGGCATATGCCTTAATGAAACAAACTTGAGGAAAGAAATACTTGAATATTACTAAAAGTTAGAGGACACCTTAGGTCTAAGATTTGTGAATGCTAGAATGTGCTTATGCACTAACTGAGGAGCATAAAGATCCTAGACTGATGTGCTCATCATTTTAATACTATATGTCAGTTTGCTAAATGGGATTAGTGTTAATTAAGTAGGATTAATTAAGCTTAATCATGATTAATTAAGCTAAGTTAGATTAAGTTAAACCTTCATTAATTAGAAGTCTAACCTTGATTAATTGTAACTAAGATTGATTAATTAAACTAATGATGGAGATTAAGGAAAATTGGTGAAGCATACACCTAGGTGAAGCAAAAAGCACCTTATCTTTTGTCTCATACAACCCTTGTCTTGCCTAACTAGATAAAACCAAGTCAAGAAGAGAAGAAAATCTGTAGGAATCAAGAATAAGCTAGAAGAAAGGAGAAAGAACAAGAAGATAAGAGAAATAAGGAGAAAAGAAGAGAGCTTGGAGAGATCAACCTAGAACACCATCTTTGACTAAGAAGCGGAAAAGAAGAGAGCTTGGAGAGCACTTTATTCGGGATTTATTACTTCGGAAACAGCTTGTGACTCCATATGTTAGGTCCGACGAACAACTAGGTGATATTCTTACTAAACCAGTAGCCCGACCTACTTTCCAATGTCTTTCTGCCAAGCTGGGCATGTTCAATATCTATGCTCCAGCTTGAGGAGTGTTAAAATAGTTGTGTTATTATTTATGTAATGAGGGGTATTCGTGTCATAATGTAAGACTTTAGTTTATTATAAATAAAGGGCTGATGTGAAGCGTTGATTCAATTTTGATCAAACCCTATTACTACCTATAGTCTCTCTCTCTCTCTCTCTCTCACACACACACACACACACACACACACATCATTTTAAAACCTTGAGTTTAGACATCTACCTACAACCCATCAGCCACAACACCACCACTATCTCCATCGCCGCCCACCAATTGCCTCCAACTCCACTCCTTCCTCCATCACATTCATCACTACAGGTGGTCTATGCCACCACAGCCCCCTTCATATAGGCCACCGAGATCTTTGAAGATGGTGACGACAACAAATTTGAGCTTGATGGATTAATTCTTGATGTTCGGGAGAAGATGATTTGTTGGTGATCCTTCACTGAACTGATGAAGTTTCATTGAGAGAGAGAGAGAGAGAGAGAGAGATGTTCAATCTATTGATAAAGGGTGTCGGTTTGCTTTGGTAAATACTAAAATGTTGTTGTTTGTTGATCTCCCTAAAGATGAACAGGTTGATAAATGGAATGAGGGTTTATGGTTCTGTATGTTGCTTTGGGGGATAGATGAATTTTGGGTTAATTTGATTTGATTAGGATTTGGGATTGATTTGATTGGGTGGGGTTGAGGAAGACAATTATAAGGTTACCAATTGAAGGATAAAAAAGTAAATTGATATTTTCTGTTTAACGGTGTTAATGACTTTTTTTAATTCATATACATTAACTGTCATCTTTAAAACATTAAGGAGTAACTAAAAAACGGGTCATAGTTGAGAGAGGTTTATTGTATGACCAAAATAAAATTCAGCACTAATCTATTTCTTCCCCATGGACTAAATAAAAACTTCTAGGATAAGCTGCTATGATGATGAACTCAAATGTTGAAAAGATGTTCAAAAGATCTTTTTTTATTTTTATTTTTTTGAAATTAAGGGATATTCATATAAATCATGTTCCTATACAACTAGTAACAAAAACAACAGGATTTTGACTATGGTGGAAATCAAAATAATTCCAGATTTACAACTAGAGAGGAGAAATGTTTCTGAATCTTTCAAAGCTAAATTACATTTCATTTCCTTGGGCAAAATTACAGTATATGATGATATTAAAGTTTCAGAATCTTGTATTCGGTGAAGACCAATATGAGGCCAAACTTGAAATTTAAATAGTTTGTAACTTAATATTTATTTAAAAAATAACTTCAGCAACTTGAGTGGGACAAAAGAAGATTAAAATATTAAGAAATTATATGGAAGATTTTGATGTTCTAAAAGTTATATAATTATTTTAGTATACAGATCAAGATAATAGAGTTAACGAAATTTAATATATCCAGCAGGAAGGGAAGGAAACAATGTAAATAACTAAATTTTGTAATTGTATTCAGTAATATTGTAATTGTGAAACATTGAAAAGAGATTTGAAAAGGTAAGGTTTCTGCAGTGTCAATGATTCATAAACCTTCCAATTTTACGGTGATTTTGAAAGACCCTTGGACAGAAATGAATATGAATGACGATATTTATGTGTAGATGAAATAAAATGACATAGGAATTACAACATAAAAAAGCGCATACCATAAACTAAATTCCCCGAAGCCATTATGACCAACAACAAGAGCAGAACAGTTAGGAATTCTCTTCAACTCCACTATGCAAGGAAATATGCAGTCAGAAGTTGATAAATCACATTCCTCCACCTGTGCACTGTGACCGATGAACTAAAATCCAGTCAAAGCATTTCCGAATCATACTTGATAATGAAAAAAGAAAATATTAAGACAGAAAAAACAGAAGTATTGATTAAAATTAACTAACTTGCGGAAATACTATAGTAGGAACTATCAAGTCTCGAAAATAGCTCTACTGAAATGTGCTTGTGACTTCCCAAATTTCTCGAGGATAAAGTAATACCACCTCAACTTCAACTTTTTATATGAAAAGAAGTCTCCGGACATAATTAAACCTTAACCATTAGAGATTCAATAGTACACCACAAACAAATTTAAACTTCGAGATTATCTGGTTACGACACTTGTTCGTACTAAATTTAAGAAGAGAAGTTGAAAAACAAGGAAAGGACTAGCAAGGGGCTTGGATGGCTCTAGGTCAACCACGGCTCAGAAATGTGACACCCCAAAGAAAGCCACGTACTATACCTATATCATTATCCATCTTTGAATACCTTAGGTCAAATTAACTATTCCATTGTCTATCTCCTTTTACAAATACCTTATTTAATTACCTTACAATGTTCTAGAGATAAAAATATGAATTGTTAGGATAACAACTTGGAAGATGAATACATTAGTTAGAAAACTTAGGAATGTTTGTGCTTGATAGAGAACGTAAGGAGCTTAGAAGAATTTGAACATGGAACTTTGACATGAGATTTAGTTAGTATCAAAGATTAGGGAATTCATCTTGAACTTGAATACTGAACACTTCGATGATTCAAGGACCATAAGTGAGGAACTTAATGATCTTAGTCTAACAAGAAGAGTTTAATGAATACTTAATTAAAAATTAAGAGAGATTAGCAAAAGTTAAGTAGGATTAATTAAGCTAATGAAGATTGGTGATGTGGGTCGAAAGGTACCACATTGAGGCCACTTAAGTTACATTTATAGCCCTTGAAGCACGGTTATTTGGCAGAGATGATACATTTCGTCTACGTGTGCAGGTTTGGTGAACGTGCAATTTCAGGTAAAAAGTGGCACACAAGCAAGTACTCCACTCAAGAAATGGAAACCCACCGTGGGAAGCATGCGCGAAAATTTCAGTTCGATTTTTGTTCAATTTTTACCAATGGTTAAGACTCAATATCATACAGTTGTTCGGAATATCTGTTCTGATAATGGTTGGGGAATACATTTCAAATGAATTTCGTTCCCATCTTAATCAAACCGATATTCTTCAACTTCGTGCCCTCATACCCTCGTACCCCTGAGCAAAATGGTGTAGCTAAATGTAAAAACTATCATATTATGTCTATTGTGCGGTGTCTCCTTGATGGTATGAGTGTTCTCAAGTCATATTGGCATATGGTTGTCTTTACTGCTGTTTATCTTATTAATCGAACCCCTAGTCGTGTTTTGCATGGTCTTACTCCATTCCATGTTCTTATGCCTCACACCACTCTATTTCCTCTCCTATCACATGTCTTTGGGTGTACCTGTTTTGTCCAAGATCGGAGTCCCACTCGCACTAAGTTAGATGGCAAGTCTATACGTTGTGTTTTCTTAGGGTATTCCTCCATGTCCAAAGGGTACAAGTGTTTTGATCCTGTGTCTCGTCACTTTCACCACACTTTGGTTGTTACTTTTTGTGAAGATCTTCCATTTTTGGTACTAACCCCTCTTTGTAGGGTTCCCCTCTAGTTGCTTCCAGTGCCCTGTCGGTTCCTATTTTGGACAAGGTTACGAAGAGGTTGTTTCCCCTTCTCATTCTCTACCCTTACCCCTCTCGCCCCCGCCGTTGCAAGTATACTCTCATCACCCTCGCTCTCAGCTACCCTCTGTCGCCTCTCCAATCCTTAGGTCAGGTAATTCTTCTCCTTTAGATACGGCCCCTCCACCTCTCCTCGTAACCCACCTCAAGATCGACATCCTCCAAACCGTTAGGGTTATTTAAGTAGTACTAACCATTCCGTTTCCCAATATCTTTCTTATGACAGAGTTTCAAATTCATATCGGTCTTTCCTTGGAAAGCTTGAGTTGGATACTATTCCTCGTTCTGTGTCAGAGGCCCTTCAGAATCCAAAATAGATAGCAGCTATGCAAGCTGAGATGGCATCTTTAGAACAGAATCACACTTGGGATCTTGTTTCTTTACCATCTAAGGAGAGCATTGTTGGCTACAAATGGGTGTTCACAATTAAGTATTTGGCCGATGGCTCTGTTGACCGCTACAAAGCACAACTGGTAGCTCAAGGCTTCACACAGGTTCCTAACAAGAACTTTGGGACAACTTTTGTACCTGTTGCCAAGCTTACTTTTGTCCATCTCCTTATCTCTCTGGCAGCTTCTCATTCTTGACCTCTTCATCAGCTTGATGTCAAGAATGCATTTCTTCATGGGGATCTTCTTAAGACGATTTACATGGCTCCTCCACCCGGTTTCCGAGTTGAGAGGGAGTTTTGGAGGAAGGTTTTTTGTTTACGCAAGTCTTTATATGGTCTAAAACAATCTCCCAGAGCATGGTTTGATCGCTTCAACTCAGTCATCTTATCCATGGAGTTCGTTCAGTGTCATTCAGATCATACTTGCCTCATCCGTCGCAATTCTGTGGGTCAGTGTATAGTTTTGCTTGTCCATGTAGATGATATCATACTCACAGGCGATGACTCCATCGGCATCGATCAGGTAAAAAGGGAGTTGAGCAGAGTATTTGATATCAAGGATTTGGGGTCTCCCAAATACTTTCTAAGGATTGAGGTTGCTCGCTCTCGTCAGGGGATTTCTTTGTCTCGGAGAAAGTATACTCTTGATTTGCTTCAGGATACTAGTATGTTGGGTTGCAAACATGTCTCAACCCCTATGGATCCCAATATCAAGCTTACATTAGAGTCTAGCGAGTTATTAGACGACCCAGGCATGTATTAGCGTCTTGTTGGCCGTCTCATTTATTTGACCATCACTAGACCTAACTTGACATTCACGGTTAGTGTTGTGAGTCAATTCATACATGCACCTCATACAGAGCATCTTGACATTGTACACTACATTTTGCGATATCTGAAGACTTCTCCTAGTTTGAGACTGTTCTTCATAGCTGGTTCTCAAGCTGGACCCTCATGTTTCACTGATGCTGACTATGCAGGATCTAGAACTGATCGGGGTTCCACTTCTGGTTTCTGTACTTTCTATGATGATCGTCTTATATCATGAAAAAGTAAGAAACAAGCAGTTGTTTCTAGATCTTTTGCAAAGGCTGAGCATCAGGCTATGGCACAGGGTACATATGAGATTCTATGGCTTCGATCTATTCTTGCAAAGTTGGGTTTTGAGAGGTTACACCTTCCTCTTTGCTTTGTGACAACAAAGCAACAATTATGCTATCCTCTGATTCAGTACTTCATAAGCGTACTAAACACATTGAGGTTGATATACATTTCATTAGAGAAAAGATACAGACTGGTATTGTGAGTCCCTTATTTGTCTCTTCTTCTGAGCAGTTAGCTGACATGTTCACAAAATCTATGGGTCCAACATTACTCCAGTTGTCTATTGCCAAGCTACATTTGTTGAATGTCTTCACACCAGCTTGAGGGGGAGTGTTGAAATTAGAGATTCAGAATATTGTATTTATGGTAGTATGTATAAAATTCGTGATTGCACAAATCGTGAATTTAATGCCTTGTTTATTTTATTTCCTATTTTGTACATTGATTCAATATATATACACATTGTCTTGCCTCACTCAAGGTAAGCCATTCCATTATTTCATTCTTCTTAATCCTCGTCAGCTCCTTCGTTTGGCTCAGTAACTGGCATAAGAAGCAATGAGCTACGAGGCCCAGTAGGAACAACCTACCCAACACTACCCACCCTAATGTAGTACAAGAACTCATAGATACAAGCAATTTGATAAATGAATGATAAAAAATAAGAATGAACAAGAATACGAGTAATATAACGATAAGCATAATAACAATAAATTGCAGAAGCAACAATCAATAAGAAACAACTAGTAAGTTCAAATCTCTCTAGCGTTCTATTATCTAAGTTAGTTCTAAGCAACTCCCCATGGAGCGTCGTACTTACCCAACCATTAGTACTGGACCCGGAATATGTACATTAAAACACACCGATAAACACCAAGGATGCCTATGTCTCGAATTACGTACTCAAATTTGTAACATCGTTGGTCTACCCCAAGGGAATGACCTTCCAGGGATTCTCTCCCTGTGTAAGACCCTCACCATCACCTTCACGCCAAAACCAAATCCGTTAAGGAGCCAGAATTACTTCTGGTGACGTTTTAGGGTTCAAAATCCAATTCACACAATAGCACCGGGGTGCACCCTGAACATCTAGCAATACATGCAACTTTCATATCCTCATTACCATGTCTTGTGCATACCCCATACCACCCGGTTCAACTCTGGTTAGACACATTCATATCTTCACAAGATTTCAATGAAGGAAACTTTCCACAAGTAATGAAAAACAAAGACGAACAAAAAACAAGGCAAACCACACATGTATCGGGAATAACCACTTAAAATATAATCTTAATTGATGTTAAAATCATAATACGTGAGGGCAGACAAGTGATTGTGAGGAAACTAGGGTGAAAATGAAAAAGACTCCATACTTGGTACACTTTTAAAACAGATTCTGCTATTTCCAGTGCAGGTAGTTTGGATTGCAAAAATAAAAAGAGGCATAAAACGATGCCAAACAGTGGCAAGATCAGAACCATTTGTTAGATAAACAAGTTAGGAACATTTTCTAGAAGAAATTAAAGACCAAAAGCTTCTGTAAATATGAGCAAAAAAATTTCAAAGAAAATAGGACAGAATCTGTCACAGATTAGTAAAATGGTCATTTCTCTCTCAATATGTACTGGTTTTTAATGAAATCAGTGGCAAATGAAAGATAACTCGTACATCTAACTATCCCAATTGGTCTTGCATGAAAATACATTTTGTGGAGAAAATGGCACTTGTTTGAAGTGACCGTTGCTGCTGTGTCGAATGCAGCAGCTGGGAAGGATGGCTATTTCGGGTGTAAAATACCCTCCGATGATTTTATAAAAATCCATACATGTACTATATTTAGTAATCAACCTCCAGTAGATTCAGATTTTAAAAGAGGTTTTCTAAAATTTATCGAAACTTTACAAGTTGAATAAAAGCCAAAACAGTTCTGGAAATTTATTATTTAAGCAAGGGAAGTCAGCATCTTTGTTCCTAACCACATGCAAGATGAGTCAAGAATGTAAAAAAAGACGAAATCTAGCATATCTATAAACTAAATTATGCTGGAAATTTGTGTTAATACATATAATATGATAGTGGTGTTGGTGGTAGATAGTGGCATGTATAGAATATGATAGTGGTGTTGGTGGTAGATAGTGGCATGTATAGAATATGATAGTGGTGTTGGTGGTAGATAGTGGCATGTATAGAATATGATAGTGGTGTTGGTGGTAGATAGTGGCATGTATATAATATGATAGTGGTAGATAGTGGTAATATATAATATGTAAGTGGCATATAATGGGTTATAATGATGTTTGTAATATCTCCTATATAAGGAGTGTCATTTGGTCTTGTAAAATAAGAAGTTTTGAATATAACAGAAATATATTTCTTCTTCCTCATATTTTCTAAGTTAGGAGTTCTTCTTCCTCATATTTTCTAAGTTGGTATCAGAGCAACAAAAAACGCAGCAGCCCTAAAACCGTCATAGCCATGTCGGAAGTCACGTCCGAAACCACTTCAACCCCTGCCGCTGCCATTCCGGTGAAAACGTCCAACTCTCACTCTGTCCAAATCACCACCATCCGCCTAAATGGTGATAATTTTCTCCGCTGGTCACAATCTGTCCGGATGTATATCCGTGGGCAAGGAAAGATCGGTTACATCACTGGTGACAAGAAGGCTCCTGCTGTTAATGATCCGTTGTTCGACAGTTGGGACGCTGAAAACTCCATGGTTATGACATGGTTGGTCAATTCTATGGAGGAGGATATAAGCTCTAATTACATGTGCTATCCTACTGCACAAGAATTGTGGGATAATGTTAGTCAGATGTATTCTGACCTAGGAAATCAATCTCAAGTTTTCGAATTAACTTTGAAGTTGGGAGAGATTCGTCAAGGAGATGATTCCGTCACCAAATATTTCAATTCGTTGAAAAGGTTGTGGCAGGATCTTGACATCTTCAACACATACGAATGGAAATCGGTTGACGACTGCAACCACCACAAGAAAACTGTGGAAGACAGCCGTATTTACAAGTTTCTTGCCGGCCTCAACATTGAGTTCGATGAAGTGCGAGGAAGAATTATTGGCAGACCTCCTCTCCCATCCATTGGCGAAGTATTTGCCGAAGTCAGAAGGGAAGAGAGCCGAAGGAGCGTCATGCTTAAGAAAAAAGGTACTGGTGAATCAATTGAAATTTCTGCTTTAATTAGCGATGCTGCGGCCAACAAGGCTGCAAATTACCAGCGCAGGTTTGATGATAAGCCACGGGTCTGGTGTGATTTTTGCAACAAGCCTCGCCATACACGCGAAACGTGTTGGAAGATCCATGGCAAACCTGTCAACTGGAAAAGCAGCAAACAAGGAGAGAAGAATCGTGGCTTTCCTACTGCTAATGAAGCCGATTCAGGTCCCTTCAACAAAGAGCAGATTGATCAACTCTTAAAGCTGATAAAATCCAACTCCTCATCCGGTACTCCTAGTGTTTTGTTGGCACAAACAGGTAGAAATCCTAAAGCCTTCTCTTGCCTAAACTTCTCTCCGTGGATCATAGATTCCGGTGCCTCCGATCACATGACTAGTTTTTCCCATTTATTTAATACCTATTTCCCTTGTTCTGGTCATGACAAAATCAGAATAGCCGATGGTAGTTTTTCACCTATTGCAGGAAAAGGATTTATTAAACTAACTGAGAAAATTAATCTCAATGCTGTTCTTCACGTCCCCAACTTAGCCTGTAACCTTTTGTCTGTCAGTAAACTATCTAAGGATTCTAATTGTCGTGTTACATTTTTTGAATCCCATTGTGAATTTCAGGACCAGAACTCGGGGATGATGATTGGGCGTGCTAGGATGCTTGAAGGTCTTTACTACTTTGATGAAGTACCTGTTAGTAATAAAAAAGCTCAGAGCTTTAATAGTACTAGTTCAATCTCTGTTCGAGAAAAAATAATGCTATGGCACTATAGGCTAGGACATCCTAGTTTTCTTTATCTGAAACATTTATTTCCAGAATTATTTCAAGGGATTGATTGTTCTTCTTTTCATTGTGAAAGTTGCATTTTTGCAAAATTTCATCGCTCTACTTATTTGCCAAAACCTTACCAGACTTCCAAACCTTTTTATTTGATTCATAGTGATGTTTGGGGCCCTTCTAAAATCACTACTCTTTCTGGTAAAAGATGGTTTGTTACATTTATTGATGACCATACCCGCTTATGTTGGATTTATTTGATGAATAAAAAATCTGACGTGAAAAATTTATTCACAAATTTTTACAATATGATTGAAAACCAATTTCAAACCAAAATTGGTATTTTACATTCTGATAATGGAACAGAATATTTCAATGAGCAGTTGGGTGAGTTTTTGGAAAAAAAGGGAATTTTTCATCAATCTACATGTCGGGATACCCCTCAACAAAATGGCATTGCAGAACGAAAAAATAAACATCTACTTGAAGTTGCACGTGCTATAATGTTTTACATGCATGTTCCTAAATATTTATGGGGTGAAGCAATTTTAACAGCCTCTTATTTGAT